>NC_090273.1:161461125-164308625 GCF_040414725.1 Anabrus simplex | reverse complement strand
AAGGACATGGGTTCTATTCCCCATCAGGAAGTCGTAAAATTTAATAAACGAAACTTCTACTTCCGGAGGTTCACATAGTCCTGAGGTTCACTCAGCCTACACCAACAATGAGTACCAGGTTAATTCCTGGGGGCAAACGCGGCCGCGTGCAGAGCTAACCTCTCTCCCCACCAAGTGCCGAGGTTACTGATAGTGGATGCCTTTACCTTCCACTCCTCCAGGGGCCTTCATAGCCTGTACGGAGATGATTTTCTTTGCTTTGGTTTTTATATAACAGAAGAGAAAGCTTGTACATGCACTTGGAACGCACATGAAAGCAAATAATATTAGTGTAGTAAGAAAGAAAACATAATAAAAATGTCAAGAAAACTATGATGACAGAAAATATCCCAAAACACAGATGAGATTCCGTCTACGGCCTTTATTTATAAGATTTACTAGCTGATGTACCCGTGCTTCGCTACGGGATGCTCAGAAAGACTGACTTTGTGGTTTTCATAACCTGAAATCAACATAGGTCATTACAAAAATGTAAGTATGAATGTAGCGATTAAAAGCAATGCTATCATATAACATACTCGATCAAATGGAAAGCCGCACGTTTTATCACTTTTAACGAACAGTGCTGCGGTTAGATTGCGGTGCCAATCTAATAGTCCAAAGTTCCAGAGCTGGGATGACCATGCCGCAGATTGCCATGAACACTCACCTGCCATTATTCCGCTAAATATGCACACTGTTCATTTTAATCAGTGCATCAGAGTAGGGATTGAATAGCCCGAATGCTATGATGATCCAGTGTGTTACGTACCAGTAGTATCAGAAAATTTATAAACCAGGGGAATGTCATGCTAAAGAAGAAAGTTATCTAACTCTCCAGCTACTTCCCATCAGTATTCAGGCAGGCTGTTACACTCTGTACGACTGGGCGAGTTGACCGTGTGGTTAGCGGTGCGCAGCTGTGAGCTTGCATCCGAGAGACAGTGGATTCGAACCCCATTGTCGGCAGTGCTGATGATGGTATTCCGTGGTTTTCCACTTTCACACCAGTCAAATGCTGGGCCTGTACCTTAATTAAGGCCTAAGGCACTCCTAGCCCTTTCCTATCCCATCGTCGCCATAAAACCTATCTATGTCGGTGCGACGTAAATGAAATAAAATATACTCTGTACGCAGCAGTAATCCTATCTACCGGAGATGAAGGGCAACAGAAGACACAAAGCACATCACGACAAACAATGGTCAATGTAATGTTATTGTTGATCAATGTTATGAGCTTTCTATATTGTAGGCCTTCACATTTAGTTTTCTTTCAACTCTGTGATTTGTAAAATATTTGTTACCATAAACTGCAGTTTCTTATTCTCCGACTTTACATACCGATTTTCATTAAATACTGTTTACCCATTTCTGGTTTCTCGGTGCTGATATGGACTTAGTAACAAAAATCCAAAATCATGAATATCTTGGTGATCATAGCCAGTACGGTAACAATGTATAAGACATGAATAATAGAAAATTTAATACTATATAACCTTAGTTATGTAGTATTCATCGATTATACCTCTAATAAGAAATATTTGAGAATTACATTTTAGGCCTTCCCCTAAACTACCATTTCACTCAGCGTGAATAAAATAATTTACAGCCTAGACTATAGCAACTTATTTCTTGACTTTGCATACCGATTTTCATCAAGATAGGACTACTAATAACAACAATATTTGAGAATTATATTTTAGGCCTTCCTCTAAACTACCATTTTTCTCAGCGTGAATACAATTATTGATAGCCTAGATTGTAGCAACGTATTCCCCAACTTTGCATACCCATTTTCTTTAAAATACGACCACTAATAACATAAATAGTTGAGAATTCAATTTTAGGCCTTCCCCTAAACTACCATTTCACTCAGCGTGAGTAAAATGATTTTTAGCCTAGATTGTAGAGGCTCATCTCCTGACTTCACATACCGATTTTCATTAAATTCTCTTCAACCGTTTTCTCGTGATGCGTGTACATACATACAGACAGAAATTACGGAAAAGTAAAAAGTGCATTTTCTTGTTACTATGGACATGAACAATACAGAAATACCATTCTTTTCAAATTCTGAGCAATGTACAGACAAAACTCTTATTTTATATATATATAGATTATACCTAATGATAAGGAACACGGGCACTCATGTTCTATCCTTATTCCGCGGAGGTGGCCACGAATCAGTGATGATGATTTTGCTTTTAAGACGAAAAGTAGGAATCTATATTGAAATGCAAACGGACTGTTTTCAATATTAATCGAACTTCAATTTTGTGAAAGGCACCGCGTTGGACAGGGCTGCGTTTCGCTGATCATGTGTTTTGTTATTCTTATCGACTACCTGTTCGAGCTTCTCTGACAGAGAAAATTATGTTATTATGATGATGAATGACATGATTACTCACTTGATTAGATGCATGCCTCAAGATGAATCTATTCCTGAGTCAAGAAGATACGTTACGCTGACTATGTGGATCTCTCTTTTTTTTAATCCACTTATCAAGTGTATGCTCAAAGTTCCAACTACATGCCTCAAGAATGTCGTAAGTATATCTGGTAAATACAAAAAAATAAAACGCTAAATCTGTAGTTCTACATATTTGATGAAATCACCGCGAGAATTCAGTGTGCGTGACACATGGACAGTATTCCTCTCTAGACCTATCGATGAGTCCGCATATGAGGCCTCTTCCTCCTCATACAGTAATCCTTGTAACGCGGACACTCCTCATTTTTGGACCTAGAGATGATCCACATATGTGGCCTCTTCCTCCTCTTCAAAGATCTAGTAGCGCTCCCTATCCTCATCTATGGACATACAGGTGAACCACATATATGTGGATGGACTTAGTAGCCTCGACTGTCCTCGTAACCTGCCGTTTGGTCCCATTTTTAGTCTCTCAATGAAGACATGAGTAAGTTCGATTTTTCTTTCTTTTTTTGTGCATTACCGTGTGGAACTGATAAAACAACATACATAACTTTACTGAGTGTGTTAGGGTATACGTCAATTGACCACTTTCATTCTTTAAATTTGTGACTTTACCCCATGCAGCAGCAATCCCAGTACAATTTAATACGCCATCAATATCACATAAAATGTCACACTGGTTAAGACGCAAATTCCAATTCAAGTTCATCATGTTCTGATCTGCAATAATTTTCTGGAATCTACTGATCAAATACTCTATAGATAAAAATGAAACACTTTCCCTCAGAATTAAATTAGCAACGACGGCGTGTTTCAAAAATGCATCACCAAGAGGAAATTTTGTCACAATGTAATCACAAGCTGCAACGTTCAACTCTAACAGAAGAATAAAACTTTGCTTAATTCTTCTTTCAAATAAGCACCAATCACCAAGTCTCCATCTTCTTTTCAGTGCTTTTTTTTTTAAATTCCACCTGAGTAACTGAAGTAACACCTACTTGTACACAAGATGATTTACTATCAATCAATAAGTACTGATCTGCATTTAGGGCAGTCGGACAGGTGGCAGATTTCCAATCTGTTATTTTCCTAGCCTTTTCTTAAGCGATTTCAAAGAAATTGGAAATGTACTGGACATCTCCCTTGGTAAGTTATTCCAAGCCTTAACTCCCCTTCCTATAAACGAAGATTTGCCAAAATTTGTCCTCATCAATTCCAACTTTATCTTCATATTGCGATCTTTCCTACTTTTACAGACACCACACAAACTTATTCCTGTGCTAATATCATTCCACGCCATCTCTCCGCTGACAGCTCGAAACATACCGCTTAGTCGAGCAGCTCCTCTTCCTTCTCCCAAGTCTTCCCAGGCCAAACTTTGCAACATTTTTGTAACGCTACTCTTTTGTCGGAAATCACCCAGAACAAACCGAGCTGCTTTCCTTTAGATTTTTTCCCAGTTCTTGAATCAAGTAATTCTCGTAAGGGTCCCATACACTGGAAACATACTCTAGTTAGGATCTTACCAGAGACTTATATGCCCTCTTATTTACATCCTTACTACAATCCCTCAATACTCTCATTGCCATGTGCAGATTTCTGTACCCTTTATTTACAATCCCATTTATGTGATTACCCCAAAGAAGATCTTTCCTTATATTAACACCTAGGTACTTACAATGATCCCCAAAAGGAATATTTACCCCGTCAACGCAGTAATTAAAACTGAGAGAACTTGACTTTTAACCCCGTTTATCACCATACCATTGCCTACTGTCCATCTCACAACATTATCGAGGTCATTTTGCAGTTACAATCTTGTAACTTATTTATTACTCTATACAGAATAACATCATCCGCAAAAATCCTGATTTCTGATTCCACTTTTTTACTCATATCATTTATATATGTAAGAAAACAAAGGTCTAATAATAACGCCTTGAGAAATTCCAGTCCTAATTATTACAGGGTCAGATAAAGCTCTGCCTACTCTTAATTCTCTGAGATCTATTTTCTAGAAATATAGTAACCCATTCTCAGTCACTCTTTTATGTAGTCCAATTGCACTCATTTTTTGCCAGTAACCTCCCATGATCCACCTTATCAAATGCCTTATGCAGGTCAATCGCGATACTGTCCATTTGACCTCCTGAATCCAGGATATCTGCTATATCTTGCTGAAATCCTACAAGTTGAGCTTCAGTGGAATAACCTTTCCTAAACCCGAACTGCATTCTATCGAACCAGTTATTAATTTTGCAAACATGTCTAATATAATCAGAAAGAATGATTTTCCAAAGATTACATGCAATGCATGTAAAACTGACTGGCCTGTAATTTTCAGCTTTATGTCTATCACCCTTTCCTTTGTACACAAAGGCTACTATAGCAACTCTCCATTCATTTGGTATAGCTCCTTCATGCAAACAATAATGAAATAAGTACTTCCGATATGGTCCCATTGTCTTTAGTATATCACCAGAAATCTTATCGATTCCAGCCGCTTTTCTAGTGTTCAACTTTTGTATCTTATTGCATTTTTGTTTACAAATTGCTTTACGTCGCACCGACACGGATAGGTCTTATGGCGACGATGGGACAGGAAAGGGCTAGGAGTGGGAAGGGAGCAGCTGTGGCCTTAATTAAGGTCCATCCCCAGCATTTGCCAACGGCCGTAGCCATGTTGAAACACCGGATCTCGTGAGATTTCCGAAGTTAAGCAACACTGGGCGTGGTCAGGAGTTGGATGGGTTGCCACGCGCTGTTGGTGGGGGTAAGGGAATGGAGGAGCGGAAAGAAACTGGCCACCCTACCGCACGTAAACTCCGGCTCAGGAACACCTTTGCGGAGGTTCGGACCTGCCTTCGGGCAGAATAACCCTTACCTTACCCCAGCATTTGCCTGGTGTGTAAATGGGAAACTACGGAAAACCATCTGCAGGGCTGCCGACAGTGGAGTTCGAACCCACTCTCCCGAATACTGGATACTCGCCGCACTTAAGCGGCTGCAGCTATCAAGCTCGGTGTATCTTATTGTAAATGTCATTGTTATTTTAATACTTCTTTAGCATTAGTCACTTCCTCTATCTGGGCATCATCCTTGTAACCAACAACCTTTACATAGTCTACTGCTGACCGAATACTTCTGCTGAAAATCCTCACATACACACTCTCCTTGTTCATTAATAATTCATGGAATGTCCTTCTCCGAACCAGTTTCTGCCTTAAAGTACCTAAACATACCCTTCCATTTTTCACTAAAATTTGTATGACTGCCAATTATGCTTGCCATAATGTTATCCTTAACTAACTTCTTTGCTAGATTCAATTTCCTAGTTAGTTCCTTCAATTTCTCCTTACTTGCACAGCCATTTCTAACTCTATTTCTTTTCAATTTGCACCTTACCAGCAAATCTGTTAAAAAACCATAAGTTTACTTCTCAGCAAATGTACAATTGGAGCATCTTATTGTAAAAACAACAGTATAGGTTCCCCTACATACAACGTGGCCAAATACCTTGGAGAAGTACTGAAGCCGTACGTAGGTAATGGTGGTGGTGGTGATTATTGTTTTAAGAGGAAGTACAACTAGGCAACCATCCTCTATTTAACAGTAATCAGAGGAAAAAATGGAACGGATCCGACACTTCGAAAATGAAGATATCGGCCAAAGGAAGACAAGGGCCACGAAGGGCGTGAAAATGAAAGACTCCCTAGGCCTCCATACGTAATACCGTCGGGGTAGGAAAAGAACAAGAGTTGACCAAGGAAGGTCGGATAGGATAGATGAAAGTGAGGAGCCTTGCACAAGTAAGTGGAAGCAATGCCAGGACTCAGCTAAGGGCCCCGTGGTCGCCAACCCAAGCTCCAAAGTTCAGAGCCCCTGGGGCCCCTTTTAGTCGCCTTTTACGACAGGCAGGGGATATCGTGGGTGTTATTCTACCGCTCCCACCCACCGGGGGCGTAGGTAATGGGGCATTAATCACAGTTTATTGGCATTTCATCTAATCTGCATGTCCCTCCTGTGATATTCTAGTCAGTCTCTGTTCACTAGGGTTCCAATCATGGACACCTTGTCTCTCCTGGTGACATTTTAAATTGTTTCACCTTGTTCTCACCACCACGTATTTCAGTTTTCATGGTACAATATATGAACAAGTGGATGGCGTTGCCACGGATTCGCCACTGGCACCAGTCATCGCTAATTTCTATGCGCAAGATCTTGAATCTTTCAATCTTGCACGTTCAAGCTTCCCATCTAGTTGAGACATATCGATGACACATTTGCTATCTGGCCCCATGGTGAACACGAATTATCCATCAACTTAACAGCATACATCTAAACATTAAATTTACCATGAAGACTGAACGTGGAAGATGTTTGCCGTTCTTGGATGTTTGGGTTTCTAGGAAATCAGATGGAGCTTTAGGTCATTCGGTTTACCATAAACTCATCTATACTAATAGATATCTTCATGGGTCCTTATCATCACCGTCCTTGCCTAAAGCGTGCCGTGCTTAACACTGTTATCAACCGGACAAGGGAGGCTTGTGAGGAGGATAAATTAAACAGTGAATCTGAGTTCCTAACTAGAACATTCCTGTGCAATGGCTACTCAAGGAAACAGATTGACGAAGTGCTACATTCTAAGCCAAAACATAGATTGCCAAGAGATTCTCATCCTTTGAGTCTGGCCTTTTTGCCATTCGTATAATCTGTCACGGATAGGATTGGCTACATTCTCAGAAGTCACAATATCAAGACCATTTTTAAGCCTAATATCATAAGCAAATGCTTGCGATCTGTCAAAGATCCTATTGGTTTAAACTCTGCAGGAATATATATGATTCTTGCTCCTGTGGATCGGTTTATGTTGGACAAACATGTAGAAATGTAAAACCGAGGGTTAAAGAACATCGCGGGCACTTATGTCTTTGCCAGCCAGATAAGTCTGCTGTGGCAGAACGTGCATACATAATGACCATCAAATCATTTTTGATGCAACTTCTGCAATTTATAAGGAGAAATATTTTATACCTATAATCATTCGTGAGGCGATAAAAATTGTTAAACACCCGAATAATTTTAACACAGGTGACGGCTATATACAGATCATGGCTGCCCTCCATAGTTAATTCGTCAACATCTTTCTCCTTGGCTCTGAAGGCCCTGGAATCTATATATATATAAATGAATGTTTGTATGTATGTCTCGAATGGACTCAAAAACTACTGGATCGATTTCGTTGAAAATTTCACAATTTGTTCTTATTACCCCTGGGAGGGTTTAGGAAGTGGTTTGAACAAAATCTGATGGGTAATTTGTCATATGGGGTGAGAAGGGTGAAAAAAAAAGAAGAAAATAGGGGGAGGTAAGTAAACCACACAAGCCAGATCAGCGGGTTGCCTAACCAATAGTATGCTTCTTAGAACGTATCTTCTTCTATAAACGGTATGTAAAAATGAACAGTTGAAGTTCAGTCCCCATGGCACATGGGGTGAGAAGGAGTGAACAAAGAAAATGTCGAAAATGACAGAGTTACGGGTGAATGTGTGTGTATGTTTCAGCATAGCTCTCAACCAAACTAGATACACACATAACTAAATATCTGGAAAAATTGCTGTAGGGACAAGAAACCCATAGCACCCCTAAAGGAAGGGGTGAAATGTAAAAATCCGAAAAATGATCGATATTAGTGGCGAGTGCATAGTCTTCGGGGTAGCGGAGATGAAACGTGACACACTGGATGCCGTTTGAGGCAAAGATCATTCCCAATTGGGATGGGGGTTAGAAGGGGTGAAAGGAATGTCCAAAATGACCGAGATCATGGATGTACGTGTGCATATTCCAGCATAGCGCTCAACCAAACATGAATCTCATATGACTTACTGTTTGGTAAAGGGAACTGTATTGTAAGGGTGTGAAATATTAAAATAAAAAAAGACCAATATTAAAAGTGAAAACGATGTACGTTATTATAGTTTTTCTTTTGCATTTAATTAAACGGTTTAGAAATATCTAACGCGGTTGAATTAATAAACGCGGTGGAAGCCGGGGGCACCTGCTAGTGAACTATATTTCTAACAGGGTACGGAGAGACAGTTGCCAATACATTATTTGATACTGCTGTGAAGACGATTCTGGTCGCAGGATCGAAACGCGTCAGCAGATTATTAACATTACGCGACCTAATATCCCCAAATTATTATTATTATTATGAAATTTATATTATTAAACATGGACAGAACACTCTGAAGAAAGAAACAGTACAACTGTATACTGGGATCAAATTGTTTCAAATTGGTGTGTGAACTCTTCCCCCCACCTCGCACTGATCCTGAAAACCAACTTATACTTACATATGCTTTTGCGTCCCACTGACTACTTTTTTTACGGTTTTCGGAGACGGAAAGGTGCCGGAATTTTGTCCGTAGGAGTTCTTTTACGTTCTAGAAAATCTCCCGACACGAGGCACTTTCAAATACCACCGGACTGAGCCAGGATCGAATCTGCCAAATTGGGGTCAGAACACCAGCGCTTCAGCCATCTGAACCCACTTTCATATTTAAAAATCTTGTTATACTTAGCATCACATATCTGTTGATATACTTTTGGAACTTTTTCAAGATAACAGAGAAGTTGACGAAAATGCTCAATATTGACTGGTAAATAAGCATAGGCTTTCGGCTCCATAGCTAAATGGTTAGCGTGCTGGCCTTTGGTCACAGGGGTCCCGGCTTCGATTCCCGGCAGGGTCGGGATTATTAACCATAATTTGTTAATTTCACTGGCTCAGGGGCTGGGTGTATGTGTCGTCTTCATCATCATTTCATCCTCATCACGACGCGCAGGTCGCCTACGGGAGTTAAATCAAAAGACCTACATCTGGCGAGCCGAACTTGTCCTCGGACACTCCCGGCACTAAAAGCCATATGCCATTTCATTTCATGGCACTGCCAATTCTTGAGTTGATATTATCAGGGGAAAAAAACAGCTATACAACTTTTCCAAGGATTATTGAGTAGAAAAATTGTTAACAAGCACCTGTATTATCAGCATTCTCTAATAACGATAAAAGTAAGTGCCCCAGCTTGACAGCATAACTAGCTTCAGTAGATAAGTAAAATGGCACGTCTTGTTTTCTGTTACTAGCCATAAAATTTAGTAATACAGAAGTTTTTGTTCTGCCACAACCATACTTTTGCGCAGTTTTTAATGCGGAAACACTGCTCTGAACAAGTTCCCTACATGGTCAGAAACTACTATTGGAACACTGGAACAATGTAAAAAGCAATTCTGCATTGGTAACACTTTTCCCCTCGACTGACAGAGACTGGTTTATTAACTGCCTTATTTCTCCCATGTGATTTGTGTTTCATAGATTCAACGTGCCTTCTACAAAAATCTCTACCACTATGGGCTGCAGAAAAATCAAAACGCATGCTACAGAACACGTCGTTAACATATGGCCATTCCTCTGTATATTTATCACAATCCTTTTATTTGCTGTTCCGCTGTTGGAAGCATGCGTACGCTTCATTTCTGCAACACAGAAACATTTCTTAACCACAAAATAACCGGAATAAGAAAGCTGGAGAAGAACAGTCCGTGATCAGATTGAATGAGTTTGAAGCGAAAGGCAAGAACAAAGACCAGTCAGATGACCTGAGCGAGGCATGAAGGAAATGCGCGTGCTTTTTGTGCATCGTGATGTCACAAAACCTCCCGGCGCTTCATTTTAGATTGAACCGTTTTTACCAGGAAGTTTAAAAATTGATTTTCCGTAATAAATTTGCCCTTGACCATAATACAGTAATATTAGCAAAAATTCCACATAAATTACGGAAAATCCGTAATTGTTGGCAGGTCTGTGTGTTGATGGACCTGGTAGCATGGGGAAGTTCTCGATTCTAGTGTGTTCTGAACACAAGGGATCGATCCCAAGAACGTTAGTCAGCAAAAACAGTGATTCACGCGTAAAGATGAGGGCTAGCGCGAGAGTCCGCTCTGAGCGTCACAGCTGTCGATAAACACGTGCAGAGAAAAGCCATGCTGTGTTTATCAGTCATATTTAAAAAAATGCGCGCGCCCACATTTCTTAGACTCGAACTCACACTCTTTTGCATGTGGTTTTAACAGCTGTCGACATTCAAAACAAGCGCTCTCTGCGTCGAAAACATGTTCATACCGCCATCTTTAGCTCGAAATAAACTCGTATCAGCTAAGGAACTTTCTCAGCTGTCAACATTCAAAACTCGCACTCTTATGTTTTTTTAAAAAAAGGTCCATACCACCAGTTTTGATCCTAACCGCTCTATCAGCTATCTCAAGAACTCTCTCAGCTGTCAACATTCAAAATACTCGCGCTCCCGTTCAAAACATACCGCTGACTGATAGTAGCGATCTCTATATACGCTTCACTCTCCCATGCCGCCATTTTAAGAAGTGTGCTGCCATCTAAGCGAAAGTGGCTGTCCCTATATCAACCTCCACCAACGCCGTTTCAATCTCTTATATACTGCCTCCTCTGTGCCGCGAGAATTGAGTTTACAGCGCGACATTACAGATGGCAGCACTTACCTCACCCAGAACACATGTTGGTTAAATGAGAGTTCATTTGTACCACCAATATAAAATGAAAAATAATGTTACGAATTCATTAACACAGTAACTAAAATTTTACATTTCAGCTTGGCTTAAAATATAGAAACGTAAAATATATAAAATTTTACCAGCAGATATATTAGGATCATCCCACTGCTGCAGGTACATAAAAAAATTCAGGATTTTCTTGACACGAGTAACGGAGCACTTTTTCAGTCCTTTTTATACTATTATTTACAAGCAGTGGACGCAAAATATTTTCAGTCACTAATTCGCTGACCCTTTCTACATAACCAGATTTCAGGATACATTTTATTACACATAACGCAGTGCGTGCGTCCGTCATATCGTTATATCATCTAGTGAGATTATAAAAGAATCCATTTTGTAACAGAAAAGACACACATTTCACAATTAGTGAGACAGCATCTGCCGTCTCATCAGTCAGACACTTCAGTTCTCCATGTTTTGATTCCAACTGAATTACTTTAACGTACTCCATGAAATCATCACTCAACCACTGTAGTATTTTATCGACTGGAGAATAGAAATGCTCACAATCTGGATTGTTTTTGCCGAATATGCCGAGTTCTGTCAATGACGTCGTGGAATGTGAAAAATTTGTAAATTGATTCCGCGAAACGCACCGTCGATTCCGCATCTGAAAATTCTAAAATTGTGTTTATAAACGGGCACTGTTTTCTTTCATGAAGCGAATAGCAGCAGTAACCACTGGCGAAATATTTATACAGCAGAACATTCATCTTTTCCAAATTCCTCTGTTTGTTTTTTTTTTTTCGTAGAATGGCTAGTCTCTCTGGAGACGATTAACTTCTTTCATATATTCGGAGGTGATGATACCATTGCTGTCATTTCTCTGTCTAGGAACTTGGATCTCACACTTTTATCAAATGGTAATAGTCAAAACTGAAAAGAAATTTGCAACAGGGATCACATGGATCAGAGTAGTATAATACAGGGATTCTGGCGCCGCCACCGCCACCGGGCTCCCAGAGGCCACCTCCACCACCACCACAGCCAGAGGCCTCCCAGATGCCTCCTCCACCACCACCACAGCCAGAGGCCTCCCAGAGGTCTCCTCCACCACCCGCGGGAAATTTGAATTTGTAAACAAAGCCACGTGCTTTTTGACAGCTGTCATCGACAACAACGCATCGCTAACCTCAGTACTGCCAACTTGACGGGCCTAAACCTCAGTAGTACCAACTTAACCTAACTAGCGCGAGGTAAACAAAGCCACGTGTTTTTTGACAGCTACGTGCTTTTTGACAGCTACGTGCTTTTTGACAGACAACAACGCATCGCTAACCTCAGTACTGCCATCTTGACGGGCCTAAACCTCAGTAGTACCAACTTAACCTAACTAGCGCGTGGTAAACAAAGCCACGTGCTTTTTTGACAGCTGTCATCCGCCATCTTTAAACTACAGAGCACCGTGCTGCCCTCTTTATCGCAGTAGCTGCAAATTCGTCACCTGTCATCCGCAGTGCTGCCATCTTGGCGGGCCTAAACCTTAGTGCTACCAACTTAACCTCACTAGCGTGAGATAAACGAATCCACGTGCAGCTGTCATCCGCCATCTTTAATCTATAGAGCACAGTAATGCCCTCTTTAGCTACTTACCTTTGAAATGTGGTACGTCACAGCTGTCATCCGCCATCTTGCATCCGAAACCTCAGTGCTGCACTCTTTAGCTAGATACCTTTGAAATGTAGTGGTGGCGATTTGAAAAATTCTTTATGCTCTTGTTTGGAAACAAAGCCACATGCTTTTTTGACAGCTGTCATCCGCCATCTTTAATCCAGAGAGCACAGTGCTGCCCTCTTTAGCTACTTACCTTTGAAATGTGGTACGTCACAGCTGTCATCCGCCATCTTGCATCGCAAACCTCAGTGCTGCACTCTTTAGCTAGATACCCTTAAAATGTAGTGGCGGTAATTTGAGAAATTCTTTATGCTCTTGTTTGGAAACAAAGCCACGTGCAGCTGTCATCCGCCATCTTTAATCCAGAGAGCACCGTGCTGCCCTCTTCAGCTATTTACCTTTGAAATGTGGTACGTCACAGCTGTCATCCGCCATCTTGCATCACAAACCTCAGTGCTGCACTCTTTAGCTAGATACCTTTGAAACGTAGTGGCGACAATTTGAAAAATTCTTTATGCTCCTGTTTGGAAACAAACCTATGCGCTTTTTTGTCAGCTATCATCCGCCATCTTTAATCCAGAGAGCACCGTGCTGCCCTCTATGTGGTGGTGGTAAATTCTACACGCTCTTGTTTGGAAACAAACCAATGTGCTTTTCAGACAGCTGCCAACCGCCAGAGAGCAACGTGCTGCCCTCTTTATGCCGGTGGCAAATTCCACGTGCTTTACAAACTCACGTGCTTTTTGACAGCTGTCATCCGCCATCTTTAATCAAGAGAGCACCGTGCTGCCATCTTTAGCTAGATACCTTTGAAATGTGGTGGCGGCAAATTCCACGTGCTCTTGTTTAGTAAACAAAGCCACGTGTTTTTGACAGCTATCATCCGCCATCTTTAATCAATAGAGCACTGTGCTGCTATCATGCGGGTAATTTCGTCAGCTGTCATCCGCCATCTGCAATCTACAGAGCGCCGTGCTGCTCTCTGTAGTAGCGGGCAATTTGAAAAGATCTGTTACTTGTCATCCGTCATCTTTAATCAACAAACCATCGTACTGCTATCTTTAGCTACATACATTTAACATGTGGTGCCGGATAATTTGAAAAAAAAAAACTTCCGTTAGCTATCATCCACCATCTTTATTCAACAGAGCATCGTGCTGCTATCTCTAGCTACATACATTTAACATGTGGTGGCGGCATTTTGAAATTCTATCTAGATCCTATCTTTAATCAACAGAGCACCGTGCTGCTACCCCTTTGATTTGTGGTGGCGGATAATTTGAAATTCCGTTAGCTATCATCATTAAACATTAGTGCATTCGCTAACCTAACCTCTCATCTACTATCTTGAAGGAGATTATACGACACCTCCTCTACCTCCTGCTCTTGTTCCTCCTCCTCCTCTACCACCTCCGCCTCCTCCTACTCCTCTGTCAAGGCATAGCTTTATCGAACACGCATCGCGATGGCAAGAGTGTACAGCGATATGCATGTTTAGACTTGCGGATTACGAAAGAAACATAACAAGACTTGAATCGAACCCTGCACTCGATGTCGTTAACTTCAACATGTGATTAAAACATTGTCTGGTGTGTTCAGAACACTACATAAGTAGAATCGAACGCTGTACAACATGTTAGGGGATACATTTGTTCTAAGATCAGATTGAAACATAACAAGACTAGAATTGAACACTGCACTCGATGTCGTTAACCTTAACATGTGATCAGAACATTGATTGACGTGTTCAGATCACTAAACAAGTAGAACCGAACACTGTACAACATGTTAGGGGATACCATTGTTCTAAGAAAAGTAGATTGAAACATAACAAGACTAGAATCGAACACTACACTCGATGTCGTTAATCTTAACATGTGATCAGAACATTGATCGATGTGTTCAGATCACTAAACAAGTAGAACCGAACACTGTACAACATGTCAGGGGATACCTTTGTTCTAAGAAAATTAGATTGAAACATAACAAGACTAGAACCGAACACTGTACTCGATACAACATGTTAGGGGATACCTTTGTTCTAAGAAGATCAGATTGAAACATAAGACTAGAATTGAACACTGCACTCGATACAACATGTGATCAGAACATTGATTGATGTGTTCAGATCACGAAACAAGCAGAACCGAACACTGTACAACATGTTAGGGGATACCTTTGTTCTAAGAAAATTAGATTGAAACATAACAAGACTAGAATCGAACACTGCACTCGATGTCGTTAACCTTAACATGTGATCCAATACAACATGTTAGGGGATACCTTTGTTCTAAGAAAATTAGATTGAAACATAGCATGACTAGAATCGAACACTGTAAGAACATTGTTTGATGTGTTCAGAGCAAAAGTACAACTTCAATGATTTACCTAGTGTAAAAATCAAAAACACACACTGTCCACATATCGCATAGCTAACTCGGCAACACTTCAAATGATTTGCGTAGTACGAAAATAAAAAAATCTATACCGCGTAGCTAACTCGTTCATCTCACTGCTAAGACGCTTAGTAATTACAAATACACTGATATATGTCATACGAAAATCAAGAAAGCACACTGCGTAGCCAACTCGCTCGGTCACTCGCTTAGTAATTGCAACACGACTAGAACACTGATGCACGTTACTCTTTTTTTCTCGAAACACACACACGGATAAGAATGTTGCGAGATACTACATACTTACATGTTTTTAAAAAAAAGAATAGGGGGATGAAAGATCATAAATTATATGTACACATGTTGTCTCCTCCAAGTTGTAAGACGAAATAGACGCAGTACTGCGAGTTTCCGCTCTAGCTGGCGAACGGAAGTAGCATGATATCTCAGCAAAAAAATACGCGTGAGCTTGCATACACGCAAGTCAGACACAATGATGGATACCGCGATTCAAATCCTGGCAACTTATGCCGTCAGGAAGGGCATCCGGCGAGCATCTAGCTGTAAATCCCTGATTCTCATGTTAGAAAGGGCAACTTGTTGTAAAACTTTCTTAATCCCAGTTCTTTGACGTCAGGAAGGGCAACCGGTCGAAAACAATAGTGTATGATGTAAGAAGTTAGATACTGCCAGTTTTGCGTCAGGAAGGGTAACTAGGCTTAAAACAAATTCTTGCGATTTAAAATCTTAATTTTGCGTCAGGAAGGGCATCCGGCTGTAAAACAATAGTTCATGATACAGCGATTTAAAATCTAAGAAATGCATCTAGCTGTAAAACCCCGATTCTCGTGTTAAAAAGAGCATCTAGTTGTAAAACAGATTCTTAATCCGAGTTCTTTGACGTCACGAAGGGCAACCGGTCGAAAACAATAGTGTATGATGTAAGAGGCTAGATACTGCCAGTTTTGCGTCAGGAAGGGCAACTAGTCTTAAAACACATTCTTGCGATTTAAAATCTTAGTTTTACGTCAGGAAGGGCATCCGGCTGTAAAACAATAGTTCGTGATACAGCGATTTAAAATCTAAGAAGAGCATCCGGCTGTAAATCCCCGATTCTCGTGTTAGAAAGGGCAACTAGTTGTAAAAGAGATTCTTAATCAGAGTTCTTTGACGTCAGGGAGGGCAACCGGTCGAAAACAATAGTGTATGATGTAAGAGGCTAGATACTGCCAGTTTTGTGTCAGGAAGGGTAACTAGTCTTAAAACAAATTCTTGCGATTTAAAATCTTAGTTTTGCGTCAGGAAGGGCATCCGGCTGTAAAACAATAGTTCGTGATACAGCGATTTAAAATCTAAGAAGAGCATCTAGCAGTAAATCCCCGATTCTCGTGTTAGAAAAGGCAACTAGTTGTAAAACAGCTTCTTAATCCGACTTCTTTGACGTCCGGAAGGGCAACCGGTCGAAAACAATAGTGAATGATGTAAGAGGCTAGATACTGCTAGTTTTGCGTCAGGAAGGGCAACTAGTCTTAAAACAAATTCTTGCGATTTAAAATCTTAGTTTTGCGTCAGGAAGGGCATCCGGCTGTAACACAATAGTTCATGATACAGCGATTTAAATTCTAAGAAGAGCATCTAGCTGTAAATCCACGATTCTCGTGTTAGAAAGGGCAACTAGTTGTAAAACAGATTCTTAATCCGAGTTCTTTGACGTCAGGAAGGGCAACCGGTCGAATATAATAGTGTATGATGTAAGAGGCTAGATACTGCCAGTTTTGCGTCAGGAAGGGCAACTAGCCTTAAAACAAATTCTTGCGATTTAAAATCTTAGTTTTGCGTCAGGAAGGGCATCCGGCTGTAAAACAATAGTTCGTGATACAGCGATTTAAAATCTAAGAAGAGCATCTAGCTGTAAATCCCAGATTCTCGTGTTAGAAAGGGCAACTAGTTGTAAAACAGATTCTTAATCCGAGTTCTTTGACGTCAGGAAAGGCAACCGGTCGAAAACAATAGTGTATGATGTAAGAGGTTAGATACTGCTAGTTTTGTGTCAGGAAGGGTAACTAGTCTTAAAACAAATTCTTGCGATTTAAAATCTTAGTTTTGCGTCATGAAGGGCATCCGGCTGTAAAACAATAGTTCGTGATACAGCGATTTAAAATCTAAGAAGAGCATCTAGCTGTAAATCCCCGATTCTCGTGTTAGAAAGGGCAACTAGTTGTAAAACAGATTCTTAATCCGAGTTCTTTGACGTCAGGAAGGGCAACCGGTCGAAAACAATAGTGTATGATGTAAGAGGCTAGATACTGCCAGTTTTGCGTCAGGAAGGGCAACTAGTCTTAAAACAAATTCTTGCGATTTAAAATCTGTAAAACATATTTTTAATCCCAAGAGAATCGATCCCGAGACTACCGGTGGAGAGGCATGCACACTAAACCAAACTGTAGGCTATGATTTACATTCTACAGTCTTTGAAGTTGTATCGGCGCAGTCATTCAGAGCGAGGTGCGGAATGTATGTGTTGGCCGAAATTGTACACGCATCTTCGGCTGTAGAAACCTTGAACGAAGACAATGCGTGGTGATAAGCCACTTGTAACTCACGGAACGTCTTCTTAGCTGAGTAGCATTTAGCCCGTGTAAGTTACTAACATAAAATATCATGATTGTACGGAGAGGTTAAAACACAGTACCAGCATATAGCCTACCCCTATCGAAAGAACATGCACGGCGCCGGCATGTAGGCTTCTCCTGTTGAAGGAGCCTGTACAAGGTTTAACAGCCCTCCATCAACAGCCCTTACTTAATGCTGGCTTTTTGCATGCCCTCGAAACTACCTAAGAATGTAATATACTACCGTAGGGAGAGGGTAAAACCCAGTGCTGGTACATAGCCTACTCCTACCGAAGAAGCCTGCACAAGGCTTAACGCCTCGATCCGACAGATGAATCACCCTCAACATCTTGTACTCACAATCATTTTCGAAGGAGTCTGCACAAGGTTTAACGCCCCCTATCAACAGCCCTTACTTAATGCTGGCTTTTTTGCACACCCTCGAAACTGCCTAAGAATGTAATATACTACCGCAGGGAGAGAGTAAAACTCGGTGCCAGCACATAGCCTACCCCTACCGAAGAAGCCTGCACAAGGCTGCGCCTCCATCCGACAGATGAATCACCCTCAACACTCTTGTACTCACAATCGGATTCGGGGAAGCCTGCACAAGGTTTAACACCCACATCAACAGCCCTTACTTAATGTTGGCTTTTTTCCACACCCCGCCTCTTAGATCATACACCATAGTTTTACGACCGGTTACCCTTCCTGGCTAGGATTTTAAATCGCAGTATACGAGATAAATTTCTTATAGCGGGTTTTACAAATAGATATCCCGGTACCGGCACATAGCCTACTCCTACCGAAGAAGCCTGCACAAGGCTTAACACCTCCATCCGACAGATGAATCACCCTCAATATCTTGTACTCACAATCATTTTCGAAGGAGTCTGCACAAGGTTTAACGCCCCCATCAACAGCCCTTACTTAATGCTGGCTTTTTTGCACACCCCGCCTCTTAGATAATACACCATAGTTTTACGACCGGTTACCCTTCCTAACTAGGATTTTAAATCGCAGTATACGCGATAAATTTGTTATAGCGGGTTTTATAACTAGATATCCCGGTACCGGCACATAGCCTACTCCTACCGAAGAAGCCTGCACACAGCTTAACGCCTCCATCCGACAAATGAATCACCCTCAACATCTTGTACTCACAATCAGTTTCGGGAAACCTGCACAAGGTTTAACGCCCCCCTATCAACAGCCCTTACTTAATGCTGGCTTTTTTTGCACACCCCGCCTCTTAGATCATACACCATAGTTTTACGACCGGTCACCCTTCCTGACCAGGATTTTAAATTGCAGTATACGCGACAAATCAGTTGTAGCGGGTTTTATAACTAGATATCCCGGTACCAGCACATTGCCTACTCCTCGCTGTATCATGAACTATTGTTTTACAGCCGCATGCCCTTCCTGACGCAAAACTAAGATTTTAAATCGCAAGAATTTGTTTTAAGACTAGTTGCCCTTCCTGACGCAAAACTAGCAGTATCTAGCCTCTTACATCATTCACTATTGTTTTCGACCGGTTGCCCTCCCTGACGTCAAAGAACTCTGATTAAGAATCTCTTTTACAACTAGTTGCCCTTTCTAACACGAGAATCGGGGATTTACAGCCGGATGCTCTTCTTAGATTTTAAATCGCTGTATCACGAACTATTGTTTTACAGCCGGATGCCCTTCCTGACGTAAAACTAAGATTTTAAATCGCAAGAATGTGTTTTAAGAGTAGTTGCCCTTACTGACGCAAAACTGGCAGTATCTAACCTCTTACTTCATACACTACTGTTTTCGACCGGTTGCCCTTCCTGACGTCAAAGAACTCGGATTAAGAATCTGTTTTACAACTAGTTGCCCTTTCTAACACGAGAATCGGGGATTTACAGCTAGATGCTCTTCTTAGATTTTAAATCGCTGTAACACGAACTATTGTTTTACAACCGGATGCCCTTCCTGACGCAAAACTAAGATTTTAAATCGCAAGATATTGTTTTAAGAGTAGTTGCCCTTCCTGGCGCAAAACTGGCAGTATCTAGCCTCTTACAACATACACTATTGTTTTCGACCGGTTGCCCTACCTGACTTCAAAGAACTCGGATTAAGAATCTGTTTTACAACTAGATGCTCTTTTTAACACGAGAATCGGGGTTTTACAGCTAGATGCACTTCTTAGATTTTAAATCGCTGTATCATGAACTATTGTTTTACAGCCGGATGCCCTTCCTGAGGCAAAACTAAGATTTTAAATCGCAAGAATTTGTTTTAAGACTAGTTGCCCTTCCTGACGCAAAACTGGCAGTATCTAGCCTCTTACATCATACACTATTGTTTTCGACCGGTTGCCCTTCCTGACGTCAAAGAGCTCGGATTAAGAATCTGTTTTACAACTAGTTGCCCTTTCTACCACGAGAATCGGGCATTTACAGCTAGATGCTCTTCTTAGATTTTAAATCGCTGTATCATGAACTATTGTTTTACAGCCGGATGCCATTCCTGACGCAAAACTAAGATTTTAAATCGCAAGAATTTGTTTTAAGTCTAGTTGCCCTTCCTGACGCAAAACTAGCAGTATCTAGCCTCTTACATCATACACTATTGTTTTCGACCGGTTGCCCTTCCTGACGTCAAAGAGCTCGGATTAAGAATCTGTTTTACAACTAGTTGCCCTTTTCTAACACGAGAATCGGGGATTTACAGCTAGATGCTCCTCTTAGATTTTAAATCGCTGTATCACGAATTATTGTTTTACAGCCGGATGCCCTTCATGACGAAAAACTAAATCACAAGAATATGTTTTAAGACTAGTTGCCCTTCCTGACGCAAAACTGGCAGTATCTAGCCTCTTACATCATACACTATTGTTTTCGACCGGTTGCCCTTCCTGACGTCAATGAACTGGGATTAAGAATCTGTTTAACAACTAGATGCTCTTTTTAACACGAGAATCGGGGTTTTACAGCTAGATGCTCTTCTTAGATTTTAAATCGCTGTATCATGAACTATTGTTTTACAGCCGGATGCCCTTCATGACGCAAAATTAAGATTTTAAATCGCAAGAATTTGTTTTAAAACTAGTTGCCCTTCCTGACGCAAAACTGGCAGTATCTAGCCTCTTACATCATACACTATTGTTTTCGACCGGTTGCCCTTCCTGACGTCAAAGAACTCGGATTAAGAATCTGTTTTACAACTAGTTGCCCTTTCTAACATGAGAATCGTGGATTTACAGCTAGATGCTCTTCTTTGATTTTAAATCGCTGTATCATGAACTATTGTTTTACAGCCGGATGCCCTTCCTGACGCAAAACTAAGATTTTAAATAGCAAGAATTTCTTTTAAGACTAGTTGCGCTTCCTGACCCAAAACTAGCAGTATATAGCCTCTTACATCATTCACTATTGTTTTCGACCGGTTGCCCTTCCTGACGTCAAAGAACTCGGATTAAGAATCTGTTTTACAACTAGTTACCCTTTCTAACAGGGGAATCGGGCATTTACAGCTAGATGCTCTTCTTAGATTTTAAATCGCTGTATCACGAACTGTTGTTTTACAGCCGGATGCCCATCCTGACGCAAACTAAGATTTTAAATCGCAAGAATTTGTTTTAAGACTAGTTACCCTTCCTGACGCAAAACTGGCAGTATCTAACCTCTTACATCATACGCTATTCTTTTCGACCGGTTGCCCTTCCTGACGTCAAAGAACTGGGATTAAGAATGTTTTACAACAAGTTGCCCTTTCTAACATGAGAATCAGGGATTTACAGCTAGATGCTCGCCGGATGCCCTTCCTGGCGGCATAAGTTGCCAGGATTTGAATCGCGGTATCCATCATTGTGTCTGACTTGCGTGTATGCAAGCTCACGCGTATTTTTTTGCTGAGATATCATGCTACTTCCGTTCGCCAGCTAGAGCGGACACTCGCAGTACTGCGTCTATTTCGTCTTACAACTTGGAGGAGACAACATGTGTACATATAATTTATGATCTTTCATCCCCCTATTCTTTTTTTAAAAAACATGTAAGTATGTAGTATCTCGCAACATTCTTATCCGTGTGTGTGTGTTTCGAGAAAAAAAGAGTAACGTGTATCAGTGTTCTAGTCGTGTTGCAATTACTAAGCGAGTGACCGAGCGAGTTGGCTACGCAGTGTGCTTTCTTGATTTTCGTATGACATATATCAGTGTATTTGTAATTACTAAGCGTCTTAGCAGTGCGATGAACGAGTTAGCTACGCGGTATAGATTTTTTTAATTTTCGTACCAAGCAAATCATTTGAAGTGTTGCCGAGTTAGCTGTGCGATATGTGCACAGTGTGTTTTTTTATTTTTACACTAGGTAAATCATTGAAGTTGTACTTTTGCTCTGAACACATCAAACAATGTTCTTACAGTGTTCGATTCTAGTCTTGCTATGTTTCAATCTAATTTTCTTAGAACAAAGGTATCCCCTAACATGTTGTATTGGATCACATGTTAAGGTTAACGACATCGAGTGCAGTGTTCGATTCTAGTCTTGTTATGTTTCAATCTAATTTTCTTAGAACAAAGGTATCCCCTAACATGTTGTACAGTGTTCGGTTCTGCTAGTTTCGTGATCTGAACACATCAATCAATGTTCTGATCACATGTTGTATCGAGTGCAGTGTTCAATTCTAGTCTTGTTATGTTTCAATCTGATCTTAGAACAAATGTATCCCCTAACATGTTGTACAGCGTTCGATTCTACTTATGTAGTGTTCTGAACACACCAGACAATGTTTTAATCACATGTTGAAGTTAACGACATCGAGTGCAGGGTTCGATTCAAGTCTTGTTATGTTTCTTTCGTAATCCGCAAGTCTAAACATGCATATCGCTGTACACTCTTGCCATCGCGATGCGTGTTCGATAAAGCTATGCCTTGACAGAGGAGTAGGAGGAGGCGGAGGTGGTAGAGGAGGAGGAGGAGGAGGAGGAACAAGAGCAGGAGGTAGAGGAGGTGTCGTATAATCTCCTTCAAGATAGTAGATGAGAGGTTAGGTTAGCGAATGCACTAATGTTTAATGATGATAGCTAACGGAATTTCAAGTTATCCGCCACCACAAATCAAAGGGGTAGCAGCACGGTGCTCTGTTGATTAAAGATGGGATCTAGATAGAATTTCAAATTGCCGCCACCACATGTTAAATGTATGTAGCTAGAGATAGCAGCACGATGCTCTGTTGAATAAAGATGGTAGATGATAGCTAACGGAAGATTTTTTTCAAATTATCCGGCACCACATGTTAAATGTATGTAGCTAAAGATAGCAGTACGATGCTTTGTTGATTAAAGATGACGGATGACAAGTAACAGATCTTTTCAAATTGCCCGCTACTACAGAGAGCAGCACGGCGCTCTGTAGATTGCAGATGGCGGATGACAGCTGACGAAATTACCCGCATGATAGCAGCACAGTGCTCTATTGATTAAAGATGGCGGATGATAGCTGTCAAAAACACGTGGCTTTGTTTACTAAACAAGAGCACGTGGAATTTGCCGCCACCACATTTCAAAGGTATCTAGCTAAAGATGGCAGCACGGTGCTCTCTTGATTAAAGATGGCGGATGACAGCTGTCAAAAAGCACGTGAGTTTGTAAAGCACGTGGAATTTGCCACCGGCATAAAGAGGGCAGCACGGTGCTCTCTGGCGGTTGATAGCTGTCAGAAAAGCACATGGGTTTGTTTTCAAACAAGAGCTCGTAGAATTTACCACCACCACATAGAGGGCAGCACGGTACTCTCTGGATTAAAGATGGCGGATGATAGCTGACAAAAAAGCGCATAGGTTTGTTTCCAAACAGGAGCATAAAGAATTTTTCAAATTGCCGCCACTACATTTCAAAGGTATCTAGCTAAAGAGTGCAGCACTGAGGTTTGCGATGCAAGATGGCGGATGACAGCTGTGACGTACCACATTTCAAAGGTAAGTAGCTAAAGAGGGCAGCACGGTGCTCTCTGGATTAAAGATGGCGGATGACAGCTGCACGTGGCTTTGTTTCCAAACAAGAGCATAAAGAATTTCTCAAATTACCGCCACTACATTTCAAAGGTATCTAGCTAAAGAGTGCAGCACTGAGGTTTGCGATGCAAGATGGCGGATGACAGCTGTGACGTACCACATTTCAAAGGTAAGTAGCTAAACAGGGCAGCACTGTGCTCTCTGGATTAATGATGGCGGATGACAGCTGTCAAAAAAGCATGTGGCTTTGTTTCCAAACAAGAGCATAAAGAATTTTTCAAATCGCCACCACTACATTTCAAAGGTATCTAGCTAAAGAGTGCAGCACTGAGGTTTCGGATGCAAGATGGCGGATGACAGCTGTGACGTACCACATTTCAAAGGTAAGTAGCTAAAGAGGGCAGCACTGTGCTCTATAGATTAAAGATGGCGGATGACAGCTGCACGTGGATTCGTTTATCTCACGCTAGTGAGGTTAACCCGTAGAGTGGGGCTCGCTTCAGGTGACGCGGCTGGAGCGAGCCCGATGGTGGGCGCGCGTCATGTGAAGCGCGGAAAGTTTTTATTTTTTATCTCCGTTACGAAACAAGCGGTAGGTTTGAAACTTTCTCTGTATGTTCCGAGAGGTGCTGCCATCTGACAGAATTTTTTTCACCTTCGTGTATCTAAGCAGTTCTCGTCTAGGAATCCCCTTATTATCTGCTACATAGCTGCGTAGCGCAAGAACAACCTATGTGGCGCTTGGCGAGAAGCTCAGTCAGTGTGCCGCGACGAGCGTAGTATTTCGTGTCCCGGTGTGAATGTTTTCAGCTCTCATAAGTTGTTTTGTTGGTATATAAATTTATCTTGTGATTTATTGTTTTAATTCTACATGTAGCGTTTCCTATTTGTAGTCAACATGTCCAAAATAATTGTAGATCTTCCGAGTGATGATATACGGGATATTCTCGAGCTCAGTGAGGAAGATAGTTGCAGTGATTCTAGTTTAGATAGTAATGGTGAAACTATCCCGCTATTAGATGCTCCAAACACGAGTGCTTCCGTCGGAGTAGGCCTGTTGCCTAGATGCCGTGGACAGGTGTCGAGTTCGAGCTCCGATGTGAGTAGCGAGTCAGAAAGTGAGAGTGATTTGCCTCCTACTCCACCTAATGACTGGGATGTAAGGGGATGTAGGAGAGCCCGATTTCCAGCTACATACCAAAGTGGAATTCAGGGCGAACTTTTAAATAAAAAAGAACCGGACGAAATATTTGAGCATTTCATTGACGATGAACTGTGCGAACTTATTGCAGAGCAAACTAATCTGTACGCTCAGCAGTCAATACAAGCTAGTATAGGAACAGCTAAAATGAAAAGGAGAAGCAGGGAGAGGGATTGGGTTCCTACTAACAAGGAAGAAATAAAACTTCTATTTGGGATCTTTCTTCTTCAGGGTATAATTCAAAAGCCGAAGCTGTCTCATTATTTTTCACGTAATAGATTGTTTGCTACGCCCGTGTTTTACGAGACCATGTCCGAGAAACGTTTTTTTCTTCTACTGAAATTTTTACATTTCTCAGATAATGAGGCTTACGATCGGCAAGTATCCCCAAAACTCTACAAAGTGAAGCCACTTCTAGACATTCTTGTATCAAAATTTAAAATGTCCTATTTACCAGATGATCGTCTATCAATTGACGAAAGTTTACTCCTTTGGAAAGGTCGCTTGGGGTGGAAAATGTACATTCCGAAGAAGAAAGCTCGTTTCGGGATGGAATCTTTTAAATTATGTGAGGCTAAAACAGGATATGTGTGGAATATCCTGTGGTACACAGGAAAGGAAACTGAGCTAGTAAATGAGGTTTGTGGGGTAAATATTTCTCAGTATACCAAGCCCTCGAAAGTAGTGTTTGCTCTAGCCGAACCTCTTCTAAATAAGGGATATCTCATAGCTCTAGACAATTATTACAGTAGCCCGGAACTCTTCGATCAGCTCAATGAGTTTCAGACAGACGCTGTCGGCACTGTAAAATCTAACAGAAAAAATCTTCCGAAGGACGTCATGGGGAAAAAGCTGAAAAAAGGGGAGGTGGCTTTTGCCTATAAAAACAAACTCATGGCCTTGAAGTGGAAAGACAAGAGAGACGTCTGCATGCTGAGTAGTATTCATGACGCGGAAATGCGCACTGTTCTAAACAAGAAAGGAGAAACCAAAGAGAAGCCGGTCGTATGTATTGAGTACAATGACTCAATGGGAGGGGTGGACTTATCGGATCAATGTATCGTGCCATACAGTATGGCGAGAAAAAGAATGAAGAAATATTACCACAAGATTTTTAGACACCTACTGGATACAACAGTGTTCAATGCTTTTGTGATATACAAGAAACACGGCGGTAAATTCACTCAGCTGGAGTTTCGTATTCAAATTGTGCAGAAACTATTTCAGAATTATGCGAACGCTACCCCTAACGCAGCCTTGCCAGTTTGATTAGTGAGACCCGCACCCGTTGACTTGTCAACTCGATTCTCGGGAAGGCATTTTCCAGATTTCAATCCAGCCTCGAAATCAAGACTGCACGCAAATAAGAGATGCGTTGTTTGCGTGGCGAAAGGCCAGCGGCGGGACACTCAGTATTGTTGTGTAGTATGCAATGTCGCTTTGTGCCCCTCTCCTTGCTTCAGGCTATACCATACAGTTGAAGTATGAGCATTGAAAATATGCCAGCGAGTCTCAGGTTCCATACTCGGGGAATCTGAGAAGATCGTAGTCTACACTCGGTGACCGCTGTACATTCTGCGTGCCGGCAACTATCAGTGACCATCCTGAAATAGTTCTTTTCAATTTTTTCTCCAGTCATTTGTTATAGCTATTGTGTGTAAACAATTAGTGTAAATAGTGTTGAACAGTGTAGTGTAATTTTGTGTAATGTGGTGACAAAATTGTGATGAATGAACTCATGGATTACCCGCTGCCCTCTTCAATGGCAAGTTATGGGCCTACGTGGTGAGTAAATTTTTCTATTTTATTTCAGGAAAATGTGATATTTGAGTGAATGTGTCTGTATTATTTGGAGTATATGATACTTTTTATTTGTGCGTTACGCAATTCAACTTTGAATTATTATAAGAAACACAAATAATACTCCGAATCGGAGTAAATATGAAATGGCACATAAGCAATTTTTGCACTGACACTGGATGAATTGAAAAATCGTTTTAATTGTAAATAATAACACAATTTACACCGCAGCGTATAATTTTATGCTAATTTTAACATAATATAATATTTAAGCGGGTGTAGGTTGGCAAAAACTATTTCTTTTCTAAAGAAAAAAATTACTGAAAATGATTCCCCACTATGCAGGAATTCCTCTTTTATGACCTCCCCACTTAACGGGTTAAGTTGGTAGCACTAAGGTTTAGGCCCGCCAAGATGGCAGCACTGCGGATGACAGGTGACGAATTTGCAGCTACTGCCATAAAGAGGGCAGCACGGTGCCCTGTAGTTTAAAGATGGCGGATGACAGCTGTCAAAAAAAGCACGTGGCTTTGTTTACCACGCGCTAGTTAGGTTAAGTTGGTACTACTGAGGTTTAGGCCCGTCAAGATGGCAGTACTGAGGTTAGCGATGCGTTGTCTGTCAAAAAGCACGTAGCTGTCAAAAAACACGTGGCTTTTTTTACCTCGCGCTAGTTAGGTTAAGTTGGTACTACTGAGGTTTAGGCCCGTCAAGATGGCAGTACTGAGGTTAGCGATGCGTTGTTGTCGATGACAGCTGTCATAAAGCACGTGGCTTTGTTTACAAATTCAAATTTCCCGCGGGTGGTGGAGGAGACCTCTGGGAGGCCCCTGGCTGTGGTGGTGGTGGAGGAGGCATCTGGGAGGCCTCTGGCTGTGGTGGTGGTGGAGGTGGCCTCTGGGAGCCCGGTGGCGGTGGCGGCGCCAAAATCCCTGTATTATACTACTGATTAGTCACACAGGTTCTCATTTTTCCCTCTCCAAAATGTTTAAACCTAGAAACATTGGTTCTTTGATTGTCAGTCAACGGCATTAATTATTTCTGAACTAAAAGGAATAGATCGGAGACTTCTAAGCCTTTAACAAAGAAGTAGGAAGCAGGAATAGGGAACTTCTTGAAAATCTGTTTACAACAACACACAACAGTTTATTCGCGATAGCAGGAGATTATCCAATATCTGTGCCGCATACACCTTCAATGAGAGCCTGTTTGAGGTCTTTGAGAGTCTGTGGTGAAACAGGACGCCCACGAACACCTCTGTCAAGCCTATTCCACACATGCTCGATGGGATTAAGATCGTAACTCACTGCTGGCTATTCCATCTCTTGAATGTCTAGTTCTCGCAAGACAGCTCTGGCATTGTCGTGCACGAGTACGAATTCAGGGCCAACACCGTATGCAGCAACCAACGCATGCTGTAGCAGTATCTGCTCGATGTACCCTACAACGGTAAGATTACCACGGACGACGACAAGATCCGTAAAGCCTTCTATACGGATGCCACCCCATATCATCACAGAAACTTGTCCGAATCAGTCGCCTTCCTGGACAACATTTGGCATGCATGCACTGCTCACCACGGCGTCTCCATACACGTTGACGTCCATCACACTGTATCATGGGAAATCTGGACTCGTCTGTGAACAACACAGTTCTCCACTGGCGAAGTTGAGAGTTGACGAGGGTACGGGGAAACAGAAGGCGAGCTGCGCGATGTTGCTGCGTTAAACGGGGCACACGAACAAGACGTCTGGGTCGTAAGGACACTTCTCTTAACCTGTTCCTTACTGTCTGGTGACCGTAACTCCAGTGACCCTCCTGAGGTCTTGTTGAAGTTCTCTGGCAAATGCTGAACGACGCCACAACGCACGGATGGTCAGTTATCGGTCATCTTGTGGGGTTGTCATACGTCCACGACCTTGTCCAACCCTCCTTGTGAACTGGCCTGTCTCATTGTACCGATTCCACAAGCGTTGAATAACTGACGAACACGACGAAAGGTCCATTCTTCCTGGATCAAAGTGACGGCCCTTCCGACTCGAACCTCGTTAAGATGTCTCATGGGATGTGCTAGTTTACGTACGACGTGCTCAAATGACCGCAGTAGTCTATGTACCTCACAACGACACACGGACGCACCGCTATTGACTTTGTTTTGAGGGGTCACCTAGCAGTTAAATGCATGGCTACGCCTACAGATGGAGTATAACTTCGATTTGACATAGCCTGAGCAGCTCAAGTCTCAAGACATGCTGCACGACCATTGGAACCCCATCTATCAAATTAAAGTTCACATACCAGACGTTACAGAACACATTCCCCTACTTTTTTTTTGAAATGTGTATTTAGCTGCTTCCTTTACTTTATACAGACGATCAATTTCTGGTTTGTCTTCGAATTTCTTCTGTAGTCTTTTACGTTCATTATGGTTAGTCATCAGCTTTTATCGCAGTCTCAGAATTCTCGACCGGAGCCACCAATGTGTGATTATTCTGATGACTGCTGTCATTGTTACTCATTGAATACTGGCCTGGATTGAGACACCATTGTTCACATAAATTTCGTATTCGTCATCCAATGTATTTCCTGCAGTTGAAGAGGATTTGTTCGGAAGAAATATCTTTCGCTGTCTGGTCTTTCGTGGAGCTATTTTTCTGGTTTGAAGATAATGGGGAAAATTCGAAAACCGACTAGGCACACTCTCCGGCTTCATTATAGTTTTCTTTAAGTTGTATCTTTTAACCCCAGCTCTAAAATTCAGGCTACAAACACGAGAATAATCGGATGGAATCCACTGATTACCCTCGGTTGATCCTTGCCTTGATACGGCGTTACGCCAATTTCCACAAAGTTCTTTACTTGGGGGGATTTAATGAAATCTCACACCTGAAGAATTGGATTCCTTGCTATGATATACAAAGAGAAACACAACAATTCATCATTTTACAACCAGAGACACACATACATACTCAACGCAAACGCACGGGAACACAACGTGGGTACGCCCCTAGTAGAGGTTTGTGACACCAAGGGCTCACGCTGAGCAGCATGATAACCGCATAGCATAGAGCTAGAATAACGTAAGAGAGGCGGAAGCACTGCCTGGCTGAAGCTACGCCATGTTTCTAGTGGTCACATAAGCAAGGGGACGTGGTTCTCGATTGACGAAAAATGTTGAAAATACGCATTATAGAATCACTGGTGCAAAGTTAAAGGCCGTTAGCCGAACACTTGGAGCATTATAATCATATAGCACCACTTCATCCTCGTTGCGACGGGAGGCCAACATCAAGATCAGCTGATTGCAGGGTAGTTAAGGAGAATCGTCATACAGTGGCATACGAAAAGACCACGAAATCGGAACCCTGCTTGGCTGTTGTGGTTACGCGTAAATTACAATAAAAACCGTGGACATAAATGAGTTTTTATGACGGAAATCCAAAATGAAAGGTTACAAGCTCATTCTGTTCATATTTTAAAATATATTGCATCCCTATGGGGACACATCATTACGGTCTCGTACTTGTTTAAGGACGCACTAACACATCGAAAGTTTTCGGCGACGAACAGATGGAAAAGGGCTAGGATTGGGAAGGTGGCGGCCGTGGCCTTAATTAAAGTACACCCTGGTGTGAAAATCGAAAACCATCTTCAGGACTGCCGACGGCGAGATTCGAACCCACTATCTCCCGAATGCAAGCTCATAGAAACCCCTGCGCATTTGGGCTGTACAATAACAACCATGGTATCGTCTGCCTGTCGTAAGGGGCGATTAAAAGGGCCCCACGTGTTCTTTTCACTTTGGAACGTGGGTTGGCGACCACAGGGCCCTTAGGTGAATCCAGGCATTGCTTCCACTTGCTTGTGCCAGGCTCCTCACTTTATCCAACCTCCCTTGGTCAACTCTTGTTCTTTTCCGACCCTAATACTAAGGGAGTCTCTCATTTTCATGCCTTTTGTGGCATCTGTCTCTTTAACCCTTTCAGTCCAGGTGTACAGTACACTGTACATCAAATTCATTAGCTAATAGCACTAAGAATTATTAGTGAATAGAGGAGTTCTCTATCTTGCTAGAGACTTCTATGCTTTGTCTTTGTTTCTCAATTGGTTGAAGTGACATGTACTAACACATTGGTGAATTATGAAGATAAACAACAAACATGGCAGACAAGCATGCTGTTAGTGGAGGTAAGTGGGAAAATTTTATTCTTTATTTTTAACATTTTATTCTGTTTAGGGTAAAGTTCTGTTTGGGGGTTAAAGATAAAGGTTTGAATAGAATACGCATACTAATTATAGTTAGTCTTTCATATCCCTTGACTCATAACATCCATGTACATTAGCATGTACAGTATACTGTACATGGGGTCTCAAGTGTTGCAAATAGTGTGACTGAGTTCATTATATTTCACAAAGTTTTATTTATATACCTGGTAGTTTCTAGTAATATAGAAGAAGATTAAGTGTTGTATACTCTAGATTGTCTCTTAGAAATGTAAAAAGAAACTTTGTTTTTGTTCTCTGAGTTCCCTAAAATATATTTTTGTTGAAATTCAGGGACATCAAGGATGAAAATGAACCCAAGCGACGTTGATATGATTTTGAAGTTGTTGGAGAATGGAGATGTGTCTGATGTGGAGGAACTAGCCAGTGATGATGAGGATGAACCACAAACCAGCCACAAATACAGCGCATTGGTACGTTATCACATTCAATATTATTACACATTATGAAACTCCAGTACTCTTATGGCAAAGTGAGTTGCCCAAATTTTTAGCTAATAATTATTAACATATAGCTTTATTTTGCGATATGTTTCAGGAGCTGATGTTGAGATGATATCTGTAAGCAGCCCAACCGAGGCAAGTGGCAATGGATATACTATTGGTACTTCTGGAGATGCTGAACTTTCTGTTGAAGATATTTTCCTGACACAGAGGCCTGATATTCTGCTCCCATAACAATGTGCAAACCAAATAACACTTTAATTACTTTCCTCAGGTTTGATTGGCTTGTATGCCACGTCTTTCTGAAGTGCATAAGTATTTGTTTTCTCTGAGTGATGGAGTACAGCCAAATGCTAGAAATGCTCGGTTGGCACAGAAGGAGATAATGGATTTGTTAGATTTCAGGCTTAGGGTAGCTGAAGATTTTGTGAAGGTTGATAACCAATTCAAGGGTATCAAAAGAGGAAGGCTATTTACAAGCCCTGTAAGATCACCTTCAACTAATAAAAAACAAACAACTGAGACGAGACCACAGAGGGAAGTGCGGACGGATAGTGTTGATCACTTACCAGAGCATGATGGCAATAAAGAACCTACTCGATGCAAGAAGATTAATTGCACCCAGTGATCTCCTTAGGCAGATTTCAGCTAGCTACTTTTATCTTATGTGCATGTGATTTGTGATCTTGGTTAAATGTATACACAATGTAAACCTGTCTTAAACTATAACATCTGAGAAAGCATATCAGCATTCACACAATGTTTACATTGTCATATAATGCTACTGATGCACTTGATAGGAACAATGTTCTTAGTTTTCTTTAGGCCTAGCCATTGAGCTAATTCTTGTGTTGTAAAACTTGACAAACTACAGAAATCCAACAAGCACCGAATCGTGTGAGGCCTTTCGTTGCTAACACCAATACTAAGGCTGTGGAAAGAAAAACGTGACTAGGAGCGCGTGGCTGTGAGCTTGCATCCAGGAGATATCTTCCTTCCAACTCCCATGGTCGCCATAAGACCTATCTGTGCTGGTGGGACGTAAATCCACTAGGGAAAAAAAACCTTGAGTACCAGAATGCATCTTCATTGAACAATAGGTAGCAAGTCCAGTTCCTAATTCGAGAGAAGTTGAACCTGATGATTCTGCGCAAGCAGATTTAGATTTAGATTGGGTTTCCTTCCTGCTTACAGCATGCAGCAAAGTATGATGCTTACCCCGAAGAGAACCACTCGTAGTCAGAGGCCTTATCACATAATCTGTTTAATTTTTATTTGGCTAAAGATGGCCACTATATGGCTCAAACTAGTCCCAAGACTGATGTAATATTATTTACTTGATATATTGTATTTCTTATATTGTGGCACTTTCACATCTGTAAATAGAATGCATTTGTTTACAACACACACAAGCCTGGGCCAATGTGGAATATGTAGATGATTTATTTGACCTGGTGTTCCTAAAGTTACTCTCGGCCCTTGGGCTTTATGGAAGCATCATGCACGTTAGGGCGGATGATGATCGCCCAGGAAGCAACCATAATGCCGATGATCGGCAGGAGTGGCTCTCCGATGAACTCCGCAGTCGCATTCAGGTGGTCAAAGACGCGCAGCTTCCCCTGGTAGTCGCTTTCCCCCGGACGGTTGAACACCACCAGTCCCGGGCGTTCATAGCTGGGGACATCCGCCGTGTCGAGCGCGTGTAAGACGAGGTGCGCAATATGGGAATAACGCTACAGCAATACAGGATGAGAATTGGAAGATGGCATGGTGCAAGAGGGAGTTGGAAGGAAGGTGGACCTGAGAGAGGGAGAGAAATTAGTGGTTATAAAGGACGGTTGGAGATGATGTGTGCGGCGGTGATTGCGACAACGCTGGTGGTAGGATGTATAGAAATGAACCCGGGGCCAAACCAGGGACCGTTCGGATGGGAGCAATTTGAAGAGATCAAGAGAGTGGTGAAGGAAGCGAGTAAAGGGGATGAAATAAAGGAAACGATGCAGGAACACCAAGCAAACCAAACGCAGGAGATGAAGGACTTAAAAAATTTTTATAAAAGAAGAAATTGGTGGGTTAAATGAGTAGTATAATAGGACAGTTCTGCCGCCGCCTCCTCCTCCGGCCTCCCAGGGGCACCTCCGCCTCCCGCGGGAAATTTGAATTTTGGCGGGAAATTTGAATTTTGGTGCGAGATTTGAATTTATAACAAAGCCACGTGCTTTTTGACAGCTGTCATCGACAACAACGCATCGCTAACCTCACTGCTGCCATCATGACGGGCCTAAACCTCAGTGGTACCAACTTAACCTAACTAGCGCGAGATTTGAATAGGTAAACAAAGCCACGTGCTTTTTGACAGATCCGGGCTTTTTGACAGACAACAAATCGCTAACCTCACTGCTGCCACCTTGATTGGCCTAAACCTCATTTAGTACCAACTTAACCATACTAGCGCGAGATTTGAATTTGTAAACAAATCCACGTGTTTTTTGACAGCCACGTGCTTTTTGACAGACAACAACGTATCGCTAACCTCAGTGCAGCCATCTTGACGGACCTAAACCTTAGTGGTACCAACTTAACCTCACAAGCGCGAGATAAACAAAGCCACGTGCTTTTTTGACAGCTGTAATCCGCCATCTTTAAACTACAGAGCACCGTGCTGCCGTCTTTATCGCAGTAGCTGCAAATTCGTCACCTGTCATCGCCAGTGCTGCCATCTTGGCGGGCCTAAACATTAGTGCTTCCAACTTAACCTCACTAGCGCGAGATAAACAAATCCACGTGCAGCTGTCATCCGCCATCTTTAATCCATCGAGCACCGTGCTGCCCTCTTTAGCTACTTACCTTTGAAATGTGGTACGTCACAGCTGTCATCCGCCATCTTGCATCGCAAACCTCAGTGCTGCACTCTTTAGCTAGATACCTTTGAAAAGTAGTGGCGGCAATTTGAAAAATTCTTTATGCTCTAATTTGGAAAAAACCTATGCGCTTTTTTTGACAGCTATCATCCGCCATCTTTAATCCAGAGAGCACCGTGCTGCCCTCTTTAGCTACTTAATTTTGAAATGTGGTGGTGGTAAATTCTACGAGCTCTTGTTTGGAAACAAACCGATGTGCTTTTCTGACAGCTGTCAACCGCCATCTTTAATCCAGAGAGCACCGTGCTGCCCTTTTTGTGCCGGTGGCAAATTCCACGTGCTCTTGTTTGGAAACAAAGCCGCGTGCTTTTTTGACAGCTGTCATCCGCCATCTTTAAACAATAGAGCACTGTGCTGCTATAATGCGGGTAATTTCATCAGCTGTCATCCGCCATCTTTAATCCACAGAACACCGTGCTGCTCTCTGTAGTAGCGGGCAATTTGAAAAGTTCTGTTAGCTGTCATCCGCTATCTTTAATCAAGAGAGCGCCGTGCTGCCATCTTTAGCTGGATACCTTTGAAATGTGGTGGCGGCAAATTGAAAAATTCCACGTGCTCTTGTTTAGTAAACAAACTCACGCGCTTTTTGTCAGCTGTCATCCGCCATCTTATATCGCAAACCTCAGTGCTACACTCTTTAGGTGCATACCTTTGTATATGGTGGCGGATAATTTAAAAAGAAAAATTCTACACCAGCCATCTCTCGACGCTAATTGCACAAGATGGTGGCTATACATGACTCCTTGAAGGTGCTTATGCAAGATGGTCTCTATATATAGGTTCTTATGAGGCTCCCTTGGGATGCTTGCGCAAGATGGCGGTTATACAAGGCTCCTTATGAGACACCATAGGGATGCTTGCGCAAGATGGTGGTTGCTCTTATGAGGCGGTTTAAGGGTCCTTGCACAAGATGGCTAGAGACGCCCCTAAGGATGCTTGTGCAAGATGGCGGACGCAAGATGGCGGCCATACATAGCTCGATATGAGACAGCCTAGGAGGTGCTCGCACAAGATGGCGGCTACTCTTATGAAGAAAGCTAGCTTAGAGGCTACTGCGCAAGATAACGGTTGCTGTTATGCATGCGGTGGAGAGCAAATTGAATTTCTATGTGCTTAATCAACAGAGTACCCTGCTGCAGTCTTTAGCTGAAATGTAGTGGTGGATAATTTGAAAAATTCTTTTGACAGGTGTCATCTTTAAACAATGGCGACTATACATAGGCTGTTAAGACCTTATCATTCTCCTCCTCCTCCTTCTCTACCTCCTCCTCCTCCTCCTCCTCCGCCTCTTATGTCAAGGCATAGCTTTATATCGAACAAGTTTAAACCTGCATCGCGAAGGCAAGCGTGTGCAGCGATAACATTATTGTACATGTTTAGACTTGCGAAACATAAGAAGAGTAGAATCAAACGTTGTACTCGATACAACATGTGATCAAACATTGACTGATGTGTTCAGAACACAAAATAAGTGATCAAGACTAGAATCGAACACTGTACCCGATACAACATGTCAGGGGATACCGTTGTTCTAAGAAGTTCAGATTGAAACATAACAAGACTAGAATCGAACACTGTACTCGATGTCGTTAACTTCAACATGTGATTAAAACATTGTTTGGTGTGTTCAGAACACTACATAAGTAGAATCGAACGTTGTATTTAATACAACATGTTAGGGGATACCTTTGTTCTAAGAAGATCAGATTGAAACATAACAAGACTAGAATTAAACACTGCACTCAATACAACACGTCAGGGGATAACTTTGTTCTAAGAAGATCAAATTGAAACATAACAAGACTAGAATCGAACACTGCACTCGATGTCGTTAACCTTAACATGTGATCCGATACAACATGTTAGGTGATACCTCTGTTCTGAGAACGTTAGATTGAAATACAGCAAGACTAGAGTCGAACACTGTACTCGATACAACATGTGATTAGAACATTGTTTGATGTGTTCAGAGCAAATGTACAACTTCAATGATTTACCTAGTGTAAAAATCAAAAACACACACTGTGCACATATCGCATAGCTATCTCACCTATCACTTGCCTAGTACGAATATCAAAAACATACTGTGCACATATCGCATAGCTAACTCGGCAACACTTCAAATGATTTGCTTAGTGCGAAAATAAAAAATCTATACCACGTAGCTAACTCGTTCACCGCACTGCTATGACGCTTAGTAATTGCAAATACACTGATATATGTCATACGAAAATCAAGAAAGCACACTGCGTAGCCAACTCGCTCGGTAACTCGCTTAGTAATTGCAACACGACTAGAACACTGATACACGTTGTTCTTTTTTTCTCGAAACACACACACACACACGGATAAGAATGTTGCGAGATACTACATACTTACCTGTTTTTTTAATTAGGGGGGTGGAAAATCATAAATTATATGTACACATGTTGTCTCCTCCAAGTTGTAAGACGAAATAGACGCAGTACTGAGAGTTTCCGCTATAGCTGGCGAACGGAAGTAGCATGATATATCAGCAAAATAAAATACGCGTGAGCTTGCATACACGCAAGTAAGACACAATGATGGATACCGCGATTCAAATCCTGGCAACTCATGCCGTCAGGAGGGGCATCCGGCTAGATAATGTAATTACATGTTATGACGATCGCGCTGGTCCCTCGCCTAGCATTTGCTATTTCTTACGGCTTCCGAGAGTAGGAGTTCGAACCCGCTATCTCCCGAAGTAGCGAGAATGATTGCGGGTACAAGAGTGTTGAGGGTGATTCATCTGTCGGATGGGAGCGATCCTACTATTACATATTACATTCTCAGGTAGTTTCGAGGGTGTGCAAAAAGCCAGTATTAAGTAAGGGCTGTTGATGGGGATGTTAAACCTTGTGCAGACTCCTTCGAAAATGATTGCGAGTACAAGATGTCGATGGCGATTCATCTGTCGGATGGAGGCGATAAGCTGTGTGCAGGCTTCTTCGGTAGGAGTAGGCTATGTGCCGGTACCGAGTTTTACCCTCTCCCTCCTATTGTATATTACATTCTTAGGTAGTTTCGAGGGCGTGCAAAAAGCCAGCATTAAGTAAGGGCTGTTGATGGGGGCGTTAAACCTTGTGCAGGCTTCCCCGAAACTGATTGTGAGTACAAGATGATGAGGGTGATTCATCTGTCGGATGGAGGCGATAAGCCTTGTGCAGGCTCTTTCAGCAGGAGTAGGCTATGTGCCGGCACTGGGTTTTACCCTCTCCCTACTGTAGTATATAACATTCTTGGGTAGTTTCGAGGGCATGCAAAAAGCCAGTATTAAGTAAGGGCTGTTGATGGGGACGTTAAGCCTTGTGCAGACTCCTTCGAAAATGATTGTGAGTACAAGATGTTGATGGCTATTCATCTGTCGGATGGAGGCGATAAGCTGTGTGCAGGCTTCATCGGTAGGAGTAGGCTATGTGCCGGCACTGGGTTTTACCCTCCCCCTACGCTAGTATATTACATTCTTAGGCAGTTTCGAGGGTGTGCAAAAAGCCAGCATTAAGTAAGGGCTGTTGATGGGGGGTGTTAAACCTTGTACAGGCTCCTTCAACAGGAGTAGAATATATGCCGGCGCCGTGCAGGCTCTTTCGATAGGAGTGGGCTATGTGCTGGTACTGGGTTTTAACCTCTCCGTACAATCATAATATTTTATGTTAGGAACTTACACCAGCTAAATGCTACACGGTTAAGAAAACGTTCCGTGAGTTACAAGTGGCTTATCAGCACGCAGTGTCCTCGTTCAAGGTTACTACAGCCGGAAGATGAGTGTACAATTTCAGTCAACGCATGCATTCCGCATCTCGCTCTGACTGACTGCGCCGATACAACTCAAAGATAGTGTTCTATGCGGTAGAACAAAAATGTAACCCATAGCCTGTTCCTAAAGCTTAACACTGTAAATGTTTGGAGCTCCTGTTTTTACAGCTACATGTGGTTCCTAACGTAACAGGGCCGGGATTAAAAATATATTTTACAGCCGCGAGTGCCCCCTTCCTAACATGAGATTTTAAATAGCATGAATCTGTTTTACGGCCGGTTGCCCTTCCTGACGCGAGATTTTAAATCACAAGAATCTATTTTACAACTGGATGCCCTTCTAGGATTTTAAAAAGCAGTATCTAGCCTCTTACATCATACACCATTGTTTTACGGTACGGCCGGTTGCCCTTCCTGACGCGAGATTTTAAATCACAAGAATCTGTTTTACAACTGGACGCCCTTCTAGGATTTTAAATAGCAGTACCTAGCCTCTTACGTCATACACTATTGTTTTACGGTTGGTTGCCCTTCCTGACGTCAAAGAACTGGGATTAAGAATCTGTTTTACAACTAGATGCTCTTTTTAACACGAATATCGGGTTTTTACAGCTAGATGCTCTTCTTAGATTTTAACAAGCAGTATCTAGCCTCTTACATCATACACTATTCTTTTACGATACGGCCGGTTGCCCTTCCTGACGCGAGATTTTAAATCACAAGAATCTGTTTTACGACTGGTTGCCCTTCCTGACACAAAACTAGCAGTATCTAGCCTCTTACATCATACACTATTGTTTTCGACCGGTTGCCCTTCCTGACGTCAAAGAACTGGGATTAAGAATCTGTTTTACAACTAGTTGCCCTTTCTAACACGAGAAGCGGGGTTTTACAGCTAGATGCTCTTCTTGGTGCAGGAACTAAGATTTTAAATCGCAAGAATTTGTTTTAAAACTAGTTACCCTTCGAGATGCAAGAAATAAGATTTTAAATTACAGTATCTAGCCTCTTACATCATACACCATAGTTTTACGGCTATTTACTCTCCTTGAAGCGAGGACTAAGATTTTAACTCGCGAGAATCTGTTTTACTGCTAGATACCCTTCTTAACGTGAGAACTAAGATTTTAAATCGCAAGAATTAATTTTACAGCCGGGTGTTATTTTTGATGAGAGAAACAAGATTTTAAATTGTGTCCCACACCACAAACTATTGTTTAATAGCTAGATGCCCTTCTTGACGCATAATCTATTAGTATCTAGCCTCTTACATCATACACCATAGTTTTACGACCGGTTACCCTTCCTGACGTTAAAGGACTAGGATTTTAAATCGCAGTATACGCGACAAATCTGTTGTAGCAGGTTTTATAACTAGATGACCCGGTACAGGCACATAGCCTACTCCTACTAAAGAAGCCTGCACACAGCTTATTGCCTCCATCCGACAGTTGAATCACCATCAACGTCTTCTACTCACAATCATTTTCGAAGGAGTCTGCACAAGGTTTAACGTCCCCATCAACAGCACTTACTTAATGCTGGCTTTTTGCACACCCCGCCTCTTACATCATACACCATAGTTTTACGACCGGTTACCCTTCCTGACGTTAAAGGACTAGGATTTTAAATCGCAGTATACGCGACAAATCTGTTGTAGCGGGTTTTATAATTAGATGTCCCGGTACCAGCACATAGCCTACTCCTACCGAAGAAGCCTGCACAAGGCTTATCACCTCCATCCGACAAATGAATCACCATCAACACTATTGTACCCGCAATCATTCTCGCTACTTCCGGAGATAGGGGGTTCGAACTCCTACTCTCGGAAGCCGTAAAAAATAGCAAATGCTAGGCGAGGGACCAGCGCGATCGTCATAACGTGTAATTACATGATCTAGCCGGATGCCCCTCCTGGCGGCATGAGTTGCCAGGATTAGAATCGCGGTATCCATCATTGTGTCTGACTTGCGTGTATGCAAGCTCACGCGTTTTTTTTTTTTTTTTGCTTGAGATATCATGCTACTTCCGTTCGCCAGCTATAGCGGAAACTCGCAGTACTGCGTCTATTTCGTCTTACAACTTGGAGGAGACAACATGTGTACATATAATTTATGATTTTCGACCCCCCTAATTTAAAAAAACATGTAAGTATGTAGTATCTCACAACATTCTTATCCGTGTGTGTGTGTTTTGAGAAAAAAAGAGTAACGTGTATCAGTGTTCTAGCCGTGTTGCAATTACTAAGCGAGTGACCGAGCGAGTTGGCTACGCAAAGTGCTTTCTTGATTTTCGTATGACATATCAGTGTATTTGCAATTACTAAGCGTCTTAGCAGTGTGGTGAACGAGTTAGCTACGCGGTATAGATTTTTTATTTTCGCACTAAGCAAATCATTTTAAGTGTTGCCGAGTTAGCTATGCGATATGTGCACAGTGTGTTTTTGATTTTCGTACTAGGCAAGTGATAGGTGAGATAGCTATGCGATATGTGCACAGTGTGTGTTTTTTATTTTTACACTAGGTAAATCATTGAAGTTGTACTTTTGCTCTGAACACATCAATGTTCTAATCACATGTTGTATCGAGTACAGTGTTCGATTCTAGTCTTGCTATATTTCAATCTAATGTTCTCAGAACAAAGGTATCCCCTAACATGTTGTATCAGATCACATGTTAAGGTTAACGACAACGAGTGTAGTGTTCGATTCTAGCCTTGTAAGGTTTCAATTTAAATTTTCTTAGAACAAAGGTATCCCCTGACATGTTGTATCGAGTACAGTGTTCGGTTCTACTTGTTCAGTGATCTGAACACATCAATCAATGTTCTGAATCACATGTTAAGGTTAACGACATCGAGTGCAGTGTTCGATTCTAGTCTTGTTATGTTTCAATCTGATCTTCTTAGAACAAATTTATCCCCTGACGTGTTGTATTGAGTACAGTGTTCAATTCTAGTCTTGTTATGTTTCAATCTGATCGTCTTAGAACAAAGGTATCCCCTAACATGTTGTATTAAGTACAACGTTCGATTCTACTTATGTAGTGTTCTGAACACACCAAACAATGTTTTAATCACATGTTGAAGTTAACGACATCGAGTACAGTGTTCGATTCTAGTCTTGTTATGTTTCAATCTGATCTTCTTAGAACAAGGGTATCCCCTGACATGTTGTATCGGGTACAGTTTTCGATTCTAGTCTTGATCACTTATTTTGTGTTCTGAACACATCAATCAATGTTTGATCACATGTTGTATCGAGTACAGCGTTTGATTCTACTCTTCTTATGTTTCGCAAGTCTAAACATGTACAATAATGTTATCGCTGCACACGCTTGCCTTCGCGATGCAGGTTTAAACTTGTTCGATATAAAGCTATGCCTTGACATAAGAGGCGGAGGAGGAGGAGGAGGAGGAGGAGGTAGAGAAGGAGGAGGAGGAGAATGATAAGGTCCTAACAGCCTATGTATAGTCGCCATTGTTTAAAGATGACACCTGTCAAAATAATTTTTCAAATTATCCACCACCACATTTCAGCTAAAGAGGGCAGCGGGGTGCTCTGTTGATTAAGCACATAGAATTTCAATTTGCTCTCCACCGCATGCATAACAGCAACCGTTATATTGCGCAGTAGCCTCTAAGCTAGCTTTCTTCATGAGGGTACGTTTATGCTGCAGCTTGGCTGCTGGCACATCGCTAAGCCTCGCTGCTCGATGTTAGGCGATGATAAAACAAACCAATGAATCTCAATCAGTGCATTTACCCTGGAGCCCGGCTCATAGCTGCGCTGCTGGCTGCTATCTTTGCCACATCCATGGTCTCAAACACGTTTGATTTTCGAGCCTGGCCCATCGCTGGCAATCCTGTAACTTGGACTGTGATTGGTTCTTTCAAGGTCACCCGCTCTCAAACTCTTCCTCTCTTCGCACTCTATACACACGTTCAGTGATCACTTGCTCACTTGCTATCTGAACATGCCTTCGAACGCAATGCGATTTGGAGCCAGCGGCATGCGGATCATCACACGAGTTTCATATGAGATAAAAGGAGTGACGAGATGACGAGCGGCCAGTAGACCTTTTCCTACGTTTTATGAGAGAGAGTGGCTTGTTTTATCGTGTTTAAAAGTAAAGTAACTATTTGTGTTTTAATTGGTTTATTGTTAACTACTACTTTACCCTACCGGGCAAGTTGGCCATGCGATTAGGGGCGTGCAGCTGTGAGCTTGCATCCTGGAGACAGTGGGTTCGAACCCCACTGTCGGCGGCCCTGAAGATGGTTTTCCGTGGTTTCCCATTTTCACACCAGGAAAATGCTGGGGTTGTACCTTAAGACCACGAATGCTTCCTTCCTATTCAGAGGCCTCTTCTATCCCATCGTCGCCATAAGACCTATCTGTGTCGGCGCGACGTAAAACAAACAGCAAAAATAAAAACTATGTGTTTACCTTTGTGTATTTTTAATTGGAATTAAATATATTATTTTACTTCAATATCAGTGCATTGCGAATTACATCCACTGCTTATTTTAAATTCATAATAATTTTCCTCATCATTATAATTTTTCTAATCTACCGAGTTCGATAGCTGCAGTCGCGTAAGTGCGGCCAGTATCCAGTAATCCGGAAATAGTGGGTATACCCAGCTATCGAGCTCGGTAGTCTTAAGTGTTCATGCCCTCTATATCTATAATCAAATTATGCAAAATAAAAACCGCCTTAACTATCAGTTCCTCTGTTTTGAATTTTCGACTACAGCTGAGAGCTGCCAGCAGCGTGCGCGCAGGGCTGCTGCAGGGTAAAAGCTCCATGGCGAGCAGCCAGGCTATAGCCAGCAGCGAAGTGCTAGGGCGAGCATCCATGAGCCGGCAGCGAAGCTTCAGCATAAACGTACGCTAAGAGTAGCCGCCATCTTGTGCGAGCACCTCGTAGGCTGTCTCATAACGAGCTATGTATGGCCGCCATCTTGCGCAAGCATCCTTAGGGGCGTCTCTAGCCATCTTGTGCAAGGACCCTTAAGCCGCCTCATAAGAGCAACCACCATCTTGCGCAAGCATCCCTAGGGTGTCTCATAAGGAGCCTTGTATAACCGGCATCTTGCGCAAGCATCCCAAGGGAGCCTCATAAGAACCTATGTATAGCGACCATCTTGCATAAGCACCTTCAAGGAGTCATGTATAGCCACCATCTTGTGCAATTAGCGTCGAGAGATGGCTGCTGTAGAATTTTTCTTTTTAAATTATCCGCCACCATATTTCAAAGGTATGTACCTAAAGAGTGTAGCACTGAGGTTTGCGATGTAAGATGGCGGATGACAGCTGACAAAAAGCGCGTGAGTTTGTTTACTAAACAAGAGCACGTGGAATTTTTCAATTTGCCGCCACCACATTTCAAAGGTATCTAGCTAAAGATGGCAGCACGGTGCTCTCTTGATTAAAGATAGCGGATGACAGCTAACAGAACTTTTCAAATTGCCCGCTACTACAGAGAGCAGCACGGTGATCTATGGATTAAAGATGGCGGATAACAGCTGATGAAATTACCCGCATGATAGCAGCACAGTGCTCTATTGATTAAATATGGCGGATGACAGTTGTCAAAAAAGCACGTGGCTTTGTTTCCAAACAAGAGCACATAGAATTTTTCAAATTGCCGCCACCACATTTCAAAGGTATCTAGCTAAAGAGTACAGCACTGAGGTTTGTGATGCAAGATGGCGGATGACAGCTGTCAAAAAGGACGTGAGTTTGTTTCCAAACAAGAGCACGTGGAATTTGCCACCGGCACAAAGAGGGCAGCACGGTGCTCTCTGGATTAAAGATGGCGGTTGACAGCTGTCAGAAAAGCACATCGGTTTGTTTCCAAACAAGAGCTCGTAGAATTTACCACCACCACATTTCAAAGGTAAGTAGCTAAAGAGGGCAGCACGGTGCTCTCTGGATTAAAGATGGCGGATGATAGCTGTCAAAAAAAGCGCATAGGTTTGTTTCCAAACAAGAGCATAAAGAATTTTTCAAATTGCCGCCACTACTTTTCAAAGGTATCTAGCTAAAGAGTGCAGCACTGAGGTTTGCGATGCAAGATGGCGGATGACAGCTGTGACGTACCACATTTCAAAGGTAAGTAGCTAAAGAGGGCAGCACGGTGCTCTATGGATTAAAGATGGCGGATGACAGCTGCACGTGGATTTGTTTATCTCGCGCTAGTGAGGTTAAGTTGGAAGCACTAAGGTTTAGGCCCACCAAGATGGCAGCACTGCCGATGACAGGTGACGAATTTGCAGCTATTGCGATAAAGAAGGCAGCACGGTGCTCTGTAGTTTAAAGATGGCGGATGACAGCTGTCAAAAAAGCACGTGGCTGTCAAAAAGCACGTGGCTTTGTTTATCTCGCGCTTGTGAGGTTAAGTTGGTACCACTAAGGTTTAGGTCCGTCAAGATGGCTGCACTGAAGTTAGCGATACGTTGTTGTCTGTCAAAAGCACGTGGCTGTCAAAAAGCATGTGGCTTTGTTTACCTATTCAAATCTCGCGCTAGTTAGGTTAAGTTGGTACCACTGAGGTTTAGGCCCGTCAAGATGGCAGCAGTGCGGTTAGCGATGCGTTGTTGTCGATGACAGCTGTCAAAAAGCACGTGGCTTTGTTTACAAATTCAAATCTCGCGCCAAAATTCAAATTTCCCGCCAAAATTCAAATTTCCCGCGGAGGGGCCCCTGGGAGCCCGGAGGAGGAGGCGGCGGCGGCAGAACTGTCCTATTATACTACTTAAATGGTAAGATAGTGGAGATAGAAGATGAGTTGGGGAGCTTGAAAAAGAAGGTGGTGGTACTGGAAGAGGAATTGACAGCAATGAAGAAAGAAGTGAGGTTAGCGAGGAGCGAATCAGCAAGAAAAAATGTGTTTGTGTATGCTGTACCTGAGGAAGGAATAGAATCAAAAGTGGAATTAGTATTGAAAGTGGTGGACATAGTTTCGAACAAAATGAAGATAAACTTTTCTGAAGTTGATATAGATGATATATATAGAGTAGGAAGAAACAAGGGTCATAGGCCGGTGAAGTTAAGGCTAATTTCAACCCTGATGGCAGATATAATTCTTAGGAATGCTGGAAATCTAAAAGGATCGAACATTTATTTGAAAGCTGGGACAGAAAAAGAAGACGGGATGCGGTTGGATGTCTATAAGCGGCATATTTGGCGGGCTAGAGCTCAGGGATTGCGAACCAAGATTGTGGGGAGGTGTCTGGTAATTTCAGGCAGAAATTGGTCGCGATCGTGGACTCAGGAGGAACTGCTGAGGATGGAGAAATGTGAGGAGGAAATGAGTTGCAGAAATCGAGAGCAGGGCGACATCAGTATGGAGAAGGAAGAGAGAAAAGGCGACTGCGGTGTCAGCGGTCAGGTGGCGGAGACAGCAGAGTCCTTGGTGAGTCAGAACAACCCAGGAAGGAGTGAATCAACAAGTAGGACACTAGACCGAAGTGAAGTGGATACAGGTAGTGAAGAGGTGACGGGAAGGGAAAGCAGTCAGGGTAGTGACTCAACCTCCCCGAATAAGAGAAATGCAGAAAGAAACCTGGAGAGAAAACAGGCGTTGAATAAGGCGAGATCGTTAAGTTTAAAAGTTTTCCGGCACGGAAAAGGGGAAAAATGGGGGGAGAAGAAAGGGAGAAAAGGGGAGAGTGACGTGGTGGAGCCAAAAGGAAGAATTACGAGAAGGGGGGGGAAGTGGTGAAACGCAGATGGATGGAGAGGGAGGGGGGGGGAAATAAATAACTAGAGATGGCTATAGGGTTGCTGAATATTGAGGGGTTGATGGGGAAGTTAGGAAATAGGGAAATTGTGGATCTAGTGAATGATTTTGAGATAATTGCGCTAGTAGAGACGTGGTTAGGGAAAGGGGTTGAAATTACATGGGACGGTTATAGAGTAGTTAACGTGTTAAGAAAAAATATAGGGAAGAGAGGCCGAAACCCAGGGGGCATAGTAGTTTTAATAAGAAATGAGGTAGCGGAATGGGTGGAGACGTTACAGACTGGGGTAGAAGGGGTGGAGTGGCTGAGAGTAAAAATGGGAAAGGGGGCAACGGAAGCAATTTGTCTGGCACTGCTGTATAACCATCCGAGCGATTCAGTTTATGCTAATAAATATTTTTTGACGAATTGATTGAAGAAATAAATACAATTAAAGGGATATATGTAGAAGATGAGATGATCTTATTGGGGGATTGGAATGCGAGAGTGAGCAATAGGGTACCGGTGTACGGGAAAGAAGTAAAAGTAGAAGGGGAACTGCAAAGGAAGAGTAAGGATAATGTTGTAAATAGTTATGGAGAAAGGTTATTAGAGCTGTGTGCTATAGAACATTTATTTATTTTAAATGGGTGGATGAAGGGGGATAGTGTGGGAGAGTTGACGTATATTACAACAAATGGAGGAAGTGTAGTGGATATAGGAATAAGCTCAGAGATAGCGTTAAGGAGAATAGTAAGTTTTGAGGTGTTAGAATGTGGGTTAACGGAACATATGCCTATCAAAATAAAATTGAGAAATTTGGTTGCGGATGAGAAGGGAAAGATGGAGGAAAGTAGGGAGAGATATAGGAATGGAGGATGGAAGTATCTATGGGATGACAATACTAAAGAGAAATTGGGACGGCATTTGAAAGAGGAGGGAGATATATTAAGGGTAGAAATTGAAAGGGCGGCAGAAGAGAACGACATGGATAGCGTGGTAAAATTAATAGAACTCCCTGTATGGGGGGGTGGGAAAGAAAGTAAGGAGGAGGGTAGAGGGAAAAAATAAAATGAATGGATGGTTTGAAGAAGAATGCAGGAGAAAACGTGAGGTTGTAATGAGAGCCCTAGCGGAGTTTAGGAAGGAGGGTGAGCAAGAAAAGAGGAAGGAATATTGTAAATTGAGAAGGGAATATAAGGAGGTATTGAATGAGAAGAAAAGAGGATGGAAGGAGGCGGAAGCTAATAAAATAAATAGATATTGTAGAGAGAAGAAATTCGAGAGGATATGGGAGGTAATAAACAAGATCAGAAGAACGAAACCGGTGGGGAAGGGGCATAAAATAGGAGAAAACGAGTGGCTTAGGCATTTTAAAAGGCTTTTAGAAGGGGAGGGGAAATTGGGTAGAGAATTAGACAAGTCATATATAGGAAGTGAATTGGATGTAGGCATTACAATTTTGGATGGGGAGATAACAAGCCAGGAAGTAATTAGAGTATTAAAAAATGCTAGACCCAAGGCTGCAGGAGCTGTGAACGATATTCCCAATAGTGTATGGAAGGAGGTTGGGGCAAATGAATCGATGTTGAGGGGGATCGTGAAGTTCTTTAATAGGTTGCTGGAAAAGGGGAAATTTCCTAGAGAATGGAGGAAGGGGGTATTATGCCCTATTTATAAAAATAAAGGAGCTAGGAGCGATCCTAACAACTATAGAGGAATTACACTCCTAGACTCGTTGTCGAAGGTGTACACAGGGGTTTTGGCGAATATGATAACAAGTTGGGCGGAACAGTACGGTAGGACATCTGAGTTCCAAAATGGATTTAGGAAAGGAAGGTACACAGTCGATAATGTTTGGATTCTGGACACTTTGATTACAAAGTATGTGAGGATAGCAGGGCGTAAATTATATGTAGCAGCGATTGATTTAGAAAAAGCCTTCGATACGGTCAGTAGGGAGGCGCTATTTTTGAGACTAAGGGAGGTTGGAATGTCAAAAAAAATGAGGGTGGCAATACAGACAATTTATGAGGAAGTGTTTGTGATGATTAAATTGCAGGATGGAAGGTTGAGTAAGTGTTTGGAATCGAACAGTGGGGTGAGACAGGGGTGTAAACTATCCCCGATATTATTTATATTATTTATAAATAATATTTTAGAGGGTCATGGTGGAAAGGCATGGCAGTGCCCTTGGATAGGAAAAATGGAGGTTCCGGGATTGTTATTTGCGGATGACCTATTGATTTTGGCGTTGACGGAAAGTGGATTGCAAAAAGGGTTGGACAAGGTAGTTGAGTATACTAGGAAGTGGTCTCTCAAAGTAAATACAAGGAAGACTCAGATAATGGTATGTAGGAAAAGGGGTGGGAGAAAGAATAAGGAAGTTTGGAGGCTAGACCAGGAAAATATTAGACCAGAAGGAAAAATGGAGTATTTAGGTGTAATAATTAGTAAGAATGGTTCTTGGAAAAATCAGTGTAGGAACGCAAAATTCAAAGGTAGAGGAGCACTTGCGGTAGTGGGGGTTTTAGAGAAGAAATTCCCAGATGTTAAATACAAAATTCAGAAAACGGTGTTCAAATCACTGGTAATGGGCAAAATGCTATTTGGGGTCAAAGTATGGGGAATGGAGGAGGGCAGGGGTGAACTAAACCAGGTGGTGGCGAAATTTAGTAAGATTATGATGGACCTACCGAACTGTACAGCCAATGCCGGTGCCAGATTAGTCTGTAAAGAATCGATAGAGGTTGAAATAGCTAAGAGGGTGTTTAAGTATTGGATTAGATTGGAGGAAGGGAAGGGCGAGGCATTAGTACAAGAAACGTTTAATTTTCAGAAAGGTATGACGAATGAAGGTTACTGCGTGAATAAGTGCAAAAAATGGTTACAACAGGTTGGTTTGGGGGAATATGGAGAGGCCTGGGGGGGGGGGTAGGAATAAATGGGTATGGGAAAGGATAAAAGGAAGACTACTAGATATTGAAAGACAGCGCTTAATAGGGGAATGTAGAGAGAGAGAGAGTCTCTTTATCAGTATTAAATAAATTGGTGGAAGTAATAAACCCGAAAACGGAGTTTGAGGGTAGAAGGGATAAGAGAGGTTTGTATTGGTGGGTATTACGGGTTCCGAGGAACAGGGGATGGGTAGGCAGTGAGAATAGTGATAGATGTGTGTTATGTGGAGGGATGTGGGAGGATCTGCATATTTTTAATCAATCCCGAGCTTTGGAGGAGATAAAGATTAAACTACTAAGTAAGAAGGAGCTGGATTTGATAGATGGCATCTTGGTTATGTAGAGTGTGGGAGAAAGGAACGAATATAGCGAAATTCTTAAATGTGGCCAGAGCTAGATTTATAAAGAAATTGAGGGAGTAACAGGGGATGTGCAGATAATGTGGTTCTTGCCGAGGGAGGAAGGAGGAGGGCATTCTGCTCAGAGGAATGGATATCCGCCCTGTGCAGATGCGGGAAGGGGATGATATCAGAAAAGGGGGCTGTAGTGTTAGGGGAAAGGGGGTGAGCACCTTGCCCTGTGGAAAAGGTGATCCGCCTGGGGCAGGGTGTTGGGAAGTAGATAGGGAAGTAGTAGGATGGGAGGAGGTGATAGATTAATGACTTGAGGAATATGAGAGCAGAGGTGTTTAAGAGAAGAGTTGGTAACAAGGGAAAGACTGAGAAAATTAGGTAAGAGTTGAGAATAGGGGAGGTTGAGTTGGCTTGAGGGTAGTGTAAATTTAAGAAGCTATTATATAGTTTAAGTTTACTGTGGATGGTTGTAATGAAGCTTAGGTAAAAAAAAGTAGTGAGATGGCTGAGCGAACTAATTAACTTGGAATGGAGTACTATTTGTTAGTGTGTATATGAGGCGTAAAAAAACAAGTATTTGTGTGAGGAGGGAGGAAAAAGATGGTGTGTGTAATAGTAATTTAGATAGATTAAGGGGGACTGTAGTTAAGGAGAAAATGTTGGAAGTATAAAAATTAAGTCTAACAGTTTGAGGCAAGTGTGGTGTTGTAGATTGTGAAGACTGAGTGAACTGATGGACTTGGAATGGAAACTGTCTGTTTGTGTGTAAGTGAAAGAAAAAATTGTTGATGTTTAAGTCTTAAATTCAAGAAGGTGAGATGTAGTGGGCGGGAATAGTGCGAGAGAGGAGAAGGTGGCGTATCAAGGGAAGAGGGAGGGGTTGGGGCTTGACCCAACCCAAAGAAGCTAGGCTTTAGCATGTCTGCACGGCAAGAAAAGAAAAAGAAGAGGGAAGGTAGTGAGCTGACAATGAACAGATAAGGTGTGACGTATATAGCGGAAGTGTGTGACAAGCCATATTCCATACCAGGGCTGACACAGAGACCAGTCTACTATTTTTTTTCTAGGTGGTTGGTAGGAATAGGGGAATAGGGAAATAGGGTAATTTGTAGTGCGGTGCTTCCTGCACGTTTGCCGGCTAACCGCGTGCGTGTGGGAGGACACTGAGTAGATTTAGACGTAAATAATTGAGCTAAGTAGTTTTAGGAGAGATGTAGTGCCTAGTGTTTGTTTGTTTGTTCTTTTTGTTTTTGGGTTTCGCTCTGTCTGTCTTTATTACCTGTAAAGCCGATGGTGTATTCTAGGGTGGGTAATAAAGATATGTATGATATGATATGATAATCTGGTTCCAAATATTTTACTTGGTTCTTCCACCTCTTGGGACACTGAAGATCCAAGTGCCAAAACTAGATAATAATCAGAAGAAAAAATAGAAAATCTTTTATACTTCATAAATCTTTCAGATCATGTTTAAATTTGGAATGATTGTAAGTTGAAAGTGCATTACTATTTCAGTTTTTAAACTGCTAGTTTTATCCAGAAATAAGAAAAAAGAAGGGGGGGGAAACACCTGAAGAATTATCAGTTTCCTGCTCTCAGATGTTTTATAGAATGTAGCTGAAGGTATAGAATAAGAAAATGAATGCCATTAGATGTATGGTAGCAGGTTTATTAATTTTAAAAGGTCAGTGTGTGAGATACGTAATAAAAAACATTACAATGTAGAAAGCAATGGGGAAACCACTGCATTAAAGATCCTGAAAGATATCCCTACATGTTAACATGGCATGGTTCTCTGTTCAATGTCAAATGGTATGTTAAATGGTATGTTCCGAGCTGTCAGAGGAGAGATGGCGTGGGAGGACATCAGTAGAAGAATAAGTTTGAGTGGTGTCTTTAAAAATAGGAAAGATCACAATCTATATATATAAAATAAAGAGTTTTGTCTGTACATTGCTCAGAATTTGAAAATAATGGCATTTCTGTATCGATCATGTCCACAGTAACAAGAAAATGCAGTTTTTACTTTTCCGTAATTTCCGTCTGTCTATGTATGTATGTATGTATGTACACGCATCACGAGAAAACCGCTGAAGAGAATTTAATAAAAATCGGTATGTAGAGTCGGGGGGTGAGCCGCTACCATCTAGGCTATAAATTATTTTATTCACGCTGAGTGAAACGGTAGTTTAAGGGAAGGCCTAAAACTCAATTCTCAAATATGTATATTATTAGTAGTCATATCCATAAATACTACATAACTTAATTAAATTTCTGATCATTTACGTCTTATGCATTTTTATCGTACCGACTATGATAACAGAGATATTCATGAATTTGGATTTTTGTTGCTACGTCCATATCAACGCCGAGCCCCGACGAAATGGGTAAACAGAATTTAATGAAAATCGGTATATAGAGTCGGGGAATAAGAAACTACAGTTTAAGCTATAAACAATGTTATTCACCCTGGGTGAAATGGTAGTTTACGGGAAGGCGCCTAAAATTTAATTTTTAAATACCGATGTTACTGGTCCTATGGAACAGTACTATATAACAAAAGTTATAGAGAATATAATTTCCGATCATTTATGTTTTATTCAGTTTTACCGTACCGACTATGATAAGAGTGGTATTTCAGAACCAGAAGACAATTAATAATGTGACGGCCTACAATATCGAAAGCGCGTAACATAGATCAACAATAACATTACACTGACCGTTGTTTGTTGTAATGTTCTTTGTCTCTTATGCTGACATTCAACTCCGATAGATGGGATTACTGCTGCGTACCGAGTATAACAGCCTAACTGAATATTGGCGGGAAATAGCTGAGGAGTTAGATAACTTTCTTCTTTAGCATGCCATTCCTCTGGTTCATACATTTTCTGATACTGCTGGTACGTAACACACTGGTTCATCATAGTATTCTTTCTTTCTTTCTTTCTTTTATCTTTCTTTCTTTCTTTATTATTATTTTTCTCTAGATCACAGTAAACAAATTCCAAATTGATCCGTTGAATGAGAAAAATAACAGCGTTCAACTTTAGCCACTCACACAAACTTCTACTAACTTTAAAACAGACATAGTTAATATACATACAAAGAAAGGAAAGAACACCATAGATTATAGGCAAAGACAAAAAGAAAAGAACACCACATAAAAACCTACTGTCCGGCCGAGTCATCACCCCTGGTGAGAAGAAGGCCGCCCTCCCGATGATGACCCGACCGGCCCTGCCCGTGGAGACCTCCTGAAGGCCCCAAGATCTAACCAGATGACAATGTTTTCCCTCTCACCATTTCATTTCTAAACGTACCCCTTGGACATGCCATGAAGTCCGTCGGATACTCCGGATATGTGACTCCCTCTGATAGGGTCACCCAGTAGTCATCCTCAGTGTTTTCATGTCATGTCCCGCCTAAGTATATTTGTATTGGGCCCTTCCCCACCCCGACTTCTTTCGGGTGAGTCCTCCTCACCCTTGTCCCTCTTTCCTTGCCATCTACACCATAATTTCTCTACACTTCTCCTGCACCACCTTCCAGCATAAAATTCAACCTTAAATAATCATTTCAAAAATACCCAGCCCTTACCATTACGACCACCCTTACATAATAAACGACATATAAACAAACAAATGACCCACGGTCAACCTCGAGGAACCGTTAGCCCTAGAAAGAAGAAAAAAGACAAAGAAAGGCCAGCGCATACTTAAAAATAAACATAGAATACCACATATGCAATCCCGAAGCAAGACTACACCTTCTACCCAACTGTCCTTGTCGACACGGCACATTCCATCACCGCCATTGTTCTTCTGCTTGACCTACTCCGGATTGCTGAGCCCAGACAACCTTACCTCACCCGCCGTGTCTGTGTTTACATTTTTCCTCTCCTGTTGCAACTTCATCCTTGCTTAACCATGCTTGATCTAATTCAAATACCAATCCATACTCAACATTAAATTTGCCATCTCGTCCACAAAACCACATTTCCCAACTCTCACAAATACATATACACCCCTATGTACTACTTCTCTAAAATACCATATAGTTAAAAGATATACCTCTACCATCTATTCTCGATCTCCACATTATAGCAATAAATACACAACACACCACTCCATCTCCACAATTCCGCCACAAATTAACATCTTACCCCTATTTCTAACACCTACACATCAATAAATCCTACAACAACAATACATATACCACCTCTTGCTCTTAAATTCCATACCAACACATCTACCATCACTCTACCAACATCCACTTATGACTTCATTCCTTACTAACAATGTACTCGTAATTCAACACCCACACATCGTTAACTCATCACTCTCACACTCCCATCTTCACTCACTCATACCAAGCTCTCTTACACCATTACTTCTCCATCATCACATTTCAACCTCCACAATCATGACTCTGCTCCCTCTCCACACTCCTCATTATACATCCAATTACAACATTTCTCCATCACCACATTTCAACCCCCACAATCCCAACTCTACTCACTCACAACACTCACATATTTCATCAATAAATAGCCCTCCACAAACTACACATTATACAACCAATTTCAGCTTCTGACATCACTATTCAAAACTCTAATGTTTTTTACTTCGCGTAATAACACCCACTTCATTTCCACCTGTACCCCACATGTCTGTCAATTTTTTATTCCTTCCTGCTTCTCTACCACCTCTCTTGGCCGTCATTTCTCACTATCTTCACTCTGTTGACTTCCTTTGCTACCAACTTCAGCTCCCTTCAGGTCCCTTAAGCTTCTGCTCCTACTCAGGTCAAGACTCCCCCCACTTGTCTCTGACCTTGCCTTTTTCCCCTGCGCTTCCCTTACTACACTGCCTTCACTTTCCTGCCTTTCCTCTTCACTGTTTCTGGTCACATTTTCACTTGGTACCTCTCCCTGCCTCTGTTCACACAGTACACTGTTACTTTTGGTATTTTGCCTCTCTTCCCCACTGATCGCAGCACTTCTCTCTTTTTCTTCGTCTTGTTTTATCTTCCTTCCTAAGTCCAAACTATTCACAGTCCAGATTCTCTTCCAGTTGCTGCCTGACACCACTAGTTCTTGTCCTTTGATAGTTGCTCTCAGCCCCTGATTTATAGCTAGAATCCTGTGCTTTCTAAGTATTTTTTCATTCCTAATCGCCTCCCTTCCCACGTCTCTCTTAATCCATATTTTTTCCCTCTGCACATTACCCGCATTGCCTATCACAGCATCAGCCATCAGCGTAGAAAATAGTTGAACTTTAATCGGCCTGTTGCCCCTAATTCTTCCCACTATCTGCACATCGTCTATGTCCACTTCACTAAAATTAACTTTCAATTTCCCCTGTATTAAGTCCACTACTTTATAGGTTGTAAGCACTCTGTCTTCTCTCCGCTCCTCCGGCACACCATATATAAATAGGCACTTCTTCCTTCGATTTAAAGTGTTAGCCTCCACTTCTGCTTTCAGTTTCTGCGTCTCCTCTTCTAATCGTCCTATTTTTTCTCTCAATGTTGCCACTTCTTCGGCGTTACTCCTCACTTGAGATGTTATATCGTCAGTACTTTCCCGTAACCATACCTTCATTTTCTCAAACTCCCTAGTTTGTTCTTGAATCATATTTTTCAGTTGCTCGAAGGGGCAGGCTTCTTCAACCACTTCTTTTACTAGGCTTCTGAATTCTTCAAAGTCTACCCATTCCTCGTTTCTACATGTCGGACCTGGGTTCAGCTCGACCCCCCCAATCCATAGCAACAATATAACCACCGCCGCTGAAAGCAATAATTCTCCTTTAATCTCCATTGCCATTTACACCCACCTAATTTCACTTCTTTCTTCTTTCTCCCCTGCCATCTTCCAATAGTACCTCTATCCTGTTCCACACCAATCATTGTCCACGCAACTCCACACAACCTTCCAGCACTCAGCACTCTCTCTCCCTACTCCCACTCCCGGGACCCACCACACTATACGTCCGCGCTCGACCGTGGCTTAAGCTGAACTGATGCCAGCTATTCGATACCTACTCTGACGCGCTGTTTTGAATGAGTAGTGTGCGCACTTAAATCAGAGGCTCAGTTAGTAGTAGTAATAGTAGTAGTATGAACTGGTATGGAATTACAATTTCTTCCTATTCCAAATTACAGTACCAGAATTCATTAATAACTCAAAATTCAACCTTGAAAAGAGCCGTTTATTAGGAAAAGCTTCTTCCTCTCACTTTCATTAAATCTACATGAATTTTATTCCAAATTAGCAGCGAAGATGTGGTTTATTCTCTGGCTTGGAGGAAAAATTGCCTCCACGTCAGACAGTTCTTTCCCCCGCCAGTGTAGTGAATTGAGATTTTTCGACTCATCAGGTAATCCCAGGAAACCGATAAGTAAACGGGCATAGTTTTGCCCTGGGACTATCCACTATTTGAACAACCACACACCCCCCCCCCCGCCGATAAAAGGACGACGATTGTTCATGGATCACGGATGTCTGCGTCTTGGTCATTCCAACTCTGTAGCTTTGGACTGTTAGTTCGGCAGCATAGTACTGTTCGTTAAAAGTGAAAAAATGTGTGGTTTTTCATATGATCGAGTATTTCATATGAAGGCATTGCTTTTAATCGCGCCATTCCTACCGACGTCATTGTAATGACCCATGTTCATTTCAGTTGGGAAAACCACTAAGAGAGTCTTTCTGAGAATTTATAAAGGCAGGCGGAGAGTGAGTGTCTGCCATTATAATGAAAACTCCCCAACCTGATTGTGACTGGCGGTAGGCAAGGTGGCCTACCATTACAATGAAAATTCCCTAACCCAGTCTTGATATGAGAAAAGACGTTGGTGACTTGCCCGTCGTGCTTCTAGGGCAACGTTAAGAGCTATGCAACTTAATACAATATTGCTCACAACGTTTACACTACCTAACCTAGAATTCTGTATAAAATTTAGAATTCCGTAGCGAAGCACGGGTACATCAGCTAGTCTATATATATATAATAAGAGTTTTGTCTGTACATTGCTCAGAATTTGAAAAGAATGGTATTTCTGTATCACTCATGTCCACAGTAACAAGGAAATGCACTTTTTACTTTTCCGTAATTTCTGTCTGTATGTACACGCATCACTAGAAAACGGCTAAAGAGAATTTAATGAAAATCGGTATGTAAAGTCGGGGAATAAGTTGCTAGAATCTAGGCTATAAATGATTTTATTCACGCTGATAGAAATGGTAGTTTAGGGAAGGTCCTAAAACTTAATTTTCAAATATTTTTGTTGTTACTGGTCCTATCTTAATGAAAATGTGTATGTAAAGTCGGGGAATAAGTCGCTACAATCTGGGCTATAAATAATTTTATTCACGCTGGGTGAAATGGTAGTTTAGGTGAAAGCCAATATTCAATTCTTAAATATCTACGTTATTAGTCGTCCTATCTCAATGAAAATTGGCATGATTAGTCGGAAAATGAGTCACTACAATCTAGGAAATAAATAATTTTATTCACGCTGAGTGAAATGGTAGTTTAGGGGAAGGCCTAAAATTTAATTCTCAAATATTTATATTATTAATGGTCGTATCGATAAATACTACATAACCAAAGTTATATAGAATTAAATTTCCGACCATTTATATCTTATTAATTTACCGTACCGGCTATGATAACACAGATATTCATGAATTTGTAATTTTCTTACTAAGTCCATATCAGCGCCGAGCCACTAGAAAATGTGTTATTTAATGAAAATCGGTATATAGAGTGGGGGAATAAGAAACAACAGTCCAAGCTATAAAGACATTTATTCACCCTGGATGAAACTGTAGTTTAGGGGAAGGCGCCTAAAATGTAATTTTTAAATACCTATGTTATTGGTCCTATCGAAAAGTATTACATATCAAAAGTTATAGAGAATACAATTTCCCATAAATTTATATTTTATTCTGTTTTACCGTACCGACTATGATAAGGCTGGTATTTCAGAGTCGGAAGAAAACTAAATATGAAGGCCTACAATACCGAAAGCATATATACATTGATCAACAATAACATTTCATTGACCATTGTTTGTTGTGATGTTCTTTGTCTCTTATGCTGCCTCTTAACTCCTATAGATGGGACTACTGCTCTGTACCGAGTATAACAGTCTGACTGAATACTGGTGGGAAATAGCTGGGGAGTTAGAAAACTTTCTTCTTTAGCATGCCATTCCTCTGGTTCGTACATTTCTGATACAGCGGGTACATAACACACACTGGTACATCATAGTATTCCAGCTATTCGATCCCTACTTTGACGCGCTGTTTTGAATGAGCAGTGTGCACATTTAAGGCAGAGGCTCACTTAGTAGTAGTAGTAGTAGTATGACCTGGTCTAGAATTACAATTTAGATCTACTCCAAATTATAGCACCACAATTCACTAAATAATTCAAAATCCAACCCTAAAAAGAGCCGTTTCTTAAGAAAAGCTTCTTCCGCTTCACTTTTATTAAATCTATATTCATTTTATTCCAAATTAGCCGTGAAGAGGGGCTTTCTCCCCTGCCTTTGAGGAAGAATTTGCCTCCAAGTCAGATAGTTTCTTCCCCCGCCAGTGTAGTGAATTGAGATTTTCAGATTCATTGTGTATTGCTAGGAAACAGAGTATTAGTTTTTGCCCTGGGACTCTCCACTATTCGACCCTGCCCCCCCCCCCCCCCCCGAAGAGTGTTCACGGATCACGATTGTCTACGGCTTGGTCACTCCAGCTCTGAAAATGTGGATTGTTAGATCGCAAGCGTAGTACTGTTCATTAAAAGTGAGAAAATGCGTGGTTTTTCATTTGATCGAGTATTTCATATCAAAAAATTGCTTTTAATCGTGTCATTCCTACTGACATCATTGTAATGACCTATGTTCATTTCAGTTGGGAAAATGACTAATACAGTCTTTCTGAGGATGTAAAAAAGGCAGGTGGAGATTGAGTGTCTGCCATTATAATGCTCCCCAACTTGATTTTGACTGACGGTAGGCAAGCGGGCCTACCGTTACAATGAACATTCCCTAATACAGTCTTCATATTAGAAAAGACGTTCGGTGACATCCCCGTCGCGTTTCTAGGGTAACGTTAGGAGCCATGGAACTTAATACAATCTTGCTCACAACATGTACACTACCGGTACCCAACCTAGAATTCTGTATACAATGTAGAATTCCGTAACGAAGCACAGGTACATCAGCTAGTAAATAATATACTACACTTCAGGCAATTCCTATCGTGCGACAGAGGCGGGTGAACTGCTCACTGCCGCCACGTGGAGAATGATTCGCTGTTCTACCGCTAGCGGGAATGACGCCTCTGCTGGCGTTAGACCCGCCTGCCCGCTCATGGACGCGTCCACCCGCGGCGTGCAAACCGCCCGTGTAGACAGCTCTACATATACCCCATAGTTCTGTTCCGCAAGCGGGTTTGTAGCGGGCGAACAGCGGCGTTTTACCTGTTCGTGGAGAATGAGCCTAAGGGTAAACCAGCAATCAAAATTATGAAAGGAATGCCACTATTATGCACCACTTTTTGTTCATAAAACAATACTTGATAATGTATTAGATTTCAAATCAAGTTCAGAAAGGTTATCTCTTCTCACAGTTAAGTGTAAGAACAAAAAATACGCATTTGTCAAATGTCATGTGCCAATAAATGAAGATAACAAGAAGAATCTTAGTAAAACTGAAGAATTCTGGGATCTACTGGACAATTAAATATTTAAAATTCCAAAATCAAATGTTATCATACTACATACATGTTAACAATATAATGCTCAAATAGGCAGAGAAAAGATCTTCAGAAAAAGTGTAGGGGAACATGCAGCACACAAAAGAACCAACACGAATGGTATAAGGCTTATTAATCTGGGTAAATCCTTCCAACTGAAGTTAATGTCGACCTTCTTCAAGAAACTCCCAAGAAAAGCTAAAACCTGGAGATCTCCAAATCCAAAATTAGACGAATTCCAATTAGACGACGTAGCAATTTCTCAAAAGAATATTAAAGAAGTCATGAATGTTAAAGTAATAAGACGTGGGGATTATGACTGTGACACAATCCTTCAAAAATTAAGCTGAAACTGTAACCAAAAAGACTAAGGAAATATAATACAGATAAATTCAACATTTCCCAAGAAGCAATTAAGAAAAAAATTAAAATAACTCAACGTGGTAATTGGCAAGAAGTGTCAAAACAAATGAACAATGCAGCAAGAAAGATATTTGGGTCAGCTAAAACAAAAAAAAGGAGGTCTGGTGGAATGACATTTGCGAAGAAGCGCTAATGGAAAGAACGAAAACATGGAGAACATGGAAATGTTCTTCAAAGAATGAACAGTATGAGTTATTTAAACTACAAAAGAAGGAAACAGCAAGAATTATAAGGAGTGTCAAAAGATCCTACGAAAAATCACTGCTACTGGAAATACAGGATAATTTCGTACAAAATAATTCACGAAACTTTTATCAAACTTTCAAGAATAACTTTAAGGGCTGTCAAGCTCCGAGTATTTGTTTCAGAGATGAAAATGGTAAAACTGGCCTTAACAATGCAGAAAACTGTGAAATACTGGCAAAACACTTTGAAAAATATTCTGAACTGTCTGGAACCAAACCACAAATTAAAATTTCCATAGATTCATGAAAACCTAAAATCTGATTTGCCGCCAACTGTCGAACAAATTAAAGATGCAATTAAATCTCTAAAATATAATAATGCTAGTGGGGAAGATTCCATAATAGCTGAACTTTTGAAATGGTCAGAACCAAAAATCATTGAAGATTTACAAATATTTTTTAAAGAAATTTAGAAAACAGAAAAGATACCAGAAGAATGGAAAGTGGCTCTAATACACCCATTACATAAGAAGGGTAACAAGCAAGATGTCGACAACTATACCGGTAGATGTATTTCTCTTCTACCAATTGCTTATAAAGTATTCACAACAATATTATTCTACAGAGTACAATCTACACTTGACAGTCAATTAGGTGAATATTAAGCTGGATTTAGAAAGGGCAGGTCCTGCTCTGAATAGATATTCAACTTGAAGTCAGTAATTCATCACAGACAAATGAACGCGAAAAATATAGTCATTGCAAACATTGATTTTAAAAAAGCTTTTGACTCTGTTGATAGAGAAATCTTAGATAAAACCATACGTGAGTTTGGAGTTAAAAGCAAACTGGCAAACCAGATCTGCAAAACCCTAACAGACACAGTCTCAAAAGTTAAATTTATGGGTGAAACTAGCTGATTACATGTGCTTCGCTACAGGATTCTCAGAAAGACTGACTTTGTAGTTTTCCTCACTGAAGTCAGCATAGATCATTACAAAAACGTCAGTAGGAATATAGCTATTACAAGCTATGTTATCACATAAAATCAATCAAATGAAAAACTGCACATTTTCTCACTTTTAACGAACAGTGCTACTACGGTGCCAATCTAACAGTCCAAAGTTCCAGAGCTGGAATGACCAGGCTGCAGACAGCCATGAACACTTCTCTGCCATTATTCCGTTAAATATGCACACTTCTCATTCCAATCAGTGCCTCAGAGTAGGGATTGAATAGCTCGAATGCTATGATGAACCAGTGTGTTACGTGCCAGTAGTATCGGAAAATTTATGAAACAGAGGAATGGCATGCTAAAGAAGAAAGTTACCTAGCTCCCCAGCTACTTCCCGCCAATATTTAGGCAGACTGTTACACTCGTACGACTGGGCGAGTTGGCCGTGTGGTTAGGGGCGCGCAGCTGTGAGCTTTGCATCCTGGAGAAAGTGGATTCAAACCCCACTATCGGCAGCCTTAAAGATGTTATTCCGTGGATTCCCATTTTCACACCAGGCAAATGCTGGGGCTGTACCTTAATTAAGGCCAAGGCCACTTCCTTCACACTATCCATTGGAGATGAGTGGCAACAGAAGACAAAGCACATCACAACAAACAATGGTCAATGTAATGTTATTGTTGATCAATTTTACGAGCTTTCTATATTGTAGGCCTTCACATTTAGTTTTCTTTCGACTGTGATATTGGGGGGGGGGGGTCTTATAAAATTACTTATAGCGTAGACTGTAGTTCCTTCCTAAACTATAATTTTTCTCAGCGTGAATAGAATTATTTATAGCCTAGATTGTAGCGACTTATTCGACTTCCCCTACTGATTTTTTGTTAAGATACGACCATTAATAACAAATATTTGAGAATTAAATTTTAGGCATTCCCCTAAACTACCATTTCAGTCAGCGTGAATAAAATTATTCAAGGCCTAGATTGCAGTGGCTTATTACCCGACTTTGTAAACCGATTTTCATTAAATTCTCTTAAGTCGTTTTCTCGTGATGAATGTGTACATACACACAGACAGAAATTACGGAAAAGTAAAAAGTGCATTTCCTTGTTACTGTGAGCACGACTGATACAGAAATACCATCCTTTTTAAATTCTGAGCAATGTACAGACAAAACTCTTATTTTATATATATATATATCGTGACCTTTTAAAATAAAAACAGGTGTCAGACAAGGTGATAGCTTATCTCCACTCCTTTTCTTGGAAAAAGTTGTGAGAATTTGGAACGAAAAATTGATGCACCATAATATATTACCACTTATGGTGGGGAGAAAGAACAAAGGTGTTGCAATAAATTGCCTAACATTTGCAGATGATTTTGCCATATTCTCTGAAAGCCTGACTAATGCAGCAATACAAGTACCTATGCGCACACTTTTTAGTGATAGATTTTTGTACTGGGTTGAGGAGTAAGGAGGGGACTCTCCCGGTTCTGGTAATACTGCCAACTGAATGGAAATGAAACCTGAATTGAATTGATAATATGATCGATCGATAGGAATTTTCTAAACGTTTATTATCTTAAGCCAACAACTGTGTCACACACACACACACACACACGTTATATAGCATTTCTCGATGCAAATCTTGTTCCTAACATGAATTCTATAGTTAGGCTTTGCTGTGTAAACAACAACAGTACAAGTATGTAAAGTGTACACCAGATGACACACAGCGATGCATAAGTGATCCTTAGTTTGTGTTTCAAAGGTTGCCAATACGAATCTCGAGGTCGACCGATTCAACATTAGGGTGTCCATCTATCACTAAAAAGTGCGTGTACTATAAAGCGCTCACAAGCTTCAGCGAACACAACGAGCTATGGAGCGACAGATGCTAGGGATCAGCCTTAGGGATAAGATCCGTTCAGAGGACATCAGGAGAAGAACTAATGTAACAGACATCCTAGAGAGAGTAGCAAGACTAAAATGGCAATGGGTAGGACACGTAGCTCGACAAGACTACAACAGGTGGACCTCTAGGATTGTTCACTGGAGACCATGGGGACACAAGAGAGGCATTGGAAGACCCCAGAAGAGTTGGCTCGACGACGTAAAGCTGTTGGCTGGAACACGCTGGTTCCAAGTGGCTCAAGACCAAAGACGATGGAAACATATGGAAGAGGCCTATATCCAGCAGTGGAATGAAATAGGCTAGAAAAGAAGAAGAAAGAAGAGGACTATAAATCTTCTGGAAGAGACAGCCAACATGGCAGGCTTAAGAATTTCGGCAGAGAAAACAAACTTCATGATGAATATAAAAAATGCTCCAAAATTGCTAGGAACAGATGTTGGTTAAATCAAAAGGGTAAAGCAATTCAAATATTTGGGGGAAGCATTCCAAGAAAATGGTTTGGAAAAATCTACTATAGAGGCAAGGATACACAAAATGGAAAGAGCATATGGTATAACAAAAAATACATACAACAAAAAATGTTTATCTAAAAATCTTAAAAATATAGCACTACAAAACAGTTGTGAAACCAGAATGCTTATATGCCAGTGAATGCTTAGTACTCAATTATAAACTTGAAAGATTGGAAGTACTAGGAAGAAGAATTGTAGGCCTAAGAAAAATATTAGGCCCTGTCAAAACTACAGAAATTTGGAAATTAAGAACATCTCTAGGATAGCAGTACAGAAGAGGAGACTGCAATTTATTGGACATATTTACAGAATGGACGTCAATAGACTAACCAAAAAGATCTTCGTGTACAGGGTGGGTTCAGTTGCCGGCTACCGCGTGCGCCAGCAGCCGGTAGCGGCCTGTCGTTGGTGGCCAAGGTCTAGCGAGAAAGTCCTTGCCAAGCATAAATAAAGACCCTGTATCTTTGGAGGAAAAAGTCAACAACCACCTGGATACAAGAGATCAAAAAAGACTTGGAAAGAAACAACAGCAGAGAAGAAGTAATGGAAAGGGAAATTTTCAGGAAGAAATTTTTAAAGGAGGAAGGAATTCAAGGGAGGGAAGCAAAGAAAACCAGCACAAACTGGTCTGAAAAAAGAAACATAGTAAAACCATGAAGGAATATCGGAAAAAAAAGGAACAACAACAAAGGATCAAGAATTGAAATTGGAACGTGGTTCCTAGCAGGCCCTAACGCAAGAAGAAGAAAAAGAAGAATAGTAAAATAATAACAATAATAATATCAATAATAATTCGAGCTCAATACTTGTATTATTTACCCAAGGGTGAGAGAATACTGTTTTCAAGTTATATCTGTTTATCGCACTTGCATCAAGATGACAACCTAACTTAAGTTATAAGAAAATAAGAATATCGCCACTGATAATTTATTTTCGCATCAGTTGGTTCAGGTGTGGGTTACTGTAGTCACGTCCTAATTCGTGAACCATGGGCAACGGCTGAGTGGCCTAGTAAGTGGTCCTGAGAGTTGGGATACCAGTTGCTATGGAATGGGAGTGGGCATCTCGGACATATTCTGAGTCATGGCCCTCCTTGTGCTCAGGCAGCCAGGACTATACAATTCACCGGTGGTCCATAACCCGTTAGAGGAGAGATCCTCACTTGGACTTTGTGCAAGTAGGGTAGCATCCTGCTTCATGAATTTACCGAGCTCACAACATTTTAAGCAAGCCTCGGACCTATGGAAGTAATGGAGTCCCACTCCCATTTGACAGGCGAGGGACTCCTTGGAAACAACTTGGCGAACGAAATGGCATTCGATGGAGAACTATCAATATTAATGGGACTTATGGAAGAAAGAAAGTAGAACTGGCTGCGTCAGCAAAGATGATGCATCTGGATGTGCTAGGAGTAAGTGATATTCGGGTAAGGGGAGATAACGAGGAAGAGATAGGAGATTATAAAGTGTACTTGACGGGTGTTAGAAAGGGAAGGGCTGAGTCTGGGGTAGGGCTCTTTATCGGAATACCATTGCACGCAACATAGTTTCTGTTAGGCACGCAAATGAGCGAATGATGTGAGTAGATTTGTCAGTGGGAGGAATTAGGACTAGAATTGTCTCCGTGTATTCACCATGTGAGGGTGCAGATGAGGATGAAGTTGACAAGTTTTATGAAGCATTGAGTGACATCATGGTCAGGGTCAACAGCAAGGACAGAATAGTGCTAATGGGCGATTTCAATGCGAGAGTTGGGAATAGAACTGAAGGATACGAAAGGGTGATTGGTTTACTGGACTTCTGTGCTAGTATGGGTTTAGCAGTTACGAATACATTCAAGCATAAGGCTATTCCTCGCTACACATGGAAGGCTAGAGGTACCAGATCCATAATAGACTATATCGTAACCGACTTCGAATTCAGGAAATCTGTTAGGAATATACAAGTTTTCCGGGGATTTTTTGATGATACAGACCACTAACTTATCTGTAGTGAACTAAGTATCTCTAGGCCTAGGGTAGAGAAAGTGAAATCTGTCTGCAAACGAATAAAGGTAGAAAATCTTCAGGATGAGGAAATTAGACAGAAGTACATGGATATGATTAGTGAGAAATTTCGAACAGTGGACAGTAAGCAGGTTCAGGATATAGAAAGTGAATGGGTGGCATACAGGGATGCTGTAGTAGAAACAGCATGGGAATGCCTAGGAACACCTGTGTGTAAAGATTGGGAAAAGGCGAACATCTTGGTGGAATGATGAAGTGAGAGCAGCTTGTAAACGTAAAAAGAAGGCTTATCAGAAATGGCTCCAAACAAGGACCAAGGCAGACAGGGATTTGTACGTAGATGAAAGAAACAGAGCGAAACAAATAGTTGTTGAATCCAAAAAGAAGTCGTGGGAAGATTTTGGTAATAACCTGGAAAGGCTAGGTCAAGCAGCAAGGAAACCTTTCTGGACAGTAATAAAGAATCTTAGGAAGGGAGGGAAAAAGGAAATGAACAGTGTTTTGGGTCATTCAGGTGAACTCATAATAGATCCCAGGGAATCACTGGAAAGGTGGAGGGAATATTTTGAACATCTTCTCAATGTAAAAGGAAATCATCCTGGTGGTGTGAACAGTCAAGCTCATGGGGAGGAGGAAAATGATGTTGGTGAAATTATGCTTGAAGAAGTGGAAAGGATGGAAAATAAACTCCATTGTCATAAAGCAGCAGGAATAGATGAAATTAGCCCTGAGATGGTGAAGTATAGTGGGAAGACAGGGATGAAATTGCTTCATAGAGTAGTAAAATTAGCATGGAGTGTTGGTAGGTACCTTCAGATTAGACAAAAGCAGTAATTGCACCTATCTATAAACAAGGGAACAGGAAGGATTGCAACAACTATCGAGGTATCTCATTGATTAGTACACCAGGCAAAATATTCACTGGCATCTTGGAAGGGAGGATGCGATCAGTCGTTGAGAGGAAGTTGGATGAAAACCAGTGTGGTTTCAGACCACAGAGAGGCTGTCAGGATCAGATTTTCAGTATGCGCCAGGTAACTGAAAAATGCTACGAGAGGAATAGGCAGTTGTGTTTATGTTTCGTAGATCTAGAGAAAGCATATGACAGGGTACCGAGGGAAAAGATGTTCGCCATACTGGGGAGACTATGGAATTAAAGGTAGATTATTAAAATTAATCAAAGGTATTTATGTTGACAATTTGGCTTCAGTAAGAATTGATGGTAGAATGAGTTCTTGGTTCAGGGTACTTACAGGTGTTAGACAAGGCTGCAATCTTTCACCTTGCTGTTCGTAGTTTACATGGATCATCTGCTGAAAGATATAAAATGGCAGGGAGGGTTTCAGTTAGGTGGAAATGTAGTAAGCAGTCTGGCCTATGCTGACGACTTGGTCTTAATGGCACATTGTGCCGAAAGCCTGCAGTCTAATATCTTGGAACTTGAAAAGAGGTGCAATGAGTATGGTATGAAAATTAGCCTCTCGAAGACTAAATTGATGTCAGTAGGTAAGAAATTCAACAGAATTGAATGTCAGATTGGTGATACAAAGCTAGAACAGGTCGATAATTTCAATCATCAATCAAAAAAGTATTTAGGTTGTGTGTTCTCCCAGGATGATAATATAGTAAGTGAGATTGAATCAAGGTGTCGTAAAGCTAATGCAGTGAGCTCGCAGTTGCAATCAACAGTATTCTGTAAGAAGGAAGTCAGCCCCCAGACGAAACTATCTTTACATCAGTCTGTTTTCAGACCAACTTTGCTTTACAGGAGCAAAAGTTGGGTGGACTCAGGATATCTTATTCATAAGTTAGAAGTAACAAACATGAAAGTAGCAAGAATGATTGCTGGTACAAACAGATGGGAACAATGGCAGTAGGGTACCCAGAATAAGGAGATAAAGGCTAATTTAGGAATTAACTCAATGGATGAAGCTGTACGCATAAACCGGTTTCGGGGGTGGGGTCATGTGAGGCGAATGGAGGATAGGTTACCTAGGAGAACAATGGACTCTGTTATGGAGGGTAAGAGAAGTAGAGGTAGACCAAGACGACGATGGTTAGACTCGGTTTCTAACGATTTAAAGATAAGAGATATAGAACTAAATGAGGTCACAACACTAGTTGCAAATCGAGGATCGTGGCGACGTTTAGTAAATTCACAGAGGCTTGCAGACTGAACGCTGAAAGGCATAACAGTCTATAATGATAATGTATGTAAGTATGTATGTATGTATGTATGTATGTATGTATGTATGTATCAGTTTGTAATGTTTCTCTTTGAAGGAAAAAATGAGTTGGCAGCAATTAAATTTATGATCTAGGGCCTAGATCTGCAAGTCATTTGTATGAAGGGGAGCATCAGCAAACAAAGTTTGGAGGGAACCTTAGCAAATTTCACACAGAGGTTAGTGCAAGTAAATAAGGTATTATATTTTGTTTATTAGGTTCTGAAAGTTACGTCGATGTTTGATAGCATGTTTAATGAACGTGTATGAATTCTATACAGTGGCTGAAGTGAAAGTTTAAATTATCACATAAAACTATGGAGGGTCAGCCTTTAGTACTCCATAGTGGGGCATTATACCTATACCTGCCACTTGTATCAGCTTAAGGTGAAAAAATTATTTTGGTCTGTTTCAAATGAGAAATATTCAGTTTATACTAGCTGCGTACAGATATGGAGGCCATGTTCATTAAAGCATCAAGTCTACATGGTTTGACAGTGTGGTGTCCCACTGGTCGAAAATAATTCCATCATCAGAATGTTGGCGCAGGGTAGGAGAGGTGGTGGTATACAATTTCTAATAACTAGATTGCGTATCAAAAGCCTGTATTAAATTCCAAACATCTGTGCAGTGCTCATATGGAGTGAGAGCATATGGCGCTGTTCGTTCGTTGGATGGGGATGTGAAGCCTTGAGCAGACCCCTTGGTGCTATTCGATAGGAGTAGGCTATGTACCAGCACTAGATTTCACCTTCTCCCTTCTTACTATTGTAGATCACGTCATTCATCTCAATAACTCCTCATATAAGGTTGAAGTTAGAAAGGGCATCCAGCCATAAAAACTCACTAGAGAGATTCATCTTTCTTCATACCCAATGCCGTAGAGAAACAGGACAAAGGTTGGAAATACATACATACATACATACATACATACATACATACATACATACATACATACTAGCTAGACATAATATTTCTTTTCATGTGATTCTCCAGTAGGGGAACCTGAAGCTGATCTTATGTGTCAGGTGTGCAAATATTTTAAAAATTCTGTCCCACCTATCTTTCAGGTAGTGATATAAAATGGACCTTTAACAAAGGAAATTTCTAAAGTACCCAACTTCATCTGTGGCTGCTTAAAAATAAGGGGTACCAAAAACTGCTAAGCTAGGGAGAAGTAGGCTTATCCTGCTTATAATGTACAGAATATCAGCCTCCATGGCTCACAATTAAACTGAAATAAGATATATGGCTCAAACGGCAGCGCGTCAGCCTCTCAAATCCCGGTAACTCCATATGAGATTTGTTCTGGACAAAGCTAGGGAGAGTAGGCCTATCCTGCTTATAATGTACAGAATATCAGCCTCCATGGCTCACAATTAAACTGAATATATATGGCTCAAACGGCAGCGTGTCGTCCTCTGAAATCCCTGTCACTCCATGTGAGATTTGTGCTGGACAAAGTGGAGGCGGGACAGGTTTTTCTCCGGGTACTCCGGTTTTTCCTGTCATCTTTCATTCCAGCAACACTCTCCATTCTCATATCATAGCATTTATCAGTCATTCATAAATCACTTTGGGAGTGGTGACCCCATTGTACTAATAGCCTATATATGGGTCATTCATTATATCCCTGACCCAGTCAAAGAGTGGAATACAGGTTGTAGGTTTTCATCAGTAATATTTCTGTGGCTTGGTTCTAAAAGGGCCAATATAATTTTTTATCGAAATTGGGATATTAACTGATACAAAAGCGTTTTATCCTGGCTTGCAACATGTTAAAAGGGCCAATGTCTCTGTTAAGTACTAAACGAACAGTTAACGTTTAATTAAACAAGCCCTTGCCAACAATGTTAGATTACCAATAAAGATTAGAGACCTGGCAATTTTTAAGGAATACGATAGAAAAAATTAGCATTTAATAAGGTGACTTCCACAAAGAAAGTATAAAATTATTTAAAGTTAGTTGTTGAAAAAAATAACTGGAAAACTATACCAAAACTTCAAATGCTCATAGCTCAAAAACAGGTTTTTTGACATTGGCCCTTTTAGAACCAAGCCGCAGATTTAGGCTGTGTCTTATAAACAATGATTAGTTGATTAAAGGGTAATTTATTTTTTTATATCATACAGTATAATCTGTGTCAGCTATAGGCGCTTAGGAGACTAGGCCTAGGAAAAATGAGGTGTCAGCTACTGGTACGGTACAAAAACATACATTTAAAAAATTAGTTTTAAGGGATAATTATTGATTACATGAATATTTCCTTTTTATGCATCTTGTTGGAAACAAAGTGATCTATCAGATGGTACATAAAAATAATATGTGACTTGTTTAGCAAATTGTTTTTCCCTGGATTTTGTAAAAAAAATTATTAAAGTGTCAGCTACTAATGCAGCTACCTTACACCATGAGAAAGATTCCATTTACACTTCCCAGGGGCAAGTATTCAAGCTCACCCCTGGGTTTGATTTCCGACCAGATCAGGGACTGGATCTCAGGGCTAGTTGGAGGTCCTTCGTCATAACTGAGGAGCTATCTGATGGTGAGAGAGCAGCCTTAGTCCAGAAAGCTAACAATAATAACCAAGTGGATTTGTGCGCTGACCACACGTGCCCTTGTCTATGGGTTGAACAGCAGTCGCTTAATTCGTGATGGCCTGTTAGGGCTGTAGTGCCATGAGGTTTTGGTTTCCAGGCCAGCATTGACAAGAAAAGTGTGCTATTCATTCTAAATCACCATAATATATAAGCCAAATTTGGAGGTGATCAATCCTCTACCACTATGTAATTGAATACATTGCCTACTAAATGGCTGTTTCCAAGCACCAATTGCAAAGACAACTTCAATTTGGACTCCAGTCATACACCCATTCATTATAAATGTAAGATGTTTCTACCCACATGGTATTCATTTCAATAGGTTATGATTAGTTGTTTTGAGGGAACAAGCATCTATGTCATCAACCCTTCAATAGGCAACACGGACAATACAACAAAAATCCAGGAGTAGAATAAAATGTTCTAGTTAAATTAACTGCACCTCTCCCGCAATAACTTAGCCTATCAAATTTGTGCACTGAACAAACTTTTTCTTCCTTTCTTTTTTCCATGTTACAACTTGCAACAATCGCTGTGTAAGTTACCGAGTACTGAAATTAATTTGAGTAGCAAAACCTCCAATTAACAAAACGTAACACTTTTGTAGAATTTCCCGGCACGAAATGACAATGCTGTAAGACGTTTTATTTACGTGAAATATGTTTATATTAGTAAACAGAACTACCGGTAGTTTATACTGCATTTCAAACTTCAGTTTCTTTCAAATCACCCATCTACATTAGCGTGTGCACAATAAGAGCTGCTTGAGAAGAGAAAAATGAAGATGATTAACGATACTTTCCACTCACTGTGTTTCCACTATTGTGCAATTTTCCTGACGTGGGAGAAATAGTAAACAAATCATAACCTACCTTGATTTATGAACAGAACCATGTAGGACACGAACACAACAGCACTCCACTTTGTAGGAAACAGCTCCGACCAATTAATTTTTTTTACTGTCATTGTTTAAGATAGTGATAATGAAGGATCAACATATAATAATTGTTAACTTCAAACTCGAAATCGGTGAGATAAGCTGTTGGTGATTACCCGGCTACATGTCCCGCGTTGACGTGTCGGTGGAATCGTTACGTCCTGTCATTATACAACATCATATGTACAAAAGTAGTTATTAACTGCAACGTGTAATGGTTCTTTCGCCTATTTTAATAACCGCCCACAAAGCGAACCCTTCTAACATCTTTACTTGATAGGAACTGCCAAACAAAACACATCCATGTGTAATTGTTACAAGGTTACCAAACCACAAGATTTCCACTCCTGAGTGACGGAAATTTCGTCAGTGTACTTCTTTCCCTAAATGTTGGTAACATTTTTGCTTAGGTCCGACGGCGGCATTTACGGTTTGTAGTCTTCACCAGTAAATTATCGAAACAACTTGACAGGCTGCTAACGATTTCAAATTCCTACATTGCATCACATTTTGTCATAATGTGATGTAATGCAGTAGCTTATGAAAATGCTATAAGTTCCTGTTCGTGTTAGCCATGGTAACTTTTCAACAACCATATTCGTACAGGTTATCCGATAAGAGAAGAGTTTTGACAGGTGCCGTCAGGAGAACTATTGCGATAAGTATGACGCGCTGCGTTGCGATTTACCCAACAACTGATTTCATTATGGAATCTCCAAATGCTATTTCTTCGTCAGTTTTCGTAATAAGACGTTTGTTTCGCTTCTTATATTCCTTAACCCATGGAATTCACAGATTCGACCAAACGGCAGCATGCTTCTTTTTCTTCTGCCGCTTTTCCCACTCCTTGTGGGGTCACGGGTGCGAATTGTAGATTTGTCCCTGTTTTACGGCCGGATGCCCTTCCTGACGCATACCCTCTGTAGAAAGATGTAATCACTATTGCATGGTGACCAACCAGCAACATGCATGCATATTTATTAGCACTGTACTTTAATGATATTACCATAGGAGGGAGATGGAAAATTCCATCTGATGTCTTAACACATAAGGGAAAAAGACTCTGAACAAAGGCATTATACCGAAGTCATAACATTCCTGTAATACATGAAATGTCCGACTCGTTGGCTGAATGGTCAGTGTACTGGCCTATGGTTCAGAGGGTCCCGGGTTCGATTCCCGGCCGGGTCGGGAATATTAACCTTAATTGTTTAATTCCAATGGCCCAGGGGCAGGGTGTTTGTGCTGTCCCCAACATCCCTGCAACTCATACACATAACACCATCCTTCACCACAATAACACGCAGTTACCTATACATGCCTCCTCTGCGAACCATGTGACCTTGCCACTGTGGGGAGGCTTGCGTGTCCCAATGATGCAGATAGCCGAGCCGCAGGTGCAACCATATAGGATGGGTATCTGTTGAGAGACCAGACTAACAAATGGTTCATCGAAAGGGGGGTAGCAGCCTTTCGGTAGTTGCAAGGACGGCAGTCTAGATGATTGACTGATACGGCCTTGTAATAATACTAAACATGGCTTAGCTGTGTTGATACAGCTACACGGCTGAAAGCAACGGGAAAATACAGCCGTAACTAACTCCCGAGGACATGCAGCTCTCTCTGTATGAATGATGTACTGATGATGGCTTCCTCCCGGGTAAAATATTCCGGAGGTAAACTGGTCCCCCATTCGGATCTCCGGGTGGGGACTACACGAGAGGAGGCGATCATCAGGAACATGGATACTGACATTCTGCGAGTTGGAGCGTGGAATGTTAGAAGTTTGAATCGTTGTGGTAGGTTAGAGAATCTGAAAAGGGAGATGGATAGGCTAAAGTTAGATGTAGTTGGTATAAGTGAAGTACGTTGGCAGGAAGAACAAGATTTTTGGTCAGGCGACTACCGAATTATCAACACAAAATCAAACAGGGGAAATGCAGGAGTTGATTTAATAATGAATAAGAAAATAGGGCAGTGGGTAAGCTACTACGACCAGCATAGTGAAAAAATTATTGTCGTCAAGATAGACACCAAACCAATGCCCACCACAATAGTGCAGGTCTATATGCCTACTAGTTCAGCGGATGATGAAGAAATCGAAAGAATATACGAGGAGATAGAAGATTTAATACAATATGTAAAAGGTGACGAGAATCTAATAGTGATGGGAGACTGGAATGCAGTGGTAGGCCAAGGAAGAGAAGGTAGTACAGTAGGAGAATTTGGATTGGGACAAAGGAACGAAAGAGGAAGTCGGCTGGTTGAATTCTGCACTGATCATAATTTAGTCCTTGCCAATACTTGGTTCAAACACCACAAACGACGGCTGTATACGTGGACGAGACCTGGAGACACTGGAAGGTACCAAGTAGACTTCATTATGATTAGGCAGAGATTCAGAAACGAGGTGTTGGATTGCAAAACGTTCCCAGGAGCAGACGTGGACTCTGACCACAACTTGTTGGTCGAGAAATGCCATCTGAAGTTGAAGAAATTGAAGAAAGGAAAGTGTAATGTATTCTAGAAAATATTTCTGACTGTTCAGGAAATATTTTCTAGAATACATTACAAAGTAACACACCCTGTACAAAAGTTATGTCACGTTCTAGATCTTTCCAGGAACTATAGAACAGAATTCTACTATTTACAGAAAGAATGCAAAAAGATGGGATCTACACAAGTTGAAGGAAAAGAGTGTAAGGGATTGTTTCAAGGAACATGTTGCACAAGGACTAAATAAAAAAGGCTGAAGAAAACGATATAGAGGAGGAAGGGAGAGTCATGAAAAATGAAGTCAGTAGGGCTGCTGAAGAAATGTTAGGAAGAAATAAAAGATCAACTAAGAATCAGTGGATAACTCACGAGATACTAGACCTGATAGACGAACGACGAAAATACAAGAATGCTAGAAATGAAGAGAGAAGAAAAGAATACAGGCGATTAAAGAATCAAGTGGATAGAAAGTGCAAGGTAGCTAAGGAAGAATGGCTGAAGGAGAAGTTCAAGGATGTCGAAGGCTGCATGGTCCTGGGAAAGGTAGATGCTGCATACAGGAAAATCAAGGAAACCTTTGGAGAAAGGAAATCTAGGTGTATGAATATTAAGAGCTCAGATGGAAAGCCACTTCTAGGGAAAGAAGACAAAGCAGAAAGATGGCAGGAGCATATCCAACAGTTGTATCAAGGTAAAGATGTAGATAATTTGGTTCGGGAACATGAAGAGGCTGTTGATACTGATGAAATGGGAGACCCAATTTTGAGGTCAGAGTTTGACAGAGCTGTGAGTGACCTAATTAGGAACAAGGCTCCTGGAATTGATGACATTCCCTCTGAATTACTGACTGCCTTAGGAGAAACCAGCATGGCAAGGTTATTTCATTTAGTGTGCAAGATGTATGAGATAGGAGAAGTCCCATCCGATTTTCGGAAGAATGTTGTTATACCTATTCCCAAGAAAGCCGATGCTGACAGGTGTGAAAACTACCGCACCATTAGTTTAGTATCTCATGCCTGCAAAATTTTAACACGTATTATTTACAGAAGAATGGAAAAACAGGTTGAAGCTGAGTTGGGAGAAGATCAATTTGGCTTCAGAAGAAATGTAGGAACACGTGAAGCAATCCTGACTTTACGTCTGATCTTAGAGGATCAAATCAAGAAGGACAAGCCCACGTACATGGCATTCGTAGATCTAGAAAAGGCATTCGATAATGTTGATTGGACCAAGCTATTTATGATTCTGAAGATGATAGGGATCAGATACCGAGAACGAAGAATTACCTACAATCTGTATAAAAATCAGCCTGCAGTGATAAGAATCGAGGGCTTTGAAAAAGAAGCAGCAATCCAGAAAGGAGTGAGGCAAAACTGCAGTTTGTCCCCTCTCCTCTTCATTGTTTATATAGAACAGGCAGTAAAGGAAATCAAAGTGAAATTTGGAAAGGGAATCACAGTCCAAGGAGAGGAAATCAAAACCTTGAGATTTGCCGATGATATTGTTATTTTATCTGAGACTGGAAAAGATCTCGAGAAGTTGCTGAATGGTATGGATGAAGTCTTGGGTAAGGAGTACAAGATGAAAATAAATAAGTTCAAAACAAAAATAATGGAGTGCAGTCGAACGAAGGCAGGTGATGTAGGAAATATTAGATTCGGAAATGAAGTCTTAAAGGAAGTAGATGAATATTGTTACTTGGGTAGTAAAATAACTAACGATGGGAGAAGTAAGGAGGACATAAAATGCAGTCTAGCAGAAGCAAGGAAGAGCTTTCTTAAGAAAAGAAATTTGCTCACTTCAAACATTAATATCGAAATTAGAAAGATGTTTTTGAAGACTTTCGTGTGGAGCGTGGCATTGTATGGCAGTGAAACATGGACGATAACTAGATCAGAAAGAAAGAGAATAGAAGCTTTTGAAATGTAGTGTTACAGAAGAATGCTGAAGGTGAGATGGATAGATCGAATCACGAATGAAGAGATACTGAATCGAATTGGTGAGAGGAGATCGATTTGGCTAAATTTGACGAGAAGTAGAGATAGAATGACAGGACACATCTTAAGACACCCAGGACTTGTTCAGTTGGTTTTTGAAGGACGTGTAGGTGGTAAGAACGGTAGGGGTAGACCAAGGTATGAATATGACAGATTAGAGCAGATGTAGGATGCAATAGTTACATAGAAATGAAAAGGTTATCACAGGATAGGGTGGCATGAAGAGCTGCATCAAACCAGTCTATGGACTGATGACTCAAACAACAACAACACCTACACATGGCAGATGCCGCCCACCCTCATCGAAAAGTCTGCCTTACAAGGGCTGCATTCGGCTAGAAATAGCCATACGAAAGTATTATTAATACATAAAACAATCACAAACATTGAATTTACAGGCAATAATGAATGTACGCCTCTTCATATTCAGACAAGACACCACATTAACACACATTAGTGATTACATCCCTCCACATAGGGTTGGCGTCAGGAAGGGAATCCGGACGTAAAACAGGGGCAGATCCACATGTGCGACACAGTTTGTACCATTACATAAAATCAGCTTCATGGTCCGTATCGCACTTCAATAGATTCACAATTAACTAATTATTTATTTTCCACCTAGTCGATACAATGATTGCTTAAGGTAATTTTTAATGGTTAAAAGTGGTACATGTTTCATATATTATCAACATCTTCAGCCACATAACACTGTTTAGATGAAAAATATATAAATTGACAAAGTAATGCTTTAGAGGAAGTGTCCTTATATATTTTTCATCTAAACAGTGTTACTTGGCTGAAGATGTTGATAATATACGAAACATGTACCACTTTTAACCATTAAAAATTGCCTTAAGCAATCATTGTATCGACTAGGTGGAAAATAAATAAATACTTAATTGTGAATCTACAGTTTGTACCCGCGACCACACAAGGTGTGGGAAAAGCGATAGAAGAAGAATGAATGAAGGTAGGCCTAGGCCTATGCACGAAATAATGGCAATAAATAAGCACAGATATTAGCCTGCTTCTCATCTAGAAACAAGAGCACTCTCATACTAAACGATATAACTGAACTTGAGCGGGCACGTGTAAGAAATAGCTGTTTCTACGTTGTCAAGGAAGGTACTGTAAACTTTTATGAGCTAAATCACACAGTTTAATTAACCAATACTGGTAATAAAATAAACTTTCATTATATCACTATGTTGCCGTAGCTGATGGCTGACTTATGTTTATCTGGTCCAACACTTTTCACAAGCGCACACTGTAGAATAACACACTTTGATTACAATATAAAATGATATAGACTGCATAGTAAATTATCCCGCACATTTTGGAGAGCTGCTTGACACTTCTCACATGCATGCTTTGTTTTCACATGCCCTTTACACCTTATAGTGGTAGAGGTACTTTCATGCTCGCTCACTGTCCTCGAAACATGTATGGTGTATGAGGTGATAGAAATAATTAAGCTACTTTAAGTATTGACAAGGCTGGCTTTTAATTATCACAGATATATTTATTGGAGTAGAGTTCTTTGTATTTCTCGAGGAAAGTTGCTATGCCTGGAGGAAGTGAAGGAATTTTAGTTCTTTGCACCAGCTGAAGCTTAGTAAGGGAACATGCTAAGTCTTTCAGGAATATCCTCTTCATTTTTTAAAGTTTTTGTTTTTTTTTGGATTTGCCTTGTTTGCATGAAAAATGATTTAAACATTGATTGCTATATATCCACTAGAGCACAGAATACGATCAAAGGCCATCTTCTTGTCTCCCGTGCAGTGGAATCTCCCAGTTGATTGCAGTGGCGGCCGGTCAGTACGTGCTACCGGGCTCCAGCACGTAGCTTGGAACTGTAAGGAATATTATTTATGTACAATACAATTATCCTGGCGCCTTTTCGTTGTTTTGAGTACGATATGAATTTGTGTTTTGTGAAAATCAGGACGAGATCTGTCGAACACCTAGCGCCGTTCTCCCGGGGAACAAGGCTCGTGCTCATGTGAAGTGAGCCCTTGCCTGTAGCCTGAAGGAAGATGGATATTTTAATAAACATGTGTGAGATAGATTGCCTCCACTTACGCTTTACTTTCGAGCCCAGACGATGCTACTCTCTAGTGGCAGATTCGCTTACCACGTTCAACATAAGCACGGCCGACTGGATCCCTCGCTGCGCTCCAAGGAGCTAGCTAGAGCGACGCATCAAGTCGGCCGTGAACATAAGAGTAGCAGGAGATATCGAGTAATTCTACCCCCTTGCGGGAGAGGAAGTAACTATAAACGGGATCAGTGAAAGTTGATCCCAAAATAAGGAATTCGTAGGTGAGTCAAAGAATCTTTGACTGACCCTAAATGTTATCCCGCATTACAATGTAATTTACTCTGGTGAAATGAAATAGCGTATGGCTTTTAGTGCCGGAAGTATCCGAGGACATGTTCGACTCGCCAGATGCAGATCTTTTGATTTGACGCCCGTAGGCGACCTGTGATTCGTGATGAGGATGAAATGATGATGAAGACAACACGTACACCCAATGATGGTTAAAATTCCAGACCCTGCCGGGAATCGAACCCGGGATCCCTGTGACCAAAGGCCAGCGCGCTAACCATTTAGCCATGGAGCCGGACATTTACTCTGGTAATAGGGGAGGTCTCAATGAATCAGTTGGCAGCTCTTTCAGTTGCTTTGTGCGGTTTTGATTCCTGATATATGAATACAGCTTTTTCCATTTCCCTTTGTGGTCATTACCCTCTTGAAGTATGCCATTCATATAATTCTCTTTTGCTTCCTTTTTCACTCTATTCAGTTCCGCCATTAGCTGTTTTCTCGCGGTTATATTACTGGTGCGTGTTTTTTCTGTCATTGTGTTAGTGCTAAAGTTTATACGAAGATTTATCAAATTATTTATCCACTGCAGTGTATATAAAGTGAAATTAAATTAGTGTTCTTAGTGGGGATCTATATTCCCACGATTCTATTTGCACTGATGTAAGTTGCGCCATTAGATTAGTAAAAACAATATTTCTCCAATGAATTATTTATCTCGTAGACAGTTGTCGAAGAATTCATCTGCTTCCAAATTAATGTTGTTTTTGTTTGTTCTGAGTTATAAATTGTGAGAAAAGTTGTATTATTATTATTATTATTATTATTATTATTATTATTATTATTATTATTATTATTATTATTATTATTATTATTATTATTATTATTATTATTACCAAGTTTGAAGTATGCGTGGTTCATCATGGCAATATGCAGATTTAAAACAGCGTATTTAGCTTGTTTTTTGTAGCACGTAGGACGATTTTTTCACGAGCCGCCACTGGTTGATTGACTGTGTCAATTCCTCCCTTTGTTACTTTGTAATCCAATACAATCTGTGGTTTACCTGTAGCTTCAACAACTGTTCCTGAATCGTGTATGTTGGAAAGTAGTAAAACTGCCTCATTTCTTTTGGTACATACAAAACTAACATCACATCATTCTAGAAACGAAACAGAGAGGTATGGAAAGCCCTACCTTAGGGAGGCAAAAATTCTTATGCGATCTCACGTTTGATTTTTCTCAATGTACCGATGCATGTTAGCCACTTTTTCAACGAGGAGTAGCTGGTGTACGAGTTATCCATTGTAACGTTTCTACCGGTGCCTTCAATGTGAGTAACAAGCCTTCCTATAATATCACTGGGAGAACTGGAAGCATCGTATGGCCCTGTAGGTTGTTTTCCACAGTATACTTCAATAGTACTTCTAAAGAATGTTTAAACATCTGCTAAAACAAAAATCATTGTCGCGTACTTCACTCGTTTGTTTGGGATGTACTGGACGAAAGAACGGCAATCTCAGAAGGCTTGCAACTTTTTGTCTACTGTCACAAATTCACTCCCACTGTAAGAGTTCTTGCAGTTCATTACAAGTCATCTAATATATGCCTTATCCAGCTACTTTATCAGTTACTCTTCTTTGGCGTCTTGTGCTCGTGTCGTCAAAATGGATACAACGTAAAAGGAACAGACATTTTTGTAGCTCATCACAGCTCACGTGATCTCCATATCTGTGCCATCTGCTGTCCATACGTATCTCCAATGGGGGAGCATTTTTTAAACGGAGAAGTCATTTCTCCTTTAGCAGGTTAGCAAACTTGATTTGCTAACACGGCGGGACCACACAGTTTGGTCTGCCACTGCTAAGCAGAGTCCTGGAGGGGCGTGCCATTCCAGCTGATGAGTCCAAATGGCACGTCTGGACGAAACTCTGCATAATGCACACGGCCTAACCACCCAAAAGCTGGTTCTATTGCTGTGATTATAAGATCTGCGGCCGTGAAAGCCTTTTTGATATTGTATCTCCAATGGGGGAGCATTTTTTAAACGGAGAAGTCATTTCTCCTTTAGCAGGTTAGCAAACTTAATTTGCTAACACGGCGGGACCACACAGTTTGGTCTGCCACTGCTAAGCAGAGTCCTGGAGGGGCGTGCCATTCCAGCTGATGAGTCCAAATGGCACGTCTGGACGAAACTCTGCATAATGAACACGGCCTAACCACAGTCTAATATACACAGTCGCGAAGCTCCTTAGTAATGAAATGGCATCCTGTTGTCAGGCGGAACAACACTAGCGCTCGTAGCGGCCAGCAAGCTCTAACTGTTCGGAACAGATCTCTACCCAACAGCTGAATGCACTTTACCACGTAAATTATAAACTGTAACCACCTCGACAAATATATTAATCGTGCATTTTAATAAAATACGTTGATACACTAGACTACCGCGTGGTAATAATACCGAAGGAAAACAACAATAGTTTTTTTCGAAGGAGCAGCTGATCATACCACTGTAGTTAAGGCCTTAGCCATTTTCGAAATCCTATTATTGAACTGAATTTGGTAATTTCACATAAATCATAAAAATAGTAGTGAACTATAAAACAATTCAAACAATATTCAAACATCTCAGGAACCTAAATGGCTGGATTTTGAGCTTTTTTGTTTAATGACACTGAAAACTTTCATTGCAAAATATCACAAGGTAATCTAATCTTAGTTTCACAAATAATTTCAACACTAATGACTTAGTACCTTCTCGGCATTAATGTGGAAAATCAAGTATTAACATTAGGGAATTAATAGTTTACTACATAGAAGTTAGTGAGCATACAGTCCATGTTCTCTCGGCTCCTCTGACAAACGTGCAAGTGGCTGGGCGGCTTATCAGCTTACATTTCGGAGATAGTGGGTTCGAACTCCACTGTCGCCAGCCCTGAAGAGGGGTTTCCGTGGTTTCCCATTGTCAAAACAGTCTGTACCTTAATTAAGGCCATGGTTTCTTCCTTCTCGCTCCAAGCCCTTTCCTATCCCACTGTTGCCATAAGACCTATCTGAGGCGGTGCTACGTATGACTGTGTGTTGTGCTCCTTTGAGACGGGCTTTCGGTTCGAAGAAATCTGCGGAGATTCCATACTAATTTCTTTTTCTTTGTTGACATAAACTGGCTGTCTGCAAAATGATTGGAACATAACGTGATGTTATTGTACAAATAGTTCACATTTTTCTTCAATAAATCATCCCCCTACCATTTACAAGCAATTTTCTTGCCTTTCTTCCTTTCTTAATCCGTTTACCCTCCAGGGTCGGTTTTTCCTTCGGATTGAGTGAGGGATCCCACCTGTACCGCCTCTAGGGCAGTGTCCTGGAGCGTGAGACTTTGGTTCGGGGGATACAACTGGGGAGGAGGGCCAGTAGCTCGCTCAGGCTGCCTCACCACCTATGCTGAAGAGGGGCCTTGTGGGGGATGGAAAGATTGGGATAGACAAGGGAGATGGAAGGAAGCGACCGTGGCCTTAACTTACGTACCATCCCGGCATTTGTCTGGACAAGTGGGAAACCACGGAAAACGACTTCGAAGATGGTTGAGGTAGGAATCGAACTCCCTTCTACTCAGTTAACCTCTCGAGGATGAATGGACCCCGTTCCAGCCCTCGTACCACTTTTTCAAATTTCGTGGTAGAGCCGGGAATCAAACCCGTGCCTCCGGGTGGTGGTAGCTAATTACACTAACCACTACACAGAGGCGACAAGCAATTTTCTACACATTGAAAATCAAAACACCGCTACGTGTTAGAGGTTACGGTTGTGTTAAAACGTTATTTAGGTTCATATAATAGGATGGATTTCACTATGAGTTACATTCCTGAATCAGTGATGAACGAAATGCCTACTTATCTTGTTCTCTTATCCGAAAATGTAAACATTAATTAAGGCTTTAATGTTCAGGATCTTTAAAAAGCCTAAAGAATGATAGCTCTGGTGTCATACATGCCATGTCAATTTAATAGTAAACCGATCATCTATAATGTAATTACCTCACGCTTACCTCGCAAAACGTATACAACTTACACATCCCAGAAGACCGGTAGCTTGCTGGCCACGTGGAGCGCTGCAGTCGCATGGATGAAAAAAATAAGCCGAGCTTCGCGACTGTCTATATTAGACTGTGGCCTAACCACCCAAAAGCTGGTTCTATTGCTGTGATTATAAGATCTGCGGCCGTGAAAGCCTTTTTGATATTGTATCTCCAATGGGGCAGCATTTTTTAAACGGAGAAGTCATTTCTCCTTTAGCAGGTTAGCAAACTTGATTTGCTAACACGGCGGGACCACACAGTTTGGTCTGCCACTGCTAAGCAGAGTCCTGGAGGGGCGTGCCATTCCAGCTGATGAGTCCAAATGGCACGTCTGGACGAAACTCTGCATAATGCACACGGCCTAACCACCCAAAAGCTGGTTCTATTGCTGTGATTATAAGATCTGCGGCCGTGAAAGCCTTTTTGATATTGTATCTCCAATGGGGGAGCATTTTTTAAACGGAGAAGTCATTTCTCCTTTAGCAGGTTAGCAAACTTGATTTGCTAACACGGCGGGACCACACAGTTTGGTCTGCCACTGCTAAGCAGAGTCCTGGAGGGGCGTGCCATTCCAGCTGATGAGTCCAAATGGCACGTCTGGACGAAACTCTGCATAATGCACACGGCCTAACCACCCAAAAGCTGGTTCTATTGCTGTGATTATAAGATCTGCGGCCGTGAAAGCCTTGTTGATATTGTATCTCCAATGGGGGAGCATTTTTTAAACGGAGAAGTCATTTCTCCTTTAGCAGGTTAGCAAACTTGACTTTCTAACACGGCGGGACCACACAGTTTGGTCTGCCACTGCTAAGCAGAGTCCTGGAGGGGCGTGCCATTCCAGCTGATGAGTCCAAATGGCACGTCTGGACGAAACTCTGCATAATGCACACGGCCTAACCACCCAAAAGCTGGTTCTATTGCTGTGATTATAAGATCTGCGGCCGTGAAAGCCTTTTTGATATTGTATCTCCAATGGGGGAGCATTTTTAAACGGAGAAGTCATTTCTCCTTTAGCAGGTTAGCAAACTTGATTTGCTAACACGGCGGGACCACACAGTTTGGTCTGCCACTGCTAAGCAGAGTCCTGGAGGGGCGTGCCATTCCAGCTGATGAGTCCAAATGGCACGTCTGGACGAAACTCTGCATAATGCACACGGCCTAACCACCCAAAAGCTGGTTCTATTGCTGTGATTATAACATTAGAGTGGTTTCCTTTCGTAGTCCCGGTGAGATAGCAGCAATCCCAAAATATCATTATCTCACACCATGTCATTTCTTTAGCATTCTTTTTCGTCTGGAATATTGTGCACTGAATATATAAGTTTGTGAATCATGTACAGGCTAAGTATTGTCCAGAAAGCCTCAGGCCACAGGTGTAGGGCCAGGAAATATTTTTACAATATTCTCACCTCTGGTTTCGTGGTCACACCAGCACACATTTTATTCCATTTACATATTTTATCCCTCTCAAAAAACAATCACCAGTGGGGAGGGGATGACTGTCTACAGTCATCATCTGAATTGTGTTCTTGTTCAGAATATGAATGCTGGTCACTTTTATACATAGACCACCGAGCACAGAATAACATAGAGATGACAATGTGCCGTCTGAGTTGGAGTCAGTGGACAAAAGCGGCCGCCATGTTGTTTGTACTAAAACATTGGAGACCACTTAGTGTAAGTGATCAGTACACCACGTGTGAAGTAAATAAAGGAAGTTTGCGTTATGGTTTTAAAACGCCGACTTGTGTAGCGTATGGATGTGCAAACAGAGCTTCAAAGAAAATACCAGGGATAACTTTTCACAGGTAAGCAATATGTTTTTGCGAATATTCAATGCCGAATTGTTTTCCCCTTGCACTTGCAGTATAGGTTCAAAAGCCCCTTTATCATTTACAGTTTTCCTAAAGATAATGAACGACGGAAGAAATGGATAAGAGCTATACGAAGGGAAAATTGGTCCCCCACACCTTTCAGCACCATATGTTCAGCTCACTTTACTGAACGTGATTTTGATCGTACTTCATTGTGTGTCGTAAGGCTGAGGGAATGGGCTGTGCCATCTGTGTTTCCTGCTTTCCCAAAGTACCTACAAATACAATCAAAGGTTAGTTTCTCTTCATTTTAGCATTTGATTGAGAAATATGTCGAAATACATATTTATAGAGTAAGCCTACTATTTCTTAAATTTATTTTACAGGAGAGGAGGGTCCTTAAAATCATAAAGACTGTGGAAATGCCTTCATTAGACTCCTCTACAGCAGTCCAGGAAGTACCTGTTGTGGAAAAATCTATCTGTAATGAAAGTGCAGAAACGTGTTTTAATGCTCAAATAGATCAGCCTTAAAAAGAAGGCTGTGATAGATAATGAGTACTGTGAAATGTTAAGTGGTTTGTGAGATACCTCATTGTGTTTGTATAAACCTCAACAAGATAAGGCTTCATGTAACAAAGTGCAAAAGTTGTATGATGAGAATTTAAAAGCATTTGCCATTACTCTTCATTTTCTTTCTCCAAAGGCATATTCATTTGTGAGAAACACTATTGACACTTGTCTTCCACACCCTAGAACATTATCTCGATGGTATCAAAGAGTAGATGCTAATCCTGGGTTCTGCGCTGAAGCTTTTCAGGTACTTAAATCATACACAGGCACTAAGATTTGTGCCCTTTTATTTGATTCCACGGCTATAAGGAAACATTTGGAATGGGATGGCAATAAATTTCATGGGTCTGTCTTTGTTGGGATTAATAATGAAGATGACACAGCACCATTAGCTTCAGACGCCTTAATTTTTCACTTAGTATTTGTGAATAATTCCTGGAAGATTACTTTAGGATACTTTATTGTGCATGGCATAAAAGCTGCACAAATAAGTGCTCTTACAAAACAGTGTTTAACATTGCTGCATGATTCTGGTGTGACAGTGACTTCATTGACTTGTGATGGTGTTGAAACAAATATTGCTTCAGCTGAAAATCTGGGTTGTAATTTCGATGTAAATAACATGTTACTCATTTCCTCCACCCAGTTACCAAACAGCCAGTTTATTTCTTTCTGGATGCTTGTCACATGTTGAAATTGGTTAGGAGTACTTTAGGTGACAAGAAATACTTACGTAATGGGTCAGGTGAGGTAATAGAGTGGAATTTTATTGACATGTTGAACGAGTTGCTATAAAAGGTAGGTATGCATCTAGGGAACAAAGTCGGAATTCACACATACATTATAGAAAAATGAAGGTCAAATTAGCTGCACAAGTTTTAAGTCAGTCTGTTTGTGATGCTCTGTTGTATTGTTCAAGTAAACACATTGAAGGTTTCAAGGGTTGTGAGGCTACAGCAAAATTTATACAGATATTTAACATTCTCTTTGATGTTCTAAATTCTAAGAGTATAAGGGGTAAATACTTTAAGAAAGCTCTGAATTTATAGAATATTTCTGAAATCAAAGATTTCCTTTTGAGGGCCAAACAGTATATTATGCAGCTACAGGAGGGATTCAGTGACAAGCCCATATACTTATCCACCAGAAAGACAGGATTTTGGGGGTTTCTAATTGATATTGAGAGCACCATTTCAATGTATGATTTCTTTGTTGGGGACTCATCAGAAAACTTTCCACTGAAATATTTTCCTTTGTATAAAGTAACTCAAGACCATCTTGAGAGACTGCTTAGTTTAGATCTCAGGATGGACATAATAATAATCCCACTGCTAGGCAATTCACTGCTGCATTGAAGAAAATATTAATTAGTTCTGAGTTACATGAATCCAGAAATGGCAACGCTCTCCCACTGGACAAAATCAGTATTTTGACCGCTCAGAACAAGTCTCCTGAGGATGTGATAAATGCATCATTCCCTAAAGCAAGAATGCTAGAGTATTCATCTGAGGTATTGTCCCAAACATCTCTTCAACATTGTCCTCTGGATCATGACTATATTGAATTACCTGGAAAGACAAACTACAATGACATAACATGGGACATCTCTGAGTACATTGCAAGGTTTGTAGTCAGGAGTTTAGAAAGTAAGGGCCGATTGCAGAAACGGTGACTAGTTTTAAGCTTTAGGCATCGTCTACCTAAACAGCGTCTAAATCATTCACGATCTTCCATTGCATAAACAATGTTCAGTCGATGTTTAACTAGACATCCCTTAAAGTTTCAATTTTGGTTTGAAAATGGAGACTGAAGTATCTTTCATGTAACTCTTTGCTTGTCGCAACCAATGAAATTCGTCGGTGAGCGCGCCGAACGCCAGTCAGCTGTTTGTCTTCCTACACATTACTCAAATATGGCTGAGCATGACTTGCCCACAGATAAGAGTATCGTTTTCGGTGCAAATTAAATCTCATAATATTATCGACACTAAAGCGACACAGCACCGTACGGGGAAGTGTAGCTTTCATTATAATGTTGTTACAGTGAGTGTAATCTACTCATAAATATGGTAGCTTCGACGAAGGGAAGATGAAGCAATAGTAATGTGTAACCGAGTGTGTTGTACGGGCCATATAGATGTAGCTTGCATTCTGGAGATCGTAAATTCGAAACGCATCATCGACAGCCGTGAAGATTGTTTTCCGTAGTTTCCCCATTTTTACACCAGGCAAATACTAGGGCTATTATTATGGCCACGGCTCTTCTTCCCCACGCCTCTTTAAACGATAATCACCACCACTTGCCTTTTCCTATCTGATAGTTGCCGAAAACCTATGCGATTATATATGTAAAAATCCCATACAACCTACTTTTTAGTTTTCACTATTATGTGTGTTTACTTGGCAGTAAATCTCTCCCGGTTGATGTATGTGACAGCCCTCAGACGATCGGGACACGTAATTGTGATATGTATGTAGTCGAAGTGACCTATAATTCCATAGAAATTACCCCATGTATATAATAAAATATATCGATTGCCAGGAATTGTATTCAAGTTGACAGTTACCGGCCTGTCACTTTGTCAGTCTCAAGAAACAAGTCTCTCGTAAAGCGGAACCTTATTTTTTTATTATCTCCCCGTGCATGTCAAACGAATTGCTGCGATTTAGCAGCGGGTGACCCACAGAGAGGCCGTCGGACTAACCTTTCTTCCCGGAATCGTTAAGATAGGCTTAATTGCAGTTTGGAATTGTGTAGTTCTTGTGTATTACTTTCTATATTCAGTAATTAACAGCAGCTTTTATCCTGTTAGGGGTTGTAGGATAAAAAAATAAAAAAAATAATAGAGCACGACTAAGTAGTATTGTAGTGTAGTCGTATATTAATTACCTTATTGTTGTGTACTATCCCAGACAATATATCCCTCCGTTCATTTATTTGTTTGCAAATAAGTTATTTTATTTTTTTAATTTAAAATTTTCCCCCCGTAAAGAATGGCTAAGGAGCGCGAGTGTACTTATTGTGGGTGTGGTGAGGCATTGAGGGGTATGAGGGAGGAGTTGGAAAGTTTGAGGGAGATAATTAGGATTCTCACAGAAGACGGGAAGGAAGATAGGACTCCCTCAAACAATGTACAGGTTACAGTAGGTGTACAAGAGGGAGGGGAAGGAAAGGGAGGAGTTGTAGAAGACAGGTGGTCTAATGTTCTAAGGGGAAGGAGATTGCAGGCCAAGGGCTCTATTCAGGATCAGAATTCAGGACAGGTCTCTGTGCGAAATCGGTACGAGTCACTCCAGGTAGAACAACAGAGGGAAGATGAGGGACAGGGAACTGTTGCTGAGATGCGTGGAAGTAGGAGGAAGGGAAAAGGTAGGAAAGGGAAATGTAGAGTAGAGGATAAGAAAAGACAGGTGGAACAGGGTCATGGGAAGGAGAAAAGGGAGGAGGAAGTAGCTTCTGCAGCTATCAGGAAAGATAGGGCTGACCAGGAGGGGAGGGGATCAAATGAGGTGGCTAGGGTTGAGGCTCTGGTCATGGGGGATTCCATCGTTAGACACGTGGGGAAAGTGTGTGGAGGAAAGAGAACCAGGGTAGAATGTTATCCAGGAATTAGGTTGAGGCAGATGTTGAGGAAAGTAGAAGAGAGGGAGGAGGGGAAGGAGAAGGTGGTAGTGTTTCACGTTGGTACCAACAACGTAAGGCAAGCTGATATAAGTACCAACATAGCTGGAGATGTGTGGGATCTGGTAAATGCAGCACGGGTGAAGTTTAAGAAAGCGGAGATTGTTATTAGCGGAATACTGTGTAGGAGGGATACTGACTGGAGGGTGATTGGGGATTTAAATGAGACTATGGAGTGGGTATGTGGGAAACTGGGCGTGAAATTTCTAGATCCTAATGGGTGGGTAGGAGAAAGGGATCTGCGCTTGGATGGCCTTCATTTAAACCGCAGTGGTACGTATAAGTTAGGAAATTTGTTTGGAAGGGTAATAGTGAGGTACATTCAGGGAAACAGGATGGCCTAGGGAGTGGTGATAAGGGAACAGGGAACTGGAAATCAAGTAGGGATGACATAAAATTGTTAGTGTTGAACTGTAGAAGTATTGTAAAGAAAGGAATAGAATTAAGTAATTTAATAGATATATATTTACCAGATATTGTAATAGGAGTTGAATCATGGCTGAGAAATGATATAATGGATGCAGAAATTTTCTCACGGCACTGGAGTGTGTATCGTAGAGATAGGATAGGAAAGGTGGGAGGGGGAGTTTTCATTCTGGTGAAAGAAGAATTTGTAAGCTACGAAAAAGTTAAAGATGAGACACATGAAATTCTAGGTGTAAGGCTCATTTCTAAAGATAATAGGCAACTTGATATATTTGGAGTGTACAGATCGGGAAAGGGTAGCACTGATGCGGATTCGGAATTATTTGATAGGATAGTCAGCTATGTGGGAAACGACATGGAAAGAAATGTGATTGTAGCGGGAGATCTGAATTTGCCAGATGTCAATTGGGAAGGAAATGCGAACGACAGGAAGCATGACCAACAAATGGCAAATAAGTTAATATGGGAAGGACAGCTGATTCAGAAAGTGATGGAACCAACCAGAGGGAAAAATATTTTGGATGTGGTGCTGATAAAACCAGATGAGCTCTATAGGGAAACTGAAGTAATAGATGGTATTAGTGATCATGAAGCTGTTTTTGTGGTAGTTAAAAATAAATGTGATAGAAAGGAAGGTCTTAAAAGTAGGACTGTTAGGCAGTACCATATGGCTGATAAAGCAGGTATGAGGCAGTTTCTAAAAAGTAACTATGATCGGTGGAAAACGGTAAATAAAAATGTAAACAGACTCTGGGATGGGTTTAAAGAAATTGTTGAGGAATGCGAAAACAGGTTTGTACCATTTAGGGTGGTAAGGAATGGTAAAGACCCACCTTATTATAATAGAGAAATAAAGAGACTAAGAAGGAGGTGCAGACTGGAAAGAAATAGAGTTAGAAATGGCTGTGGAAGTAAGGAGAAATTGAAGGAACTTACTAGAAAATTGAATCTAGCAAAGAAGGCAGCTAAGGATAACATGATGGCAAGCATAATTGGCAGTCATACAAATTTTAGTGAAAAATGGAAGGGTATGTATAGGTATTTTAAGGCAGAAACAGGTTCCAAGAAGGACATTCCAGGAATAATTAATGAACAAGGGGAGTGTGTATGTGAGGATCTTCAAAAGGCAGAAGTATTCAGTCAGCAGTATGTAAAGATTGTTGGTTACAAGGATAATGTCGAGATAGAGGAAGAGACTAAGGCCAAAGAAGTAATAAAATTACGTATGATAACAATGACATTTACAATAAGATACAAAAGTTGAAAACTAGAAAAGCGGCTGGAATTGATCAGATTTCTGGGGATATACTAAAGACAATGGGTTGGGATATAGTACCATATCTGAAGTACTTATTTGATTATTGTTTGGCCGAAGGAGCTATACCAGATGAATGGAGAGTTGCTATAGTAGCCCCTGTGTATAAAGGAAAGGGTGATAGACATAAAACTGAAAATTACAGGCCAGTAAGTTTGACATGCATTGTATGTAAGCTTTGGGAAGGCATTCTTTCTGATTATATTAGACATGTTTGTGAAATTAATAACTGGTTCGATAGAAGGCAATTCGGTTTTAGGAAAGGTTATTCCACTGAAGCTCAACTTGTAGGATTCCAGCAAGATATAGCAGATATCTTGAATTCTGGAGGTCAAATGGACTGTATCGCGATTGACATGTCTAAAGCATTTGATAGGGTGGATCATGGGAGACTACTGGCAAAAATGAGTGCAATTGGACTAGACAAAAGAGTGACTGAATGGGTTGCTATATTTCTAGAAAATAGATCTCAGAGAGTTAGAGTAGGTGAAGCTTTGTCTGACCCTGTAATAGTTGAGAGGGGAGTTCCTCAGGGCAGTGTTATCGGACCTTTATGTTTTCTTATATATATAAATGATATGAGTAAAGGAGTGGAATCGGAGGTAAGGCTTTTTGCGGATGATGTTATTCTCTATAGAGTGATAAATAAGTTACAAGATTGTGAGCAACTGCAACGTGACCTCGAAAATATTGTGAGATGGACAGCAGGCAATGGTATGTTGATAAACGGGGCTAAAAGTCAGGTTGTGAGTTTTACAAATAGGAAAAGTCCTCTCAGTTTTAATTACTGCGTTGATGGGGTGAAAGTTCCTTTTGGGGATCATTGTTAGTATCTAGGTGTTAATATAAGGAAAGATCTTCATTGGGGTAATCACATAAATGGGATTATAAATAAAGGGTACCGATCTCTGCACATGATTATGAGGGTGTTTAGGGGTTGTAGTAAGGATGTAAAGGAGAGTGCATATAAGTCTCTGGTAAGACCCCAACTAGAGTATGGTTCCAGTGTATGGGACCCTCACCAGGATTACCTGATTCAAGAACTGGAAAAAATCCAAAGAAAAGCAGCTCGATTTGTTCTGGGTGATTTCCGACAAAAGAGTAGCGTTACAAAAATGTTGCAATGTTTGGGTTGGGAAGAATTGAGAGAAAGAAGAAGAGTTGCTCGACTAAGTGGTATGTTCCGAGCTGTCAGCGGAGAGATGGCGTGGAATGACATTAGTAGACGAATAGGTTTGAATGGCGTCTATAAAAGTAGGAAAGATCACAATATGAAGATAAAGTTGGAATTCAAGAGGACAAACTGGGGCAAATATTCATTTATAGGAAGGGGAGTTAGGGATTGGAATAACTTACCAAAGGAGATGTTCAATAAATTTCCAATTGTTTTGAAATCATTTCGGAAAAGGCTAGGAAAGCAACAGATAGGGAATCTGCCACCTGGGCGACTGCCCTAAATGCAGATCAGTATTGATTGATATTGATTGATTTTGAACATGATAAAAAATTACATATTTCACGGTACATAACCTCTGATTGTGATTCACTCCTGTCATTTGAGGTTAAACAGTGTTCTCGGCAGTGTTTAAACATGACCGGTTGAACATCGGTTTTAGACAGTGTCTAAGTACCTAATAAATATCGTCTCTGCAATGCGCCAGCCATACTTAGGCATTGCTTAGCCGTAGACATCGTCTAAATGTCTAAATGCTGTTTCTGCAATCGGCCCTAAGATTCTATGTCCAGAATGTCTCAGCATCCTTATAGACACTAGTGACAAGTTAAATGGCCTTATTTCAGTCAAAGATAGGGGTGGTTTAGTGAAACCATAAAGAACTTTTTACAAAATTTGTAAATTTTGTGAAATTGCATTCAGGCATAGTATAAGTATTAGGGATGTTAAAGTACCTTCTGCTCAGAGTTCATTTAAGGTTAAGCATCTGATTTGTAAAGTGTTACAAGAGTTCATAGGAACTGACATTTTTGAGGATATTAAAAGCCATTTTCTTTACCAGGAACTTGAAACTAATCATTTCCCATTGTTAATTGAAGCAATTGCGAACAGATATTTGACCATAGAGTTTCACCACTTTTGTAGAAACTACAATGATCAAACGCATCTCTCTCAAATTTGCCAACATTTTACCAAACTGATATTGTTTTCTGGACAATAGGGAAAAATGAATTCTTTGTCTACTGGTATGCGACACACATACTGAAATATATTTAATTAGAATGCATTTTGTTTGTTCTGACCAGTAAAATATTAGGCCTAGTCATGTGTACATTATTTTATATGATGTAAATGTAATTGAAAGTGTAATATTTTATATGATGTGAACGTGTAAGTGTTGTGAGTGTTGTATGTACCTTGTTTTATCTCACTTGAAGTCCATATAGTTATATAGTTATTTAAGGCATGGCTATTTTATTTCATTACGTTACAACCACTATCGAGGTATAGCGGGCAAAGTATTCACTGGCATCTTGGAAGGGAGGGTGCGATCAGTAGTTGAGGGGTTCAAACAATATTCTTGAAGCATTAATTAGGAAGTACAAGGCTACCTCACACAGTTTATTATATGATTTATGTATACCGGACGAATGGACACCGCTTACTGGACATTATTACCAGGTGTTAGCTAGGGAAATTCAAAATAAAATTTCCTGTTATATTAAAGAAAAACTTTGTTCTGAAAGGAAAAATAGATTTCAACACCTGTTGAATTGTGCGGCTGATGGCATCAGCTTCAGCAGAGATACAATATCTGAATTTTTTTTATAGAAATAATATTGTTCCTATTGATTTTGTCTGCAACCTTTAGAAAATTCTTAATGAGGAACAACCCAAGATTAACTCGCTATTTCTCTATGGACCAAGTTAAACGGGAAAGAGTTTTGTAGTGCAGAGTATTGCAGCACACTTTGTGACTGGGTATGCCTCTAGTGTAGGTTCACTGTCAGAGTTTGCATTTGAAAATTGTCATTTTTGGTGGAGTCGACTTGCGAGGATATGAAATCTGTTCTTGCTGGCGCTCCTATTCAGATTTCCAAAAAGTACGCAACAAAACAGGACTTGCTTCGCACACCTGTGTTAATATCAGTTAATTCCGAATTTCTGGGTAAAGGGTACTTAAGTAAACGTGACGAGCAAGCCTTTGCTAACCGCATGGTGAAATACAACTTACATGTGCCTTTTTCGTGTATGAAACAAATCACACCGAACCAATTTGTTGATTGGGTCGTTTATATCCTCAGGACCTCACCATGTTGAAACTGGGTGGGACTTTAGCTCGGAAACGGCCCATCGACGAAGGCAGCGCTGAGGAACCGTCTGCACAACGGGTGAAACGGGAAGCTGGATCTACTAGTTGTACAGGCAATTTTGGACAGGCTGATATAATTCCTGGCGAGAGTGAATCGGCTGTAGAACGGCCTCTCCCATTTAAGCACGTCACGTTCACCTTTACCCAACGGTCATGGGAGGAACTGTCGACAGAGTTGTCAACATTGCCATTAACCGTCGGCTTGATGGCGATGCTAGTCTCGGCTATCGCATTCATAAGCCGAAGGTTAGGATGACTAATTTCATCATCCTGACAGACGAACTGCAGGTACGAAGTAACACGCCCATAGAGATGGCTTCGTTTGTTCAACAGAGTAAGATAATTCATTTCATGCTGAAGTATCACAACTACCGGGTACACCATTTCCGACAGTGATAGTGTCGGTACGATAAAATGGAAAGTTTTTATGGCGAGTGGGCGTTCCAATTTCCTATATACTTTACCAAAGACAGATAACTTTGAAAAACTTAAGTTGTATGAAATTACTTCCCATATTCACGGGAACCTAGAGAATAACGACAATCGGTATCAAGGATACGTGTTAAATGATCTGGAATATACAGAGCATGAACTGCTAGCGTCACCTTCTACAGACGAAGATAAGCTCTGGCTCCCTCTAGATCACGCATTTGGTGTGATAGACGAAACGACACAACAGAAGACAATTAACACTAATTGGACTCTTGACCCCATGACAATCTCTACTTTCCGAAATAGGGATTTAATTCACATCTTTGGTGCAAGTGACACAGTCGAATTTGAAGTAGAGACCAATGTAGAAGGTGACCTTTTATATCCCGATGCCAACACCATTCACGTTCTTTTCTGTGAAAGGAACGGAAAAGCAGTCCCAGCAAACCCTTTGGAAATTTGGTTTTGTCCCATGGCTGTCCACCTTCAATCCCAAAACATATCGTAGAAATGCCTCACTAGGCTCTCAATGGCTCCATGCCCAATACAAGCCGTTACAGCACCATTTCTTTACCATGGTACCTATTAAGAAATCAAATGGGAACTTACATGAAACAGAGAGCTTCTCTTATGCTCGAACAAAGTGTTCAAATCTCATTTGTGTTTCGTGATGACGAAACCCAAGGCATGGCTCCTTTGGACATGGCGCATTTACGAGCCCGAGGTGGATGGGGAGTAGGACTTACAAATTATGATGCAATTAGTGGTACAATACTTCCTTTTTTGACATAATTTTTTGTATCTGTTTGTACATAATAAAATAGATTTACATTAAGTTGTTGTATTTATTTATTCCTTTGTTCCTTCATAACCATGTGGCAGGGTACTTATACTTACAAATTATGATGCAATTAGTGGTACAATACTTCCTTTTTTGACATAATTTATTGTATCTGTTTGTACATAGTAAAAGAGGTTTACATTAAGATGTTGTACTTATTTATTCCTTTGTTCCTTCATAACCATGTGGCAGGGTACTTATATGGTCTGGTAACACGATCCTCTTCTTGTCGGTAGACGACAGCGCCAACCGACGTTGTCTTATTGTTCTAGGAACGTGTTGTCGCGACCCTATGTAATACTGATCAACAAATAGTTCCTTATCGTCGAAGAGAAAATTTACGTAATCTTGAAACTGAATTTCACACTTGCCGGTAATAGTACGGGCGTTTGTTCGTACCCCCTTATGTTTCTGTGTAGATGATCCATCTCGGAAACGCAGGGCCTACGTTTTCGCTCGTAATCCCACAAACTCTACAATTTCTTTGTAGTTAACCTCATCCGCCCATAGTCCTTCTACTTTGTGAGTTCCGAATGTTCGAATTACATAGCCTGGTGGTGCATTTTCAAAGTCCAGTTTGGAGCTCAACCATGGATTTCGCATCATAGTTAGCAATGGATGCGAGCGTTGAGACTGAAAATGCCACAGTAAGCTATCTGTATCAGTATACAATAAGCGGGCATTCTCGCCAAATACTTGCAAAATGTGAAATATGAAAGAATAAATTTCTAATTTTGCCAATTCTAAGATCGCAAAGCCCAATTGAATAGGTTTATTTAAATGGATCTCTGTGTTCTCGAACTCACAAAAGTAGTAGTCATCAATTTTAAGAAACTTCTTAGTGCCCACTAAAAATGAGTTTTCCCGTCCACTATTCATATCATCTCAGCTTTTAAAACAGTGAATTTCTTATATTTAAATACATTTTCACAGGTTTTCCCATACAATGCATTATTCATGAGCTTGTACAAATCACTGAACGGTTTCGTACAAGCATTTCGTCGTTTTACAATGTTATGTTCAACATAGTCTTTTAAGACGAAACCTTGGAAAAATATGTATATCTCGTGTACACAGGATATTTTTAGACCTTTTTCAACGTAGAATTTCAGTGCGATATTGTGCACCATATACCTTTCCTTATTTAACAACGTGGTGCACAGTCTCTCGAGATAGTGGTGTGGGGCAAGAGGCATTTGACGATGACTATCGTGCTTTTCTACAGGGTACGCCAGATCTACAACCGCTAAAAAGCATTTATCCGATTGGTTCGTCCAGCTTTCCCAGTTCACGGGTAACTCGGTTTCTGTTGACAAAAAAGCTCAATCGGAAGCTTATTTAACATACATTTAGAGTACAGTGAATTAATATCGAGATACAATAGATATTCTTCCGGTTTATTTTCAACATTTGCATACCGGTGTATACATTGAGATACACCACCGCGCATGCTGTCTTGAATGGCTGTGTAGACATTCGCATCACGAATAATTTTAAAATCGTGGTTGTTTCGGTCGACCGCACAGTACCACGTATAGCCTGGTGCTCCCTGAAAATAAACGGGATCTACTCCGTACGTCTGATAGGAGACTGTGCGGAATTGTTAAAAAGCATCGGTAATATAGCAACATCAAGGTCGAGATAATAATTATGATATTCTTCGAATTTTTGCATTTCTTTCGCATCCCACACAGCAAACGCTTTCATCTTATCTAGTCCCATGCCCGTTAAAGAGGAAAACCATGCAGCATCGTCACTTGGTAAGGGCATGTTTAGTTTCTCAGCTGTATCAAACCATTCATATGGAAATACAGCTTTTTCATCTGCATTTACAGCATACCTACGGTGTTCAACTTTTTTGGCAAGGTTTGACAAGGACATAGATAGGAAATTATAACTGTCACAAATTTTAAATCTCACTTGATCCGTCAGGACATACAGGGTATCAATTTTTTCGAACTCTTTTGCCCGTATCTGTACCGATTCACCAAAGGTCCGAATTACATCCCGTAGCAATAAATGTGAATCGTACCCTTTAAGATTTTGAAAGAAAATCGGAATGCAATTTTCCATACAACGCCAGCGATGGGCGTGGTAGAAAGCCCCGCTTCCGCCCATAGTATTTTTACTATAGTGGATCACAGGGTCACGTTCCGTTATTTCGTGGCCGCAAATTAGACACTCAGATGACGTCGCACCAGGAGACGACAACCAGTCTTTCGTCTACAGCCGAGTAGACTCAACAAATGCGGCGGCTACATCGGTAACCGTGTTCAGAGTTTGTAAGTCTTTATGTATCCCCTCTCCATTGAGAAGTGCATACCAGGCGTATCCCGAAGGGACATGCTGCTTCGTGTCATCAATATATGACTCGAAATCAGCATATATTACTATACTATGCGGTCTTCCTGGCTTCTCCGATACGGTGACAGTATTATCAGCCTGGAAAGGGATAATTTTCCGGGAACATTTTCCGGATGTGTGATAGCGACAGCAAGTATTACAAAACTCACGGACTCCTACTCGTGTCTTGTCCCGGAGAAATGCATCTAACCGTGATATTAACGAGAACTAGCCATCGGAATGAAAAATGCGTACGTAGTCTTGAATGTCACGTTCCTTTCAAGCCTGATAAATAACGTTCCCGCGCTTATTGAATATCTGTATATTAAATCTATTAATTTGATTGTGCCACTCCCTTATATTATTCATAGTCATCTTAACGTCGGAAATCAAATACCTCTTGTCCGCTAGCCACGCCTCAATCATACGGCGTACCTGACGGGCATTCAGTTGTTTCTCAGGAATGTGGTAAAGGGCAATACAGCCAAGCACAGTACCCTGTTGTCTGCGTCCTCCATCGATGTAGGTTGGAGATCTCGTATTCCTTCCGGTCGGCTGGGTAGGGTTGTTGGGTTGACAGGGGCCATCGTAAACCACCAGCGATGGATGCCAACGAAGTTGTACCCAGAACCATGTGCTGTCGGGTAATGATCGATGTCCGATAACTTCTCATACGCCTCGTCGAAAAAATCAGTAGATTCCAGGGTATCTACGTCCAGGAGTGTATCCAGGCGGGAAGGAAAGTGCGACTACACTTCTTCCCCTCGTGGAGAAAGATGCCTGAGGCATGCAGTGCTAAGTGTATAGAGTTCTCTGCTTCGACGTACTCTATGATGAAGTTTACTGTATCTTCATATGTGGCAGCCCAGCAGTAGCCAGCAGATGGGGTAGCGTTTATAATGCTTCGAGCCATCGCTAGAGAATGCATGACACTCCCGTCTGCGACCGACTATGCACCGTCCGCGACTTTCTATGCAAGTCGCTGCATGTGTGGGTGAAATTTCTCTGCATGACCCGGCCTGTCCAAGCAGGATGTTATGTAAAGGGTCGCACTGTTCGCGACCGTCGCGAGTAGAGCTACCGTTCGCGCTAGCCGTCGCCAGCCGGGCATACGTCAGTGGTGCCCCCAGTAGCCAACGGTGCCGATTTAGTAAGCAGTCTAGCCTATGCTGACGACTTGGTCTTAATGGCAGATAGTGCCGAAAGTCTGCAGTCAAATATCTTGGAACTTGAAAATTGGTGCAAAGAGTATGGTATGAAAATTAGCCTTTCGAAGACTAAATTGATTTACAAGTCGTCCATTTCATGACCATATCGATGAGTATAATCAAGAAGTTCTTGACTAAATTGATGTCAGTAGGTAAGAAATTCATTTTTTTGCTAGGGGCTTTACGTCGCACCGACACAGATAGGTCTTATGGCGACGATGGGATAGGGAAGGCCTAGGAGTTGGAAGGAAGCGGCCGTGGCCTTAATTAAGGTACAGCCCCAGCATTTGCCTGGTGTGAAAATGGGAAACCACGGAAAACCATTTTCAGGGCTGCCGATAGTGGGATTCGAACCTACTATCTCCCGGATGCAAGCTCACAGCCGCGCGCCTCTACGCGCACGGCCAACTCGCCCGGTTGTAAGAAATTCAACAGAATTGAATGTCAGATTGGTGATACAAAGCTAGAACGGGTCGATAATTTCAAGTATTTAGGTTGTGTATTCTCCCAAGATGGTAATATAGTAAGTGAGATTGAATCAAGGTGTCGTAAAGCTAATGCAGTGAGCTCGCAGTTGTGATCAATAGTATTCTGTAAGAAGGAAGTCAGCTCTCAGACGAAACTATCTTTACATTGGTCTGTTTTCAGACCAACTTTTCTTTACGGGAGCGAAAACTGGGTGTACTCAGGATATCTTATTCATAAGTTAGACGTAACAGACATGAAAGTAGAGAGAAAGATGGCTGGTACTAACCGGTGGGAACAATGGCAGGAGGGTACTCGGAATGAGGAGACAAAGGCTAATTTAGGAATGAACTCGATGGATGTAGCTGTACGCATAAACCGGCTTCGGTGTTGGGATCATGTGAGGCGAATGGAGGAGGATAGGTTACCTAGGAGATTAATGGACTCTGGTATGGAGGGTAAGAGAAGTAGAGGGAGACCAAGACGACGATGGTTTGACTCAGTTTCTAACGATTTAAAGATAAGCGGTATGGAACTAAACGAGGCCACAGCACTAGTTGCAAATAGAGGATTGTGGTGACGTTTAGTACATTCACAGAGGCTTGCAGACTGAACGCTGAAAGGCATAAGTCTATAATGATAATGTACGTGTGTATACATTACAAAATAATCCTTGAGATGACCGGCTCCATGGATAAATGATTAGCGTGCTGGCCTTTTGTCTCAGGGTTCCCGGGTTCGATTCCCGGCAAGGTCGGGAATTTTAACCATAATTGGTTAATTCCGCTGGCACGGGAGATGGGTGTATCTGTCTTCTTCATCATCATTTCATCCTCATCACGACGCGCAGGTCGCCTACGGGAGTCAAATCAAAAGACCTGCACTTGGCGAGCCGAACTTGTCCTTGGACACTCTCGGTACTAAAAGCCATACGCCAATTCCTTTTAAATCCTTGAGATGAATTAATTAATTTCATCAAGTCTACTAATGTAAAAATATTTCTCTATTTTTGATATGATTTACTTGGCTCAACAATTCTATAATGATTAGGCCTATTTACCTCATACTTACTGGTCTTCCAGAATATCTTTGTTATTGACCGTGTATTATTTTGTTTATTTGCCTAGAGACTGTGTATATTTTATTGGGTATGATATTATGTGTGGATGTGTACTGTATATGGTATCTCTAAAATAGGTCTTTATGAAAATGTTCCATTATTTTTAGCTGCACCTTGCAAATCGGCGATTCGTTTGAGCCAAATACAATCTGATATAATAACAGGCTATTTATGCTCATTTTTCCGAATTTTAAACTCCCATTACTGCGATTAAAACAGTGTTCTGGAGTGTCCCGTTCTTATAATTATGACTAAGGCAATTTTCTACTGCGTTAGATATGTTAAACAATGAAATAATGTGACAGAAATCTTTTAAAATGACAGACTGTGATAGGAATTAACTAACACTGCGGGTAATACCAACATGGCGATGCACGCAAAAGTCAGCTTCAGCGAGCCAATGCATTGCGGTCAACGAGCTAGAATAAGATAGAGAGGCGGAAGCGCTGCCTGGGTGAACCTAATAGAACGAACGTCCGCCATGTTTCCTGTTGTCACACAAGCAAGGGGGCATGGCCTTTAAATGACGAAAAGTGTAGAAAATGCGCATTTTAGAATCGCTGGGGGAGAATTAAAGACCGTTGCGAAAGCTTGAAGCATGAAAGCGAATACCGCCACTTCATCATATTGCGGCACGAGGCCAACATCACGATCAGTTGATTGTAGGGTAGTTCGAAATCATCGCACAGTGACATACGAATAGGCCTCGAAATCGGAACAAGAGCGTTACCCTGCTTGGCTGTTGTTGTTAAGCGTAAATTAGAATAAAAACGATGGACATAAATATTTATGACAGGAAACCTTAAAATCATAGGGACCTACAATAGGTTATAACCTCATTATGTTTATATTTTTAAAATTATTGCATCCTCATGAGTACTGTGTTCCTTTCTTAATCTGTTTACCCTCCCGGGTTGATTTTTCCCACGGACTCAGTGACGGATCCCACCTCTACCATCTCAAAGGACAGTGTTCTGGAGCGTGAGACATTGGGTCGGGGGATACAACTGTGAGGGAGGGCTGCACCTGCTATGCTGAACAGGGGCCTTGTGGGGGGGAGAAGGAAGCGGCCGTGGCCTTAAGTTAGGTACCATCCCGGCATTTGCCTGGAGGAGAAGTTGGAAACCACGGAAAATCACTTCGAGGATGGCTGAGGTGGGAGTCGAACCCACTTCTACTCAGTTGACCTCCCAGGCTGATAGAATCCCGTTACAGCCCTCGTGCCCCTTTTCAAATTTCGTGGCGGAGCTGGGAATCGAACCCGGGCTTCCAGGGGTGGCAGCTGCTCACGCTAACCAGTGCACCACAGAGGCGGCCCATGAATGCTTTACCACAATAATCGTTTAGTGTAATTATTTATTATAATGTAGGAGGGATATCATATTTCTCCCATTACCATATCATACTGGGATTACTAGCTTGAAAGTTGTCCATTATGAAGTGTGGCATAGTTTTAAAAACCAAGGCAACAGACATCTACAATAAAGGCTGTACACATTTCAAAAATAGCAGTAAAATGCTGTATTTACCATACTTCGTGTACGTTTGAACGAAATAAGTGTTTTTTTGTGGTTACTTTTTCTTGGTGGTGGGCGCTCCATTTCCTTTATTTGTAAATGTGAATGAAAATTAAATAGGGCTGGAAATGTACAGAGCATAAGCAACTGAATTGAGTGGGATACCATTTATCTCTTTTCGCCCTCACAACGCATTGTTCGGTTCATTCCTTGTTCATTAAACGAAATCTGAAACAAAATTCGACAAATAATTACCGTGGCTATCCGTACTTTCGCTAAGTAAACAATAAAATGGATTTAATTACAAACAGAAATTTAAAAAAAAAGGAATCTCGGCTATAATTCAGTAATACTTACTTAAAGTACGATATATCCTTGGTTTTATTACTCCGATTAGTACAACCATACGCTGAGCTTACGGCTGGCATTCTTGAAAGCGAGAATCTATGTTTCCACTTCTTAAAACCTAGGGAATTAAACTGGCATGCACGATCTCCCTGTCACCTCAACATATGCTCTCGCGCCAATTCGCTTTGTTTTGACAACCGTTAACATGGCTACCCCTTATCAACTTGCTTCAAGCAGGGAGCGCTGATGTCAGGTATACAGCCCCTCTATGTTATTCTAGCTCGTTGATTGCGGTAGGCAATGCAATCTCTATGTTATTCTGTGCTCGGTGCTAATAGCCTGGTTGACGTTTTGGAAATTCTTTGTTACCTCAGAACTCTTATGCCCGAAGCTGAACTCACTCTTGACACTCATTCTCTTTGACTCTTGAAGCATCTGCTGTTTTTTGAGGCGACAGGTTATGAAACACGAAAAAGTTAATTTTGGATGAGTGCACGAAAATAATGTTGAAAATTCAGGTATTTTAAATGTTTCCTATCTGTATGGATTGAATCCTATTTAAGTGAATTGAATTATCATCAACGCGTTCTAAGAAATCGGAAGGCCTTTTAAATGTTATTGTTTGCAAAGTTGGCACTTTGTCGAAATGTATGAATCAATTGCTTGTATTGAAAAGCCCTCTTAGCAGCCTGTATTATAAAGACTATCAATAATTTGCTTTACGGTAGAATTCGGAATCTTACAATCTTGTGGTATTTGTTGGATGTAATAATGTGAATCATTTAGGGTTGCGGCGTTCAACACCAACCAATGTACTCTAGTTTCGAGGTTATGTGTGTCTCATTTTATTAAAGTTTGATTGGTTATTGTATTCGACATGGCAAGTACCAGCGTTAATAAAGAAGTACTGATTGATCTTCAGGAAAAATATGAGAAAGTACGTAAGTTATTGGAAGAAGATTCCAAACGAGATCCTGAAACTGAACCCTACCGCTCTAAATATGCAGCAAGTAAAATACTAACAGCAATGAAGACGAAATTGGTAAAAATTTTAGATGACAATGGTTCTGACAGTTCGGATTATCTGAGACTGAAAGCTATGCTTGGAGTAGTGTGGCTTAATCTGGGCACTGTGTCGGTTGATACTGAGGAACTGTCAACTGGGGAGGAACAACTTTCAAATTGTGTAGAAAGTCTCTCTGATCATTTTATAGAACCTGAATGCATAATAGTGGTACTTAGTGCTCTGAATCAACTGGGTATCCTTTGGTCACAACGTGACCAACCCAAAAGGTCTCAAGAGTATTTGGAGAAGGCTGAAAAGTTGTATAAAGATTATACTACAGAGGTTAATACTCCTCCAGTTGATATTCATGATCTGTTTTGCTTGAGTGACTCGGAGACTCCTCAAATTGACTCAGAGACTTCTTTAGAGAAAATTCACACACTTACACTTTATTATTTGGCACAGATATATGGCAGTTTAAATGATCATCTTAAGTCTGCAGTGTATTGTCACACAACTTTGAGGAGGCAGTTGGAAAGTAAGGAGTTTGATTCAATAGAATGGTCATTAAATGCTGCTACACTGTCACAGTATTTCATGGAAAAGAATGGCTTTAACCAAGCAAGGCATCATCTTGCTGCAGCTTCGTATATTCTGGACCAGTATGAAAATGAACTCAGTCTTCTTGAAGGAAACGAGGAAGATATTGAGGCAAAGTGAGTATGCACTCTTTCATTTTGTTGAAAAATTTCTGAAACAATATTTGTTTGTAAACATGTTTGTAAACTTTGACTTTCCATCAACAAAGGAGCATAGACTATTAATCTCTAGCTTTCTATACTTGTGGGATCAAATCCAGGTGCAGTAAGTTGATATTAAGAATGCTTTGACAGGAGAGACCTGTTTTTCTGGAGTTCTTCTTCTTCCTCTTGTTTGATACCTAGCTGGTGACTGGCAGCGGGGACAAGCCACTGCTCTGGCTATCACTAGGCTCCGGACAGGGTTCAAGATATGCTTCCATTCCTTTTGGGTGTTACCTTGGATCTTGACTTCACTGATATTAAGACAGTGGCCCTTCAGATCTTTCTCGATCTTCTTGAGCCAGATTTTCTTTGGGGTAGTTTGTTGGATTTTCCATTGAGTTAGTCATTTCCCTAGCAGAGTTGGTATGGTAGGCGACTGATGTTTGCTCAGCAAACATGACTGAACCAATGCAATTGGCACTTTTCAATGTATTCTGATAGGTTCCTGGTGGTCGCATTAGTGGGCTCATTTCGAACATGGCCTCATATATAGAAATCTCCACCATCTGGTGTAGGCATGGCATTTGCGATATCATCAAGCTTGTTGAGTTCGGCTTCAAGAAATGTCCATGTTGCCGACCCATACAATATGTAATATTGGGTGGGATAACTGTCTGAAAGAACAGAGCGCAATATTATTCTTCTGGAGACACCTCTCTGGATTGGTGGTAGTGTGTCGGCCCCCGGATCCCAAGTTAGCGGGTTCAAACCCGGCAGAGGTAGTGGGTTTTTTGAAGGGCGGAAAAAGTCCATTCAACACTCCATGTCGAACGATGTCGGCATGTAAAAGATCTCTGGTGACACATTTGGCGTTTATCGGACAAAATTAATTAAATCTCAGCCATAGACGCCCAGGATAGTTTCGGTTTACTCAGTCTGCCATCTAGTGGGCTTAGAGTAAAACGGAACGTCGAATTGACGAGCAGACAGCCAGATGGCGTCAAATTGAAATGTCTGCACACGGTAGCCGAGGCCATACGATTATTATTATTATTATTATTATTATTATTATTATGTGCGTATGGACCCAATGGATCACGCAAAGCTCTAACGATTCTGTTTTCTGAGTTGCCAAACAGCTCTCATCCTTTCTCCATGGATCCTTTTTCGTTCTTCTGTCCACTTTGCTCCAGTCTTCTCACTTTGTTCTCTGGTTGCACTTTCCATCCATTAATTTTTTTCCTGTAGAGGTTTCTGTCTGCGGTGTCAGTTGAGTCCATATGGGCTTTTTCCAGATCCTTCTTCACTTCCAGTACCCATGGAATATTTTTTAGATGTTCTATGTAGGTGAGAATCTTGTGTGTCAGTCTACTTGCCAGCAGTCTGCGAACGTGCCCATAAAATTTCAGACGTCTTTTGCGGATGTCTGCTGCAATGTTGGAATGCTCTTCTGTCACTTTGCGTGACCTCAGTCTATATCCATCTTCTGTTTTTCGGGGGCCGAGAATTTTCCTCAGGATTCTTCTTTCTTCTTTTAAAATGTTTTCTAGGTCACCTTTCCCATTTAGTGTAAGGGTCTCACTGGCATATAAGACTTCGGGCTTGATTACTGTATTATAGTGTCTGATCTTTGCATGGCGGGACAAGTACTTTTTATTGTATATGTTGTGAACCCTACCGTAGGCTTTCCGAAATTTTTGTAGGCGAGTTTTCTGGGCAGCCTTCTCACCTCCCGTTGGTTCAAGTATTTCTCCCAAGTACTTGAAGTGCGGTACTCGGCTGATTTGCCCATATGTCGTGTTCAAATTTTGGATGTCAAGTTTTGAACAGAAGAACTTGGTCTTTTCGAAGGAAATTTGTAGACCAACCTTTCCAGCACATTCACTAAGGGTTTCAATTTGTTTAACGGCTGTGACTACGTCATCTGTCAGTATGGCAAGGTCATCTGCAAAAGCGAGGCATGATATCTCAATACCGTCTTTGGGTCGTCCTAGTCGTGTGGGGCACCAGTATCCCATGTCTTTCAATGCCTTCTCCCACTCGCGGAGAACTTTGTCTAGGACGAGGTTGAAAAGAAGCGGAGATAAGCCGTCACCTTGTCAGACGCCAGTTTTAACCGGGAATGGTTCAGAGATCTCCCCCATGAATTTAACTTTGGAGATAGTGTCAGTGAGTGTTGCCTTGATGAGGTTGAGGGTCTTGGAATCAAGCCCCAATTCCTCAAGAATAACGAAGAGAGACTGTCGATCAACCGAGTTGTACGCTTTCTTGAAGTCAACAAAAATGCAGATGACCGCTTTGTTCCTCAATGCTTTGTATTTAAGAGTTGTCTTCAAGTTGAATATTTGTTCTGCACTCGAGCGACCAGGGCGGAAGCCTGCTTGATATTCGCCAATACTTTTTTCAAGTTGTTCCTGCGTTCTCTTCAAAAGGCAAGCTGAAAGAATTTTGTATGTCACTTGGAGAAGAGAAATGCCCCTGTAATTGTTCACGTCAGTCTTATCTCCCTTTTTGTGTTATGGGTGGATGAGAGCACACTTCCAATCCTGAGGTAATTTCTCCGATTGCCAGATATCTGTAACGATTTGAGTGAGTTCCTTGAGGGAGTTAGGTCCAAGATTTTTCAGAAGTTCTTCAATGATGCCATCTTCTCCGGAGGTCCTATTGTTTTTAAGTTTCAGGATGTGGCTGCGAATTTCTTCCTCTGTCAGTGGTGGAGATTCTGGGTAAGTGTGCCTTGGGGGTTCTTGATGGAATCCTGTAAGGGGCTCGGGACAGTTGAGGAGATCAACGAAGTAAAGTGCTAGCTCCTGACAATTTTCCTGATTACTGAGTGCAAGTTTTCCATCTGATCTTTTGAAAGCCAGGTTTTGAGGAGCATACCCACGGACTTGTCCTCCGAATCCCCTGTAGAAATCTCGTACGCTGTAGTTACTAAAGTTATCTTCAATCGAGTCAAGTTGTTGTTTCAAGTGTTTTCTCTTGACCTGTCTGATGATTTTGGCTACTCGTTTTCTGGTTTCATTGAAATATGTTTGGTTATCTGGTGATTTCTTGCTGTTGTATTTCTGGAATGCTTCTTTTCGTTCCTTCAAGGCACGTTCACATTCAGAATTCCACCAAGGGTGTTTAGTATTATTTTTCAGGGGAATTTGCTCTCGAGCTTTCTGGATGATTTTGCTGCGGAATTTCTCCCAGGTGCCTGCATGTTCCCTTTCCCACACTTCTTGCAGATTAGTGTTTCCAGTCTGTGTCTTGTCAAACTTCGGTATGTGTGACCTCTTATGATGAATTTTCTTTGGGGTGAATTTTACCTTTATTCTCACTAGGTAGTGATCGGAATAGACGTTTGCTCCTCGGCGTACCTGTACATCGTGTACCTCTCTCTGCATGGGATGAGATATGGCAATGTGATCGATTTGAAATTCACCGATCCCTGGAACGGGAGACCTCCAGGTCTTCTGTTTCCGTGGAGATTTTCTCAGAGAAGTTGACATGATTTTAAGATTGTTTTGTTGACACAGTTCAATGAGTCTCAACCCGTTTTTGTTAGTGAATTTGTGAGCAGGGAATTTGCCAGCAGTTTTCTGGTGTTCTTTTTCTTTACCAATTTGTGCGTTAAAGTCGCCCAGCAAAATTTTTGTGTCCTCTTTTGGAATCTTCGCCATGATTTTCTCAAGTTTAGCCCAGAATGCATCAGTTTTTTGCGGTTCTTTCTTATTGTCAGCGTTAGTGGGTGCATGTACGTTCACTATTTTATATTTCTTATTAGCACATTGGATTCGCATTGTCATGAGCCGGTTGCTTATGGGAGTGACTTCTTTTATTGAGCCTACTATACTTTTATGTACCATGAAGGCCATTCCTAGTAAGGGAGTTCCCTTACCAACTCTCCTGTCCGTTTTACTCTTGAAGATCCGGTAGTTTCTATAATCATTTGTGTCCTCATCAGTGAATCTTGTTTCCTGCAGGGCAAGTATCTGGATTTTCTGTTGATCTAGTTCTGTCACAAGATTGTGCAATTTACCAGGTTGGATTAAGGTATTTACATTGAACATGCCAATGTATGTGAAGGTTTTGGATGTTATTATTATTATTATTATTATTATTATTATTATTATTATTATTATTATTATTATTATTATTATTATTATTATTACCATGTATGTACAGCTGTCTGTCCAGTTCTTTAGATATTTGTAGAGGGCGCCACTTTTTTTCTTAGACCAGTGACCCAAAGTTCTTGAATTCTGTCATCTGTTCTAACTGGACTCTTCATCGATCGGTAAATGCAGACATGTGATCCATTAGTTCTCATAGCTGTGGTCTTCTCCATGTTGACTTTGAGGTTACAGGATTGTCCGACATGGGCAGTGTTGTACAGGATATCGGTGGCTTCCACATCAGTATCATCGGGTGTTCAGTGAACATGAGACCAGTCACAAATTTGTTGTCCAGTATGTACTGAACTCTATAGACTGGCCAACAGATGTCTTCCTCATGATTATACTGGCAACAGTATTGATGAGAAACAGAGAGATTAATTACATCTGCTTGACTTACTACCATATTGGAGCAAATTTCCTGCACGTGATCTCATAAGATTGATAGAGATTGAAGTATCTTTGAGTTATTAAATCATTCTTCCCTGGTGTTTGTTTTGATTGCTATGTTTTGCTGTGTCTCTTCCATGGACATTACAGCCTGCATCTCTTTTGTGGTGTTATGCATCTACCACTTCAGTGGTCTACTTGTGGGTCAGTATCTTCAGGGATCGAGTTGGATTGCTGTTGTGGCCCCAAAATTGTCTTTTCTGTTATTATTACACAGACAAAAAAGAAGTTTTTTGGAACAAATAAATGTTTACTCTGCAGTTTTTCACACTTTTTCAAGATTCAAGAAGCACTTTATCTTCTCTTCAATTTTAAGAAGGATTCCTGTAGGTATAGTTGAACCTGACTTATATGCATATCAAGGGGAAGAGAAAAAACTACTTCTAACTCAGAATTACTTAAAAATCAGACTTACACAATACATCACATATTTACTGAAAAACCAATGGAATAGACCTACATATGTAAATCCTTGCAAATAATAAATACATTAAGACAGAAAATATTATTTTGAAGTTGGTCCAGCCTTAAAGAAATCAGATAGTTTGGCTTGTTTCACTTTTCTTGCATTAAGAGTATAGACCTAAGCCTCCTTTTGCAAACTTAGTAATGAATTCAAAGCATTTTTACTACAACTTTTCGCACTGATGTAACGCCTACACACATCTATTGTTTCAGATTCAAGTCGTTATCTCCATCACTGTCACTATCGCTTGTAGCTGGTCCATCACCACCGTGTTGTTGGCATACATCAGCAATAATCTCTTCATCCGGTACAGCCAGATTATCATCGAAATGCACAAAAGTATCGAATTTTACACCCTCCGGTAGCCTTAGCTCATTGCCAGACAAAACTTCATCCCCATAATCATCAATAGAGGCAGCCTCTTCTAGTAAGACACCAGCTTTGCGGAAACAGTTGTTGATTGTGGATGATGACACCTGCTTCCAGGCAGCCAAAATAAAGTCCATGGCTTGTAGCAAATTAATGGAGAGAGAGGTTCATTTCCTGCATCACTCAGTGTTATTCAATGTTGAACCAGCATTGTTGTATAATGCACTTTGAAATTTGCAATGATGCCCATATCAAGCAGTTGTAGAACACTGGTACAGTTAGGAGGGGAAAATTTCCCTCAGAACGATTTGATGTGGATGTGCTGCACATCGATCCATAAGAAGAAGGATCTTCCGTTTCTTTTTCATTTTAATATCCAGTTTTTTCAACCACTGTTCCATTAGAAGCATAATCATCCAGCAATTTCTGTTGGATTCATATTCCATAAGTTTTCTTTTCGCACCCTTAAAACACCTTGGATTCTTTCATTTTCCTATCATAAGTGGAGGAAGTTTGTCATATCCATCTGCATTGGTGGCGAGAAGTACTGTTACACAAATTTTACTTTTCTCCCCTCCATGGCATGAGTCATCTTTTTCAGCTAATGTTTTATTAGGAAGGAGAGTGTAGAATAGGCCGGTCTCATCACAATTGTAGATGTTTGGAGGCTGATAATCGCTTACGATACCCAGCAGAACCTCTTCTTTCCAGTGTTGTACCGTGACGTCGTCAACAGCTTTTGAGTCACTGCAAATTGTTCTCCTTGTGATTCCATGACAATCTTTAAATCCTTGCAGCCATCCTGATGAAGCCTTGAAATCATCAGTGATATCATCATTTTACCTAAATCTATCACATTTGCCTTCATCATGTCGCCACTAATTGATAGAGCTGCAGCCCGGTTTTGCTGGAACCATGTGAAAAGTGCTTTTTCCACGAACCTACTACGCTGACGTAGCAGGGGGAGAGGTGATACTCCCATGTGGCGCGTCCCAGGTGGCGGATAGGGGGGTCCTAACCGGCTTGCCGGCGGACTTGAGGGAAATAAAATACCTCTCGCGGACCAAACACACAACCCCCTGTGGGTGGGGGACGCAGGCGAAGAATACACCCATGGGATCCCCTGCCTGTTGTAAGAGGCGACTAAAAGGGGCGACCAAGGGATGATTGGATTAGAACCATGAAACTACTTGTGATTAGTACTACCACGCGGGGAACACCAAGGGTCGCTATTACTTGGGCGTAGTACTACTATGTTAGGTACCAAATAGGTTTATGATTAGTAGCAATCAGGAGCGCCGTGCAGTCAGGCTTTTACGGTACCTGGATTAGTAGCACTAAATGAGCGACACCAGGGTTCTGGCTTGCCTATGATTAGTACCCACTATATAAGGAACACCACACCCTGTGGATAGTACACTTATGTGATGAAAACCATAGGTTTGCGTTGCCTGTAACTGGCGCCGCTATGTGTGAAACACGATAGGTCTGTATTACATACGCGAATTTCATTACCTGTTAGTAGTACCATAACGTGTGGAATACCGTGAGTCTACGATACTTTTGATTAGTACCGCACCATGTCAAATACCATGTTTCTACTTTCCAAGCGATAAGTACCATTATGAGAGGCCGATGACCTATATTTTGGACCCCTTTAGCTTGCAAGCATCATTGATTCAGTATTGAGCTATAGAAGCAGTCCCTTGATCAGTATTACTATTGTTTTCCGTCAGTCTCTGAGACTGAGGCATTGCGGGTCGTCTCCACTGATTGTTTTAACTTCATATCCATCCGTTCATTTTTCGTCCTCACGCTTTGAATTCTGGTCAGTGGAGGATTTTGGATTTTTATTTTATCATTGCATTTCGTCTCATTTCGTACCATCAGGGGCCGATGACCTAGATGTTAGGCCCCTTAAAACAACAAGCATCATCATCATCATCATCATCATCATCAAAAGTGCTTTCTCCAAATCTACGTACCTTTCTTCTTGCTGACGGCTGCGCTTTGCTGATTTTGAACCCAGTTTTAAGAACTCATCTAAAATAGCGTTTCTTTTACTGATGACTGTACATAGCATGGTATACACAATCCCTAAGTCTGAAGTAACTTCAGTTTTTGTTTTGTGTGAATTAGTGTCCACTTCTCGTATAAATTTTACTTTTTCATCTAGGGTATGGTATAATTTTTCCTTCCGCAGCCTAGAGTTTATAACATTATAAGGAAGCTAAAATAATGTCTTGGAATACCTTGTAGAGGAGAGATGTGTTCATTGCGATGTCTAGGAACCCACCATCCCACTCCCAGAAGTACATTTACTTTTATAACCGTATAAGAGCAGCAGCCGCCATCGGCCATGGCTAGAGTAACTACTTGCATTCTCATTGGTCAGCATGAATGGAATGTGATGTCATTGCCATCAATACTGATAGATACATTGTGTTACCAACCCTGGCTGAATAAAAGTACAAAGAAAAAACACCATGTAAAGGAAACAATTTGAAATACACAACAGCAGTAATTTAATTTAATACTTACGTTAATGTAGTGTCGGATACAGGGTTGCAGCAGCTTTGAGGAATTTTACCAATCGTGCTTCCTCACAAAACTAGGTGCCTAAGGCCGCTTCGCGGCTTATAACTGTCCAGACCAATGGTCTTGTCCATGGCAAGAATCCTAAACAATAATCACCACCAGTAACAGTGTAACAATAAGTACCACTCATTAGTTCCTAAGTACAGAGGTTGGCAGCCCTGATCACCTGTCAACAACATTCTACCCGAGCGTGTAAACAAATACCACTATGTGCTCAAATAAGTGTAATATAATTACATTTCAGAGACAACAACAGTTTGCCTAGTGACAGTCATACTATCTTTCAAATTGTGGAAAGCTACACATTAACTCAGACCTTGATGTAAGATGCATTTTTTAACAGTACAGCGTACATCGCACAGCTGAATGTAGCAAATGCTGGGCTGCGGAAGGTAAAATTATAATCTAGGGTATAACTTTTCCTTTTTCTGTTTTCCATGGCTAAACCAAAGCAACTGAATGACAAAACCAGATACGGGCACCGTGGACATTTTACTTCTCCATTGTTCCCACAAAAGCAGTTCTCATATTCAAACAAATTTACTGTATTTTCTTTTGTTCCACGCCGAAACTGTCCACTTTGCTTGTAATATATCTTAATCTTTGGCGGCATTGTGAAGGTAAAAAACGACGAAGGTAGAGGAGGTGCGAGATAGAAAGCGAAGGGGATTCTCTCGGTTGGCCTTTGTTAAGCCGCCAGTAAGTAAGGGTCAACAATATCACTCGGTGAAACTCTTTGTGTTCTGTTTCAGCACCGAAACCCGACCGCTCTACATCTGCCTACGCCGACAAAGAGGAGCCTTAAGTAGTTTCTTTTAAAAAAGCACTTGCTCATTACAATTACACAAAACTCAGTTATATTTCACTGACACTTAATACGTATAACAGTGAATTATGTATAAACGGATTACGTATAAATAAGGTTTAATTAACACACTTTTGATTACATTTCGCCGGGACCTAAAGGAAATTACGTACAGATGCGAATTACGCAGAACAGAGTTATGTATAAAGCAGGTTCAACTGTATTCAGTAGTTTGTGAACCATGGGTAATGGCTGAGAGGCCCAGTAGGCCTAAGTGTTCTGGAGAATTGAGATACTTGTTATTATGGAATAAAAGAGGGCATTTTATACTTATTCTGAATCGTGGCGCTCTGTATATTAAGGTGGCTATGACTACCCAATCCATCAGTGGTCCCGCAACAGTTAAGTTTATGGAAAATCTCACTGGGACTATTTAGAAGTAAGGCCACGTACCATGTCTCGGAGAAAGAGTGATTGAATGGGTGGCTGTGTGGCTACTCCAACCACTACTCTTATACCTTCATATCTTCCACACAATATAAATAACATTTGTTTGAGCGCCAGTTGCTTTTTTAAGAAAAACAACAAAATTCGGTAGAGCATACCTCTTATATCAATTATCTCAAGGCGTGAGGTGATAAACTCACATATCTGGCAATATACAGGGATATGGATCAGGACAATATTAAATTACTGTTGCATTTCCACAATTGAGGATTGTACATGGAACTGGAATCACTTATTATAATTAAAATAAAACTGAGTTTATGACTATAATTTACGTCACAATGAACAATCATTGACGTCTTTTAATTTAACAAAAGAAATATATCGTGAGATTTGCGGTACTAAGAAAAGGAAAATTTAATCTAAACAAAAAAGCTATTGGCATGAACTTGAAGTGAGATGATATCGCCGCTGATTACACTCTTCTTCATGTTATGAATGCATAACCTGTCTGATGCTTTAATTACCTGTTGTCTGCATACACCGCTGTTGAAGTTGAAATTCTTGGGAAAACCTATGAGCTGAAGTCGGGAGCCGTCTGCTGTTATCTTCTTATATAACAAGGAGTTGGCCTACATACCATGTACGCGTGTAGGGAGCTCCAATGTAATTACGTCCACTCAATATATTATAAGAACTTGGAAAATATTATTGAAACATCTTGTGAAGTCCATCCTCACAAGATGATGATGTTTCTTTCTCAGCATAGTACCCGTCTCTGCTCGGATACCACCACTTGTAGACCTCCTCGATTATTACAAGACCTCTTGAAAACACAACTCTTAGCTCTGACCATCACACTAAGACCACTTCTTCCATTTGATACATCTGACTGTTACATATGATCTGCACGATATGAACTGCTTCTGATACTATGAACTGAGTACCTCTCCCTACCGTAGCATCACCTTATATAACCTCGCGATGACGACTCATCTCCCCACTCACTGTTCATCCCTTTCACTTCAACATACAGTAGCTGGCGAATACTGACACTTGGTCGCAATCACGTGTCCACGCACTGATGTCATCAGTCAAGTGTTGTCTAAGCGTACCCAAGCGGTTCGAGAATGACTATACCGAATGCGTCACCGGGAAATCTCCTTGTACACAACATTCCCAGTTAAACATAGCCTCGATTGCAAAATACTATGCCAGCTCATCTAGCCAAAGTTACAAGCCACAGCATGACAATATGAAACCAACAAATCTCACTTACTACAATACAGAATAATTACAAACATATTCACTTAACCTATGATTAAATACAATAATATACGCGATATCTAATTATTACAGTCTAAATGATGAGAAACAGAATATATAAAATCTAATGAATCAGGTTAATAATAATAATAATAATAATAATAATAATAATAATAATAATAATAAATACAGAATGGAGTCTGTAACCCTGTTGTACGGTTACAGCTGTATTTCTAGAATATAGAACTCAGAACATTATCTGATCTGGTGATTAACTCCCCCTAGAATGAAGAAGATTATAACAGCATTACCAATTAAATTTCCACTTTCTGATGCTTTTTAAATTCCATTGAAATTGTAACTTGACTGTATTCTGGATCTGAATGGTCACCCTCACTGGAGGATGGACAATTTATTTCTTTAATAAATCTTTCTCTCTGGATCTTTATGTTTTCTTATATACAGATGATATGAGTAAAGAGCTGGGATCAGAGATAAGGCTTTTCGAGGATGATGTTATACATACTACATAGAATAATGAATAAGTTACAAGATAGCGAGTGATTGCAAACAGATCTCGACAATGGTATGATGGTAAACTGGATGAAAAGTCAGGCTGCGAGTTTCACAAAGAGGAAAAGCTTTCTCAGTTTTAATTATTGCATTGATGGGGTTGAAGTTCCTCACGGGAATCATTGTAAATACCTCAGTGTTAATATAAGGAAAGATCTTTATTGGGATAATCACATAAACAGGATTGTAAAAAAAAAAAAAAAAAGGTTACAGATCTCTTCATAGGGTTATCAGGGTATTTAGAGGTTGTAGTAAGGGTGTGAAGGAGAGGGCATATGAGTTTCTGATAAGACCAGGAGTAGAGTATGGTTCTAGCATATGGGACCCTCACCAGTTTTACCTGATTTGAGAACTGGAAAAAATCCAAAGAAAAGCAGTTTGATTCGTTATGGGTGATTTCTGACAAGAGAGTAGCGTTACCAAAATGTTGGAAAGTTTGGGCTGGGAAGACTTGGGAGAAAGACCAGCTTCTTGACTAAGCTGTATGTTCTGAGCTGTCATTGCAGAAATGGCAAGGAATGACATTAGTAGATGAGAAAATTTGAGTAGTGTTTGTAAAAGTAGGAAAGATGAAGATAAAGTTAAAATTCAGTAGGACAGATTGGGGCAAATACATAACATTTGTAGGAAGAGGAGTTATGAACTGAAATACACTGGCAGAAAAAAATATCCAAACACCATGAAATAAGGAATGTAGAATATGGAAAATTTAGCAATATATTTGTTGAGGTAACATATTCAATTGATTAAAGGTACAAGACTACAGGTTAATATCCGTGCGAGAAAAGCCATCCCAATGTGCCATGCTGGTCCATTAATAACCGATATAATCGGCTGACTGTTGAATGCAGGCATGCAAACGTGCAAGTGTTGTGTCATACAGGTGCCGTATGTCAGCTTGTGGGATAGAGTTCCATGTCAGTTGCACTTGGTCGGTCAATACAGGGACGGTTGATGCTGGTTGTGGATGACGCTGGAGTTGTTATCCAATGATGTCTCATACGTTCCCCATTGGGGACAGATCAGGGGCTAGAGCAAGGCAACATGTCGACACACTATAGAGCACGTTGGGTTACAACAGTGACATGGGTGCGTGCATTATCCTGTTGGAAAACACCCCCGGGAATGCTATTCATGAATGGCAGCACAACAGGTCGAATCACCAGACAGACGTACACAACTGCAGTCAGGATGCATGGGATAACCACAAGAGTGCTCCTGCTGTCATAGGAAATTGCTCCCCAGATCAGAACTCCCAGCGTAGGACCAGTGTGCGGATGCCGCAGACAGGTGGAATGAAGGCGCTCATCTGGCCTCCTCCTAACCAACACACGGCAATCACTGGCACCAGGGCAGAATCGGCTTTCATCGGAAAACACGATGGACCTCCACTCCTGTCCTCCAGTGAGCTCTCACTTGACACCACTGAAGTCTCAGATGGCCGTGGTTTGGGCTAAGTGGAATGCACGCCACAGCGTGTCTGGCTTGGAGCTGTCTTTCAAGAAATGGATTTTGAACAGTTCGTTGCGTCAGTGTGGTGCCAACTGCCTCTTGAATTGCTGCTGCAGACTCAGTCCGCTGCACCACAGCCATACGGCGAATACGGCGGTTCTCCCTCTCGGTGGTGCCATGGGGACATCCAGAGCCTGGTCTTCTTGCGAGCGCACCTTCTCGTGACCACTGCTGCCAGCATGCATTCCTGCCAAGTCATTCTGCAATAGTGCAGAAGGAAAATTCACCTTCACGTAGCCCTATTATACGACTTCATTCAATCGCAGTGAGCTGTTGATACTGGCCTCTTTGTCATCGTAAAGGCATTCTTGACCCCCTCACAGTCATTGTGTCCAATCTCACAAGTAACTAATGCTCTTGCACAATACAGCCCATATTTAAAGCAAACCTGGTGTGCAACATCATTGTGCTGCGCCGCACTAATGCGATTTGCGGGAAATTTGAATCAGTGTCATCTTTCAGATGTTCAAACACGCCTACCAACATTCGTTAATCTAGCAAAACTCCTTCTTGGTGTTTGGATATTTATTTCTGCCAGTGTAGTTTACCAAGGGAGATGTTCAATAAATTACCAAATTCTCTGAAATTATTTAAGAAAAGACTAGGTAAACAACTGGTAGGGAATCCCTGTAACCGTACGTATGTACGATCCCTGAATTTTTAGGTTAAAATCATGTAATTTTGTTAATTGAGAATGTAAAAACATAATATTATAAGAAGAATGTGTAGTTAGGGAATATTGCATATGTGCATCATTATATTTTGTATAAATTTCCGTTTGGGTAAGAGTCTGTAAATATGGTCTAGCCGTAAGGATTGTGCAACCGGGAAATCTGCGACTATATCGGGAAGGACGGTTGAAGTCAGTTGGATGTGTTGCAACAAGTGGCTTGGAAACACGGGGTACGGCAGGTAGTATAGGCTGAAGAATTGGAGTGGATCAATGTGGATGTACATGAGTGGACGTTCGATGTCACATCAGACGCACGATAGCCAATACGAGGGCTTTGTTTTTAAGCGAGGTTGGGTTGACTGAGTGACGCGTCAAGAAGTGCCTGTGAGAGCGTTGCTACCTATAAACTTTCCAGGACGCTATAACCACGTGCAGCAAGCCTATATAAGCAGGTACGTGTGTGCGGCAAGTGAGTCTAATGCTGTTTCTGACTCTGATACTGATTGTGTTTGTGTTTCTCACTCGGACCGGCGCGCGGGAGCTACTTAGCGCAGATTCCTAGGCGATGCTCTATTGGTGAGCAGGCTAAATATCGCTGATGCTACAAGTTTCTGGTGGCACCAAAGCGTAGTGGATGTGTGGTTGTGCACAGAACTAATTCTGGATAAAGAAGATCGTCGGCCGAGTATCCAGTTATGGTTGGAGAAACGTGAGGCGCCACACTAACCTGTGCGGCACTCGAGAAGGACTCTTGAGTTTTTGTTTGTTTTAATGTTGTCAATCTTAGGTTAATTTTAAGGACACTTCTTCTTAAGCATTACTTTGTCAATTTTATATATTTTTCATCTAAACAGTGTTATGTGGCTGAAGATGTTGATAAAATACGAAACATGTACCACTTTTAACCATTAAATTGCCTTAAGCAATCATTGTATCGACTAGGTGGAAAATAATAAATACTTAATTGTGAAGGACTCACGACGTCGATGAAGTGTGTAAATAAGGTTAGGGATGCTCTTCGTAAAGAAGGTTGCATCCGTACGTAGAGAAAGTCTTCGTACTTTTCTCTACCAGAATACGATTTTTGTTCTGTAACAGTAGTGAGTGTAGTGGGACTCTTACCTGGAGGTATGTTAGGAAATGTATATATAGTATCAATAATTTTGTTGATGGTTTGTAGTGTGTATATTTGCCTTTGTAAATGACAAACGAGTAGGTCTCGTCAAGTAATGATTTGGTTGTTGTTAGTAGTGTGTATATTTGCCTTTGTAAATGACAAACAAGTAGGTCTCGTGAAGTAATGATTAATGTTGATATAGATGTTGATTTCCAGTTAGCCTACGCAGTGGCCTCCACGGTATGCACTAGCCAGCGTATTGGTGGGTGTGCTAGGTACCAACTGATGAGCCCACCCTAGCACACGAGGGCGAAACGCTGGCAACCAAGAATGAGCTAGCTGGAAAATTTATAATGTCCAATAACCGACCATTTATATTGATTAATGTTGGTCGTAGTTGTTTGTACGTTGCCTTTGTGGACGGCAATCAGGAGGGGGTCTCTTTAAGTGACGATTATTGTGGTATTCTTTATATTTTGTTTATTATTTTGGGAGTAAAGTCCTGGTATCAAACTTGCAGTAAAACTTTTATCAGTGGAGTGAGGATGAACCTGGCATGCTACCTACATCTAATTTCAGGGGTAAACAGGTAAGGTTATAAAGTAAGTCTGGAGCTCCGTCAGCCTGATGAGCGTCACCTTGGGAGAGGGAGGTACTCATTGCTCTACATATTCGTGTAATTATTTTACAGGTGGTGCCCATTGTCTTGGTATTTATACTTATTTCACTCACCGTTAATTTATTATATTTTTAAATTATTTTTTTGGATATTACATCCCACCTGGGCGAATGCAGATCAGTGGTGACTGGGTAGAGTCTGTAATAAACTTCCCAAAACATTTCAGCTCTTTAGGCTTCTTCAGTCGTGAAATTACCAGCGTTTCGCTCCAGTGTAGCAGTGGGCTCATCAGTTGGAATGCTATACCTTCTCAAGATGCTGGTGGCTAGTGCACCATTGAGACTCCACAGCAAGCCTCTTATGTAGGACAGTGCAGTGATCGTGCACTGGGGGAAGCTTGTGCCTCCACTTGTATAAATGCCTGCCTTTGGTGCACTAGCCGCTAGCGTCTTGGGAAGGTGTAGCAATCCAACTGATGAGCCCACTGCTACACTGGGGCGAAACGCTGGTAATTTCACAATTGAAAAAGCCTAAAGAGCTTAAATGTTTTTAACATTTGCAATAAATGAAATTAAATGATGGATTCCTTCCTGTTTTAAACTTCGCGAAGTTTTGGTTTGAGGTCACTGTCATAGACCTTATCGTTATCATATCCTTTCAATACCCCTAGGGCTTTTCTGCATTGTTACGTGATGAAAATGAATTCCACTGTTGATCTTCTGAAACCAAACGGAGTGCATTTCCAACGTTTCTCTAATTCTGTTTTGAAGTTCTACTTTTTTAATAATATGGCACATGGCATAGAACTATGTCTCCTGTGTATGGTATGGTAATTATTGAATTATCTTTAGGAATTACTTTGTATGATTCCTGTTTGCCAATCTTCTGGGACTGCTTTATGTGAACTACATTCCAAAAGGTACCTTGATAAGTTCTATCGCAAGTGAATGTATTCTCCACTTTCATCTTTCTAACTGCCCCTGCCATAGCGATGTCTCTGTCCACTATCTTCCATTTTAGTTAGGCCTAGATGTTCTGCTCTTTTTTGAATTGGTCTAGTGTATGCCGTGACAACAAACACCGTATAATCCCGAATACCACCCGCAATTTTCCCCCCAAAATATTGGGTCATATTCAAGCCGTTCATTCTCGTAAATATTTACTACATTTACGTGGAGTATTGAAATAGATTTGAATACGGTTACCGTACTCAATATACCACATGTAAACGGGCATTCAGGTCTTATTGTGTTTTAGTTGTGTTCTAGAAAACAAGATCGATTTTTTCTCAGTACGGTTACAGTGACATTTAAACGTGAAATGTAAGGTAAGGTAATGAAATGTGGTAAATCAAAGAATTTGGGTAAATATACGGTAAATATGAAAGCCGCTGCTGCGGATGCTCGATCGTCATTTGTTTCAGAAGTGTTGCTAGCATGCTGGTTGCGCGAATAGCTGATCTCGTGAGATATCGTACTTCACACAAGTAACCAGCCTTTCAAAACTGCAATGAAACAGATGTACACCAAATGGATGTCTGATGGTGATCACGCGTTAACACCAACCGGTTGAGTGAAGAAGCCTGAAGTGTGACTAATATGCAGCTGGCTCAAGACTGCATGGGCGTGCATTCCCAACGATCTAGTGTCCAAAAGCTTTAAGAAATGAGGAATTTCAAATTCAGTGGACGGTAGTGAGGATGACTATTTGTGGAAAGATGCCAGCGACAAAAGTTCCTATGGTGAAACTTCAGATGACGACGGTGAATTGTGAATGATCTGAGTATTGGACCAATTTTATTTATGATTTTTGTTATGATTTTATTAATTGTAAGCTATTTGAATTTATATTATGGTATATTTGAAGAAAATTAAATAGGTATGTAAGTTATTTGATTTTTTTCTGTATTTTGCCATCTCAAATTTAGGATGCGGGTCTTATTCGGTGGTGGGTGGTATTCGGGATTATACGGCAAGTCATGGAGATATCCTTCGTGTTTGCTTTTTATTTCTCCTGGTGTTGTAAATATTACCTAATCACTTCCTTCACAAATCTAGTGTGAACATTTTAATTCTTCCTAAGTCCGAATCTCTTCATAATTGCTGTTGTAACAGCATTGATATAGCACCAGCTTCCATCTAGTTATCTCCTCATTCAGCTGTTCATCCATTGTGCTGATGGACGATGCATGTACACGAATGCATTGCTGTTAGAACGACTCAAGTGAGGACTCGCAACGGTTACCGTTAGTGACAGGTTAGATTCTGATTTACCAGAAAGCACTCTTTAGTGACAGGGCTATGTTAGAGTTCACTTAGGAGCAACCTATGACTCGCAGAAGGATTATTGTCACTTGTTGGGAGCCCTGAAAGGGCTCCATGCTGGATAATGTGTATACAATGACCTTAATATCTCGAAAACTTTAAATAAAGGCAATTTATTGTACATATATGAGGAAATTTTGATTTATCTTGACCAGAGGAACAATCCGACGGGTAATATAAATGATGTTTCAGACAAGATTAATATCTTGTATGAGGAATTGATTAAAGTGGAAGTTGGAAAGAAACATCAAACTTTAATGCGTCACAGAACACGCCCTCCCACTTCTCCCCCACACTCCCCACTCAACGTAGCTACTACTTGCTTGGATTCAGTTAGACCCATATCTCAGCACAGAGGAGTCCTCTTTGTCATATCGGGCCAATAACAATGAAGTAGTAACACAGTGTGAATCATGTAAAATATTCCATCTCCCATCTCTTTCTACTTACACTTAGTTTTCTTTTAATTTCAGACTTAACATATTCAATTCTACAACCAACTTTACCACTGCAGGCCCATTTTGACTTAGAATCCAGAAGCAACTCATTCTTCAATGTTATTTGAAGGAACTTCTTCCAGAGATCATAAGGATCCTTTATGTCATGAAATATTGTAATTCAAGCATTGTACTCAACATTAGTGGTCATTCTACAATGTCTTTATGATAGCACTTATTAGTTTTTACAGACTTCTTCATCAAGCATTTTATGAACAATTCTCATTGATATTATTGACAACATGATTTGGAACTTAAGTCAACTTTGTAATTTTATTTTAAGTGTTCTTGTATATGACAGTGTGTTTTAACTCATGTCTTACCAATCTATTAATGTGATTTATGTCTAATGTATTTTGTGAAATTTTCTAGCTGATGATGTCCCTTAGGGGAAGAAACATGTTCTAGATCAAAATAAATATATATGTATTGAATAGGCGGACCGTTCAAATACAATATTTAAGTATATTCTTAAATGTTTGCTACTTGTGCATGCTGTTGAAACAAAAATCCATTCATTTAGTTCTTCTGTGTTGATTTGGAGGATTCTCAAAACATATCTCAAAGGCTTTGTTGACTGGCTTTTAAAAGAGCTGGCAGGTGACATTCTTTTGTAAATCCTAGGCCACGAGACCATGAAAGCTAACTCGCCGACTCCATTAACCTTGCCCATTTTGCCGCCCTTCCCTATCCTTTCGCTCTGTCCGCAGAGCAGAGTCTTATCCCTCCATTTGCCCGCACCACCTCCTACGAATTTGGTTACTATGGCCGCTCCGCATGTCTCTGGAATGAGCTACCTCCTAAAATAAAAGTCTTGCCTCTAACGCAGTTTACAAACCATATAATAAGATGTAAATCTCTCTGTGTACATAGACAGGAGTGAAAGGGAGTGTAAGTGTTGTTGAGTGAATGAATTACTGTATGAGTGTAAATATGTGAATAATGAAATGAAATGGCGTATGGCTTTTAGTGCCGGGAGTGTCCGAGGACATGTTCGGCTCGCCACGTGCAGGTCTTTTGATTTGACGCCCGTAGGATGAAATGATGATGAATACGACACATACACTCCGCCCTCGTACCAGATAAATTAACCAATGATGGTTAAAATTCCCTGCCGGGAATCGAACCCGGGACCTCTGTGACGAAAGGCTACCACGCTAACCATTTAGCCATGGAGCCGGACATGTGAATAATGTAATTATTGTAAATATTAGCTTAGTGGGTCTGTGAAGCAACTAATGTACATAGCCCTTTTTCTCTAGAATATCCATAAAATAGTATGATTTGTGGTTAATAATAATGATGATGATAATAATAATAATACCTTGCAGCATGGGTCCTTCCATTCTGATCGAATCATGTTTGTTTGTATGCATGTCTCGAATGGACACAAAAACTACTGTAGCGATCTGGCTGAAAAATTTCACAGTTTGTTCTCATTACTCGTGGGATGGTTTAGGAAGTGATATATATATAGATATATTTATTTCTCACCATAGTGTACACCATCGGTTTACAGGTAATAAAGGCAGAAAGAAATTAGCCACTACATCTCTCCTAAAACTACGTAACTAATTAACTACTTCTACATCTACTCAGTATCATCCCACACATGCACGGATAGCCAGCACACATGCAGGATGCCACCGCACTACAAACTACCCTAATCACATAACTACCTAACCCACCACCTAAAACTAATTTAACTCTTTCCCGTGGGTTGCGTAGTAAAGCGTACTGGAGTCGCACATTGTCTCCCGCGGGTTGTGTAGTAAAGAGTACTGGACTTTCAAATTGACTTCCTCTGCCATCTGTCTGCTGAACATATAACATTTTGGAACCAGTGAATTCCCTACGCTTTCTAGATACAACTGGCATGCACGGAAGCCTAAAATGAAGTGTACTTTTGTACGTTTTCTTAGATAGAAGAGACAGCTGACTGTATGTAAACACATTGCAGCAACATGGCTGCTCATAACCAGTTGAGTGCGGAGGATATTTGTTACAAATTAGATCAATATGTTGACAAATGCAATGGTAGTGAGTTAGAAGTTGCAGGTATAATAATAAAAATAGTATGGGAAGCAGTTGGGACAGGATATGTATCTGAGGAAAATCGAAATACGGCACGGGGCTGGAAATGTTCATTCAGGTACTGTCTCCTTTTAGAATATTAGGCCCACTTGTACAAAACATAATTATCACTTTTAATTATCCAGTTAATTCTCTTTTGTACTATGAGCCTCTACGTAATTACATAATATTCCAACCAACGTCAAATTATCTTCCAATCCCATTCAGTGAAAAATTGTCCATAATTTGTATGTCCGAGAGGAAGTATGATTTGCAATCTAAATATCTTTATCCGACGATCCTAAAAATGAAATAAATTGGGAGATTCATGGTGAATTCCTGCGTTCTCTACATTACCAGAAAAATAAGAGCCCCATCAGATCCAGCAATTCAGACTGACTTCAAAAACAAAAAAATTGACAGTATGCACCATATTGGCCGTATCATTCTGAACAGGAGGGGGTGGGGTGTAATTAGGTGATCACATTGTATCATTTCAGAATAACTATAGTATATTTTCCATTGTTACAAAATTTGAAAGCGATATCTTAAGTGTTTTTTACAGAATAAATTATTTAGTAAAGGGAATCCACATCTATACCTGACAAGCAAATTATTACCCTAGGTTTCGCCAGACAGTGAGTCAAAGATACTCTGTGGGAAAGGGTTAAAATAGTTGGCTGGTCGCGGCGTCTGCCTGGGTAAGGAAAACAAACCACCAACCCGTAGACACCGCCACCAGCCTCGCCTCGTGAGAACGGATACCATTTGTCACTGGCCCTAGCTGACAATGTGTTTCCTAAGTGATGGGTAGTTTAGCATAGGGGTGAAAAGGGTGAAAAAAAAGAAAACAGAAAATAGGGGGAGGCAATTAAACCACAACAAGTCTGAACAGCGGGTTGCCTAACCAACAGCATGTGAAGATTATGATGTGTTTCTTAAAACTTATCTTCTTCTTCTTCTATAAACGGTATATGAAAATGAAGAGTCCAAGATCAGTCCCCATTGCATAGGGGGTGAGGAATGAAGAAAGAAAATGTCAAAAATGACAGATTACGGTTGAATGTGTGTATACGTTTCAGCATAGCTCTCAATCAAACTAGATACACATATAACTTAATATCTGGAAAAATTACTGTCGGGGCAAGAAACCCCTAGCACCCCTAAAGGAAGGGGTGAAATCCAAAAATCCAAAAAATGACCGATAATAGTGGCGAGTTCATAGTCTTGGGGTAGCCGAGATGAACTGTGACCTCTGGAAGCCGTTTGAGCCAAAGTTCATTCCCATTCGGGCTGGGGGTTGGAAGGGGTGAAAGGAATGTCCAAAATGACTGAGATCATAGATGTACACCACGAACCTACTACGCTGGCGTAGTAGGGGGAGAGGTGATACTCCCATGTGGTAGATTGGGGGGTCCTAACTGGCTTGCTGGTGGACTTGAGGGAAATAAAATACCTCTTGCGGACCAAACATTATACAATGCGAATTTCATTACCTGTGGGTAGTACCAAAATGTGTGGAATACTGCGAGTCTATGCCACTCTTGATTAGTACCGCAACATGACAAATACCATGGTTCTACTTTCCTAGCGATAAGTACCATTGTGTGAGAGGCCGCTGACTTGGAGAGGCGACTAAAAGGGATGACCATGGGATGATGAAATTAGAACCATAACACTACTTGTGATTAGTACCACCACGCGGGGAACACCATGGGTCGCTTTTACTTGCGCGTAGTACCACTATGTTGGGTACCAAATAGGTTTGTGATTAGTAGCAACCGAGAGCGCGGTGGCTTTTACAGTACCTGTGATTGGTAGTACTATATGAGCGACACCATGGGATGAGGGAACCATGGTTCTGGCTTGCCTATGATTAGTACCCACTATATGTGGAACGCCATGGGATAGTACAAGTCCCTGTGGTTAGTACCCTTATGTGATGAACACAATAGGTTTGCGTTGCCTGTCAATGGTGCCGCAATGTGCAAAATAGCGTAGGTCCGTAATACGTGTGCAAATTTCTTTACCTGTGGATAGTACCAAAATGTGTGAAATACCGCGAGTCTACGCTACTCTTGATTAGAACCACAACATGACAAATACCATGGTTCTACTTTCCTAGCGATAAGTACCATTGTGTGAGAGGCCGCTGACTTGGAGAGGCGACTAAAAGGGATGACTATGGGATGATGAAATTAGAACCATAACACTACTTGTGATTAGTACCACCACGCGGGGAACACCATGGGTCGCTTTTACTTGCGCGTAGTACCACTATGTTGGGTACCAAATAGGTTTGTGATTAGTAGCAACCGAGAGCGCGGTGGCTTTTACAGTACCTGTGATTGGTAGTACTATATGAGCGACACCATGGGATGAGGGAACCATGGTTCTGGCTTGCCTATGATTAGTACCCACTATATGTGGAACACCACGGGATAGTACCGAGTCCCTGTGGTTAGTACACTTTGGTGATGAACATCATAAGTTTGCATTGCTTGTAAAGGCGCCGCAATGTGCGAAACACAGTAGGTCTGTAATACATGTGCAAATTTCCTTACCTGTGAGTAGTACCCTAATGTGTGGAATACCGCGAGTCTATGCTACTCTTGATTAGTACCACAACATGACAAATACCATGGTTCAACTTTCCTAGCGATAAGTACTATTGTGAGGGGCCGCTTACTTGGATTTTGGACCCCTTTCGACTCCTAGTATTATCGATTCACTATTGCTATAGAAGCAGTCCCTTGGTCAGTAATACTATTGTTCTATGTCAACTTCTGTGCATGTGAGGCACTGTGGGTCGGTTCCACTGATTGTTTAAAATTTATATCCATCCATTCATTCTTCGTCCTCACGTTTTGAATTGTGGTCAGTGGATGTTTTTGGGCTTTTAATTTGTCATTTCACTTCGTCTAATTTTGTACCATTAGGGGCCGATGACCTAGATTTAGACCCCTTTAAACATCATCATAGATGTATGTGTGCATATTAAAAAATCAGAAAACGACCAATATTAAAAGTGAAAACGATGTATGTTAATAAATATAGTGTTTTTTCTTTTGCATTTAATTAAATGGTTCAGAAACATGGAAGAGAAGGCCTGAAGGCCTTAATCTTGCCAGGTAAAATAAAACATTACTAAACTAAACTAAACTAAACGCGGTTGTATTAAGAAACGTGGGCAAAGCCACGGGCACCTGCTAGTTTACAATAATTACATTATTTACATATTTACACTTGTACAGTAATTCATTCACTCGACAACACTTACCCTCCCTTTCACTCCTGTCCATGTACAAGAGAGATTTACATCTTATTACATGGTTTGTAAACTGTGTTAGAGGCAAGGTGGTAGCAGGTAAGGGACAGCTGTGCTCCATGTTATGAGTGTCCCCGATTGCCAGCTGGCATTAGCTCTAAAATGCCTTTTGGAGTGGCGACCCCATTGTAATAACAGCCAAAAATGAAAATGGCACTTTAAAATCAGCCTCGGAAAAGGCTAGAGCATTCCCCGTATGTGCCACACAGTTCTTATGCTGGGGGAACTGTGAGAAGTAGAGAAAATTATGAAGTGGCAATAATCGGCCATATGTCACTGACTGGAAAATCAGGTGATTGATTTCAGGGAGAAGGGGAATAGAGCTGTGTGGAATTGAGCAAGGTACATATGGTCTAGATTTGATTTTGTGTGATCATAGGAAAAGCGACCTTAGAAAACTGGGAAAGATAAAAGACATATTCCTTAAAAAAAAATTCTCACTGCATTCACTTATAAATTGGCAGGTGAACCATTCTTCATAGAAAATTTACAACCTGATCAATAATCTACAGACCAGTACTCCCAACTACTTCTCAAGTTCTAAATAAAGAAAAGTAGAATTGTGATTGATTTCTACACCACTAGTGCCTTCTGTGATTTGTGATTTTAGAAGATGTGGCTTGCAGGATGTAATACGTGATGTGCTATCTTGAATTTACATTTCAAAAGCCTGTTGTTGCAACACTTCACGATATGCCAGGTTGCATTGCTGATTCCAGTTTTGATTTCTGCATCTGAATCCCAGCACCCTTTCAGTGGTGTTTCTATCAAGGGGAAATGTGCTTGCTTTGCTGATGATGTGCAGAAGGTATTGAAGATCATCTGCATAGCGGATGGTGCTTCCCGTTGATCTTCAAAAAGGATTGGAAAGAGGATGCAACCTCATCTCAATCCTTTAAAAAAAAAATCTTGGTCTTTTCATTAATGTAATGTGAGCCATTCAGTTCCATTACACCTTCTTGATTATGTTCACACCTTTACTGTCAGGTCCAGTTTCTGTTCAAAATGTAATATCAATTTTTAAAGCTAACTTTGTGTTCCAAACAGGAGAGAGCGGTTCAAACATCGCAGTGCAGATGTTGCTCGATGTTGGGCAAAATATGGGCTGATGTTGTTGATGACTTCAAAAGAGCGTCTCATGAGCAGTGACGAAGATGAAAATGGAACACTGCCAAGTGGAAGCTCTGTAATGGAGATGTCTGTCTCTACTTCAGTGTCTCAAGGTGAGTAAATGTGATCTTGTAGGTACATTACAGCTAGTGACATGTACCTTAACTAAAGCTGAGTTCATGACTGAGAGAGGCCCAGTGAATAAGATTTTCTGAAGTTAACCACCTGAGTCTGCTTTTCAATGCCAAATGCCATTGGCTGATACTCGTATCGGAGTATTCATTTGTCTCCTGTAATTATTTCATTGTCTGCAGACCAGGCCTGACATGAAACATGCAGCCAAATGGAAGGTGCAGTTTACGTCTCTTCTTTCTGTCTTCAACAATCACATTCAAATTGTGCAGCAGCCAGCGAATACAGTCTTCTGCAGTGGCACACCAAGTGCACTGGTCAATGTTTTATGCTCCTCAAGGTTTTCTCGAGTGGATCCTTATAGCACTTCAGAACGACATCACAAGGTCAAGTTCATTGTACTGGGTTGTCAAAGTAGTCTGTCGTCCCTCATACATTGGACATGAGCTGCTGGTAGCCTGTATACTATTCACCTTTGCCTTTTCAGGAACTGTTGTGTTAGGTATGTAGTCAAACCGTTTGGTGTTCATAATTGTTACCTCTACTACAGTGGTAACACCAAAAAAGGCACAAACACAGTTAAAAGGGGAAGGTAAGAGTACAATACACAATATAAGAAAACCCTACACACTCGGAAAAGCAGTAGCTAGCATTACCCGGATCTCCAACAAAACAAGTACGTAACTATCAGTAGGGCCAACTAGTGAACGACAAAACGGGAAGATGGAAGGGCTGGGAACCTACCAAAGGCATGGACATGGCTTAGATAGCGGATTCCGAAATGAATCACCGTGATCCTTAGTTATTAAAAATATTATTTACAAGATAATTCTACAAATACATTCCAAGTTATGAGCTATAAGTTCAGTGATATACATAGGTTATTCGTAGCAGTGTAAATTCAAATTACAAATCAACTGTACATCTAGTTACCAATGCAGTAGTACAATGCAATTTACAGGTTATCCAAAATCTAGCGTACCTAAAGTGATACAGAACTATCAGAGGCAAACCCCAAGGGAAATACTATTAAACTACAATCTACATATTTTAGTGAAACAAAACGGGAATGCCTCGGAAACGAACAGGTAAGTCCAGCTGAAAAACTAAGGCGTCATAAGTAACTAATTTGGTGAATCTAGGCGAGATTAGGGCAGACTCCTGTATGAAAAGCAAATCGGAACATTACGGAAATTTTAGCAGGAATGGAATTCAAGAGTGCTTACCCGAGGAGAGTGCCATCCCCGAAGCCGGGGGACGTCAACCAGATAGGCTGCTCGCAGACAGATAAACCGAGACCGACAGAATTCAGTATACAGAAATAATTCGAACACTGCCTCGCTCACTATATATAGGAATTACTGGCCTTGGAGGCAACCAATCAGCATGCACGTGTTCCCTATCGCCACCTAGACTCACCAATCACAACCTTACTTTCGATCGAGAACTTCAACTAACATTCCAGAATACGCGTGATCGCGAAAGTCGTATTTTTCCAGAATAGACAGAACACATTTTCTAGAACACATACCAACAAAGTAACACACCCTGTACCAAAGTTATGTAACTTTCTGGATCTTTCCAGGAACTATAGACAGAATTCTACTATTTACAAATGCCTATGTTACAACATTATGCAGTACAGGTTAGGTCAATAAAAATAAAACATCATATCGTATTTTTCAAACAAGGTCTTCAAAAAAATACACTCCACTCGCATTACATAGTTCACCTGTAACAATAATGGATCTGAGCTGTTGTGGAAGCGTTCCAGTTTATCGATATCATGGTGATAGAGAGCTCAGGTTTCACATCCGTATAGCAAGGTTGAGATGACAATACACCATCAGTTTTGTGTATATTCTTAAACTTTTATTTGGGAAGATCCAATGTATGAGACATCCAAAAGCTACAGCACACCTGTTCTCCACGCCCTTCTTCGATGTGCAATTGGTTGAAAGAATACTTCCTAGTTAGAGAAAGTGACCTACTTGTTCCAGAGTTATGTTGGTGATGGAAATATTGAAATTTGGGCAGGCAGTTCCTGTAGTTGGCTGTGTGAGTTCCTTCATAATTGATCGTCCATTCCCACTTGGCATTAAAATCGCCAAGCAAAAAAATTATTTTTTTAGTAGCTCTCTTGGCGAGAGCACTGTTCAGTTGATCGTAGGACTGATTGTTGGAGTTGTCGCCTTTGTTTAAAGTGGGAGCATAGGCAAGGGTGACAAAACTATCTTCAGGAAATGGAATTCAAAGAGTCACGAGTCTTGCATTTTAAGCAGTAGGAGTGAGCCGATGTTTTTTCACCAATTTTGTTTTCACCGTAAATGCGAGACCATAGATGAGTGGTTCTCCCGCAACCGATCCTTTCTAAAAGATAGTGTACCCTGAACTGGTCTCATTGATTAATCCTTCGCCTGATAACTTTGTGTCACTGAGAGCAAGAACGTCAATATCAAATCTAGGTACCTTTAGCTCATGCGTAATGAGACCTGTTCTTTCTGGTCGGTCAACTCCTGTAGAGCCCGGACATTCGTTCATGTATTTCTTTCTTGGTTTCTGTCCACAAAAATTGGAGTGACCAGGTTCAAGTGTCACTACTGATGATGTCACATTTTCTGGGACCTTCCCCATTCAGGGTGGGCAGCAGTTACCCTAAATAGGCCTGCCCAGTCCCCAGATGGGTAGCCATGGGTCTCAGGAAGGTGACCATCGCACAGCTGCCACCAACGTGCAGGTCCAGACTAGTAGCTCCCAGTTTCATCCAAAACATTCTATCACCATCCTTATCCCATGGTTGTTGGACTTCTAAATGAAATGGCAGAAGAGATTGCCATTAGCGTAATTTTAACGTGGATCGCAACTTATCAGGAACTGACCCGCACTCTGACTCTGGAGGCATTCATCATGGCACATGAAGCATGAGACATGTGATTTCAGAACACCAGAACTGCAGTGAACTGCTGCCGGCTCAAGAAAGTTGAGCTGTGCCTTCACCTCTTCTGCCTCCGCAACCTTTGGGAACCACAGTGGTAATAGGTTCCTTCTCCACTCACTCTGCCATTGGGCCTAACATGTGATGGCTTCCACGGAGGGGGTCATTACCTTAGTAGGGGCTCATCTCCCCAAAGCTGTTGACCACTGCCCAACACTCTGCTTTCAGTCGCTGGCTATGCGGTCTTATTCCAGTACTGTAGCGGGATATCTGGCCAGACATAGTAGCTGTAGTTACTATGATTTTTTCACATGTACTACGGCAATATGGAAGCGGGACCAGTTATTATATATTTTATGTATATATGCCATGAACGTGAAAAAGAAAAGTTTTGTACATGGGAGACTTGCTATTAGAAAATCATTTGCGAAAAATTAGGAGATGGCGACATTTGCCTTCAACAGTGAACGTAACTTCTTTGCTGAATGCAAATTCCTAGCATGTGTGCTCAAGTTCTGATTTAGAAGTGAGTTGCCTGATTTTGTTGGAAACTGATGTCATGTCTACTGTATTTTGGTGAATTGAAGAACAAAGTTAAATATAACAACAGGAAGACTTTTTGCAGAGGGGTGTATGGTGGATTTGCCCTGACACATACTATCAAAAGCAGTTTACTAAGAAGGACCTCCATAACGCACAAAAAGAAACGATGAAGGTATGTACTTTTATGTTTTTGAACTTGAGAGAATAAAAGAGCATGTTGATATTATTTGAATGATGTTGAGCTCTGCTGCTCTGAGTATAGAGGACCGAGGGGTCAACTTGACACCCAAAGGCGGGTGAAGCCTTTGTGTAAGAAATGACATATAAATTCACTCGAAAGGAGAACATGTAGGATCCCAGTCCCAACAGCAACGTCTGTACTTGAGAGAAGCGGTTACAAAAGGCATCTGTACTCCTTAGAAGAAGTTAGGGCGTAACCTAGAAGCGACACACACTTCCTTAGTGGGCGATGAGTAGCCAACATCATGAAGGTGGGCATAATCAACTTTGATGGGAAAGGGTGAAGAAGAGAGAGAGGATGTAGAAATGATGGAATTGAGCGAAGGGGAAAGGAAAGAAGAGAATGAAGAAAAGATATACACTATACTGACATGAGGGCAGAGAGGAGAAAATTGGAGTGGGTCTATTAATCTCAAAAGAGCTGGAAGAATACGAGGATAAGGTAGAGTACACCAGTGACAGGATAATGAAAATTAGACTGAGAATGAGGAACGAAGTGTATGCACCACAGACAGAGAACAAAGAGGAGGAAATTGAGAAATTCCTGAAGAAACTAGAAAGGAGATAACTGATGTGGAAGTCATTATCCTGGCAGACTTAAATGCACTGGTGGGAAATGAAAGACAAGGAGACAAAGAAGTAATCAAACCATATGGATCTGGGAAAAGGAATGGAGAGAAACTAGTTGAGTTTTGTGAGAGGGCAACACATGGTTTCAGAAGAAAAACAGTAGGAATATTACAAGATGTGGCTGGGGTGACAGAGGAACATTACTTTCTGGTGGAAAGGACAAACTGCAGACAGTTGATGGATGTAACAGCTTCACCAGGAGAAACATTCGATGGAGATCATAGTGTTGTGATAGCAAAACTGAGTGTGGGGAAAATGGAAAAATTAAAGGTGATAAGAGATAGTAAAATAAAAGATAAGAATATACAGGAAGAATTTCTGGAGAGACTGAAACAACAAATTTCAGTTACTGAAGTAGGAAATGTGGAAGATGAATGGTCCAACATCAAAAGGGCATTTGTAAGAGAGGCATTGTGTGCCTGTGTTAGAACATTGGCAAGAGTGGTGGAATGAGGTGAGGGAAGCTGCAGGAAAAGAAGAAAGCATGGCAAGTTTGGAATAGAGATAAAAAAGAAGAAAGCAAAAAGAAGTATCTTGACGATAAGAGGAAATGTAATCTAAATTGGTAAAAGAGGAAAAATTGGGTAGAATTCACACAAAAGATGGAAATAGATGGAACTGGCAGTAAAAGAACGCCGTATGGAATTGTACGAAAATTAAAGGAAATAGCTGGTATGTACAGAAAACGTAACCTTTCTGTACTGGTTGATGCTACAAACAGGCCTATTATTAATGAAGAAGAAGAAGAAGAAGTTTTAAATACTTGGGAAAATTATCTGATGGAACTTTTCTGTGATCAGAGGGGTGAGGAAACTAACCAACGAGCTAATTGTAAAGGCCCTGACATTCTTAAATCAGAAGTGTTATATGCTGTGAAAGTTTCAAAAAGCAAGAAATCACCAGGTCCAGATAACATCCCTGTAGAACTTCTTAAAATGATTGACGAAGACAATATCCAATTCTTGGTAAAGTTGTTCAATACTATATATAATACTGGAGACATCCCATCTGACTGGCTGTTATCTACATTCATCACGTTGCCAAAGAAGCGAAAGGCATGTAAGTGTAATGATTATAGGCTAATAAGCCTCATGAGCCACACACTTAAAGTATTCCTTCGTGTAATACATAACAGAATCAAGACTAAGTGTGAACAAGACCTCGACGAAACACAGTTTGGGTTCAGAAATTCGTTTGGTACAAGGGAAGCATTGTTTGCGCTAAATATCCTAATTCAGAACAGTCTAGATCAACAGCAAGAAGTGTTTGCTTGTTTCATTGATTTTGAAAAGGCATTTGACAGAGTTCAACATCCAAACCTTGTAGAACTCCTAAAAGATATAGGAGTTGACAGCAAAGATATCCGCATTATTGAAAACCTTTACTGGAGACAAAAGGCCGTTGTCCGAATCGGAAATCAAACTACAAACGAGATAGCCATCCAAAGAGGAGTTAGACAAGGTTGTGTTTTGTCTCCATTGTTATTCAACCTTTACTCGGATAAAATTTTCAAAACAGCTTTAGAAAATCAACAATATGGAATAAAAGTTAATGGTGGCATAATTAACAACGTAAGATATGCGGATGTCATCTTGTGTGATAATGTTGAAGGTCTCCAATTCCTGCTTAATAATATCAGTGCAGTAAGTGAGGACATGGGACTAAAAATAAATGTAAACAAGACCAAGTTCATGATCTTCAGCAGATGTGCCAATGCTGAGACAATCTTACAACTAAACAACCGACAGATTGAGAGAGTAACCACTTTTAAATATCTGGGTGCCATTGTCACTGAACAACTTGATCCCGAGAAAGAAGTGAAACAGAGGATAGCAATAGCACGAAAAATATTTACAAAAATTAAATCTTTCTTTTGCAATGACTACTTAAATTTAAAACTTAGACAGAGGATGGTCAAGTGCTATATATGGTCAGCCTTGCTATATGGTGTGGAAACATGGACTCTCAAGAACATATCAGTGAAACGCTTAGAAGACTTTGAAATGTGGATCCACCGTAGGATGCTCAGGATTTCGTGGGTTGCACGACTAACGAACCAAGAAGTACTCAGAAGGGCAAGAGCAAGTCGGGAACTCGTTCAAACAATAAAATTCCGGAAGATCTCTTACCTTGGCCACATCCTTAGAAATGACCGTTACCTCATCTTACAGCGGATTGTACAAGGCAAAATACAGGGTCGAAGAGGTGTCGGGAGGAGGCGAACATCATGGCTTGGAAACATCAAAGAATGGACTGGAATTCACAGTGTTGAAAGACTTTTCCACCTAGCAAGAGATCGTTCTGAATTCGCCACAGTGATCGCCAACGTCAGGGGGACCTGATACGGTACTATGAAGAAGAAGAAATAGGAAAAAAAGAGTTCATACAATGTGATGAAAGAGGAAGATGGAGATTTGGTAATACATCCAGAAGAAGGGGTACTTTGATAAACTGCTCACTGTGAGAAATTGTGCAGAGGAGATGGTTGTAGTACAGTGTGATGACTCAACAGTAGAAAGTGTAATTAACAGTCTGTAAAATGAAAATGGGGAAGGCTCAAGGAATGGATAAAATTAGTGTGGAAATGTTAAAAGCTGATGGATGTGTTGGATTACAATGGAATGACAATTCACTGCAGGGCTTGTTAAAGTGCATATGGAGACAAACATGTGCCAGATGATTGGGGAAAGGGAATAATAATGCCACTCTTTAAGAAGAGGGACAAAAAAGTGTGGAACTATATAGAAGTGGCAAATACTGGCAAGAATATTAGAGAGGAGAATGAGAAGAAAGATAGAAGGAGGGTTGCAAGAGGAACAGTATGACTGTATGAGTGGAAGATCTAGAGTGGATCCAATCTTTAACATGAGGCAATTAATGGAAAGGATCTGGTCGTGACATTCATGATAACACCTAGCAAGATTTTGGAAGGCCACTTTGGACAATTTTAATGGATAGAATCTAGAATGAACTGGCAAGTGTTCAGGGAAAGGAATGAACAAGTTGTTCACCACGTGGTAAATAATTTCTACATTACAGATAAAATGATACCCACTTTAAAGAAGATTCATGCAGAATTACAGACAATATATTTTGAAAGAAGTATAGACACTCCAGACAAGTCTTTGTATTCTAGGATTTAGGTAGAAGAAGAAAGGAATAACTGAAAAGTACTCCAGCAACAAAGCAGTATCAGGGCCAAATGTATTGCTTACTAAGGAAGTATCCAAAAGTAAAGGAGTGAGTGTTGTCCAGTTGTCTATATGGGCGAGACTTACATTCATACTTCTCACACAGCACCATACGGATGGAGTGAAAAATTCACTGGAGGGCTTGTTTAAACCTGTTTTGAAAGGAAACAGAATTGTCATCATCCATGCTGGCAGCAGGACGTTTGTACTGAATGGTTACGTAAGATTTAAATCTGGCTAGAAAATGGAATGGACTTCACAAATTACGAAAAGCGGCTCGGAGACATTGATACCTAATTTAATACCTCATACTGTCCTTGTTACCACAACAAGCAGCTAACTCTAAGAGGAGAGAAATGATGTGGACACAGTTATACAGTATTCATTAATCAGAATGAACAATCCAGTCATAGTCATACTGCATACCACCCAGAATTGGATCCTATTGAGCTGATATGGGCAAGTGTCCTGAACATAATGTGACATTCAAATGGAAGCGTTATTAACACGTACGGAGGAACAAATTGCTTGCACGGAGGAAGAGCTCTGAACTGACTAGGGGATTTTCTGTACTCTGTGGAAGATGGATCTGGGTGGGAAAGTCCTCAACCCCGACACGGCGCGTCCCAGTGGCTGATAGGGGCTCTCGATGCGTGTGGTGCTTGCACCCGCGGATTAACTGAGGATATAGCGGCAGCAGCTATATCATTATTGTTGATACAAAGACCGATCCGTCGACTTTGTATCGGCAAACAGCTGCATTGTATCGTGGCATCCTTGGATGTTGGGATATGATGGGGTTACTGTGCATTGAGGAAGGCAATGGGAAACCACCTCAATTATTTTTCCCTAGTACATAAACAACCATGATATTGTCACAGCAAGATGTATGGTCTACTGATCATGAGGCACGGAACCCAAGATCCGGCAGGTCGTCATCCAGTGAAATCCTCAAAAGAATGAATCAATGAACATTGGAACTTGGAATGTTTTCCAGCCAGGAAGCCAAAAATATAATGAATTAGAAAGACATAGATGTTCTGGGGTTGTGTGAAATCAGATGGCCAGGGAATGGTGAATTCTACAGTGATGATTTTAGAATGATCTACAGTGGAGGAAGTAATGGAGTAGGACTTCTGCTTAGAAGCAAGTGGGCAACAAATGTGGTGAACACCTATCACATAAAAAGGATGCTAGTTGTAAAAATAAAAACATATCCCAGGAATATAGTTGTTGTTCAAGTGTACTTTCCCCCATCGAACAGCTCGGATGAAGAAATTGAAGAAATGTATGAAAATGTTGACCAAATATGGAATCTGACAAAGGAATCGAGAAGGAATTGAGAAGTTCGGACTGGGTATCAGGAACAAGCGAGGAGAGAGACTACTTGAATTTCTGTGATCAGTACAATATGATAGTGACAAACACGTTATTTGATGTACTATTACGGTGGAGATATACCTGGAAAGTCCCAGGTGACACTGCTCGTTATCAGAATGATTATATCCTTGTCAAGAGAAAATATCGCAACCAAGTTAAAACAAGCCATAGCTACTTTGGAGCAGAGATTGATAGTGATCATTGCCTAGTCATGGCCAAATGCAATATCAAACTGAAAAAGAACTGGCATCGAAAAACAAAACCTCTAGATGTGACCAAACTAAAGGACAGCAACAATAAAGAGATTTTTGCCCACAAAATGAATGAATTGGCTAAAAGACTTGAAGAACCAAAATGGGAAAATATTAAAGAAGGTTTGATAAATATAGCTCATGAAACACTGGGAACAAGAATTTTGGAACCATGGAAACCGTGGACTACAAGAGAAATATTGGATCTGATAGTAAAGAGAAACCAGCACAGGAGAAGTCAAGAACAATATAGACTTGTTAAAAATCAAATTACAACCTTTTGTAGAAAAGCAGAGGAGGAATGGATGACTGAGATAACTAAGAACATTGGAAACTATTTTGCTGAAGGAAATACTGACAGAGCTCATCGACACATCAGAGCCTTAAACCAGAAACCGAAAGTGAAAAGTTCTATAATAAAGGATAAAAATGGGAAAATCTTGATAGATGCGGATGAAGTCTGCCTGATGTGGAAAGAATACCCTGAAGAACTGTATGATGGGAATGTATCTAATAAAACAGGGTATATCGAACTGGAAAATTATATAGAAGATGATGATAAGGGCCCTGTTATCACAGGAAGAGAATTTGAATCAGCGTTTGAGAGAATGTGACCATAAATCTTGCGGTCCAGATAACATACTAGGAGAACTACTAAAGAATATGGGTAAGAAAATGAAAGACCTACTTTATGATGTAATCTGCAGATGCTACAATAGTGGCAAAATTCCTGAAGACTTCACCAAAAGCAGAACAGTTATGATACCAACGAAAGGAAGTAGTTTAGAATGCTCTGAACACAGAATCATAAGACTGCTCTCTCATGCATCCAAAATATTATTGTCAATAATAAAAGCCAAGATAAATAACAAACTTGATTTCCAAAGTGATCCAGACCAGTTTGGTTTCAGGAAAGGGATGGGAACAAAAGAAGCAATTTTGGCTCTAAGAACAATATTAGAAAGAAGAATGTAGATATTGAAAAGGCTTTTGATAATGTAAATTGGGACCAACTCTTTAAAATTATTAAATCTTCGGGATTAGACTGGAAAGATAGGAGGCTGATACTATGACTTTATGAAGATCATACCACAATAGTAAACATCAAAGGAAGCACTCGGGAAGGGAGTGAGACAGGGTTGCCCACTACCACCGTACCTCTTTAATGTATTCATTGAAAAAGCTATAAAGAAGTTCAAGACCAACACAAAAGGAATTCAAATAAATGGTTAACAAATCCATTGTATTAGATTTGTAGATGATATAGCTGTGGTTACAGACTGAGAAAAGGAATTATCCAAGATGCTAAATATGCTGTCATCAAATTTAGTAGATTTATACTTAAACATTAACGTGAAGAAAACAAAAATATTAGTTGTAAGTAAATATCCTGAGCGAAATCACACCAACATCAAGCTTGCTAACGAAGTAGTGGAACAAGTCACCTCGGAAGTCTAATCACAAATGATAATCATTGCAGCAAAGAGATAATAAGTATAGCACTTGCCAAACAAGCATTGAGCAACAAAAGAAGTCTTCTGACCAATATACATCTAGATATTGAGATTAGGAACATTTTTGTGATGTCATTTGTGTGGAGCGTACTCTTATATGGATGTGCATCTTGGACAGTCCAAGAACAGGACAGGAAACGGCTTGAAGCATTTAAGATGTGGGTCTGGAGGTGAATACTAAAAGTCAGTTGGACTGAAAAAAGAACCAACTAAAGTATCCTGCAAGAAATACAGGATAAAAAAACAGCTGATGATAATACATAGAAGAGCAGCTAAATTCATTGGACACACAGTGCGTCATAATACCTTTCTGACCAATCATCTAGAAGGAAAGATGAAGGGCATTTTCTGAACGTGTTTCTTTGTGTGGAAGTAGTCTTTTGTCAAGCGATCAACGTACTGTCTCCTTCTTCTTTGTCTTTTCCCGCTCATGTGGGGTCGACGTTTCTGACAAGTCGTTTCCATTTTCCTTGGTAAAAAACGGGATATTCTCTGTACTACTTTTCCCTGAGATCCTCCCACACACAATCCATCCATCCATCTTGTTCTGAGCCTACCTTCCACCTCCATGTCAAACATTCTCCTTCGCACATCATTTTCATCCCTGTGTTTAATGTAGCCATACCAGAGCAATTGTCTTTCTTGGACCTTTTTAGATATTTCAGTCACTTAAATGCTGCTTCGTATCAATGAGGACAGGTAGAGCAGGCAGCCTGAATTCAGTGGGTAGATCTAGATTAGCATCAGCAGACATAGTGGACAGTTTCATTCCCAGTTCCTCCCAGGCAAGTCTTATTCTGACTGATGTGAAGACCTCTTTCCTCTAGAGCTCTTCTCCAGCATTCAACGTACTGTGTTATGTGTAATTATTGGAAAGATCTGTGGAAGTCTTCTTAACAGCAATGCCACAATTTACAATAAGATTGTGTGTTTCAGGTGGCTTGACATGTGTAATATCCTCGGCTTGCATTCTCCTATGTCACCAAATGATTGTCCTCTTCCACCGCATCGCTCTTCCGTGATGTGCTATTCCCGTCCTGTGCCTTTGATGTTCTCCACTATTCGCATGAGGTGGGAGTGTGCTGTCTGAGGTTAGGTGCGAAATGCTTGACGACTAAAATTATATTATATAGGCTAAAGGGATAAGTGTTAATTCGTTATACCGAAAGATAAAAATTCATTGAAATGAAATATTTGAAGACACATTGAGTAGGGAAAAGGGAAGGCGTCTAAAAGTGTTCGTTAGTACATAGACCATGCTCAACCAACTGCTTTTATCGTCCCCACTCTGGCAGACTAGCAAATGTGCAAATTGTTCATTTTTCAGGAGAACTAAAAGAAACTTTGACTGCTCACGTAAAATCTATTTTTGTATTTACAATTTTGTTTATTTGTGAAAAGAATCTTATATACCATTTGTGCTTTTTGAGCTTTTCTTAATTTTTAGGGCAGAAAAAGCAGTTTCGTTACTTTGCCTGAGTGAGTTTATTAAACTTCCCGCTGATGATCAGTGTAGTAAGGCGCTGATTCTGCACTACATTTATTCTTGTTTTACTCATGTTTAAGGATAGTTTGCATTTTGTGCTTCTCTTAGCTTTTAGAGCAGAAAAAGCAGTTTCGTTACTTTGCCTGAGTGAGTTTATTAAACTTCTCGTTGATTATCATGTGGTAAGGCATTCGTTCTGTACTAAAGCTCTTCAGGTTTTACTAATAATTATCTATTAGGTAGATGCTATTGCACTTAAGAATGAGACAAAGATATGTGACTAATATTTTAATTACAACATTTTTACATTAGGAAGTGAAGGCACTTTCAAGTAGTAACAAAATAATTAAAGTAAATATGTGACAATTATTGTTCTACTGAAAACACACTTTTCCAATCTATTCAAAGTCGGACTCCTCTGAAATTTTTGGTTCAGGTAGAGCATCTCTCGCTGTTGCCAGTGCGGGGAGATTTTCATAAAACCCAGGGTATGCCTTTGGGATTTGCAGGTCGTCACAAAGTTTTAGAAGATCCTTCCGTTTGGCATCAGAAATGGGGAATCTTGAAGGTTGAAAGTGAAGTTCGTTCCTTCATACCCAGTCTTTTTCTGAACTGTACATGGTTCATCCATCGTGTAACAAAACCACACCGTTTGTCGGAAAGGCAAAGAAGTATTATCTCCCTCAGCTGTAAAATTAGCCTTCTTTGGGTTGAAATCAATGAAGTCATTCTGCACAAATGCAGAACCATTATAGGGTGCTGGATTTTTGCGTGCATTTCTTATCTGGTGAACCCACGCTTCTGGAGTGTATACTGGGATTTTTTTTTGCAGACATGAATATTTTTGGTGGATGGAGTCGTATTCCATCAGACTATGCCCCGATTAAAATAAATAAGATCAATTTGCTGAACTTTTGGGTGTTTTTGTACTGCTGCTATACATATACACACAAAATTACTATCCTTTTGCTGTCCTCCACAGCTGTCTGACATCATACCCAAATAAAACATTCCACTGAGGCGTCACCTATATTGTAAACTATTAAATTATAAACAGCCAGCTTCCGTACATAGAAAAAAGGGCCTTGAGCTCCTTTGGGGGTACTCAGCAAAGCTCGCAAATCAAATCGAAATGCCAACATTGGCTTGTCACTCTTTGCTTTCTCTTCAATACTATATTTCAAATTTCGGGCGGCTTCTTTCCTCTCCACATGTTCCTTGTATGATTCTTTCTCATCTTCAGTTAATTCGGCTGTTTTCCTTTTTTCATATTTTGAACAAGTTTTGCAGTGATCCTTCCTCGGAACACGGAAGGCAATTTCGTATTCACGGAAAATTCTTCTGTACTTTTCAAATTTCACATATCTCCTTTCTGATTCAGTGCATCTCTCTTTGTATAGGTCATACATTTTTGTAATGTTCAGGTTAGGTTCTAGAAATCTATACTCACTTTTCTTCCGACAGTAGTGTGATTTTACATTCGGGAAAGACAGTATGTGTTCCCTGATGAATGATTCGTCTTCCATCTTAAGTTTGTTCTTGGGTTCGTGTTTCCCTCGCATCTCAGGAAGTAAAATTCCTTGTTCATTGACTTTACGTAGTAAACCTTCAGAGATGTTTAAAACATCCTGGAAAAACTCGCGGCACACGGTAACTTTCGCTCCTTCCTTGGTGAGAGTGTAAGTTTTGGAGAAATTACGTCTTCAAGGTCCATCAGTTGTTTCCCTTTTTTGGACTGTTCAGTGATATGACGAATGATAAATTGGCGTTTTGTTCAAAAAGTGTTGGCAGGTTCCAGAAATGTTTGTAGATTTTATCTTTCTTCTTCTGAAAAATTACTCGAACAGGTATGTTTGTGTATACACCTCGGAATTTTGGTAGGCCTTGGCGCTACTTGTTTTCCTTTCAGTGTTTCATAACTTTCTCCCTTGAGACGACTTTTCTTTTGAATATTTCTCTTCCACTTGGCTGGATCGGATGTCTTAGGTTTCTTGGGTGTGACTGTTGAGAACTTTCAGAGCTGTGCCAGAGGTAGGATTTGTTTTCTCTCCACATTCATTGTTTTTCTGGGTGGGTACTGGATGAAGTGAAATCCCGTGACTTTGATCAATGAAAATATTTTCAGTACAGACAGGTTCTTTGTCATCACCTAACAATTGAAAATATAGGTAACACCAAGACACACAAAAACCAAACCAAAAAGTCAGTTGAATTTGGTTGTGCCTGTAACAGTAATTTTCACTAGAGTGGCTCAAGTGGCCAGAAATGAATAGAAATTGGCTTTAATATTTTATATACATGCATATTAATACAGCATAAATAAAATTGTGAATTTTGGGGGTTCAAAGAAGAAAAACACAGTTTATAAAATGGTTTCTTAAAACGGGAAGGTTACCCATTTATTTCATTAAGAGAAACAATATGTCTAGGCCTACTTGCCTACAATAAAAACCGGAATAGGACATTGCGGTTGCAGATTATTTCTGTGAAAGTCTGACGCATGGCCAGCATAGGGATCCTTATCCGAGTCATCTCCGAATAGAGGTAAAAGTTTGTCACCTTCATAATTCTCATTATTTGTTCTATGAGGTATATCCGTCACTAGATCCTCAATATTGTAACTTCCATGTTCCTGAAATATTTATTTACATGAATTTTTAATTTTGCAGCTTCTGACACCATCTGATGTAGGATAGAAATACAAAGCTTTGGAAGTTGGATCTTTGTAACAGAACTAAGAAATTAAATAAATAAATATAATTATAGAAACTTGCCAGAATTAAGTTTGATGAACTTGGACATCGGCTACTTCCTGGTGGATGAACGTAATCATTTGATGCGTTACTCCTGCAGAAGGTATTTGACGGATTTTCACATAAATCAAGTTGTAGAAGTGTTTGTTCCCTCGTGTTTGGGAACCTATCCATTTGTGCAATGTCTGTCTTTCGTCACGCAACTGTCTCGTTGAGGGTGGCAGCAGGAAGTAGTAGGTGGTTGTCGTCTCCTACCTAGTGTACAGTGCTACTACAAAGGAACACTGTCCTAATCTATACTCTGGTGAGGGCTTTCTAAATTCAAGTGAACAAAGCAGCAATGTTAAGTCTGGAACTAGTAATCAAACATTCTAGTATGTTGAACACAAACGCTTTTAATTCTAAATAAACTGTATATAATTGTATATAACTTAAACTTGGTAGCAATTCTCACGCATGCAGAAATAAAACGTGGGAAGCAGCGTATTGTTCCACAGCACACCTGGCACTTTCGTTAGTTTGCCGCAGTGAATGTTCCAAACCTCAACTTGGGTGACAACGGCAAACTAACAACAATGCAGATACGCTACTTCTGCACAGTGGAATATACTAACAACGCAGGTTAGTGAATTCAACACAGTTGATTGTGGCTATATGGAATAAGATACTTTGCCAGAGGGTACATCATATACCAATAGTAAAATTTAGATCTTAAATGCAGATTCGCTATTTTTTCACTTTCGCTAGTTTGCCAAAGCAGGGACGATATGTAAGACGTCGATTAACTCGTCACACATTCTGCCCGGGCAGCGAATGAAGCGCCCGAGAAGTGCCGGCGAGGGGAAACATCGCGTCATTGTTAGGGGAAGGCCTAGTGCTGTGGGAAGTACGATACATACGTACTTCATAACTTTATAAAGTAGAATAAGACTTTCTAATAAGAACTAAACTTGTTTTCCTTTCCGGTGGATCTTCAAAACTGATAGTTGTTTTGTCCCCATCAAAATAAAAAGATTGGAGGCTTGTCGCACTATGACACCACTATGTGCCTACTACAAAGTGAGGCAGTCCCTTTGTCCCACTCTACGACTCTTACGTCACGTGTGGACACACTATACAAACTATTGCAAAATCATTCCTTGTCAGTGTTTCAGTGACATGACAGCAAATTAAGAATAACATCTTGACATGAGACTCCGATTAGGCTCTGTTGTGCAGTACACACCTGACGTCACTTCAGTCACTTGGAATATTTGTTCAATTAATGGAAAGAAATCAAATATACAGAAATGTAGTCATATTAGGTTAACATGATTCTTGAATAACAAGTACTCAGTTAAATCTGCAAACTTGTTGAAAGTCACATCAGATCTCAAATGGAACATGCTGTCAAAACAAAAAAAACCACCGGGAAAAACATAGAAGAAAAGTCAGCAAAATTCTTGGCTTTCTACAAAGAAACTTGCAAGGTTTGGGAGTTGCATGGGAGAATGGGACTTCATCCCTTCAAGTTGTTCTTGGAATTGGGTTTAAATTATTTTTTGTGCTAAATAAATAAAAATAAATGATTTACTGGAAATAAACTTTCGGTGTATTAGGTTGTGTTTAGTACTTACCAAAGAACAAAAGTGGCCGAGCAGAGGGCAGCGGGATCGAAACCCACGACGACGACCACATTAAGAAACTGCAAAGGAGGCCATTGGCTATGAAGAGATTCTGAGTCTCATCAGTGCCTAACTGTATTTTGCTTAGGATCCATTTTCTGTACAGAAGGAAGCACATTTTCAGGAGCTTAAGAAAATATGTCAGACTGAAATAAGAATATTCAAAAACAACTGCCTGGCAACGAAAGGTTAAGGAACTCCAAAATCTATCTGATACCAGAGACCTATGGAACTATTATGCTGGAATGAAAGAGCTGTACGGATTGCATGTCATTCCTTATCGGGCACCTTCAAAGCTGCCAACAATACTACAGTTTTCTTAGACAGGCTGAATTGCTGAAAGGAACACTTCGGTTTGCTCTTAAATCACTCTTATTCTGCTGCTGAAGACTTTCTCTAGCGTGTGCCGCAACTTCCTCCACAACCTTGGATGGTAGGAATTTAGAAAGGCTGTGGATAATTTAAAACCAAGAAAGGCTCCTGAGCTCATCCAAAGTGGAGGCTTTTCTCCCTGATTCTTGCAAGGTCCCTGCTGATATGAAGAATTCCACCATTGTCACCACCTTCAAAAAGGCAATCGAAGCATCTGTGGTAATTTACCGTGACATATCCCTGTTCTCCATTGCTGGTAAAGTATTTGCTGGAATTCTGTTTAATTGTCTCCAGATAGTCTCTGAGAAGGAACTTCCTGAATTCCAATACAGGTTCCATCCCTTAAGAGGCACTACTGATATGATCCTTGCAAGACAACTCTAGAAAAAGTGGAGAGTACAACAAAAGCGTTTGCTTTTTGTGTTGTATGATCTGGAAAAGGCCTTTGAGACAGTGCATAGAGAAGCGATGTGGATGGTTTTAAGGTGATTAGGCTGCCCAGAACACACTGTTTGATTGGTACAGGCACTCCATGATAATATGCTTGAGCAAGTATTGTATCAAAATGAAATTTCAGAAGGATTTCCCATCACTATTAGACTTAAGCAAGGCTGTGTACTTGCACAAACACTCTTTGCCCTGTACCTGGCAGCCATGCTCTGAGACATCATCTGAGAACAACACAGGTGCAGAACTTCAGTTTAAGCTTGATGGAGGGTTAACGTAAAGAAATAAATCAATACTGGATTAAAGCCACCGTATATATATTTATTTAATGAAGCTGGTCTTTCAGCCAAATTGCATTGGCCTTCATCGGGGCATGTCAAGTTCTGCTACCAACAGTGAGCAAAGAAAGAAGTCATGACCGTACTATCCACGGCCTACCCCACTAACTGGACTCAAGGATCATCGTGCTGTGCTGTGGTGGTTGGGTGGGAAGTTACTGATTCACCGCCCTCTGTCGACAGTTTCTCGAGTGCATTCCGCTGTGCCATGGTGGTGTTGTGCATGTATTTCTGCAGTACAGGTCTCAATGTATTTGATAACTTGAAGCCGTCTTCCCTGTTGATGTTATTTTTGCACAGCTCTATCTCTATGGCTTCCCTTACCAGTCAAGCTTGCTTACATCAGACAATTGCTGCCTGAGGACTTGACCAATCTGGCAGCAGTTTGTTTAAAATCTACGTACTTCTACTACAAAGGGATTATTACAAACAGACAGAAGGAGCAGCAATGGGTTCACCTCTGTCACTAGTGCTGCTAATATTTTTATGGAACACTTTGCGTCTGCTGCATTAACCACAGTGCCATTGAAACCTAAGTGTTTCTATCATTACGTGGATGATATATTTTCGGTCTGGCAACATGGAAGGGAAACATTAAATGAATTTTTGGAGCACCTAAATTCCATTAACAGTAAGATCAAGTTCACAGTGGAAGTAGAAAATGAAGGTAAATTACCTTTTCTTGATGTGTTAGTATACAAGAAGAATGATGGTACACTAGGCCATGCATTGTACAAGAAACCTGCACATTCTGAAAGATACCTTCATAAGTCCTCACATCACCACCCCTGTCAAAAAGCAGCTCTCCTTCGAATGTTATTTACTAGGGTGAATAACGTTGCAGATGCTGATAACCACTCAAGTGCATTAAGAGAACTGACAACATCCATGTCAGGAGACATAGCACGAGCTGTGAAGATCAAGGAGCCTAACAGGGATAGTACCAACCAGGACTGCAGTAAAAAGAAGAAGGTATTCCTTCCTTACGTGGCAGGTATATTCTTAGGAAGTACAATATAATTCCAGTTTTCACCACAGACTGGAACCTCAAATCTCTGTTTTGACCATTCAAAGAAAAACCTCATCTTGAAACACCAGGTGTGTATGAAGTTCCATGTGGTTGTGGTTGCTCATATATTGGCATGACGAAAAGGCTTGTCAGTACCAGGGTGAAAGAACATACCAGGTCGGTAAAGAATGTCACTCTTTCTGTAACCTCACTACAGTCTACACAACAAAATAAACACATGATAATCATGAAATTGAAAGATTATACAAAATGTTAACATATATTTGAGGCTGCTGAAACTTAAACAACAGGTTGACTAACTTGACAACTACGGAAAAGATGTGGAAAGCGGTGTGGAAACCCTACAAGGCCGATAGGAACGTATCCATTGTGGATAAGAAAAGGTACATGCATACCTGCCAACTTTCCCGATTCAGGCGGGAGACTCCCGATTTTCGACAGTTTTTCCCGCCTCCCGAATATTCTATCTTTTCTCCCGATTTTTTGGTGAACTTCAAACATTTGTTTTCAAATCCCTCCATTTCAGCTTTTTTACGTCAGTGGCCGGAAGTCCTTCGCTCAATGGCCGCTTTCAAACGAAATATCGAAGTTTATTAATGCGAGAAATGTGCGCGAATGTGCGATGTTTATTGAAACCTGTATATCGCGACGTGCATATCGATTGTCAATCTCTCGTTCTCGCGTGCTATGTTCGTGTTCGTTCACGTCAGTCTAGTCGATTCCATCCTCTTTGGTCGATTCTAGAGACTAGTCGCTTTCTTAGTAATATAGTGACATAATTTCAATGATAACGACGGGTGACTTTTCTAGAGATTTTAGAAGCCATTTGGAGACAATTCTGTCTAATTTTAATTTATCTCAATATAAATAAAATGTTTTGTCTGTACATTGCTCAGAATTTAAAAAGAATGATATTTCCATACCGGTCGTGGCCATATTAACAAGGAAATAAGTTTTAATTTTCCGTACTGTCTGTCTGTCTGTCTGTCTGTACGTGCGCAGGCTCATCACGAGAAAGCGGCTGAAGAGAATTTAATGAAAATCGGTATATAACGTCGGGGAATAAGTTGCTACAATCTAGGCCATAAATAATGTTATTCGCGCTGAGTGAAATGGTAGTTTAGGGGAAGGCCTAAAATTTAATTCTCAAATATTTGTGTTATTGTTGGCCCTAATGATAAATACTACATAACTAAAGTTATATATTATTAAATTTTTTATCATTTATGCCTTATACATTTTTACCGTACCGGCTGTGATAAGAGATATTCATGAATTTAGATTTTTTTTTTTGCTAAGTCCATATCAGCGCCGATGTACGAGAAAATGGGTGAACAGAATTGTATGTAAAGTCAGGGAATAAGGAACTACAGTCTATGCTATAAATAATTTTATTCACTCTGTTCGAAATGGTAGTTTAGGGGAAGGTGCCAAAAAAATGTTTAATTACCTATCTTAGTGGTCATATTGAAAAATACTACATAACAAAAGTTACAGAGAATGCAATTTCCGATTATTTGTCTTATTCAGTTTTGCAAGAGACACTTCTCATGATTGATTCGTATAACTTGCACTTCTCAGGGACATTTTTTGCCCCTTGTTAAGGGCATCATCAACCTTTAGGTAACCTTAAGTTCATATGTCTGAAACATTATCTATTCATACATGGATTAATATGTAACATACTTTTCATTGTAATCCATATATGAATAGATAATGTTTCAGACATTTGACCTTAAGGTTACCTACAGACTGATGATGCCGTTAACAAGGGGCGACCGGGCGAGTTGGTCATGCGTGTAGAGGCGCGCGGCTGTGAGCCGCTTCCTTCCAACTCCTAGGCCTTTCCTATCCCATCGTCGCCATAAGACCTATCTGTGTCGGTGCGACGTAAAGCCCGTAGCAAGAAGAAACAAGGGGCGAAACATGTCCCTGAGAAGTGTATATTGTATTATGTAGATTTCATCCACGTAGCACGTGGCTTGTATTGAATAGGTGGTAATAATAGAATAAATTATTTTTGTGATAATTTGCTCATTCAGTTTTACTGTTCTGACTACAATAATATTGGTGGTGATGGTGATTAAATTTTGAAGATTATAATAATGAAGAAAGTCATGAAGGAACGATTGCTTGAATAATACCACAAGAGGGAGTCATGAAAGAAAGGACGACTCACTTTACATTAGATGCTCTAATATCACAGATTCAGAAGAAAACTAAATGTGAAGGCCTCCAATATAGAAAGCTCATAAAATTGATCAACAATAGCATTACATTGACCATTGTTTGTTGTGATGTGCTTTGTATATTCTACTGCCATTTATCTACAATAGACGGGATTACTGCTGGGTTTCAAGTATAACAGCCTGCCTGAATACTGGCGGGAAGAAGCTGGGGAGTGGGGAGTTAGATCTCTCTTCTTTAGCATGCCATTCTTCTGGTTCATAAATTTTCTGATACTACTGGTTCGTTACACACTGGATCATCATAGTATTCCAGCTATTCGATCCCTACTCGGAGGTAGTGATTTGAATGAGCAGTGTGCACACTTAAACAGAATAATTACACAAGAGTGTTTGCGGCTGTCTGCAGCTTGGTCATTCTAGCTCTGAAACTTTGAACTGTTAGATTGACACCGTAGTACCTTTCGCTAAAAGTGAGAAAATGTGCTGTTTTCATTTTATCGAATATTTCGTATGAAATCATTGCTTTTAAACACGACATTCATACTGGCGTCATTGTAATGAGATGTTGACTTCAGTTGGGAAAACTATAAGGACAGTCTTCCTGAAAATTCCGTAGTGAAGCACGGCTACATCAGCTAGTTATTTGATCCAAATAGCATTGCGCTTCGCATAATTGCGCGGGTGCTTGATGCAATATATTAATCTATGCATTTGCTAAGTAATGGCATCTAAGTGCATGACTGATGCACACATCTGGAGAATGAGTTCATACTATTTTCGGTAGGCTTATCAAAGACCGATCATCCCACTCACGCACTTCCTGTGAGGGAATAGAGATGTGTAATTTTTAGCCTTGTAGCCTCGTATAGCAACAGTCGGGCTTTGAGACAATAAGTGTTATAAATATATCGTAGTACTGTGTTGCGCAAGACATGTAGAATAAGCAATTTTGACCAATTGTATCTCCTGATTTCTCCTGATTTTTCCTGATTTTAAAATCAAAATCTCCTGATTTTTGGTTTTGTAAAGTTGGCAGGTATGTACATGCCAATCACCCTCAACTTCAGTTTTACTAACAAAAGAAGATAAAGGTACAAAGCAAGATCTACATACATAAATAGTAATGAAATGAATTTTAAAATCTTGAAGAGATTTGAAGTAAAATAACATTAAAAATAACAATGATGGTTTGAAAATCAAATCAAATCAAAATCAAAATCTCTTTATTTGCAAATGAGGTGTCTACCTCGGTGGCAAATGGTACACTAAAATACATTATTGTCAAGCACTAAATATTAAAATAACAAGAGAAGAAAATTTTTCCTATAATACAATATTATACAATTTACGCTAACAATGTTTTCTATTAAACACACAGCTCATCCTTAATAAATTTATATTGTTTACAAAATTCTACTTATAATATCTCCTGTACTACTTACAAATATAGTCAACTAATATACAGTATGTGGAATTACTTCAAATGATACTATACAACTGGTATAACATTAATATTTACATTGCATTTATTTATTTACTATTTTTTTGTTTTTGTTTTTTACCCGTTCTGGATCCTAAGTAGCATAACGACCTGCTGCGTCTTAACCAGAGCCCCTTTTGCCATACAAACAAAGGCATGTTCAAAATGAAATTAAAATTAACTGCGCCAGTAAATAAAATATTCTACATAGCACGTAACTTACAAATTTTCAACATACATGGCGAATAGTATACATTACACACACTTGTAATTAAACCAAAAAGGAAAATAGAAAACACAAAGTTAAATTTAATTATAAGATTAAAAAACTAATGGCGCTTACAGGTTTGTGTACTACATTATGAAATTAACAAGGAAGAAAAAAAGGAAATGATAAAACTCGATGCAGAGGCAGTTTTTTTTTCTTTCTAAAGTTGCTTTACGTCGCACTGACGCAGATAGGTCTTAAGGCGACGATAGAGGCTAAATTAACTTGCTCCCATACCAAAAACACTTCTAGTATGGAGCAGAGGATTAATTAGCATGAATCGAGGGAAGCAGATCTACGGAAGGCAATCCTGGAGGAAAATTAAATTGAGATGTTAATTACAATTTACTTAAACAAAAGAAAAAGGACTTGCCTCCAAATACTAAATGTTAATTCATCTTGAGGATTAACTGGCAAACGTGAAAATGAAGGGTAAACTCTGACATACATTACTATGGAACCATTACATGAAAATAAGTTAAAGGCTGAAACACAAAAGAATAGCGCATACCCCGAGGTAGGTATCCCACGACGGCACGGACGGCCGGAGCATGTCCGCCCTCTTGGCTGGTCAGATGTTAAAGACATGGAAGAGCGCTTTGCTGCCACCAAAGAGCGAAGAGCCAGAAATGGTGAACCCACGAATAGGCAATCATGCAATCAAGTCTACTCCTGACACTCACATTCACCAATCGAAAACATTGTGACCAGTAGCAATGCTTTTCGAGGTCTTTCTTTCTGACGAAACAGCAAACTACTAGAAAAATCCTACTAACAACAACACATGTATGTACACCCTGTCTCAAAAATAAATACATAATTTCAAAACACAGCTACCTAATACCCACAATTTCACAAAATAATAATTCTTACAACCACAGTTACATAATAATTTAAACACCAACATTTTGCAATGTTCTTTTAGAGTTCCAATTAAATAATTTTTTCCTTCCACAAGTTCAAAACAATAAAAACGATAAAACCATTAATAAGTTTTCAAAACAAATGTGTGTCAAATGTTCAAAGGAGTTTTTCAAAATACAATGAAGAGATTTCATTGACTGTAGCTGTCCCAATGCCAGTCACACTTTCATCCTCCACGGAGAATGCCATAGCAGAACATTTCTACAGTACAGACCAGGCGAAGGTCATCATGCCTGTAAAAGAAGCCATAGAGAGAGAGCTGCACCCAAATAACATCAACAGGGAAGACGGCTTCAAGTTATCAAATAAGCGAAGACCTGTACTGCAGAAATACATGCATAACACCACCCTGGAACAGCGGGACACACTCAAGAAACTGTCGACAGAGTGCAGTGAATCAGCAACTTCCTTCCCAACCACCACAGCACAGCGCGACGATCCTCGAGTCCAGTTAGTGGGGTGGGACGTACGGTCATGACTTCCACGTTCCTTCGAATTTCTTTGCTCACTGTCGGAGGCTGAACTTCACATGCCCTGATGAAGGCCAATGCAATTTGGCTGAAGCTCGGCTTCATTAAATAAATATATATATATAGTAGCTTTAGTCCAGTATTCATTTATTTCTTTACTTTCATACAATGAGCCACGAAAACCTACGTTCATTGATGAAGGGTTATTCAATCAGGCCAGACTCTGATCAGAAAGACTTACTAGTCTCACCGACATAACTGAACTGCATTATGCGAAAGACAACGCTTCTCCAGCTCATACACCTGACAAGCTGCAAATGTCAGTTGACTGTTTCACTATGGCAGTACAAATGGGCGTAGCAACATTGCTGACTGTTTCGAAACATTCGATACTGCACAGCGAATTTGTTGAAGCAGTGTGTCGACGCATGGCGCACTTCCATCTCAAACTGCAAGAGGAACAGTGAATTGAGATGGCATGCTTCATAGCTAAATTCAGTTCACCAATTAAACTGTTTGATGTTCTGGTAACTATAAAATTCAAGGTTCATGAAATATTTAATGAGCAAATGTAGGAAGTACAGTATAATAGTACCAGTATATAGTAATAAATTGCATTTACTTCTTCACTAAGCACTTACAAAGATACTAAAAGATATATGTCCTACCGTTAAAAGCATGCTGGCCGGTCTGAGTGGCTCAGACGGTTCAGGTGCTGGCCTTCTGATCAAAACTTGGCAGGTTTGACCCTGATCCAGTCGAGTGGTACTTGAAAGTGCTCATATACGTCAGTAGATTTACTGGCACATAAAAGAACTCCTGCAGCCAAAATTCTGGCACCTCGGCGCCTCCGAAAACCATAAAGGTAGTTAGTGTGATGTAAAGCAAATAACATTATTAAAAGCACACTGAAACAGAAACTAATTTGAATAATCATAAAATGATTAATGCAATTTAAGAATTCACTATAGATATTCTGTGTGTTGCAAAAGCATACTTTGTAAAATAGTAGTCTAAGTGAACTAACTTGAATAATTACAAAATGAGTAAGGAAATCTAAGAAGAATCCAAAATCGGAATTTAAAGGATTAACAAGGAACCCGAACTAGTTAGGAAAGCACAGTAAAATAGTCGAACTAATTAACCCCATGTCACTACACAGCCTTGAAGGGCCTTGGCCTACCAAGGGACTGCTGCTCACCCCAAAGGGCTGCAGATTACGAGGTGGTGTGTGGTCAGTACGATGAATCTTCACAGCCATTATTGTTGGCTTTCTAGACCGGAAAATATTTTAACTAAATGAACTAATTTGAAGGATTATACAACGAGTAATTAAATTTTAGAAGAGTCCAAGGTCGGTATTGTGTACGTACAGCTACAGGCTTGACCTGATCCAGTTTAAAAATCTACTTCAAATTGAAGTTTATAAACATAATTTTCAAAACATTTGCACTTGATAAATGGGAACATGTTCCTGCTATAGTATGACCCTGCTTTGAGAACAATAATATCCTTTTCTTTGTATAAAACAAACCCGTTACATTGCAGAGTACATTGTTCTTTTAGTAACATGACTCGCAAGGAGTAGAACCACAACTGTAATGTAACAAAGTCCACAAGGTTTTGTAGTAGCAGTCAAAGGGACGCACCATCATTCAAATATTATGAAAGAATCAAATCAACTCCTCAAGATTTTGGATTGACGTCCCTTTTGACTAAAACCCTCATAAATACAAACTACTACCAATGGAAAATCTGATCATAAAAACAAGACTAGTTCGATGAACCTAACTAATTGAACATTTTACTGTTCAAAACTATTAAATACAGTAGCAAGGCTTAAAATTAAAACTTGGAAGCTGAATTCCAACGTATCCAAGATTTTAATTTTCAGACACCAATACGTTTTAACTATAATTATGAATCAAATTTTAACATAGAAGTCAAATTACAATTGTTTTTACTAAACTAGAACTTTGAGAAAACAATTTTAGCCAAATTTTCAACATTTGAAGATACTGTGTTTTGGACGTCAATTACTTTACGGTTATTCCAATTTTAGTATAGTCATTCATATTGTTAAACTATTAATGTGTTCATAAATTCCTATGTTTATATATTTTATTACTTAATTTTAGAATTATAATTAAGCACAAATTTGTCAAAGCAAATCACCTTGAGATGATTATATAGACTGAGGATGCTTGAAATTCAAGCGAAACAAGTCCCTATAAAACAGTGTTGTAGCATTATGATCTAACAACATAAAACCAATTGTATTGAAAAGATGGAATAAAAAATCACAATATTGTAAGCATATTATAGCAAATTCAATACGGGTCTAATCATGAGATTAGTTACATGTAATACGTAGAGTCTATTAACGAGGGTTGGCTCATCTTCAGGGCAACGTCACACGGAGTGTTTCTATCGAGGCAAGAGGGTAAACAAAGCACCATCACTGTTTCAAAGCTGTGCTGTTTCGAAGCATCAATGTAGCTGGAGTTTCTGTTCACGCGATACGACACACTCGCTGCTTCGAAACAGTGAAGCATTGATGTGTCGAGGCATCGAGACAACTGATTGCGCTAGCTCAGTGTTTCAAAGCATACACACACTAGCCAACTATGTAGGGCATATGAGATTTGGTCTAACCATCAACATTCCTCAAAACAAAGATACTCGTGCAGTCAGCTCCTGGAACTGCCTTTCCAGATTTCAGTACTTTTGTCTCCAGTATGCCTCTAGAACTAATAGATCAAATCAAAATCAAATCAAAATCTCTTTATTTGCAAATGAGGTGTCTACCTTGGTGGCAAATGGTACACTAAAATACATTATTGTCAAGTACTAAATATTAAATTAACAAGAGAAGAAAATTTTCCTATAATACAATATTATACAATTTACGCTAACAATGTTTTCTATTAAACACACAGCTCATCCTTAATAAATTTATATTGTTTACAAAATTCTACTTATATCTCCTGTACTACTTACAAATATAGTCAACTGATATACAGTATGTGGAATTACTTCAAATGATACTATACAACTGGTATAAGATTAATATTTACATTGCACTTATTTATTTACTTTTTTTTTTTTACCCGTTCTGGATCCTAAGTAGCATAACGACCTGCTGCATCTTAACCAGAGCCCCTTTTGCCACCACTTTTCAGAGTTCCTGAAGGGCCTTCACAGCTACCGTAGCGGTCCCAGGGCCCTCGAAGTCCCCACTGTACTTCACCCCTACAGGCAGTCCCCTACTTGGGCTGTCCAAACTCCTTAGACCAGGGGATGGAATTAATTTAATCACACACATTTATTATTTACAATATCCTGCACTGGTCGAATGCCCTCTAACATTTAATTTATTATCTCTGTTGTTGTTTATTCTCTTCTTGAATATCTGTACAGATTTTGGAAAAGGATCAAACACTACCCCTGGTAAACTGTTCCACTCCTTCACACCCTTCCCAATGAATGAAAATTTACCCCAATCGCTTCTGCCAAAATTCCTTCTAATTTTATATTTGTTGTCAGTCCTGCCGATATAATTATTTTCCAACTGAAGCCTCTCACGGATATCTCCCCATGCTTCTTCTCTTGTATAGGCTCTATATAATCCTATAAGTGTAGTTTTCTCCCTTCTCTTACTTAAAGTTTCCCACCCAAGTTCCTTTAACATTTCTGATACACTACTCTTTCTCCTGAAATCCCCTGTTACAAATCTTGCTGCTTTCCTCTGCACACTATCTATTTCTTTTATTACGTATTCTTGGTGAGGATCCCAAACACTGTTTGCATATTCCAATAATGGACAAACCATATTCAAGTAACTTTTTTCTTTTAATTCTTTGTTGCATCCTTTAAGTAGCCTCATTATGACATGTAACGATCTGTATGCTTTCCCAACAATGTCATCAACATGACCCTTCCAGTGCAAATTACTTTCAAATCTCACACCTAAGTATTTGCACTTGCCATCTTTTGGGATAACTACCTCATCCAAAGTATATTCAAATTCAGTTTTAAAGCTCCTGTTTGTAAAAGTTTGTAACAGTTGATTTGCCTCCATTAACCTTCATATTATTTTCTTCAACCCATTGTTGGATACTTTCAGGGTCCCTTTGTAATTCTGAACAATCCTCAATGTTGTTTATTTCCTTATAAACAATTATGTCATCTGCATACAATCTTATTTTTGATGTTATATTGTTCCCTAAATCATTTGCGTATATTAAGAAAAGTAACGGACCGATTACAGTATACTACCCTGTGCAATTCCCTTCCAAACTTTCTCTTCCTGAGATACATTATTTCCTACTTTGACTTTCTGAACCCTTGAATTTAGAAATGTTTTTATTCAACGTGTAACCCTTACGTCCAATCCTATTCCCTCCAATTTCTTTAATAATATTCCATGTTCCACTCTGTCAAAGGCTTTGGAAAGATCTATGGCTATGCAATCTAACTGACCTCCTGAATCCAACTGATCTGATATGTCCTGCTGAAATCCCACCAGTTGTGCCTCACAAGAAAATTTCTTTCTAAATCCATACTGGCTCCTCATGAACCAATTTTTATCATCACATATCCCTCTGATGTACTTCGATATTAAACTCTCCAGTATTTTACAAACTATACTGGTCAAGCTGATTGGTCTGTAGTTCTCTGGTTACCTTTTATCACCCTTTCCTTTATAAATTGGTATTATTATAGATTCCTTCCATTCCTTTGGTATTACACTATTATTTATGACATAGTCAAAGAGAAATTTTAAATAAGGCACTATGTACCACCCCATTGTCTTTAATACCTCCCCATTAATTTGATCACTTCCTGCTGCTTTTCCTTGCTGAAGCAGTTGGATTTCTCTGAAAATATCTTCGTTTGTGAATGAGAAGCTTCTTGTTTCCCTCTGTCTCTCTCCCTCTCTATCTTCTGTTTTGGTTTCCAACTCTTGACAATCATCTACTGAATCTCTAAATTCCCTACTAAATAGGTTTGCTTTCTCAGTATCTGTTAAATAGTGTTCACCCCCTTCTCCCACCATTGTAGGAATTTGGATTCCTTTTCCTTTTTGATTCCTGATATATGAATACAGCTTTTTCCATTTCCCTTTGTGGTCATTACCCTCTTGAAGTATGCCATTCATATAATTCTCTTTTGCTTCCTTTTTCACTCTATTCAGTTCCCTCATTAGCTGTTTTTTAGTTTCTCTACTCTCCCTACCCTCTTTGATTTTCCTGTTTACTATTCTACATTTTCTTTTTCATTTTCTTATTTCCCCTTGCATAATAAACAGGGTCTGAGGTCATTTTACCCTTCTTAACAGGTACAAATCTCTTCTCTCCTTCCCAAATGATTCCTTTAAATTTAGCCCAAAGTGTATCCACGTTACTCCCTTCACTTATCCAACAACTGAATTGTGATTTAAGGTAAGTCCCAAATTCATCAACTTTAGTTTTTCTGTACAATTTCTTGTCTTGTGTAACCCTCTTATTAAGCCTTTTTGGTACGAGTCCTACATCCATTATTACAGCCTTATGGTCTCCTGTTCCTTCAATTACCTCAGTTTTATCAACAATTTCCCATGGTTTAACCAAGAATACATCTAGTAAGTTATTGAGACGAGTCGGTTCTTGTACTACTTGTGTAAATCCTCCCTCCCAAATTAACTTATTTGCCAGTTACTGTTCATGGGCTTCACTTGCAGCTCCATTCCATTCAACTTCAGGCAAATTTAGATCTCCCCCAATTATTACCATATCATTATTATTGTTTTTACGAGTATTATCTATTATTTTCTCAAAGATTTCCATGTCTCTTTCCTCTCTTCCAGGCCTGTATGTTCCTATAATTCCCACCTCCTTCATATTATCACAAACTAATTTTATCCCTAATATTTCCTCCCTCTCATCGGTAAACCATTCATGTGAACAGTAAGTTTCCTTCACCAGAATAAACACCCCCCCTCCTCACTTTTTATCTCCTCGGTCTCTACGATAGACTGTGTACCCTTCTGGAAATACTTCTCTATTACCCACCCCTTCTCTCAACCACGATTCCACTCCTATCACCACATCAGTCTCATAAGATTCCATCAATGTACCGAATTTTAATTGTTTATTTACTACACTTTTTTTTTTTTTTTGCTAGGGGCTTTACGTCGCACCGACACAGATAGGTCTTATGGCGACGATATTTACTACACTTTGACAGTTTACCAAGAGCAATCTCAGACCCCCTTCCTCCCTAAAACTTGACTGTTGCAATTGGGTAACTTGAAATTCCTTACTATCCTGAGTTTCTTTTTCTAGTTGACTGAGCCAGCTTGAAGTACAGCTGGCTCTTTCTACTAGTTTTCCTGGTCAGTATTATAACTCAAGGGAGTTGCCTGTTTTACAGTACATATCTTAAGATTAATAAAATCTAGAACAATATTTGCTATCTTTTGTTTACCTGAATTGTTTAGATAGAGGCCATGTTTTATATAACAGTATCTCTCAAAACTGCTGCATTCAATAACCTGAGTATTCCGAAAATGTTTACAAATTTTAACAATATCTGTATTGACCTTGTCCACTTCAATGTTCACACACGAGTCTCTACTCAAATCATGCCTGTGGGGCACATTCACTACAAAAATGTTAGTGTGGGTCAGCTTCCCTAGTGTATGTTTAAGTTGTGATCTTACATTCTTGGCGTCGTCGTGAGCTACGTCGTTCGTCCCACCGATGATAAGCACTGCATCGCCGCTCCTCTGTCAAGTAACTGCTCAACGGAGGAGGACATGGAGACCAGAATACATGGTGCCATACAGCTTTCGGCTGTCTTACACATGGGGTCTTCCTGAATAAAGATCTAAGAATGTATACAAAATAGGGTGGTGTATCATCTCCACCCTGCTGTATGCATGTGGAAACTGGACTCTGTATCACTGTGATATGAAGAAACTAGAACCCTTCCATCAATGTAACTCAGATACATTCCAAACACAACAGTTCTAGAGAGGTGTAGAGGTCACCAACTGAGTGCATGACAGATGATGGACTTTCTTGAAAAGTTGCATGTGGTGAAATCAGGAGACTGCATTTTGCCCCTCTGAAGCACTATAAAGATCAGGAGCACTGACAATGGTATATCATTGCAGCACAACTACTGCAGCTGCTGTTGGAACATCCTAGACAGGAAGACCACAACCTCCACCAACCAATGTAGTCGTATGTTTCATGCCAGGATTGGTATCCTTAGCCGTCAAAGGCACCTGCATGCCTCAATTCAAGGATTGGAAGAATCGTAGGAGAAATATGAATACTCAGATATGAGAATCAGTCGCTGCCTGAACAGGATGTAATGCGTTGAAAGTTTATTTAGAGTACAGTGTCGTCGTGAACGATGCTGATGTACACTTGCGGTAGATGTTTAAGTGGATACTTTCTTAAAATGGATTCGAAGACAGAAGAAGCTCATGCTACAGTGAATATGTCAATGTTCTGTTGTGTTTATTTTGTTTGTTACAGATGAGGTGAGCCATCTGTGGTTTACGACCTTGGAGTTATCAAGCTATGAAGATCAAATCACCGACCAATACTGCCTAACTTACGACGATGCTAGGAAGGTGTTTCTCAGTGCGCAGGAGTGGCTGAATAAGGCAAAGCAGTACTACACGCTAGACAACCATGCATCTGATTATGTTCAGATTGTCCAAGATTTGAGCCAGTTGTACAAGTACTTGGTGTTTTTTGAAGATGATGAAGAAAGGTAATCATTTGTGATTTTTCTTAATTTCATGTTATATTTTGTAGATAGCTTGGAGTACAGTGGCGTTCGTAGTATACTAGGAAAGTTGGTCATTACTGGAGATCTAATCTGTCTGTTTAATTATCTGCAAACTAGCAATACTGCAAGCACAAATCGCAATTAGTCTTAGAGAGCGGAATGGTAATTGCATATTACCAGTGGAGTTGACTGTGTTTACTAATAAACAGGTGAAGCAGGTCTACCACATCTTGAAATGAAAGGACCAAAATAAATTATTTTATTGATCAATTATGTCTCATTACATCCTTAATATCTCAAAAAATTTACACAACACCTTCTGGGAGTTTGGTGTTGAAAGGTAATTTGGACTTTAATGAAACTTCAAACCCATGAAAACTATATATAGATCATTGCTCAGGAAAGTGTGTTTCCTATTGGGTGAAAAGAAAATGCTTACACTGGTGTATTTACGTGGTTTTGTTTCTGGGCCTCGGTTTTGAGAGTTTCGAATGTCTGATTTTTCTATAAATTTTGTGGCGATAAGGTTCTGTGTTAGTTTTCTGGGGTGTTTGGAAGTGCATCAATAATTCTTGAGCATTCTTATTTTAAACATTGCTACATCTTTGTTTATTAGTATAGATTTGTGTTCATTTTGAGCCAGCACACATGTTTTGTTCGTAGGCACATTCATGCACTCAGGTTATTTTAATTCATCCTGACCTGTATTGATCTGGATCACTGAGTGAATTCAGGTAGACTGTTAGTCTAACCTCGCCCCTACTGCCAATGAGTGGATCACCTTCTCATAAATCATTGGGTGTGAGTTGTCTGAGCATCCTACATACAACTGACCATGGGAAAAGTAGGGTGAAGTCTATTCAATTCCTGTAGTTCAGTTTTGATTTTCTGGCTCTGTGATTTGTTGATTGTCATCCCAGGGAAGTGAGTCCTCTTACAAGGAATAGGGTAGTCCGAAGGCACCTTTGGAATGCGAGGAATGTAAATACTTTTACCTATACCGGTGCCTGTTATTACTGCTTTCTCAATTACCCTAGTTCGGCTCCACGGCTAAAGGGTTAGCGTGCTGGCCTTTGGTCACTGGGGTCCGGGGTTTGATTCCCGGCAGGGTCGGAAATTTTAATCATGATTGGTTAATTTTGCTGGCATGGGGGCTGGGTGTATGTGTCATCTTCATCATTTCATCCTCATAACGACGGGCAGGTCGTCTACGGTCGTCAAATCAAAAGACCTGCACCTGGCAAGCCCAACTTGTCCTCGGACACTTCCAGCACTAAAAGCCATACACCATTTCATTTCAGTTACCCTGTGATTCAGGTTTCTGAGGCACATGGTGGGAGAACCAACCTTAAGTGTAAGTTTATTTGGAGGTATCCCAGGAGAAATCAGAGAATCGAGAAACTCAATACAGTAATTGACAGAATCACTGTCAGTTGACAGGTAGGTTCTTTCTTCCGTTGAGAAGAGGTGTAAACACCTACTGTTGATATTATCAACTGTCTCATTCTTGGGAGTGAGGCTAACTCTCTTGCAGAACCATTCCAAAGATTTGGCCTGAAGGTTGCCAATGTCTGGATACTCTACTACATTATTGTAAGCCAATTTTTTAAAAACCTTTTTCTTGTTTCAAAAGATGCCACTGGGCTTAGAATCAGTGTTGTTAACAAGGTCAGTGAAGTGTACAGACACCACTTGTTGATGCAAAAAGAAAAAATTCTGTAGCTGCCATAAGTAAGTTTTTGCCATCATGTATATATAGGCTTGTTCAGGTCTGGTTTCATCAACAGCTGTTAAATATGTACTAACAGGTTGTTAGTTAACACCATGTTTTAAATTTAATATCGTGTTAAGATTTTTGCATTTCTTCAAACATCATCATCATCATCTTCCTTCCAAGTATTGGGCCATGTGTCCCGTTACGGTCTTGCATTTTTCCTTTTGCAAGACTTGAAAGCAATCAAACGCCTTCCGACAGGTTGCTAGCCTGAAGGAAGTAAGACCATTGGTGGGGCTGCCACCTCTCAGCTAATGGACTAGCTGAAATTACAGCATTTCCTCCGTAATTGATGTAATGGTTATACCGCCGTGACTCGGTCGACAGGGCCTCATCTGTGGGAACAGATTTATTCATCCCGGGAAGGTGAAGTTGGCATTTGGTCAGGAGAGGTTATGTCATCATCATCTTTCCAAGTATTGGGCCACGTGGCCTGTTACGGTCTTGCATTTTCTCTCCATCGCTTCACTGGACGTCCTATAGATCTCTGTCCTCTTGGTTGATAGCGTAGGATCTCCTTTGGTAGTCTTCCATATTCCATCCTTTGAACGTGACGTTTCCAGTTTTCCTGGTAATCATAGATGTAATTGATTACTGGTTTCACATTCTGTCCCTTAAGCACATCTTCATTTCTTATACGATCCCATTTTGTATAGCCTGCTGTTCTGCGCATGAACGTCATTTCACATGCTGTAATTCTGGAAATGTCTTGAGTTCTTATTGTCCATGCCTCACTGCCATAGCGAAGGGTGGCTCTGGCTAAAGTGTTATCAAGACGTAAGCAAGTGTGTTTTTGGACAAGAGATGGCTTTATGATATGATCTATGATTCCTGTTGTTCTGGTAAATTTGGTTATTTTTGCATAGATATCAATTTCCCCTTGGTAAGATAAATTGTATCCCAGATAGTTGAATTCGTTGACTCCAAAATTTTATTATCTAAACAGATTTTACTGGGGATAGGGTCCTTCCCCTTAAAGGCCATTATTTTGCTCTTTTTTGGTGAAATGATCATGTTGAATTTTGAAGAGACTTTTTGGAGATTAAATACTGACCACTGAAGATCATCTTCTGATGATGTTACCAATGCAACATTATTAGCAAAGAGTATGGCATCTAGATGTGTGAGAGATCTTCTGACTGGGATTGGTCCATGCCTTTCATGCCTCCATTCCTGCATTATGTTGTTCATGTAGATTATGAACAACAAAGGAGAAAGTCCACAACCTTGTCTCACACCTTTGCTGATCGGTTCCCATTCAGTCTGATGATTACCTAACTTTATTGCACTAAGGTTGTACATGTGTTAACTGTTGTGGGACAATATCTTCTGCTAAGATATTAAGAAGTCTGTTCCTGTCAAATCAACAAATTCTATGTGAGTTTCCAAGTTAAATTCCCTGCATTTTTCTACTAAGATTTTCAAGGTAAAGTAAGCATCAGCACATGAGCGTCCCTGTCGAAATCCATGTTGTTCATTTCCAATCACATTTTCATAATACGTGGATAATTTTTCTTTGACAATATTAGAGTAAATTTTGTAACCTGAGTTGAGTATACTTATTCCTCTGTAATTTCCACAATCTTTTACACTGCCCTTCTTATGAAGAGGAATAACTATAGCTTTTTGCCAATTCTCTGGTGGTCTGTTGCGATTCCAAATTAAATTGTTGAATTTGAGAAATCTTTGCTTCAAGATGTCACTGGAGTACTTGAATAGTTCTGCATTTATTGAGTCTTCTCCAGAAGCTTTTCCATTTCTAAGTTTTCTTAGTATTAGCTCCAGTTCTTCGAGTGTAATGGTTTCCGAAGACTTGTTAAGAAATGTTGGCTGAAGAAATGGCTCAATATTTGAACCTCTCCAAAGGTTCCGAAATTAAATGAGCCACTCTGTTAGAGGTATTGTATTAATGTGTATGTCTCCTTTTATATCATTATTCAGTTTCTTGAGTATTTTATTTGTCTGTGGTTACGGTCTTGTTATATCGGTCTCCAGGTGTGAAACAAAGTTTTCCCAACTCTTTCTGTCTTTTTTCCACACTTCCCTTTTTGCTATTGCTCTCTTGTGGTGATACTCTATTTTATCTTCTAATTTACTAGGTGACAACATTTTTTTATAAGCATTTCATTTGTCTGAAAAAACTTTTTCAATTTCTTCATCCCAGATTCTTAAACCTTTTTTCCTTTGCCATTTTTTCTTAACTCCCAAACTCTCAAAATTAAACTGCTTTAAAATTGAACACAAATTAGACCACTCCATTTCCACGTTGTCACTAACTGGTGTCATCTGTGTCTGTCTGGTACAGCCATTTTATACTGAGGTCACTTAATAGGTTAACCTTGTAAGAAGTTTTAATTTCTTGTGTGTTTGTTTGTTTCTTTTATACCATCTAGGCCTCAGGCGAATAGGTGCTACTAATAGATAGTGATCAGTTTCCAATTCAGGGCCTCGATAGACTCTTGTATCCAAGATTAAATCTTCCAATTTACCATTCTCCGTTTTTCGAGGGACCATGAAAATAAAACGTACAATACGGGAAAACGGAAAATCCGGGAATGGATGAAAACCATCAACAGTTTGGCTAAACATCACAAAAATGAAATATGTATAATTATAATCTTACAAAACTCCTAAACCAAACCAAACTACAGCCCCAGTGGGACTTTGCCTGCCAAACGACCGCTGCTCAGCCCGAAGGACTCCAGATTACGAGGTGCGCATGGTCAGTGCGACGAATCCTCTCGGCCGATATTCCTAGCTCTGTAGATCGGGATCGCCATCTCACCATTAGATAGCTCCACAATTAAAGGTAATCACGTAGGCTGAGTGGACCTGGAACCAGACTTATATCCAGGTAAAATTGCCTGACCTGGTCGCAATCGAACCCGGGCCTCTGGATGAGAGGCGGCCATGTTAGACCACGAAACCGCATTAATTACCGGTACGCGAGTTCAAAATCTCGATACTTTATATTCAGTTTTACAGGGGAATCTTCGTCAGTTTCCCGTGAAAACTTCTTTCAGTTTAGCGACTTTGATTAGGCTAGACAAACTCTTAGAAAAATCTAATACCGGTAACGCCAAGCCAAACGACAATCGACCACAAGTATAGTAATAGCCACGTAACGAAATACCCCAGAAAGTAAATATCGCCGCCCGATGCTCTTCTTTTCTCTATTTTGTAATGGCTGATCACTGCTGCCAACCTGCCTGGTTACATATTAAAATCACCAGACATAACCAAACAAACTAACCTCAATGTAAACACCGATAATAAATGTTTCCCTACCCTAGTAAATGATAAAAGTTAAGATGAAATAAATCAAGATATTCATCATTAAGTCGGTTTCCACGCTCAATGAGAAATTTAGGAAATAAACACCCTTTCTCACTCAAATTAATGTTACATATATCTGTCTTTATTTTGATATGCAGTAGGCGTACTATAACCATATTCTTGAAAATAGGGGCGTGTTAAACGATGCAATTTGTTTAATAAGTCTTTGCAGTGTGATTTTCGAAAGTCCAATGACTTCCCTTTCTTTTACGCGAACATTTCCTTCTCTCTTCAATACCGGTAACCCGTAGCCTAAGGAGAGAGATTGGGCATATTTTCAGCCTGCAGGCTGGTTATATCTTCACGGTTATCAGGAAACATATAGGAATACTAATGTGCCAAGCTACGTGAACGGAAATTAGGTCAGCTTCAAGCTCACTGCAGAATTGAATATTAGTTCTACTATCTACTTCTATCGTTTTCACATACACCGAGGTGCCAGTATTTCGTCCCGCAAGAGTTCTTTATGTACCAGTAGATCTAGACATGAGGCTGGAGTATTTGAGCACTTTCAAATACCGCCGAACTCGAATCCGCCAACATGAGCTAGTCATACATTCTCTCCTTCACTCGCTTAAAATAATGTTAAACATTTCCTGCCTTTATTCTGATTCTGATGTATGCATTACTATAACTGCATTCTTAAAGAAAGGGGGGAGGGAATATAGATTGAATAATTCATTGCGGTTTCTGCAAGTTCAAGGACTTACCACATAAGACATATGTCCTTCCTTTTAATAATAATGCTAACAGCTTTACATCCCACTAAGAACTTTTACGGTTTTCGGCATTTGGCATTTTAAACATATTTTCAGCTTACAAGTTGGTGTATCTCAAGCTTACAACATTACCAGATTTTTACATATATATTGGCTTAAATCACATGAAGACAGGTTGTGATGCAAGAATTGGATAGGAAAGAGGGCTAGGATTTAAGATGTAAATAAGCGTACAGACACAGCACTAGCCTGAAATGAAAATGACGGGCAAAAAAAAAACTTCAGACCTGCCAACTGTGGGGTTCGAATACATCACCATCTCCTGAAACCAAGCTAACAGCAATGTGATCAAACTGCACAGCCAGTTCACTCAGTTTCCTATGACGCGTAATAGGCCTACCACATGGGCGACCCACTTACCTGTATATGGATCTTCAATTCTTCAATTATACATGTATGCAAAAACATTATGCACCTTAGTAAGAGGTACTTCCCTAGTTGGTTCTCTGATTGGTGCACGTATAACAAATATGTTTGGGAAGAAATACTTTTATTTTATATTTATTTATATCATAAAGAAGTCATGTTGTCATAGCAAAACGAATACGCAACGAAGAAATGAATCCGAAGAGATAAGCATTATTTACTGCATTAAATATTAGTTTATTTACATGTTAAGCGATATGTAGTAGTAATAACAATAACAACAACAAACGTGTGCAATAAGGAAAAAGGAAATAAATACAAGTAAATATAAATATAATTTACAACATTTAGAGCCATTCCATGGTCACTGAATTACAAAGCAGGGGTATGAATAAACAAACATAATAAACATGAATACTAATATTTAAAAAGCAAAAAGCAAAGTCATCTCCGTACAAACCATGAAAGCCATTGGAAAGGGGGAAGGTGAAGGCTTCCACTATCCATGACGTTGGCACTTGGTGGGGTGGGGTGGAGTGGTTAGCTCAACGCATGACCGCCTTTGCCCCCAATAGTTAACTGGTACTCATTTATCATACGCAAAACATTCCTTCCAAATTACGTTAAACCTCTGTCACTCATTATTATTATTATTATTATTAATAAATTGCAAATGGGAAATACCCCGGTGGCAACGGTCACTTACAGTAATGTGATAATAAAGTTAACATAATTACCCAACTACAACAAAGAAACAAACAAACAAACAAACAACAAGAGTACAAGAAGCAGATATATGGAAGGAAAATATAACAAGAATTACTGCTAGTTTAATATTCTAAATCGAGCAACATCATATACAAATTCACACACAACTTAAGTATTTACAGTGCTTAACAATTTGGCTTACAATATTATAGGTTGACCTTACTACTAGCTTAACATTATAAGTGATAATAAAGTGAAGTTAAACCGTAATTACCCTACAACAACAACAACATTACAACAAGCAAGAAATACTACTAATTAAACTTTCTAAATCCAGTGTCATTATATACATATTCACACACAACTTAAGTATTTCCAGTACTTAACACTACAAATTACAATACTATAGATTGAACTTACTACTAGCTTAACACTACAAGTGATAATAAAGTTAAATCATACTACCCAACAACTACAACAACTCAAGTACAAAAAGGAATTCCATGGAAAAAAATATTACAAGAAATACTACTAGTCATTCTAAATCCAGCATCATGTACAGTTTCATACACAATTTAATTATTTCCAATACATCCGTATGCTGGTTTCTGGCCCTAATTTTATGCTTATGATAATTTCTCGATAAGTATGAGGGAGGTTAGATAGATAGATAGATAAAGAATGGGTGAACCCTGCCTTCGCAGGGCTCCACACGTAGGTCTGTGAAGACCCTTTGTGTCCCTTAAACGGGTTTGCCTAGTCCAGACCTAGTGCTCCTATAAAGGATACCAGTGCCCGGATGTTGGCATTCCTGATGTCTTCCAGGCTCACGAAATGTGAGCCAAGGTATCGATGTCTAGTGCTTGCAAGAGCCTCACACTGACATAACACATGCGCGGAGGTCTCCTCCTCCCTACCGCATCTTCTACACATCGGATCCTGACTGATTTTCATGATGTGTAGGTGTCTCTGTAAGGTATTGTGGCCTGTCAACAGTCCAACTACCATTCGCATTCTGGTCCTATTCAAATTTATCAGGACCTTTTTATAACTTTGGCTAGGCCCTTTGATAAGTTCACGTGCCTGCCTTGCTATAGTTAACCTCTTCCAAATGTCTTAAGTGAGACTGGTTTGTCCACTGGGATATTACCAGTTTCACGCTTCGGAGTGACACTCCCAGGAAGGGCTCTGGTCCTATAAAAGGACCTTTTGAGCCTTGTTTCGCTAGTTTGTCAGCTTCTTCATTTCCACTGATACCTGTGTGCCCAGGGACCCGTAATAGGGTAACTGAGCTAAATTCACACAGCTGATCTAACATCCTTTGGCATTCCCATACCATTTTTGATGTTGTTTTAACTGCACATAGTGCTTTTAACGCTTCCTGGCTATCGCTGCAAATAGTGATACAATGAGGGAGGTTATAACCTATTCCTAATACAACTCCAAGCAGCCCTTCCCGTATAGCTCTTATAAAGACCACACAGGCGAGCTCTAGTTCTTCTAGATTCAAGACTTTCCCAATTAATGGTATTCCTTCTATTCCCAGTTACGAAACGCATCGCTCTTCTTTGAACTTTCTCTAGGGAATTTATTAAACCAACATGCAGATCCATATTCGAGAATGGGTCTTACAACGTATTTATAAGGTTTATTTAAACCTACTAGGGTGGTGAGCACATAAATAAGAATTCAATGAAAGTATTTTCCTTCTGGACCTTCATGCCAGACAGATTTTTTTTTTTAAACAAATTTTTTTTCACTATAATATGATTTATCTATAGAGCAAAACCGCTATGCAGTGTGCGTATCATAGCAATCGAGATGGAATTGGTAATGTACTATGTATCTGTAGAGCCTATATACGACTTTTTACAATTACTTCTAAAGTGAATTTCAGCTGTGTGACAACGCTGAAAAGACTATGGACTTAGAGATTGGCATTCCTGAAGAGGGTTTTCTACACTTTCCCATTTTCACACATTGATTCAAGAGTCTGTATTGACTTGTGACAAAACCACTGTATTCTTCCGAAAACCACTGATAGGGACAGGTTTGGTTGTGATCCACCGAAAACAAATTATAATGACCGGTTAGGTAGTGATCCATCGAAAACCACTGATTGTCGCAGGGTTAGGTTAGGTTTGACAGGATTTGTAATTGAGCGACTGTTGTCATTGAAAAAACTGTCGTGACGACTGAAGGCAATAAACATAAAACTGAATCCATTGGTCTACAAAGTTTTCATTCAGTAGATACGCTAGGAACTGGCGAACCAAAACCGTACATACAAAGTTTACAGGAATCAACAAAACAGGATATTAATTCGTGGTACTCATTGTTCTTTAAAGAGAAGAAATATCCTGTCAACAATAGCTGCAGTGAACATGCTTTTTCACTATTATTGTCTGGCCCCATGGCTAAATGGTTAGCGTGCTGGCCTTTGGTCACAGGGTGTGGGTTTGATTCTCGACAGGGTGGGGAATTTGAACCACCGTTGGTTAATTTCTCTGGCACGGGGGCTGGGTGTATGTCGTCTTCATCAACATTTCACTATTATTGTGTAAAATAGAAACTTACTAGTTTTGACAAGTACAGTATGTTCAACAGCGACTCCTGAATGATGACGCGCAGGATGTCCAACCTCACTAATCTATGTTCCAGACTATTTCTACTTAAAAAATTGTATTTGTCCTTTAATGTGATTTTGCAATTTTTGCTGAATATTTATGTGGCTGAAATGAAGGTGGATAAGCTACATGGTCTCCTTTATATAGGAAGAATGTATCGTGGAAATTAACTCAATTTCGGTTTCATGTACATTACAGTTTCTCTAAGATATATTGATAGTAATTCAGTCATGTACGACGACGATGTATTTCATGGTAAAGACAGCTGCCTCTGTGGATCAGTGGTAGAGTGACGGCCTCCGAATCCCAATATAGCGGGTTCAAACCCGGCAGAGGTAGTCGGATTTTTGAAGGGCAGAAAAAAGTCCATTCGACACTTCATGTCGTACGATGTCGGCATGTAAAAGATCTCTGGTGACGCATTTGGTGTTTACCCGACAAAATTCATTAAATCTCAGCCACAGACGCCCAAGAGAGTTTCGGTTTACTCGGTCTGCCATCTAGTGGGCCTAGAGTATAACGGAACGTCAAAATTGACGAGCAGACAGCCAGATGGCGTCAACTTGAAATGTCTGCACATGGTAGCTGAGGCCATACGATTATTATTATTATTATTATTATTGTTATTATGGTAAAGACAAATTACTTTGCAATGCTATCTATCTTAATGGTAATGTACTATGTACCTCTACTAGTGTAGGCTACTGAGTGCTTGATTCGAAGCAGTGTATCGATTCATTCAGTGTCCGAGTGAATCGATTCACAGGAACGGCAAGCTCATGGCACACAAATCATGCACAATCACGGCTCAGTGAGCCACACGACACACACGGCTCCTTATAGGCACACTGGACACTGGCGGGGAGTCGAGCTTTCGCTGCAGTGAGCCACAGTGAATCATGGCACACTGAAAGAATCGTACGCAGTCATGGATCAGTGAGACACAACACACACATGGTTCATTATCGGTACACTGGACATTGGCGGGGAGCCGAACTTCCTCTGAAGCAATACATACAGAGTCATGGTACACTGAAAAAATCGTATGCTATAATGGACTCTCGAGCTCAGCTCATTTGAAAATAATACCTATTCGCATCCACTGTCCTCTTCTTACAGGGAGTTTTAAACAATACATGGATTTATTTGCAGTGTTAAAAAGATAGAACACAATTCCAAAGTACCTAGGTTGTAAGTAGGTAGTCAATTAGGTTATTCTAATTACTGTATTAGTTTAATCAATCAGTATCTTTATAACTAGTTGATGTTCGACAATTACTTAAACTCAGCTCTCTAGCCTCCACACCTGGCTGAGTGGCTCAAACGGTCGAGGCGCTGGCCTTCTTAACCATGACTGTAAATTAAAGGAAAAATAAAAATTAATTTCTGTAACATCATTAAACATCATTCAGTAGAAGGAAATATTCAATTAAGTATAATTACCACTAATTGATCCTTCCTCCATTTCGTTGTTGGTTGATGCTCAACAAGCTTACAGTGATATGGTGCATTATCCATTACAATAACACAGGGTCCTATATTTCTTAATCCTACGATTAATTGCGTCTTCACCCACATCTGAAATTTCTCACTGTTCATAGCACCATGGTAATCCTGATTTCTCTTCAAGTTTGTAGCAAATATCAAATCAGCACCTGTAAGAATTTTAAGTTTTAGTATGAAGTTATTTGTTCTAAAAAAAGTATAGGCCTATTAATAAAAAATGTGATTTCTGTTGAATGATACAAAAAGCTGTCTGATTTTAAGTAAAACCAACTACTGTGTAGCAAAGTCACCTGATGATGAAGTCAATTAATTACTACTTACACTACTTTATCGTAACATCTCTCATGAATGTATCTCCATTAGTAGGCCTATATCTGGATTAGAAGTCCACGATCACTTGCATAAAAGATATAAGTATAAACACCCATTTCAATACCTTAGAACAAATGTAATTGCTGCGAACACTGAACCTATATCAGGCAGTAAGAAATAAGAAGCTTGGAAGGTGTTCAACAGTCAGGTATCAAGCACTGATTCAGGTGGAGATTGTCGAATGCAGAATAAACATAATAAATAGGCCTACAATACAAGTAATTTACTGATACAAATATCCAGTAATATTATATGAAAATACACTGAGTAAGTTTTGATTGAAATACCTCTCTAAGGTTAATCATTGGCCTAAAGTGAATACCTGCAAGTCTTTTTAATAACAGTGGAGAAGTCAAAATCAAAAACCACGTACAGAGCTCAATGAGCGGTAAGTTATAATGCCACTTCCGACCTAGTGCCAGTCAATTTCAATCAATCAGTCACCACTGATCTGCACTTAGGACAGAAGATGTAGTTTCAGGGATAGGCCTAGTATTTTCTTCAATAATTGCAAAGAATTTGGAAATTTATTGAACATCTCCCTTGGTAAATTATTCCAATCCCTAACTCCCTTCTTAAAAAAAAACAAATATTTGCCCCACTTTTCATCAACTTTAGCACTGTACTGTGATCTTACCTACTTTTAAAATACCACTGAAACGTATTCGTCTACCAATGTCATTCCACACCACCTATCCACCGACAGCTCGGAATATACCACTTAGTCCAGCAACTTGTCTCCTTTCACCCAAGTCTTCCCAGCCCAAACCCGACAAAATTTTTGTAACGCTACTCTTTTGTCAGAAATCACCCACAACAAATCGTGCTTCTGTCTTTTGAACTTTTCCAATTCTCAAACCAAGTAATCCCAGTGAGGGTCTCATACACAGGAACTGTACTTAAGTTGGGGTCTTATCAGAGACTTATGTGCCCCCCCCTGCATCCGTACTACAAACCCTAAATACCCTCATAACTATGTAAAGAGAGATCACCTCACTACAATAAAATGAAGTAAAATAAATTAAGAACATACCAGGTACAAAGCCATCCTTCGTTCCAGCATGAACAATAACCAGTCTTCCTCCCTCAGACACAGGTCGACGAATTACTCCTTGAACATCATGTCCAGATTTGTGTGGTTTATTCCAGGAGTATGTGGGTGACCCTGAAAGACAAATGCACAATTGAAACCAAAGACACCTGATGAAGATAAATTATTCCAAGATTTTTTAAATATAAAATGTAATATATAACATATATATTCACCATTCATAAAAATCCAAGTCTCATCCAAGAAAACAACAGGTTTTGGTTTCTCACTGTCCTTATTACGCATGTATTCCCTCAGAAAACAGGATCTCTTAAAACAAATGTCTTCATTTTCTCTAACATACGCATAGGGATCACCTTTACTCCACACAAACCCCATGGCCTTCAAAATTCTTCTTAATGATGTTTCGGAGCCCTTGTACAAATAAGTGTCATAATTTGCTTTCATGTGGTCGAAAACCTTTCTTACAGTTACGACTTCTCCTGTGGGAAGAAAAAAGAGAGTTACAAGGGACTCAAAAGAGCTGTATGACAATACATGCACAAAACATTTCTGGGAGCTTATCTCACCTGCGTGCCAATTTCTATAAATAATGTTGCAATAGATTCCTTATGAAGTCACCTTACCTTTATGTAATTTATCATAAATAAACCTTGCTATCGCTTCCTTAGAAAAACTGTCTATGCCGGTCACTGGATGTTCACGCTTTCGGCGTTTACCTGGTGTAGAAAATTCAACTCCCTTCTTGAAATTTCCTATTACTTTTCGGACTAAACCGAAACTACACTGTAAGAATACACACACAGAAATATATTACATACACATATACCATAAGTCAACATGAATACACAAAGGTTAAGTCTACGAACCGTATCGAAGTCGACACAAGACATGGTACCGGTATAGGCCTAGGCCTACATGATCAGGTTAGGTTAGGTTAGGTTAGGTTCAGAATGAAATACTGCTCCTTTTCAACTGATTGTCATTATGCCAGAAACTTATCATAGAAACAAGATAAAAACGAACACTTACCCCAGTTAATAATGAAACTCTTGCCATTAGCTTCGTATCACTACGACTGATACCTTCTTCGTCGTCTTCCTGTTTCAATTGCTCGTAGCAATGTACAAGCATTTCTTGACCTGAAGCTTGTAAAGGACGTAACCTTGGTTTCCTTTTCGGAGGAGTTTTTGCAGATTTTTCTTCCTTCTTAGACATCCCAATCGAATTCTGTTCGTATAAGTATGGGACGAAATAGGAACGTAATTAATAAAATGATGTGCTCATCATTTCACACAAACTATGTTATTAAATGCATTATCCGAACATGCCACAATTCTGCTTACCTGGTATTAGCCAAATAGATTTACAATCCCACAGAAAAAGAAAATATGCTTTAAATATTCTCGCAAATGTATCGCTAGTGACTTTAGAGGCAATGCGGTGGCAACACACAATTCACGCTAGAACAGTGACTGAACGTTGCCAACGTGCCAGATTAACGGTAACAGTAAGACGTCGTATCGGCAAGTAGGGTCCCTAAACTGTATGGTTACCGACACTGAAAAAGACCCAACAGCAAGAAAAGTCACTATAAACCAATACCTTAATATTACAGGGGAGAAAGGGTAAGGTTGCACCCTTAGTGTACGTCCTTACACGGAGAGGACTATAGTTATTAATTCTCTCATCTAATAAAATAAAGCACATTAGATACGAAAGCACCCAAAATGAATGCGAAATCCGTTCATTTCTTAATCTTTCATTGTAATTTGGTCTCCGGTTCCGGAAATCTCGTACCGCGCAAATTAGGCCTACGTCGACTTTTAAAGGTTATGTTGAACTCGAAAACATGGTTTCGAATATAAGTATCGATTCTTAAAAGTTCTCGAATGCATTATATTCAATTCTACGCGTCACAAATCCAATCAAATTGGAAAGATAAAAGAAATATAAAAACTTCAGAAATTACGGTTATTCGTGACCTTGAGGTCATCTGGAAAGCGCGCTCGCTGCACATGTCAGTACGAGTTTGAAATTATACCAACCATTTAAAATGTAACGTGCGCAAATAAAACGACTGCGTTTTTTGGTATTTTAACACGAAAACGTAAAATTCTAGTCTTGCATTAGGACCTAAACAGTAATAGGCAATTCCAAGACCTCCCATGGCTTTCTGTTTTTAAATTACATTTAGGTGCAACCAGTGGCGAAGCTAGCTATATTACTTAGGGAGTCTAAGAATATTGTTCAAGCTTACCTTAAATTCTTTTATACAGCAAGTGTATGCGGCGCTCCTTTCTCTCTGCAAATGCATCAATGACACGGTCCCTGAAGCTCTGATTATTTGACAGTTCGTGGAATAGAGATTTCTCTATCGCAAGTGTACTTAAATTACATAGTCTACTGTTTGTCATTGAATTCCTCAGAAAGGTTTTTATGCGTTTTAGCGCACTCATACTTCTTTTACTCGAACATGTTGTCACTGGAAATGTGAGAACTAAACGAACCAAACGTGTTGTTTGTTCGTAAACCTTGTCCAGACCATTATCCAACATATATTTTAGCAGTATTTGTGGAGGTAGATGTTTAGCTTCATCAGAGTACACATTCACAAGTTCATTTGTCAGTTGTTCACTTTCGAAAAAAGGGTACATCTTCAGGAGTTGTTTCATTTTCATTGAGGGAAAACTTGTGTTGTAAGCCTTAAATTGATTCTTATCCAATAATTCTGTAAAATGGAAGTTTTCAAAGTCACAGAACCGTATTTCCATCTGTACCACGGTGGTATCAATTATTTCATATGCTAATGCACTACAAATGATTCTATTGCCATTGCGGTATTGAGAGCTTTGCTGGTGTCTATGCATTCATTCACTGTTTCTTCATTTCTCAGATTTTTTAAGTTATTTATGGTTTGCTTTATCTCATGGTTGCAGATATTTACATTAGATGTGCATTTTGCTTGCAGCACCTTGAATAAATGATCCGTGTAGCAAAATATCTTGTTGAAGACGCACAACAGGAAGAGGAAATTAGGGTCATCTAATCTCTTAATCAGTCCCATAGCAACATTAACAGATTCGCCATCCCATTCTTCATCTTTATCAACAATGTGTGTAAGAGCTTCTTTCAAGTCCTTGAAATGGGATGCTATTGTTAGTGTTGCTCTGGAGTGGAAGTTCCAACGTGTCGTACATGCCGGGGGAAGTTTAAAGCCTTTATTTCTTAGGACTTGAGTTATCTTTGATGACTTGCTGAAATATGTATGGAAGGCAGTCAAATCATAAGTAAAGAGACGCACTTTCTTTATAGCTTTTGCTCCATACAAGAGTACCAAATTAAGCTTATGTGCATAGTAATGTATAAACATTGCATGTGGGCAAACTTACTTTGCGATAGTTTGAACACCCCCTGTAGAACCTGCCATTACGGAAGCCCCGTCGTAAGTCTGACATATTAACTTCTTTTCTACACCCCAGTTTCGTAAGACATCCAATATTACGGCTGACAGTCCAGTGGTACTTTTATCTTTTGAGACGTCGTAGAACCCCACAAACCTCTCGTGAACGTTATAACCAACACAATACCGAAATATAATGTTCATCTGATTCTGACAAGATATATCTAATGTTTCATCCGCCTGAACTGATACAAATTCACAAATAGAAAGTTCTTTCTGAATCTCTTCATTCATCACTTGAGTTACACAGTCAATAAGTTCATTCTGAATGTCACTCGAAGTTCCTTTAAATCCTGAAGTTGCTCCCAGATGCTCTCTCATGAATTGTTCTTCTTGTGCTAGCAATTCCAAGGTCTCGAGGTAGTTACCTTTATTTACGGAGTCACTACTCTCGTCATGCCCACGGAATGGAAGTTCTTGTTCTCCGAGAAAACACACCACTTGAATTAACCTGCCAAGAACCCGTCTATTATGATTTACTAACTCATTATGCTTTAGAGCTGCAAGACGAGCCGCTTCTGATATCGCATGATCTATTCTACTCCTGCCGAGAAGAAGAAAACGCTCACTGTTCTGAATATGTATTTTTGAAATCTGGTGTTTACGTGCTCTTCTATGAAATTTTTTTAGGGTACTGATGCCACCCTCATTCCATTCACTATCACCTCCAAATAATATGCAAATGTAACAATAAAACTTACAATCTGTCACACTTGCTGTAAGCCATGTATAATCCTTATACCATTGGGACTGGAAAGTTCTTATTTGGTTTCCATCCTTTTGCACAATTTTCAATAATGGCTGTGGCCGCTTGTCTTTCAGGGCACATTTTTCTTCGAAAGACAAAGAAGAAAATGGAGTTCGAAGCAAGTATGTAATAAGATCATTACTTTCATTCATTATACACGGATTTAAAAAATACTGGCAACTCTTCACAAAACACAGACCACTAATAATAAGTTGTAAACTTCACAGATCAACAGATCAGAACGTAAACATTAACTCGTAACTCGAGACTTGGAGACTAGACTCCCAGCTTGGTTTCAAAGCGAGCACTTACCGCTGCATGACGTCATACGTTGTCATAGCAACCAGCACAAGCCCCGCCCGCTAGCACAAAGGTAAGAGTCTGGCTGAAGCCAGACTCAACGGCTAGGCTCAGTGCTCTGCGAGTAGCGCGGCAGATCGGAGAGCCGTGAAGTCTATTAAGTTTATTAGACATCATTTTCGTGCCTTATATCAATAATTTATTATTCGTATTTCGTCTGGGGAATCTGAGACTCTTAGATTCCCCCCTAGCTTCGCCACTGGGTGCAACATGTGTTTTGGTCTCGCTAACATAATCATGTACGATAATATCAAAAATACTGAATTTGTGTTAAGAAGCAGTTTCGATTCCTGCCTGAAAGCCCAGTTACTCTGCAGTGCCCTGAGCAAAGTGCCAAAAACCTTTTCGGCAGTACGATCGAAAAAAGTAAAAATATAAACATTTAACCCTGGACGTAATATGGACGTTTTATAAGTGCGAACATTTGACGAAACTCGTTCCGTCTTCAAGCAGAGCTGTCGAAATGCGCCGTGTCTCCTTACAATTGTTGTCGCCACTCTCTGCTTTATGATTTTCCGAGATTCTCTAAACAATACCACCCGAATGCGATGCTAAGATGGTCCCTTATGCAAGTTCACCGCCGATCGCTTTTCCAGTACCGGTACAGTACTTGCTTTAATTATCGCAGTGACGGGGCGTTAACGCCAAGATCCATAAATATGCCATAGCCGTCCTTTTGTGAGATACAGTTTATTAAAAAACGATTGATCGAGGATTTAGCGTTGATGGGACTGGAATTTCTGGACGGTTGATCGGGGAAATCGTTTCTTCGAGGAACGGATAATGCGGGACTTTTACAACGTGATTTAATTACGATGCTCGCGGGACCACGTAATTTGAACGCATATTCCGGGAAAACGTATTTTCCGGGAACGGATAATCGAGGTTCCACTGTACAAATTGTATAATCTATAATCTATTTCTGATTTCGTGCAGATCATGTGTACTTGTGGCTGTCCTTGTGTAGGAACATTGTGTTCGTGATCTGTAACTGATTGAAGACAGTGAAATATATTAATTTTGTTCCATTGTTATTATGGGTTATTTCTCCATGGATTCCGATGTGATTCTGAATTTTCTCATTACCAACTCTGGCATTGAAGTCTCCCAGTAACAGTAGCATATCTTGTTTGTTAATTTTATTGACTATCTTTTGCAGATCATTTATAGAACCCATCACTTTCTTTTGAATTGCCCTCTACTGGAGCATATACCCCTATAACTGTAAGATAACCCCTGGATAGTTTTAGTCTTAATTGGATAATCCTTTCATTCCAAAAAGTGTAGCTATCAGTTGTTGATCTTAATCTTTTGTGTACCATGAGCAGTACATCCGCTAGTGCTCTAGTATCTCTGTCAACCCCATTGTAAAACTTTAAATAATTTACTGTTTCTTTTGATCCCTGAAGCTTTCATTTTGTTTCTGAAATTGCTGCAATTGAAATTTCTTTTTTTTGCAAGAATGTCGTCCATCTTTGTGCGAGATACTTTGTGCATTCCTGGTAGCACATCTAAAAGTAGTTTTCTTCTTCCATTGTTTGTCCATTTCACTGTCCTCTTCTTTGCCAGGAATACATAACCTCTCCTGTTGGATGTTATACAGAACAATAATAAAAAGGTTAATATGCCAAGTTCTTCGTGATATAGGTAAAATACATATAAAATGTATATTATTTCATAATTTTAAAATATTCACTGTATTAGCAAACTTTAATCTTCAAAGAATATAAATGACTTGTTTATAATAACCATAGCAACTGTCACTAATCCTTCACAGCACCATCATTTTCATATTTTCCAAAAAGACTACTATAAAATTCAGGACACCAGTAAGTGTATATTTCAAAGATGACTTTCAAGTTTCATAACAACAGCATCAAATCTATATCAATTGAGAAAAAACAGAATTATCTTCAAACAATTCCTGAGAAATGTTAACATTGTTAACTCTTGTAAGAGTTAATGGACAGTGTGAATCCTGAAGGCTGTGGCAGGACCAAGTGGCTTTTGAGCTGGGTCCGATGCAGTACTGCTTTAAAACATAAATAAGCGTAAACAGGTTGTCTCAACATTTGAAGAGGAATCCCCAGCTATCTTTTACAGACTTCTATCATCCTTTTTATGCTGTTCAGAATCCCTTTGTAAGTCTGCCCCACTTCTAAAGATGCTCCGATATAGTGTTATTAAATATTATACTATCGTTTACAGAACCTGGCCAGAACTGCTGCCTGATTTGGAGGTTATTAGGAAGTCGGGCCTGTTGTGACGCCGCACGAAAGCCATCGTGTCTTGGGTTTTCATACATGTAATACGGACCTTCCGTGAAACTGGATGGTAAAATGAAAAGTGTTTCTCTACGCCATTAGCATTTCTGTCAGTGTGGTTGCACCTTGCAGGTGGAGGGAGTTTTCCACGTGGTTGGTCTGTATGTAAAGTAAGCGTTCACTTTTAATTTTGTCGTACATATCTACTAACAGTTGGCTCCATAATTTTCTAAAATTCATAGCTGAAACTCTGCCCTTGCTGTCAGTATGTTTGAGTGAGATATAGTATCCATCCTCACCTCTAGGGAAGGGCTGTAGGTATCAGGTGGTGTCGTACGACTTGTGTGTGTCTTGGAAAGTTTCATCCGTTTGCCATCTTTGGCTTTAAGTAAGCTGTCCCTCTGTTCAAACCCCTGCCCTACTATCTGCACTGCCGCTTCATTTAAGAGTTGTGAGGAATTTTGTCGACCTCAATAATAACTGATAAATCTCCAGGTAGGTTGTTTTCAGGAGTCTTTCTGAATCTCTGTGTGTTATTGTGTAACATAGTTTGCAAACCTTTCACCACACTGGGGATGAGAGCTGGGTCCTTTTTTACAACCCTAGTCTGCCTCGTCACCTGTAAAACATATCTGTAAAAATTTGTATTTTGATTGGTCATCACCTTTGGATCACCTGTATCTTTCTTAACTCTCCAAGTTACGACATCAAATTTTCAATGATCTCCTCTCCTTTGAAGTTCAGAATACTTTCTGGTGCTCAAGGCTCTTCTCAACTCCTTTTTGTCTCGTAGTTTTTAATGTCTCCAACCTTTTTATCTCTTTCCTCATCAGTGTCATCCTCTATTTGTTGCACGCTTTAATTCTATTCTCTTCACTCTTTCCTCTTTATTTTCATTCTCTATTACAAAGGGCACTAGGAAAGTTTTGCAATACGCAAAAATGGTTGGCTCGACACCCCTATTATGGTGAGGGATGAAAACCGGTCTAGAAGACAGCAAGGCACGACCTTCACACCAGTTGTTACCAAGCAGTGGGATTGAAAGCACGTGGTCTAAAGGCGAATATCGCGCAGTTTATCTGCTACGGTTTTGCTCGTGGATTAACTGTTGACCAGTGCCTGGAGGAAATTACTCCTGTGCTGGGAAAAGACTGTCCACATCGGACAACAATTTTCCACTGGTACAAAGAGTTTCAGAGGGGAAATTTTGGGGTTGAAGACGATCCTCATTCTGGGCGACCGTCTGAATCAGTGACTGAGGAAAACATTGAAGCTGTGAGGAAAATGTTGCAGCAAGAGAGGTGGTTGACATATCGGCAGGTAGAAGAGACCCTCCATATTGCTGCACCAGCTTTTCATTCAATTCTACATGACCATCTCCATATTAGAAAGGTTTGTTCCCTTTGGGTGCCCCATACACTTTCAGAGGAACAAAGGGCACATTGAGTGAAACGGTGCCAGAAAATGCTAAAACAGTTTGAAATTGGGACTTTGCATAACGTCAATAGCATCGTTACAGGTGACAAAACTTGGCTTTATTATTACGATGTCCCAACAAAATCCCAGAACAAGGTGTGGCTGTTTGAAGATGAGGGTACTCCTGTGAATGTGTGAAAGTCAAGGTCAGTGAAGAAAAGGATGATTGCAGTGTTCTTCACTAAACGGTGCATCCTGACTCGGGTTGTGCTAGAAACACAAAGGACAGTTACTACGAAGTGGTACAGTGAGACTTGTCTGCCTCAGGTCATCTAGGCTCTCGAGCAGCTCCGTCCAAGGTCACGGCTCAACACTTGGCTCTTGCATCGGGACAATGCTCCAGCACATCGTGCTAATGTAAAAATGGATTTTCTTGCCAGATCAGCGTTGACTGTGTTTGATCACCCTCCACACGGTCCTGATCTTGCCCCATGTGACTTCGCACTCTTCCCAGAAGTGAAGATGAAGCAGAAAGGGCGGTGTTTTGCATTGGACGAGGAGCTTCTGGCAACATGGGATCAAGAGTGTGAAAATGTAACCGAAGAAAAGTGGCAGAGTTTGTTCAGTGACTGGATTTGACGTATTGAGAAGTGTATTGAATGTGGTGGAAATTATTTTGAAGAAGTCTAAAGCTTTCACTCACATTGTAAAACTTTCCTAGTGCCCTTTGTATGTTTGTATTTTGCTTTCTGATATTTTCCAATCTCCTCTTTTTTACTTCATCTGTCTCATTCTCAACTCTCTTTTTCTTTCTTCCCCTGAAGTCCTTCATTCTCATCTCCCTTTCTTGTTGTATTTCACTCTCAATTCTCATTTTGTTCCTCCTCCTGATGTCCTTGAGTTTCTTTTCTCTTTTTCCTTCATGAAAAATTGCTTATAATATAATAGTACACTCAATGGCTATGGAAGGAATTTACAACTAATAAATTTTCAATATATTCAAAGTACAATCGTGTTCTATTGTCATGAATAATGTTTCTGTGCACATTGTGAGAAGGATCCCTCGACATCACATGAAGATTCACAATTAAGTATTTATTTATTTTCCACCTAGTCGATACAATAATTGCTTAAGGCAATTTTTAATGTATCGACTAGGTGGAAAATAAATAAATACTTAATTGTGAATCTATTGAAGTGCGATACGGACCATGAAGCTGATTTTATGTAATCACATGAAGAGACGGGACAACACTTCAATGAAGCCACTTCATCAGGTTTTAGGTCTACTCCAAACCTTTTTGCACCTCTTCTGGAGAAAATGGACTTGCATACTGGTCATTTGGCTGGGTGTCTTGTTTTCTCTGCGTTAGTTCTGATTTAACTTGCTTGGTGAATTTCTTATCCCCTGAAATCCGCGATGTTGAGACGAGGTAATTAGCTATGGTTTCCACATTAATTGAGGAGTGATTTCTTGATAGTGTGGAAGTTGGATCGAGCTTACGGATGAGAGACCATGCTTTTCTTCTGGAATGTGTGAAGTTATGTTCCCTTACAGTTGTTACCCACTTCCCTCTTCTAGCATTATCTAAGGATTTGAGGAGTTCGATTGCTTTCTCCTGACTACATTCTTCCTCATATTCAGCGGACAAGCAACTGGTTTCCTCATTCCAACCTGGAATGTAATCCTTCCGATAGTCTTGAGGAATGGTTCTTTTGCGGCAGATTTTATTAGTCCAACAAACCTACTGTAATTTTCTGAAGTCGGAGCTATCATCTAATATTGGCATCTGTGTGCAATGCATAAGCATCCCAATCAGCTTTTTGAAAGTTCCAGCGAGGTTTAGATAAAGACCTTATGACAGGTATCTGCAGGCCAATTTTGTAAATTATGGGTCTATGTTGACTTCGAGGGAAATTTTTAGTGCTTGCCTGTGTACTGGGGATGTTGTTGGAGATTCATAGAAAAGGACTCGTACACACTCTAACGGCGTTATGTGATTTGGATATGCAATCTCCCTGTACATAGTTTAGTATTTCAAGTATGAGCTCCTGCTATCTAGCGGAGCTACTGGGAACTGCCATATCGCTTGTATTTATGCTTTTGTTTTGTACTGGTTTGTAGTAAGTAAGAATAAAGATGGCAGCCATGACGAAGTAAAGTGGTTCAGTGTTTTATTTACTAGTGATATCCCCAACATTATGGTGCCGAAATAACCCATCTGTTCAAGTTACGATACGTTTCATCACGAACCTTCAAGATTGGGAGAACTTTCACGCCAAGTAACCACGGATCTCCTGTAAAGGGAATGTTCCATCACGCCACTCGACCCAGGATCACGATGAGTAGAACAGTTATTTCTTCTGAGATACAATGTACTGAATCACTAACGTAGCATGCTATATGGGGATTATACGGCATTATTGCATTGGTGTAGATATTATTTCTGCATGCTTCAAGAATATCGTTATTTCTAAAACAAATCCACGCCAGTCTGTGTGACTAGTGCTGCCACCTACTGGAAACAAGGCGGACTATTACCGACCAACTACCTACTGTCACGGGAACAAAGCCCTGCCTGCAGCACGTTCATCTGCACCCCCTCCTCAGCTGTCATAAATCGCCCGTTTGTTACACCGTCAGCAATGTCTATACAAGACCTGTCCCTTCTGAAAAGAAAGCGAACTACTCTGCGAGCAAATTTAACGCGCTTTGTCAATCTTTTAAAAGACAAAACAAGTACACCAGACTATGACGAAATAGAATATCTTCGTGATAGACTTCAGAACACTCTACAATTATTAGTTTCCTCAGATGATGTTATACACGACCAGTTACCCGACACAGATTATGAAACAGATGTACAGGCATGTGAAAACTATGTCGACAGTGCAACAAGAGCTATACAGCATGCCAACAAAGTTCTTACACGGAAACCAGCAGAGACAAATGCGTCAGCATCCATTCCCAGTTTTAGCTATTATGTTCCACCCCCAGTTGTTCCAGAATTTAAACTCCCGACAATACACATTGAGCCATTCTCAGGTGACATAGAGTCCTGGTCTCATTTCTGGGAACAGTTCGAGACAGCAGTTGACAACAACACCACGATTCCAGACATTAGCAAGCACGTGTTATTACGAGGATATCTACAAGGGGAACCCAAGCAACTCGTCGATGGTATAGCACTTAGTTCAGAAACGTACGCCCAGGTCAAGACTTTACTTACTGAATGTTATGGCGACAAGGATAAAATAATTCAGGCTCATCTGAATTACCTGGAGAATTTACCACCCACATTATCAGAGAATCCTGATGATCTCAACGTGACATACCTGGAGTGCCACCGTAGAATTCAAGCCCTCAAGGCGCTCGTCGAAGACATTAATGTTTACGGACGCGTGATTGCCCCGAAGATTTTACGAGCTTTTCCAGCGGCAATCTGCACACGTTGGCTAATTCACGCAAAGCGCAGCAAAATCTCCGAAGGTCATATGATGTCTCTGATAGAATTTCTTCGTGAGGAGGTAGAAGCGGCCCTTAGCACTCAGAAACTCAGGGGAGAAACCAGCATCGCAGTTCCATCACTTTACCAACCTACAGCAGCTGCTCTCCAAGTCAGTACTAGGCCACAAAAGTTAAGGAGGCAGCAGAACAAGCCCGCAATAACACCATTCTGTGCCTTCTGCGAAAGCAGGGGTCACTGGGCACAGGGATGCACACAAGTAGTCCTACCCCAAGATAGGGTTGAGAAGCTGAAACTCTCCAAAAGGTGCTTTCTCTGCCTCAATCGAGGTCACAACGTCCAGAACTGCAACAAGAAGGGCAGAGTGTCATGCTCTAAATGCAAACAACTTCACCACATATCCATCTGCAACCAGAGCCAATTCCAGTCAACTTCTGTCGGAAAGATTGAAATTGGGCCACCCAGTTTTTCATTTCTGCAGACAGCCCGTGTTCGGATACAAGGACCAACAGGGGCACACAAAATCACACGATGCCTCCTAGACGCTGGAAGTCAATCAAGTTTTATTGCCACGTCATTATTGGACACTCTACAGCTTCCAGTAATCTGTACTAGAGACCTAGCAGTCACAGCCTTCGAAACAACTAGCAATAGCTTTCAGCCACGTCGACTCACCCAATTTGAAATTATCGGGTTTTCGACAAAAACCGCCGTCACTATCACAGCTTTCGAAAGTGCCAACACTTATTCATCTCATCCAGCAGTCACTCTTAACCACAGCAATCTGCCACTCGCTGATCCAAAAACCGACGACGCAGATGACTTGCCGATTGAAATCCTTATTGGTGCAGACAATTATTGGAAAGTCGTGAAACGATATCCACCACAGCCCATCACACCCTCTTTAGTCCTACTTCCAACAATCTTCGGTTGGGTCCTCACAGGCAACCGCTCTGGTACCACTGTCAATCATGTCATGACGAACCACGTCTCAGTCAACAATGACGAGATATCTGACGACTCCATGCGACGTTTTTGGGACCTCGAGACAATCGGCATTCGAGAGACGAAACACAGACAACTAGACATGGATGCTGCTATTCTTCAAGAGTTCCACGACAATTACCGCATCCACGACGGACGAAGAGTCGTATCCCTTTCTCGCAAACGGGATATAGTCTTATCCGATAATTTGGCAACAACCGAGGCAAGGTTTCGAACACTACAGAGACGGCTACATCAAGACGCAACTTTCAAGAACATGTATCAGATGCAAATGTTGGACTACGTGCTTCGAGAGCAAGTGGAACTAGCCCCCGATACCACAATCCCTGGAAATATGTTTTATCTGTCACACCATGCCGTCAAGAAGGAGAAACGAGATGCCACTAAATGGAGAATAGTGTACGACGCTTCCTCTCACGAACCAGGATTCCCATCCCTCAACGATACCCTCTACATGGGTCCAAATCTCCTACCCAAAATTTTTGCCACCCTCTTAAGGTTTCGATTGCATCGAAAGGCCATCGCATGTGACGGTACCCAGGCGTTCCTCCAGCTAGCCCTCGACGAAGAAGATAGAGATCTCACCAGATTTCTTTGGTACCGCACATTCCATTCAGCGAACGCAGAGTTAACAGACTTGTGGAGAGAACTGACAGCGGCACGGACACACCACTATATGACCCAGCAAGGTATCACATGGAAGTTCATTGCCCCACGTGCCGCTTGGTGGGGAGGATGGTGGGAAAGACTAATTGGCCTCACCAAGCGATGTCTACGGAAAATACTTGGACGTTCCACTATTGATGATGAAGGGCTACGGACTGTTTTGACCAGCATAGAAGCCGTATTAAACACAAGACCCTTGACGCAACATGATGACAATGGTGGTGTTTTGACTCCAGTCCACTTCCTTGTTGGCGATTGACTCACCACGTTACCTACTGGACCAGAACCACCTAGGCGAGACCTTGTTAGAACCTTCAGACTACTCCAGCGAATGACTGACGACTTCTGGAAGCGTTGGAGTAAAGAGTATTTGCTACTATTGCGGAATTTTCACGAAGTTCGCCTGCCCAGAGACCATGGGTCAAGAATCAGGGTCGGTGACGTAGTTTTACTACAAGAGGATACACGCCCAAGACACGTGGAAGAAAGCACGGGTCGAAGAATTACGCGAAGGACGTGACGGGAGAACTAGAACAGTTATTTTTCGCACCTCGGACGGAAACCATGTGACACAACCTGTCCAGCTGGTCATCCCACTCGAGATAGACCAGGGTGGGGAGGATGTTGGAGATTCATAAAAAAGGACTCGTACACGCTCTAACGGCTTTATGTGATTTGGATATGCAATCTCCCTGTACATAGTTTAGTATTTCAAGTATGAGCTCCTGCTATCTAGCGGAGCTACTGGGAACTGCCATATCGCTTGTATTTATGCTTTTGTTTTGTACTGGTTTGTAGTAAGTAAGAATAAAGATGGCAGCCATGACGAAGTAAAGTGGTTCAGTGTTGTATTTACTAGTGATATCCCCAACAGATGTTGTCATGACATTGGAAGAAACGAAACAGAGATCGGGTGAATAGTCTTTATTCCAACGGCCGGAGTGGAACGTCTCTATGTCCTTAGAATTGTAAACTAGACTCTCTTGTCCATCCATTCAAGCATTCTGTCACCATTCTCATCACACTCATCATATCCCCATAAACTGTGGTGACTGTTGAAGTCTCCAGTGATTGTTATTTTCTGTAGGTACCAGCACGATGGGATCTGGCCAATTGACTGTAGGTGGATTATATACATTAGTTATCACAACATTCTGCACTTGTATAGATGAGGAGAAGAAAGTTTGATTCACAGCATTTTCAAGTACATCATAGTTCACTATATCTTTCCTGACTAAAGTGGCAGTACCATATTTAGGATGATTTACTGCTGTTGCTAATTTGTATCCTGGAATTTTACCCCTACAGTTCAGTTGAAAGTTATCTTCTGTATGAGTTTCCTGAAGCGCAACTACATCCACGGAGTGGTCCAGAAGGATTTTGGATAAGTACTCACTTTTTGCCTCACTGATTCCTTCGATGTTTAGTTGGCAGATTGTTAACTGAGAGCCAAAGGTTCGGGCCTGGAAATGCGAGTCCTCAGAAGGGCTGTTTTTATTGTTATTTAAGTTGATTTCTCGATTGTCATAACCGTGAAGCCCTGTAGGGCAGTACGGCGGCATCTTATTGTTGTTATTGCTCTATTAGCACCACCCAGAGGACACGTGTAGGGTACTTTAAGGATAAACCTACAGATGTTGACCAATAGAATATCTCCTGCAGTTGAACACCTTATTCCTCTTGAGCAAGCTGGTTTCCAGCATGGTCGAGACTGCGTTGATCAGGTTCTCACTTTGACTTGCTTCCTTGAAGCAGGATTTGAGAGGAAAATGAAAAATCTATCTGTGTTCCTTGATCTCACGGCAGCTTATGACACTGTTTGGAAAGAAAGCCTTCTCCTTAAACTCATCAGGGCTATACCATGTCTTAAAATTTTCACCCTGATAAAAAATATGCTCAGTAACAGATTTTTCCAAATTCATACAGAACATGTCCATAGCAGATTCCATGAACTTAATAATGGCTTGCCACAGGGATCAGTCTTGTCTCCCATTCTCTTCAACTTATACATCCATGATCTCCCAGAAACAGTATCTCGCAAGTTCATGTATGCAGATGATATCAACCTAACCATACAAACAACAGACTTCAATGAGGCAGAAGACATTCTATCCCAAGACCTTGACAAGATGGGTGATTATTTAAAAAAATGGCACCTGAAACCTAATCCAATAAAGACAGAGGTAGCTGCGTTCCACCTAGATAACAAGCTGGCAAACTATCAACCTACGATAAGGTTCGGAAACCACACACCTATCGAAGCCATCTTGAGAAACTGGCTGTTGAGCTTAAAACCTGTAACAACTTGCTGGGTAGAGTAGCTGGTTCTTCATGGGGCGCATATGCATGCACACAGCGAACAACTGCTCTAGCAATAGTATATTCACCAGCTGAATATTGCTCCTCTGTATGACTCAGTAGCTCCCACACTAGTCTTGTTGATGCCCAACTGCACCACACAATGAGAATTATATCTGGTACATTGTGCTCTACTCCTATTCAATGATGATGATAATAATAATAATAATAATAATAATAATAATAATAATAATAATAATAATAATAATAATAATAATAATAATAATAATAATAATAATAATAATCGTATGGCCTCAGCTACCGTGTGCAGACATTTCAATTTGACGCCATCTGGCTGTTTGCTCGTCAATTTTGGCGTTCCGTTTTATTCTAGGCCCACTAGATAGCAGACCAAGTAAACCGAAACTCTCTTGGGCGTCTATGGCTGAGATTTAATGAATTTTGTCGGGTGAATACCAAATGTGCAACCAGAGTTCTTTTACATGCCGACGTCGTACGACATGGAGTGTCGGATGGACTTTTTTCCGCCCTTCAAAAATCAGACTACCTCTGCCGGGTTTGAACCCGCTATCCCGGGATCTGGAGGCTGACACTCTACCACTGATCCACAGAGGCAGCTTATTCAATGGTTACCATTACTGAGCAACATTCAGCCTCCTCACATCAAACAGCAAAGTGCCCTTATTAGACTGTGGACCAGGATAGCGAAGAATAGTTACCTCCCAATACATCAGGATACAGATGAAAATGCCGTAATGAGACTCAAATCATGGAAACCTGCCTGGAAGATGGCAAAGGAATTAATTAATTCACATTTCAAGCCTGATGAAATATGGAAATGCGAATAGTCTCAATCACACCCTCATGGCATTGTCAACATCAGGGATCCAACTACAAAGGTGCCTGGGTTCAACCTTCCTCGCTCCACCTAGACCACACTCAACAGGATACGCTGCAGAGTAGGAAGAAGTGCTTCTGCTCTGCATCATTAGGGCTGGAAAGACTCTCCAGCTTGTGACTGTGGTGTTGAAGTGCAAACCGTCATGCACATCCTGAAGAACTGCCCCCTGCGAGCTTTTGCTGGTTCCATCCAGGACATTCACCGAGTGACCCCTGAGGCACTCTCTTGGCTGGAAGAGCTGGGCATTCGTCTCTGAGAGACTGAAAGACCCCATATTAACTTTTTTAAAAAAATGTTTAGTTTGTATGTATATTAAGTCTATTTTTTGTGCCTGTTAAGAACTTTTACATAGTCGACTGTCAAATGTAGCATCATACGCTAAATAAATAAATAAATAAATAAATAAATAAATAAGGTCTACTCCTCCACCTACCTCACCTCATAGCACATTGATTACTTTTACTGCCTCTTTCCACTCTGGATTTCGTTTCAGGACCCTATTTCCATTACAGCGGCTAGCTTCCCAGATGTTTGCTCAGGACATCTAACTTCTTCCACAATCACAATGGACATCAAAAGTGGCATGCCACTCTTCTCCAACTCTGTGATGGTTCCCGGCAACTAGCTGAAGTTTGCCTTCAGGAACACCTAATCTTACCGAACCGATGGGCATGACATGCCTTTCTGCGGCGTTGATGCACACGGCATGATTTTGTTTGAAGATTTTCTTAATCGTCTTCCTTCCAAGTATTGGGCCATATGTCCCGTTATGGTCTTGCATTTGCCCTCCATCTCTTCATTGGACGTCCTACAGATCGTTTTCCTTTGGGTTGATATTGAAGAATCTCTTTTGGCAATCTACCAGGTTCCATCCTTTGTATACGACGTTTCCAGCTTTCCTGATAACTGTAGATGTAGTCAGTTACCGGTTGTAATTTCAGTTCTTTTAGCACCTCTTCGTTCCTTTTATGGTCCCATTTTGTATTCCCTGCTGAACGATGCATGAATGTCATTTCTTGTGTTGTAATTCGAGACAAGTCTTGAGGTCTTAACGTCCATAGCATAGTGTTGGTATTATAAAGGTGCAATCGAGTATGTTTCTGAGCAAGTAATGGTTTCATGATGTTGTTTATTATTCCTGTAGTTTTTGCTGGTATATCTAATTCTGATTGGTATGATAAGTTTTACCCAAGATAATTGAACACAGTTACTCTTTCCAACGTTGTATTATCTAAACATATTTTACTAGGAATCGGTTCTCTTCCCTTGAAGGCCATTATTTTTGTCTTTTCTGTTGAATAATCATATTAAAATCTGAGAAAACATTTTTTAGATTGAAAACTGATCTTTGTAGGTCATCTTACGTCATAGCCAGCATATAATATGGCATGTAGGTGTTCGAGGTGTCTATTTATTGATATTGATCCATAGCGTCCTTGTTTCCAAGTTTGCATTATTGCATTTATATATATGATAAAAAGTAGAGGGGATAGTCTGCAGCCTTGTCTTACACCACCATTTATTGATTTCCACTCGGTCTGGTTCTTGTTCAATTTTACAGAAATTACATTGGATTTGTAGATGTTGAATAATCTGTTGGGAGACATTGCTTACTTTATAATTTCAAGCAATTTGTTTCTGTTTACTCAGTCAGTGGCCTTTTTGAAGTCCACAAATGCAATGTGTGTTTCCAAATTGAATTCTCTATGTTTTTCTGTTAATATCTTCATAGAGAAATATGCATCAGTGCAGGAGCGCCCTTGTTCTTCATTCCCCAATTTATGTTCATAATGTTGCTGCAACTTATCTTTAATGATATTTGCATATATTTTATAACCTGAGTTAACAGTGCTAATTCCTCTGTAATTTTTACATTTTTTATGTCACCTTTTCTATGAAGAGGGATAACTATTGCTTTCTGCCAACTTTCTGGTGGATTGTCTCTATTCCAAATTTGATTTTAAAATCTGAAGAATGTTTGAAAGTTTTACTTGAATATTTGAACAGTTCAGCATGTATTGCTTCCTCTCCAGGTGCTTAACCATTCTTAATTTCTTCAAAGTTTGGTCTAGCTCTTCTAATGTTATAGATTCCAATGTATTGGCAAAGTTAACACTTAATTTCTTGAACTTGTCCAGAGTGTTTGAGTCATTTGCTGGTATTATTTCAAGTTTTACCTCTTCCCTGTTTAAATTCTTCAGAATTTGATAAGTTTGTGGTTGTGGTCTTGTTAAGTCTGTTTTCAATGTAGATACAAAATTTTGCCAACTTTCTCTATGTTTTCGTCTAACTTCTCGTTTAGCTACTGCTCTCTTATAATTGTATTTTTATCTTCTATTTTACCAGTTGACAGGAATTTCTTGTAAGCATCTCTTTTTTCTGATATGACAATTTTTCTCTTCCATTCTCTTTTTATTCCTAAACTTTCAAAAGCTGCCTGTTTCAAAGCTAAGCTAATATTTTACCATTTTTCCTCTACATTGGTACTCACTGGTTTTGCTTGAATCAGATCATAAGCCTATTTTGGTATAGTCATTTTATGCTTGGATCTCTTAAAAGACCAATTTTATAAGTTGTTTCTTTTTGTTCCATGCAGGGTGTGTTTTTCTTCATCCATTTTGGCTTTATGTGGACTGGTGAAACTCCTAAGAAATGATCTGTTTCCATTTCAGGATCTCGAGATTTAAAATGAATTCTGCTAGCTTTTGGTTGCAGATGACGTAATCAATGATAGATCGCCGATTCCTAGCTGACCATGTGAACTTATGACTGTCTTTATGTGCAAACATGGTGGTCATTATTTTTAACTGATTGAAAGGAACAAAGTTAGTAAGTTTCCTTCCGTTACTATTGCAAATTTCCTCCCCATTTGTTCCTATATTGTTCTGAATTTTGTGATTTCCTACTCTGGCGTTAAAATCTCCCAGCAAAAGTATCATATCTCGCTTATTAATTTTGTTTATTACTTTCTGTAAATTGTTATAGAAACTATCAGTCTTCTAATCATCTCTCTACTGGGGCATAAATACCTATGACCGTCAGGCAGCCTTATCATTCCCGAAAGTGTAGTTATTTTATCTCGATCTTAGGGTATCATGATCATGACTCCCGCTCTTGTTTGAGCCCACTATAGAATTGTAGGTAAATAATCGTTTCTTTTGAGCCTTGTAGTTTATGTTTGGTTTAAAGATTCTTTAAATGTTTGATGCTTCAGTTTTAGCAGTGGGATATTGTCTCCCACCATTGTAGTATACAGATCTGAAGTAAATTATTGCAGGTCGCTGTTCACATCGTTGTGGTAGAAAGGCTCCATTGATACAGTTTTCTGCACTTGTTTCAGCTGCATCACTGTAGTTTTATGCTTTTTTATATATTAAAAAAAAACTTGCTTTACATCGCACGGACACAGATAGGTCATATGGTGATGATAGGATAGGAAAGGCTTGGGAGTGGGAAGGAAGTGGCCATGGCCTTAATTAAACTACAACCCCAGCATTTGTCTGATGTGAAGATGGGAAACTATAGAAGACCATCTTCAGGGCTGCCGTTAGTGTTTGAACCCACTCTCTCCCAGATGCAAGCTCAAAGCTGCGCACCCCCAACCGCATGGCCAACTCGCCCGGTAGAGTAGTTTTATGTTGATCTATGTGGTATTTGGTTCACATTTGATCAGAAACATAATAAAATTGACTTTTAACTGTTTGTATATCTTAACATCCTATTTCTGTTGTTGGCTAGTTGGCGATAAATGCGTTAAACAGTTTGCAGTGAGAAGGAGGTAGAGGATATGAGTGTGTACAACGTAGTTCAACGGTGGTTAGGGGTTTAATATCCCACTAACACATCAAAGATTTTCGCCAACACGAGGATGGGAAAAGGCTAGCATTGGGAAAGTAGTGTCCGTGGCCTAGCCCCAGCATGTGTCTAGTGTAAAAATGGGAAACTGTGGAAAACCATCTTCAGGACTATCGACAGTGGAAGCTCACAGCTATGCAATGCTAACAGCACGGCCAACTCGCTCGTTGGGTTCTTGCGTATCATTGTAGGAGTTGCAGTGGCGGAAGGCTTCGATGTCAAATTGTTCCTTGTTTGTTCTGAAGGAAATTCTCCAAGTGCTATTTCTGGAGATTTCAGGGAAATAGCCTTATTATTAGTGGGGTAAACATGTTGAGAATTCTGTTAACCACACCAGCTAGAATGGGAAGAAAATTGTCTTCCTTAAAAGAATGTCAGTAGGCATTAAATAGGCAATTCTACTCTAAATAGGCATGAACACCTGAAATAGGCATTCATACGCAAATAAAACCAACAAATTCTTGTGCTAAAAATAGCCTGAAATGGATTTATATCTTAAAAGCTTACGTTTCTATACACAGGAATAAAATAGGCAGAATCTCATCCCTAATAATAGACTATAATTATAATTGCGCGAAGGCTGATGACAACTCCAGAACGTGACGTAACGAAAAGTTACGGTAAAGAGCCAGCTGGCCCTATGCCAGTGGCAGTGCGCAACGTGACACTCCTGGGTTGATCAGTAAGGAGAGAAGACCCAGGTTTTATACACTTCTCAAAATAATAATCAATTTGTAATTTTAAAAATGTGTGATTTGATAGAAACTGATGATATCTCAAGACCGAAGACGATGGAAGCACATGGAAGAGGCCTATATCCAGCAGTGGATTGAAATAGGCTAGAAAAGAAGAAAGAAGAAGAAGAAGATGATATCTCAAGAAACATGCCATTCTATTTTAATCGTTTCTTTTTCAGGTATAATCTGTAGTTAAACATTTTCTTTTTCATGTATTTTCAGAATGTTATTATTAATCATAAGTTTTGATAGACTGAAGAACTTAACAGGTAGAGATTAACTGACTCGAAACTGAAAGGAATAGCTTCTACTATAATTGTTTATAAGTTTCATTTCCATATTGATTGGATGCACGTATATGGACAAGAAAGATGTTCCACCTATCAATACTTTATTATAAACAGATTCACATCAGTACCGGTTTTGGCGTCCTATGGCCATCATCAGCTGGTAAATTACAATATTGTAGCCATTAGACATTGGTGTATGTCACAAATATGTTATTATAATTAGAACATCCGGATATCTAATGGGGTTAAAAATAAAACGTGTTGTGATAATGTTTTGAACGCAACCAAAAGCATTGCCTTTTTGAAAGAATGCCTTTCAAACAACTTAACACCAAAATTTCTCCAAAAATACAATATCAAACATAGACGAACCGTTCAGACATGCAAAACACAAAACAGGACTAATAAAATCTGGTTAAAAGAAGAGATTAAATTCCTATATCGCAAGAAACAACACCTCAATAGTGAACTATACTCAATACTTCTCAAGGCATCCCATGAACTCCTGCATAGCTACTGGAATTACTTCCAACAGATTTCAAATGACAAAATAGAAGATTTAGTAATCAAGAAACAAAACACACTAAACAAGAAACTGGAAACACTGAAACAACAAAGTAAACCAAAACTACCAACCATAATCAGACACAAAGATCCTTCCCATTCCAACAAGGATTTCCAACACAAATTCTATCCACCCATAAAAAATCTCACACAGACCACATTTGATGATATAGAGACGGCTATGTTGAGAAAGGGACCCAAACATAACTGGGGTAACGCATCATCCTATCAAATATCGTAACTACCGTTACCGAAACAGAACTTGCTTTACAGAAAATATCATACGATATACGAGACGAAGTTAGACACAAAATAAGTAAAAAGATCCCACATTACATCAATTACATTCATAATAACAACCTAAACATTACTACCACCAATAAATCACACTTAAATAAACTCAAAAACAAAATAAAACGGGACAATCTACTAATAACAAAAGCCGACAAAGGCAACACCGCTGTCATTATGGATAAGAATGAATACATAACAAAGACTAAAGAATGTTTTCAAGACAACACCTTTTCAATCAAACTCAGAGATCCAACCAACAACATACAGAGGAACTTAAAAAATCTACTCAAGAATACAAAAGCCTATCCTAAAATACACAAAGAAAATGTAAACATGAGACCAATCATAAACTATAGAACCAGTCCAACCTATAAACTATCACAGTTCATTCAAAAATTTCTCAAAAAGCATTATTCATTTTTAGCAAACAAAACAATACAAAACTCAATAGATTTTTGCAATAGAACCAAAGAATTAAAGATCGAACAACACCATACCCTTGCTTAATTTGACATAACAAACATGTATCCTAACATTCCTATCAAACAAACAATCAAAATAATAGAATCCAATTTAAAAAAACCACAGTAACTTGAGCACCTTAGAAATAGATGAATTCATGAATTTACTTGAATTTGCCTTAAATAATAATTACTTCAAATTCCATGATACCATATACCAATAACAAGGCCTACCTATGGGATCTCCTGCTTCTGGAATATTAGCAGAAATCTTTATAGACTACCTAGAACATACGTCAATCAATAAAATAGATAATATACTGTATACTTTTGGTGCAGATTTGTTGACGGCATCTTTGTAATCATAGATAATAGATCCACCGACGCAAATACTATACTAGACAAACTTAACACATTGGACCACCAGATTAAATTCACCAAAGAGACTGAAAATAACCGTACCCTAAATTACTTGAACCTGACAATAACCAGACACGACAACTACTTATCTTACAAAATCTACAGGAAACCCACGCACACTTCAAATACCATAAGAATCGATTCTATTCATCCCAATACACATAAAAGAGCAGCCTATTACAGCATGGTATACAGAGCCTTTAATATTCCAATGACAACAGAAGATCTAAATAACGAATTAAAATTAATCCATGACATAGCCAAACATAACAGATACAGCAAAGAAATGGTCAACAAAATCATCCACAAGATAAAATCCCAACCTAAAACAAAATTAACAAAAATTGACAAACCCAAGAAAGATTACGCCTTATTTACCTTCAACAACACCCACATATACAGTATAACTAATGTTTTCAAGAAGCACAACCTGAAAATAGCATATAAAACCACACACAACAGCACCAACACCATACACAACACCAGGACAGTCAACAATAACAATAAATATAACCAATCAGGAGTTTACCTATCAAATGCAACAACTGCAACACAAGTTATATTGGACGTACAGGCAGAAACTTCGCCATCCGCTACAACGAACATATAAATGCAGTAAAACATAACCATTTTTTTAATCAATAGGCCAGCATGTAGAAATTCAAGCATAGCTTCACAGACATCAATGACGACATGGCAATATTAAACATAAATTCTAAGGGGCCCCTGCTCAACATAACCGAAGATTTCTATATTTCTCTGGACCAATACACCAATCCTAATCACAATATTAATGATGTTACAGAGAAAACCAGCATCATCTTTGATAAAGCCATTCCTGCATTAAAAAATGACTATCTTAAAATTGTAAACAAACAGAATACAGCATACCTCAAAAGACCGACGAATCACATGCCCAACCCCACCCCTATCCCTACAATAGCCACTCCTCCTACCCCTCCACCCATACCCCTCACCACAGCTAACACAAGTCCCAGACGTATTCGCAATAGTACACAGCACGCTCTCAAACACAACGCCGCACGACCTCGACAACAACAGCAGTAAGTACCCATCTCGCCTCCACACACAACCTCAGTCATTCCTTCAAACTCGTACTTACACTAGTTTATCTTTACAGATAACAGCAATATCCACAACACGAATACAGACAGGAGAGTGGTCGCTACCAACAACTCCTTTTAATCAAATTTAAAAAACTAAAGACTTTACAGTCTGCCTTAAAATTCACCAAAATATATCAACAGTTGAACCACAACAGTACCTGAAAACTTTTACGACAAGGGTTTTTGCCACGAACAGACATGACATATATTAATCAAATAGAACATTTTCAAAGATCATTTTATGCAACCAAACCAACATAGAGGTGCAAGAATTACACGGAAGCTTGAAGAAGGAACTCCACAGAACAAGAACTTTCAAATTTTAACAAGTGTTTTAACATATATGCATCTTATATTTTTGTGTATTTAAACTTATTAAGGGTTTTATACTATGTTTATACTATGTTTCATGCATTTTAATATGTTTAATGTGTTCATTATGTTTAATGTATATGCAATAAGTTTTAGTTTACTGTAGCATTTCACTGCCACATTGGTCATAGATATTATTTCGTCCCTGCTCTGGCAAACTAACGAATCTGCAAATTATCCAAAGGTTAGGAGAGCTAAAAGAAGTTGTGATTACTCATGTAAAATCAATTTTTATATTCAATTGTTGGTTTTATGTGTTAGGCATACAGAACGAGCTGCAGATGTGAGACTTTGTCAGAGGGTAGACAATATATAAATAACAAAATCTAGACCAGAACTTCAGAACTACAGATTCCTTAGTTTGTCAGTTTCGCTAGTTTGCCAGAGTGGGGATGATTTCAACCCCATATAGACAAAACATTATTACAACACGTTTTATTTTTAACCCCATTAGACATTCGGATGTTCTAATCATAATAACATCTTTGTGACATACACCAATGTCTAATGGCAACAATATTGTAATATACCAGCTGATGATGGCCATAGGAGGCCGAAACCGGTACTGATGTGAATCTGTTTATAATAAAGTATTGATAGGTGGAATATCTTTCTTGTCTATATACGTGCATCCAATCAATATGGAAATGAAACTTATAAATAATGATAGTAGAAGCTATTCCTTTCAGTTTCGAGTCAGTTAATCTCTACCTGTTAAGTTCTTCAGTCTATCAAAACTTATGATTAATTAAATAACATTCAGAAAATACATGAAAAAGAAAATGTTTAACTACAGATTATACCTGAAAAAGAAACAATTAAAATAGAATGGCATGTTTCTTGAGATATCATCAGTTTTTATCAGATCACACATTTTGGTCTTCCCAGTACTTCTTCAGACACTCCGATCTTCGTGCCCTTTCCTCAGGTGAAAACATGCGTGTTGTTGGTTTGTTTTGTGTAAGCGTAAAGCGGAAGTTTATATTCTTGAGTTTTGTATTCAATTTTATCTTATTTGTGGTGTCTTCTGTTGTAAGGCCTATTTCCTTCAGATCCTCTTTTACTTCTCTGATCCATTTACATCCTGTTGTGGTATTTTTTGAGACGAGATTGTGTTGTACTAGTTGTTTCAGAAGCCTCGAATCCTGCATCGTCATGATATGTCCAAAGAATCCCAGTCTCCTCTTTCGCATAGTATCTGTAATGGGTTCTAGCTCTTTGTACACGAATTTGTTAGGTATTAACTGCCACTGTCCATCTTTCTGGTATTTTTTGTTGATGCAGGTTTTTCCAATCCTCCTTTCAATTTGAAGGGATTGTTCGGGCTTTGCGGTCTTCCACTATAACAAAAATAAAAATTCTCTCACACTATGGTGTTACTTTTCTCTTCAGTCGTGCTTGTTCAATGTAATTGTCTCTAAAACCTTGTGTCAGCTCCCTCTTCTATGCTGACCTGTCATTGTGTTTGTGTGTTCCTTTATTTCCGTATATGACTTCATTCCTGTGTCACTTGTCAGATTCACTTTGTATTTTATGAAGATTGACTTCCCTGCATAGTTTCATGTCAAGATGAACCCTGTTAATGCTTTTCTTTAGTAAAAAACACTCATTTCAATTTACAGAATTTATTCTTCACTAAAATATCATGGCAAGGGTTTTATAGTTTTCATAATTTATAAGTTTCATTTCCGTATTGATTTTGATATTCACAAATATGAAGTTTTATAGTTTTGTTTTTTCTCAGGCAAAGCCGCATGCATAAGCGTCGCATCGACCATCTAGAGTCGGTTCTCCGAGAATTGAATCCCCAGTATTACCTGCTGGTTTGTCGCCAGTTGTGGTACGAACTCGCTGAAACCTACTCCGACATGCTGGACATCAAACTTACTCGACTACAAGCGACGGACGAGAGACCCACACCCCACGCTTTGCGCAAGGTCAACTACTTGGCTGAGCAGGGCATCGCCAACTTCAATAAGTTTCTGGATTCCCTTCGAGATCACTCGTAAGTACAGATCACACTCAAAGTACTTATCTGCCGGGCTGAGTGGCTCAGACGGTTAAGGCGCTGGCCTTCTAACCCCAACTAGGCAGGTTCGATCCTGGCTCAGTCCGGTGGTATTTGAAGGTGCTCAAATACGACAGCCCCGTGTCGGTAGATTTACTGGCACGTAAAAGAACTCCTGCGGGACTAAATTCCGGCACCTCGGCGTCTCCGAAGACCTTAAAAAGTAGTTAGTGGGACGTAAAACAAATAACATTATTATTATTATTAAGTACTTATCCAACTGAAGACGGGATAGGAACCTACGAAAATGACAAAGGAATTAGAAATATGTCCCTCGAAGTAAACGACTTTGCACTTCACTTGGAGGATTTGAGTGCGAGTCATTTTTAACTCATCTTGTGTATGCTGTTATGGTGTATGAAGTATTAAACTACAGGTTCTTTATCACCCTCTTTCTGCAGCTTGTAATTGTTCACAGTATCTTCACAAACTCTCGGAGGCAGTTTTGTGCTGTGCACCCCAGTGCTAGATTACTTTCAACTATCTGTTCTTGAAATCTGTCGGTTTCATATGCAAGATTTGTTAAAATGATCTTGTTCACAAAAAGTTCAAATTACTATAGTTCCAGCAATTCTGAAGTCAGATTGGTATTCTCTTCCTCCTGATGGCACTTCGTCATCACTTTCAGAATCTGTATTTGAATTAACCCTTTTAGAACCAGGCCTAAGAAGATCAGCTGGTATGGCGAAAAAGACGAAGGCGCTAGAGGCATATTTTTCACATCTCCTTTCAGAAACCTACAACTTAGTCTGTAATATTTATTCATTATTCTTTTTTCAAAATCTTGAGAAAACAACCATTTTTCTTATGACATGTAGATGAAGGCAGTTTGAATAAAATTTAATATTTTAAAATAAAACATATTTTATATATACACTAAAAATGTTTTTTAAATGTTGAAATGAAATATCTGTAGCTTCTAAACTAAGCAAAATTTATGTATGGCAAATGTATTATGTACGTTCCATATTTCATTTTCCATATTTTCACAATGTTTTTTGGAGTTTGGATTGAAATTAATTACCGTATTTACTCGTGTATTGGACTCCCTCACGTATTAGACCCCCCTGGCTTTTCGAGATGAAGAAAATGAGAAAAATTCTCGCATATAAGACCCCCCCCCCCCCACGTAATTCGTCAGAGAAGAACAACGATTCCGCTTCGAAGCGGATACAAGTCTTATTGCAGCTCTGATGACATCGCACAAATTTGTGAATAGTTTTGTCCGTTCAACCTACGCAATGAAAACGCGTTGAATCCATGCGGTACATCTGTGTTTCGTAGTTAAGAAATGTCTGCCTGCATAGCGTAGGTCTACTACAGCTCTGATGACGTCGCACAAATAGGTGAATAGGCCTAGCTTCGTGTCCGACCCGCGCATTGCAAGCATGCATCAGTCTTGCTATATCTCTGTGTTTTTTGGTTAATAATGTCCGCCAGCGTAATGGTTAGCACAATTACTTGCTGTTCTCAGGAGTCCGACTTCGATTCCCGGTACCGTACTGCCAGAGATTTACGAATGGCAGGAAGGTTGATAAGCGGTAAAAGCGGTACATGTAACTCCCCTCCACTGGGGGTGTGTCTAAAAAGAGCTGTACCACCTCGGGATGAGGAAATGAATTTACTTTAGTTGAGAAATATTCGCGCATTTGCGGTTATTGCTATTTATATAGCATTCACAATTATTTATTTATTTTCCACCTAGTCGATACAATGATTGCTTAAGGCAATTTTTAATGGTCAAAAGTGGTACATGTTTCGTATATTATCAACATCTTCAGCCACATAACACTGTTTAGATGAAAAATATATAAAATTGACAAAGTAATGCTTTAGAGGAAGTGTCCTTAAAATTAACATAAGATTGACAAGATTAAAACAAACAAATAACTCAAGAGAAAATATATAAATTATTTCTACAATAGAAAGCAGTCGTCAAGGAAACACTTGTACAATATTCCATAGAGAAATTGTCCTAATAAATATTCTTTTCTTAATAATTCATGAAAAAAGATCAATTTATAAATTAAAAATTATACAATTTATAAGTAATTATCGAAATGAAGAAATCCTGATATCACAGTGCGGCTCTTATTATTAATGTAGATGAAAATATAATTAATTCCTAGTTGTCAAATCTTATTAAGCCTGCTTTCCTTTGGAACAGTAACTCCTGTCATTCTTTCACAGTTTTGCGCCGGGTGTAATATTGATGATGCGTTCTTCCTTGCTCTTGCACCTGAGGAGGTGGAGGAGCGGGGGATATAGGTGTGTCAAGAACTTCCTTGCTGTCACCTATAGCTTCAACTGAGGAGGAATAAGTTGTAGGGCTATCTGTAGGTGGAGAAATTCCAATTCTTTTTTCTTGATCCTTCTCAAGCATTTTCAAATATACTAGAATTTGATAATATAATGGATTCTTATATTCTACAGCCTCATTAAGGTTATCATTTTTCTTTACAAGTTGGTCTAGATGAATGTACAGGTCTTCATATGTGTTCATTAAGCTGCCCTTTTTTAACTTTTTTATGATGGTCAGGTCTTGTTCTATGTTGGTAAATTTATGACCTGTGGCAGTCATGTGTGATCCCATTGCTGAGAATCTTCTATGTTTTTCAGCATTCACATGCTTCAAATATCTAACTTTAAAATTGCGGCCAGATTGTCCTATGTATGTATTCTTACATTCAAAGCATGTGAGTTTATATATACCGGAATCCAAAAATTTATCTTTTTCCGAGAGATTTATTGTATCATGGTTGAAAATTGCGCCGTTCCCGCGTCCAGGCATGGACTCAAGAGATCCTGACTAGCTCTAAGTTCAATTAATCTGGTGACTGAGTTCTACGGGTGTGAGTTCCGTAATAGAAAAACGTCCAGGTCGCTTAATGGTAGTTTCTAACTAACGCAGAAAGACGTCTCTTACTCGTAACTAGTTAGGTACCATATTCTTATTAACTCTTATAGAAATTGTCGTCGCTTGAAACTACTACAGTCTTACAACTAATTCTTATTCTAAGAACACAGAGAAAGAGTGTTTAGGTTTCACTATTCCATATTTATTTTAAATATTAAGTCAAATATTCAAGAAAATTATCTCAAATTTTTACCAATGAAGTCGTTCTTGAAATGAGTGACTCATTGTCAACCCTATAGTCTATATCCGTCAACAACTTTCAGAAAAATTACATCTTCCGAATTCATCCTAAATTAATGTCTTCTCGGATCATATTATATCCTTTCATAAGCCCATTAATCTCCAAAATCATAAATTATTAGCATAAATTTCATGTAACATCTGGGAATTTTTTGAAAAAGCTATGTTTTCCTTCGTATACAACTCACCTACAAAGCTGGGTGATAACAAAATAAATTAATGTGAATACAGATAATGGTATTTACATGTGCCATACTGGCAAGAAAATAAACATTAAAATCAAGTATACTAAAAATATAGGACGCATCCTCAAAGAAGAAAATAAAAATTGTATTAACTACTATTTACAGTATTTCTAGTGATACTCTCTTGAGAAAATAAAGAAACGCTAGTAGAATTGCCGATTTTTAATGTTCAGTCAAGAAATGGAGTTCAAGTTGTCTGAATCAATTATTCTGGGGATCAGCATTAGATTCTGTTAGTTACCACCTAATCCTTACTCTATAAACTGTCACATTAATCAATTTTCACTGACTGTTTGTCTAGATGCAGGTTTAGGACTCTCAATGAGGCTATCACCAAGCTCTTCTTCAGATTTGATTTGACAAGTACTCTCTTGTATGTTTTACATTTTAAACATTCACTTCTGCCTACTTAGTTGCCTCTTAGACGCTCATATTTCCTTGTGTCACATATCATGAGCTAAGCTACGTCCATTGTAAGTCGTAATCACCCTACAAGTAACATTATCGCAAGATTTAATTTATGAACTTAAGGTAATATGACCTTAGCTTATTGATTATCAGACTACGTGCGTACATGGTTGCAAAAAAAAACAAAAAAAAGTCACCACACATATCATATGTAGCTATTATAACACATACTATCAACGGAAAATCTACATGGTCAGATGACACTATCTCCGACTAAAAAAAATTAATTCTCTTTTGAAAATCTAGGTCACCAGTGATCAGCCTATAGGTTGAAATTTATCCAGAAATACAGTTATACACCGTGAGAATTTTCAAGATCATCCTAAGTAAATCAGTGAAAGCTCAGATCTTATCTTGAGTACATATATGATTCTCTAGGTAATCCTAACATGGATGAAAAAAACATTGCACTACTCGTCTCGAGATCATATCCTAAGCTATGTACAATGCGTAAGATCCAGAATTATTACATGGAATTGGCGAGAATTCTGTGACACCCTCCGAAACATCATTTGAAATGACTAGATCTCACTTCGCACCACTATGACTATTTCTCTCTCGAAGAAAACAATAACTACCACCATCATAAATCATTAACATCCATATATCATATCTATGACGCGTTAATATACACATATTTCATATATAACAACTCTTTCACTTCATCATATGTAAATCACCACCTTAACTTACACATCAACGTGCCGTGACATTCATAAAATGCCTACATTACTTACTACTGTCATAGTGCCAAATTTAACATGAACTTGGAGTAGTCTACTGCCATATTCCTTCATAAAACACATCCTATATACGATCTCGAACTGATTGACATTGCTTAAATTAGGACACACAGGTATTAATGCCAACTTCACGCACTACTCAACACTGGTAATAATAATAACTCTCGCTGTCTCTCCTCACATATCACTGGAAAACATTACGATCGCACAATCACTTGGTGACCACGCCTACAAGTGGAATTAACATACCATATGGATGAATACCTACTTCCAATCACATCAGCAATACGTTTATCCACGCACAGTTTTAGCACAAAACAACCATCAACATGCAATAAAAGAAATAATATACTCTTACTTACGAAAACGACTTAGGTAATGGACTTAGCTTTGCTCAAGATGGTCTCGATGTTTCCTCATCTCCGGTCATCTGAGATTAGGATCTCGTCATCTGGTTCCTCCACAAGTGGTCGAGTACATCGTAGCTTCTCAACACTGATCACAGGTCATCCGGGACAGCTAACATCGTATCGCCTCATCAGGATCCAAGCAGCATCGCCTTGCTTCCTTACAGACCCATGGTGAAGACTCGTGCGTATGAAACAGAACAATAATAGAATATTTGATTCATTGCTGACATCTTCCAATTAATATATCTCTTGCGTTGCTCAGATTGCATAGATTTCGTTGGGGTACAGTTGATCCAATAAACTAGTTCAAAATCGACTAAGACAGATGTTCTGTATATATTCCAATTTGAAAATGAATTTCTTTCCGCTATCTTTTTATTGGCGTAAATGCACTCAACAACTGGTCAGTAGGTGTCCTTCAACATTAAACAGTATCGGGAAAATTTTATTGAGGACCTGCGCCACTTCGTGACGTAGTTCTACTGTAGTCTATTTATCTCTTCTTTTTGCGTATTTAATCTCCCGCGCAGCGTTTAAATCTTGATATCAGCAGATTGGCGTGTAGTCGCAAATTATCTTTCGTTTCCAATTTATGGTATTTAGCTCCGCTGGATAATCCCTTTCAAATCTAGTCTTGCGTCTTCTTAACACATCGAAGTCAGATTATATAATAAGTGATGAGCATTTTTTTTTTTTTTTGAATAATGGTTTTAAATAATGTCCATTTGTCATTTTTTTCTGCGCCTTCTATACGCGGTCATTTCCGTAACCGACCGACGAAAAGACTTACATTTCGGCCCGTACTGACGTTAAATGCATTTTATTTGACATTTTGATCGCAGAGACTCCATCTTTGTTACTACAGCTCTTAAAAAGAACTGTGAAACGGCACAAAATACTATGTTTCATGTTGTTATTGGTGGAAAATGCTATTTTGAAATTTTTTCTCTTAAATAAATTTGTTATTACATGAATGTTTGGATTATTATATGTGAACTTGATATATTTTTCAGTTTTGCTAGGTTCGACTGCTAATTTAGATTGTTGCTTCTCCGAAAATTTATTAATTATTTTATCAATCATGTTATTGTTGAAACCATTCAAGAGGGCTTGTTGTCGGATAAACAACAGTTCTTTATTCCTTTCAGATTTGGATAAAGGAATACTAAACGCTCTGTTAACATAACTATAATATGCTGATTAGCCCTACAACTTATTCCTCCTCAGTTGAAGCTATAGGTGACAGCAAGGAAGTTCTTGACACACCTATATCCCCCGCTCCTCCACCTCCTCAGGTGCAAGAGCAAGGAAGAACGCATCATCAATATTACACCCGGCGCAAAATTGTGAAAGAATGACAGGAGTTACTGCTCCAAAGGAAAGCAGGCTTAATAAGATTTGACAACTTGGAATTAATTATATTTTCATCTACATTAATAATAAGAGCCGCACTGTGATATCAGGATTTCTTCATTTCGATAATTACTTATAAATTGTATAATTTTTAATTTATAAATTGATCTTTTTTCATGAATTATTAAGAAAAGAATATTTATTAGGACAATTTCTCTATGGAATATTGTACAAGTGTTTCCTTGACGACTGCTTTCTATTGTAGAAATAATTTATATATTTTCTCTTGAGTTATTTGTTTGTTTTAATCTTGTCAATCTTATGTTAATTTTAAGGACACTTCCTCTAAAGCATTACTTTGTCAATTTTATATATTTTTCATCTAAACAGTGTTATGTGGCTGAAGATGTTGATAATATACGAAACATGTACCACTTTTGACCATTAAAAATTGCCTTAAGCAATCATTGTATCGACTAGGTGGAAAATAAATAAATACTTAATTGTGAATCTATTGAAGTGCGATACGGACCATGAAGCTGATTTTATGTAATTTATATAGCAGGCGAGATTATTAACAAAGTGGTCGTATAATATCTCATAACTTGGGCCAATATAGGTATATATTTGGAGAGAAGTAAGTTTAAAACGTGATAAAAGCTATCCAATTAAAACGATTGTTTTACTCGCCAACGTACCTAAAAAATAATAATAATAATTTTATGTCCCCGCATACTTTTAACGATTTTCGGAGACGCCAAACAAAACATACTAGGGTATGCATTAATAAAAAGAAGAGACAACTAACGAACGAAATTACACATTATGATAATAAAATGCATTACCGCCACACCTGTAGATATTCATAAATGTGGTATATTTTCCTGTTATTTATTTTTATGCTTTCCGTCGAGGAAATTATGGCACCATCAGGGCGATAATATACCTAACCTAAACAATGTGGTCTGTCTTATCTCATGGACAGCTGTTTATTAAATCCTGATGTGATAAATGTAGAGAACAAGCTTGAAATGTACTAAAAAATAGGGGTCTGTGTTTCAACAGCCGCAGTTATCAAAAGAATGTTTCCAGTTACTATGTATTACATTCGGAAGTACAACTCGTAACATACGTCACTCGGAATTCCGACTCGCCAGTAGCAGGGCAGTGAAGTTGGCGGTGCAAGGCGATAATTCAAATGAAAGCAGTGCTCAGGTTTACTGTGTGGTAGGCCTACTGCCGAACTGACAGAAACAAGTGACTGGCCATTAAGTTATTTTGTATCAATATTTTATTATATGATAACACGATACCCTTATTCCTTTGTTCTACGGGGTCGAGTATGAAGTGAGACGAATCTTCGTAGCGAGTTTTTACGGCCGTATGCCCTTCCTGACGTCAACCTCACCAGAGGAATTAATCAGATGTAACGAATGACATAATATGAGTAACTAAATCATCATTTTGAAGGCCTAACTGATACTGATTTCCTCTTCTCCTGGAACCATTCCTCAGACACATGATCGATTGAGACAAGAAACTGGTACCTTGGCATGACTCTGAAACCATGTTTAGTACAGTTTTCTTTGTGCAAGATGTACGCAATCAACATCATCCTGGAAAATATATTGAATGCCACTTTCTTGGAATGTTTTGTCATATGCTGCTCGTCGAGATAACTATATAGTATCATATCATTCGTGTCACTCGCTCCCATAAACCTATTGTAGTCACGGGTCATTCTAGGTTTCACTGTCACAGTTTATTGTCCATGCTTCCTTTTTATCTTCTCTTGATCATTTATTTCCGTGTTTGTAGACAGTAAAATTACAGGAAATTTCTGGGATTTCTTTTCCCTGGAAGCCAAACTGACAATGTTGCCTTTCCTCATGTATATCTTCTTTCCTACATCCTAGTTTCTGTGTCAATTCTACTGGAATACCTTTTATTATTACGTCTCAGAGTGCCAGTGCAAAATGTACCTTCACTGTAAAGGAACCCAACAACGATAACTTGAAAAGAAAGTTGTCCATGAATATGTGGTAATCCTTCTTTAGAAGCAAAAATTTAACAACTTCACTTTTCTTTAATTTCTTGTTTATCTTTGTAGATTTTGCTCCTTTATAACAATGCAAATTCATACGGTAGTTTGAAACTGAATCACAGAGAATCCAAAGTTTGATGCCCCACTTGTGGTGCTGTTCATTTGGAATATATTGCAAGAATCGAGTATGACTTTTGGTACCTATTAAGTTTTCGTTGATTGATATTTGCTGTTGAGGTGTGTAAAAGTATAGGAAAAGATTGTTCACATGATATACTAAAGGTTGAAATTTACCTCATGGATAAAAATTCGGTTCATTGTTGTTGGCCAACTTATTATTGTCAACTAAATGGAAGAAGCTAAGTGTTGATTCAAATGTAGTTCTAGAGAACATTTGCCAAAACCAGGGAGAACTTTGCAAGGAATTGGCACACCAGTATGACTTGATTATCGGTTTTCTGTTCAAGCCCATATTCAACAGAATAATAACAAAGGCCTTCATCTCTGTCATTGTCATGGGAATCCAGGAATGAAGTCTGCTTGATGGAGAAAGGTTGTTTTTCCAGGATGCGATAAAGTTCTTTGCATGCCTATTTTTCTCTGTAACCGTAAGTCGAAAGAGGCTAGCTGTAAAAAACAAATTAAAATAATCCACTGGTTTTGAATCAGGTGAAGGGCAGTGTTTAGGTACTGGGGATTCCATGAAGGGAAAACTGAGAGAGAACTGTGGCTTGCTATCTTCAGATATCTTCGTCCATTTAGCATGGTCATTACTTTCATCTGAAATTGAACTGTCCAAGTCACTCAGCACACGTCTGTCAGAGTTGTTTGTCATGCAAGATCTAACTTCAACAATACTATCACTGTCTTGGTACTCACTGCGAGTAGTAATCCGGATGTCAAAGGTTGATTTGGATTGAAACACAGGTTTAAATCACTGTCATCAGAGAAATCTGATAAATCATCTAACAAGTCATTGTCAGAGCCCTTGTCAAGTTCTGCCCCCAATTCGCTGCTTGTCATACGTTTATGGGAAACACTCATTATCTACAAAGGGGATGGCTGTATCACTCGAAATGGAAATCAACACTCAAAATAATTATCTACTAGGAAAGGAGATACCGTAAATAAGCAAACGAATGATAAATCTGAGAAGAGTGCACTAGGTTTTGCCGCTACACGTGGTTTATGTTGAAACAGCAACAGCATACTGCACAGCTCAGCGATAAGATTAGCGCATGCTGGCGTTCTGCACTCTACTTGTTGGTGTTTATTTCGTGCTTTGACTTTCATACTCAATCAAACTTTAATCTAACAATCCCCAAAGATCTTCAAGCCTTATATTAGTCATGTGTTAAAATATTTGGCCTACAGATATCTTTTTATTCCACTGATGAAATATCGCCAGCTGGTCTTTTTAGCCAGTGTGACCATTGACGATAGATGGTCAGTTGGACTTTCTCGTAAGGATTGTCACTGATGATATATCACCAGTAGGTCCTATAAGGGTTAATCTCTTCAAAAACAAAATAATTCTTCAGAGTGCATCCTATAATTGCAAGTTGAAGCCATGATGCACAGCAGTGTTTAGATCCGGGTAACAGAAGATAAACATGTTTATTCCACACGTAAACAAAGAAACAAAGTAGGCCTAATTGAAAACACCTTACAGTCATGTGTCAAGTAAATGGCACCACTGAAAATGCAGTATTCAAATAGGGGTTAACTGGTAGACCCTTTAGCACAGATCATGAAAACTCAACTGCAGCAGCAGAACGGTTAATGTGGACGTCTTGTAGTTCATGTAACGGCTTTCTATCCCTTACTCATACTCTAATAAATCTACTTCAACTGAATTGCTTTTTCAACTTATGAAGAGGAGACAAGGATGCTTAGATGGACAGCTTGTTAAGTGCTTTCTGATATTCTCCCGCAACTCAAACTCAAAATAACTCCTGGACTACATTTTGTGGTAGGTTCCTCAAGAATAAGCCAACTTGTCTTATTTATCATCCTCAGTTTTTAATTAAGGAATAGGATGATTCATTTTATAACATAAATCAACAGGAAATTTAATATGAATCAAAATTTTTAAAGATTGCTAATAAGGAAAGCAATTTGGTGTTGCACCAGTTGAGGAGAAAATGTGCTGCAGTCACGAGAAGATATCATCACAAAGAAGGGCTATCAAAGTTTATCATTTTCATGTTCCATATAGATGACAATATACTGTAACTATAAATGAGGTAGTCCACCTAATCAGTACAATATAAAATTAGTATTTCAGTTTATTTTAATCATTGTACTAGGCCACATCAGCCATAAGATATTAAAACTCTAATTGCCCATACATATAACAAAAATAGAGAACATAATACTTGAAAATAGTTCTAGTCTAATATTCAGTATCAACTAAAATAAGTCACTGTCTAACACAACACTTGAAAATTCTCATACATTGTATTGATTAGGTGGATTACCTCATTTGTCTACAATAAGAAGGGCTATACCATGAATTTATTTATCTATTTATCTATTTATTTATTTATTTATTTATTTATTTATTTATTTATTTATTTATTTATTTAGTAGAATGGCCAAAAAATCAAAACAAATCACTTGGGTTTCACTGACAATTTAGCATTACTAGCAGTGGACATAAAAGAAGCAAAAACCCAGATATCAGAACTTCAAAACATTGCAAATAAAATTAGCCTCAAAATATTATTTGAAAAAACAGAAATTATGCCCCAGAAACCACCACAACTAAAAGAAGTTACCATAAATGGTAATAAAATCAAAATAGTAATTCAATTTAAATATCTTGGAGAAATAATAACACATAACCTAAATGAAAAAATCTCGATGCAAACAAGAACAAATAGATTAGCTAAAGCAAAAAAATTAACATGGGATATCTACAAAAAGAAATGTCTGTCAGTAGATGCAAAAATAAAACACTACAACACAGTTATAAAACCGGAAGCTACGTAGGCAGCAGAAACACTTTTTCACCTGAATAAACAATCAAAGACTGACAGACTTCAGAAAATTGAAAGGAGGATTGAAAGAACCTGCATCAACAAAAAATACCAGAAAGATATACAGTGGCGGTTAATACCTAACAAAGTCGTGTACAAAGAGCTAGAACCCATTACAGATACTATGCGAAAAAGGAGACTGGGATTCTTTGGACATATCATGGCGATGCAGGATTCGAGGCTTCTGAAACAACTAGTACAACACAATCTCGTCTCAAAAAATACCACAACAGGATGTAAATGGATCAGAGAAGTAAGAGAGGATCTGAAGGAAATGGGCCTTACAACAGAAGACACCACAAATAAGATAAAATTGAATACAAAACTCAAGAATACAAACTTGCACTTTACGCTTACACAAAACAAACCAACAACACGCATATTTTCAACTGAGGAAAGGGCATGAAGATCGGAGCGTCTGAAGAAGTACTGGGAAGACCGCAAAACTCGAACAATCCCTTCAAAGAGACCTAAACGACGGACTGACTAAAGTGGTCCTATGTGGTCATAAAAGAAGGAGAAGAATAAGAATGGCTTTACAGTGCAATACATAACGTACATGATTTTTGAAAACAAGCTACCATATTTACTCGTGTATTAGAATCCCTCAGTATTAGACCCCCCCTCGGCTTTTCGAGACGAAGAAAATGAAAAAATAAATCTCGCATACAAGACCCCCCCCCCAACGTATTTTGTCAGAGAAGAACAATTCCGGTTCGAAGTGGTTACAAGCCTTACTGCATGGAAAATATATTTCATAGCGGTGATGACCACGTGGACCTCGCAGAGTGATACGAAATATTTGTTTATGCTTACGTTACTCTTTCGATGGAAGGAATTTTAGTTCATTTCATTTTTTATGCGATAGGTATTTCATTAATCTGAACTTGCAGTAGGCTCGATTCCCTGTGGATGGGAAGATTCGTTGTGTCTTGCATCACCAGAATTCTCTCCTAAATTACAAGTTCGTCACACTCCACATCTAAAACACTTCTCACACGTGGTCTCTTTTTACTGGACAGTAACACGACTGGTGCTGGATAATTCTTTTCTTGCAATGTAAACACTTGAAATAGACACACTGGCGAAATCTGATGTTAGTTTTGCGATACAGTAAAACCTCATTAAGTCGAAGTCTTTGTAATACAGAAATCGGACTTCCAATTACGTGATTTCAAATTAACAGCCATCTTGTAATTCAGAAATGCCAACCCTCACCAGTTTTCGCAGATTCTGCTTTTCCGCGTACTGCCTAATACATGATATGGTGGCGTTCCTTAAAACGCTGAATACAAAAGAATTACGATTTCACTCTATTTTCAACTATGAAACACACTATAGATGTACCGAAGTGAGTGAAAGTGCGGAAAGCTACCTCTGCACGTTCCGGAAGATGTGTTCTATCATGATGTGGAGAAATTTTGAATTTAAATTACTCTGTAAAATATGGTACTATTTAAAAAAATATGTAAAGTCAGTTTAGAATTAAAAGTCTGAATTGTTTTCCGTTTAAGTATGACATATGGGGACAGTCTTCTTCCATGTACAGTGCACAAAACATAACTGTACACTCAGCATCGAAAACTAGATGAGCCAGGAGCGTATTGCCAACCTTGACACAAATAAAACTTGCACCCCAATTTCGTGCCTCAAAATCTATTTTTAAAAATGCGAGGATTATTCGCGTAAATACGGTATATGTCTGTGTTTTGTAGTTAAGAAGGTCTGGCAGTGTAATGGTTAGCACAATTAGCTGCCGTTCTCGGGAGCCTGAGTTCGAGTCCCGGTACCTAATTGCCAGAGATTTATGAATGGCAGGAAGGTTGATATGTGGTGAAAATGGTATATGCAACTCCACTGGGGACTTGTCTAAAAAGAGCTGCACCACCTCGGGATAAGGAAACGTGTTTACTATAATACCAATATAAATGGTCCATTATTGGACATTATAAATTTTCCAGCTAACTCATTCCTGGTTGTCAGCGTTTCGCCCCCGTGTGCTAGACTGGGCTCATCAGTTGGTACCTAGCACACCTACCAAGACGCTGGCTAGTGCATACCGTGGAGGCCACTGCGTAGGCTAATTGTAGCCACCGGCAGTGCCAATGCACTATGAGAGACTTTGTCTCATTATCAAGAATTGATGCATGCTTGGCCATCAGACGATATAGATTATAAATAATAATAAATTTATAATGTCCAATAACGGACCATTTATATTGGTATTATAAATTTATTCATTCAGAACAAATATTTCAGATTCCCTATGGGAATCAACATCTATATCATCTGATGGCCAAGCAGGCATCAATTCTTGATAATGAGACAAAGTCTCTCATAGTGCATTGGCACTGCTGATGGCTACAGTTAGCTTACGCAGTGGTCTCCATGGTATGCACTAGCCAAATTCTTGGTAAGTGTGCTAGGTACCATCTGATGAGCCTACCCTAGCACACGGGGGCGAAATGCTGACAACCAGGAATGAGTTAGCTGGAAAATTTATAATGTCCAATAACGGACCATTTATATTGGTATTATAAATTTACTCATTCGGAACAAATATTTCAGATTCCCTATGGGAATCAACATCTATATCAAGTTTACTGTAGTTAAGAAATATTCACGGTTGTTGCTATTAATATAGCAGGCGAGATCATTAACAGAGTGATTGTTTAATATCTCGTAACTCAGGCCAATATAGGTTTTTTTGGAGAGAAGTAGGTTTGAAATGTGATAAAAACAATCCAGTCATAATGATGATTGTTTTACGCGCCAACGTACCTCATGAGTAATAATAATAATAATAATAATAATAATAATAATAATAATCATGATTTTACGCCCTCACTTAACGATTTTCTGAGGCGCCAAACAAAACATACTATGCGTTAATAAATAAATGGAGACAATAATCGTACAAAATTAAACATTATGATAATAAAATGGATTACCGCCACACCCGTAGATATCCGTAAATGCAGCATACTTTCTTGTTATTTATTTTTAATCTTCCCATCGTGGAACTTCTGGCACTGTGAGGGCTCTCGGTAGTCTAACCTAAACAGTGCGGTCACTCTTATCTCATTTACAACTGTTCAGCAAAATCTTGATGTGCTAAATGTGGAGAAAAAGCATGAAATATACTTAAAAATAAGAGTTAGGCTTTCAACAGCAGCAGTTATCCAAAGAATGCTTCCAGTCACTATGTATTACATTCGGAAGAGCTAGTTATCAGCTGGTTGTTTGGCACATTTTGTACAGCACGGCTTTGTTCGGAAGGAGTGTTTTCTGCTACATGTACATCAACTGGGAGTGTCAGAGATAATCTCCAGGAACCATTTGGGAATAGATTCTCACTCTTTGGACTCTGTAGTCGGGAATGAAACTATTTTTAAAGGTTTAAAAAAAGAAGGGACCTCGAAATCTCAAAAGCTCTCGATTCATGGCTGACGAGATGGCGTGAAGATGACGTCAATTGGAATGATGACATGCCAGTTGCAGGGAAGTTGGCGGCACAAGACGATAATTTAAATGATAGCAGTGATTGGGTTTACTCAGGTTTACTGTTAACTGTGTGGCAGGCCTACTGCTCAACTGACAGAGACAAATGACTGGCCATTAAGTTCTTTTGTGTCAATATTACATAATATGATGACCTTATCCCTTTTCTCTACGGGGTCGAGTATGAAGTGAGATGAATCTTCGTAGCGAGTTCTTACGACCGTATGCCCTTCCTGACGTCAACCTATCAGAGGAATTAATGACATGAAATGAATGACGTGATATGAGTATCTAAAACTGACTACATTTTCTTTATAAGTAGGCCTAAAAATCGTGTTCACCATTTATTGCCTTTTTACATTTAGAAATACTGCCTTCAAACAAAAATATTATAACTCTTATGTTCATAAGTTTGGTAAATAATAGTGTAGAATGTGTACATGTATAATTTATAGCTCTTTATAGCCTAGAAGCCATGTGTTCACTGTACAAAATTTGAGGTTATCGCATATTGGACCCCGTTACTATTTTTGGCTGTAAAAGTGAAAAAAAAAATAAAGGTCTAATACGCAAGTAAATACGGTATATCTCTATGTCTAGTTTGTTTATATAATTAATTGTGTCTGGAAACGCATGAGCAAAATCGCTGATGTTGCCAGTTCGGTATATATATGCTGGATGGTCTGCTTAGAGGTGCCACGATCACAGTTAGGTGTAGAAATTTTTTTCAATTTCTAGTGGAAATCTGCGCAGTTACTATGCCCCGATCGTAACCTGTTGAGAGTAGAACAGGTATTCTGAGGAAGCTCAAATCCAGGTGGCAGCGACTAACCAATGTGTGGCAGAGTTGACTTGTCTTTCCTGACATTCTTTAGGAAGTTGGTATTCTTCAATTCTATTGCAGTTCTTATTGATGGATTTCGAGACATAGACAATTCAGACGGATGTCAGCGATGGTAATTGGGGATTATTAATTACTTTCTTGAACTCCCTGAAGAGAGCTCACGTCCATAGGTTTAACGTTAAAGTAACCTGAGATACATATAATTTCACCTAGAATTGCGTAAACTTTTCTGAATCCCGTTAAATACATTTTCCTTCTTCTACGGACTTCTTCCATTTTACCATCTTTAATGAAACCAAGCCCAGCATTTCAGTTTAAGAGAAATTCCCCTCAGGAATAGTCCAAGTCAATCAGCTTCTATCGCAAATTACAGACCTTTGGTAAAGTATTGGACTTGCTACATCAACAACTGCACAAACACACTTCAAGATTTTAAGAAAAACATGGACATAATTTAAGTATTTTAATTTACATAACAATATAGTAGTGAAAATAAGAATCAACCTTGAGTATGACATTACGTGCTAGAAAATACGTATTGTTAATCTAAGATTTAAAACAACAAAATATCATTTTTTTCATGATGTACAACCATATACTATAATGGCTTTATAATTCTTCCTGTTCACATTTATTTTCCTGATTTCCTATGGCAAAAATAACGCAGGAAAAGACAATGTGTTCCCTGCAGATGGAGAGAGAGCACTTTGCATGTTGTCTTGGTCGTCTTGTTTCTCGTTCTGTCACAAAACGCAAACCTTCCTGGGGCTTCAACACTGCTTCTGGCTGGATTCGAAGAATCTCTTTCAGATATTACTTCAACTTTTGAGGAATGTTTTCAAGTGTCACACAGTAATGCATATACTCCTAACACAATTTTCTGGCCAAATCCTTCAGAAAACTTTTTCAGGTCATAGCCGAGTCAGATTTGCTTCGAAGAATGATGTAAGTGTTCATGCCAGCAATATTCAGTAGTGTGTAGAATAGGGTGAGTGACCATCTGTTGCTGACTCTTGAAACGGGGTAGGTAGCCTTAATTACATCCACTACTTCTATGCCCCGTTGGGTTAAATTATACGTCACCATTTCCTGCATCACTGAATCACCAGAGTTTTCATCAGTGCTGTCATTGTTGTGAAGCGTAGACATGACCTTGTTCTTTCTTGGAATGTATGGCAGTAGCATGAAATTTCTCGTAAAGCCTACACTGTATTTATTTATTTATTTATTTATTTGACTTTTTGAAAGTACACAGGCAGTAAGCCCAATTACCTTCTTAACACAACAGTCAACAGTATTCCTTTTGTTTCAACAAAGAATGCTGGAATTGCCCACCGGTGTAAGTCTGTGATCTGCTAGGAGACTGGAAGCAAGAGGAACACTAGTGTTCCTGTTGTTGAATGTAACATTTGGCCCAATTCCGGTTATAGGTTGAACCAGTCTTTCCACAACACTTTTTCCTCAGTTGTGTAATCAGAAATGCCCTTCAGGTTGTTCTCCAGCATATATCACCATATTTAGTGTGTATAAAGTTTCAGCATCAGTCAATGCATGTATCTTCAAGCCATACTTAGCCAGCTTATTGGCAATGTACTGTCTGGCATAACTATAGAAAGAGGCACGCAAGGATTAGTAACACGACCCACCACCAGCTTAAAATTGAAATAATTGATAAAGAGATTCCACCTATTCAATACCAAAGAATAAGAAATGTAGTGAATTACATTCCCATTTAATAATTGGTAGAAATGGTACCGGTTTCGACCCTAGTCCAGGTCATCATCAGCCGATTAAGACGAAAAACAATGCATAGGATCAGTAGAAGAGGTGATATAAAAATGAAATGGGGGTAGACACTGTAAAACTTAGAAGAAGTAAAATGTAAATCACTCAAAAGAAAACAGTACACAATTCTCTGCGCGGTAGCATAGCACATGCAGCACTAGGCAAAGTCCCACAATGTTTACGAATAGCGGAGAACGGTTAAATGAGCCAGTTTTTAAATACTGTCAGGCATGAAGTCACATCACAATCGAACACGTACGAAGATCCATAATCGTGCAGGAGTTGAAGATGAGTAGATCCATTGAAGCAACTTGCCAGCTCCCGGTGATCAGCGCGACCCATTCAATATCAGGCACTGTGGTTTCAAATGCCCAAAGTAAAATGGAGAATAGCTTGATGATCCAGTAATTTTCCTTGGTCGCGGAAAAGTAAGTATATAGATAAATATAATACAATTCAATATAATTGAATAAGTAATTGTGCTCCTATAGAATTCTTAGAACAGTTGATGTGAAAAACAATTGTGAAGAGATAAAAATATAGTAAAAAGCGCAATACCAGAAACAAATGAAAACGTATATGCACAGTGCGCAATTTTTTAAAACGTAAAAACTCGGGTCTTGATTGAAGTAGTCGAAATTGGCGCAAGGCAGGAGTTGAGTATGAATGAAAAGGACCGAAATGAAGGTGGATTGTTTTTTTGTTTTTTTTTGTTTTTTTTGAGTGATTTGCATTTTACTTCTTCTAAGTTTTACAGTGTCTACCCCCATTTCATTTTTATATCGCCTCTTCTACTGATCCTATGCATCGTTTTTCGTCTTAATTGGCTGATGATGACTGGACTAGGGTCGAAACCGGTACCATTTCTACCAATTATTAAATGGAATGTAATTCAGTACATTTCTTATTCTTTTGTATTGAATAGGTTGAATCTCTTTATCAGTTATTTCAATTTTAACTGTAATATTCTTCAATACGGAACAATGAAATTTTAAACTTTAAATCCACCACCAGGTGGCGCAAGCGAGTTTACTGTCGCACTAGAAGCGCTTAGAGGGAGCGCCGCGAGGAACGACAATGCTGCCAACTGTTGCTTGTACAGCTGTCTTTGGGTGAGGTTATTGTGAAGTATTTTTTGCATTTCAGAACCCCTAAATGACTTTTTTCTCGCCGTGCGGACAGTATGCGCCGCGGCCATAGTTAAGAGCCTCTCGAAGGGAGTGTGGCTCCCTTCGGGAGCCACTGTTTTCATGACAGAGCTTGACCTGGATTTAAAATGATAGGTTACAGCTACTAAATTACGTTTTTTCTTGCCGTGTGGGCAGTATGCACTGCGGCCATAGTTAAGAGCCTCTCGAAGGGAGTGTGGCTCCCTTCGGGAGCCACTGTTCTCATGACAGAGCTTGACCTGGATTTAAAATGATAGGTTACAGCTACTAAATTACGTTTTTTCTTGCCGTGCGGGCGCATCTCGCGCCGAGGCCATTTCAAACTTCCCTGGCCGCTTCATAATTTTTTTCTCCTGCAATGGTTGGTAACACAATCTCGGCCTCATTCTAGGTGTCAATGACGTCATCCTCTTCCATACGTGAACCAATCACCGATAAAAACAATGGAGTATGGCGTCTAAAACAGTATTTTTGGTTATAAAAGCAAATGTACTTCTAGGGGCGGGCGGGTTGGTCCCTGGCTAGCGTATTGAACACATCCCTCTTCCACAATTATTTTCAGGTGAGAATAGCAGCATTTAAAATAATATTTTATGTTTTAATTCTTGCGTGCCTCTTTCTATATTTCTACGTACTGTTTAAACAAACATCGCCTACTTCCAGCATTTCCTCACAACTTGGTGAAAAGTTATCTTTTCAGCACTGACCAAAGTCTTTTAAAAGCTCCTTAATTAGAGCAAGTCTATTGCCCTTGTATGGATATTGTCAAATCGTGCAGCGTGAAGAAGAAACTTGAACCTCTTTAGGTTTATGGTGACTCGAAAAATGTCAACCCCAGTTCCATCAGTTGACTATAGATCTTCTAGATTCACATGCGATGATTTCAGCACACTTGCTAAATAGAGTAGCCCAATCGTTGCTTTTATCTCCATATTGTTCGTGTCCATAGCATCATGAGATCTTGAGTAGTTTTCTCTCTTTTCTGAATTCATAAATTTATGTATGAAATAATTTTTTGTATGGTATTTTCCAAAATAACAACTGCCACAACTGTCCTAGATTTTTTTTTTTTTTTTTTTTGTCCTGCCAAGTGAGTTACAGTGTTGTCTCTCCTACGACCATGCGAGGGTGTGCTATGTACATCCCACTTAGCCTGACCGTCTCTTCCAATGTATTGAGGGCCTACAACAGAGTTGACTACTTGCAGCACTTCATTGTCCTCTTCAGATTCGGCTGATACTTCAGTTTCCATATTATGATCACTGGCCTGAAAAACATCATCTTTGTCATCTGCTTCCTCTTCTGAAACATCCACGGAATTTTGTCTGATAACTCTTCAAAAAGCCTCCGGTGAAATGTGCCCTATTCTCGTACTAGTGCTTTGTTCCATGTCTCCTTCTTTTCAACACTCTCAAGAAGTTTATTTATTCTTTCCTGTTCTTTCTGATACATTATACATTCTGTTAACTGAACAAAACAACAAAAATACAGGAATAAGCAGTAAAATAAATGTCAGGAACTCAGTATGCCACAGGGTGCGCGCGGTTGAAAGCACCTTCACTCCCCGCATTAACGCAGTTATGACTGAGGGATCGACAATGCCGTATGTGCTACCCAATACCTCCTGGTAGGAACTGATTGGGGTGAGGAAGCTGTACAACAATCACTTAACTGGCGAACAAACACATACACTGCTGCGGTCGATAAGACTGCGGCACGCCTCCTTCCAGGTTAACAAACATGAAACATGTATCATGATTCATCATTGTTATTCTGAAAGGAATAAACTTAATTGGTATTGTAAAGGTGGAATTTCCTCAAAAAAAAAAAAAAAAAAAAAAAATCCATAACACTTGTTATGGTTCACAATATGGACTAAATAATAAAGTTAATTTCTTGTAAATTTAGCCACTTCGATCTCCTCGCACCAGTTCGATTCAGTATCTCTTCATTTGTAATTCGATCTACCCATTTCACTTTCAGCATTCTTCTGTAATACCACATTTCAAAATCTTCTGTTCTCTTTCTTATTATTGAATGCCCTTTTTTTTTTTTTTAAATCTGTAAACTCCATGTACATGGGCTTGTCCTTCTTAATTCAGTCCTCTAAGATCAGATGTAAAGTCAGGATTGTTTCATGTGTTCCTACATTTCTTCTGAAGCCAAATATTGATCTTCTCCCAACTCACTTTCAACTTGTCTTTCCATTTTTCTGTAAATAATACATGTTAACATTTTTCAGGGTGGTTTCATACTTGTCAGCACTGGGTTCCGTGGGAATAGGTATAACAACATTCTGTCAAAAATCAGATGATTCTTCTCCTGTATCATACATCCTACAGACTTTCTTCCATAAGCCCCATTAATGTTGACAGCTCCCCATCAAATTTCATGTCGTTTGCAAGTTGTTTTGAAAGTGGAACTTTGATATTCCCATTGGTCTGACGCTTGCTTAAAATGTTCTGAGCGTGTTCAGTAAAAATACTGTGAAGCAGGATGCAAACCTACTTACATATAGTCCCAGTGAGAATCTCTCCTCTCATAGGTTAGGGACCGTCAGTGGATTGTATAATACTAGCTGCCTGAGCGCAAGGAAGGCCATGGTTGAGAATATGTCCAAGGTGCCCTCTCCCATTCCATAACAGCTGATTTTACAACTTACAGGACCACTTACTGGGCCACTCAGCTGTTGCCCATGGTTCATGAACTAGGATGTGACTGCTGTAACACACACCACGAACCATAATAGAGAATAAAGATACAACTTTATGAACAATATTTATATGTAAATATTTGGCCCAGATGTAAGTCCTTGTGTTGTACTAAAGCATGTTGTTGTTTGAGTCATCAGGCCGTAGATTGGTTTGATGTAGCTCTTCATGCCACCCTATTGGTGCTAACCTTTTCATTTCTACATAAGTAGTACATTCTGCATCTGCTGTAATCTGCTAGTCATATTCATATCTTGGTCTATCCCTACACTTCCCTCAAAAATGCACTGAACAAGTCCTGGGTGTCTTAAGATGTGTCCTGTTATTCTATCTCTTCTCCTCATCGAATTTAGCCAAATTGATTTCTCGCCAATTTGATACAGTATTTCTTCATTCGTGATTCAACATACCCATCTCACCTTCAGCATTCTTGTGAAACACCACATTTCAAAAGCTTCTATTCTCTTTCTTTCTGAGTTAGTTATTGTCCACATTTCAATTCCATACAGTGCCACGCTCCAGATGAAAGTCTTCCAGAATACGAGGGTTGGAACTTAAATAGTGGCAACATTGCTGTGGAGATGCTAATATTGTCGCTGATAGCACACGGTTACATACCTACCTTACCTCAGAGCAAATGGACTCGCCCTTCCCACATCACCTGCGTGTGCACAAGCGAGAGAAACACAGTCACGTGTGCGCTAGCGGTCTAACGTAACGTTGTCACTATGTTTTCCAAACAGGAACAACGGAGTTGGATCAAGATTGAATGTGCCAGAGGTCGTACAGCACGACAGTGTCATCAAGGTCTTCAAGAGGCTTGCAGGGAACCTGCATTGCCTTACAGAACAGCGGCACGTTGGGTAAAAGCCTTCAACGATGGTCGGCAAACTGTGGCGGACATTCATCGGGCAGGTCGTCCCACGAGTGTCGGCGTTACTTAAGTCCTTGTGACTTCGATTTGATTCCGAAGATGAAGGAACCACTTCGTGGCATTTGCTTCCAAACTGTTGCAGAGATTCGACCGGCAGTAGACCGCTCCATTCGCACCATCAACAGAACAGGCTCTGCTAAAGGTATACTATGACTTCCACATCGCTGGCAACGGGTTATACACAACGCTGGTGACTACATTGAAGGACAGCAAAGGTTGCTAACATGTAACTCTTTTTTATCTGTTGTAAATAAATAGTTTGCACTATTTAAGTTCCAACCTTTGTATTTTTCTAATTCTTATGTCAATATTTGAAGTGAGCATATTTCTTTTCTTAAGAAAGGCCTTCCTTGCTTGCGCTAGTCTTTATTTTACATCCTCCTTGTGTCATCATTAGTGATTTTACTACCTAAGTAACAGTATTCATCTACTTCCTTTAAGACTTCATCTCCTAATCTGATCTAATACAGGATTTCCTGCATCACCTGACTGCACTCCATTACTTTTGATTTGGACTTATTTATTTTCATCTTGTACTCCTTCCCCAAGACTCTGCCCATACCATTCAGCAACATTTCCATCTTCTGCAGTCTCAGGTAAAATTACAATATCATCAGCAAATCTCAGGGTTTTGGTTTCCCCTTCTTGGATTGCGATTCCCTTTCCAAATTTTTCTTTGATTTCTTTTACTGCCAGTTCTATATAAACATTGAAAAGGAGGAGGGGGGGAGGGGGCAAATTGCAGCCTAGCATCACTCCTTTCTGGATTGCTTTTTTTCTTTTTCCCCGAAGCCCTCGATTCTTATTACTGCAGACTGATTTTTGTACAGATTGTAGACAATTCTTCTCTCGGTATCTGATCCCTATCAGCTTCAGATTCTAAAATAACTTGGTCCAATCAACATTACTGAATGCAGTTTCTAGATCTATGAATGCCATGTACGTGGGCTTGCCCTTCTTAATTCCCTCCTCTAAGATCAGACGTAAGGTCAGGATTGCTTCACGTGTTCCTACATTGCTTCTGAAGCCAAACTGATCTTCTCCCAACTCACTCTCAACTTGACTTTCCATTCTTCTGTAAAGAATGTGTGTTAAAATTTTGCAGGCATGAGATACTAAACTAATGATGCAGTAATTTTTACACTTGTCAGTACTGGCTTTCTTGGGAATAGTTATAACAACATTCTGCTGAAAATCATATGGTACTTCTCTGTATCGTACATCGTACACACTAAATGGAATAACCTCACCATGCTGGTTTCTTCTCCTAAGGCAGACAGTAATTCTGAGGGTATGTCATCAATTCCAAGTGCCTTGTTCTTATTTAGGTCTCTCAAAGCTCTGTCGAATTCTGACCTCAAAATTGGGTCTCCCATTTCATCTGCATCAACAGCCTCTTCTCTTTCCAGACCCATATTATCTACTTCTTTACCTTGATAAAACTGTTGGATATGTTCCTGCCATCTTTTTGCCTTGTCTTCTTTCCATAGAAGTGTTTTTCCATCTGACCTCCTTTCTCCAAAGGTTCCTTGATTTTCTGTATGCAGCATCTACCTTTTCTAGGACCATAAAATCTTCAGCATCGTTGCACTTCTCTTTCAGCCATTCTTCCTTAGTTGTCCTGCACTTTCCATCTACTTCATTTTTTAATAATTGTGTGTATTCTTTTCTGCCCTTCTCATTTTTTTTTGCATTCTTGTACTTTCGTCATTCGTCAGTCAGTTCTAGTATCTCATGTGTTATCCATTGATTCTTAGTTGATCTTTCCTTTCTTCCTAACTTTTCTTCAGCAACTCTACTGACCTCATCCCTCACGGCTGTCTAGTCTTCCTCGGTTGTGTTTTTATCAGTCTTTTTATTTAGTCTTTTTGGAACATGTTCCTTCAAACAATCCTTCATAGTCCTTTCTTTCAACTTCTTTTTGCATTCCTTCCTTTCTTAACCAAAATCAAACCAAACCAAACCCCATGGCACTACAGCCCTTGAAAGACCTTGGCCTACCAAGCAACCGCTGCTCAGCCCGAAGGCCTGCAGATTACGAGGTTGTGTGTGGTCGGCACGACAAATCCTCTCGGCCTTTATTCTTTGTTTTCTAGACTGGGGCCGCTATCTCACTGTCAGATAGCTCCTCAGTTCTAATCACATAGGCTGAGTGGACCTCGAAGCAGCCCTCAGGTCCACGTAAAAATCCCTGACCTGGCCAGGAATCGAAACCCGGGCCTCCGGGTAAGAGGCAGGCACGTTACCCCTGCATCATAGGGCCGGCTTTCCTTTCTTAAATTTCTTTAATTTGAGATGGCATTTCTTGACCTACAAGTTTTGGTCAGATCCACATCTGCTCCTGGGAAAGTCTTGCACTCCAGCACCTGGTTTCTGAATCTCTGCCTATCATAGTGAAGTCAGTTTGATACCTTCCAATGTCTCCCTGTCTCGTCTACGGATACAGCCATCCTTTGTGGTGTTTGAACCAAGTATTTGCAAAGACTAAATTATGACCTGTGCAGAATTCAACCAGCTGACTTCGTCTTTCATTCCTTTGTCCCAATCTGAATTCTCCTTCTCATCCTTGGCCTACCACTGCATTCCAGTCTCCCATCACAATTCGATTCTCGTCACCTTTTACATATTGTATTAAATCTTCTATCTCTTCATATATTCTTTCTATTTCATCACCATCATCATCATCATATGCTGAACAAGAAGCGTATTGACCTGCACTATTGCTCATGGTATTGTAAATTTAACATTCAACTTGATATTTTTAAGTGAAGTGCATGAGTGTAAATGTATTGTGATGAATTATTAGTATTTCCTCTTTACATAGTTATTTCAAGATAAATGTTCAGCCCCTATATAATTTATTTTGCAGTACCAAGGAAATGCCTGAAGAGTTAAGTGAAGAACTAGTCCGGCCTACATTAATTGCATGTTTCCATGTTGGGAGACTGTATGGCAAGATCATTGTCCCTGACAAGAAAGGACAATTGGAGAATCTCAGACATAGCTTAGAAGCTTACCAGGTAAGTTTTGGCAGTAATATCTATGTGTGTGGCATTCTTCTCTTCGTTGAAAACTTATGGGCCATATGTCATTTCCTTGCATACATAACCTTATTGCCTGGTAACTGGTACTTTTCCATAGTATATAGTGAAGCTTACAGGATCAAGGCAATAAATGTATAACATATTACATGCAGAAGATAAACGGTGCAACATTTCTCATGTTTGAAAAACATTTTCAAAGTTCTTTTGTGTGTGTGTGTGTGTGTGTGTGTGTGTGTGTGTGTGTGTGTGTGTGTGTGTGTGTGTGTGTGTGTGTGTGTGTGTGTGTGTGTGTGTGTGTGTGTGTGTGTGTGTGTGTGTGTGTGTGTGTGTGTGTGTGTGTGTGTGTGTGTGTGTGTGTGTGTGTGTGTGTGTGTGTGTGTGTGTGTGTGTGTGTGTGTGTGTGTGTGTGTGTGTGTGTGTGTGTGTGTGTGTGTGTGTGTGTGTGTGTGTGTGTGTGTGTGTGTGTGTGTGTGTGTGTGTGTGTCTCTCTCTCTCTCTCTCCTAGTTCACATATACAAGTTTAGGAAAAAAAAAAAGGAAAAAGAAAGGGAGTTAATAATAATATTTGTATGGCAAAGAAAAGGATACATGAATAATTACAGCCTTGCTTAATTAGTCAAATTGTTATGAGTACATCACACCCAAAAACTACAGTCGACATATCTTCAGAACTGCACATCAAGTGAGGATATGCAGTTGGCAGCTATCTTCTGTCTTCTGCTCCCCGTGAACTTATATAATTGACATTACATTTCCACATAATAGATAGTTTGTGGCATATTCCCACACTCACAGTAGGGATGTTCAGCTTTATTCCACTTATGAAGGGATTTGTGACCTGCCATGATTTGTCCGTATTTAGTTGAGAGGACTCCAGGTTTTCCTAGGTACATTGAAGCCAGGTGGATGGTTGATGGGATCTCCTATCAGTCCTAGTTGGTCAGAGTTTGTGATGGTCCAATTTTCCCGTCATGCTTGATGTAAATTGAATCCAGTTTTAATCAATCCTTTGCCCTGTTTCCATGGAGAGTTTCTTGATTTCATTTTCTCAGGCTTTTTCTGGATAGAGCTGTGGATTTCCCATACATTTTAGCCATGTTTTCTTGATCGTTGCGTTGACTGCCTATGAAGCTGTGGAGGTTGGATGTTGAACAACACTGGTAGCCATTTTATAATTGTTGATATAATGGTTCCAGACATTGTCCTTGTGTGAACTGTTGAGACACACACTGCAGTACCAGGTAAACTAAAGCGAGAGCTGTTGGTCGTAGAATAGCCGCATCTGTTTCGTAGTCAGTTCCAGTTAATTGTGCAGGATTTTGTTGTGAATTTTTACTTTTGCTATGGTTCTATATACAGTAGAAGTCCGCTATAGTGAGTACGGCATATAACGAGAACCCCGTTATAACGACAGTTTTTGTCTGTCCCTTCAAAATTGCTATATTAAATTGTGTGTTATCCTTTGGTTACAGCGAGAGCCCTGTCACTTACGAATCCGTTATTATGAGCGATTAAGTGTGCACGATTTTTCCGTTACCGATTTTTATGCCCCCAGCGATTATGTTGCATGCGATCGACCATCTACGGTATTGTTTCATCACTATGTCCACTAGCGAGCTTTCTCATTGATATCTGAAGGTGATTAAAAAGAAACAATAAAACTTTTGTATCCACCTATTCAATACATTAAAAGCAGTTATAAAATTAGGATCTCATCCTTATTTTATTGCTTAAATATTAAAACATAGGACATGTTTCCTTCATATTTTGAACATCTTCAGCTATAAATATTCTTACAAGGTTAAATGAAAACATTGTTTTAGACCTTACACTTATGGTTTGCCATTGACAAACTTATCCATTATAAGCTTTGAAAAACCTCTTAAATATTAAAACGTTTGTATATTATGTCATCTTACTGAAAATAATAATTAAGCTTCAACCTATAAAACCTTATTCTAATATTTAAAATACAATGTCAATACATTTTGTTACTACTGGTGTAACTTTTCACATATTATACTGTATGTGGGATCTTAGCACACTCTCAAAACAGCTGAGGTTAGGTTTAAATATTAAATATTATACTATTCGTCCATAAAAGTGACAAAACTGATGTGCACTGTTGATTGTAGGTTATGAATTTTGTCCTACATTGAACATTTAACTTAAAAATTTGTCAAATTCATAAATTGCTTGTAGTCTTGACCAGATGTAGGGCAATCGTACAGACATAAGCAGGGACTCTCAGTTGGTGATAAACAAGCTGTGGTGACATTCAAATGGTAATTTCATCAAAGGAGTGCAAGTAGAATGACAAACAGCTGAGTCCACTAGAGTAAATGGAGGCAGGAGGAGAAGGGATATGTCAACAGACTTTCTTACATAAATTTTGATGAAATTAGCATTTGAATATCACCAAAGCTTGTTTATCACCAACTGACAGAGTCCCTGTGAGACGTTATTAAAGAATTCGGATTTCTTTGGCAAGTAATTTAAAATTCGTATCACATTATGAATTGAAACGAGTGTGCATCGCAGCGCAGCCTTTTGGTGCTCCTCGTTAATAAAGGCTCACCCAGTTGGTGGCGCTCCTAGCGGCTGCCAGAATAAACTGCGACAATGAAGTAAATTATTGAGATGGACAACTGAAAAGTGGTGTTGGTATTCGACGCTATGATGGAGTCAGCATCAACTGGAATGTTATGTTTCTCGCTGAAAAGGATGGCAAGAGGAAAGAAATATGATCCTGGTTAAGGATCGTTTTTGGATTAAGGGTTGAACACCCTTTCTTGCATTAGCGCTAGCTGCCAAAGTTGTTTTCCTTCAGTATTTAATGTGGGATAAGTTATTTTTTCTTCTACGCCAATTTAGGCTGTGTTTATTCCGGATTCTCTAAGTAAATGTACTGATATGTATGGCTAATTTGGTGTCATTTTTATCGCACTGTGAACTATATCTGATATTCAGGCGACTCAATTCGAAATCAGTGATATTCGCTAAAATCAATGTTATCTTCTGTTAACATCATTATTGGTAAGATTTAAATGCTGTTTCCTTATTCCATCTTTGGTAAAGTTTATTTAAGGCCTATTAACGTCCTTGTATAAGTGAGGTTAGGCCTAAAATGGTTGATATTGTACAGCCTCACATCCATTTCTTCTTATGTAACTGTAACCTCAAAATTATAACGGTAGCTTGCTTTAGGCTTGTTTTTCGGTACGTTACATTTGGTCTTCTTATCAATTATTTCAATTTTAATTCGACACAGATAGGACAGGGCTAGGAGCTGGAAGGAAGTGGCCGTGGCCTTAATTAAGGTACAGCCCCAGCATTTGCCTGGTGTTAAAATGGGAAACCACGGAAAATCATCTTCAGGGCTGCCGACAGTGAGATTCAAACCCATTATCTCCCGGATGCAAGCTCACAACTGCGCGCTCCTAACTGCACGCCCAACTCACTCGGTGTGTGAGTGTTATAAAATGTTTACTACTCTTATATGGAAATACAGTATGTAATGCCCATATAAATTCAATAATCGTTTACATTTACAAGTACCATTGATCCATTATATGGCTATATTAGTGAATTATAGCTCAACTGGGAAACACTTGTTTAGTCCTATGTCGTTTCCTGTTATTTCTTCTTTTATGTGGCCAAGCAGTCCGCAAAATGACGAGTTTGAGATGCGCAGGTAATTGAAAAATTTACTGTCATCCTCATTTAGATCGTCAAACAATCCTCTAGTCAGTCGAGAAACAAATATAGGATGTTTCCGCACTTTCCTAACCCTTCTGTTTTTCCTTTTTAATAGAAGATCAAGAAGACGTTCTTCGTAGGACGCCATTCTGTCAACTGACTATTCCCCGGTATGAACCGAGCAAGTATTCACAAGTTGCGCCACTGATCGCCTGGTACTTAAATCCACTAGTCACCCATGGCTAATAGCGGCCTAACAGCCCCAAGATTTTCCGGAAAGTGATCGAGATGAGAATGAAGAAAGTGCAGCTTCAGACTCATTCCACACCCCAACTCTTTGATATCATCCAACATCGTTTTCACTATTTTGTTGGTTGTTCATCCTTTACATTTCCTAGGAACTTCATTATGATGTCTCTTATTGAATTCCATACAGCAAGTTCCACGGCATTCATCGTCTGTTCGAAGTTTCTATCTTTCAGAAGCTTTCTAATTTGTGGTCCATTAAAAATACCTTCCTTGCCTTTTGGATCAGATAAATGTGGAAATTTTCTTGCAGTGTACTTGAAACAGGGGCTACTTTTGTCCAAGGCCTTAACAAACTAATCATGATTCCCAGTTTGATGTGTAGTAGTGGTAAAGTGTTTTGTGGCTCAAGTAAGGCATCATTTGTAACAAAACTTGTCTCTTAGGTCAGGAAGGTTTGTTCCTAGCTCTGCTGTTCCATTCACATAAATAACAAGGGAATTTATTGTACCCTGCTTGTTGTTCTAATAGAATACCCACATCCCACCGGTGCTCATGATATTCGATTTTATCTAAAACAGTTTGCATTGTGAAGCGGAATGTGCCACAGGAATCGAAGCAAACCACGACCACCTAGTGTTAGTAATACTGCTGTTCTCTAGAAGAAAATTAAAAATGAAAGAGGATAACGCATTTTTGTAATAAATGGTCAGTAACAGTTGTTAACTTGTTAGAAATAAAGGCTGAAGTAATTTTAGTGTTATATACTGAAATTAAGTAAGAATGTGCTACACCTCAAGATATGGCAGAATGCATCACTAATTTGAGAGGATAGTTGATATTTTCTTGTGTTTAATTAAATTTCGGAAAGGCTGTTCCCATGTAAATTTGTAGTGCTGAGGTTATAATTTCTCTACATCTGCTTGAAATATGTTTTCAAGATACATATATGGTCACGTTAGGTGGCGCTGTTTGAGGAAGAAAACTGGGACATTCCCCACAGAGGTCTCTGGAATGATACTACAATCTTTTAGAATGAAATTAAACATACTCTTTCACGTAGTATCGGATTTCGAAAAATAACAAATGAGTAAGCCGTAATGTGGATATCATAAGTGAAAATGCCAGTTTTGAACAAATTGATTGCCGTTTCTTACTGATTTTAATGTGTACGGAGTTATCCTGACTTTTACAAAAAATCTGATATAACGACAGTCCATTATAGCGAGTAAATTATTCGTCCTTATGAATTCTCGCTATAATGGACTTCTACCATAAATGTTCCTTGTACATGAGGGAGCGATCTAGAACAATGTCTGATTATTTGGAGTGATCATTGAATTTCAGTTGTTGGCCTCTGAATTCAACCTGAGGCACATAGTTTGCTTTTCACTGTCCAGGTGGAAGCAACTACTTCAGTTTCAAGTTGGATTTTAGTTGCCAGATTCTGAATTACTCAGAGTTTTTCAAGATCTGTAGTAACGATATCTTTGGATGTTTTGAAGTCTGTATTCTGTGCTATCAAAGCTATATCATCAGCATATATGAACTTTCTGGATGTTGTAATTGGGAGATACAATGTAGATATTAAACGGAAGTGGAGCAAGCGCTATCCACCATTAAATCTGTAAGATTTACTTACATTGTCTCTAGCCGTATTTTAATTGTCCATCCGCAAGAAGGCGGTGACTTATTGAGTTCAACTGCCACGAAGGTATACAATATTTTTGCTAGTTTATGAAGATTATTTATCTTGTGTATGTTTTTTACAATTTAGATGGTAAATTTAAGTGATTCTTTCAAAACGTGGTTCCGAATGATCCTTGAATGTGCTCTAATGAGCACTTGGTTCTGCAACACCCACAGTATTTGGTGCCCGTTCAGAACAAGCTGTATGGGCAGCCATCTGTCACTCAAGACACCTGTCATTGATTGCCATTTCATTCAGCCGTCATTGTTAAATGACAGAACCTGTCAGTTATCAGTCAGTTACCAAACAACTCTGGCTCTGTATTCTGTCTTCTTACTGTTGGTCCTGAATATCTTCTTCTCCAGTGATGCTCTCCATTGTTCTAAAGCTGCCTTAACCCCTTCATATGTTTTACTAACTAGAAGAATGTCATCCATATATGATAATTCTGATTCTGACAATAGCTGCTCTGTCCAGTAGTTAATGACAATGCTGAATAGAAATGGACACTATACCTATTCCTGATGGATACCAACTTCGACGGAAAAAATTTCAGACTCATTTGAACCAGTTTCTACATTGGTGGAGGGACGAACATACATATCCTGAATCAGCCTCATGTACTCCTGAGGGATGTTTTGGAGTTGTATAGTGCTTCTCCATCAAGATCTGTGGGGTATGAATTGCATCACTTCTTGAAATACCAGTTGTGAAATGGGACTGGTTCTGATGTATGATGATATTCCTGGTGCTATTTATAGTGACATGTTCACTAATTTTGAGGGTATATGAAGTGCTTTTGATGCCTTTCTACTTGCTATATTCTGCTTGAAGATGGGTCGTAGTAAACATCCTAGTCAGCCAGACTGCACCCAGAGCCTTCCATAGTTCATCGGGCTCCATTGCGTTTTTATTGACATGGCTGATCTCTGGAATAGGTCCTTGAATAAGTAGTGGAGTTGCTGTGTCCTGTGGAAATTCTTCATTGAGCAAATCAGGGAAGTACTCCCTCCAGTGTGAACAACTTCCTGTTATGCTCATTGATATAGAGTGAAACCTTGTCAGTGCGTTCTCATTAACACGCTTTCCTGTTTACAACGTTGCAAATTCAAAGTCCCAATTCTCATCGTATTAAATCTATATAAAAATACTTCACTTATCACATCACGAATTTTCATTATTACTGCTTGGTACGATCACATTTTCCCTAGCCCTGAAAATGTTATTTGTCATCTGTTGTGGAATGAAGGCGATTTCCAACTCGGGTAAGAGCCCTCGCCGCAATTGCATGATGACGGGAGAAGGCCTTGAATTCTTGAAGTTCACAGGATAAATTGCACCTTCGGGGAGTAAGCCATTTGACTCAGAAATGCTCACTTTTGCTTGCCGGTTAGCAGTGAAACTGCAGAATAACACAATGAGTCTGTTTGTGCTGGTATTTCGCATTCTGTTCAGAAGTTAGAAATGTATTTCGTGTTTAGTTGTACAGTGACGCGCGATAGCCTACATCTGGAACATAATCGTGTGAAGTTAACCAGTGTAGTGCATATTTGTCTTGTGATAGCCTAATTATGGATACGAAAAAAGTCGTGCAATTCCTTACTAATGAAGACAAAATTAAAGTCTGTCAGCAAGTCGACTGGCATCCACATTTTTAAGCAGCAGAGTTGGCGTGAATGTTGAAACTCACACCTTCCAGTTTCGACTCGATCACTCGAATTGGACTTGGTCGGTCAACGTTTTGTTTGATTCAAAATGGCGGCCAAACTCGTTCTGTTGCAGTCGCACATGGCCGTGTATAACCTCCAATTCATTTGATATAGATGTTGATACCCATAGGGAACTTAAAATATTACTCATTCAGGACAAATATTTAAAAGTTCCCTATGGGTATCAACATATATATCATCTGATGGCCAGGCAGGCATCATTTTTTGGAAATGAGACATAGCTCTCATAGTGCATTGACACTGCTGGTGGCTTCAAGTAGCCTATGCAGTGGCCTCCACGGTATGCACTAGCCTTGCGTCTTGGGAGGTGTGCTAAGTCCCAACTGACGAGCCCAACTTAGCACACGAGGGTGAAACGCAGGCAACCAAGAATGACTTAGCTGGAAAATTTATAATGTCCAATAACGGACCATTATATTGGTATTACTCCAATTCATTGTCTAAGTGTGTGACCAGAAAAAAATAATGTTTAATAACCAGCAGTCTGAAATAAAAGGTTTCTACTAACATTTGTTTTAGAAAGAGTGTGATCTGCAATATTACTTTTATATTTTTAGGGAACCCATTCAAATGTTTTCATATTTGTTGTTTGGTGTTTTTAACACTTTTCAGTGCCCCAGCGGAATAAGTTTTCATATTTGTTCTCGTGTTTTTCACACCTTTTAATACTTTCTTCTCATAGAGTTTTCACTGTACCCGTGGATATATGATGAAAAATCCCATTATGTCGGAAAATTCATATCTAGTGTTTTCATATACTTGGCAAATTAAAAAAATTCTTCATATTGAGAACTGCTAAATTCCTTATTTTCTGAAGAAGCCTCTTCTTGTTCTTCTGATACATACATCTTATGATGCATTGATCAAACTGGTGTAGGTGACCGAGTGGGTTATCAAGGAGAAAACACATCTGCATTTTGTAGGTCTCCCTTTTGAGACCTTGTTTTCTCATTGGATGTGCCACATAGCAAATATAGGAGTTTTATATTTTTTACAATTTTTTTTGGAATACATCTGTGATAAATAGACCCTTAATATTGAAGAAAGACCTCCAGCATAACTTTCCTTTTGTGTTGATGGAATTTTCATTCATGTATAGGATATTTAAGAAAAATATATGAACAGAAATTAGAGCAAGAAACAAACTTTCTATTCTGCATGCAGATATTTCTATGCTATAAAGAAACGTCCTGCCAGAAATTAGTTATCGTGTGTTTAATGAGTGATGTATACAGAAGAACAGCGTGTGTGCTATTAGAGTGCTGCTTTCGATTTATTTGCAATTTTCATGGCATACACCCTCCCCGCAGGAATACGGTACGTAATTTAGTAAAGAAGTTCCGCGCCACTGGGTTCATTCTTAACAAGGAAACATGGAGGAGAGACGAACTGTTTTAACAGAGGAAAAGCTTGGTTAAATAGGAGCTCTCTTGGAAACAAATCCTACAAAATCCCTGTCGCGTCTCGCCATACAAGCTAATACGTCATTATCTTCTGCCCACAGAGCAACAAAACAGTTGAAAACCAAACCGTACAAACTCACCACTGCCCAACATTTAAGAGGACCTGACAGTTTCACTAGGGTTCGGTATTGTAACTGGTTGCTTCACTCTGTTCACGAATGGCATGTTGACCCAAAACTTTTAATTTTTAGTGATGAGGCATGGCTGCACTTAAGTGGGTACAGAAGTAGTCAAAACAATCACTGCTGGAGTGCAGAAAATCTCCACCAGCTGCATGCCCGTCCACTTCATGGTGTAAAGATAGGACTGTGGTACGCAATAGGCGTTCGCAAAATTATAGGGCCTATAATTTTCCATGAAACAGTAAATGCTGACCGATATATGGACCTCATTGTCAGGTCATTCTTTCAAGAGCTGATGGAAGAAGAAAGGATTAATGGTTACTTCATTCAACATAATGTGATGGCACACACTGTTGATCGGTCTGTGGATATAATACGGGAAGTTTTCGGAGATCGCGTGGTTAATTCTTTCGCTAGATCTCCCGATTTAAATCCTTGGGCTTATTACCAGTGGGGGATGCTGAAGGGAAAAGTGTACATGAACAACCCTCACACAAGAGAACATTGCACAAGTTATTTAAAACATGATACGGGCTGAGATTTGCCGAGTGTCTGCAAACCTGTTTACGAGGTGCCAGGTAGGTTTTAGATGAATAGTTGTACTAGAAATAAGTTTGTATAAACATGAATTGCCACGATGTAGCGGGGAGGAAATGGGTGTGTTATACCAGCTAGCAACCGAGTGTCATTGCTGTGCTCTGAGTGGTGCTATGACCAAAGCTAAAAAAATTTTTTAAAAAAAATAAAAAAATCCCTGTATCTTGTAGACAAGTGTCTTCCTCACAGTTCTGTTTAAGGTGTTCAACGTTCTTAATAATATTTCATTTTTTTCTTGTTCCTAAATTACCTAACTTTCATCATTTCCATGTGTTATACAAGGTGGCAGTAAATACAGTTGCACTAAATTCAATTGGTGCAGCTCTCTGTGCACATGGACGTGGTACGCTCAATCTGTAACCATTAACACGAGTTTAGAATCTTGATGGTAAGTGTTGCAAATGTACTAAAAAGTGCAAGATGCTATTCAGAATTCACTGCATCATCTGACATACCAAATCAATGTGAATAAACCACAGTACACAGAATTATTTGCCGTCTCCATAAATAACAATACATTATGAAAGTGATAATTTTGTTTGACTAAAAGATCTTACAGACCACAGGTTTCTTTCTTAGTGGCTACTGTTAATTACAAGCAGTGCAGTCCCAGGGTTGTGTAGAACCTGTTGCCAGGGAGGACAATTGAATACAAAATAATTGCATATTTGATTGTTCCATTTTATTCCATTATTTTTTCTAACTGATTAGTTTTCGATTATTCATTTGGAATTGGACTGAATGAATGAGAAAATCGAAAAGTGAAGGCTTTCAAAATAATTGAATGAAAAGTGATCCAAATGTTGTCATTAAATCATCAATCTCATCACAGGGAAATTAAAACAACCTATCTCCATTCGCTCTCAGGAAGTGTGTGGGTGAGACGATCAGTCTCTATTAAGCCTTCCGAAAATAATATGAACTCGTGCTCCACATGTGTGAATGGGCCCACGCACTCAGATGCCATTACTTAAAATGCATATATTAATACAGACGTGCCAAGTCTCCCGATTTAAGCAGGAGACTCCTGATTTTTCATTGTTCCTCCCGATCTCCCGATTTTCGGAGCAGTAGCAGTAATTTTATATTATTTTAAACTCCCACATTTCCTTGTTCTAGCAATATATGGCTGAGTATCGCTAGTAGTTCTAATAATGAAATCAGATGGCAGTGCGGGGCACAGTGGCCAGTCATGTGCTCCTCTTTGGTCTGTAATACAGTCAAATACTCAAATAGCTTAATAGGAAGTGGAAGTCGCAAGCGAGTAAGCTATCCTCAGAAGTAGTACATCATAGACGTCCACCCAGTCCAGGACCTGCATAAGTGCTCATGTTGTATGTTTTAATATTTGTTTTGGCCAAAATGTCAAAAAAGAAATATCATGTAGTGTTTAAAAGTGCTTATAGGGAAGAGTTTCTGTATTTCAGTGAATCAAGGAAGGGACCAACATTCACATTCTCTTCTTCTTCTTCTTCTTCTTTTATGACCACATAGGATCACTTTAGTCAGTCCGTCGTTCAGGTCTCTTTGAAGGGATTGTTCGGGCTTTGCGGTCCTCCCAGTACTTCTTCAGACGCTCCGATCTTCGTGCCCTTTCCTCAGTTGAAAATGTGCGTGTTGTTGGTTTGTTTTGTGTAAGGGTAAAGCGGAGGTTTGTATTCTTGAGTTTTGTATTCAATTTTATCTTATTTTTGGTGTCTTCTGTTGTAAGGCCTATTTCCTTCAGATCCTCTCTTACTTCTCTGATCCATTTACATCCTGTTGTGGTATTTTTTGAGACGAGATTGTGTTGTACTAGTTGTTTCAGAAGTCTCGAGTCCTGCATCCTCATGATATGTCCAAAGAATCCCAGTCTCCTCTTACGCATAGTATCTGTAATGGGTTCTAGCTCTTTGTACACGACTTTGTTAGGTATTAACCGCCACTGTCCATCTTTCTGATATTTTTTGTTGATACAGGTTCTTCCAATCCTCCTTTCAATTTTCTGAAGTCTGTCAGTCTTTGATTGTTTATTCAGGTAAAAGAGTGTTTCTGCTGCATATGTAGCTTCCGGTTTTATAACTGTGTTGTAGTGTTTTATTTTTGTATTTATTGATAGACATTTCTTTTTGTAGATATCCCATGTTAATTTTTGTGCTTTAGCTAATCTATTTGTTCTTACTTGGATTGAGATTTTTTCATTTAAGTTATGTGTTATTACTTCTCCAAGATATTTAAACTGAGTTACTATTTTGATTTTATTACCATTTATGGTGACTTCTTTTAGCTGTGTTGGTTTTTGGGGCATAATTTCTGTTTTTTCAAATGATATTTTGAGGCCAATTTTATTTGCAATGTTTTGAAGTTCTGATATCTGGGTTTTTGCTTCTTTTATGTCCACTGCTAGTAATGCTAAATCGTCAGCAAAACCCAGGCAATTTGTTTTGATTTTTCGGCCAATCTTTATTTTGGGGGGAGATTTTCTAAACCATTCCCTCATTACCATTTCTAGAGCACAGTTAAATAATAGTGGTGAGAGCCCATCTCCCTGCCGCAGTCCAGTTTTAATTTCAAATGTCTCTGATGTTTCCCCCCTAAACTTCACTTTTGACTTGGTATTGGTGAGAGTCAATTTTATCATGTTTATTAATTTGGGGTGTAGTCCAAGGTGTCTTAAAATTTTAAACAGAGATTCTCTATGGATGCAATCATAAGCTTTCTTGAAATCTACAAATGTTATCACCATATCTCTGTTTCTTCTCCTGTTATAGTCCATTATCAACTTAAGACTCATGATCTGATCAGGACAGCTCCTCCAGGGTCTGAAACCTCCTTGATATTCTCCTAGTTCTTTCTCAAGTTGTAAACTTATCCTATTAAGGATGATTATTGAAAATATTTTGTATGTTATGTCTAGGAGAGAGATTCCCCTGTAGTTATTAGGGTCGGTTTTGTCCCCTTTTTTGTGCAGAGGATGAATGAGGGCTGTTGTCCAGTGTTCTGGTAGTTCTTCTTTAATCCAGATAGAGACAAGTTGTTGATGGAGGGCAACTTTTGCTGAGGTTCCTGCATATTTCCAGATTTCCGCAAAGGTCTGATCTTCTCCTGGCGCTTTGTAGTTTTTTAATTTATTCAGAGCTTGGTAGACTTCCTTTATTGTGGGGGGATTGATGTTTTCTGGTGATGTTTTTATCGGGGTGTTGGTGTCCAAATGAAGGAGTTCTGTAGGTTCCTCACAATTTAAAAGCTTGTTGAAATGTTTAGCCAGAATTTCTGCATTGTCTTTATTGTTATGGGCCAGCTTACCATCTTCATCCTTCATCAGTAGGGTCGGGGGTTCATATTTTTGGAGCTGCTTTCTGAAGGTTTTGTAGTAGTCCCTTGATTTAGTTTTACTGAACTGTTCTTCAATTAACTGCAGGGTGTCCTTATGATGTTGTCTTTTTATTCTTCTTAAGACTTGGGTAGTTTCTTTTCTCTGTTTTACTAGCTTTTGATAGGATATTTCTGTCTTTTGGGACTGATGTAATAGCCATGCCTGATGTCTTTTCTCCACTGTTTCATCACATTCACTGTTCCACCATTGGTGTTTTTTTGCGTGGTTTAATTGGAGCTAGGTCTTCTGCAATTTGTTTAAGGTTGTGTACTAAGTCTTCAAGTTTGTCTGTGATTTTTATTTTTTCAGTTGCTTTCTGGTAATTTTTGTTGTTGATTAGCTGGGTAGGATCTATTTTTCTTTTAGTTTTAAGGGCTTGCTTTTGTTGTCTCCTCTGGGGAGTGAGTTTAATTTTAATTTTAACTACGTAGTGATCTGAACCTGTGTCTATTCCTCGGAGGACTTTGACATTATAGATCTCTTTGTGGTGGTATTTGTCCATGCAGACGTGGTCCAGTTGCCATTCTCCTTTAGTGTAGTCAGGGTGTTTCCATGTTTTGAGTTTTTGAGGTTTTCTCTTAAAACATGTAGATTTTGAGATTAAATTATGGTTTCTACACAGGTCAACTAGTCTCTCTCCATTTTTATTTGTTTTCTTGTGTGCTGGCCATTTTCCGATGATGTCACGGTATTTTCTTTCTCTGCCTAGTTGAGCGTTGAAGTCGCCTATTAATAATTTTATATGGTGTTTGGGGATGTTATCTATGGTCTGGTCCAATAGGTCCCAAAATTCTCCTGTTTCCTCCTGGTCTTTTGAGGAGTTGTTTTTATCATTAGTGGGAGCATGGGCATTTATTAAAGTATAGCTTTTATTAGATGCCTTTAAGGTGAGCGTTGAGAGTCGTGGAGACTGTGATCTGAATTCTTGAACTGAGTTTATTATTTTAAGGCTGACCAAAAATCCTGTTCCAAATTGTGGGACATTCTTCATCACTCTCTTCCCGGGTATACCTTTATAAAGTCTGTACCCTTGAGATTCCAAGGCATCCTGGTCAGTGTTTCTAATTTCCTGTAATCCCATGATAAGAATTTTGTGTTGGTCCATTATGTCGGTGATCACTTTTAGTTTACCGGTTTGCATGAGTGAGTTTATGTTGTGTGTAGAGAAGTATGTTATCTGCTTTGGTTTGATTCTTGATTTTGTCTCATTCGTGTATGTAGTACTGGGGTATTTCCGTGCCTCCGACTTCACGGTATCTTTCAGGTGGCAGCCCACCGTATCCGAATGCTGCCTTCTCTGAACTCTTGGTTCAGCCGGTGGAGTATTCCTTAAAAGACCTTCCATGGTTGACTGTCAAGGTGTCACCTGTGTGGGACTAGGTCCCGAATTACAACTCTGGATGTGATCCAGTGAGGTGTTAATGAGGCCGCTCCTCTGGAGTACAGACGCCTTGTGCAGCCGCCCCTAACCTGGAGAACAGACGCTGCATAATGGATTCCAGTGGCATTTCCTCCACTGTGGGGACCATCACCCCACCCAAAGGGGCTCATTCGCCCGAAGCCGTTGGCCCCCTTAGGGAGTCAGGTTATTTCCCGCCGCCCAACACTCGGTGTATTCACATTCTCTACTATATGTAGGTGTGATTTTTCAGTTGCGCATGGTGGGAAGTGTGATATACTCAAACTTATGCAAACGAAAAAACATAAGGAGAGTGTCCAGTGTGTAGAAAGAAACCAGAAACTGAACTTTTCATGTAAAAACCAAGATGTAAATCCTGTGAAGAGTGCTGAGGCTTATTTACGTCATTCATTGTAGAACATAACCTGCCTGTAACTTGTGCCGACCACGCAGGACCTTTGTTTCGCAAAATGTTTCCTGCTTCGGAAATCGCTAAACAATATGGGTGTGCTAGAACGAAAACAGCGGCTATCATTACAGAAATGTGCATGGAAGAAAGGACGAAAATTGTATCACATTTGCAGGTGAATGCACTTTCTGTTGCTACTGATGGTAGCAATAAAAGCGACTTGAAAGTATATCCTATCGTAACATTTTTTAGGCCTGATCTCAGTGATTTCAGAGTTGTCTACTCTCTGTGCCGAATTTAGAAGGGGATGCTACTGGAGCTAACATTGCCAATCTTTCTCTCAACTTTTTAGGAATTCCGCATTCCACTATAAACTGCCTAGCTCTTGGTTCTGATAATGCTCCAGTAATGGTAGGATTAAAGAATGGTGTGGCAGGATGTTTGAAGTTGGAAGATAGTAAAAATCATCGTAGGCTGCTCTTGTCACCGAATTAATCTTGCTGCAGAGAAGGCTGCGGCGTGCTTGCGTGTAAATGTAGATGGAAGTATAATTGATATATTTTACTATCTGGAAAGGAGTGCAAAGAGGAAAGAAAAGTTCAGAAAATTTCAGACTTCACAACACAGAGATCAGGAAAATTCTGAAGCATGTGCCTACTCGATGATTATCACTAAGAAGGTGTCTAGATAGGATTTTGCTCCAGTGGAACCGTTTGGTTACTTTATTCAGGAGCCAAATTGCGAGTAAGGATTCTCAGAAGGGAACTTTGAAGACTTACAAAAGTCTAAGTGCAGATGTGTCTTGTTTGTCTGAAAAGGTGAGGCATTGTCATAACATTTCACCACACTCCTCAGTTTAAAGGAAAACTCATCAGTTTCACTCCCCCCCCCCCAAAAAAAAAGAAAGAATGAAACTATTGACGACACTAAGAGCCATGCTTTGTCACGTGAAGAATGACTGTTCATGTTCCTTTCATCAAATTTACATACATCTTTTTGCCTTTTTCTCTCAAGTTTTATGGATATCTTGGAGAATCCAAACATAGCTCTTCAGTCAAGTATGCCGCACATGAACTTATTGAGGTCAATTTTGGAGGAACTATTGAAGAATGTGATGGCAAATTTTATGAAACCACACGTTATTAAAAGCTCCTCCTCTCTCCTTGATGTAGATTATCATACTCCAGCAAATCAAAAGGATGACTGTGATCTGATGTGAACACTTTGAAGTCTGAGGAAAAGTGCATTTTCTTTAAGTCTGTTAGAAAGTGTTCCTCTTCATCGTGTGACTACATGGTACACAAATTTTCATTCAAAGATGTTTTAATTAACGCAGAAGTTGCAAATATTTCTGCTATAAGACTGTAAGTCATCATTTTCTAGCCTTAGATTTTTCATTAACAAGTTTCCGAACATTCTGACTAGTGAAACGGAGCATTTAGATAAAGAAACTGATATTTTGCACTCCTAGTTCTGTAACTTACAGCTCGAAGAAACAGACCTGACAAAAGGAAGAATTAATGTTCAGTGGGCATTGGTAGGTCACATGAAATCAGCTGATGGTGTACTTAAATATGACAGACTCTCTAAGGTGATTTTATCAGTTCCACATAGCAATGCAAAATGTGAAAGGATTTTTAGCCGAGTCACAAAGACAAAAACACATTTCAGATCCGATCCTTGCTGTCTGAACAAACTTTGGAGAAACTTTTAACCCAAAAATCTGTTCAGCAAGGCAAGTGTTTTGAGCAAAAATTTAGTTCCGAGCTTCTGAAGAAGGATAAGTTAGCTACGGGTGTGTTGAACAACAATTAGTCGTAATGTGACCACCATGTTGAAGGATGAGAAGTCACATGTTCCTACAGTTCAGGTATGTCCAGTATTTAGTATTCACATATAAATAATGAAAAAAAAATATATGTAGGCCAAACATAGTTGTTAATGTTTTGAATTATAATGAATTAGTACAGGTTCTGCCATCAGTGATGTCGTAATACGTCACAATTCGCTGCCAAATTTCTCCTGATTTTTTACCTTTGAAAGTTGGCATTTCTGTTGATATATTGCATCACACGCCCACGCAGGTATGCAAAGTGCTATGTTAGTGTTGACTACTTGGTTCACCAAATTTATCAAGTCATAAAGTAAAATTTGCCAGAATTTACTCTAAATGGCAAAGTTGTTATCTTTGATATTCTATTGCTAAATGACTTCAAGAAGACTCCAGATTGCTAGAGTTGGCAACACCGAGCTTGATAGCTGCAGTTGCTTAAGTATGGCCAGTATCCAGTAATCGGGAGATCGTGGATTCGAGCCCCACTGTCGTCGGCAGCCCTGAAGGTGGTTTGCCGTGGTTTTCCATTTTCACACTAGGCAGATGCCGGGGCTGTACCTTAATTAAAGCCACGGCCGCTTCCTTCCACTTCCTAGGCCTTTCCCATCCCATCGTCGCCATAAGACCTATCTGTGTCGGTGCGACGTGAAGCAAAAAAAAAGTTGGCATCACTGATAATGATGGTTATGATTATATTGTGTGATAATCGTTCTTTCCCCAGCTAAGTAAATGTGTAAATGGTCATTACAAATCAACAAGGATTGCAAACAATGAAGGAAAAGGTACTGGTGGTGATAACTGTTTTAAGAGGAAGTACAACCGGGCAACCATCCTCTATATTTATCATTAATCAGAGGGAGAAAATGGAAGGTGTCTGGCACTTCAAAAAATGAAGGTATCGGCCAAAGAAAAACAAGGGCTTTGGAGAGTGTCAACATAAGACTCCGTATGCCTCGTGACCTAATACCATCGTGTTCAGAAAAGAACAAGAGCTGGCCATGGAAGGTTTCTTAGGGTATGTGAAACTGAGGAGCCTGGCACTAGTAAATGGAAGCTGTGCCAGGACTCAGCCAAGTGCCCCGTGGTTGCCAACCTGCAATCAATCAATCAATCAATCAATCAATCAATCAATCAATCAATCAATCAATCAATCAATCGATATGCATTCAGGGCAGTTGCCCAGGTGGCAGATTGCCTATTAGTTGTTTATCTAGTCTTTTTAAAAATAATTTAAAGAGCCCCTGGGGTGCCTTTTAATCGTTGGGGTATACCACGGATGTTCTATTGCGCCAACCCACAGGGGAAAATAATGGTTGGTGAATGAAAGAGACAGAGCTAATACTTTGCTGTTATCTTAAAGCTAATATAATGTACTTTTTCCATTTGACATAAAATTAACGTAGGTATATTGTCTGCTGCTAGTTAAAAGAAATAGTCACTGGGGCTTACTTCCATCAGGCTATGTGTTTGTGGTCTACTTAAATAAGAAACTTTATTTTATTCATATTACAGATTAAGACAGTTCATTCACTCATTTAGTTTAGAGATTCTTTCGGAAAAAAAAAAAGGTATTTTTATTTTTTGTAAGATTTCATGTATTCACTTATTTTAAACCAAAAACTTTATTCATGATGTATACGATTATTCTATGCGATACAACTGACTGATATTTTAAACTACTGTTATGTATGTTATGATGTCCTGCTTATCTTTTCCTCCATTATCTCCCTGAGTAACCTATATTGGTCCATGATAAGGATTGTATATTATTCTCCCTATATGCAGATTGATGAATCATAGCCTCCTCTTTTACAGAGTTTAAAATCTTGAACCATTAGAAGCTTTTTTTGTTTGTTTGTTTCAGTTTCTGGTTAACTACTGTGACAAGCACCAGAACGCTCAAGAACAAATGGGTGTAGAGCTCGGTGTATGTCGAGACATGGTGGGGCTGCTCCCACTGAAAATTGACAGGCTCTCTCAAGAAGCAGCTCTGGAGTAAAGGTCGGGTTCATGTTTTATTTACAGTAATTACGACAAGCTTATACATGGCTTTAATAAAGATAGTGTTTTATAAAGGAATTATTTTATTTCTACCAGTTCCTTCTCTATGAAAAACACTTCAGTTCTGGGAGAACATTTCTGCAGTATCTGGTAAATATATATTTATTAAATTACATAATTCTATTCCCTTCTTTAGAATACTTGTACGGTTTAACTTTTAACACTAGAATGGCCAGAGCGGTCATTTTGACCGTTAGCCAATTTCAAGGTACTTTTTTTTATGCATGAGCTTGTGGTTGTGTGACTTTTGACCGTTTGCCAATTTCAAGGTATTTCCATGCTCATACTTTTTTTACTCACGATGTTGTGCTTTTGTGAATTAATTAGGGTTATGTACATTCGCCGCCTTTGCTGGCAGGACCTAGTGTTTACAGTGCACTATGTCTTCTGGTATAGGCTAGAGCAGTTATGTTACTTTCATAGATCTGTTTCTGTCTTATCCTTGGCTTTGACAATATGAAAGTGACTGAGGTATGAGCGATGCTATTAATGCCAATCCTTATGCAGCCAGTCCCTGCTATGAATGCTGTGAAAACATTGCTCATAGGATCAGTTGGTGTATGCATTTCAGTGGGCTTGGCAGACTGATATGTAATAGCAACTCTGGCTCGGTGAGGAAAGCAACGGGAAACTACCTCACTCCTCATTTCCCTAGTACGCCTCTTCAGTGATGCCTAGCTGTTGAGGATCCCACCAGCGACATCGCTGACGGACTGAACATACATACATGTACATTCACGCCAAAAATTACACCTGTAGATAATAAGGGAACACCAATATTGTCCGTTATACCTAGGAAGGCCATAAACGGTCATTTTGACCACTTCACTTCCTTGATACGGAGAACTCTATTCTGCTCACTGCTGGCTTCCTGTGATATATTTACAAGTGGCGCTATAGGGGTGTATGATGGAACTAAATAGTATGCCTCTAGCAGTGGTCTCGAGCAGACGTATTAGTGCCAGTCCCTTGTGTAGTATAGTGTGTAATAATGGCTCGATGGCAAAAACTTACTTGTGTTCAATTATTAGCAGAACTTGACAAGCTTCAAGAAGATGAATCAGGTGACAAAGATAAATTATCAGATATAGACGCAATGAGCGACGATGAGCGATTTTATACCTCAACAGTGTGGTAATAGTCAGATAGTGATTCGGCTAATGAAGATATGCACACAGTGGACTTCGTACCTACAATAGACACAATTACTCCTACCAGCTGTGATCAATCTCTTAGCAGCGGGCAACCTGTTCAAAGAGGAAGGGGGCGAGGTGGGAGAGGTCATGAACTTGTAAAGTCTCCATTTGCACCAGGGAGTCAGTTACGTGGTAATGATGAAACAACTATTTGGACTGTTATCGACAGTAGTGGGAACCCCCCTGGAAGGATGGCTGCTCAAAATGTACTGAAAGAGGCAGCAGGGCCTACTTCTCAAGCTAAGCATAATGTAGAGACTAATAGCAGGGTTAGTGCCTGGCGTTTCTTCATTGACACATCCATGTTGAAGCATGTACACAGAGACCGAAGCTCATTGACAATGGATAAAAACTGGTCTATTTCTTAGGAAGAATTAGGTGCTTTTATTGCTTTGTTATATGCCAGTGGAGCTTATAAACTTACTAGTCTAGCAGTAGATCATATGTGGTCTTCTTTATGGGTTCCCCCTATGGCAAGAAATGGGTTCAGAGAAATATTTGCGCTTTTATCTCTGTAAAACTAGATCCACTCGTTTGTAGACAGATAAATTTGGTTTGGCGTCTGCTATATAGAATAGATTTATTGAGAATTGTTATGCGTGCTATAAACCAGGAGCGAATGTCACAGCTGATGAACAACTCTTCCTCAGCAAAGCTTGGTGCAGGTTTACGCAGTACATGGCCAACAAGCCAGATAAATTTGGCATAAAATTCTAGCTACTTGTAAGTATTGATTCTAAGTGTGTGTGCAATGGGTTTCCTAATCTTGGGAAAGACGAAATGAGTCACTGCCTGAAAATGTTGTCATGAAACTTATGGACCCATACCTCATGAAAGGACATAATGTGACCAATGAAAGAGAAGAAAACTAGTATTGTTGGAACAATGAGTCGAGTGAGAAAGGAAATCCCGGAGTCAATAAAAGCATCATGTATGAATCTGTACGAGACTGTCGTACTTCAGAAGGAACATCACGCTACTCTCACAGTATATCAAGGAAAAGTGAACAAGAATGTGCTTCTGCTAAGCACTCTAACTCCAAGCATTCAAGTCAGTGAAGATAACTGAACTAAGTATGGTGTGGTTGTAGCTGATCAAATGGCGGGCAAATACACCACTAAGGCAGGATGCAGAAGGTGGCATGTACACGTATTTTACAACGTACTTGATCTAGCAGCAATAAATTCTTGGATAGTCTACAAGGAAGTTACGGGACAGAGAATCTCTCAACATGATTAAATTCTTGAAGAAATACAAGAACTAAGTTTTTGAAGAAATACAAGAACTAAGATCTGATTTTGTGAAGACAAGATCCCGGTTGATTGAACTCCCTACACTTCAGCCCGAGCTTCAGACTCAGGTCCACTGTGCCAGTCGTAATCGACGACAATGTAAAATGAACTTCAGTTGTAAAGAGAACAAAACGTGTGGCACGTGTTCTTCGTGCAACACTTGCATAAATTGCTTGTCAAGTGCCTGAATAGTCTTGTAAACAAATAGAGACTGTTATTTTTATCATATATTTTTACAGAGGCATTCAATAGCAAGTTCGCCAACATTTTTCATTGGTATCTATTAGAAGTAAGAGAATATGAACAATTATTAATATTTAACAATGGATTGGTCTAATGCTGGGGTTGTACTTTAATTAAGGCCATGGCTGCTTCCTTCCCACTCGTAGCCCTTTTTACTGAGTAATAGGAATAATGGGGTACACTAATCCTTTGTAGACAGTATATTTTACACTACCTTCGTAGCTGTCATAAACACTTTAAGCTTTGTGTTTTTGGCAGCCTCCAAATAGGAGAAGCAAAAATAAATATATAATAAATATATAATATATTTTTAAGTTCAAAAAGAAAAAGAAATCTGAACAACTTTGGTACAAGATTACACAGATAATGCGTAAAAGAGATAATACATACAGAATAGGTAACAAAAAGGAGCGAACAAGAGACGATACTCGTTTCCGAGCATACAATTTTTTTGGCTAAAAACTCACTTCAAATTCACAGCAGTTTGTGTTCAAACTTCCAGTGGCTGTACATCCACACACTGTGCAGCTAAGAAATGGGGAAAATCTTGGTAGGTTTGGCGAAGTCTGCATTCCTTATTATTGTTATTATTAACTTTATTGGCCACATTAGACCACTTGAGTCTTCCATGTAAACTTTTTCTATGAGGGTAGTACTGTTTGATTCTTATCTGCCCAGTATTTCATTCATTCTGATCGCAGTGTTTTTAATTCGCCTGAGATCTCTACAGGCCTTCTGTGCATCATTTCATTTGGAAATTTGTGATTCTTAAGAAGGGTGGTAATTTTATTCTTGTTCTCTGCACCTGTAATTTTGAGTCCAACTGTTTTGAGATCCTCTTGAATTTCTTTGATCCAATGCCCTCCTGTCTTCTTTCCAAGATTTCTCATCACTAGTTGTCTTAAAAATCCTCTTTTCTGGTAATCGTAAGATGTGAAAGAAATAAGAGATTCATTTCTTCTTCATCGTGCTGGTGACTGGGTCAATCTCTCGATAGACAGTTTCATTGGGGAAGATTCTCCAGACTCTTTCAACCTGGTACTCTTTATTTATGCGTTCCTAATAGCATAAGTAATGAATTTCATTTTTTGATCTGTACTGACAATCACAAATTAAAGTGATAAAGGGTCCACCATTCAATACATTTAAATTACTGTATGTAATTATATTTTATTCATCTTCGGCCATAAAACACAGCGTTATTTAGTGCTTTCAACTTCTATGACAACATAAACTCAGGACATACAAGTGTTTCATCTTTGCACTCTAGTATTTGCTTCTGACTGGCGTTTTGAGTATCTTTGTTCGAGTTTTTACACCGGATGCTATAAAAAGATCAATTAAGGATGCATAATAGGAATGGCTGGTTATCTGGTACAGAATTGAATATACTGTATTGTACCGGTAACGGCGGTACAAACTAAGTCCCCGTCATAAAAATCTTAAACTTACGTGTTATGCTCCGGACCGCTTACGAAGAACTGACTCGACAGCGAGCAACAGCTGTGCGCGTGTGACGTAGTGAGCGGGTGACGTCACAGCATGCCTCGCCGCACTACAGAACCTGGACCGATGTAGAATGTTCTACGAGTTTCGACGGATCAGATATAAATACGTACTGTTTCGCTCAGCAGATCAGTGTCTATTCCAGCAGGTTACAGTATGCTGCAGTGTGTGTGTTCCAGCAGGTTACAGTATGTTGCCTGAGTGTAATACCAGTGTGTGGCCGGAATTTCTATGTGCACATTAGACTGTAGTATTCGCACAGTCAGTTCGCGGGTACCGTGATCGAGCGTGAAGCCGCTATTAAGTTTCAAGTTCGTGGACTTCAACTTAATTGTGTTGGATATGGACTTATGCAGATTTCTATTGTGACAACTTTTACTCCGATAAGACGTGAGGTGAATTGTGTATCGTCTGGACATTATCTATTGACTGTTACTCTATACGAGTGTCTACGACCCACAAACGTTTTCGAGTGCTCAAATTGAAATTTTATGGACAGGACTTAGAATTGATTGATCCTTGCCGAGTACTAAATACTTTGAGTTATAAAACTGTTTGAATCCAAATTTAATTTACCAATCCATAAACTGTGTCGACATTTTAGGTCATAAACTGTGAACTGTGCATGTGTGAACAGTGCATTTCTATTCTAATAAGCAGTGTATTTCAATTCTGTGAACATTTAGTTTACGAACAGTCGAACCAAGGACTGTCAGTACTCAATTAATGTCGTCTTTGGTTTCATGTTATTCTCAATACGTGAATGAGTTCTGATTCACGAGCGGAACATTTTTATTTCATTTAAATTATATTGAGCAGTGCTTCAATGAACTGAGTCATGTGACATTACTTCACGTTGTACTAGTAACTCTGTTAAACTCGACAATCAGTTCCGAGTGGACTTTATTTTATGAATATTTCTTTCACTTGGCACGTGACAAAATTAAGTGACATTTCACCGAGACATTTGTGTTTGGACTTTGTTAAAAGCATTTATAAACACTCTCTCATCTGTGCAGAAGCAGCCTTTGCATTAACTCGCCCCAGAGCTTAACGATGTTCATTCATGTTCACCATTTACAAGGACTACCTCAACGCCATGGATTTTCAAGACACCGAATAGATCTTCTAGAACTTCCATCGGGGGACGAATGGTGGTTCGCTGCTATGGAAAATGGAGCTGCCGGAATCCAAGGACATCGCCAGCCATAGGACGAGGAACATTTTCGACTGTATACGCTGTACAGAGGTGATATTAATTTCAATCTTTTAATAAACTCTGAAAAAAGGTTTTTAGGATTTCTTTTAAACAAACCCTCTCCCTCTGTATGCACTTCAGCGACTGGTACACGCCCTGCGTCTCATCTCTACCGAAGTACCAAATTTACTGTTACAGTATAGCGAGCTGCATGTTATGTGCTGGTAAAGAAACCAGACTCTCTGAAGGAGACAATGGCTTTGAGTAGAGGAGCTTCTTTAGGTAGGTACTGGTCATCCGGTAGAGGAAATGCCACTGATTCTATTCTCCATGTTAGGGGTGGCCTCAATGAAAGCTAGCAGAATGTCTTTGGGAGTGGTGCGCCCACTGTAATAATAGTCAATAGGTGTCAGAGTGGAGCGGAATGAGAAGGCAAAATGGAGGTCGTGACTCAGGAGCTCTATGGCAAGGGTGACAAAAGAAGAATTGGGTTCCTTTCTCCTTCTGTGGTTCTATTCTTCTTACCCCATACTACAAGTGTTGTAGCTTGCGTATTTTCCAAATGAAGCCGGGAAGCAGAAATGAGCTTGTTGGAGGCTGAAAGAAATGGATATAGTAGAATTGAGATTAATGTCAAGAGAGTCCGGTCCCGTGGTGTAGGGGACAACGGGTCCACCTGTCACCCGGCTGGGTCAGGGTTTTTTAATTGTAAATGATTAATATCCCTGGCCTGGGGACCAGGTGTTTGTGCCATCCATAATGTTCCTTTCCTCCCATATGACTTCAATATGTGGAATAAAGGTAATGTATCAAGCCCCAGTTAATGATGGTTTCATTCAGTACTCCGAAACAGTTTTCCTCGCTCATCATGAGCTCTGTAACTTGTACCTGTCCATGTAATATGGGATGGTATACGAGTATCTGCCTTGCCTTGCTTCTCTTTATCCAGCCAGGCTGAAGTGCTGGCCTTCTGACCCCAACTTGGTAGGTTCAATCCTGGCTCAGTCCGGTGGCAAAATAAGTCAGCCTCGCATGGTAGATTTACTGGCACATGAAATAACTCCTGCAGGACTAAATTCCAGCATCTCCAAAAAATGTTGAATTAGTGGGAATTAAACCCAATAACATTATTTATTGTTGTTATCCTCTTCATCCATTTTGTGAGGTGCTTGTCCATGGGTCTTCAAGTTGATTGTCTCCTCTTTATCCTGAAAACTGAAATGGAGCCTTTTGAGACAAATCTTATAGAATAACTTAGGTGGCCTCACCCAGCTCCAGCTCCTAGGTAACTGCTGACCTTTAATAAACGTATTGCCTCAGTTACTGCGTGAAGGCATTTTGATTTGATGCCATTTAGGCTGCTGAGTGTCAATTTCGACTTTCTGTTTTACTCTACCAAATGTAGAGACACAGAAAACCATTGAGTTTTAATTAATGTTGCTGGGTAATTAACAAATGTGTCACCAGAGATTTTTCACATGCTGACATACAGTGCTGAATGGAGTTTTTTGCCGAGTTTGAACCTGTGATCGGCACTGTAGTACTGAGCTACAGAGGGAGCTCAGTTTTAAGGGGTAAACCGATGCAATCATTAAATGATCTTTAAAATCATGATCTTTTGTATTACAGTTGTAATCTCTTCTGGTTGGTTCTCATGATTTTTGAGCCTGATGGTGGAGTCCTTATAAGAAATAATTATGAAAATTCTTAGGTAACCCTTTATTTTAGTTCTTTGACTGACATAGTTTTCCATCTATCCTGGTCCACTAGCTCAGCCTAATGCAGGTGTCTCTCCACTACTATCAGCTGTTTCTGAATGCAGCACCGTTGATGAAGTGGCATCCAACAGATTCGGCACAACTGCTGATTCCAAAGGATTTTCTGACGATGTTATAACATCTGAATTTTTAGCTAGCAATTTCTCTTCTGCCACTTTTGTAGTTATTGAAGTCTCTTCACTTTTGATTGAGATTGGTGGAAGTACTTTCACAGGAAGCAAAGTACAAATTGGCTCCAAGATAGCATCTTGATCCAGGTAGGTTATGCCCTACAAGAAAGAAATTTCTTGATTTTATGCAGTTTTAATAAAACAAGCAAGAAATAGATATGGAAAAAGAAACCAATAAGACAACTTCTTGTTGAAATGAATGAATTAATGAAAACCAACATCAAAGAGAGATAAGAATAAAATAACATTGCATGTGTATGTTTGAGATTTGTGTACACAGTAATCCAGCACAAGGAGTGCAAAACTCCTTCAAAACTCAGTCAATTTTCAGAGCAATATCGCACAGATCCCGAGGATATGGTAGGTTGGAATGCAAACTCAGCAGTAGCTACCCAAAAGTTGCAGGCAGCAATGAGAGATACGTGTTATACTGCTGCCGATCCCATGTACCCTCACAAAGCCACCTAATGGCTAATATGTTACAAAACTAGCATAGGTTGAGCTGCTTACATTTCCACTAAACTCGACATTTTACCATCAGTTCTCACTAAGGCCTGATTGTCAACATAAATGCCTTTAAATAAGAAAGGAGTTAAAATAGCATAATAAAGTTACGATAGCAGGAAAGTGAATAAACAAAACTAACATTGTCTGGGGGTCAGCTGCAAATTCAAATTTCGAAAGAAAAGTCTGAACCCTCAATGCAATGAAAAGCAGCTTATTCTCAAAGTTAGACTGTAATGGGAAAAATTACTCCACGTGCAGTTCCCAGATGTTGCTCGATAAACCACCTGGAGAACAATTTATCTTAATGCACAGTATGGTTTGTTTAGGATGGCTAAAACACTGCAAGGAATTCAACAAAAATTTACTGGACTTAATTTATCATTGAAACCATCTGTTTAACATAAACAGAACGAAAGCACTCAGGTCATAATGAACACTGGTGTGGCTGATCTCGACAACCAAAATTAAGTAGATAAGGCAATATTTAGTTTTTTAAAACACATCTTTAATAGGAGAAAACAAAATTTCACCACTGAAATGTTGGCCAACGGGGTAGGAAAGGTATACAATTTCTGATCACTAGATATAATATAAAACAAAAGCTAAAGTTTTCCACCTATTCAATACCTTTAGCTTTTGTTTTACATAATATTGCTCTTCAATATGTAATAATATGAAATTTATTACCTATGATAATCACTAGATTGCGTGCAAAAAGGTCCACAGTGTTCATCTGGAGCAGTCCCCTTCTAACAATTCTATAGGACTAGCACTTGATGATTTCCAATCTTAAGCTAAAAGTCTGGAATGTGAGTTAGGATATTTTTATCACTGGCATTCTCACCACTCAAGACATTTTAGTAGGATTATTATTAATCACTAAAAATAAGGTCTTACAGGATGTTCTTTATTTATATTCCATCAAAATCATCAATTTATATTTACTCCCTAATACAAAAAAATACATTATAAGATGAAGAAGCAGCACTTCTGCTCCCCTCTCCATTGAACTGAGTCAATGCTCATAACATTCCCCTCCCCTCTTTGCACTAAATTTTCGGAACAACATTTCACATTTTTTGCATTAGCATTTAATGAATCCCAAATAAAGTTATTCTGACGCTAAATGTCTGGATATGGGTTACGTTATTCTTATCTGTCATGGATAAGAAACAAAATAACAACTAAATAATGAAATAATAAAACAAGTAATTACTGATGTACAAATTGCTTGAGAAAACAAAATTATATTTACATGTATAAAGAAACAAGAAATCAACAAAAAAATCTTACACACGCAATTTTTCGCACTCCACTCAATGAAAATCCTACAGTGATTTTATACATGATTACTTTAAAATGGAAGGAATCAAAAAACAAAAGATTACTGCCAAGAAAATCAGTTACTTAAGCAATAAACGTACTAAATCAGGAAACAATCATGGCAAACTCACTAACTTTCACCCTAGATTAATATTAATAGATACTACCTTTTCAATTAAGGAAATAATTCTATTAGAAAAAGTTTTCAAGTTCAATTATCATGAAAACTGTACCAAAAGCAACATAAAACAACTAATCACTGATGTAGAAAATGCTTGCTAAAACATACCCACCCTACAAAGAGAAAAACGTAGCCACCACCGAAGCCCTAAAAATAATTAGACATGAAAATTATTTTAAAAAGGAAGATTTAAATGATTAACAAGTAAAGTGTTGCATATTACAATCACATAAAGGTAAATAGTAAAGAAGAGGACATTGATGAAATTCACAGGCTGGAGAGAGTTACGGGCAAGTTCAGTTTATGTGAGCTCTAAAGGCAAACACAGTCATCCTCAATGTTAAGAACTTGAAAAGGAGAAAGGATTTGGGTGAGAAGGGGTATGGATAAGGAGACAATCACGGAACAGAAATTCTTGCGATTTCATTTCGTAAAAGCTAGGAATTACGGACTAAAGGGTCAAAAGCCTTATAGCAGGTGACTGAAAGAGGTCACGTAGTTGGACAATTAACCAGGTACGGAAAATGGGATAAGTACCTGAGTTCATCATCTCAGAAAGTGCTTCAACACCCAGTAGAGCAAGGAATCTGACAGTTAGCTGCCTGCGTACTGGCTGATAACAGAGAATCAGATGACAGCAGCGACCTTCATAATCTATGGAAGAGAGCAGACAGACAAACGACCAGTGGAGGGGGATGGACACAACCAGCTGACTGTCGAGCTGACACGAATCCAGGGGACAGCGGACCACGGAAGTAAAATGCTGGCAGCTAGAAGTAAATCCTTGAGTTTAATGGACTTTTGGGCTAAGAAGGGAAAACGACAGAAAGTCAATAAAGACAAATTATTAGTTCACAAGAGGGTAGTATTTTAGAATTGGAGAAAAAGAGTGTGACTAGATGTAACTTGACTGAGGGTAAAACTAAGAAATAACTAGAATGGAATATTGGTTCAGTCAATATAGAGTTTGTTTTAATAAGTTAGGGAATGAACAGGTTAAATTATTAATGGCAGCAATGCATATCATTACCTATGTTGAGAGTTGGATAACACCGGGATATGAAGTAACATATTTAGAATTTTAAAATGTATAACAAGACAAACGGTAGGAAATCTTGTACAGGTCGATATGCTGGTGGTATACTAACCTTAATAAGGGAAGAAATAGAGGAGAAAATTGAAAAAATTAAATCACATATAGAAGAAATAGTTTAGGTTAAAACAAGGCTCTTACCTCTTTCTGAACTTGGTGAAGCGTGATACCAAGGTGAGATGCCAAATTAGCAGGTACAAACACAAGATGAAGACACTTCTGTATGTAAGGCACCAACTCGTCAGCAAATAAAGTACACATGCGAGAGAAGTTATCTTTCTCAATCTGGTTCAAGGCTTGCTGTTCCTGGCGGTAGAATGCTAGAATACCCCTTGAAATACTCAAAAGGGATTCTTGGAGTTGATTAGTTACATTTTGAGCCACAGCAATCGGCATGCACAACCGCACTTCATTGAAGGCATCAATGATCCCATTACAGTACTCAGCAAGTGGGTAGAACTCCAGTAGGCTCTGTGGAGGCTGCTCCTGGTAACAGAAAAAATGACAAATACACACGAATCTGTGCAATAGCGAAGGAAAAGTCTTGTTTGGACAGGTAAAAAGAACTGAGGAGAAAAGGATATCAAAGCAGAATTTGGAGGGAAAGAGAGTAAAATGGATCCGTTTGTGCCCTTCCTCGATTGGCAAGTGGCCAACATTTCACCTTCATTCGAACAGGCTTTGTCAAGGATGACTGAAGGCAGAGAAGAAATGCAAGAATATTCATACTTGGTGCTTGGACTGTGCAGTTAAAGTGCAGTGTAGTATAGGGTTCTTCCTGTTGCTTTAGTGCTAACTTCCAAATGTGAGATGACAGTAACAGGATGGGATGTCTGCAGGGCGATGTGTGTTCGGTTTGTCTTGTGGCTCACTGATGTAGGCCTATCCACAGTCACATGGTATTCTCTATGACTTGATCTGATACATGTTTGTTCCTTTCCAATACTGTATACATGTTCCTGTTCCAGTTTGTTTAGCTCTGATCTATCTGACTAGTAAAGGATGACCTCCAACTCCGACAGGCAGGCGTACACAGGTCTACACCTGAGAGACTGGACGGTCTGTAGCCACAAGACAAAGAGAACACATGAGACACCCAGCAAGTCTTGAAGTCAGCCATAGCCAAAAACAGATCAGAGTGCAAATATCTCATCCTCCAAGTTAACTGCTTCTACTTGTCAATATCACCACAGAAAAATCAGAGAAGCCATAGAAATTCAAGAATACCCAAATAACGTCAATAAAGAGAGGGATTACTGCTATTCAACATTTGGAAACTGGCACTAAAAGGACGACAAGAACCCCTGAGTACAAATACTCCGGCCTTTCTTCTCTATCAGTCAACTTTGACAAACCCTACTGGAATGATGGCGAAACATTGGTCACTCATGAATCCAGAATGCGGTAAAACAGCACAATGCACCACGGACAACAGCGTCAGCTCCAGCTGCGAAAGTCTAAGAAGCAAGATAAATATAAGAAGAAGAAACATGGAATGGAACAGGAATACAGAAGATGAATGATGGAACGCGAGAGGAAGGTGAAGGAATACTAGAAATACCAAAACCAGCCTGGAGCTGGATAAGTCTAGTGTAGGAGGATAGAGAAGTGGTTCTGTGCTACTAGCGGGAGACTAATGGACGACTCTGTTGAGGGTGGTGGGTGACAAATGGCAACAAGATAGGTTAGACAAGTAGGCTATTGCAGCAGAGTGAACGTGTGTCTAGGCTACAGGTGAGGATGGATGCAGGAAGAAAACACCTTCTATAAGGAACTCTTTGAATTATGAAGTCTTAATGACGCCGAAAGTTCTATGTACTCCATACCTGTTTAATACTGTGACTTGCTAGAGTTGCACTTCTAATGATACTGGGTTGAGTTTTAGAGAGGGTAAAATGCTCCATATCATGTTCAAACTTTTTGGTGGCTTTTTTTATGGAACTGTCACAAAGTTGAGTGACAGTTCTTACAAATATTGGTGCTAGCAGTCCACGAAAGTCGGCACCAATACGACTGAACGACAGGCCAAAACACATGCACTGGCCGATAATTCCCTCCAGAGATTTGCCAACCCCTCGACTGAGATCATGTTCTAGGGTTTTCAGGAACTGTAAAATCTGAAATGGAGAAAGGAGTACAGTTTTAATAATATTTCAAGTATAATTTATCAAGAGTGTTATTATTTGAGGAGCTCATTTGCAAAATGTATTATCTCCATTACAAAATTAATTTTGCCTTTTTTTTTTTTTTTTTTGGTGCCATATTGGTCCCTACACCTTCTCTCAATAGAGGTAAACAATTTTGCTGAACATCTCCTGCAGAAATGGTTACAATGGTTTGTGTTTCAAGCAGCAACACTTCCTCCACTGTCTTATTTTTTGGCATTAAAACATAGTTCACACTTGTATTTGTTTCTGCTGATTATTATATTAAAGTAAATGAAACATTTGGTTAGAAACAGAAGGCACAATACACTTATAATATTACTGTTATCACAGCAACCTCACTGTGTCATATGAGCTACGTCCAAACAATTTTCATTTATTTCTCGTTCAGCTACATTTGTATACACTCCCACTCTTTTAATGAATGATGTACAACAGCAATCGCTTATCTGTCTGCAATGTGGGACATCTTTAGCTTCATTTCTCAACATTCTGTTTACATGGACATAACAGGCTTTGCAAATAGACACCTCACTTAGACATGACAGTATTTTGTATTTATGACTTGTAAAACAAGACAATACCTGATGTTTAACATAGACCATGCTTTACCTTTTCATGAAACAAACAAAAAATAAAAAAAACCACCCTGTGCTTAAACTGAACAGACTCAATGCTGTTCTGCAAAAGCATAAATCAAATTATTTTAAATTTAGATTCTGTTTTCTTTTCATAAAATTGTAGAACCTGCATCGGTGATATGTACTCTAGCTTCCAGAAAAGTTCTTTCTTTATAAATATCTATATATATCAAATAAGAGTGTTGTCTGTACATTGCTCAGAATTTGAAAAGAATGGTATTTCTGTATCGTTCATGTCCACTGTAACAAGGAAATGCACTTTTTACTTTTCCATAATTTCTGTCTGTCTGTATGTACACACATCACGAGAAAATGGCTGAAGAGAATTTAATGAAAATCGGTATGTAAATCTAGGCTATAAATCATTTCATTAATGTTGAGTGAAATGGTAGTTTAGGGGAAGGCCTAAAATTTAATTCACAAATATTTATATTATTAGTGGTCCTATTGATAAATAATGCATAACTAAAGTTATATAGAATTAAATTCCCGATCATTTATGTCTTATACATTTTTATCGTACCAGCAATGATAACACAGATATTCAATAATTTGTATTTTTGTTGCTAAGTCCATATCAACGCCAAGCCACGAGAAAATGGGTTAACAGAATTTAATGAAAATCGGTATATAGAGTCGGGGAATAAGAAACTACAGTCTAGGCTATAAACAATTTTATTTACCCTGGATGAAATTGTACTTTAGGGGAAGGCAACTAAATTTAATTTTTAAATACCTATGTATTGGTCTTATCAAAAATTACTACATAACAAAAGTTATAGAGAATACAATTTCCGATCATTTATGTTTTATTCAGTTTTACCATACCGACTATGATAAGAGTGGTATTTCAGAGTCGGAAGAAAACTAAATATGAAGGCCTACAATATCGAAAGTGCATAACATTGAGCAACAATAACATTACATTGACCACTGTGATGTTCTTTGTCTCTTATACTTCCACTCAACTCCGATAGAAGGGATTACTGCTGTGTACAAAGTATAACAACCTGACTGAATACTGGCGTGAAATGGCTGGGGAGTTAGAAAAACTTTATTCTTTAGCATGCCATTCCTCTGGTTCATACATTTTCTGATACTGCTGGTACATAACATACTGGTTCATCATAGTATTCCAGCTATTCGATCCCTACTCTGACGTGCTGTTTTGAATGAGCAGTGTGCCCACTTAAGGCAGAAGCTCAGTTAGTACCCTAGCAGCAGCAGTAGTAGTAGTAGTAGTAGTATGGTAGTAGTATGACCTGGTCTAGAATTACAATTTAGGCCTATTCCAAATTATAGCATCACAATTCACAAAATAACTCAAAATTCAACCCGGAAAAGAGCTGTTTCTTAAGAAAAGCTTCTTCATCTTCACTTTTATTAAATTCTACATTCATTTTATTCCAAATTAGCAGTGAAGAGGGGGTTTCCGCTCTGGCTTGGAGGAAAAATTTGAGTCCAAGTCCCGCTAGTGTAGTGAATTGAGATTTTCCGACTCATCGGGTACTTATAGGAAACGGATTAGTAAAAAGACAGTTTTTGCCCTGGGACTCTCCACTATTCGACTCCCCCCGCCGAAAAAAGATGATGAATGTTCACGGATCAGTGCTGTCTGCAGTTTGGTCATTCCAGCTCTGGAACTTTGGACTGTCAGATCGGTAGTGTTCGTTAAAAGTGAGAAAATGTGTGTTTTTTCATTTGATCGACTATTTCATATGAATCATATAGATGTTGATTCCCATAGGGAATCTGAAATATTTGTCCCGAATGAGTTAATTTATAATACCAATATAAATGGTCTGTTATAGGACATTATAAATTTTCCAGCTAACTCATTCCTAGTTGCCAGCATTTCACCACCGTGTGCTAGGTTGGGTTCATCAGTTGGTGCCTAGCACACCTACCAAGACGCTGGCTAGTGCATACCGTGGAGGCCACTGCGTAGGCTACTTGAAGCCACCGGCAGTGCCAATGCACTATGAGAGACTTCGTCTCATTACCAAAAATTGATGCCTGCTTGGCCATTAGATCATATAGATGTTGATTCCCCATAGGGAATCTGAAATATTTGTCCCGAATGAGTAAATTTATAATACCAATATAAATGGTCCGTTATTGGACATTATAAATTTTCCAGCTAACTCATTCCTAGTTGCCAGCGTTTCGGCCCCGTGTACTAGGTTGGGCTCATCAGTTGGTACCTAGCACACCTATCAAGACGTTGGCTAGTGCATACTGTGGAGGCCACTGCGTAGGCTACTTGAAGGTGTGCTAGGTACCAACTGATGAGCCCAACCTAGTACACGGGGCCGAAACGCTGGCAACTAGGAATGAGTTAGCTGGAAAATTTATGTCCAATAACGGACCATTTATATTGGTATTATAAATTTACTCATTCGGGACAAATATTTCAAATTCCCTATGGGAATCAACATCTATATGATCTGATGGCCAAGCAGGCATCAATTTTTGGTAATGAGACGAAGTCTCTCGTAGTGCATTGGCACTGCCGGTAGGTGTACTAGGTACCAACTGATGAACCCAACCTAGCACACGGGGGTGGTGAGTTAGGTGGAAAATTTATAATGTCCAATAATGGACCATTTACATTGGTATTATTTCATATGAAAGCATTGCTTTCAATTGCCAGATTCCTAATGACCTACGTTTATTTCAGTTGGGAAAACCACTAAGACGGTCTTTCTGAGGATGTAAAAAGGCAGGTGGAGTGTGAGTGTCTGACATTATAAAGAAAACTCCCCAACCTGATTGTGACTGATGGAAGGCAAGCAGGCCTACCTTTACAATGAAAATGCCCTAACCCAGTCTTCATATGAGAAAAGACGTTTGGTAAATTCCCCGTTGCGTTTCTAGGGTAACGTTAAGAGCTATGCAATTTAATACAATCTTGCTCACGTGTACACTACCTAACCTAGAATTCCATATACAAGATAGAATTCCGTAGCGAAGCACGGGTACATCAGCTAGTACTTTATAAACTCAGAAACAGTGTCCAACTATATAACCTTTACATCAGTTTTCACCGATATAACATGAATGGAGATTAGCAAGAGCAGAGTGTAAGGAACCGTGTTTGGAATTAGGAAGTGTAAAGATGATAATGTACAGAATGTATTATGCACCTATACTGACTTCTGCGGCTGAGACCTGGACAGTGTCAAGTAAGAAGGAGAGTAGAATTCAGGCCAACAAAATGAAATACGTAAGAAGTATGACAGGATAGACAGACTGAGAAACGATGTAAGAAAGGAGGTTGGAATGGAAAACTTAAATGAGATAACTGATAGGAGGAAACTAAGATGGTTTGGAAATGTACAGCGGGTGGATGAGAAAAAATACCAAAACAGATTATAGAGATGAAGTTTGGGAGAAAGAGAGCTAGAGGGAGAACTAGAACATGGTGGATCGATTCAATAAAGAACTGAGGAAGAAGAAGAAAGCTGAACTGGGACAAAATGATGGAAGGAGAGAGGAAGGTGGAGAAGTGCCATAAATATGCTGACCTGGCAATGGGAAAGGAGGAGGATGATGATGATGAACATGAAATGCTCTTCACTATTCAGCTTTACCAAACGATCAGCTCAGTCTCTAAAGCCTATGCCAAAAAACCTGAGGAAGGCTTTTACTGGTAGGGGTTACGTCACCCAGTCATGAACTCTCTCCCCAGACTCCACAACCTAATTATTGTTCAATACCACGTCACTCTACTCTCCATAAAATCAGTCACGTTTTCAGTTTTCTCTGATTTTCGCCGCACACCTGTGATCTTCCAAAATGCTGCAGTCACACCAAACCACAAAAAATGTTTTCACTCGCTATGAATGCCTCCCTCTGCATCTTTCCCCTGTAAACACAACTGCTGCAAGTCCTGCCATCTACATATACCAACATGGTCATCATAACTGCACTTCCTCAAACATCTATCAGCTTCAGTGCAGATTCTGTTTTACTATGAGCACTCTAGAATATGTGACCACTGCAGTACCTGCAAAACCCATAACATGGACCTTTCTGTCACCACTCACACCGGATAGCACTCGGGACTAAGGAATCGCCCAGCCTTAACATTAGATTACCGCTCCCTTTTCCCCAGCTGGTGGTCTTGCCTATCTCCTATGTCTACACAGTCTAATTACCATCTTGGTGAATAATTTTAATAAATTATATGCACTTCCTACCTTTATGATCAAGTGGTACTTCTAGAGGAATTTAATTTTGTGTGGCTATTGCTAGTCTGATGCAGCCCTTGTAAGGCAGACCCTCCAAGGAGAGGGAGAATGTATATGGGAGAATGCATGTTGTTGTTGTTGGGTTATTTCTCGTAAACCCATGCAACCCATTTCTAATTCTCTCCTCAGATGGCTAAAAAAATAAATCTTTGAACTGCATATTTTTCCACAGTGGGCAGGTTTTCCAAGCTGGAAGAGATCTCTTTGTATTCCGGAGGATTTCCCCATTAATACAAGTGTCTGCTAATTTTTGGTTATTTTCTGGGGCAGCACCTTGGTCTTGAGGGTATTGGTTTTAAGACCCAGTTTTTAATATGAAGCAGAAAAAGCACCAAGAATACTTTGAAGTTCTCGCTGAGACTGTGCAACAATGATCCTATACTCTGCATACTACAGTTCAACGATGTATGTAATGGGTGCTTTTGTACTGGCTTTCAGCCTTCTCAAGTTGAAGAGTCACCATCAGTGTGATAAGTAATAGAAACATCAGGTGGAAATTCCTCATAGACCAGAGGTATGATGGCAGAAATGTAGACAGAGAAGACTATTGGTGCAATAACTCATCCCTGTTTTACCTGTTACTCCACTTGTTCAGTAACCAACCACTGCAGCTGTCATGTTGTTAAAACTGAGATATGGCAGAGCAACAGTAGTTTCCAGGTGCAGGATAATTTATCGAGTCAAATGCTTTTGTAATATGAAGGATTGTTCTGTTATTTACAATTTTCTTACAGTTAATGTCCAGTGAACATCAAGATCGGTTGTCCCTCATTTTGGTCTGAAACTGGACTGAGTTTCAGGTAAAATTTCTTCAGCAAGAAGCAACGTTCAGTTAGCTAAAATGCATGCAAAAATCTTTCCAACAATAAGAGAGTAGAGACATTGCTGTATAGTTGTCATAGTCCACCCTTTTCCCTTTCTTGAAAATGGTGACTATCAGAGCATTCTGGAAATCAGGTGGGGCTTCTTCAGAACTCCATATTTTGACAATGAGGCTATGCAGTTCATCATTACCTTTGTTAAAAACTTCTGCAGGGATACCATCAATTCCAGCCTGTACGTTGGTAGACACTGTCGTGCGAGACAGCCTACCCCTTTTCTTTCTGTTGAGTCAATAAGATAACTGATAAGGATGTTCTGTCTGTTTCAGAAGTCTGAGCTTCACCAGGACAGTTCGTGCTGATTACCAAAATTATTAGATACAGTAAATGAACCAAGAGTATCTACATCTTTTGTATTAAATTGTTACACTTCACTAGTATTAATCTCTCAAATCGAGAGAACAATGCAATGCAACTATTTGAGATTATGTTAATACTAATGGACACTTCGCACATTCCGAAACAATCTATTGGCTAGAAGCTTGCAAATGATTGTTAAGTTCTTTTGCAGAATTGTATCTCAAACTATTACACAATAAAATGGCCTTCTCTGTTCTTTGTTCAAAGAAAGACAGCTTTAACAGTATAGTACAGAGTTTATATGTGTACGGAGCTGAATACAAATATTTAGGTATGACTGATATAAAAAAAATACAAAAGGCTAGTCATGAATAAAATATGCCAATAAGAAACCTAACTGTCAAGAACTGAAAGGAAGCTATTAGATTTTATTATTGTGATCTCCTAAAGATATTAAAAAAAAGACATGTATTTTAATGTAAATAAATGTGAATTTATGATTATATTTGTGTGTTTCTTTGAGTGCTGAGGCTATGTCATGTTAAAATAAACTTGTTCCCTGCTCGTCCATCCACAACCAAATTAACATATTTTATCACATAATAGTCACCACTGCATAATCGTTGCATCCCTTATTTTCAATATAAAAATTGGATTTTAAAGTTAATCACATAATTGTCACATGTTCAAATATTTTTAATCAAGTTGCTTAAAAGGTAAATGGCACTGCAATATAAATTTCATATTAATGCAGAATTTGAATACGTATATGGCTTATTGGTAGTTTAGCAACATAGTCACTTTCACGGGATGTTGCACAACATATAAATGAATACATAATACCGGCATATGTACAAAGCGTGGCTTATCTGTAGTTTGACAACGTGGAAGCTGTGAAGAACTGAGATGAGCCTCCATAATTCCTTTCTATATGTATTTCCTTTCTATGTTTTCTTTTCTCTTTGGAATCTATTGTTGATAGTTGACGGTTGGAATAAAGATGGATGTTCTGTAAGACATATTATTATAATTACACGATTCTTAATATCACAAAATCCAACATTTGGTGACGAAACACGTAGAAACCAGTAAAACACCCTTGTTTGCATAGTGTTCAGACTTTTCGTCGCCTTCTACACTCCGGAAGGAAACTCGATATCACGAATTACATTACCAAGACGACTCCATGCCACATCAGCTCACACCACGTCATGCCATCAACGACAATACTCTGCAAGAGCTTATCATTCACTAGAGATAAGTAATTTAATTTCACAACATTTTTAGGACATTGTATTATACAATTTGTATAGCTGTCAAATATAACTATCAGTGTAATCCATCTGTCAGCTTAGGAACTGCTTATAGGTTATATCTTTCGTTGCATACGTACCTGGCAGACGAGACTTGAACTACATGAACAAGGTCTCCACTCTGCTAGTATTAAAGGAGTTCGAACTTTAAAGATCAAGTTACATGCTCACGCGGCTAACATAAGCACTCTTTTCTATCGCTAACACACCTTCCAGGCTAGCAGAAGTACGTAATCACTCTGGAACACGGTTGGTCAAGCAGTTGTAGGATGTTAATTAGTTTATAATATCACCTATTCAATACATTAAAATTTTAAACAATTAGGAATTTATCTTTATCTTTAATGTATTGAATAGGTGATATTATAAAACTAATTACCATCCTACATATAGTATCTTCCATACAGATCCATAATGTTATTTATCACTTGCATGGTAAAGCAATTGTCAGGCAAGAATTATTACAGGTACTATACCCATCACAATGACAGACGATAATTCTGTGAATAAGCTAGCACTCTTGTGAAGGAAGCGAAAGACCGAAAGAACAGCTGTGACAAAATTCAGCACAGCTCTCAGAATACGAATATAATCGCTTCAGACTCCAAGATGCTTTAGATCGACTCACTGCTATTGATGATGCCATACAGGACGCTGAATAAGAGGCCGACATCGTGAAGAGAGCATCGAAAGCCATCGAAAAACAAAAGTCTGCACCGTCAACACCTGTCATGCACACAGTAAAACTGCCTAGAGTAAAATTAGAATGAGAACTGTTGAAGATATTGTCTGCCGTTGGATAATTTATTTCAGAAGGTCATATCACCAAGTTATGGAGTTCCTAAATGAGGAGGTAGAGGGCACTATTATCACAGAGAAAATCAGGAGAGATTTCAGTTCACCGGATTCTGCCGCGACACTACACGTAAACATGAAGTCCAAACGTATGGAAACGAAAACAAAGCAACCAGACTGTTCTGTGAGACACGAGGGCACTGGGCCCAAGACTGCACAAAAATCTCCAACATAGCTGAGCGGATTAAAAAGCTAAAAGCAACCAACCGATGCTTATTGTGTCACGGTAAGAAGGTATGCCCAAAGAAGAGTAAGGTATCATGCACAAAATGCAAAAAAATCTCATCACATTTGATATGCAGTGGAGTGCAGGTCGCACCGGTATCCCTGGAAAAGATCGAAGTTAATAAACAGCACTTCACATATCTTCAAACAGCTACTAAGGGCCAAACGATCTTAGAAAACGTACACGTTGTATTTTGGATCCTGGAAGTCAATCAAGTTTTGTAAACAGAAGTCTGGTACATCAGTTTCAGTTAACTACCATGGGAAATAAGGATTTGACAGTAGCTGGATTTGAGTCATCTTGTCGCACATCTTCAGCTTGCAGCCTTATTGAATTTAACACCAGTGGAGTATAGACGAAAACTACCTTGCGTATTTCAGCATTTCAGAGTGAAAATGTCTACACATTGCATTCACCTGTTCCCTGTCACGCCTGCGGAAATTGATACTTGCTGATCCCAAGAATGACAACAATGATCTTCCAATAGAACTTCTCATAGGTGGAGACCAATACTGGAAAGTGATTCTTGATGACCAGCCAAATATGCCCATCAGATTCAGTAGTACAAGGTGTGTTTTTTAAGTAAGGTCTGCTTCAAAATAAGTACACAACAAAAGGTTATTTCAAAAAAGTAAATATATTTTCAGAAAGTACATACTTCACTCTATTTTTCGACATAGTTGCCAAGTTTGTTCAAACACTTATCATACCTCGTAACCAATTTTAAAATACCCTCTTCATAGAAACTTGCCGCCCGCTCCGATAACCAAGAGTTCGTTGCCGTTTTCACGTCGTCATCATCATTGTAATGGTTGCCACTGAGGTGATGTTTGAGGTGGAGGAACAGATGGTAATCACTCGGCGCAAGATCAAGACTGTAGGGTGGGTGGTCTAAAACTTCTCAGCCAAAACTGGCCAATAAATCGCGGGTCTGACCTGCAGTCTTGCATTGTCATGGAGAAGGACAATTCCCTTTGTCAGCATGCCGCGTCTTTTGTTTTGAATCCCTTTGCGTAGCTTTCTCAGGGTTTGCAAGTATGTTTCTGCATTGATAGTGGTTCCTCGTTGCATGAAGTCGACCAACAAAACACCATGCCTATCCCAAAACGACACAATGATTTTGCGTTGGGACAGAGTCTGTTTGGCCTTCACTTTTAGAGGCGAGTGTGTGTGTGTCTCCATTCCATGCTCTGTTGCTTCGATTCGGGCGTGATATGCGAAACCCATGTTCCATCTCCAGTTACAATCTGACTCAAGAAGCCGTCACCTTCTTTGTTATAACGAGTCAAGAACTTCATTGCACACTCAAATCTTTGGTTTTTGTGGTCCTCTGTTAGGAGTTTCGGGACCCAACGGGAGCACAGTTTCCTAAACTTTAGGTGTTCAGAAACAATGTTGTAAAGCATTGATCTCGACACGTCAGGAAATTCGTTTGAGAGACCTGTTATTGTGAAGCACCTGCTCTCACGAATCTTCGCTTCAACTGAAGCTACCAAATCGTCTGTAATCAAAGAAGGGCGACCGGAGCGGTCCTCATCATGGACGTTGTCACGGCCATCTTTGAATTGTTGTACCCACTTACGCACTTTGCTTTCACTCATAACAGTATCACCGTACACTTCGCAAATATGTCGAATTTCTGCAGCAGACAGGTTCCTTGCTGACAAAAACCGTATCACTGACCGAACCTCCCACGCGGTGGGTGAGTTGATAGTCTTAAACATTTTGAAAGCACAGAACAGAACCGTACAGGTTAGCTACAGAGCTGAAACGGAGCACAGTTGTTCCCGAGGCATGCCGGTAGGCTACATGACGCACACGCTCGTTGCGATATATGCGCGAACTACTAGTGTCTACAACAAAACAGACCTTACTTAAAAAAACACGCTTCGTACTTATTTAATCTAAATTTGGGTGAATTCTGAGTGGAAATAAGTCGCGGACTTGAGTCAGCAACGTAAACATAAACCACATTTACACTGATGAAGAACCATCTCTTGTGAAGATTTTGGGATCTAGAGTTCTTAGGAATAAGGAAAGAAAAGGACACTCACTGCAAAAGATGCTGACAGCCTTCAAGGATTCCATGAATTGTTTAAAATTCAAGACGGGAGGAGGGGGGGGGGAAGAAAGTTGTGTCCCTACCAAAGAAAGATCTGATCTTGCCTTCCAACCGTAATAATGAATTATAATCATCATACAATATTAAAGCCACGCTCAAAATCGCTTCAGAAAAAATTGCCGGTAATGCCCAGTTCGAAGAGATGTACCATCACAGATGAAGAACTACATCAAAAAACGACATGAGACGATTGCTACAGAGGAGTCGGTATTTTATTTGTCTCATCATGCCATCAAGAAAGAGCGAAATGGCACAATGAAGTGGAGGATCGTCTTTGATGCATCATCACACGAGAGAGACGTACCGTCCCTTAATGATATTTTGGAAGCAGGCCTTAACCTATTGTCAGAAATATTGTCTGCGTTAATCTGCTTTTGGACTTACCGCCAAGCCATAGTAGGAGATGGAACTCAGGCTTTTTAACAATTATGCCTGGATACCAACGACCGAGATTCAACATGATTCTTCTGGTAAAAAAGGACAAAGATGGAAACTGGCTAGCAGGTGATGATGTGGCCATCTATAGATTAACACACCTGCTGTTTGGTCTCACAAGCAGTCCATTTCTTTTGTCCGCTACACTCCGTGAACTAGCTGCGAGATTCAAGGATCAGTTTCCGACAGCAGCAGCACTTGTGGATCAGAGCACTTTCATGGACGACTTTACTGCCAGTGCTGAAGACGACAACGGAGCTGTCACCTTATATCACGAGTTGCCTGAATGGTTGGCTGAATGGTCAGCGTACTGGCCTTCGGTTCAGAGGGTCCCGGGTTTGATTCCCGGCTGGGTCGGGGATTTTAACCTTAATTGGTTAATTCCAATGGCCCGGGGGCTGGGTGTTTGTGCTGTCCCCAACATCCCTGCAACTCACACACCACACATAACACTATCCTCCACCACAACAACACGCAGTTACCTACACATGGCAGATGCTGCCAACCCTCATCGGAGGGTCTGCCTTACAAGGGCTGCACTCGGCTAGAAATAGCCACACGAAATTATATATACGAGTTGACAGGTCTACTACGACAGATACGAATGCTGATGGCAAAATGGGCAACGAACTCTGGACCACTCAAAAACATCTGGAAAGCTGAAGGACACGAAACGAAGAAGGAAACTGGAGTACTAGGTGTACGATGGGATACCGAATCAGATTCACTACTTTTCGATCACAGATATGTCACAAAGAATCTTTCGCAAGATCTAGGAATGAAATGAAATTTTTTGAAAACAACCTCAAAGTTCTACGACTCTCTTGGATTAATTTCACTGGTGTCCATAGTCAGAAAAAATCTCTTCCAAGACACTTGGTGTAGGGGTATAGACTGGGACAAGATACTTCCCCATGACATTGCATTGAGATGGAGAGTTTGGATTTCCAACATTACAGATCTGTCAAATGTGGTCATCCCAAGGTGGATTGGTTTATCAAGCTTGGCACCCGAGACGTCACGTTCACGTGTTCTGTGACACGTCGGAACGGGCATATGGAGCCGCACTGTATATTCGTGTATCTACTGATATTATTGCCTTTATACATCTGGTCTGCAGTAAGAATAGACTGTCTCCAATCAAAAAGGTAATGCTGCCATGACTAGAACTACTCGCCATTATGGTGGGTTCTCATCTTCTGAGGTATTTCTGTTAAGCAACGGATTTTGACATCACAAAATCTACTCTGTGGAATGATTCCATGGTTGCCCTAACCAAACCAAACTCCACAGCACTTAATGTCCTTGAAAGGGCCTTGGCCTGCCCAGCGACCGCTGCTCAGCCCAAAGGCCTGCAGATTACGAGGGGTCATGTGGTCGACACGACGCATCCTCTCGATCGTTATTCTGGGCTTTCGAGACCGGGACTGCCATCACACCTCCGGGTGAGAGGCAGGCACGCTACCCCTACACCACGGGGCCGGCCATGGTTGCCCTACGCTGGGTTAAAAGCGATGCAAATCGTTGGAAGACATTCATTTCCAACCGAGTGACTGAAATCCAAAGCATTCTGAGTCCAGCTCAGTTCCAGTACTGCCCAAGCCAGGATAACCCAGCAGACCTCCTGTCAAGAGGTCGAAAGATCAAGTCCTTACTGTTGTCACCTGGGAACCTCCTACTGAAGCCTCAAAATTCAGCAGTTACTGGAAAATACTGCACATCGTGGCTTGGATTTTACGCTTTCTGAACACTGTTAGACAGTCAGAAAAACTTCACTGCATGAGAACTAGAGGTTGCACGATTACAACGGATATTATAGTCCAACGAGAGAGATTTTCTGAAGAATACAATGCCCTGAAAGAAGAAAGACACTTGTCTGGAAAGTCTAAGATTGCTCGATACAGACTCTTCCTACGGGATGGCCTTATTAGACTGGGAGGGCGCCTTCACCACGCAGACCTGCTGATGCAGCAAAAACATCCTCTGTTACTTGACGGTGCTCACCACGTCACTAAGTTGTTGATCCTCCAGGCATGCCAGGCTGTAAAAAAAGGTCACCAATATGTGTCTACCATGCAAAAAGCCAGCAAGGAAATGAAATTGAATCTCCATTACCTGCAGACCGTGTCCAACATACTACGCCATGTGCAGTTACTGGTGTGGATTTTGCAGGACCACTACATATTAAGGTGGGGAGCCTTGTACAGAAATCGTATATTGTGCTCTTCACATGTGCACCTTGAACTAGCATTGGACATGACTACAGAGAAGGTTTTGATGGCTTTCAAACAGTTCATGGGAAGATGAGGGCTCCCACACACTACAGTATCTACTAAGACAACGCTAAGACATTCCAGGATGCACACAGAGAAGTGCGACAGCTCAGCCAGGTCCTTTGCATATAACGGAGTTTAGGCGGCTTGGTGGGAAAGAACGGTGGGGACAGATGAAAGATGCCTAAGGAAGGTATTTGGGAAGACTCTAATTAGTTAGGAGGTACTTGGAACACTACTGGTAGAAGTAGAAGCCACAATTAACTCAAAAACAATACAATTCAAGACGGATCTGATACACTGACTCCAAGTCATTTCCTGAACGGTACACAACTAACTGCCCTGCCCACCGGCTCTGAACCCACGACCCAGATACACCTGAGGAAGGAGGCCAGACTCAGTGAGAAAATGCAGTACTTCCTAAAGAGATGGAGAAATGAGTATCTTCTTGACCTCAGGAGCAATCTTGAAGTTCGACCCCCAAACGTTCAAAAGAGGGAGTGCCGAGTAGGAGACATCGTGCTGCTTCAGGATGTCCTGCGACCTAAATATCTGTGGCAGATGGCACGAACCACAGAAAGGAAATCAGGCCTTCAGATGGCCAACGGGACGAAGATTTGTCGGTCTTCCATCTGGAGAACTGAGTAGATGAGCCTCCATAATTTCTTTCTATATATATTTCCTATCTATGTTTTCTTTTCTCTTGTTGATAGTTGACTGCTGGAATAAAGATGGATGTTCTGTAAGACATATTATTATAATTACACGATTCTTAATATCACAAAACCCAACAATGTACAATTTATTCACATATTATGAAGTCTCATCTGAAATACATAAGGCTGTAAGATAGGGTTGGTCGGCAATGCACACACTTGTTTTCTAGTCAAAGCCTTGCAACGAGGGGTGCACTGGCATCAGAACGTGCAGGCAAACAGCAACAAAATCACTGAGAATCTAATTCTTAAAATAAAATAAAAAGATTTGCTCTTATCAATGGAAAACATTGAAAAATGAATGCATTCCGTTTTCACATCATTTTCAAGGAACCAGCCACCTGTGGACACGGGCCACATTCTTGTGGTCTGCTATAATACACAATCAAACATTTCGGTATTGGGAAATTTACGAGTAGATACACCCCTGCTTGCAACCCTTGTACTTCACCTCAAGTAGCCCTCTCCTTGCCCTAGGGGGTACATAGGTTGTTTCTGTTTCATGTTTATTAGATCTCGCGTATGTATTGACTGTTCTGGAATATATAGATGCATGTGTTTGTTTGTGGGTGACGCGATTACTGTAGACGTGTGATGAGAATTTAAAGTTTTATTTTGGTCTTTGGCATGTCTATCGAAATATTCTGTTTCTGAATCCAATAATACTGAACAGTTACAGACAGTAATTTACATAGAACACATTAACATGAAGCATCTTTTTGTGATTATGGGTAATTATAGAAACTATTCTGCGGGCTTCAGGCTAAACCTAATTGTCTTCACTGAACAGCATGGAAACACAGCTGTAGAAAGAAACTTTTCAGTGAGTGAAAAGTTGGTGCGTGACTGGTGGAAATTAAAACACAACTATTCTAGGTCCTAAAACAGGAAAGTTTCTAAAAATTGACGAAGTGTTTGCATACGTCAATGAAATACGTAACCATTGCTGCAGTGTATCATATGAAATGTTACAAATGAAGGCGTGGGGGGTAGTGCGCAAACACAACATTCCCATAAGTTCGTTTTTTTTTTTTTTGCTAGTTGCTTTGCGTCGCACCGACACAGATAGGTCTTATGGTGACGATGGAATAGGAAAGGCCTAGGAGTTGGAAGGAAGCGGCCGTGGCCTTAATTAAGATACAGCCTCGTGTGAAAATGGGAAACCACGGAAAACCATCTTCAGGGCTGCCAACAGTGGGATTTGAACCCACTATCTCCCAGATGCAAGCTCACAGCCGTGTGCCCCTGACCACATGGCCAACTCGCCCGGTATAAGTTTAAGGCGAGCTGTGGTTGAGTTATGAAGTTCATGCGACGACACAATCTATCGGTGTGAAGGAGAACAACACTACGTTAAAGATTGGCTGGTGTTTACGTTTGCGCCAGGAAACTTCATACTTACTTTCCTCAAATCGGTAATGCCGATCAGGTTTCAGTCTTCTTCGACATGCCTCACAACAGCACTATAGTACTAAAAGGGTCACAGAGTGTATTTATGAAAACCAGTGGGAGAGAGCACGCCAATGCTTGCCATTAGGGGCTGCCTTACATAATTTTTAAGAGGAAAACGATGCCTAATCAAATACAGTTTTCCCATAGAACTCATGTATGAGTGCAATCAAAGGGTTGGATGGTCACAGAACTCATGATGGACTGGGTTAAAACTGCATGGGATAGAAGACCTGCTGCACTACAGAAACAAAAGGCTCTGCTGGTTTTAGATAAGAATAAGAATATTTAATCACCACTGATCATTTACATGAAACAGGTTTTGTCATTCAATACCACAATATTATTTCTATTATCATCTATATACAGTTATTAACAGTCAATATTAACAATTTTCATTTCTAAGAATTCCTTTACGTCATAAAATGAATTTTCTAACATCCAGTTATACAGTTTTCTTTTAAAATTATTGATGGACACAGCCTGTGCAGAGAATGGTAAATTTATTTAAAAATATTATACTATTTACTTTATATGAGTTACCTGTTTTCACAAGTCTATGTCTTGGGACATAACGAGTATTGTGTTGGTGGATTGATGGTAAGTTCATTCAGAGTTTTTAACATACAATAATGATATAAAAATATATAGATTTATAACTGTTAAGCCTGATAAAAAGGGGACAACAATGATCAGAAGAACCGGCTTTACACATTATACAAACAAGCTTCTTCTGTATTATTATTATATATTTTTTTTTCTAGTGGTTTTACGTCGTATCGACACAGATTGGTCTTACGGCGACGATGGAACAGGAAAGAGCTAGGAGTGGGAAGGAAGCGGCCGTGGCCTTAATTAAGGTACAGCCTGGTGTGAAAATGGGAAACCACGGAAAACCATTTTCAGGGCTGCCGACAGTGGGGTTCGAACCTATCTCCCGAATACTGGATACTGGCCGCAATTAAGCGACTGCAGTTATCGAGCTCGGTCTTCTGTATTAGCAATACATGATGGACATAAGATGAATGTCCGCACAATAGCAGCCCATATTATGACCGTCCAATGGCAAGTGAGTCAGCTGTTGAGCCATTGATTGTCATGCTAAAGGAATGGTTAACAGGAATTATGTGATATAGATGTTGATTCCCATAGGGAATCTAAAATATTTGTCCTGAATGAGTAAATTCATAATACCAATATAAATGGTCCGTTATTGGATATTATAAATTTTCCAGCTAACTCATTCTTGGTTGCCAGCGTTTCGCCCTCGTGTGCTAGGGTGGGCTCATCAGTTGGTACCTAGCAGACCTACCAATACGCTGGCTAGTGCATACCGTGGAGGCCACTGCGTAGGCTAACTGGAGCCACCTGCAGTGCCAATGCACTAAGAGACTTTGTCTCATTATCAAAAATTGATGCCTGCTTGGCCATCAGATGATATAGATGTTGATTCCCATAGGGAATCTAAAATATTTGTCCTGAATGAGTAATTCATAATACCAATATAAATGGTCCGTTATTGGATATTATAAATTTTCCAGCTAACTCATTCTTGGTTGCCAGCGTTTCGCCCTCGTGTGCTAGGGTGGGCTCATCAGTTGGTACCTAGCACACCTACCAATACGCTGGCTAGTGCATACCGTGGAGGCCACTGCGTAGGCTAACTGGAGCTAACTGGAGCTACCTGCAGTGCCAATGCACTAAGAGACTTTGTCTCATTATCAAAAATTGATGCCTGCTTGGCCATCAGATGATATAGATGTTGATTCCCATAGGGAATCTAAAATATTTGTCCTGAATGAGTAAATTCATAATACCAATATAATGGTCCGTTATTGGATATTATAAATTTTCCAGCTAACTCAGTCTTGGTTGCCAGCGTTTTGCCCTCGTGTGCTAGGGTGGGCTCATCAGTTGGTACCTAGCACACCTACCAATATGCTGGCTAGTGCATACCGTGGAGGCCACTGCGTAGGCTAACTGGCAACCAAGAATGAGTTAGCTGGAAAATTTATAATATCCAATAACGGACCATTTATATTGGTATTATGAATTTACTCATTCAGGACAAATATTTTAGATTCCCTATGGGAATCAACATCTATATCATCTGATGGCCAAGCAGGCATCAATTTTTGATAATGAGACAAAGTCTCTTAGTGCATTGGCACTGCAGGTGGCTCCAGTTAGCCTACGCAGTGGCCTCCACGGTATGCACTAGCCAGCGTATTGGTAGGTGTGCTAGGTACCAACTGATGAGCCCACCCTAGCACACGAGGGCGAAACGCTGGCAACCAAGAATGAGTTAGCTGGAAAATTTATAATATCGAATAACGGACCATTTATATTGGTATTATGAATTTACTCATTCAGGACAAATATTTTAGATTCCCTATGGGAATCAACATCTATATCATCTGATGGCCAAGCAGGCATCAATTTTTGATAATGAGACAAAGTCTCTTAGTGCATTGGCACTGCAGGTGGCTCCAGTTAGCCTACGCAGTGGCCTCCACGGTATGCACTAGCCAGCGTATTGGTAGGTGTGCTAGGTACCAACTGATGAGCCCACCCTAGCACACGAGGGCGAAACGCTGGCAACCAAGAATGAGTTAGCTGGAAAATTTATAATATCCAATAACGGACCATTTATATTGGTATTAATAGGAATTACTCGGAAATACATCCAGCTGGGTCAAATATCTAGAGTAACTCGCCCATTCAGACAGGAAATTGGATGGATATAAGATGAGGAATGAAATTCCTAAGCTCAAAACCCCGTGGTCACCGCACGCTTACAGTCACGAAATATTATCTGATATCTGAGCAGAGATTAGCAAAATAATTTTACATTCTCAACAGTATTAAGAAGTAAGTCGACTATGTGATATTCAGGTCCAGCGGTGTCATGAAGGAGGCCATGAATTGATGCCATATGTTACAGGATCAAGGCGGCGCTGAAGAGGTTAGGTCGATTACATACGTCATAAAGACAATGGTGAAGTGTTCCTTTGTACATCTTTCCAGTCAAATGGGATCACGTTATCTTGGAATTCGCATTCGAACTGTCATAAACAGATGGAAGAGAGGTTACAAGTCAGTGAGTTGAGCCTAACGTATGGAATGCAGACCGATATTATTAGCATAACAATGGTAATGAACTTTTGTTTTATGAATAATGGTATGGCATATAAAAACGGAGATTGAAGGTTGAACGGACAGTAATTAGCACGTCTTTAAAGGGAACGTCTACGTTCGCAGAACCTAAGAGAAATATTAGAGAACGTGATATATAAAATAATATTACTGTGTCGAATAGCGATCTGAGGTTTTAATACTGATCAAGGGAAGTTTCGGAAATAACTGTGAGATATTGTAAAACGCCTGTGTCACTGTGTTAATTTTGTTTTCTAAGTTTCAGGTCCATGGACTCAAAAATGTATGAAGATTTTTCCAATGATGTAATGATGGAAATGAATATGAGTGCTTAGACATTCCGATATCCTAACAGGCCCGGGAGATAATGCCGAAGTGAGGGCCAAAACTATGACCAATGGAGCAAAGGACTGAGAGCGGTATCACATAATCTTCACTGATAAGTACCAAGATTTCATTTTCTTTACCCTATTTTCTTGTAGTTGCATAGCTGTAGAGTAGAATGTGTTTTTTCTTTCATAATGAAGTGACGTAAATTTAAACAACTTGAGTGACCTAATGCGACTATCATTTAGTGCCCGGTTACTTGTGATTACGGTTATGTCCAAGGTTGTAATATTAAGATCATCTATTATACACAAGATTTAGCTTGTAAATACGTGTCTTACCGCGAGTTACTCGGAATCTTCTTCACGTTTACGGTGAATGAAGGAATGCGGTGTCTTCATTAATGAACCATACTTGTTTTGCATGAATACTTTGTGAGGTGACTTTATTTTAATATTTATTTGTAGAAGGTCTTCTGCATGATAATACAATACGTGTTTAATGCGTAGTGGCGAATGTTTTGTGAAATTAGTGTTGCGTTGATTGCGATCTTTTGGTGATGATAAAAGAGATTCTTCGGGAATGCTTGTGAATTCTCTTGGGGAAGTAATGTGTGAATATGTATGATGTGCTTGAATATGGTGAATAATAAGGACAGGGTCGTCCATAAAGTGTTTTATGATGAATTAATATTGTTATGGTAAGTGTCTCGTTGAAAAATAGATAATGGGAGTGTGATAAATAATTATTTGAGATTTAGAGATGGATTTAAGCGCTCGTCATACAATTAAGAACCCAGAATAGGCAAGCAAGTGTGTTGTCGTTATTTTTGGTGGTGTAAGATGTCCGAAGGTCGAGCGTAGGGATTGTTATATGATCATCGAAACACTGTTTCGCGACGGGATACGATGCAGATACCATTTAATTTGAGGAAATGGTCACTAATTAGACGTCTTCAACATTTAACAAGCATAATATGTGTGAAGTAGAAGGTCGTATTTATTGAATTATTGTCACCTGGTAGTAGATTGTATTCTTGCGTAGTTGCTTATAGTATGTTTCCCGTAGATAGTGTGCCTTCAAGATTTTCTTTCAGGAGGGCAGTGCCGGTGGAAGCAGTTACTACTGTTAATCATTCTTTGGGATCATTAATGATTTTGTAGCGGCTAGATATTGTGTTCTATTTAGGTGGCTGATACGGATTCCTGGGACATGCTGTTGTTGATTGAGTTATGTCGATATGAGATCCAATTATTATGTGGGTTTTCCTACACTGTGTGCACTTTATGAATGTTTATATTGAAACTGGTCACCATTAGAGAACTCAAGTTGGTTAGCAATTAGGTAATTTCTGAGATAATGGATAAAATGTAGGGTACTTTGAAATGAAATCTTGGATAAGTGAAGATAAAAGCAAGTGTAGTTTACAAAAATTTTTTTCTTGAATGAAATTTTATTCGATCCTATTATTTATTGCGGGCGGACAATTAATGATAAATAATGATGATTTGCCATCAGCAAGTTCCATATTCGTTTCCATCAAGTTAGTATTTTCAATCAAGGTTTAAATAATGATGTTTTTTAAGTATTTAGCCAACAGAGATTTTCGTTCGTCTATCTAGCTATTATCCAATCATCATACAATGTATTATTATTGTATTAAGTTAGGTTTTGATTTCATTAAATTGGAAAAGGGTCCTTCCAAGAAACTAACATTCGTTTTCCTTATTTAAATGAGATATATTTAGCCTTACGAAGTTTATTGAATACTATTACTACCATAATCATACAGAGAAGCTTCCCGAACTATGAAGGTCAATTGGCAAGGCATAGCATTACAACACAATCCTACCCCGAAGTACCTCGGAGTCACTCTGGATCGTGCCTTAACCTACAGAAAACATTGTTTGAACATCAAGCAGAAAGTGGCTGCTAGAAACAATATTGTGCGGAAGCTAACTGGAACATCTTGGGGAGCACAACCAGACACAGTGAGGACATCTGCCCTTTTGCTCTGCTATTCCGCAGCTGAATACGCATGCCTGGTGTGGTACAAATCTTGCCATACCAAAGCAGTTGATGTAGCAATCAACGAAACCTGCCGCATTATTACTGGATGTTTGAGACCTACACCTTTGGAAAAAGTGTATTGCCTTGCAGGGATAGCACCTCCCGATATTCGCCGTGAAGTGGCAGCCAAGAAAGAAAAGAGAAAGGTGTTGACATCGGAAGCCCACCCTTTGTTTGGATATGAGCCACCATGCCAGCGGCTTAAGTCTAGGAAAAGCTTCTTGAGAGTAACCGAAACACTTGCAGGAACAGCGCAGCAAGCAAGAATTCAAGAATGGCGCGTCAGGAGTCAACATACGAGGATCAGTCAATGGATGACGCCAAAAGAGGAACTCCCTCCTGGCCATGTCACAGATTGGGTGAATTGGAGAGCACTGAACAGACTGCGCTCTGGTGTTACGCGGTGCAGGGTAAACCAGAAGAAATGGGGTTTCGAAGTGGACAGTACCTTGTGTGTATGTGGAGAAGAGCAGACCACAGCCCATTTGCTGCAATGCAGTTCATGCCCATTCAGCTGCACAACAGAAGACCTGGTTAAAGCGAAGCCAAATGCACTTGATGTTGCAAGGTTTTGGGCTCACATAGTTTAATGTGGCTCTTCGCCATTGGAGTATTTATATTATGTTTTATGTTCTTCCTTATCTTTAATTTTAAACTTATGTATGCTTCTGACACGATATAAATAAAAATAACCATAATCATGAACGTCTTGCGTCAAATGCTAGTCCAACTGCATAAACAGTAGTCGGATGTCCATGCCCTGGGTGGAGAATTATGCGTCACGACTGACTTTAGCTGAGGCTTATCACAAGAACCTACGAACCTTCTATATCCCCGGGCAATGGACGGGTGTAACATGAAATATAGGACTGGAAGACTCCAAAATATGCCATTCTCAAATAGTCTGCTGTCGCTAATTCCCTCAATTTCCACATAAGATATGAGGCCCGTGATATCTTTTTACAGACATTACTGACATGTACTTCCCAGCTTAATTTGGTATCAATATGAATACCCAGTAGCTTGAGTGCCTGAATTTCTATATTATTGGACAATCCTTCTTCTTCTTCTTCTTCTTCTTCTTCTTCTTCTTCTTCTTGCGTTACGGCCTCTGTAGGACCACGGACAGCTCCTTCATGGATTGCATTTTCTTCTTCTCCTCCCAGAACCTCTTCATCCTTTCTCTTCTTCTCTCCCGCTCTTCTTCCGAGATATTCAGTATCCTCTTCTCTTGTCTACTCCACTGGTGACTCTCAATCCTTTTCCTGTATCCATCCCTATCGTTGATCTCTGGCATATTAGTCGGTATGTACTTCCTTTTCCAATTTTCCTTTTCTTCCACCTTGATCCCCAATTCTGACCAATCTTTCCGGAGTTCAACTACCCACTTGGTTCCTGTCTTTCCTCGTGTCCTCGCTGTTGTTTCCCATACTCTTTTCGTCATTCTATCCATATTCATCCTGATTACATGTCCCGCAAACCGTGCTCTTTTCAGTCTGATTTCTTCTGAGATTGTCCTCATGTTCCGGTATAGTTCTTCCCTGGGTCTCCTCATCCATCTCTCACCTCCTCTCTTAGGGCCTAGTATTTTCCTCAATATTTTTCTCTCTTCTTTCTCTAGTTGTTCCGCACCATTTCTTCCTAGTGCTATAGTCTCAGCAGCATATAATACAGCATTTCTCACCGTTGCCTTGTAATGTCTGATCTTTGCGTCCGTAGATATATTCTTTTTATTGTATATATCTCTGGTCGTACAGAAGGCTGATCGCATCTTTTTTATCCTCTCTGTTATTCCTTCATTGCTCCTATTCCTTCCTGTTATAAATTCTCCTAGGTACTTGAATTTGTCCACCTTCTGCACGGTGCCTTCCGGTGTTGTCCAATCCTCAGTGGTATTCAATGTCTTTGTCTTGTTGTAGGCGATCCTCAGTCCTACCCTTCCGGCTATATTGCTTAAGTTGTTGAGTTGTGTCTTTGCATCTTCTTCTGTCTCACTTACTATAACTATGTCGTCCGCAAAGATGTTGAGTTTTATTCTCATTGCAGAGTAGTTTATTAGATGAAAACCATTTCACTGCAGTCTTAAGAGCTTTTTGTGACATCTTTTGCAGATTTAATACATCCTGATGCATGTTGATTAGTGTTGTGTCATCTGCATATGATACAACTGATTGTGACACAACATTTTGTGGTAGGCCATTAACAGCAACATTAAAGAGAAATGGGCCAAGTACAGATCATTGTGGAATGCCTGTCATAACATCTTTCAATGTGGAATGTCTATTTCTAATTGCAACAAACTGGCAATCTGTTATTAAATATATCTTAATTACATCCAAAGTGGGATTATTTATGCCATAATACTGAAGTTTTCCCAACAAAATGTCATGATCTATAGTCAAACGCTTTACTCAAATCACATAAAACCAGAGAAACCATTTTCCTAATTTTAAAGGCTGTTATAGTTTCAAAAAGCCAATCTTTAAACACTTTAAACGCTAGTGGTTCACAAATCAGATGTATTGTTTGTTTAATAATGTAATTGGACAACCAACAACAGTCCAAACTTTTAGAATTAGATAATTTTGAGGCCATCTTTATGATTTCATTTGGCGTAATGTCAACCCATGGGAAAGTATGTCCCCCTAATTGATGTGGACCATGCTCAATGATTGCAGATGTACCTGTTAGATTAACTTTATCACCAATTTCTTTCACTGTGTTCAACAGGTAATTGGTATCACAATATGCCTAATAATAGAGAGTTTTGTTTCTACAGGTTCATTGATTTTACTGATATGATAAGAACCTTACCTATTCTCCGGACCACCTTTTGAGCAGACTAAAGCGGAAGTGACGTCATTGTCTCGTCACACTCGCCGTGGTTGCCAAATGACCCAGCGCGCGATTCAAAGTTGTACTCCACCACTATAATACAGCACAGCTCACGGATTGAACCTCGAATGAATTTAAAATAATTAATACATTAACGTATGCGTGTTAGAATCCCATGCAGTTTTTTAACGGCTTACAACTTTAAATAATTAATTTACTGAATTCAATTTTAAATGTGAAAACCTACAATCTGTTTTCCAGTCAATGGCCGGGTCAGGGATGGAATAAATGAAGCCCCATCTTGCGGCGAGGACAGGAATTGAGCCGGCTGCCGAAGCCTGTTTCACTCCTCTGGGGCAATGATTAATGACTGACAGATGAAATTAAATGATACTGGAGAGTGATGCTGGAATGAAAGATGACAGGGAAAACCGGAGTACCCGGAGAAAAACCTGTCCCGCCTCCGTTTTGTCCAGCACAAATCTCACATGGAGTGACCGGGATTTGAACTACGGAACCCAGCGTTGAGAGGCCGACGCGCTGCCACCTGAGCCACGGAGGCTTTCACAATTTTAATATACTAACTACAATTTCACAGTACAATTTCAATAAATTAGCTATTACAAATATATTTTTATAAAAATATTATTTTTCTTCTTCTTAATCTGCTTACCCTCCAGGGTTGGCTTTTCCCTCGGACCCAGCGAGGGATCTCACCTCTACCGCCTCAAGGACAGTGTTCTGGAGTTTCAAACTTTGGGTCGGGGATACAACTGGGGAGAATGACCAGTACCTCGCCCAGGCGTCCTCTCCTGCTTTGCTGAACAGGGGCCTGGTGGAGAGATGGGAAGATTGGATGGGACAGACAAGGAAGAGGGAAGGAAGCGGCCGTGGTCTTAAGTGAGGTACCATCCCGGCATTTGCCTGGAGGAGAAGTGGAAAACCACGGAAAGCCACTTCGAGGATGGCTGAGGTGGGAATCGAACCCACCTCTACTCAGTTGACCTCCTGAGGCTGGGTGGACCCCGTTACAGCCCTCGTACTATTTTTCAAATTTCGTGGCAGAGCCGGGAATTGAACCCGGACCTCCGGGGGTGGCAGCTAATCACGCTAACCATTACACCACAGAGGCGGACTATAAAAGTATTATGACACATTATTATTATTATTATTATTATTATTATTATTATTATTATTATTATTATCAATATACAGTGTATATATACATACAATATTTTATTATTTATTATTCACTATTATTATCTAAATATATGGCCTGATTTCTGATTGAAATGAGTTGCTACTCACGAGCGATTTATGAAAAAGGGAGAGAAGTGAGGATTATATATGGGCCTACTCGTACTGGAATTAACTTGGAACTGACTGATGAAGTTGGGGATTCAGGCAAAAACCTGTCCCACCTCCGCTTTGTCCAGTACAATTTCAATAAATTAGTTATTACAAATATATTTTTATAAAAATATTATTACATATTATTATTATTATCATCATGCAGGAGGTTTCAGCGTTAGCTTACCTTGTGCCGCAGTAATTAATCTGTGTCACTATCGAGTGGCTGCACACCCAAGTCAGATTCAGAACCGGGGTCAGCACACGAGGTAAACTAATCCCGCCGTCAATACTATTCGCTCGGAAATGCTTATAAACAGACAGAATCATATTTCTCTCGCCGGAAGTAAAAACCTTGCGTTTCTTCTTCAACTGATAACAGTCTGGTGAATTTTTATTCGGATCCATCGCACAATAATATCCAATGACGAGTAAGAAGAAACCTACAAACGTACAAGAGACTACAAGAATTATGAATTAGCACACAATACGCACATGCACTGTTTTTGTACAAGCGAAGCACACGTGTTCAGGACATCCGCTGAGTGAGTAAGTATGGCAGCTCCGCATTGACTGCACAATTGCCAAAACTCGCTCTGAGTAGCGCACCCCTCTTGCCCCCTCACCTAGCGTGTGACAACACCGAAGGCGCTGCCCCTGTCGCCCGCGCCATCCCCTGGTCTATACACTCACTTCCGCTTTAGTCTGCTTAAAAGGTGGTCCGGAGAATAGTCTGTCTACCTTGCACATTAATACTATTCCCCAATACAGTCTTAAAAGAACCTAACCTGTATATACTACCATAAGTATTAATAGCATTCCTCGACTCTAGCACGACAAACCGACCTATATCGGTTACTTTATCTAGTTTTTTACAGGAATGGGAGCAGTTACACATTCTAAATCTTGAACTGCATTGCAAACTCTATTATACTATTTACAACATACCTTTTTCCCAAATTATTTAGGTGCAGACCATGCCAGGTATAAACTCTTCTTCCCAAATTACTTATATCTACGTTTTACATTCTTGAAGTACCTACATATTTTCAAAAGTTCTTCATTACCTTGCTTACCTCCTTGTTAACACAACACCATGCCAGAAGATCAAGTCTGTGAAGAACAGAAAATACCACAACATTGGTGTGATGTAACTCCTGTAGTCTTAATCTGAGGGAAGAGATCATTCCTCTTGCATTATTTCTTCGCACATCGTTAGTCTCTGCTAGATAAACAGCAAGCTCCGTAGCTCCTAGATGTTCACAGTATTTCTGACTTTCCGAGGTTATATCATTAAATGTTGCACCAGGCTTAACCACAGCAGAAACATTATGTTTACTATTTCCAATTAGTTCTGTAGCTATAATCCTCCCCTGATTATTGGCAGATTTCCATGAGGTTCTGCAACTTGATTTTACAAGATTCATGTTGGACTTGTTATGCTCGTGGGGAATGAAGAGTTGGAACCAGTCTCCAAAACGACTGGGATTTTGAATGCACTAGACAGATCTGAAGGTGACGCAGTATGGTTGAGAGGCAAAGCATCTGATACAGCAGTGAGGACGGTGCATCAAATACCGAAACCAGCGATAGCCACATGGAAGATTGGGAGTAAATTGTTTACTTATATTTCACAACAATGCAATCATTTTTGGCAAGTGTACTGTTTTAATTTTAATATTCAAATTAATGACAATTAACATAATAAGTTCATTTTTGTTGTGAATAAATTACGGGTTTGAATTTGGACTATTTTAATTATTTTGATGTACACTGCCTGACAAAAAACAGTTAAGCACCCAGAAGGAATGGTTGAAAGTGAATGAAACTACAAGACCATGTGCCTTTATTGAACTAATTACAATACGGGATAAAAGAGACAAGACCACTGGCAGTTACAAGTGAAATGTGGGCGCCAGGTCAGTAGGGTGTCGCACCCTCCCCTGCCGCAATATGGTTTGAAATGGTGTCAAATGCCTTTGGATCCTCTCCTGAGGCAAGGTCTCCACAGTTGTTGCAGCTGTTCCTCCAGATCCCGCAGGATGGTAGTGGGATGGAGTCTCCTTCCAATGTCATCCCACACGTGATCTTGCATCTTGAGTGTGCTCATCACCGAGACTCTTTCATATATTAATATTCACAGAACTGTTAGTTCTAATACTGCTAATCATCAATACTGTAATTCAATTGTAAAGGGAACTGGTAAATGTTGATCCCGTAGTTTATCACCAAACCTATTTGAGTGGTGTTAGCCGTATGCAAGTCATTGGACGCCGCTGTAAATAACCACCAGCTGACGGAGAACTGCTAGATGTTGTTTCAACATCAATCAAAGTAATAAAATGAGATGCTCTCACGGTGCTTGTTAAATCATGCTGAAATGTTGTTGGAATTGTTAGGACGGCACATGAAGATGTGGTTACTTAGAACCTAGTTATTTTCAAATTTACTCATAATTTCATCCCAGTTTTTAATGTCAATTTGTATATATTTGTTTCGTGTCAACTGTGTGCATGTACATTTGTTTAGTTATTAGATGTTTTACATTAAGGCTGAAGGTGGCCAGCCCCGGCTGAAACTAGTCCCTAATGAATGTAATTTAGAACATTGCATATTATAGTATTGAAAGGTGGACCATCACGACACACGTGTTCAATGATGGACAGGTCCGGGGATTTTGCTGGCCACGGCAGGACCTCAACATGCTCTAGGCAGTCCATAGACAGATGTGCTGTGTATGTACAGCAAACCCTCGTTAATTCGAAGTAGCTGGGACGAAAAATCGGACTTCAAATTACGTGATTTCGAATTAACCGCCAACACGTACTTCGGAAATGCCAACCCTTGCGGCGTCACATTATACTGTAAGATCCGTTACTGCATGCAATTAACCTTGATTCACAGTTTAAAACTCTCAAATGCCATGGAAAAAATGATTTCCAAAAATGTATCCAACAAGGTGCATTTACAGTGTTCAAATAATGCACTTGGATAACTCACCGGCAAACATAACCTCACGCAATAAAATCAAAAGAAGAAAACTCGATTGTAGGACGAGGAGAAATCTATACTGGCTCCCCTGTGCAAGTGCTTTATTTATTGGATTATTGTACAGTATGCATTTTAGATGCCTTGTGCTTGCACGGAATGTACCCGATGCCCTTAAAGCATCGCGGCTTATCGAACTTTCCTATGACGAAGGGAGAAGGTCTCTCGCTTCCGTCCACATTACAATAACAGTACAGTCAAGTACAGTGACTATACTTGTACGATTTCCCGCCATGACACTTCTAAGATCCATTAATGCATGCAATCGCCTTGATTCTCAGTTTCAACTTTTCAAATGCAATGGAAAATACTTTTTCAGAAATTTATCAAACAAGGTGCATTTACATTATTCAAATAATGCACTTGTATAAAACAATGACAAACATAACCTCACGGAATGAAAGAAAGAAAAACACGATTCAAAGACGAGGAAAAGTTATGCTGGCTCCCCTGTGCAATGCAGTACATTTCCCGGCTGGCAATTCTCTCCTTTAAAACAGTAAGTCCATATGGCCTCAGCATTTAAAAAAATAAAACAAACAAACAATGCAGTTTCATCGGCATTGACAATGTTGTTTGGTGCGTACGAATTGATTGTAGGCTATCAACTGTGGCGTTCCCTAAAACGCCCAATACAAAATAATTACAATTCCGCTCGAACATAACAGATAGGAAGCACACTGTCGACACGCCGAAGTAGGTGAAAGTGCGCAAAGTTACCCCTTCATGTTCCGGAAGACGCGTTCTGTCATGACGCGGAGAAATTTTGAATTTAACTTACTCTGTAAAATACTATTTTTTTTTTCAAAATGTAAAGGCAGTTTCGAATTAAAAGTCTGAATTTTGGTAACGGGACCGACATTGTTCTTCGAATTATGAATTATCCATATTTCGAATGAAATGATTTAAATAACAAGCAAAACCGTACCTCATGTTTCCGGGAACGAGAGCTGCTTCGAACTAGGCACGATCTTGAATTAACCGATTTTGAATTATCGAGGTTCTACTGTATGTGCATTATCTTGTTGGAACGCTGTCCCAGTGTGCTGTGCCATAAGGCGTAGAACATGCAGACGCAGAATGACTGTGACGTATTGCTGTGCAGTCAAAGTCTGCCGAAGCACTATTAAAGGTGACCTAAACGGATATCCTATGGCTCCGCACACCATGATGCCAGGGATTACGCCTGTGTGTCTTTTCACATCGGAGGTTATGGAGAAGCGGGACTCATCACTGAACGTAATAATAATAATAATAATAATAATAATAATAATAATAATAATAATAATAATAATAATAATAATAATAATAATAATAATAATAATAATAATAATAATCGTATGGCCTCAGCTACCGTGTGCAGACATTTCAATTTGACGCCATCTGGCTGTCTGCTCGTCAATTTCGACATTCCGTTTTACTCTAGGGCCCCACTAGATGGCAGACCGAGTAAACCGAAACTCTCTTGGGCGTCTATGGCTGAGATTTAATGAATTTTGTCGGGTAAACACCAAAATCACTGAACATGATGCAATGCCAGTCGTCCTCTGTCCATGCGTCCCGGGCAAGGCACCACTCCAAATGCAGGCACTGGCAACCGACGCATGGGGCAGTGGGATCCCAATCCGGTGGATGCGAGTCATCGAGACACTGTGCGGGAACTCACAGGATGTTGTAGAGTCTCCAGTACACGTTCGCGGATAGCGGGTGCCGAAGTTATGGGATCCCGCAATGCTTGGCGCACCATACGACATGAAGGTCCTCCCTCGAGGTGGTGTTTAACTGTCTAACTCACAGCCGTTGACTGGTAACAACTTATTAAAGAAAACAGGACGGTGCTATTACGAATGCACTCTGGTGGGCGTCTTACACATTACAGATCCTTGTAAATCTAATCATTTACTAACACATCAATTATATGCATGTACACCAAAATGGGATAATACTGGACCACTCTTTCTGGGTGAGTATTAGGTGCAACGAAAACTGGTATCAAATACAATTTAGTTATAAATTAATTTTTGGAGTATTAAAAAAACATTTTTGCGTAATAGTCGCACCCTACCATTTTTTGAAAAGTTTGGTATAAAAAGTACGACGACTATGTGGTGAAATATGATAGGTAATGTTATTCTACAACGAGTTCCACCAGTTTATCAGCTCCTCGTTCTTACCAGAAAACAGTTTTTATCATTCTCCTCAAAAGATGATTTCAGATGCTTTCTGTATCACCAGTTTTACTGACAGCTCTGGCCATCTTCTTCAGTTCCTGTTTCCAGTTTTCTCTGCTTCCAATAGTGTTCCCATCTTTCCTCCTCTCTTCTCTATACCCTCCTTTACTGTATCCATCCACCTGTTTTGAGGCTTTCCTTGTGGTCTCTTGTGTTGCTTTCTTAGAAATTCTGCCTTATCCTGTTCGCATTATGTGCCCATACTATTTCAGCTTGTCGTATAGTTCTGAAATACCAATCCTTTTTCTAATCTCTATCCTTTCTTGTCTTCCCTACACAGATTTAAGTGGGAGACTCCCGATTTTTCATCGTTCTTCCCGATCGCCGGGACCAATCCTCCAATTTTCAGAGCAGTTTCAGTACTTTTTGTATTATTTTAAACTCCCATGCATTTCCTTGTTCTATCGTTCTATGGCTGGTCGATAGTAGTTCTAATACACTATGTGATCAAAAGTATCCGGACATCCCCAAAAACATACGTTTTTCATCTTAGGTGCATTGTGCTGCCACCTACTGCCAGGTACTCCATAGCAGCAACCTCAGTAGTCATTAGACATCGTGAGAGAGCAGAATGGGGCGCTCCGCGGAACTCACGGACTTCGAACGTGGTCAGGTGATTGGGTGTCACTTGTGTCAGAAGTCTGTACGCGAGATTTCCACACTCCTAAACATCCCTAGGTCCACTGTTTCTGATGTGATAGTGAAGTGGAAACATAAAGGGATATGTACAGCACAAAAGCGTACAGGCCGATCTCGTCTGTTGACTGACAGAGACCGCCGACAGTTGAAGAGGTTCATAAAGTGTAATAGGCAGTCATCTATCCAGACCATCACACAGAAATTCCAAACTGCATTAAGGATCCACTCTAAGTACTATGACAGGTCGGCGAGAGGTGAGAAAACTTGGATTTCATGGTCGAGCGGCTGCCCATAAGCTACACATCACACAGATCAATGCCAAACGATGCCTTGCTTGGTGTAAGGAGCGTAAACAGTGGACGACTGACAGTGGAAAAACGTTGTGTGGAGTGACAAATCACGGTACACCATGCGGCGATCCGATGGCAGGGTGTGGGTATGGCGAATGCCCAGTGAAAGTCATCTGCCAGTGTGTGTAGTGCCAACAGTAAAATTCGGAGGCGGTGGTGCTATGGTATGGTTGTGCTTTCCATGGAGGGGGCTTGCACCCCTTGTTTTGCGTGGCACTATCACAGCACAGGCCTACATAGATGTTTTAAGCACCTTCTTGCTTCCCACTGTTGAAGAGCACTTTGGGGATGGTGACTGCATCTTTCAACACAACCGAGCATCCGTTCATAATGCATGGCCCGTGGCGGAGTGGTTACACGACAATAACATCTCTGTCATGGACTGGCCTACCATTCCCCAAGCAACCTTCCAGCACCTGACTGAACGTACGCCTGCGAGAGTGGAAGCTGTCATCAAGGCTAAGGGTGGGCCAACACCATATTAAATTCCAGCATTACCGACGGAGGGCGCCACGAACTTGTACGTCATGTTCAGCCAGGTGTCCAGTTACTTTTGATCATATAGTGTAATTACAACCGGATGGCAGTACGGGGCATGGTGGCCAGTCATGTGCTCCTCTTTGGTCTATAATACAGTGAAATACTCAAAGAGCTTAATAATAGGAAGTGGAAGTCGCAAGCGAGTAACCTAACCTCAGAAGTAGCACGCCATAGATGTCTAACCGGGGCAGGACTTGCACAAGTGCTCGTGTTACATGTTGGTTGTATGTTTTGTCGCGAACTTACAAGAGAGGTATTACGAGACAGTAGTTGCACGATCAGGGAAATTTAACTAAATAAAGCACTTACCAAGATTTTCCCAAGAGAAGATCGTAGCAAGGCACGGAAACTGCTAGGCTTACAGAGGTCGAGTAGATTGAACGAGAAATAATACTTACTGACTAAAATAATAATTCACGTTCAAGTTACACATAACTTTAATGACTGAAAAATTAACTAATTAATTAAAAGATCAAGTTCAATTTCAGTTAGGCAAAATTAAAAAGAATTAAATTAATCATAGAACTTTCAAGTTCAATAAAACTAAAATCAGGGAAAGAAAATAAAATTTAAAAAATACAATCTAAGCTCACAAACCAGTCCTTTTCCCTGGAGAAATCCTCAGCGAGGATAAATTTAGAAAAACAACCTTAGAGAAATGAAAGAAAGAATGGCATTCTTAATTGAACACTTAACCTGAAACTGCGTTTTCACACAATACCGTTTCCAAGAGTGAAAAATGTTTCTTAAGAACCACTTCAACTGTAGGCCAAGATCAGTAGAATTGGAAAACTTCAGAACACAAGTTCAACATGAACGAACTTTAGGAAAGGGGTAGTTAAATCAACTATCAATGTGACCAACAGGTACAATTAGTCGCCAAGTCAAATATAATCCAGAATTAAATATTAATAGTTTACAACCACCAAGCATACGGAGAAATGGAGATGCATAACTGGATCACAACTTTTCTCAAGAGCAAAATTCAACAATCTCTCTATGGCGCACGTCAGCTGTCATCACATAACAAAGAACAGAGACGGCAAATGTCAAAATAATAGGGGCAACGCCCACACACATGTAAATGGTGCTGCCATGGCGACCGGGTCACATGACGAACCCCAACAAAATGGCTACCCACCCAGAAAAGATAAATACACAGCAGAATTAGCGATAAGAAACAATTTTCGGCTCATAATCACTTCCCTGATGGGGAGATTCAGATAATAGATTTAACACGTGCTATAACTTTACAAATAGTTACATAAAAGCCCCAACAAATTGGTAGTTAATTCACAATTTAAAACGACGAAGATTACAGTCTATTACCGGTAAAGGCTGAATTCAATTTCTTGTGCACTAAGACGATTTGGATAGTAGAATATTATAGATTCAAACAGTTCAATTAAGCCAGACGAATTTATGTAATCCACTCGGTAACCTGGAATTATCCAATTTGCTCCTCACATCGTTTGATCTCCTGGGTAAACAATAACTGGATGCTACTTACAGATTATATTAAAGGTAGTAGAAAAAGAAGGAAATGGAATGGCGATAAGGACATTGCCCCTTGACGACATAATCACCCAGGATCAATTAAAATCCACATCTATTCTTCTTTCTTCACTTAATACCAGTAAAAATCCACCAGCAATAGCAGAAGTAGCTCCGTCCTGAATTACTCTCTCAAAAAACAACAACCGTCGCCCATTGTCGTTCGTGCACGGAAAAAAGGCTGAATTCAGTTCCGTGGTTGCTGCTAGGTGGCAGTACAACCTCGACAGCATGCCTACTGAATGCTAGCGCTACAGTGGCGGACAGCGCAATTATGAGCTTGCAGCATAAAATACTTCCAGTTCAATTTCTATGAGTCGAAATAATCATGATAATTAGTTTTGATCGAAAGGTAACTTGATAAGTGTCTAAGTACACTATCATACATATCCGAAGTCCGTAACAGTCTCAATATTTGTTTTGGCCAAAATGTCAAAAAAGAAATATGATACAGTGTATAAAAGTGCTTATAGGGAAGAGTTTCCGTGTTTCAGTGAATCCAGGAAGGAATTAACAATCACATTCTCTACTATATGTGTGATTTTTCAGTTGTGCATGGCGGAAGGTGCGATATACTCAAACATGTGCAAATGAAAAAACATAAGGGGTGTGTCCAGAGTGTAGAAAGAAACCAGAAAATGAACTTTTCATGTAAAAACCAAGACATACATTCTGAGATGAATGCCGACCATACGGGGGCTTTGTTTCGCAAAATGTTTCCAGACTCTTGAAATCGCTACATGATAAGGGTGTGCTAGAACGAAAACAGCAGATATCATTACAGAAATGTGCTTGGAAGAAAGGACAAAAATTGTAGGTGAATGCATTTTCTGTTGCCACTGATGGTAGCATTTTTTTTTTTTTTTTTTTTTTTTTGCTAGTTGCTTTACGTCGCACCGACACAGATAGGTCTTATGGCGACGATGGGACGGATAAGGGCTAGGAGTGGGAAGGAAGCGGCCGTGGCCTTAATTAAGGTACAGCCCCAGCATTTGCCTGGTGTGAAAATGGGAAACCACGGAAAACCATTTTCAGGGCTGCCGACAGTGGGGTTCGAACCTACTATCTCCCGAATACTGTATGGTAGCATAAAAGCGACTTGAAAATATTTACTATTATTGTAATTTTCTAGGCCAGAAATTCAGAGTTGTCTACTCACTGTGCCTAATTTAGAAGGGGATACTACTGGAGCTAACATTGCCAATCTTTTTCTCTCAACTTTTCAGGAATTCTGCATTCCATTAAAAACTGCCTAGCTCTTGGTTCTGATAAAGCTCCAGTAATGGTAGGATTAAAGAATGGTGTGGCAGGATGTTTGAAGTTGGAAAATAGTAACAAAACATCGTAGGCTGCCCTTGTCACCGAATTAATCTTGCTGTAGAGAAGGCTGTGGCGTGCTTGCCTGTAAATGTAGAAGTAAGAGTACCTAAAGGGAGTCTGGACCACAGGGGGTCTGGACCACCTCAGCCTCTGCACCAACGCGCAGGCCCCCGTGGGGGGGGGGGACAGAGCCACGGGGCGCAAGGCCATGCAGGATATTTATGTAAAAGGCAATTATTTCTTGAAGGTTACTGTGGCATTGACCATGGGGCGGCGACTGGATTTGCTTTAAAGTGCACTTGCTGGTGAAAGGTGAACCGAGGGCTGCTATGCAAGATAGCTGCTGTATACTCTATTCGTATAGACCTAACTGGAGAGGTATCTCACTAGATCTTTAAGTGTGATAACCGTTTATATGCATTCGGCTACGAGCATTCTAAATTTTCCAATAAAAATACTAGTTTTATAAGGTGGTCAGCAGACTTCAGTTTTACAGGTCGCTACCCTTCTTAGCATAATATTCAACCAAACATTTTCGAGATATTGTCTATTTAATCCAAGAATTTTGAAGTCGGAGCACAATATACCAACTTATCGATACATTCTGTGACTGAAAACAGTGAAAACATCAAAGCACGTAAATGACGAATCGAACCGTCGACCCTTCAGGTTCTTAACATAACTTATTAGGTTCGTCAGTACTCGTGTGGCGTTACTGAAAGGGTGGTAAAATAATTGCTCCTTTTATGCTCTAAAACCAACCGTTTTTGAGATATTCTTTATTTAAACTAAGAATGTTGACAAATTCAAGTTGGAACACTTATCGATAGATTCTGAGACTGAAGAAAGTGGTAATGCTAAAGGTCCAAATGACGAATCGAACCGTTGACCCTTCCAGGTCTTTTTTTTTTTTTTTTTTTTTTTTTTTGCTAGGGGGCTTTACGTCGCACCGACACAGATAGGTCTTATGGCGACGATGGGATAGGAAAGGCTTAGGAGTTGGAAGGAAGCGGCCGTGGCCTTAATTAAGGTACAGCCCCAGCATTTGCCTGGTGTGAAAATGGGAAACCACGGAAAACCATTTTCAGGGCTGTCGATAGTGGGATTCGAACCTACTATCTCCCGGATGCAAGCTCACAGCCGCGCGCCTCTACGCGCACGGCCAACTCGCCCGGTGTTCCAGGTCTTAACACAACTTATTTTGTTAGTCAATACTCGTGTGGGGCTACTGAAATGGTGGTTAAAAAAAAAAATCGTTCATCAACCTTCAACTATAACTTCGTATTTTTTCATCAAAGTGAACCACAACTTCACCATATGCCATTGACTTTCGACTTTTATCTCATGTAAACAAATAATTACAGGTTACTTGACTATCCTTCGACATTATTTTATTCAACATAATTTTTTGAATAATACGATTTTAATCGTCTTTGTTTAATTGTAACCGCTGGTCAGTCAACATAATTTTATAGCAATCTTACCACTTGTTTTTAACAGACTGTTGTTTTATAATAGTAGCCTTCTAATGTCAATATTGCAAATACCTTCACCAATTGTAAACTCCTCACTCATTGCAATATCTTTAAAACCAACATTGTACAAGTATTTTACTATATGTTAATTTTAGTTCAGGTCTCTCCAAGGTTTTTTAAAACACTAGTTTTATTTTATTTATATGTAAATCAGGTGCCTGATTTTATTTCAAGGTTAAGGCAATGGCTGGTGATGCCTATATACAAGGCGAAACATGTACCATTTTAGTTAACATGAAAAAAAAACCTACAACCTGTTTTCCAGTCATTGACCGGGTCAGGGATGTGATGAATGAAACATATATAGGCTGTTATTACCATGGGGTCGCCACTCCCAAGGTTTTAGTTAACATATCAATGTAAATCAACAAAGACAAGACTTATTGTATAGATTAGGTAGTCAAATTAATAAATTAACTTATTGTTATTATTCCAATGCAAGATTTGTCGCAATAAAACAGTGCAGGCCTGTGCGAGGTGTAATGTTTCCGTTCACGACAGGTGTTTTGTAAATTACCATGAGTGAGTCTCAGTTCCACTGTCAGTTATGGAATCTGAAGTTACGGGTTTTGGGTACTAAATATTGTTATAATTAAAAAGAACAATGACAATTATTGCTTTTTGTGTCCTGATGATACTCATTTTTAAAGGTAAGCGCACTGTAAGTCTGTAAGGTTGATGTTCAGAATATTCTCTCTCCCTGTTTCCCAAGCAAGTGCTTAGCGGGTCATTAATGACTCGTGTTTATATATACAAGTTATCAATATCGGAAGAAAAATATAATTTGGACATAAATGGGGTAAATGGTACAAAATATGTCGATGACTGCATTAGATAACAACACTCATTTCACATGCAAACAATATTATACAGACATCATGCCTAAACAATATTGCTTTCAACTGCTACTTGTTCAGACCAAACGATCTGTGGTGTTGAAATATGGAACTAACTTCTCTGGACTACGGGGCCTTATGGAAGTTAATCTACTCACCCTGATGTAAGATATATTGATTTGATTCAACATTTTAAAGTACATTTAATTGCAAAATGAGTGCTCATCTCAGCATTACTGAAGACTTTTCACTCACCTTCTCTGTCAACCAGCTGAAGATTATTGCATTCTCATTAATATTTTGATCCCTTGTTGAAGGGATTATGGGATCTTCATCAGTGAATGTAGCTTTGTACTGTGTCAGGATGGTGAAGAGATGAATTCGAGTTAATTCAATTGTTCTATTTAAATGCTCTTTGGCTGAAACAAGAGGAAAAGTGTAGAATTAGGTATTATAATGAACAGTTTCCAGAACAAGGAATTTGTTTCAGTGCAGATAAAATAGGGGTGGCTTCACTTGTACAGCACATACAAAAATATAGAAGTGCAAGAGTGAGATTATGCTTCATATTTATGAAACAGCTGGAGAACAGCAACTTACAGTGAAAGCATATGTAGCTAGGGTGCGCACACACATTCTATTCACACGGTAAGTCTGTTTCCTATACATATTTACTGTATTTATTTATTTATTTATTTATTCATTTATTTATTTCACTCCTATTGGTTTTCTTACCTGAGCATGGAGATGCAAATACTTCTCTTCACCAAGATCATAATGAAACTTTGTAAATTCATTCCTCATCAAGACATTTTCTTGCTAATCACATCATAAATTCAAGGTACCAATTCCCACCATATTAACTGCATCACTACTTTTCATTACCACCACTTATTACAATCACATTTTTCCCAAACCTGAAACGTTGTTTCTCATCCCTTGTGTGTGTAATATGACTTCCGGCACAGATAAGAGCCCTTGCCATAGAAGGCCAGCTGGGGAAAGTTGCACAATAACAGGAAAAGGCATTGAATTCTCAAACTTCACAGGATAAATTGCATCTTGTTAGCTTCATGGAAGTTCAGTTTTGCTTGACTGGTTAGCAGTGAGGATGATTGTATTTGTATTTCACATTCCAGTCAAAAATTACAAATTTATTGTGTTGTGTTGTTGTCTGATAGCCTACTGTAGTTAAGGAAAAGAGAAAAGTTGTGAAATCACCCAGTAATGAAGAAAAAATTAAAATCCTTCAGGAAGTAGATAGGCATGCACATCTTAGGTACATACAGTTGGTACAAACGTGAAAACTCACACTTTGACTCTGAACACTACAGTGAGCAAGTGGAACAAAACTGAAAGTGCCTAATAGGAAAACAAAAATGGAAAAAGAAAATGAGGGTGCGAAGAAGAGTTTCCAGAGTCAGTAAAAATGCTTTTGAAATGCTTCTTTTTTTTTTTTTTTTTTTTGCTAGGTGCTTTACGTCGCACCGACACAGATAGGTCTTATGGCGACGATGGGATAGGAAAGGCCTAGGAGTTGGAAGGAAGCGGCCGTGGCCTTAATTAAGGTTCAGCCCCAGCATTTGCCTGGTGTGAAAATGGGAAACCACGGAAAACCATTTTCAGGGCTGCCGATAGTGGGATTCGAACCTACTATCTCCCGGATGCAAGCTCACAGCCGCGCGCCTCTACGCGCTCGGCCAACTCGCCCGGTTTGAAATGCTTCAACCAAGCACATGCTATGAACATGGAAACACAGGTCTTGCCAACCAAATGGGATCTATGAACTAACTGTTCCCAACAAATGGATGTAGCAATTTAGAAACAGGCAGGACTTAGTTTACAAACGTGTGTGAGCAGAAGCAATCACTGTTGACAAGACTGTCACAAAACAGACTCTGAAAGACATCTTCGGTGCTGACAAAATGGGACTCGACTCTTAGCCTGCTTCCTGACAGGACTCACGCATAGAAAGGTGAAACTTGCCGTGGTGGGAAATTAAGCAATGAAACTGTCCTGCAATGTTGCAACAAAAGTGGCACTCGTGATTGGAAAGTCAATAATGCCTCTATGTTCCAACAATGTTAGAAACTTACAGTGTCAATATAAAGGCAATGGCAATGCAGGGATGATATCGTCTGTATCTACACATACTTGATGCCAAAACATGGAGCAAAACCTGAAAAATATTACTGTTAATTGACCAGCGTGCTACACATTCTGTAATCATAACTAACAGCAATGTACAGATGGTTTTTCTAGCAATACACTGCACAAGTCTACTTCAACCCCTCAACCTGGCAGTTATTTACTGCGTTAAAATGAAGTACTGAAAAATGCTGGTATAAAAATGGTTGGCTAACCTCAACAGTGCTGGAAAGATAACAATCCAAGATACTATGCAAGCTCCCGAATATAATTTGTGCTACAATTAGCAACTTCTTCCACAAGACAGGATTTTGAGTGGGAAACGGAACTATTGGTAGTGTGGAGAATTACGTGGAAGTAACTGAAGAGTCTGATGAATCATCATCATCATCATCATTGACCAACTCCAGGTTCCCAGGTGTGCTATACGAGCCCCTTCCATTTTGTTTGGTCAATTAACCCTTCTTTGTTCACAATCCACTCCCAATCCTGACCCCTCTCCTCTACGTCCTTCTTCACTAAGTCTGTCCATTTTTCTCTAGGTCTGCCCACTGGTCTCTTTCCCCTTATTTCTCTTTCATACTCCTTTCTTGCAGGCCTGTTGGCACTCATTCTTTTCACATGAACAAACCAATTCAGTCTTGCCTTTTGGATCTTCTTGAGTAAGGAGTCTTCTAGTCCTACGTCCTACCTACCAACTTTACAAAACCAAAAATCAGGAGATTTTGATATGAAAATCAGGAGAAATCAGGAGATACAATTGGTCAAAACTGCTTATTCTACATGTCTTGAGCAATACAGTACTACAATATATTTATAAGACTTATTGTCTCAATGCCCGAATGTTGCTATACAAGGCTAAAAATTACACATCTCTATTCCCTCACAGGAAGTACGTGAGTTAGATCGGTCTCTGATAAGCCATACATAGTATGAACTCATGCTCCACATGTGTGAATCAGTCATGCACTTAGATGCCATTACTTAGCAAATGCATAGATTTTTTTTTTTTTTGCTAGCTGCTTTACGTTGCACCGACACAGATAGGTCTTATGGCGACGATGGGACAGGGAAGGGCTAGGAATGGGAAGGAAGTGGCCGTGGCCTTAATTAAGGTACAGCCCCAGCATTTGCCTAGTGTGAAAATGGGAAACCACGGAAAACCATCTTCAGGGCTACCAACAGTGAGGTTCGAACCCACGATCTCCCGGATGCAAGCTCACAGCCGCGCGCCTCTACGCGCACGGTTAACTCGCCCGGTAATGCATAGATTAATATATTGCATCAAGCACCCGGGCAATTATGTGAAGCGCAATACTATTTGGATCAAATAACTAGCCGATGTACCCGTACTTTGCTACGGAATTCTCAGAAAGACTGTCGTTATAGTTTTCCCAACTGAAGTCAACATAGGTCATTACAATGACGCCAGTATGAATGTCGCAATTAAAAGCAATGCTGTCATATGAAATATTCTATAAAATTAAAACAGCACATTTTCTCACTTTTAGCGAAAAGTACTACAGTGTCAATCTAACAGTTCAAAGTTTCAGAGCTAGAATGACCAGGCTGCAGACAGCCGCAAACACTCCTGTCACTCCTGTGTAATTATTCCATTTAAGTGTGCACACTGCTCATTCCAATCACTGCCTCAGAGTAGGGATCAAACAGCTGGAATACTATGATGATCCAGTGTGTTACATACCAGTAGTACCAGAAAATTTATGAACCAGAGGAATGGCATGCTAAAGAAGAGAAAGATCTAACTCTCCACTCCCCAGCTACTTCCCGCCAATATTCAGGCAGGCTGTTATACTCGATACGCAGCAGATAAATGGCAGCAGAATACACAAAGCACATCACAACAAACAATGGTCAATGTAATGTTATTGTTGATCAATTTTATGAGCTTTCTATATTGGAGGCCTTCACATTTAGTTTTCTTCCGAATCTGTGATTTTAGAGCATCTAATGTCAAGCGAATCCTCCTCCTTTCATGACAACCTCTTGTGTTATTTAAGCGATCGTTCCTTCATGACTCTTTTCTCATTCTTATAATCATCTTCACAATTTAATCACCATCACCACCAATATTATCATAGTTGGTACGGTAAAACTGAACAAGACATGAATAATTGGAAATTGTATTCTCTATAACTTTTGTTATGTAATACTGTTCAATATGACCAGTAAGATAGGTAATTAAAAATTAAATATTTGGCACCTTCCCCTAAACTACCATTTTGAACAGAGTGAATAAAATTATAGCGTAGACTGTAGTTCCTTTTCCCCGACTCACATAAAATTCTGTTCACCCATTTTCACGTACCTCGGCGCTGATATGGACTTGGCAAAAAAAATCCAAATTCATTAATATCTCTGTTATCATAGCCAAATGGTAAAAATGTGTAAGATGTAAATGATAGGAAATTTAATAATATATAAATTTAGTTATGTAGTATTTATCGATAAGGCCAATAATTTAAAGATAAAACTTTCATTGTTCCGTATTGAAAAGTATCACAGTTAAATTGAAATAATAAATATGGTAGTTCAACCTATTCAATACAAGTAAATAAGAGATGTAGAAATTACATTCTTATTTAATTAAAAGTGGAATTGTACCGGTTTCGATCCCAGTCTGGGTCATCATCAGCTGATTATAACTCGAAAAACAATGCATAAGTAAGAAAGAAGTTAACGGTCAAGTCCACACAATATCAGTTGAAGAGGCGATATAAAAATGACGGGGGTAGGCACTGTAAAAATCTTCCGAAGATTACGCATTACTTCTTTTAAGTGACTTACATTTTTCAATTATAATAAAATCAATAATAATAATAACAGTAAATATTCAGGTTCAGGAGTGTACAGGTTAACATGTTCCCAGTGTGGAATTTCATATGTTGGACAGACTGGACGAAGCTTTTTTATGAGATACAGGGAACACTTCAGTGCAGATAAGCACAATAAATATTCGGCAATGAGCACTCACATGAAAGAAACAGGTCACCGTTTTACTTCAATAACTTCAATAGAAAAGGATCTCTCAATAATCAGGAATACAAATACAGAGGTGCCAACCTTTGATGTGGATTATCAGTAATCACTCTTCTCCCCCGGGAAAAATTTTGAGTCAAATCCAAAGCATGCTCCTCACTTCTTGATAATGACACCCCTTTTGCCCTTCCCTCTAGCAATCTATCCGAAAGTATATCATATTACACAATAACATTTGCACACAATCTGTTAGTTATGTGATAAAACATTCCTAGTAGCTTGTTTCTCACGCAACAGAAGCTTTTCAGTGTAGGTTTTCTTGAAGCATCCTTCCCACTCTGATGGCATTTTCGTCTTGTGAACCATAAGCGATTCCAGTGCAGATGTACTTAATGTACACCTCACTTCTTTCTCAATCTTTCTGTCAACTGTCAGTGTATTTAACACAGCAAATACAACATTATTGAAGGACATAGTGGAGAAGGGCAGCGCTTGAGCTCCTTCATTCACAATGAATTTTACAACGCTTATGGGTAGCAAAAGGAAATCACGATCGAATAAGTATCATTGTCAACTCAGAAGCATTGAAATGAGGACGATTTAGGAGAAATGTTCAATCCTTTCGAGCCTTTTTCCATTTTTCTTTTTTCCCGTTGAAAATTATTTTTCCTGATAATGTCAGCTTTTCCGTAATAATTTTCCCTTTGACTGTAATTCCGTAATCGTGAAGTGAAATCCGTAATAATTACGGACAATCCGTAATAGTTGGCACCACTGCAAATAAAGGTAAACTCCTAAATGAATTAGAGTGTATATATATTTTTCTGGACAAAACACTTCATAAGGATCACAACCTTAATGATGATATATTATAGATAAGAAAGGTTTCCCCTTATCAATACAAGTTTTATTTATATAAGATCCTACTTACAGTACCGGTTTTAACTTTTTATACAGTTGGTTAATATGCCTTGCCTAGTAGAAAAGTCATAATAATGGAATGTGTCCAACGTTCAAATTGGGCATATTTCAAAGTAAAAACTGGCTATATATACAATCTAAAAATCCTAAAATTCGTGTGGATTAACTTATTTTAAAAGAACAGGTACATAAACACTTTAAAATATATAGTACATAATAAAATCACATATTAAAATGTACAGTTCATGTTAAAATCCATTATAATGACTAGGAACACTTCATTAAAAGGAGTTTAACATCTTGCGTTTGTCGATTTTCTTATTTTTATCCAATATAAATGGAGAATGTCCGTACTTGTATTCATAGGCGGTGCTCTCTTGGGGTTCTGCTATATGTTAGGCTTATCCACTAGTATGATTAATAGATTCTTCAGTTATTTTTTTTTTTCAAGATGGCATCAGCGAAGGATGTAAGTGAAGATCGCTCCCAGTTCTCTTGCAAAATAATCGGGAATAAGTGTGGTGTAAACAAGAAGCGAGTGAAGAATGGTATCCAGTGTGAAAAGTGTTTAATTTGGTACCATTTTGAGTGTATATGTAGTGCTGGTTTTGCTAAAAATGAAGATACTTGGACCTGTGTGAGCTGTGGCGAGAGCAATTTGAATAGCAGTAACAAACCTAGACCTACAATGGTCAACGAATCGCTGGCGTCTCATTCCTTGGAGGATGGAGGTAATGATAATGTACTCGTATTTCTCTCTTTATTGCAACAGAATTTACAAGCATTAAAAGAGGAGAATGAGATTTTAAAGGAGAAGGTACGTTTACTGGAATCGAAAATACCGGTACCAGTAAACACTCAGAACACAGGTGGCTCCGTGAATTCTAGCACGTGGTGTCAAGTTGTTTCAGATTCTAGGAGGAAAAGTGCACAGTTAAATAAGGACAACTTTGTAATTGACACAAAAAATAGATTTTCAGCCCTGAGGGAAGTAAGTGATTTAAATTTAAACATAAGAGTTTCCTTTTTGGTCCGTATTGAACTGAGAATGGAAGATAGGAAAAACTAGAAAGGTTCCACCTTTTCAATACAAAAATGTTATAGGTTTATTTATAACATGTATTTGCACTTGGGACTAGTTTCGACGCTGTGTTGGCGTCATCATCAGCCAAAAAATGGGAAAATAGGCCAGTGTGTAGGCATTCATATTACACAAGGTGTTACATTAAACAATACAAATCTTGCAAGGAGATAAAAACATGGATGAATATAGAAACAAATGAATCGTTGAGAAAACAAAAGTTATACATGTTAAAAAATAACCTTAACCACACATCTTGCAGTGCGAAAATATTCTTCTTGAATGATTCCTGAGTATAAAACACACGCGCACACATTTCTGAAGAGCCAGCAGGCAGGACAAAGTAAAGTGAAACCTTAAGGGATCTTCTGAGAAGAGTTCATCATTTTTCTATGTTCCGATTAAATAATGAAGTCTCCCTTGAGTTCCTGATAAACATACACAACAGGAAATTCTCTTCACTCTCAACAATAGCTATAAAGACCAACGGTAAATTTCATTTTTCAAAGACGTGAAAGCATGATCTTGAACGTGATGTAACTCTTTTCTTTAACCCATTTTTTACACAAGGTGTTACATTAAATAATATATCTCACGAGGAGATAAAAACAGGGACGAATGTAGAAACACATGCACCGTTGAGAGAGCAAAAGTTGTACATATTAAAAATAAGCTTAAGCACATAACTTGCAGTGCGAAAATATTTGAATTTGAAAGATTCTTGAATAAAAGACGCACGCGCACACACTTCTAAAGAGCCAGCAGGCAGGAAAAAGTAAGGTGAAACCTTAAGAGTTCTTCTGAGAAGAGTTCATCATACTTTCAATGTTCCGACTAACTAATGAAGTCTCGTTTTGAGATCCTGATAAACATACACAACAGGAAATTAAACAATATACATCTTACAAGGAGATAAAAACAGGGAAAGTTATACATATTAAAAATAGTCTTAACCACAAATCTTGCAGTGTGAAAATATTCGTCTTGAATGATTCCTGAATACAAAACACACGCGCATACAATTCCGAAGAGCCAGCAGGCAGGAAAAAATAAAGTGAAACCTTAAGAGTTCTTCTGAGAAGAGTTCATCATTTTTTCTATGTTCCGACTAGCTAATGAAGTCTCCCTTGAGTTCCTGATAAACATATACAACAGGAAATTCTCCTTCACTTTCAACAATAGCTATAAAGACCAACGGTAAATTTCATTTTAAATATTGTGCAGAGACGTGAAAGCATGATTATGAATATGATATAACTCCTTCATTTAACCCAATTTTTACACAAGGCGTTACATTAAACAATACACATCTTACGAGGAGATGAAAACAGGGCCGAATGTAGAAACAAATGCATCGTTATGCATATTAAAAAATGAGCTTAACCACACAACTTGCAGTGCGAAAATATTTGCCTTGAATGATACATGAATACAAAAACGCACGCGCACACATTTCTAAAGAGCCAGCAGGCAGGAAAGAGTAAGGTGAAACCTTAAGAATTCTTCTGAGAAGAGTTGTATTTTAAATACTGTGTAGAGATGTGAAAGGATGATCTTGAACATGATATAACTTCTTCATTTAACCACCTATGAAAGTCACTCTCTATATTACATAGTTTCAATAACACACCATTCTGTAGATGCACAAAATAATCTTGTAATCTTCACAGAAGAATTCTTAAGGTTTCACCTTACTCTTTCCTGCCTGCTGGCTCTTTAGAAATGTGTGCGCGTGCGTTTTTGTATTCATGTATCATTCAAGGCAAATATTTTCGCACTGCAAGTTGTGTGGTTAAGCTCATTTTTTAATATGCATAACGATGCATTTGTTTCTACATTCGGCCCTGTTTTCATCTCCTCGTAAGATGTGTATTGTTTAATGTAACGCCTTGTGTAAAAATTGGGTTAAATGAAGGAGTTATATCATATTCATAATCATGCTTTCACGTCTCTGCACAATATTTAAAATGAAATTTACCGTTGGTCTTTATAGCTATTGTTGAAAGTGAAGGAGAATTTCCTGTTGTATATGTTTATCAGGAACTCAAGGGAGACTTCATTAGCTAGTCGGAACATAGAAAAAATGATGAACTCTTCTCAGAAGAACTCTTAAGGTTTCACTTTATTTTTTCCTGCCTGCTGGCTCTTCGGAATTGTATGCGCGTGTGTTTTGTATTCAGGAATCATTCAAGACGAATATTTTCACACTGCAAGATTTGTGGTTAAGACTATTTTTAATATGTATAACTTTCCCTGTTTTTATCTCCTTGTAAGATGTATATTGTTTAATTTCCTGTTGTGTATGTTTATCAGGATCTCAAAACGAGACTTCATTAGTTAGTCGGAACATTGAAAGTATGATGAACTCTTCTCAGAAGAACTCTTAAGGTTTCACCTTACTTTTTCCTGCCTGCTGGCTCTTTAGAAGTGTGTGCGCGTGCGTCTTTTATTCAAGAATCTTTCAAATTCAAATATTTTCGCACTGCAAGTTATGTGCTTAAGCTTATTTTTAATATGTACAACTTTTGCTCTCTCAACGGTGCATGTGTTTCTACATTCGTCCCTGTTTTTATCTCCTCGTGAGATATATTATTTAATGTAACACCTTGTGTAAAAAATGGGTTAAATGAAAGGAGTTAGGCCTACATCACGTTCAAGATCATGCTTTCACGTCTTTGAAAAATGAAATTTACCGTTGGTCTTTATAGCTATTGTTGAGAGTGAATAGCTATTGTTGAGAGTGAAGGAGAATTTCCTGTTGTGTATGTTTATCAGGAACTCAAGGGAGACTTCATTATTTAATCGGAACATAGAAAAATGATGAACTCTTCTCAGAAGATCCCTTAAGGTTTCACTTTACTTTGTCCTGCCTGCTGGCTCTTCAGAAATGTGTGCGCGTGTGTTTTATACTCAGGAATCATTCAAGAAGAATATTTTCGCACTGCAAGATGTGTGGTTAAGGTTATTTTTTAACATGTATAACTTTTGTTTTCTCAACGATTCATTTGTTTCTATATTCATCCATGTTTTTATCTCCTTGCAAGATTTGTATTGTTTAATGTAACACCTTGTGTAATATGAATGCCTACACACTGGCCTATTTTCCCATTTTTTGGCTGATGATGACGCCAACACAGCGTCGAAACTAGTCCCAAGTGCAAATACATGGAAGTAAGTGATACGCAAGGACTTATCCGTATGGGAAGCAGTCAAACGTATAGACCAAAATCCGTTATGAGATGCGGCAAAGTTAGGCCTAAAATCCCACACAGTGCACCAGCGAAAGTGTCGAAATTCTTACATTTGGTAATAGCCAGGCGAGGGGAATTGCGGAGGAAATGAACAATGAAGATATTGCAGCATCGGCAGTCATCTATCCTGGGGCCCCAATCAAGAAGGTATTGGAAAACACGGAACAGTCGTGATGCAGTAGTGATCATCGGCGGGACGAACGACGTAGCTCACAATGACGCTAAGAATGTCATTTCTCAACTTAAATGTACACTAGGTAAACTGACTCACACTAACATCTTTGTAGTGAACGTGTCCCACAGGCATGATTTGATTAGAGACTCGTGTGTGAACACTGAAGTGGACAAAGTTATTACAGACATGGTTAAAATTTGTAAACATTTTTGTAATACACAGGTAACTGATAGCAGCAGTTTCGAGAGACACTGTTACACAAAGCATGGCCTTCATCTAAACAATTCAGGTAAACGAAAGATAGCAAATATTGTTCTAGATTTTATTAATCTTAAGATATGTACTGTAAAACAGGCAACGCCCTTGAGTTATAATACTGACCAGGAAAACTAGTAGAAAGAGCCAGTTGTACTTCAAGCTGGGTCACTCAATTAGAAAATGAAACTCAGAAAAGTAAGGAATTTCAAGTTACCCAATTGCAATTGCAACAGTCAAGTTTTAGGGAGGAAGGAGGTCTGAGATTGCTCTTGGTAAACTGCCAGAGTGTAGTAAATAAACAATTAAAATTTGGTACATTGATGGAATCTTATGAGACTGATGTGGTGATAGGAGTGGAATCGTGGTTGAGAGAAGGGGTGGGTAATAGAGAAGTACCGGTATATCCAGAAGGGTACACAGTCTATCATAGAGACCGAGGAGATAAAAAGGGAGCAGGGGTGTTTATTCTGGTGAAGGAAACTTATTGTTCACATAAATGGTTTACCGACGAAAGGGATGAAATATTAGGGATAAAATTAGTTTGTGATAATATGAAGGAGGTGAGAATTATAGGAACATACAGGCCTGGAAGAGAGGAAAGACACATGGGAATATTTGAGAAAATAATAGATTATACCCATAAAAACAATAATGATATGGTAATAATTGGGGGAGATCTAAACTTGCCTGAAGTTGAATGGAATGGAGCTGCAAGTGAAGCCCATGAACAGAAACTGGCAAATAAGTCAATTTGGGAGGGAGGATTTACACAAGTAGTACAAGAACCGACTCGTCTCAATAACTTACTAGATGTATTCTTGGTTAAACCATGGGAAATTGTTGATAAAACTGAGGTAATTGAAGGAATAGGTGACCATAAGGCTGTAATAATGGATGTACGACTGGTACCAAAAAGGCTTAATAAGAGGGTCACACAAGACAAGAAATTGTACAGTTGTAAAGTTGATGAATTCGGGACTTACCTTAAATCACAAATCAGTTGTTGGATAAGTGAAGGGAGTAATGCGGATACACTTTGGGCTAAATTTAAAGGAATCATTTGGGAAGGAGAGAAGAGATTTGTACCTGTTAAGAAGGGTAAAATGACCTCAGAACCTGTTTATTATACAAGGGAAATAAGAAAAATTAAAAAGAAAATGTAGAATAGTACACAGGAAAATCAAAGAGGGTAGGGAGAGTAGAGAAACTAGAAAACAGCTAATGAGGGAACTGAATAGAGTGAAAAAAGAAGCAAAAGAGAATTATATGAATGGTATACTTCAAGAGGGTAATGACCACAAAGGGAAATGGAAAAAGCTGTATTCATATATCAGGAATCAAAAAGGAAAAGGAATCCAGATTTTTACAATGGTGGGAGAAGGGGGTGAACACTATTTAACAGATACTGAGAAAGCAAACCTATTTAGTGGGGAATTCAGAGATTCAGTAGATGATTGTCAGGAGTTGGAAACCGACACAGAAGATAGAGAGGGAGAGAGACAGAGGGAAACAAGAAGCTTCTCATTCACAAATGAAGATATTTTCAGAGAAATCCAACTGCTTCAGCAAGGAAAAGCAGCAGGAAGTGATCAAATTACTGGGGAAGTGTTAAAGACAATGGGGTAGTACATAGTGTCTTATTTAAAATTTCTCTTTGACTATGTCATAAATGATAGTGTAATACCAAAGGAATGGAAGGAATCTATAATAATTCCAATTTATACAGGAAAGGGTGATAAAAAGAAACCAGAGAACTACAGACCAATCAGCCGGACCAGTATAGTTTGTAAAATACTGGAGAGTTTAATATCAAAGTTCATTAGAGGAATATGTGATGATAAAAAAAGGTTCATGAGGAGCCACTATGGATTTAGAAAGAAATTTTCTTGTGAGGCACAACTGGTGGGATTTCAGCATGACATATCAGATCAATTGGATTCAGGAGGCCAGTTAGACTGCATAGCCATAGATCTTTCCAAAGCCTTTGATAGAGTGGAACATGGAATATTATTAAAGAAACTGGAGGGAATAGGATTGGACGTAAGGGTTAAACGTTGGATAAAAACATTTCTAAATTCATGGGTTCAGAAAGTCAAAGTAGGAAATAATGTATCGCAGAAAGAGAAAGTTTGTAAGGGAATTGCACAGGGTAATATAATCGGTCCCTTACTTTTCTTAATATACGTAAATGATTTAGGGAATAATATAACATCAAAAATAAGATTGTATACAGATGACATAATTGTTTATAGGGAAATAAATAACATTGAGGACTGTTCAGAATTACAAAGGGACCTTGAAAGTATCCAACAATGGGTTGAAAGGAATAATATGAAGGTTAATGGAGGCAAATCAACTGTTACAACTTTTACAAACAGGAGTTTTAAAACTGAATTTGAATATACTATGGATGAGGTAGTTATCCCAAAAGATGGCAAGTGCAAATACTTAGGTGTGAGATTTGAAAGTAATTTGCACTGGAAGGGTCATGTGGATGACATTGTTGGGAAAGCATACAGATCGTTACATGTCATAATGAGGCTACTTAAAGGATGCAACAAAGAAAAGTTACTTATGTAGTAATTGATGATGATCATGTACTTGAGTAATAGAACAGGGATGGTGTATTAATGTGTTTAATTACAACTCGAAGCATCGTGGGGACGAAAGTAAAAACATGAATAATAATCAGAGAGAATATAGATAATATTAGAAGAACAGAACATCAATATATATAGAAGTCTTCGAAACCCTAACAAAGTTCAAGGAGTTTATAACACATATGAGTTTATACACATATATTGATACTAGAGGCCGCCACACACTCCCTCCGCAGTGACAGCGTCCATGTATTTTCGAGGGAAGGTGACCCTTCGACCTGATCTGGTGATCCGTGGTGCGGGTGTATTGGATTGAGTGCTGCCTGTCTTCTTCTGAAGGTTGACAGTCTTTGGAATGGAACTCGACGGAATGTCCACAGTGGTTTCTCCAGATGTGTCTTCCTTGTTGTCCGATGATTGGTCTGCCAGAAGGAAGGCAGGTTTCAATCTGTCAATGCTAATAGTTTGTTTCCCTGTTGGCATCTCCACCTCGAAGTGTTTGTCACTGCGAGACAGGACTGGATATGGCCTGTCATGTGGTGATTGAAGGGGTGTTCTGACTGCATCGTGTCGAACGAAAACGAACTTGCTCGTCATCAGCCGTGGGTGAATGAAGATCTTTTTGCGGTCGTGATGTTCTGTTGGGACTGGTCTTAGGTTCCTCAACTGTTCCTTCAATTTGAAAACGAAGGTTGGGATGTCAGTTACTAGTTTCTGTTCGTTCAGAAATACTCCTGGTAGCCTAATTGTTGAGCCGTAAGTCATTTCCACTGGCGAGGTGTTGACTTGCAGAATTATGTAGGAACGAAGTCCTAACAAGACCAAGGGAAGCTTCGAAACCCAATCATCAGACATCTGTGCCTTCAAAGCAGATTTTAATTGACGGTGCCAGCGTTCAATTTTTCCATTTGCTGCCGGATGATATGCTGTCGTTTTAATGTGGACGATGCCCAGTGTGCTTGTGAGGCATTTGAAAAGTTGACATTCAAACTGCCTTCCGCGATCAGTAGTTATGATATGAGGCACGCCAAAACGAGATATCCATGTTGCGACTATGGCAAATGAAACTGCTTCTGCTGTGATGTCAGCTAATGGAACTGCTTCTGGCCATCGGGAGAAACGATCAATAATTGTTAGTAAATAGCGATATCCTTGTGATGGAGGTAGTGGTCCAACTACGTCCACGTTAATGTGACTGAATCTTGCTGCCGTTGCAGGATACTGTCCCACTGCACTGTTGGTGTGTCTCCAGACTTTACTTCGTTGGCAAGGAATACATGCTGATGTCCAGGTCTTTACGTCCTTTTTTAGTGATGGCCAAATGAAGTGCTTTTTTACTAAATTGAATACCAGGGTGAGCTAGATTGTGTAGCGAGTTGAAAATTGCCTGTCGTAGTTGTTGAGGTACATATGGGCGAATCATATCTTCAGTCATGTCGCAAACGAGTTCTTTACCATTGGGCAACATTATTGTTCGAAGTGCAAGTGACGTATTCTTAATGTGTGGAAGTTCTTCATCACATTGTTGGCTTTCTGCTATTTCTTCCATCGTAACAGTTGGAGGTATAGTGATTGAAGCAATTCGTGAACAAACATCAGCTGCGATGTTCTCCTTTCCAGTAGTATTAGGGATAAAATTAGTTTGTGATAATATGAAGGAGGTGGGAATTATAGGAACATACAGGCCTGGAAGAGAGGAAAGAGACATGGAAATCTTTGAAAAAATAATAGATTATACTCGTAAAAACAATAATAATGATATGGTAATAATTGGGGGAGATCTAAATTTGCCTGAAGTTGAATGGAAAGGAGCTGCAAGTGAAGCCCATGAACAGAAACTGGCAAATAAGTTAATTTGGGAGGGAGGATTTACACAAGTAGTACAAGAACCGACTCGTCTCAATAACTTACTAGATGTATTCTTGGTTAAACCATGGGAAATTGTTGATAAAACTGAGGTAATTGAAGGAATAGGAGACCATAAGGCTGTAATAATGGATATAGGACTCGTACCAAAACGGCTTAATAAGAGGGTTACACAAGACAAGAAATTGTACAGAAAAACTGAAGTTGATGAATTTGGGACTTACCTTAAATCACAATTCAGTTGTTGGATAAGTGAAGCGAGTAACGTGGATACACTTTAGGCTAAATTTAAAGGTATTATTTGGGAAGGAGAGAAGAGATTTGTACCTGTTAAGAAGGGTAAAATGACCTCAGACCCTGTTTATTATACAAGGGAAATAAGAAAATTAAAAAGAAAATGTAGAATAGTAAACAGGAAAATCAAAGAGGGTAGGGAGAGTAGAGAAACTAGAAAACAGCATATGAGGGAACTGAATAGAGTGAAAAAGGAAGCAAAAAGAGAATTATATGAATGGCATACTTCAAGAGGGTAATGACCACAAAGGGAAATGGAAAAAGCTGTACTCATATATCAGGAATCAAAAAGGAAAAGGAATCCAGATTTTTACAATGGTGGGAGAAGGGGCTGAACACTATTTAACAGATACTGAGAAAGCAAACCTATTTAGTAGGGAATTTAGAGATTCAGTAGATGATTGTCAAGAGTTGGAAACCGATACAGAAGATAGAGAGGGAGAGAGACAGAGGGAAACAAGAAGCTTCTCATTCACAAACGAAGATATTTTCAGAGAAATCCAACTGCTTCAGCAAGGAAAAGCTGCAGGAAGTGATCAAATTACTGGGGAGGTATTAAAGATAATGGGGTGGTACATAGTGCCTTATTTAAAATTTCTCTTTGACTATGTCATAAATAATAGTGTAATACCAAAGGAATGGAAGGAATCTATAATAATACCAATTTATAAAGGAAAGGGTGATAAAAGGAAACCAGAGAACTACAGACCAATCAGCCTGACCAGTATAGTTTGTAAAATTCTGGAGAGTTTAATATCGAAGTACATCAGAGGGATATGTGATGATAAAAATTGGTTCATGAGGAGCCAGTATGGATTTAGAAAGAAATTTTCTTGTGAGGCACAACTGGTGGGATTTCAGCAGGACATATCAGATCAGTTGGATTCAGGAGGTCAGTTAGATTGCATAGCCATAGATCTTTCCAAAGCCTTTGATAGAGTGGAACATGGAATATGATTAAAGGAATTGGAGGGAATAGGATTGGACGTAAGGGTTACACGTTGGATAAAAGCATTTCTAAATTCAAGGGTTCAGAAAGTCAAAGTAGGAAATAATGTATCTCAGGAAGAGAAAGTCTGGAAGGGAATTGCACAGGGTAGTATAATCGGTCCGTTACTTTTCTTAATATACGCAAATGATTTAGGGAACAATATAACATCAAAAATAAGATTGTATGCAGATGACATAATTGTTTATAGAGAAATAAACAACCTTGAAAGTATCCAACAATGGGTTGAAGAAAATAATATGAAGGTTAATGGAGGCAAATCAACTGTTATTATTTACAACTTTTACAAACAGGAGCTTTAAAACTGAATTTGAATATACTTTGGATGAGGTAGTTATCCCAAAAGATGGCAAGTGCAAATACTTAGGTGTGAGATTTGAAAGTAATTTGCATTGGAAGGGTCATATTGATGACATTGTTGGGAAAGCATACAGATCATTACATGTCATAATGAGGCTACTTAAAGGATGCAACAAAGAATTAAAAGAAAAAAGTTACTTGAGTATGGTTCGCCCATTATTGGAATATGCAAACAGTGTTTGGGATCCTCACCAAGAATACCTAATAAAAGAAATAGATAGTGTGCAGAGGAAAGCAGCAAGATTTGTAACAGGGGATTTCAGGAGAAAGAGTAGTGTATCAGAAATGTTAAAGGAACTTGGGTGGGAAACTTTAAGTAAGAGAAGGGAGAAAACTAGACTTACAGGATTATATAGAGCCTATACAGGAGAAGAAGCATGGGGAGATATCCGTGAGAGGCTTCAGTTGGAAAATAATTATATTGGCAGGACTGACCACAAATATAAAATTAGAAGGAATTTTAGCAGAAGCGATTGGGGTAAATTTTCATTCATTGGGAAGGGTGTGAAGGAGTGGAACAGTTTACCAGGGGTAGTGTTTGATCCTTTTCCAAAATCTGTACAGATATTCAAGAAGAGAATAAACAGCAACAGAGAAAATAAATGAAGTGTTAGAGGGCATTCGACCAGTGTGTATGAATAAATTAATTCCATCCCCTGGTCTAAGGAGTTTGGACAGCCAAAGTAGGGGACTGCCTGTAGGGGTGAAGTACAGTGGGGACTTCGAGGGCCCTGGGACCGCTACGGTAGCTGTGAAGGCCCTTCAGGAACTCTGAAAAGTGGTGGCAAAAGAGGCTCTGGTTAAGACGCAGCAGGTCGTTATGCTACTTAGGATCCAGAACGGGTAAAAAAAAAAAAAAAAAACAGTTGTATAGTATCATTTGAAGTAATTCCACATACTGTATATCAGTTGACTATATTTGTAAGCAGTACAGGAGATATTATAAGTAGAATTTTGTAAACAATATAAATTTATTAAGGATGAGCTGTGTGTTTAATAGAAAACATTGTTAGCGTAAATTGTATAATATTGTATTATAGGAAAAATTTTCTTCTCTTGTTAATTTAATATTTAGTGCTTGACAATAATGTATTTTAGTGTACCATTTGCCACCGAGGTAGACACCTCATTTGCAAATAAAGAGATTTTGATTTTGATTTAGTGTAACGTATGTCTGTGGTGAACTGTCCGATGAAACTAATGTGTCGTATCTGACGTGGAGAAGCTTTGTCTGAACGTTGCTTGAACATGAAGGTGAGTGACTTGTGGTCGGTGTAAATTGGAAAATCACGTCCTTCAAGCATGTACTGAAAGTGCTTCACAGCTGAGTAAGCAGCAAGGAGTTCTCTGTCGTAGGTTGAGTAATTCCTCTCTGCATTTGTCCGTTTCTTGGAGAAGAATGCTAATGGTTGCAGATTATTGTCCTCGATATGTTGCAAGGATGCACCAATAGCATAATCTGAGGCATCTACCATTAAAATTAGTGGTAAATTTGAAGATGGATGAGCTAGAAGTGCTGAATCGGCCAAGCTATTTTTTAGGTCATTAAAGGCTTGTCGAAGGTTTTCTGTCCAATTAATTTTTCTGTTGTCATATTTCTTAGTCCCGTGGAGAAGGTTCAAAAGCTCTGCTTGTTTACTGGCTGAATTTGGCAGTGCTCTTCGGTAAAAGTTAATGAGGCCAAGAAACCGGCGCAGTTCTTTTACTGTTGTGGGTAGCAGATAGTCAACAATGGTTTGTACTCGCTCTGGTAGTGGTCTGATTCCTTCTGCAGATATCACATATCCCAGGAAAGGTACTTCTGTTGAACTGAAAATGCACTTGTTCAGATTGATTCTGATGTTGAACTTACTGAGTCGTTCGAAAAGCATTTGAAGATACTTCTTGTGCTCTTCTTCATCTTGTGATGCCACTAGGATGTCATCTATATAACAGTACACGAAATCGAGGTCTCTGAGTATACTGTCGATATATCTTTGAAAAGTTTGAGCCGCATTACGGAGTCCAAACGGGGGTGCGCAAAAATTCAAACAAACCAAATGGAGTTATCACTGCTGTCTTAGGTACATCGTCCGGATGTACAGGGATGTGATGATAAGCTCTGACCAGATCTATTTTTGAAAATATTCGTTTTCCATGTAGTTGGCTGTTAAAATCTTGAAGGTTAGGAATAGGATACCTGTCAGGCTTGGTGATGTTGTTGAGAGCACGGTAGTCTCCGCAAGGTCTCCAGGATCCGTCTTTCTTGGGAACTAAGTGGAGGGGACTTGCCCAGGCGCTCTTTGATGGCTGGCAGATTTTCATATCGATCATTTGTTGGAACTCTGCTTTAGCTGTTTTGAGTTTATCTGGTGGTAGTCGTCGTGCCTTTGCTGCTACAGGATGTCCTTCTGTGACAACGGTATGATAAACAGAGGCATCTGGTATGTCAAAATGGACGTTTTCATGGAGCAAGTTAGGAAATTTCTTTAGAATGTCAGCATGTTTTTGATCTGGTGGCATTACATAAACTGTTTCTATGCCAGAGACTTTAATCAATGTGCCAGGTGTTTCTGCTGATGTTAATGGGTCAATGAGTCACCTGTTCTTTAGATCTATGATAAGGTTGTAATGGTGAATGAAGTCGGCTCCAATAATCAGTGATTGCACATCTGCAATTACGAATTTCCATGTGAAATTGCGCCGTAAACCCAAACTGAGTACTAGTAGACGCTCTCCGTAAATGTTAATACCAGTGCCGTTTGCTGCATAAAGTTTACGATCTGTCTTTTTTGGGCGATCACTATCCGAAGGCGGAATCACAGAAATATCAGCTCCGGTATCGACCAGGAAACGACTTCCGCTACTTCTGTCTGTGAGAAATAGGCGGCGTGAAAAATGACTCCGATCACCTGCCGCCGCTAGTGTGGAGCGTTTTAGTTTGACTGCATGTTAGAATTCTGAGCGGAAGGTGGTGGATATGAGCATGGGCTCTGACATTTCTTTGCCCTGCTGCGATATTTAAAATGATACCAACATAGTGCTCCATTAGGATTAAAAGAATGGGCTGATTGGGACCTGTCTCGTGACCTTCTTGGTGAGGAACGAGATGATCATGAGCTACTTCTTGAAGAACGCGACAACGTTTTCAATTCATTGATTTTCAGTGTTAATTCAGTGATCTGCATTTCTAGTCTTGAGATACGATCGTCACTGACATAATTTATTTTATCGACTGCAATGGTGGATGGTGCCTGCGCGGTTTGAGCACAAACATTTAATCCCGGTTGTGAAATTTCAACAATTTTGTCAGCCATAGTGGCTATGGTGTCCAGATTATCTTTACTCGTAGCTAATATAGAACGTGCGGTAACAGGAAGCCTCTGCATAAATATGGTTTTCAAGAAATCGCCCTTGACTTGCGTACCGGCTAAAGTTCGCATCTCATGCAAGAGTTGAGTTGGCTTCTTATCATCTAATTCTAATTCTGTTAATAATTTTGTCACTTTCCTATTCTCTGACTCTTCAAATTCCTGAATTAGTCGTGCTTTAAGCTCTGTGAACGGAGTGGTAGATAGTGGTCGAGATAAAAAGTCGGAAATTAATTCTACAATATCCGCTTCTAATGACGCAACAACATGATTAAATTTCGTGGTTTCGTTAGTGATACCCAACATAGTGAACTGTGTTTCAACTTGAAGAAACCATACCTTTATGTTTTTCTTCCAGATGGGTGGAATCTTCACTGAAATGCGAGCAATACCTGCTTCGTTCCATACTGTTGCTGGCGGTGGATTTGTTTCGTTGCTGGCATCGGTCATTTTCACACTTGACTAACCACAAAATGTGTTCCGCACCGTATTTTAATATCACGTCAGGGTCACCAATGTAGTTATTGATGATGATTATGTACTTGAATAATAGAACAGGGATGGTGTATTAATGTGTTTAATTACAACTCAAAGCATCGTGGGGACGAAAGTAAAAACATGAATAATAATATTAGAAGAACAGAACATCAATATATAAAAGTCTTCGAAACCCTAACAAAGTTCAAGGAGTTTATAACACATATATTGATACTAGAGGCCGCCACACTTAAGTATGGTTCGTCCATTATTGGAATATGCAGTGTTTGGGATCCTCACCAAGAATACCTAATAAAAGAAATAGATAATGTGCAGAGGAAAGCAGCAAGATTTGTAACAGGGAATTTCAGGAGAAAGAGTAGTGTATCAGAAATGTTAAAGGAACTTGGGTGGGAAACTTTAAGTAAGAGAAGGGAGAAAACTAGACTTATAGGATTATATAGAGCCTATACAGGAGAAGAAGCATGGGGAGATATCCGTGAGAGGCTACAGTTGGAAATAATTATATCGGCAAGACTGACAACGAATATAAAATTAGAAGGAATTTTAGCAGAAGCGATTGGGGTAAATTTTCATTCATTGGGAAGGGTGTGAGGGAGTGGAACAGTTTACCAGGGGTAGTGTTTGATCCTTTTCCAAAATCTGTACAGATATTCAAGAAGAGAATAAACAGCAACAGAGAAAATAAATGAAGTGATAGAGGGCATTCGACCACTGCAGGTTAATATAAATAAAAAAATGTATGTGAATAAATTAATTCCATCCCCTGGTCTAAGGAGTTTGGACAGCCAAAGTAGGGGACTGCCTGTAGGGGTGAAGTACAGTGCGGACTTCGAGGTCCCTGGGACCGCTACGGTAGCTGTGAAGGCCCTTCAGGAACTCTGAAAAGTGGTGGCAAAAGGGGCTCTGGTTAAGACGCAGCAGGTCATTATGCTACTTAGGTTCCAGAATGGGTTAAAAAAAAAAGTTAATAAATACAATGTAAATTTTAATCTTATACCAGTTGGATAGTATCATTTGAAGTAATTCCACATACTGTATATGAGTCGACTATGATTGTAAGTATAGGAGATATTATAAGTAGAATTTTGTAAACAATATAAATTTATTAAGGATGAGCTGTGTGTTTAATAGAAAATATTGTTAGCGTAAATTGTATCGTATTGTATTATAGGAAAATTTTCTTCTCAACGAAAAAAGGAGTTAGGAATTTATAATCTGAAGAATGCCTGCTTGTATGTGTGTTTCCGTAATGAATACTTACTATTGCTGTCGTGGTTGGGTTGCGTTAAGATTTGGCTGCCTGGCGTGTACTGTATCGTGTTCTCTTGGTGCTAGTGTCTGTTGCTGTGTTGGGAATGGAGGGGTGGGTGAGGAGAGTTGTTGTCATAGGAGTAGGGGTGGAGTTGGGCATGTCGGTCGTATGCGCTGTGGCACGTGTTGAACACTGTTTATTGATTATTTTAAGATAGTAGTTTTTTAAAGCGGGGATAACTTTGTTAAATATGGTGTTAGTTTTTTCTGTAATTTCATTTATGTTATAATTAGGATTGGTGTATTGATCTAGTGATATGTACAGTTCTTCTGTCATATTGGGTAAGGTGCCTTTAGGGTTTATATTTAGTATTTTCATGTCGTTTGCAATGTTTGTGAAATTGTGTGTGTATTCGTCAATGTGTTGGCCTCTTGCGGAAAAATGATTGTGTTTTACGGCCTTAACATGTTCATTATATCTGATTGCAAAGTTCCTACCAGTACGTCCTATGTAGCTTGTTTCACAGTTGTTGTATCTGATACGGTATATTCCTGAATGATAGTACTTGTTAGTATTATTGATTGTCTTGGTATTATGTAAGATGTTAATACTATTGTGCGTAGTCTTGAAGGCTATTTTTAAGTTGTGTTTTTTAAGTATATTAGTTAATGGATATATGTGTGTGTTGTTGAAGGTGAATAATGCATAGTCCTTTTTAGGTTTGTCTATTTTCGTAATCTGGTTTTTGGTTGGGATTTGATTTTTTGAATGATTGTATTGACCATTTCTTTCTTATGACTGTTATTTTTAGCTATTTCATGAATTAATCATATTTCTTCATTTAAGTCAGTTTTGGATAATGGTATGTTGAAAGCATACTATAATACGCTGCTTTTTTATGAGTATTGGGATGGATGGAGTCTATTTTGATCGTGTTCAATGTGTGTGTGGGTTTTCGATATATTTTGAATGTTAAGTGGTTTTCGTGCCTGGTTATTGTCAAATCAAGATAATTTAATTTATGGTTGTTTTCAGTTTCTTTTGTAAATTTTATGCACGGGTCTATTGTGTTTAGTCTTTCCAATAAGATGTTTTTGCTGGTGTGTCTATTGTCAATGACGACAAAAATGTCGTCGACAAATCTACACCAGAAGAATATACCATCTATTTTATTAATGAATGTATGTTCTAGATAGTCTATGTAAATTTCAGCCAGTATACCGGAAGCAGGGGACCCCATTGGTAGGCCTTGTTGTTGGTAGATTGTGTCATGGAATCTGAAATAGTTATTATTAGTGGCAAATTCAAGTAATTTTATGAATTCTTCGATTTCTAGGTTGCTTAATTTGCTGTGATTTTTGAGATTAGACTGAATTATTTCTATGTCTTTTTGGTGGGAATGTTAGGATACATATTGGTTATGTCGAAGGAAGCGATGCTATGGTATTGTTCTATTTGCAGTTCTTTGGTTTTGTTACAAAAATCTATTGAATTTCGTATGGTTTTGTTTGCTTGAAAAAAGTAATATTTCTTAAAGAATTTTTGAATAAATTGTGAGTATTTGTATGTTGGGCTTGCCCTGTAATTTATTATAGGTCTCATTGGTATGTTGTCTTTGTGTATTATTGGATAGGCTTTTGCAGTTGGTATTTCATTGTCGTAAGGTTCGTAGATTCTGTTTCTGTAAGTAAAAAATGTATTTTTGAGTAGGGTTTTTAGATTCCTTTGTACACTGTTGGTTGGATCTTTACGTATGATTCGGAAGGTATTGTCTTTAAAACATTCTTTAGTTTTTGATATGTATTCATCTTTATCGATGATAACCGTGGTGTTGCCTTTATCTGCTTTCGTTATAAGAAGGTTGTTCTGTGTGATTTTATTTTTAAGTTTATTAATTTAATGTGTGCTTTATTTGCAATATTATTGTTTGAGTTGTTGTTACTAATTTTGTTAATGTACTGTGGTAGCTTTTTTATGATGTCATGTCTAACTTCTTCACGTAAGTCGTGTGGAATCTTTTGTATGGCTTGTTCGGTTTCTGTGACGGTAGTTATGATGTTCTGAAAAGCTGACATGTTGCCCCAATTATGTTTGGGTCCCTTGCTCAATATATCAGTTTCTGTTTCGTTAAATAGAATTTTAGTGAGATTCTTCACTGGTGACTGAAAACTGTGTTCAATGATTCTGTTAGGGTGAGTTGGAGTATTCATGTTCGTAGTTGAGATCGTTGGTTTCATTTTGAATGGCTGTTTTAGGGTCTCTAGTTTCTTGTTCAGAGTGTTCTGTTTTTTTTCTGTTTTTTCTTTTTTCTTTTGTGGTGTGTTGGAAGTGATCCCAGTAGCTGTATGGGAGCTCTTGGGATGCCTTCAAATGCAGTTGGTATAGTTCGTTGTTCAGGTGCTGTTTTTTGTGATAAAAGAATTTTATTTCTGCTTTTAGCCAAAGTCTATTGGTCCTTTTTAGTGTGTTGCATGTTTGGGTAGTGGAACTATGTTTTTTATTATATTTGCTGAGAAATTTGGGGGTTAAATCATTTGCAAGGCATTCTTTCAGAAATGCAATGCTTTTGGTTGCATTCATTAGTTTGATCTTAGTGTTCCGGTATTTGTATGCGCTTCGTTTTGCCTGGTTGGCTGTTGTATCTTGATTTATTAGTTTCATTTTCCGTATTGATAGTTCTTGTATAGTATAGATAAGAAAAGTTCCACCTTATCAATACAAGTTTTATTTATATAAGATCCTACTTACAGTACCGGTTTCGACTTTTTATACAGTCATCCTCAACTGTACATTAATACCATCACATAAGTCAAAGTTGGTTAATATGCCTTGCCTAGTAGAAGAGTCATAATAATGGAATGTGTCCAATGTTCAAATTGGGCATGTTTCAAAGTAAAAGCTGGCTATATATACAATCTAAAAATGAGTGTGGGTGTATATTTTAGGGCTAAAATTCGTGTGGATTAACTTATTTTAAAAGTACAGGTACTTAAACACTTTGTAACTATTTGATGATAATAATAAATATAATCAATAAAATATCATAAAAATTGCCAACGCCGAGTGTTGGGCGGCGGGAAATAACCTGACTCCCTAAGGGGGCCAACGGCTTCGGGCGAATGAGCCCCTTTGGGTGGGGTGATGGTCCCCACAGTGGAGGAAATGCCACTGGAATCCATTATGCAGCGTCTGTTCTCCAGGTTAGGGGCGGCTGCACAAGGCGTCTGTACTCCAGAGGAGCGGCCTCATTATCACCTCACTGGATCACATCCAGAGTTGTAATTCGGGACCTAGTCCCACACAGGTGACACCTTGACAGTCAACCATGGAAGGTCTTTTAAGGAATACTCCACCGGCTGGACCAAGAGTTCAGAGAAGGCAGCATTCGGATACGGTGGGCTGCCACCTGAAAGATACCGTGAAGTCGGAGGCACGGAAATACCCCAGTACTACATACACGAATGAGACAAAATCAAGAATCAAACCAAAGCAGATAACATACTTCTCTACACACAACATAAACTCACTCATGCAAACCGGTAAACTAAAAGTGATCACCGACATAATGGACCAACACAAAATTCTTATCATGGGATTACAGGAAATTAGAAACACTGACCAGGATGCCTTGGAATCTCAAGGGTACAGACTTTATAAAGGTATACCCGGGAAGAGAGTGATGAAGAATGTCCCAGAATTTGGAACAGGATTTTTGGTCAGCCTTAAAATAATAAACTCAGTTCAAGAATTCAGATCACAGTCTCCACGACTCTCAACGCTCACCTTAAAGGCATCTAATAAAATCTATACTATAATAAATGCCCATGCTCCCACTAATGATAAAAACAACTCCTCAAAAGACCAGGAGGAAACAGGAGAATTTTGGGACCTATTGGACCAGACCATAGATAACATCCCCAAACACCATATAAAATTATTAATAGGCGACTTCAACGCTCAACTAGGCAGAGAAAGAAAATACCGTGACATCATCGGAAAATGGCCAGCACACAAGAAAACAAATAAAAATGGAGAGAGACTAGTTGACCTGTGTAGAAACCATAATTTAAACTCAAAATCTACATGTTTTAAGAGGAAACCTCAAAAACTCAAAACATGGAAACACCCTGACTACACTAAAGGAGAATGGCAACTGGACCACGTCTGCATGGACAAATACCACCACAAAGAGATCTATAACGTCAAAGTCCTCCGAGGAATAGACACAGGTTCAGATCACTACGTAGTTAAAATTAAAATTAAACTCACTCCCCAGAGGAGACAACAAAAGCAAGCCCTTAAAACTAAAAGAAAAATAGATCCTACCCAGCTAATCAACAACAAAAATTACCAGAAAGCAACTGAAAAAATAAAAATCACAGACAAACTTGAAGACTTAGTACACAACCTTAAACAAATTGCAGAAGACCTAGCTCCAATTAAACCACGTAAAAAACACCAATGGTGGAACAGTGAATGTGATGAAACAGTGGAGAAAAGACATCAGGCATGGCTATTACATCAGTCCCAAAAGACAGAAATATCCTATCAAAAGCTAGTAAAACAGAGAAAAGAAACTACCCAAGTCTTAAGAAGAATAAAAAGACAACATCATAAGGACACCCTGCAGTTAATTGAAGAACAGTTCAGTAAAACTAAATCAAGGGACTACTACAAAACCTTCAGAAAGCAGCTCCAAAAATATGAACCCCCGACCCTACTGATGAAGGATGAAGATGGTAAGCTGGCCCATAACAATAAAGACAATGCAGAAATTCTGGCTAAACATTTCAACAAGCTTTTAAATTGTGAGGAACCTACAGAACTCCTTCATTTGGACACCAACACCCCGATAAAAACATCACCAGAAAACATCAATCCCCCCACAATAAAGGAAGTCTACCAAGCTCTGAATAAATTAAAAAACTACAAAGCGCCAGGAGAAGATCAGACCTTTGCGGAAATCTGGAAATATGCAGGAACCTCAGCAAAAGTTGCCCTCCATCAACAACTTGTCTCTATCTGGATTAAAGAAGAACTACCAGAACACTGGACAACAGCCCTCATTCATCCTCTGCACAAAAAAGGGGACAAAACCGACCCTAATAACTACAGGGGAATCTCTCTCCTAGACATAACATACAAAATATTTTCAATAATCATCCTTAATAGGATAAGTTTACAACTTGAGAAAGAACTAGGAGAATATCAAGGAGGTTTCAGACCCTGGAGGAGCTGTCCTGATCAGATCATGAGTCTTAAGTTGATAATGGACTATAACAGGAGAAGAAGCAGAGATATGGTGATAACATTTGTAGATTTCAAGAAAGCTTATGATTGCATCCATAGAGAATCTCTGTTTAAAATTTTAAGGCACCTTGGACTACACCCCAAATTAATAAACATGATAAAATTGACTCTCACCAATACCAAGTCAAAAGTGAAGTTTAGGGGGGAAACATCAGAGACATTTGAAATTAAAACTGGACTACGGCAGGGAGATGGGCTCTCACCACTATTATTTAACTGTGCTCTAGAAATGGTAATGAGGGAATGGTTTAGAAAATGTCCCCCCAAAATAAAGATTGGCCGAAAAATCAAAACAAATTGCCTGGGTTTTGCTGACGATTTAGCATTACTAGCAGTTGACATAAAAGAAGCAAAAACCCAGATATCAGAACTTCAAAACATTGCAAATAAAATTGGCCTCAAAATATCATTTGAAAAAACAGAAATTATGCCCCAAAAACCAACACAGCTAAAAGAAGTCACCATAAATGGTAATAAAATCAAAATAGTAACTCAGTTTAAATATCTTGGAGAAGTAATAACACATAACTTAAATGAAAAAATCTCAATCCAAGTAAGAACAAATAGATTAGCTAAAGCACAAAAATTAACATGGGATATCTACAAAAAGAAATGTCTATCAATAAATACAAAAATAAAACACTACAACACAGTTATAAAACCGGAAGCTACATATGCAGCAGAAACACTCTTTTACCTGAATAAACAATCAAAGACTGACAGACTTCAGAAAATTGAAAGGAGGATTGGAAGAACCTGTATCAACAAAAAATATCAGAAAGATGGACAGTGGCGGTTAATACCTAACAAAGTCGTGTACAAAGAGCTAGAACCCATTACAGATACTATGCGTAAGAGGAGACTGGGATTCTTTGGACATATCATGAGGATGCAGGACTCGAGACTTCTGAAACAACTAGTACAACACAATCTCGTCTCAAAAAATACCACAACAGGATGTAAATGGATCAGAGAAGTAAGAGAGGATCTGAAGGAAATAGGCCTTACAACAGAAGACACCAAAAATAAGATAAAATTGAATACAAAACTCAAGAATACAAACCTCCGCTTTACCCTTACACAGAACAAACCAACAACACGCACATTTTCAACTGAGGAAAGGGCACGAAGATCGGAGCGTCTGAAGAAGTACTGGGAGGACCGCAAAGCCCGAACAATCCCTTCAAAGAGACCTGAACGACGGACTGACTAAAGTGATCCTATGTGGTCATAAAAGAAGAAGAAGAAGAAGAAGAAATGAAAATATTCAAAAACTTCATAAAATACTTGAAATAAATTAATATTACTCAAAGTAATGTATCGAAATGTCCGCAGTATGGGCGCCAGAGTTCACCAGAATCGATCCCTCGGATTTTGATAGAGCATGATAAACTTTATATTCCAGGGCGTGTACATAATGCTGCGTACTGGTACATCTGTTGCAGGCCTTACCTAACCTGAAAACGACTAATAGGTAGGAACTGCACCTAGGTTCATCAATAACTCCACTGATTCTAAAGTAGCTAACTATATTCTTAACAAAATCCGTACATGAGCACCTCATCAACACACAAAATTATACATATATTACACACACAAAATATTGCTGGAAGACTCCATATTTACAACAACAACAATGAAAACAGTGGGAAAACAAAAGTGAGAACTAAACTACCATTTGTAGATAGTCCGATGAGTCATACAAATTACCTGGGTCCAATATAGCAATGTTTTTCCACTCGTCGTTCAAAAAAAATTACTCATACCTACATATGTGGATATCTCCCAGCTTACAAATATAAATGACAAAATATACAAATGAAATACTGATAATAATAATAATAATAATAATAATAATAATAATAAAAAATCGAATACTGACAATAATATCTCTCACTTATACATATAGTGTGAGGGTGTGATATATGTACTATCACAACTTTAAACTCATTTTAATGAAGTGTTCCTAGTCATTATAATGGATTTTAACATGAACTGTACATTTTAATATGTGATTTTAATATGTACTATATATTTTAAAGTGTTTATGTACCTGTACTTTTAAAATAAGTCAATCCATATGAATTTTAGGCCTAAAAGATATACCCTCTCTCATTTTTAGATTGTATATATACTTACTTACTCACTTACATGTAAATAACAGCCGAGGATGACTGCATAAAAAGTCGAAACCGGTACTGTAAGTAGGATCTTATATAAATAAAACTTGTATTGATAAGGTGGAACCTTTCTTATCTCTAATATACGAGAACTATCAATACAGAAAATGAAACTAATAAATCAAGATACATTAACAATGATACGGAAGTCAAGAGTCCCTTATATACGTTAATGCCTAAGCTATTAAAAACAGTCAATCCAAAGTAAAGTCCCACGAATATTTAAATTCATTAAATCAAAAACTCCCATTATCCCACCGAATACTAAGCCTGCACTTGTCCCTCCAAACAATTCCCCTCCCACATTAACACCGACATGTAATGCTCCGCCCACTTCCGCTTCCCCGCAGCATGCCCCCCCTCCCTCTATCACACTATTACAACACGCGAAGTAGGAACTCCAAACAGACCAACGCTGCTAATACAGTAAGATAGATATACTGTATATATGGCATACGAGTAAGTACCCACTTTACATATTACACAATTCTTGGACATTAACATACGATTTAAACACACACGTCAAACATGTCTTTTTGTTCTTTTACAGTATAACCACATTCTATTCATCGATGTTCCACATCTTCTAGAAGGACTACATTTTCACGTGAAAATCAAACATAACCTGTCAAATACTTGAAATAAACTAGTCTCATAGCAGCCTCAACCAGCACACTAACGTCTGTTTGTAACGGTTATATCAGATAATATTTTAGACCAATCAACTTAATGAGGATAACATCATAACATTCGCCTTTTCTCTTAACCAATCTTTTAATGTTGGAACGCAAAATATTAAAAACATTCACCCTCAAGTTTACGTTGGCAACTGCCGCAGCGAATATATGCTGACTTTTATAACGAAGAGGATCCACGTCAGTACCAGACATGTGCTGTTTTTAGAACTTTACATTGACACAAATTCTCTTTTAGACAAGATTTTAAATTAGTTTACAATAATTTTAGCATGTGTTGTATGTCCCAATATCATATTTTATAACCACTATTCTGTAAAGTTAATATCATAAGAAATCACAGTTCAATTTTTACAAATTATAAATGTCATTGTCCTTTAAACAATGTTTGTTTTAAGATTAAATTAATATGGCTGATGATGCCCAATAAGAAGGGCGAAACATGTCCCCATAATATTAAGATTTTCTATGTCTAAACAACCACATAACGTGGTACTAATTGTATTGAATAGGTGGAACAATAAATGTACTCCTTTTGTAAACTAAGTGAGATCGCTGTTTTCAATACGGATCAAAAATGAAAGTGATGATTTGTTAACCATTACCGTGGTACCGTAATACTTCCTTCGTTTAAAGGAGTTAATTTCTGTGTCCTTATGCATTTTAGATTATTATTTGAATGATTTCAATATTACTTATGTGCATACGAGCCATGACGCAGCATGTGCACTACCTATGAGCTTTTCGCCTTGGGTGCTGTTTGATGCAGTATGTGCGTCATGACTGGTAATGTTGACTGAGGAAAATAATGTTTTGTTCGATTGTAGAACTTCTTTACAACAGGAAAATAAGTTTTTGAACATTTCACACAAAAATACCGTGCAGTAGAATCTTATTATTGCTGTGTGAACAATGTATACTTACAATAATCCATAAACAAAAACACAGGGAGGCATGCCATTGTTTGTGGTCAATTATTTCTGTCTATTGTGGAATTCCACGAAACATTTCTCAAGGCACAAGCCTGGCTGTCCTGGACACTCGCTCCAGTAGAACATGCTGTTCCTGTGCCGCCCCCCTTCGTAACACTGTTTGCACAGTTTCCTCAGTGAAGTCCATTCTCCTTAGCTGCACATTTACTGGCAAAATGAGTCCCTGTAGGCGGTGTGAGAGATTTTGGGAGCCTACAAAACGGTGGCCTGTAGTCAGCTGGTAATAACTCCTCAATTATCGCCAGTCAGAAGTCTTAGAGTGGTACCTTCTTTACAGAGAACTTGTTATATAGCATGTAGGAATTGTATAATATCATTTCAACCACATGAATTCCCAGTTTTCAATACCACTTCACTGTTTTTCTTGTGAAAGGATAGCAGGAAATCATTTGGTCATGGCGATCTGTGTCTGACATATGTCTATTATACTCCACTATTGCTTTAGGCTTCAGTTTTTTGGCCCCTTTCTTGTTGCTGACCTCCACCATGTCAAGCTCATATTCTGTGGAAATGAATCGTACCTCACGCTTATCCTGCCACTTTCCCACGGCTATGCCGTTAGCATAAAAGCAGACAACTTCGCCAACTTTTAGTTTGCTCTTAACTACGCTGGCTGGTGCAGATAAAGAATAGCTATTATAGAAATTGTCCATACAGAGTGCATATCCTAAATTTAGCCGGCCTTGCATAAGATGGAGCACTACATTTGCAGCATGGCCTTTCTCACCTAAGTCGTCTGTTATTCTGGTGTAGACAGTAAAATTTATAACCGTTCCATCCGGCTCCGTGAGCATATAGAGCTTGATGCCGTATTTTTGTCTCTTATTTTTTTTTGAAATGACAAAACATAAGCCTACCATGTATTTGCACTTGGGACTAGTTTCGACGCTGTGTTGGCGTCATCATCAGCCAAAAAATGGGAAAATAGGCCAGTGTGTAGGCATATTACACAAGGTGTTACATTAAACAATACAAATCTTGCAAGGAGATAAAAACATGGATGAATATAGAAACAAATGAATCGTTGAGAAAGCAAAAGTTATACATGTTAAAAAATAACCTTAACCACACATCTTGCAGTGCGAAAATATTCTTCTTGAATGATTGCTGAGTATAAAACACACGCACACACATTTCTGAAGAGCCAGCAGGCAGGACAAAGTAAAGTGAAACCTTAAGAGTTCTTCTTGAGAAGAGTTCATCATTTTTCTATGTTCCGATTAAATAATGAAGTCTCCCTTGAGTTCCTGATAAACATACACAACAGGAAATTCTCCTTCACTCTCAACAATAGCTATTCACTCTCAACAATAGCTATAAAGACCAACGGTAAATTTCATTTTTCAAAGACGTGAAAGCATGATCTTGAACGTGATGTAGGCCTAACTCCTTTCATTTAACCCATTTTTTACACAAGGTGTTACATTAAATAATACATCTCACGAGGAGATAAAAACAGGGACGAATGTAGAAACACATGCATCGTTGAGAGAGCAAAAGTTGTACATATTAAAAATAAGCTTAATCACACAACTTGCAGTGCGAAAATATTTGAATTTGAAAGATTCTTGAATAAAAGACGCTGAATTTGAAAGATTCTTGAATAAAAGACGCACGCGCACACACTTCTAAAGAGCCAGCAGGCAGGAAAAAGTAAGGTGAAACCTTAAGAGTTCTTCTGAGAAGAGTTCATCATACTTTCAATGTTTCGACTAACTAATGAAGTCTCGTTTGAGTTCCTGATAAACATACACAACAGGAAATTAAACAATACACATCTTACAAGGAGATAAAAACAGGGAAAGTTATACATATTAAAAATAGTCTTAACCACACATCCTGCAGTGTGAAAATATTTGTCTTGAATGATTCCTGAATACAAAACACACGCACATACAATTCCGAAGAGCCAGCAGGCAGGAAAAAGTAAAGTGAAACCTTAAGAGTTCTTCTGAGAAGAGTTCATCATTTTTTCTATGTTCCGACTAGCTAATGAAGTCTCCCTTGAGTTCCTGATAAACATATACAACAGGAAATTCTCCTTCACTTTCAACAATAGCTATAAAGACCAACGGTAAATTTCATTTTAAATATTGTGCAGAGACGTGAAAGCTTGATTATGAACATGATATAACTCCTTCATTTAACCCAATTTTTACACAAGGTGTTACATTAAACAATACACATCTTACGAGGAGATGAAAACGGGGCCGAATGTAGAAACAAATGCATCGTTATGCATATTAAAAATGAGCTTGACCACACAACTTGCAGTGCGAAAATATTTGCCTTGAATAATACCTGAATACAAAAACGCACGCGCACACATTTCTAAAGAGCCAGCAGGCAGGAAAGAGTAAGGTGAAACCTTAAGAGTTCTTCTGAGAAGAGTTGTATTTTAAATACTGTGTAGAGATGTGAAAGCATGAACTTGAACATGATATAACTTCTTCATTTAACCACCTATGAAAGTCACTCTCTATATTACATAGTTTCAATAACACACCATTCTGTAGATGCACAAAATAATCTTGTAATCTTCACAGGTCCGGTATTCAGCTCGACAAGAATATAAAATTGGTATTCAGGAATACGTTTTTGAGAGTTTGGAGGTTGAATGTGCCAGTATTTGTGGTGTATTGTTGCAGTGTTACGTGTAGGGGGGGGGGCAGGTTTCTGTGATGTTTATTGCGGGACATGAGGCGGAAAAGCTATGTCGCGAGATGAAGAAGAAAACAGAGCGTGTTGTATAGTTTAGGTCTGGGGAGCGGCCATTGTTGGATTAGGAGGGGGGAGGGGAGGAGTGGAAGGAAGGGAAGTATGGAGGGTGATGTAGTGAAAGTGTGTGGCGTGACAAAGTATTATGCATAATCTGAAAGACCGATCTGTTTTTCGGGATATTCATGTTTTTGAAAAATTCAATGAGAAAGTCGAATAGGATCTTTGGTTTCTCTGAGATATCATTTAAGTTTAGGTTGGGATTGAAATATTGGTCTAAATGAATATAGAGGTTTTCAGTGACGTCTAGGAGAGAACCTTTGTTTAGAATATCTAGTACCTCAAGATCTTGATTTATTTCAGTAAAGTTGTGCTTAAATTCTTTTATATGTAGGCCGACCGCGGAAAAACGGTTGTGTTTTATGGCATTGACATGTTCTGCATATCTGATTTTAAAGCTGCGTCCTGTTTGCCCTAGGTAAGAACTTTTGCAGTCTTGGCAAGAAAACTTATATACACCTGATTTAGAAAAAGGACTATTTTTATTTATTGATGAAGAGTTGTGTAGAATCTCTGTGCTTCTATTGTTAGTACGAAAGGCTATTTTAACGTTGTGTTTTTTAAGGACGTTAGTGACGTTGTAAATTTCTTTATTGAAGGTAAATGTGGAAAACGTGGCAGTGCTAGTATTGTCTTTTATTAGGGTGGTTTTTGGGCGGTGTCTGAATTTATTGATTATTCTTTCAATAAAGGATTCATTATATCCATTGAATTTTGCTATAGAGCGGATGGTGTTCAATTCTTTATTTAAGTTTTTTCTTGACATCGGAATTTTGAATGCTCGGTCTACTAAGCTATTATATGTAGCCGCTTTGTGTGTTTGGGGGTGTAGTGAGTCATTTCTTATAGTAGTGGCCGTTTGAGTGGGCTTTCTATAGATACTATATGGGAACGAAGAGGGGTGCCTATTGATTGTTAGGTCTAGGAAGTTGATGGAGTTGTTTGTCTCTGATTCTAAGGTAAATTTAATGTCATGATCAATGTTATTAAGGTTTTTGAGGGTGGATGGTGCGTCTATGGAGCGTTCATCTAGGATTATAAATGTGTCATCTACGTACCTCGCCCAGAATTGGATATTAGCAAATTTGGTGTTATTGTCGATGGCGGTGTGCTCTAGGAAATCAAGGTAGATCTCTGCTAAAATTCCTGAGGCTGGTGAACCCATAGCCAAACCATCTTGTTTGTAAATGATCTTATCGAATGTGAAGTAGTTATTGTTAATTAGTAATCTTAGTATGGTCATAAAGTCTTGAACTTCTAGTTTACTTAGTTGATTGTTAGCAAGTAAGTTCTTTTCGATGATCGGGAATAATGAGTTGGTTTTTATACTGGGATACATGTTGACTATATCAAAGGAGTGCATTGAATGATATGGTTGAAGCTTGAAACTGTTTAGTTTGTTCACTAATTCTATAGTGTTCCTGATAGATTTATTTGATGAGAATTTATAATGTTTATTAAGAAATTGTTGGATAAACTGAGATAATTTATATAAGGGGCTTGGTCTGTAGTTTATTATGGGTCGAATAGGGACACCGGTTTTGTGGATTTTGGGTAGTGCTTTAGCTGTTGGTAGGCCTGGGTTCATGGTAATTAACTTTTGTTTTTCTTGCTCAGTGAGGAGAAAAGATGTGCTTTTTAGAATTTGTTTCAGTTGCCTTTGAATTGATTGTGTTGGGTCCTTCTTAACTATCGAAAAGGAGTCATTATCTAAGAAAGTTTTGGTTTTTTGAATGTAATCTGTTTTATCCATAATGACTGTTGTGTTGCCTTTGTCGGCCTTTGTAATGATGAGGTGGTTGTCTTTGACTTTCTTTTTAAGATTGAGAATTTGTTTTCTTTCAGTAAGGGAATCTTTGTTGATTTTGGTGATAAAGGTCGCAGTGCGATTTTTTGAGAAAAAACTTTTGTTTAATTGTTTTTTTACATCCATTCTGAGTTCGTCTTGTAGTTCATGTGGCATTTTGCTGATAGCAACTTCTGATTCAACTACGAGTTTGGAGGCTGTAAGGGCCGAGTTGAAACAAGGCCAGTTGTGCTTTGGACCTTTCGAAAGAATTCTTATATCGTCCTCATCTAAGTTGGTGGTGGAAAGATTAATTACTGGTGGGTGGAATTGTTGTAGTGTGTCCTTAGCGAGGTTTTTCCACATTTACCTTCAATAAAGAAATTTACAACGTCACTAACGTCCTTAAAAAACACAACGTTAAAATAGCCTTTCGTACTAACAATAGAAGCACAGAGATTCTACACAACTCTTCATCAATAAATAAAAATAGTCCTTTTTCTAAATCAGGTGTATATAAGTTTTCTTGCCAAGACTGCAAAAGTTCTTACCTAGGGCAAACAGGACGCAGCTTTAAAATCAGATATGCAGAACATGTCAATGCCATAAAACACAACCGTTTTTCCGCGGTCGGCCTACATATAAAAGAATTTAAGCACAACTTTACTGAAATAAATCAAGATCTTGAGGTACTAGATATTCTAAACAAAGGTTCTCTCCTAGACGTCACTGAAAACCTCTATATTCATTTAGACCAATATTTCAATCCCAACCTAAACTTAAATGATATCTCAGAGAAACCAAAGATCCTATTCGACTTTCTCATTGAATTTTTCAAAAACATGAATATCCCGAAAAACAGATCGGTCTTTCAGATTATGCATAATACTTTGTCACGCCACACACTTTCACTACATCACCCTCCATACTTCCCTTCCTTCCACTCCTCCCCTCCCCCCTCCTAATCCAACAATGGCCGCTCCCCAGACCTAAACTATACAACACGCTCTGTTTTCTTCTTCATCTCGCGACATAGCTTTTCCGCCTCATGTCCCGCAATAAACATCACAGAAACCTGCCCCCACCCTACACGTAACGCTGCAACAATACACCACAAATACTGGCACATTCAACCTCCAAACTCTCAAAAACGTATTCCTGAATACCAATTTTATATTCTTGTCGAGCTGAATACCGGACCTGTGAAGATTACAAGATTATTTTGTGCATCTACAGAATGGTGTGTTATTGAAACTATGTAATATAGAGAGTGACTTTCATAGGTGGTTAAATGAAGAAGTTATATCATGTTCAAGTTCATGCTTTCACATCTCTACACAGTATTTAAAATACAACTCTTCTCAGAAGAACTCTTAAGGTTTCACCTTACTCTTTCCTGCCTGCTGGCTCTTTAGAAATGTGTGCGCGTGCGTTTTTGTATTCAGGTATCATTCAAGGCAAATATTTTCGCACTGCAAGTTGTGTGGTCAAGCTCATTTTTAATATGCATAACGATGCATTTGTTTCTACATTCGGCCCCGTTTTCATCTCCTCGTAAGATGTGTATTGTTTAATGTAACACCTTGTGTAAAAATTGGGTTAAATGAAGGAGTTATATCATGTTCATAATCAAGCTTTCACGTCTCTGCACAATATTTAAAATGAAATTTACCGTTGGTCTTTATAGCTATTGTTGAAAGTGAAGGAGAATTTCCTGTTGTATATGTTTATCAGGAACTCAAGGGAGACTTCATTAGCTAGTCGGAACATAGAAAAAATGATGAACTCTTCTCAGAAGAACTCTTAAGGTTTCACTTTACTTTTTCCTGCCTGCTGGCTCTTCGGAATTGTATGCGCGTGTGTTTTGTATTCAGGAATCATTCAAGACAAATATTTTCACACTGCAGGATGTGTGGTTAAGACTATTTTTAATATGTATAACTTTCCCTGTTTTTATCTCCTTGTAAGATGTGTATTGTTTAATTTCCTGTTGTGTATGTTTATCAGGAACTCAAACGAGACTTCATTAGTTAGTCGAAACATTGAAAGTATGATGAACTCTTCTCAGAAGAACTCTTAAGGTTTCACCTTACTTTTTCCTGCCTGCTGGCTCTTTAGAAGTGTGTGCGCGTGCGTCTTTTATTCAAGAATCTTTCAAATTCAAATATTTTCGCACTGCAAGTTGTGTGATTAAGCTTATTTTTAATATGTACAACTTTTGCTCTCTCAACGATGCATGTGTTTCTACATTCGTCCCTGTTTTTATCTCCTCGTGAGATATATTATTTAATGTAACACCTTGTGTAAAAAATGGGTTAAATGAAAGGAGTTAGGCCTACATCACGTTCAAGATCATGCTTTCACGTCTTTGAAAAATGAAATTTACCGTTGGTCTTTATAGCTATTGTTGAGAGTGAATAGCTATTGTTGAGAGTGAAGGAGAATTTCCTGTTGTGTATGTTTATCAGGAACTCAAGGGAGACTTCATTATTTAATCGGAACATAGAAAAATGATGAACTCTTCTCAGAAGAACTCTTAAGGTTTCACTTTACTTTGTCCTGCCTGCTGGCTCTTCAGAAATGTGTGCGCGTGTGTTTTATACTCAGCAATCATTCAAGAAGAATATTTTCGCACTGCAAGATGTGTGGTTAAGGTTATTTTTTAACATGTATAACTTTTGCTTTCTCAACGATTCATTTGTTTCTATATTCATCCATGTTTTTATCTCCTTGCAAGATTTGTATTGTTTAATGTAACACCTTGTGTAATATGCCTACACACTGGCCTATTTTCCCATTTTTTGGCTGATGATGACGCCAACACAGCGTCGAAACTAGTCCCAAGTGCAAATACATGTTATAAATAATCTATAACATTTTTGTATTGAAAAGGTGGACCCTTTCTAGTTTTTCCTATCTTCCATTCTCAGTTCAATACGGACCAAAAATGAAACTCTTATGTTTAAATAAGCCTACCACGCCACAACATCATGGATTCGTCAATACACAGCTCCCTACCAGGTTCATAGACCTCTTTCATTTTATCACTTAGGTTTCACGTCACTTGGCAATGGAACCTTAATTCCCGGCCAACCAATGAAGTTTATTTGTTGCACTGAGGACGAATCTGAACTCCAAGAAATGACCCCTGAAATATTGCCTATGTTATTTGGCAGGAGATTTGGAGATGAGATATTACATACGTCTTCCTCACCTTCTGTAATGTGAGAATTGGGAGTAGACGCTCGACACACACATCCGTTATTAAAATTCTCACTCAGGTGGCTACAGTCACTTTTTACACTGTCATCACTATCAATGCTGTCACTGTCACTAGCGTTCAGGAGTGCTTCCAGACTATCATCATTTATTGCAAATCGCTTGTTTATCCCGCTAAGAAACTTCACTGTTCTCTCTTGACATTGCAGAAATGTATGCCGAATTGTAATGGCTACAGAGATTGTAACTAACAATTGATCTGATGCCCGGATGGCGTATATGTTTAATAACACCTTAACAATGCGCAGATAAGAAGTATGTTTGTTTACATACACATATTGGCGGAAATACGAGCTTTAATATTTGGCACGGAGTGTGACGCACATGTGTCGTCACCGGCACAGAGTGAAAGTGGAGTCATGGCGCATGTGTGTCATCATCGGCCACGAATGTGGTAATAATCTGTTACCTCTATAGGCCTCTGTGGAAAAAGTGTTCATATTTGTTCTCTGGAGTTTTAGACAGCCTTCTGCTGCTCTTCCTATTTGACAGCCATTTCTGCCTCTGGCACTATGGATCATCCTCATTTACCACTACATTCATTTCTGCACCATTTCTTAGTTTAGTTTAGTTTATTGCCTTTCTTATATGGCGGGGCTCAGACTATGAAGCCTGCTATTGTGCCAAACCATATTATACAATAGCTTTTTACAATTTACAGAATAATGTACATAAAATCATTTTACATATATTTCTAAAAAACACTAAAATTAATTTACTTAACCTCTATAATTTTGTATCCTTATTGATAATTAAGATCTAATTATTAAATGTTTACGTTGGCGAAATCTACTTTTTACATATTTGAGTACCACATTAAACATTTCCTTTTAAATAGCCTCGGATTGTCTATGCCTCTAATTTCAGCTGGGATTGAGTTCCAGGAACGTATGGTAGCAGGTATGAATGAGTTGTTGTACGAGTTACTGTGGTGAATGGGAATGGACAAGAGAGAACGTGTGGATGACCTTGAGGGAGCTCTATCGGAAGGGGAGAGGTATTTAAAGTCTGTTCTAAGATAGTCTGGTTTGCTTGTTTGCAGAATACTGTGGAGAAGGGAAACAGCATGGTATTTACGTCGTTCAGTCAATCTTAGCCATGACAGCTGAGAGAGGAAAGGGTCTGTTCTAAGATAGTCTGGTTTGCTTGTTTGCAGAATACTGTGGAGAAGGGAAACAGCATGGTATTTACGTCGTTCAGTCAATCTTAGCCATGACAGCTGAGAGAGGAAAGGGCTAATATGAGTTTGAATTGGGATATTTAATACGAATCGAGCACAAGCATTGTAGGCTCGCTGTAGTCGACATGAAAGTGTTTTGCTCATACTATTATAAACTACATCTCCGTTGTCAAATATTGGAAATATCAGACTCTGTACTAATAATCTTCTTGTGTGTCTTGGAAGGAAGTCCCTCATCCTTTTTGCAGTAGAATACTCGTTGACAAATTTTTGTGACATGTTCCGACCAACTTAAATATTTATCGAATACTACTCCAAGGTTCTATACATGATCGCTAAATGTTACTGGTATTCCACTGAGCATAACACTGGGTATAGACGTGTTTTGTATTTTAGCATGAGATTTATACGTGCCAATTATGATGGCCTGTGATTTTGATGGGTTCACTTTCAAGCCATGTCTGCTAGTCCAGTCATTAACATTTGCTAGGTCTTTGTTTAACTTAGTGATTGAATTGTTTAAGTCATTAGGCTTTGTGTGAATATATAACTGAATATCATCTGCATACAAGTGATATTTACAATTGGTCAGCGTCTCAGATAAGTCGTTGATGTACAATGAGAACAAAAGTGGTGACAATACTCCTCCCTGAGCCACACCCATCTTAGTGGTTTGCCACGAAGATGTATCGTTTCCTACTGATACGCGCTGCTGACAATCACTAAGATAGGAGTGTACCCAGGTTAAAGTACTGTAAGAAAATTTCAGTGCCTTAAGTTTAGCGAGTAATATGTCTCTATCTACACAATCGAAGGCTTTGCTTAAGTCCAAGAGAACAAGTATAGTCATTTGTCCTTTATTTATCGCTAGTTGCATGTCATGTCACTTTAACTAATGCAGTGGCAGTACTGTGGTTTTGTCTGAATCCCGATTGATATTTGTCAAGTAAGTTGTACTGTATTTGTTTATGTACTATTTTCTCCAACAATTTTCCTAATATAGGAAGGATACTTACAGGACGATAATCTTCGGGACTGTTGGGATGGTTATTTTTAGGGAAAGGTCGGATGATTGCATGTTTCCAATTTCAAGGAAATACTCCAGTCATGAGTGAGTTATTAATGATATGCGTGACCGTTGGAAGTATGATGTCTATGATTCTTTTTAAAAGAGACAGGTTGATTCCATCATGGCCAGTGGACCCTGACTTTATGTCACTGGGGGTCACATTATGTCTTGTTTTTGAGGATATTCTGTTAATTACTGCTGCTTTGGTCTGTTCGTCAATCTGAGAGGATTGTGAGCTAAAGTATGAGTTTAGGTTAGCTAGTGGTACATTACAGTTGTTGTCATTTGTCTTATTTTTGCATAATCCCATTTCGCAAAGAGATTTCCAGATCTGACTAGAATTTTGTGTTCAAAATATCACAAGAGTGACGTATTTTAGCATTTTTAATTAACTGTGTTGTTCTGTTTCGGAGTTTTTTATACTTTCCGAAATTGTCAGATGTAGGATATTTCACGTAATAATTATAGGCTGCGTCTCTTATTTTCATCTGGTCGTGTATTTCTTGGGACAGCCATGGGTTTGAAGGTCTCTTTACCCTAACAGTGCATAGTGGTGCATGTCTGTCATACAGAGTCAGAAGTAGTTCGTTAAAATGATTTACTTTTCCGTCAATGTCATTTATGAACTGAATGTTGTGCCATGGTGTGTTAAGAGCATCTTCAAAAAATGTGTCTTCATTAAAGTGTTTAAAATCTCTATATGTAATTAATTTCGGCTTGAATTTTGGGCACTTCAAGGAATATGCAGCGTAAACCATGTCATGTCGGGAGAGACCGGGAATGGGCATTTGTCCACGAGTTAGGATTCGGTTGGTAGTATTAGTAATTATTAGATCGAGGAGCATACGTGAGTTGGCAACATGGTGTGTACGGTTTAGGGGTAGTATTGTCAAATTAATGGATGAAAACATCTCAGTCAATCGTTTTGTTTCAGTAGATTTGTTTGTCAAGTCTGTATTAAAGTCTCCCATTAAAATCAAATGCTCATACCTGGGTGTTAGATCATGTAGGGCTTCCTCTAGATTTGTGATGTTACCAGTCTTCGGTGGACGATACACCACACCAAGCAAGCACTTCGTACCGCGAACTATGAGCTCAACGAACAAAAATTCAGGGCTATTGGAGAACTCACTGGGGGATATTAATATCACCTTCTACTTCACATCATCCCGTATATACATACTGACTCCTCCACCGAGCTTACCGCTCCTGTCATTCCTAACTAATGAATAACCATTCATACTAACAAGGGTTGCAGGTTGAGAATATTTCAGAGAATTCCGGGAAATGTGGGAGAATGCTCCGAGTGTTTACATGAGCTTATTGTAAGGAGGTAGGGTAAGGCGAAAGAATGACTTGAAGGTGATTAGCGGTACTTAGGGTGGGGGCTAGGAGATACAAGTAGTGACCTGCTTGGGACTGTGGGTTGGAGAGGTTGAAGGCATTTGTTTCCTGGTTACATGTTGCTGCCAACTTAAAATTTGGAAAAACTACACTAGATAAAATTAAGAAACTAACAATTGAAATTAATGATAAAAATGTAGGCTATAGCTTAAGTTAAAATTTTGATTAAAGTTCTATACAGCAGTATTTAGTTTACAGAATGTCGGCTCATGGTTAGCGAATACAATCGAGATCTTCGCAGTTTGACACAGGTATTTTACGAGTTCCCTGCTTAACATAAGTTATGCCATCCTTCAACCACATGTTCCGCACACTGAACTTACTTATAGCGTCCTGTAGAAGCCGCAGTCTCTCTGGGGTTAGGTCCTCTCTAATTGTTTTATTTGTATCCTTGAGTTTCTTTTTGTTTATAAACATTGCATTTCTTTTCTGGTACGAAACAAACTTCACAATTATGGGTCTTGGACTGTCAGTTTGACTTTTCCCAACCCTATGCGATCTGTCTATTTCGTCCACTGAGAGTTCCACCCCAATTTCACGAGCAATATCAATGACAATATTGTCTGTGTTTTCTCCTGCAGTTTCTTCCACACCAAACACACGCAAGCACTGTCTTCTTTGGTACTGCTCTAAACTGTCTGTTTTAATTTGCAGCTCCCTTTTTAATTCCCTTATGGTCGTGTCTCTTTCTTCCAGCGTATGCTTTAGTTCCTCGATCACACTCGTATTGAAATTTATGGTTTCTTTCAGTTGCTCTACAACTGTCTTCGTCACCTGACCGTGGATGAGGTTGCCAAGCGTGTTGAGAGTCTCCTTACTGCTCAGCGCTTCCTGCACTGCTTGCTTCACAATGGCTTCCATTGGCACCTCTTTAACTTTGGGGGGCATGGTTGTTTTTGTAAATATTTCGCTTCAGGTTTCACTGAACACTTCACGAACACTCTGATGTGAATAACTGTACAAGTCAGAGTAATGTATCACACTTGCGACTGTCAAACTGCTAAAATTCACCTCCTAATGCCGCACAAACCACGAGCCTCATATTTTGCGAGTATACTCTTACAGTCAGGAGTTTATCGAAGTAATCTTTCCACATATACTTTATCTCCTCTGGGTCTGTTATTACATTTCCACCCTCTTCCTTCACTTGTTCTGTGTGCATTTTTTCTTTTCTCTTATTTTTTATTGATCTTGACAACATCCTTTATTTTCCTGATACTTAATCTTACTTCCTTCTTTTCTATCTCTATTCCATTCTTGTCCTGCTTTCTTCTTTTGTTTAACAGTTTCATTCCATCAATGTGTCTCCTTTTCCTTCACTCTCGCCAGAAATCTTCTCTGCACAGTGTACAAATGTGTTTTTAAATTTGGTCCATTCTTCTTCTACACTTCCCATTTCTGATATACGGATGTGCTGTTTTATTTCCTCCTGAAATTTCTCTTGAATTCCTTTAATTTCCTAACTTTTATCTTCTTTTGCTATTTGCTTTATGTCGCATGGACACAGAGAGGTCTTTTGGCGACGATGGGATAGGAAAGGCTTAGGAATGGGAAGGAAGCGGCTGTGGCCTTAATTAAGGGACAACCCCAGCATTTGCCTGGTGTGAAAATGGGAAGCCATGGAAAACCATCTTCAGGGCTGCCGACAGTGGAGTTTGAACCCACTATCTCCCGGATGCAAGCTCTCAGCTGCGCGACCCTAACTGCACGCCCAACTCACCTGGTAGCTTTATCTTCTTTTGTCTTATTTCTTTTACTCTCACAATTTCACTTATTTTCAATTTTGCTACAACTACTCTGCGGTCTCCATCAAATGCTTCACATGATAGTGCTGTTACATCCTTTAACTGTTTACGATTTGTTTTCTCAACCATATTAGTTGTAGTGGCCTCTAAAATCTGTTAGTGCTTTATTTGATGGTTGAGCAGAATGCATTAGAATAACTAACGAGATTAACTCAAAAAATACTCTGCTAACTGTACCTTATAACTAGGGTTTACATCAAAGAAAGGACAATAAGTTCCACCTTTTCAATACTATATATTGTGTGAAAGTTTTACATTACAGTTAAAACATCACAACTTTTGTACATTCGGTACCGGTTTCGACAGATTCCCTGTCATCATCAGCCGAGAATAATTAAACAAAGACAAGTATAGATCATGATTCTTATGGTGTGATTACAATGGTGGATTAAAAATATACATTATATGATTAAAATAGTATATATATATATATATATATATATATATATATATATATATACACAAATAAAAGGTAAGTAAAATGGGAATGGTCATTATTCTATGAGGTGTACATCTTAATATTTCTAATTAAAAGGTTAATTTGTTAAAAGAATTTTGTTCTTGTAATATATAATTAGGTCCTATAGTGAAATATGATTGTAGGCTTAAATCTGTAATATTTTAACTTTTTGACCAGTCAATTCATTGAAGTTATGTAGCCATGTTTGACACATTAAAAAGGTAAACAAACATTTAGTCGAATGGTGTTCCACATAAAATATGTACAATAAAATTCGATTGGAGCTTCAACTTGGACTTAAGAATGGAAGAATTATATTAATGTTCAATGCAAGCAGAAATAGATGAGTTAATTTTTTTTTTTTTTTTCCACTATGTATTGATGTTGATAGTTAGAATGTCCATTGAACAGTTCAATATGTCGATTTGTATTCTGGAATGGTTTACATTATTTTGAGAAATAGTAATTGAGGTTCTTGCTAAGGTGGTACTTGAAGATCTTGTGTTGTAAGTTGTGAATACATAAATGATTTGGAAAGATCCTGATCCAAGTCGGAACCTCCGACTCACATAGATCCGTGGTGTGATCCTATTATTTAACCTTGGGCAGCGATTTTATCTAGGTCTCTGGAATGTTCTTCCTGTTAATTGAATGATGATAGGCTATGGCTGTATGGGTCATCTGAGGTTATATTGACCTTTTAATTTAATTTGATGTGTTCATGTCAGGTAGTGCTGTCAATTCTTTTGCGCGATGATCCATTTGCACTGGCAATGTTTATCGTATGATGTCCTGTTGTGGTTATACTGGCCTTCTTGTGGTTCTGGTACTTGGTGCATGTGGTCAAGTTGTGGTTAGGTGGGATCTAAATTTTTGCTGAAGTTTTTCCTCTGTGGCTTTCTTGGACTGGTGAATGTAGACACTGCTAGTCAGCTTCTTCCCCCTTGCATACATCCTTCCTGGTATCTATGAATTGAATTTTCAGCTCTAATATTGTTTTTCCCTGTAACTTCCTTGGATGACTTGTGTCATGCATGTAGTGAGTCGGCTAGTTCTGGTTGGCGAGTGTCAGTTTTAGCCTTGTGCTTGAATGTAAATTCTCATTCTTCCTGATTTTTCATTTGCTAGTTCTGGTCAATTGCTCTATGTACTGGTGCTTGGTCATTCCTACCTATAATTGTTAAATCTGTCCTCCGGTGCTGGTGTTACCTGACTGTTGTGTGGGCTTGTTTCTGAAGTCTTGGTGTGGATCATGGCTGGCTTATTGCAGAAACGATCATTCGTTTTTACCGTGTTTTCATTCTGGGACTTGGTTGTAGGTCTCGCGGCTGTCACGTGGGCATTGGTACTCGTTCATTATCTAATAAACGTGGGATCTGCCCTCATATTATACTTATTATTTCCTTACTGTCAATTTTGATGTGGATTATGGGAGTGCATTTAATCATCGTCAGTGTGGTGTGTAACGTTAATTTAGTTGATTCTGGGATCTTCAAAACTGATGGGAGGTCTTCTCTAGTGTAACCCTGAGCCTATCTGTTATCGTATGTCCATGTCCTGGCTGGTATATTTATTTTAGCTTGAGTCCTCATGTAGGCAAGGTGGTTGCAAGTCAGTATGGGATGTCTCGTAGGTGATTTAGTTCACCCTATTATTAGCCCAAGTGTTTCTTGTGGCCCGTTAGGGCATTTGTGGTCATTTCATGGATGTACCTGGCATCGACCACGTTTTCGATTGATATCCTGTCATATGAAAAACTTGTGTACTGAGAAGTGTTTCCCTTGCACCCCATAACTGTCTATATGTAGTCTCATCGATCGAACTTATTTACATTATCTCCTTCTTATTCTATGCCTTGTAATTCTGTTCCCTCTAGCTCAAACCGGTATGTTTTCTCAATTTTATATTGTCGCTTGCTTGTCATCTGACTGATCTGGGTTCTGTTCCAACGAATATGGGCTCATTTGGGATAGCTCCTGGTCAGTTGTTAAAATTCCTTGTTGTCATTGGGGTATGGAACCCAATGGATTGATTGAAGGTTCTTCTCCATCAAATCACGAGCTTTGTGATCGTGTAATCTATCAATTCTTCATCGTTTATGTCTTATTATATCCCGTAAGTTTCAACTGACTGCAAGGGTGTCTGTATTGTCTGGCATAATCTCACAGGGTGGACTGTCATTATGCCACCATATTAGTAGTCCTGGGTTTTCCAGAGGTTCTTTGAACACTTGATGGTCTTGGTAGAACACCTGCTCGTTACCTTGAAGATTACCTATATGGAGTGGAATTTTGTCTCTTGTTTAGCTGCCTTCAGTTAGATCTGGCTGGAACTATCATATTATTATCATATCTTGGTCATTTTTGCCTATCGTCCTGATTGTAATTGTTGACTGTCATGTGGTTGTTGGCCTCTGATGTTGCATGGTGATCTCTTGTGGACACACTTATGAGCTCCCCTCCATCTATTATTATATCGGTTAAGTCTCCAGTTATTGCCATTGCTTCTGTGGTTCTGGGTCAATGTTCCATGTGATCTCTGCATCATGGTTACGGACGATTTGGGTACTACGGTTTCTGATTCTTGTTCCCTCTCCTTCTGCCTTCATTCTCCTTCTGAGTTACCTGATTATCGAGTATCTTGTGTTGTGTAGAAGAGTCGATCGTTGTGGGTGAATTCTGTCCGTCACGCTGTCTCATTATTCATCATTGTTTTCCTTCGTGTATCCTCAGTCATTTCATTATTTCTGTCGGGTACCGTGATTTCCTCCCGATTCGTAGGTACTACTTAATAATGGTCTTCGACCTAGTAATTGGGTGTTTGATATCATGGTTAGATTAATTATATGCTATTTGATTTTGCTGTAGTCAAATTTTACCGAAGCTTAATACTGGATTCCATGACCCACCTTAAATAGTCAAATAATTATCTTGTGTTCTCTTATATTTTATTATCCATATTATTTCTGGAATACCTTTCGGTAAAGTCATGTTCCCGTTATCATGTAATTGAGATTTGTTCTAATACTCCATATTAGTGGATTTTTACTTCTATTTAACATAACCTCAATCGCCAAGTTGTGTTTAATGACATTTTAACTTCCACATGAGGAAGGAAAGGTAAAATCATTATTAGGATTCTGTAATGTTTCAAATGTCAATACCAGTAATGATAAATTAACCAAAGACATGTTACGTCTCACTTGTATCCGAATTTTAAGTAACATTGGAGAAATTTTCTCCCGTTATAGTAAGTAATAGTGCTTATTATAGCCCCTCATTATTTTCTAACAACTTATTAAAAAAAAGGGATCTTGGGAATCCAGTTCGTAATTAATATTTCCTAACATGGTAGGACCATTTTGGTCCCTTATAGTCTATAGAATAGTCCTGGCCTTCGCTGTTGGCTTCTGGTTATGTTGCAGCTAGATGGACGTCCAATTAACATCATCTGAACTGAAGAAGCAATTGAAGATTGGTGGTGCTATTGCTTCAACTCATCATGAACTCCTGTGGTATACTAAAGGTATTAACAACAACATTGGCATTGTGATGGCGGTACTGGCCATATCTTCATCGCGAAACTGTGCCTCCTACCAGATTGATATACCATTTGGAACTGGTGATGACGTAAAGTAAGATGCATGCTTCAGTATTATTTTCTGGTTGGTGACTGTTCTCCACTTATTATTGTAACTCCTCGTGGACATTTCTCTTGAAAAATTTATCCCTCGCATTGCTTATGTAATAATAAAAAAAAAAACCTCCATATTTTGGGACAGTGTTTGGAACGTTACCTAGAAAACTGAATTTTCTCATCTCTACATTCTGATATACCATGTCAGTTCTCTATTCTCGCCCTCCTTCGAGTTTTGCGGGAGGAGAATGTGATGTTATTAAAGAATGTGGACTCCCTCGGCAAGTAATTCAAAATTCATGTTATGTTCTGAATTGAAACGAGTGTGCATCGGAGCGCATCCTGTTGGCGTTCCTCGTAAACAAAGTCCTACCCAGTTGGCGTTGGTGGACAATCAAGTAAATTATTGAGACGGACAAATGAAAAATTATATTAGTTGTCTATACTGTGATGGAGTCTGCTTCAGATGGAATGTTGTGTTTCTTGCTAAAAAGGATGGGAAGAGAAAAAGACTATGATCCCGGCTAAGGATCATTGTTGGATAAAGGGTTGTTCACCCTTTCTTGCAACGGCACCTGCCGACGATCTTATTTTCCTTTTTTTAATGTGGGACAAGTTGTTTTCTTCTACGGCAATTTAGGCCTAGTAATGTTTAAGTATATATTAATTTGTGGTATTTATTCCGGAACCTCTAACCAAATGTACCGATTGATATGCGTAAATTTGGTGTAAATTTTATCGCACTGTGAACTAAATCTCATATTCTATTGACTCTATTCGAAGTCACAATATCCGCTAAAATCAATGTTTTCTTCTACTATCATCATTATATGAAAGTTAAATACTATTTCCCTATTTAATCCTTGGTAGAGTTAATTTAAGACCTGTTAACATCCTCGTGTAAGTGAGGTTAGGCCTAAAATGGATAGTGTTGTACAGCTTCACATTTATTTCTTCTTATGTAACCGTAACCTCAAAATTATTATGGTACCTTGCCTCAGGCTTGTTTTTTCGATACGTTACATTTGGTCTTGGCTCTTGTTTTGGTTGTTGCCAGCTTCTCACGTTTTTTGATGATAACTTGTTTTTAAGGCCTTCCCTTGTTTTTTGTCAACTACGAGTGACTTCAGATGTTACCCAAAAAGATGATGACTGGATAACTTTTTCCTGTGGACCTTTAGCTTGTGACTTCGTGGCAGAATCCTAACTGATCATCAAATTTGATCTGACTCAAACTTAAATTATTTTCACGTGTATTCTTGATCCTTAAATGTTGAGAGATTGTTTCTTTTATTCTGATATGATATTACTAGTCTCACCGAACTGAAGTAATTTTGGGGTTCCGGATATTATTTTCTCTTTAGTAATAATCTATTTCTTCTAGTTAGAATTTAAGTAAATATTTGGTTTCCTTCGGTTCGAGGTACCTCATTCAAGACTTTTAAAATTTGATTATCAGCAAACTCAGCATCCCTAGTTAATCAGTTGAGCTCACTAATTTTACTTAGTAACAGATATTAACATTTAAGGCTGTTCCTTTATTACATATGTGATACTTAAATTCAAATAGATTTATTAAATTAATTTATTTTAACTGGTGTTCTCATTTCATAAGATATAGGTAAGAGAGCAGAAATTTTAATACTAGTTCCAGGCCTTTAATAATCCACTTTTGGAGTGGGCTTCTCCCTTCCACAATAAATTATTGCCACTGGTAAGTATATTTCTTATGTGACAAATATCAGTGAAATATATTATTAAATATGTAATATTCATAAAATATGTGTAGTATTACTGTTTGTATACTCCTCTTATGGTTATCATGAGACAATAAATACCTCCACAATGTCATCGTTGTTGCTTTAGATAATTTATATTGTCTACTGTTTTGACGTATCAATAAGGGTATGCACTGTAAATCCTGGAGTATGTATTGCGCTCGTGTCCTGAAAATGAAACAAATTAAGTTAATGTGGAATCTGTCTTTAAACCCCTGTTAAGTAACACAAACAGTACGGTAACTTTTTTATATTGAGAAGGACTGTTCAACTTCACAGTAAATCACTGGTACATATTTTAAAAGATAAAACTAGCTGGATGAAATATCTTCCCGAGACTCTTCTTGTTGGCAGATGAAACAGATGAAGAGCTTGAATAACCTAGATTTCGTTTCAAGATTGCATGGAATCTGTTAAAAACTTTGACCAATGGAATGCACCTAGTGAGAAACGATTAGCGCTCTTGTATGCAGTTGAGGCATTCCGACCTACTGAATTTCACAGACAAAGAGTTCCCAATTTTAAAACAATTTGAAAGCCAACTTTAGCAATTGAAGTTCATCAACTAGTCTGAGAATTAAACAAGCTGTAAAGAATATGTAAAATAAATCAAGTCAATGAATGTATTCGCAGTAATGTTGGACCCATCAGCCAATGGCGGCCTAGCTTTCCTGTGAGCTACACTGATCGCAGAGATATTAACGATATGGAAATATTGTGCAATAGCCACGGTTATGCGGTTATTGTCTCAGCCCATGTTGATTAGGAAGATACTGAAGATGAAGATCAAAATGAGAAGGAAGGATAACGGAAAAGGAAAAAGACAGATGTCCTAATATTGCCACCATGATGGCCTACTTCACATCGTATACTCTATAGATCAATATCCACAGGACTCTACCTACCATCAGCGGTAGGAATAGCCGCCAAGAGGTTCTGGAGCCAGGTGTCTCGACACTGAAGGTACTTCAATCGCAACTCAGCTTCAGAGAAGAGCTGCATGCTCCGCAGGTAGCCTACTACTTGAAGGCATCCTTGAAGTTGCAGATCAGTGCGAAGTTGTGCTAGCAACTGGTGCAGCATCATCAACCAGGATGACTCAACATCTTTGACGATACTCTGGAATAAAGTACAATGTTGAGAAAAAGAAAATACAAAGATAGCTTATGCAAGTCAAGGTCAGGTGGCAGATTCCCTTATTAAACGAATTCAAAGAACTTGGTAAATGACCCCTTTCCCTAATTACTCTTCCTCTAAATGAATAAATGCCTTTGCTGGGGGTACGTAATGTTTACTGTGCACTATGTCTTCTGGTATAAGCTAGAGCAATTTTGTTACTTTCATTTATATGTCTCAGTCTTATGCTTGGCTTTGACAATATGAAAGTGACTGAGGTGTGAGCGATGCTAGTAACACCATTCCTTATGCAGCCAGTTCCTGCTATGAATGGTGTGAAAATGTTGCTCATAGGGTCGGTTGGTGCATACATTTCAGTGGGTTTGGCGCAATGATAAGTAATAGCAATTTCTGGCTCAGTGAGGAAAGCAAGGAGAAACTACCTCACTCCTCATTTCCCTAGTACGCCTCTTAAGTGATGCCTAGGCCATCTATGAAAGCTGATGGCGGAGCTGTTGAGGATCCAACCAGCCTTCGGGCTGAGGACTAAACATACATACATAGATACATACATACATACATACACATAAATGAATACTCGTCCTTTCATCTTCATATTATGGTCCTTCCGACCTTTAAAAGCTCCACTCAAACTTATTCATCTAATAATGTCATTCCATGCCATCTCTCCACTGACAGCTGGGAACATACTGCGTACTCTAAAATAAAAGACTAGGATTTCCACCTTTTCTATTCTAATCACACTTTGCGATTACATTACCTAACAAACAAACTTGGCAGCATATGTTTCGTCTCATGAGAGACATCTTCAGCTGCTCGTTAATAGCTTACATTAAAATGGACTTAGACAAACACAGAATAGTAAAAAAAAAATATCTAAGATTCCTGAAACCTAATAACAAGCATGCACCGAGTACACTAGAATCAAACTGGTGCTTAGAACTAATGACCAGAGTCTTGAGACAGAAAAAACACACCATTCATTTCATCATGCTCCATTTAAAAAAGTTACACTTTAAAAGTCTGTCCTTAAAGTAGAACTGCCCTTATAAAATGGTTATTTATATGAACCCATTACAGTCAAAACGGGTTAAGACGTCCCTCTCTAGCGTGTTTCCCTGGTTATTATTCCATTATTCCAAAGTCTCAGTCCATGTCCTATTAAATACATGCTAAAGAAACCTGGATAACACATTTACGTCACTCTTGTCACTCCAGCGTGATTAACAGCTCTAACCCTTTCGCAAAATCAGGTGTATACAGATTTCGATGCAATGACTGTAGCAGCTTGTATATTGGGCAAACTGGCCGTAGCATAAAAATTAGGTACACGGAACATACAAATGCAATTAGGTATAATAGATTTTCTGCGGTAGGCCAGCATATTCACGACGCTAAGCACAAATTTTATGGACTAGACCAAGATACTGAGATCCTTGACATGCTTAGCAAGGGCCCTCTTTTAGATACTACCGAAAGCTGCTACATTCACTTCGACCAATTTTTTAATTCAAACTTTAATTTAAATGACATCTCTGAGAAACCGAAAATCCTGTTTGATGTTCTCATTGCAGTGTTTAATAAGTTCAAAATTCCGGAAAATAGTTCAGTCTTTCAGATAGGACGTAACTCTTTGACGCGATATCCCCTCCTACCTCCAAAACCCCTGATCCCACCCCGTTTATTGCCCCTCCCCTCCTCCTATCTAACACACTCCTCCCTCTCCCCTTCCTTCCCCCCCTTGCCGAGCGGAGTGGCTCAGACGGTTGAGGCGCTGGCCTTCTGACCCCAATTTGGCAGGTTCGATTCTGGCTCAGTCCGGTGGTATTTGAAAGTGCTGAAATACATCAGCCTCGTGTCGGTAGGTTTACTAACACTTAAAAGAACTCCTGCGCGACTAAATTCTGGCACCTTGGCGTCTCCGAAGACCGAAAAGTAGTTAGTGGGATGTAAAGCAAATAGCATTGATTGACCTTCCTTCCCTAGTCAGTTCACACGTCTCCCTTGTCAGTTCCTCTTCAACTCAACTCCACAATACATACAACCAGCCAACCAAAAGGTGAGGCTCTTCATAAAGCTTTACTTTCTTGCCCCATTTCCACTGTCCGAGGTAACTCGTTTCTATCTTTCATACTACAAGCTCCCATTGGATCGAGAACGTTTTAACTTCTTCAACATACAGTTCCAGTCACAAGATCCACTCGTTCCAGAAAAATATGACATAACATTGTATTTACGAAGATGGTTTTTATATGTATTATCTACTGAGTATTGCTTTTACGCTCACAGAGGAACATCATCCACTTCTTTCAACGTATTTAACATTACTGCATCGCACTTAGCATACATATGTTGATGCAAATGCTGTACAAAGCACCCAAATCAAAAATTTTTTAAAGACGTCCAAAAACTTCAAATTTATTTCTATGAGGCTTCTCAGCTTCAGTTTTTTATTTTATTCGTGACTAACATGTTGTCAGACTTGTACTAATTACATATTCAAACCTGGACATTTAGCATAAATATGCTTTATATTTTAACTTGTTATAGATAGTTTTAATTATGAGGGTCAATTTTATGTGTTTTAACTTTATTGTGTATCTTTGTATATGACCCTATTTGGCTGATGATGACGTCCATAGATGTTGAAGCCAGTACCATTTAATAAATGATGATGTAATTTTAATCAACAACATATCTTGTAGAATTTAACTTATTGTTTTGTAATCTCTATTCAATACGGTCCAAACATGAAATACTTTTCTTTAAACTCTTTAGTATGTTCGTAACTCCCACCATAAGAAATTTAAATTAGCACTCCCAGCAAAGTTGCGCGCACGACAGGCCAGCGACAACTGACCTGGGTTAGGAATTGGTAAAGAACTTAATTTCACGGCCCTGGAGCGCGGTTGCGTGCTGGCCTACAGCTGCAGGGAGCGTCAGTCCCAAGCCAGTCTTATTCTCTTTGCATATGGCGTATTATGTTCGTGAGGTCTCTTTCAGACGGAGCGGGTCCGTGCATAGCCGCTGGTCCGCCTAGGCCTAAACCAAGAACTGATTGTTCTAACAGAATCTTTCAGATAATGCAGAGGCGGAATAGAGAGTAACACCGCTCGGAGGAAACGTTTGAGCGGGCAGTCCATGTTGAGTCGCGGTCCCAGACCCACAGTTACTTGTTATGCGACATTAGCTTTTATGCATGTCATCATACACAGCGGATCAACTTGCTTGCGACATCATTACTGCGACCTGTATCAGAACCCGGTAGTGTACCTATAAGAAAGTAGAAATGGATTTAGACGATAAACAAAGCTCACATTCATTTGAAATTTCCCATTTTCAATTTAAAAGTTATTCGTGTGCTTTTTTTGTTTCCAGTGTGATTTGCAGCGGTTGTTATGGAACCCGAAATAGACATTGAGAACTTAATAATTTTAATGTCGGAAATACCAGTGGTCTCATGTTTGGGAAAGTGTGATATCATTATTTAAGACCCATTATTGAGAGAGTATCCCCAAAATTGTACCCACGTCCTTCTCTAATGAAATTCGAAGGACACAGCATGCTTGAACTATTTTTGTATATTCTTAAGTGTAGAAGGCAAATGAAGACTATGATGGTCCATATTTATCATCCACAATGAAAAGAGTGCTGAAAAGGATCCACTGGAAAGCGTGGGGAGTTTTGCACCGCTCAACCTGCTGTGTGTGTAAGTCAGCAGAAGTGGGTACAGTACACATGGGTGAGTTTTACTCCCACGCCGTCTGAAAGAGGCCCGAGTGACTTTCGTAACAATGTACGTAAATTAGGCCTACTATACTTACGTGCTGACATGTTGGCATTTAATTTTACGTTCGTAAGTACATTGTGTAACAATGTACACAAATTAGGCCTAGGCCTACTGTACTTGCGGATAGTGGTTTGCAGGACATTCAGTTATGGAGAAGAAGAAAACTGGACAGTTTATAGATGATGAAAAATTAAAGTTTGTTGAGAAAGCGGATGCCAAACCACACATGAAACATGTGCAAATCACCCAGGTACTGGACTTTCCTGTGACAACATCGAGCATAATTGCAAGAGATGGCTGCAACGTGTATAATTCACGTTTCTACTTGATGTTTCACTGTGCTGGTGTTCTTAAAATGTATTATTTCTTTCTTTAATTGATTATAATTGTAAACACTTGTTTCTTTGTTTTCATCATAATTTATTTTTAAGTTCAAACCTAATCAAAAATTTATTAGCAAAATTGTTTTTCAATTTTTAGCACATTTTCCCTTTACGACTTTTTTAAATCCCCACAAAAATGTCCTAACCAATTTTGGCCGTATCTATAATACTCTTGCAGACAATACAAACATGCTGATGGAGACGGCAACTATCTTAAATGAAGAGGGAAAAACTGCATTAGATAATTGCAGGTGTCGTAACTGCTATGAAATGTATGAAAAACAATATTTGAAGCGGTTTTCCTCTTGTTATTCCTTACAACTGACACCCCTCAAGTGGCTGATGATACTTTTTTTTTTTTGCTAGTTGCTTTACGTTGCACCGACACAGATAGGTCTTATGGCGACAATGGGACAGGAAAAGGGCTAGGAGTGGGAAGGAAGCGGCCGTGGCCTTAATTAAGGTACAGCCCCAGCATTTGTCTGGTGTGAAAATGGGAAACCATGGAAAACCATTTTCAGGGCTGCCGACAGTGGGGTTCGAACCTACTATCTCCCGAATACTGGTAACTGGCCGCACTTAAGTGACTGCAACTATCAAGCTCGGTAGGCTGATGATACAAGCAATTTCAGTTTTATAACCCTTAGCCCTTGATCGCCCATTAAATCGAAAGCTTACTATATACATGAAATGTAACATAGATGTCTGTTTGCTATTAATCATCAGTTCAATGGTTAGATTGCAGGGTACAGCATATACACTCACTGCAATGATAGGGATGCTGCTGTGTTTCTTGCCAAGGTGACGGACGTAACCAGCAAGCTGAAGAGCCTCTTCAAAATGACCATTACGTATGCAGGTGTCCATAAGCTGCGGCAATTCAAGGATCTCCAACAACTGGGCATTGCGAGTTAGGGTCAGCGAGTTGAGGCGACGATGGGTATTTATATCGGCTGAAGCACGGCTGAATTCTTGACACTTGCGAGACAACTCTGGTAATCTCTCGATAAGGGATGTAAGACGGTCCTCCACATTGCTGAACTAAAACAAAGAGAGCAGAGAACAATTTCAATACAGAAAATGGCTAATAATAACGTTAAACAACCAGAAAATCTACAACATTATCACTCTGAACTTTCCAAGAATGTCACATTTCAAGAATCAAGGAATGGGAAGAATGGGATCTAAATGTAGAAATCAAATCCAGAACTCAAACACTCGTGTCCTTGTTCCGAGGTGGTGCAGCTCTTTTCAGGCACACCCCCAATGGAAGTGAGCTGCACATACCAGCCCTCCTACCATTCTTAAATCTCTGGCAGTATCGGGAATCGAATCCAGGCCCCCGAGGACGGTAGCTAATAATGCTAACCGCAACGCTACGGAGATGGACAAATCCAGAACTGGCATTACATCAAATGTGTTTCTAAAATTAAATCATGTTTAGTGCAACCATGATCTCTAATTCTTCCCAGCTCTGAGGGCTGTTTCACGGTTGAGAACAACTGAGGAGCTAAGTGACGGTGAGGTAGCGGCCGTGGTCTAGAAAGTCTAGAAAGCCAAGAATAATGACTGAGAGTATTCGTCATGTTCACCACGTGTCATCTCGTAATCTGCAGGCCTTTAGGCTGAGCAACGGTTACTTTGTAGGCCAATACCCATCAGAACCGCAGGGGCATAGAGTTTGAGGTTGGCACATCATGAAGTTTTAGCAGTGTTGCTTTACAGTGTCGAAGGCTTTTTCAATGAACTGGCTGATGGCCATTGAAATTTAAACGTGTTGCAGAATGCTCAAGAGTCAGGGATAGACTACATCACCAACCAGAAGTTCACATCACATAATCTCAAATGCAAATACAGCCTGAAGCAACTGATCACAGTAAGACATAATAAAAAGCAATATGGACATTATGCTAGAGATGTAGAACTTCCGACAGTGGTTGCATGTTGGTCGCAAACCACCTGCAAAGATCCACCTAACAGAATTCTACCAGAACATCTAGCCCACAGACCTGTTCCACGGAGAGAAAAAAAAAGAACAAACAATCAAATCCATGTGCCTTGGAGAAATTAAAAAATAACAAGTCTACATTGGAACTGCAATAACTGGTAAAATAATATGCTACAAAATGGCTAGGCAATCTGGTTTCATAATTGTTGATATCCAACCGATGACCCATTTCTCTACAGTGTTGGTATGAAGTGAGTGAATCTTCGTATGCCCTTTCTAATGTTTATGTTTAGGAAATTTGCCAGCCTCCTGTCACTAACTACTTTATCAGTTTTCAGAGAGGCCATGGTGACTGACACGAACGTGATACCACTGGATTGAGCTGGAATAGACTGTGCCAACTTGAGCTCGGAAGGCCGATGCTACTTAGCCTCTCCGTAGCTTTGATTTACAAATTTCCTTCCTTGTTTCACCCAACAAGCAATCAAAATTTATGAACAACTGTTTCTTACTTACATACATACATACATACATACATACATACATACATACATCACCACCAATATAGACTGTTATGCCTTTCAGCGTTCAGTCTGCAAGCCTCTGAGAATTTACTAAACGTCGCCACAATCCTCGATTTGCAACTAGTGTTGTGGCCTCATTTAGTTCTATACCTCTTATCTTTAAATCGTTAGAAACCGAGTCTAACCATCGTCGTCTTGGTTTCCCTCTACTTCTCTTACCCTCCATAGCAGAGTTCATTATTCTCCTAGGTAACCTATCCTCCTCCATTCTCCTCACATGACCCCACCACCGTAGCCGGTTTATGCGTACAGCTTTATCCAATGAGTTTATTCCTAAATTAGCTTTTATCTCCTAATTCCGAGTACCCTCCTGCCATTGTTCCCACCTGTTTGTACCCGCAATCATTCTCGCTACTTTCATGTCTGTTACTTCTAACTTATGAATAAGATATCCTGAGTCCACCCAGCTTTCGCTCCCGTAAAGCAAAGTTGCTCTGAAAACAGACCGATGTAAAGATAGTTTCGTCTGGGAGCTGACTTCCTTCTTACAGAATACTGCTGATCGCAACTGCGAGCTCACTGCATTAGCTTTACTACACCTTGACTCAATCTCACTTTATATATTACCATCCTGGGAGAACCCACAACCTAAATAATTGAAATTATCTACCTGTTCTAGCTTTGTATCGCCAATCTTACATTCAATTCTGTTGAATTTCTTACCTATTGACATCAGTTTAGTCTTCGAAAGGCTAATTTTCATACCATACTCATTGCACCTATTTTCAAGTTCTTTCAGCACAATCTGCCATTAAGGCAAAGTCGTCAGCATAGGCCAGACTGCTTATTACATTTCCGCCAAACCGAATCCCTCCCTGCCATTTTATACCTTTCAGCAGATGATCCATTTAAACTACGAACAGCAAAGGTGAAAGATTACAGCCTTGTTTAACCCTTGTAAGTATCCTGAACCAAGAACTCATTCTACCATCAATTCTCACTGAAGCCCAATTGTCATCATAAATGCCTTTGATTGATTTTAATAATCTACCTTTAATTCCATAGTCTCCCAATATAGCGAACATCTTTTCCCTTGGTACCCTGACATATGCTTTCTCTAGATCTACAAAACATAAACACAACTGCCTATTCCTCTCGTAGCATTTTTCAATTACCTGGCGCATACAGAAAATCTGATCCTGACAGCCTCTCTGTGGTCTGAAACCACACTGGTTTTCATCCAACTTCCTCTCAACGAATGATCGCACCCTCCCTTCCAAGATGCCAGTGAATACTTTGCCTGGTATACTAATCAATGAGTTAATAAAAACGATCATGGCATTGTATAAGGAATGTTGTAGTTGCGTGCAAACATAAGTTGGCAGGACAAGTTGGTTCAAAATAACTAGTGGGCTGAGACAGGGAAGTGTTCTATCACCAATCCTGTTTACAATAGTAATGGATGACATCATGAGAACAGCAACAGCAGCATATGGAGGAAGAGAAATGAACATGATGTTATTTGCAGATGATATTGTGATTTGGGGAGAAGACGACAGGAAGGTTCAAGAACAGTTGAATGTGGTGAATGGGAAGATCAAAGAATATGGATTGAAAATAAGTGTAGAAAAGAGTAAAACTCTTGTTATGACTAGAGGGGAGAAAGAAGGGAAAGGTCAGATTAGACTTGCAGACAAGCCCCTGGAAGTGGTGGAAACGTTTAAATACCTGGGGAGTAAATTAATGGAGAATGCTCGACTGGATGCTGAGATTAATAAAAGGATTCAAGCTGGAAGTTGTTTCTATCTTAGTGTAAGAAACATGTTATGGGACAAAGATGTGCCAATGGAAGCAAAGGATACTATGTACAAGATGTATTACGTACCCATAACAACTTACGGAGCAGAAACTTGGACAATGGCAAAGAAGGATGAGAGTCGAATACAGGCAGCCGAAATGAAATTCTTGAGTATGATACAGAAGAGTAGAAGAGAGAAAATAAGGAATGAGAAAATCCGGGAAGAAATTGGAGTGGAAAAAATGAATGATAGAATAGAGAAGAGCTGACTAAGATGGTTTGGGCACATAAAGCGAATGAGCGACGAAAGAATGCCACAAAAGGTGATGGAAGGATACCATCCAACGCAGCATTATAGAAAGAAACCTGGACTGGGACACAGTGTTGGAGGAGGAGTGGTGGAAAGACCGAAGAAAGTGGAGAGGAACCATATTTGCCCCTACCCGGCTACAGCTGGATAAAGGGAAATGATGATGATGATGATGACTAATCAATGAGATACCTCGATAGTTGTTGCAATCCTTCTTGTTCCCTTGCTTATAGATAGGTGCAATTACTGCTTTTGTCCAATCTGAAGGTACCTTACCAACACTCCATGCTAATCTTACTACTCTATGAAGCCATTTCATCCCTGCCTTCCCACTATACTTCACCATTTCAGGTCTAATTTCATCTATTCCTGCTGCCTTATGACAATGGAGTTTATTTACCATCCTTTCCACTTCCTCAAGCATAATTTCACCAACATCATTTTCCTCCTCCCCATGAGCTTGGCTGTTTGCAACACCACCAGGATGATTTCCTTTTACATTGAGAAGATGTTCAAAATATTTCCTCCACCTCTCCAGTGATTCCCTGGGATCTATTATGACTTCACCTGAATTACTCAAAACACTGTTCATTTCCTTTTTCCCTCCCTTCCTAAGATTTTTTATTACTGTCCAGGTTATTACCAAAATCTTCCCATGACTTCTTTTTGGATTCAACAACTATTTGTTTCGCTCTGTTTCTTTCATCTACATACAAATCCCTGTCTGCCTCGGCCCTTGTTTGGAGCCATTTCTGATAAGCCTTCCATTTACGTTTATGCTCTCACTTCATCATTCTACCAAGATGTTCACCTTTTCCCATCTTTACACACAGTTGTTCCTAGTCATTCCCTTGCTGTTTCTACTACAGCATCCCTGTGAAAAAATGAAATGTCGTATGGCTTTTAGTGCCGGGATATCCCAGGACGGGTTCGGCTCGCCAGGTGCAGGTCTTTCTATTCGATGCCTTTAGGCGACCTGCGCGTCGTGATGAGGATGAAATGATGATGAAGACAACACATACACCCAGCCCCCGGGCCATTGGAATCAACCAATTAAGGTTAAAATCCCCGACCCGGCCGGGAATCGAACCCGGGACCCTCTGAACCGAAGGCCAGTACGCTGACCGTTCAGCCAACGAGTCGGACAGCATCCCTGTATGCCACCCATTCACTTTCTATATCCTGAACCTGCTTGCTGTCTACTGTTCGAAACTTCTCACTAATCATATCCATGTACTTCTAATTTCCTCGTCCTGGAGATTTTCTACCCTTATTCGTTTGCAGACAGATTTCACTTTCTCTACCCTAGGCCTAGAGATACTTAGTTCACTACAGATCAGATAGTGGTCTGTACCATCGAAAAATCCGCGGGAAACTCGTACATTCCTAACAGATTTCCTGAATTCAAAGTCTGTTAAGATATAGTCTATTATGAATCTGGTACCCCAGCCTCCCGTGTGTAGCGGTGAATAGCCTTATGCTTGAAGAATGTATTCATAACAGCTAAACCCATACTAGCACAGAAGTCCAGCAAAATGCTTTCCATTCCCATTAGCTTCCATATCTTCCCCACATTTACCAATCACCCTTTCGTATCCTTGAGTTCTATTCCCAACTCTCGTATTGAAATCGCCCATTAGCACTATTCTATCCTTGCTGTTGACCATGACCACGATGTCACTCAATGCTTCATAAAACTTGTCAACTTCATCCTCATCTGCACCCTCACATGGTGAATACACGGACACAATTCTAGTCCTAATTCCTCCAACTGACAAATCTACCCACATCATTCGCTCATTTATGTGCCTAACAGAAACTATGTTCCGTGCAAGGTATTCCTGATAAAGAGCCCTATCCCAGACTCTGACCTTCCCTTTCTAACACCCGTCAAGTACACTTTATAATCTCCTATCTCTTCCTCATTATCTCCCCTTACCCAAATATCACTTACTCCTAGCACATCCAGATGCATCCTCTTTGCAGACTCAGCCAGTTCTACCTTCTTTCTTCTATAAGCCTCATTAATATTGATAGCTCCCCATCGAATTTCATTTCGTTCGCCAAGTTGTTTCCAAGGAGTCCCTCGCCTGTCAAATGGGAGTGGGACTCCATTACTCCCATAGGTCCGAAGCTTGCTAAAAATGTTCTGAGCTCGTTAAATTCATGAAGCAGGATGCTACCCTACTTGCACATAGTCCAAGTGAGGATCTCTCCTCTAACGGGTTATGGACCACTGGTGAATTGTATAGTCCTAGCCGCCTGAGCACAAGGAGGGCCATGACTCAGAATATGTCCGAGATGCCCACTCCCATTCCATAGCAACTGTATCGCGACTCTCAGGACCACTTACTAGGGCACTCAGCCGTTGCCCATGGTTCACGAACTAGGACGTGACTACAGTAACCCACAAACATGAACCATAACTGTTTCACAGACCAACATAAATTCATAGTGAATTTTTCTGTCAGGAAGAAAGAAGTCTTTATGTTGTGTAGAACGTTCACTGCTGTAGTTAAAATAAATAATCTTCCAACAAGTAATCTCTCCATGACTCCGCTACATACCAATATAAATGGTCTGTTATTGGACATTATAAATTTTCCATCTAACTCATTCCTGGTTGCCAGCGTTTCGCCCCAGTGTGCTAAGTTGGGCTCATCAGTAGGTAAATAGCACACCCATCAAGACGCACGGCTAGTGCATACCATGGAGGCCACTGCGTAGGCTACTTCAAGCACCAGCAGTGCCAATGCACTATGAGAGACTTTGTCTCATTACCAAAAATTGATGCCTGCCTGGCCATCAAATGATATAGATGTTGATTCCCATAGGGAACCTGAAATATTTGTCCTAAATGAGTAAATTTGTAATACCAATATAAATGGTCCGTTATTGGACACTGTGCTTAGCACACAGGGGCAAAACACTGGCAACCAGGAATGAGTGAGCTGGAAAATTTATAATTGCTTCTTCTTTCTTCTGTCATCCTATTCCCTTCTCCTTCATCCCACACAACTTGTTCTGTTCATAAATCACCCAGCCCGAGAGATCACGTTACAATCTACGGGCCCCACCCCGCTCTTTGGGCGGGGAATGAAAACTTTTCTGCCGCCGCCGCCGCCTCGACCACCTGATGAGCCTAACTTACCACAATGAGGTGAAATCCTGGAAACCAGGAATGAGTTAGATGGAAAATTTATAACGTCCAATAACGGACCATTTATATTGGTATTATAAATTTACTCATTCGGGACAAATATTTCAGGTTCCCTATGGGAATTAACATTTATATAATCCACTGCGTACCTGCTTGCAGATCTCCCTCGAGCATTCTGCTGTCTGAATGAATGTCTTGTAGTTAGTGAAGGCAAGTTCCTGCGTTTGCTCCAACACAGCTGCCTTCTCTTCACTAAGTCTCTCTGGCTCCTTCTCTGAAAGAAATGGGCTACATCAATGGTGTTTCAATAGAAAGTTGGTAAAAGATATAAAGGAGATACAATCACTGTTACAGAATATACCTGCTGGTGGGTGGCAGGATCTGTGCACTAGCCCACTCCTCATATACATATATGACATGTATATAAGGAAATCTATTATCCGTCTTACTAATAAACGGTGTATAACATTTATACAAGGTTTATACACCGTTTATGTGAAATTCGTTACTAATAAACTGTGTATAAGCCTCCTGTGTATACATTTGTTATAGTTATTCATTGAATTGCTTATACAGACCAGGACCCTTGTATAAGCGCTGTATAGCAGCGAGTAGCGGAAAAAGAAACGAGTGAGCAGTTTATTTTCATGGTATTTATTTCTACAGTAATATAATCATGGTGAAATATTCGACTTATCCATTTAACATTGAAAGAATGGACGATAACGTTGATGATCTTCACGATATTTTAAACATAGAAGACATACCCCATTCAGAGGTTATGGAGGCTAGACATCTTCGTAAAGTAAAACACTTTGAATAACTATAAAAGAAATGATGGTTGGGCGTATTTTTGTGTAATGATGTGTTACTGCTTAATAGACTTTCGATATTGCGAGTATATTATACATTATCTGTTCCTACAAAGATCTTTCTCAAATTTGAGTACCTATAAAATGGGACATATTCCTCGAGATAAAAAATGGCATAACTTGAAAACCATACGTAATATGATTTCCATACTTTGTAGTTGAATACGCAGAAATATGATGTATAAATGCCTAATAGAAACTTTTTGGATCAAACCTTTATTTTAGGCTACAAAACAGTTTTTCCTTTCTCCTGAAAAGTAAGGATTTTGGAATGTGTACCCTTTTCAACTCGCCTGTTCAATTACAATTGCTTACGTTTTCCGTACTACCCCAGTTAGGAGCTTTTGATATTTTCTTAGCTTTTCCATTTCTTTCTTGGCGTTCATTACACAAGCAAGCTGAAGAAATGTTGATATCAATTTAAGTCATTTCTAGCTGTCTCACGGAATGACAATGAATAACTAAGTTATAAAAGAAATGATAGTTGGGCGTATGTTTGTGTAATAATGTGTTACTGGTTTAATAGACTTTTGAAATTGCGAGTTTATTATACATTCTTTGCCTCTACAAAGATCTTACATCTTTCTCAAATTTGAGTATAAAAAGGGACATATTCCTTGACATAAAAAATGGTATAACTTGAAAATCGTACGTAATATGATTTCCATACTTTGTAGTTGAATACGCAGAAATATGATGTACAAATGCCTAATAGAAACTTTTTTCGTTTAGCTACAAAACAGGTTTTCCTTTCTCCTGAAAAGTAAGGATTTTGGAATGTGTACCCTTTTCAACTCGCCGATTCAATTACAATTGCTTACGTTTTACGTACTATCCCAGTTAGGAGCTATTGATATTTTCTTACGCCTTTCCACTTAAAATTTTTTTTTTTTTTTTGGTGTTCATTACACAAGCAAGCTGAAGAAATGTTGATATCAGTATAAGCCAATTTCCAGCTGTCTCACTTAGTGTTGCCACTGCCTTTTCGATATGCCGTGCTACTGTGCGACTTTCTGGAAAGTTTTGATCAAAGATAACCAGCAGAAGCGATCATAAAGGCGGTGAACGTGCGAAATACATCAGTGAACTGCAGGAAGAGATTTCTACGCCTTGGAACGAGTGTATACGTGCTGTATAGTAATACAATGTGTATACCTCGTTTATTAGTAAGAAAAATGTAAAACGCTTATACAGGGTTTATTCACTGTATAACTAAACAAGAGTTAAACAACTGTATAAGGACTTTTTATTAGTATGATGGTATATATATATAATTATATGGCCTCAACTAGCATGTGCAAGCATTTTTATCTAGCACCATTTAGGTAGCCTCGGTGAAATTTCAATGTTCCTTTTTACTTCATCATATATCGAGGGAAAGGAGAAAAAGCAAATCTATTGGGTAATGCATTGCCAAGTCTTAATTTTTTTGAACACCAAATGTGTCACCAGAGATCTAACATCACATAACACTAGAATGTTCAATGAACTTTCTCCCACCCTTCAAAAATCTGTCTACCTTTGTCAGGTTTGACCCTGCAATCTTGGATCTGAAACTCTACCATGATAAGCCAAGAAACGATGCTACGTATTCAATTGGAAGAGACTGCAGTTCACACATCACTGTCAGTAATTGCAACAGCATGCAATGGGTACAGACGTGCACATTAATGGTGTCCCGACATAAACAATCAACACTGCCCCACTCCAGTACTGAAAAGAAGGGGAGAGAGTGAAGGGGTAGTGTTGAAGGCCAATCCAGTACAAAACATGGGGGAAGAGAGTGAAGGGGTAGTGTCGAAGGCACAATGACTCACCTTCTCGCTTAACGCATTGCTGCATGGACTGCATGCAGACAGCCCGCTACAAGACTTTGTTGTGATCGAAATGGGCACAGTGACGGATGTATTGAAGTACAGCATTAGGTTACCTACTCGTCCGGTCCCGCGGTGTATGGGGCAACGTGTCCGGCCGCCCCGAGTTCGATTCCCGGCCGGGTCAGGGGGTTTTAATTGTAAATTATTAATATCCCTGGCCTGGGGACTGCATATTTGTGTCGTCCTTAACGTTCCTCACATTCAACACTCAACACTTCCGCAATTCGAATTACATGCAGGTTCATATATTGTGCAAGCAGGGGCAAAAGAACTCTATAGGTCGACGCCCTGAACAAATAGCATTTTAACCTAAACAATTAAAAAAGTAACCTACTCTGATAATTACAGCATTAAGAGGTAAAGGAGGTTTTTAACCGGAAAGTATTTTATACTACTGTAGTTAGGAATATTTTGTAGCTGCGTTATATCGGGTCTACCAATCCTTCTTCACCTCGTTCTTGCCATATTTCTATCCATCTCCAAACTGTCTTAAGACTGCATGGTATTGCTTCTGCTATTGTTTGGGGGACCATGTGAGCCTCCCACATGCCAATAATACGGCCTTGATTCAGCTGCGATAGGATAGGAGCCATCTTATTACAATGTTACAGTATAACGCTGGAATACACACACTGTGTATTCAGCACTACCTGTTCATTCCCTTCCCCTCCTTTTCAGTACTGGAGTGGCCTTCAACACTACCCCTTCACTCTCTCCCCTCCTTTTCAGTACTGGAGTGGGGCAGTGTTGATTGTTTATGTCGGGACACCATTAATATGTGTGCGTGTACATCTCACCAGATTAAGACTTTCATCTATAAGAACTAGAGGTTCTGGTTGCTCAGTTGAATCCGCCTTTTCTCTTGCTGGAGGATCTTCATGCCAAAGAAGTTGAGAGACTGATCAACCAGTAGGATCTGAAGCACAATATAGGTAAATCTTCCCACAACAATGGTACATCACATAGAACGAGTGTTCTTTAAATATTTTGAATAAGGCCACCAATCACAGAGCATGAGAACAGGTAGTTCATGTTTCACTTTCACCTAGTTTAAATATCAATATAATTTAATGATTGGTATAATATAAATATGGCTTATTGATATTTCCAGAACAATAAAAACGTACTCATACCAATACGTATGGATTCTAACAATGACCCCCTTATATTTTCAAACTCAGTTATCTTCATATTTGGTAGGATCGCATCATTTCTGGAAAACTAAAGATGAGACTAGTACAGACACTGGTATTCTCTATCTTCCTCTATGGTGGTGAAACGTGGACTTTACGAGTTTCAGATTTGAATAAGATAAACTCGTTCGAGATGTGGTGCTGGAGAAGAATGCTTCACATTCCTTGGACAGCATTTCGAACCAACGAATCCATTCTCAAGGAGCTGAACATCAGTACCAGGTTATCGGCAAAATGTCAACATTCTTTGGTCATATTATGCATCGTGTAGAAGGAAGCCTTGAAAAGCACATAATCTTGGGAAACGTGCCTGGAAAGAGGGAGCTTGGGTGAGCACCTATACGCTGGACAGATGGCATAAAACATGCAACAAAGACATCGTGCATACAATCTACCTGTATAGCAGAAGACCGTGGAGGATGGAAACGGGTACAAAGAAATATCTTCAAAGATCACGATCCTCAGGATTGAGGGACCGATATAGACAGACATTAGGTGGCTGCTAAGGGAGCAACCTCACTCTTTCTCCCCTATACTGGACCTGGAGGTTTAAAAACAATTTCAGGATCAATGGATTCTCGAAACATTTCTGGCTGAAGGAAAAGTTAAGACCATTGTTTCTTAAATGACAACGTAAAACTCTCAGGTGGAGAGTGCCAACGCAATGTTGTGAAGAATGCCAGGTAATGTAGTCATTAAAATTATGATGGTGAACTCCAATGCAATGTCAAATCACTGGCTTCCTTTCAGAAGGGGGGTTCAGCTCTGTTTAGGTGCATGTATATATAAATTAATCGGTTGGGGTGGGTAGCCAGTGGCATCGCCCATTGGAGATTTTTATCTGCTACATAAATCACCAACTGCTTTCCAAGGAATTTCTGGTAAAAAAAAAAGTATATCATTTTAGTTCATATTCAATATAAACACAACTGGTCAAAAAATCTGATAGTTTGATAGTTACTACTCACTCAACTGCTCAAGACCATATGATCCCAGCTTAGATAAGTACAGGGCAAAGTCCGGATTATCTTTCCACTCATCTGAAATGAAAATGAAGAAATATTAAATAAATCACAACAGAAGACTAAACTGCTGGTAAATAAGCTTAACTGCAATTATTTTGATAGGCATAATATCTAATATCTGATTCCGTATTGACGTCAACTATCATATGCAATGAGTTTCATTCTGCATCCATATTAACAAACTGATTACAATCACATCTATGTCATAACACCTGTCAGACTTATTTGACCCATTTTAAAATGAACATTGGAACTAGCAATTTTAAGTGAAACTTCAAAGTTTTTATGACAAAATACTGAAGATGTTCCAAATTAAGGGACAAAACATGTACTACAGTACTCTTTTTTAATGTTCTGGTGATCTAAGATTTACTGATTGTACTGTATATACTGAAAAGGCGGACAATATACGTATCTCAATTAACTTGAATAAGCAAAATATAGCCTACATGGGGGTTGGGGGATTGCAAACACAAACTTTAAAACAAAAGTTTCCCAGAGGAAAAATTGAAATGGTAATATGCTAATAAAAAAGAAAGAAAAAAAAAGAAAAAAAATATCTATAGCATGACAAGCAATGAAACAGGGAAACAGCATGGCTGAATGAAGAACTGGAGGTAAATCACATACACAGAATCACAGAAGCGTTAGGCAAATAAATATATATGGACTGGCACTGACATAGATTAGTGCTGCTAAAGTAAATTCAAGAAAATAAATACCAGTAGTTGTATTTACATCACTCATAGTCATCCAGGCATCATCGTGATTTAAAGTTATAAATTGTGTCTTTTTATGGTAAATCAAATGAAGTAAGCTTTACTTGCAGAAATACTGAAGTTTTATTATATGATATAATCCAAAAGCAATTGATAGCACAGACTTATGGCGGTGACAATCAAACAAATCATGTCAATGGAAGCGATGTAAAGCTATGGAAGAAGTTAGTTTGTACCTGAGCTTTGGGGCTTTTCAAAATACGTGTTGTCCAGACTCGTGTATGCTCTAATAAGGGTTGGACTTACAGTATGCGAACCTTTTCTTAATACCAAGTTACGATTCAACACTAGGGAGCTCACGTATCAAGAAAAGGTTCGCGTACTGTACATGCAATGGATCCTATGAAGAGAGAGCAATGGATGCGGGCTAGTTATGAATTTCAACACATCATAACTAGATTTGATGTACATAGTTTTCATTTCAAGCTTTGTAGCACAAAAGCTTATCATGAATCGAATGTGTGCGTGAAGGACGTGATCAATCCTAACCTGCCCTAATAGAGGGCAAGTTCTGTACAGAAGAGCGAGGTGTCTGTATTTCAGAAGATGGAACCTTTAGGTGGTTTTATTTAATTATTTTATTTTGTATGGTCATTTGGCTGCAATGAAGAATTATTAGAATCACAAAAATGTTGCTATTGGCTTTACATCACACCGACACAGATAGGTCTTATGGCGATGATGGTACAGGAAAGGGCTAGGACTGGGAAGGAAGCGGCCATGGTCTTAATTAAGGTACAGCCCCAGCATTTGCCTGGTGTGAAAATTGGAAACCACGGAAAATCACAAAAATTGAGAAACAAAGTAGGATTACGATAACGGTTAGTGACAACACTGTTTGCGACACTGGTTCAAAAGCACAAGCATTAGATCAATTACAAATTTCATGAAGATATAAAATAGGGAGGATCCTTTTATGAAGTTAATGGAGAAAAAAAAAAAAAAAAAAACAGTGAGCACTTATAAACAAAGTGTACTTCATAACCTTCAATTTAGTTTGATGCGAGAGCAGGGCATTTCAATATCCATTTAAGCAATGGCAGTTTTATTGGAAAATATGTACAAACCTCGAATGTTGTTATTAAACAAGATTTTCATAACATTTTCTGTTTCAAGATCCATTTGAATACAGTTCAATGAAATGACACACCTCTTTACGTACACACAACGTACACATCTCCCGTACCGTAACTGGCTAGTGTTGGGTCGCTCAGGAGCGAGTCGTTACTGATGAACGACTCTTTTTGTGGAGCGACTCCCCGTTCGCTCCTCTCAAGAGAGCGGACCGTTCACACATAACACTCGCCGTTGCCAACGATTTTTTATTTCGGGGCGGGGGGGGGCGAAGCCCGCTCCCCCCGCGTGACCAACGACTCAATCTACATGGCCTCCGACATGCTATTATTTCTAAGAAGAAGAAGAAAGAGATAGCAGGGGAGAGTGGGAAGTGATACAAGGAGTATCTGCCTGTTTCCATGTCAAACACGCTACCAGGCGATATTGTATTAGGTATATGGTGTTGAAGTTTGGTATTGAAGGGTCAGGGAAAAACCACATAGGCAGAAAGAAGAAAGAGCCTTTTGATAGCACATGCAAGGATGTGGGCTGGAAAAAGACCAGAGGTTGTGTTAGTTAGGAACAGGTAACATGCACAAAACATAAACCAATTCCTTGCCGTTCCATCGTCTGGGGATCAGTCCGTCTGGGCACTGCTGTGACTAGCACGGTCCTTGCCGGCTGCGGAGCCATGCGTCAAGTACCACTAGGGCCCGCCGCACAACTCCACCTCCTTGGGGTACCTCGTACCCAGTCTCCGATCCCGGAGAATGAGGCCAAGCCCGCCGAGGCGGGGGCCTCCTGGAAGGGGCTGGGTCATGGCGCCGGGCCTCCCTCCTCTCTGCCCGCGCCATGGCCCTGTAGACCGGGCAACTGCGGTGGGAGGCCGGGTGGCCCCCCGCGCAATTGGCGCACACCGGCGCCTCCTTAAGTGTTGCGCAGGCCGTGTAGTGGTGATCACCACCACAGCGGTTGCACTTCACTTGGAGTCCACAGCTAACCTGACGGTGGCCCCACCTCAGACAGCGGAAACACTGCAAGAGCTGCTGAGGGGGACGTTTTACTCTCACCTGACTGCCGCTACCCGCTGAGGTCCTCTCCTGATTGGCTCCTCGGTTGACTGCTGTCCTGGGAGCAGTCCTGGGTTGCGGCTTGGCGGTCCTCTCCTGGTGAGCCAGCGACGCCTTCTGCTTCCTGGTGCGGCGTCGTCTTCTTCTTCTTCCCGGGGGTTGCTTCTCGGCGGGGGAAGAGGCCTCGTCCTGGTGGCCCTCCTCCCGGCCTGGTGACCCCAGGGTAGCTGATGGCTCCGCTGCGTCGCCGTCTTCTTCCTTCTCCTGGCTGGCGGCGGCGTCGGTCGGTGCTAACGCCTGAGTGCATTCCCTGTCCTGTGGGGCGCACATCGAGGTCTGCAGCTCGACAGACGTGCTGGCAGGGTGGGCCTGGATAGCAGCCTCAGAACGCCAGGGGGCGTCCTCCTCCACTGAAGTCGCACAGTCGCGGCGCCAGAGGGCGTCATGCCCCACCTCCGTGATGGCGTCGCTAGTCGCCGGCTGGGTGGCCAGGACTAAGTCGGTGTTAACCGCCCTATTCCTTAGCCTCCTCGGCGTCTCCCTGGTCTCCGTCGCGGCCCTGACTGCGCCGGTGTTCATCCCTGGCACGCCGTCTCTCCCTGGTAGACGGATGACCTGGAACAGAGTAGAAAGCTCCTTCTCTGCGTCGCGCATCCGCTCCTGGTCGTGATGCGGATAATGAGGCCTCCTGGTAGGAAGCTCTCGATGGCCATGGTTGTCGAGATGTTCCTGCCTCCTCGGCGAGGGCGCCGCATTCTGTCCAGGACGAGGCCCCGTTCAGAAGTTACAGGGCGCCCCGGCCTGTAGTATACGAGCAGCGCCTCGTACTCCGGATCGGTGTGGCCTTCGGAGAAGAAAAAGCCTTCAGGGGGGTCGCACCCGTCCCTGTACGGCTCCGTCTCCACCTCGGTCTCCGGCTCCGGCTCGGGTGCAGGCGACTCGTTGTCCTCCGCTGCCCAGCAGTAGTCCGACGATCGCCACACGTCCGTCTTCTTCATCCTGGTCTTCCTGAAAGAGAATAAGAATAAGCGAGCACTGAGAAGTGCTCAGCTCAGACAAAAGCTCTTTCGAAGTCGTACTAATAAGTACAGCTGCCCACTGGCGTAGCCAGGGGGGGGGGGCCCAGGGGGGCCGGCCCCCCCCCAAAATATTTCCTGAAACTAGAGCAAGGATTAGCCGTTGTTTTACGTACGGTACGAACAACTTAAAAACGTACGCCGAAATGTTAAATTAACGTAGCGACAAGAATCTATTAGTAGGGCTCAATAGGGACATACACAATTCTCCATATTTGTACTGCTTGAATGAAAGGAAGACACTTAGGATTGTGATGCGCGAGGATATTTTCCTGTAGAGGCCTCAGTATTGGGAATGAAACCGTGTATTGACAAATGTCAAGACATGAAGAAAGGGCCAATTAGCAAGGGATTACTCAGTAGGGGGCCGGAACGTGACCACCGAGATAACGGGGGCCACGTCCAGAAACAGCTGCAAGCTTACAACATCGTGTCAGCTTTTGCAGATCGGTTCCAGGAAACAACAATGTCCTAGGGATCCTCGGGTTGCACCGTGGTTGAGAGATGTGCTGTGTTTGAGTTGCAGCGTTGGGAAGACTGTGACAGGATTGTGATCTGCACGTTAGTTCCTCATTTTGTGTCATATAAGTAATATTTTTTGAAGAGGGACCGTTTTGTCACTGAAAAGCCAACACTATGTGCATCCTCGGTAAGTTATGAAAAGTTTTTTTTAAAATTCTTACAGTGCCAAGACAATCGCGGATGCGTGCCTAAGTTCGATAGGTAGGCCTATATATTTTGTCAAATGCCCGGGGACTGATTGGAACCTCAAATGGCACCATCAAAAGTGCGGGTAAATACTTTATAATTGGCGGGCATGATAACTCCGTTCCAATGCTTCTATCTTCTCATCACGACGGCCCAGGCTTGAATCGCAGTCGATACATGAAACATTTTTAAAATGGGTAGTCACGTTCTACTGATACGGATTTTACTTAAAACACTAGATCCCGTCCCTTACCTTTCTTTATACTTTTGAGTCAGAACCGCATCATTTATGGTGGTGTATTTTGAGTATCCAACCATTCTTCGGACTTACCTTGTACCTTAAATGGTGAGTGGATGCAGTGGCGTACCCACAAAATAGTAGTGTGGATACAACTTTCCCTTGAAAGGGGTTGTGAAAATATTTTTTATTTTTTATTTAGAATTTGCTTTACGTCGCACCGTAGGTCTTCAATGGCGACGATGGGAAAGGAAAGGGCTGAGAGTGGCAAGAAGCGGCCGTGGCCTTAATTAAGGCACAGCCCCAGCTTTTGCCTGGTGTGAAAATTGGAAACCACAGAAAACCATATTTAGGGATGCCGACAGAGGTGTTTGAACCCACTATCTCCCGGATGCAAGCACACAGCTGTGCGCCCCTAACTGCACGGCCAACTCGCCCGGTGAATATGAAAAGAAAGCCGGTCCTACCGAGTGCGGTGAGGGATCTTCAGTAGATATTGTTGGTTTTGATTGTTACCATGTACAATCATAGCTTTTTTCCTTTAACATAAACCGGCTGCATTATTGAAACTGTTCGTAAAATTGATAATATCGTTCTTCGTTTGTGAGGAAGTAGAATCTTCATTTAATTTGTCTTCTTAAAAAAAAAGGAACACTTTGGTACTACACCCCGTGAAGGTGACTACCTTCCAGGCCGTAGACATTTCGATTACGAGAGACTCAAGGAAAACTCTACTGCACCCCAAAACAAGGCTGTATCCTCCCCATCCCATGCCTTTCTTAACTCTGTCAGTGCCGGGAATCGAATGCAGGATGTCTTAAGTCAAATTCGAAAATAAGGAGACCTAAAAGTACCAGCCGGCCCCACAGTGTACGGGTAGCGTTGCCTCTTACCGGAGGCCCCGGGTTCTATTCCCAGCCAGGTCAGGGACTTTTACCTGGATCTGAGGGCTGGTTCGAGGTACACTCAGCCCACGTGTTTATAATTGAGGAGCTATCTAACGGTGAGATGGCGGCCCCGGTCTAGAAAGCCAGGAATAACAGCGGAGAGGATTCGTCGTGCTGACCACACAACACCTCGTAATCTGCAGGCCTCCGGGCTGAACAGCTGTCGCTTGGTAGGCGATGGCACTTCGGGGCTGTTACGTCATGGAGTTTAATTTGGAAAAGTGAACAGAGAAGGAAACGACACCCCTGCAAGGTTCCTTAGCTTCCAGCTAGTTCTTCTGTCCGGCCTCGTGCGTTTAGGACAGTAAGAAAACGTACGCCTTAATAAATGCTCCTCATAAAACCTTTGTAAAAATACTAGCTGCATCTATTTATAACAATAATCACAAACGCCTCCTTTTCATGTGGCTCAGTTGGTTGAGTCGCTGTCCTTCTGAGTCTGAGTTCGCAGGTTCAAATCCCGGATTGGATCGGTAACCCTTAAAACGGTGTTGAAATGGCAACAGCCCAGTGTCGTTGATTTCTGGCACGTTAATAAAAATTATAGATACGAATATTAGCGTCACGAAACTCTAACTTTATACTACAATATTCTGTATCCCAGACTTGCGTGGAAAAGTAATTAACAATTTACTTTACGTCACACCGACACAGATAGGTCTTATGGCGACGTCGGGATAGGAAATGCCTAGGAGTGGGAAGGAAGCGGCCGTGGCCTTAATTAAGGTACGGCCCCAGCATTTGCTTGGTGTGAAAATGGGAAACCACGGGAAAATATTTTCAGGGCTGCCGACAGTGGGGTTCGAATCCACTATCTCCCGGATGCAAGCTCACAGCTGCGTGGCCCTAACCGCGTTGGAAACTAACAGGACAAGGTAAACCCTACATAACATTTGTTGTAACGTGTATTTTTCTTTACCAACTAACAAAATATCTATACCCATACGCTTTACGTTATTTATTTATTTATTTATTTATTTATTTATTTATTTATTTATTTATTTATTTATTTATTTATTTATTTATTTATTTATTAGTGCCTTCAGTACAGTGGCGAAGTTAGGGCTCCAGGCCCTCTTGTACACTTAACCACATACTAATCAAAATCTTAAATAAAATACTGAGATTCTTAAAATAGTTAAAACTACATAAATTAATAGAATTTAAAATAAATTTAAGTAAATTACTTACTAAATATTCGGTGGTGGGGTCATGTGAGCCGAATGGAGGAGGATAGGTTACCTAGGAGAATAATGGACTCTGCTATGGAGGGTAAAAGAAGTAGAGGTAGACCAAGACGACGATGGTTAGACTCGGTTTCTAACGATTTAAAGATAAGAGGTATAGAACAAAATGAGGCCACAACACTAGTTGCAAATCGAGGATTGTGGCGACGTTTAGTAAATTCACAGAGGCTTGCAGACTGAACGCTGAAAGGCATAACAGTCTATAATGATAATGTATGTATGTATGTATGTATGTAAATTAATATTAGAACTAATTTATATTAAAAACTCTTAAACATGGCTATTCCTCATATTTCAACCATTCAGTCAGCTGTCCTCAGCAGGTAGTCTCGGCAGGTGACCTTAAATCGTGATTTAACAAAGCTAGTTTCTCTGACCTGAACTGACCTGGCAGGGAATTCCATAATCTGGCGACAGTCACCACAAATGATCTAATAATTTTATTTGTGCGGTGCAGTGGAATAGAAAGAATGGATCTAGAACGTGTATTAATGTTGTGAAATGATGATAAAAAGACGAATTTAGAAGAAATATACATTGGCTGACTTTCAGCTACCACTCTGATCACCATCGTTAAAGTGTGCAGCTGCCGACGTTTATCAGACATCAGCCATGAGACAGCCTGATAGTATGGGGTGATATGAAAATCGTACGGTACTCGATATTGTAAATAAATCGCAGGCAGGAATTCAGTGCTCGTTGAAGTTTAAGAGTTTCTTCTCTCGTCATGTCAACTAAAACAACGTCACAATAATCAAGAATAGGGAGAATGAGTGTCTGTATTAGTTTGGCCTGTAGCTCAAATGGAAATATATTCCTCTGTCGTTTAAGAGGGTGAAGTACTCCAAAAATCTTTTTACGTATTTCTTTCGTTTGATCAGACCAATCAACTGTTACATTCATCATCACGCCGGGATTTTTAACCGTTTTACTGTAGGGCATATAGTTACTATTCAGTAGGATAGGCGGGATTGCGACATTGTTTGAGAAGCTCAGTAATTCTCGTGATCCAATTATAATTGTCTGAGTTTTTTTTTTTTTTTTTTGCAGTTTAGTATAAGAGAGCTTCGTTGTGCATATACACTGAGTCGTCGGAGGTCCCTGTTAATATCTTGTCTTGCAGTGTCGATATAGCCTATTTAAAGATCGTCAGCACAGAGGTCATGTGTGTTATTTCCTGTCACAGATGGTATGTCATTGATATAAATACAGAAACTTAGGGGCCGTAGAATACTGCCCTGTGGGGCAACACTAAGTTTCATTTTCCATTTAGAGGCCTTGTCGTTTACTGTTACACGCTGTTGACGGTTACTCATAATGTTATGTATAAAAGTAATAGGAATATCATATACACCTGTAGTCTTTGATTTTATCGAGTACAAAGCCTTTTAACCTGATTTTCTGTGACACTGTGAAATGTGAATGGCAGATTGGCTGGAGGGGAGGGCGGTGAGTCGGTGCAGTTAATTTGGGTAGGTTGAATATTTATTCTACTAAAGTAATCGTTCAGTTCGTCAAGTGGAATGTCAGGAGTTGTCTGTCTCTGTTGATGTTTTCCTATTCCCAGAGGTCTAAGTTGGTCCCATGCGCGATTAGAATTTAAGTTGTTAGCTGAAATCCGAAAATATATGCATTTTTTAAATTTCTGATTAACTGCTTTGTGCGATTTCTTAAGATGCGATTAGATTCGAAGTCTGTGTCATCTAGGTTTGTTTATAATGTTGAAATAACGAGTCACGGTGGGCCATCATTCTCTTGCCTTCATCATCTAGCCATGGACAAGAAGAACGAGAAACGTGTATTCGATGCGCGCGCGTGTGTGTTTGTGTGTGTATCTTTGCCGCATTATTTGTATAAAATGTCACTTCTTTATTGCTTATCACATGACCATTATTATTATAATATTACCGTATTTGTTCTAAACCAGAATATTGCATCCTTTCTCAAAGTGTTTATTGCATTCATTTCACTTCTACGCGGAATATATGAAATGCTGCAGTTATGTTGGGATGGGAGTAACAGAGGTAGCCGAGGGACCGGGGCTTGTCGTCCAAGGAGTCCAGACACCCCAGGAGTTTTAACGAAAGTTCTTTTATTGAGCATTTTATATATAATGTGCATTAATATTAGCTTCCGGAGTCCGACTCATTGGCTGAATGATCAGTGCTGAGGCCTTCGGTTCAGACGGTTCCGGGTTCGATTCCCGGCTGGGTCGGGGATTTTAATCGCGTCTGAATAATTCTTCTGGCTTGGGACTGGGTGTTTGTCCCAACATATTCATATTCAGACAACATACTACATTACCAACCACCAAATAAACACACAACACTGATCACATCCCTCTATATAGGGTTGGCGTCGGGAAGGACATCCGGCTGTAAAACAGGGCCAAATCCACATGTGCGACACATTTCGCACCCGCGACCCCACAGATGTGGGAAAAGTGGGGAAGAAGAAGAAGGAAATTACTATTAGCTTCCGGAATCCGCACGAATCCACCACTCTTACTTGGATCCAAGGACACTCATTTCCTTTTTCGGTATTCTACACCACCTAAACTATGGAAGTTTGGACACCTATCAAAATAAAATTCTGGATGAATGGGCCCCCCCCAAACTGAAATCCTGGCTACGCTACTGCAGCTGCCTGGTTAGCACTTGAAAGTACTGAGCGCCTGGCAAGGAGAGAGAAAGTGGAGCGACAGGCACGTACGACCTCTCGCTACGACAGTCAGCTGCTCCTTGGGAAGTGGACCGATAGAAAAGCGGGTCGCAAGTAGTTTTACGAACGTCCGCTAGAGGTCTCGACATCTTGCTATGCTGCTCGCGCGAAATACATTCAATTAATAGTACATGTTGGTATCTAAAGACGTAAAAATCTACAAATGATGAATTTAGGACCATCTAAATGTGATTTCGAGTGATTGGATGTAAAGTAAAGCACATTTAAGTGGTATTCGGAATTATTTTAGGCGAAGTCAAGTGCGATAATTAATAAAAGTAATACATTAAAAATGACTTACCATGATCACTGCTCGTATCACTCACATTTTTAAGATCTTCCAACTTAAAGGCTTTGTCCTGAAGTTCTTTTCCAAGTCATGAGCATCTGTAATTGTATGAGCTTCATTGTCGAGTATTGGTTTTAAAAGTTTTGTAATGAGACTTGCAGTCAGTACTCTCTGATTACACTCGTCACATTTGAATGCCGCAATGAACTTTGGAACAACAAAAGCGTTAAGTTTTTTTAACTAAATTCGTATTTCCTAGATAACGTAATGAGTGACGCATATTCAACATATTTTGCAGGAAGTAAACAAATTCTTTTGAGGGGTAGCGTAATGCTCCACGATCTTCCATGAGGCACATCAATGGACTGTCAGTTGTGGCCGAGGATATCTGTCCCAAGCATGATTTACAGTTGGAATTTTCTTCCACAACTCGAACGAGATAACTACATATCATGGCCAAGGAAGACAACTCCAGAGTGACAGGTTTTTTTCTGAAAAGGCATGGTGTCATTCTTAATATCAATAGCATCTAAGATAATATAAAACTACCGGGCGAGTTGGCCGTGCGGTTAGAAGTGCGCAGCTTTGAGCTTGCATCCGGGAGATAGTGGGTTCCAATCCTACTGTCGGCAGCCCTGAAAATGGTTTTCCGTGGTTTTCTATTTTCACACCAGGCAAATGCAGGGGCTGTACCTTAATTAAGGCCACGGCCGATTCCTCCACACTTCTAGCCCTTTCCTATCCCATCGTCGCCATAAGACTTATCTGTGTCGGTGCGACGTAAAACCAATAGCAAAAAACGTCCATATATTTTAGGCCTATTCAAAATAGTACATCTGAAAGAAAATAGAATAATCGCGAATTGAATAGTTAGCTTACCTTCGAGCGTCTCATCAAGTAGGCCTATTTCCAGAACTGTTGCTGATCAGGATTACGATTGTAGTGTACTCTGGGCTTGATAGCCATTTCGTCTATGATAGGGGATCCTAACGTTTCCTCCACGCATGTCAAATTCATGGCTTCGTAATGGAGGTTTTCTTCAATGAGGTGGTGGTGATGGTGATTATTGTTTTAAGGGGAAGTACAACTGGGCAACCGTCCTCTATATAACACTAATCTGAGGGGAAAATGAACAGATCCGACACTTAAAAAGGTGAAGATATCCGCCAAAGGAAGACAAAGACCACGTGAAAATGAAAGAATCCCTAGGCCTGGGGAACCTAATACCGTGGGGTCGAAAAAACAAGAGTTGACCAAGAGGAGTCGGATAGGATAGATGAAAGTGAGGAGCCTAGCACAAGTAAGTGGAAGCAATGCCAGTATTCAGCTAAGGGTCCCGGGGTCGCTAACCCACGCTCCAAAGTTCAGAGCCCCTGGGGCCCTTTTTAGTCCCCTCTTACGATAGGCTGTGGACAGAGTGGGTGTTATTCTACCGCCCCCACCACAAGGGGATCTTTACTGAGGAGTGTTATTCTAGTTTTTTCGATTAGAAAAGCCAACATATGCCTAATTCGTGTCTTTTGATGCGGTAGTCGGAAGCAGTGAAGTGATCTTATGAATCAGTAACCAATAATCTGAAGTCTCAATATTTAAAATGCAGATTACAGACTCTGGATGACGTCCCAGGCGACCAAAGCGAACCTAATTTGCCCCCCTTACCCCCGTCAGGATGTAGCAATTATCCACTTCTCCTATAAAACTGGATCGGCTGGAAATGATTGAAAACTCCAATTGTTCTTCTTTTTTTTTTACGAATTGGACTTACAGTACGATATACCACATTTTATAGAGTATATGAAATTTACTTCGAGTTCATTTGAACACTAACAGTAAGTGAAATCTATAAGTAAACGTAGTAAAAACACTTTTCTCCATATGTTAATACACTACAGCATATGAAAACTATAGCACGATGTCGAGACATCTGGCGGCGGTACTACGAACCTGGTTGGGGACGGTTTTTATGCTCAGAACTAACGCACACTTCCCGGCCTTGTATATCTCGTAGGCAACGGTCAGTATGAGGTTGGTAAACACATTGGAAGTTTATGTTGAGAAATAATGTCAATGAAATCTTATGTCCGGTTATCACACCTCCAGGAGAATTTGAGTTCAATTGGCTTGTCTAATTATGTGAACAGCATCGCTGAATTGAAGATATCGGCGGATTGATAATAAGCTCTAAACCCCGTGGTGTCTCGGAAATATTGGTGGACAATAAAACATCGTGAAACATAGGGCAGGATTAAATGAATAATACACATTCCTCAAGTAAAGTTACTGAAATGCGTATGAACGGCAGAATATATCAATGACAGAATGTTACTGAGGGCCATGAAATATGTGAATAATAAGTTTATATGAGAGGGCCATACCTTGTACATCTAGTCTCGCACGATTCGACGATCGAGATGAAGAATGAAACTGTCGATTACTAACCTAAATACGAGGCAGCAATTATTAAATAAGTTCCTTTGCCAGTACAGCTGATTTATACAAGATCGTTACGCATTATGTGTCAAATGTTTCCAATTGTCAAGAACGGTTACGTGAACGCTACTGATCCACGAAATATCACTGTAATATTTGTCACATATGAAAGGTAATCATTGATTTACTCAAATAAAGTCTAAAATCCCAGGTAGATTAAGAAATAATGGAAATATTTAATTTTACAGAATTCATACTTTACTGCCTTACAGCTATATACAATTTTTTCTGCGTCGCAGGGCTTCCGTGTTTTGTTTGTGTGTAACACAACACTTCGTGTGTCATGTCTTTGCTCACGGTAATGCTTTGGTGTCGTGTCACTTCAACTGTCAATTGTCTAATAGTGCTGTTCCTTTAATAAAGTAATATATCTATTGGTCCAGGGATCATGCTATTTTCCGGTTGCTTCGGCACGAGATTTAGGTCTTGTAATTTCCTTATTACATGGTGATTTTCGTCGTCAAAAAAAGCGATAACATCCTTAATGTTGTTCACCTCCATTTTGCTTTTTGAACTGCCCGCGCTAGACAAATGCACAAAGATAATAAGAATTCACAGACATGGCACTCCCATTCATCGGTGCCAGCCCTGGACCTCAAGAAACAAACAAAAGACGGCGCGAGCAGCGGAATGCAACATGATGGACTCCTGTTTACAGCTCATAAGTATGTATTCATATTTCTTGCTAGTGACGACGGTATTTCTTAATCTACCTGGGATTCGAGACTTTCTTTGAGTAAATCAATGATTACCTTTCACATGTGACAAATATTACAGTGATATTTCGTGGATCAGTAGCGTTCATATAACCGTCAAGAACACATGGGAGCTGGAAGCATAGAAGAGTTCTAAAAAGCAAACCGTCTGCGATTATTATGTTGTTGTAGAATTTGTTTTGTCTCTGAGGAAGTTGACTCTCTCAATCTTTGTGTCTTAGAAGGATCGAAAGCGAAAATTCGTGAGGAGAAAGATTGTGTTGAAGAGATATATTAACGTGATATTGGCATATTATAAACACATATTATATTGTAAAACAAGATATCTTGTTATCGAAAACCTAAAGGCAAGTGTGTTAATTGAACTGTAAAATTGTATCAAGGTGTATGACCTTGTCCTAATAGACATTTCTGAGTTTCAGGTAACATGGAACCAACGTTTATGGAATACAGACACGAGATGACAACACGTATTAACATGAACAACTAAAATAAAGGGACCTCGAAGGATCTGGCCAGGAATGTGATGGACACTAATGGATAATATTAATAATTGAGAGCTGAACATGGAAGGTGACACCGTCGTGGAGCAACAACCCAAGATGAGTACTTAAATATCGTCTATATATTCCGCCACGTAGTTGCTTATTTTAGATGTAGAGTAGTATTTATTTTAATGTCGATTTGACATGTATAAATTCTCAACTTGAAGACGACCGTTATTTGTTAATCATTGCGTTGTATTACTTATGATCGTTGCGTCTAGTGCGGTGAGTGATAATATGCGAGGGGTCGTGTAAGTTTTCTTTTAATGTCTTCTAGCAAGGTTTTACGGAATGATTTTCGGCATCGATGATATTGGTACCGTAATGGTGTTATTGTGATGAACGTTAACCTAACTCGTGGCTCAAAATACCTCGGAGGAGCTCGGTATTTGTGACGTGCGATTCTATGGTCTTCAAATATTATGTGCTTGTGCAGAAATACGGTGTTTGATAATGAAATTACGATATTATTGTGGTGATATAGTGTTAATGCGGCAACATATTTAGTAGTCTTTGACGTGAAATGCCTGAATAGATCGTTCCTAGGTATTGTGAATTCGCCGTGCATGACGTTTTTGTGAGACGTGATAAGGTGTTTGATACGGTAGGATCTTTGAAAATATGTATGTGGATAATGAAATGTGGATGGTTGTAGACGTGTCATTAGGATTGCGTATTTTATGACGATGTAATGTGAAGGTCCTGATGATGGTCTTGGCGTTAGGAATTGTGTTGATCATGCGTGAATTTTAATGTCGTTGTGATGAATGATTTATTTAGGCACGAGGCCGTATTTAAGATAGTGTTATAGGATTTTTGCACTCATGAACACTAATAGATGGTCGTCTCATTTATCCTATTTAAATACAAGATTGACCAGAGCGCACGGTATTAAGGGATGTTTAGGATCTTCACAAAATAAACGGTAACATAAAGATATTGGGACATGTCGTAAAGGGAATACGATCTCCTATGGTAAGTAAATCATTTCTTTGCTAGTTGGACGTTTTGTAGACCATTTGAGTTGATGCCTAGTGCTGATGTAGTTATTTTAGGCCAAACTTCGCAGTGGAATCCGGTGGCGCAGAATCAACGTAGTTAGAGATGGTTAATGTAGATGCTGCAATGTCTATTGATGTCCTTTATCTAGGTGCAGTCTTCGATGAATGTCCGAGAGGATCGAGTCTGTCTTTTAGGTGCATGGTATTGATGGATGACATTTTATGCTACGATCCTGTGTCTTTCAAACATTTCTCTTGCATTTATGATGATTTATGAATTTAGAATAACGGTGTTTTCAAGTTGTTAGGTAGACAGTTCACCGATAAACAATGCGATGATTTAAATGAGAATGACGGAATATTATGACATATTTGAGTAGGAGCAGCATTCTGACGCGGACGATTCAACAATTCCCAGTTATTTATTTCAAAATGTGTGATGGATAATAGATCTTTCACTGTAAGCCTTCAGCAGTGGGACACTTTGTCTCCTTTGTTTTCGATTTTCTCTTGATTGTCGATGTTATAATTTCTTTGTAACAAGAGCAAGAAGTTAGGTGTTTATTTCAATTTAACGTAATATACATTTTTCCTTTCTATATCCGTTTGTGTTGCTAATAATTTGCTCATTGTGTAACTATTATTTGAATTAATTTTTTTGAAGTCATTAAACGGAAAATCCTTCCATAAATGAAACTTTTCACAGAGTTCTCATTTGATGTAGCGTAGGAATACTAGGATAGTTATTTAATTTAGGATAAAATGAAATAATGGTCAATGTATCTTGATGAATATGCCAATATCCTAGATCTCTTGACATTCTGTTGCGGAATATTCACGTAATTTTTTTAGGCAGGAAATGATGATTACTTTCTACGTTAAACTATACTGTTACCAGTCCACTATATAAACATGTGATCCGACTCGTCGGACTTGCACGTCCCTAGAGTGGAGGCTTCATGGATCTCCGACTGTTTTGCTTTGCCGTGGCGTAACCCAACACTGAGATTCAGAATTGAGATGTGCAAAATGGTCACAGGGATTGCTGTCAGGGCTCAATATGAATATCAAGAAGATCTAAGTAGGACTCTAAAATTAGTTGTAGTAAATAATATAAAATAAATAATGTAGAATTAACATATTCTTTTATTTCAGTTTAGGTATCACATTCTCCTCCTCCTACTCCTTCCTCTCGAGGAAGAAATAAGAGTAGGTGTTGATTAAATTTGAAAGTATGTTACCATCTAGTTCGGTAAGTATGTTGAGAACAGAATTTTTTTTCCCGAAAGTGTTTGATTGCAATACAGTGTTCTACAACATCGTACTATAAACAGTGGTATGTATTCAAGTCTAAACCTAATTTTTTTCTTAGAACAAAGGTATACCCCAGACATGATGTAAACACATCCACCGATGTTCTGATCATATGTAGTATCATGTACAGTGTTCGAATCTAGTGTTGATCACTTATCTAGTGTTTTGAACACATCAATTAATGTTCTGATTACTTGTTAAGGATAACAACATCGAGTGCGGTGTCCGATTCTAGTTTAGGTATCACATTCTCCTCCTCCTCCTACTCCTTCCTCTCGAAGAAGAAATAAGAGTAGGTGTTGATTAAATTCGTAAGTATGTTATTGTCTAGCTCATGTTCAGAAGATAATTTTTTCTTTTTCTAAACAGTGTTTGATTGCAACGCAGTGTTCTACAACATCGTACTATAAACAGTGGTATGTATTCAAGTCTAAACCTAATTTTTTTCTTAGAACAAAGGTATACCCCAGACATGATGTAAACACATCCACCGATGTTCTGATCATATGTAGTATCGAATACAGTGTTCGAATCTAGTTTAGATCGCAACAATTTGTTTTAAGACAAGTTGCCCTTCCTAACGCAAAACTGGCAGTATCTAGCCTCTTACATCATACACTATTGTTTTCGACCGGTTGCCCTTCCTGACGTCAAAGAACTCGGATTAAGAATCTGTTTTACAACTTCTAACACGAGAATCGGGGATTTACAGCTAGATGCTTTTCTTAGATTTTAAATCGCTGTATCACGAACTATTGTTTTACAGCCGGATGCCCTTCCTAACGCAAAACTAAGATTTTAAATCGCAAGAATTTGTTTTAAGACTAGTTGCCCTTCCTAACGCAAAACTAGCAGTATCTAGCCTCTTACATCATACACTATTGTTTTCGACCGGTTGCCCTTCCTGACGTCAAAGAACTCGGATTAAGAATCTGTTTTACAACTTCTAACACGAGAATCGGGGATTTACAGCTAGATGCTCTTCTTAGATTTTAAATCGCTGTATCACGAACTATTGTTTTACAGCCGGATGCCCTTCCTGATGCAAAACTAAGATTTTAAATCGCAAGAATTTGTTTTAAGACTAGTTGCCCTTCCTAATGCAAAACTGGCAGTATCTAGCCTCTTACATCATACACTATTGTTTTCGACCGGTCGCCCTTCCTGACGTCAAAGAACTCGGATTAAGAATCTGTTTTACAACTTCTAACACGAGAATCGGGGATTTACAGCTAGATGCACTTCTTAGATTTTAAATCGCTGTATCACGAACTATTGTTTTACAGCCGGATGCCCTTCCTGACGCAAAACTAGGATTTTAAATCGCAAGAATTTGTTTTAAGACTAGTTACCCTTCCTGACGCAAAACTGACAGTATCTAGCCTCTTACATCATACACTATTGTTTTCGGCCGGTTACCCTTCCTGACGTCAAAGAACTCGGATTAAGAATCTGTTTTACAACTTCTAACACGAGAATCGGGGATTTACAGCTAGATGCTCTTCTTAGATTTTAAATCGCTGTATCACGAACTATTGTTTTACAGCCTGATGCCCTTCCTGACGCAAAACTAAGATTTTTAAATCGCAAGAATTTGTTTTAAGATTAGTTGCCCTTCCTGACGCAAAAGTAGCAGTATCTAGCCTCTTACATCATACACTATTGTTTTCGACCGGTTGCCCTTCCTGACGTCAAAGAACTCGGATTAAGAATCTGTTTTACAACTAGATGCTCTTTTAACATGAGAATCGGGGATTTACAGCTTAAAGATGGCGGATGACAGCTGTCAGAAAAGCATATAGGTTTGTAAAGCACGTAGAATTTACCGCCACCACATTTCAAAGGTGAGTAGCTAACGAGGGGGCAGCCCGGTGATTAAAGATGGCGGTTGACAGCTGTCAAAAAAAGCATGTTGATTTGTTTCCAAACAAGAGCACGTGGAATTTGCCGCCACCACATAGAGGGCAGCACTGTTCTCTCTGGATTAAAGATGGCGGATGATAGCTGTCAAAGGTAAGTAGCTAAAGAGGGCAGCACGGTGATTAAAGATGGCGGTTGACAGCTGTCAAAAAAGCATGTTGATTTGTTTCCAAACAAGAGCACGTGGAATTTGCCGCCACCACATAGAGGGCAGCACTGTTCTCTCTGGATTAAAGATGGCGGATGACAGCTGTCAAAGGTAAGTAGCTAAAGAGGGCAGCACGGTGATTAAAGATGGCGGTTGACACCTGTCAAAAAAAGCATGTTGATTTGTTTCCAAACAAGAGCACGTGGAATTTGCCGCCACCACATAGAGGGCAGCACTGTTCTCTCTGGATTAAAGATGGCGGATGACAGCTGTCAGAAAAGCATATAGGTTTGTAAAGCACGTGGAATTTACCGCCACCACATTTCAAAGGTAAGTAGCTATATAGGGCAGCACGGTGCTCAAAGATGGCTGCTATCAAAAAGCATTTTTCAAATTATCCGCCACCACAAAGAGGGCAGCACTGTGCTCTATGGATTAAAGATGGCGGATGACAGCTGCACGTGGCTTTGTTTACCTCACGCTAGTGAGGTTAAGTTGGTAGCACTAAGGTTTAGGCCCGCCAAGATGGCAGCACTGCCGATGACAGGTGACGAATTTTACATCTACTACGATAAAGAGGGCAGCACAGTGCTCTGTGGTTTAAAGATGGCGGATGACAGCTGTCAAAAAAGTACGTGGCTGTCAAAAAGCACGTGGCCTTGTTTACCACACGCTAGTAAGGTTAAGTTGGTACCACTAAGGTTTAGGCCCGTCAAGATGGCAGTACTGAGGTTAGCGATGCGTTGTTGTCTGTCAAAAAGCACGTGGCTGTCAAAAAACACGCGGCTTTGTTTACCTCGCACTAGTGAGGTTAAGTTGGCACTACTGAGGTTTAGGCCCGTCAATATAGCAGCAGTGAGGTTAGCGATGCGTTGGTGTCGATGACAGCTGTCAAAAAGCACGTGGCGTTGTTTACAAATTCAAATTTCCCGCCATAATTCAAATTTCCCGCGGGAGGAGGCGGCAGAATCCCTGTATTATACTACTGCCAGTCAACTGTGAGTAAACCAGGTGTTTCATGTAACTGCCAAGCGAACTTGGGGATAAGAGGCCTCAGCTATGATAACGGGGCAGGCGTGGAATTGAGATTGTACTGTATTCTCGACCAGAGAAAACGTTAAAATGCTGGATTTAGTTGAAATTCATAGCCGGTAATGATCTGAGTATTGTGAAATACTGTAATTGGGGACGTAATGAACATTTGAAATCACGAACTTTGAGTATAAGGAACAGAGTAACCAAAGTCAGGGTTGTCCAAAATATAGAGCGATGGTTGTGATGATCGGTTTGTCTGTGAGGGGTGTGCAAATTTCATAAATGGTAATGACGAGATATGACATCGTAATTATATGGCGAGTTGTTTGGTTTGTACGTAGATTAGTAGGATATCCAAGTGTTAATAACGGTTAGGACTAGATTAGATTTTAAAAGTGAGCTCACGAGACAAGATATATATAACTGGACATGAATTATGTAACAATTCTTTTCCAGCCAGATAAACATCGCAATATTGAATTTACATCACAGCTGCGTAGGAATTTGTGAAGAAACCAGTGTCCGCGGAGATAAATTTACTGATCTTTAACATTTCATTAAATCATTTAAATTTATTTAATTATTAAATTCAGTGAAACCGCATTTTGAAATAACTTTAATCAAGCGAATAACTTGGAGATGCATTCTGGAAATTTTAGTTTGTTTTCTGGGGAATATTAAATGTAAAGTAACGATTAAAGGGACATATCCGAAGGAAATGGATTTTACTGCCACAAAGTTTGTGAGCATTGCTATTGTTGTAATTATTGAACTTTGATTGATTGAGCAGTGAATGTGCTGGGGATAGTAAAGTGGAAACTTTGGTCATCAACCGATGTAACTTAATTGTGTTTAGCCTTCAGCCTAGAAACTTGGATGGTCAGGGGGTCATCAACCTCAGTGACTTGGATTAGGGCCATATGCCATTGTAGCATCATTTCCTTGCGGCCATCATCCGCAGTGACTTTAAAGTAACTTAGAAGATTAGATGTCGGTCCATGACATAGACGCATGTCACATCGATTCAATTAAGGGTCCATGCCGTAGACCCACTGTGTGGCACACATCGATTGGACGGTCTTAATTATACCCAGAGTCCAGAGTTCGTGTTACGAGGGCTGGACCATAACGAATCACTATGATGGTACATGTGGTCTCACATGAGTAGTATAATAAGCGGGTTCGGCGGCCACCGCCCCCGCAGGCTCCCAGAGGCCACCTCCACCATCACCACAGCCAGAGGCCTCCCAGATGCCTCCTCCACCACCACCACAGCCAGAGGCCTCTCAGATGCCTCCTCCACCACCACCACAGCCAGAGGCCTCCCAGAGGTCTCCTCCACCACCCGCGGGAAATTTGAATTTGTAAACAAAGCCACGTGCTTTTTGACAGCTGTCATCGACAACGCATCGCTAACCTCAGTACTGCCATCTTGACAGGCCTAAACCTCAGTAGTACCAACTTAACCTAACTAGCGCGAGGTAAACGAAGCCTCGTGTTTTTTGACAGCCACGTGCTTTTTGACAGACAACAACGCATCGCTAACCTCAGTACTGCCATCTTGACGGGCCTAAACCTCAGTGTACCAACTTAACCTAACTAGCGCGAGATAAACAAAGCCACGTGCTTTTTTGACAGCTGTCATCCGCCATCTTTAAACTACAGAGCACCGTGCTGCCCTCTTTATCGCAGTAGCTGCAAATTCGTCACCTGTCATCCGCAATGCTGCCATCTTGGCGGGCCTAAACCTTAGTGCTACCAACTTAACCTCACTAGCGTGAGATAAACAGATCCACGTGCAGCTGTCATCCGCCATCTTTAATCCATAGAGCGCAGTGCTGCCCTCTTTAGTTACTTACCTTTGAAATGTGGTACGTCACAGCTGTCATCCGCCATCTTGCATCCGAAACCTCAGTGCTATACTCTTTAGCTAGATACCTTTGAAATGTAGTGGCGGTAATTTGAGAAATTCTTTATGCTCTTGTTTTTAAACAAATCCACGCGCAGCTGCCATCCGCCATCTTTAATCCAGAGAGCACCGTGCTGCCCTCTTTAGCTAAGTACCTTTGAAATGTGGTACGTCACAGCTGTCATCCGCCACCTTGCATCGCAAACTTCAGTGCTGCACTCTTTAGCTAGATACTTTGAAATGTAGTGGCGGCAATTCAAAAAGTTCTTTATGCTCTTGTTTGGAAACAAACCTATGCGCTTTTTTGACAGCTATCATCCGCCATCTTTAATCCAGAGAGCACCGCACTGCCCTTTATATGGGGGTGGTAAATTCTACGCGCTCTTGTTTGGAAGCAAACCCATGTGCTTTTCTGACAGCTGTCAACCGCCAGAGAACACCGTGCTGCCCTCTTTATGCCGGTGAAAAATTCCACGTGCTTTACAAACTCACATGCTTTTTGACAGCTATCATCCGCCATCTTGCATCACAAACCTCAGTGCTGCACACTTTAGCTAGATACCTTTGAAATGTGGTGGCGGCAAATTCCACGTGCTCTTGTTTAGTAAACAAAGCCACGTGCTTTTTTGACAGCTATTATCCGCCATCGTTAATCAACAGAGCACTGTGCTGCTATCATGCGGGTAATTTCGTCAGCTGTCATCCGCCATCTTTAATCTACAGAGCGCCGTGCTGCTCTCCGTAGTAGCGGGCAATTTGAAAAGTTATGTTACTTGTCATCCGCTACATACATTTAACATGTGGTGGCGGATAATTTGAAAAAAAAAACCTTCCGTTAGCTATCATCCGCCATCCTTATTCAACAGAGCATCGTGCTGCTGTCTCTAGCTACATACATTTAACATGTGGTGACGGCAATTTGAAATTCTATCTAGATGCTATTTTTAATCAACAGAGCACCGTGCTGCTACCCCTTTGAATTGTGGTGACGGATAATTTGAAATTCCGTTAGCTATCATCATTAAACATTGGTGCATTCGCTAACCTAACCTCTCATCTACTATCTTGAAGGAGACTATACGACACCTTCTCTACCTCCTGCTCTTCCTCCTCCTCCCCTACCACCCCCGCCTCCTCCTCCTCCGTCAAGGCATAGCTTTATCGAACATGCATCGCGAAGGCAAGAGTGTACAGCGATATGCATGATTAGACTTGCGGATTACGAAATAAACATAACAAGACTTCAATCGAACACTGCACTCGATGTCGTTAACTTCAACATGTGATTGAAACATTGTCTGGTGTGTTCAGAACACTACATAAGTAGAATCGAACGCTGTACAACATGTTAGGGGTTACCTTTGTTCTAAGAAGATCAGATTGAAACATAACAAGACTAGAATCGAACACTGCACTCGATGTCGTTAACCTTAACATGTGATCAGAACATTGATTGACGTGTTCAGATCACTAAACAAGTAGAACCGAACACTGTACAACATGTTAGGGGATATCTTTGTTCTAAGAAAATAAGATTGAAACATAACACGACTAGAATCGAACACTGCACTCGATGTCGTTAACTTTAACATGTAATCAGAACATTGATCGATGTGTTCAGATCACTAAACAACTAGAACCGAACACTGTACAACATGTCAGGGGATATCTTTGTTCTAAGAAAATTAGATTGAAACATAACAAGACTAGAACCGAACACTGTACTCGATACAACATGTTAGGGGATACCTTTGTTCTAAGAAGATCAGATTGAAACATAACAAGACTAGAATTGAACACTGCACTCGATGTCGTTAACCTTAACATGTGATCAGAACATTGACTGATGTGTTCAGACCACTAAACAAGCAGATAACCTTAACATGTGAACCGATGCAACATGTTAGGGGATACCTTTATTCTAAGAAAATTAGATTGAAACATAACAAGACTAGAATCGAACATTGCACTCGATGTCGTTAACCTTAACATGTGATCCGATACAACATGTTAGGGGATACCTTTGTTCTAAGAAAATTAGATTGAAACATAGCAAGACTAGAATCGAACACTGTAAGAACATTGTTTGATGTGTTCAAAGCAAAAGTACAACTTCAATGATTTACCTAGTGTAAACATCAAAAACACACACAGTGCACAAATCGCATAGCTATCTCGCCTATCACTTGCCTAGTATGAAAATCAAAAACACACTGTGCACATATCGCATAGCTAACTCGGCAACACTTCAAATGATTTGCTTAGTACGAAAATAAAAAATAAAAATCTATACCGCGTAGCTAACTCGTTCATCGCACTGCTAAGACGCTTAGTAATTGCGAATACACTGATATATCTCATACGAAAATCAAGAAAGCACACTGCGTAGCCAACTTGCTCGAGTCACTCGCTTAGTAATTGCAACACGACTAGAACACTGATACACGTTACTCTTTTTTTCTCGAAACACACACATACGGATAAGAATGTTGCGAGATACTACATACTTACATGTGTTTTTAAAAAAATAGGGGGGTGAAATATCATAAATTATATGTACACATGTTGTCTCCTCCAAGTTGTAAGACGAAATAGACGCAGTACTGCGAGTTTCCGCTATAGCTGGCGAACGGAAGTAGCATGCTATCTCAGCAAGAAATACGCGTGAGCTTGCATACACGCAAGTCAGACATAATGATGGATACCGCGATTCAAATCCTGGCAACTTATGCCGTCAGGAAGGGCATCCGGCTAGATCATGTTATGACGATCGCGCAGGTCCCTCGCCTAGCATTTGCTATTTTTTACGGCTTCCGACAGTAGGAGTTCGAACCCGCTATCTTCCGAAGTAGCGAGAATGATTGAAGAGTGTTGAGGGTGATTCATTTGTCGGATGGAGGTGATAAGCCTTGTGCAGGCTTCTTCGGTAGGAGAAGGCTATGTGCTGGTACCGGGACATCTAGTTATAAAACCCGCTACAACTGATTTTTCACGCATACTGCGATTTAAAATCCTTGTCAGGAAGGGTAACCGGTCGTAAAACTATGGTGTATGATCTAAGAGGCGGTGTGTGCAAAAAAGCCAGCCTTAAGTAAAGGCTGTTGATGGGGACGTTAAACCTTGTGCAGACTCCTTCGAAAATGATTGTGAGTACAAGACGTTGATGGTGATTCATTTGTCGGATGGAGGCAATAAACCTTGTGCAGGCTTTTTCGGTAGGAGTAGGCTATGTACCAGCACTGGGTTTTACCCTCTCCCTACTGTAGTATATTACATTCTTAGGTAGTTTCGAGGGCATGCAAAAAGCCAGCATTAAGTAAGGGCTGTTGATGGGGGCGTTAAACCTTGTGCAGACTCCTTCGGGAATGATTATGAGTATAAGATGTTGAGGGTGATTTATCTGTCGGATGGAGGCTGTAAGCCTTGTGCACGCTTCTTCGGTAGGAGTAGTCTATGTGCCGGCACCGGGTTTTACCCTGTCCCTACGGTAGTATATTACATTCTTAGGTAGTTTCGAGGGCGTGCAAAAAGCCAGCATTAAGTAAGGGCTGTTGATGGAGGGTGTTAAACCTTGTACAGGCTCCTTCAGCAGGAGTAGCCTACATGCCGGCACCGTGCAGGCTCTTTCGATAGGATTGGGCTATATGCTGGCACTGTGTTTTAACCTCTCCGTACAATCATGATACTTTATGTTAGGAACTTACACGAGCTAAATGCTACACACAGCTAAGAAGACGTTCCGTGAGTTACAAGTGGCTTATCAGCACACAGTGTCTTCGTTCAAGGTTACTACAGCCGGAAGATGAGTGTACAATTTCAGCCAACACATACATTCCGCACCTCGCTCTGAATGACTGCGCCGATACAACTTCAAAGATAGTGTTCTATGCAGTAGAACAAAAAATGTAACCCATAACCCGTTCCTAAAGCTTAAAACTGTAAATGTTTGAAGCTCCTGTTTTTACAGCTAGATGTGGTTCCTAACGTAGCAGGGCCGGGATTAAAAATATGTTTTAAAGCCGAGTGCCTCCTCCTGACGCAGGAGTTTAAATCGTAAGAATTTGTTTTACGACCGTTTGCCCTTCCTGACGCGAGATTTTAAATCACAAGAATCCGTTTTACAACAGGATGCCCTTCTAGGATTTTAAAAAGCAGTATATAGCCTCTTACATCAAACACTATTGTTTTACGGTAGGGCCGGTTGCCCTTCCTGACGCGAGATTTTAAATCACAAGAATCTGTCATACAACTGGATGCCCTCCTAGGATTTTAAATAGCAGTATATATCCTCTTACATCATACAGTATTGTTTTCGACCGGTTGCCCTTCCTGACGTCAAAGAACTGGGATTAAGAATCTGTTTTACAACTAGTTGCCCTTTCTAACACAAGAATCGGGGATTTACGGCAGATGCTCTTCTTAGTGCAGGGACTAAGATTTTAAATCGCTGTATCATGAACTATTGTTTTACAGCCGGATGCCCTTCCTGACGCAAAACTAAGATTTTATATCGCAAGAATTTGTTTTAAGACTAGTAGCCCTTCCTGACGCAAAACTCGCAGTGTCTAACCTCTTACATCATACACTATTGTTTTCGACCGGTTGCCCTTCCTGACGTCAAAGAACTGGGATTAAGAATGTTTTACAACTAGATGCTCTTTCTAATATGAGAATCGGGGTTTTACAGCTAGATGCTCGCCGGATGCCCTTTCTGACGGCATAAGTTGCCAGGATTTGAATCGCGGTATCCATCATTGTGTCTGACTTGCGTGTATGCAAGCTCACGCGTATTTTTTTGCTGAGATATCATGCTACTTCCGTTCGCCAGCTATAGCGGAAACTCGCAGTACTGCGTCTATTTCGTCTTACAACTTGGAGGAGACAACATGTGTACATATAATTTATGATCTTTCACCCCCCTATTTTTTTTAAAAAAACATGTAAGTATGTAGTATCTCGCAACATTCTTGTCCGCGTGTGTGTGTGTGTTTAGAGAAAAAGAGTAACGTGTGTCAGTGTTCTAGTCATGTTGCAGTTACTAAGCGAGTGACCGAGCGAGTTGGCTACGCAGTGTGCTTTCTTGATTTTCGTATGAGATATATCCGTGTATTCGCAATTACTAAGCGTCTTAGCAGTGTGATGAACGAGTTAGCTACGCGGTATAGATTTTTATTTTTTATTTTCGTACTAAGCAAATCATTTGAAGTGTTGCCGAGTTAGCTATGCGATATGTGCACAGTGTGTTTTTGATTTTCATACTAGGCAAGTGATAGGCGAGATAGCTATGCGATTTGTGCACAGTGTGTGTTTTTGATTTTTACACTAGGTAAATCATTGAAGTTGTACTTTTGCTCTGAACACATCAAACAATGTTCTTACAGTGTTCGATTCTAGTCTTGCTATGTTTCAATCTAATTTTCTTAGAACAAAGGTATCCCCTAACATGTTGTATCGGTTCACATGTTAAGGTTATCTGCTTGTTTAGTGATCTGAACACATCAATCAATGTTCTGATCACATGTTAAGGTTAACGTCATCGAGTGCAGTGTTCAATTCTAGTCTTGTTATGTTTCAATCTGATCTTCTTAGAACAAAGGTATCCCCTAACATGTTGTATCGAGTACAGTGTTCGGTTCTAGTCTTGTTATGTTTCAATCTAATTTTCTTAGAACAAAGGTATCCCTGACATGTTGTACAGTGTTCGGTTCTACTTGTTTAGTGATCTGAACACATCGATCAATGTTCTGATCACATGTTAAGGTTAACGTCATCGAGTGCAGTGTTCAATTCTAGTCTTGTTATGTTTCAATCTGATCTTCTTAGAACAAAGGTATCCCCTAACATGTTGTATCGAGTACAGTGTTCGGTTCTAGTCTTGTTATGTTTCAATCTAATTTTCTTAGAACAAAGGTATCCCCTAACATGTTGTACAGCGTTCGATTCTACTTATGTAGTGTTCTGAACACACCAGACAATGTTTTAATCACATGTTGAATTTAACGACATCGAGTGCAGTGTTCGATTCAAGTCTTGTTATGTTTCTTTCGTAATCCGCAAGTCTAAACATGCATATCGCTGTACACTCTTGCCTTCGCGATGCGTGTTCGATAAAGCTATGCCTTGACGGAGGAGTAGGAGGAGGGGGAGTCGGAGGTGTTAGGGGAGGAGGAGGAGGAAGAAGAGCAGGAGGTAGAGGAGGTGTCGTATAGTCTCCTTCAAGATAGTAGATGAGAGGTTAGGTTAGCGAATGCACTAATGTTTAATGGTGATAGCTAACGGAATTTCAAATTATCCGTCACCACAATTCAAAGGGGTAGCAGCACGGTGCTCTGTTGATTAAAGATGGCATCTAGATAGAATTTCAAATTGCCGCCACCGCATGTTAAATGTATGTAGCTAGAGATAGCAGCACGATGCTCTGTTGAATAAAGATGGTAGATGATAGCTAACGGAAGTTTTTTCAAATTATCCGGCACCACATGTTAAATGCATGTAACTAAAGATAGCAGTACGATGCTTTGTTGATTAAAGATGACGGATGACAAGTAACAGAACTTTTCAAATTGCCCGCTACTACAGAGAGCAGCACGGCGCTCTGTAGATTAAAGATGGCGGATGACAGCTGACGAAATTACCCGCATGATAGCAGCACAGTGCTCTATTGATTAAAGATGGCGGATGATAGCTGTCAAAAAAAGCACGTGGCTTTTGTTTACTGAACAAGAGCACGTGGAATTTGCCGCCACCACATTTCAAAGGTATCTAGCTAAAGAGTGCAGCACTGAGGATTGTGATGCAAGATGGCGGATGACAGCTGTCAAAAAGCATGTGAGTTTGGAAAGCATGTGTAATTTGCCACCGACACAAAGAGGGCAGCACGGTGCTCTCTGGTGGTTGACAGCTGTCAGAAAAGCACATGGGTTTGTTTCCAAACAAGAGCGCGTAGAATTTACCACCCCCACATAGAGGGCAGCGCGGTGCTCTCTGGATTACAGATGGCGGATGATAGTTGTCAAAAAAAGCGCATAGATTTGTTTCCAAACAAGAGCATAAAGAATTTTTCAAATTGCCCGCTACTAAAGAGTGCACCACTGAGGTTTGCGATGCAAGATGGCGGATGACAGCTGTGACGTACCACATTTCAAAGGTAAGTAGCTAAAGAGGGCAGCACGGTGCTCTCTGGACGAAAGATGGCGGATGACAGCAGCACGTGGCTTTGTTTCCAAACAATAGCATAAAGAATTTCTCAAATTGCCGCCACTACATTTCAAAGGTATCTAGCTAAAGAGTGCAGCACTGAGGTTTGCGATGCAAGATGGCGGATGACAGCTGTGACGTACCACATTTCAAAGGTAAGTAGCTAAAGAGGGCAGCACGGTGCTCTTTGGATTAAAGATGGCGGATGGTAGCTGCACGTGGATTTGTTTACAAACAAGAGCATAAAGGATTTCTCAAATTACCGCCACTACATTTCAAAGGTATCTAGCTAAAGAGTGCAGCACTGAGGTTTGCGATGCAAGATGGCGGTCGGCAGCTGTGACGTACCGCATTTCAAAGGTAAGTAGCTAAATAGGGCAGCACTGTGCTCTGTAGTTTCAAGATGGCGGGTGACAGCTGTCAAAAAATTCACGTGGCTTTGTTTATCTCACGCTAGTGAGGTTAAGTTGCTAGCACTAAGCTTTAGGCCCGCCAAGATGGCAGCACTGCCGATGACAGGTGACGAATTTACATCTACTACGATAAAGAGGGCAGCACAGTGCTCTGTGGTTTAAAGATGGCGGATGACAGCTGTCAAAAAGCACGTGGTTGTCAAAAAGCACGTGGCTTGTTTACCACGCGCTAGTTACGTTAAGTTGGTACTACTGAGGTTTAGGCCCGTCAAGATGGCAGTACTGAGGTTAGCGATGCGTTGTTGTCTGTCAAAAAGCACGTGGCTGTCAAGAAACACGTGTCTTTGTTTACCTCGCACTAGTTAGGTTAAGTTGGTACTACGGAGGTTTAGGCCCGTCAAGATGGCAGTACTGAGGTTAGCGATGCGTTGTTGTCGATGACAGCTGTCAAAAAGCACGTGGCTTTGTTTACAAATTCAAATTTCCCGCGGGTGGTGGAGGAGTCCTCTGGGAGGCCTCTGGCTGTGGTCGTGGTGGAGGAGGCCTCCAGGAGGCATCTGGCTGTGGTGGTGGTGGAGGTGGCCTCTGGGAGCCGGTGGGGGTGGTGGCGCCCGAACCCGCTTATTGTACTACTCACATGGAAGCCGAATTTAAGGATTTCCAGAATTTCCTTTCTTAAATGATTAATAATTGAGACAATGGTTTCTACTATGAATGCCCGTCAGGCAGTTACGTTAAAGTCTCACACTAGTGTTCTGACGTTTATGTAAAAAATGATTGTGGTGTCCAGTGGACACAATTGGCTTCTATGATACCGTTGACATATCATGCTTCAAAATTTTCCTGAATAAATAGGAATCTTTTAAACAGACCTTTCATTCCAATATATAGATTAGAATTACTGAACCCTACCTTTACCTCAGCAAGTGACGACATTAAAATGGCGCCCAACGTGGGGCATAATTCACGATAACGATGAGGGAACCTAAGTCACGATAACGATAAGGATATTTTGGAAAAATCGTGTACTAGAGGAAAAGAGAAATAATGTTGAGGCTATGCCACATTATGGATGATAAAATCGTGTGCCGGAGTTGAGAGTGTACTTCAAGAAATAGATAAACGCCCCATGAGTAAGACTAGGAGATACCACTATATGAATAATTTATCTACTGAATGAAAGGTATAATTTTAGTGTGTTAGAGTAATTTCCCAAATTTTTGAATACTGGTTTGAGTGTTTTGGCTGATCACTTTGTTCGAGTGAACATTGAATTTCACATTTTATTAAATAAAATTTTAGAGAATGTTGCATTAACAGTGTGATGTGTTAGAGAGGAGGATGTTGTGATGTGTATCGTTGTAGTCCTATTATACGCCGTTGAAGTCTCGGGCTCACCGATGACCTATCGTTTTCTGTTAAATACAGTATGTTTATGCAGGAGGGATAATTGGCCCAAGGGCAGGTGGTCCAAATGATCAAGGACTTAATGGAGAGGATGGAAGCCGATAGGAAGGACTTAAGTGAGAATTTTAAATCTATGAGTGTAAGGTTGGAAACAGTGGATGTTAAACTGGACAGTATACTTGAACATCTAGGTGACATGCAGTCTCCCAAATCAGCGTCACAAGTAACTAAGCATGTGGAAAACCAAGTGAATGTTGTAAATCACGTCCAAGAGAGTAGACCGGATAGGGATGTTTCGCAGGCAGTCATACAAGAGAATAATGGGCAAGGGCTTGAAACCATACCAAACCAGGATAGTAAGAACTGGGAACAGCTTAGCTACCTGTACGGAAAGTAGAATAGACGCCGTGATCCATGTAGGAGGAACCAGGGTCGATGTCGAGAAAATTCTTACCAAAGACGCAGACACCATCGTGGAAATGAAGCCGATAGAAGGTGGAATAATTACAAATCCAGACATTCTGATCTATGGCATGGGTCTGAAGAGTAAAAAGCAAAACCTAAACGATCTGGTGCCAATAAGAAGAAGAGGCCTAAGAAAAGCAGCAGTGATGAGAGGGATGAACGTTCAGACGAGGATGCCAGTAATGACGATTATAGTCCGTCAAGAAAGGCTCAAGCAAATGCGTAGAAGTGTAAGCCTGCTGCTAAAATGAAGATGAGGATGGTGATGAAGAAGAGGTGTAAACCAGCTGCTAAAATGAAGAACATGGGGATGATGATGATGAAGAGGAAGGGTAAGCCAGCTGCTAAAATGAAGATGAGGATGATGATGAAGAAGAAGAACGGTAAACCACCTGCAAAAATGAAGAAAGTCAGTGACAACGATAGTAATGAGGACAGGGATTTGAACCCAGGGACTTCGCTTTTTGATGTGAATGCAAGTTCGTCGAGAAGTTGGAAGGACAAACCACCGAACCTCCAATAAGTCAACTACAATTCACTGGAGATCTACCCCGCAACCCCGAACTCTCCGAGTAACCAAGAACTACCAGGAAGCTGAAGGCATCAACCAGTATCCGTACACCAGAAGATGAGCGATCGCATAAGAGAGAAGAAAGGAATTCGTATTCGAAGGTCATGTTTCATCAGACGTCAAAATTAGAAATTTCGCCATCTGGAGTATTTTAAAGGAAATTCCTTGTCACGGTGCGAAAGGAATTCGTGTCTTGGGGGAAATATGAACCCATGACCTATGTGCCCTAAGAACATTATGTAAAATTTAACAATCATTTAAAAGTTGGATTCTTGATAGCATGGATTTGACACTTGACGAGGGGTGATTACCTTCGGTCCTACGCTCTGGGGTACGTGGCGTCAGCCACACGTGTCAACGGCGGAAGAATCTCAAGTCATTTTAGTGAACTATTTCAAAGCGCGTGTACATGGCGTGAACCAAGCCAAGTCAAAAAAATATAGTGCCTATCAAAGGAGGTCAATCATCTCACAAATCGAACCCGTAAAAGTTTTAAATGTCCATGAACACTACCGCCAGAAATGTAGCAAGCATGTAGTCACTTTCAAAACTCTTGAAATTACAGTTTAGGTAAGTCAGAAAATTTATAGAAATTTTCTTGGCGGCAAAGGGAGATATCCGAAGAGAGAGGGTAACTGCTATAAATATGAAGGGACGCCATGACGAAGTCTCCTTCTCCGGCATTTGTGATACAAAGCGGGCGAAAACTTGTTGAGCTGCTCTGCGAAATCAAACAACGAAAGTAGACTGAGTTCAACTGCAGATTTTAGCCATTGCGGCTAGGTCTTGACTCCGTGAGGAGATAGTTTTCTTGAGTGAAATAATTGTACCAGATAGGACGGTCAAAGTACTGAATAAATTCTAATGTGATTAAGTAATCCGTGTGCGGAAATGATTAAAGTCCATCGTGTGCGCTCAGCAAACAAGTGAAGGGTATTTTCTTTTTTTATGCTTTATTCCAGGAAACCTGAAGAAAATTAATAATGAACTGTGAAGCCATGAATGTAAAAAAGGCTAAATAAAATGCCCGGGTCGCAGGTGAGCCCTATGACTACATGAGGTAGGTGACTTTCCATCTTACTACCTCTTATATCTTGTCTCGTGATCTCTAAAGGTGTATTTGAATGGGGATATACGACGCAGTGGTCACCCCTACTAAGTTTTGTAAATGTGAGAGTACGACTAAAAGAGTCATTTGTTTTATTTTCCACTTGGATAAAATTTTGAAGTCTTGCGAATGCCGTATAATGTTGTAAAAAGTTATTGAATAGGGTTCCGAAGCGATATCACGTCCAATGTAGATCGTCATCCGTGTGAGTGTACTGCCTATATTTTGTGATGTCAAATTAAGATGTTCATTCGACGTAAATTTTTCTGTGTGCAATTTGACGTCAATAATAATAATCCATGGTCACTCATTTTCAATCGAGTGGAAGCGCGCTGTCGGGTGAGAACCTAGGGTGATGAATTTGGTCACGGAGAGAAACGTTTTTCTATGCCCATTTTAAACTGTGTCTGACCGACAATAAAAAGATCTAGTAGAATGTTTCAGTCATTTCTCGTAAAAATCAAGTTATTAAATACGATATCATTTATGCGAAGTTATTCATGATTAATGCATTGTGCGATATTAGACGTCGAGATTTCTAGTGAGGATTTTATTCTAGTTCTTTGTCGATGATAATTGTGGAGCTGGGAAACAGAGGTTAGTTTTGTTGATATGAGATTTGTGAATCAGGTTGGACCTGTCATTGAAGCCGGGACATGGGAGCCCGAGGAATGTTTTATATGAGTTAAGATGAGATGTGCGAATCAGGTTAGAGTCCTGTCATTGAAGCCTGGACATGGAAGCCCGAGGAATGTTTTATGTTGGGAATGGAAAGAAATTCATAGAAATCCATAGCGGTATTAATTGGAGACGCGTAAAATTAGTGTGGGCATCTTGAAGCTTAATCTGTGCATTTTGTTGGTTAGAATATCGTATTTGTTTAATTATGTCGGCAGAGTTTAAAGAGAGCATTTTGAGAAGCCAGTCAACTGTGAGTAAACCAGGTGTTTCATGTAACTGCCAAGCGAACTTGGGGATAAGAGGCCTCAGCTATGATAACGGGGCAGGCGTGGAATTGAGATTGTACTGTATTCTCGACCAGAGAAAACGTTAAAATGCTGGATTTAGTTGAAATTCATAGCCGGTAATGATCTGAGTATTGTGAAATACTGTAATTGGGGACGTAATGAACATTTGAAATCACGAACTTTGAGTATAAGGAACAGAGTAACTAAAGTCAGGGTTGTCCAAAATATAGAGCGATGGTTGTGATGATCGGTTTGTCTGTGAGGGGTGTGCAAATTTCATAAATGGTAATGACGAGATATGACATCGTAATTATATGGCGAGTTGTTTGGTTTGTTCGTAGATTAGAAGGATATCCAAGTGTTAATAACGGTTAGGACTAGATTAGATTTTAAAAGTGTGAGCTCACGAGACAAGATATATATAACTGGACATGAATTATGTAACAATTCTTTTCCAGCCAGATAAACATCGCAATATTGAATTTACATCACAGCTGCGTAGGAATTTGTGAAGAAACCAGAGTCCGCGGAGATAAATTTACTGATCTTTAACATTTCGTTAAATCATTTAAATTTATTTAATTATTAAATTCAGTGAAACCGCATTTTGAAATAACTTTAATCAAGCGAATGACTTGGAGATGCATTCTGGAAATTTTAGTTTGTTTTCTGGGGAATATTAAATGTAAAGTAACGATTAAAGGGACATATCCGAAGGAAATGGATTTTACTGCCACAAAGTTTGTGAGCATTGCTATTGTTGTAATTATTGAACTTTGATTGATTGAGCAGTGAATGTGCTGGGGATAGTAAAGTGGAAACTTTGGTCATCAACCGATGTAACTTAATTGTGTTTAGCCTTCAGCCTAGAAACTTGGATGGTCAGGGGGTCATCAACCTCAGTGACTTGGATTAGGGCCATATGCCATTGTAGCATCATTTCCTTGCGGTCATCATCCACAATGACTTTAAAGTAACTTAGAAGATTAGATGTCGGTCCATGACATAGACGCAGGTCACATCGATTCAATTAAGGGCCCATGCCGTAGAACCACTGTGTGGCACACACCGATTGGACGGCCTTAATTATACCCAGAGTCCAGAGTTCGTGTTACGAGGGCTGGACCATAACGAATCACTATGATGGTACATGTGGTCTCACATGGAAGCCGAATTTAAGGATTTCCAGGCTTTCCTTTCTTAAATGATTAATAATTGAGACAATGGTTTCTAGTATGAATGCCCGTCAGGCAGTTACGTTAAAGTCTCACACCAGTGTTCTGACGTTTATGTAAAAAATGATTGTGGTGTCCAGTGGACACAATTGACTTCTATGATACCGTTGACACATCATGCTTCAAAATTTTCCTGAATAAATAGGAATCTTTTAAACAGACCTTTCATTCCAGTAGATAGATTAGAATTACTGAACCCTACCTTTACCTCAGCAAGTGACGAAGAACCCGATACGACCCAAGAGACAGATCTCATGAGCTTTGCTGATAGGTAAGAAAGGTAGGTATCCCTCTATATGGACCTAAAGGGTTCAATATGAAGTGTTGAACCTCATTTTAAAAGGCAAAATTGAAGGAGGGGAAGGAGTAGGAAGAAAACAACATTCAAGACTGGACTGGAATAAGAACGACCAAACAGCTCTACCACGTTGATGAATATGGGAGAACACTGCCCATTTTGATCGCCAACGTACGGGACACTAGACAAGAATAATACTGTTGAACTCCAGTTATTTTGGTGATGTATGTTACCAGCCCTGTTGGATAAAAATTATAAAATCACCGGGGGTGGGGTGTTTTGACAGTGTGTTAAAATACTTGAAGTGCTTCTGCAATCAAAGTTGTTAACTTTGAAAGCTCTGCTGTGCTTGAATTGTTATTTATTTATGCGAGAATCATAATCGGTACCATGATCGGTACCAATGATGCTGGATTTACGAATACACAATATGCAGGCATGTAGTTAACATCGTACTTATAAACTCACTTTTAAATACAAGATATTGAGCAAACGTGCCTTTGCTGGCAGGACCTAGTGTTTACAGTGCACTATGTCTTCTGGTATGGGCTAGAGCAATTTTGTTACTTTCACTGATCTGTCTCTGTCTTCTCCTTGGCTTTGACAATATGAAAGTGACTGAGGTATGAGCGATGCTAGTAATACCATTACTTATGCAGCCAGTCCCTGTTATGAATGGTGTGAAAACGTTGTTCATAGGGTAGGTTGGTGCATGCATTTCAGTGGGCTTGGCAGACTGATATGTAATAGCAACGTCTGGTTCGGTGAGGAAAGCAACGGGAAACTACCTCATACCTCATTTCCCTAGTACGCCTCTTCAGTGATGCCTAGGCCTTCTATGACAGCTGATGGCGGAGTTGTTGAGGATCCAACCAGCCTTAGGGCTGAAGACTGAACATACATACATTGAGCAAACAGACTTTTAAATACTAAGATTGTCATCTCCTGTAGCGTTATATCAGATACTTCTTCACGGCAATCTTATGAAGAACATAACTTTGAATCGGATGTAAAATAGTCTAATACCGGAGTTGAGGGGTCCTTGTGAGTCAATTCAAGAGATCATTGATTTCACAAAAGAACGTGATTTATTCCTTGTGTTGTAGCCGTGTATATCATTATTTCTTAATATTTGAGTATCTAGAACTAAGTTCCTCTTAGAAATAAGAAGAAAGTGGAACTGTAGTGGTCTATTCCTACTGGGCTCATTTTATAATTTTCATTCCTCATGTCTGTACTATCACAGAGAGGAGAACTGCCCTACACAATTACCCCATAGTTTACAAGAGAATGGAAGGAGGCATAGGTTCCTCCACTAGTACGCGTTTTTAATACTTTTAAGGCAGAACAACTTTTTCGTAAGGTACCGTTGATTTCAATGATATGTCTGGTCCATTTCAAAATCAGCCACAAACGTAGAAATTTAGTTTCTAATAATACTTCTTTTTAATTACCGCGGGTCATAGCGCGCCCTTACGTCCTTTTTGACTGTAATTTGGAATTTCCTCTCTGAGAGGTAGCTCGTAATTAGAGCGGTCAAATCAGGCGGGAAGCCGAAATGCATCATTTTATAAATAAGCCCTTCATGCAGACCTTGTCAAAGGATCTAGAAATGTCCAGAAAACAGACTCCTGTGTATTTGTTGTCATTAAAGTTTTTGGTTATGTCTTCAGTCAGTCTGAATAATTGGTGAGTCGTGGAGTTGCTCGTTTAGTTCCAGATTGAGGTCGTCTATAGTCGCTTGGAGACGAGACAGGAGGATCATTTCGAATAGTTTCGAGATGATAGAGAGGAGAGAGATAGGCCTGTAGTTCTCTGGGAACGTCCGATCAGATTGAGGTTTGGGTAGCATAATTACTAAGAGTCACGCTACTCTCTTCACCAAGCGAACTTCGAGACTTGAGGGCGGTCTGGACTTCTTTGGCGAAGTTATCCGATGGTCCCCAACCTCGAAGTACCTCAGCATATAGCTCAAATTTCGGCCATCGCCCACTCTAGGGTATCACAATTATACCCCCTACTTAACGCTAATAATAGCCTCTCCACAGAAAACAGGCTCCTGCTGTTTGTCACTATGATTAGACCGCTACTCGAGTATGCCTGTCCAATACGGGGCATTGCCGCCAACAGCAACCTGTATAAGGTGCAAGTTGTCCAGAACCGGGCACTTCGCCTTATCACAGGGGCTGAGTGGCACACAAGGAATACCGACATTCATGACGAATGTCAAATCACAACGCTGGGGAAAAGACGGAGGCTCATGGCTAGCAAGCTGTACAAGTGGCTACCCAATGCAAGCAATCCGCTTAGCAACCAGCTGGGCAACTACGAGACCGATGGCCTTAGGTACAAGAGGCCAAAGGTAATCCTGCTTTAAAACCCGCGCTCAGCGCCAGGCCACACACTGGCCAGCCATGACCTCACGTCGAAACGAACCCATATTCCACAAGCAAATAAAGCAAGCAGGGGAAATCACATATTAAGATAGGGCTCTCAAAACCGTTATCGGTTGACAGGCCACAATATTCACAACTTCGCGACTTACGTCGCAAAGTCGACGAAAGAATAGGGTGGGTGGCTGTCAGCTCAGCGAGGAGCATTCCTAACTCAGACGGTGGGCAAGAGTAAACATGATATTGTTGCAATAAATAATCTATGACTTAAAGTCACAAGACAATAGCTTTTAAAAAATTACTGACACATATCATGTCTATCTATGCTTAGTTAAGCTAAACATATCATGTTCTAAACAACTTTACACTATTCTGACTTTTGCGTCGATGATAATTTCTTGGCAACAGTATTATAACTTCCCTTAAAGCAACATCAATGTGAATCTGCTAGAATGTCCTTCTCAGGTAACAATTTCATTACTTTACTATGTGCACACATCTGTTCTGTTGTCAAACTCGCAGCACTGCGGTCACTTTTGATAACGATCATTAACAGTTTGACTGATGCTGGCTCATGAAGGGCGCGTTCTTGACTAGCCGCAGACACATTACCGGCGATGGGAAACAGTGGACGTTAGTAGCGTCTTAGATTACTGTCGGCAAAGTGAAAAGAAGGGTTCTAAGGGCAAGACTCAGACAGGGGAACAGTGGACGCCAGGCCAGGGGATACTCGCACTTTTCCCTCAAATATATAATCCAAGATCATTACATAACCCAACTAGCTCAGAGACAAGGCAGACTCCTATGGAAAGTTTTGACAGAACTATTAATCACATATTTAGGAAAAGACTAATTTCTTCCAAAGAGGATTGTTTAAATGCAGAACTGTTTCTAGTACAATTGTGATTTGTTTGTGTTTTCCTCATATTCCTTGTGCAACATTGTTGCAGCCGCGTCTAGATTTTCTTTGGTTGATAAGTGAAGCTAGTTCTTCTGGACAAGGAAGTGTTCCAATTGGTGGATAATTTCACTCATTTTCTTGTACGTACAAGTTGGAGTCTATGGAGATACGTCGTATACTGACGACCGGACGTGCTTACAGTAAGGAGGACGCCGGTATCAGGTGATAGGCGCCCTTTATGCCAATACTGAGTCCTCTATTCCACGGAAAGTAGCAGTTATAAATTCTTCCAGGTTGAGCGGTCTCGTTTCCCGCCCATCAAAACTCCCATACACGTTTATAACTTGCACTGAACGCTCTGGTCAATAAACCTTTTAGTATCGACAGAAATTATGTTAGTATAGCCCTAAATGTTCTACCGTAAAATTCTTTTAAAAGACACAAACTGTGTGGCTTGAATTTAAATGGGTCATATTTCTGCTTTTACAGGCACTGGCCCATGAAGTGGCTCTGTGAACATAGCTCGAGATAGTCACTTATCACTCCACGAGACAGCAGATCTTCACACTTGTACTACCACCACTTGAACATCTCGTAGATTTTATTTTGTTTGTGCATAAGTTTTGATAACGATTGTAATTTGTAGTAGTAATGTTGGCACTGTGCATGCTGCACGACGACAAAGGACAAGAAAAACAATATGGCGACTTACCACTACAGATGCTGCAAAGTATGGTGTAATAAATCATTATTATTAACATTGCAGTTCCTTTAACTGCTAGAGTTTGCCTTTCAGATCTGATTATAAATGAGCTCGACAGATTTATGTTGTTCTTAGCACATCTGGCTGTCGTAAAGGAAGGCATAATGCACGCGTAATTTTTTTTTCATATAAGCGCCACCTGAAACCATCTTCTTGTTCTGTGCATGTCGCCTGGTACCCTCAAGAGTTGCTAACTAAAGTTCCCAGCAAAGCTGCATTAAACTGCATTCATAAACATATTACTGACGATTTTATAATTCACCCCCTCGCCACTCCCCCTCTCCGCCCATATGGTTACATGGGATGTCTTACCCCCACGCGGTTTGTCAAAAGAAATCCGGTGTGTCACTATTCATCTCAGCGACCCCGAAAAGAATGGATTTGACACCATTTTCTGTAATTTTGATATATCACACCCCTTCGCCTCCCACCCCAAAGGGGACCGAATATGGCCTTTAAAAATTCCAGAGTGTCACTATTCATCTCTGCGACCACGAAAAGTGTGGATTCGACAATATTTTCGAAAATTGTATATGTCACCCCCCCCCCCTCGACCCCGTCCGCCTCAATGGGTACGTGGGGTGTCCTACCCATCACGCGGTTTGTCATAAGAAATCCGGAGTGTCACTATGCACCTCAGCGTCCCCGAAAAGGATGGATTTGACAAAATTTTCGGTTATTTTGATATATCACTCCCCCCTCCCCCCACCGCAAGGGGGGCAGAACTTGGACTTTAAAACATTCCGGAGTGTCACTATTCCTCTCAGCGATCATAAAAAGTATGTATTCGACACTATTTCCGAATATTTTATAATTCACCCCCCCTCGCCCTTATGGGTACATGGGATGTCTTACCTCCACGCGGTTTGTCAAGAGAATTCCGGAGTGTCAATATTCATCTCAGCGACCCCGAAAAGGATGGGTTTGACAAAATTTTCGGTTATTTTGATATATCACTCCACCTCAGCCCCGCCTCAAAGGGGGCTGAATATGGACTTTAAAAAGCCGGGGGTGTCACTATTCATCTCAGCGAATCCGAAAACTATGGATTAGACACTATTTTCGCATATCTTTATATGTCACCCCCCTCGCCCCCCGCCCCTAAGGGTACTTGCGGTGTCTTATCCCCACGCGGTTTGTCTCCTGATACTAAGTCGTAAGTGTACCAAGTTTAGTTGAAATCCCTGCAGTGGTTTAGGAGGAGATGTAATACATACATACATACATACATACATACATACATACATACATACATACATACATACATACATACATACATACAATGACATATATATATAGATAGTCTGAATAAGTTACCGTATGTTAAGTTTTATCAGTTAATTGAGTAACGATACATATTACTAGTATGAGCATAGTTCACGATCGCCAAACTTAATTACGCCTAACTTACCCTTTCAATTGTACATACCTGTTCAAAATAATAATTATTATTATTATTATTATTATTATTATTATTATTATTTACATCGTTATGCCCTACTCAGGAGCACGCTTGAACTTGCTTAGCTGATGTGTTGGCCTTCTTTTCCTCCCAAAATCTCTTCATCCTCTCGCTGAGCTTCTTCGTTCGTTCTTCTGTCCAAGTTGTAGTAGCTCCGGTGTTGAGTTTGTCTTCAAAGTGGTGATTGTGGATTTTGGTTCTGAATTTACATCTGTCCTGTACAATGTCTTCTGAGATGTTGATTTCCTGGAGATCTGTTTCAAATGTTTTTAATGAAAGGGCCAGGTTGAGAATTCTTTTAGTTAGCCTGTTAGTGTTCATTCTGATAATGTGGCCATAAAATTTCAATCGTCTTTTCCGAAAAAGTGTGAGAAACTTTTTCAGAATGACAATATATCTCCTGGGATTATTTTTCTCCATATTCCATCTATACAAACTGGGCCAAAAATTTTTCGTACAATTTTCCTTTCTTGTTTCTCAATGTCTTTGGTTAAAGATCCGCCACCAATGATAAAGGTTTCTGAGGCATATAACGCTTCAGGTTTGATCACTGTATTATAGTGTCTAAGTTTCGCATTCCGAGATAATGATTTTTTATTATACCGGTTCCAAGTGATCCTGTATGCTTTCTGTAATTTGGAAATTCTTTCTTTATTTGCTTCGCGGTTTAAACCAGAGAGCTAAATAATTTCTCCCAAATATTTAAATTGGCTCACTTGAACAATTTGCCGAATTTAGTTATCATAGGTTGTTCGTCTAAGTATCGTGAGGCTCCTTCCATGTACTGAGTTTTCTCATACGAAATTTGAAGTCCCGTTTTGAAGGCAATTTCGTGTAGATTCTCAATGGAATGAATTGCTTCATGCCTATTAGTAGTGTAAATAGGGTGGTTCTGCGGTCTCCTCCTCCTCCCGTGGCGCGGGAAATTTGAATTCTGGCGGGAAATTTGAATTTTTGGCGGGAGATTTGAATTTTGGCGCGAGATTTGAATTTGTAAACAAAGCCACGTGCTTTTTGACAGCTGTCATCGACAACAACGCATCGCTAACCTCATTGCTGCCATCTTGACGGGCCTAAACCTCAGTAGTGCCAACTTAACCTAACTAGCATGAGGTAAACAAAGCCACGTGTTTTTTGACAGCCACGTGCTTTTTGATAGACAACAACGCATCGCTAACCTCAGTACTGCCATCTTGACGGGCCTAAACCTTAGTGGTACCAACTTAACCTCACTAGCGTGTGGTAAACAAAGCCACGTGCTTTTTGACAGCCACGTGCTTTTTTGACAGCTGTCATCCGCCATCTTTAAACCACAGTGCTGCCCTTTTTATCGCAGTAGCTGTAAATTCGTCACCTGTCATCTGCAGTGCTGCCATCTTAACGGGCCTAAACCTTAGTGCTACCAACTTAACTTTACTAGCGCGCGATTTGAATTAGTAAACAAATCCACGTGCATTTTTGACAGCTGTCATCCGCCATCTTTAATCCATAGAGCACAGTGGTGCCCTCTTTAGCTACTTACCTTTGAAATGTGGTGGCGGATAATTTGAAAAATGCTTTTTGACAGCAGCCATCTTTAATCCAGAGAGCACCGTGCTGCCCTCTTTAGCTAGATACCTGTGGTGGCAGGCAATTCCACATGACGGCAGCCATCTTTAATCAAGAGGGCACCGTGCTGCCCTCTATGTGGTGGCGGCAATTTGAAAAATTCTACATGCTCTTGTTTGGAAACAAACTCACGTGCTTTTTTGACAGCCGTCATCCGCCATCTTTAATCAACAGAGCACAGTGCTGCCCTCTTTAGCTAGATACCTTTGAAATGTGGTGGCGGTAAATTCCACGTGCTCTTGTTTGGAAACAAAGCCATGTGCTTTTTTGACAGCTGACATCCGCCATCTTTAATCTATAGAGCACAGTGCTGCCCTCTTTAGCTACTTACCTTTGAAGTGTGGTACGTCTCAGCTGTCATCCGCAGTGCTGCCATCTTAACGGGCCTAAACCTTAGTGCTACCAACTTAACCTTACTAGGGCGAGATTTGAATCGGTAAACAAATCCACGTGCTTTTTTGACAGCTGTCATCCACCATCTTTAATCCATAGAGCACGGTGGTGCCCTCTTTAGCTACTTACCTTTGAAATGTGGTGGCGGATAATTTGAAAAATTCTTTTTGATAGCAGCCATCTTTAATCCGGAGAGCACCGTGCTGCCCTCCATGTGGTGGCAGGCAATTCCACGTGACAGCAGCCATCTTTAATCAAGAGGGCACCGTGCTGCCATCTTTAGCTAGATACCTTTGAAATGTGGTGGCGGCAAATTGAAAAATTCCACGTGCTCTTGTTTAGTAAACAAAATCACGCGCTTTTTGTCAGCTGTCATCCGTCATCTTTAATCTATAGAGCTCAGTGCTACACTCTTTAGTTGAAATATGGTGGCGGATAATTTAAAAAGAAAAATTCTACATCAGCCATCTCTCGACGCTAATTGCACAAGATGGTGGCTATACATGACTCCTTAAAGGTGCTTATGCAAGATGGCCGCTACACATAGGTTCTTATGAGATGCCTTGGGCTGCTTGCGCAAGATGGCGGTTATACAAGGCTCCTTATGAGACGCCCTAGAGATGCTTGCGCAAGATGGCGGTGCTCTTATGAGGCGGCTTAAGGGTCCTTGGCTAGAGATGCCCTAAGGATGCTTGCGCAAGATGGCGGACGCAAGATGGCGGCTATACACGACTCCTTATGAGAGGCCTTAAGGGTGCTTGCGCAAGATGGCTGCTGCTCTTAGCTTAGAGGCTAACGTGTCGTGCTAGTTCGATTCATTAAATTTGGGGCTAAATGCATAATGTTAAATATCTCGAAAACGGTGCATCGTAGAGCAAAACGGACAAAATTTTTCTACCCAATACCTCGGTTCGCAGTATAGGGAACAAGTAAAACATAGTCTAATGATGAGATCAACGGTTCGGTTCTAACTTAGGCCCTTTGGCATTGGCTCTCTTTCAGCTTGTAATGAAGCAAGTCTTCGTAACATGATCAGGTCTAGCTATGGTAAAGAGTATAACGTACCGTGCAGGTTCGATTCATTACATTTGGGGCTTAAATGCAAAATGTTAAATATCTCGAAAACGGACAAAATTTTCCACCTGATACCTAGGTTTGCAGTATCAGGAACATGATAGCATAAGAAAAACATAGTCTAATGATGAGATCGACGGTTCGATTCCTACTCTTTTGAGCCGGCTTAAGGGTGCTTGCACAAGATGGCTTGAGACCCCTAAGGATGCCTGCGCAAGATGGCGGACAAGAGATGGCGGCTATACACTGCTCCTTATGAGACATCTTAAGGGTGCTTGCGCAAGATGGCTGCTGCTCTTATCAAGAAAGCTGGCGTAGAGGCTTACGTGCCGTGCTGGTTCGATTCATTAATTTTGGGGCTTAAATGTCAAATGTTAAATATCTCTAAAACGGTGGGTCGTAGAGCAAAACGGACAAAATTTCTCTGCCTACTACCGAAGTTCGCAGTATCAGGAACATGACAGCATAAGATAAAAGTAGTCTAATGATGAGATAAACGGTTCGGTTCCTACTTAAGCCCTTTGGCATTGACAGCTATCTAATTCTACAATATGGCGGCTATACATAGCTTCTTATGAGTCTGCTTAAGGGTGCTTGCACAAGGTGGCTGCTGCTTTTATGAGACGCCCTAGGGATGCTTGCGCAAGGACACAAAATGGCGGCTATACATAGCTTCTTATGAGACTGCTTAAGGGAGCTTGCACAAGATGACAGCTATACATAGGCTCTTATGAGACGCCCTAGGGATGCTGGCGCAAGATGGCAGCGACAAGATGGCGGCTATACACAGCTCCTTATGAGACGGCCTAGGGGTGCTCGCAAAGATGGCGGCTACTCTTATGAAGAAAGCTAGCTTAGAGGCTACTGCACAAGATGGCGGCTGCTGTTATGGATACGGTAGAGGGCAATTTGAAATTCCACATGCTCTTCAAAGCTACGTTCTTTTTGACAGCGGCCATCTTTAATCAACAGAGCACCGTGCTGCGATCTTTAGCTACTACCTTTGAAATGTGGTGGCGGCAATGTCCACGTGACAGCCGTCATTCGTCATCTTTAATCAACAGCCCACCGTGCTGCCATCCTTAGCTACTACCTTTGAAATGTGGTGGCGGCAATTTGAAAACTTCTATGTGGTTTTAATAGCAGTCGACCACCATCTTTAAACAACAACGCAACGTGCTGCAATCTTTACGACACTACGTGTAATTTAAACTCCATGTTCTTTTTTGACAGCTCCCATCTTTAATCAGCAGAGCATAGTGCCGCTATCTTTGCAGCACTAAACCTCATACCTTTGAAATGTGGTGGCGGGTAATTAAAAAAATTCTACGTCCTTTTTTGACAGCTGTCATCTTTAAACAATGGCGGCTATACATAGGCTGTTAAGAGTAGTATAATACAGGGATTCGGCCGCCACCACCCCCAAAGGCTCCCAGAGGCCACGTCCACCACCACCACAGCCAGAGGCCTCCCAGATGCCTCCTCCACCACCACCACAGCCAGAGGCCTCCCAGAGGTCACCTCCACCACCCGCGAGAAAATTGAATTTGTAAACAAAGCCACGTGCTTTTTGACAGCTATCATCGACAACAACGCATCGCTAACCTCAGTACTGCCACCTTGACGGGCCTAAACCTCAGTGGTACCAACTTAACCTAACTAGCGCGAGGCAAACAAAGCCACGTGTTTTTTGACAGCCACGTGCTTTTTGACAGACAACAACGCATCGCTAGCCTCACTGCTGCCATCTTGACGATCTAAACCTCAGTAGTACCAACTTAACCTAACTAGCGCGAGATAAACAAATCCACGTGCTTTTTGACAGCCACGTGCTTTTTTGACAGCTGTCATCCGCCATCTTTAAACTACAGAGCAACATGCTGCCCTCTTTATCACAGTAGCTGCAAATTCGTCACCTGTCATCCGCATTGCTGCCATCCTAAAGGGCCTAAACCTTAGTAATACCAACTTAACCTCACTAGCGTGAGATAAACAAATCCACGTGCAGCTGTCATCCGCCATCTTTAAATTATAGAGCACCGTGCTGCCCTCTTTAGCTACCTACCTTTGAAATGTGGTACGTCACAGCTGTCATCCGCCATCTTGCATCTCAAACCTCAGTGCTGCACTCTTTAGCTAGATACCTTTGAAATGTAGTGGCGGTAATTTGAGAAATTCTTTATGCTCTTGTTTGTAAACAAATCCACGTGCAGCTGTCATCCGCCATCTTTAATCCATAGAGCACCGTGCTGCCCTCTTTAGCTACTTACCTTTGAAACGTGGTACGTCACAGCTGTCATCTGCCATCTTGCATCGCAAACCTCAGTGCTGCACTCTTTAGCTAGATACCTTTGAAATGTAGTGGCGGCAATTTGAGAAATTCTTTATGCTCTTGTTTGGAAACAAAGCCACGTGCATTTTTGACAGCTGTCATCCGCCATATTTAATGCAGGGAGCACCGTGCTACCCTCTTTAGCTACTTACCTTTGAAATGTGGTACGTCACAGCTGTCATCCGCCATCTTGCATCGCAAACCTCAGTGGTGCACTCTTCAGCTAGATACCTTTGAAATGTAGTGGCGGCAATTTGAAAATTCTTTATGCTCTTGTTTGGAAACAATCCTATGCGCTTTTTTGACAGCTATCGTCCGCCATCTTTAATCCAGAGAGCACCGTGCTGCCCTCTATGTGGGGGTGGTAAATTCTACACGCTCTTGTTTGGAAACAAACCCATGTGCTTTTCTGACAGCTGTCAACCGCCAGAGAGCACCGTGCTGCCCTCTTTGTGCCGGTGGCAAATTCCACGTGCTTTACAAACTCACGTGCTTTTTGACAGCTGTCATCCGCCATCTTGCATCACAAACCTCAGTGTTGTACTCTTTAGCTAGATACCTTTGAAGTGTGGTGGCGGCAAATTCCACGTGCTCTTGTTTGGAAACAAAGCCACGTGTTTTTTGACAGCTGTCATCCGCCATCTTGAATCAATAAAGCACTGTGCTGCTATCATGCGGGTAATTTCGTCAGCTGTCATCCGCCATCTTTAATGCACAGAGCACCGTGCTGCTCTCTGTAGTAGCGGGCAATTTGAAAAGTTCTGTTACTTGTCATCCGCCATCTTTAATCAAGAGAGCACCGTGCTGCCATCTTTAGCTAGGTACCTTTTAACTCTGGTGGCGGCAAATTGAAAAATTTCACGTGCTCTTGTTTAGTAAACAAACTCACGCGCTTTTTGTCAGCTGTCATCCGCCATCTTACATCGCAAACCTCAGTGCTACACTCTTTAGTTGAAAAATGGTGGCGGATAATTTAAAAAGCAAAATTCTACAGCAGCTATCTCTCGACGCTAATTGCACAAGATGGTGGCTATACATGACTCCTTAAAGGTGCTTATGCAAGATGATCGCTATACATGGTTTCTTATGAGACTCCCTTGGGATGCTTGCGCAAGATGGCGATTATTCAAGTTTCCTGATGAGACACCCTAGGGATGCTTGCGCAGGATGGTGGTTGCTCTTATGAGGCGGCTTAAGGATCCTTGCACAAGATGGCTAGAGACGCCCCCTAAGGATGCTTGCGCGAGATGGCGGACGCAAGATGGCGGCTATACATAGCTCCTTATGAGACAGCCTAGGGGGTGCTCGCACAAGATGGCGGCTACTCTTATGAAGAAAGCTAGCTTAGAGGATACTGCGCAAGATAACGGTTGCTGTTATGCATGCGGTGGAGAGCAAATTGAAATTCTATGTGCTTAATCAACAGAGCACCCTGCTATCCTCTTTAGCTGAAATGTGGTGGTGGATAATGTGAAAAATTCTCTTGACAGGTGTCATCTTTAAACAATGACGACTATACATAAGCTGTTAAGACCTTATCATTCTCCTCCTCCTCCTTCTCTACCTCCGCCTCTTATGTCAAGGCATAGCTTTATATCGAAAAAATTTAAACCTGCATCGCGAAGGCAAGCGTGTGCAGCGATAACATTATTGTACATGTTTAGACTTGCGAAACATAAGAAGAGTAGAATCAAACGCTGTACTCGATACAACATGTGATCAGAACATAGATTTATGTGTTCAGAACACAAAATAAGTGATCAAGACTAGAATCGAACACTGTACTCAATGTCATTAACTTCAACTTGTGATTAAAACATTGTTTGGTGTGTTCAGAACACTACATAAGTAGAATCGAACGCTGTACTTAATACAACATGTTAGGGTATACCTTTGTTCTAAGAAGATCAGATTGAAACATAACAAGACTAGAATGGAACACTGCACTCGATGTCGTTAACCTTAACATGTGATCAGAACATTGATTGATGTGTTCAGATCACTAAACAAGTAGAACCGAACACTGTACAACATGTCAGGTGATACCTTTGTTCTAAGAAAATTAGATTAAAACCTAACAACACTAGAATCGAACACTACACTCGATGTCGTTAACCTTAACATGTGATCCTATACACAATGTTAAGGGATACCTTTGTTCTGAGAACATTAGATTGAAACATAGCAAGACTATAATCGAACACTGTAAGAACATTGTTTGATGTGTTCTGAGCAAAAGTACAACTTCAATGATTTACCTAGTGTAAAAATCAATAACACACACTGTGCACATATCGCATAGCTATCTCGCCTATTACTTGCCTAGTACGAAAATCAAAAACACACTGTGCACATATCGCATAGCTAACTCGGCAACACTTCAAATGATTTGCTTAGTGCGAAAATAAAAAATCTATACCGCGTAGCTAACTCGTTCACCGCACTGCTAAGACGCTTAGTAATTGCAAATACACTGATATATGTCATGCGAAAAATCAAGAAAGCACACTGCGTAGCCAACTCGCTCGGTCACTCGCTTAGTAATTGCAACACGACTAGAACACTGATATACGTTACTCTTTTTTTTTCGAAACACACACACACACACACACACACACACACACACACACACACACACACACACACACACACACACACACACACACACACACACACACACACACACACACACACACGGATAAGAATGTTGTGAGATACTACATACTTACATGTTTTTTTTAAATAGGGGGGGATGAAAGATCATAAATTATATGTACACATGTTGTCTCCTCCAAGTTGTAAGACGAAATAGACGCAGTACTGCGAGTTTCCGCTATAGCTGGCGAACGGAAGTAGCGTGATATCTCAGCAAAAAAAAAAAAAAAAGTACGCGTGAGCTTGCATACATGCTGATGCTTGTTGTTTTAAGGGGCCTAACATCGAAGGTCATCGGCCCAGCTTGCATACATGCATGTCAGACACAATGATGGATACCGCGATTCAAATCCTGGCAACTTATGCCGTCAGGAAGGGCATCCGGCGAGCATCTAGCTGTAAATTCCCGATTCTCATGTTAGAAAGGGCAACTAGTTGTAAAACAGATTCTTAATCCCAGTTCTTTGACGTCAGGAAGGGCAACCGGTCGAAAACAATAGTGTATGATATAAGAGGCTAGATACTGCCAGTTTTGCATCAGGAAGGCAACTAGTCTTAAAACAAATTCTTGCGATTTAAAATCTTAGTTTTGCGTCAGGAAGGGCATCCGGCTGTAAAACAATAATTCGTGATACAGCGATTTAAAATCTTAGTTCCTGCACTAAGAAGAGCATCTAGCTGTAAAACCCCGATTCTCGTTTTAGAAAGGGCAACTAGTTTTAAAACAGATTCTTAATCCCAGTTCTTTGACGTCAGGAAGGGCAACCGGTCGAAAACAGTAGTGTATGATGTAAGAGGCTAGATACTGCCAGTTTTGCGTCAGGAAGGGCAACCAGTCGTAAAACAGATTATTGTGATTTAAAATCTCGCGTCAGGAAGGGCAACCGGCCGTACCGTGAAACAATAGTGTATGATGTAAGAGGCTAGATACTGCTTTTTAAAATCTAAGAAGAGCATCTAGCTGTAAAACCCCGATTCTCGTGTTAGGAAGGGCAACTAATTGTAAAACAGATACTTAATCCCAGTTCTTTGACGTCAATAAGGGCAACCGGTCGAAAACAATAGTGTATGATGTAAGAGGCTAGATACTGCTATTTAAAATCCTAGGAGGGCGTCCAGTTGTAAAACAGATTCTTGTGATTTAAATCTCGCGTCAGGAAGGGCAACCGGCCGTACCGTAAGACAATAGTGTATGATGTAAGAGGCTAGATACTTCTTTTTAAAATCCTAGAAGGGCATCCTGTTGTAAAACGGATTCTTGTGATTTAAAATCTCGCGTCAGGAAGGGCAACCGGCCCTACCGTAAAACAATAGTGTATGATGTAAGAGGCTAGATACTGCTTTTTAAAATCCTAGAAGGGCATCCTGTTGTAAAACGGATTCTTGTGATTTAAAATCTCGCGTCAGGAAGGGCAACCTGTCGTAAAACAGATTCTTGCGATTTAAACTCTTGCATCAAGAGGAGGCACTCGGCTGTAAAACATATTTTTAATCCCGGCCCTGCTACTTTAGGAACCACATCTAGCTGTAAAACAGGAGCTCCAAACATTTACAGTGTTAAGCTTTAGGAACGGGTTATGGGTTACATTTTTTGTTCTACCGCATAGAACACTATCTTTGAAGTTGTATCGGCGCAGTCATTCAGAGCGAAGTGCGGAATGCATGCGTTGACAGAAATAGTATACTCATGTTCCGGCTGTAGTAACCTTGAACGAAGACACTGTGTGCTGATAAGCTACTTGCAACTCACGGAACGGTTTCTTAGCTGTGTAGCATTTAGCTGGTGTAAGTTCCTAACATCAAATATTATGTTTGTACGGAGAGGTTAAAACACAGTGCCAGCATATAGCCCACTCCTATCGAAAGAGCCTGCACGGTGCCGGCATATAGGCTACTCCTGTTGAAGGAGTCTGCACAAGGTTTAACGCCCCCATCAACAGCCCTTACTTAATGCTGGCTTTTTGCACGTCCTCGAAACTACCTAAGAATGTAATATACTACAGTAGGGAGAGGGTAAAACTCGGTGTCGGCACAGAGCCTACTCCTACCGATGAAGCCTGCACAAGGCTTAACGCCTCCATCCGACAGGTGAATCACCATCAACATCTTGTACTCACAATCATTTTCGAAGGGGTCTGCACAAGGTTTAACGCCCCCATCAACAGCCCTTACTTAATGCTGGCTTTTTTGCACGCCCTCGAAACTACCTAAGAATGTAATATACAACAGTAGGGAGAGGGTAAAACCCAGTGCCGGCACATAGCCTACTCCTACCGATGAAGCCTGCACACAGCTTATCGCCTCCATCCGACAAGTGAATCACCATCAACGTCTTGTACTCACAATCATTTTCGAAGGGGTCTGCACAAGGTTTAACGTCCCCATCAACAGCACTTACTTAAAGCTAGCTTTTTGCACTCCTCGCCTCTTACATCATACACCATGCTTTTACGACCGGTTACCCTTCCTGACGTTAAAGGACTAGGATTTTAAATCGCAGTATACGCGATAAATTTGTTGTAGCGGGTTTTATAACTAGATGTTCCGTTACGGCACCTAGCCTACTTCTACCGAAGAAGCCTGCACGAGGCTTATCACCCCCTTCCAACAAATGAATCACCCTCAACACTCTTGTAACCGCAATCATTCTTGCTACTTCGGGAGATAGCGGGTTCGAACTCCTACTGTCGGAAGCCGTAAAAAATAGCAAATGCTAGGCGATGGACCTGCGCGATCGTCATAACGTGATCTAGCCGGATGCCCTTCCTGACGGCATAAGTTGCCTGGATTTGAATCGCGGTATCCATCATTGTGTCTGACTTGCATGTATGCAAGCTCACGCGTATTTTTTTTGCTGAGATATCATGCTACTTCCGTTCGCCAGCTATAGCGGAAACTCGCAGTACTGCGTCTATTTCGTCTTACAATTTAGAGGAGACAACATGTGTACATATAATTTATGATCTTTCATCCCCCCTACTTTAAAAAAAATGTATGTATGTAGTATCTCACAACATACTTATCCGTGTGCGCTGCGTGTGTGTGTGTGTTTCGAGAAAAAAGAGTAACGTGTATCAGTGTTCTAGTCGTGTTGCAATTACTAAGCGAGTGACCGAGCGAGTTGGCTACGCAGTGTGCTTTCTTGATTTTCGCATGACATATATCAGTGTATTTGCAATTACTAAGCGTCTTAGCAGTGCGGTGAACAAATTAGATACGCGGCATAGATTTTTTAATTTCGCACTAAGCAAATCATTTGAAGTGTTGCCGAGTTAGCTATGTGATATGTGCACAGTGTGTTTTTGATTTTCGTACTAGGCAAGTGATAGGCGAGATAGCTATGCGATATTTTCACAGTGTGTGTTTTTGATTTTTACACTAGGTAAATCATTGAAGTTTTACTTTTGCTCTGAACACATCAAACAATGTTCTTACAGTGTTCGATTATAGTCTTGCTATGTTTCAATCTAATGTTCTCAGAACAAAGGTATCCCCTAACATGTTGTATAGGATCACATGTTAAGGTTAACGACATCGAGTGTAGTGTTCGATTCTAGTGTTGTTATGTTTCAATCTAATTTTCTTAGAACAAAGGTATCCCCTGACATGTTGTACGGTGTTCGGTTCTACTTGTTTAGTGATCTGAACACATCAATCAATGTTCTGATCACATGTTAAGGTTAACGACATCGAGTGCAGCGTTCGATTCTAGTCTTGTTATGTTTCAATCTAATTTTCTTAGAACAAAGGTATCCCCTAACATGTTGTATCGAGTACAGTGTCCGGTTGTACTTGTTTAGTGATCTGAACACATCGATCAATGTTCTGATCACATGTTAAGGTTAACGACATCGAGTGCAGTGTTCGATTCTATTCTTGTTATGTTTCAATCTAATTTTCTTAGAACAAAGGTATCCCCTAATATGTTGTATCGAGTACAGTGTTCGGTTCTACTTGTTTAGTGATCTGAACACATCAATCAATGTTCTGATCACATGTTAAGGTTAACGACATCGAGTGCAGTGTTCAATTCTAGTCTTGTTATGTTTCAATCTGATCTTCTTAGAACAAAGGTATCCCCTAACATGTTGTATTAAGTACAACGTTCGATTCTACTTATGTAGTGTTCCGAACACACCAAACAATGTTTTAATCACATGTTGAAGTTAACGACATCGAGTACAGTGTTCGATTCTAGTCTTGATCACTTATTTTGTGTTCTGAACACATAAATCTATGTTCTGATCACATGTTGTATCGAGTACAGCGTTTGATTCTACTCTTCTTATGTTTCGCAAGTCTAAATATGTACAATAATGTTATCGCTGCACACGCTTGCCTTCTCGATGCAGGTTTAAACTTGTTCGATATAAAGCTATGCCTTGACATAAGAGGCGGAGGTAGAGAAGGAGGAGGAGGAGAATGATAAGGTCTTAACAGCCTATGTATAGTCGTCATTGTGTAAAGATGACACCTGTCAAAATAATTTTTCACATTATCCACCACCACATTTCAGCTAAAGAGGATAGCAGGGTGCTCTGTTGATTAAGCACATAGAATTTCAATTTGCTCTCCACCGCATGCATAACAGCAACCGTTATCTTGCGCAGTAGCCTCTAAGCTAGCTTTCTTCATAAGAGTAGCCGCCATCTTGTGCGAGCACACCCTAGGATGTCTTATAAGGAGCTATGTATAGCCGCCATCTTGAGTCCGCCATCTTGCGCAAGCACCTTAGGGGGGCCTTTCTAGCCATCCTGTGCAAGGATCCTTAAGCCGCCTCATAAGAGCAACCACCATCTTGCGCAAAGCAGCCCTAGGGTGTCTCATAAGGAGCCTTGTATAACCGCCATCTTGCGCAAGCATCCCAAGGGCGTCTCATAAGAAACCAAGTATAGCGATCTTCTTGCATAAGCACCTTTAAGGAGTCATGTATAGCCACCATCTTGTGCAATTAGCGTCGAGAGATAGCTGCTGTAGAATTTTGCTTTTTAAATTATCCGCCACCATTTTTCAACTAAGGAGTGTAGCACTGAGGTTTGCGATGTAAGATGGCGGATGACAGCTGACAAAAAGCGCGCGAGTTAGTTTACTAAACAAGAGCACGTGGAATTTTTCAATTTGCCGCCACCACAGTTAAAAGGTATCAAGCTAAAGATGGCAGCACGGTGCTCTCTTGATTAAAGATGGCGGATGACAAGTAACAGAACTTTTCAAATTGCCCGCTATTTCAGAGAGCAGCACGGTGCTCTGTGGATTAAAGATGGCGGATGACAGCTGACGAAATTACCCGCATGATAGCAGCACAGTGCTCTATTGATTCAAGATGGCGGATGACAGCTGTCAAAAAACACGTGGCTTTGTTTCCAAACAAGAGCACGTGGAATTTGCCGCCACCATATTTCAGAGGTATCTAGCTAAAGAGTACAACACTGAGGTTTGTGATGCAAGATGGCGGATGACAGCTGTCAAAAAGCACGTGAGTTTGTAAAGCACGTGGAATTTGCCACCGGCACAAAGAGGGCAGCACGGTGCTCTCTGGCGGTTGACAGCTGTCAGAAAAGCACATGGGTTTGTTTCCAAACAAGAGCGTGTAGAATTTACCACCCCCACACAGAGGGCATAAAGAATTTTCAAATTGCCGCCACTACATTTCAAAGGTATCTAGCTAAAGAGTGCACCACTGAGGTTTGCGATGCAAGATGGCGGATGACAGCTGTGACGTACTACATTTCAAAGGTAAGTAGCTAAAGAGGGTAGCACGGTGCTCTCTGGATTAAATATGGCGGATGACAGCTGTCAATAAAGCACGTGGCTTTGTTTCCAAACAAGAGCGTAAAGAATTTCTCAAATTGCCGCCACTACATTTCAAAGGTATCTAGCTAAAGAGTGCAGCACTGAGGTTTGCGATGCAAGATGGCGGATGACAGCTGTGACGTACCACATTTCAAAGGTAAGTAGCTAAAGAGGGCAGCACTGTGCTCTATAGTTTAAAGATGGCGGATGTCAGCTGCACGTCCATTTGTTTATCTCACGCTAGTGATGTTAAGTTGGTAGTATTAAGGTTTAGGCCCGTTATGATGGCAGCAATGCGGATGACAGGTGACGAATTTGCAGCTACTGTGATAAAGAGGGCAGCACGGTGCTCTGTAGTTTAAAGATGGCGGATGACAGCTATCAAAAAAGCACGTGGCTGTGAAAAAGCACGTGGATTTTTTTATCTCGCGCTAGTTAGGTTAAGTTGGTACTACTGAGGTTTAGGCCCGTCAAGATGGCAGCAGTGAGGTTAGCGATGCGTTATTGTCTGTCAAAAAGCACGTGGCTGTCAAAAACACGTGGCTTTGTTTACCTCGCGCTAGTTAGGTTAAGTTGGTACCACTGAGGTTTAGGCCCGTCTAGATGGCAGTACTGAGGTTAGCGATGCGTTGTTGTCGATGATAGCTGTCAAAAAGCACGTGGCTTTGTTTACAAATTCAAATTTCCCGCGGGTGGTGGAGGAGACCTCTGGGAGGCCTCTGGCTGTGGTGGTGGTGGAGGAGGCATCTGGGAGGCCTCTGGCTGTGGTGGTGGTGGAGGAGGCCTCTGGGAGCCTGTGGTGGTGGTGGCGGCCGAAACCCTGTATTATACTACTGTTAAGGCCTGATCCTTCTCCTCCTCCTCCTATGTCAAGGCTTAGCTTTATACCTCTACCGAACATGTTTAAACCTGCATCGCGCAGGCAAGAGTGTGCAGCGATAACAGCATTGTGCATGTTTAGACTTGCAGATCATAAAAAACATAACAAGACTAGAATTAAACACTGTGCTCGATGTCGTTAACTTCAATATGCGTTCAGAACATTATTTGATGTGTTCAGATCACTACATATGTGATCAAGACTAGAATCGAACACTGTACTAGATACAATATGTATTCAGAACATGTTAGGGGATACCTTTGTTCTAAGAAGATCGGGTCACAAAAGAAGTGATTAAGACTAGAATCGAACACTGTACTCGATGTCGTTAACTTCAACATGTGATCAGAACATTGATTGATGAGTTCAGAACACTAAATAAGTGATCAAGACTAGAATAGAACACTGTACTCGATACAACATGTGTTCATAAGATGTCAGGGGATACCTTTGTTCCAAGAAGATGCATTCGAACAGAAAAAATACGATTTCTGCACAGCTTATGCAAATATCGGCTGTTATGACGTCCTCCTCCTTTTCCCGCTCAGTTAAGGCATAGCTTTATAGAACATATCACGCGATCTTATGCATAAGGCAGTGCAAATACTGCGTAGCCAACTCGCTCGGTAAACGATAATATGAATACAACAAAAGTACAAATTCAAATAATTTACCTTCTATCATTTGTCTTGTGCGAAAATAAAAAACTACAGAAAAACTATACTTTGTGGCCAACGGGCTCGATAAACGATAATCTGATTTAGTTACAATAGAAAAAACATAGGTTCAAACCCTGTTCTATTATCGCAAACACGGAAAGTGAAATTAAACTAAACGATTGGTGCTATTAGAAAGACATTGGTTACATTTAAGCCCCTAGCAGTCGAACAAGTTATCGCATAAACATGTAACATGTAATATCAGTCAGTCTGTTGGCATGGGTTACTAGCATGTAGCTCATGCCGAAAGTAAAATTAAACAGAACGCTAGCGCTATAAGAAATACACTTCCTACATTTAAGTCCCTAGCTGTTGAACACGTTATCACATAAACATATAACATTAAATATCGGTTCGGAAACATATTGTTTCAATATGTTGGTATGGGTTACAAGCATGTATGCAAAATGCTGAATCGAAAAAATAATCGTGCTACACACATGATAGGGAATGGAAACCAGGGGTTACGTCTTATCATAAGGGCAAAAGGATGAAAGGACTCTTCCTCCACCTCCTCCTCTTGAATGCTTAATCCTCCTCCTCTTCCTCCTCTTAGGGCTAAAGAGCTAATGGACTAAAGTGCTAAAGGGCTAAAGGTCTGATCCAACACCTCACCACGCCCTCCTCCTCCCGGAAGGAGTTAGCTGAAGTTGGTACATTTTTAACAGCAGCAACACCCTCATCGATTGTTATCAGCAAGAACGCATCTATTTTGTTAAGTGTAGCAAATTAATCTCTATTGGTAATTGGTTTTGTGTTCAGAACCGAAGACATTCATACCACACATAACAGGGAATGGAACCCAAGGGTCACGTCTTATCAGAATTATCTAATAAAATCCCCGACCTATTAGTGGTGCGATGAATTGTGTTTTGCTAAAAGAAATCAGTATCTGACTGATTGTTTTAAGTGTTTGGAACACTGAACTTTTGAAGATGGCAGCAGTGAGGTTAGCGATATTCTGTTGTTGGATTTTAAATTAGCGCTACAACAAGCATAAGGTGGAAGCCTTGAGGTTTAGCGGCGTAAAGATGGCTGCAGTGAGGTTAGCGATGCTCTATTTTCCTTAAAAGTGAGGTTAGGGTTCTGCAAGTTGACAGCTGTCAAAAAGCACGTGGCTTTGTTTACCAACAAGTGCACGTGGTCGTGACGTTACGGTCATGTGATATGCTTCGTCAGCACGCGAAGTTCGAAATCCACTCCTACGTGTTTAGAACTCGTCAAAAGCACAAAGATAATCAATTCCATGCTCTACGTCGTTATAAGCAGCATTAAGAATAGCCATGTTTAGAAATCTTGTGAACAGAGCAGTAGTAAGTTTTTATTTTCAACTCCTAGAGCTTGTATCCATCACCTACCGATTTTGCATTTATCGACTATCATGTTAAACTTTTTCCGCTAGAGTGTACAACGATCGTTGCTAACTTGGCATAACCTATGTGCATGAACTTAAAGCACAAAGAATATCCATGTTTAAAAGCGTGTACACATCACCTATCGATTTTGCATGCATTGACTATCGTAGTAAACTTCTTCCGCTAGAGTGTACAACAGTCGCTGCTACCTTAGAATAACCTATGTGCATGAATTTAAAGCATAAAGAATAGCTATGTTTTAAAGCGGGTACACATTACGTATCGAGGATGCACACATCGACTATCGTACTAAACTTTCCCGCTAGAGCATGCGGCAATCGCATTGCTATCTTAGCATAACTTATGAGCACTAATTAAAGCACAAAGATTGGCCATGTTTAAAAGCGTGTACACATCACCTATCGATTTTGCATGCATCGACTATCGTACTAAACTTCTTCCGGTAGACTGTGCAGAAATCGTATAAGTGTGCTGCTATCTTAGCATAACTTATGTGCATGAACTTAAAGCACAAAGAATAGCTATGTTATAAAGCGTGTAAGTAGTATAATAAGCGGGTTCGGCGGCCACCGCCACCGCAGGCTCCCAGAGACCACCTCCACCACCACCACAGCCAGAGGCCTCCCAGATGCCTCCTCCACCACCACCACAGCCAGAGGCCTCCCAGAGGTCTCCTCCACCACCCGCGGGAAATTTGAATTTGTAAACAAAGCCACGTGCTTTTTGACAGCTATCATCGAAAACAACGCATCGCTAACCTCAGTACTGCCATCTTGACGGGCCTAAACCTCAGTAGTACCAACTTAACCTAACTAGCGCGAGGTAAACAAAGCCACGTGTTTTTTGACAGCCACGTGCTTTTTGACAGACAACAACGCATCGCTAACCTCAGTACTGCCATCTTGACGGGCCTAAACCTCAGTAGTACCAACTTAACCTAACTAGCGCGAGGTAAACAAAGCCACGTGTTTTTTGACAGCCACGTGCTTTTTGACAGACAACAACGCTTCGCTAACCTCAGTACTGCCATCTTGACGGGCCTAAACCTCAGTAGTACCAACTTAACCTAACTAGCGCGTGGTAAACAAAGCCACGTGCTTTTTTGACAGCTGTCATCCGCCATCTTTAAACAACAGAGCACTGTGCTGCCCTCTTTATCGTAGTAGATGTAAAATTCGTCACCTGTCATCGGCAGTGCTGCCATCTTGGCGGGCCTAAACCTTAGTGCTACCAACTTAACCTCACTAGCGTGAGATAAACAAATCCACGTGCTTTTCACAGCTGTCACAAGCCATATTTAATCTATAGAGCACAGTGCTGCTCTCTTTAGCTACTTACCTTTGAAATGTGGTGGCGGATAATTTGAAAAATGCTTTTTGACAGCAGCCATCTTGCATCGCAAACCTCAGTGCTGCCCTCTTTAGCTAGATACCTGTGGTGGCAGACAATTCCACGTGACAGCAGCCATCTTTGAGCACAGTGCTGCCCTCTTTGTGGTGGCGGCAAATTACACGTGCTCTTGTTTGGAAACAAATTCACGTGCTATTTTCTGACAGCTGTCATCCGCCATCTTGCAACACAAACCTCAGTGCTACACTCTTTAGCTAGATACCTTTGAAATGTGGTGGCGGCAAATTCTACATGCTCTTGTTTGGAAACAAACCTATGCGCTTTTTGACAGCTATCATCCGCCATCTTTAATCCAGAGAGCACCGTGCTGCCCTCTTTAGCTACTTACCTTTGAAATGTGGTGGCGGCAAATTCTACGTGCTCTTGTTTGGAAACAAACCCATGTGCTTTTCTGACAGCTATCATCCGCCATCTTTAATCCAGAGAGAACAGTGCTACACTCTTTAGTTGAAATGTGGTGGCGGCAAATTCCACGTGCTCTTGTTTGGAAACAAACCTATGCGTTTTTTGACAGCTATCTTCCGCCATCTTTAATCCAGAGAGCACCGTGCCGCCCTCTTTAGCTACTTACCTTTGAAATGTGGTGGTGGCAAATTCTACGTGCTCTTGTTTGGAAACAAACCCATGTGCTTTTCTGACAGCTGCCATCCACCATCTTTAATCCAGGGAGGACAGTGCTGCACTCTTTATTTGAAATGTGGTGGCGGCAAATTCCATGTGCTCTTGTTTGGAATTAAACCCATGTGCTTTTCTGACAGCTGTCATCCACCATCTTTAATCCAGAGAGAACAGTGCTGCACTCTTTAGTTGAAATGTGGTGGTGGCAAATTCCACGTGCTCTTGTTTGGAAACAAACCTATGCGCTTTTCTGACAGCTGTCATCCACCATCTTTAATCCAGAGAGAACAGTGCCGCACTCTTTAGTTGAAATATGGTGGCGGCAAATTCCACGTGCTCTTGTTTGGAAACAAATTCTACGCGCTCTTCAGCTGTCATCCACCATCTTTAATCAAGAGAGCACCGCGCTGCCCTCTTTGTGGTGGCGGATAATTTGAAAAAATCTTTTTGACAAGCAGCCATCTTTAATCAACAGAGCACCGTGCTGCCATCTTTAGCTATCGCCATCTTACATCGCTTACCTCGCTGCTGCACTCTTTAGTTGAAATGTGGTGGCGGTAAATTCGAACAAGTTTAATCACGCATCGGGAAAGCTAGAGTAAGCACGTGCTGCAGTGATGACGTCATCATGCATGTTTAGAATTGCCCGTTTTCTTAAGAGTAAGTCGGTGTAAAGGAATGCAATAAGTATGCATCATAAAAACAAGAGTTTGCATGTGCTGTAGTGATGACGTTATTGTACAGGTTTAAACCCGTTCGTTGACTAAAAGCTTTAGTCTTCGAGAAACAGTGATAGAGAGTGGAGTGCAAACATGACGAAAAGATTAATAGTTGATGTGCAAGGCTTTAAAGTAAACGGAAACAAATTTATGTTAAAAGAGGTGGCTGTGTTAGATTGCAGTGTGTTGTGGGCACCAAAACTTGTTAGTTTAGTATTTAGTCCACCGTTCCCTTACTGTTTGCAAACAGATGAAGATAAAAGCAGACTCAGTGGACTGAAAACAATTTAGGTTTGTAGTGGGAAGGTATAGGAATACCTTATCGTTTTCTACTTTTAATGATGAATGCACATTTGACAAGAGCAGATCTTGTTCTTTTAAAGGGTTGTGAAAAAAAAGAATGGTTGCGTGATTTACTACCATCATCGTGTTAAGTTATCGACATGCATGAATTGGGGTGCCCATCATTTAAAACTCTTCCGAAAGAGCATAGCAGAGAAACAAGTAAACAGTCTTTACAACATGTATGCATGCTCTTTGATTTTGCAGTGCATGCCGGGAAGTGAACAACATATGTAAACTGCAATGTCGAAATAACCTTAGTGTAAAAGAAACATTTGTAGAGTAAAGACATCATGTCATTTCTAACAGATACTAAGTGTAACGCAGTTGAAAAGGCGATCGTAAAGTTTTATGCATGCAAAAAGAAACTAAACACTTTTACTGAAGAAGAGTTCAATGCATTACCAAAGACATTTTTGGTTAATGTAGCTGCGAATGCTGTAAAGAAGATTTGGGATAAGGTGCCTCGTGAGTGGACTCAAGATCCTGTTTTGTTAGAGCTTCAAACGTGTAGTTTACATCATGAACACGTGAGTTTAGGTAGAAGACCTTCTGTGAGACAGTGCCGTACATGTCAACTAATTAAACTGTATCACGGACCTAAAACTAACGAGTTGTCTTCGCTTATAAACACTTATCATGGCTGTGGAGAGAGTAAACAAGGAAAAGGTGAAGAAACGTGCTGGGAGAAAGATGAGGAAGCATGTTGGGCGTGGACTCATCAATAGAGTGATTGATCTTCTTTTCTTCGTGCTTCATCTCCCCTGCGGCCCTAGAACACGTTCGCCTGACATGTAGTTACATGCTGCCTGCATAGAGTATGTCGTGTAGCTGTTAAAATCTGCTTCGTAAAGTTATGCTGTGTGTGTGTGTGTGTTATTTTTTTTTTGCTAGGGGCTTTACGTCGCACCGACACAGATAGGTCTTATGGCGACGATGAGATAGGGAAGGCCTAGGAGTTGGAAGGAAGCGGCCGTGGCCTTAATTAATGTACAGCCCCAGCATTTGCCTGGTGTGAAAATGGGAAACCACGGAAAACCATCTTCAGGGCTGCCGATAGTGGGATTCGAACCTACTATCTCCCGGATGCAAGCTCACAGCCGCGCGCCTCTACGCGCACGGCCAACTCGCCCGGTGTGTGTTATTACCTAGTGCTTTAGCTGCTCAGAAGAATATAACAGCACTTGTCGTTGTTGGTGTAATAAAACGAAAACTGAGTGACAAAGACCGTAAAATAAACAAAGGATAAAATGTATATATATTCTAAAATAAATATGAATTTTCAAAACATATTACAGGTGTTGTTTAATCCTACAGAGTAGATAGACTAGGCCGCTCTGCGGCCAAGTACCGTTATCTCATTAATATTCATAAGGTCAAGGTCATTGACCCCGGAAGTCACGTTAAGGTCATTGACCATGACGTCATCGATGACGCTATTAGGTCAAAGACCTTTAATGACGTCATCAATGACGTCGTTGAGCCAACACCCTCTAGGTCATTGTGACTTAGAGGTTGTTGACACAACCCTTGGTCGGGGGAGAGGTGTTGGATGAGTCTAAGCCCTCCTCACCCCCCTCCCCTAAGACCAGTTTGGTCGACAGTCTGCTTAGAAGCAGACTGCAACGAACTGCCCGTGCGTGCTCCTTTTATAGACTACGGATGGTAGGGATACGGTGGGGAACGATGTGGAAGAGGGGATGACGATGTGGAGAGGGGAGAGCGCGCTAGTGAAATAAAAAAAACTCGAGGGGAGTGTGCAAACTATTTATTCTGAGAACAATCAGAAAGACGTTGCCTTGAGCTAGTTTAGCTAACTTCTGGCACATGTTCTCTTAATTTAAATAGATAGGATATATGATAATTAAGTTCTAAACTATTTAATTCAGTCCTCTCACATTTTACAAAAACGTCCATATCATCAGTCTTGTTTTCCCTGATAATAAATCGTAACAAGGAGAGAAAATTTAAAGTAGTATCAAATACATTACAGTCGGATTTATAATTCATAAAATATAATTTTTTCTTCTTCATATAATACATGTTCTTGTTTCTTCTATATAATTCTACTAATATACCGACAGCAACTATGCCAATTTTATTTTCAGTTACGACATTAACAAGCAAGCCTCCGTTTTGACAGTAATACGTCAGCGAAGCGGCCATTAGGACGTCTAAAGAACAAATAGCCAGACTGAACGTGTGTGCTTCCTTTTACGGGTAGAGGCGTGGGAACGATGCCGAGAGGAGAATCGGGTGAGCAGAGAGCAGCACTGAGCTGAGAGTTACAACACATCTGATTTATTAATCCAAGAATTGAACGTGTTATTGAACCCTAGCCATTTCGCATACAGTTTATTTCCACGTTTACGCAGATCCTTTTCCACTAGGTAACTATTGGGATACTGTGTTTTTTGAAGTTCTTCAGCATAGAAACCTCCTTTGATGGGCTGTCCTGCAAGATCGCGGAGTACGTATGTAGCTGGATTTGTAAGTTGCACTTTATCAATCTGGAAGATTTCGGTACTCCAGTTTGGAGTGTAACCCTTATCAAAAAGCGATTTATGTTTGCTAATGCGTACAAAATCATCTGTTTTGAATCGATGACCTTTCGGGTCTGCTATTTTTACTCTACTGTACACAGTCTTGAGCAGGCGGTTGTCACGAACATCGCGAGGTTTCATCTCAGTTGTTCGATGAACGGTGTTATTGTACCGGTCGACAATGTTTTGAAGAATATCTAACCAGCGATAGGAACCACTTGCAGTAAATTCACGCCACATGATGGTCTTAAGCGTTCTGTTGAACCTCTCTACAACACTCGCTTTAAGGTTGCTGTACGTAGAATAATGATGGATGTTAAGCGAATTCAGGTAAGTAGAAAATTCCTTATTATAAAACTCTCTGCCTTGATCTGTCTGAAGAAGACGTGGGTAGCATCCCGCTCGCTTGATAATGGCCTTGAACGCAGCTGTGACAACGCTTGCTGTTTTAGCACGTACGGGCTCTGCAAAGGCAAACTTGGAATAGACATCGATGACAGTCAGGAGATATTTGATACCGCTGTTACTGGTTGCGTAGGGAATCATTTCTACGAGATCTGCTTGCCAAAGATCATCCTTTCCCCGTGTGATGACTCGTCTACGACGATAGTGTCGACGGGCTGTCTTGTGCAACTCACGAGCAATCCCTTCTTTTACATGAGAAGATGTTTTTTCTTCTTCCGCGGAGACATTACACGATAAAGTTAGCACGGCATAGTTCTTCTTCTATTTCACGAATCTCACCTTCGCGTCCCGTATGTCCTGCGCTGCGAGATGCATCGAGCAAGAGCAATCGCTCAACTAACTTGTTAGGATCGTTCCAGTAGGTATAGTCTACACGAGGCATCCACATCTTTGTGCGCAACCCACTAGCCGAAAGGTGACGAATATTTTGCTGGGTTGGGAACAATTTAGAAATAACTTCTCGGTACTTGTAACTCTTGTTAGCATTTACTGCCGCCGAAGAATCGTAATTTCGTCTGTACGCATTTGTCGCTCGTAGGATGGATTTATACTTCTCAAGATCACTCTCTGTATACACCTCAGAATTAGGAATGTAGGAAAAAAGTAATTCGAGAAGACCTTCACTTACTGCATAACGAACTCTTTTTACAACTATTGTTTTGCTGTCCAGTGTTACTTCAGTGTTGCCAATGTAGAACCGATCATTTTCGTAACGAACGCCATACGTTCGATCCGTTCTTCCCATAAATAATCTCTTAACATACTTGGCTGCGAGTTCACCGTACGTCTCTTTCAGGTAGCTCTTGAACTCTGGTGTAGAGGTAACAGCAGACAAATCAGACTGCCGCGTTGGCGTTTCTGCGAGAACTGTCGTACGTAGAAACTGAGGTGTTTTTGACTTGGCTGGAGTAAACACCTGATCATCTTTCTCTTTTTCTTCTTCTTCTTCTTCTTCTTCAACGGTCTGCGTTCTAACGGGCTGGAGACTCTTCTTTAAAGGTGTCGTCTGCGTTCCAACCGACTGGAGACTCTTCTTTGAAGGTGTCCTAAGTATAGCTTGAAGTGGTTCGGCAATATGTTTTTGCAAGAGTAGATCACTATCTGCACGATAGCGTTTAAGTTCTCGATACTTTTGACGAATATTGTTTCGTGCCCGGATAATCTCCTGCGTTAAATGTCTGCTCATGACGTCGGCAGGGATACAAGTAAACGCTCGCCCTGTGAAGGAGTCAATTAAATAGTGATAAAGTGATAAAACCCCATACGATACCGTCCTTCGTTCCGGGGACGATCTTTATCGATAACAACGAACCCGTGGCGACTGTTATCCCAGCACATAGCACAGATCTTCTTAAAGTCTTGGAAGGTCATGTCAGTATTCACATGATCATCGTAGACGTGACGCATATTACACTCGTCCATTTTGAATAACACTATGAGGTTACTATTATCACGGATAAGCTGCTTCGGTACACGTGAATAGGTCTGACACAAATAAAAGCAGTCAACGTTTTTATGTCGTCCCATGCAAAAGTAGGATTGAATTACGTTTTGCTGCTCTGTTATAACATCGTCGAAAATCATGAGAGAATATGGTAGTACTTCATCTGGAGGTATTACATCCTGGTTGGCGGAGAAAGAAAAATATTGTATACCAATGTCACTTAATCCATCCATAACCTGTTTCAGATATTGATAGAGTGGTTGATAAAGGGACTTCGCGAAGATGTAAATATTCTGGAAGCGTAATCCCTGACGTGAAGTAATCAGTGTGATTAAGAGGTTGCTCTTTCCGCAGCCAGATGGACCCGCTACGATACATCGAATAGAGGATGGTAATAGTGTACCATGACGATGCAGCTGCACTGATGCACACGGGACTAGTTGTGAGACGACATTCGTAACGGGAAGTGTATCTTTCTGTTTTATAATCTTCATAACGACTGACGGTGGGAGAGGAATGAATCTAGTTAAATACTCACGTAATAGACACACTATTGAGCAGTGCCGCGATGGACGCTTTCGGAAGAACATATTGCTATAAGAAAACTGTTGTTGAAGACCCTGTAAATGAAACCGATCCGGCGAATAAGAGGTATGTCGATAGGCAAACCATCCAACGTACTTCGGGCGGTCATTATAATGTTAATAAAAAGCGTTTAATGAATGTAGAAGATCCGCAACTACCTAGCGACGCGTGTACAAAAAAATATGTTGACTGGTTCCGATTGAAACGAATAAAGGGAAACTATGATGCTCAATCTAAACCTCTAGTCAATGTGGCTAACCCTGTTGATGAACAAGATGTGTGTACAAAAGCTTATGTAGCACAAAAGACTCTATTCCAAAGTAACGATGGACACTACGATGCAAAGAATCGTCGCATAAAAGGTGTGGGAATACCTGCGAATAGTAATGATGCTGCTAATAAAAGCTATGTAGACAGAAATCTTCAGCTGCTTCCCCAGTTAGATAGTGAAGGATATGATGTAAAAAGGAAACGCATCATCAACGTGGCCGATCCCGTGAATGATCAAGACGCTTGCACAAAACACTTTGTTTCTCGAGAAATAAGCAAGATTGGGAACCTTAGAGACAAAGCCCTTTATATGAATGCGTTAAGATTAGCGGATGTAGCAGATCCGGTTGATGCCCAGGATGTGTGCACAAAACATTTTCTTACGAGTGAGATCGATAAAGTGTGTACAATTACGGAAGAAGTAGTTGAAATGACAAAAAGAAGAAGGTTGACTAATGTTGGAGACCCTGTCAATTCCCATGACGTTGCAACGAAACCATTTGTAGATAGCAGATTATCTCTTTACATTAAATCCTTGCCATCTATTTTTCTCGTACAACTAATGAGTAGACAAGTAGAAGATAAGACTGCAAGAAAGTATGTGCTGGCAAGTGGACTTAGCGAATTTATAATGCCGTACGATGGATCTATTCGCATTTTAACATATAAACCGGACGACAAACATCTGATAATTAGGCAGAATGAGGAAGAGTTTTATAACTTCATCGATGGAGCTGTTAAAGGAGAAGATAAATTTACATTTCTCCTTAAGCTGACGGAGGAGGAGGTAAGTGAAGGAAAAACTATTAACGATTTTCCCTTGTACATTATGATGGAATATTCAGCGGTTATTCCTGTAGGCTAACGCTGGAGGAAACAATTTAGATAAATAGATGTATGCTAGAGTGTGTAGCATCAGTTGATAGTGTAGAGTCAACGTGTACAGTGCATTATGGTGAAGCAACGCTTTACGAAGAAGAAGAGAGGAGGACTTCGCGATATTGTGCATGCAGCACGTATCGCCTACCAAGGTGAAAAAATCAACAAGTAGCGCTAAGAAAAGCTCTTCGTGCGGCAAAAGCTCGCGTAAGTCCAAAGAGAAAATTACTTTTCCGAAAACGTGCTCGAATTATTCCGGTACCAAAACGAGGAGGATTTCTACCCGCTCTTTTTGACGGACTCGCCGCTCTAGGCTCACTACTGGGAGGAGCGAGTGCTGTAGCAAGAACAGTAAAAGCCGTTGAAGAGGCTAAACAGCAATTAAAGGAAAGTGAAAGGCATAACAAGACGATGGAAGCAATCGCATTAAGAGGTAAAGGGGTGAACATGCGTCTAGCGCCCTACAAAAAAGGTTTAGGTATTTACATGACACCAAAAAACTAATAAGCGCACTGCCCCGTAGGGCACTAAGCCACGAGGAGGTGGAAAAGTTTGCAAAATGTTTAAAAATACGTTTCTTTCGGGGTGTATTCATGCGTGATGCTCTACCGAAACGTGTGCATAAAAACGAAAGTGGTATCGTCAACCTGGACAAAAGTTCAGGACCAGGAACGCATTATGTAGCCTATGTTAAGCGGGGACATAGAGTGCGCTATTTTGACAGTTATGGAAACCTGCCTCCTCCTGCTGAACTCGTCCGCTATTTTGGGAGCAGTGCAAAGATAGAGTACAACGTGGATCGTGTACAACGCTTCAACTCCTCTGAATGTGGCCGTCTCTGTCCTAGGTTTCTATATGAAGCCCAGCGCCGACAATAGGACTGTTAGTGTACACGTGATGTCAGGTGCGGCTAGAACATTCACGGTAAGAGGAAAAGGAGCGGAAACAACAGTATACTTTAATCCACCTATTCAACTGGGACGTCAACCCTACGAACTAGGCCTTATTGCATTCGAAGCACACAACAAGATTTACAACGTTTACGAGGGAAAAAATAAATTCTACTATGACGAATATGTGTTAACGTTTCCTCCAGGAACCTACTCCGTAGAAGATATTAACGACAGAATTCAAGAGGTACTGGTCCGGCAATTTAAAATCGACGATTTTGTTACTAAGAAGCGATACTTTGATCTTACGGCGAGCAACGTTACTCACAAGTGTAGTATACGATCTTCATTTAAAATTGATTTCGAAACACAGGAAGATTCTATCGGTCCTCTGCTGGGATTTTCTAAGCGAACGCTAGAGGGCGGTACGGTGCACGAGTCGGATCAGCCTATAAAACTGTTAGAAGATCATCACGTGACTGTTTCGTGTAACATCATCACAGACGTCTTTACTAATCATCAGCCGAGTCACACGCTATATCAGTTCATCATTACCGAGCCCGGCGGCTTTACTATTCGAGAGAGACCTAACGTTGTACTCTACCATCCAGTGAGTGTGACGAGTGTCAGCGACATTACACTTCGGCTAGAAAACAGAGCAAACAATCTTATTAACCTCGACCCGCAGACGGACGTGGCCTACACACTACATCTGAAGCCATCATGAAAGTAGTGTACAAAAGAATGCGACCGTCTACCGATCGTCTCACTTGTGCTCGGCAAGCGATAACACTCACACGTGTTAACAGAGAGATACTGAAGAAACTAGGATATACGCTACATCATGGAAGATATGCTAGAAATCGTGGACACAGCGGAGACGCAGGAGGGAGTCGTCAGAGTTGAGTACCATTCATACCAACCCTTCAAGTCTAGCTTAAGCCAGTGAGGAGGACGGACGTGTCGTGTGGCGTGCGCCTGCTGAGTGGAGTGGATTAAGAGTGAGGAAGCGGTAAGGTCAAGCGGTCGGCAAGGAGATAGATACGATGAATTGGGTAGACGTAGAGGTTATGAGGAAAGTAGTAAGAGAAGTAATACAGGAGGTATGTCCGTTTGAACAATTAAAGAAAAGGCTTCAAGAACAAGGCCAGGAGCAAGAAAAGACGAGACAGTGGATCTAGGATTATATGAAGAATACGAAGGCGATGATAGAAGGCAGCGAGAAAGAACTGGTGTCACTAAGAGAGAAAATAAAAAATATGGAAGAAGAGATGGTAAACCTGAAGAAAGAAATCGAATTTTGCAGACAGGAGCGCAAGAAGAAATCCATATTTATTTATGGGGTGGAGGAAGACAAGGCAGAATCTAAAGTGGACATTATTTACAAAGTGGTAGATGTTATACAAAAAAATAATGAAAATAAATTTCAGTGAGGTAGATATAGACAATGTGGAGAGAGTTGGCAAGGTGGGAGGGCACAGGCCCATAAAAGTGTCGCTGCTATCTTCATTGATGGCAGACATAGTGATAAGGAACGCTGGTAATCTACAGTGTGAGAACATTAGAATTAAGAGAGATTTCGGAAGAGAAGAGAGTAGAAATTTTAAAATTCTTAAAAAACATCTTGTGAAAGCAAAAATTCAGGGATTGAAAGCGTATATTAGTGGTCAGATACTCGTGGTGAGCGACAGGAATTGGACCCGTAAGTGGACAATATCGAAACTGAAATTAATGGATGAGAGTTTGAGGCAAGAAGAAACTAGCAGGGCTGACAGTTCGAGGCAAGAAGAAACTACCAGGGCTGATGTACATACTGTAAATGAAGGAACACTGAGTAGATGGGGTTCCTGGGAAGAGATCATGAAAAGAGCTGAAGAAAAAGTAAATGCAAGAAGGATGGAAGTAGTCAGGAATTTAATGGACGAATTAGTGTCGGAAGTCTGCGCGAGGGAAGAAAAAGAACCACAGGGGAAGACAAGCGGACAGAATCGGAGCGAGAATAATGGTTTGAGGGAGGAAGCAGAAGTAAGAAGTGTCGTGATCAAAGGGAGAAGCTTGAGTTTGAAGGACCTATGGGACAAAAAAGGAAAAATGGAAGGAATAATTACGAGAAGTAAAATGTCAAGTAACAGTAGTAAGTAACATAGTTTGCCTGTGATGGAGGACAGAAGCGTAGTTATGGTGGTGTTTGTATGTGTGTATTTACTCAAGTAATGGTGCCTGTATGTGTAGTATAATTGTAATTGAAGTGATGGTGTCTTTAGGTAGAAGATGGATAGACCAAGTGTATGGTATTTATTCAAGTGATGGCATGACGGAGATCGTATTGGTGAGTGATTTATTAGTTAATGATAAGAGGTATATATGTAAGGATATGTGGTATGGAATTGAAGAGAATGATTGTGGAGTGCGATGGATGGATGATAAGAGAGGTAGTGAAGCTTAGAGGGTATTTATTCAAGTGAAGAATGATAAGAGGTAGATATGTATTGATGTTTAGAAGTTGGATCAGAGGTTAGATGGATGGATGATAAGAGAGGTAGCGAAGTTTAGATGGTACTTACTCAAGTAATGATGTCTATATGTGTAGTGTAATTGTTACGAGTTTGGAGATATAAAGGAGGTTGGATGGTATCTACTGGAATTGAAGTGTTAAATATGAAAGGTGATGATAATAGATATATGATGGATGAATGATAAGAGAGGTAGCGAGGTGATAAGGTGTTTTTAAGTGTACTGTAATTGTATGGCACTTATTCATATAATGGTGTCTTGAGATATAAGATGGATGGATTGTTGAGTTCGAAGGGCATTGTAATGGTTAAAGTACGTATTAGCAGAATGTGAGTGTAACGGAAGTATGGAATCAGCAACCACGAGGGAGTCAAGTAGAGGAAATGTAGTAGGAATGGAATGTGCTAAGGTTAGCGTGTATGGGGTCTGTGACATTCATAATACCGCTGAAGCATGGAATCAGCAACCCTGAGAGAGACTAGTAGAGGAAATGTAGGAGGAATGGAATGTGCAAAGGTTTGTGTGTATGTTCAGCAGGGGCATGGTGGCGAATGGATGATAAGAAAGATAGCGAAGTTTAGTGGGTATTTATTCTAGTAAAGGTGTCTTTATGATAAGAGGTAGATATGTAATGATATGTGGCATGGAAATGAAGTGAATGATTGTTGAGTTCGATGGATGGATATTAAAAGAGATAGCGAAGTTTAGAGGGTATTTTTTCAAGTGAAGGTGTATTTATGGATATTAGGAAAGATGATAAGAGGTACTAGGATAGAATTAGTATAGATTTAATGTTGTAATTAGTTATAGGCTTAATTCAGATGTAGGGGGTGCCCTAGCATGTGAGCTGGTCATCCGTCCATGTTAGAGGCAGCTTAGGATAGATTAGTATAGATTTAGAACTAGTACAGATTTAATGTTGTAATTAGTTATAGGATTAATTTAGACGTAGGGGGTGCCCTAGCATGTGAGCTGGTCATCCGTCCATGTTAGAGGCAGCTTAAGATAGATTAGTATAGATTTAACGTTGTAATTAGTTATAGGCTTAATTTAGAGATAGGGGGTGCCCTAGCATGTGAGCCGGTCATCCGTCCATGTTAGAGGCAGCTTAACAGATTTAGCTAGGGGTGGAACCTTGCATGGTTGCCCGGTATTCCGCCTGTGTAGGGTCCACCAAGTTAGTAGTATGTAATTTGGCTTAGGCTGGACATTGTTATTTTTCTTTATAACGGATCAAATGGGTATTATTACTGTAGATCTAAAGAAAAATAATAAATCTAAATCTAAAAATCTAAATCTAAATCTAAATCTACCAACCCTTCACCTATGGGATCGGTAACAACGACGAAATACGACTAGTAATCAATCAACAAGATGTCTATACACTCCTTTACTTGAGCCACCTCTACATCGAGGGAAAAGTAGTAAAAGCTTCAGATGGAACATCGGCAGGCACATCCAAACTTAACAATAATGCACTCGCTTTCTTGTTTTCGGAAGCGCGTTATGAAGTTAACGGTGTAGAGGTAGATTCTACAAAGAATGTTGGTATTACGAGTGCCATGAAAATGTATGCATCGTACGGGAGTGAAGAATGTAAACCATTTAGAACGGGTGCCTGGTGTCCAGGTTCCAACAACGACTGGATGGTGCAAACGGATGGATCATTTACAGGCATGTTGAAATTAAAGAAAATTCTCGGCTTTGCCGAGGATCACAGGAGAATTATGGCGAACGTAAAACAAGAACTTATTCTAGTACGCGACCGTAGCGACTACAATGCACTGAAGGCGGCAGTAACGCCCGAAGATTGTAAGATTTTGCTCAATCGTATACTGTGGCGAGTGCCCCAAGTAACACCTTCCGATCAGATGAAACTTCGTCTACTGAAAATTGTAGAAAATGACACACCACTTCCTATCCATTTTCGCAGTTGGGACCTGCACGAGTATCCAACACTGCCGACAACAGATAGACACAGCTGGGCAGTAAAAACCTCACGATTCACTGAAAAGCCTCTCTACATAATCTTTGGCTTCCAAACTAATAAAAAATTTCAACATGCTGAAGATGCTTCGAAATTCGATCACTGTCAACTGAGAAATTTTCGTGCCTATCTTAATAGTATAACGTATCCGTATGAAAACATGGAACTGGACTTTACAAAAAATAAATTCAGCACATTGTACGAGATGTTCTGCAAGTTCCAGTCTTCGTACTATCAGAAGGAAGGATCGCCTCTCTTCACACCAACAGATTTCAAGGACACTGCACCTCTTGTGATCATCGACTGCTCACACCATGAAGAATCGGTAAAAGACTCACCTGTAGACATTCGTCTCGAATTTGAAACGGCTGAAAATATTCCGCCAAATACTACCGCCTATTGTCTTATAATTCACGAGTCTAACGTGACCTATTACCCTCTTTCAAACATGGTAACAAGAATGTAAATAGACGTGCTGTTACATCGAGAACATCAGTCTACGCTATGAAATCTACTTGGGAAGAACAAAGTGTACAGTGTATAGAAAATGTCGACGATTTATTTACACTATACAGGCATCTCGTGAGTAAAGCTATTGCAAGCCACAAGAAGCATGGCTCCTTGTTAAGTATGCCAAGACAATTACTAAACTACTTACCTGCTTCATATGTAACTGAATATGCAGCACACGACGTCGAATATGCCTGGAAGCATCTACCACTCCATCTAAAGCTATTACCTGAGGTTGTTGCCTGTCGCCAATGTCAAAGCCACTACAAGAATAGAGGTGATAATCAAACAGACTTTGACGGGCCAACGCCCATGATAAAAAGTTGTATTTATTGTAATTTAAGTCTATAATCTCGAGAGCATCATGTATCAGCATACATTTCTCCGCTATCTAGACGCCGTTGGTCAAGCTATAAATGCTTATTTGAATCATCATTCTCTCTTGGCATTATCCGATCACCAGTTGGAGTGTTAACCAGCGGAATACGTAGTGCACTATGCATTCTGTGCTATAGCACCAGCATGGGAACGATTACCCCCTCATCTCAAGTCGTCACCTCAAGTTGTAACCTTCCGCGACTGGAATGGTCCTATAGAGCCATGTTGTTACCCCCTCTGCATGGAAAAACAAGAGGATGTACTAGTAGATCCTGATTTATTTCCTCAAGCTCGCAAAATCATTGGTCGGGCTATTGACAAGTTCTACAAGACCGGAGTACTACGGGGCAACTAACAGACGATGAACTATTCTGCCTACCTAAAGAGTTTCTCCTGCACCACGCTGCCCGCCAGCTTGGACACAGACTTCCGAAATTTCCGCTCGAAATAGAAGACTATAGCTCCAGAAAATGTTCATTTTGTCAGTGGCGTACAAGTAAGGAGGAGGAGGTGGAGGGGGAAGATCTTTAAGTGTTCGCCATAGTCGTGATAGCGATCAGTCGCTAAAGCGGTGTGAACGTGTTGTAACCTGTTTCTATTATGCCGAAGACCTTGATTGTGGACGTGCAGGGTTTTAAGGTAGACGGAAACAAGTTTGTCTACAAGGACGTTGCTATCCTCGATTGTACTAGACTGTGGAGGCCAAAAGTAACTAGTTTTAGTTTTAAACCACCCTATCCCCTTCACTGGCAAGTAGAGGAAGATCGGAAGCAAACTGCATGGTTAAGACGACATTTGGGTCTGAAGTGGGAAGAAGGGGAGATTCCATACCACTACCTCTCACTGGTTATGAATGCACATCTCTCAGGCGCCGATCTTATCTTCGTAAAGGGCTTGGAGAAAAGTGTTTGGTTACGCGAATTTGTCTCGCCGAGCTGCCAACTCGTAGACCTTCACGAGTTAGGCTGTCCATCACTGTCTACTCTTCTTGGAAAGAAAAAAAATAACTGCCTTCTACTTGTCTGGAAGCTGTTTGATTGGCTGTGTTGCAATGCATTCCGGGAAGTCGAGAACGTTTGCTGTAAAACAAATAACACTGTTGTAAGTGACGTTAGTGAGGAAGCGAATACTGTGCTGTAATCATGTCTGTTTCATCTCAGTGGAGTGATATTGAAGGACTAGACGCTAATCCCACTGAGCGTGCTATAGTCAAGTTTTTCGCCTGCAAGAAGAAACTCTATAGTTTTACGACAGAAGAGTTGAAAGCGTTACCGAAAGCGTTTCTTCTCTACGTGGCGGCAAATGCGGTAAAAGAAATCTGGCAAGACGTTCCCAGGGAGTGGACTCAAGACCCCGTGCTTTCGGAACTCCAACCGTGCAGTCAATTTGAGCATCACAACGAAGTGTCCATTGCAAGGATACCTTCCGTTAAACAGTGTCGTACCTGTCAACTCATAAAACTCTACCACAGAGGCAATAAAAGCTCGTGTAAGGACTTTTTCTCTTCCTATCATGGGTGTGACGTCGAGAAGAAAGAAGGGTGCAGTAGCATCAAGACGAAAGAAGAGGACGACGATGAAAATGCTCTCTGGTCGTGGGCTCATCGATAAAGTGATTGACAATCTACCTTTTGAAATGCACATTCCAGCCTATCAGTTCTGCGGCCCTGGAACCAATCTCAGCATTCGCTTAGCTCGAGGGGATAAAGGCATTAATCCATTAGACTCATTTTGCAAGGAGCACGATCTCGCCTATCGTCAGAGTAAACTGGATAATAATCCTGAACTCCGCCAAATAGCTGATAAAATTCTGTTGAAGAAAGCTCTGCAACGTGTCACGGCACCAGACGCTTCCGTAGGAGAAAAACTAGCTGCTCTGGTTGTGGCAGGTGCAATGAAATCAAAACTGTTTTTAAGTGGTAGTGGAATGCAAGGACGAAAGGTATGGAGGTGACGGGTACAGTGAGGAGAAGAATGTAAATGTAACAGTGCTTTGTAAGGTGTAACACACACATGTAGAAATAAATTTCTTATTTTTAAAAAAAATTTATTTCCTCCTCCTCTATTTCTTCCATAAATCTCAATTCTTCTAACTCCTCCAACCATTCAAGGTCCTCCTCCTCCTCCTCCTCCTCCTCCTCCTTCTCCTCCTCCTCCTCCACCACCACCTCCTCCTCCATCATTGGCCTGTAAAACAACTTAGTATTAGTATTTAAATTCTCTGTTGACCTGTTACATTCAGAGCCGTCTGTAGAAGTTCTCGGGTAGGACTATAACGTGAGAAAGAAGCTTACAGAACCTCTATGTCTCTATAACATTATCTAGACCGCTCAAAAAACGGCCTCTCTAGTAAGCTACTACTGTTAGAGTTCGATTTAAGGCCACAACCGCTTCTTTTTTTCAGAAACGTTGAGATAGTGCCCCCATCTCGACGTCTCCAGAAAAAGAAACAGTAACATTAAGCAGACTCTGCTACATTGAGCTCTCTGGTTAGCTGCTAGAAGCCGTAAGTACTTGACCAACTATGTAGGGGAGAAAACCTGTCCGGCCTCCACTTTGTCTAGTGACCGGGATTTAAACTACAGATTCTAGTATTACGCTGCCGCCTGGGCCACGGAGGCTCTGAGGCAAATTGTATTTCAAGAGTTGATAGCTCAGGTCAATCTGCAGAAAGGATTTTGCTACAAAATGTCTTCTTGCTAAACCCAAAGAGAGTATATACCCAAGCATAAATAAAAGTTGGCGTGGTCTGTTGTGCTGTATAGGTATAGAAACGTTAGACACACAGGTGAAGCAAAAGGTAAGAGACCTGCTCCTCCTTCCCTGTTGTATCCCCGACTTAAAGCCTGTTGCACTCCTCTAGAGAGTTTTGGAGGAAAACCAGAGAAAAACCTGTCCCGCCTCCGCTTTGTTTGGGATTTGAATTACCTGCTCCTCCTCCCTAGTTTGACGAAGCCTGTTACACTCATCTGACACAGAGTGTTCAAGGAAAAATCTCTCCCGTCTCGGCTTTGTCCGAGATTTGAGCTACGAGACCTAGGCTACCTGAGAGACCGGGTCAAGAATAGAATGAATGAAGCCAGGCGAAGAGTGTCGGCTCGGCTGCCTGGGGCACAGAGTACTCCAGGCGCCACACGTCTCGGGTTCACTTCTCATCTCAGCCATAACATTTAAGAGGACTTGAACGAAGTCCGTTTAACTGGTTTAAGAATTTCGTTACATCCACTTTCGTCTGTTCAAAGGTGTGGTCTCATCTGAGGAAATACTATCTTATTTTTAGCTACAGCTCGGAAGGGCCTTGGTAACCGCTGCTCAGCTCGGACACCTGAAGATTACGAGGTGTCGGGCGCGACTACGATTCTCTAGACTAAAACATTCCTACCCGCAAATAGAACTCGGAACTGTTTATTGAACCAGCCCAAAAAATCCGTAAGATACATTAGTCTAAGTAAAAGTTTGGTGTCATAAATTGTTACTCACCGGTTTCGATTCCTGGGTCGTAACCATTTTTTATGACTCTATGCTAGTGAGAGCCATAAATATTTTATGAGCCAAATTATTTCATTCAAATGCTTTCAAGAGACCATACTTGTACCGAGCACATCTTGTTCTTTCCCATACATAGCCGCTTCTCTGCACATCTCGTCTTTGTCCACAGGCAATGATAAAATACGAAGTTGCAACATATTCTAGAGCTTTAAGAACCCTTACAAACGAGCAGAGAAAAACCTGCTCTGTCTCCTCTGTGTCCGGGAATGAAACCACGGAATCTCATGACAAGAGGTCGAGCAAACTGCTGACTGAGTTACGAAAGCTCGGAGGTAAATAGTATTTCCTACCGCGAAGTTGAGGTGAAAAATAAATCTGTCTCGCTTCCGCTTTGTCCAGCCGAGAGGAATTTAAACCACGGAACCCTGTAGCAACAGGGCATGCGCATTACTGCCTGAGCTACGGAGGCTCTGACCGGGATTTCAACCACGGAAGCCCACAACAAGGAGCCGAGTGCGCTGTCCGCCTGAGCCACGGAAGCTCTGAGGTAACTAGCTCGTTAAATTACGTAAGCTGAGTGGAACACGGACCAGCTCTTAAAGTTTCCTGACCTAAGCCTTAACGCTGATTTATTCAACTAAGAAGGTGAATGTGTCATGTCTCCTGGAGTATGTGCAATTAGGATGATATTGTTGCTCAAGTGTGGTATCATAAATTATCGCTGTCAGGTTTAGGACTGTGTTCGGTTCTCCGCTCGTAAAAAAATTTGCGTAATTATGTCAGGCGAGAGTTAAGTGTAGACCATAACGTTTTTACGAGCCGAGCATTAGTTGGCCAAATTATTTCGTTCTCTCTCTCGTATATTTACCATCTTCTGTCCAGTACAATTCTAAAATACCTTTCAACAAACCAAGCATGCATTCGAGAGATGGTAAGTTCGAATCCTACTATCAGCAGAAGCGCGCTAACATGCTTCAACTAGATATGTAAAAAACCAAACCCCATGGCACTACAGCCCTTGAAGGGCCTTGGCCTACCAAGCGACCACTGCTCAGCCCGAAGGCCTGCAGATTACGAGGTGTCGTGTGGTCAGCACGCCGAATCCTCTCGGCCGTTATTCTTGGCTTTCGGGACCGGTGCCGCTATCTCATCGTCAGATAGCTCCTCAATTCTAATCACGTAAGCTGAGTGGACCTCGAACCGGCCCTCAGGTACAGGTAAAAATCCCTGACCTGGCCGGGAATCGTACCCGGGGACTCCGGGTGAGAGGCAGGCACGCTACCCCTACACCACGGGGCCGGCCAAATAGATATGTAACCCAGTTAAAATTCCCGGCCTCACAGAATTCGAAGCCAGAATCTTCTCTACCGAAAGTTAGCGGGCTGACAAAGCTCATCCATATGCAAATTACTCTTCATTGCTTGAGACTCAGCAGACGGATGTGTGTTGGACATAAATAAGGCTGTGCTATTCGTAAGTCTTGCTCACGCAACATCCTACTAAATCTGTCGACATGAGGCTGTACTACTGGACTGGAACAGGATCGAACCCGCTATGTTCGGTTAGAAGACCAGTAATTCAACCGTGTGAGCCACTCGATCCCAATAAGTCACAACACACTAGTAACGTTAGAATAAAGAGCTTTAAGCACACTTACAAGAGTAGGGGGTCTTCTCTACCCCACAGCATCCCTTCAACGAGGCGAATCAGCTGCTCTACCTCCTCAGCTGTCAGCCTATGTGCAAAAGTACTATATAAGTACTTATTTTAATTTGTTTCTAAAAAGTAATGCCATGATAGCTAACTTACCATTCTCGGAAGAGATTACACCGTTCCATGACGATTTGCTTCTGATTGACTTGCACCCTGACTTGTACGTCTTATATATGCATTATTTAGGTCAGTAAAAGATGGCCACACCCAATTGTCGTACTATAAATACGGGGTAAAGATTTGACCGGGAATCAGTGTGCATCTACTATTCCTGCAGTGTACATCTACTTTTCTGGTGAGTATATTTTGACCTAGAGCATATTTCTTGTGAAATATTGCTCAGCATTTATTGTTTTACGTTTCTACTCCTAGATTTCTAAACAATGGACCCTGTCTCTGCAGTAAACAGCATCGGCCTATCTGCCGGTTCGGAGACGCGACGGCTTCAAGATTTAGCAGTAAATACTCCCTATCGAGTGACAAACATAGAAAAAATTGAGACAAAATATGGTTCCAGAGTACTGTGCACGCTTGAAGATTTTGTAGTTTTTCTTCCTAATCGTTTCAATGCGATACCGGAAACTACACTTTCAGCACTGCTAGAAAGACAATTATACTTGAAATATATGGGCATTTCAAACAAGCGATGCCTGGTAGAGTTTGTCGAAGGCAACTTACTTTGAGTGAAAAAAATTGTGTCCCCTCTATAGTATTTATTAATGGTTTAAGGTCTATCTTAAGTGTGCATTGTATGTCTAATTATGGTGCAAGATCTTTCTTGTTGAACGTGATCTTCATAGGTAAGACTTTACTCTCTTGAGAATTGTGTTCAACGATTGTTAATAAACTCAAGGTTTTCCTTCACTGTCTTCAGAATAAACTGTACATTGTATGTCTAAGTACTGTATGGTCCACGATCTTTCTTGTTGAAAGTGATTTTTCTGGCTAAGACTTTACTGTCTTGAGAATTGTGTGTATATTTTTAAAGTATGGCTCAAGATCTTTCTTGGCAAGATGCCGCTCAATGTTTCCAGAGTAGAGTATGTTCTGGAAAAATTCACAATAGTTCTAAAATTCTACATCCTGATTTATTTCTCGAGTCATGTTTCCCTATTTTTAAAAGTAAAATTCTTCAGTGTTTGCACCAACATGTATTACTTAAGGTAAATACAGAATTACTTTGTACTTTTGTGATTTTAAAAGAAGGTCAAGAAATTACAGACGATATACATTTGGTCACGAAAATGCAAGCATTGTCTCGTAGTGACAATTTATATGACTGGTATCAAACTAATGTTTTACAAAAACTTTTAACGAGATTTGTTGAATTTCAAGAACGGGATAGTGGGAAATCACTTGAAATGATTTCGCACCTACAGGTAAATGTTTGTCGTTTCGATCCTATAAATTCTGGATCTAAGCATGTAACACTTACTACAGAGATACAGAATCGTCGTGCAGTTATCAATGTCGAAAACAATGATGACTACTGCTTTATCTGGCCGTTAGCAGCAGCCCTCCATCCGGCTCAACGTCATGTTACTAGACCTTCTCATTATCAGAGAAAATTTTTTGAATTGATGTGCTCTCTCAATTTAAGTGATATAGATTTTCCACTTGATCTTTGTAACCTGAAACGATTTGAACGGCAAAATCCTCTGTATTCTGTAAATGTATATGGCGTGGAAAACAGTAAAATTGTAGGACCTCTGTATATTACTAAAGTAAAGAAACAAAATCACATTAACTTGCTCTACATTTCTGGTGAGTCTTGCAACCATTACTGCTTCATCAAAGATCTGTCTAGGCTAGTTAGCTCACAGCTCAGTCGTCATAAACATCGGGTGTATACCTGTGACCGTTGCTTACAATATTTTCCTAGTCAGACAAAATTGAATTGTCATTACACCGACTGTTCAACACAACCTGCTGTAAAAATTGTCTTCCCTGAAGGTGAAAATAGTATTATGAAATTTCGAAATTTTCATCGGCAGGACCCTCTGCCTTTCACTGTGTACGCTGATTTTGAATGTTTTACAGTTCCCATTGACACATGCGAGCCGACTAACTTGAAACCATACACTCAAGAAACTCAACGGCATATACCGTATAGTTGTGCATTTAATGTCGTATGCTCCTATAATTCCACATTATCCTATTTTAAATCGTATCGTGGCGAAGAGTGTACAGCTTGGTTCTTAAAGGAGCTAGACGTTCTAGCCGACCGTCTAGGTGAACTTTTAATCGAGCCAGTTCCACTTCAAATGTCAGATGCAGATATTCTACATTTTAACACATCTACCATCTGCCACATTTGTCAAAAAGCTTTTACACCCACAGATATCAAGGTACGAGATCACAATCATTTTACAGGTCAGTTTCGAGGTGCTGCTCATCAATCCTGTAACTTGGGTTTCAAAAACGTAAACTATATTAGCTGCTTTTTCCACAACCTTTCTGGCTACGACTCGCATTATCTGGTACAGGAATTTGCAAAACTAGGTAAATGTAAATTTTCGCTAATTGCTCAAAACCACGAGAAGTTCATTGCCTTCGCAAAATGGAGGGGTAATGTGTGCATTCGATTTTTGGATTCATTCCGGTTTATGCCATTTTCGTTAGATGAACTAGTTACGGGTCTTCTTCCTCAAGATCTGCATTTTATTCGTCAACACTTTCCAGATAGTGAACATTTTAGATTATCTATTCGGAAAGGAGTCCTGCCGTACGATTATCTACATGACTGGTCACGTTTGAATGAGACTGCATTACCGCCAAAAGAAATGTTTTTCAATAAATTAAAAAATTGTCACATTTCTGACGAAGACTACTCACATGCTCAGCAAGTCTGGAACGCGTTTGGAGTAAATACTTTAGGTGAATATTCAGACCTCTATTTAAAGATTGACACACTCTTACTTACTGACACGTTTGAAAAATTTCGAAAACTGTGTCAAAATATCTATCGGTTGGACCCCGTACACTACTACACGTCTGCTGGCCTTACTTGGGACGCGATGTTACTATACACCCAAATTGAACTGCAATTGCTCACTGACATTGACATGCTATTATTTTTCGAACGCGGTATACGAGGTGGTCTTGTCACACTCGTGCAAAAACACGCAAAGGCTAATAATCCCTACATGAGTGCATTTAAACCGCATCGACCCACATCTTATTTGGCATATTTTAACTGCAATAACTTATACGGCTATGCCATGGAAAAATCACTTCCTTATAGAAACTTTCGCTGGTTGACGCAAAATGAAATTTCAAATTTTAATTTAGAACAAGCTGCAGCTGAGGTTGATCGCTCTTTCGTTTTGGAGGTTGATTTGGTATATCCTCAGGAGATTCACGATTACCATTCAGACCTTCCATTTTGTGTAGAACAATTAACGCCTCCATATTCACAGTCAGGGAATAAAAAATTACTGGCAACATTAAGTCCGAAGAAACGCTACGTGTTGCACATAGAAAATTTAGTGCAATGTTTACGACACGGTTTACAGCTCCAATACATCCATCGCGCTATTTCATTTGATCAAAAACCATGGCTACAGCCATACATGCAATTGAATACGGAACACAGACAGCGTGCCACAACTGACTTTGAGGTAAAATTTTTCAAGTTGATGAACAATTGTTGTTATGGTAAATCCATGGAGGATATTCGGAAACACCGGCGCATTCTCCTAGTCAACAGCTGGGAAGGGCGCTATGGTGCCCGGAAGTATATTGCAATGCCCAATTTTCATTCTGCAAAGGTTATTGACGGGGATCTACTCACTCTCGAGTTAAATAAGACAGAGATTCTTTACAACAAGCCTATCTACCTAGGAATGGTTATACTTGATTTTTCAAAATTAGTTATGTACCAATTTCACTACGAGTTTGCCAAACTCAATTTTGCTGATGTAAGACTTTTGTATATGGACACAGATAGTTTGATCTATTTAATACATGAGATAAATGTTTACTCTGTAATGAAAAAGCATCCTAACTATTTTGACACTTCTAATTACGATTCGGACAACATATTTGGAATTACTCCTATGAACAAGAAGTGTACAGGTCTAATGAAGGATGAGTGTGCTGGTGATGTGATGACAGAATTTGTAGGTTTGTCGCCTAAAATGTACGCTTTTTCTACGGAAAATGCCAATGGTCATTGCAAAGCAAAAGGTGTTCTAAAAAGTGTCACCCAATTTCTGAATGTCAATGACTATCGCAGTGTACTATACACCAACACCTCTTGCTTGCATCCACAGGTACGCATTCGCTCCAAAAATCATACTGTATTCACTGTTCGGCAAAACAAAAGATCTTTGGTGATGCGTGATGACAAACGATTATGGAATGGTATACATAGTCTACCTATTGGTCATTATAGTTACCAATAGGTATTCACAATTTTGGAAATGTTTTTGTATTCTGTATTCATTCAGAGTTTGTCCAAATCTTTGATGTACACTTGTTTTAATGTCCAAGTTAGCTGTATTCCTAATAACCAAGTCTTTGTAAGCTGTATTCCTCTACAGTTTGTTCAAGTCTGTACACTTTTAAGCTGTAAATGTCCAAGTAAGCTGTCAGAGTATGTCCAAGTCTTTGTAATCCAGAGTTTGTCCAAGTCTTATGATGAATCTGTAAAGTAAGCTGTCAAAGTATGTCCAAGTCTAGTACGATGTACAATAAATATTTTGCACACTCTTCCTAGAGTTTTAATTTCAATGCCGCTCTCTCCCCTCTCCACATCCTTTCCACCACATTCCCTCCTCTCTGCTCACTCCCTCTGATCTCATCGTATCCCCTCTACACGGCGTCCCCTCTTCTCTGCTCACTCCCTCTCCACCCTCCATCCGTAGTCTATAAAAGGTGCACGCACGGGCAGTTCGTTGCAGTCTGCTTCTAAGCAGACTGTGAGACCAAACTGGTCTTAGGGGAGGGGTAAGGAGGGCTTAGACTCATCCAACACCTCTCCCACGACCAAGGGTTGTGTCAACAACCTCTAAGTCACAATGACCTAGAGGGTGTTGGCTCAACGACGTCATTGATGACGTTATTAAAGGTCTTTGACCTAATAGCGTCATCGATGACGTCATGGTCAATGACCTTAACGGGACTTCCGGGGTCATTGACCTCAAGGTCAATGACCTTGACCTTATGAATATTAATGAGATAACGGTACTTGGCCGCAGAGCGGCCTAGTCTATCTACTCTACAGCATGTCCTAGTGACTTAGAAGAAAGGAAACGTAAAGGATTAAAAGAAAACACACATAAGATTTAAAGTACATCCTCTTTATTAATCCATGAATTAAAGCTGTTATTAAAACCAAGCCATTTAACATACAGTTTATTGCCACGACGTCGAATAACACGTTCAACTAAATAGTGATCAGATAATTTTGTTTTATGCAGTTCTTCGATGTAGAATCCTCCTTCAATCGGCTGTCCTCTGAGATCGCGAAGTAAATACGTAACTGGATTAGTAAACTTAACACTTCTGATTTAAAAAATTTCAGTGCTCCAGTTAGGTGTGTATCCTTTTGCAAAGATAGACTTGTGTTTGCTGATGCGAACAAAATAACCTTCTTTAAAGCGATGGCGACGTGGATCAGCTGTTTTAATTACAAGATGAATAGCATTTATACGAGGTGTATTCTTTGTAACAAGAAGTGGCTTTGTTCCGATAGTGCGATGAGGTGTATCGTTGTAGGTAGATAAAAGTCTAGGTAGCAGATCAATCGAACGATATGAACCTTGCGCTGTAAATTCTCGCCACATCATTGTTTTGAGTGTACGATTAAAGCGTTCTACAACACTTGCCTTGAGATTGCTGAACGTAGAGTAGTGTTGAATGCCAAGTAACTTGAGGTAAGAAGAAAAATCCTTGTTGTAAAACTCTTTGCCTTGATCAGTTTGAAGAAGCCTTGGGCAGCGTTTCGATTCTTCAACAATATGTTTAAATGCTTCTTTAACTTGAGCTGCTGTTTTAGAACGCACGGGTTGTGCAAAAGCAAACTTCGAGTACACATCGATAACAGTAAGTAGATACTATTACCCCTTATTACTAGAGGCATATGGAATCATTTCTACTAAGTCTGCTTGCCAGAGATCACCTTTTCCTCGTGTAATAACGCGTCTGCGACAGTAGGTGCGACGTGCTGGTTTATGTAACTCATGTGCGATGTTTACCTTTATAGCCAAGTTCAAAGCGTGTACACATCACCTATCAATTTTGCATGCATCGACTATCGTACTAAACTTCTACCGCTAGAGTGTACAACGTTCGCAATTGTATGCTGCTACCTATGTGCGTGAACTTAAAGCACAAAGAATAGCGTGTACACAACACCTGTCAATTTTGCACGCATTAACTCTTGTACTAAACTTCTTCTACTAGAGCGTGCGATCATTGCTTGTGCATGCTGCAATCTTAACATAACCTATGTGCACGAACTTAAAGCACGAAGAATAGCCAAGTTCAAAGCGTGTACACATCACCTATCGATTTTGCATGCATCGTCTTTCTTACTAAACTTTTTCCACTAGAGCGTGCAACAACCTTATAAGTATGCTGCTAACTTAAAATAACTTATACGCATGAACTTAAAGCATAAAGAATAGCGATGTATACAAATCTTGTGAACACAGCAGCAGCAGCAGCAGTAAGAATAGCAATGTTTTAAAAGCGTGTACGCATTGCCTATCGATTATACATGCATCAACTAGAGTACAAAACTTCCCTCGCTAGAGTGTGCTGCTATCTTAGCATAACCTATGTGCACGGATTTAAAGCATGAAGAATAGTTAAGTTTCAAAATGTGTACACAACACCTATCGATTTTGCATGCATCAACTATCGTACTAAACACATCCCGCTAGAATGTACAACGTTCGCATGTGTTTGCTCTGCTACTTTAGCATGACCTATGCGAACGAACTTAAAGCACAAAGAATAGCGATCTTTGAAAATCTTGCGAACATAGTAGCAGTAAGAATCGCAAGGTTTAAAAGCGTGTACATATCACCTTTTGATAATGCATACATCAACTATCGTACTAAACAACTTCTACGCGAGCGTGTGACCATCGCTTGTACGTGTGCTGCTACCTTAACATAACCTATGTGCACGAACTTAAAGCATAAAAAATAGTTATGAGTAAAAATTTTTGTGAACATAGCAGAGTGTTTACTACGTAGGTGTAGACATTGAACTTTGCATGCTGAAGCAGCATACTACGTGACCGTGACGTCACGACCACGTGCTCTTGTTTGGTAAACATAGCCACGTGCTTTTTTGACAGCTGTCTTCTTGACGAACCCTAACATCACTTTGAAGGACGATAGAGCGTCGCTAACCTCACTGCTGCCATCTTTACGGCGGTAAACCTCAAGGCTGCCACCTTATGATAATAAGGATAATGATGTTGATCAAAACAGTAGTAAAGGGAAAGTATAAGAAGAAGAAAATCTTAATGTTTCATTGCCATTACAGCTTGATGATTTTACTTCATTTCCTAAGCCTACTACACGTTCTGTCGAACGTCAATGCCAAAGGGCTTAAGTAGGAACCGAACCGTTTATCTCATCATTAGACTACTTTTATCTTATGCTATCATGTTCCTGATACTGCGAACTTCGGTAGTAGGCAGAGAAATTTTGTCCGTTTTGCTCTACGACGCACCGTTTTAGAGATATTTAACATTTGACGTTTAAGCCCCAAATTTAACGAAACGAACCAGCACGGCACGTTAGCCTCTACGCTAGCGCTCCTGATAAGTGCAGCAGCCATCTTGCGCAAGCACCCTTAAGGTGTCTCATAAGGAGCCGTGTATAGCTGCCATCTTGTGTCCACCATCTTGTGTCCGCCATCTTGCGCAAGCACCCTTAAGCCGTCTCAAAAGAGCAGCCGCCATCTTGCGCTAGCACCCTTACGGCTACTCATAAGGAGCCATGTATAGCCGCCATCTTGCGCAAGCATCCCAAGGGAATCTCATAAGTGCCTATGTATAGCAGCCATCTTTCAGCCACCATCTTGCATAAGCACCCTTAAGGTGTCTCATAAGGAGTCATGTATACTCTCCATCTCGTGCAATTTACGTCGAGATGGGCATACGGCCATAAAACTGAGGTTAAGTCCTTCTTTGAGGTTAGGCTTGCTGTCTTGCTTGTCAAAAGTTCTTGCGCAAGCACCATTAAGACCTCTCATAAGGAGCCATGTATAGCCGCCATCTTGTGCAATTGTGTCGGGAAGGGCATCCGGCCGAAAAAACTGAGGTTAGGCCTTTCCAAGGGGTTAGGCTGCTGTCTTGTGCGTAAAAAGTTAGGTTAAACCCCTCCAAGATGGCGGATGTGAGGTTAGTGTCGCGCTCTTAGCCAGCTTGGGGAGGAGGCCTCTCCCGAGAGCGTGTCGAGGAGGAGGAGGAGGCGCCCGAAGTGTCCAACTATACTACTACTATTATTATTATTATTATTATTATTATTATTATTATTATTATTATTATTATTATTATTATTATTATTATACTTTTACTGTGGATATTATTCTAAAATATCATACCAACTTGTTCCTAGTTCTTTAGGAACTATTTCCCTGATTTATCTCTTCATGTCGTAATAAGTTTTCTGAGACATAGGGGATACCAGATAATGATTTAAACCTGATTCTCGAACATAAATAATTATTTCCTTACTTCTGTATTTCTGTCCTTTCGAGCTTGTTTTCCTTTTCGTCGGATCTTTTCTTTTCTGCTATGTTGCTTTTCTTGGCCCTCAGCTGTTAGTTTTGAAAATAGGCGTGGCCTCTTTTGTCTTGACGGTTTTATTATTAAGTCTCATTGTTTTTACAGAACTGGATGACTGTTGATGATGATGGTGCTGACGATCGGGATGATTTTCATCTGGCATTTTTTCGCGGTCTAGCGGGCGATTTTTCACTTTAATTGATCTGAAGTTTCCAATTAATCGGATTTCTTTCTATTTGTTTGGAAACTTACAGATCAAGGCATGAAATAAATAAATAAATTTATCTTTGCTAACTGAAACTTACTGAATTTGGATTTCATTTTCAGTTTCTTGGGGTTCGGTACTCAAAGGCCTAACTTGCTCCACGGTGATATTTATTTATTCTAGATTAATTTCTTCAGGATTGGCTTTGAATTTTCCCTTTAAGCAGGCTTGCTGGCGAACATGCTCCACAAGGCAGTGTCACATATGGAGCGGCATGCTCGGCTCGCGTGAAGGCGTTTGGCTATTTCTTGACGAGCCTGCAGTATGTTGACCAAGTGAACTTATTCGTACTGTTCTAATTTTCCTCAAATTGGTTTTCTTATTTTAAATGAGCTCTCTTTTATTTAATTTGAAGAAGCTTTGGTCCACCTGACTACTTTATTACGTGGCTTATTCGCTTCTGTTTAATTTGAGACGCATCCCGGCACTTGTTTCACGTAAGTTCGCTTCCACTTTATGTGCGCTTTAATTACAGTATTTGTGTCCCGTGTCATGTCAACATTTTAACGTACTTCTCTGAAAGTGCCTCAGAATACATTAGCCGATGTTTCGGTCAAACCACGAGTTCTCGGTCTGTTGATCTTCCTGGTTCCCCTTGCTACCTGGGAGAGATCCTTGACTCATCCAGACCAGAGAGAAATTGCTCAATAGCGTGAACAATTTAGTTAACACTGATATTAGTCGGTATCACAGTAGTATGTTGGTCGTCATTTATGGCAGCCCATCACACAGCCTTCTTGAACCACGGCGAGAGTACTGAAACGTACTCCTTCTTTGGTCTTAGAACTCAACCCCGCAGCAAGATCATGATTTGTTCTAAGTAGGCTGATTACCTCCCGACCCTTCTTCAGGCCCTTCAGTGCCTCTGCACGTTGGGTTCACGAAATCCGCAGCATTGTCAGGAAGAACCACACTTCGATGGCTTCCAATCTCCGTATGCTATTGTCCATGTTCCAGCGCCGAGTATTGAACACGCTGTTGGTTCCGGGTCTCTACATCAGGATCTTCATCTTCAGCGACCCAGCTTCCCATCTAGCTATGTCTGCCATACATGCTGAAGCGGATGGGCAATGTACAATATTAAAGTCTTATCAAAGTCTTATCACATATCAACGCTCTAAGCCCCAAATCATAGATTAAGAGTACAGTCAAGTCCAATCAAGCATTCAGTTCATTTTCGGATCCTGCTTAGGCACGATATGACATCAGTTTCTCACCTTTACATTCGGTGCTTAAGAGGTTAAGTTGAATAAATACTGTTGTCAACTTGATGTTCATTAACTAGTACCGGTCTCTGAAAGGAAGACATCTGGTTCCAGATAGCACAAGTAGCGAGTGGAAGGGTGGGATACTCTGATTCCGATTTGGAAGCTGCTTTAAGCAACTGAAGTCTGAAAGATATTTTCATAGACACGGTATGTTTCACTGTCTGGGTACTTCTTAAAGCCATGTTCTCTCTCATTCTTCCTTGCAGTGTGCTCTTAATGTTAGCAACACTTTCTCCACTTAACGTTCTTCAGCGCTGGTTGCAACTCTTGGCAACACGACATTACAGTAGGAGTAACCAATGAGAAATCTCTGTCGACTCAAATCTATTAGGAGTCCGCTACACCAGTTCATGTAATTAGAGAATTACTTGATGGAATTCCTTTGCCCTTAAGAATTTAATAAACATGGGAACATATAATATTGCGCTAAATGTAGTTTAATTACAACCGCAGACTGAGAACTGTAATTAAAACGTAGATAACATAATCTGTCTGCTCTTAATGAAGTCCGCAGACTGAGAGTGCTTCCTACTTTCTGAATAATCGACGAAGCTCGTAAAATACCGGCGTAGCTCGTGTAGCAAAAGGTAGTTTTCTTTAAAGGTTCTTGTCATTCTTCATTGACTGTAGACTTGAGCCTTTAGGCAACCAGCTAGCCATAAAGCCTCACGCACTGTCGGAATTTCAGAAGAACTGTTGAACAACACTGACAAGGGAATCCGGGTAAGGCGTGATTGGCCATACAGGCTACATACAACTAAGATACTCAGGAAAATTATTCAACATCATTCAATAATAATTATTGAAAGGGAAAGCTGGAAATACCAAGCTGGTTTCGTCAGAGATCATCGACCAAACCTTATGAAGAAAGCCAGGAAAACTGATGTCTAGGAACGGCAGGACACGCTCAACACCAATTGAGAAAACCATACGCAGGCACTATGATCTTCCGTTTTCAACATGTGTGCGGAGGCTGTCATGAGAAAAGATCATCTGGCTGAATTTAGGATGCCATACACAGGTATGCTGATGGTAGCACCCTGCTGGGAGACATTTGATCAGGAACTTGAAGGAGGAGAGTGAGAAGGTGACAGCCGAGAACATAGAGGGTAAAAAACAAACAAACAGAGTTGGCTGTAAAATCAATCGCCTCAACCCTCACGGGGACTGAAATTGTGTTATGGTGAAGTCCCTTTCCCTAGAAGTGAGCATTGACTGTTCTGCCTGCGAATCTCTTGGAGATGTGGAAACATGGAACTTTGGTTCTGTTTGGATTGATACTGCTCTTAACGCACGATACACTACAAGTGAGATTTGAGCGTGCGTTGTTCAAGAAATTCCACAGCGGATTTTTTGAGATACTCTACAGTTGGGTTGAAAATAGTAGAGCACGACTGCTCGTGACATGTGGTCTTTGTGTAAGTCAATGATATTATACGTAGACATTGGAAAGAAGAGGAGCGAGAACCAAACCGTTGTAGAGTGTTTTAAGGTGCCTGTCATCTACCTCTGCGCCCCTAAGAGTTGTTCGGTAGGCAATGATAAAGATAAGTACCTAAACAGGGCCTAACTAAAAGTTGCGTCACATATACCCACGTTTTGGCTTCCACGGACTCCATGAGACGATATGCCTAACCAGCAAACTGCGCTTTGGGAGAACACAATGCAGTTGTTGACTTACACAATTTTGTTAAGGCCACTTTAAGACCTACAATGCTGTTGACAATGTCACGATCAGTCATGGTGTACCATTTTCAACTCCACTGTGTAGTATGTCCGAAAATCCGAAATGGAATTTCTTGAACAATGCTCGGTCAAATCTCACTTACATACCTAACATCGGATGCTTGCTCACTTATAGTCTATCGTACGTTAAGAGCAGTATCAAGGACCTATAACGCTAACGACAAGTTAGTCCCTGGAACTATTAAACGTAACGGAAGGGACACTTTTATAGAATCTTACCTTTTAGGACCGCTGACGTATGTTTTCGTGATATCATTTGTACAATATGAGGCAAATGATAATTACTCTGGTTTTTCATCGAATTGTAAATATTATGGTGATATATTTCCTACCGTAGATCAACATTACCACAATAACGTGTCAGTGAAGGTTTCAGAGTTCCTGAGCAATTGGATCTCTTGCAAGAAAATGCATTTTTTCATAAATTGCAGTCAAATTATTAGTGGTATGCTATGTTGCCATGGAGACCACAGGAAATAGTTCCTAAAAAGTCATAGAGTTAGTTACTTCTGTGGATTGCGGGTTCATTCTGACCAGCGGGTGGAAACAAGTCCATGTCATACGATGTCGGCAGGTGAAAGATCTCCGGTGACACATTTATTGTTTACCAGATAAGAAACTCAGCCACAAAGAGATGTGACCTTTTGATGGATTAAAACTGACCCGCACGCAGCCTACTGCACAAAGTAGTCGAGGCCCTTCATTCTCTTAATGTGAGCGTTTGACCTCATCTTCAGGATACATCTTGAGTAGTATAATTGGGTGGTTCGGCGGCCTCCTCCTCTTCCCGCGGCGCGGGAAATTTGAATTCTGGCGGGAAATTTGAATTTTGGCGGGAGATTTGAATTTTGGCGGGAGATTTGAATTTGTAAACAAAGCCACGTGCTTTTTGACAGCTGTCATCGACAACAACGCATCGCTAACCTCACTGCTGCCATCTTGACGGGCCTAAACCTCAGTGGTACCAACTTAACCTAACTAGCATGAGGTAAACAAACCCACGTGTTTTTTGACAGCCACGTGCTTTTTGACAGACAACAACGCATCGCTAACCTCAGTACTGCAATCTTGACGGGCCTAAACCTAAGTAGTGCCAACTTAACCTAACTAGCGCGAGATAAACAAAGCCACGTGCATTTTGACAGCCACGTGCTTTTTGACAGATTTGTAAACAAAACCACGTGCTTTTTGACAGCTGTCATCGACAACAACGCATCGCTAACCTCAGTACTGCCATCTTGACGGGCCTAAACCTTAGTGATACCAACTTAACCTTTGACAGCTGTCATCCGCCATCTTTGAGCACTGTGCTGCCCTCTTGCGTCACCTGTCATCGGTAGTGCTGCCACGTGCAGCTGTCATCCGCCATCTTTGAGCATCGTGCTGCCCTCTTTAGCTACTTACCTTTGAAATGTGGTACATCATCCGCCATCTTGCATCCGAAACCTCAGTGCTGCACTCTATGTAGTGACGGCAAATTCCACGTGCTCTTGTTTGGAAACAAAGCCACGTGCAGCTGTCATCCGCCATCTTTGAGCACCGTGCTGCCCTCTTTAGCTACTTACCTTTGAAATGTGGTACGTCATCCGCCATCTTGCATCCGAAACCACAGTGCTGCACTCTATGTAGTGGCGGCAAATTCCACGTGCTCTTGTTGGGAAACAAAGCCACGTGCAGCTGTCATCCGCCATCTTTGAGCACCGTGCTGCCCTCTTTAGCTACTTAACTTTGAAATGTGGTACGTCATCCGCCATCTTGCATCGCAAACCTCAGTGCTGCACTCTATGTAGTGACGACAAATTCCACGTGCTCTTGTTTGGATACAAACCTATGCGCTTTTTGTCAGCTATCATCCGCCAGAGAGCACCGTGCTGCCCTCTATGTGGTGGTGGTAAACTCTACACGCTTTACAAACCCATGTGCTTTTCTGACAGCTGGCATCCGCCATCTTTAATCCAGAGAGAACAGTGCTACCCGGTGGCGGCAAATTCCACGTGCTCTTGTTTGGAAACAAAGCCATGTGCTTTTTTGACAGCAGCCATCTTTAATCACCGTGCTGCCCTCTTTGTGGTGGCGGTAAATTCCACGTTCTTTACAAACCCATGTGATTTTCTGACAGCTGTCATCCGCCATCTTCAATCCAGAGAGAACAGTGCTGCCCTCTTTATGGCTACTACCTTAAGCACGTAGTAGCGGGCAATTTGAAAAGTTCTGTTAGCTATCATCCGTCATCTTTAATCAAGAGAGCGCCGTGCTGCCATCTTTAGTTGAAATGTGGTGGCGGATAATTTGAAAAATGCTTTTTGACAGCAGCTATCTTTGAGCACCGTGCTACCCTCTATGTGGTGGCGGCAAATTCTACATGCTTTACAAACCCAAGCGCTTTTTTGACAGCCATCTTTAAGCAACAGAGTACAGTGCTGCCCTCTTTGTTGTGGCGGCAAATTCCACGTGCTCTACAAAGCCACATGCTCTTTTGACAGCTCTCACCCACCATCTTTAACCAACAGAGCACTATGCTGCGGGCAATTTCGTTAGCTGTCATCCGACATCTTTAATGAACAGAGCACCGTGCTGCCCTCATGCGGGGCAATTTCGTTAGCTGTCATCCACCATCTTTAATGAACAGAGCACCGTGCTGCCCTCATGCGGGGCAATTTCGTTAGCTGTCATCCGCCATCTTTTAATGAACAGAGCACCGTGCTGCTCTCTGTAGTAGCGGGTAATTTGAAAAGTTCTGTTAGCTGTCATCCGCCATCTTTGAGCACCGTGCTGCCCGGTGGCGGCAAATTCCACGTGCTTTACAAACTCACGCGCAGCTGTCATCCGCCATCTTACATCGCAAACCTCAGGGCTACACTCTTTAGATAATTTTAAAAAGAAAAATTCTACAGCAGCCATCTCTCGACGCTAATTGCACAAGATGGTGTCTATACATGACTCCTTAAAGGTGCTTATGCAAGATGATCGCTATACATAGACGCCTTTGGGATGCTTGCGCAAGATGGCGGTTATACATGGCTCCTTACGAGAGATGCTTGCGCAAGATGGTGGTTGCTCTTATGAGGCGGCTTAAGGATCCTTGGCTAGAGACGCCCCCTAAGGATGCTTGCACAAGATGGCGGACGCAAGATGGCGGCTATACATAGCTCCTTATGAGACAGCCGTTACTCTATACAACATGTGATCAGAACATTGATTGATGTGTTCAGAACACAAAATAAGTAGATTCGAACACTGTACTCGATACAACATGTGATTAAAACATTGTTTGGTGTGTTCAGAACACTACATAAGTAGAATCGAACGCTGTACAACATGTTAGGGGATACCTTTGTTTAGATTGAAACATAACAAGACTAGAATTGAACACTGCACTCGATGTCGTTACATGTGAACAGAACATTGATTGATGTGTGTTCAGATCACTAAACAAGTAGAACCGAACACTGTGCAACATGTTAGGGGATACCTTTGTTCTAAGAAAATTAGATTGAAACATAACAAGACTAGAATTGAACACTACACTCGATACAACATGTGATCAGAACATTGATTGATGTGTTCAGATCACTAAACAAGTAGAACCGAACACTGTACAACATGTTAGGGGATACCTTTGTTCTAAGAAGATCAGATTGAAACATAACAAGACTAGAATTGAACACTGCACTCGATACAACATGTAATCAGAACATTGATTGATGTGTTCAGATCACTAAACAAGTAGAACCGAACACTGTACAACATGTTAGGGGATACCTTTGTTTAGATTGAAACTAACAAGACTAGAATCGAACACTGCACTCGATGTCGTTAACCTTAACATGTGATCCGATACAACATGTTAGGGGATACCTTTGTTCTAAGAAAATTAGATTGAAACATAGCAAGACTAGAATCGAACATTGTTTGATGTGTTCAGTACAACTTCAATGATTTACCTAGTGTAAAACACGCACTGTGCACATATCGCATAGCTATCTCGCCTATCACGAAAATCAAAAAACACACTGTGCACATATCGCATAGCTAACACTTCAAATGATTTGCTTAGTACGAAAATTATAAAAAATCTATACCGCGTAGCTAACTCGTTCATCGCACTGCTAAGACGCTTAGTAATTGCGAATACACTGATATATCTCATACGAAAATCAAGAAAGCACACTGCGTAGCCAACTCGCTCGGGTCACTCACTTAGTAATTGCAACACTGATACACACACGGATAAGAATGTTGCGAGATACTTACATGTTAAAAAATATTAGGGGTGAAAGATCATAAATTATATGTGCACATGTTGTCTCCTCCAAGTTGTAAGATGAAATAGACGCAGTACTGCGAGTTTCCGCTCTAGCTCGCGAACGGAAGTAGCATGATATCTCAGCAAAAAAAAAAATACGCGTGAGCTTGCAAGTCAGACACAATGATGGATACCGCGATTCAAATCCTGGCAACTTATGCCGTCAGGAAGGGCATCTAGCTAGATCATGTTATGACGATCGCGCAGGTCCCTCGCCTAGCATTTGCTATTTTTTACGGCTTCTAGTTCGAACCCGCTATCTTCCGAAGTAGCGAGAATGATTGAAGAGTGTTGAGGGTGATTCATTTGTCGGATGGAGGCGTTAAGCTATGTGCAGGCTTCTTCGGTAGGAGTAGGCTATGTCGGGATATCTAGTTATCGATTTAAAATCCTAGTCAGGAAGGGGCAACCGGTCGTGTAAAACTATGGTGTATGATCTAAGAGGCGGGGTGTGCAAAAAAAGCCAGCAATAAGTAAGGGCTGTTGATAGGGGGCGTTAAACCTTGTGCAGACTCCTTCGAAAATGATTTTGAGTACAAGACGTTGATAGTGATTCATCTGTCGGATGGAGCAATAAGCCTTGTGCTGGCTTCTTCGGTAGGAGTAGGCTATGTGCCGGCACTGGGATATCTAGTTATAAAACCCGCTAAAACAAATTTATCGCGTATACTGCGATTTAAAATCCTAGTCAGGAAGGGCAACCGGTCATAAACCTATGGTGTATGATCTAAGAGGCGGGGTGTGCAAAAAAGCCAGCAATAAGTAAGGGCTGTTGATAGGGTGTGTTAAACCTTGTGCAGGCTCCTTCATCAGGAGAAGCCTACATGCCGACACCGTGCAGGCTCTTTCGATAGGAGTGGGCACTGTGTGTGTTTTAACCTCTCCGTACAATCATGGTATTTTACGTTAGGAACTTACATAGGCTAAATGCTACACATTCCGTGGCAGAGCCGGGAATCGAACTCGGACCTCCGGGGGTAGCAGCTAATCACACTAACTACTACACCACAGAGGAGGACTATTTCAGAATATTTTACAACCTTAATTAGTACTGTGTTTTAACTTCTCCGTACAGAGCTTACATGGGCTGAATGCTACTCAGCTAAGAAGACGTTCGTGAGTTACAAGTCGCTTATCAGCACACCGTGTCTTCGTTCAAGGTTGCTACTACAGCCGGAAGAGACGTGTACAATTTCAGCTAACACATGCATTCTACACCTCGCTCAGAATGACTACGTCGATACAACTTCAAAACCCATAGCCTACAGTATGCATGCCTCTCACCTGGTAGTCTCGGGTTCGATTCTCTTAGGAATAAAAATGTGTTTAAATCGCGAGAATTTGTTGAGTTGTCCTTCCTGACGCAAAACTAGCAGTATCAAACCTCTTACATCATACACTATAGTTTTCAACCGGTTGCCCTTCCTGACGTCAAAGAACTCGGATTAAGAATCTGTTTTGTTTTAAGACTGGTTGCCCTTCCTGACGCAAAACTGGTAGTATCTAAGCTCTTACATCATACGCTATTGTTTTCGACCGGTTGCCCTTCCTGACGTCAAAGAACTCGGATTAAGAATCTGTCGAGAATCGTGGGATTTACAGCTAGATGTACTTCTTAGATTTTAAATCGCTGTATCATGAACTATTGTTTTACAGCCGGATGCCCTTCCTGACGCAAAACTAAGATTTTAAATCGCAAGAATTTGTTTTAAGACTAGTTACCCTTCCTGACGCAAAATTGGCAGTATCTAGCCTCTTACATCATACACTATTGTTTTCGACCGGTTGCCCTTCCTGACGTCAAAGAACTAGGATTAAGAATCTGTTTTACAACTTCTAACACGAGAATCGGGGATTTACAGCTAGATGCTCTTCTTACATTTTAAATCGCTGTATCACGAACTATTGTTTTACAGCCGGATGCCCTTCCTGACACAAAACTAAGATTCTAAATCACAAGAATTTGTTTTCAGACTCAAGTCTTGTTATGTTTCTTTCGTAATCCGCAAGTGTAAACATGCATATCGCTGCACACTCTTGCCTTCGCGATGCGTGTTCGATAATTGTTTTCAACCGGTTGCCCTTCCTGACGTCAAAGAACTCGGATTAAGAATCTGTCGAGAATCGGGGGTTTTACAGCTAGATGCTCTTCTTAGATTTTAAATAGCTGTATCACGAACTATTGTTTTACTGCCGGATGCCCTTCCTGACTAAGATTTTTAAATCGCAAGAATTTGTTGAGTTGCCCTTCCTGATGCAAAACTAGCAGTATCTAGCCTCTTACATCATACACTATTGTTTTCGACCGGTTGCCCTTCCTGACGTCAAAAAACTCGGATTAAGAATCTGTCGAGAATCGGGGATTTACAGCTAGATTTTAAATCGCTGTATCGTGAACTATTGTTTTACAGCCGGATGCCCTTCCTGACTAAGATTTTAAATCTCAAGAATTTGTTGAGTTGCCCTTCCTGACGCAAAACTAGCAGTATCTAACCTCTTACATCATACACTATTGTTTTCGACCGGTTGCCCTTCCTGACGTCAAAGAACTCGGATTAAGAATCTGTCGAGAATCGGGGTTTTACAGCTAGATGCACTTCTTAGATTTTAAATCGCTGTATCACGAACTATTGTTTTACAGCCGGATGCCCTTCCTGACTAAGATTTTAAATCGCAAGAGTTTGTTGAGTTGCCCTTCCTGACGCAAAACTCGCAGTATCTAGCCTCTTACATCATGCACTATTGTTTTCGACCGGTTGCCCTTCCTGACGTCAAAGAACTCGGATTAAGAATCTGTTTGACAACTCGAGAATCGGGGATTTACAGCTAGATGCTCTTCTTAGATTTTAAATCGCTGTATCACGGACTATTGTTTTACAGCAGGATGCCCTTCCTGACTAAGATTTTAAATCGCAAGAATTTGTTTTAAGACTAGTTGCCCTTCCTGACGCAAAACTCGCAGTATCTGGCCTCTTACATCATACACTATTGTTTTCGATCGGTTGCCCTTCCTGACGTCAAAGAACTCGGATTAAGAATCTGTTTTACAACACGAGAATCGGGGATTTACAGCTAGATGGTCTTCTTAGATTTCAAATCGCTGTATCATGAACTATTGTTTTACAGCTGGATGCCCTTCCTGACGCAAAACTAAGATTTTAAATCGCAAGAATTTGTTTTAAGACTAGTTGCTCTTCCTGACGCAAAACTCGCAGTATCTAGCCTCTTACATCATACACTATTGTTTTCGACCGTTTGCCCTTCCTGACGTCAAAGAACTAGGATTAAGAATCTGTTTTACAACTCGAGAATCGGGGACTTACAGCTAGATGCTCTTCTTAGATTGTAAATCGCTGTATCATGAACTATTGTTTTACAGTCGGATGCCCTTCCTGACGCAAAACTAAGATTTTAAATCGCAGGAATTTGTTGAGTTGCCCTTCCTGACGCAAAACTGGCAGTATCTAGCCTCTTACATCGTACACTATTGTTTTCAACCGGTTGCCCTTCCTGCCGTCAAAGAACTGGGATTAAGAATCTGTTTTACAACTTCTAACACGAGAATCGGTGACGGCATAAGTTGCCAGGACTTGATTTGCGGTATCCATCATTGTGTCTGACTTGCAAGCTCACGCGTATTTTTTTTTTGCTGAGATATCATGCTACTTCCGTTCGCGAGGTAGAGCGGAAACTCGCAGTACTGCGTCTATTTCGTCTTAAACTTGGAGGAGACAACATGTGCACATATAATTTATGATCTTTCACCCCTAATATTTTTTAACATGTAAGTATCTCGCAACATTCTTATCCGTGTGTGTATCAGTGTTGCAATTACTAAGCGAGTGACCCGAGCGAGTTGGCTACGCAGTGTGCTTTCTTGATTTTCGTATGAGATATATTTGCAATTACTAAGCGTCTTATCAGTGCGATGAACGAGTTAGCTACGCGCTATAGATTTTTTTTATTTTCGTACTAAGCAAATCATTTGAAGTGTTAGCTATGCGATATGTGCACAGTGTTTTTTTTGATTTTCGTGATAGGCGAGATAGCTATGCGACATGTGCACAGTGCGTGTTTTACAGTAGGTAAATCATTGAAGTTGTACTGAACACATCAAACAATGTTCGATTCTAGTCTTGCTATGTTTCAATCTAATTTTCTTAGAACAAAGGTATCCCCTAACATGTTGTATCGGATCACATGTTAAGGTTAACGACATCGAGTGCAGTGTTCGATTCTAGTCTTGTTAGTTTCAATCTAAACAAAGGTATCCCCTAACATGTTGTACAGTGTTCGGTTCTACTTGTTTAGTGATCTGAACACATCAATCAATGTTCTGATTACATGTTGTATCGAGTGCAGTGTTCAATTCTAGTCTTGTTATGTTTCAATCTAATTTTCTTAGAACAAAGGTATCCCCTAACATGTTGCACAGTGTTCGGTTCTACTTGTTTAGTGATCTGAACACACATCAATCAATGTTCTGTTCACATGTAACGACATCGAGTGCAGTGTTCAATTCTAGTCTTGTTATGTTTCAATCTAAACAAAGGTATCCCCTAACATGTTGTACAGCGTTCGATTCTACTTATGTAGTGTTCTGAACACACCAAACAATGTTTTAATCACATGTTGTATCGAGTACAGTGTTCGATTCTACTTATTTTGTGTTCTGAACACATCAATCAATGTTCTGATCACATGTTGTATCGAGTACCGGCTGTCTCATAAGGAGCTATGTATAGCCGCCATCTTGCGTCCGCCATCTTGCGCAAGCATCCTTAGGGGGCGTCTCTAGCCAAGGATCCTTAAGCCGCCTCATAAGAGCAACCACCATCTTGCGCAAGCATCCCTCATAAGGAGCCATGTATAACCGCCATCTTGCGCAAGCATCCCAAAGGCGTCTATGTATAGCGATCATCTTGCATAAGCACCTTTAAGGAGTCATGTATAGACACCATCTTGTGCAATTAGCGTCGAGAGATGGCTGCTGTAGAATTTTTCTTTTTAAAATTATCTAAAGAGTGTAGCCCTGAGGTTTGCGATGTAAGATGGCGGATGACAGCTGCGCGTGAGTTTGTAAAGCACGTGGAATTTGCCGCCACCGGGCAGCACGGTGCTCAAAGATGGCGGATGACAGCTAACAGAACTTTTCAAATTACCCGCTACTACAGAGAGCAGCACGGTGCTCTGTTCATTAAAAGATGGCGGATGACAGCTAACGAAATTGCCCCGCATGAGGGCAGCACGGTGCTCTGTTCATTAATGATGGTGGATGACAGCTAACGAAATTGCCCCGCATGAGGGCAGCACGGTCCTCTGTTCATTAAAGATGTCGGATGACAGCTAACGAAATTGCCCGCAGCATAGTGCTCTGTTGGTTAAAGATGGCGGGTGACAGCTGTCAAAAGAGCATGTGGCTTTGTAGAGCACGTGGAATTTGCCGCCACAACAAAGAGGGCAGCACTGTACTCTGTTGCTTCAAGATGGCTGTCAAAAAAGCGCTTGGGTTTGTAAAGCATGTAGAATTTGCCGCCACCACATAGAGGGTAGCACGGTGCTCAAAGATAGCTGCTGTCAAAAAGCATTTTTCAAATTATCCGCCACCACATTTCAACTAAAGATGGCAGCACGGCGCTCTCTTGATTAAAGATGACGGATGATAGCTAACAGAACTTTTCAAATTGCCCGCTACTACGTGCTTAAGGTAGTAGCCATAAAAAGGGCAGCACTGTTCTCTCTGGATTGAAGATGGCGGATGACAGCTGTCAGAAAATCACATGGGTTTGTAAAGCACGTGGAATTTACCGCCACCACAAAGAGGGCAGCACGGTGATTAAAGATGGCTGCTGTCAAAAAAGCACATGGCTTTGTTTCCAAACAAGAGCACGTGGAATTTGCCGCTACCGGGTAGCACTGTTCTCTCTGGATTAAAGATGGCGGATGCCAGCTGTCAGAATAGCACATGGGTTTGTAAAGCGTGTAGAATTTACCACCACCACATAGAGGGCAGCACGGTGCTCTCTGGCGGATGTTAGCTGACAAAAAAGCGCATAGGTTTGTTTCCAAACAAGAGCACGTGGAATTTGTCGTCACTACATAGAGTGCAGCACTGAGGTTTGCGATGCAAGATGGCGGATGACGTACCACATTTCAAAGGTAAGTAGCTAAAGAGGGCAGCACGGTGCTCAAAGATGGCGGATGACAGCTGCACGTGGCTTTGTTTCCCAACAAGAGCACGTGGAATTTGCCGCCACTACATAGAGTGCAGCACTGTGGTTTCGGATGCAAGATGGCGGATGACGTACCACATTTCAAAGGTAAGTAGCTAAAGAGGGCAGCACGGTGCTCAAAGATGGCGGATGACAGCTGCACGTGGCTTTGTTTCCAAACAAGAGCACGTGGAATTTGCCGTCACTACATAGAGTGCAGCACTGAGGTTTCGGATGCAAGATGGCGGATGATGTACCACATTTCAAAGGTAAGTAGCTAAAGAGGGCAGCACGATGCTCAAAGATGGCGGATGACAGCTTTCGTGGCTGTCAAAAAGCACGTGGATTTGTTTATCTCGAGCTAGTGAGGTTAAGTTGGTAGCACTAAGGTTCAGGCCCGCCAAGATGGCAGCACTACCGATGACAGGTGACGCAAGAGGGCAGCACAGTGCTCAAAGATGGCGGATGACAGCTGTCAAAAAAGCACGTGGCTTTGTTTACCACGCGCTAGTTAGGTTAAGTTGGTACCACTAAGGTTTAGGCCCGTCAAGATGGCAGTACTGAGGTTAGCGATGCGTTGTTGTCTGTCAAAAAGCACGTGGCTGTCAAAAAACACGTGGCTTTGTTTACCTGACGCTAGTTTAGTTAAGTTGGTACCACTATGGTTTAGGCCCGTCAAGATGGCAGTACTGAGGTTAGCGATGCGTTGTTGTCGATGACAGCTGTCAAAAAGCACGTGGTTTTGTTTACAAATCTGTCAAAAAGCACGTGGCTGTCGAAAAACACGTGGCTTTGTTTACCTGACGCTAGTTTAGTTAAGTTGGTACCACTAAGGTTTAGGCCCGTCAAGATGGCAGTACTGAGGTTAGCGATGCGTTGTTGTCGATGACAGCTGTCAAAAAGCACGTGGTTTTGTTTACAAATCTGTCAAAATGCACGTGGCTGTCAAAAAGCACGTGGCTTTGTTTATCTCGCGCTAGTTAGGTTAAGTTGGTACCACTAAGGTTTAGGCACGTCAGGATGGCAGCAGTGAGGTTAGCGATGCGTTGTTGTCGATGACAGCTGTCAAAAAGCACGTGGCTTTGTTTACAAATTCAAATCTCGCGCCAAAATTCAAATTTCCCGCCAGAATTCAAATTTCCCGTGCCGCGGGAGGAGGATTAGGCCGCCGAACCACCCAATTATACTACTATCTTGTTCCGTTATCCCGGTCATCAGCCACTCATGATTCCAAACTTGAGTTAAGAACTTTTTCGTCAGAATGATGCCAGAAAGTGAGCCTCCTTGTCCTGATGACGTTTGTTGCTTTGCCCACCTTAATTTTTTTCTGAGCTTGCATCTTTCTCCAGTTTTCGTTTTGAGGTTTTATTTCTCAAGCTCATTGTTTTTGATGCATGTACAACTTCTGGTCTTACAACTGTCTGGTATTATTATTATTATTATTATTATTATTATTATTATTATTATTATTATTATTATTATTATTATTATTATTATTGCCAATGCAATACACAACGAATCAAACATGAAAATCGAAGTTAATTTTTTTCACCAGCTCCCCATATGGAGATTTTATTTCTTTTATAATTTTCTTTAAGTCGCACAGACACAGATGGCGACGATGGGATAGAAAAAGGCTGGGAGTGCGTAGGAAGCGGCCGTGGCCTTAATTAAAGTACAGCCCCAGCATTTCCTCGTATGAAAATAGATCTTCACGCGTCGCGGTCTTGGAGTTCGAACCCGCTATCTCCCGAATGCAAGCTGACATGTACGTGACAAAACCACGCAGTGACTCACTCTGTATGCTGAACATATGATCTAGAACTCCCCCTATGATAGGCTAAACAGGGATGGGAGCGCTCTTGACAACGACCTTGGTGAATGTGAACAACTCAAACTTGATTTCATCACGGAACACACGATAGAGATACTTCTTCATGTGCTGTAAACAGACGAATTAACAAACGTACCCTTAGATAATAACAAATGAGCACCAAGAAACGTAAATAAAAAGTATCCTGATATCCTGACAGATCATAAAACACGACCTCCTCCTCCTGCTCAATGTTATCGCGAGCTCTGCAGTTTGGACTCTCTTGTTCGCTCCTCAGACAGGAAGCAATTACAAAGATACATAACCAACTGAGCACATAAATTGTAGCTCAAAAAGTGGAGAATTTTCAGCGGTGGTGGCATCAGGGCCACTGAAAGTTCAATCGGGGAGAAATATCTCGAGTGAGTAACAACAATTTTTGTACACGGGGATCTCAAGAACTAGGGAGGGGCGAGACAACTGACTGCCTTCTCGCCAACGTAACCACTATCCTTGCCTGTGGAGTTTAGTCACGTCCCCGTGGTTTGAATTCAATACAAAAATAACTGGAGGTCCGGTGGTTATTATCACGCAATAATTATCCCGATATTAACCGTCACAAAAATGTACAATGTTAAACAGCTAGGAGAGAAGGAAGAAGAGAACCAGAACAAAGAAAGAAATGTTTACATTATGACGTTCAGGTGGTGGTGATTATTGTTTTAAGAGGAACTGCGACTAGGGAACCATTTCTATATAACACTAATCAGAGAGGAAAATGAAGGTAACGGCCAAAGAAAGACAAGGGCCACGAAGGGCGTGAAAATGAAAGACTCCCTAGGCCTCGAGTGCTCTAATACCGCCGGAGTCTGAAAGGAACAAGAGTTGACCAATGAAGGTCGGATAGGATGGATGAAAGTGAGGAGCCTGGTATAAATAAGTGGAAGTAATGCCAGGACTCAGATGAAGGCCCCGTGTTCGTCAACCCACGCTCCCATGTTAAGAGCCCTGAGAGTCCTTTCAGTCACCTCTTACGACAGGCAGGGGATACCGTGCGTGTTTTTCTATCCGCCACCCACAGGGAGAGAACCTAACTGTGAACATTTCGCTTGCATTTTCATGTACAACGGAGATACCAGTTTCATCACAAATGAACATTTTTGTAGGATCAAGGTTATATTTGCTGAAGAATAAGCCCACTGAGGCTTTATTAAACCCGACGGCTTTCTGGAGACTTGTGCATTCTGCACTGCAAAAGATATTTCTGGGTGGCGGGACATAAATTGATTGTAAAATTTTGTTATGCAGTTCTTTAACTTTTATTAAATTGGTGGGTAATTTTCAGGTGTTCAGCCAATGCGAAAGAAACTTGTAGGAACTCTTTTCTTAATCTGCCGTCCAAGTGTTACAGGTGCTCCACAAGGTGACCTTGTAATTGTTCCGGAAATCTCCTTTTAAATCTTCCCATCTACGGGGTCAGTTCTTATTGGTCTTTGTCTATCTGCCAATGGAATACAATACTGCGTTCAAACTTCCCTGTCGTTTCATATTCCGTCCATAATCATTTGAATTGCCTCTTTCATGTTTTCTGGTAACCATTTCCCTTTAGATTTCCTTTCCATCATCGAGAAAATAGCCCTGGAAAGTAAGAAAAACCGGTATTCTAATTATATGATAAATTAATTTTATGGCCGGTACTCGGGAAATGACAAGTGGGCTACATACATACATTTTTTAATTTCATCACATGTCTTTCAATGATGCTGTTACGATTATTATCTATTCTTTATTTAACTACAAATGAAATAAATGAGAATAAATGTAAATCAGCTGACCAGTAAGACTGAACGTTTAGCAAGTACATACTGAAACAACTTCTCATCACAAGAGCTCTCAAGCAACTGAACCGTTGCCTACAAGGCCGGGACATAGCTACTGATTTGCCCCTGAAAAGACGGCCAGACCGTGATGTCAGGTTTTTGTTCTGCTCTTGGCGGACTTTAACATTGTGTTGTTCGGAGTAATTGTGATGTTGTGTTGATTTTATGCAATTGGGAACATGCATCATTTTGAAAAATATTTTTTTTGAAAAGTACACCAATGAAATAGTACGTAAACGTATTACATTGTGGTATGTTGCCTTGTTTCCTACCATTAAAAAAATATTTAATAGTGCCTTTCCGCAAGGCGAGTGAAACGGCCTCTGACGTAAGCGGCGCGCTGTGACGTCACGATCCAGTACCGCATGGAGCTCTACCGGCCATTGTGCATCAGCCGTTGCTAAAAGCCGATTGTTTATTATTCATGATCGCGAATATCTTCAAAATGACAGAAGAAAGGTTCAAAACAGCACAATCAGACAATCTATCATGTGTAAACGTCATCATTCTTGAAAAATAGCGACTTTTGTGGCCGCAGAAATTCGCGGATAACAAGCAAGTTTGTAAGTGGCGTCTTTTATATACGTGCAATGTACTGTAACCCATAGTATTAGGATAACAACGAACCTGGATAGATATCACATCACTTTCAACATTTACTTCTAGACTGATTCCCCTATTAAAGAATAACATTACATTTTCGGGCTTTCAGCATTAGTAAAGTAAGAAATCGGATTTCAGCACTAACATAAACATATAGGTAGCATTATAGTGGTAGCATTATAGCTTCTGTGGTGTAGTGGTTAATGTGTGCCACTCCCGGAGGCCCGGTCTCTATTCCCGGCTCTGCCATGAAAGTTGAAAACAAATAGTACGAGGGCTGGAACGGGGTCTACTCAGCCTCGGGAGGTCAACTGAGTAGAAGGGTTTCGAATCCCACCTCAGCCATCCTCGAAGTGGTTTTTCGTATTTTCCTACTTCTCCTCCAGGCACCTAAGGCCACGGCCGTTTCCTTCCCTCTTCCTTGTCTATCCCTTCCGATCCTGCCATCCTCCAACAAGGCCCCTGTTGAGCATAACAGGTGAGGCCGCCTGGGCGAGATAATGGCCCTCCTCACCAGTTTCACCACCATACTCAAAGTCTCACGTTCCAGGACACTGCCCTTGAAGTGGTAGAGGTGAAATCCCTCGCTGAGTCCGAGAGAAAACCAACCCTGAAGGATAAACTGATTAAGAAAGAAAGAAAGAAAGAAAGAAAGATCATAGTACTATAGGGCTATAATTTATCATTACCAAAAAATATATATATTTATGGTTGGGACAACTGGCCTACCCACTTCAGGGGCCCATGAAAGAGAATTAAATATCGTTGTGGAGGGAAAAAGTTAAACATGATAAAGATAAATATGACTTCATCTAGTTTTCACAAGTCGGGCTGAGTGGTTCAGACTGTTGAGGTGTTGGCCTTCTGACCCCAACTTGGCAGGTTCGATCCTGGTTCAGTCCGGTGGTAGTTGAAGGTGCTCAAATACGTCAGCCTCGTGTCGGTAGATTTACTGGCACGTAAAAGAACTCCTGCAGGACTAAATTCCTGCACATCGGCGTCTCCGAAAATCGTAGAAGTAGTTAGCGGGGCGTGAAGCCAATAACATTAATTACATTTGGCTTTTAACAAGCTGAGCATATCAGGGAAGAAAAGTGTCCTGGTGACATTTTAGTCGCTCAATACAGGAATGTCTTTGGGTGCTGTGACTTTTTTTCTTTACGTCACACCGTCACATATAGGTCTTATGGCGACGATGGGACAGGAAAGGCCTAGGAATGGGAACAAAGCGTCCGTGGTCTTAGGTACAGCCTCAGCATTTGCCTGGTGTGAAAATGGGAAACCACGGAAAACCATCTTCAGGGCTGCCGGCAGTGGGGTTCAAAACCCACTATCTCCCGGATGCGAGCTCACAGCTGCGCGCTCCTAACCGCACGGCCAACTCGCGCGGTATTTTTACCCTTCGGTTTATTGACATGGCTTGTATAACCTAAAACTTAGACTAAGTTGGATAATATTTTAAACACCTACATCACTATTTTCACCTGTGTGCAATTATGTTATTTATTTCATTAATATTATGATAATTATTATAATTATTATAATTATAATTATAATTATTATAATTGAGCATTGACCCCAACAGACAAGCATTGGTTTTGTGTAGAGTTATACATTTGTTAAATTCACGTTGTTCCCTTTCATGATGTACACGCCTATTCTTTGTTACATTATAGAGTATTTAGATATAGCCTAAATTTCTTTACCAATTAAGCTCTTCAATAAAGACATACATAACTGTCCCATGCCAAGATATATTGGTAGAATTAGAGCTGTCAAAATGGTTCATAACCCCTTTGATTTATTATCTTGACATGGATCACCCAAAACATAGGTTAGGTTTGGAGAATACTTTAATAATCAGCATTATTTAATGCGCCTCTGTGGTGTAGTGGTTAGCGTGATTAGCTGCCACCCCCGGAGGTCCGGGTTCGATTCCCGGCTCTGCCACGAAATTTGAAAAGTGGTACGAGGGCTGGAACGGGGTCCACTCAGCCTCGGGAGGTCAACTGAGTAGAGGTGGGTTCGATTCCCATCTCAGCCATACTGGAAGTGGTTTTCCGTGGTTTCCCACTTCTCCTCCAGGCGAATGCCGGGATGGTACCTAACTTAAGGCCACGGCCGCTTCCTTCCCTCTTCCTTGCCTATCCCTTCCAATCTTCCCATCCCTCCACAAGGCCCCTGTTCAGCATAGCAGGTGAGGCCGCCTGGGCGAGGTACTGGTCATACTCCCCAGTTGTATCCCCCGACCAAGGGTCTGAAGCTCCAGGACACTGCCCTTGAGGCGGTGGAGGTGGGATCCCTCGCGAAGTCCGAGGGAAAAACCGAACCTGGAGGGTAAACAGAGACTTTGCCGATATATCACCAGCATTTTTCCAGCTCGCCAAAATCCATTTCTCCCAAGTTTTAGCGTCTTGGGAACGTTTATAAACAATTTGTTTGGTATGGTATGCGATGTGCTATTGCACATCGGAACTCTATACCATTTATAAGTTTTCTGCCTCACTGTCTGTGCAGGATTCATTTTAAGTCTAAAATATACCACTCAGATTATTATCCAATGTATAGACCTCGAATTTAACCATACTAGACACTAACGTAAAGTAGAAATACGCGAAGTGTATCCTGCTTCTCACAGCACACTATGTGTTATTTCGTCTGCTAATTCAGTCAACCTGTACGATGACGTCAGGCCAATGAGATCGCGTACTTGCGTGACGTGACATTTTCGTACATTTTTATCATGTTTGGAGTTATTATTTGTACATTCTGATCACATTTTTGAATTCTGCATGCAATTTTGAATCAGATTAGCATATTTTTAATTAAAACCCCGGATCATGCATGTTCCCTATTTATTGTGCGTATTGTTTCTGTCGGTGAGTGTCCGTGAGGTTGAAAAGCATGGTGCACTGTTGTGTACCTCTATGTACTTCGGATACCGCTAAAAACAAGAAAATGTGACATTCCATAATTTTTCTTAGGAGTGCGGTTTAAGAGAGAAATTCATGCGAGCTATTTCCAGTAACGAGTATGTAACTTGCATTTTAATACATCAGATTTCAGTGTAAGTATATCAATCGAGCGAATTCTCCCCAACGAAGTTCCTTCTGTTTTTAGTGTATATCCTGTTCACAACAGAAAAGTATCAAACACAGGAAGGCTCCAGCTCCAAGAAATGACGTATTGCCATCAAAATTTAGTAAAATTTCTGAATCAGATAACGATGAACATACCATATCTTTAGCATATAACTGATACGTCACCCACAAACAAAAAAGAAGTACCAACAAGTCTCGTTTCTATACCATGGAAGGGCTACGAGTATCTCCGCTGATCTAAACATAGCCTATATTGATGAGATTTCAAATGCCAGATTACGGAAAACAGTCTTTATATATATACACATACCGGGCGAGTTGGCCGAGCGCTTGGGGGCGCGCGGCTTTGAGCTTGCATCCGGGAGATAGTGGGTTCGAATCTCACTGTCGCCAGCCCTGAATATGATTTTTTGTGGTTTCCCATTTTCATACCAGGCAAATGCTGGGGCTGTACTTTAATTGAGGCCACGGCCGCTTCCTTCCAACTCCTAGGCCTTTCCTACCCCATCGTCGATATAAGACATTTTTTTGCTAGTGGCTTTACGTCGCACCGACGCAGATAGGTCTTATGGCGACGATAGGATAGGAAAGGGCTAGGAGTTGGAAGGAAGCTGCCGTGGCCTTAATTAAGGTACAGCCCCAGCATTTGCTTAGTGTGAAAATAGAAAACCAGGGAAAACCATCTTCAGGGCTGCTGACAGTGGGATTCGAACCCACTATCTTCCGGATGCAAGCTCACAGCTGCGCGCTCCTAACCGCACGGCTAACTCGCCCGGTAGTCTTTATATTGGGAAGTAGGACACGGTAATGAATTCAGAAAAATGATTTAAGGTATCTGAACTTGACCAAAAAGTAAACCCAATTGAAAATAATGCAACAAATGATCATTTCGGAGCTTTATTTCTGTTAGAACAAACTGAATCTTACGGGAATAAAAATAAAGTACGGAGAAACGAGGCTAAAAATTTGCGTTCTTTGGCATAGGAAAGCACCTACTGGCTACAGATTTGAGATCCTTGCACTGCCTAACTGTACCGCCTTTGAAGATGCTGAAAAATTATATAGGTTTTTTTAATGGCGAAACGGGCATAACATCGCTCCCCAAATAGCGGCTTCAATACGAATGTCGCAACATCAGATGTGTGGTGGAAAAGGTAGGATAGCTGATAATTTTTTAAGATGGTGATTAAACTCAAAGTTATTTATAACCACAATCTCGATTAGTTTATCGGATACACTGAGGCAGAATTAGAGAAAACGGGAGGAACTGACGGATTCCCTAATAGACTTATCTGTTTCTTTTGTGAATTACTTATGTTTCGTTTAAGCAAAGTGTAAGAAATACGTTGTAGAAAGTAAGTCATAAAACTGCTCTTGGTCTATTTTTTAATCTCATATCTCTTTGGTGTCTACTAAAATTGATAGTTTCAATGAATTTTTATAGCTTTTCGTACTGGGACGTGTTGCAATGAGGGGGTGAGACAGCTCAGTAAAGAGAACTCTAGCCGAGTCGAGTTTCTCGGCCTTATGCACCCACTGGACACAGGTGCGAGGGATTCTGAAGGGCGTTGCACAGTGAACATCTGGCGGTGGTTCCCTAAAGCATTGCAATAGATGGAAAGAAAGAGAAGCAAGTTAAGTACATTTTAAACTTTTTTACTATAACTCTTGCAGGCCATTAACGACCGCATGATGCGCGTAAGACTAGAAGGCGAACTTTGCAAGTTGAAGTAAACACAAGTACATACCAACCTCCAATGCAGATGAAAGTGAATTCCAGCCTTGCAGTCGTGCCCCGGGGAATGGACACTCCGTGGTTCAGGCGCTGTGCTCGTGGATCGCGATCATGTGGACGAGGAACGAGCAACGCACGTCAGAACGGTGTGAGCTTCATCCTCGAAACTCCGATAAGAATAAATATATGTTTTATTGGTGGAATTGAATCAATCCACTCCCACAGAACGCACTTGTGCCCTTCTCAGAGGTCTTCCAGAAACCATACGAAATGTACATCTACTTCCTATTCACCGACTCATATCCTTTTCCTATCGTATTCAGCGTTAGTTTTTAATCCTCTGGCACGACCTATTTTCCTTGCCGTACGACATATCGACCTAGCAACTATCTCGCTTCAGTGGGTAGGGGTGCAAGATACTCTCGCAATGGTCGGCCAAACGATGAAGAGGGGCGACCACAGTTCACTTAGCTGCATCTGGCACTGCGCTTAGTTGCGCTAAACTCCTCACTGTTATTCTTGTTATCTGATCTCTTGATCAACATTTGTTCATTTTCGTAATACATTTGGTCATTCCTAGGGGGTCTTTCATTTTAACGCCCTTCCTTTCCTGAAAACTTCATTCCTGGAAATAATTGGACCTCTTCCTTTTCCCCTTTTGAACGGTGTTAATAAAGAATACCTCTACCACCACCATTTCATCTTCTTAGCATCAAAACGATAGCCTAATGTTGAGAGCAGTAAACTCTCCGAGCATGGTTGTCTTGTCTTATACAGGGGTTTAAAACAGGAGGCCCTGTATGTTATAGGATTCGTGCAAAATGTTCTAATGTTTCGTAGGATTTTACTGTAAGGGCTGTTTCTAAATAGCTCTAACAGTGTACAGGACTACACATGAGTACTTGAAATGTGGGGTCCTAGCGCCTCCTCCTCCTCCTCCTCAGAGGGCTGCCCTTCCCGACATCAGACCATTACGATCAACGCGACAAGCAAGCGTAGGGCCAAGTGGACAAGATGGCCGCCACGCGCAATCCACGTCTTGCCACGCACTACGACCTCTGACACCTTCAGACAATAGGATACCATCATATAATGGAATACTGTTGAAAGAGGCTACTAAAAGGTACACCTGACATGAGAGAGAGCATGGGTTAGCGAATTCGGGGTCTTTAGCTGAGTCTAGGCATTACGTGTGCTAAGCTGTTGTCTGTCTAACCTCCCTTGGCTATCGTTCTAATGCTAAGAAGACGAAATGGTGGTGGTAGAGGTATTCTTTATTAACATTCCAAGGTGGCGGGGTCGAGCGGGGTAAAGCTCCTCCAGGAGCCTTAGGTAGGAGCCGAACAAGTTGTTGTGCTGTTGTTGTGTCTGCATTGGCGAACTCAGCGTCTTTAGCTGAGTCTAGACATGTTGTGTGCTAAGCTCTCGTCTACCTATCTAACCTCCTTCGCTAACTCTTGTAGGGGACACTTCCGCCCGAGGTGTGGTTGACCAGAGTAAATGCCACTCCCAAGGATTCGAAGGTGGGGTTGACATAAATTAAAAACTAAAGAGCTTAAGTGCAATTCAGATATCCTCACCTTGATTGAAATGTGCGTACGATGAAGGTGTACTGACTACAGTAAATGTGGAGACATGTGCATCTCAGCAGAAAAAAGAAACTTTGCGAGCTAAGCTGTATTTTCCGATCTGGTGTAGTGAAGGAATGCCGACAATGTGTTGACGCAAGACACCTGACTTGAGAGAACTCGGGTCTTCAGCTACAGGTCAAAGCTTGTTAGCGGTGACGTTACTACAGCTCTCGCTACTACGATGACGTTACTCTTAGGCCTAACTCTACAGAGCTACCTGAGGGGCTCACAAATGGTAACTTATGACCTATTAGTTTTATCAGCCTAACTTTCGAGACAAGGGCTACTATGCAAGATGGCTGCTATACTCTATTCGTATAGACTTAACTAGAGGGCTCCTTCAGGGGCTCACAACTTGTAACTTATGATCTATTAGTTTTATCAGCTTAACTTTTGAGACAAGGGCTACTATGCAAGATGGCTGCTATACTCTATTCGTATAGACTTAACTAGAGGGCTCCCTCAGAGGCTCACAAATTGTAACTTATGACCTATTAGTTTTATCAGCTTAACTTTCGAGACAAGGGCTACTATGCAAGATGGCTGCTATACTCTATTCGTATAGACTTAACTAGAGGGCTCCTTCAGGGGCTCACAACTTGTAACTTATGTCCATAGGGCCGCGCGCTATGACCTCTGACACCCTGAGATAATAGGATGTCATCTTATGAAATACTGTCGAAAGAGGCTACTAAAAGGGGCACCTGACTTGAGAGAGCATGGGTTACCGAACTCGGGGTCTTTAGCTGAGTCTCGGCATGATGTGTGCTAAGCTGATGTATGAGTATACGTTTTTATCAGTCTAACTTTCGGAACTGCTGAAAGAGTTGCAAATAGCGACTAAAAGGGGTTCTAGTAGGCTTTAAACTTCTGAGCGTAGGTTAGCGGTTACAGGACATTGATTTGTCTGTTATAAAATAAATTTTCTCTATGCGAACTCTTGTTACCTGTTTTTGAAGTTCATTTGTAGCATACAGGAATGCTGATCAAGAAACGGTTATCGAGAGCTTGCGAGCAACAGTGAGTAAAGATGGTGGAAATATAGCGGACGATGCAGTCAACCCTTGTCTCATTCCTCTACGGGCTCGGGTATGAGGTGAGATGAATCTGTCGTGGCGGGCTTTTATGACTGGATGCCCTTCCTGACGCCAACCTCATCAGAGGAGTTAATGAGATGAAATGAATGACGTGATATATGACAGTAGGAAGGGGGAGGGGGAAACCCGTGCCGGCACATAGCCTACTCCTCTGGAATGACACCAAGGGGTCTACTCAAGGCTTAACGTCGCCGTCCGACGGACGAATTACCATGAACAGCGTCATATGCCCTCACTCCATATGAGCACTGCGGAGAGGTTTGGAATTTAATCCAGGCTTTTGGCAAACAATCTGGTGATTAGAAATTGTATATCACCACCCCCCCTACCCTGCCGGCCAACATTCTGATTGGTAAATTTTTTCGACCAACGGGACTCGAACCGGTTAAACCTAAGTGTCAGACCGTTTAGACTTTAACGCCTTAACGATCATGACTATCAGGCGGGCATAATTATATACTGCAGTTCAAGCCGTATATAATTATTAAGAGAAGGCATCACAATGGTTTCAAACACGGAATGTAGAATACAGAACACGTTGTCTTCTTCTCCTTCTTCATGTTGGCCTTTTTCTCAATATATTTGGATCATCACGACAAAAACACTTAGTTCCCAAGCCAGAAAACGTAATCATGCGCAGTTATAATCACCACCTAGCCAAAAATTGAACCCAAGCCCTTGTTTGAGTACATGAAGAGAAGTTTATTAAGACAAAAACACTTTTTTCCCAAGCCAGAAAACTTACTCATACGCAGTTAAAATCACAACCCACCCGGAATTGAACCCAAGGCCTTGTACACTTAAGGTCAGTATACTAATCACACAGCCAAGGAGCCTTGTATCTAATAAAATCCATAACCCAGCCTGGAATTACAAAAATCTGAAATATTTAAATCAACCTGATGGAATACTGCTGTAAGAAATGACTGAAAGGGGTGCCAGGGGCTCTTAACTTCCGAACGTGGTTTAGTGGCTAGAGGACCTCGAACTGAGTCTGGCATTAATTATAGTTGTTTAACTTTCTCTGAATAAGTTACCTCAAGGGTCTCACAACTTGTAACATATGACCTATTAGTTTTATCAGCCTAACTTTCGAGAACCTAGGTAAGGACTGCTAGGCAAGATGGCTCTTATACTCTATTCGTATAGATGTAACTAGAGAGCTGCCTTAGGGGCTGACAACATGTAACTTCCGTACGCCGATTGTCCTTCATTACACCAGCTAGGACATAACTTTACATCCTAGCTAATTGTGCAGGCTTAACCGCACGCTGATCAGGTGTTAAGCTAACTGCTTGTCCTTCCCCCCACCACGAGCTTAGCAGCTACACTTTGTACTATTAGGACTAAGGAAATGATGTAAGACTTAATACATGTGCTTTATTGATAGGATTGTAACGTTGGAGGGCGACCTTAGGTCTTAGAGCTGAACTTGGAACAAGACGGAGGCTGCACATGGGACTGGGGAAATGGTGTAAGGCTTAATACATATGCCTTATTCATAGGAGTCATTCTAGCTAGTTTCAAAGAACACCTTAGCAGAACTGCCGCCAAACTCAGAACCAGAAATAATATCCTACAGAAACTGTGCGGCACTACGTGGGGGGTCAACAGCTTCTACACTTCGGACTTCTGCCCTTGGACTAGTTTATCCTGTGGCTGAATATTGTGCTCCAATCTGGATAAACAGCGCTCATGTTAAGCTTGTTGATACTCAGCTCAACCAAACCATGCGTTTAATGTCAGGGACAATCAGATGTACTCCAACATACTGGCTGCCATCATTAAGTCACATACCACCTCCATCCGTGAGAAGAGAACAAGCACTTATCAAGGTGTACAATAATATGTGCAACAATTCTTCTCTTCCTGTACATCTTGACCTCCCTGTTATTAACAGGAAGATACTTCGCTCTCGCCACCCCCCATTGAATACTGCAAGGAAGCTTGCTGACTGACAGCTGGAAGCAATTATGGAAGACCTCTGCAACACCAGAACAACAAGCTATGCCATGCATCACGTCTAAGCCACCAGGTTTTGAGCTCGCCAGAAAAATTTGGTCTACTCTAAACCGAATCAGAGCTAATTATGGTAGATGTGCAGACTCCCTTTATAAATGGAAGAAAATTCCATCTCCCGAGTGTACGTGTGGTGCTGAAAGACAAACTGTTCAGCATATTATCCAAGAATGCCCTCTATCAGCCTTCTCAGGAGATTCAGCCGAGTTCCTGATGGCTACTCAAAACGGTGTTAATTATGTTAGAGATACCAATCTGACATTTTGACTTAATGTGTTCAGACGTGAAAATAACTTTAAAATACTTTTATTGTGATGTGATTGTAAACCATACGATAAATAAATAAATAAATAAATAAATAGGAGTGTAATATTGGGAAGCATCTTTGAGCTCGAAACTAAGAGACTTTTAGTAGCTTACAATATTGTTGACATGACTTAGAGATTAAAACATTGTGTTCAGAACATTAAAAAAATTGTTCGCGCTATACATGATAGAGGATCGAACTCAGCACTCTTTTCTATGGACTACTGACTATCATAAATGATTGTGAGTTAAATTGAGAATCACCTAACTTTCGAGCTACAAAAAATCACGACGTGACTAGGAATCGAACCCGTGTAGATGGTGCTACATATGGTACTAGGGAGAGAGTGTGTTGAGAATATTCAACAAGTTAATGTTAAAAGTTTTATTGTCTGCTGGGAGCTGTAATTTGTCATTTGGAAAGCGGTCGGCGAGCTCCGAACCAGTTTTTTCTTCATTCAGAGGGGCAATGTATTGATCCAACTTCGACCAAGGGCAACGTAAATCACGTGACGAGCCCGTGTGCTAACGTGCCACGCGCAAGTACCTCACTGCCAGCCAGGTTTTCGAACAGTCAGAGCCAATTATGAGAGACCTCGGTAGCCAATTATCGTCTTCGAAGAGTACACGCCTCCCAAGCCGAGGATGCTGCGCTACTCTACGCTACTTGGCGCTGATCCACGTTACTTTGGTGTTCATCGTGACCACGCGGGAGAGAACTTTGTCGTATTTGCAGACGCCCGTTCTGCCAAATTTAGTGGAAATTACTTACTACCTCTTATGGAGTAAAATTCAGCCTAGGAACCAAGTTAAGTGTAACTATCCAGGAGAACATTCAGTAATTCTGCGTGTGTGTGTGCATATCTTAACATTTGTCGTGTCAGTTACAGCTTACTCGTCTGAAAGCGACAGAAGTCATCCCGGAGATTGTAGTATATCAAGATGAATAATTCTTCAACAATCTACACCTCAACTTCATCGTGGGACGTCTACTGCCGTGTCTCAATGAGTTGTGAGGCGTATCTGGTCAAGAGGAGGTGACTGACCGGGGAAATGCTGGAATGATTGACTACAACCTGGGATCGAACCTCATCTAAAACTTGAGTACCATTTAAAATTTCTTTCTTTCTCATCTTTGTAAAACTAGAGGTCTTTCTTCTTTAAATCGTAGATCTATTATTTTGTTGTAGATAGAAGCATTTCTTGAGGTGTTATGGTAGACGAGTTGCACGTGTGTGACTGAAATGTTGGAACCTATTAGAGTAGATGTGTTTGAGTGAGTTCCCATGTATATTAGTTAGAGATATCTAAAAATCACTGACCACTCGATAAACCTTATTTATTTGCTTGTGATATTGAAATTAATCGGACTTGAATTTACGTGTACAATTTGTGAGAGAGTCGAACCTAGTGTCATTTTTTTGATCACTTGCACTCTTTAGGTTCGAGTCATATAATTTTACGATATTTCATGAGGATTGAAAGATTTAATAATCACTTGAGTAATAATAAAATCAACTAAAGATCGAGTAAAATTGGAATTAAACGATCGTGAGCTATAACTTATCTTAGATTCCTTATATGTGAGATTTAATGTGCTCTGTTCATGGAGTGCCTGGAATACGGCAAATCCTGCGGGATGTAAATTATGTAATTGAGTAATTGGCGATTTATTTGTGATGTTTGACTTGTTCTTGTGTCTTGGGGAGCACAGTGGAACCCATCGTAAGTGGAGCTCGTGTTGTGTGTGTATTTCAAGGATAGGGAATAATAATAATGCGATTGAGGCTCACGAACGCGATAGTTGCGACTTGTAACCCACATGATGGTGGTGATTATGGATTTTATTGGAATCTTCAATTACATCTCCGAAATTTAGATGAATTTCCATCGTTGTGAGAGAAATATTTGAACCCAAGTGATATCCCTAATTTCGATCACTAGCCACTATTGACGACAGAGTATTTTCAGTATACGAATTTATCTTTTACTGAATGTTAACGTGACCATGCTTAAAATTAAATAAATTTATGAGGGCAGGATTCGCTGTAAATAATGTGTATAAAAGTACGTGTTTCCTTGTATGAATGTGATGTGTATGTGTGTGTAAATATGAGTATTTTCCATGTCTGTTGATTATTCCATTTGATTCGATCTGGTCGTGCATCTATGGCGACACAGATCATGTTCATCGTTGTGTGCCACCTTGAGAAGGTATTTTTGCACACCTTGGGGAAAATGTAATCAGTTTTATGTCGAGGAAGACTAGAATAGGATTTTATTTTGTTGATTAATATGATTTAAAGGAAAGATCATCTCGTTAGTTCCGCAAAGGCAAGCGATTTGTAAATTATTATTTAATTAGCTCACCCGTGGATAAGAAAATTTCCAACACATTTATATTTAAATTTCGAAATATTTTAAATTAATTTGAAAATGTGAAAGCTATGCAAATTAAGTGTCCACAATCGGCATAATTAATTTGAATTCTGGTAATAATGAGTGACAGTAATTAATTGAAGAATAATTATTTAAAGTGTGAATTACAATTGCCTTCTGGATAATGCAGTGATACACTAATTAGAAACACGGTCGTGTGATGATAAGGGACATGTTACACAAACAAGGTTAAAGATTATTGCTGATAATAATAATTAATTAATTATGAAAATTTTGAAATTAATTTTGATTTTTACTAAAGCTTCTACTGGTGTAATTGATGACTATTATGCACTTTAAATGTTGATATTTATCAAAATTCAGCTTAAACCACATGTTGAGACTACTGCAAATTCATGGAACGTTTATTAACTTTTATTGTGGAACCATAAGCGAGACAGCTGTCTAATAATTTTGTAAAAACTTTTGTTAAAATCTTTGAACTTTTTCAGCTAAATATTTTAATTTTAAAGGCAGTAAAGGCCTAATTTTTCTCTGATTTTCATTCCAGAACACTAAGGCTGGAGGTCGAGAAATATGTGTGATTCTCAAACTGTGGAAGAAAAATATTATGAAAGTTCATTGTAAATAAAAAAACATCAAGGATATTTTTGTTATGAAATGCTTATGTCAATAAATGTCAGAGTATTGTTTTAACATTTTTATTTGCCTGGTCATCAACCCCTTTACCCTTAAATGCCTCTAGAAAACGATAGCCAGGAACGAACGGTCCACCTTGGGATCTCTCGCTCACTGGCTGGGCTTAGCTAGGGAATAATGGGGACAATACATATGCTCTGTTCATAAGACGTAACGCTGAAAGGCAACCTTAGGTCTTGGAGCTAAGCAACCGCATAAAGGCAAAAGGGCTAAGTGTTGAAAGGGTAAAAAGTGCAAAATAGCTGAAGGACAAAAGGACAAAAAAGGCTAAATGGCAAAAGGGCAAAGGGGCTAAAGCCTGAAAGAGCAAAAGGGTTCCTCCTCCTCATCCGTATGGCAAAGGGGCAAAATGGCTCATCCTTCTCCTCCTCATTTGCCTGGCAAAAGGGCAAAAGAGCTCCTTCTAATCATTTGTCTGGAAAAAGGCCAAAAATTCACCTCCTCCTCATACAAATGGCAAAAGGGTTCCTCGTCATCCGCCTGGCAGAAGGGCTGTCCCTATGAATAAAGCACATGTATTAAGCCTTAAACCATTCTTCCTAGTTCTATCAGTACAATGTGTAGCCGCTATGTCCCTATGGATAAAGCGTAATTATTAAATCTTTCACCAGCTTCTTAGTCCCGTGTCACTATTTTGTTCCAAGTTCAATTCTAAGCCGTAGATACCCGCAACAAACATTGTATCTATAGGCTCACTTGTGGTGGAACTATGCCCTCGTTATTTAATTCAGCATATTTTGTGTTTTTCAAAAGTAGCTTTGATTACGATCTAATATCCTTTTGGAAACAGTTGTCACATTAATGATGTTTTAAAGTTGATAGAATTGCCAGCGTTCCTAGGTACTCTCGGTGTAAATCATTGCATAGTCTACCAATATTTGTTAAGAATAATGAAGCTTTCAGTGTACAGGTCACTCTTCATAAAATGAGGGTTTCTCTGAAAACATCTACATTTATCAATTACAAATTATGCAGAGTCAAGTGACGTTTTTAATTGCTGACAATTGAGTTTTATCTCTACCCTCATAGAGTGCATTTACGAAGGACTAGTTATCATGTGTAGAGAACTGATTCCACGTGTTCGCGAAGTCGACTTGTTTTGTTGGCTACAATATGGGTCAGAGCGTTCGGTGACTGCAGGTGGTGTGATAGACGAAAGAGCATACGTAATGTAGCTCGTGGCGTGCTAATATTAATGATCACAAATGATTCATCAGCCAGCGACTCGTTAGCTGAGGGATTAACTTTCAAAGTCATCTGTAGTCGAAACCAAAATCATTGAACCAATTATCATACCGTGGATAAGTTCATAAGTGCATGAGAATAACTAGCTGCCCCGAAGTTCTGACCACAAACCCATTACATTTAATCTTTCCTGGGTTCGATTTCAACAGCCATCTTTTCCAATTCAGAACTTGAACCTAGATGGAATCAATATGCTCGGGCATTTTCAATGTGAAAAATGGAGTAAGACAAGATAGCATATTATCACCTCAACTCTACAACATGTATGAGGAGAGTGTCTTCAGAAGGGCTCTCGATGGCTGGGATGATGGAATCTCAATAGGCGGCAGAAAAATAGCAACCTGCGATTTGCATATGGCACTTCACTTATCGCTGGCACTGGCCTGTTTACAAGAGTGAAGAATACTAGCAAAATGCCAAAGTAATTGTAGTTGATCGGCAAGGTCAAGGATGTCTAAAGGACCTGGAGAGATTAAAGGGGATCGTCGTCAATGACATGGGAAGAGATCAACGACGTATTTTGCTAGGACTTGCTGCACTGAGATCTGGCAGAATCGGGCAATATCAAAAGCTACGTGGTGGAACAGTCTTTTGTACCGCTTCGAGACCTGGACTGTGAATGCTAGAGACGAAAGTCGAATTGACGCCTTTGAGATGTGGTGTTGGCGGAGAATGCTGCATGTACCCTGGATGGAAAGAAGAACCGATATTTCCATTCCGAACGATCTGAGCATCAACAAATGTCTATCTTGCCGTGTGAGCCACATTCTTAGAAGAGAGGGAGCGAACACGGAAGAGACCATTTTGCAAGGCAAAGTAGACGACGAGAAAGAACAACAAATAGATGGTTAGATCAGATCTCTGCATCTCGTTAAGACTGCAACGATAGAGTTATGAGGTCAGCAATGAGCAAAATCACTAATAATCGCGTGACAATAAGTTTAAGTAGTAAATATAGTTTTATGCTTAAATACTTTTATGATAGCCTCAAAATAATTATTGATGGGTTTGAACCCCAGTGTCCGCAGTCCTGAACATTGTCTTCCATGGTTTCACATTTTTATACCAGGCAATCTGTGCGATGTAAATAAATTGTGAAGAAAGGAATACACAAGAAAAGTTTAATATCGCAACGTTTGTAATATCAAGTTATTTACCAGAATTTAACTTAAAGATACATTCACACCTGTTTCAGATTAAACAAATAGTTTTAGAAAACCATTTTGAAATTGAATTCGTTTTTGTTATAAGTTATATTTAAATAAAGTGAAGTAATTTAAATTGAAAATATTCCTTTATAGGAGTGGTTTTAAAAGAGCGATTTATAAACCCAGTAATATTTGCATGTGCTGCGGAACACAGGTAACAAAGAGACTGTCATGATCGACCGGGAATTCTATAATCATGGTTTTGCGTCATGCAGTCCCAGTTCGAGTTCTAAGGCACTCTGACTTCACATCGTCGAGCGCTACTCAGTCTCATCCCTTCTGAACCAAAAGTCACCAGTGGCTGCTGTAATAAATGAGAAATGCGTCCTTTATATCGTATGCGTACATCAATGCTGGATGTTCGGATTCTGATACGGGACCAACTCTACAGGACTTTCGTGCAGCAGAGGGATATTTATGAGACTTACTGACTTAAAATGAGCAGCTATAAACTGTTCATGAATTTCTAACGAAATAAACAGGGAAGGGACTGAATTAAGAATTATTTTACTTCGTATAAGGCTACTGTTGGCTGACTTGTTGGCGGTAAAGTTTGATTATTTCCAGTTTTCACGGGAGATACAACCAGCGAGCTGGCTGCGCATTACGGGTGGCCTACCTCGTGATTTGTATTCAGGTGATGGAGGGTTCGAATCCCACATCGGCAACCATGAAAATGGTTTTGCTTGGTTTTCTATTTTTCATATCAAGCTCCGCCTTAACAAAGGCTACAGCCGCTCCCTCCCTTTGCTATCCCATCGTCACCAGAAAAGTATCTGCGACTTGAAACCCTAGCAATCTTCCTCTCTTAAGACTAATCGGACGAAAGAAAGGGAACAGCCCCCAAGGACGTGAGAGTGGCCTTGGTCGTTGTCTTGAGGGAGGTGAGGATCCTGGTGACCGCGACCACCACTCCATGCTCCATACTCCAAATCCATAGTGTTCCTCTTTCTCCTGCCATTAACTCGTGGAAACAACAGTCATAATCACTATATTGCTTACGCAGCAGCCCTACTTCTCTCAGGGAGGTAATGAACAAGAACTCCGCACTCAATCTTCACGGAGCTCTACCACTTGTTGCCGGAGGGAAAAGACTGAGTGGGAATAATTAGGTCGCCTAGGAACTATTGCAGCTCCCTGCGAGATTTATCGCCGATATAGGACCGCGCCCTCGAATAAAATCAAAGTCTAAAGTAAATCTGCCTGGAGGAAAGGGAGAGGTCGCTGTTTTGTTAGGAACTGCTTTTGTTAAGGAGAACGATTTAGCCGCAATGTTTTCTAGGTATACATGGTTCCGATGTAAGCTTCGGCATCGAGAAAGGATATTCCCACGAAGCGAAACGTATCTACTGCACTTGGAGGTGGTGATGATGGTAATTATTGCTTTAAGAGGGAGTACAACTAGCAACCATCCTTTCTTAACAATAATGAGAGGGTAGTTTGCAAGGGAACCGACACTTCCAAAAATGAAGGTATCGTCCAAAGAAATATAAGAGCCACGAAGGGCGTGATAATGAAAGGCTTCGAGTGCTCTAATACTGTCGGTGTAAGAAAAGAATAAGAATTGACCAAGGGAGGTCGGCACAAGTAAGTGGGTGTTGGAGAAAGACACCAAACAGATAGGGCTGACATCCAACAGGCTGTTGGACAGAACGCTGGGAGAAGATAAAACAACAGTGTTGATCCCAAGTAGGCTTGTTATAATAGCTACAGCTGCCATATAGTGCTGCTACCTGTTTACAGTACTTAAGGTAAGGTAAGGGGTTGTTCTGCCCGAAGGCAGGTCCGAACCTCCGCAGAGGTGTTCATGAGCCGGAGTTTACGTGCGGTTGGGTCGCCAGTTCCTTTCCGCTCCTCCATTCCCTTACCCCCCCCCCCACCAGCGCGCGGCAACCCATCCAACTCCTGACCACGCCCAATGTTGCTTAACTTCGGAGATATCACGGGATCCGGTGTTTCAACACGGCTACGGCCGTTGGCTACAGTACTTAGGGAGCATGTAAATTGCAAGTGAGAGAAAGAACGTCACGTTATATTTTTGTCACTTTTTGTACGTCACTTTAAAACTGGAAACAATTAATGATCGTTATTTAATGAACGCAATATATTACTACAAGAACTTTATGAACGAATTACTGCTACTGTTTCCACTGTTTCCTGCAGATGTCTATGTTCGCTGTGTAGCGACTTGAACAACCACTCCATTTTGGTCGAAACTTCCTTCTTCTGAATTGACTTTAAGTCTCCTTTGTGCGGCAATCATAAACTTCAAGCTTGTTTCAAAATACTTTTTAATTCATCTAACTTCTCCATATCTCATTAAAGAGTGGTTTCAGTCCCTACATATTTTTGTTAATGGATATTATTGTCAACTGGTGAGGAAGCGCTTCTTTGGGTGTTAACTGTCATAAGAATCCTCCCCGTAAAATGCTCTCTTAGGTATTAGTAAGCTCCTTCTAAAGATAAGATATCTCAGACTTATGGAATTTGAAAGGTTGAGCAAAGCGCAACATCAGCATCTTCTGCTTGTCTAACCAGACTTCGTTCAAGACAGCAGCGAGAGCGACAGTGGTTCCAAGATTGGGAGACTTTCGCTCAACGGGAGTTTCAAGACAAGACATCAGTGACCTGACCTTCTCATAGGATATGGTCAGAACTAAACCGGATCAGAACCAACTCTAGGGTTTCTGCGGACTCTCTGTTCAAATGGAACAAGTTACGTTTTCCGAAGCCGATACACAAACCAAACAACGAACGTGTGGAGGAGACGTCAAGGGTTTCACCACTATGACTTCTGCATCAGTGGAGTGGATTTTAGATCGTGATTTTCGCGGAGTGAAGAGTTAATGAAGCGTGAGGTATCAAAGTTAAATTTTGATAACAAGATCCGCTGAAAAAATATTTTCTCACTTTTGTTATCTGGGGCCGATGACCTTCGATGTTAGCCCCCTTTAAACAACAAGCATCATCAGCATTCGTTATCTTTTCCAGCAAGAACAGCAAAGTTCAGACAAGAGGGAAATCTTGACAGTACGGGGGAACTTACAAGCTTAGAATATTTGCAATATGGGGAAAACAGATTCCCATTTCATACAAGTCAGTCAGATAACTCAGAACAATAAATCTAGGCTAGGCTTGACAATAGCAGAGAGAAAATAGAGTACATTCGGTACAGTAAACGAAGCCGTAGCCTCTGGAACAAAGTTACATAGGACGGGTCTTGAACCCGTTTGCCCGATATCTTCATTTTCGAATTGTCGGATCCCTTCCATTTTTCTCTCTCATTAGTGTTACATAGAGAAATCCAAAACTATTGCCAATACAATTTGACATTATATAAATTATATAAATCTAAGAGTGGATGCATGGAATTTAATTCCATCCAGTCGAATACGATAAAACACAATAAAAGAAAATAAAACAGTGCAAATCTTGTTGTCATGCTGAAACCTTCCGTTAATGGGTGTGTTATGCAGCCAGGTGATATGAGCTTTCTTAATGGATTTCTTAATGGGGGGCCCCCTTTTAATTATGTCTTTTTGTGTACAGGAATTTTAATTTGACTATCTGAAGAAGGGAATGTACAAGAAGTACGTGAGGCTATTTTATTCTTAACTCCAATTGAATTTTACAAGAAATCTTCGGATCATCAAGTACATAGTGATCTAACGCCACAACAAGAACATAGTGCTCAATATTTTAATTCATACAGACTTTATTCTATTGTGTTTTATCGTGTTCGACTGGATGGAATTAAATTCCATGCATCCACTCTTCGATTTTTAAAATATCAAATTGTATTGGCAATAGTTTTGGATTTCTTAATGGGGGACCCCTTTTAATTAGGTCTTTTTGTGTACAGGAATTTTAATTTTAATTTGACTAGCTGATGAAGGGAATGTATTAAGATTCTCGAAACATGTACTAGACTTATGTGAATAAATATAAATAATCAATATTTAGTATTGACTAGCTATTGCGTGGATAATGGCGTATGGGAGTTGGAATTATGTATATTATTTGGAGTTTGGTAAGGATTCTTTTATTATAATATTAATTAGTACTATAGTGCCACCTACATATTTGTTGTGTTCACGTAGTAAGACAAACGTTTCTGCCTTTACCTTATTCCATCTCTTTACTCCAATCCCAGCATCAGCATCTCCTGATGGAGATCTCCTCGGTTACGGCGCACTCTTTACAGTTGCATGAAGATTCACAACATTAGGTCCAAAATTCACAGTATTTATAGTGAGGCTGGGTGACAGTTCTAGAACAATGATGTAATGTGTTTTCCTATTGGTGGAATCTAATATCATAAGACAGATTCTAAATGGCAAATAAACATTAGAATAATGGTGTCAACTCCAAAATAATAAAAAAACAACAGAAGAGTAATCAGGTTACCAACCTCCAAACATAAACATCTATGTATACCGGGTGGTTTACCAGCACCTTATTTTCTCAGAGACAGGCAACCCAAATACCGCGTATAACCTAAATACAGTATCCTTGTAATTAAGTTTTATGAATACAAAATAACTTGAAATTTCTTGTTATGGTTAAGAAGCCTCTCCCCCTGCCTGTGTGCCATCACTGTAAACTGATGCATGGTCCTAGCGAAGGAAAAACTACTACGCACAGTTCCGCGCCAAATACTAAGGACCATTCTGCAAACATGAGAGTCATTGCGCCTTGAAATAACACAGGTGCACATAATACGATCTTGTGCGTTGACTTTGTGGCTGGAACAGATGATGTGTGAGCATGGGCAGCGTAAGGTAACGACAGAGGTGCTCCATTTTACCGGGGATACAATAATAATCAATACCTTTTGCTACTGGTTTTAAATGGTGCGCTCTGATTTGCCGTCTTTCCCCCAAGGATGGGGGGGGGGGAAAGGAAAGCGGCCTTCGCCTTTCACTAAGGCACCCTCCCGACGTTCGCGTGGTGGTGAAAATGGGAAACCGAGGAGAACTGTTTTCAGGACGGCCAGCATGGGAAACGCATCCACAACCTACCGAATCCAACGCACACAAATAATAATCCAAACTTACCAGGTCACATCACAGCGCTTATTAACTTTCTCACGATGTATTTCTATGAAGAGTTCGTTGAATTGTTGCTAATTTATGGAGAAAGTAGGTCGAATTAAAATGTATGTCACACGGTCCGTAATGGTAAAAAGTTTAATGAACACCGTAAAGTAGTCAATATTTCAAACACCTACAGACCATCACGTCGTAGTACTACCTGGTTACGTAACATCGGATAAAAATGCTCCTTTCCAGGACCAAATAAAAAATATTTCTCTCTTCTTTCTTTCTTTCTTTCTTTCTTTCTTAATCTGCTTACCCTCGAGGGTTGGTTTTTGCCTCGGATACCACCTCTACCGCCTCAAGGCAGCACCATGGAGCGTGACAGATTGGGTCGGGGGTACAACTGGGAAGGATGACCAGTACCTCACCCAGAAGGCCTCACCTGCTATGCTGAACAGGGGCCTTGTGGGGGATGGGAAGATTGGAAGGGGTAGACAAGGAAGATGGAAAAAAGCGACCGTGGCCTTAAGTTAGGTACCATCGCGGCATTTGCCTGGAGAAGTGGGGAAACCACGGAAAACCACTTCGAGGATGGCTGCGGTGGGTCTCTACTCAGTTGATCTCTCGAGGTTGAGTGGACCCCGTTCCAGCCCTCGTGACACTTTTCAAATTTCGTGGCAGAATCGGGAATCGAACCCGGGCCTCCGGGGGTGGCAGCTAATCACACTAACCACTAGACCACAGAGGCGGTCCAAATAAACATTCACTCTCTGGAACATGCGGCCATGTTACAGTCACTGTAAACGGCATTAATCGAAAAAATAGAAAGGGGCTACCAGCCTGAGATTGGAACACAGCTTGTCTGATACAACAGACACACTTCCTGTCCAAACGTAAGATAGTGCTATTCACATTCAATGCAGTTTAAGTAACAGAAATAACACTGTCGTTAATGATTTCTATCATATTTGCGAGAATGAAATAAACGGTATGGTTGTACTAAGGTCATAAAGAAGCAGGTACTAACGTTTTAGGATAACTATGATACACGTGTTAGGTGGGTTACCTCCCTCCCAAAAAAATAAGGTGCTGGTGAAGCACCAGTCTCTACATTGGTAGGATGGTATTTCTGTATCGGACGTGCGCAAAGTAACAAGAAAATGCACCTTTTAGTTGTCCGTCTTCTCTGTCTGTCTTCACGCGCATCACGAGAAAATGGCTGAAGAGAAATGAATGAAAATCGGTATGTAAAGTCGGAGAATGAGCCACTACAATCAAGGTTATTAATTTTATTCATTCACGCTGAGTGAAATGGTAGTTTAAGGGAAGGTCCGACATTTAATTGTCAAATATTTATATTATTATTGGTCCTATCGATACACACTACATAACTAAAGTTATACAACATTAAATTTCCGATCATTTATGTCTTATACATTTTTTCCGTACCGGCTATGATAGCAGAGATATTCATGAATTTGAATTTTTGTTGCTAAGTCCATATTAACGCCAAGCCACGAGAAAACAGGTAAACAGAATTTAATGAAAATCGGTATGCAGAGTTTGGGAGTAACGTTGTTCAGTCTAAACTATAAATAATTATATTCACCCTTAATGAAATGGTACTTTCGTTGAAGGGGCCTAAAATTTAATTTTTAAATAGACATGTTCTTGGTCCTTGGAGAACAGAACAGGAGTTACAATTTCAGATATTTTATTCAGTGTTACTGTTCCGACTATGATAGGAGTGTTTTTAGAATCGGAAGAAAACTAAATGTGAAGGCCTACAATATCGAAAGCTCATAAACAATAACATTACACTGACCATTGTTTGTTGTGATATTCTGTGTCAGTCAAGCTACCACTCATCTCCGATAGATAGTATTACAGCCAGCACACCATTCCTCTGTTTCATACATTTTCTGATACTACTGGTACGTAACACACTGGTTCATCAGAGTATTCCAGCTATTCGATCCTTAATCTGACGCGCTGTTTTGAACGAGCCGTGCGCACATTTAACAGAATAATGGCAGGGAGTGTTCACGGCTGTCTGCGGCCTGGTCATTCCAGTTCCGGAACTCTGGATTGTTAGATCGGCAGCGTAGTACTGTTCGATAAAAGCGAGAAAATGCGACGTTTTTCAGTTGATCGAGTGTTTTGTATGATAACATTGCTTTGAATCGCGACTTTCCTACTGACGTAATTGTAATGACCTATACTGATTTCAGTTGGGAAAGGTGGTGGTGGTGATTATTGTTTTAAGACAAAGTACAACTAGGCAGCTATGCTCTATCAAGTAGAAAGACCGGTAACACAGTCTTTCTGAGGATATAAAAAGGTAGGTGGAGAGTGAGTGTCTGCCATTATAATGAAAACTCCCCAACTTGATTGCGTCTGATGGTAGGCAAGAGGGCCAACTGTTACAATGAAAATTCCCTAAGACAGTCTTGACGTGAGAAAAGACGTATGGTGACTTCCCGGTTGCGTTTCTCGGGTAACGTTAAGAGCTATGCAATTTAATTTAATCTTTCGACGTGTACTGTACCTAACCTACAATACATCAGCTAGTTAGTTACAGTACATAACACGAGGTAGCGCTATAGCACCACACTCGGCATTCAAACTTAGAGAGAGCAGCACAGTGAGGACAAATGAGCGCTGCGGGGAGGTATACCGGCCAACATTCTCATGGGGAAATATTTTTCAACCAATGGGAATTATAACGGGTAATCACGACCATTAAACGCTTCAAACCTTAACGATCATGGTCACCAGTTGGAAAATGCCATGGCACCGGGATTGTAGGATATGGTGGTGGTGATTACTATTTTAAGGGGAACTACAACTGGGCAACCATCCTCTATATAACACTAATCAGAGAGAAGGAAAGGAAGGGATCCGGCATTTCGAAAAATGGAGGTATCGACCAAAGAAAGACAAAGCCTACGAAGGGCGTGAAAATGAAAGACTCCCTAGCCCTCGGAACTTAATAGCGGCCGGGGTCGGAAAACGACAGTTATAATAATGTTATTTGCTTTACGTCCCATTAACTACCTTTTATGGTTTACGGAGACGCCGATGTGACGGAATTCAGTCCCACAGGAGATCTCTGACGTGCCAGTAAATCTACTGACATGAGGCTAACGTATTTGAGCACCTTCAAATACTACCGGAGTGAGCCAGGATGGAGCCTGCATAGTTGTGGTCAGAAAACCAGGGCCTCATCCAGCTGAGCCCCTCAGCTTGGCGGGAGGTCAGATAGAGAGGAGCCTGGCACAAGAGCTGTTCTCAGATCGGAGCTCAGTCTGGTTTCCCCGTTCCACGACACGAGAATGTTCGCAATTCCAGCCGAGCCTCGAAGATTCTAGTACTCGATCAGTAGTTGGAGATGGACGGTAGTAGTGTCTCACTGGAGTCAGTGTCAAGTAGTTCGTTGTGTGGAGCAGTAGTGTCTCACTGTAGTCAGTGTCACAGTATGGTCAAGTAGTTCACTGTGTGGAGCAGTAGTGTCTCACTGTAGTCAGTGTCAAGTAGTTCACTGTGTGGAGCAGTAGTGTCTCACTGTAGTCAGTGTCAAGTAGTTCACTGTGTGGAGCAGTAGTGTCTCACTGTAGTCAGTGTCACAGTATGGTCAAGTAGTTCACTGTGTGGAGCAGTAGTGTCTCACTGTAGTCAGTGTCAAGTAGTTCACTGTGTGGAGCAGTAGTGTATCACTGTAGTCAGTGTCAAGTAGTTCGCTGTGTGGAGCAGTAGTGTCACACTGTAGTCAGTGTCACAGTATGGTCAAGTAGTTCACTGTGTGGAGCAGTAGTGTCTCACTGTAGTCAGTGTCAAGTAGTTCACTGTGTGGAGCAGTAGTGTCTCACTGTAGTCAGTGTCAAGTAGTTCACTGTGTGGAGCAGTAGTGTCTCACTGTAGTCAGTGTCAAGTAGTTCACTGTGTGGAGCAGTAGTGTATCACTGTAGTCAGTGTCAAGTAGTCGCTGTGTGGAGCAGTAGTGTCTCACTGTAGTCAGTGTCACAGTATGGTCAAGTAGTTCACTGTGTGGAGCAGTAGTGTCTCACTGTAGTCAGTGTCAAGTAGTTCACTGTGTGGAGCAGCAGTGTATCACTGTAGTCAGTGTCAAGTAGTTCGCTGTGTGGAGCAGTAGTGTCTCACTGTAGTCAGTGTCACAGTATGGTCAAGTAGTTCACTGTGTGGAGCAGTAGTGTCTCACTGTAGTCAGTGTCAAGTAGTTCACTGTGTGGAGCAGTAGTGTATCACTGTAGTCAGTGTCAAGTAGTTCACTGTGTGGAGCAGTAGTGTCTCACTGTAGTCAGTGTCAAGTAGTTCACTGTGTGGAGCAGTAGTGTCTCACTGTAGTCAGTGTCAAGTAGTTCGTTGTGTGGAGCAGTAGTGTATCACTGTAGTCAGTGTCAAGTAGTTCACTGTGTGGAACAGTAGTGTATCACTGTAGTCAGTGTCAAGTAGTTCACTGTGTGGAGCAGTAGTGTCTCACTGTAGTCAGTGTCAAGTAGTTCACTGTGTGGAGCAGTAGTGTCTCACTGTAGTCAGTGTCAAGTAGTTCACTGTGTGGAGCAGTAGTGTCTCACTGTAGTCAGTGTCAAGTAGTTCGTTGTGTGGAGCAGTAGTGTCTCACTGGAGTCAGTGTCAAGTAGATCGTTGTGTGGAGCAGTAGTGTCTCACTGTAGTCAGTGTCAAGTAGTTCGTTGTGTGGAGCAGTAGTGTCTCACTGTAGTCAGTGTCACAGTATCGTGGAGCAGTAGTGTCTCACTGTAGTCAGTGTCACAGTATCGTGGAGCAGTAGTGTCTCACTGCAGTCAGTGTCAAGTAGTTCGCTGTGTGGAGCAGTAGTGTCTCACTGTAGTCAGTGTCACAGTATCGTGGAGCAGTAGTGTCTCACTGTAGTCAGTGTCAAGTAGTTCGTTGTGTGGAGCAGTAGTGTCTCACTGTAGTCAGTGTCACAGTATCGTGGAGCAGTAGTGTCTCACTGTAGTCAGTGTCACAGTATCGTGGAGCAGTAGTGTCTCACTGTAGTCAGTGTCAAGTAGTTCGTTGTGTGGAGCAGTAGTGTCTCACTGTAGTCAGTGTCACAGTATCGTGGAGCAGTAGTGTCTCACTGTAGTCAGTGTCAAGTAGTTCGCTGTGTAGAGCAGTAGTGTCTCACTGTAGTCAGTGTCAAGTAGTTCGCTGTGTGGAGCAGAAGTGTCTCACTGTAGTCAGTGTCAAGTAGTTCGCTGTGTGGAGCAGAAGTGTCTCACTGTAGTCAGTGTCAAGTAGTTCGCTGTGTGGAGCAGAAGTGTCTCACTGTAGTCAGTGTCAAGTAGTTCGGTGTGTGGAGCAGTAGTGTCTCACTGTAGTCAGTGTCAAGTAGTTCGCTGTGTGGAGCAGTAGTGTCTCACTGTAGTCAGTGTCAAGTAGTTCGCTGTGTGGAGCAGTAGTGTCTCACTGTAGTCAGTGTCAGAGTATCGTGGAGCAGTAGTGTCTCACTGTAGTCAGTGTCAAGTAGTTCGCTGTGTGGAGCAGTAGTGTCTCACTGTAGTCAGTGTCAAGTAGTTCGCTGTGTGGAGCAGTAGTGTCTCACTGTAGTCAGTGTCAAGTAGTTCGCTGTGTGGAGCAGTAGTGTCTCACTGTAGTCAGTGTCACAGTATCGTGGAGCAGTAGTGTCTCACTGTAGTCAGTGTCACAGTATCGTGGAGCAGTAGTGTCTCACTGTAGTCAGTGTCAAGTAGTTCGCTGTGTGGAGCAGTAGTGTCTCACTGTAGTCAGTGTCACAGTATCGTGGAGCAGTAGTGTCTCACTGTAGTCAGTGTCACAGTATCGTGGAGCAGTAGTGTCTCACTGTAGTCAGTGTCAAGTAGTTCGCTGTGTGGAGCAGTAGTGTCTCACTGTAGTCAGTGTCAAGTAGTTCGCTGTGTGGAGCAGTAGTGTCTCACTGTAGTCAGTGTCACAGTATCGTGGAGCAGTAGTGTCTCACTGTAGTCAGTGTCACAGTATCGTGGAGCAGTAGTGTCTCACTGTAGTCAGTGTCAAGTAGTTCGCTGTGTGGAGCAGAAGTGTCTCACTGTAGTCAGTGTCAAGTAGTTCGCTGTGTGGAGCAGTAGTGTCTGACTGGAGTCAGTGTCACAGTATCGTGGAGCAGTAGTGTCTTACTGGAGTCAGTGTCACAGTATCGTGGAGCAGTAGTGTCTCACTTGAGTCAGTGTCACAGTATCGTGGAGCAGTAGTGTCTCACTGTAGTCAGTGTCAAGTAGTTCGCTGTGTGGAGCAGTAGTGCCTCACTGTAGTCAGTGTCAAGTAGTTCGCTGTGTGGAGCAGTAGTGTCTCACTGTAGTCAGTGTCAAGTAGTTCGCTGTGTGGAGCAGTAGTGTCTCACTGTAGTCAGTGTCAAGTAGTTCGCTGTGTGGAGCAGTAGTGTCTCACTGTAGTCAGTGTCAAGTAGTTCGCTGTGTGGAGCAGTAGTGTCTCACTGTAGTCAGTATCGTCAAGTAGTTCGCTGTGTGGAGCAGTAGTGTCTCACTGTAGTCAGTGTCAGAGTATCGTGGAGCAGTAGTGTCTCACTGTAGTCAGTGTCAAGTAGTTCGCTGTGTGGAGTAGTAGTGTCTCACTGTAGTCAGTGTCAAGTAGTTCGCTGTGTGGAGCAGTAGTGTCTCACTGTAGTCAGTGTCACAGTATCGTGGAGCAGTAGTGTCTCACTGTAGTCAGTGTCACAGTATGGTCAAGTAGTTCGCTGTGTGGAGCAGAAGTGTCTCACTATAGTCAGTGTCAAGTAGTTCGCTGTGTGGAGCAGTAGTGTCTCACTGTAGTCAGTGTCAAGTAGTTCGCTGTGTGGAGCAGAAGTGTCTCACTGTAGTCAGTGTCAAGTAGTTCGCTGTGTGGAGCAGTAGTGTCTCACTGTAGTCAGTGTCACAGTATCGTGGAGCAGTAGTGTCTCACTGTAGTCAGTGTCAAGTAGTTCGTTGTGTGGAGCAGTAGTGTCTCACTGTAGTCAGTGTCAGAGTATCGTGGAGCAGTAGTGTCTCACTGTAGTCAGTGTCAAGTAGTTCGTTGTGTGGAGCAGAAGTGTCTCACTGTAGTCAGTGTCAAGTAGTTCGCTGTGTGGAGCAGTAGTGTCTCACTGTAGTCAGTGTCAAGTAGTTCGCTGTGTGGAGCAGTAGTGTCTCACTGTAGTCAGTATCGTCAAGTAGTTCGTTGTGTGGAGCAGTAGTGTCTCACTGTAGTCAGTGTCAAGTAGTTCGCTGTGTGGAGCAGTAGTGTCTCACTGTAGTCAGTGTCAAGTAGTTCGCTGTGTGGAGCAGTAGTGTCTCACTGTAGTCAGTGTCACAGTATCGTGGAGCAGTAGTGTCTCACTGTAGTCAGTGTCACAGTATGGTCAAGTAGTTCGCTGTGTGGAGCAGTAGTGTCTCACTGTAGTCAGTGTCAAGTAGTTCGTTGTGTGGAGCAGTAGTGTCTCACTGTAGTCAGTGTCATGTAGTTCGTTGTGTGGAGCAGTAGTGTCTCACTGGAGTCAGTGTCAAGTAGTTCGCTGTGTGGAGCAGAAGTGTCTCACTGTAGTCAGTGTCAAGTAGTTCGCTGTGTGGAGCAGTAGTGTCTCACTGTAGTCAGTGTCATGTAGTTCGTTGTGTGGAGCAGAAGTGTCTCACTGGAGTCAGTGTCAAGTAGTTCGCTGTGTGGAGCAGTAGTGTCTCACTGTAGTCAGTGTCAAGTAGTTCGTTGTGTGGAGCAGTAGTGTCTCACTGTAGTCAGTGTCAGAGTATCGTGGAGCAGTAGTGTCTCACTGTAGTCAGTGTCACAGTATGGTCAAGTAGTTCGTTTTGTGGAGCAGTAGTGTCTCACTGTAGTCAGTGTCACAGTATGGTCAAGTAGTTCGTTGTGTGGAGCAGTAGTGTCTCACTGTAGTCAGTGTCAAGTAGTTCGCTGTGTGGAGCAGTAGTGTCTCACTGTAGTCAGTGTCAAGTAGTTCGTTGTGTGGAGCAGTAGTGTCTCACTGTAGTCAGTGTCAAGTAATTCGCTGTGTGGAGCAGAAGTGTCTCACTGTAGTCAGTGTCAAGTAGTTCGTTGTGTGGAGCAGTAGTGTCTCACTGTAGTCAGTGTCAAGTAGTTCGCTGTGTGGAGCAGAAGTGTCTCACTGTAGTCAGTGTCAAGTAGTTCGCTGTGTGGAGCAGTAGTGTCTCACTGTAGTCAGTGTCAAGTAGTTCGCTGTGTGGAGCAGAAGTGTCTCACTGTAGTCAGTGTCAAGTAGTTCGTTGTGTGGAGCAGTAGTGTCTCACTGTAGTCAGTGTCAAGTAGTTCGTTGTGTGGAGCAGTAGTGTCTCACTGTAGTCAGTGTCAAGTAGTTCGCTGTGTGGAGCAGAAGTGTCTCACTGTAGTCAGTGTCAGAGTATCGTGGAGCAGTAGTGTCTCACTGTAGTCAGTGTCAAGTAGTTCGCTGTGTGGAGCAGTAGTGTCTCACTGTAGTCAGTGTCAAGTAGTTCGCTGTGTGGAGCAGAAGTGTCTCACTGTAGTCAGTGTCAGAGTATCGTGGAGCAGTAGTGTCTCACTGTAGTCAGTGTCAAGTAGTTCGCTGTGTGGAGCAGTAGTGTCTCACTGTAGTCAGTGTCAGAGTATCGTGGAGCAGTAGTGTCTCACTGTAGTCAGTGTCAGAGTATGGTCAAGTAGTTCGCTGTGTGGAGCAGTAGTGTCTCACTGTAGTCAGTGTCACAGTATCGTGGAGCAGTAGTGTCTCACTGGAGTCAGTGTCAAGTAGTTCGCTGTGTGGAGCAGTAGTGTCTCACTGTAGTCAGTGTCAAGTAGTTCGCTGTGTGGAGCAGTAGTGTCTCACTGTAGTCAGTGTCAAGTAGTTCGCTGTGTGGAGCAGAAGTGTCTCACTGTAGTCAGTGTCAAGTAGTTCGCTGTGTGGAGCAGAAGTGTCTCACTGTAGTCAGTGTCACAGTATCGTGGAGCAGTAGTGTCTCACTGGAGTCAGTGTCAGAGTATCGTGGAGCAGTAGTGTCTTACTGGAGTCAGTGTCACAGTATCGTGGAGCAGTAGTGTCTCACTGTAGTCAGTGTCACAGTATCGTGGAGCAGTAGTGTCTCACTGGAGTCAGTGTCACAGTATCGTGGAGCAGTAGTGTCTTACTGGAGTCAGTGTCACAGTATCGTGGAGCAGTAGTGTCTCACTTGAGTCAGTGTCACAGTATCGTGGAGCAGTAGTGTCTCACTGGAGTCAGTGTCAAGTAGTTCGCTGTGTGGAGCAGTAGTGTCTCACTGTAGTCAGTGTCAAGTAGTTCGCTGTGTGGAGCAGTAGTGTCTCACTGTAGTCAGTGTCAAGTAGTTCGCTGTGTGGAGCAGAAGTGTCTCACTGTAGTCAGTGTCAAGTAGTTCGCTGTGTGGAACAGAAGTGTCTCACTGTAGTCAGTGTCACAGTATCGTGGAGCAGTAGTGTCTCACTGGAGTCAGTGTCAGAGTATCGTGGAGCAGTAGTGTCTTACTGGAGTCAGTGTCACAGTATCGTGGAGCAGTAGTGTCTCACTGGAGTCAGTGTCACAGTATCGTGGAGCAGTAGTGTCTCACTGGAGTCAGTGTCAGAGTATCGTGGAGCAGTAGTGTCTCACTGGAGTCAGTGTCACAGTATCGTGGAGCAGTAGTGTCTTACCAGTGTAGAGTTCAGTGTATTGTAAATATTTTGTTCCAATTGATATTATTACTGAACGTATGCCATACAATAAATAAATAGAGGGAAATGGAAGCAGTGCGATACTTGGAAGAATGAAGGTATCAGGAGAAAGAAAGGGAAGTGTCTTGTACTTCACAATAAACGAATCACTAAGCAGATTTTGAATTGATCTTCCCACAGTAATTACTATCTGGATGAGGTAGTTAACAATACGCCGCTAAACAAATTCACGCACATTCCGCCCTGGCCATAATTCCGTTTATTACAGTGCGGGATTTGCAACTTCCATTTCCACAGCAATAAAGTAACCGCTCCAGTAATTCCTAACTAATTCATATTTAGTAGTTTTTATGTGTCCATTCCTTTCAATTTAGCTCAAATGGAAGCATGTATACAAATTCTATATGGTATACTTGTGTTGCTCTAGCCATCATTGTGTCCGCATCAGTTAGTTCAAAATATGATTCGGTAATGCACAAGTGCTTGTTAATGTGATGTGGGAAAGTGCAGCGCTCCAATTGTTTTGAACACTTATCTTTTAAAACTGCATTTGACTTCAACTTTTGGAGTACGCTGTAGTACACACTCCTTTTTCCTATCACATGATACCAAACATTCTAGAACTGTCCTAATTTCTTCAGAGCCAGCAAGTAAGAAGAGTTTGGATTTTTTTTTTTGCTAGTTGCTTACGTCGCGTCGACACAGATAGATCTTATGGCGACGATGGGATAGGAAAGGCCTAGGAGTTGGAAGGATGAGGCCGTGCCCTTAATTAAGGTACAGCCCCAGCATTTACCTGGTGTGAAAATGGGAAACCACGGAAAACTATCTTCATTGCTGCCGACAGTTCTTTAAGTTCCTTGTTTTTTTAATTAATCATGGTAATGTGACCTCAAGTGCAGGCGTTTTCCCCGATGAGTTGTGGTGGTGATTATTGTTTTAACAGGAAGTACAACTGTCCGGCCCTGACGTTTCTCGGACAGTGTTGCGGATTTTGAACCGTTCGATATAAACAAACACAAACTCCTGAAATATTTCTCGCATACGTAGATGAGATTCTGTGTTAATGCGATGGAAATACGTAAGGAAATACGTATCAGAAAAAATCCCAGGACAATGGACAACAGTTATAATTAATCCAGTTCATAAGAAAGGTGGAAGAAGTAATCCAGGAAACTATGGAGGTATTCCATCCTTGACTGGACGTATACAATTTTCTCTAAGATAGGAGGATCGGATTAAAGAACAACTTGATCAAGAGTTAGTTGAATACCAGAGAGACTTCAGGCCTTGTAGAAGCTGCTTTGAACAAATAATAACTTTGAAGTTAGCCATGGTACTACTAAGACTATTTATCTCTAGAGACGACTCCGAGACAACGCCGGCACACATGGGATTATTTTCAAGTAGTTCGATCACATGTTGACTCATCTCCCTTTCTTCCGGAGTTATTTCATGGGAAGAGGAGAAACCATTTTCACCGAGCTCGATAGCTGCAGTCGCTTAAATGCGGCCAGTATTCAGTATTCGGGAAATAGTAGGTTCGAACCCCAGTGTCGGCAGCCCTGAAAATGGTTTCCCATTTTCACACCAGGCAAATGCTGGGGCACGGCCGCTGCCTTCCCACTCCTAGCCCTTGTACAATGACTGATGTGTTAGAAAGCGCTTGTATCGCCTGACCACGCCCAGCTATATGCTAACTCGTGAAATACATTACCTTGCCGATTTCAAAACCTCATAGCTGGAAAGGCTCGTACATTTTTGATCATTGCTGTCTTCTGGCCAACGGCCGTAGCCGTGTTGAAACACCGGATTCCGTGAGATCTCCGAAGTTAAGCAATATTGGGTGTGGTCAAGATTTGGATGGGTTGCCATCTCTGCGGAGGTTCAGATCTGCCTTCGGGTAGAATACACTCTTACCTTGCTGTCTTTTAGTCCCCTCATACTCTCTGAAATGTCATTGTCGGTTTCGATATGAACTTATCGACACTTCTCTTGTATGGATTGATCTGGTCACCGGTGACTCTCACTACTCTGCCACTCTTACTACGGATTTGAACTTTGGGGATTGCGTGAGAATCTTGCTCTCGTTTGGCGTTATCACTGCAGAAATGGCAGAGATACAACCTACTTTCAAAAAGGTTACTTTTGAAACATTTAGCCTACCTGACATACCAGCACTGCTGACCTGAACAAAACACCCCGCATTATTTCATTATTTAAATGAATAGAAACTCAGTACAAGGACAACTGGAAGGTAGGGCAAAAGGTAAAGAGGAACTCCAGACGAATTCATCGAGAGACGATATAGTTTCGAGATTGCTAGTTCTTCTGACATCCTTGGAGTTCTCAGCGCCAGCCCTATCACACTGTCAGTCCACGAATATGGAAGGTAGGGGAATTTCTGTGGCTCCAGCAGACCGCCACGTCTTCAGATGAAACAGAGGTACGCAAAATAGCGCAGGTGGTGGTGAACTAAACAACCATCCTCTACATAACACTAATCATAGGGATCCAACACATAGAAAAATGAAGATATCGGCCAAAGGAAGACATGGGCCACGAAGTGCGTGAAAATGGAAGACTCCTTAGATCTCGAGTCCTCTAATAACGTCGGGGTCGGAAAAGAACAAGAGTTGACGAAGTGAGGTCGGATAGAATAGATGAAAGTGAGGAGCCTGGCACAAGTAAGTGGAAGCAATGGCAGGACTCAGATAAGGGCCCCGTGGTCAAAACCCACGCTCGAAAGTTAAGAGCCCCTGGGGCCGTATTAGTCGCCTCTTACGAGAGGCAGGGGATACCGCCCCTACCCATAGCGGGGGAGCACCATACTGTTAATGAGACAGAAACCAGAGAGTCTCGTGAACTGTATGTAGTACAAATTAAATTTTTATTTCAATATTACGAATTTAAGTACAAATCATAAAGAGGTCACTCTCCAGCCTTGTTGGAACTGCGATGGGTTAAAATGGTGGCGGTGGCGTATCCCTTGCTCGTCGTAAGATGTGACATTGCTTCCACTTGTGTCAGGGTCCTCACTTTTATCTTTAATATCCGATTTCTTTTCGTCAACTCTTGTTCTTATCCGACTCGGATAGTTTCTCTTTCCCACACCTTTATTCCTTCTGATTATTGTTGATGAACGCCTTGCGCTTGCTAAGCAGCCGTTCGACTCATACGCAAGTAAGGGTTTACCTGGCACAGGTTACGCCCCCCTGGTCACTAGTAAGTTGATAAAGCCTTTTCTCCTCTTTCACCTTGGATATTATTTATTTGTAGCGAATTTAAGGCTCTAGGCCCTCTTTTATACTTAACCACATATATTATATATGTTCAAACATAATACGTACATGCACTGACTGGCCAAAAGTCACGTGGTGTGTACGGACCTTGAGCGTTGCGGCTAGCTGCGGTATAGTTGAGCAGTCTGTGTCGACTTTGAACGTGGGATGATCATCAACAGTGTCGAGGGTGGATCTTCAATATCGCAGAGTGAATGTTACCACCCGCGTAAACCGCCGCACGGGGAGACCACAGGTGTTTATCACGTCCCGTCCACAGAACCATACTGGGCTAGTGTGAGTCGCATCACCGCCCAGTTGAATGTTGGAAGTCAGGACCAGGACTGTGAGGAGGCAACTGCAGCGCATAGGCTTCAAACTCGTGTCCCTTTGCTGACAGCGCGACACAGAGCTCAATGACGAGCATGGGATCGCAATTAGGCCTCAGGGAGCGCTCATGGTCCCAGTGTACCCTAATGGAGTTGCCATGTCACCGCCCTGTGGTGGCGCTGTCCATGCTCGTGTACCCGCACCAATTGTGGGTAGGAGTGCAAGATGCCTGGGTCCAGATACCTCCAGAACGATTCTTGCTGTTCATTAATGATATTTTGGACGGGCACGATACATAAAAATGGGCAGTACCGGCAATGAATAATTTAGAGATACCGGGTTTGATTTTCGCACATGATGTCATATTAATGACTTTGACAGGAGGCGGTTTACAGTACAGATGAGCTTGAGTGGGTTGTCGGAGTTCGCAGAGAAGTGGGCATTAAGAGTTAACAGTGATAAATCAAAGGTACTTATGATAAGTAAGAATAAGAGGGGAAAAGCGAAAAGGAAATGGATATTGCAGGGAGAGAACATAGAATAAGTAGACAATATAGAATATTTAAGAGTGCTATTAAACAGAAGGAGAGGCTGGGAGTATCATGTCAAGAGGGCAAAATTGAGAGGGGATGCAGCACTTTCTATAGTTAAAAAGTAACAAAATTCCCCGGGATAAGCTATAAGATATTGAGATTAGTAATAAAGACGTTGGTGTTAAGCAAAACATTATATGGGGAGAAGTATGGGGTATGGAGTAAGAAAGGGAGATGTTAAACCAAATTATACATAAATTTAGTAAGATAGGTATGAGACTGCCTCAATGTACAGCGAACGTCGGTGTGTCAATATTATGTGGAGAATATATTGAAATGGATTGCGTGAGAAGGGTTCTGAACTACTGGATGAGCCTGAAATGAAAAAAGGTGACCAGTAGTAGAGGGAGCCTTCAAGCAGCAGGAAGAGTTGGTTGGTTAAAGTTAAAACATTAGGTGGAGATGATAGGTTTGGGATATATTCGGTGGGAGACATGGAATGGTAATGGAAGTAGTGGCCTGATAGCTAGAGGAATGCGGGAAGGGAGCCTCCCTTAGTTTATTTTATAAGATAATCGAAGTCTCTAAGATTAATATAAGGTTTGGAGAAACGGGGGTAGATTTGCTGGATATGGGGTTATAGAAAACTAAGGGTTAGATAACGAGAAAAGATATATCACTATGTATTTTATGCGGGGAGGGAACGGATGATTTACATTTAGTTGGTGAGTGTGTGGAAACTGAGGCATTGAGGAAGAAGTTCTTAAGTGACAAACAGATAGTGTAGACACAGTGTTAATCAAAATGTTATTGCATGGATAATTAAAGAGTGGAACAATAACAGGATTAAACCTGCCAACATGTTTTGTCTTGTCGGATGGAGACATACCGCATTTTCTTTTTCTACAATCAATTCTATATTTGTGTGTGTGTTAATTGCATTCTGTAACTGAATTGAATCTGTACACATCTTTTGTCTCGTCGGATGGAAACATACAACATTTGCTTGTTCTTCATTCGATTCTATATTTTTGCGTGCGTGTTAATTGCATAGAAGTGCATTTGTTATCATGTTTTAAGAGAGAGATTAGTGTTCAAATCCTATAATGTATGTAATACAGAATTTTTCTAATAAAAAGGTAACAGCGGTCGAATCCTATTATTTGCTGCAAGATAACAACTGTCCTGTATAACAGGTTTAAAACTGTCAAAATGTTTTGTCTTGTCGGATGGAGACCTACAGCATTTGCTTATCCTAAAATCAATTCTGTATTTTCGTGTGCGTGCTGATTGCAATCGAAAAGGAAATCTTGAAGAGGGTAACAATGTATTACCTTCTCCTTATCGCATCCTCCTTCCCCACCGCTCCCTCCCCAATCGAAAAGAGTAAAAAACTTATGCGACGATGTAAAAAGTACAAGAGAACAACGCTACACCATGCTTTCCAGTTTATTAACGTAAGTATGTCTGGTAGAAAGATAATATTTGACTAATCCGCTATTTGCAAACTAGAGTGGGAGATCGTCATGAGTTAGCTCTTAATGTCGGGAAGCGAAGCTTGCTTAATTCTCTCCAAAATGGTGTCGGGAAGGAACTACGTCGAGAAGGGCAGCTTGCTTTAAAACTATGTCCGGAAGGGACAATGTCGAGAAGGGCAGCTTGCTTTAAAGCTATGTCGGGAAGGGTCATGTCGTCAAGGGCAGCTTGCATGAAAACTATCTCGGGGAAGGGTCATGCCGATAAGTGCACCTTGCATTAAAACTATTATGGGAAGAGTCTTGTCGAGAAAGGCAGCTTGCATGAAAACTATGTCGGGTAGGGTCATGTCGAGAAGGGCAACTTGACATAAACTATAGTCCTTAGGCCCCTCCAAAATGGAGGCATGTTTAGAAGGGCAGCTTGCCTTAATCCACTGTGTTTAGGCACCCTTGCTTTAGAATCTTTCGAAAAAATACCGTGGCGTGGCTTAGTCTTATCAATATCATTCAAATTCCGCACTCCCTACATAGTTAAGGTGGTAGAAGTGAGGTTTAGCGCTGTCAAGATGGCAGCAGTGAGGTTAGCCACGCCCAAAACAAGTGCACGTAGTTAGGATCTCTCAGCTGTCAAAAAGGACGTGGATTTTAAATTCCGCGCCCCCTTTGTCGTTAGGATGGTAGCAGTGATGTTAGGGTCTGTCAAGATGGCAGCACCGAGGTTAGCCACGTTCACTTGTTTAAAATCCATGTCCCACGTGGTTAGTACCTGACAGCTGTCAAAAGCACGTGGATTTTAAATTCCGCCCCTCTACATGCATAAGGTAGCATCAGTGAGGTTTTACCTGTTAAGATGACAGCACTGAGGTTAGTGATGTTCACTTGTTAAAAATCACGCGCCCACGTTGTTAGGACTTGTCATATTGGCAGCTGTCAAACGCACGTGGGTTTTAAATTGCCCGCCACCATGTGCACAAGGTGGCAACAATGAGGTTAGGCCCTGTTAAGATGGCAGCACTGAGGTTAGCAGTGTTCACTTGTCCGGGAAAGTGAGATTATGGTCTGTCAAGATGACAGTTGTCAGCTTGACAGCTGTCAAAAAGCATGTGGATTTTAAATTCCGCGCCACTACGTGCATAAGGTGGCAGCAATGAAGTTTAACCCCGTCAAGATGCCAGCACTGAGTTTAGCGATGTTCTAATGTCCTTAAAAGTGAAGTTAGGGTCTGTCAAGATGACAGCTGCCAAATAGCACGTGGCTTGGTTTACATACAATGTGACATCACGGTCACGTGGTCATGACTGCATGGGGTCATTGATCCCGGGGTCAATGACCTCGGGTGCTGACTCAGCAGACAAAATGCTGACGAGGTGGTTTAGAACTCACCTAGCCCCTCTACTTATAGTTTCCCATTTACACAATATCGTCAGGAAGACCATCTATCAAGATGGCTTCGGGAAGGGCATCTCAACATAAATCCATGCGCTGTAGGTTTAGGCCCCTCCAAGATAGCGATGGGAAGGGCATCTTGCAAGATGGCGTTCCATAGTTTCCCATTTTCACAATGGCGTCGGGAAGGGCATGCCGTCATAAGACTATGCGCTGTAAAGTTAGGCACCTGCAAGGTGGCGACGGGAAATGCATCTTGCAAGATTACGTTCCATGGTTTCCCATTTTCACAACGGAGTTGGGAAGGGCATCTCGTAAGATGGCGTCCGGAGGGGCATCTAGCCATACAACTAGTCTCAAGATGGCGACTTTGTAGTTAGGCCCACATAAACGGCGATTGGAAGGGTATCTAGCCGAGATGGTATCGCGAAAATCATCTGTCAAGATAACGTCGGGAAGAGCAATCAGCTACCCTGTAAGTTTAGGCCCCTCCAAGAAGGGGAAGGGAAGGGGATCTAACAAGATATTGTGGGAAAGGCATCTGACCGTGAAACTACGCCCTTCGCGTCGGGAAGGGTGTCTGGCCGTAAAAGTTAGGTTAGACTCCTCCAAGATGGCGTCTGTAAGGTTTAGCTTGCTTTCTGATGCAAAATTCGCGTCAGGAAGGGCATCTCGCCGTAAAAGGGAGGTTAGACCCCCAAGATGGCGACTGTAGGGTTAGGCTATTCTTATGCAAAATCCGCCTCGGAAAGGGCATCTGGCCTAAAACTAGGCCCTGTGTAGTTATGCCCCTCCAGGATGGTGACTGATGTTGGGCTCACCCTCTTACGCAAAATTCGGCAGACAGTATGTATGTATGTATGTATGTATGTATGTATGTATGTATGTATGTATGTATGTATGTATGTATGTATGTGACCTTGTCAGGGGTCAGTGACCTCGGCTGCTGACTCAGCACCCTTGTTTGTTTAAGAACATAGTACTAATGTTCGTAGGCACACGGCACTTGTCCCAATCAACTGTCTGCGTGATGTTGAGGTAGTCCCATGGCAAGCAAGATCTCCAAATTTAATCCCGACATAACGTGTGTGTGACCAGCTCTGACGTCAACTCCCTGCCAGGGACAGTATCCAGGATATCAAGGGCCAGTCACAACAGTTGTGGGTCAGCTTGTCTCAGGAGAGGCTACAACGGCTTTATGACACCCTTCCCTAATGGGTGCTTCAATTCTTTCGGTAGGCCGTGTATATGACCGATGCTTTCACCGCTGAAAATCGAAACCGGTGTTGCAGGGTCCATGTATCCACTCGGTTAATGCTTGTATATAGTTGTCTCCTTTCCGAGCAGAAATGTACAACTAAATCAGCTACCGAGGACCAAGCAGGGCCGTTTATGGCGATTGCGAACAATGTGACACCCAGTGCAGATCCCTGCGGTACTCCATTATATTGTACGTAATGGCGAGAAATCTTTTTTCATACACGGATTCGAAAGAGCCGATAGGACATTAAGTTTTCAATAAAAGTTGGCTAACATCCCCGGGATCTTCGCGAGTGTAGGTTGGAGACAATTCAATATCGCTTCCAGGTCAAATCAACAACAACACCGCGACTAGGTGTTCCTCCCGAAGAAAGGTTTCCTGAATGGCGCTCTCCAGTCTGACCAGATGATCAATGGCAGGTCGATGAGAGGGAGAACCACAATGACAGAGACCTCACTTGTTTACTGATCCTTCAAATGCCTTACAGATGGCATTACCTATTTACTTACTTCTCTTATTTGGACCGGACTTAAGAGAAAAAGGACAGTGGAATACGATGAACTATCAGTTTTAACAGCTTAGTGCTTGCGACAACTGTTTTAATGACAAGCATAGTCTTTTAACGAGTATAAGTGGAATGTAGTGGAAAGGTTCATTGATATGTTATGTTGATATTGTATAATTGGCTGATGAAGGAACTGCAAAAGTCCCGACCGAGCTCGATAGCTGCAGTCGCTTAAGTGCGGTCAGTTTACAGTATTCGGGAGATAGTGGGTCCGAACCGCACTGTCGGCAGCCCTGAAGATGGCTTTCCGTGGTTTCCCATTTTCACGCCGGGCAAATGCTGGGCTGTACCTTAATTAAGGCCACGGCCGCTTCCTTCCCATTCCTAGGCCTTTCCTATCCTATCGTCGCTATAAGACCTATCTGTGTCGGTGCGACGTAAAGCAAATAGCAAAAAAAGAAAAAATGCAAAACTCCCGAAACATGTACCTAAAATAAATATGTAAATAATAATTAATTGTTACATATGTAAGTATTGCGAAGGCGGACTATTATAATACCCTGAGCCTTGTGAGGTAAGTTTTAAAGACTGCAGTACCGGTATTTATTGTTAACTCTTTATGATACAACTAATGAAGTAATTAACATGTAGTGTCACTTCGTACGGAGCACGATATACACCGACACGGGTATTGGTCCCAGGAGAACAGCGCTAACTGCTGTCGTATTTCGTCTTCTAAGTTTTCCGTTCCGGGGTTAAATCTCCTCAGGGAACATAAATTCGATACTGAACTCAAACTAACTCCCTGTCGACTTGTTCGTAATTAGGGAAGTTCGGAGAGTGGTTAGAAGGTGATGTTATCCTCATATCCTTGCTCTTCTTTTGGATCTTGCGCAGAAAAATGGTGGATTGGTGATTTAATATAAGCATCTAACATCGTCCGGGAACACCACATTCTATTACTATCTTGTCGGTACAAGACGATGTACCTGTAAAATGTAGTGTTACATCTCAGTAAAGCGGACAGAGAGACGTATTTGTGTAAAACTCATAAATTACGGAGGGAGTGGTAAGTAAGGTAAATGAATAAACGATGGTGCTGCTGCCATGCACAAAATAGAAAAGCTTCACGATTAGGAAAAAAAATGAATTGTTAAATGTAAAATGTTTCTTAAAATTGAAATTGATTAAAGTATCTTTGTATGTAAAAGGAATCCGTATCAGCAAATATAAAATTATGGAAAAGTTTAGACATCAACAACATCTAACTAGAGTAGTGCAAGAAGATGAATATATGTGATCCCAATTAGCTGAAGCGAAGCTTTACCTATGACTGCAGATGGAAGTAACTGAACATGGAAGGGAATTGTGAATCTCCATTCTCTATTCTCTCTGCCCGGCTGAGTGGCTCGACGGTTGAGGCGCTGGCCTTCTGACCCCAAGTTGGCAGGTTCGATTCTGGCTCAGTCCGGTGGTGCTCAAATACGTCAGCCTCGTGTCAGTAGACTCACTGGCACTAAGTTTAACATCTACCAATATTTGTACCTTGAGTTTCATTTTACCATTATTATTACGCCCCGCAGCATGACACTGCAGCTCTGGAGGGCTTTATCCTACCATGCAACCGCTTCTGAGCTCGGAAGACTGCAGATTACGAGGTGTCGTGTGGTCAGCACGACGAATCCTCTCGGCCGTTATTCTTGGCTTTCTACACCGGCATTTTTATTATTGTTGCTGTTACCATTCACAGCGATATTGACAAAGCGAGAGCTGGAATTGCCACCAGAGAAGTACAATGAGCCTCTCATGATCACAACTTGTGTACGTTCTGCCAGCAATGTTAGCTATTTGAGTTCGGACTACTTACATGATGACTTCTGTTGCCTTCCATAGACATATTGAGAAAACAGGAACGTTTGAGAGACAAAAACATAAAATAAAAGGCAGATATAGTTTACAAGAACAATGAAGGTCATGTAAGGTTCATCAGTGAGTCGAAACTAAAATTGAATAAATAAAGTTATAATATATAATACTGTATGTCCGCCTCAGTGGCGTAGTGGTTAGTGTGATTAGCTGTCACCCTGCTGTGAAATATGAAAAGCGGTACGCGAGCTGGAACTGGGTTCACTCAGCCTTGGGAGGTCAACTTAGTGGAGGTGGGTTCGATTCCCACTTCAGCCATCCTGGGAGTATTTTCCGTGGTTTCCCATTTCTTCTGCAGGCAAATGCCGGGATGGTACCTAACTTAAGGCCATGGTTGCTTCCTTCTCTCTTTCTTGTCCATCCCTTCGAATGTTACCATCACTCGTGTTCAGTCCCGGCTGGGAGTGTTACTGGTCCTCCTCCCTAGTTGTATCTCCGACCCAAACTCTCACGCTCCATTACAATGAACTTGCGGCGGGAGAGGTGGGAGATAATTGTTTCCTTTGTCAGCTGTAGTTTATAAGTTAGAACGTAACACATCGACACGCACGAGACAGAACGTGAGAGTGATCTTGGATGCTTCGTTGTAGGCAGAGATACGGCTCGGATGAGATGCAACGCTTCCCATTGTCGTTTTGTTGCACATTAACGGTATCTATTCGCATAAGACTGAACTAAGTTCTACTGTATACTTTGAAGTCTCCGCGTGTTGAATACGATAACAGACAGAAGACAATCTTCTTATTCTCCTTCTTCTTCATCTTTTCTTCAATATTGAGTGGGCTTGTTCCATATTTCGCCCATGAGGGCTCCGTCTATATCTTGTAATATTAAGTTTAGGAACATAACCGAATTACACCCAGAAAGAATTCAGGGGCTTATTCTCCTTGAAGGCAAGGCATGCATTGCATGCGTTATGATAACGCAAAGAACTGTCTGAAGTACGATGTTAGATTGTTTCAAATCAAATATTAACGATTTCATCTCTCAGAAGTTCAAAAGTTACGCGCAACTGTACTAGTTCCTTTGCTTGACTTCATGTTGTGCTGGTGTAGTCTCCCCATCTATTCCACTCTAGAAAGAAACGGAGCAAACGGAGTTAAGGATGCATTCGGTGGCAGACAGAAGTAGTATAATAGGATGGTTCGGGCGCCGCCTCCTCCTCCGGGCTCCCAGGGCCCCCCCGCCTCCCGCGGGAAATTTGAATTTTGGCGGGAAATTTGAATTTTGACGGGGAATTTGAATTTTGGCGGGAAATTTGAATTTTGGCACGAGATTTGAATTTGTAAACAGAGCCACGTGCTTTTTGACAGCTGTCATCGACAACAACGCATTGCTAACCTCACTACTGCCATCTTGACGGGCCTAAACCTCAGTGGTACCAAGTTAACCTAACTAGCGCGAGGTAAACAAATCCACGTGTTTTTTGACAGCCACGTGCTTTTTGACAGACAACAACGCATCGCTAACCTCACTGCTGCCATCTTGACGGGCCTAAACCACAGTGGTACCAACTTAACCTAACTAGCGCGAGATAAACAAATCCACGTTTTTTTGACAGCCACGTGCTTCTTGACAGACAACAACGTATCGCAAACACCAGTGCAGCCATCTTGACGGGCCTAAACCTCAGTGCTACCAACTTAACATAACTAGCGCGAGATTTGAATTTATAAACAAAGCCACGTGCTTTTTGACAGCTGTCATCCGCCATCTTTAAACTACAGAGCACCGTGCTGCCCTCTTTATCGCAGTAGCTGCAAATTTGTCACCTGTCATCGGCAGTGCTGCCATCTTAACGGGCCTAAACCTTAGTGCTACCAACGTAACCTCACTAGCGCGAGATAACAAATCCACGTGCTTTTTGACAGCTGTCGAATTTGTAAACAAATCCACGTGCTTTTTGACATATCTCATCCGCCATCTTTAAACTACAGAGCACCGTGCTGCCCTCTTTATCGCAGTAGCTGCAAATTCGTCACCTGTCACCCGCAGTGCTGCCATCTTAACCTCACTAGCGCGAGATAAACAAATCCACGTGCTTTTCTGACAGCTGTCATCCACCATCTTTAATCTATAGAACACAGTGCTGCCCTCTTTAGCAACTTACCTTTGAAACGTGGTGGCGGATAATTTGAAAAATGCTTTTTGACAGCAGCCATCTTTGAGCACCGTGCTGCCCTCTTTAGCTAGATACCTTTGAAATGTGGTGGCGGACAATTCCACGTGACAGCAGCCATCTTTGAGCACAGTGCTGCCCTCTTCGTGGTGGCGGGAAATGACACGTGCTCTTGTTTGGAAACAAACTCTGGTGCTTTTTTCTGACAGCTGTCATCCGCCATCTTGCGTCACAAACCTCAGTGCTGCACTCTTTACCTAGATACCTTTGAAATGTGGTGGTGGCAATTTGAAAAATTCTATGTGCTCTTGTTTGGAAACAAAGACACGTGCTTTTTTGACAGCCGTCACCCGCCATCTTTAATCAAGAAAGCACTGTGCTGCTATCATGCGGGTAATTTCGTCAGCTGTCATCCGCCATATTTAATCCACAGAGCACGGTGCTGCTGTCTGTAGTAGCGGGCAATTTGAAAAGTTCTGTTAGCTGTCATCCGCCATCTTAAATGAAGAGAGCACCATGCTGCCATCTTTAGCTAGATACCTTTGAAATGTGGTGACGGCAAATTGAAAAATTCCATGTGCTCTTGTTTAGTAAACAAACTCACGCGCTCTTTGTCAGCTGTCATCCCCCATCTTTAATCTATAGAGCTCAGTGCTACAGTCTTTAGGTACATACCTTTGAAATATGGTGGTTTATAATTTAAAAAGAAAAATTCTACATCAGCCATCTCTCGACGCTAATTGCACAAGATGGTGGCTATACATGACTCCTTAAAGGTGCTTATACAAGATGGCCGCTATACATAGGTTCTTATGAGACTGCCTTGGGATGCTTGCGCAAGTTGACGGTTATACAAGGCTCCTTATGAGACTCTCTAGGGATGCTTGCGTAAGATGGCGGTTGCTCTTATGAGGCGGCTTAAGGGTCCTTTGCACAAGATGGCTAGAGATGCCCTAAGGATGCTTGCGCCAGATGGCGGACACACGATGGCGGCTATACACGACTCCTTATGAGGCGTCTTAAGGGTGCTTGCGCAAGATGGCTGCTGCTCTTATGAAGAAAGCTAGCTTAGAGGCTAACGTGTCGTGCTAGTTCGATTAATTAAATTTGGGGCTTAAATGCAAAATGTTAAATATCTCGAAAACGGTGCATCGTAGAGCAAAACGGACAAAATGTCATCATCTAATACCTAGGTTTGCAGTATCAGGAACATGATAGCATAAGAAAAACATAGTCTAATGATGAGATCGAATGTTCGATTCCTACTTAGGCCCTTTGGCATTGGCAGCTATCTAATTCTACAAGATGGCGGCTAGACATAGCTTCTTATGAGACAGCTTAAGAGCGCTTGCACTAGATGGCTGCTGCTCTTATGAGGCGCCCTAGGAGTGCTTGCGCAAGGTAGCAGCGACAAGACGGTGACTATACACAGCTCCTTATGATACGGCCTAGAGGTGCTCACACAAGATGGTGGCTGCTCCTACCTTTGAAATGTCGTAGCGGGTAATTTGAAAAATTCTACGTGCTGTTATCTTAACAGCAGCTATCTTTAAACAATAGCGGCTATACATAAGCTGTTAAGGCCTCCTCTTATGTCAAGGCATAGCTCTATCGGACAAGTTTAAACCTGCATCGGGATAGCTAGAGTAAGCACGTGCTGCAGTGATGACGTCATTATGCATGTTTAGACTTGCAAATCACTAAAGAAACATAACAAGACTAGAATCGAACACTGCACTCTATGCCGTTAACTTTATCATGTGATCGAAACATTGATTGAAGTGTTTAGAACACTAAATAAGTGATCAAGACTAAAATAGAACACTGTACTCGATACAACATGTGTTTAGAACATGTCAGGGGATACCTTTGTTCTAAGAAGATTAGATTACCGCATATTCCTTGTAGGGCTAATAGGCTAAAGAGCTAATGGGCAAAATGGCTAAAGGGCTAAGGGGTAATGGGCTATCTTGTGTCCGCCATCTGGCGCAAGCATCCTTAGGGCATCTCTAGTCATCTTGTGCAAAGGACCCTTAAGCCGCCTCATAAGAGCAACCGCCATCTTACGCAAGCATCCCAAGGGAGTCTCATAAGAACCTATGTATTGCGGCCATCTTGCATAAGCACCTTTAAGGAGTCATGTATAGCCACCATCTTGTGCAATTAGCGTCGAGAGATGGCTGATGTAGAATTTTTCTTTTTAAATTATCCACCACCATATTTCAAAGGTATGTACCTAAAGACTGTAGCACTGAGCTCTATAGATTAAAGATGGGGGATGACAGCTGACAAAGAGCGCGTGAGTTTGTTTACTAAACAAGAGCACGTGGAATTTTTCAATTTGCCGCCACCACATTTCAAAGGTATCTAGCTAAAGATGGCAGCACGGTGCTCTCTTCATTTAAGATGGCGGATGACAGCTAACAGAACTTTTCAAATTGCCCGCTACTACAGACAGCAGCACCGTGCTCTGTGGATTAAATATGGCGGATTACAGCTGACGAAATTACCCGCATGATAGCAGCACAGTGCTTTCTTGATTAAAGATGGCGGGTGACGGCTGTCAAAAAAGCACGTGTCTTTGTTTCCAAACAAGAGCACATAGAATTTTTCAAATTGCCACCACCACATTTCAAAGGTATCTAGGTAAAGAGTGCAGCACTGAGGTTTGTGACGCAAGATGGCGGATGACGGCTGTCAGAAAAAAGCACGAGAGTTTGTTTCCAAACAAGAGCACGTGTCATTTACCGCCACCACGAAGAGGGCAGCACTGTGCTCAAAGATGGCTGCTGTCACGTGGAATTGTCCGCCACCACATGTCAAAGGTATCTAGCTAAAGAGGGCAGCACGGTGCTCAAAGATGGCTGCTGTCAAAAAGCATTTTTCAAATTATCCGCCACCACATTTCAAAGGTAAGTTGCTAAAGAGGGCAGCACTGTGTTCTATAGATTAAAGATGGTGGATGACAGCTGTCAAAAAGCACGTGGCTTTGTTTACAAATTCAAATCTTGCGCCGAAATTCAAATTTCCCGGGAAATTGAAATTTCCCGCCAAAATTCGAATTTCCCGCGGGAGGCCGGGGACCCCTGGGAGTCCGGAGGAGGAGGCGGCGCCCGAACCATCCAATTATACTACTGACATAGTTCTGAAACCCTCCGAATGATGTCGCTTCAATCTTTGTCACCCCGTACACGTGCTACCGTCTGCCATCTGTTAGTAAGTTGGAGAAAGCCGGCATGTCGGATTGCACCCCAGCGAGATCCCAATGTGACGAAACTGACCAACGCCACTGGGCTGACTAGTGAGTTCATTCTGTGTGTGCTGTTCCTGTGCAATTCGTCGTTTTCGGTGTTTTGTTATATTTTATGCATATGTTGTATTAACGATGGATGAGTCTAAAACGGATATAATTGTAAATCTGTTTGAAAAACCATTTGCTGGGCTTCGTTTGATGAAAAGATTCAAATAGTTAAAGGCGGGAGACCTCTCCTTCCCTCACAAACGTATAAACAGAAAACAAGAATTGTGTTCAATCCAGAAACTGTTTGGCTCTGGGACTCTGAGTCGCGTCCGCCTCTGTGGTGTAGTGGTTAGTGTGATTAGCTGCCACCCCCGGAGGCTCGGGTTCGATTCCCGGCTCTGCCACGAAATTTGAAAAGTGACATCCACCCCTGTGGTGTAGTGGTTAGTGTGATTAGCTGCCACCCCCGGAGGCTCGGGTTCGATTCCCGGCTCTGCCACGAAATTTGAAAAGTGACATCCACCCCTGTGGTGTAGTGGTTAGTGTGATTAGCTGCCACCCCGGATACCCACGTTCGATTGCCGGCTCTGCCACGAAATTTGAAAAGTGGTACGAGGACTGGAACGGGGTCCACTCTGCCTCGGGAGGTCAACTGAGTTCAGATGGGTTCGATTCCCACCTCAGCCATCCTGGGAGTGGTTTTCCGTAGTTTCCCACTTCTCCTCTTCCTTGTCTATCCCTTCCAATCTTCCCATCCCCCACCAAGGCCCCTGTTCAGCATAGCAGGTGAGGCCGCCTGGGCGAGGTACTGGTCATCCTCCCAAGTTGTATCCACCGACCCAGAGTGTCTGAAGCTCCACGACACTGCCCTTGAGGCGGTAGAGGTGGGATCCCTCGCTTGGCCTTGCTTATTGTTTGTTGCTGAAAATTCCACTTGGAGCAGCAAGAAACGTGGATATGCGGATCTAAACAATCTGCACACTGCTATTGCGAGGCACGAGAAATCAGATTGTCATATCCACGCATGGATAATCCTAAGGTACCTTTCGTAAAATTAGGATAGATTTGCAGTTGGATAGGCAGAACCAGGAAAATATTCTAAGGCACAACGAAGCCGTTAAGAAAAATAGGGACATTCTGAAACGGCTGGCTGCGGTGACATGCTTTGTGGGGAAGCAAGAGTTACCATTCCGTGGGCGCAATGAGACTAGTGAATCCAACAGCAGAGGGAATTACGTAGAAGTAATTAAATTGTTAGCCGAATTGGATGAAAAATTAGACAATCACTTCACAACAGCGAGTGTATTTACAGGACTCTCTCCAGTCATTCCGAACGATTTAATTCAAAGCATCTGCACCGTAATGACCGCTGAAATAAATATTCAGGTTAGGGAAGCTAAATTATTAGGAATTATGATCGATGAGACTTTTGATGTCTCGAACTTTTCAGTTACCTACTGTATTGTCCTCAGATACGTTCATAATGGTGATGTTGTTGAAAGATTTGTTGGTTTCTATAATGTGAGTTCTGATAGGACATCGAATGCATTAGTGAGACTTGCGATTGAGTGTCTGGAGAACTTTGACTGACGCGAAAAATAAGTTGCGCCGACTTTTGATGGGGCGGCGGTGCTTGCAGGTCAGCTGAATAGTGTGCAAGCTAAATTACAAGAAGAGTTCCTGAGGCTGTAGTCACCCACTGCTACGCTCACAAGCTTAATTTAGTCCTCTCTCAAGACGTGTCATGCACAAAAGATTGTCGTATATTCTTCGCAACGATGACTGGCTTTGCGAAATTTTTTAGTAATTCTTCTAAGAGAAGTCACCTGCTGGACAGTATCCCCAAGAAAAGGTTTCCTAAACTAGCTCCAACAAGGTGGAACTATTCTAGCCGTTTAGTATAGACCATCGCTCCTCCGCAAGCGTTTTACGAAAGTACTTTAGAGGAACCTGGGAACTGGGATAACAATACAATTAATGCAACAAGCGGGTTTCTTGCGAAGTTAATAGAATTTCAGTTCAATTTTTTTCTGAACGTTTGGATGAAATACTTTCATTGACTGATGTCACATATAACATCCTTCAATATAAGACCGTAGACATTGCATATTGCACCAGAGAAGTGAATTCTTTAGAAACTAAAATATCTATAATGTGAAACAGCGGATTCGCTAACATCTGACACAGAACAGAAAGAGAAGAAAGGAAGAAGCTTCATTTTCGGTTAAAGATGAGTATAGGAGGGTGTATGTGGAAATGCATGATATTACAGCTTATAAATCTCATATTTTGTCCCGAATTGGCTCAACACAACTAAGGTTAAGTTATGCATAATATTATTTTAGCACAGTTAAAATATTGCTTCTGTTCATTAGGAGATCTGTCCTTCACTGAAATGGTTGATTGTAAGAAAATTTTCATTTTTTTCTGGCGATTTTCCTGAAGAGCAATTCAGTAAACTGATTGAAGTTTATGGAAAATATTTGGATATAGTACGACTTAAATCCGAATTGAGGGCAATGTTCACTTCTGAACACTTCAAGGATAAGACTGTGGAACAAATTCAGAAATTCCTATTGGCCAGTGGTCTCCACAGCGGTCTTCCCGAGCTTTATAAGTTGTGCACATTGATTACAGCTATTCCCGCAATTTCCACGTGCTCTTGTTTGGAAACAAACCCACGTACTTTTTTGACAGCAGCCGTCTTTAATCAACAGAGCATCGTGCTGCCATCTTTATGGCACTCAACCTTATTCTTTGACATATGGTGGGTGGGTACATTTAAATTCAATGTGCTTTTTTTTTACAGCTGTCATGAGCCATCTTTAATCAAACAAGAGCACGTGGAAATTGCCGCCACCACATTTCAAAGAGGTAATGCCATAAAGAGGGTAGCACTAAGGTTAGCGATGCCAGATGGTGGATGACAGCTGTCAAAAAAGCACGTGGATTTTAAATTACCTACCACCAACACGATAAGGTTTAGTACCATAAAGAGGGCAGCACTGAGGTTAGTGATGCAAGATGGCGGATGACAGCTGTCAGAAAAAACGCACTAGTCTGTCAAAAAAGCACGTGGCTTTGTTTACAAACAAGAGCACTTGGATTTTTTCAAATTGCGCGCTACCACATGCATAAGGTGGCAACAGTGAGGTTTAGCCCCGTCAAGATAACAGCACTGAGGTTAGGGATGCGTTGTTGTTTAAAGATAGGCTCTTGACAGCTGTCAAAAAGACAGTTGAGAGGAATGCACTACATTTATTGGAAATATGTTTGTTAAAATAATTGAATAATCATAATAATTAAGAATGACATTTTAAAATATGAAATGCCTCCTTCATAAACCTCCAAACGAGCATTATGTTAGCCGTGTCTTTCGCTCTGTCTTAAAAATTATAAAGCAGAATTGGTTTGTGGATCCACCCAGCCTCTGGGGGGAATATTTAACTACTCTCTCCTGTTCTTTCTAGCCTTTTCTCAGTTACCTAGCGCAGTACTTCGTATGTACTTTGCCTAGTTTTACAGCCGGATGCCTTTCCTAATAGCAATCATATGTACTCACTATTATGTGTTTCTGTGGTTGTTTCTCGTATGTACTTGAAGATGCGTACGCATACGAATACAAACCCGTAGCCAGCGATCTACAGGAATTAACAGACGCGATGAAAATGTCCGACTCAGCCGAGAATCGTACCAGGGTCCTCTGAACGCTGACCATTCCGTGGTGGTGATTATTTTAAGAGGAACTGGCCAGCCATCCTCTATTAACACTAATCAGAAGGGAAATGTAGGAGGTCCAACACTCCGAAGAATGAAGGTATCATAAGGGGAGGGGGCGGATAACAACATCCACGATTTATTAAGATTTTGGGAAAGAGAAGCTGTAATTAAGGAACAGGAGTTTTGGTCCATTATTTTGACTTCTTCTTCCGTACGGCCGATCTTTCCGAACTCTACAGGGGAGCTCACCTTAAGCTGCCATCTCGCTTTTGCTGTATTTTGAATTTTCTGTTTTACCTCTGAAGACAGAAATACATAATAATCACATATTGGGGTTACGTGAGTGAGCCACGATGTTCCTGACAAGGAAGAAGTGTTCAGAATTTCCTAAAGTCTCTTTCACAAATTTATACGCGAAGAATTACCATGCATGCGTATTAAATTAGTTGGACTGGTGCTCAAGCCTATACCAATAATACACTGAAATAATTTTCTTACGCCGGCCTGAGTGGCTCATACGGTTGATGCGATGGCCTTCTGATCAAAATTTGGCAGGTTCGATCCTGGCTCAGTCCAGTGGTATTTGAAGGTGCTCAAATACGTCAGCCTAGTGTAGGTAGATTTACTGGCAAGAATTCCTGCAGGATTAAATTCCTGCACCTCGGCGTCTCTGAAAACCGTAAAAGTACTTAGTGGGACGTAAAGAAAATTATTATTATTATTATTATTATTATTATTATTATTATTATTATTATTATTATTATTATTATTATTATTATTATCTTGCAGTAAAAAAGGTGACTGGATTCGTTACTCATGGCCTTCAATTTTTAATTTCAAGACTACCGTGATAACCATTACGCTACAGGCCCACAAGTTTTCGATTGTGAAATTTATGGTACTGTTTAACAATGTGGACCCTCAAGTTTGAGTGTACTAGAGTTCCATATTTGTTAATATTATTGGTTTTACGTCCTACTAACATTTCAGTAGGGTATTTAATTGATTTTCGTAATATAAGGGGAATAGAAATTAACCTCAACACACATGCGAGGTCATTATTTCTTAATACGGTAGGTCTATTTGCAGTTCTTATCAGTTCTCATGCCCATTATCTTGCTGGGTAATTTGTTCAGCGCATAACACTTTTCTTGGAATATAACTGCATTGTAAGGTTGTTTAGTGATAAACATTGATGCATTATAAACAACACGGCAGAGGGCCAAGAATCATACAGATGGCAATATGTTACTGAAGAGTTGGTCACACCAAGACATGTAGGTAGCAGCACTATCGACTTTCTCGCTGAAAACAGCAAGCTGTCCGGTATTGTCTTCTTCTTCTTCTTTCTTCGTTTCGGCCTGCTGTGGACCACGTTATTTCAACCGTTTGCATCCTTGAGCTTTAATTCTTCCCCAGTACTCACGCATTCTCGTTCTGTGAGCCTCCTTCCTTTCATCAGTCCACTTCTTACCTGTTTTCAACTTTGGCCTTTCTTGGAACCTCATGTATCCCTGGAGCTTTTTCTGGAGAGGAGCACGTTTCTGGATGTCTTCGAGTGTGATTCCTATTTCTTGAAGGTCTTTTTCAACTTCGATAAACCAGGGTCCCTTGGTTTTCTTGTTAAGAAAGTAGGAAAAGATCCTATTGGTTTGTCTCTGTGTGCTCATGCGTGCTATATGGCCATAAAAATTAATCCTCCTTTTCCGAATCGTGTCCGTTATCCTCTCCATACGCTGGTACAGATCGCTGTTGTGTCGTCTCCTGTACTCACCATTTTCTTTGATCGGTCCAAGAATCTTTCTCAGGATTTTTCTTTCTTTAGCTTCTAGCTTCTCCATCAGACCTTTTCTGTTCATTGCAAGGCATTCTGCTGCGTACAGTGCTTCCGGGCGTACAACCGAACAATAATGCCTAAGCTTGGCGTTGATGGACACTGATCTTTTGTTGTAGACATTCCTAGACAGCTGATATGCCACCTCCATCTTGTTGATTCTGCACATGATTGCTTCTTTCTCAGAGTTGTTAGGTACTATCCACTCGCCTAAGTACTTAAACTTTTCCCCCTGCTTGATTTTTCCCTGTTCCACAATGAGCTCTCTGGGGGCTGGCTTGATTTTGGTTATAAACTCTGTTTTTTGGAAAGAGATTTGGAGGCCAGCTTTTGCTGCTTGGATTCTCAGTTGGTTAATTTGTTTTTCAGCAGTATCTAGGGAATCAGAAAAGATCGCTAGGTCATCTGCAAAAGCTAGGCAGTCTATGATAAGATCATCTTTCTTATATCCTATTCTAAGGCCATTCTCAAATTCTTCCTTGCACATCTCCTTGCGCCATTCCCGAATGATTTTCTCCAGAGCGCAGTTGAAGAGAAGCGGTGATAGTCCATCCCCTTGCCTAACACCAGTCTTGATTTCAAAGACGTTCGAAATTTCTCCCCTGAATTTCACCCTGGACGTAGTGCTGGTTAAGGTCTGTTGAATGATAGCTCCCGTTTTGTTGTCTAAGCCCATTTCCTTCAGAATGCGGAGGAGTGTGTGTCGGTCTATGGAGTCGTAGGCTTTTTGGAAGTCAACAAAAGTAACTACAAAATTCTTATTCCTGGATTTTAGGTACGACAGGACAGACTTAAGGTTCATAATCTGCTCTGCACAAGATCGTCCTTTTCTAAAGCCTCCTTGGTATTCACCCAACTGTGAATCAAGTTGCTCTTCTGCCCGAGTTTGAAGGGCTTTGGAGAGAATTTTGTATGTTACTGCGAGAAGGGAGATGTCGCGATAGTTGTTTACATCTGTTTTGTCACTTTTCTTATGTAGGGGATGAATCAGGGCTGCTGTCCAATCATTTGGGATCTTCTCTGTTTCCCAGATCTCGCGAATGATCTCAGTTAGTTTATCGATCGCCTTATCACCTGCAGCCTTCCAGAGTTCAGCAATTATCGCATCTTCTCCAGGTGCTTTGTTGTTCTTTAATGATGTAATTATCTGTTTGATTTCCTCTTTTGTGGGGGGAGAAGAGTCTGGGTTGGGATGTCTGGATTCTTCAAAGGTGAATTCTGATTCTGGTTCTTCGCAGTTAAGAAGAGATTCAAAATATTTAGCCAAGATTTGGCAGTTATCCTTGTCGTTGTAGGCAACTTCTCCATTTTGATCTCGGAAGTGTAGACTTGGTGGGGTGTACTTGGTGAGGTTGTGTTTGAAGGTTCTATAGAAATCCCCAGTATTATTCTTATTGAAGTCCTGCTCGATCTGTGTCAGTTGGTTTTTGTCAAATGCGCGCTTTACTTGGCGGATCACTTTCGCTGCATGTTTCCTAGCCTCCAGAAAGTCTTCATATCTTTCTGGATTCTTCAGGGAATTCCATCTTTGCCAAGCGATTTGTCTTTGTGTTATGGCTTCATCACATTCTTGAGTCCACCACGGATGCTTCTTTGGTTTCTTTAGCAATACTGTCTCCTCAGCCGTTTCAACAATGGCATTTTTCAGTTGTTCCCAATTTTCTGTGTCCAAAGACTGAAGTTTCTAGGTGAATTTTTCGCTGGTTTTCAGCTTTTCTGTATCAAATTTGCTAGTTTTCTTTATCTTAACTCTTTTGGTGTTTCTTGGATGAAGCTTAATTTTGATCTTGGATAGATAGTGGTCTGAGTCAAGGTTAGCACTTCTCAGGACTTTAACATTTTGGATCTCTTGTGTTGCTTTTCGTGCAATGGCAACATGATCTATTTGAAATTCTCCCAAGTGAAGATTTGGTGATATCCATGTCTTTTGTTTTCTTGGTAGATGTTTGAAGGCTGTTGACTTAAGAACAAGATTGAAAGCCTTACAAAGTTCTATAAGCCTTTCCCCATTTCGGTTGGTTCGTCTATGGGCTGGATAGTTTCCAACGATATTTTGGAATTTCCTTTCTTTGCCAATCTGGGCATTGAAGTCTCCAAGCAAAATGATTGTGTGTTTGTCAGGAATTTTTGATATAACATCTTCCAGGTCCTCCCAGAATTTGTCTGTTCCTTCTGGGTCTTTCTTGTTTGCTTGGTTAATTGGTGCATGTACGTTCACAAGCGTGTGTACGTTGTTCATACTCCGAAAGCTCTAACTGGCACCACCCTCTAGGACCCCACATCCTAGTGGTGATGAGGTTAATAACCTTACCCACCAGCTGAGGTAAAAAAAGAGAGAGAAAGAGAGAGAGGGAGAGAGAGAGAGAGAGAGAGAGAGAGAGAGAGAGAGAGAGAGAGAGAGAGACTGGTGTGAAGGTTGTTATTGTGTCCGCCCCAAATGGGTAGATTAAGCGAACACAAGAGAGAACAAGGGCCAAAGTGAAACAAGTCACAGTACATCAAAAAATTCAAGGATAAAAACAACACCAGCCAACAACATGATACTAAAATTACCCAAAAGGAAAAATAGAGACACATACCCAAAACGTAGAGGAAAAGCGGCTTAAGGCCCGTGGACACCCAAACAAAGAAATAGTTGCAGCGCTGCACCAAATGTGGTAAATGAAAACCAACTTTTAAGTGATATGAAAGAAAACTTTAATAGACATTTAAATGAGAGGTAACAATTGAAAAATATAATATCTGGAGGGTACCTAGGTTCATCATTAAAAGGAGATTAAAGTCAGATAATAACTTGAACCAGGTGTTAAAAGAATGTAAATACTCGTTTAACAGTAATTGGATTAACTTGCAAGAAATTAATATGATTAGTAAATAAATAGCCAACAAGGCAGCTTTAAATAAGAAAATGTAGACTTCATTTAACAAATAATAAAGGAACTAATCCGTAAATATCAACAAGGAAAAACAACAGTGACCTCCATACCTCAAACAAGATAAGTAAAATATTGATTTAAATGTGATCGATCACGCGTTAAAGAGAAAAACAAATACCATACTTAGTAAACAATCAGTAGTTCCATGACCTTTAGGCCGGTTGCCTTTTAACTTTACCACAATCCATTCCAATTTCTACCAAGGGCAATTTCCAAGGACACACGAAAATACAGGTAGAAGTTACACATTTCGCCCAGACAAGGAACGAGACGAAACGACAAAGAGGTTGGCCGAAATTAATCACTTTATATGAAAGAAAAGCCAACGATACCAGGCAACAAAAATATTTCATCCAAGAAGCACACACGAACCAACAACAATCCCCATTAAAAAACCAAAACGCCCCACAACAATTACTCAAACACACGTTGCCATAGTAACGGACAAGCGAAGCACAGTCTACAAATAAGAAGGAAAACCAACGGTTTTAAATTAAAATAAAACAGAGATCCCAGAAACAATGCAAAAAATCAAAGTAAGGAGAAATAAATCCCAGAAGGCAAGGAACCCGAAGGAAAGCTAACCCCGCTACCTTGGAAACAGCGCCTTGGTTCACACCGTAAGGTACAATCAAAGTGCAAAAAAACTTTTACTTAATTTTAAGATAAACATACTAATTTCTTTCACCGTGCGAACTGCATTCTAAAATGATTAATTGCCGAAACCGTTTCCTATGGTTCACAGACGCACACGATATCCAGCACAAATTTCGAAGAGGAAGTCTTAATTCAAATTATCATTATTATTATTATTATTATTATTATTATTATTATTATTATTATTACAGTTATCTTGAAGTACGCCGAAACACATTAATCTTCTTGCTTCCCCAGAATTACTTTAATCCAAAACAGTTACATACCTCTGAGTCCAGAAAAATTGAGAAGTTCAAACCTGGCCATTGTTATTGAAGAGCGGCAATCACGAGGCCGTGAACTTAAGTTGTTCACCAAGGATCCTGGAGAATTATCGTAGCAAAAACATAGTCCAATTAAACAGTAGGAGGCCAGCAACTAATGCAATAAGGGATTATCCCTCTTAAGTTGGATTTCACGGGGGTTTCAGCACAACCACCCGCCGCATAGCGGAACACACACATTCACGTCCATCCATGGCGGTTGCAGAACGCCGACTCTCCGGAAGTAGTCGCGGGTCGTCCGCACTAGACTCGCTGCACCAACTCGCCCACGCGCAGTAGGCGCCGACACAATACTCAGAACAGGAGCGCACGGCATCCTGTCCTCAAAAAAGTACATTGGCAAACGCCGATTGACGCATAATTTCCAGATGGCGGCCCACACACGCCAGTTCGAAAAGGATATGGGGGAGTCTCAAACTACTTAATACTGTGTCAAAGCTAAGCATCGAGACCCTGCTGTTAGGAGAGCTGAAATCGGTGACTGAATCAATAATTTTCCTGCTGACAATAAATCCTGTGCCGAGGTGTGGAACAGTTTTCATCACACGTTTGCCAGTTTTCCCTTTGAAGATTCTATAACCTTGTGATTCAAACGCATGTTCAACAGTAAACCTTGACTCTTGAATTGCTGTAATTAGGATTTCATGATGGGAGAGGACATCCGTAAGAGTTTACCAACTTTCAAGAGGGAGTTGGCATTGAAGGTAGCAAAAAAATTTCGTTGTTTGTGGCTGATTTTGTTCCTAGGAGTCTCCGATACCTCCTTGCATGTAGGTGCAGGCTCCCCAGAATACGAAGGCCTGCTTGCGTCCCTCAAGGCGACGGTGGATTGGTTACCACCTGGGGTACAATTTCCTGTTGAATTTTCCTCCATGCTTTGCAGTTGAAAACTTGTAGTTTGGGGTCGGTGTAGTTTTACATCGACCAAGTTACTTCCAAGGTTGTAAGCCTTGGAGAGAGCTTGATGTTCGACTCGGGATGGCATTTCCTCCATATCCCATGCTTCGGTTCTCCCGCCGGTACTCGGGTGGCTGATTGCAGTGGTTTCCCACTGGGCGATGGGGGCGCCACGTATTGTCTTATTAAAGTATTTGGCAATATTCTCTACACATACAGCACTACTGTTTAAGAGGGGCCATGACGTAAGGTCAAGTGTAGTTTCTGTGAGTCGTATCTCCATCTATATGTTAGAATTATGCTCCGTTTATGGTTTCTAGACAGTATTTTTGACACTACATTCAGTGTTTAGTATTTGTTAGTGTTATCTAGAGAGTTTGTAATCGTTTATCACCTTTTTAGGCTTTAATATTTCTCACTGTTGTGCCCTAAGTATCAGCCATATTGTTTTTGCGTGCATTCGGTCCATAGTGAACACTACGAAGAGAGACACTTTGTATATAGGCTTACATTCTCCCTTAAGCGTCAGCCATTTTGTTGACTTACCACCAATATCACGGTAGTCATGGAGAATATAGACGCTATGTACGGCTTAATGCCCTAACAAGAATGGCCTTCCCGATGTTCCTAAGACACAGAGTCTACACTTCTGATTGAGGGGAGAACGTTTCTCAACGTCCGTAGGTTTAAAAAAAACTAATATTACCCTCATATTATATATATATATATATAATATAAAGCTGTCTTATATATTATACTCCGGTTATATAGATAAATACATTAACGATTGAATAATGCAGGGACCGAATATCTCCCGGGGTAAGGAGATAAACTTTCATCACATACCAACAGCCATTTGGAGGTTGGAAGAGCTGGTGGAAGATTTGGGAACTCTCTTGTCCAGGGGGTGAGAAATCGCCTCCAAAGGCGGATGAGCTACTGGTTGGACAATGGCATGGGAACGCAGAAAGCAACGAGAAACTACTGCATTCAAGATCCAAATGGATTTCTCTAGTTACACATCATGGTTGTGTTCAAAAACAAATGTTCCGGAGTTTCAAGTCCGGGGGGACAGTTTTGATCAGCGCTGTAACAAAGACGAGGTTATCATTGAAGAGTGGTATAAAGATAAGCACATGGAATGTGAAGACGATGGCTCAGGCTGGTGAAATAAACAATGCAATCCAAGAAATGGAAAGACTGGATATTAAGTTTAAGGGAGTACGTGAAATGGGATGGCCAGGTTCAGGTTCTTGTAAAATTAATGGACACAGAGTTTACCACTCAGGAACATCTAATGAACAGTATCAGTCTGGAGTAGGATTTATAGTATCGAAAACAATCGCAGAATGTGTCACCAATTTTGTACCTGTTTAGGAGAGAGTAATGTTGCTTCAAATAATTGGTCTACCTGCACAACTGAACATTACTCAGGTCTATGCTTCAACAACAGACCATAGTGATGAAGAAGTTGCAGAATTTTACTCCCAAATCACAAGTGTTTTGAAACTACTGTCGAAGAAATATCTTACTATAATCGTTGGTGATTTTAATGCCAAGACTGGAAGAGGATCTGACGGCGACATTATAGGTCCCTATGGACTTGGTGAAAGAAATGAGAGAGGCGAAGTACTTAGTGCATTTGCAGGAGAATGAAAATTTGTAATAACTAACACATTCTTCACGATACCACCCAGACGTCTCTATACCTGGAAATCCCCAGGAGATTCAGATAAAAATATTACTCGGAATAAGATTGATTATGTCTTGATAAATCAAAGGTATGGAAATAGCTGTCTTTCAATGGCAACATATCTGGGTGCCGACATTAACTCAGACCACGTTTCCCTAGTTGGTGTCTCTAAAATGAGAATGAAAATAATTCAGAAGAAAACAGTCAAAATGTATGATATCCAAAAATTGAAAGAACCTTCCGTAAGAGAAAATGCAGCAGTACATCTCAACAATGAACTTAAGTCTCTGTCAGGTAACTTGTGCACTGAAGAGAAAATGAAAGGAATAAACCAGGCGCGGTTCTGCCTTTAGGTCACATGGTCACGTGCCCCTCCACCGATTAAAACTATTATAAATCAGAACAACATTATGCACGATTACTGTCACGACCACCTTCAGTGAGTTCAAGAGGCTATGATTTACCATGGTTGTTCTTATTCTAGCAGCCCTGGACTAAACTAGACAACATTGTAAAGGTCTAATCCCGGATGGGACCGACTCGTTCTTATACCTGAACATCATCGCCTCATTCTGCGAGCTGTGAGGGGTGAAGGGGGTTATGGCAAATTCCATTGACCAGGTCACAGTATTTCTACGACGTGACACTTCAGCGCTATATCGTATTTTCACGGCCGACTGGATACCTCGCTGCGCTCCTTATGCCGGCCTTGACAATCGCTTGTGAAGCCCAGCATAAAGCTGTAATTGGAAAGTTTCACCATAATGCCGCTGGAGCGCTGGCCTACTACCCATTGACCAAGGTCTGTCTAGGGAGGTCTGGTCACGCTACCACAATCCTTTGCGGTGGCGGCCATATTGGGTCTCAAATATCGTATTATCGTAAGTATCATTAAAGTCTTTGGGCGTGCCCGATGTAATGACGTGAGTTATTACTTGTATTTTGAAGGAAAATGGGATACTGCGCCGCACTAAATTGTCAAAATAAGACCCCTGACGGAATTAGAGTGTTTCGCTTCCCGAGAGATAAGCTAAGGAGAGCTCAGTGGGTACAAAACTTAGGCGTGACAAATGGCAACCTACAGATAATTCCGTCTTGTGCGAGGTTAGTGAAGTTATACATTCGTATTATTCCTGAAGAATAGTATGTTTATATGAACGATGTTTTATATTTATAGGTCTTATTATGTATTTTCTTCTAGCATCATTTTGAAGAATCGCAATTTGATCTAAAAAGGATGGATGGACGGAAACTACTCAAGTGGAATTCCGTCCCAACAATTTTCAACGTGCCTAATCCACCCAAGTCTTTGACATATAATAGGAAACATCCCAAAGAAAGAGAATTGTCTTTCAAAACAAGCAAGAAAAGTAACAGGAAATGTGTAATAGTAGTACTGATGTTTATGAACATTTCCCTTTCATGTCCGGCTCCATGGCTAAAAGGTTAGCGTGCTGGACTTTGGTCACAGGGGTCCCGGGTTCGATTCCTGGCAGGTTCAGGAATTTTAACCATAGGCCCTAACTGGTCAATTTCGCTGGCACGCGGGCCGGGTGTATGTGTCGTCGTCATCATCATTTAATCCTCATCACGACGCGCAGGTCGCCTACGGGAGTCAAATCAAAAGACCTGCATCTGGCGAGCTGAACTTGTCCTCAGACGCTCCCGGCACTAAAATCCATACGCCATTTCATTCCATTCCTTTTCATGTAAAACTACAGACAGTAATCTTTCTAACCCTACATGCAACGTGTAAATGTTTCACAGATATTTGAAATGCTTTTTCCTGTTCATTTACCAATTACAATCACAACAAACAATAGGCCTATCACTTCAAACCAACAATTTATGTCCAGCTTGCCATCATTAAAAGAAATTCATTGATAATAGCAGTCTTATACTGTACTGTAGTTATTAATTACAGCTAAATTGCACTCATCTTAAATATTCTATAGAGTAAATTATATGGCTGGACAAATACTTATAGATCACAACACTCGCTTCTAACGCACTAACCAACTACTGTGATTTAACGTATCGTAGCCTAACATAATATTCTAATGTAATCCCTAAAATAGCCTAACCTAGGTTAACTCAACTTAATAGTGACTGAATTTCTATTTCTTATGGAATCGTGTCTACCAATGGCTTTAATTTTCTTAACCATTATTATTATTATTATTATTATTATTATTATTATTATTATTATTATTATTATTATTATTATTATTATTATTATGTGCATGAATATTAGGAGTCAGCTAAGAGCCCCGTGGTCGCCAACCCACGCTCCCTAGTTAGGAGCTCCTGACGCCCCTTTCAGTCGCCTCTTATGACAGGTAGCGGATACCGTGGGTGTTGTTCTATTGCCCCCACCCACAGGGGAAATCTATTTTGGGTTGTGACCACGAGGCCTTTAGCTGAGTCTTGACATTACTTTCACTATTCTAGCCCACCCGAACTCCCCTGGTGAACACTTGTTCTTTTCCGACCGCGACGGCATTAGCGCATTCGAGGCCTAGGAAGTTTTTCATTTCCACGCACTTTGTGGTCTTCATCTTTCTTTTGCCGATACCTTCATTTTTCCAAATGTTGGACCCCTTCCATTTGTTTCCTTCTGATTAGTGTTTATAGAGGATGGTTGTCCAGTTGTACTTCCTCTTAAAACAATAATCACCACCACCACTTTTTACTATATAGCTGCATGGGTTATCAATAAAACAGTTAAGAGTAGCTAAGAACATCACTCTTGTTGCATATGTGGACAATATTTTTGTCTTAGAACCCAAAGAAATACCACATGCATGGATAAGAAGAGTAACCATACCGGTACATAATTTAATGCACTCAACTCAAGAGGCATTCAGTGTTTGTCAACATACTGGGGTAGCCTTTTAGAAACGCAGTATCGGTAATTACTTTCTTAATAAAGAAAACGCTGAAGGTAATTTATTACAACTGTATTTTAGTATCTTAATTACAGTACTTCAAGTTCAGTATTTCATGTACCGATAATCATAATATAAGACAGGTACTGTACAGATTTCTATGTTTCTGTCAATAAGATTACGTATTTGACAGATGATATTAATATGAAACACAGTAAGACCAAGTTGTAAGGAAGTAAAAGAGAAGAACATGAGCTTTTCTGTTGATTCTTGTTTCTCAAAAAAGAAAATTAACAAAAAAGAGGCTCTGTTAATTATCTTCCTATTCAAATAGCTGTGAATGTATTCATATCATTTAAGTGTTATACAGTTATATATACATAACCAGTAGATGGTCAGTTAAATTCTTTATGAAAAATAGTTGGTATTTTGTTTTTCTTTCAATGTATGGCACCGAAATCCTCTAAATTCGAATACACTTGCCTTTGGTTACGCTCCCTTAAAGACCCAATATGGCGGCTCCATAAGTAGCATTCGTGACGGATGCTGTATACCGCAAATTGCCGCATTTCCAGTTTTATTTTTTGGTTTTGCTGTCGTAAATGTTAGCAATGTGTTCCCAATGAGGTGCTTGTTGGCTTGATAATGAGTTATGCGCTAGTGAGTTTATTTTTTATTGTGTAGTGTGGTGATTATATTTTTTAAAATTGTGTTTACAAATCTTGGAATTTGAGACATTCTTGTGCACCTTTTCGTACTTCGAGCAGAAATTTTATGGAAACAAGAACAAAGTGATTTCTAGCTGTAACTTCGTCCTGAACAAGGATTTTAATTTATGTGCTAATTCGTTTTTTAATGGTGTGTTGATTTGCTTTTCTTTAACTGTGTTAGGAAATATTCGAATATATATTGCTGTGTGCCTTTTTTGTATTCCGAACAGGAAAAAAAGCAAAGGGACACTATCATTTTACGAATTCTCTGTAGACCAGGACAAAACTACGTCTTAGTTTTCCGTTTCTATGTCGGGTATTTACCTTCGTTCTTTCTTTCTCTTTTCTTACTCTGTTTACCCATCCAGCGTTGGCTTTTCTCTCGGACTCAGTGAGGGATCCCACCTCTACCACCTCAAGGGTAGTATCGTGGAGCGTGAGACTGCGGGTCAGGGGATACAACTTGGAAGGATGACCAGTACCTCGCCCAGCCGGCCGCAACTTCTATGCTGAACAGGGGCCTTGTGTCGGGGATGGGAAGATTGGAAGGCATATCCAAGGAAGAGGGAAGGCATCAGCCGTGGCCTTAAGTTAATTACCATCCCGGAATTTGCTTGGAGGAGAAGTGGGAAACTATGGGAAACCACTTCGAGGATGTCTGAGGTGGGAATCGATACCACCCTCTACACAGTTGACCTCCCAAGGCTGAGTGGACCCCGTTCCAGCCTTCGTACCACTTTTGAAATTTCGTGGCAGGGTCAGGAATCGAACCCGGGCCTCCGTGAGTGGCCGCTAATCATTTTTACCCATGAATTTTCTTTCATAGAATAATCCTTTAGGCGGTGTCGTATTTGCCATATGACAGCAACACAACACATTTTTGTTCAAGATAATCTGAACTTTAACATTTAAACATTGACAAGTAAGAATCACTACTGCTATGACGGTAAGGCCGGCGTATGAAGTGTTGTTACCTGAGCAATGGGGCCGATGACCTAGATGTTAGGCCCCTTTAGACATCAAGCATCATCATCATCATCATCATCATCATCATCATCGAGCAGAGAACACTTTACATTTTATTTACTCAAAATACTTTTCTCTCACTGAATTTTTATTTAAAATTCTTCTTCTTTCGCTATTTCGCACCGTCACAGATAGGTCTTATGACGCCGATGGAATAGGAAAGGGCTAGCAGTGGGAAGGAATCGGCCGTGGCCTTAATTGAGGTACGGCCTGATGTGAAAATGGGAAACCACGGAAAACCGTCTACAGAGCTGCCGACAATGGGGTTCGAACCCACTATCTCCCGGATGCAAGCTCACAGCTCCACGCCGCGCGGCCAACTTGTTCCACCCTACTGCATTTCAAGTAAAATTTATTTTCTGAATTTAGCATGGCTAGCTTGCCCGGTATTTAATATTCTAGTGAAAGGTATGAATGAAATATAATCTGAAACTATATATATTGAAATTAACATTTAAACATGTTTGAGTCAAAATATTTATGTTCTGCATACAACGAATATGGAAAAAGTAAGACTCTTATGTTTTGTCCAGCCCCCTTCCTGAGAGCAGCGCTTGAAGAATTTTAAAACTCTAATTGAACAATGTCTCTTAATCTCGATATTAACATCAGAAGACAAAAGCATTGTGGTAAGTTCTGCTATGTATCTAAATTCCATGATAATAAAAACGATTACTATTATTCCTCACAATTAAGGAACGTCAGTTGGACTACTCCATCCTCCGCAGTTTCATTTCACGACGTTGTTTTGGCACATATCAATGAAAGTAGCCTTTAGGATTAATCATTTTAACAATATTAGTCAATGTAACATACTATTTTATTCCCTAAATTAAGATACATCGGCAATCAGAGTCAATATCAGAACGTCAGCTGGACTAAGTCATCTCCCCGCAGTTTCATTTCACGACATCATTTTGGCAAATATCAACGAAAGTAACCTTTAAGATTAATCAGTTTAACTGTATTGACTCATGTAATATTCTCCATAGCTTTAAATTACGATAAATCGACAATCAAAGTCAATATATTTTCCATAAAGAAGTATGCATTTCTACCGCAAATAGTTAGGCCGCCAGCGCCACATGTCGAGTTGTGTAACTACTCCGATTACAGTGCGTGGACCCGATTGTCAAGGCCGGTAAGGAGCTAGCTAGAGCGACGCATCAAGTCGGCCGTGGTATTTTGAACTTACTTCTCCCACAGCCTACTAGATAGCACCCAGCTACACTTTCTTGTCGGCATATGTTTAACTAACGCGCGCAAAAGCAAACCTATGCTTACCTTGTACGTCTGTTAGATTAATAGTGTCCATCCGTGTCGATGTTCATTGTAAGTCTGAAAAGTGTGTGAATATTAGTGTGATGTATCTGAGTGTATTCCTGTGCGAGCATACGTGTTTTTAAAATGAATCAAGTGAGCTACTTACAAACAAAATCTCTTAATTACGAAAACAGATTATTAGCTAAAGAAATGGGCCGACCAAGGCCAGAGCTTAACATAAATCAAGTTTTCAAAGATAAAAATAGAACCTACAATCGCAGTTTTAATAAGAACGTGTACGAAAAGTGGGAATGGCTGTGTGGTTGTCCAATAAGTGATTCGCTGTTTTGCTTCCCGTGTATATTATTCGGCGGAGAAGAAACATGGACAAAAACGGGAGTGAAAGACTTAAAACATCTACCAGAAAAGAGCAAGAAACATTGTTTGTCAAAAACTCATTTAGATAACGAAATGAGTTTTGCCGTATTGGGGAAGGCTGACATCAGGTTGCAACTCGATGATGGATATAGGGTGTCTATCCGAAAGCACAACGAGCTTGTAGACAAAAATAGATATATTTTGTCGCGTATCATTGATGCTATTAAATTTTGTGGGGAATTTGAGTTGGCTTTGCGTGGTCATGGCGAGAAAGAGGATTCAGATAACCCTGGTGTTTTTAAAGGACTGATTAATTACACCGCTGCTCTTGACAATGTTTTGAAGGACCACTTAGAAAATTCAAGTGTGTTTAAGGGAACATCCAAGGCCGTTCAAAATGAACTTTTGGAAGCAATGTTGGCTGTTTGTAGGAAGCATATGGTATCAGAAATAGGAGATGTAGACTTTTTATCCATCCAGGCTGATGAAACTACAGACAATTCATGCAGAACACTTTTATCAATAATTTTGAGGTACCAGATAGAAGGGAAATTGTTTGAAAGGTTCTGGGGTTATTTTGGGATCAGTGATAGAAGTGCCGGTGGTGTAGCAGCGACAATTCTTGAACAGTTGCGTGAAATTGGAGTAGAAAAATTCCCTGAAAAATTAGTCTGTCAAACATATGATGGAGCATCAGTTATGAGCGGTCAGAAGGGCGGGGTTCAGTGTTTTGTCAAAGAAAAATATCCAAACGCAAATTATATTCACTGCTACACTCATCAAGGCAATCACATCTTCATCCTCGCACAGCAGAATATTTTTTCAGGACTTGCAAGGTATAGGGACTTTTTTTCAAGATCTCCGAAAAGAATGGATTACCTGATCGAGTCAGTTCATAAGAAGTTAGGCAGTGTTCCACCTACACGATGGCACTGTGAACACTGTTTATGAACATCGTGATAATTTGCTAAAATATTTTGAAGATATCAGAGACCACGAAACAAGTGACAGGAAATCTTCCAATGAAGCTACGGGATTTGTTCGAACTCTGAATGATCCTCAATTCACCTACTGGCTTAATTTCTATCACAAGATTATGCCACATGTTGCAATATTCTTTGATTGCATTCAGAAAAGAGACACTGATGCTGTGAAGATGAGAGAGTTTGTCACAAATTTTGTTAATGCGATAGCCAATGTTCGCCAACTGTACGAAATGGAAGAAAGCCTTTCAACAGAGCCACTGAGAAAATGACAATGCGTTGATCATGCAAACAGTTCAACCAATAGGCTGGCAGCCGTGGAAGTTTGTGATGTTATTATAAGTAGCATCAATGATAGATTTCAGTTTACTGATCATCTGTGTGCATCTAAGCTTTTTTTCATAGATAACTTTCCGCAGTACTGCAGTTCATTCCCTGAACATGACTTCCAGACGACCCTGAAGCTGTATCCTGCGATAAACGGTCCAAAATTGAGAACCGAATTAGAAGTGTTGTACAGTCGTGAAGATCTTCGCTGTGCATTCGGTGCTTTGCCTCTTTTGCAATTTTTCTATGAAAATGGAATGACACGAACATTTTCCGAGTGTATGATCGTTAATTGTCACCGTACCAATGACGACTGTTGAATCTGAACGGTCATTCTCCACTCTGAAAAGAATAAAGACATTTTTGCGAAGTTCCATGGGGAATGAGAGGTTGAATGCACTGGCGATGTTATCGATCGAGAAGAAGATGGTACATTCCATACCGGACTTCAATAATCGAGTAACTGAAGAATTTGCTACTGCCAAAGACAGGAGAATCGAGCTGATATACAAGAAATAAAAAGGTAAGATTAATTTAATTGATTTAATTGATTCCTAGTGTTCCTGATATGTTGAATGTGCCCCACCCATTTTTATCATCACGAGCTGCCACTGGAATAAACTCTATAGTAGAATCCGTTAAAGAGGAACATTTGAAACCCAATATCACCAAAAAGAAGTCATGGATGACTTCTTCTGATGGAAGAAGTACAAACTACGATAAATGGAATGAAAGATGGTAAATCACCTGGCCCCGACAGTGTAAATTCCAAAATTCTAAAGCTTCTCTGTGAAGATAATTTAAAATAGTTGACTGCATTATTCAACGACATCTACGACTCTGGTCGCATTCCACGGGATTGGCTTAAATCTGAATTTATTACATTGCGCAAAAAACCTGGAGCTAAAACGTGTGGTGAGTACAGGACCCTCAGCCTCATGAGTCATTTACTAAATATATTTCTGAGGATCATTCACCGAAGAATATACAAGATCTCTGAAGAACAAATTTCTCTTACACAATTTGGTTTCAGGAATGCGTATGGTACGCGTGAGGCATTGTTTTGTATCCAGGTGCTGTTTCAAAGGCGCAGAGAAGTGAATTGGGACATTTATGCCTGGTTTATTGATTACCAGAAGGATTTCGACGGAGTAAAACACCAGAAGATCGTTGAAATCTTAAGAAGCATTGGTTTGGATGACAAGGACCTGCACATATAATAGTAAACTTACATTGGAACAAGTCGGCTTCTGTGAGGTTGGACATGCCCCAGGGGCTCTGAACTTTGTAACGTGGGTTGGCGACCAGGGGGCCATGAGCTGCGTCCTGACATTGGTTCCACTTGTGCTAGACTCCTCACTTTCACATATCCTGTCCGACCGCCCTTGGTCAACACTTGTTCTATTCCGACCCCGACGCTATTAGGTTTACGAGGGCTAGGGAGTCTTTCATTTTAACGCCCTTCTTGGCCCTTTTATTTCTTTGGCCGATACCTCCGTTTTTCGAAGTGTCGGGTCCCTTCCATTTTCTCTCTGATTAGTGTTATGGTTGCCTAGTTGTACTTCCTCTGAAAACAATGATCACCACCACCACCTGAGGTTGGACGGAGAAAATAAGGAGGACAAAGACATTCTACGAGGTGTAAGGCAGGGTTGTATGTCATCCCCACTGATTTTCAACATCTATTCAGAACGCATCTTTAAGGAAGATCTTGATGAAGTTGAGGTGGGAGTGATCTTGAACGGCAAATATATCAACAACATCCGATATGCCGACGACATAGTCGTCTTTTCTAAGAGTGAGGATGGTTTACAGAACCTTGTAGATACAGAGCTTTGAATATGGTCTAGATGTCAACACTCAAAAAACGAAAACTATCATAATCAGTAAAAAGAGCGTTCTCGCATGTCATCCTAACACGTATCTTGGTAGCACCATAAATGACTAATGACATCTTTCTGATGAGGTGAAGACGCGAATTGGAAAAGCCAGGGCTGTTTTCAATAAGATGAGCAATCTGGTTAAGAATCACGGGTTTGAAATGTCGTACGCTGCTATGTGTTCTCCACTCTCTTCTATGGTGTTGAAACATGGTCTCAGAATCATTGGGTAAACGCTTGGAGGCTTTTGAGATGTGGCTATATAGAAGAATGTTAAGAATACCGTGGACATCGCATGTCACAAATGTCGAGATTCTACGAAGAATGAAGACAGAGAAAGAAGTATTGACCACCGTGAAAGCAAGAAAGATCCAGTACCTGCGACACATCATACGGAAAAACAGCAGGTACATTTTCCTTCAGACCATCCTGCAAGGAAAATTCCCAGGAAAAAGAAGCGTTGGACGAAGAAGAATATCCTCGCTTAAGAACATCAGGAGGTGGACCTGTAAAACATCTACAGAGCTTTTTCGAGCCGCAAGTGACAGGACGAGCACAGCCAAGATGGTTGGCAACATCCGGAACGGATAGGAGCCAGAAGAAGAAGAATACAGCACTACAGGTTAAGTGGGCTTTGCGATGCTCTACATATAGTGGAATAAGCTCACCGGACAAACTCCTGGACAAGCCTAATTTAAAACTCTGCCACTGGACTTGGTAACTGCCTGGATCCCGTCAGCAAGTGAGTCTACAATGTCGTGGAGGTATGTCACAATTCCACCAAGATGCGGGAATGCTGATGTTGGCGATTTATCCGCTGTTCCAACATGTCCCACGGATTTAATGGGGCTCAGGTCAGGTGATTTTGCAGGCCGATCTAGATGTAATACGATGGGGGAGTGTTCATAAAACCAGTCACAAGTGCATCCAGTCCGACGAAGTGTAATGCTGTCAAATGAAAATGTCGGGATATCAATAACATACTCATAATTCAGATGTTGAGTGAAAGGAATCACTTGATCATCCAGCATGCTGTTTCATGTTAATTGCCACGTCAGTGAGCGGGCCTAACCCATGATATGAAAAACAATACAGACTCACCTCCGGCTTGAACCCGTCGCAATGTTCTCTCGCTAACAGTTTGGGATGGACCTTTATTCACTGACTGCAGCAATTATTGTCGGCTTTGGAAGCGATTTTTATTCACACGCGTGAAACGCCTCTCCGGACTTTCTAAGTCAGGGTGTTTTTCCGACCATATTTCTGACTTCGTGTTTCGTGGCCATGAGTAGTACACCACTGTTTGTAACACCTATGGGTGGAGGCGGTAGAATAACACACACGGTATCCCCTGCCGGTAGTAAGAGACGACTGAAAGGGGCCCCAAGGGCTGTGAACTTTGGAGCGAGGGTTGGCGACTACGGAGCCCGTAGCTGAGTCCTGACACTGCTTCCACTTACTTTGATCTATCCTTATCGACATCCCTTGTTCACCTCTTGTTATTTTCAGACCCCGCCGGTATTACGTATAAAGTCCTAATGAATATTTCGTTTTCACACACTTCGTGGCCCTTGTCTTCCTTTGGTCGATACCTTCACCTTTCTCGAAGTGTCGGATCCTTCCATTTTTCTCTCCGATTTGTGCTATATAGAGGATGGTTGCCGTTGTACTTCCTCTTAAAACAATAACCACCCCCACGACCGCCGGCTCTACTGCTAAATGGTTAGCGTGCTGGCCTTTGGTCACAGGGGTCCCGGGTTCGATTCCCGGCAGGGTCGGGAATTTTAACCATACTTGGTTAATTTCCTTGGTAGGGGCTGGGTGCATGTGTCGTCTTCATCATCATTTCATCTTCATCATGACGCGCAAGTCGCCTACAGGAGTGATATCAAAAGACCTGCGCCTGGGGAGCCAAAATTGTCCTCGGACACTCCCGGCAAGAAAAGCCATACGCCATTTCATTTTACCACCACCACCACCACCACCACCACCACCACCACCACCACCACCCGGCCGTTATCTAGTATGGCTGTGTTTGGAGTGACGCTCTGTGTAGCCATTGTGGCTAGACGAAATGACTACTTACCGCCCTAGTTCGAGGCTCTTACGTAAAATTGTGTTTTATTGGTAGTAGTATAATAAGCGGGTTCGGGCGCCACCACCCCCACCGGCTCCCAGAGGCCACCTCCACCACCACCACAGCCAGATGCTTCCCAGAGGCCACCTCCACCACCACCACAGCCAGAGGCCTCCCAGAGGTCTCCTCCACCACCCGCGGGAAATTTGAATTTGTAAACAAAGCCACGTGCTTTTTGACAGCTGTCATCGACAACAACGCATCGCTAACCTCAGTACTGCTATCTTGACGGGCCTAAACCTCAGTAGTACCAACTTAACCTAACTAGCGCGAGGTAAACAAAGCCACGTGTTTTTTGACAGCCACGTGCTTTCTGACAGACAACAACGCATCGCTAACCTCAGTACTGCCATCTTGACGGGTCTAAACCTGAGTAGTACCAACTGAACCTAACTAGCGCGTGGTAAACAAAGCCACGTGCTTTTTTGACAGCTGTCATCCGCCATCTTTAAACTGCAGAGCACAGTGCTGCCCTCTTTATCGCAGTAGCTGCAAATTCGTCACCTGTCATCCGCAGTGCTGCCATCTTGGCGGGCCTAAACCTTAGTGCTACCAACTTAACCTCACTAGCGTGAGATAAACAAATCCACGTGCAGCTGTCATCCGCCATCTAATCTATAGAGCACAGTGCTGCCCTCTTTAGCTATTTACCTTTGAAATGTGGTACGTCACAGCTGTCATCCGCCATCTTGCATCGCAAACCTCAGTGCTGCACTCTTTAGCTAGATACCTTTGAAATGTAGTGGTGGCGATTTGAAAAATTCTTTATGCTCTTGTTTGGAAACAAAGCCACGTGCTTTTTTGACAGCTGTCATCCGCCATCTTTAATCCAGAGAGCACAGTGCTGCCCTCTTTAGCTACTTACCTTTGAAATGTGGTACGTCATAGCTGTCATCCGCCATCTTGCATCGCTAACCTCAGTGCTGCACTCTTTAGCTAGATACCTTTGAAATGTAGTGGCGGTAATTTGAGAAATTCTTTATGCTCTTGTTTGGAAACAAAGCTACGTGCAGCTGTCATCCGCCATCTTTAATCCAGAGAGCACCGTGCTGCCCTCTTTAGCTACTTACCTTTGAAATGTGGTACGTTACAGCTGTCATCCGCCATCTTGCATCGCAAACCTCAGTGCTGCAATTTTTAGCTAGATACCTTTGAAATGTAGTGGCGGAAATTTGAAAAATTCTTTATGCTCCTATTTGGAAACAAACCTATGCGCTTTTTTGTCAGCTATCATCCGCCATCTTTAATCCAGAGAGCACCGTGCTGCCCTCTATGTGGTGGTGGTAAATTCTACACGCTCTTGTTTGGAAACAAACCCATGTGCTTTTCTGACAGCTGTCAACCGCCAGAGAGCACCGTGCTGCCCTCTTTATGCCGGTGGCAAATTCTACGTGCTTTACAAATTCACGTGCTTTTTGACAGCTGTCATCCGCCATCTTTAATCAAGAGAGCACCGTGCTGCCATCTTTAGCTAGATACCTTTGAAATGTGGTGGCGGCAAATTCCGCGTGCTCTTGTTTAGTGAACAAAGCCACGTGCTTTTTTGACAGCTATCACCCGCATCTTTAATCAATAGAGCACTGTGCTGCTATCATGCGGGTAATTTCGTCAGCTGTCATCCGCCATCTTTAATCTACAGAGCGCCGTGCTGCTCTCTGTAGTAGCGGGCAATTTGAAAAGTTCTGTTACTTGTCATCCGTCATCTTTAATCAACAAAGCATCGTACTGCTATCTTTAAGCTACATACATTTAACATGTGGTGGCGGATAATTTGAAAAAAATTTCCTTTAGCTATCATCCACCGTCTTTATTCAACAGAGCATCGTGCTGCTATCTCTAGCTACATACATTTAACATGTTGTGGCGGCAATTTGAAATTCTATCTAGATCCCATCTTTAATCAACAGAGCACCGTGCTGCTACCCCTTTGAATTTTGGTGACGGATAATTTGAAATTCCGTTAGCTATCATCATTAAACATTAGTGCATTCGCTAACCTAACCTCTCGTCTACTATCTTGAAGGAGATTATACGACACCTCCTCTACCTCCTGCTCTTCCTCCTCCTCCTCCTCCTCCCCTACCACCTCCGCCTCCTCCTCCTCCTCCTCCTACTCCTCTGTCAAGGCATAGCTTTATCGAACACGCATCGCGAAGGCAAGAGTGTACAGCGATATGCATGTTTAGACTTGCGGATTACGAAAGAAACATAACAAGACTTGAATCGAACCCTGCACTCGATGTCGTTAACTTCAACATGTGATTACAACATTGTCTGGTGTGTTCAGAACACTACATAAGTAGAATCCAACGCTGTACAACATGTTAGGGGATACCTTTGTTCTAAGAAGATCAGATTGAAACATAACAAGACTAGAATTGAACACTGTACTCGATGTCGTTAACCTTAACATGTGATCAGAACATTGATTGACGTGTTCAGATCACTAAACAAGTAGAACCGAACACTGTACAACATGTTAGGGGATACCTTTGTTCTAAGAAAATTAGATTGAAACATAACAAGACTAGGATCGAACACTACACTCTATGTCGTTAACCTTAACATGTGATCAGAACATTGATCGATGTGTTCAGATCACTAAACAAGTAGAACCGAACACTGTACAACATGTCAGGGGATATCTTTGTTCTAAGAAAATTAGATTGAAACATAACAACACTAGAACCGAACACTGTACTCGATACAACATGTTAGGGGATACCTTTGTTCTAAGAAGATCAGATTGAAACATAACAAGACTAGAATTGAACACTGCACTCGATACAACATGTGATCAGAACATTGATTGATGTGTTCAGATCACGAAGCAAGTAGAACCGAACACTGTACAACATGTTAGGGCATACCTTTGTTCTAAGAAAATTAGATTGAAACATAACAAGACTAGAATCGAACACTGCACTCGATGTCGTTAACCTTAACATGTGATAGGATACAACATGTTAGGGGATACCTTTGTTCTAAGAAAATTAGATTGAAACATAGCAAGACTAGAATCGAACACTGTAAGAACATTGTGTGATGTGTTCAGAGCAAAAGTACAACTTCAATGATTTACCTAGTGTAAACATGAAAAACACACACTGTGCACAAATGGCATAGCTATCTCGCCTATCACTTGCCTAGTATGAAATCAAAAACACACTGTGCACATATCGCATAGCTAACTCGGTAACACTTCAAATGATTTGCTTAGTACGAAAATAAAAAATAAAAATCTATACCGCGTAGCTAACTCGTTCATCGCACTGCTGAGACGCTTAGTAATGGCGAATACACTGATATATCTCATACGAAAATCAAGAAAGCACACTGCGTAGCCAACTCGCTCGGGTCACTCGCTTAGTAATTGCAACACGACTAGAACACTGATACACGTTACTCTTTTTTTCTCGAAACACACACACACGGATAAGAATGTTGCGAGATACTACATACTTACATGTTTTTTTTAAGAAAATAGGGGGGTGAAAGATCATAAATTATATGTACACATGTTGTCTCCTCCAAGTTGTAAGACGAAATAGACGCAGTACTGCGAGTTTCCGCTATAGCTGGCGAACGGAAGTAGCATGATATCTCAGCAAAAAAATACGCGTGAGCTTGCATACACGCAAGTCAGACACAATGATGGATACCGCGATTCAAATCCTGGCAACTTATGCCGTCAGGAAGGGCATCCGGCTAGATCATGTTATGACGATCGCGCAGGTCCCTCGCCTAGCATTTGCTATCTTTTACGGCTTCCGACAGTAGGAGTTCGAACCCGCTATCTTCCGAAGTAGCGAGAATGATTGAAGAGTGTTGAGGGTGATTCATTTGTCGGATGGAGGTGATAAGCCTTGTGCAGGCTTCTTCGGTAGGAGAAGGCTATGTGCTGGTACCGGGACATCTAGTTATAAAACCCGCTACAACTGATTTTTCACGTATACTGCGATTTAAAATCCTAGTCAAGAAGGGTAACCGGTCGTAAAACTATGGTGTATGATCTATGAGGCGGGGTGTGCAAAAAAGCCAGCATTAAGTAAGGGCTGTTGATAGGGGGCGTTAAACCTTGTGCAGACTCCTTCGAAAATGATTGTGAGTACAAGACGTTGATGGTGATTCATTTGTCGGATGGAAGCAATAAGCCTTGTGCAGGCTTCTTCGGTAGGAGTAGGCTATGTACCAGCACTGGGTTTTACTCTCTCCCTACTGTAGTATATTACATTCTTAGGTAGTTTCGAGGGCATGCAAAAAGCCAGCATTAAGTAAGGGCTGTTGATGGGGGCGTTAAACCTTGTGCAGACTCCTTCGAAAATGATTATGAGTATAAGATGATAAGGGTGATTTATCTGTCGGATGGAGGCGTTAAGCCTTGTACAGGCTTCTTCGGTAGGAGTAGTCTATGTGCCGGCACCGGGTTTTACCCTCTCCCTACGGTAGTATATTACATTCTTAGGGCGTGCAAAAAGCCAGCATTAAGTAAGGGCTGTTGATGGAGGGGTGTTAAACCTTGTACAGGCTCCTTCAACAGGAGTAGACTACATGCCGGCGTCGTGCAGGCTCTTTCGGTAGGGGTAGGCTATATGCTGGTACTGTGTTTTAACCTCTCCGTACGACCATGATATTTTATGTTAGGAGCTTACACCAGCTGAATGCTGTACACAGCTAAGAAGACGTTCCGTGAGTTACAAGTGACTTATCAGCACACCGTGTCTTCGTTCAAAGTTACTACAGCCGAAATATGCGTGTACAATTTCAGCCAACACATGCATTCCGCACGTCGCTCTGAATGACTGCGCCGATACAACTTCAAAGATAGCGTTCTATGCAGTAGAACAAAAAATGTAACCTATAACCCGTTCCTAAAGCTTAAAACTGTAAATGTTTGAAGCTCATGTTTTTACAGCTAGATGTGGTTCCTAACGTAGCAGGGCTGGGATTAAAAATATGTTTTAAAGCCGGGTGCCTCCTCCTGACGCAGGAGTTTAAATCGCAAGAATTTATTTTACGACCGGTTGCCCTTCCTGACGCCAGATTTTAAATCACAAGAATCCGTTTTACAACAGGATGCCCTTCTAGGATTTTAAAAAGCAGTATCTAGCCTCTTACATCATACACTATTGTTTTACGGTACGGCCGGTTGCCCTTCCTGACGCGAGATTTTAAATCACAAGAATCCGTTTTACAACAGGATGCCGTCCTAGGATTTTAAATAGCAGTATCTAGCCTCTTACATCATACACTATTGTTTTCGACCGGTTGCCCTTCCTGACGTCAAAGAACTGGGATTAAGAATCTGTTTTACAACTAGATGCTCTTTTAACACGAGAATCGCGATTTTACAGCTAGATGCACTTCTTAGATTTTAAATCGCTGAATCATGAACTATTGTTTTACAGCTGGATGCCCTTCCTGATGCAAAACTAAGATTTTAAATCGCAAGAATTTGTTTTAAGACTAGTTGCCCTTCCTGACGCAAAACTGGCAGTATCTAGCCTCTTACATCATACACTATTGTTTTCGACCGGTTGCCCTTCCTGACGTCAAAGAACTGGGATTAAGAATCTGTTTTACAACTAGATGCTCTTTTAACACGAGAATCGGAGATTTACAGCTAGATGCACTTCTTAGATTTTAAATCGCTGAATCATGAACTATTGTTTTACAGCTGGATGCCCTTCCTGACGCAAAACGATGATTTTAAATCGCAAGAATTTGTTTTAAGACTAGTTGCCCTTCCTGACGCAAAACTGGCAGTATCTAGCCTCTTACATCATAGACTATTGTTTTCGACCGGTTGTCCTTCCTGACGTCAAAGAACTCGGATTAAGAAACTGTTTTAAAACTAGTTACCCTTTCTAACACGAGAATAAGGGATTTATAGCTAGATGCTCTTCTAAGATTTTAAATCGCTGTATCACGAACTATTGTTTTACAGCCGGATGCCCTTCCTGACGCAAAACTAAGATTTTAAATCGCAAGAATTTGTTTTAAGACTAGTTGCCGTTCCTGACGCAAAACTGGCAGTATCTAGCCTCTTACATCATACACTATTGTTTTCGACCGGTTGCCCTTCCTGACGTCAAAGAACTGGGATTAAGAATGTTTTACAACAAGTTGCCCTTTCTAACATGAGAATCGGGGATTTACAGCTAGATGCTCGCCGGATGCCCTTCCGGACGGCATAAGTTGCCAGGATTTGAATCGCGGTATCCATCATTGTGTCTGACTTGCGTGTATGCAAGCTCACGCGTATTTTTTGCTGAGATATCATGCTACTTCCGTTCGCCAGCTATAGCGGAAACTCGCAGTACTGCGTCTATTTCGTCTTACAACTTGGAGGAGACAACATGTGTAAATATAATTTATGAATTTCACCCCCCTATTTTCTTAAAAAAACCATGTAAGTATGTAGTATCTCGCAACATTCTTATCCGTGTGTGTGTGTTTCGAGAAAAAAAGAGTAACGTGTATCAGTGTTCTAGTCGTGTTGCAATTACTAAGCGAGTGACCCGAGCGAGTTGGCTACGCAGTGTGCTTTCTTGATTTTCGTATGAGATATATCAGTGTATTCGCAATTACTAAGCGTCTTAGCAGTGCGATGAACGAGTTAGCTACGCGGTATAGATTTTTATATTTTATTTTCGTACTAAGCAAATCATTTGAAGTGTTGCCGAGTTAGCTATGCGATATGTGCACAGTGTGTTTTTGATTTTCATACTAGGCAAGTGATAGGCGAGATATCTATGCTATTTGTGCACAGTGTGTGTTTTTGATGTTTACACTAGGTAAATCATTGAAGTTGTACTTTTGCTCTGAACACATCAAACAATGTTCTTACAGTGTTCGATTCTAGTCTTGTTATGTTTCAATCTAATTTTCTTAGAACAAAGGTATCCCCTAACATGTTGTATCGGATCACATGTTAAGGTTAACGACATCGAGTGCAGTGTTCGATTCTAGTCTTGTTATGCTTCAATCTAATTTTCTTAGAACAAAGATATGCCCTAACATGTTGTACAGTGTTCGGTTCTACTTGTTTCGTGATCTGAACACATCAATTAATGTTCTGATCACATGTTGTATCGAGTGCAGTGTTCAGTTCTAGTCTTGTTATGTTTCAATCTGATCTTCTTAGAACAAAGGTATCCCCTAACATGTTGTATCGAGTACAGTGTTCGGTTCTAGTCTTGCTATGTTTCAATCTAATTTTCTTAGAACAAAGATATCCCCTGACATGTTGTACAGTGTTCGGTTCTACTTGTTTAGTGATCTGAACACATCGATCAATGTTCTGATCACATGTTAAGGTTAACGACATCGAGTGCAGTGTTCGATTCTAGTCTTGTTATGTTTCAATCTAATTTTCTTAGAACAAAGATATCCCCTAACATGTTGTACAGTGTTCGGTTCTACTTGTTTAGTGATCTGAACACATCGATCAATGTTCTGATCACATGTTAAGGTTAACGACATCGAGTGTAGTGTTCGATTCTAGTCTTGTTATGTTTCAATCTAATTTTCTTAGAATAAAGGTATCCACTAACATGTTGTACAGTGTTCAGTTCTACTTGTTTAGTGATCTGTACACGCCAATCAATGTTCTGATCACATGTTAAGGTTAACGACATCAAGTGCAGTGTTCAATTCTAGTCTTGTTATGTTTCAATCTGATCTTCTTAGAACAAATGTATCCCCTAACATGTTGTACAGCGTTCGATTCTACTTATGTAGTGTTCTGAACACACCAGACAATGTTTTAATCACATGTTGAAGTTAACGACATCGAGTGTAGGGTTCGATTCAAGTCTTGTTATGTTTCTTTCGTAATTCGCAAATCTAAACATGCATATCGCTGTACACTCTTGCCTTCGCGATGCGTGTTCAATAAAGCTATGCCTTGATAGAGGAGTAGGAGGAGGAGGAGGAGGAGGAGGCGGAGGTGGTAGGGGAGGAGGAGGAGGAGGAAGAGCAGGAGGTAGAGGAGGTGTCGTATAATCTCCTTCAAGATAGTAGATGAGAGGTTAGGTTAGCGAATGCACTAATGTTTAATGATGATAGCTAACGGAATTTCAAATTATCCGTCACCAAAATTCAAAGGGGTAGCAGCACGGTGCTCTGTTGATTAAAGATGGGATCTAGATAGAATTTCAAATTGCCGCAACCACATGTTTAATGTATGTAGCTAGAGATAGCAGCACGATGCTCTGTTGAATAAAGACGGTGGATGACAGCTAACGGAAGTTTTGTTCAAATTATCCGCCACCACATGTTAAATGTATGTAGCTAAAGATAGCAGTACGATGCTTTGTTGATTAAAGATGACGGATGACAAGTAACAGAACTTTTCAAATTGCAGGCTACTACAGAGTGCAGCACGGCACTCTGTAGATTAAAGATGGCGGATGACAGCTGACGAAATTACCCGCATGATAGCAGCACAGTGCTCTATTGATTAAAGACGGCGGATGATAGCTGTCAAAAGAGCACGTGGCTTTGTTTACTAAACAAGAGCACGTGGAATTTGCCGCCACCACATTTCAAAGGTATCTAGCTAAAGATGGCAGCACGGTGCTCTCTTGATTGAAGATGGCGGATGACAGCTGTCAAAAAGCACGTGAGTTTGTAAAGCACGTGGAATTTGCCAGCGGCATAAAGAGGGCAGCACGGTGCTCTCTGGCGGTTGACAGCTGTCAGAAAAGCACATGGGTTTGTTTCCAAACAAGAGCGTGTAGAATTTACCACCACCACATAGAGGGCAGCACGGTGCTCTCTGGATTAAAGATGGCGGATGATAGCTGACAAAAGAGCGCATAAGTTTGTTTCCAAACAGGAGCATAAAGAATTTTTCAAATTGCGCCACTACATTTCAAAGGTATCTAGCTAAAGAGTGCAGCACTGAGGTTTGCGATGCAAGATGGCGGATGACAGCTGTGACGTACCACATTTCAAAGGTAAGTAGCTAAAGAGGGCAGCACGGTGCTCTCTGGATTAAAGATGGCGGATGACAGCTGCACGTGGCTTTGTTTCCAAACAAGAGCATAAAGAATTTCTCAAATTACCGCCACTACATTTCAAAGGTATCTAGCTAAAGAGTGCAGCACTGAGGTTTCGGATGCAAGATGGCGGATGACAGCTGTGACGTACCACATTTCAAAGGTAAGTAGCTAAAGAGGGCAGCACTGTGCTCTATAGATTAAAAATGGCGGATGACAGCTGCACGTGGATTTGTTTATCTCACGCTAGTGAGGTTAAGTTGGTAGCACTAAGGTTTACTCCCGCCAAGATGGCAGCACTGAGGATGACAGGTGACGAATTTGCAGCTACTGCGATAAAGAGTGCAGCACGGTGCTCTGTAGTTTAAAGATGGCGGATGACAGCTGTCAGAAAAGCACGTGGCTTTGTTTACCACGCGCTAGTTAGGTTCAGTTGGTACTACTGAGGTTTAGGCCCGTCGAGATGGCAGTACTGAGGTTAGCGATGCGTTGTTGTCTGTCAAAAAGCACGTGGCTGTCAAGAAGCACGTAGCTTTCTTTACAAATTCAAATTTCCCGCGGGTGGTGGAGGAGACCTCTGGGAGGCCTCTGGCTGTGGTGGTGGTGGAGGTGGCCTCTGGGAGGCATCTGGCTGTGGTGGTGGTGGAGGTAGCCTCTGGGAGCCGGTGGGGGTGGTGGCGCCCGAACCCGCTTATTATACTAGTATTGGTGTTACGTTTTTTTTAATCAATTAGGTGATTATCGGCGTGTAATTTAAATTATATTGTTTTAAATCCTACTGTGAGTTGTGCTACTATTTGAAAAGGGTGGCTTCATCGGTAAGTTTGGAAAACATTTGTGAAAGAAGGTATGTCGTCTACTATAACCGTCTTGTTGAACGGAGTACACACAAAATTCAAACATGTCGGACTGCATTATTAACTACGCTGCGCAGACGTGATGTGTCTTTAATATATTTGGTACTAAATGTAATTATCTGAAAATTGAACTTCATTGGCTGGAATAATATTTGAAGAAAATTAAAATGCTTCCATCTAAATTCTCAAGTAATATGCTGAGAAGTTTGGTAAACATATATTTGTGTTTAAATTAAACAAAGAACTAAACCTGCGGTCTCGGTAATTAGCTGATGTTGCCTGGTATTATAACTTACAGACTTTTCAGAGTGCAGCTAATATCTAATACCATATTATATTATAGATAATAATACGATATTATATATACTGTACATATATATATTGTACCAGAAATTGTTCCAGCCCGGTACATTGTTTTATAATTGCTGGAATATATGGTAAAGGGACGGCGATAATATGTGTTACTATGCCCGACATCTTGTGCGGGCGCGATAAGAAGCTCCACGTCACGAGCAATGAACCTGCGGGTGGCGTCACTGCCACGTGTTATACGCCTTTCTCTCGAATGAACTGGAAGGAAAATTTCTAACTTTTTAGCCGATAAAGACACAGAAATGAGACATACATCATCGTGCAGCTTTTGTTCTAAACTTAAACACATGCCAGTTTCAATACAATCCAACAAGGCTTTCCAGAGATATAAGTGAGAAAGGAATTACACTTCCCCAGTGGGTCGTGCGGAATATAAGCAGCGGACCAGACCGTGGTAATTCAGTTCGCATTCTACACAGCTGCCTCGCATGTCATGCTGCACGCGACGAGTCGAACTCAGTCTTCATACTGCCGGACATCGTAATACTTAGATAATTTCGACAGCAAGTTGATACTTAGTTTCTGTGAATACCAGTGAGTAACTTATAAATTGTGGGACTTGCAATTCGTAAGACATTCAAACTTTTGAAATTAACGTGTGTACAACATCGGAGTCATAAGACTTGTAATATTTCGCCAATATTTGAACTTAACATATATCTCAATTTTCGTGTGAATAACTGTAACAAACTTGAAGTTAGCACGGATACGGTAAATTGTAATGGTCTTGGACTGTTTCAACTTAAAATATCATGAGTGTAGGTTGCAACACGCTGACTATTTTGAGTATTATTAAAGCCTACAGCACTCTAATTTGTGCCGAAAGACTGTTCGCGAGTAGTATAATGGGAGAGTTCCGCCGCCTCCTCCTCCTCCCGCGGGAAATTTGAATTCTGGCGGGAAATTTGAATTTTGGCGGGAAATTTGAATTTTGGCGCGATATTTGAATTTGTAAACAAAGCCACGTGCTGTTTGACAGCTGTCATCGACAACAACGCATCGCTAACCTCACTGCTGCCATCTTGACGGGCCTAAACCTCAGTGGTACCAACTTTACCTAACTAGCGCGAGGTAAACAAAGCCACGTGTTTTTTGACAGCCACGTGCTTTTTGACAGACAACAACGCATCGCTAACCTCAGTACTGCCATCTTGACGGGCCTAAACCTCAGTAGTACCAACTTAACCTAACTAGCGCGAGATAAACAAATCCACGTGTTTTTTGACAGCCACGTGCTTTTTTGACAGCTGTCAACGCCATCTTTAATCCAGAGAGCACCGTGCTGCCCTCTTTATCGTAGTAGATGTAAATTCATCACCAGTCATCCACAGTGTTGCCATCTTAACGGACCTAAACCTTAGTGCTACCAACTTAACCTCACTAGCGCGAGATAAACAAATCCACGTGCTTTTCTGACAGCTGTCATCCGCCATCTTTAATCTATAGAGCGCAGTGCTGCCCTCTTTAGCTACTTACCTTTGAAATGTGGTGGCGGATAATTTGAAAAATGCTTTTCTTTGACAGCAGCCATCTTTAAGCACCGTGCTGCCCTCTTTAGCTACTTACCTTTGAAATGTGCTGGCGGTAAATTCCACGTGCTTTACAAACCTATATGCTTTTCTGACAGCTGTCATCCGCCATCTTTAATCCAGAGAGAACAGTGCTGCAATCTTTAGTTGAAATGTGGTGGCGGCAAATTCCACGTGCTCTTGTTTGGAAACAAATTCACGTGCTATTTTCTGACGGCTGTCATCGGCCATCTTGCATCACAAACCTCAGTGCTACACTCTTTAGCTAGATACCTTTGAAATGTGGTGGCGGCAAATTCTACATGCTCTTGTTTGGAAACAAACCTATGCGCTTTTTGACAGCTATCATCCGTCATCTTTAATCCAGAGAGCACCGTGCCGTCCTCTTTAGCTACTTACCTTTGAAATGTGGTGGCGGCAAATTCTACGTGCTCTTGTTTGGAAACAAACCCATGTGCTTTTGTGACAGCTGTCGTCCACCATCTTTAATCCAGAGAGAACAGTGCTGCACTCTTTAGTTGAAATGTGGTGGCGGCGTATTCCACGTGCTCTTGTTTGGAAACAAACCCATGTGCTTTTCTGGCAGCTGTCATCCACCATCTTTAATCCATAGAGAACAGTGCTGCACTCCTTAGTTGAAATGAGGTGGTGGTAAATTCCACGTGCTCTTGTTTGGAAACAAACCTATGTGCTTTTCTGACAGCTGTCATCCACCAACTTTAAACCAGAGAGAACAGTGCCGCACTCTTTAGTTAAAATGTGGTGGCGGCAAATTCCACATGCTCTTGTTTGGAAACAAATTCTACGCGCTCTTCAGCTGTCATCCACCATCTTTAATCAAGAGAGCACCGTGCTGCCCTCTTTGTGGTGGCGGATAATTTGAAAAATTCTTTTCGACAAGAAGCCATCTTTAATCCAGAGATAACAGTGCTGCCCTCTTTAGCTACTTACTTCTGAGGCGGTTAATTTGAAAAATAATTTTCGACAAGCAGCCATCTTTAATCCAGAGAGAACAGTGCTGCCCTCTTTAGCTACTTACCTTTGAGGTGGTTAATTTGAAAAATTCTATTTAACAAGCTGCCATCTTTAATGAAAAGGGCATCGTGGTGCTATCTTGCGGGTAAATTTTACGTCACAGCTGTCATCCACCATCCTGCATTGCTAACCTTAGTGCTGCCCTCGTTAGCTACTTACCTTTGAAAAAATCTATTTGATAAGCTGTCACCCGCCATCTTGCATCGCAAACCTCAGTGCTGCACTCTTTAGTTGAAATGTGGTGGCGGATAATTTGAAAAAATATTTTTGACAAGCAGCCATCTTTAATCAACAGAGCACCGTGCTGCCATCTTTAGCTACCGCCATCTTACATCGCTTACCTCGCTGCTGCACTCTTTAGTTGAAATGTGGTGGCGGTAAATTCGAACAAGTTTAATCACGCATCGGGGAAAGCTAGAGTAAGCACGTGCTGCAGTGATGACGTCATCATGCATGTTTAGACTTTTCCGTTTTCTTAAGAGTAAGTCGGTGTAAAGGAGTGCAATAAGTATGCATCATAAAAACAAGAGTTTGCATGCGCTGCAGTGATGACGTTATTGTGCATGTTTAAACCCGTTTGTTGACTAAAAGCTTTAGTCTTCGAGAAACAGTGATAGAGAGTGGAGTGCAAATATGACGAAAACATAAATAGTTGATGTGCAAGGCTTTAAAGTAAACGGAAACAAATTTGTGTTTAAAGAGGTGGCTGTGTTAGATTGCAGTGTGTTGTGGGCACCAAAACTTGTTAGTTTAGTATTTAGTCCACCGTTCCCTTACTGTTTGCAAACAGATGAAGATAAAAAGCAGACTCAGTGGATTGAAAACAATTTAGGTTTGAAGTGGGAAGGAAAAGGAATACCTTATCGTTTTCTGCCTTTAATGATGAATGCACATTTGTCAAGAGCAGAACTTGTTCTTTAAAAGGGTTGTGAAAAAAAAGAATGGTTGCGTGATTTTCTACCATCATCGTGTGAAGTTATCGACATGCATGAATTGGGGTGCCCATTATTTAAAACTCTTCCGAAAGAGCATAGTAGAGAAACAAGTAAACAGTCTTTACAACATGTATGCATGCTCTTTGATTGGTTGTGTTGCAGTGCATGCCGGGAAGTGAACAACATATGTAAACTGCAATGTCGAAATAACCTTAGTGTAAAAGAAACATTTGTAGAGTAAAGACATCATGTCATTTCTAACAGATACTAAGTGTAACGCAGTTGAAAAGGCGATCGTAAAGTTTTATGCATGCAAAAAGAAACTAAACACTTTTACTGAAGAAGAGTTAAATGCATTACCAAAGGCATTTTTGGTTAATGTAGCTGCGAATGCTGTAAAGAAGATTTGGGATAAGGTGCCTCGTGAGTGGACTCAAGATCCTGTTTTGTCAGAGCTTCAAACGTGTAGTTTACATCATGAACACGTGAGTTTAGGTAGAAGGCCTTCTGTGAGACAGTGCCGTACATGTCAACTAATTAAACTGTATCACGGACCTAAAACTTCGTGTCTTCGCTTATAAACACTTATCATGGTTGTGGAGAGAGTAAGCAAGGAAAAGGTGAAGAAACGTGCTGGGAGAAAGATGAGGAAGCATGTTGGGCGTGGACTCATCAATAGAATGATTGATCTTCTTTTCTTCGTGCTTCATCTCCCCTGCGGGCCTAGAACACGTTCGCCTGACCCGTAGTTACATGCTGCCTGCATAGAGTATGTCGTGTAGCTGTTAAAATCTGCTTCGTAAAGTTATGCTGTGTGTGTGTGTGTGTGTTATTACCTAGTGCTTTAGCTGCTCAGAAGAATACAGCAGCACTTGTCGTTGTTGGTGTAATAAAACGAAAACTGAGTGACAAAGACAGTAAAATAAACAAAGGATAAAAATATATATATATAGTCTAAAATAAATATGAATTGTCAAAACATATTACAGGTGTTGTTTAATCCTACAGCATGTCCTAGTGACTTAGAAGAAAGGAAACGTAGAGTATTAAAAGAAAACACACATAAGATTTAAAGTACATCCTCTTTATTAATCCATGAATTAAAGCTGTTATTGAAACCAAGCCATTTAACATACAGTTTATTGCCACGACGTCGAATAACACGTTCAACTAAATAGTGATCAGGATATTTTGTTTTCTGCAGTTCTTCGATGTAGAATCCTCCTTCAATAGGCTGTCCTCTGAGATCGCGAAGTAAATACGTAACTGGATTAGTAAGCTTAACACTTCTGATTTGAAAAATTTCAGTGCTCCAGTTAGGTGTGTATCCTTTTGCAAAGATAGACTTGTGTTTGCTGATGCGAACAAAATCACCTTCTTTAAAGCGATGTTTTAATTACAAGATGAATAGCATTTATACGAGGTGTATTCTTTGTAACAAGACGTGGCTTTGTTCCGATAGTGCGATGAGGTGTATCGTTGTAGGTAGATAAAAGTCTAGGTAGCAGATCAACCCAACGATATGAACCTTGCGCTGTAAATTCTCGCCACATCATTGTTTTGAGTGTACGATTAAAGCGTTCTACAACACTTGCCTTGAGATTGCTGAACGTAGAGTAGTGTTGAATGCCAAGTAACTTGAGGTAAGAAGAAAAATCCTTGTTGTAAAACTCATTACCTTGATCAGTTTGAAGAAGCCTTGGACAGCGTTTCGATTCTTCAACAATATGTTTAAATGCTTCTTTAACTTGAGCTGCTGTTTTAGAACGCACGGGTTGTGCAAAAGCAAACTTCGAGTACACATCGATAACAGTAAGTAGATACTTATACCCCTTATTACTAGAGGCATATGGAATCATTTCTACTAAGTCTGCTTGCCAGAGATCATCTTCTCCTCGTGTAATAACGCGTCTGCGACAGTAGGTGCGACGTGCTGGTTTATGTAACTCATGTGCGATGTTTACCTTTACAGGTGAGAACTTCTCTTGACGAACCATTACAAAATAATACCGGCATAACGTAGTTCTCTTTCTATTTCTGGAATTTCTTATCCGTGACCAGTGTGACCAGCCTCTTGCGATGCTCTTAAAAGTTGTAATCGTTAAACGAGTAAGTTTGGGTCATTCCAGTATCTTACATCCACATACGGCAACAAAGGCTTGTAGATAACATCTAGACTACGTGCAGTCGGAAACAGCTTAGAAATAAACTCACGATACTTGTAACTCTTATTCGCATTTACAGCTTCTGTTCTCTTGTAATTACGTCGTGTTGCGTCAGTAGCAAAAAGTATTGCTTTATATTTTTTAAGATCATCTTGTAAAATTATATCCTTGTCAGGTATTCGTGAGAAAAGAAGTTCTAAGAGTCCTTTCGTAGGTTTGTAAGTAACACCTTTTACAATGAGTTTGTTGTTATTAATCTTAACATTTGAATTTCCTATCCGGAAACAGTCATCTTCATAGCGAATACCGTAGGTAGTGTCAGTTTGTCCTGTAAAAAGTTTTTCTATATAAGGCGCAAAGAGAGATCCATAGGTATCTTGAATAAAAGTTCTAAACTGATTGCGATACTCTGGTGTAATCATAACCTCAGACAAAGATGGTAGATTTTGCGTTGATGTAGCAGGTGTTTCAGCAATAACATCTGTAGTTAAAAACTCAACACGCTTAGATGGTGATGTATCATTAAGTTCTTCTTCTTCTCCTTCTTCCTTATCTTCCTCTTCCTCTTCTAGATCCACATCCTGCTTCTTCTCTTCCTTATCTCGTTCATGCTTTTCTTCTTCATGCTTCTCTTTATGAGATGATGTTTGCATAGAAGCAAAACTTGAAGTAGACTGTAGTAATGAAGTAGAATTAAAAATTTCTTTGAGTGGTGTACTTAGTTGTGTTTTTAAAAATAAATCCGTGTCTTCTTGAATACGTTTAAGCTCCTTAAATTTCCGTCGAATATTGTTTCGAGCTTGGATGATATGTTTTGTGATCTCCTTGCTAGATGTTAACATGATGATGGTTTTTAATCAAGTAGTTACTGTAATTCTGTGTTAATGCATATAAAAGGATCGAAACCCATGCGATATCGTCCATGCTGTACATCACTTTCTTTATCAATAACTAAAAAGCTGTAACGGTGTAATGACCAACATTTAGCACACATACGTTTGAAGTCATCGAATGTCATATCAGTGTTAACATGATCGTTATACACATGTCGCATATTGCGCTCATCTTGCCGAAAAAGCACAATAACATTTGCGTTGTCGCGTATCAACTGCTTAGGCACACGGGAATAGGTTTGGCACAAATAGATGCAATCAACATATTTATGCCGACCCATACTAAAGAATGCACGAATAACGTTTTGCTGTTCTGTTGCGACATCATCAGAGATCATAAAAGAATTAGGAAGCACATCGTCTGGTGATGGTACTTGCTCATGCGAATTAAATTTAAAATATCTTATTCCATCTTTAACTAGATCGTGCATTACAGTTTGTAGAATAGTATATAGCGGCTGATAGAGTGACTTTGCGAAAACGTAAATATTCTCGAAGCGTACACCATTTACAGAAGTAATAAGTGTGAGTAAAAGATTTGTTTTCCCGCATCCCGACGGACCTGATATAATACATCGAACAGTAAAAGGAAACAACGTTCCATGACGTTTTCCTGTAGTTGTACTAGAACTAGGTAAGAGATGTGGTACAATGTCGGTAACAGTTAGCGTGTCTTGCTGCTTTATAATCTTCATGATAACTGAATCATAAAGTACGTAATAGTAATATATATATTAAACGAAACAAGAGGTAACGGTTAGTTTATGATTTGCTCTTGACTGGTAAAGTCGTGTCCAGCATGGTGAAACAATGATATCCAAACGACATGAAGAAGAAGAAGAAAGTAAAAACTGTTGGATGGAAAGATGTTATAAAGGCTGCGCAAAAAGCTATTCGAGGGGAATACAATCCTCGTGTAGCTATTACTAAAGCGTTACGCGCAGCAAGAGCGAGAATTTCTCCAAAGTGCAGAGCAATATTTAGTAAACGTGCACGAATTATTCCTGTACCAAAACGAGGAGGATTTCTTCCTGCGCTGTTTGCTGGCTTAGCAGCTTTAGGGTCATTGCTAGGTGGTGCTAGTGCTGTAGCGAGAACTGTCAAAGCTGTAGAAGAAGCGAAACAACAGTTGAAAGAGAGTGAACGTCATAACAAGACGATGGAGGCAATTGCGTTACGAGGCAAAGGTGTGAACATGAAGCTAGCGCCATACAAGAAAGGGCTTTCTCGAAAAACGTCTACTGAATGCACTGCCACATCGAGCTTTAACGCATGATGAAGTTTTTACGTTTGCTAAACAACTAGGAATTCATTATTTTCGAGGAGTGTATATGCGCGATCAACTACCAGCGCGCCCACGTGAACGTGAAAGTGCCGTAATTAACTTAGACGACAGTCGTGGACCTGGAACTCATTACGTTGCTTATGTAAAACGTAAATTTAAAGTATGGTATTTTGATAGCTATGGAGACTTACCTCCTCCTTTTGAGCTCATACGTTATTTCGGAAGCAGTGCAGACATTGTTTACAATAAAAACCGTGTGCAAAACTTTAATACACGCATGTGCGGACGATTATGTCTTATGTTCTTATATCAAACCCAGACAGTAGGGAAAGTGCATTAGTGTCTACGTGATGACGAACAGTGAAAGAACGTTTGCTGGACGTGGAGAAGGACCGAAACAACCGTCCATTTTAATCCACCAATCGAAATTGGTTATCAGCCGCATACCCCCTGTGGGTGGGGGCGGTAGAATAACACCCACGGCAACCCCTGCCTGTCGTAAGAGGCGACTAAAAGGGGCCCCAAGGACTCTGAATTTTGGAGCGTGGGTTCGCGACCACGGGGCTCTCAGCTGAGTCCTGGCATTGCTTCCACTTACTTGTGCCAGGCTCCTCACTTTCATCTATCCTATCTGACCTCTCTTGGTCAACTCTTGTTCTTTTCCGACCCCGACGCTATTAGGTTTGCGAGGGCTAGGGAGTCTTTCATTTTCACGCCCTTCGTGGCCCTTGTCTTCCTTTGGCCGATATCTTCATTTTTCGAAGTGTCGGACCCCTTCCATATTTCCCCTCTGATTAGTGTTATATAGAGGATGGTTGCCTAGTTGTACTTCCTCTTAAAACAATAATCACCACCAATCACCACCTATCAGCCGCATAGTAGCTGCCTCTGTGGATCCGTGGTAGAGTGTCGGCTTCTGGATCCCAAGATAGCGGGTTCAAACCCGGCAGAGGTAGTCGGATTTTTGAAGGGCGGAAGAAAGTCCATTCGACACTCCATGTCGTACGATGTCGGCATGTAAAAGATCTCTGGTGATACATTTGGTATTTACCCGACAAAATTAATTAAATCTCAGCCATAGACGCCCAAGAGAGATCTGGTTTACTCTAGGTCCGCTAGATGGCAGACAGAGTAAACCGGAACGTCGAAATTGACGAGCAAACAGCCAGATGGCGTCAAATCGAAATGTCTGCAAACGGTAGCTGAGGCCATACGATTATTATTATTAGCCGCAGTGTCTTGGACTAGTATCGTTTGAAAGCTACAATAAAATCTATAATGTGCGTGATGGTGTAAACAAGTTCTATTACGATGAGTATGTGCTAACACTACCCTCAGGTAGTTACACAGTAGACGATATTCACGACTATATTGAAAGTACGTTAATTGATCAGTTTGGGGAAGACAGTTTTAGTAATCATAATTACAAGTTCTCTATCACTATAAGCAACATTACACATAAATGTGTTATTGAATCATCATTTAAGATTGACTTCAAATCACAACCTGATTCGATTGGACCACTGCTTGGATTTTCATCGAGGGAACTCCTTCCGAACGTACGTTACGAGTCAGATCAACCTATAAAACTCTTCGATGATTATAATGTGAACATTACTTGTAATATTATTACAGACTTGAATAGTAATCTACAACCTTCACACGTCCTGCACGACTTTATTGTTACAGAGGAACGTGGATATACTATTTGTGAGAAACCAGCAGTAGTTCTTTATCATCCTGTGTCTGTAAAACACATTAGCAACATTACTCTTAGACTTGTAAATAAACATAATCAGCTTATGCATTTAGATCAGCACGCGTACGTAGCTTACAAACTACATCTTAAACCAGTATGAAAACCATCTATAAAACACGGTGTACATTCCGAAGGCATACTACATGTGTGCAGAGACTCATCTAGTTAACAGATACCCATAAGCAGATACTCCAAGATTTAGGATATACACTACTACAACAGAATGGAAGAAATGCTGGACATTACGAATACAGTAGAAAGTCGTGAAGGTGTAGTACGAAGTGAGCTTCATTCCTATCAACCTTTTACGTTTGGATTAAATAACAATGATGAAATTCATTTTATTATTAATCAACAAGATGTTTACACCTTACCACACGAAAGCTACCTCTATATTGAAGGACGACTAGAAAAGTCTGATGGAAGTGGACCAAGCACTTCACAACTAAACAACAATGCTCTAGCTTTTCTCTTTTCTGAAGCGCGATATGAAGTAAATAATGTTGAAATAGGTCGAACGAAGAATGTTGGTATTACAAGTGCAATGAAACTCTACCCTTCTTTCTGTGATGAAGAAAGTAATCTTTTGCGGATGGCTGGATGGTGTCCAAAAGCTACTAATAACTGGATGATTAATGAGGATGGAACTTTTACGGGTATGTTATCACTGAAACATAATTTTGGATTCGCAGAAGACTTTACACGTATTATAATCAACGCAAAACAAGAGCTTATTCTAATCCGTGATCGAAGTGATTACAATTCTCTTAAAGCAGTAGAAACACCAGTAGAATCGAAAATAACACTGCATCGTATACTGTGGCGGATTCCACATGTAACCTTATCTGATCGTGAAAAACTTCGATTGCTCAAGATTGTAGAAAATGATACACCATTACCTATACGTTTTAGAAGTTGGGAGCTGCATGAATATCCTGTGTTACCACCTACAAACAAGCATAGCTGGGTTGTTAAAACATCACGTTTTACTGAGAAGCCCTTGTACATTATTTTTGGATTTCAAACTAATCGTAAATTCAATCACGAAAAAGATAGCTCACTGTTTGATCACTGTAAATTAAGACACGTTAGACTATATCTCAACGGAATTACGTATCCCTACGAAAAAATACACATTAACTTTGAGAAAAATAAGTTTGGGATGCTCTATGACATGTTTTGTAAATTTCAATCATCGTATTATCAGAAAGAAGATCGTCCGCTATTTACACCTCAAGAATTTAAAAATAAAGCACCGATTGTAGTTATAGACTGCTCTTATCATGAAGAATCTATAAAAGAATCTCCAGTTGATATTCGTTTAGAATTTGAAACATCTGAAAACATTCCTGCTAACACAGCAGCCTATTGTCTTATTATTCATATGAGTGATGTTACTTACCATCCGCTAACGAATATTGTTACGAGACTATAAATAAGAATGGATCTTTATCATTTTCATTAGTGTGTGCTTCGACATCGTACGCTATGGAACAAAACTGTAAATGTGCATGCTGTTTGCATGCTCATACGCAACATCTTATTTATCTTACTCGAGCGAGTGAGGCTATTAAGATGTTCTATAAACATAGATCGTCGATGCCGAAACATCTTATTCAATACTTACCACCAGGATTTTTATATACGTACGCTGCCTCTTACGTACATAATTTTTGGGACATCCTTCCTCTACACAGTAAGATGTCGATCGAAGTAGCTTTATGCAGAACTTGTGAACGACATTACAAGCATTGAGGTGAAAATGGTGATGATGATTGGGATGGACCAAATCCGAGGATTGAACACTGTACACAGTGTATGAATGAACTTTCTCTAGTACCTCATGATGATGATGATTCCGAAAAGGAATAACAACAAGGTAAGAAGTATATGATCTTCTCTGTAAAGCATAACATACTTAGTATAATATATTTCTAAATGTTTTGTTTAATTTGAATGTTGCAGGAGGCATTTCAGAAGCATACGTCGTTAAGAAGCATACCAACGTTGTCAGCAGCAAAAACGAACACTGTTGTAGTACATTTGTAAATAAATATTTGATCACATTCAAAATATGTTGTACTTATTGCATTGCTTTTCACCGACTTACTCTTAAGAAAAACGATCAGGTCTAAACATGCACAATAACGTCATCACTGCAGCGCATGCAAACTCTTGTTTTTATGATGCATACTTATTGCACTCCTTTACACCGACTTACTCTTAAGAAAACGGACAAGTCTAAACATGCATGATGACGTCATCACTGCAGCACGTGCTTACTCTAGCTTTCCCCGATGCGTGATTAAACTTGTTCGAATTTACCGCCACCACATTTCAACTAAAAAGTGCAACAGCGAGGTAAGCGATGTAAGAGGGCGGTAGCTAAAGATGGCAGCACGGTGCTCTGTTGATTAAAGATGGCTGCTTGTCAAAAATATTTTTTCAAATTATCCGCCACCACATTTCAACTAAAGAGTGCAGCACTGAGGTTTGCGATGCAAGATGGCGGGTGACAGCTTGTCAAATAGATTTTTTTCAAAGGTAAGTAGCTAAAGAGGGCAGCACTAAGGTTATCAATGCAGGATGGTGGATTTTTCAAATTATCCGCCACCACATTTCAAAGGTAAGTAGCTGCGCTCTATAGATTAAAGATGGCGGATGACAGCTGTCAGAAAAGCACGTGGATTTGTTTATCTCGCGCTAGTGAGGTTAAGTTGGTAGCACTAAGGTTTAGGTCCGTTAAGATGGCAACACTGCGGATGACAGGTGATGAATTTACATCTACTACGATAAAGAGGGCAGCACGGTGCTCTCTGGATTAAAGATGGCGTTGTCAGCTGTCAAAAAAGCACGTGGCTGTCAAAAAACACGTGGATTTGTTTATCTCGCGCTATTTAGGTTAAGTTGGTACTACTGAGGTTTAGGCCCGTCAAGATGGCAGTACTGATGTTAGGGATGCGTTGTTGTCTGTCAAAAAGCACGTGGCTGTCAAAAAACACGTGGCTTTGTTTACCTCGCGCTAGTTAGGTTAAGTTGGTACCACTGAGGTTTAGGCCAGTCAAGATGGCAGCAGTGAGGTTAGTGATGCGTTGTTGTCGATGACAGCTGTCAAAAAGCACGTGGCTTTGTTTACAAATTCAAATCTCGCGCCAAAATTCAACTTTCCCGCCAAAATTCAAATTTCCCGCCAGAATTCAAATTCCCCGCGGGAGGAGGAGGAGGCGGCCGAACTCTCCCATTATACTACTTTTGCGTATCGTCATAACAGACTACCATTTGAAAAAACTCGTGTGGATAGACTGTATAATGAACTTCGTAATTTAGTGATATTGTGAAGTATAGGACTCATACACGAATACTTGTAGAACTGTGATAGTGAGAAGGAACATTACGAGATATTACGAGAGAGAGCCATTTATTTATTTCTTTGCTGTGAAAGTGAGCTATGATAAACTGTGCTTCGAACGAAAGTTATTTTTGACAATACGAACAGTGTGCAGTAAGTGTCGAGATGAACTGTGCCGGGAAATGTATTTTCTCGTTATCGTAATTTACGATAATAGACAGTGCTCCGACGTATTTCTCATCCAGTGAATGGTGATCATTTATGAGACAGTGATAATCACTTCTAACTGTGCAAAATCAGATGGTGCACATTTCAACCTAGTCGGTTGGACATTCTCGTGTTAAAGCCACTCTTTTAGTAACATGAGAAATCCTGACTCGAGACGAAGGAGATCGACGGAGACCGACGGAGACCGACGTAGATCGACGGAGATTTGATGCAGATCAACGTGGACTTGGTACTACGAGGGACAGTTCCAGGGATGTGGTGCTATGGAACATCGTAGTGTTTGCTGTCGGCTGAGTTCGAGATTGCTGCTGGCTGAGCATTATTCAACTGTTCGAGTTCAACAAGAAGGCGTATGTCAGGTGATATCAGTGCTTTATCCATTCAAAACATGATTCTAACTTTGAACAGAACTTTTATAAACAGTGTCGTTACTGTCAAAGAACAGTCAAGGCTCACTTACTGAATATTTTACTTGGAAAATTAACGTTTTACAATTCTTAAAGTAAAGACCGACTTTCAAATAACTGTGTGCTCTCGTAATGTCGTCTATTCTCATTTATTGGAACTATAAACTATCAATTGAGTGCTTCATTCGTAGTGGAAGTGTATCATAAGATCTCAATTTACAATATTTACGTAACATGTACAATAATTTACAAAAAAATAGGACAATACTCAGATCTTTGTACTAGAAGTTCAGATTTAATTTCAAATGCTACAAATTTGAGTTTGATGTGTTCTCAAGAAGGACTTACCAAATTTACATTATTTAATTTGTGTAGAAAGCGTAATCTGGAATCGCAAGTACCAATAGAAAAGATTTTGGGATTTCTTCTTTACTTACAATATGCTTTATTATTAATTTATGCCATGAAATTTATGATGGACACAAGTGATTGAGAAAAACATTATTCAGTTGAATTTTACTTGATCAACTTGATTTTTCGATATTCTGTTGTTGAAATTGGGATTTATTTTCTAGTAAATATTTATGATTCGGCGAAATAATAGGGTGACTTTCCAGAGATTGAATAAAGGAAAGATATATGATCTATTATTTCGGCTTGCAATCCTTTCTCTCTGTACCTTCTCCTAAGGACTAGGCACCCCTCAGAAAGAGCTCATACTCTTGAAATCAACTTTTCCTGGCACAGAGAGGAAATAAGGTATTAATGGAGCCCATCTTAAGGGGCCGCGAAAGGAGTACTAAATGAAGTTCATCTTAAGGGGCCGCGAAAGAAGGTATTAATGGCGGCCAAATTAAGGGGCCTCGAAAGGAGATATACTACGCTAGCAACAAATGCATAGCGACACTCCGTGTGTTGTAATAAACGAAGGCCAACTTAGGGACTTTGATAGGAACTGTGCTGTATATTATAGCACGAAAAAGCAGGATGTTGAATTAAGTTATACTTAAGCTTTACATGATAAACTGTAGCGTAACAACCTATTTTGAAAAGACGCAGGCATTATCAGATTACGCAGAGTCAATTACAATTTGATCCTCAAAATACATAATTAATTTTCAAGTCCATTATAAACGTTTGTCTGCAAGGAGAATATATTATCAGCAATGGAAGCTCTTCGTACTAGTATTAACGATCAAAATACAAAAATAGATCAATTGAATACAAAAATAGATCAATCTAATGCACAATGAAATGCTCAATCGAATATTCAAATCAAGGAATTAAGTACAAAAATAGATCAATCAAATGAAAGGGCTGATCAGGCTAACGACCAACTAGGTCAACAGATAAAAATCTCTCATAATAAAATGCAAGAGTTAACTCAACGTTTGATGAAGCACAAGCTTCTTTAGAGAAAATATTTGCAGAGGCAGATAAATCCTTTAATAATCGATTTGCTGAATCAACTGCTAAACTCGAACAAAGATTTCGTGAGGCAAATGCTAATTTAGAAAAGAGGCTCAAGGATTCCAGTGACAAAGTCGAATCCAAGTTAGGAGAAATAAAAACTCAATTCATATAGAATCTTGAAACAGTGAAGGAAGAGATTAAAGGTCAAGTTATTCAATCATTTGGTCAAGATCTCAAAAATGTTCAATCCCTTTTTGAGGAGTTAAAAGTACTTCAGCCCTAATTCCAAGAATCCCTAGGACACATTTTACAGGATCAAATAAAAATGGCACAAATCCAGAAGAGCCTTAGGGACTCGTTCAAATCGGATGTCAGCAAGCTCAATGCTGAAGTAGGATTTATGAAATCCACACAAGCCGAAAACGACAAGCGTTTCACGAATCAAATGGATAGCACCCACACACAACTCACCGCCTTCTGTAAAGATGTTCAAGCTTTGAAAACTGATGTAAAATCTGAAATTAAAACTCTTGATAACACATTTCAGACAAAAGTAGACACCCTTGCAGAAAAAGTCTCTTCGATTATGTTAAGAGAAAACTCATCATTTATCTCCAGTCCAGGTACATCTAGAGAATCAGTTAACACCACTACACTAATTAAAATTCAAGACGACAAACCAACTAAATTTTCGGATAGAGATGAGTATACTGCTAGGGAATTTCTTCAAAATGATGGGATTTCTTTCAAGAAAATCGCATAGGACAAGATAGGCAATTACGCACTGTATCTACATTTCCGGAAGCCTTTAAGAACAATTTCAAGACCTATGATGATTTAAAAAAGGCATTATTAAATCGTTTTCGGGACACGGAGACACAGCATCTCGTGAAAATGCAGTTGTATTCGCGGAAATACAATACATCAGTAAATACATTTAGATTCTCAGGTTATTGTTTGTTGCAATTGAAAAGGTTGCAGTATCTGGATCCTCCACTACAGGTCCCAGAATTTATCTAAATAATGACACTTCAATTTCCGTCCCATGTACAGGAAATATTAGTTGCAGCAAACATCCAAACACTTGAACAGTTTGATGCTATATTGAGACGACTAGACACGGCTAATACGCAGTCAACTCCAAAACTTAAAGGGGTATCCTGTAATTCAGCCGAGGTTCAGACTACGGATCAGGACACAACACCGAGGGAAAACATTGTAAATAATTCACGTACTCCTACCAGGTTTAGGAAAATTCAAAGACAACCGGACCAGCGACAGCCTACGTACAGGACGAGACCACCGTGGAGAAAACCGGAGATAACTTCCGAAGAAGCCAGAAGTGCTCGGAGGGAAGATCTTGAAAATAGATGGAAAGAAACCAGAGAATACATTCGAGACACAAACAGAACTAATGAGGACTTAAGAGCCACATCATTAGAACATCAAAACCATGTGAGAATTCAAGAAGAAACTGACAAAGACCTCAGATCGACCGGCGCTATTAAAAACTCAAATCAACTAAATTGGAGATTGTCTGAAAACGAAGAAGGGGACGATCATCTAGTTATTTGTTCTATAGAAGTACAGTACTGGCGCACTGATGATTCTGAATTATTATTTGTAGACGAACCTCAGTATAGGCCCATAATTAAGAGATCATTGCCTGTCATATCTATAAGAATCGGAAACCTTAATGTGATGAATTTGGTTGACTCTGGCGCGCAAGCTTCGCTTATTTCGGACAAACTTATAGATTGTTTGGGGAAAGACACTGTCTTACTAATGCCTATAGCTCAACTAAAGGTTCGAGGTGTGGTATCTGATCGCAACATTAAGTGTAAACTACAAGCATTCATACTTTTCGAACTTTTTTTCTTGTCATTTCACGTCTCAATTTCAATGTTATCTTGGGATCTGACTTCATGATCAAGTATAAGGGAACTATAAATTACAAATCGAATCTTGTCAGTTTAAGCAATGCTGAGACTGTAGAATTGCAGCTGGTGGATCGTTATTATGTGGAAATTCGTGAAGAGGGATCCCCTGCTGAAGAACCCGCTAGCGACATGGATAAGCCCGCTGAATGCGAGGATGCGCCAGCCACCGTAAAGCTATTGAAAATGGGAAGCCCTGGAATGGACGAGGACATGCCCGTATTTGATGAATGTTCCGTTGTCGGCGCTTCTTTATTAGGATCCCTAACCAGTGCATTTGAAGAGCCAGAACTCGAAGCAAAGCTTGATGAGAAACCAGGGGAAATTCAAGGTTTTGAGTATCACCTCCACGTTAATGATAGTTATCCTTATAAACGGAAATCATATCCCGTTCCTGAAAAATATCGAGACGAGGCAAGAGCATTGATTAGTCAGATGAAGAATGATGGCATAATTCCGCCATGTGTCACCACATATATCATCCCATTGGCAATAGTCCGAAAGCCTAATGGTTCCATAAGGCTGTGGTTAGACGCTCGTGTCCTCAATGAAAGACTCGATTAGAGTATGACTGTCCTCCTCTTCTAAAAGATATTAGAGGGCGCTTCAATGGAATAAAACTACAGTTGTTTAGACGGTACTTCTTTTTATTACCACATTAATTTAGATGCTGAGAGCCGTTTATTTACTGGATTCCTATTCGATAATGTCACGTATGTTTTTAATCGGCTTCCCTTCGGCGTAAAGATCTCGGGAGCTGTACTCATTAGAGCATTGGAGAGGCAGCATTCTGAGGAGGTCAAAGCTATAATTACCATTTATGTGGATGACATCTTAATAGTCTCCGACACTTTCGAACAACATGTAAAGGATGTAAATTTGGTGTTGCAAGAATTAGAAAGTAAAAATTTTAAGATTAACGCCGACAAGAGTTCTGTCCTTTTCTTAGGCCATGTAATTAGCGGTAGCGGAATTCAACCCAACCGCGCTAAAATACAGTGTATTACTGAATATCCGAGACCTGTACGGATCAAACAGGTAAGACAATTTTTGGGTCTTTGGCTATTTTTCGCCCAACATTTTCTGAGATACACAGAGACAGTGGCACCTCTGCAACAATTGTTGACTAAAAACAACCGTTGGAAATGAACGGATGAATGCGAGGTGGCCTTTAATCAGACAAAGGACATGTTAAGAAATTATGTGAAACTTGTCTACACTAACTTTTCACGGCCCTTTTTCATCGAGTATGATGAAGGTGCCGATTTTCCACGCATCGCTCGATGCACCGCTGGTATTGGAGCAGTCCTATATCGAATTGATCCGGATCAGCAAGAACATAAACGTTTCATGTCTTTTACAAGTCGGAAGCTGCGCTCACATGAACGATCATATATCGTCACTGAATTAGAGGCTCTGGCAATAGTTTTCTCGCTTCAGTGCTGGAAAAATAATCATTTATGGTTTTCCGATAACTCTGTTTACGGACCATAAAGCTCTGACTTTTATCATGCCATCGGATCTGACCAATGAGATGTTGATTAGATGAGCTCTGTTTATTCAACAGTTTAACTTAACTGTAAAACATAAACCTGGTAAGAGAAACTTGTTGGCTGATGCCCTAAGTCGGAACTAACAGAAATAATTTCGTTCCATCCGATTGAGTTACTCGGTGATGCTGATGAGGAGTTCTTACGGAAGATGCGCTATCTGCCACAAATGCAGCGAAGAGACGAGAAAAGCAGAAGGCTTATTCGGTATTTCGAGGGATCCATTTCTATAACTGGTGCCGATTTTCCACGCATCGCTCGTTTAGCCGAGAACTTCTGCTTCGGAAATGGGTCACTTTTGAAATTTATTGATAGCAGCAAAAACAAGTGTCGCATCTATGCACCGCCTAAAATCCGCAGTGCTATAGTGTGGTATTGTCATTCAATGTCGGGACATGCCGGCACCGATAAGGTCGTCGCTGTAATCACGGAGAAAATCACATGGGAATACATTTGGAAGGATGTCTGAAGGATTCTAAGGTCTTGTGATTTATGCCAGAGGATAAAACCCAATAGTGCTTTACTACGGGAATTTTCCAGACCTCTGATCCCAGAGAAGCCAGGGTAAATTATGGCTTTAGATCTGTATGTTCCTCTCCATAAAGCGACCAGGGGGAAACATAAATGTAATTGTAGTGATCGACGTGTTCTCTAAGTACACGATGTTATCGCCGATACAGAAGACAAATGCTGGTAGTATCTTCAGGCGACTACGGAAGAATATCTTTCTGGAGATGGTACGTCCTGATTATCTTTTTTGCTAGTTGTTTAACGTCGCACCGACACAGATAGGTCATACGGCGACGATGGGACAGGAATAGGCTAGGAGTGGGAGAGAAGCGACCGTGGCCTTACTTAAGGCACAGCCCCACCATTTGCCTGGTGTGAAAATGGGAAACCACGGAAAACCATTTTCAGGGCTGCCGACAGTGGGGTTCGAACCTACTATCTCCCGAATACTGGATACTGGCCGCACTTATGCGACTGCAGCTATCGAGCTCGGTTGATTATCTTCTAACTGATCATGGAACGCAATTTAAATGCGCACAATTTCAGCAAGCCTTGGAAGACATGGGAATTCGTCACATCATGATTTCCATCAGGCATCCTGAAGCAAATCCAGCGGAACGTGTTATGCGCGAGTTAGCCAAGTTCTGCAGGATCTACTGCAGTGACAGGCATTGGAAGTGCTTTGAAGTCCTACCTGTCATGCAGCAAATATTGAACTCAACCATCCACGAATCCACAAGTGACTTTCCCATGGTTTTGCATCGTGGGATAACGCCCGTACTCCCGAGGGATAACTTGCTGCAGATCTCTCCGGATAATGTCGTTCCTCAGGAAGAGAAAATTGAGAATGCGTTAAGACGGTTAAGGCATGTCGCCACCATCAGGGAACATTGCCAGCGCAATCGAAGATTCAGACAACCCCTTCAACAGGGAGACCTAGTATTAATTCGCAAGCCTGCTATTTATAACCCTGAACAGAGAATATATGCAAACTTCTGCCCTTTATTTATAGGCCCATACAAAGTAGAGACTGTTCTTAAAAATGGAGCATACCAGGTCGCGAAACTGGATGGAACCTTAGAAGGAATTCATAATGCCTATAACCTCAAGAAATATGTTCCACGAGAAGAGTAGGCAATTGAGATAAAACAATCCTTCGAATTTTCTTAATTCGGGGAGGGAGGATTATGTACCAGAAATTGTTCCAGCCCGGTACATTGTTTTATAATTGCCGGAATATATGGAAAAGGGACGGCGATAATATGTGTTAGTATGCCCGACATCTTGTGCGGGCGCGATAAGAAGCTCCACGTCACGAGCAATGAACCTGCGGGTGGCGTCACTGCCACGTGTTATACGCCTTTCTCTCGAATGAACTGGAAGGAAAATTTCTAACTTTTTTAGCCGATAAAGACACAGAAATGAGACATACATCATCGTGCAGCTTTTGTTCTAAACTTAAACACATGTCAGTTTCAATACAATCCAACAAGGCTTTCCAGAGATATAAGTGAGAAAGGAATTACACTTCCCCAGTGGGTCGTGCGGAATATAAGCAGCGGATCAGACCGTGGTAATTCAGTTCGCATTCTACACAGCTGCCTCGCATGTCATGCTGCACGCGACGAGTCGAACTCAGTCTTCATACTGCCGGACATCGTAATACTTAGATAATTTCGACAGCAAGTTGATACTTAGTTTCTGTGAATACCAGTGAGTAACTTATAAATTGTGGGACTTGCAATTCGTAAGACATCCAAACTTTAGAAATTAACGTGTGTACAACATCGGAGTCATAACACTTGTAATATTTCGCCAATATTTGAACTTAACATATATCTCAATTTTCGTGTGAATAACTGTAACAAACTTGAAGTTAGCACGGATACGGTAAATTGTAATGGTCTTGGACTGTTTCAACTTAAAATATCATGAGTGTAGGTTGCAACACGCTGACTATTTTGAGTATTATTAAAGCCTACAACACTTTATTTTGTGCCGAAAGACTGTTCACGTATCGTCATAACAGACTACCATTTGAAAAAACTCGTGTGGATAGACTGTATAATGAACTTCGTAATTTAGTGATATTGTGAAGTATAGGACTCATACACGAATACTTGTAGAACTGTGATAGTGAGAAGGAACATTACGAGATATTACGAGAGAGAGCCATTTATTTATTTCTTTGCTGTGAAAGTGAGCCATGATAAACTGTGCTTCGAACGAAAGTTATTTTTGACAATACGAACAGTGTGCAGTAAGTGTCGAGATGAACTGTGCCGGGAAGTGTATTTTCTCGTTATCGTAATTTACGATAATAGACAGTGCTCCGACGTATTTCTCATCCAGTGAATGGTGATCATTTATGAGACAGTGATAATCACTTCTAACTGTGCAAAATCAGATGGTGCACATTTCAACCTAGTCGGTTGGACATTCTCGTGTTAAAGCCACTCTTTTAGTAACATGAGAAATCCTGACTCGAGACGAAGGAGATCGACGGAGACCGACGGAGACCGACGTAGATCGACGGAGATTTGATGCAGATCAACGTGGACTTGGTACTACGAGGGACAGTTCCAGGGATGTGGTGCTATGGAACATCGTAGTGTTTGCTGTCGGCTGAGTTCGAGATTGCTGCTGGCTGAGCATTATTCAACTGTTCGAGTTCAACAAGAAGGCGTATGTCAGGTGATATCAGTGCTTTATCCATTCAAAACATGATTCTAACTTTGAACAGAACTTTTATAAACAGTGTCGTTACTGTCAAAGAACAGTCAAGGCTCACTTACTGAATATTTTACTTGGAAAATTAACGTTTTACAATTCTTAAAGTAAAGACCGACTTTCAAATAACTGTGTGCTCTCGTAATGTCGTCTATTCTCATTTATTGGAACTATAAACTATCAATTGAGTGCTTCATTCGTAGTGGAAGTGTATCATAAGATCTCAATTTACAATATTTACGTAAAATGTACAATCATTTACAAAAAAATATGACAATACTCAGAACTTTGTACTAGAAGTTCAGATTTATTTTTAAATGCTTCATATTTGATTCTGATGTGTTCACAAGAAGGAATTACCGAATTTACATTATTTAATTTGTGTAGAAAGCGTAATCTGTAATCGCAAGTACCAATAGAAAAGATTTTAGGATTTCTTCTTTACTTACAATATGCTTTATTATTAATTTATGCTATGAAAGTTATGATGGACACAAGTGATTGAGAAAGACATTATTCAGTTGAATTTTACTTGATCAACTTGATTTTTCGATATTCTGTTGTTGAAATTGGGACTTATTTTCTAGTAAATATTTATGATTCGGCGAAATAATAGGGTGACCTTCCAGAGATTGAATAAAGGAAAGATATATGATCTATTATTTCGCCTTGCAATCCTCTCTTTCTGTACCTTCTCCTAAGGACTAGGCACCCCTCAGAAAGAGCTCATGCTCTTGAAATCAACTTTTCCTGGTACAATATACTGTATATATATGTCATTGTACGTGTGTATGTATGTGTGTACGTATTACATATTCTTCTAAACCGTACGAGCCGACTAAAAGGGGCTACATTGGCTCTGAACTTTGGAGCGTGGGTTGGCGACCACGGCGGCCTTAGCTGAGTCCTGGCATTGCTTCCACTTACTTTTGTGTCAGGCTCCTCCCTTTCTTCTATCCTATCTGATCTCTCTTGGTCAACTCTTTTCTTTTCCGACCCCGACGGTATTACGTATGGAGGCCTAGGGAGTCTTTCATTTTCACGCCCTTCGCGGCTCTTGTCTTCGTTTGGCCGATATCTTGATTTTTCGAAGTGTCGGATCCCTTACATTTTTTCCCTCTGATTAATGTTAAATAGAGGATGGTTGCCTAGTTGTCCTTCCTCTTAAAACAATAATCACCACCACCTCTTTCTAAACCACTGCAGCGATATCCACCATACTTGTTACACTTACGACTTAGTATCAGGAGTCAAACCGCGTTGGGGTAAGACACCCCAAGTACACTTAAGGGCGGGGGGGCAATGGGTGACATATACAAATATTGAAAAATAGTGTCGAATCCATACTTTTCGGATTCGCTGAGATGAATAGTGATACTTCGGAATTTTCGGAAGTCCAAATTCAGCCCACTTTTTGTTGGGGCGGGGGCGAGGTGGGAATGATATATCAAAATAACCGATAATAGTGTCGAAACCACCCTTTTCGTGGTCGCTGAGATGAATAGAGACATTCCAGAATTTTATAAACCAAGTTCAGCCCCCTTTCGGAGGGGGGGGGGTAGGGAGGACAGATGTACAAAAATAATCGAAAATACCATCGAATCCATAGTCTTCGCTGTCATTGAGATGAATAGAGACACTCCGGATTTCTTAAAAGTCGAAGTTCAGCTCCCTTTGGGCTGAGGGATACATAAATGGATCGAAAATAGTGTCGAATCCACAGTTTTCGTCCCCCTGTGGGTGGGGGCTGTAGAATAACCCCCATGGTATCCCCTTCCTCTCATAAGAGGCGACTAACAGGGTCCTCAGGGGCTCTGAAATTTGGAGCGTGGGTTGATGACCACGGGGCCCTCAGCTGAGTTATGGCATTGCTTCCACTTACTTGTACCAGGCTCCTCACTTTCATCTATTCTATCCGACCTCCCTTGGTCAATTCTTGTTCTTTTCAGACCCCGGCGGTATTACGTATGGAGACCTAGGGAATCTTTCATTTTCACGACCTTCGTGGCCCTTGTCTTCCTTTGGCCGATACCTTCATTTTTCGAAGTGTAGAATTACTTCCATTTTTCTCTCTGATTAGTGTTATATAGAGGATGGTTGCCCAGTTGTACTTCATCTTAAAATAATAATCACCACCACCACCACCCCCACCAAAGTTTTCGGGGTCGCTGAGATGAATAATTACACTCCGGTTGTCGTTTAAGTCCAAGGTGATCTCCAATTTGAATGCGGTTGAGAAGGAGTGAAGAAAGAAAATATCCAAATGACCGAGATTAAGGATGTCTGTGTGTACGTTCCAATATAACTGTCAGCTGAACTTGGTACAAATATTACCTACTATCTGGAAAAAGAATACTGTGGGGGAAAGACACCCCTAGAAGCTTTAGATAAGGGGATGAAATATAATTATGACTAAAAGAGACCGATATTAGTGTTGAATCCGTACTTTTCGGAACTACGGGAGCGATTTCAAACAAACTTGGTCACTTATGACTTATTATCAGGAGACAAAGTGCATTGAGCACACCTACGAGAGGTTGAGATGTAGAAATAATCGAAAATAGTGTCGAATCCATTCTCTTCGGGGTCGCTGAGATGAATAATTACGCTCCGAATTCTTTAGAAGTCCAAGTTCTGCCTCATTTCGCATAGCGGTGAGAAGAAGTGAAAAACAAAATTTTCAAAATGACCGAGATAATGGACTTATAAGTTCATATTCCAGCATAACTCTCAACGAAAATTGCACCTGCTGTCTGGAAAAAATACCTTTGGGGTAAGAAACCCCTAGCCCCTAAAGTAGAGATGAAATGTAAACATTAACCGAACACGACCGATGTCTGTCTCTAATCCATAGTTTTCTGGATCGCTGAGATGAACTGTGACAATCTGGATGCCGTTTAAGGTAAAGTTTAGTCCTAATCGGCAGGCGGGTGAGAACTGGAAAGGAAAAGAAAATGTCCAAAAGGACACAGTTTAAAGACGTATGTGTGTATGTTCTAGCATACCTCTCAACCAAACTTGGTATACACATGGCTAACTATATAGAAAACATTACTGTGGGGGTTAGATACACCTAGCACCCCTGGGGTGATATTAGAAAGTTGCAGAGCGAAGACGCAAGTGTAACGGCACTTGGCTTTTGTATGTATCGTAGTTTGTTAAGAATAGTATTTATTTTGCAACAGGCCTTGACCTGATTGCCGTTCGTATGTATGTATTTAACATTTTTGTAATAAAAGACAGCACGGAGGGAGGGAACCCTCGCTGCCTCTCTCGCGGCTAAGCGCCTGTGCTGCCTTCTATACAAGCGATCGTACCCGGCTCTTCAAAAGCCGGGGTAGAAGGCAGCTCGAGGTCAGTTGGTCGCGGGAGAGGTTCAGCAACACTCGTTAATGGCAGTACCTAAGTGTTACAACAAATATTCCATTTTTCCATTAGGCTGTTACGAAATTCAAGATGATTACACAAAATAATTTTGTTTTACAGAACATCAGTTCATATACAGTTGCTTCTTACCTGGACGGAAACAGCTCTACTGGACCGTCAAAATCTTACAGTGCGGTTAGGTGCTTGTACCTAAACAGCAGGAGTATCCGAAATAAACTTGAGGAAATAAAAATTCTGTTCCACATTATAGGCCAGGTAGATATATTGGTTGTGACAGAAAAAGTGAGGAGGCGAAATACTTTAATATACCAAATTATAGAAGCATCTTTTCGCACAGAGACGGCAAAACTGGAGGTGGCTTAGGTATTTACATTTCGCACTGTTGGAAAGTAAATGTGAAAATGAATTGTGGACTTGTTCATAGCTTGATATGGGTTGCAATTTATAGGGATAAATTTAGAGGTAATAAATATAAAAGTATTGATTTAATTGCAGGGTATAACCCAGATAGGATTAATGCCACACCATTTCTAGCATCTCTCGAAAATTTTCTTAGTAAAACCACTAACAATTTATGCCAATTTTTTGGCGACACGAATATTGATATCTTAACTAGTGACCAACTAAAAAGAAAATACATGAAACTGCTTTCTTGCTATAATTTCAAGCAATGCAATAATGTACATCCAACACGAATATGTGATACCACAAGCACTTTAATAGATCATGTGTCTATAAATAATTCTGGAATATATTATTATTTATCAAATAAATGACCGTAATATATTAATATTTGATATTCTTTTACCAAATTCCAAATCTCCATCACCATCGTTTGAACTGAAAAGGCTGAAAGCAACTAATGTAGAACGAAAAGATGGTAGACCTGAAAGTAGTAATATCACTGAACATAACACAAAAGTCATAAACAACACTACTAGTAGAATTGACATAATATATAATTCCTTTATTGACCAACTACCGCTTAGTACACAAAGACAGAAAGCACAATGTCATCGAACACAAAGAACTGATAGCTCGCCAAAGATATCTTCTGAACTTAAACGACGTGACATTTTACATGCAAAACTTAAAAATCCCACCATAAAGAAAAACATCAGTCTCAATCAGGAATACCGCAAGTGTAAAAACAATGTAACAAATTTAAAAAGGAGCATAAAAACAAATATTACTCTGAAAAATTTAGAATTAAAAAAGAACCCAAAGGAAACGTGAAAAATAATCAACGAAATGATACATAACAGAAAAACAACAAAAGGCGATAATTGTACATCTCTAGAAATAGATAACAAGATCATTATAGACAGTCAGGAAATATGTGAATAATTAAATATATATTTTACAAATATTGCTAAAACCCTGGCTTCAGGAATCCTTCCCCAGAGCACTGAAACACTTGGGGTTCCTAGTTACTTGAACTCATTTTACCTATATCCAACTGATGAAACAGAAGTAAGATCTATAGTATCAAACTTAAAAAACAAGAGCCCCAGGGGCTCTGAACTTTGGAGCGTGGGTTGGCGACCACGGGGCCCTCAGCTAAGTCCTGGCATTGCTTCCACTTACTTGTGCCAGGCTCCTCACTTTCATCTACCATATCCGACCTCCCTTGGTCAACTCTTGTTCTTTTCCGAACCCGGCGCTATTAGGTTTGCGAGGGCTAGGGAGTCTTTCACTTTCACGTCCTTCGTGGCCCTCGTCTTTCTTTGACCGACATCTTCATTTTTCGAAGTGTCGAATCCCTTCCGTCTTTCTCTCTGATTAGTGTTGTATAGAGGATGGTTGCCTAGTTGTACTTCCTCTTTAAACAATAATCACCACCACCACCTTAAAAAACAAGAGTAGCTGTGGGCAGGATGGTATAACTGCCAACTTTCTACAAGAATTCAAGGATTCCTTAAGCGGGATGCTAACGGAGATCATTAACGAATCCTTGGCATCTGGTACATTACCTTGTGAGCTAAAAGTAGCTAAAGTAACTCCTGTCTTTAAGGGCGGGGATGTGAGCAATCCTTGTAACTATAGGCCTATCTGCATTCTCTCCATAATCTCCAAAATATTAGAAACTATTGTTAAAAAGAGACTTCTCACTTTCTTAAAAAAAATTATTTTACAATGCACAATATGGCTGTCGTGAGAACTCTAACACTGAAATAGCAACCGTAGACCTCATAAATCTGCAGCAAGAGTCAATAGATTTTAATAATTTTGCTGGTGGGTTGTTTATAGATCTAAAGAAGGCCTTTGATACAGTGGACCATGAAAGACTGTTAGCTAAATCAGAGAGAGCAGGAGTTCGTGGTGTTGCTTTGAAGTGGTTTGATAATTATCTGTCTGATAGAAAACAGTATGTAGTGCTGAATAACTGTAGGAGCTCAGCAATTAGGGTAACACATGGCTTTCCACAGGGGTCGGTATTAGGGCCGATATGCTTTGTAGTCTATATCAACGACATCGCAACTTGCCATTTGAAAGGACGTATCTCCCTATATGCCGACGACACAAACATGTTCTACACTGGTTGCAATATAGACTCCATTGTTAAAGATATGCAGGAAGACCTTAATACTCAGTGCTTTTGGTTTCAAGCAAATAAATTAACAATTAATGTGCAAAAACTAATTAAATGATAATGACAAAACAAGCTCAGAATGAAATCCCACACAGTAAAATATAAATGCAGATTACTGAAATAAAACCAATTGGTACTGTCAAATATCTTAGGTTGGTAATTGATAGGAACTTGAACTGGACAGACCATGTTGAATACATTACTGAAACGATCACACATGTTGCAGCAATTTTAAATAAACTTAGTTATCTTATCCCACAACATCTTCTAAAACAGATCTACTACTCTAAACTTCATAGTCACCTACAATATTTGAATGTAATCTGGATGCGCTGTAAGAAGTGAAACATGCTAATATGGCATGTTCATTAAATTGATGTTTTCTATATTGCAAAGAACTTGTGTCAGCCTCACCTCAATTGACTTATGTATTTCCATGATTGTACCCCAGAGGGCAGCTCCCTCGGTCGTGTGCACGGAGGATCGTTCTTTCGGCGAGACCATTGTCTTATCTCTTTGGAGTGAATCTTTCCATTGTTATGAGTGCTGAATGTAAAGATGGAGCCCTCGGAGATTGGAGCGGCGTTCTTATGTTATAAATAGGTTTATAACAGATTCAAACATGACCCATATTACCTTGCTTCTTATTATTTAAATTACTGATATGGCAGTTACGTTAATCTTTATTTTAACCATGCTCTTACGGTGTTTGTAAGGCATTCTTCACCATCATGCATAGCTGATTGATATGCGTCCTTGTACTCAGAGCGAGAATGGGTTGTGTGTCTGTTGTTGACGTGGTAGCATTGTGTTCGTGGTTGGGTCTCTGATTGATTTATTTTGGTGCACTGCATTGTAAAATACTTTGCCATCGTATGAATGTATGCTCTGTGTCTCGGCTCGGAGATCTATTTCGGGTCGTACGGAGTGCATAAGTGACGGGCTTATGCGTGACCGTTAGGTCATTAATATGTTGCTGCTAATTGCCTGAGCTGTGCACGCTATCCCTAACATATGTGAGACCCCATATTTGTAATCAGGTGAGTCAGATTATACGAGCTTGTGTTCAACTTATTTGCTGGTGCAACTGCTCGTATCATTTGAAGATGCTGGCAGTGTGTATGTGTTTGTTTGCGTGTGTGGGCGTGTGAAAGGGGAGTAAGGATGACATATCGATCAGTTTATTAAATATTTTAATCTTTTCTGGACCTCATGCTTGTCGTGGGTAGGGTTATTCTTGTTTTGCCTTGGTGTCCATCATGGCCGTTTGTTGACATGGAGGCCGCCATGTACTTTATTTTCATTCGGGCTATACGAATGCCTGTGCTTCTCTATGGTTTTGAACTTTAATTCTTTATTTCAGAGATCCTGCTCTCTGTGCTAAGATGTGATCTTGCGTGTTTGTTTATGTTTCTATGGGTTTATTGTTTACTATTCTTTTCTGCTCCTCGTTGCGTGGGGAATTATGATGTGTAGTAATTGTTGAGAGGATGTAGAAATAATAATAGACGCGTGGGCTTGGAGTTTCATTATTCTCGCTGAAAGAATGATTGAATTAATCCGTGTAGATTGTATTTACACCATAGTATTATTTTGCAAAATTACTGTTGAAAAGGCGAGTGCGTTTTATTAATAATTTCAACCTGGTGTTTTGGAAAGAAAATATGTTGTCACACATCACTGAAATGATCTCCTGTAGGATGGGTATTGAACGTGTATGTATTATCTCTTTTGATTGCTGGCTTCATTTCTTATTTGTTCCTTTTTGGAATTTTTCTATTATTTTCAATAAACCCTCATTTGAATTTAATTCGCTTTTACTGTTAGTAGTCTTAGTATTTATCCTATACTGCGTTGAAATCAGGGACATTTCCAGGTCAGGGCTGTGTCATTAGCCTTTCCTAGTCGAGGTCCACGCCTCGAGTCTCCCGTTGTGCGTACCATAATATGTCTGATATTATCTGAAAAGGGAGGGGTTTGGTTCAGAAGTCTGACTTGAATGAACTAATGGTAGTACAAAATAGAGCAGTTAGAAATATACTTAATCTTCCCTACTTAACGCCAATAAAATATCTATACCTAAGTGCTAAAATAATACCCCTAAGCAGGAGTACAGAATTCAATACAGCTGTACTCATGTATAAGATAAAACATAAATTTATACACCACAATACTACATATACTCTGATTTCTGACAACCATCCATATAGTACTAGGCTCGCAAATGACTTTGCCTTATACAATGTTCGTTCTTATAAATATGGTACAAACAGCTTGAAGTTCTCTGCAATCCAATTATTCAATAACATCCCTGTGGAGGTAAAAACAGCACCAACTTTGGCAAAATTCAAACAAAGAGTCAAGCATTATTTTTGGGAAAGGTACAGTGCTGTTTAAATCAAAATATCAGTTATCATTTAAGTAATTCTCCCAAACAATCTTGCAAACAGTCCGGAACTATTCTTGTACCTTTGCAACTTTTATGTTATGTAATTGTAAATAATCTGAAATCTATTCTTGTACTTCTGCAACTCTTATGTCATGTACATGGAAATACTCTGTAATCTATTCTTGTACCTTTGCAACTTTCATGTTATTTAAATGTAAATACAGTCAGAAATAATTCTCCATAATCCTCATATTGATGATGTACATCTTTTATATATTGTATGTGTTTATATGCTCAACCGTTTACTAATAATCTTTATACACAAACTATACTTTGATATGTAAGTGCCCGCCAGTATGTAACGTCCTGTTCAATTCCTATGCAGGAGCCTGCTGGGTCGTTGGAATTAACTGAAATAAATGAATGAATGTAAATATATCGGATATTATGCATATACTGTATGTGGGTACGTTCCAGAATTGCTCTCAACGAAACTTGATACACATTATGACTTACCATCTTAGAAAAAATCTATGGAGATGAAAAATCACAGCCTCCGCAGGGGGTGGGGAATGAGAGGAGCTGACGTGCAAAACTAATGGAAAATAACCAAAATTAATGTCGAAGTCCATTGTTTATGTGTCTCTGATACGAACTGTAACGCCCTTGATACCGTTTAAGTCCACGTTCAGTCGGCCCTAAGAGCTCTGAACTTTGGAGCGTGGGTTGGCGACCACGGGGCCCTTAGCTGAGTCCTGGCATTGCTTCCACTTACTTGTACTTGGTTGCCTAGTTGTACTTCCTCTTAAAACAATAATCACCACCACCACCACCACGTTCAGTCTCCATTGAGACAGGAGCTGAGAAGGGCTTAAAAGTATTGTACCAGGAAACGTTCGGGGTGTAGGGCATGAGAAGGATCTCAGGTAGTGGAAGTTGATTTTGGAGCCGGTACAGAGCAGGATAGAATCGCAGGGCGAATAATAGATGGTTATACCTTTTCCAAACAATTTATTAATAATGTTAAATGATTCATCACCCTGCAATATCAATACAGGACTCAGATATTTTGTTGAAATCAAAAATGTTAACGTAAATCCTCTTGAATTCAGTTAGTGAAAATAAATAAATCTCACAGATCGTATAGTCTTTTGTGAAAACACGAAGTGTCAGTTCTTCACCTAAAGTCTTTCTAAGTATTAATTCTTGAAATGAACACACACTTATAATTGAAAATTGAAATAAGAATTTGAATTCCTGTTGAAAGTTTCTCAGTTTGTTAGCCTTGAAATGTAGAACACTTTAAAATCCTAGAGCTTTTCTATGTAAAATAAATTTATCGTTAAAAGATGAATTTTGAGAAATGGTGAAAAACTACGAAATATCGTCACACGCAGCACTGAGTAAACCACTGTTCAAGATTGATAAGAAAAAGTCAATCAGTTTGTGACTACTCACTTAATAAAGAAAATTTGGCTTACAAATATTGATGGCAATCTGGAACATTCTGCGGGGTGCGGACGAAGACTCGAACACGATGTTCCACGAAGAAACCACGTTGACGTCCCACAATGGGTACCATAGATGAGATGATGTTGAAGGTAGCTGGAAGTAGTATAATTGGATGGCTCGGGCGCCGCCTCCGCCTCAGGGCTCCCAGGGGCCCCTCCGCCTCAGCCTCACGGGAGGCCCTTCCAGAGGCCCCCTCCGCCTCCGCCTCACGGGGGGCCCACCCAGAGGCCTCCTCCGCCTCCGCCTCCGCCACCGCCTGCCGAGGGGCCTTTCCAGAGGCCTCCTCCGCCTCCCGCGGGAAATTTGAATTTGTAAACAAAGCCACGTGCTTTTTGACAGCTGTCATCGACAACAAAAAATCGCTAACCTCACTGCTGCCATCTTGACGGACCTAAACCTCAGTGGTACCAACTTAACCTAACTAGCGCGAGATTTGAAATGGTACAAAAATCCACGTGTTTTTGACAGCCACGTGCTTTTAGACAGACAACAACGCATCGCTAACCTCAGTACTGCCATCTTGACGGGCCTAAACCTCAGTAGTACCAACTTAACCTAACTAGCGCGAGATTTGAATAGGTAAACAAATCCACGTGCTTTTTTGACAGCTGTCACCCGCCATCTTTAAACCACAGAGCACTGTGCTGCCCTCTTCATCGCAGAAGCTGCAAATTCGTCACCTGTCATCCGCAGTGCTGCCATCTTAACGGGCCTAAACCTTAGTGCTACCAACTTAACCTCACTAGCGCGAGATAAACAAATCCACGTGCTTTTTTGACAGCTGACATCCGCCATCTTTTATCAACAGAGCGCAGTGCTGCCCTCTTTAGCTACTTACCTTTGAAATGTGGTGGCGGATAATTTGAAAAATGCTTTTTGACAGCAGCCATCTTTGAGCACCGTGCTGCCCTCTTCAGCTAGATACCTGTGGTGGTAGGCAATTCCACGTGACAGCAGCCATCTTTAATCAAGAGAGCACCGTGCTGCCCTCTTTGTGGTGGCGGGAAATTCCACGTGCTCTTGTTTAGAAACGAAATCACGTGCTTTTTTCTGACCGCTGTCATCCGCCATCTTGCATCACAAACCTCAGTGCTGCACTCTTTAGCTAGTTACCTTTGAAATGTGGTGGCGGCAATTTGAAAAATTCTATGTGCTGTTGTTTGGAAACAAAGCTACGTGCTTTTTGACAGCTGCCATCCACCATCCTTTATCAATAGAGCACTGTGCTGCTATCATGCGGGCAATTTCGTCAGCTGTCATCCGCCATCTTTAATCTACAGAGCACCGTGCTGCCCTATTTATGACATGTAGTAGCGGGCAATTTGAAAAGTTCTGTTAGCTGTCATCCGCCATCTTTAATCAAGAGAGCACCGTGCTGCCATCTTTAACTAGATACCTTTGAAATGTGGTGGCGGCAATTTGAAAAATTCTATGTGCTCTAGTTTAGTAAACAAAGCCACGTGCTTTTTTGACAGCTGCCATCCACCATCCTTTATCAGTAGAGCACTGTGCTGCTATCATGCGGGCAATTTCGTCAGCTGTCATCCGCCATCTTTAATCGACAGAGCACCGTGCTGCCCTCTTTATAGCATGTAGTAGCGGGCAATTTGAAAAGTTCTGTTAGCTGTCATCTGCCATCTTTAATCAAGAGAGCACCGTGCTGCCATTTTAGCTAGATACCTTTGAAATGTGGTGGCGGCAAATTGAAAAATTCCACGTGCTCTTGTTTAGTAAAAAAACTCACGCGCTTTTTTGTCAGCTGTCATGCGCCATCTTACATCGCAAACCTCAGTGCTACACTCTTTAGGTACATACATTTGAAATATGGTGGCGGATAATTTAAAAAGAAAAATTCTACAGCAGCCATCTCTCGACGCTAATTGCACAAGATGATGGCTATACATGACTCCTTATGAGACTCCCTAGGGATGCTTACGCAAGATGGCGGTTGCTCTTATGAGGCGGCTTAAGGGTCCTTGCACAAGATGGCTAGAGACGCCCTAAGGATGCTTGCGCAAGATGGCGGACGCAAGACGGCGGCTATACACGACTCCTTATGAGACGCCTTAAGGGTGCTTGCGCAAGATGGCTGCTGCCCTTATGAAGAAAGCTAGCTTAGAGGCTAACAGGTCGTGCTGGTTCGATTAATTAAATTTGGGGCTTAAACGCAAAATGTTAAATATCTCGAAAACGGTGCATCGTAGAGCAAAACGGGTAAAATTTTTCTGCCCAATACCTCGGTTCGCAGTATGAGGAACATGATAGCATAAGGAAAACATAGTCTAATGATGAGATCAACGGTTCGGTTCCTACTTAGGCCCTTTGGCATTCGCTCTGTTTTAGCATGTATTGAAGCAAGTCTTCGTAACATGATCAGGTCTAGCTATGGTAGAGACTATAACGTGCCGTGCAGGTTCGATTAATTAAATTTGGGGCTTAAATGCAAAATGTTAAATATCTCGAAAACGGACAAAACCTTTTCCACCTGATACCTAGGCTTGCGGTATCAGGAACATGATAGCATAAGAAAAACATAGTCTAATGTTGAGACCGACGGTTCGATCCCTACTTAGGCCCTTTGGCATTGGCAGCTATCTAATTCTACAAGATGACGGCTATACATAGCTTCTTATGAGACAGCTCAAGAGCGCTTGCACAAGATGGCTGCTGCTCTTATGAGACGCCCTAGGGGTGTTTGCGCAAGGTAGCAGCGACAAGACGGTGACTATACACAGCTTCTTATGATACGGCCTAGAGGTGCTCACACAAGATAGTGGCTGCTCTGATGAAGAAAGCTAGCTTTGCATCGTGCAGGTATCTTTACAGCACTAAACCTCATGACTTTGAAATATGGTGGCGGGTAATTAGAAAAATTCTACGTGCTTTTCTCTTAACAGCAGCTATCTTTAAACAATAACGGCTATACATAAGCTGTTAAGGCCTCCTCTTATGTCAAGGCAAAGCTCTATCGAACAAGCATAAACCTGCATCAGGATAGCTAGAGTAAGCACGTGCTGCAGTGATGACGTCATTATGCATGTTTAGACTTGCAAATCACTAAACAAACATAACAAGACTAGAATCGAACACTGCACTCTATGCCGTTAACTTTATCATGTGATCGGAACATTGATTGAAGTGTTTAGAATACTAAATAAGTGATCAAGGCTAAAATAGAACACTGAACTCGATACAACATGTGTTTAGAACATGTCAGGGGATACCTTTGTTCCAAAAAGATTAGGTTACCGCACATTCCTTGTAGGGCTAATAGGCTAAAGGGCTAAAGGGCTAAAGGGCTAATGGGCTAAAGGGCTAATGGGCTAAAGGGCTAAAGGGCTAGGGTGCCTCTCCTCTCTTTATCCGGGCTTGAGACCGGCTCTACAACTAGAGGCGGAGTTAACACCCTAAGGAAGGAAGAATGTTGAGAAATAATCTATACGATTATAGCTACTCGATCGACTATATACTACAGATGGATGACTTAGGTGAGGGTAAGCGCTCACTTAATAATACCTATACGACGTAATTCATGCTCTATTTGAAAAATATCTTCTTTGTACTGTGTGTAACCAGCATCATGATAGGCTCTTAGCAGTTGTAAACGTTTTACGAGTACGTTGGGGTCTTTACAGTATCTTATATCTACATAGGGTAACAGAGGCTTGTTGTGAACTTTGAGTCTATATGCAGACAGTTGATGTGTAGGGACTTGTTTTGATGTAATACGTGCTTCAGCAGTAGCGTTTCTAGGTACAAACTTAACTTGTTTCGATAGCGATGAAGCGTTGAAATTTCCTTCTTCTTTACCTTGCATCTCTTCTTGAGATGTTTGCACTGCGACTGAACGTGTAGTAGGCTTAGGAAATGAAGTAAAATCATCAAGCTGTAATGGCAATGAAACATTAAGATTTTCTTCTTCTTCTACTTTCCCTTTACTACTGTTTCGATCAACATCATTATCCTTATTATCATAATCATGATCTTGCCTCTCTTTATCTTGAAGTTTGTGCTTAGTAACAGAACTTGCAGCAGGTCTAGAATTAAAAATCTCTCGCAGAGGTGTGCTTTTTAAACATAAATCAGTGTTCGCTGGAATATGGTTGAGCTCTTTGTATTTTGTTCCCGATGAAGCTACATTACACGCGGCTTCATGACGTTGAGCGTTGTATGCGTTCTTGAACTCTCTTCTACAATGTTTGCATTGACAAATTGTCCTACATGATATCTCATGACGTCTCCTGTGATAGCTTCGGGAAAATGCTTTTCCACACTCTTCGCAAATATACCTAGAAATAGGTTTTTCCATGACGGTCTTTTATCTTCTGCTAACAGATTCTTCTTTAAATCTACTTGACATTTGATACTCTCTACTTCGGTGATGCGAACAGCTTAGCGATTAACAGTAAACTAACACAAAAGCGTATAACCACGGTAGCAACAGTAAGGTTTAAGCCCATCAAGATGGCAAGAGTGAGGTTAGCGACGTTCTCTTGTTGGATTTTAAATTCCGCGCTATAACATGCAAAAGGTGGCAGCCTTGAGGTTTATCGCCGTAAAGATGGCAACAGTGAGGTTAGCGACGCTCTATTGTCCTTCAATGTGAGGTTAGGGTCCGTCAAGAAGACATCTGTCAAAAAAGCACGTGGCTTGGTTTACTGAACAAGTGCACGCGGCTGTGACCTTACGGTCACGTAGTATGCTACTTCAGCATGCAAAGTTCAATGTCTACACCTACGTAGTTAACACTCTGCTATGTTCACAAGATTTTTACACATAACTATTCCTTATGCTTTAAGTTCCTGCACATAGGTTATGTTAAGATAGCAGCACAAGTTTAAGCGATGGTCGCACGCTCGCGTAGAGGTTGTTTAGTCCGATAGTTGATGTATGCATTATCAAAAGGTGATATGTACACGCTTTTAAACCTTGCTATACTTACTGCTGCTATGTTCACAAGATTTTCAAACATCGGTATTCTCTGTGCTTTAAGTTCGTTCGCTTAGGTCATGCTAAAGAAGCAGCGCAAACACATGTGAACGTTGTACATTCTAGCGGGATGTGTTTAGTATAATAGTTGATGTATGCAAAACCGATAGGTGTTGTATACACACTTTGAAAATTAACTATTCATCGTGCTTTAAATCCGTGCACATAGGTTATGCTAAGATAGCAGCACACTCCAGCGGGAGAAGTTTTGTACTCTAGTTGATGCATGTACAAAAGATAGGCAATGCGTACATGGTTTTAAAACATTGCTATTCCTCCTGCTGCTGCTATGTTCACAAGATTTTTATACATCACTATTCTTTATGCTTTAAGTTCATGTGTATAAGTTATACTGAGTTAGCAGCATACTTATAAGTTTGTCGCACACTCTAGTGGAAGAAGTTTAATACGAAAGTCGATGCATGCAAAATCGATAGGTGATGTGCACACGCTTTGAACTTGGGTATTCTTTGTGCTTTAACTTCGTGCACATAGGTTATGTTAAGATTGCAGCACACACAAGCGATGATCGCACGCTGTTGTGGAAGACGTTTAGTACGATAGTCGATGCATACATCATCGATAGGTGATGTGTACACGCTTTGCAACATAGCTCTTCCTTGTGCTTTAAGTTAGTGCACATGGGTTCGGGATACACAAAAGCGATTGCTACATACTCTAGCGGAAGAAGCCTAGTACGATAGTCGACGCATGCATCATCAAACGTGATGTGTACACGCTATTCTTTATTATTTAAATTCACGCACATAGGTAGCAGCACACAATTGCGAACGTTGTACACTCTAGCGGCAGAAGTTTAGTACGATAGTCGATGTATGCAAAATCGATAGGTGATGTGTACGCGCTTTGTAATATAGCTATTCTTTGTGCTTTAGCTTTATACACATACGTTAGCAATACACATATGCGATCGTTGTACACTCTGGCGGTAAAAAATAGTCGATGCATGCAAAATCAATAGGTGATGTGTACACGCTGTTAAACTTCGTTATTTGTTATGCCTTAAGTTCGCGCGTATAGGTTATGCTAAGATAGCAGTGCAATCTAGCGGAAGAGTTCAGGGTGATGTGTACACGCTTTGAAACATGGTTATTCTTTGTACTTTAAGTTCATGCGTATAAGTTATGCTAATATAGCAGCAGAATCTAGCGGATGAAGTTTAGTGCGATATTTGATGCATGTGAAATCGATAGGTAATGTGTACACGCTTTGAAACATGGATATTCTTTGTACTGTAAGTTCATATGTGTAAAATTATGCTAAGATAGCAGCACAATCTAGCGGAAAAAGTTTAGTACGAGAGTCGATGCTTGCAAAACCGATAGGTAATGTGTACACGCTTTGATACATGGCTATTCTTTGTACCTTAAGGACATGCGTATAGGTTATGCTAAGATAGCAGCACGATCTAGCGGAAGAAGTTTAGTACGAGGGTCGATGCATGTAAAATCGATAGGTGATGTGTACACGCTTTGAAACATGGCTATTCATACTGCTGCTCTGCTCCCAAGATTTTTAAACATACCTAAACCTAATGCTGCTCTTAACGACGTAGAGGTAAGGATTGATTACGTGACCGTGACGTCACTGCCACGTGCACCAGTTTAGTAAACCAAGCCACGTGCTTTTATGACAGCTGTCTTCTTGACGGACCCTAACCGCACATTGAAGGACAATAGAGCGTCGCTAACCTCACTGCTGCCATCTTTATGGCGGTAAACCTCAAGGCTGCCACCTTATGCATGTTATAGCGCGGAATTTAAAATCCAACAACAGAACGTCGCTAACCTCACTCTTGCCATCTTGATGGGCTTAATCCTTACTGTTGCTACCGTGGTTATACGCTTTTGTGTTAGTTTACTGTTAATCGCTATGCTGTTCGCATCGTCGAAGTAGAGAGTAACAAATTTCAAGTAGATTTAAAGAAGAATCTGTTAGCAGAAGATAAAAGACCGTCATGGAAAAACCTATTTCTAGGTATATTTGCGAAGAGTGTGGAAAAGCATTTTCCCGAAGCTATCACAGAAGACGTCATGAGATATCATGTAGGACAATTTTTCAATGCAAACATTGTAGAAGAGAGTTCAAGAACGCATACAACGCTCAACGTCATGAAGCCGCGTATAATGTAGCTTCATCGGGAACAAAATACAAAGAGCTCAACCATATTCCAGCGAACACTGATTTAAGTTTAAAAAGCACACCTCTGCGAGAGATTTTTAATTCTAGACCTGCTGCAAGTTCTGTTACTAAGCACAAACTTCAAGATAAAGAGAGGCAAGATCATGATTATGATAATAAGGATAATGATGTTGATCGAAACAGTAGTAAAGGGAAAGTAGAAGAAGAAGAAAATCTTAATGTTTCATTGCCATTACAGCTTGATGATTTTACTTCATTTCCTAAGCCTACTACACGTTCAGTCGCAGTGCAAACATCTCAAGAAGAGATGCAAGGTAAAGAAGAAGGAAATTTCAACGCTTCATCGCTATCGAAACAAGTTAAGTTTGTACCTAGAAACGCTACTGCTGAAGCACGTATTACATCAAAACAAGTCCCTACACATCAACTGTCTGCATATAGACTCAAAGTTCACAACAAGCCTCTGTTACCCTATGTAGATATAAGATACTGTAAAGACCCCAACGTACTCGTAAAACGTTTACAACTGCTAAGAGCCTATCATGATGCTGGTTACACACAGTACAAAGAAGATATTTTTCAAATAGAGCATGAATTACGTCGTATAGGTATTATTAAGTGAGCGCTTACCCTCACCTAAGTCATCCATCTGTAGTATATAGTCGATCGAGTAGCTATAATCGTATAGATTATTTCTCAACATTCTTCCTTCCTTAGGGTGTTAACTCCGCCTCTAGTTGTAGAGCCGGTCTCAAGCCCGGATAAAGAGAGGAGAGGCACCCTAGCCCTTTAGCCCTTTAGCCCATTAGCCCTTTAGCCCATTAGCCCTTTAGCCCTTTAGCCCTTTAGCCTATTAGCCCTACAAGGAATGTGCGGTAACCTAATCTTTTTAGAACAAAGGTATCCCCTGACATGTTCTAAACACATGTTGTATCGAGTTCAGTGTTCTATTTTAGCCTTGATCACTTATTTAGTATTCTAAACACTTTAATCAATGTTCCGATCACATGATAAAGTTAACGGCATAGAGTGCAGTGTTCGATTCTAGTCTTGTTATGTTTGTTTAGTGATTTGCAAGTCTAAACATGCATAATGACGTCATCACTGCAGCACGTGCTTACTCTAGCTATCCTGATGCAGGTTTATGCTTGTTCGATAGAGCTTTGCCTTGACATAAGAGGAGGCCTTAACAGCTTATGTATAGCCGTTATTGTTTAAAGATAGCTGCTGTTAAGAGAAAAGCACGTAGAATTTTTCTAATTACCCGCCACCATATTTCAAAGTCATGAGGTTTAGTGCTGTAAAGATACCTGCACGATGCAAAGCTAGCTTTCTTCATCAGAGCAGCCACTATCTTGTGTGAGCACCTCTAGGCCGTATCATAAGAAGCTGTGTATAGTCACCGTCTTGTCGCTGCTACCTTGCGCAAACACCCCTAGGGCGTCTCATAAGAGCAGCAGCCATCTTGTGCAAGCGCTCTTGAGCTGTCTCATAAGAAGCTATGTATAGCCGTCATCTTGTAGAATTAGATAGCTGCCAATGCCAAAGGGCCTAAGTAGGGATCGAACCGTCGGTCTCAACATTAGACTATGTTTTTCTTATGCTATCATGTTCCTGATACCGCAAGCCTAGGTATCAGGTGGAAAAGGTTTTGTCCGTTTTCGAGATATTTAACATTTTGCATTTAAGCCCCAAATTTAATTAATCGAACCTGCACGGCACGTTATAGTCTCTACCATAGCTAGACCTGATCATGTTACGAAGACTTGCTTCAATACATGCTAAAACAGAGCGAATGCCAAAGGGCCTAAGTAGGAACCGAACCGTTGATCTCATCATTAGACTATGTTTTCCTTATGCTATCATGTTCCTCATACTGCGAACCGAGGTATTGGGCAGAAAAATTTTACCCGTTTTGCTCTACGATGCACCGTTTTCGAGATATTTAACATTTTGCATTTAAGCCCCAAATTTAATGAATCGAACTAGCACGACCTGTTAGCCTCTAAGCTAGCTTTCTTCATAAGAGCAGCAGGCATCTTGCGCAAGCACCCTTAAGGCGTCTCATAAGGAGTCGTGTATAGCCGCCGTCTTGCGTCCGCCATCTTGCGCAAGCATCCTTAGGGCGTCTCTAGCCATCTTGTGCAAGGACCCTTAAGCCGCCTCATAAGAGCAACCGCCAATTTGCGTAAGCATCCCTAGGGAGTCTCATAAGGAGTCATGTATAGCCACCATCTTGTGCAATTAGAGTCGAGAGATGGCTGCTGTAGAATTTTTCTTTTTAAATTATCCGCCACCATATATTAAAGGTATGTACCTAAAGAGTGTAGCACTGAGGTTTGCAATGTAGGATGGCTGATGACAGCTGACAAAAAAGCGCGTGAGTTTGTTTACTAAACAAGAGCACGTGGAACTTTTCAATTTGCCGCCACCACATTTCAAAGGTATCTAGCTAAAGATGGCAGCCCGGTGCTCTCTTGATTAAAGATGGCGGATGACAGCTAACAGAACTTTTCAAATTGCCCGCTACTACATGTCATAAAGAGGGCAGCACGGTGCTCTGTAGATTAAAGATGGCGGATGACAGCTGACGAAATTGTCCGCATGATAGCAGCACAGTGCTCTATTGATTAAAGATGGTGGATGACAGCTGTCAAAAAAGCACGTGGCTTTGTTTACTAAACTAGAGCACATAGAATTTTTCAAATTGCCGCCACCACATTTCAAAGGTATCTAGCTAAAGATGGCAGCACGGTGCTCTTTTGATTAAAGATGGCGGATGACAGCTAACAGAACTTTTCAAATTGCCCCCTACTACGTGTCATAAAGAGGGCAGCACGGTGCTCTGTAGATTAAAGATGGCGGATGACAGCTGACGAAATTGCCCGCATGATAGCAGCACAGTGCTCTATTGATTAAGGATGGTGGATGACAGCTGTCAAAAGCACGTAGCTTTGTTTCCAAACAAGAGCACATAGAATTTTTCAAATTGCCGCCACCACATTTCAAAGGTAACTAGCTAAAGAGTGCAGCTCTGAGGTTTGTGATGCAAGATGGCGGATGACAGCTGTCAGAAAAAAGCACGTGAGTTTGTTCCTAAACAAGAGCACGTGGAATTACCCGCCACCACAAAGAGGGCAGCACGGTGCTCTCTTGATTAAAGATGGCTGCTGTCACGTGGAATTGCCTACCACCACAGGTATCTAGCTGAAGAGGGCAGCACGGTGCTCAAAGATGGCTGCTGTCAAAAAGCATTTTTCAAATTATCCGCCACCACATTTCAAAGTTAGGTAGCTAAATAGGGCAGCACTGTGCTCTGTTGATAAAAGATGGCGGATGTCAGCTGTCAAAAAAGCACGTGGATTTGTTTATCTCGCGCTAGTGAGGTTAAGTTGGTAGCACTAAGATTTAGGCCCGTTAAGATGGCAGCACTGCGGATGACAGGTGACGAATTTGCAGCTACTGCGATAAAGAGGGCAGCACAGTGCTCTGTGGTTTAAAGATGGCGGATGACAGCTGTCAAAAAAGCACGTGGATTTGTTTACCTATTCAAATCTCGCGCTAGTTAGGTTAAGTTGGTACTACTGAGGTTTAGGCCCGTCAAGATGGCAGTACTGAGGTTAGCGATGCGTTGTTGTCTGTCGAAAAGCACATGGCTGTCAAAAACATGTGTATTTGTTTACCAATTCAAATCTCGCGCTAGTTAGGTTAAGTTGGTACCACTGAAGTTTAGGCCCGTCAAGATGACAGCAGTGAGGTTAGCGATGCGTTTTTGTCGATGACAGCTGTAAAAAAGCACTGGCTTTGTTTACAAATTCAAATTTCCCGCGGGAGGCGGAGGAGGCCTCTGGGAAGGCCCCTCGGGAGGCGGAGGGGGCGTCTGGGAGGGCCTCCCGTGAGGCGGAGGCGGAGGGGCCCCTGGGAGCCCTGAGGCGGAGGCGGCGCCCGAACCATCCAATTATACTACTGCTGGATCTTGTAGAATTTCATCAAGATTTCCGCTGCTCGTGGAGGTGATAGCACACGGAACGTTCATTTAGTGCAAGTAGTATTTACAGATGCTATCATTCACTGTTAATGACGTCAAATGAATGATTACAGTCCTTGTTGCATAAAACACTATTTTAAATCGTCACTGAGAACGTCCATAAATACACAGTTCAAACACTTGTAAAAGTTACGTGTAATATTTCTCATTACGGTCTCTGACCACAGTCTTTGAATCGTTATCCTAGCAGATAACACTGACTTTCTGGTGGTGATAAAATTATATTACTTTAGAAAAAGTTCTTAATATTCACCAAGTTTATCACTGTAGTAAGTCATGTCCTAGAGTGACACGTAACTAAAGAGACACCGTTCAAGGATGTACTGTATTAGAAAAATGAGTCTTAGAGTATTTGGAGTTATTGTACACGAGAGTTTCTGTTTATTGTGGTAATTTAATATTATGTGGAATTAATTAAGTCCACACGTCATGTTCTAGTTTGTGAATGTCCTATATTTAACTTCGTACTTCAATAATTTCACACGTGTTATACTCCGAAATGTCTGCGAAGTATATCATAGTCGCGGCACGATAAACTAATTACGGTGCGACGTCTTTTACAAGTGCGACGGCGATTGATTATCCCATAATTTCGTCTCCGCGAAACGCGCCGGTAAGTACTGTCTTCGAGACTGCACGGACATACTGTGCGAGGGTCAGTCTCCCCTCTGTCTCACTCACACACACATACTGCACTGCTCTGCACTGCTAGACTGTACTGCTGAACTGAACTGCTTGTTAGCCTTGACCTAGTGGCATATATATCTGCGCCAGGAGGGGTGCTATTCTAAGTCATGTCACCGAGAGTGCTCGATCTTGTTAAACTTTATATTGTTATAACTCAGAAACTATTGGACAAATTGCTTCGAAGTTTACAGGATTTTACTTTTACGATGTCTGCTACAATTTAGCGTTGGTGCTGTTCAAATTGGTTAAGGCGTTAAAAATTCACGAAAGAAAAATTCTTTCGAGAAATATCTCTAGGGGAGGCAAGTTTCAAGCGGTAGGTGACGTCACGTGACCTCGCCTGGCTCGCTCGTGGAGTCTGGTACGTACTGGAATGTTCCTTCGCTCAGCTGATTGTATGCTGAAATAAAGTGTTTCAATTGATATGTGCCAGGACCTACGCCCTCCTGGAACAGTATACAGTATAAAATGACCGAGATTAGTGTTGAATCCGCTGCTTTTGGGGTCACTAGGCTGATTGTGACAGTTTCAATGACAGCTGAAATCGTGTACGTTATACGTATAGTGCGACGCGCAAATGCATATAATTATTACTTTCTTTTTTTTTGAAGGAATCAAATACTTCCCAGTCAATTCCAGCTTCCACAAGGACGAAGTTTTACTCGAAAATAAATAATCTAAAACTTGAAATCAGATACATCTAAATAACTCCAAAACTACATAATAGGTCGTAAAATCAACATCTCAAAAATAATTCAATAAGCATCCACTTCATACTTAAGTAACTGGTAATACAAATACTAAAGGTAAACATTCAAAAACTACCCGCGCAACGCCGGGTACTACAGCCAGTATATACTGTGTATAAATGTCATTACATGTATGTGTGTATGTATTGCATCTCCTCCTAAACCACTGCAGCGATTTCAACCAAACTTGGTACACTTACGACTTAGTATCAGGAGACAATAAGCGTGGGAATAAGACACCACAAGTACCCTTAGGGGGGCGATGGGAGTGACGTGCAAAAATATTCGAAAATAGCGCCGAATGCACACTTTTCGGGGTCGGTGAGATGAATAGTGACATTCCGGATTTCTTTTGATAAACCGCGTGGGGGTAAGACAAGGGGTGGAGGTGGAGAGGGGGTGAGATATAAAATCATCGAAAGCATTGTTGAATCCATACTTTTCGGGGTCACTGATATGGACAATGATACTCCAGAATGTTATAAACCAAGTTCAGCCCCACGGGTGGGGAACGAGTGCAGAGATATACATAAATTAATCGAAAATAGTATCGAATCCACAGTTTTCGGGGTCGCTCAGATGATTAACGGCTCTCCGTATTTTTCAGTCCAAATTCACGCCCCTTTATTGTGGGTGGTGAGGGGGATGGGTTATAAAAATTCGAAAATATTGTCGAATCCATAGTTTACGGGGTCGCTGAGGTGAATAGTGACATGCCGGATTTTTAAAAGTCCAAGTTCAGCCCCCTTCGAGGTGGAGAAGAGGGGAGAGTGATATAAAAAGTAGCCTAATCGAAAAAAGTGTCGAATCGGTAGTTTTCTTGGGCGCTGAGATAATAATTAGTCTCACTCCGAATATTTTATAAGTCCAAGTTCTGTCCTCTTTGGGATGTGCGGCACGGGAGAAGTGATAAATAAAAAAATCGAAAATAGTGTTGAATCCATAATTTCGGTGTCGCTGAGATAAATTATAACAGTGCCGCCGGGTGACATGACTGTACTATCAGGTAAGAACTAAGTGTGAGGACATAGTCCGACGAATGAGTATTTTATTTAATTTTTATATTTTAATATTTTTTCATTTGAATTCAAGATTCTTCCTCTATATATTGTTACATGTATTTGTGACCCTAAGAAGTCACAGTTAGAAACTCCGCGCTGTGTCGTGCTTCTGTCACAGGTTTCCGTGCATTTGACAACTTGTAGTCCTCTGAGCACAACTCTTAATTATCTGGCTTCTCTTCCTAGTGGAACGTTGTAGTTTGTACAGTCGAAATGATGATCTGTATTGTAGAAGTGTTCTGCTATGGCATTTTCTGTGAAAGCTAACGAAAGAAAGGTATTATCCTTCACCCAGGTATTAATTAACCTCTTTGTCGTGCGAACAGATGTGTGACCACGTCCACATGTGACTTCATAGACGTCAGATGTTTCAAGAGGCGGTTTCTTACTGAGTGGTCGTCACTGATGTTAACAGGACTTACATTACTTCCTAAGAATGCGCCCTCTTCTGTACCTGCCACATAGGAAGTAATGTTTTTTCCTTGTTTCTGAAGTCTTGGTCTCTACCATCCTTGATAGGCCTCGACTCGTCTTGGGTCCGCTGTCAGTTCTCTTCATGGTAGTTGTAATGCAGGCTGAAAGTACAGTTCGGTGAACATTTGTATCGCCCTTCATAGGCAATGAGTTATATTTTTGATTGTGTGTTAACTCTCTACATCGTTATATAAATCCCCTACATACATATATTACTATCGAATTCTGAAACAAGATTCCCAATATCATAACGCAAGCGAAGTTATAAAACACAAATTGCAAAACGCTACTAAATGGTCCATGTATCGCTGCAGCAATCCTCGTATTTTAAAGGCGAATTGAATAGCGAAATTCGTTCCTACTACATCATGCTAAATGTTACGTCCACTTGGGATATACAATACAATGACGTAGTAATTCAGTTTATCTACATCAAACATGTAAATAAAAAGGAAATTCCCCAAACAAAACGAGAACTCAACTGTCGATATACACGGCGATTACGAATACTTACTGAATCTCGTCATACTGTCTGTCATAACAGGTGAAGGGACCAGGGGCTTTCAGTTTGGGAGCGCGGATTAGCGACCACGGGGCCCTCAGCTGAGTCCTGACATTGCTTCCACTTACTTGTGCCTGGCTTCTGAATTTCATCCGACTTCCCTTGGTCAACTCTTGTTCTTTTCCGACCCCGACTGTATTGGGTATCAAGTCTCACGCAGTCCTTCATTTTCACGCCCTTCGTAGTCTTTGGCTGATGCCTTCTTTTTTCGGAGTGTTGACTTCTTCCATTTTCGCTCTGTCATTATATTGTACTGTATATACCAAGTGAACTGCCTACCTGTCTTGGTGCTGCTTGTCTAAATATACAATTTTTGGTCAAAGCTACTTTTTAAGTATGGGATTCTTAATTTAATTTGTAGGTTTATTTGTTGCCAAAGCACATTTTTGTCGTTGATGTGAAGTGAGAAGGACCACGTTTCTGTGTTCAGTCCTCAGCTCGAAGGCTGGTTGGATCCTCAACAGCGACACCATTAGCTCTCGTAGATTCCCCAGGCATCACTGAAGAGGCGTACTAGGTAAATAAGGAGTGGAGTAGTTTCCCGTTGCTTTTCTCACCGAACCAGAGCCATTGAAATGCATGCACCAACATTTCCACACCATGCATTGCAGTGACTGCTTCGCTTATAACAAGTGTGCGGTGCACTTCCACTCAGGCAGTGGTTTTCAGAACACAGCTGAAGGAGCTGAAACATGGCGGATGTACTCAGAGCGCTGGGTCAGCGACAATATTCGTGGGATATTAAATTGCATGTTTATTTACTGCCCCAACTGAATTAGTGGAGGTTGTGTGAAATTGAATGACAGATAAGAAATTCGAAACAGACTTTCAACGTATTAGGTCGTGTTATGTACATGTAGTGCGTGTTGAAGAGATGTTAAGTACAGAACAAAAATGGCCAGCCGGACACCAGTGGGATCCGAACCCACAACCTCCCGATTTCGCGTCGGTTGCTCTACCAATTGAGCTATGGTGGCCTACGCCATCTTTGTTCTGTTTGAAAGGATCTGAGCTACAGGTCTGGCACTGCTGCTAGCACACTGTAGAGTGCGTTTAAGTCGCCCGTTGTGGGGCATGTCAATGAATATTGAATTTTCACGACCGCATTGTAATCGAAACAGACTTTCAACGTATTAAGTCGTATTACGTACATGTAATACGTGTTGAAGATATGTTAAGTACAGAACAAAAATGGCCAGCCGGACACCAGTGGGATCCGAACCCACAACCTCCCGATTTCGCGCCGGTTGCTCTAGCAAAAGATTACTCTCCACGAGTTAGCTAACAAATCAAGTGAGGTCAAACATACTAATTACGATAGCAGAAGATTCAAAATGGCCGCTAGTTGCTAGTCGCACGCAAACGTCTTCTCGTAGAAACTGTAAATTACAGGTGATATAGTGCTTGAAGTGAGAAATACGTTATTAGATTCGTGCTAAAGTTAAACGTGCTTGAATTGATAAAGACGTTATTACATTCATGCTGAAATTCAACGTGTGCAGTTAACTTAAGTAAACTAACTTATCAGTGTTCTACTAGTAAGGTTTTCATATTGGCTCCCAAGAAGCTTCCCCAAGCCAGCCCGCCGCATGGCGACAGCATACAAGAACTCGTTAAGCAGGCCGAAGCCGAACAGTTACAGCCCCTAATGTTGCAGCTCCAGGAACTAAGAGCGGAGTACAAGGAAAGTGTCAAACTATTACAAGACCAGCTTCAGGCAAAGGACAGGGAACTTGTGAAAATCAAAAGTGAATTTAAAAACAAGCAAGATGAACTGGAGCAATACCAGCGGCGGCAAAGTATCCGTATATTCGGCATTCCGGGAAAGGAAGGGGAAGATTCTTATGTCATAGCAATTAGCATTAGAGAACTTGGTGTTGACCTTCACCTTCGGGACATTGACAGGAGCCATCGCACTGGAAGACTACTGGGCGCAAAGCCTCGACCTCTAGTAGCGAAATTCGTTTCCTACCGGAAACGGAGTGAAATCTTCCAGAAGAAAAGAGGACTCAAGGGAACGGCGGTCACAATAAGAGAGGATCTGACCGCAACAAGGAGGCAATTTCGAGGTTTGGTGTACCCCAGGTATGGAGCATTGATGGAGTAATTAACATAAAAATGGGATCAAATAAGTATAAAGTGTGCATCATGGAACAGTTAAATGAACTAAAGTGATATGCGGGAGAAAGGGTCACAACATTTTTGTAACTTTCTATTGTAGTTTAATTTTAGAGCTATTCTTATAGTATACAAAAATTTTTAATTTTAACTCTCTGTTAGAACGTGATTAATAATATAGTTTACTTCTGCTTGCCGTAGTGGTGTTAGTAGCAGTAGACTGGGTTCAGTGCCTTATTTTTATCGTATTTATTTCCACGTACATTATTGCTATATTACCATTATCGTATTGATCGCTGTAAATTGTTATTTCCATTCCCATTATAGTCATAATCATCTCCAACATAAATGAGAACAACGTAAGTTACAGTCCTCCTGATAACGAACTTAAGACAAACGAACAGGCTCCTCTCTTCCTTGCAAACATTCCTCAAAACCTTTCACTCACTCCACCCTCCCCCAATGTCCCTGGAACCAGCTGTGGAGGCAACACTCACCTATTATCATCTGAACTTTCTTGCCATTCCCTATCGACAAAGGACATCATTAACACCAGGTTTCTCCGTATAGTAATGCTTTAAAGATTTGCCATATAAACGCCCAAAGCCTCCTTGCGGAGGCGCGAATGGACGATATTAAAGCCATGTTTATGCCTCCCAGTTTCCATGCAATATCAATTTCTGAATCTTGGCTAAACCCACACCACGCAATAGAAAGACTGCAGCCAACAGTCTACGCCCTAAAATAATCTGTAGGTCTCCAGGTTCGTACCAGCGAAAACCTGAGTTTAAGTTCCTGGAAATAACTGTGGGTGAAGTAAAATGTCTTCTGGGTGTAGTACTGTACATAACCCACCGAATGCAGGTTTTTTAATGCGATCTAGAGCAGTGGCGGTTTCTGGTATAGCGCAATGGAGCAATGAACCTCCAGTTTATATCACATTGTACTTAACTACTTAATTTTCACAACTGCCTTGTCAATCTCGAAGCCTTTGCTAAGCTCATCTATCCGTAATATACTCGTACTGACTTTCAATTCAAGCGAGCCGCGCGAAGGCCTGGCTGGATACTCGTCTGGAATGCACCCGCCGTGCAAGGTCACATCTCCGTCCGTACCTGGGTGAAGGTTGTGGTGAGGTGCGGGGAGATACCGACCAACACGTAGACAAGGCCAGGAAACGAATATCCGTAATTTACGCATCCGCAATATGCCACTCTCTCTCACCCGTCGTCGTAATCGCAAGTAGTGTTGTTGGGGTTAGAAAACTAATACATGCCTGCCATCTGTTGCCCTTACAGGAATTTAACTACGACAGCAAATAATAGTACGTATAGTTAACACTAGTGTTGGAAAGCATCATTACTACCAAACTGCGAAATTCCGATTGATATTTTGTCCCAAATATATTACTAATACTTACTGAACATCTATTCATTTGCTTTCTTTGGAGTAATTACTTCTTGGAGAGAAACTTAACTTAAAAATCATTGAGGCAAAACATAGCGGGAAGATAATACCAGTGAAAATGCTAACTGCCTAGCCCACACGAGTTCCTAAAATGAAGTTACCAACGTTATCAACAGTGCGAACACACATCCCTAAAATTTCCTCCTGTTTTTCAAATGTGATACTAGTGTTTATAAAACTTTGCGGGATTTATCATAATTCGTTATATTATTGTACGCTGTGCAAGCGTGTCAGTGTACTATTGTGTCGTACAGAAACTTAATTTTTAGAACACAAAGAATTTACAATCTTATGTCCGTGTGTGTGTTTTTGTGCATTGTGGTTGCGTTCATAATCTTTGTGCTCGGGAAAGGTAAGGAGCTACAAAATGAGTATGAACAGTGTCCAGCTACCTAGAAAGACAAAATTTTCTTCTCTCTCTCTCTCTCTTGAGCGCAAACTTGAGATTAAGAATGCCGGCTGCCCACTGCCTGATCTTGATATAACGATGCAGATTAAAAGTAAAGAAATCGTGCGTAAATTTCGTATTTCGTATTTATTAATGAACATAACAGGCGTTCAGCCCCGAATACATGTTCACAATAATAATAAATAAATAAATACTAACTACTGCTACTGTACACCTTGGCCATGCCATGAAGCCCGTCAGATACCCCGGAAACGTGACCTCAAAAGTTAGGTCACCACGGTAGTCATCCTCCGTCTCTTCATGCCACGTCCAGCTACTCCCCTGTCTAATTCTTAATTCACACTTAAGCCACCCTACTCCTCCAACAGAAATTTACAAATAAAAATAATAAAACATCAATAACTAATAAAATTAATAAACGTAGTCCAACCTAAGCCAACAATCTCCACCATATACAAAATAAAATGAACAATAAAACAAAAAGACCTAACGCCACACTTATAGACCAGAACCAACTCCATCAACAACAGTTTACAACAACTCACGAATAAAAATAAAAGTAAAAATAAGACTAAGAATAACAACTATCCTATTTCTTATTGCTGGTCCCAAACTATCTTACCTCCTCAGCTGGGTCTATGTTTACATTCTACTGCTGGTGTTGCAACTTTCTGCTTGTTATCACTCACACGTACCCACTCATTACGCAACCTTCTTGCTTCAGCATTTTCATCACCTTTATTGTTTCCTGACCTACTCCAAAATAAGCTACAACAGCAACATTACACGATTACATACCAAACCAGCCATAACACTAACATTGCATTCAACCACCTCATATAGTAGGAGGCTAAATAATAACAACAATATTCCGTCATTGCATTCCAATCCACCATACCACAACTTTTACCAATCCACGTTAACATTGCTTCATTTCATTTCATTCCGCCATAACACTCCATAATAAAATTACCTCTCCATCTCCAAAAATTTCGGCAATGAATAACAAATACCAATCACGCATATACCAACACCTCTCCAACATCACATTTCCTCGTCCTCCGCATACAAACAAACCAAAATTTACAAAATGATAATAAAATCACCTCTCTCCAACTCCAAAAATTCAATACTCCTACCAGACACCAATACAATAATACCATCTCCCAACTCCCACGAATTCAGCCGTAAATAAACCATCTCAATACCAAACCATACATCACCTCATATCCACATTTCCAACACCTCATTTCTATATATACCACTTCTACCCCTCCGATAATTACACTCACCTTCTGCCTTCCACTATCTTATATCACCACTTCTCCCACACCACATTCCAACGACATAACACCTCATAAATTAATCATAACACATAATCATAAATACTAAGCCTTCAATACTTCCAACACCACATTTCAGCAATACGACACCAACTCCACATCATATACCACCTCTACTTCTTCTACCATTACACTCACCTTCTGCCATCCACCATCTTATACCACCACTTCTCCAACACCACATTTCAACCCTATAACACATCATAACTTACAGTATATACCACTTATCCATCACAACATTTCAGCCTCCACAAATAAATACCATCATAACTTTCAACTCCACTAACACCACCTCCATCTCTTACCTCTTCTACAATCATGCCCTTAATTACTTACTTACTCGCTATATTATTGTTTTTTTGCTTCTTGTTTCCATACCCTCATTACTTTTCGTAACTCTCCACATGTCCGTAAAGTTTCTATTTCTCCCTCCGCTCAAACTCTGATTTCGCTCGAAGAAACTCTCACGGGTTAACTCTGACCTTACTTTTTTACCCTGATCTTGCCTTACTACACCACTACACTCAGCTCTCTCAGCTTCTTGTTGCTCACTCTCCTTGCCCCCATCACCCATTTGTTCTTCAGCCTCTCCACTGCACTGTCCGTCCACTGCTCTTTCCTTGCCGTTGTTCATACTTCCACTTAGCACCTCTCTCTGTCTCTCTTGACACTTTTCAGTAATATAATTACACTTCTACACTCGTTATCTTTCACTTGCCTATTATCTTCCACTCGTTTGTCTTCCCCATTATTCACTACACTTCTCTTAGCCTCCTCATCTTGTTTCATCCTCCGTTCTAGATCCATCAGTCTATTCACCGACCATATTCTCCTCCAGTTGTTGCCTGTCACCACTAATTCCTGTCCTCTGATGACTGCATTCAACCCCTGCTGCCTGGCTCGTATCATGTGTTTTTAAGGATTCTTTCATTCCTCACGCTTCAGTTCCCATGTCCCTCCTTATCCATATTTTTTCCCTTTGCACGTTACCTGCATTACGCACCACTGTATCAGCCATCAATGTAGAAAATAATTGCACCTTGATAGGCCTATTACCTCTAAATCTTCCCACTCTTGTCACATCATCAATGTCCACTTCACTGAAATTTATTTTCATTTTACCCTGAATTATGTCCACTACTTTATAAATTATACTCGTCTTATCTTCCTTCTTCCCCTCTTGCACTCCATATATAAATAAGCATTTATTTCTACGACTTCGGGTGTTAGCAACTACGTCGGCTTTCAGTTTCGACATCTCCTCTTCCAATCTCCCTATCTCCTCTCTTAATGCTGAAACTTCTGCACCATTTCTTCTCACCTGTGAAGCTGTGTCTTCTACCTTTTCTTGAAACCACCCCTTCATTTTTTCAAACTCCTTCGTTTGTTCCTTGATCATGTTTTTGATTTGTTCGAAGGGACATGTCTCCGCGACCACCTCTTTTACGATTTTTCTGATTGTTACCATGTCCTCCCAGCTCATATTTCCCCTGGAAGTCGGACCTGGGTTCAGTTCTACTCCCCCAATCCAAAGCAATATCAAAATCACCGCTGCAGAAAGCATAAATTCTCCTATTTTATCCAGTTCTATTTTACATCCTCTTGTCTTCACTTCTTCTTTCTTCTTTCTTCCCTCCCAACCACCTATGCTCGCCCTGTACTGTTCTACACCAATCATTGCCTGTAAGCACCTCGCTGACTTCCAACACTCCGCACTTACACTACCTTCTCCCACTCCAGGGACCCTCCACTCCGTACGTCTGCACTCGCCGGTGGCTCTAGGTGAACTCTCGTGCGTAAATTCAGAATGGATATAGACCATATGCAAAAGAATCGAGTGGATGTGTGGGTGTGAAAATACCAACAGGTTGTTTTTTCTCTGTTTACTTTTTGTGAGTGATGAAAGCGAAGAGACTTGGACCAAAGTCGGAGTGGTAGTATGTGGGGCAAAGGGGGGGGGGCGGCACAAGAATTTTTCCTTCTGTTGAACCCCCAGTGACCAAAGTCACGCGCCGCCACTGATCTAGAGACTCAAATACAAGATTTAGTCACTGATAATTCAAATATAATTATAATGGGCGACTTCAACATAAACCTTCTTGAAACTAACTCTCCTCAGACAACTCAAATTTTAACTTATTTTAAAGCTTGCAACTTAACGTTTCTGCCTCTCAATGATACCCATCACACAGACACGTCACACGCCTTAGTTGATCTCATTGCCAATAACCAACCTGAGTAACTTCTTCACCACGGGTAAATTAGTGTCCTAGGTATATCACGGCATGATGCCATATTTATGGCCTATTCTATTAACAGTCCCAAGTTCAAACCGAAAATATTTTCATATGGATATCTACGACGAATTGATAAGAATAAACTTTTACAAGACGCAGTTGCAGTGCCATGGCATGATATATTTAAACTTAAAGACATGAATGACAAAGTGGCGTGTTACAATCAACATATGACTGAGCTGTACGATAGACATGCCCCTGAAAAGACGGCTCGAGTTTCGCGGAAGCCAGCTCCTACTTAACTATAGAAGAGTGAGAAACGCTACGACCCAACAGATTAGAAACGCGAAACTATGACACGCTCACAGTTTAATTCAACCAAATGTTTCAACAGCTGTGTTGTGATGAATGCCATACACAAGGTCACTACCGAGTCAAAAACTGAAACCGAAGGGATACAAAAGGAGTACACGGATGTAATCAAGGAGCTTGTACATGAAATGCACCTCCTGAAGGTCCAGAATGAGAACACTAGCAAGGTCACTAACTCATTGCTAGAAAAGCAGGCGTTACTGGAGCAACGTGTAACCGGCACGGGTCAGACGTCAACTCCACTGGCAACTGTAGGAATATGCGCTGCGAATACAATTGACATTTCTTCAGAGCCTACAGTAAATACGTCTCAAGTAAATACAACCGGCCAGACGCAGATAGTCAATATAATTCGTCTCCACAAAGACCAGCCCAAGAAATTTAATAACGTCAGAGGAAACGTGACTCCGAAAGGCTTCATTCGGGAACTGCAAGATTACTTTCGCGATGCGAAAATTCCACCAGAAAGGCAGTTAAGAGTCACCGAAAAGTTCCTGGAAGATTCAGTACATACCTGGTTCGTTGCGTTTCGATTTTCGTTTGACGATTTCGAAAGTTTCAAGAAAGCATTCCTGGAGAAGTACTGGAATAGCGACGTCCAATACAACCTCAGGACGGAGTTATATGCCAGGAAATATGCATCTTCTACGCCCACGAGATATGCGGATTTTCTTTCCAGTCAATTACGGAAATTAAGAGAGCTAGACTCACGCCCATCAGAACCTGAGTTGGTCAAATTGATCACACGTCAATTACCACCAGATGTGTAGAGGATCATGATAGCCTCGAATATACAATCTGCAATCCAGGCTGAGGCGTTATTAAGGCAATTAGATATGACGTCCAAGAAACCAGTTCGTCAGGGACGAAACCCGGAACCTCAGATCCATCAGGTGACAACAAATAAGGAGGAGGAATCGAAACCAGTCAACCAAGGGAGAACGTGGAAACGTAACCCTGGAGGGCAAGATTCACCTCGTGATCGATCGCCCGTACGCAGAAATAGACCCACTATAAACAGGGGATATTCCAGACGTGACGAGAGAAAGCGACCATACTCGGACTACCGAAGGAGCTGGAAACGAAACCAGGACTTCCGTCAATCAAGAGGAAGGAGAGACTGGCGAGAAGAAGAAAAGGAAAAGTATCTAAAGGACCTGCAGAACACGACACAGGAAAGCGAACGATGGCGAAGAGCAATCCAAACCCAGGATACCAACCCTAATATCGTGGGGGCGGAAAGCCTTCAATATCAAGAGGCCAAGGCTCGGGGAAGCCAACAGAGTAACTCGAGTCAGGAGCACAGCCAAGGTGCCGTTAAAAAAACTCCATCTCCAGTGAAAGGAGATAGCCTGAATCCTGAAGGCATGGTCAGTAAACATCAAGAATGGATTGTGGTACAGGTCGACTCATGGACTACAAAGCCCGAAGATTTATTGGACGAGGTTGGTCAGCGTGACAGTGAAATACCATCAACTTTACCTATTATTTCAGCACGGATCTGCAATGTTCATGTCAAATGTCTTATAGATACTGGGTCGACGATTAGCGTCATTTCGACGGCATTTTTGAGAGATCTCAGGGACAGAAATGATATACCTGTCATACCGGTATCTCATGTGAAAATTAAGGGCATAATACCGGACAAGTCTGTCATGTGTAAACAACAGACATTGTTGGATGTCGAGATTGGACGGACGATATTTCCTCAAGTATTCCTAGCCATGTCCAACATCAAAATTTAACATTATTCTAGGTGCAGACTTCCTAATGTCTTACCAAGCTATGATTGACATGCAGACAAACTCCATTCAATTCAGGAAGGCGGATTTTTCCGAGACTGCTATGTTAAACCCTTCAAATGTAAACGATCCATATGCTTATTGTGCGGAGAAAAACGCCTTATCTCCGAGGGAAACCGAAGACCATGAGGCTTCTGAGGAAATTTTAATGGCCATGGATAAAGTATTAGAAGAAGGCGATAACGACGTACACCCCTTCGATCTTATCTCTGAGAAGTCAAGGCAAGCCATGGGTACGGAAGAGGAACAGATCCAGCTCCGATATTTACTGCTGAAATATAAGAACTTGTTCGATTCCAAACCAGGTCTTATTCCTAACTTTCAGTACTCACTTCTTGTGACAGACTGGCTACCCTTCAAGAAGAAGCCGTATCCGATACCGGAAAAAATTCACTCCAGAGTCTACAAGATTATTAAAGTATTTGGCAATAATTCTTATAAAATACAAAGTCTGGATAAATCTTACGAAGCTGTCCACAATGCCGCTAATTTAAGACTCTACCGAACACCTACACCATTAACTGACACCGTCTAACCATCTACTAAAAGGGAAAATTAGTTATTGAAGATGGAAACAAAACTTGTGGAACACCCTGTATGGAGAGACTAGGCTACTGGATGCAAGGAGCGGAACGAAGAACTCCGAGTCTAGAGGAGGACGGACACCTGTCGCGAGATCAACTACGTTACTACCATGTGATTTGTCTGCCAATTTTCCGGAACAATAGAAATGGACACTGTTATATTATAATTTCATAAATTATACTCCAACCAAGGGAGAGATGTCCCCGTTAAACTTGGCGATATTTTGAATATTTTCAACAAGTGGAAAGTAAAAGTTTTGTTGTCTGCTTGGAACTGCAGCATGTCATTTGGGGAGTAGTGGCGAGCTAAGAACGAGTTTTTTTCGTCGTTCAGAGGGGTGATACACGGGCAGGACTGTGCCAAGGTCAGAGCAAACCACGTGACTGCCGCCACACGCGCGCAACTCACATCTGGAATAGTCTGAGCCAATTAAATGAGACCATCAGCCAATTACCGTTCTCGTTGAAGAACACACCTCCCAGGCTGATAATATAAAAGGCCTTGTTTCGAGTAAATCTCTCTGTGAATATCCTGCTCTTAACCTGAATATTCTTCGCTGTGCTGCTGTGTGGGACACTACGTTATCGGACCACGTGGAGAAGTAATTTCCAGTTCAAATCGACGCCCGTTCTGCTAGAATTTAGCGAGAATTAGTGAATTCCTATGGAATAAAAACGCCTTAAGAACCAAGTTAAGTGTGACTGTGTAGACGAGCTATTAATATTCGACGTGTGCTTGTGCAAAATACTTAATCTTGTCATCTCAGTTACAGCTTGTGACCGGAATTCTACGGAAGTCGTCTTAGAAATTGAACACCTCAAGATGGACAATTCCGCAACCACCGACTACAGGACTTCATCGAGGGACACCTGCTACAGAGCCTCCATGGAGCTGTAAAAATGTGAGGCGTATCTGGTAATTGGAAGGAGACTGACCGGAGGAAAATGCTGGAATAATTGACTGACGACGGGAATCGAACTCCATCTAAAACTTGAGTACCCTTTTAATTTAATTTATCTGTCTTACCTTTTGTACAACTAGAGGTCTTTCTTCTTTAAGTCGTAGATCTATTAGTTTGTTGTAGTTAGAAATATTTCATTTTTCCACTTCTTAAGGTGTCGTGGTAGACTAGGTACGTGTGAATGAAATTTTCAATCTATTAGAGTAGACATGTAGGTTGTCTTTGATTGATTTCCCATGCTTAGGAGCGTTATACTTAATAATCACTGAACACGCGATAAATCTACTTTCCTTGTAATGTTGAAAGTTATTGGACTGAAATTTACGTGTACATTTTGAGTGAATAGGGTCGAACCTAGTGTCTTTCAAGATCACTTGTTGTATTTATGATGAAGTCATCTAATTTTACGATATTCCACGAGGATCAGTAGATGTAATAATCACGTAAATAATAATAATAATATTGACTAAAAATCGGGTAAAACAGAATTAAACGCTCATGAGCCATAAAATTACTGTAGAGTCCTTATATGTGAGATTGAATGTGCTCTGTTCATGAAGGGTCTGGAATATGACCAATCCTGAGGGATATTTGTTGTATAATTGAGCAATTGATGATTTAATGGTGATATTTGACTTATTCTTGTGTATTGGGAGCGCAAGATAGATTATAATTATTGGAGCACGTGTTGCGAGTGTATTTCACAGGTAGGGAATAAAAATAATACGATTAAGGCTCACGCTCGCGATGGTTTCAACCTGTAGCCCAAACGATGGTAGTGCTTATGGATTTTACTAGAATCTTCCATTATAATTTCATGAGTTATATGAACTTACGTTGATATGTGAAATGTGTTTGTACCAAGTGATACCCATGACTTCGATCACTAGCCACCAGTAATGAAGGATAATTTCAGTACACAGATTATTTCTGCTAGATATTACGCGTCCTGTCCACTAGTAAAAATCATGAATAAACTTGCCAAAACAGGATTCGATGTAAATCATGTACATAAAAGACGTGTTTCCTAGTGTGAATGTGTGTGTATGTAAATATGTATATTTCTCTTGTATCATGTTGGTCCCATTTAATTTGATCCGGTCGTGCACTTGCTGCGACGCAGATTACATTCATCGTTGTGTGTTGCCTTAAGAAGTAATTTTTCATGCCCTTAAGGGAAAGTTTGATCAACTTAAGTCGAGGAAGACTAGAAAAGGATTTGTTTTCTTCATTAGCGAGATTTAAAAGGAAAGATCATCTCGTTATTTTACGAAGGCACTCGCTTTGTAAATAAAATTTATTTAACTAGCTCACACGTGGATAATGTAAATTTCTGACTCATTTATAGTTGAACTTTGAAATATTTTAAGATTAATTTGAATGGAAATGAAATACAAAGATCAGAAGTAGAAGTCGTTAGCTGCATGATTACTTTGAGTTATGGTGAAACCAAGTCATTAATAATTAATTGAAAATAATTATTCTGAAATGCTAATGACAATCATTAGGTAAATGATGCAGTGGAAAATTGATGAGAACACGATCGTGTGACAGTGAAACATAGGTTAATTAAATGATGAGAAATTAATAATAATAATCAAAATAATAATTAATTAATTTTGAGAATTTTTGAAATCAATTTTCATTTTCTACTGAAGTTCATGTTGGTGTCATTGACTAATATTAAATACTGTAAATGATAAATTCAGTTGAGTACATCTTAAAACCACGTGTTGAGACTACTTTGAATTGGTAAAGCTTTGGACTCGTTTATTGTAAAACCCTCGTTAGCAAGACAGTTGTTAATTATTTTACGAACCTCAATGTTAATTTTTTTCAATTCTTTCAATCAAATATTTTGATTTGGAAAGGCAAGAGGCCTAATTTTTCTTTGGTTTTCATTACAGCACAGTAAGGCTGGAGATTAAGAACACGTGCCACTCTTAATAAGGAGGAAGAAAATCAATATTATGGAAGTTCTATGTAAAAAAAATATATATCAGTAAGAATATTTTCATTTATTGTTTGCTTATGTGAATAAATGTCAGAGTGTTTTTTTAACATTTCTTTTTATCCTGCTTGGTCATCAATCCTTAACATCCCTTAAATGCCTCTAGAAAGTGATAGCCAACGATCGAACGGTCCACCTTGGGATCTCTCGCTCGATGGCTGGGCTTAGCTCGGGAAAAATGGGGGCAATATGAAGATAAAGTTGGAATTCAAGAGGACAAACTGGGGCAAATATTCATTTATAGGAAGGGGAGTTAGGGATTGGAATAACTTACCAAGGGAGATGTTCAATAAATTTCCAATTTCTTTGAAATCATTTCGGAAAAGGCTAGGAAAGCAACAGATAGGGAATCTGCCACTTGGGCGACTGCCCTAAATGCAGATCAGTATTGATTGATTGATTTATTGATTGATTAATTGATTGATTGATTGTGGAACCTCCTTTCGGAAAGTATCAGAGCGTTAAGTGCTATTCGCACTTTCAAGGAAGCACTTTGGAGACATTTTATGCACCAGTAAGAATCACCTTTTAACTTCATGCTGCTAGTCACAACCATTCTGTTGTCATGGATGTCCTGGTAGAAGATTAGTCTAAAATTCTTACCCGATTTGTTTTTCGAATGCTATTAATTTTTTTGTAATATTTCTTTTTACATCTAAGATATTAGTTTTAAGAATTTATCCTTTTATTATATCTAATTTATTTAATCTTAATTTAATCTCATCATCTTCATTCTTGTATTATTATCATTAATTTAATTTGCATTACATCTAATTATTATGAAGTGATACAATGTGGCTGGTGAGATGGAAGACAGGTAAAATAAAATATTACTAAACTAAACTAAACTAAACTAAACTAAACTAAACTAAACTAAACTAAACTAAACTAAACTAAACTAAACTAAACTAAACTAAACTAAACTAAACTAAACTAAACTAAACTAAACTAAACTAAACTAAACTAAACTAAACTAAACTAAACTAAACTAAACTAAACTAAACTAAACTAAACTAAACTAAATGTCCACAGAGTCCACTAAACTATGCAGTGGCAACAGTACAATGTTAGCTATAGCGAAAACAGAATTGCATGTCCAACTCTTATCCGGTTTCTCTGGGTCAAGTGTGAAGTGTGATGAATCTTCGCAGCCATTATTTGCGACCGAATGCCCTTTCTTACGTCAACCTCATCGGTGGAGTTAACGAGATGTACATTAATGGCCAATAAGTGGGACTTGTTCATTCCACTGTAGGCTACAACGCCAGAATTGTTTACCTTCCGGAACAAAATTAGACCTTCGATTACTCCACTCCTCGATTTCTCACTAGAAAACGTGGCATTTCACAGCTTAAAAGTGCTGGACTTGAGTCGCCTTCTGTGCTCATACAAGTGTTTACCTCCAAGAATTACGAAAGCGATATTCAATCAATGGCATAAAACAGTGGACTTAAATTCTTCCTGCAATTATCGAATCCTACGATATCTTACTATGCTCTGCTCTTAGAAGAACTTGACTTGTGGTGCAGCGTGTACGGCACCACCTGTCTCATGTGCCAGGAGATGATCTACGTATTGATACAGTTCTCCCTTCCGCTGCCGTAAATTACAACACCCTCGCTGCCACAAGCCAACAGAGGCGCAGGTGAGGGAATCGGATTACGACGTTCCCAAACTGATAGCTGTGCGAACAAGACACGACATTAATAAAAATGATTATGTAGCAGGGTGTGTGGAGGTGACACACGGGCGATAACTTCCTTAGAAAGGAGGAAATAGAAGCCCTTGAATACTGAAGTGCTACATGACACAGTCGGATCAGGAACGAGGAGATACACAATCCTGTTGGTGAGCGGAGAACGATTTGAGGACGTCGCGCCGACACGATGGTACCCGGAGTGGCACAGCCTGGTGTGAAAATGGGAAACCACAGGAAACCATTTTCAGGGCTGATGGCAGGGGGGTTTGAACCTACTATCTTCCGAATACTGGATACTGGCCGCACTTAAGCGACTGCAGCTATCGAGCTCGGTGATTTGAGGAAATTTGAACGGAGGAAGAGAATGGGTAAATTCTGCGACAACCCGGCATTTATTCAGTTGGTTTCGAAGGAAGGGATAATATGAAAATGAAAATGGACAGCCTGTTTCGAGTGGTCCGGGAATGGAATGAATGAAGGTACAATCTAGCGGCGACGATAGGAATTGTGCCGGCTGCCGAAGCCTGTCGCACTCCTGAATGGCAGATGAAATGATATTAGAGAGTGTTGCTGGAATTCTTTTTACTAGTTGCTTTTCGTCGCACCCACACAGATAGGTCTTATGGCGACGATGGGATAGGAAAGGCCTAGGAATGGGAAGGAAGCGGCCGTGGCCTTAATTAAGGCACAGCACCAGCATTTCCCGGTGTGAAAATTGGACACCACGGAAAACCATCTTCAAGTTTGCCGACAGTGGCATTAGAACCCACTATCTCCCGGATGCGAGCTCACAGCTGCGCGCTCCTAACCACACTGCCAACTCGCCCGGTTTGCTGGAATGAAAGATGACAGAGAAAACCGGAGTACCCTGAGAAAAACCCGTCCGACCTCCGGTTTGCCCAGCACAAATCTCCCATGCAGTGACGGAGATTTGAACCACGGAACACAGCGGATAGGGGCTGGGCGGTGTCATCTGAGCCATGGAGGCTCACTAGAGGAAGAGTCAATGTATGGATATTTATTTATTTATTTGGTTAGTTATTGATTTGTTTCTTTGTTTATTCTTGTGTAACCATGCACAATTATTAAAGATTTTTGGAGCATTATTTTAAAAGTCTTAGTAGTTAACTACACGCGATATAAAAACGTGTAACTTAAATAGATACGAGCAGATGACGTTGTAAAAAGACGGCTAGTCGCCTTTTACGACAGGCCTCCGCACCCACATACTTGCCAGGAGGGAGGAGAGGATGGATGGAAAAGTAGAGACGGTAGTGAGTGTAGCATATTCGATATATATTCGATGTTTTTAAATTGATAGAAGGAAATATAACGAGTGCGTCAAAATGGTAAATAAAGGTGGCAAGGAAGTGGAAGGACAGCTGAGAGGAGAACGACATGGCTAAACCAGGAAGGTCCAGAAAATGCGCACAGTAGTGTGTGTAGAAGCCAGAAACGTCGTATAACAGAGATGCATCAAGGCAATGCGAACAGACTGGCTAGGAACGTTTTTTGCATTCATACCATTGTAGGGACAAAGGACGATTTGATCTGTTGGATGTAATATAAAAAGTGAGATGGAAAAGATGGATGGAACAAGAGCTTAGAGGGAGCACACACAATGTTAGAAACTTGCTGAGGAGTAAAGACTCAATACTCGTTCACAAACTTGATTGATGAGAGCAAGAGAGAAACAGCTATGGCACGACCAAACAGATGTTTCCGTCATTTAAAACTAGGATTTCCTCTGCTGTGTTGGAACTGAACTTTGGGTGGACACGGTTACGCATGTTTCGTTCAGAGTTATTGCGTTCCAATGATGTCTGTCCGTATTCTGCAATACTCTCGAATTACGGCGAGGGAAGGGCTTTAAACTGTAGCTCAGCCCATATATCGGGTTCATAAAGATCCACTGCCCTTCGTTCACCTTCACTAGCTTTAGATTTCCTATATACAGCTGAATATTCATTTTATTCAGTGCTGGGTACATGGAAGTCACCTTAAAATGTAACGTACGTACAAATTTAGAAGTGACACCGGCTATGTATCAGCAGAGAGAAATCAGAGTACAGCAGGTGTGATGAATATTACAATACTATGCCTTTGCTGGCCAGACGTAGTTAGAAAGATAGAAAGATTAATAATTATTAATATTATTAATAATTAATAATAATAATATTTTATCCTGCATGTGATGATGGTATTGGTTTTTGTTTTGAGAGGAAATATGAGATGATCATTCATAATTACTTTAACAAGGAGAATGAAGATACAGACATTGAAAGGGAAAACCTATGAGAGACGTGATACCTCAGTAATCTGCATATTGTCAAAGCCAAGGATGAGACTGAGACAGGTCAATGAAAGCAACACATTTATTCTATCCCATACCAGAGAACTACACTTTATAGCAAAGTGAATTTAAACTAAAAATATGTTTTATCTTATTTGATGTATGACTGCTATTTGTTTATCCATAGTAATGTATATATTTACTATATTGAATGGTATTGTTTCATTGCCATTGCCGTAAAGTAAGACATTACAACATTCTTTCGAGGTATGAGTGATGCTAGTGATACCATTCTTTATGCAGCAAGTCCCTGCTATGAGTGGTGTTAAGATATCGCTCACAGGGTCGGTTGGTGCATTTATTTCAGCGGGATCAGCAGACTGATATGTAATAGCAGTCGTCTGTAAGACAGTGAGCTGAGCGGATGTGCTGAGTGGAGCGCGGAGCAATGGGTATCACGTTGACACAATATAGGATAGCGATCGGCAGATGGAACTGTAAAAAGGGAAGCAGAATGGAAACAAGAATGGAGTTAAAGGGTGAAAAAAGGAAGATGGTGGCTACGTTACTGGTGGCGGCGGTGGTGATGGTGTTGCTGATAATAGGAGGAGTAGAGATTAATCCAGGCCCAGGTCCAGTAGGTTCCATTGGATGGGAAGAGTACGAGGCGATTAGAGAGATGATAAGAGAGGCTTGTCAGACGGAGCAAATAAAAGAAATGTTCCGAGAGTTATCCAGGGAATTTATGGACCTAAAAGTGAGTGTCAAAGAAGATGTAAAGAAGATATTGGAAGAGGAAGGGTGTAATAAAGATGAATTAGACCTATTGAAGCAGAAGGTAAAAAGCCTGGAGTGGGACCTAAGAGAAACGAAGAGAGCAGTCGAGAAGAGTTTACAAGATAACGTAAGAAAAAATATCTTCATATACGTTGTCCAAGAAGAAGAAAGAGAGTCTAAAGTTGAACTAGTGTACAAAGTGGTAGAAGTGATCCAGAACAGGATGAAGATCAACTTCAGTGAAGTTGATATTGACGATGTACAGCGTGTGGGGAGAGTGAAAGGAAAGAGACCAATTAGAGTGAAATTACTATCGACACTGATGGCGGACATTGTAATAAGAAATTCGAGTAATCTAAAAGGAGAGAAAGTGTGGATAAAACGGGAGATGGACAGGGAAGCCATAGAAAAGAACGGAATTCTGAATAGACATTTAAGAGAGGCAAGAAAACAAGGTCTTAAGGCATATATTAGAGGGCAGCAGCTGGTGGTTGGAAACGGAAGGTGGAATCGAGTGTGGGGGGCGGGAAGGCTGAAAAAACTTGATGAAGAACACCAACAGCAGCAGAACGTGTCCTTGGCAGCAGTGGAAGTAGCAAGGAAGGTCAGTGACGTAGAAAGGAGTGATATTACGGAAGTGAGCGAAGTCCACATCACATCAGGTGCGGGAAGTAGGGATGTGCTGAACAGCAGTCCCAGCAACCAGGTGGGCGGAAATGGAGAGTCCTTGAAGACCCATCACAACACAGAGAGGGAGGAAGCAAGTAATGTGCCACAACTGGTGAGGAGTACAGTGAAAATTGTGAATGAAGGTAACAGTAGGCAGGGTAAGAATGCATCCTCTCCGAGTAAAAGGAACACAGAAAATAAAATGGAAAAAAAGACAGGCGCTAAATAAGGAAAGATCATTAAGTTTGAAAGATCTGTGGGGAAAGAAAAAAGGCGTAGGTATGGAGAAAGGGAAGGATGACGGGAGAAAAGAGGACGAGGAGAGATCTGGAGAGGACTCACAGGGAAGAGTGACAAGGAGTAGAGGTGGAAATGGAGAAGCACAGGTGCAAAGAGTGGGAGGGAATAAATAACTAGAGACGGCGATAGGGTTGTGGAATATTGAGGGGTTGATAGGGAAGATAGGGAATAAAGAATTGGAGAAAACAGTAAAGGAGTATGAGATTATTGCACTAGTAGAGACGTGGTTAGGGAAAGGGATAGAAATTGAATGGGATGGGTATAGAGTAGTCAACGTGATAAAAGAAAAAAGGGGGAGAATGGGAAGAAATCCGGGTGGGATAACAGTTTTAATAAAAATGAGATAGTAGAGAGAGTAGAGAGAATACAGAATGAGGTAGAAGGGGTGATATGGCTGAGAATTAAAATGGGAAATGATGCGAAGGAGGCAATTTGCCTGGCTTTATTATATAACCATCCTAAAGACTCAACTTATGCGAATAAAACATTTTTTGAAGAACTGATTGAAGAAATAAACAAAATGAAAGGATTATATGTGGAAGATGGAATGATATTGTTAGGGGATTGGAATGCAAGAGTGAGTAATAGGGTACCCGATTATGGGAGAGAGGATAATGAAGTGAGTGAGTATAGAAGAAATAGTAAAGACAAAGATATAAATAGCTATGGGGTAAGATTATTAGAGTTATGTGCTATAGAAAAATTATATATTTTAAATCGATGGATGAAGGGAGATAGTAATGGTGAACTGACATTCATCATATCGAAGGGCGGGAGTGTAGTAGATATAGGAGTTAGCACGGAAATAGCTCTAAAGAAGATAATAAGTTTTGAGGTGACAGAATGTGTGATAACAGAACATATGCCCATCAAGATAAAATTAAGAGGGGAGTATGATGGAGTGAAGAGAAGGGTAGGAAAAAGAGACAGGTATAAGGAGGGATGGAAGTACATTTGGAATGATACTACAATCGAGAGATTGAGAACAGAGTTAAAAGAGAGTGAAGAAAGTATAAGGGTTGAAAGTGAAAGGATGTTGGAAGGAGGGGATGTGGATGAAGTTTTAAAATAGAACGCCCAGTATGGAAGGTGGGTAAGAAAGTGAGAATAAGGGAAGAGATAGACAGAAACATAGGCACGGGGTGGTTTGATGAAGAGTGTAAGAGGAAACGAGTGGTTGTAATGACAGCTCTAGTGGACTTCAAGAAAGGAGGGGAACAAGGGAAAAGAGAGGAATATTGTAAATTAAGAAGAGATTACAAGAAGTTACTAAATGAGAAAAAAAGTGCTGGAAAGAGGTGGAAGCTGAGAGAGTGAACAGGTATTGCAAAGAGAAAAGGTTTGATAGGGTTTGGGAAACTATAAATAAGATAAAGAGAACTAGATCGACAGGGGGAGGAACAATGATAACAGAAAATGAGTGGATAGGATATTTTGCAGAGCTTTTGGGTGGGAGGGGAGAAGGTCAGGAAAGTATGGAAAAGACGTATATTGTAAAGGAAGTACAAACAGGAGTACAGTTACTAGATGAGGAGATAACAAGTCAGGAAATAGTTAGGGTGTTAAGTAAAGTAAAAACCAAAACAGCGGGTGGGGCAAATGGTATTACTAACAGGATATGGAAGGAAGTAGGAGCAAATGAAGTAATGTTGAAAGTGATGGTGAAAATTTTAACAAGATATGGGAAACGAATAAATTCCCTAGCGAGTGGAGAAAAGGAGTACTTTGTCCTATATATAAGAACAAAGGAAGTCGAAGTGATCCAAACAACTATAGAGGAATAACACTCCTGGACTCGCTGTCGAAGGTATATACAGGAATTTTAGCTAATAGGATTATAAATTGGGCAGAGAAATATGGAAGGATTTCGGACTATCAAAATGGATTTCGAAAAGAGAAAAATACTGTGGATAATATATGGATTTTGGATACTTTAATTACGAAGTATGTGAAAATAGCAGGGAAGAGATTATATGTAGCAGCAGTAGATTTAGAGAAAGCCTTCGATGCAGTGAATAGAGAGGCGTTATTTACTAGATTAAGAGAGGTTGGGTTATCGGAAAAAATGAGGCTGGCAATAGAAGGAATATATGAGAAAGTATTGGTGATGATTAAACTAAAAGGGGGTGGGTTGAGTAAGTGTATGGAATCGAAAAGGGGTGTGAGGCAGGGTTGTAAGCTATCACCGATATTATTTCTACTGTTTATAAATAATATATTGGATAGACATGGAGGCGAGAGATGGCAATGCCCTTGGATTGGGAAGAGGGTGATACCGGGGCTGCTATTTGCAGACGATTTATTGATCTTGGCATTAACAGCAAAGGGGTTGCAAGAAGGGCTAAATGAGGTAGTGGAATATACTAGAAGATGGGCACTCAAGATAAATGTACGGAAGACGCAGATAATGATATGTAGGAAGAGGAAAGCCAAAAAAAAAAAAAGAAATTCTGGACAGTCGAGCAGCAAGAAATCAGACCAGAAAAAATGGAGTATTTAGGAGTTATAATTAGTAGTAACGGCACGTGGGAAAATCAGATTAGAAGAGCCAGATATAAAGGGAGGGGAGCACTGGCAGTAGTGGGGATATTAGAAAATAAATTTCCGGATATAAAGTACAAAATACAGAGATTGGTGTTCCAATCAATGGTCAAAGGAAAAATGTTATATGGGGTAGAAATATGGGGATTAGAGGAAAATAGGAAAGAACTAAACCAGGTGGTGGCGAAATTTAGTAAGATTATTATGGGAGTCCCAAATTGTACTGCAAATGTGGGGGCTAGATTAGTATGTAAAGAATCGATAGACACTACTATAGCCAAGAGGGTGATGAAGTATTGGATGAGATTGGAAGAAGGGAAGGGAGGGGATTTAGTACAAGACACATATAGGTTCCAGAAAAATATGGAGAACGAGAGGTATTGGGTAAATAAGTGCAAAAATAAATTACGAAAACTGGGGTTAGGAGATATAGGATATGAGAGGTGGAGAGAGAAGAAAGAATGGGTATGGAGAAGGGTTATAAGGAGAGTTGCCGATATAGAGAGACAGAGTTTAATAATGGAATGTAGAGAAAGAGCCTCACTATCAGTATTAAACAAATTGTTAGAAATCATGAACCCGAAAATCGAAGTTGAGGACCGGAAGGGCAAAAGAGGTCTATACTGGTGGATTTTTGGAATTCCTAGAAACAGAGGGTGGATAGGTACAGAAAATGCAGGTAGATGTATTCTGTGTGGAGAAAGGTGGTCGGACCTACATATATTCATCGAATGTAGGGAGTTAGAAGAGTTGAAAAAGAAAGTGTTGAGTAAAAAAGAGATAGAAAAAGTAGAAAAAATTGAAAAGATGACGGTATGGCTGGCCAGAGAATGGGGAAGAGGAACAAATATTTCGAAATATTTAAATATGGTTAGAATGAGATTTATAAAGAAATTAAGAGAATAAAGGGTAAAAGAGGGTTACAGAGGAAGGAGAGGAAGGAGGTAGACGAAACTGCTAGGTTATATAAAAATTTATGACAATAAGAGGAGTTCGGAGTACAATCTGATTGTATGATGAAAAGAAGATTTGTATATATTTGGAGAGGATTGCATGTGTGAGAGAACGGAGGTGGTAGTGAATGTTAGAAAAAAAAAGGGATAATAAAGTAACGAGGGCTGTGAGTAAGAGGAACTGTTGGACTGTTTAGAAACGGAAATAAGCGGAAGAAAGAGAAGGAATAAGGGAAAGCCAGGTTTGATTGTTGGCAATTCGATGGTTTAAGATGTAAGTTCAAAAAAAATAATTTAGAGAGTAGTTTTTAGTTTTAGTCTAAGAGTCGTAGGAGCTAGAGAATTGTCAACAAATACATTTGTAAACAGTGTTTGAATATTAACGATAGGGTTAGTGGACAAGAAAAGGTGTCTGGATAATATAATAGTAGATAATTTTAAACACTGGTTTAAAATTTTTATAAGTAATGAGTGGCCGTGAGGAAGAGGAACTGTTGGACTGTTTAGAGATGGAAAGGATTGATAAGTGATGTGAGGAAACAAGGAAAAGACAGATTTGATTTGTGGCAATTCGGTGGTTTAATATGTAAGTTAAACTAAAAAAAAATGCAACTAGGAAGTAGCTTTAGTCTAAGAGACGCAAGAATAAGAAAGAAAAGCGATGAACAAGGAACTGGAAATTGTCAACAAGTACGTTTGTATATAGTGTATAAATATTAACTATACGGTATAGTGGATGGTTATCTGTAAAAGTTAGCGAATAAGTATTATAAGAGAGATGGACAGAGGCAAGGAAGAGTAAGAGGGGAAGATTGGGGATGGAATGGGGAGGGGTATAAGAGACAGACGGGTGGGATGGTACAGCCCCATCCCTAGGTGAAAGAGGAAACATGTCCGCTCACAGAATAACAAGTGAATCAGGATGGTGGCAGGAATTGAAGTAAGACGACACGATTATAGGCGGAGCAGTAGATAAATGCGTGACGGATCGTATGATGGACCGGCATCCGCCTCTACGATTCGCCACGTAAAATGAGGAGAGAAGTATGAGTTATAGGTGGGGGTAATATCTAACCCGGGCGGAGTGGCTGATAGCGGCCAGGGTGGGATGGCTCTCTCCTCACAGGGAATGCCGCATGCAGCCAAGGTTTCTTTTTCTTTATGTTTAGTTAGCTGTAGAGAGTAGATATGGGTTAGTACATTAGAATTAAAGTAGGGGATGCCCTTACATGCGGAGGAGTTCTTCGCATACCAGAGGCATCTCAATAGTTTTAGACAAGTTGGTGCAGTGCTAGGCTGGATTCCGCCAGCATGGACACCACTAAATAAGTAGAGTAGTTAGTAAATTGTTTTGTTTGGTTTATATTATTTTGTGTGGTTTTTTGGGTTCATAGTTAATAGTTTTAGTGTAGATAGTTAGAGTTTTACATTATATATAATAGTATGTTAGTTTATATTGTTTTGTTTGGTTTATATTGTTTTGTTTGGTTTTTTGGGTTCATGTGTAGTTTATGTTCTTTATTGCCTGTAACCGATGGTGCAAACTAGGGTGGCAATAAAGAGTTATCTAATAAATATGTAATAGCAACTTCCAGCTCGATGAGAAAACAACTGGAAACTATCTTACTCCTCATTCCCCTAGTACGCCTCTTAAGTGACGCCTAGACTATCTATGAGAGCTGTTAGGTGGAGTTGTGGAGGATCAAACCAGCCTTCGGGCTGAATACCCAACATAATACACTACAATACTCGATACTGAACCCATGACCTTTGTGCCATAAGGAACCAGAGTCCTAAAATAATTACACGAGGTCCCATATGAATTTTGCTCTAGCTACATGTTTTATCTCTGACCAGAGACGACACGTGGAGGAACAGGTGGTGATTCTCATTCTCACGTCACCCGCTCGTGTAGAAGGGGCGAGGATATGTTGGACTATTTTTGCTAATAAAAAGTACATTTTAAGAAGAGTTGGCGACGAGGAAATTGAAAAGGAAACAATTGGGCCATTAATGGTAAAGATTTTAGACAACTAAATTGCTCCAGAAGGAAATTTGTCGAAAGAAGCGCCTGTTCTAACTCTGTTACATTGACCAAATACAGTGCCTATCTTATGAGGTAATTTAACAATTTAGTTGGTTGAGAGAAATCCTTACATGCTTATCATCAACACCGCTACTATGTGTTACATCGTGATCTGCCATCAGTACATTTTTATGGGGCAGCGAAGTGTCTGTGAACATTGTGGCAAATGGCATGCGAGTGGGAGTAAAGAACGGTGCGCCATTGTGTCCAGTGACACCACGCATTTCAGAGAAAAACTTTGCAAACCAGGGAAAATAGGTTTTGGCCGTAGGTGGCTGTAACATCCTCTCCAAGTGGGGATAGCTTTAAAAGGTACGAAATTGCAAACATTCTATGAACTACGATTTAAACTGTAGTGTAGTAGGGTTGAGATCGGCAGCTGCCGAAAGGTGCGTAATGTAAATAAGTCAGTCAATAATAATAATCATAATAATAATAATAATAATAATAATAATCGTATGGCCTCAGCTACAGTGTGCAGACATTTCAATTTGACGCCATCTGGCTGTCTGCTCGTCAATTTCGACGTTCCGTTTTAGTCTAGGCCCACTACATCGCAGACCGAGTAAACCGAAACTCTCTTGGGTGTCTGTGGCTGAGATTTAATGAATTTTGTCGGGTAAACACCAAATGTGTCCCCAGAGATCATTTACATGCCGACATCGTACGACATGGATGGCAAATGGACTTTTGTCTGCCCTTCAAAAATCCGACCACCTCTGCCAGGTTTGAACCCGCTATCTTGGGATCCGGAGGCCGACACTCTACCACTGATCCACAGAGGCAGCTAGTCAGTCAAAGTGTTCTTCCGATAAAGGTAATCGACGGTATTCGAAATGTGGAATCACCACGTAAATTCAGGGACAAGCAACAGACGGCCATTCTAATGTCGCGATCCTGTAATTCCTGCAACTGAAGCTGTAAATATAGTTGTTGTATTCTAAAGTATTGCGTATGTGGGTTGATGGTTCGACAAACGTGTTCGGTCCGCGCAAGGAAGAAACGTGTGAAGGATATTTGTCATTATTTTGAGGTGAATGAAAATAAAAACAGGAATGAAAAATATGTTTTGTAAAGCCACTATCTGTCGAGATGGCTAAATAAAAAAGGAGAGGCTGGTGAGCCTGTAATGATGGGAGACGACGTACGACTACAGGTATGTGAATTAGCACATTTATAAAGTGCTTTTATTTATTTCATGATGTCACCATTTTTTGTATGTGTGTACCTGTGGCGCATTTTGGTCACCCTTTTATTTCGTGAAAATATCAGAAGAATATGACAAAAGGTCACTTGTTTTATGTTTCTTGGATAATCGCAAAAGTCGCGAAACTAGCGTGTGAAGTATAGTAGAGTAGTATATTTGATGGTTGAGAAACGAATATAATGTATAAAGCAAAGTTATCATTTCCGTACGCTTATTTTCTATATTTATCATTTGCCAAAGTTAAGACGTTAATTTATCAAAAATTTCTGTTCGGTGTAAAGATAAAATTCATGTAGGATTATTCCGTGATTATTCATTTAGAGTTGGCGCAGAAGGCACCGTTGTGTTCGGCGACGTAAAATTTTGTGAAAGGAAGTTACGAGGCGAGACCAATAAAATTTGTTATAGTGGATTGCAATTCCAAAGTCTATTGATATCTGAGTAGAATTGATGAGAGAAAAATAACTGTAACAATTTTGTGAGTCAAGTTGGGAGTGTCATTTCCAGGCTTTGGGACGTTTTCGAGACACAGAAGATGTTAGTCGTAGGCCAGTACCAGGTCGACCAAGGGTAACCACCCCACAGCAGGACTGATATCGGGCCTTGACCGACCGACGAAATCGGAGTGCACCTGCAAGGCAATTGTCAGCGGAATTTGCAGCGTCTCAGGGGTTGCCGTTTCCTGGCGAACTGTTTGCCCGACATCCAGCGGTGTGCGTCCCGCTCACTCCAGCACCAAGACCTTCGCATTGCCCTTTCGCAGGAATGGGATCGACTGCCACAAGAGGTCTTGGACCATCTGATAGAGAGCATGCCACGTCGCTGGGAAGCATATGTGGCCGTTAGGGGTAACCATACACCCTATTAACAGTTGTTATCAAAGGTGGACCTCAGCTATCAGAACCTTTCTGACACTGTTTTTCTGGACAAGTTGTGTGACATATGGTGTGTGATTCAGCTTCCGTTTGTTCAGCAATCCGTCTGCCATTCCTATCAGGTGGTATGGCCTCGTTTAGTGATTTTGCTTATCCTTTAGACACTAGTGTCATTTACGGTTCAGATTTTTTGCAACATGTAATTTTCTAAATATGGCATTATTTATAGCCTGAAACTGTCGAACGACGTAAGCATTCTGCAACCCTGAACATGGGCCTTGTGTGGGGGATAGCGGCTGTGGCTTTAAGTTAGGTACCATCTCGGCATTTGCCTGGAAGAGAAGTGGGAAACCACGGAAAACCACTTTAAAGATGGCTGAGGAGGGAATCGAACTCTCCTCCTCCCGAGGCTGAGTGGACTTCGTTCCACCCTTCGTACCACTTTTCAATTTTCGTAGCAGAGCCGGGAATCGAATGCGGGTCTCCGAGAGTGGTAGCTAATCACGCTAACCACTACACCACAGCATTCACAATAATTGTACAAGCACACAACAAGCAGGACATGCGGTATCTCCATTGCCTATTCTTCTTCTTATTTTATTGTAATAACGCACGTCACAAGTTTCCCTTCCTGGGCCATTAGCTCGTAAATCCATTGAGAAAACATGTCCGAACGGATGAATGTGATTGATATTTTTAAGAACGACCAAAGCAAAGGAATAACTTAGTTTGATCAAAATTTTAAAACACTTTTTACCTAACTTCGGCCCTCTACCAGTTCCAAATAATTAATTTTAAAAACATAACATGTGCATGATATTAAATTATTGATACGGTAGTTGTAATTCATGAAGTGGAGCACATCCCGTGCGGGGACTAGAAGAGTGTGCTTTCCACTGCAGACAGCGTATTAGTGCTTACGTCCTTCAATTCTCTCTCATATTCTAGTCTCAAAACATTCTGAACTTCAACATGTTTCTACTCTCTCTGGAGTGTTCCAGGTGTTCCTCATGTTTGACAGAATGTACTCTGTGTTTGTCTTGCACTTTCTGTTCACACACGACTGATATTCTTTCTTCTCGTCGTTATTTATTACATTCTTTTACGTCTTCTTTCATGAAATACGAAGTGTTATTGCACGAGTTATCAGTTGATCAGCTGCCATACTGATATCACCATTAAGTGAGTTTATTCAGGAATAAAACACCTACCCGTGTTTATAAATGATTGATGTAAACGTAGAAGTACAACTGCTCTCAGATATAATAATAAACTGGATACTCGCCGTATAAGAAGGGGAATACCAAAACCCTGGGCATAGTTATCATGCGAGCTCGTACAGTTTCTTTGTAATTGAAAGTCTTTGGGAGTAAAAGAGCTGAGTAATTTGTCAAGAGCTGACGAGCGCCATTCGATCTGTGCCTTCATTCTCGGCTGCCTTGTTCACTTTCTCCGTGGACGATCTTCTTTCAGTTGAGGGCGGACATTGTATTTTACTATACTTTATACATTTTAATAATAATAATTGTACACCCGCTCTGTACGTTTAAAACTAGCGCCTCGTAACATAAACTTTGAAACTACTAGTACAGGAAGTTTGGACATTTTTCGACGGATGTCTCTACTAAGAACTTAGGTTGTGCCCTCTGGGGTGAAGAGGAACTATTAAAATTCAAGATTAATTTTGTATGTTATGCTTTCCTAAACTGGAATGTTCAGGGTTTATTTTTCATGTTCAAAAGTTATCAACACTTCTATCTCTTCCCATCAACGTAAGGCGTAGGCCAATCAGAAATTAGGTACATTTATTTATTCACCAATGATAACATTTTGATATTTATTTGATTATCCAATGAGAATTCTGGGTGTGTCAGGGCCCTGGCCCAGAGTTTTCTGGAACCTTCCTCTCTGCTATAAAAGCTGGCACTTTTCGGACCAGTCTAGAGTGTGTTCGTGATAGGGGGGGGGGGGCTCATCCATCTTCGGGAGGTTCATCAGCTCAAGGTGATGACATATCCTGTTTAACATGTGTTAGTTCGAGGGTAAGGTTTCAAATCTTTAGTAATGTAAATTTATTTTCTAAAATGTAAATTTCAAACAAGCTGAAATAACAACTGAAATCAGGGAATAGAGAGTGAGGCACCCTCTTGCATTGCCTCTCAACTTGATCTTGAGGTGACTATGATTTCGTAACCTTTAAAATCTATCTTGTAATATCTGCAACTTAAATACTTTTTTCCCCATCTGGCGACATCCGTTATTTGCCAGTAGTACGGAAATATCCCAAGCTACGGTTTGCAGTCCACCATGTAGTCGTAAAAGCATAACTTGTTACACCTGTTTAACTCTATTTATTTCATGTTAAAGACATCAGACGGTTGAGCGTATAAGACAGGTAGGTTGTGCCTGGATAGAGACCCGTCTCCTTCACTCTTGATTGAAAGGAGCTTCAAGATCAAGGTTCTTATTAGTTGATTGTTCTGATTTTCTAAAATTGTCGCCCTAGCTAATGAGCTAAAATTTTGTACCTGAATTTTGAAAAGTCTACGTTTGAAAAAAAAGCAGAGAAAGAAATATAGCTCGAATTTTAAAGTTTAAAATTAATCTTCTGGCTGTTTATGTCCGCCCATTTTTCACCTCTGCTCTCCACAATATCTACGTAATAATAATTGGTCTCTTTAGATGAATGATCAGCGTGCCCGCCTTCAATTCTGAGGACCCCGTGTTCGTTTCCCGGACAGGTGAATTTCTAGAGCTCTAAACACATATCTTCGTTTCCATACAGCACATCACAGAAACAATAAGTACAAATACTGGTATCGCAAACTGTGCACTTTCTGATCTGGCAAGGTGTACTTTGTAACCCACCTTCTTGGGGTCTGCACATGTGATGTATAACTGACATACTCAAGGCTACCGACATTTACTGAGTCGTCTATTTCGTTACCCGAAGGAGTTCAGAGATTTACTTTACTATAAAACAGAATGACGAAATTAGTATAAGACGTACTTTAAATATTTTTAGGTTTACTGATTTGGGTTACTACCCCGTTTTAAACCGGCAATTAAATAAATAAATAAATAAATAAATAAATAAATAAATAAATAAATAAATAAATAAATAAATAAATAAATAAATAAATAAATAAATAAATGTTAATAGACTTTCACGAACAATCTATTATTTTTAATATTTTAAAAACTTTTTTAATTTTTACGTTAATTCTTATCGAAGTATTACAGTGTTTTAATACATAATACATTTTGTTTGGATCAGGCAAACTTTGCTTCATAACCTCATGCATCCGTACAGTTAAGTTGCCAGTAGTACGGAAATATCCCAAGCTACGGTTTGCAGTCCACCATGTAGTCGTAAATTGAAATCTTAATGTCTATTTTTTATTTATTTATTTATTTATTTATTTATTTATTTATTTATTTATTTATTTATTTATTTATCTATTTCGTAAAGGGCACCTGAGCCATGGCTCATAGAGGTGCAATACATATCTGATATACATGTAGCAGAATTAGGAGATAACGCAGAATATTAAATGCTTTACATGAGAATAAAGGTAAAGTGAGTTAAACTCATTATAGAGGTACGATACATTTAACGTATAGGCCTGCATATTACATAGTCAAGACATCTCAGATGCTCATATGTAAATATTTTACTATTTTCTGCTTAAATACAGTAAATGAAGCAGCCTGTCGAATATGTTCAGGAAGTGAATTATACACATGTGCTGAGTAGTACCATGCAGATTTGTTGACATATTTAGTTGAGTTAATTAATTCAATGTGAATTTTATTGACACCTCTTGTATTGTATGAATGTATGTCGGAATTTGTCACACATAAAGTATTGGAGTGAGCCAGATTATTTATCAATTTATAGACCATCACAGCTGACGTAAAGCCTCAAGTGGAAGAACATCACAATGTTTGTATAGATAAGCTGTTGGTGTCAATGTAGGTAGCTTAAACAGTATTTTTAATGCTCTCTTGTGTAGGATTTCAACAGTCTGAAAGGGCTCTTTACTGCAACATGCCCAAACAATGCACCTTATAAAGTATATGACTTTTAATAAGAGGGTGATAAATACTTTTTAGTAGAGTGTTCGTAAGTTTGTACTTAAGTATATTAAGAAGGCCAATTTCTGGTGTAATTTTATTACAAATCATCTGAACCTGATCACTCCAAGAGAGGAATTCGTCAAGAATTAATCCTAGGAAATTTGTCGCTCTAGCTCTAGGTATTTTGCAGTTATAAATTTTGAGTGTAATATACAGAGAAGGCCTGCATGCTGGTTTATGAAAGATGATATAATTTGTTTTAGTCAGATTAATAGTTAGACGATTTTTCAAGAAGCCTATTCTGAAGTATTATCGGACTGTATCATGATTTTGAGGTTATCCGGAGAAGTGTCCGTATAAAACACGTTAGTGTCGTCAGCAAATAGAGACAATCGACCGTACAATTTTAATGATCCTATATCATTCATAAATATGAGGAAAAGAATGGGACCTAGTACTGAACCATGAGGTACACCGATATTTATAGGCAATGGGATACTGTTCACATTATTACGGACACGAATTGTTCTCTATCTTTAAGGTAACTGATAAACCAATTTAATGCTGTTCCTCTAACTCCAGCAGCTTCCAACTTCCTGATTAAAATATCATGATCTACTGTGTCGAAAGCTTTCTTCAAGTCAATGAATAATCCCACAGCTATATTTCCTGAGTCTAAATTTTCCTGAAGTTTAATTATTATGCTTTCTATTACATTGTAAGTACAAGAATTTGGTAAAAATCCATACTGATATCTGGAAAAAATAATTATTTTAAGTAAAAAGCTCAGCAATCTCTCTTTAACTATGTATTCTAGATAAGATAGGTAGTATGGAAATAGTACGACAGTAATTTACGCCAAATTTATCTAAACGTTTGCATTTTGGTACAATTTTTGTGACCTTCAACATTTTGGGGATAGTAGCCTCGTTAAACGATGTATTTATAAGTTGTGTAATATAGGGGACTAGGTACGGAGCCAATTTCTTTATAAGGTTGTTACTTACACCATAACAGTCACGGCTACTGGTATTTTTCAGTTTTCTGATTGTATTTAATACTTCATTATCGTTGGTAGGGTGTAAAAATAGAGAACTACATGGACCTGTACCTAAATTGGAGTAGTTTTACTTGGAATATTAGCAGCTAGGTTTTGACCAATATTAATAAAATATTCATCAAAAGCTATTGATATCTCTAGTGGATTTGTGATAACCTTATCCTGTACTCTCAGGTGTATTTCTTTAATATCATTATCGCTGTCGGTGGTTAGGATTTCATTTACCACTTTCCAATAGCTTTTTGTGGTATTTAATCTGTCAATAAAATATTAATTCTCTAATTCCCTTTTCATTTTAGTTACTTTTCTGCATAGTGATTTGTAGTCCGCTGCCAGTTATTCTGAATAATATTCATACCCCATTCTGTTTCAAAGTTGTTGCCTTGTTCTTTTGTTCAACAAGTTTCAAGAGGTCAGGTGTCATTCATGGGCATGTTGGTCTCTTACTGTTTAAGTCACCTCGGTTATTGACGAACAGCGTACACTTTTCGTCTATACGGCTAATTAGTTTATTTACTACTGTGTTACACTTGTCATTCCTATCAATTATTAAGGGATTATTAAACATGTGTTCAGTTAAACGTTTAACACCTATTCTTTTGTTTACAAGACGTTTCTTGTTCGTTTGGACGGTGATCTGATGTTCTAAGTCAAATATTAATATATTATGGTCACTAAAATCATTAAAAATGTTGTTCAACTGAAAACAGCAGTGTTCGTTTATATATATATATGATCTATCAAGGTTGCACTACTGTTAGTAACTCTAGTGGGAAAAATGTTATTACGAGATATTTGATTATAACATACACTCAGCCTGTACAACTCCTCTGACAGCTGGTTTTGTTCCAGTTTATCTATATTAAAGTATCCAACAATAACACAGAACTTCCTGTTATATTTACTCCACATGTCTTCAAGACAAGTGATGAATGAATCAGCATATTTAATATTTGGATTAAAGCAAGCTAGAACAAGAAACTCTCTATCAGAACCAGAAATTTCAACTAATAACACATTAAATGGCACATCTGTAAATTTTACAGTTGTTAGGACCTATGCTTCATAGCACTGCTTGACATAGATGGCAATCCCACCATCCTTTTTTAATGGTCTCGAACAAAAATAACCATCATAATTTGGCAAGTTATAATATATTTCTTCATCTGGATTCAGTAAGTTTCTGTAATAACTATAACATCCGGCATGTGTGCTTCCACAATGAGAGTTGATAATGTTATCCATGTGTTACGTATACTCTGAACATTAATATATAACATCCTAATTTTTCCCTTTGTCTTTAACTTCTCCTAAGCTATTTAATTGATTTTCTGACCTATCCATGGATTATGATGATTATGATGGTAATTTTCGTTCATGTGGCTAAATTGTACAATTCATGATTCTAATCTGACAATATCATCAATTGATTTGACAATAATTACTTGGGAGGTATCATCTTTTCGCACATATATTTTCCCATCCCGGGTCCGCACATATTTATACCCCTTTATCTTCAGGTCTTTAGCTCTCTTTATTAGCCCTTTAGTCTTAGGAGGGAGGTGATCATTTATGTAGACCGTGTGGCTAGCAGCATTTATTCCAACTGCTGAGGACTGCAGTTGTCTAATTTTCTTGTTGGCCATCATTAATTCGTGTTTTTTTCCACCTGTTGACGAACTTGACGATGATTGGACGAGGAAGATTCTTGTTGACAAATGGGATCCTGTGAACAATATCAAGATCAGTCCTCTTGATTTCGCATCGCACAGCTGCACCTATATTCTTAACAACTTCATAAATGTCTTCTCCTTGGATTTCTGGCGCACCATGTATTTCCACATTATTTCTTCTTAGGTATTGGTTCACTTGTTCTACGTCTACATTTGCCTCGTCATTGAGCTTGCAGACCTGCTCTTGAAGTTCTCTGACCTTTTGATCGCGTTTACACAGCTCTGCCTTCAAGTCCTCAATTACTCTTGTATTAAAATCATTGCTTTCACGCAATCTAGTGACCACTTTGTCTACCAGTCTCTCAATAAACGAGTCTAGGAAATTGGAGCTGCACATTATATTGTTAACAACATCTATGAGGTCGGTCGATACACATTCGTCCAAGACCAACTACAATATCTCAGACCTTAACCTACCTATCGAAACTGTCCATAATGGCGGCAGCTGGAGTGCTAGCATGCGTTTGTTTTGATTTGTGAAAGACGTGTTGTTACCAAATATTAACGGAAATTTGAATATTATTAATCATACATTATATTCATTTATAGTCTTAAGAAGGTTATAGATCCTCTTTTAGTGCCGTAAGAAGCTGTTTGTTCCCAAAGAGGTTACTTATTCCAACAATATCGGCGGTGATTAGGTTAACGTTCATTCTCGTGTCCTTCTCTCAAAGTGTTTTCTTCATTTTTAGTTACCTATGCAATATGTTTATAGTTTAATGTGCTGTGTGCCTGGATGTAAGTAAGAGTTTCAGTGTTCCCGTTTCCAAAAGACCTAATATTAAGGCAAAATTGGGTTAAGAGCATTCGTAAGGAAAACTTCGAACCGAATCATAGGCCTAATAATGCTGTGTACATTAATCATTTTATCATTTTTGAAATCAAATGTATTGTTAGGGAAAACATTATATACCCATAGAAGGTGGTGATCTAATTCGAGTGCCGCGCAAACTTCCGAAGTTAAAACTAATGATGCCTATCCTAGCATTTGCCCTATCAGCCAACGTACCTTACTACAAAGAAAATTAAATCAGTCCCAGAAACATCCGGAAAATCATGACCAAGATTTATGATTTAGAGACGAAATTAAACGGTGGTGCAAGAATGATGTAATTAATTTTCAACGTTTTACAATGAACGTGCGTAAACTAAACCTAACCCCATTTCCCGTGAGTGAACATGAGGATTATGTTCTTTTTTATATAATATACAATTTTGCCGTCAATTCTGGTGAGTTATAAGGTAACGAGCTCTTTAGATGGTCAAGTGTATCATACAAATATCGCTTGTACCTACTCAACAACACAGGTGGATTTTGGAGGGTTGAAATATTGTTGGAGAAATTTGTTTGCGTGTTTTACATAATGTGGTTAATGGTGCTGTTACATATGTAAGGTTAATAATGCTCTTTGTTGACATCTATATATCGTATTTGCTGACCGGAGATTCATATGTGAAATATTTTTATACAATACCCTGTGTCTGTTTCAACCTGACGTTGATACAATACTTCTCCCTTCGTTATTTTACCCTCTGAAATTACATTTAGACTTACAATACGCGATAACGCTACTTTTGGTGTTTATTCACATTTCGAGTTAATGAGTTGCATTTCATGACGTTCGACTTGTGATCTTTTCTTTAGGTGACTCGGAATAAACACGCATAACCTTACCCTCAACCTCTCATATCGCCCACCGATGTCCGCCATGTTTTTCCTGGATTACGGTCTGATGTAATTGTAGTTGGTCTTGATTCGTCATTAGAAGACGAGGTAGTACCTTTTCCTTCCGCGTGACATCGCTCAGGTCGCTGTTGTTTCTCCGGCATCTTCTCACTTCCTTTATTCTTTGGTTTACCACTCATAACCTCACTAAATGTTTCAGAAAGCTGAGTTAACACTTCTATTTGAACAGTATTTCTGAACTTACTAGTGAAATTATTATTCACCTATTATTAATCTTGATACGGTTTTATGTTACATTAGTAGTTACCTCTTAGAATTTCCTTCTTCTACGTAATCTGGTAAAATAAACTCACAGCACTAAACACATGTTATCTCCATCTGCCATGTCGAACAAAAGTTTATTCTTGTAGAATGGCGCGAAGGGAAGGCCTGCTAATAGTCTGTATCCATGGATGTGAAAGCATTTCACGGTAATGCTTTTAAAATCTTCTTGACCTTCGCTTTTCTAGTCTTTTCTAAATTACTAACCTTTTCAACCTTTAGTTTTCGGAATTTTAAATTCTCTCTTGGTATACCGTAGTCTTTTTAAGCCCGATGGCGAAAGAAGTCACTTCGACAAGAAAACAGAAAACATTTCAATAAATATATGCAAAGTAACATTCATCTTTAACCAATTATGTTATTTAACTCTTGCAATATTTGTAGGTTTGTTCATTGTTATTTATTTTATCTAAGTGGTTAAATCACGATTCCCCTCATCATAACAAGAATATTTTATCGGTTTGTTATAAGCTTGATGAACATCATAGTAACGCAAGCTTAGAAGCTGTTTTTGTCATAATTTGCAATAGCTTTCATAATTTTGACTCAACTGCTTTCGTAACGAAAACAGTCGTTCAATGAGCGGAAGACATACAACATTCCTTGTGCTGGAGCCGTGACGTCTGCGAACTACCGTGGCGGAAGGGGAAGAAGGTTTGATGCCTACAATGAAGTGACATAGTACAAGTTAGTAGATCATTTGCATTTTCTTTCATATTCATCATTACCCTTTTCGATGGTTGATTCTTGGTAAGTAAGGAATCTTAAATTTTGACATGCTTTCAAAACCAGTATGAAGTTTGTGAGAATTCGAGTCCTCTCGAGGCACTGAAATGATCTCATCACAAAGCTTGTTATGTGGCCTGCAGTATGGTCTTGTAAGAGATATCTACTGTATTTTTACGTCATCTTCACCTAACAGATGGTGATGATGATTATTGTTTTAAGAGATAGAACAACCGGATGACCATCCTCTATATAACATCCCCTTATGGCTGGGGGCGGTAGAATAACACCCACGGTAACCCCCGCCTGTCTTAAGAGGTGACTAAAACGGGCCCCAAGGGCTCTCAACTTTGGAGCGTGGGTTGGCGACCACGGGCCCCTGCTGAGTCCTGGCATTTCTTTCACTTACTTGTGCCAGGCTCCTCATTTTCATCTATCCTATCCGATCTCCCTTGGTCAACTCTTTTTCTTCTTAGACCCCGACGATGGTATAGATGGTTGCCTAGTTGTACTTCCTCTTAAAACAGTGATAATCACCACCACTCTATATAACACTAATCAGAGAGGAAAATAAGCGCAATGATTATGATGTGAAAATTAGCCTTTACAAGACTAAAGTGATGTCAGCCAGGTTGAGAATACAAAGGTGGAACAGTTAGATCATTTCCAGTGTTTGGAATGTGTATTCTCACAGGATGGTGCATTGAGTTCGCAGTTGCAGTATTCTGCAAGAAGGAAGTCAGCTGCCAGACGAGATTATCTTTATACTGGGCTGTTTTAAGACCAACTTTGCTTTTATGGGATTGAAAGCTGGTTGGACTCAGAATATCTTATTCATAAATCAGAAGTAAGCGACCTGAAAGCAGCGAGAATGTTCGCAAGGAAAAACAGGTGGAAACAATGGCAGGACCGGACTCGGAATGAGAAGATAAAGGCTAAGTCAGGAAAGAACTCGATTGATGAAGCTGTACGCTGGCTTCGGTGGTGGGAGTCAGGTTAAGTCTCGTATTCCACAGGAGTAGGCTATGTACCTGCGTCCTTCCTCATCATTAATATCACTTATATCCAGACGGGCGACCCGGACACTGCCGCTACTAGAAGCCATATAACTGTACAACAGTATCATGCACCCACCAACCAGCTCTGCTGGATGCTGGGCCTCACAAAACTAGAAGATGCACGGCCTGTTCTTGGAGTAGCCAGAACGACGCCAATACCATAGCCGACCCAAGAAACTCGTTAGTGTCATCTCGGCAGCACTGTAAAAGAGCGGACCGTGAAGAAACGCTAGGAAGAGGACACAAGCAGACGGTAGTTTATCTAGCCATTGCTGCACAAAGGAGGTGCTGGGCAAACTGTCACGCTACAACGACGGATGCGGAAGAGAATATGTTAAATTAAATACATTTGTTATTATGATGTTCTTTCTGAAGATATCTATGTTCACCGATATACAAATTTTTACTGTGGGACTTCGGTATCTCCGAAGATTTCAAGAAATGACACAAGAAAACTTGCCAACAATCACGGTAGGTTTCACGCTGAACATCTCGACATCACCATATGTACGAAGATTACCTAATTGTGGCAGTAAGTTCCACGATTATTATTTTTTTCTGGGCTATCTACTATGCTAATAAGCCTTCAACGAAATGTTACGGTATTTTTATCAAATGATCGTATCGTTCAACATCCATTTGAGACTTGAAGAACAGACCCTACAGGCACACGCTTCTACTAGGCAAAGAGGTCTTAGGGTCAGCCAGGATCCATTTGAGACTTGAAGGACCGATCCTACTGTTGGCCGATTCTCCTAAATATCCTAGCAGAGTTCGGTGTGATTCGCAATACTGTACTTGTGTGCAAACATACCGCCAGACTCTACCTTCAGCAGCTTAACCTAAGTGGTACAACACACCCCTCAGATCCGGCCGTACCCACTCTAGTGCCATATGTCGTCATAGTCTTCTCAAGATCAAGTGTTTCCTCTAGAAATTGCGTTGTTTTAAAACGTAGTAAATTACATTTAACCCTCGAGTGGCGTTGTGCGGTCTAGTGAGTTTGCTCTCCGTTCTGGCTATCGCTGTTCACTGTAGCTGTTACTTAGTGCATAGTCCACTGCTACCTGGAGTTGTAGCGTTTAGTACAGGAACTTGATTTAAATATTGTGTGGTGCCGTTTACGACCCCACAACGGTGTTTGTGTTACGACGTTTGTCGCGACTTAAAATTTTGTAAGTGTTCATATTTCATTCAAAGTGCGTGTTTGGTACTTTTTCTTCGTGTAAGCCGTACTATGGCTTCTACATCTCGCCCTGGCATGTCAGTGTGTGATCCTAGGATCACAGTGTTTTAGAGGAACATGCCGAAAGAGGTGACGACATCGATCTCTCAGATGAAAATGATCCAGATTTCAATTCCGAGCACGACACGGATTCGGAACAAGAAGAAGGTGAGGAAGACGAAGAGGGAAGTTTCACGGACAACCTAGACGTCCATAACCAGCCGTCATCTTTCTCTGGTAGGAGCAGATAGAAGTGGTCAGCTACCGAACCCAACAGGCAAGTGAGACGTCAAAGTCAGAACATTATTGTCAAACTTCCAAACCTTAGGCTAAGTGGTTGTGAAAATGACGTAAATGACTGAGAAATTCAGACGTTTTATGAGTTTTGTATACTACAATATTTAAATATACCTTTGAATTTGCTTTGGAACAATGAACATTTAACATTTGTTTTCATTTACAGTAAGTTTAATTCATCGGAGTGCGATTTTCTTTTAAAATCAGTGACAGTAAAACAATTGTGCATTTTCTCACATTCTGTAATCAGTAAAGATATTCATTTCTCATTGTAGGTAATGAAAAAGGTATAAGGAAATATATTTGACAAGTATTTATTTTTGAAACTTATATAAATGGTGTTTGAAGTCATCCATTCTCAGTTACACAGCTGATGATTATCATCAATTGCATTTGCAAGTGTCGGGGAAGTGCTGATTTCTGTGACGTATAGAGCCCCCAGTGTACCTGCTGAGCTCCAGACTTTAAAAAGTGAGTGCCATTTATCCTCCTTGCGGGATGTATGCAGTGCTCCCATTGCTCATCCTGATGTCAAGCCAGGTGCCTTGAGCTACTACATCCATCAGCAGTCTGCTTAAGGCTTAACTAAATGTTCTCTTCATTCTTCATAAAATACTTCGCTACTTCCTGCTTCATAATGCACTCAAAGAATGGCCTGAGCATTTAACCAAATTTCAGATCCTGGGGATAATCGGGAAAGAGTCAGGTTTGGAGTTTTACTTACCGCGTTGATGGGGTGAAAGTTCATCAGAGGATCACTGTAAGTACCTAGGTGTTAATATAAGGAAAGATCTTCATCGGGGTAATCACATAAATGGAATCGTAAATAAAGAGTACAGATCTCTGTACATGGTTATTAGGATATTTAAGGGTTGTTGTAAGGATGTAAAAGAGAGGGCACACGCGTCTCTGGCAAGACCAACTAGAGTATGGTTCCAGTATATGCGACCCCTACCAGGAATACTTGATTCAAGAACCGGAAAAAGTCGAAAGAAAAGCAGCCTGATTTGTTCTCTCCCAATTTCTTACAGCCTACTAAAGGCAATATTACACAAAATATCTTAACATTTCTGGCCTCTCTACGCCCCATCTCCAATTTACAATTTTTGTACAGGGTACCCAAACCACTGGGCCTTCGTAGAAAGAAGAACGGGTTAAATTACTGGCCCCAACACAAAATGTATGGTGGCGCACACTTGCGCTCCTTGAAAACCAAGTTTTAAATCCTAATTGGGCTCGCGGCGCGATGATACAGAGGCTAATCCCAAGCTACTGAGGTGACTAGAAGGAAGGTTAATTTAATGCATTACAGGAAAAGAAACAGTTACAAAATCGTAGTCACCTCAAGATAAATTGAAGGTGAACTCGATAGGGTAACCCACTCCCTATCCACGATTTACAGTTTAAGACTTTGTGAAATTGTACATGAAAAGGAAGAAGTTTACATATTAGCAATCAAACGGTTACATAGTTAAAGTTTAGAACCTTCCCCTCGGGCAGTTGCGGAGTTAGCTACGGAGACAGAAAATTGGTGACTATTACCTGGGCTGATGTATTGCCTGCAGAAGGATGAGGCCTCCTGTCTTACACACTCTCAGAAATTCGGCGATCAATAAGACAAGGTAGCTTGAAAATCCGCAGCATATATACCCGAGGGGATGGTTCGAGAAGGCTCTGGAGTAAATCCCGACACACGCTCTCATTTTTAAAAGTTACAAGAAGCCTGTGATCGGCTGAAAAAATAAATACAAATATTTCTAGTTGGCCAGATTGAGCAGCTGGCGCGGGACGAGTTGAGAGAACATAAGAACACAAAACTAGGTCTTCCACCGGGCATCAGAGTGCGTGACCGCAGTTTTTGTTAGGACAACTATGGAGAGAAGCTCAAACTTCTTGCTGTACACCAAAACAAATGTAAATAAATCCTGTCAATTTAGGAAACTTTAAAATAACACAACACTCTGTTATTTATGAGTGACGTCTTCCGATTAATGTCCCAACATCATGCAGTAGCTGTTTCAAGTCTTGGATTTGCCGATTAAATTTGACGGCAAGACCTGCCGCCGCTCCCAATACCTAGGCGAGGTCCCCCGGACCACCCAAGTACACTCAGATACACCTCTCCCGCTACTATGAGCGGGGTAGTCGTTGTGATGGTTGCCGCAGATCACATGGGTTGGCGGTAGAGTTACCGCACTTCAGCCCTTGCGGGAACGATGGAGCTCTGGCGCGCCGCTCAGAAGGAGACTTCACTACATTGGAGTGGGCCCTTACCCCACTCCGGTATCGCTCGCCAGATGTTGAGATACGGACGCCGATGGCTGGGAGGGCACTGAAACAATAATTATCTTGGCGACAGAGATTGTTTTGCTGGAGTTTGAGAATACAACCTTTATTTTGCAGGAGGCAGAGGAGCGGGCGGCTTTGATTGTGAGTGTGTGATAGCAATGCGTGGATGAAGGAGACGGGGGCTTGGTAATGGCCACCAGCAGTAAGCAGAGGGGAAGGTTGCACAATCCAGATTATATACAGTTTAGATACAGATGCGGGGCAGAAGGCCTCCCTATTACTATTAAATACCTTTTAACATATGTATTACTCTTCTTAAAAGGAAAATAACCTTCGACTCCTGCCAAATATTCTCTCCATGGCTGGGTTACTGACCAATAATGTAACCGGTGTTAGAAAATCTAAAATGATACACGGCCCATGCAATCTCGGGGCAAGCTTGCCCGCAGGAACGAAGATTCTAATCATGACCTGATCTCCAACATTTAAATTGGTGGGCCTACGTCCACGGTATTATCTTTCTCTAACCTTCTCATGGGAAGCTTTAAGATTGTATTTAGCCTTCTTCCATATATCTCTAATATTATTGGGATCTATTGTCTCTGGTAACATGTCGTTAAGTGGCCAAAGATTAGAGAGCGGCGTGTTAGGAATACATTTCAACATGAGAGATGCTGGCGTGAACTTGTGTGACTCATGAACCGCCAAATTTAGAGCAAATGCTAACCAATGCAGGGACGTATCCCACCTGGAATGATCTTCATGATAAAGTGCAATTAAAGCAGATCTAAGATTACGATTGGCCCGCTCAGCCAGAGACGGTTGTGGATAATAAGCAGAAGTGGTTACGTGTGAGATAGACAGGTCGAAACAGAATTTGCGGAATAAATGAGATGTGAATTCCATAGCATTGTTGTTGTTTGAGTCATCAGTCCACAGACTGGTTTGATGCAGCCCTCCATGCCACCCTGTCCTGTGCTAACCTTTTCATTTCTACGTAGCTATTGCATCCTACATCTGCTCTATTCTGCTTGTCATATTCATACCTTGGTCTACCCCCACCGTTCTTACCAGCTACACTTCCTTCAAAAACCAACTGAAGAAGTCCTGGGTGTCTTAAGATGTGTCCTATCATTCTATCTCTTCTTCTCATCAAATTTAACCAAATCGATATCCTCTCACCAATTCGATTCAGTATCTCTTCATTCGTGATTCGATCTATCCATCTCACCTTCAGCATTCTTCTGTAACACCACATTTCAAAACCTTCTATTCTCTTTCTTTCTGAGCTAGTTATCGTCCATGTTTCACTTCCATACAATGCCACGCTCCACACGAAGTCTTCAAAAACATCTTTCTAATTCCGATATCAATGTTTGAAGTGAGCAAATTTCTTTTCTTAAGAAAGCTCTTCCTTGCTTGTGCTAGTCTGCATTTTATGTCCTCCTTACTTCTGCCATCGTTAGTTATTTTACTACCCAAGTAACAATATTCATGTACTTCCTTTAAGACTTCATTTCCTAATCTAATATTTCCTACATCACCTGCCTTCGTTCGACTGCACTCCATTACTTTTGTTTTGGACTTATTTATTTTCATCTTGTACTCCTTACCCAAGACTTCATCCATACCATTAAGCAACTTCTCGAGATCTTCTGCAGTCTCAGATAGAATAACAATATCATCGGCAAATCTCAAGGTTTTGATTTCCTCTCCTTGGACTGTGATTCCCTTTCCAAATTTCTCTTTGATTTCCTTTACTGCCTGTTCTATGTAAACTTTGAAAATGAGAGGGGACAAACTGCAGCCTTGCCTCACTCCTTTCTGGATTGCTGCTTCTTTTTCAAAGCCCTCGATTCTTATCACTGCAGACTGATATTTATACAGGTTGTAGAGAATTCTTCGTTCTCGGTATCTGATCCCTATCATCTTTAGAATCATAAATAGCCTGGTCCAATCAACATTATCGAATGCCTTTTCTAGATCTACGAATGCCATGTACGTGGGCTTGTCCTTCTTGATTCGATCCTCTAAGATCAGACGTAAAGTCAGGATTGCTTCACGTGTTCCTACACTTCTTCTGAAGCCAAATTGATCTTCTCCCAACTCAGCTTCAAATTGTTTTTCCATTCTTCTGTAAATAATATGTGTTAACATTTTGCAAGCATAAGGTACTAAACTAATGGTGCGGTAGTTTTCACACCTGTCAGCACCGGCTTTCTTGGGAATAGGTATAACAACATTCTTCCGAAAATCGGATGGGACTTCTCCTGTCTCATACATCGTGCATACTAAATGAAATAACCTTGCCATGCTGGTTTCTCCTAAGGCAGTCAGTAATTCAGAGGGAATGTCATCAATTCCAGGTGCTTTGTTCCTATTGAGCTCACTGACAGCTCTGTCAAACTCTGACCTCAAAATTGGGTCTCCCATTTCATCAGTATCAACAGCCTCTTCATGTTCCAGAACCAAATTATCTACATCTTTACCTTGACACAACTGTTGGATATGCTCCTGCCATCTTTCTGCTTTGTCTTCTTTCCCTAGAAGTGGCTTTCCATCTGAGCTCTTAATATTCATACACCTAGATTTCCTTTCTCCAAAGGTTTCCTTGATTTTCCTGTATGCAACATCTACCTTTCCCACGACCATACAGCCTTCGACATCCTTGCACTTCTCCTTCAGCCATTCTTCCTTAGCTACCTTGCACTTTCTATCCACTTGATTCTTTAATGGTCTGTATTCTTTTCTACCCTCTTCATTTGTAGCATTCTTGTATTTTCGTCGTTCATCAATCAGGTCTAGTATCTCCTGAGTTATCCACTGATTCTTAGTTGATCTTTTCTTCCTTCCTAACATTTCATAGCATTATCAGAAACTATATATTGACAAGGACCAAAAGAAGCAAAAATGGTATTGAAACAAGATATTGTAGACTGCGCGGTTGCCAGCTTAGTCGTAAATAACCAAGAAAATGTTGTGAAGCCGTCTACACACACCAGAATGACTTTATTTCCGTTTCCCTTGGATTGTGGGAAAGGTCCGACTTAGTGTATATATAGACGGTCCACGGGGCGAGACACTTGAAGAGATTACAATAGCCCCAGCTTAGTGGACAAGGTGGGCATACTAAGCAAGCAAGGTTTACAAGTTTTCACCATCTCTCTAATTTCACCTTCTATACCCTTCCAAATGAACATCTCTCGGGTCATTTACCGAGTTTTGAAGATGCCTAAATGCCCCCCTCAGGGAGTTACATGATAGTACTTGAAGATCGTAGGCACTAGCACAGGTGGAACCACAACTTTCATCTTTTGATCGTGCCTCGAAGGGCAAGAGAAAACCCCGTTTCTCAACACATAAGGGACGACATGTTCCCCAGAAAAAAGGGTTTCCATTATAGGAGCCAGCACTGGATCTCACGTTGATATTTTTCAATATCCCGAAATGACATAGGGACATCAGTTAGAATAGCATTAATACCTGAAGGTATAGGTAAGGTAAGAAAAGAACTATCTTCCTGTTCATTGGTCACCACTTTATGAGAAAACATGCAGCTTATTTCATCCGCAACTACATTTTCAGACCCTCTAATACGCCACACATCAAATTGGCCCAGCGGGCCATACGTCCAGTACGACGACGCCTACCTAACACAAATTATGGCTTGGTTATCCATTTCTAAGTCAAACTTGACATGTTCCAGATACTAAACTTCTATAATGCAAACAAAACTTCCAAACCCTCAAGTTCATAGATTGAATATTTGGCCTCTTGAGCCGATAAGGTCCTAGAAGCATAGGCGATAGGTCGCCTTCCGAGTTCCGTTTCCTGAAGGAGGACAAAGGAAACCGCCGATGACGAGGGGTCTGTTTGAACAATGAATTTCTTAGAGAAATCTGGCATGGCCAATACCGGGGCGTTACAAAGAGCTGGTTTCAGATCTTCAAAAGCGGCTTGCTGCCCCCCGCCTTTCCTCCGCAATAAGGTCAGGGGCGCCGCCCTGTTAGCGAAGTTAGGAATACATTTCCTGCAGAAATTTATCATGCCTATGAACCTGGTAAGGCGTTTGATGTCCTTAGGAGGTTTGAAATCACGGATGGCCTGTGTTTTGGAATGATCAATGGAAACACCATCGGGCGAAACAGTATGCCTTAAGAACGACATGGAAGGTTTAGCAAAAGCTACCTTAGATAATTTCACCGTCAGCCCGGCCTTACGAAGGCGATTGAGTACTTCCTTTAGATGATCTAGGTGTTCTTCAAAGGGTTCAGAAATTAGAACGACATCATCGAGGTAGTGATACAAGTATTCAAATTTGATGTCCGAGAAGACCCTCTCAAGCAGTCTAGTTAGAACTGCTGCACCCGTGGGGAGCACGAAAGGCACGCGGTTGTACTCATATAGGTTCAAATCTGTGGCGAAATCCATTAAATGTTTCGATTCTTCCCCTAGAGGTATCTGGTTGTACGCCTGATTGAGATCAAGGATAGTAAAGAACTTGGCCTTTCGAAACCATGAAAAACAAGAGTGGTGATCAGGGAGGGGTACAGATTGTAATACCACCTTATGATTCAAATCCCGGTAGTCAATCACAGGCCTGAAGCCGCCTTGCGGTTTCGGCTCAAGCAAAATGGGCGATGAATACGCCGACTTGGAAGGTTGAATTATTCCATCCTTTAACATCTGATCGATTATTTCCTTAAGAGCCTTCATTTTAGGTGGGGACAGCCTATAAGGCGGGAACTTAACTGGAATCCAATCCGTTACCTCAATCTTATATTCGATAAGGTCAATAATACCCAGAGTATCAGAAAATACATCAGGAAAGGACTGACATAAGTTTCGAATCGTTTCCGCCTGCTCCTCAGGTAGATGTCTAAGATCTAATAACATCTCACCCTGGGTAGGCGAAGCAGATGAACATTACGCAGAATTACATTTTGAAGGGGGAATGTTACAATTGCTAGCAAATTTGAAGGTGTACGTCTTGCTTTGAATGCCGAACACAAGACCAGTAGAGAACATGAAACCGGCTCCCAATATTATAGGGCAAGACAAGTGTTTAGCAACAAATAACTTCACTTTCCAACTAAACTTCGACATACGAATTTTAGCAAAAATGAAACCTAAAATTTCTAATGGAGATGAGTTAGTCGAAACACATTTAACATAAGATGAACTATACTCCGGAAACTTACAAACATTTTTTAATTTAGAAAACCATTCTCCCGAAGTTATGGAACACCCACTCCCTGATTCTAATAGAACGGTGACGGGTTCATTGTTTACTTCAATTTTAAGAAATGGTACGAAAGCAAGGGTCTATGCCGCAATTCTGAGACATTCTCTGTAGCCTTCAAATGTTCAATTAGAAGCAACTTTTCCCTTGCCAAATCTTTTACTGGGTTCGATAGGGGAGAAGGTGAACTTACTGACTCAGCCGATGACACTACTCATTTACTATTCTCAGGGTGTAGCACAAGAGGTTGAGCAGTTATTGGCGAGGTGAGTAAACGAGCCACATTCAAAGCAACCTTGAGAAGAGCCTGCTGCATTCTTCGTCACACTCGATTTTATCAATGGGTATTTATTGCGAAGATATTCAATTGAACCACAAGCATAAGATAGATAGATAGATAGATAGATAGATAGATAGATAGATAGATAGATAAATGTCTTTATTGGCGTAGTTAAGGCCATTAGGTCTTCTCTTACACTAAACAAATTTGTACATAGAATCAAAGCTAACACTACCGTAATTAATACTAAGTATAGCACAGATGAAGACAATCTAGATACTTTATAACAGAAATAAAATTCCACCTCAGTCAGATAAGCATACTTACATCAACAACAACAACAACAACATTAATAATAATAATAATAATAATAATAATAATAATAATAATAATAATAATAATAATAATAATAGCTAGTGGTAATAATGTACTAACACCATCAGTAAAGTACTAGAAATGCACAGTTCATTCGTATCCTGCTGTACATCTTAACGCTTTTAAATGACCTTGTGGTTGGTATTCCTCTGAAGTCATCCGGTAAGCGATTCCATTCTCGGGCGGCAAACACAGAAAATGGGTTATTATATGTTGCAGTTCGATGGTGAAGAATGACGAGCAGGTTTGATGTTTGAGCCCGTGTATCCCTGTTATGCACATTTCAGAAATAATGAAAACGCGAAGAAAGGTAAGATTGGGAAGATGTAGTAAGGACTCGGTGGAGGAGAGAAAGAGTATGATGATTACGGCGGACGTGGAGTCGCGACCACTCTAGTTCTAGGAAAGATGATGACACGTGGTCATATTTTCTTAGATTGCATATATACCTCACACATGCGTTTTGAGCGCGTTGTAGCCTTAGGGACAGCAGTGGCCTCACATCATTGAAAACAACATCGCAATAGTCGAAATGTGGCATTACAAGAGCCTCGATTAATTTCTGCTTAAGTTTCATTGGAAATATGTATTTATATTTATATAAAGAATGAAGAGCAGAGAAAACCTTCTGGCAGATATGTGAGATATGTCCAGACCAAGTCATGCGTTCGTCCATGATAACGCCGAGGTTCTTCACTTGTGGTACAAAAGGAATTGCAACATTCTGAAGGATTACTCTTGGCAATGGACGTTTATTGATACTTGCCATTTGATTTTGATGGCCAAGAAGGATTACTTGTGACTTTGTAGTGTTCAGTTGCAGGCCATGAATAGCAGACAATTCACTAACAGTCTGTAAGTCAATGTTCAGTAAGTCTATATTTTCCCTGAAGGTCTTGTGCTGTATAGTATGTGTAGATTTGAAGTTCGTCAGCATACATGTGGTATTTGCAACGTCTTAAATTCGATGATTTGTCATTCACAAAGAGTGCGAAAAGAAGAGGTTCAAGTACAGAGCCTTGAGGGACTCCTCTATTCACGTGGCGCCACGAGGAAATGATTCCATTATTACCTTTCACACATTGTTGACGTCCGTGAAGATAAGAATATATCCAAGCAATCTTACTCTGAGAAAAATGTAGAGCCTTCAGTTTTACAACTAAAATGTCAATGTCTACGCTGTCGAAAGCTTTACTGTAATCTAGTAGTACAAGAACTGTGACTCTTCCTCTGTCTATTTCTTGTCGAACGTCCTCAGTCACTTTGAGTAAGGCTGTAGTTGTACTATGTCCTTGTCGGAAACCGGACTGGAAAGGATTAAGGAGATTGTGCGTTTGAAGGTACTCTGACATTTGTTTATGGACTATATATTCTGAGATTTTAGATAAAGCTGATAAAATACATATTGGACGATAGTCTCCCTCGTTCGAAGGCGTTTGACTTTTCGGAAGAGGTAGCACAATAGCCTTCTTCCAGAGCGTTGGATATGTGGAGTATAGAAGAGATAAATTGATTATATGGGATAAGGTTGGTAATATAAAATTAAGAATTAGTTTGACCATGTCGGTCCTAATGTCATCAATTCCTTACGCTTTCGTGCTTATCCTAAGGACTGCTTTCCTGACTTGGAGGGGTGTCACGTGACTGAAATAGAATTTATCTCTGTCAGGGCTGGGGTGTGTATCATAATGGTTCATAAGTTTCTGTTTGTCGACAGGTCGTACTGCGGAGGAATTAGCAATAAAGTACTCGTTAAGAGCCTCGAGAGGTACTGTAATTTCGTCTTTGTTTTTGTTCTTCGTAAGTCCAAGTTTATTAACAGATTTCCACAATGTCATCGCTGTTCTACCGTTAGGCGTAATTAAGCTGTAAGCGTGCCGCAGTTTAGCATTCCGTATTTGTTGTGTTGTCTTGTTTCGTAACTTCCTATATTCGTCAAAATTTTGTAGAGTAGGGTAATTTTTGTATTGTCTCTTTGTTTCATTAGTTGTCTAATGTCTTCATTTAACCACGGGGAGGGTTCTTTAGATATTCTCGCTCGCCGCTTTAGGGCATGCTTGTCAAATAATTCCGTTACTTTGCTGTTAAAGAAGGTGACTTTGTCGTCTAGTTAGTTATATGTCGTTATGTTATGTCAGGGTATGTTTCTTGCGTCCTGGAAGAGTCTATCTTTATTTATATTTATCAATGGTCGATAGGTAATAAATTTCTGGGAGCGTTTCGGTGGTCGGAGGTTATACGAGATGTATATTACGTCATGTGCAGAAATACCACGTACAGAGGTTTGACCAACATTGAGACCTCCGTCTGAATTGCTGGTAACTATAAGATCTAACAGAGTGTGCGAATGAGATGTGTGGTGAGTTGGAGAGAGAGGCAAGATGCCCATATTAGAGGATTGAAACAATGTTTTAAGTCGCGTAGTTTCGGGAGAAGTTACGTCAATTAAGTCCGTATTAAAATCTCCCATAATTATTGTGTGGGGGTAGTCTGGCAGCACTTCAGTTAAGTCAGCTTCAAAGCCTTCTAAATGGCCTATATTCGGAGCTTTGTAAACTACTGCTACAAGTGCTTTAATCCCGTTTGCTGTTATTTCTACGAACATGTATTCTGGTTTTCTCTCATACCTGCCTGGTGAATGACCTAACATTTTGGGTTTGAGGCTGGTTAAGAAATAGCCACACACCCCTCCACCTCGCTTGTGGGTGCGGTCATTTCTCAGAAGCGAGTAGCCTTCAGGTTGACACAAAGAAGACCGGCTCTTATCTGTCAACCATGACTCAGACTCTAGTAGGACATGGAAGACAACTGGGGTGAATATTTCTGTAAGTTCATCCATTCGATTGGCAGCTAATAAGCTTTGGCCGTTTATATGACAGACGTGAAGGGCTCTAGGATGTTGCGAGACGAAGTTCTTAAGAATGTTAGCGGTACTTTGGTCAGGGTTGGAACTAGAGGGTGGGGGTAGCGAGGACAGCGGGAGGAAAGGAGAGGGTATATGGCCTGGTGGCTGCTGAGATAGACAGGTGACGTCAAAGGAATGTCCATTGTGACTCGTGGCAGTAACCAACTTGGTAGAATGTAAGTCACCAAAATAGACAAATACACACGAGGGGCTAGGAGAAAATTATCGTTAACTGAAGTACAAGGGTGCTGGTAATGAATTAACTGTGCATAAAATTACCTAATATTTTTAAAGTACAGCTAAACTAGGGCTGTCTTGTCTTAAATTAATGAAGTATATATTACTGGTAAAGTATTGAAACTATTTAAAATATTACATTAATAAAATCATAAATAATAAGAACGCAAATACACGTATTTGGTTAAATTCAAAATTAACATTAAAATGAAGTGTTACGAATAGGAAAGGTGTATACAAATATAGTAATACTGAAATACAGTTCAGAATAGTGGGCAACGGAGTTTCATAACTATGGAAAATAATGTTATCTTAATATTTACAATGTGATGTGTTCCATCCGTGTTGCTCGGATTTTGCTGCCGTCTGGTTTCCGAATGATGACCGTGCAGTCTTTGGTCCACACGTTACGCAGTCCGTGGAGCTCCACTGCTGCACGAAGGATGCTCAGCCGGCAGGTCGTCAGACCTTCCCGGATGGTGACCCCACTCCCTTTAAGCTTCCTCTTATTATGAAACAGTCTGCTGCGGTCTCTGTATGACACAAATTTAACTATTATTGGGTGAGGTTTCTGCCCCGTCTTCGAACCAAAACGGTGGCTGCGTGAAATATCGGCTAACTGAATGCCAGCACCTATTTTTCGTGCAACATCCAGTACAAGACGGACAGTGTCTTCCCCTTCAGTCTCAGGCACACCAAACACTCGCAGATTGCCTCCCCTCTGGTACTGCTCGAGGTCATCAGTCCGAGAGATAATTTCTTTTTTTAGACGATGTCCTTAGCTCCTCCAAGCTTTGCCTCAATTGTTCAATTTCACTGTCCTTTAAACTAAGTCTTGAACTTGGACAGTGCCTCCTCCACTCTATTTAAAACTTTAGTTTCTATGCTGGCTGCAATCGCATCGGCTAGCACCTTCGCTACGTCCGGCTCCTGGAGTACGCGCCGAATGGTGTCCTCCACGCTAGGGTTGGCAGCACTTCCTCTGGGCTTGGATGCAGGCATGACGAGTAGTATAATTGGATGGTTCTGCCGCCGTAACTCATCGCACCTCGGGGATTTTATTAGGTAAGATGTAACCCCTAGGTTCCATTCCTTGTTCTGAATATAAAACCATTTACCAATAAAGAACAATTTTCTACACTTAACAAAGTACAAGCGATCTTGCTGATAGCGATCGATGAGGTTGTTGCTCCTTTAGCCCTTTAGCCCTTTAGCCCATTAGCCCTTTAGCCCATTAGCCCTTTTGCCCATTAGCCCTTTAGCCCATTAGCCCTTTATCCAATTAGCCCTACAAGGAATGTGCGGTAAGGAGGAGGAAGAGTCCTTTCATACTTTTTGCCCTTCTGATAAGATGTAACCCCTGGGTTCCATACCCTATCACGATTATTTTTTCGGCTTAGCATTTTGCCTAGTAGCCCTCGCCTGCACAAGCTACATGCTTGTAATCCATGTCAACAGATTGAAACAATATGTTTCCGAACCGATATTTCATGTTACATATTTATGTAATAACTTGTTCAACAGCTAGGGACTTAAATGTAAGCAGAGTATTTCTTATAGCACAAGCGTTCTGTTTAATTTTACTTCCCGCATAAGCTACATGCTTGTAACCCATGCCAACAGATTGACTGATATTTCATGTTACATGTTTATGCGATAACTTGTTCGACTGATTTTCACACAAGACGAATGATGGAAGGTAAATAATTTGAAGTTATACTTTTGCTATAACGTTTACCGAGCGAGTTAGCTGCGCAGTATGGGTACAGTGTGTTTTTGTTTTTGATTTTTAAACTAGGCAAATCATTGAAGTTGTAGTTTTGCAATATTGCTTACTGAGCGAGTTAGCTACGCGATATGTACTTAGTGTGTTTCCATAGTTTTTGATTTTACACTAAGCAAATCATCAAAATCGTACTTTTGCTGTGAACACATCAAACAATGTTCTGATCATATGTTGAATTAACAACATCGATTACAGTGTTCGATTCTAGTCTTGTTATATTTCATTCTGATCTTCTTAGAACAAGGGTACCCCCTAAAATGTTCTAAACACATGTTGTATTGAGTACAGTGTTCGATTCTAGTCTTGATCACTTATTTTGTGTTCTGAACACATCGATCAATGTTCTGATCACATGTTGTATCGAGTACAGTGTTCGATTCTAGTCATGATAACTTATTTTGTGTTCTGAACACATCAATCAATGTTCTGATCACATGTTGAAGTTAACAACATCGATTACAGTGTTCTATTCTAGTCTTGTTATGTTTCAATCTGATCTTCTTAGAACAAGGGTATCCCCTGACATATTCTAAACACATGATGTATTGAGTACAGTGTTCGATTCTAGTCCTGATCACTTATTTTGTTTTCTGAACACATCAATCAATGTTCTGATCACATGTTGTATCAAGTACAGCGTTTGATTCTACTCTTCTTATGTTTCGAAAGCCTAAACATGCACAATAATGTTATCGCTGCACACGCTTGCCTTCGCGATGCAGGTTTAAACTTGTTCGATATAAAGCTATGCCTTGACATAAGAGGCGGAGGAGGAGGAGGAGGAGGAGGTAGAGAAGGAGGAGGATGAGGAGGAGAATGATAAGGCGTTAACAGCCTATGTATAGTCGCCATTGTTTAAAGATGACAGCTGTCTAAAGAATTTTTCAAATTATCCGCCACCACATTTCAGCTAAAGAGGGCAGCAGGGTGCTCTGTTGATTAAGCACATAGAATTTCAAATTGCCCTCCACCGCATGCATAACAGCAGCTGTTATCTTGCGCAGTAGCCTCTAAGCTAGCTTTCTTCATAAGAGTAGCCGCCATCTTGTGCGAGCACCCCCTAGGCTGTCTCATAAGGAGTTATGTATAGTCACCATTTTGTGTCCGCCATCTTGCGTAAGCAACCCTAGGACGTCTCAAGCCATCTTGTGTCTCATAAGAGCAGCCACAACCTTGTAGAAATAGATAGCTGCCAATGCCAAAAGGGCTTAAGTAGGAATCGAACCGTTGATCTCATCATTAGACTATGCTTTTTCTTGTTCCTGATACTACAAACCTACGTATTAGGTGGAAAAATTTTGTCCGTTTTGCTCCACGATGCACCGTTTTCGAGATATTTAACATTTTGCATTTAAGCCTCCAAATTTAATGAATCGAACCAGCACGGTACGTTATACTCTCTACCATAGCTAGACCTGATCATGTTACGAAGACTCGCTTCAATACAAGCTAAAACAGAGCAAATGCCAAAGGGCCTAAGTAGGAACTGAACCGTTGATCCCATCATTAGACTATGGTTTTCTTGTTCCTCATACTGCAAACCTGGGTATAAGGCGGGAAAATTTTGTCCGTTTTGCTCTACGGTGCACCGTTTTCGATATATTTAACATTTTGCATTTAAGCCCTAAATTTAATGAATCGAACTAGCACGACACGTTAGCCACTAAGCTGGCTTTCTTCATAAGGGTGGCAGCCATCTTGCGCAAGCACCCTTAAAGCGTCTCATAAGGAGTTGTGTATAGCCGCCATCTTGTGTCCGCCATATTGCGCAAGCATCCTTAGGGCGTCTCAAGCCATCTTGTGCAAGGACCCTTAAGCCGTCCTATAAGAGCAGCCGCTATCTTGAGCAAGCATCCCTAGGGCGTCTCATAAGGAGTCATGTATAACTGCCATCTTGCGCAAGCATCCCAAGGGCGTCTCATAAGAACCTATGTATAGCAGCCATCTTGCGTAAGCACCCTTAAGGAGTCATATATAGCCACCATCTTATGCAATTAGCGTCAAGAGATGGCTGCTGTAGAATGTTTCTTTTTAAATTATCCACCACCACATTTATTAGGTATCTAGCTAAAGATGGCAGCACGGTGCTCTCTTGATGAAAGATGGCGGATGACAGGTAACAGAACTTTTCAAATTGCCCGCTACTACAGAGGGCAGCACGGTGCTCTGTAGATTAAAGATGGCGTATGACAGCTGACGAAATTACCCGCATGATAGCAGCACCATGCTCTGTTGATTAAAGATGGCAGATGACACCTGTCAAAAATAGCACATGGCTTTGTTTCCAAACAAGAGCACGTGAAATTTGCCGCCACCACATTTGAAAGGTATCTAACTAAAGAGGGCAGCACTATGCTCTGTTGATTAAAGATGGCGGATGGTAGCTGTCGAGAAAGCACGTGAGTTTGTTTCCAAATAAGAGCACGTAGAATTTTTCAATTTGCCGCCACCACATTTCACAGGTATCTAGCTAAGGATGGCAGCATGGTGCTCTCTTGATTAAAGATGGCGGATGATAGCTAACAGAACTTTTCAAATTGCCAGCTACTACGTGCTTAAGGTAGTAGCCATAAAGAGGGCAGCACGGTGTTCTGTGGATTAAAGATGGCGGATGACAGCTGACGAAATTGGCCGCATGATAGCAGCACGGTGCTCTGTTGATTAAATATGGCGGATGGCAGCTGTCAAAAAAGCGCATGGCTTTGTTTCCAAACAAGTGCACGTGGAATTTGCTGCCACCACATTTCACAGGTATCTAGCTAAAGAGGGCAGCACTGTGCTCTGTTGATTAAAGGTAGCGGATGACGGCTGTCAAAAAAGCGCGTGAGTTTGTTTCCAAACAAGAGCATGTAGAATTTTTCAAATTGCCGCTACCACATAGAGGGCAGCACGGTGCTCTCTTGATTAAAGATGGCTGCTGTCATGTGGAATTGCCTGCCACCACAATTCAAAGGTATCTAGCTAAAGAGGGCAGCACGGTGCTCTCTAGATTAAAGATTGCTGCTGTCAAAAAGCATTTTTCAAATTATCTGCCACCATATTTCAAAGGTAAGTAGCTAAAGAGGGCAGCACTGTGCTCTATAGATTACAGATGGCGGATGACAGCTGTCAAAAAAGCACGTGGATTTGTTTACCGATTCAAATCTCGCGCTAGTGAGGTTAAGTTGGTAGCACTAAGGTTTAGGCCCGTTAAGATGGCAGCACTGCGGATGACAGGTGACGAATTTGCAGCTACTGCGATAAAGAGGGCAGCACAGTGCTCTGTGGTTTAAAGATGGCGGATGACAGCTGTCAAAAAAGCACGTGGATTTGTTTACCTATTCAAATCTCGCGCTAGTTAGGTTAAGTTGGTACTACTGAGGTTTAGGCCCGTCAAGATGGCAGTACTGAGGTTAGCGATGCGTTGTTGTCTGTCAAAAAGCACGTGGCTGTCAAAAAACACGTGGATTTGTTTACCAATTCAAATCTCGCGCTAGTTAGGTTAAGTTGGTACCACTGAGGTTTAGGCCCGTCAAGATGGCAGCAGTGAGGTCAGCGATGCGTTGTTGTCGATGACAGCTGTGAAAAAGTACGTGGCTTTGTTTACCAATTCAAATTTCCCGCAGGAGGCGGAGGAGGCCTCTGGGAAGGCCCCTCGGGATGCGGAGGCGGAGGAGGCCTCTGGGAGGGCCTCCCGTGAGGCGGAGGCGGAGGGGCCCCTGGGAGCCCTGAGGCGGAGGCGGTGGCAGAACCCGCTTATTATACTACTATGACGCTAGTTCACAAAGCAATCAATAATTTAAAGATCAATTTGAAACCGTAGGTTTTTCGTATGTGGTACTTAGCTATCAGTTAAACACGCTTTACACACGGAACACAAGCACAGTTTCAATGCGCACTTCACTGTTTTACCCCTCCTATTTTTACTTTCTCCGGGAGCCTCACAAATCACGTGTTGGCCGCGCGCGAACATCGAGGATATTTGCGGGTGGTGAAAGTTCGGCGAGGTAGAGGCCGAGAACTGTCAGAAGACGGAAGGGGCTCCTTCGCAACTCGTAAGGTGTTCTGCTGACAAAGCCATTGTTTCTAATTCAGAAAAGGTTTGAGGACGAGATTCAAAGCACAGGGCGGAGAAATGAAGAGTGAAAACCCTGGTGTCTGCATGATTTTCATCCAACCGCTGTACTCTAAAGTAGAATTTTTGTATCAAGGTTGACATTGCTCTAGCCGGAATAAAGTTAGCCAGTAGGTGGGCGTGGGTGATCGATCAGGTATGGCATTCACTATTTTGTCCGAAGGACGCCTATGGAATATGGATACATAATTTGAAGTATGTGAGAATGAGAGAGGGTAAACACTAGTGCATGATTTTGAAATTCTACTAAGAACCCTAGAAAGGAAATAATGACTTCATTAGTAGAGTTTACGGAGAATTTCGAAATGCCCTTTAGTAACATAGCCAATGGATGAGGCAAACTTCTGAAACCGGGTGACATAATAGGTAAAAAATATGCCGGGAGTGTCCGAGGACAAGTTCGGCTCGCCAGATGCAGGTCTTTCGATCTGACTCCCGTAGGCGACCTGCGCGTCGTGATGAGGATGAAATGATGATGAAGACGACACGTACACCCAGCCCCTGTGCCAGCGAAATTAACCAATTAAGGTTAAATTTCCCGACCCTGCCGGGAATCGAACCCGGCATCCCTGTGACCAAAGGCCATCACGCTAACCATTAAACCATGGAGCCGGACGACATAATACGTGACGGCATAGGAGGTTGTGAATTCTCAAATGTAGCATTATTCAAAAAAGAAGAGCGGAATTCGTCTAGGATGACCAGCCTCAGTTTCCAATGGGGCAAATGTTTGCTGATTTGCCACAGATTTCCTACTTTCAATAGATTTACTATGATCTTGCCCGGTAGCCAAGTTTATCAATTGGACTTGGTCGGTTTTGAGACCAGCGGGCCCAGACAACAGTGACTAACTCTATTACACTGTCTGAGAGATGTTCGACCAGATTACCTTAGCATGATCATCCTTTAGCTTTAGAGACAATAGGTCGCTAACCCTATTATAGGAATGAAAAAGTCTGGCCTGTACTCTCTTAAGTTGGTTAGCAGATGGATCACTCACTTCAAGAAAACTCGCTACAGACGCTAGCTCGGTGGTATTGTCTGTGATGGTGGATAGAGCCTCATCAATTCCTTTTTCCCCCCAAAACTGGGATACAAATAGGCAGTTCTAATGACTCTATAAGTTTGCCAATGTCTGCCACAACCGTGCCTCCAGATTGGACCTTTTTAATGAGGAGTTCATAGTTCAATTCCTCCTTGCGCAAGTACCGACTTCGCGAGGACCAGACATGTTGACAGAAAAGTTAATAATTTAGAAAAATTCCCAGCAACCGAGAACATTCTTAAGAGTCCGACGCGGATCCTACGTTTAGCCGCTAAAAAGGGCTTAATCTAGACCCATTCAATCACGCTCTGCTACCACTTGTTGCCGGGGTTTCGTGGATCACAGAGAGGTGAAAGAAGGTGCGAGCTTGAATGGGTCTATCTACAATATCAAAGATTCTTTTAAAACTTTGAAATAAATAAAAACAAATTTAACAACAGTGTATCAGGTACAATCACAATTTTGATAAAAAAATGTAGAAAACCCCAGAATAGGGAATTTAATACTTTTGGGCTTCAGGCCCCTAATTTACAAAATTACAATGTCGCCAATGAGGACACAAGTTTCCAGAGCACTTTGCTCCAACCGTTACACTTTACAGCCTTCCAGAGGCACCACTCAGTGTTATACAAAAACCAGAAAGAGTTTACAAGCTCTCCGAGTTCAGCAAAGGAGACTGCCTCCCAATTTCTTACAGCCTACTCAAGGCAAAATTACACAGAATATCGGTAGTATAATTGGACAGTTTGGCGGCCATCGCTACCGCAGTGCTCCCAGGGGCCCGCTCCTCCTCCCGCGGGAAATTTGAATTGGTAAACAAAGCCACGTGCTTTTTGACAGCTATCATCGAAAAGAACGCATCGCTAAACTCACTGCTACCATCTTGACGGGCCTAAGCCTCAATGCTGCCAACTTAACCTCACTAGCGGGAAATTTGAATCGGTAAACAAATCCACGTGCTTTTTGACAGCCACGTGCTTTTTGACAGACAACAACGCATCGCTAACCTCAGTGCAGCTATCTTGACGGGCCTAAACCTCAGAGCCGCCACTTAACCTAACTAGCGCGAGATTTGAATCGGTAAACAAAGCCACGTGCTTTTTTGACAGCTGTCATCCGCCATCTTTAATCAAGAGAGCACAGTGCTGCACTATTTAGCTACTTACCATTGAAATGTGGTGGTGGCAAATTCCACGTGCTCTTGTTTGGAAACAAACCCACATGTTTTTTCGACAGCTGCCATCCGCCATCTTTAATCAAGAGAGCACCGTGTTGCACTCTTCAGCAACTTACCCGTGAAATGTGGTGGCAGTAATTTGAAAAATTCCACGTGCTCTTGTTCGGAAACAAATCCACGTGCTCTTGTTCGGAAACAAATCCACGTGCTCTTTTACAGCTGTCATCCGCCATCTTTAATCAAGAAAGCACAGGGCTGCACTCTTTACTTGAAATGTGGTGGTGGCAATTTGAAAAATTCCAAATTCCCTTGTTTGGAAACAAACTCACGTGCTTTTTTGACAGCTGTCATCCACCATCTTTAATCACGAGAGCACAGTGCTGCACTCTCTAGCTACTTACCTTTGAAATGTGGTGGCGGCTGCAAATTCCACGTGCTCTTGTTTGGAAAGAAACCAACATGTTTTTTTGACAGCTGTAATCCACCATCTTTAATCAAGAGAACACCGTGCTGCGCTCTTCAGCTACTTACCTTTGAAATGTGGTAGAGGCAATTTGAAAAATTCCACGCGCTCTTGTTTGGAAACAAACCCACGTGCTTTCTTGAGAGCTGTCATCCGCCATCTTTAATCAAGGGAGCACAGCACTGCACTCTTCATTTGAAATGTGGTGGTGGCAATTTGCAAAATTCCACATTCTCTTGTTTGGAAACAAACTCACGTGCTTTTTTGGCAGCTGTCATCCACCATCTTTAATCAAGAGAGCACAGTGCTGCACTCTCTAGCTACTTACCTTTGAAATGTGGTGGCGGACAATTTGAAAAATTCTACAGCAGCCATCTTTAATCAAGAGAGTACCGTGCTGCACTCTTTAGCTAGATACCTTAGAAATGTGGCGGCGGACAATTTGAAAAGCAGCGATCTTTAAACAACAGAGCACCGTGCTGCACACATCATCGTAGTAGTGAGCAGTTTCTACGTCACAGCTGTCATCCGCCACCTAGCATCGCAAATCTTAGTGCTGCCCTCTTTACGACATTGCTGGTAATTTAAAATCCACGTGACTTTTTTAACAGCTGTCATCCTCCTTCTTGCATCGCAAACCTCAGTGCTGCACTCTTTAGTTGAAATGTAGTGGCGGATAATTTGAAAAATTCTATTTGACAAGCTGCCATCTTTAATCAACACAGCTACCGCTATCTTACATCGCTTATCTCGGTGCTGCACTCTTTAGCTACTTACCTTTGAAATGTGGTGGCGGACAATTCTATTCGACAGCAGCCATCTCTTATTCAACAGAGTACCGTGCTGCTATATTTACCGCTACTGCCTCGCTAATTAGCACATAGAGGCTACTACACAAGATGGCGGTGGCTGTTATAGCCTCTCCATCTGTTAAGGCATAGCTTTATCAAACAAGTCTGGCCATGCATCGGGATAGCTAGAGAAAGCACGTGCTGCAGTGATGACGTCATTGTGTATGTTTAGACCTGATCGTTTTCTTAAGAGTTAGTAGGTGGAAGGAATGCAATAAGTATGCGTCATAAAAGCGAGAGAGTTCATGTGCTGCAGCGATGACGTTATTGTAGGTGTGCATGTTTAAACCTGTTCGTTGACTAAAAGCTTTACTCTTCGAGAAACAGTGATAGAGAGTTTAGTGCAAACGTGACGAAAACATTAATAGTTGATGTGCGAGGCTTTAAAGTAAACATAAACAAATTTGTGTTTAAAGAGGTGGCTGTGATAGACTGCAGTGTGTTGTGGGCACCAAAACTTGTTAGTTTAGTATTTAGCCCATCGTTCCCTTACTGTTTGCAAACGGATGAAGATAAAAAGCAGACTCAATGGATCGAAAACAATTTAGGTTTGAAGTCGGAAGAAAAAGGAATACCTTATCGTTTCCTGCCTTTAATGATGAATGCACATTTGTCAAGAGCAGATCTTATTCTTTTAAAGGGTTGTGAAAAGAAAATGGTTGCGTGATTATCTACCATCATCGTGTGAAATTATCGACGTGCATGAATTGGGGTGTCCATCATTTAAAACTCTTCCGAAAGAGCATAGTAGAGAAACAAGTAAACAGTATTTACAACATGTATGCATGTTCTTTGATTGGTTGTGTTGCAGTGCTGACGGGAAGTGAACAACATATGTAAACTGCAGTGTCGAAATAACCTTAGTGTAAAAGAGACATTTGTAAATTAAAGACAGCATGTCATTTCTAACAGATACTAAGTGTAACGCAGTTGAAAAGGCAATCGTAAAGTTTTATGCATGCAAAAAGAAACTAAACACTTTTACTGAAGAAGAGTTAAATGCATTACCAAAGGCATTTTTGGTTAATGTAGCTGCGAATGCTGTAAAGAAGATTTGGGATAAGGTACCTCGTGAGTGGACTCAAGATCCTGTTTTGTCAGAGCTTCAAACGTGTAGTTTACATCATGAACACGTGAGTTTAGGTAAGAGACCTTCTGTGAGACAGTGCCGTACATGTCAACTAATTAAACTGTATCACGGACCTAAACCTAACGAGTTGTCTTCGCTTATAGACACTTATCATGGCTGCGGAGAGAGTAAACAAGGAAAAGGAGAGGAAACGTGCTAGGAAAAAGATGAAGAAGCCTGTTGGGCATGGGATCATCAATAAAGTGATTGATCTTCTTTCCTTCGAGCTTCATCTTCCATGCGGCTCTAGAACACGTTCGCCTGACACGTAGTTACATGCTGCCTGCAAAGAGTATGTCGTGTAGCTGATAAAATCTGCTTCGTAAAGTTATGCTGTGTGTGTTATTACTTAGTGCTTCAGCTGCTCAGAAGGTAGCAGCACTTGTCGTTGTTGGTGCAATAAAACGAAAACTGAGTGACAAAGACAGTAAAATAAACAAAGGATATATTTATTCTAAAATAAATATGAATTGTGAAAACAAATTACAGGTGTTGTTTAATCCTACAGCATGTCCTAGTGACTTAGAAGAAAGGAGAGGTAGAGGATTAAAAACACACATAAGATTTAAAGTACATCCTCTTTATTAATCCATGAATTAAAGCTGTTATTAAAACCAATCCATTTAACATACAGTTTATTCCCACGACGTCGAATAACACGGTCAACTAAATAGTGATCAGGATATTTTGTTTTCTGAAGATCTTCGATGTAGAATCCTCCTTCAGTAGGCTGTCCTCTGAGATCGCGAAGTAAATACGTAACTGGATTAGTAAACTTAACACTTCTGATTTGAAGAAATTCAGTGCTCGAGTTAGGTGTGTATCCTTTGGCAAAAATAGACTTGTGTTTGCTGATGCGAACAAAATCACCTTCTTTAAAGCGATAGCGACGTGGATCAGCTGTCTTAATTACAAGATGAATATCATCTGAACGAGGTGTATTCCTTGTAACAAGACGTGGCTTTGTTCCGATAGTGTGATGAGGTGTATCGTTGTAGGTAAATACAAGTCTAGGTAGCAGATCACTCCAACGATATGAACATTGCGATGTAAATTCCCGCCACATCATTGTTTTGGGTGTACGATTAAAGCGTTCTACAACACTTGCTTTGAGATTACTGAACGTAGAGTAGTGTTGAATGCCAAATAACTTGAGGTAAGAAGAAAAATCCTTGTTGTAAAACTCTTTACCTTGATCAGTTTGAAGAAGCCTCGGGCAGCGTTTCGATTCTTCAACAATATATTTAAATGCTTCTTTAACTTGAGCTGCTGTTTTAGAACGCACGGGTTGTGCAAAAGCAAACTTAGAGTACATATCGATACCCCTTATTACTAGAGGCATATGGAATCATTTCTACTAAGTCTGCTTGCCAGAGATCATCTTTTCCTCGTGTAATAACGCGTCTGCGACAGTAGGTGCGACGTGCTGGTTTATGTAACTCATATGCTTACCTTTACAGGTGAGACTTTCTCTTTACGAGCGATTACAAAATAATACCGGCATAACGTAATTCTCTTTCTATTTCTAGAATTTCTGATCCGTGACCGGTGTGACCAGCCTCTTGCGATGCTCTTAAAAGTTGTAATCGTTCAACGAGTAAGTTTGGGTCATTCCAGTATCTTACATCCACATACGCCAACAAAGGCTTGTCGATAACATCAAGACTACGTGCAGTCGGAAACAGCTTAGAAATAAACTCACGATACTTGTAACTCTTATTTGCATTTACAGCTTCTGTTCTCTTGTAATTACGTCGTGTTGCGTCGGTAGCAAAAAGTATTGCTTTATATTTTTTAAGATCATCTTGTAAAATTATAACCTTGTCAGGTATTCGTGAGAAAAGAAGTTCTAAGAGTCCTTTCGTAGGTTTGTAAGTAACACCTTTTACAATGAGTTTGTTGTTATTAATCTTAACATTTGAATTTCCTATCCAGAAACAGTCATCTTCGTAGCGAATACCGTAGGTAGTGTCAGTTTGACCTGTAAAAAGTTTTTCTATATAAGGTGCAAAGGGAGATCCATAGGTATCTTGAATAAAAGTTCTAAACTGATTGTGATACTGTGGTGTTATCATAACCTCAGACAAATATGGTAGATTTGGCGTCGATGTAGTAAGTGTTTCAGCAATAACATCTGTAGTTAAAAACTCAACACGCTTAGATGGTGATGTATCATTAAATTCTTCTTCTTCCTTATCTTCCTCTTCCTCGTCTTGATCTACATCCTGCTTCTTCTCTTCCTTAACTTGTTCATGCTTTTTTCTTCTTCTTCATGCTTCTCTTTATGATATGATGTTTGCATAGAAGCAAAACTTGAAGTAGACTGCAGTAATGAAGTAGAGTTACAAAATTTCTTTGAGTGGTGTACTTAGTTGTGTTTTTAAAAATAAATCCGTGTCTGCTTGAATACGTTTAAGCTCTTTAAATTTCCGTCGAATATTGTTTCGAGCTTGGATGATATGTTTTGTAATCTCCTTGCTAGATGTTAACATGATGATGGTTTTTAATCAATTAGTTACTGTAATTCTGTGTTAGTGCATATAAAAGGATCGAAACCCATGCGATATCGTCCATGCTGTACATCACTTTCTTTATCAATAACTAAAAAGCTGTAACGGTGTAATGACCAACATTTAGCACACGTTTAAAGTGATCGAATGTCATATCAGTGTTAACATGACCGTTATACACATGTCGCATGTTGCGCTCATCTTGCCGAAAAAGCACAATAACATTTGCGTTGTCGCGTATCAACTGCTTAGGCACACGAGAATAGGTTTGACACAAATAGATGCAATCAGCATATTTATGCCGACCCATACTAAAGAATGCACGAATAACGTTTTGCTGTTCTGTTGCGACATCATCAGAGATCATAAGAGAATTAGGAAGCACATCGTCTGGTGATGGTACTTGCTCATGCGAATTAAATTTAAAATATCTTAGGTCAAGCAGCAGGGAAACCTTTCTGGACAGTAATAAAGAATCTTAGGAAGGGGGGGAAAAAGGAAATGAACAGTGTTTTGAGTAATTCAGGTGAACTCATAACAGATCCCAGGGAATGACTGGAGAGGTGGAGGGAATATTTTGAACATCTTCTCAATGTAAAAGGAAATCATCATGGTGGTGTTGCAAACAGTCAAGCTCATGGGGAGGAGGAAAATTATGTTGGTGAAATTATGCTTGAGGAAGTGGAAAGGATAGTAAATAAACTCCATTGTCATAAGGCAGCAGGAATAGATGAAATTAGACCTGAAATGGTGAAGTATAGTGGGAAGGCAGGGATGAAATGGCTTCATAGAGTAGTCAAATTTGCGTGGAGTGTTGGTAAGGTACCTTCAGATTGGACAAAAGCAGTAATTGCACCTATCTATAAGCAAGGGAGCAGGAAGTATTGCAACAACTATCGAGGTATCTCATTGATTAGTATACCAGGCAAAGTATTCACAGGCATCTTGGAAGGGAGGGTGCGATCAGTCGTTGAGAGGAAGTTGGATGAAAACCAGTGTGGTTTCAGACCACAGAGAGGCTGTCAGGATCAGATTTTCAGTATGCGCCAGGTAATTGAAAAATGCTACGAGAGGAATAGGCAGTTGTGTTTATGTTTCGTAGATCTAGAGAAAGCACATGACAGGGTACCGAGGGAAAAGATGTTCGCTATACTGGGGGACTATGGAATTAAAGGTAGGTTATTAAAATCAATCAAAGGCATTTATGTTGACAATTGGGCTTCAGTGAGAATTGATGGTAGAATGAGTTCTTGGTTCAGGGTACTTACAGGAGCTAGACAAGGCTGTAATCTGTCACCTTTGCTGTTTGTAGTTTACATGGATCATATGCTGAAAGGTATAAAATGGCAGGGAGGGATTCAGTTAGGTGGAAATGTAGTAAGCAGCCTGGCCTATGCTGACGACTTGGTCTTAATGGCAGACTGTGCCGAAAGCCTGCAGTCTAACATCTTGGAACTTGAAAATAGGTGCAATGAGTATGGTATGAAAATTAACCTCTCGAAGACTAAATTGATGTCAGTAGGTAAGAAATTCAACAGAATTGAATGTCAGATTGGTGATACAAAGCTAGAACAGGTCGATAATTTCAAGTATTTAGGTTGTGTGTTTTCCCAGGATGGTAATATAGTAAGTGAGATTGAATCAAGGTGTAGTAAAGCTAATGCAGTGAGCTCGCAGTTGCGATCAGCAGTATTCTGTAAGAAGGAAGTGAGCTCCCAGACGAAACTATCTTTACATCGGTCTGTTTTCAGACCAACTTTGCTTTATGGGAGCGTAAACTGGGTTAGAAGTAACAGACATGAAAGTAGCAAGAATGATTGCTGGTACAAACAGGTGGGAACAATGGCAGGAGGGAACTCGGAATGAGGAAATAAAGGCTAATTTAGGAATTAACTCGATGGATGAAGCTGTACGCATAAACCGGCTTCGGTGGTGGGGTCATGTGAGGCGAATGGAGGAGGATAGGTTACCTAGGAGAATAATGGACTCTGTTATGGAGGGTAAGAGAAGTAGAGGGAGACCAAGACGACGATGGTTAGACTCTGTTTCTAACGATTTAAAGATAAGAGGTATAGAACTAAATGAGGCCACAACACTAGTTGCAAATCGAGGATTGTGGCGACGTTTAGTAAATTTTCAGAGGCTTGCAGACTGAACGCTGAAAGGCATAACAGTCTATAATGATAATGTATGTATGTATGTATGTATGTATGTATGTATGTATGTATGTATGTATGTATGTATGTATGTATGTATGTATCTTATTCCATCTTTAACTAGATCGTGCATCACAGTTTGTAGAATAGTATATAGCGGTTGATAGAGTGACTTTGCAAAAACGTAAATATTCTCGAAGCGTACAGAAGTAATAAGTGTAAGTAAAAGATTTGTTTTCCCGCATCCCGATGGTCCTGATATAATACATCGAACAGTAAAAGGAAACAACGTTCCATGTCGTTTTCTTGTAGTTTTACCAGAAATAGGTAAGATATGTGGTACAATGTCGGTAACAGGTAGTGTGTCTTGCTGCTTTATAATATTCATGATAACTGAATCATAAAGTACGTAGTAGTAATATATATATATTAAACGAAACAAGAGGCAACGGTTAGTTTATGATTTGCTCTTGACTAGTAAAGTCGTGTCCAGCATGGTGAAACAACGATATCCAAACGACATGAAGAAGAAGAAAGTTAAAACTGTTGGACGGAAAGATGTTACAAAGGCTGCGCAAAAAGCTATTCGAGGGGAATACAATCCTCGTGTAGCTATTACTAACGCGTTACGCGCAGCAAGAGCGAGAATTTCTCCAAAATGCAGAGCAATATTTAGTAAACGTGCACGAATTATTCCTGTACCAAAACGAGGAGGATTTCTTCCTGCGCTGTTTGCTGGCCTAGCCGCTTTAGGGTCATTGCTAGGTGGTGCTAGTGCTGTAGCGAGAACTGTCAAAGCTGTAGAAGAAGCGAAACAACAGTTGAAAGAGAGTGAACGTCATAACAAGACGATGGAGGCAATTGCGTTACGAGGCAAAGGTGTGAACATGAAGCTAGCGCCATACAAGAAAGGGCTTTCTCGAAAAACGTCTACTGAATGCACTGCCACATCGAGCTTTAACGCATGATGAAGTTTTTACGTTTGCTAAACAACTAGGAATTCATTATTTTCGAGGAGTGTATATGCGCGATCAACTACCAGCGCGCCCACATGAACGTGAAAGTGCCGTAATTAACTTGGACGACAGTCGTGGACCTGGAACTCATTACGTTGCTTATGTAAAACGTAAATCTAAAGTATGGTATTTTGATAGCTATGGAGACTTACCTCCTCCTTTTGAGCTCATACGTTATTTCGGAAGCAGTGCAGACTTTGTTTACAATAAAAACCGTGTGCAAAACTTTAATACACGCATGTGCGGACGATTATGTCTTATGTTCTTATATCAAACTCAGACAGTAGAGAAAGAGCATTAGTGTCTACGTGATGACGAACAGTGAAAGAACGTTTGCTGTACGTGGAGAGGGACCTGAAACAACCGTCTATTTTAATCCGCCAATCGAAATTGGCTATCAGCCGCATAGTCTTGGACTTGTATCGTTTGAAAGCTACAATAAAATCTATAATGTGCGTGATGGTGTAAACAAGTTCTATTACGATGAGTATGTGCTAACACTACCCTCAGCTAGTTATTCAGTAGACGATATTTATGATTATATTGAAAGTACGTTAATTGATCAGTTTGGAGAAGATAGTTTTAGTAATCATAATTACAAGTTCTCAATCACTATAAGCAACATTACACATAAATGTGTTATTGAATCATCATTTAAGATTGACTTCAAATCACAACCTGATCCGATTGGACCATTGCTTGGATTTTCATCGAGGGAGCTCCTACCGAACGTACGTTACGAGTTTGATCAAACTATAACACTCTTCGATTATTATCATGTGAACATTACTTGTAATATTATTACAGACTTGAATAGTAATCTACAACCTTCACACGTCCTGCAAGACTTTATTATTAGAGAGGAACGTGAATATACTATTTGTGAGAACCAGCAGTAGTTTTTTATCATCGTGTGTCTGTAAAACCCATTAGCAACATTACTCTTTGACTTGTAAATAAACATAATCAGCTTATTCATTTAGATCGGCACGCGTACGTAGCTTACAAACTACATCTCAAACCAGTATGAAAAACCTACAAAATACGGTGTACATTCCGAAGACATACTACATGTGTGCAGAGACTCATCGAGTTAACAGATACCCATAAGCAGATACTCCAAGATTTAGGATATACACTACTACAACAGAATGGAAGAAATGTTAGACATTACGAATACAGTAGAAACTCGTGAAGGTGTAGTACGAAGTGAGCTTCATTCCTATGAACCTTTTACGTTTGGATTAAATAACAATGATGAAATTCATGTTATTATTAATCAGCAAAATGTATACATCTTACCACACGAAAGCTACCTCTATATTGAAGGACGGAAGATAGGAAACTTAAAAGGGTCCATCTCCAGTTGATCTTCGTTTAGAATTTGAAACATCTGAAAACATTCTTTCAAACACAGCAGCCTATTGTCTTATTATTCATATGAGTGATGTTACTTACCATCCGCTAACGAATATTAGTAGTATAATTGGGTGGTTCGGCGGCCTCCTCCTCCTCCCGCGGCGCGGGAAATTTGAATTTTGGCGGGAGATTTGAATTTTGGCGGGAGATTTGAATTTGTAAACAAAGCCACGTGCTTTTTGACAGCTGTCATCGACAACAACGTATCGCTAACCTCACTGCTGCCATCTTGACGGGCCTAAACCTCAGTAGTGCCAACTTAACCTAACTAGCGTGAGGTAAACAAAGCCACGTGTCTTTTGACAGCCACGTGCTTTTTGACAGACAACAACGCATCGCTAACCTCAGTACTGCCATCTTGACGGGCCTAAACCTTAGTGGTACCAACTTAACCTAACTAGCGCGTGGTAACAAAGCCACGTGCTTTTTGACAGCCACGTGCTTTTTGACAGATTTGTAAACAAGGCCACGTGCTTTTTGACCGACAACAACGCATCGCTAACCTCAGTACTGCCATCTTGACGGGCCTAAACCTTAGTGGTACCAACTTAACTTAACTAGCGCGTGGTAAACAAAGCCACGTGCTTTTTGACAGCTGCCATCCGCCATCTTTAATCTAGAGAGAACAATACTGCCCTCTATGTGGTGGCGGCAAATTCCACGTGCTCTTGTTTGGAAACAAAGCCACGTGCAGCTGTCATCCGCCATCTTTGAGGACCGTGCTGTCCTCTTTAGCTACTTACCTTTGAAATGTGGTACGTCATCCGCCATCTTGCATCCGAAACCACAGTGCTGCACTCTATGTAGTGGCGGCAAATTCCACGTGCTCTTGTTTGGAAACAAAGCCATGTGCAGCTGTCATCCGCCATCTTTGAGCACCGTGCTGCCCTCTTTAGCTACTTACCTTTGAAATGTGGTACGTCATCCGCCATCTTGCATCGCAAACCTCAGTGTTGCACTCTATGTAGTGACGACAAATTCCACGTGCTCTTGTTTGGAAACAAACCTAAGCGCTTTTTTGTCAGCTATCATCCGCCATCTTTAATCTAGAGAGCACCGTGCTGCCCTCTATGTGGTGGTGGTAAATTCTACACGCTTTACACACCCATGTGCTTTTCTGACAGCTGTCATCCGCCAGAGAGAACAGTGCTACCCGGTGGCGGCAAATTCCACGTGCTCTTGTTTGGAAACAAAGCCATGTGCTTTTTTGACAGCAGCCATCTTTAATCACCGTGCTGCCCGGTGGCGGTAAATTCCACGTGCTTTACAAACCCATGTGATTTTCTGACAGCTGTCATCCGCCCTCTGTAATCCAGAGAGAACAGTGCTGCCCTCTTTATGGCTACTACCTTAAGCACGTAGTAGCGGGCAATTTGAAAAGTTCTGTTAGCTATCATCCGTCATCTTTGAGCGCCGTGCTGCCATCTTTAGTTGAAATGTGGTGGCGGATAATTTGAAAAATGCTTTTTGACAGCAGCTATCTTTGAGCACCGTGCTACCCTCTATGTGGTGGCGGCAAATTCTACATGCTTTACAAACCCACGCGCTTTTTTGACAGCCATCTTTAAGCAACAGAGTACAGTGCTGCCCTCTTTGTTGTGGCGGCAAATTCCACGTGCTCTACAAAGCTACATGCTCTTTTGACAGCTGTCACCCGCCATCTTTAACCAACAGAGCACTATCATGCGGGCAATTTCGTTAGCTGTCATCCGACATCTTTAATGAACAGAGCACCGTGCTGCCCTCATGCGGGGAAATTTCGTTAGCTGTCATCCACCATCTTTAATGAACAGAGCACCGTGCTGCGGGCAATTTCGTTAGCTGTCATCCGCCATCTTTTAATGAACAGAGCACCGTGCTGCTCTCTGTAGTAGCGGGTAATTTGAAAAGTTCTGTTAGCTGTCATCCGCCATCTTTGAGCACCGTGCTGCCCGGTGGCGGAAAATTCCACGTGCTACGCGCAGCTGTCATCCGCCATCTTACATCGCAAACCTCATTGCTACACTCTTTAGTTGAAAAATGGTGGTGGATAATTTAAAAAGAAAAATTCTACAGCAGCCATCTCTCGACGCTAATTGCACAAGATGGTGTCTATACATGACTCCTTAAAGGTGCTTATGCAAGATGATCGCTATACATAGACGCCCTTGAGATGCTTGCGCAAGATGGCGGTTATACATGGCTCCTTATGAGACACCCTAGGGATGCTTGCGCAAGATGGTGGTTGCTCTTATGAGGCGGCTTAAGGATCCTTGCACAAGATGGCTACAGACGCCCCCTAAGGATGCTTGCGCAAGATGGCGGACGCAAGATGGCGGCTATACATAGCTCCTTATGAGACAGCCAGTACTCGATACAACACGTGATCAGAACATTGATGGATGTGTTCAGAACACAAAATAAGTAGAATCGAACACTGTACTCGATGTCGTTAACTTCAACATGTGATAAAACATTGTTTGGTGTGTTCAGAACACTACATAAGTAGAATCGAACGCTGTACAACATGTTAGGGGATACCTTTGTTCTAAGAAGAACAGATTGAAACATAACAAGACTAGAATTGAACACTGCACTCGATGTCGTTACATGTGAACAGAACATTGATTGATGTGTGTTCAGATCACTAAACAAGTAGAACCGAACACTGTACAACATGTTAGGGGATACCTTTGTTCTAAGAAGATCAGATTGAAACATAACAAGACTAGAATTGAACACAGCACTCGATATCGTTACATGTGATCAGAACATTGATTGATGTGTTCAGATCACTAAACAAGTAGAACCGAACACTGTACAACATGTTAGGGGATACCTTTGTTCTAAGAAGATCAGATTGAAACATAACAAGACTAGAATTGAGCACTGCACTCGATACAACATGTAATCAGAACATTGATTGATGTGTTCAGATCACTAAACAAGTAGAACCGAACACTGTACAACATGTTAGGGGATACCTTTGTTCTAAGAAAATTAGATTGAAACTAACAAGACTAGAATCGAACACTGCACTCGATGTCGTTAACCTTAACATGTGATCCGATACAACATGTTAGGGGATACCTTTGTCCTAAGAAAATTAGATTGAAACATAGCAAGACTAGAATCGAACATTGTTTGATGTGTTCAGTACAACTTCAATGATTTACCTAGTGTAAAACACGCACTGTGCACATATCGCATAGCTATCCCGCCTATCACGAAAATCAAAAACACACTGTGCACATATCGCATAGCTAACACTTCAAATGATTTGCTTAGTACGAAAATAAAAAATCTATACCGCGTAGCTAACTCGTTCATCGCACTGCTAAGACGCTTAGTAATTGCAAATATATCTCATACGAAAATCAAGAAAGCACACTGCGTAGCCAACTCGCTCGGGTCACTCGCTTAGTAATTACAACACTGATACACACACGGATAAGAATGTTGCGAGATACTTACATGTTAAAAAAATATTAGGGGTGAAAGATCATAAATTATATGTGCACATGTTGTCTCCTCCAAGTTGTAAGATGAAATAGACGCAGTACTACGAGTTTCCGCTCTAGCTCGCGAACGGAAGTAGCATGATATCTCAGCAAAAAAAAAAAAAAAAAAAAAATACGCGTGAGCTTGCAAGTCAGACACAATGATGGATACCGCGATTCAAATCCTGGCAAGTTATGCCGTCACCGATTCTCGACAGATTCTTAATCCCAGTTCTTTGACGTCAGGAAGGGCAACCAGTCGAAAACAATAGTGTATGATGTAAAAGGCTGGATACAGCCAGTTTTGCGTCAGGAACGACAACTAGTCTTAAAACAAATTCTTGCGATTTAAAATCTTAGTTTTGCGTCAGGAAGGGCATCCGGCTGTAAAACAATAGTTCGTGATACAGCGATTTAAAATCTAAGAAGTGCATCTAGCTGTAAAACCCCGATTCTTGTGTTAGAAGTTGTCAAACAGATTGTTAATCCGAGTTCGTTGACGTCAGTAAGGGCAACCGGTCGAAAACAATAGTGTATTATGTAAGAGGTTAGATACTGCGAGTTTTGCGTCAGGAAGGGCAACTCAACAAATTCTTGCGATTTAAAATCTTAGTTTTGCGTCAGGAAGGGCATCCGGCTGTAAAACAATAGTTCGTGATACAGCGATTTAAAATCTAAGAAGTGCATCTAGCTGTAAACCCCCGATTCTCGTGTTAGAAGTTGTCTAACAGATTCTTAACCGAGTTCTTTGACGTCAGGAAGGGCAACCGGTCGTAAAACTATGGTGTATGATCTAAGAGGCTAGATACTGCGAGTTTTGCATCAGGAAGGGCAGCTAGTCTTAAAACAAATTCTTGCGATTTAAAACCTTAGTTTTGTGACAGGAAGGGCATCCGGCTGTAAAACAATAGTTCGTGATCCAGCGATTTAAAATCTAAGAAGAGCATCTAGCTGTAAATCCCCGATTCTCGTGTTAGAAGTTGTCTAACAGATTCTTAACCGAGTTCTTTGACGTCAGGAAGGGCAACCGGTCGTAAAACTATGGTGTATGATCTAAGAGGCTAGATACTGCGTGTTTTGCATCAGGAAGGGCAGCTAGTCTTAAAAAAAATTCTTGCGATTTAAAACCTTAGTTTTGCGTCAGGAAGGGCATCCGGCTATAAAACAATAGTTCGTGATACAGCGATTTAAAATCTAAGAAGTGCATCTAGCTGCAAAACCCCGATTCTTGTGTTAAAAAGAGCATGTAGGTGTAAAACAGATTCTTAATCCCAGTTCGTTGACGTCAGGAAGGGCAACGGGTCGAAAACAATAGTGTATGATGTAAGAGGTTAGATACTGCTAGTTTTGCGTCATGAAGGGCAACTCAACAAATTCTTGCGATTTAAAATCTTAGTTTTGCGTCAGGAAGGGCATCCGGCTGTAAAACAATAGTTCGTGATACAGCGATTTAAAATCTAAGAAGAGCATCTAGCTGTAAATCCCCGATTCTCGTGTTAGATTCTTAATCCGAGTTCTTTGGCGTCAGGAAGGGCAACCGGTTGAAAACAATAGTGTATGATGTAAGAGGCTAGATACTGCGAGTATTGCGTCAGGAAGGGCAACTCGACAAATTCTTGCGATTTAAAATCTTAGTTTTGCGTCAGGAAGGGCATCCAGCTGTAAAACAATAGTTCGTGATACAGCGATTTAAAATCTAAGAAGAGCATCTAGCTGTAAAACCCCGATTCTCGAGTTGTAGAACAGATTCTTAATCCAAGTTCTTTGACGTCAGGAAGGGCAACCGGTTGAAAACAATTATCGAACACGCATCGCGAAAGCAAGAGTGTGCAGCGATATGCATGTTTAGACTTGCGGATTACGAAAGAAACATAACAAGACTCGAGTCTTAAAACAAATTCTTGCGATTTAAAATCTTAGTTTTGTGTCAGGAAGGGCATCCAGCTGTAAAACAATAGTTCGTGATACAGCTATTTAAAATCTAAGAAGAGCATCTAGCTGTAAATCACCGATTCTCGTGTTAGAAGTTGTAAAACAGATTCTTAATCCTAGTTCTTTGACGTCAGGAAGGGCAACCGGTCGGAAACAATAGTGTATGATGTAAGAGGCTAGATACTGCCAATTTTGCGTCAGGAAGGGTAACTAGTCTCAAAACAAATTCTTGCGATTTAAAATCTTAGTTTTGCGTCAGGAAGGGCATCCGGCTGTAAAACAATAGTTCGTGATACAGCGATTTAAAATCTAGCTGTAAATCCCCGATTCTCGACAGATTCTTAATCCGAGTTGTCAAGAAGGGTAACCGGTCGAAAACAATAGTGTATGATGTAAGAGCTTAGATACTACCAGTTTTGCGTCAGGAAGGGCAACTAGTCTTAAAACAAAACAGATTCTTAATCCGAGTTCTTTGACGTCAGGAAGGGCAACCGGTTGAAAACTATAGTGTAAGAGGTTAGATACTGCTAGTTTTGTGTCAGGAAGGACAACTCAACAAATTCTTGCGATTTAAACACATTTTTATTCCTAAGAGAATCGAACCCGAGACTGCTGGGTGAGAGGCATGCATACTGTAGGCTATGGGTTTGTTCTACAGTCCTTGAAGTCGTATCAGCGCAGAGCGAGCAGCGGAATGCATGTGTTAGCTGAAATTGTACACGTATCTTCCGGCTGTAGTAGTAACCTTGAACGAAAACACGGTGTGCTGATAAGCGACTTGTAACTCACGAACGTCTTCTTAGCTGAGTAGCATTCAGCCCATGTAAGCTCTTAAAACACAGTACTAATTAAGGTTGTAAAATATTCTGAAATAGTCCTCCTCTGTGGTGTAGTAGTTAGTGTGATTAGCTGCTACCCCCGGAGGTCCGAGTTCGATTCCCGGCTCTGCTGCGGAATGTGTAGCATTTAGCCTATGTAAGTTCCTAACGTAAACTATCATGATTGTACGAAGAGGTTAAAACACACACAGTGCCCACTCCTATCGAAAGAGCCTGCGCGGTGCCGGCATGTAGGCTTCTCCTGATGAAGGAGCCTGCACAAGGTTAAACGCCCCCTATCAACAGCCCTTACTTAATGCTGGCTTTTTTTGCACACCCCGCCTCTTAGATCATACACCATAGTTTTACGACCGGTTGCCCTTCCTGACTAGGATTTTAAATCGATGTTCCGACATAGCCTACTCCCACCGAAGAAGCCTGCACAAGGCTTATTGCCTCCATCCGACAGATGAATCACCATCAACGTCTTGTACTCAAAATCATTTTCGAAGGAGTCTGCATAAGGTTTAACACCCCCTATCAACAGCCCTTACTTAATGCTGGCTTTTTTTACACACCCCGCCTCTTAGTAGTTTTATACGACCGGTTGCCCTTCCTGACTAGGATTTTAAATCTATATCCCGACATAGCCTACTCCTACCGAAGAAGTCTGCACACAGCTTAACGCCTCCATCCAACAAATGAATCACCCTCAAACACTCTTCAATCATTCTCGCTACTTCGGAAGATAGCGGGTTCGAACTGGAAGCTGTAAATGCTAGGCGAGGGACCTGCGCGATCGTCATAACATGATCTAGCTAGATGCCCTTCCTGACGGCATAAGTTGCCAGGATTTGAATCGCGGTATCCATCATTGTGTCTGACTTGCAAGCTCACGCGTATTTTTTTTTGGCTGAGATATCATGCTACTTCCGTTCGCGAGCTAGAGCGGAAACTCGCAGAACTGCGTCTATTTCATCTTACAACTTGGAGGAGACAACATGTGCACATATAATTTATGATCTTTCACCCCTAATATTTTTTTAACATGTAAGTATCTCGCAACATTCTTATCCGTGTGTGTATCAGTGTTGCAATTACTAAGCGAGTGACCCGAGCGAGTTGGCTACGCAGTGTACTTTCTTGATTTTCGTATGAGATATATTTGCAATTACTAAGCGTCTTAGCAGTGCGATGAACGAGTTAGCTACGCGGTATAGATTTTTTATTTTCGTACTAAGCAAATCATTTGAAGTGTTAGCTATGCGATATGTGCACAGTGTGTTTTTTGATTTTCGTGATAGGCGGGATAGCTATGCGATATGTGCACAGTGCGTGTTTTACACTAGGTAAATCATTGAAGTTGTACTGAACACATCAAACAATGTTCGATTCTAGTCTTGCTATGTTTCAATCTAATTTTCTTAGGACAAAGGTATCCCCTAACATGTTGTATCGGATCACATGTTAAGGTTAACGACATCGAGTGCAGTGTTCGATTCTAGTCTTGTTAGTTTCAATCTAATTTTCTTAGAACAAAGGTATCCCCTAACATGTTGTACAGTGTTCGGTTCTACTTGTTTAGTGATCTGAACACATCAATCAATGTTCTGATTACATGTTGTATCGAGTGCAGTGCTCAATTCTAGTCTTGTTATGTTTCAATCTGATCTTCTTAGAACAAAGGTATCCCCTAACATGTTGTACAGTGTTCGGTTCTACTTGTTTAGTGATCTGAACACATCAATCAATGTTCTGATCGCATGTTGTATCGAGTGCAGTGTTCAATTCTAGTCTTGTTATGTTTCAATCTGATCTTCTTAGAACAAAGGTATCCCCTAACATGTTGTACAGTGTTCGGTTCTACTTGTTTAGTGATCTGAACACATCAATCAATGTTCTGATCACATGTAACGATATCGAGTGCTGTGTTCAATTCTAGTCTTGTTATGTTTCAATCTGATCTTCTTAGAACAAAGGTATCCCCTAACATGTTGTACAGTGTTCGGTTCTACTTGTTTAGTGATCTGAACACACATCAATCAATGTTCTGATCACATGTAACGACATCGAGTGCAGTGTTCAATTCTAGTCTTGTTATGTTTCAATCTGATCTTCTTAGAAGAAAGGTATCCCCTAACATGTTGTACAGCGTTCGATTCTGCTTATGTAGTGTTCTGAACACACCAAACAATGTTTTAATCACATGTTGAAGTTAACGACATCGAGTACAGTGTTCGATTCTACTTATTTTGTGTTCTGAACACATCCATCAATGTTCTGATCACGTGTTGTATCGAGTACTGGCTGTCTCATAAGGAGCTATGTATAGCCGCCATCTTGCGTCCGCCATCTTGCGCAAGCATCCTTAGGGGGCGTCTGTAGCCATCTTGTGCAAGGATCCTTAAGCCGCCTCATAAGAGCAACCACCATCTTGCGCAAGCATCCCTAGGGTGTCTCATAAGGAGCCATGTATAACCGCCATCTTGCGCAAGCATCTCAAGGGCGTCTATGTATAGCGATCATCTTGCATAAGCACCTTTAAGGAGTCATGTATAGACACCATCTTGTGCAATTAGCGTCGAGAGATGGCTGCTGTAGAATTTTTCTTTTTAAATTATCCACCACCATTTTTCAACTAAAGAGTGTAGCAATGAGGTTTGCGATGTAAGATGGCGGATGACAGCTGCGCGTAGCACGTGGAATTTTCCGCCACCGGGCAGCACGGTGCTCAAAGATGGTGGATGACAGCTAACAGAACTTTTCAAATTACCCGCTACTACAGAGAGCAGCACGGTGCACTGTTCATTAAAAGATGGCGGATGACAGCTAACGAAATTGCCCGCAGCACGGTGCTCTGTTCATTAAAGATGGTGGATGACAGCTAACGAAATTTCCCCGCATGAGGGCAGCACGGTGCTCTGTTCATTAAAGATGTCGGATGACAGCTAACGAAATTGCCCGCATGATAGTGCTCTGTTGGTTAAAGATGGCGGGTGACAGCTGTCAAAAGAGCATGTGGCTTTGTAGAGCACGTGGAATTTCCGCCACAACAAAGAGGGCAGCACTGTACTCTGTTGCTTAAAGATGGCTGTCAAAAAAAGCGCGTGGGTTTGTAAAGCATGTAGAATTTGCCGCCACCACATAGAGGGTAGCACGGTGCTCAAAGATAGCTGCGGTCAAAAAGCATTTTTCAAATTATCCGCCACCACATTTCAACTAAAGATGGCAGCACGGCGCTCAAAGATGACGGATGATAGCTAACAGAACTGTTCAAATTGCCCGCTACTACGTGCTTAAGGTAGTAGCCATAAAGAGGGCAGCACTGTTCTCTCTGGATTACAGATGGCGGATGACAGCTGTCCGAAAATCACATGGGTTTGTAAAGCACGTGGAATTTACCGCCACCACAAAGAGGGTAGCACGGTGCTCAAAGATAGCTGCTGTCAAAAAGCATTTTTCAAATTATCCGCCAGCACATTTCAAATAAAGATGGCAGCACGGTGCTCAAAGATGGCGGATGATAGCTAACAGAACTTTTCAAATTGCCCGCTACTACGTGCTTAAGGTAGTAGCCATAAAGAGGGCAGCACTGTTCTCTCTGGATTAAAGATGGCGGATGACAGCTGTCAGAAAATCACATGGGTTTGTAAAGCACGTGGAAATTACCGCCACCGGGCAGCACGGTGATTAAAGATGGCTGCTGTCAAAAAAGCACATGGCTTTGTTTCCAAACAAGAGCACGTGGAATTTGCCGCCACCGGGTAGCACTGTTCTCTCTGGCGGATGACAGCTGTCAGAAAAGCACATGGGTTTGTAAAGCGTGTAGAATTTACCACCACCACATAGAGGGCAGCACGGTGCTCTCTAGATTAAAGATGGCGGATGATAGCTGACAAAAAAGCGCATAGGTTTGTTTCCAAACAAGAGCACGTGGAATATGTCGTCACTACATAGAGTGCAGCACTGAGGTTTGCGATGCAAGATGGCGGATGACGTACCACATTTCAAAGGTAAGTAGCTATAGAGGGCAGAACGGTGCTCAAAGATGGCGGATGACAGCTGCACGTGGCTTTGTTTCCAAACAAGAGCACGTGGAATTTGCCGCCACTACATAGAGTGCAGCACTGTGGTTTCGTATGCAAGATGGCGGATGACGTACCACATTTCAGAGGTAAGTAGTTAAAGAGGACAGCACGGTGCTCAAGGATGGCGGATGACAGCTGCACGTGGCTTTGTTTCCAAACAAGAGCACGTGGAATTTGCCGCCACCACATAGAGGGCAGTATTATTCTCTCTAGATTAAACATGGCGGATGACTGCTGTCAAAGGTAAGTAGCTAAAGAGGGTAGCACTGTTCTCTCTGGATTAAAGATGGCGGATGACAGCTGTCAAAAAGCACGTGGCTTTGTTTACCACGCGCTAGTTAGGTTATGTTGGTACCACTAAGGTTTAGGCCCATGAAGATGGCAGTACTGAGGTTAGCGATGCGTTGTTGTCCGTCAAAAAGCACGTGGCTCTCAAAAAACACGTGGCTTTGTTTACCTCACGCTAGTTAGGTTAAGTTGGCACTACTGAGGTTTAGGCCCGTCAAGATGGCAGCAGTGAGGTTAGCGATGCGTTGTTGTCGATGACAGCTGTCAAAAAGCACGTGGCTTTGTTTACAAATTCAAATCTCCCGCCAAAATTCAAATCTCCCGCCAAAATTCAAATTTCCCGCCAGAATTCAAATTTCCCGCGCCGCGGGAGGAGGAGGAGGCCGCCGAACCACCCAATTATACTACTAATATTGTTACGAGAATATAAATAAGGATAGCTTTTTAACATTAACATTAGTTTGTGTTTCGACATCGTACGCTATGGAACAAAACTGTAAATGTACATGCTGTTTGCATGCTCATACGTAACATCTTATTTATCTTACACGAGTGAGTGAGGCTATTAAGATGTTCTATAAACATAGAACGTCGATGCCGAAACATCTTATTCAATACTTACCACCAGGATTTTTATCTACGTACGCTGCCTCTTACGTACATAATTATTGGGACATCCTTCCTCTGCACAGTAAGATGTCGATCGAAGTAGCTTTATGCAGAACTTTTCAACGACATTACAAGAATGAAGGAGAAAATTGTGATGATGATTGGGATGGATCAAATCCGAGGATGGAACACTGTACACAGTGTATGAATGAACTTTCTTTAATACCTCATGATGCTGATGATGATTCAGAAAAGGAATAACACCAAAGTAAGAAGTGTATAATCTTCCCTGTAAAGCATAACATACTTAGTATAATATATTTTTAAATGTTTTGTTTAATTTGAATGTCGCTGGAGGCATTTCAGAAGCATACGTTGTTAAGAAGCATACTATCCTTGTCAGCAGCAAAACGAACACTGTTGTAGTGCATTGTAAATAAATATTTGATCGTGTAAAAATGTTGTACTTATTGCATTCCTTACTCCTACTTACTCTTAAGAAAACGATCAGTCTAAACATGCACAATGACGTCATCACTGCAGCACGTGCTTTCTCTAGCTATCCCGATGCATGGCCAGACTTGTTTGATAAAGCTATGCCTTAACAGATGGAGAGGCTATAACAGCCACCGCCATCTTGTGTAGTAGCCTCTATGTGCTAATTAGCGAGGCAGTAGCGGTAAATATAGCAGCACGGTACTCTGTTGAATAAGAGATGGCTGCTGTCGAATAGAATTGTCCGCCACCACATTTCAAAGGTAAGTAGCTAAAGAGTGCAGCACCGAGATAAGCGATGTAAGATAGCGGTAGCTGTGTTGATTAAAGATGGCAGCTTGTCAAATAGAATTTTTCAAATTGTCCGCCACCACATTTCAACTAAAGAGTGCAGCACTGATGCTTGCGATGCAAGATGGCGGATAACAGCTTGTCAAATAGAATTTTTCACATAGTCCGCCTGAAATGTAAGTAGCTAAAGAGGGCAGCACTGAGGTTTGCGATGCAAGAAGGAGGATGACAGCTGTTAAAAAAGTCACGTGGATTTTAAATTACCAGCAATGTCGTAAAGAGGGCAGCACTAAGATTTGCGATGCTAGGTGGCGGATGACAGCTGTGACGTAGAAACTGCTCACTACTACGATGATGTGTGCAGCACGGTGCTCTGTTGTTTAAAGATCGCTGCTTTTCAAATTGTCCGCCGCCACATTTCTAAGGTATCTAGCTAAAGAGTGCAGCACGGTACTCTCTTGATTAAAGATGGCTGCTGTAGAATTTTTCAAATTGTCCGCCACCACATTTCAAAGGTAAGTAGCTAGAGAGTGCAGCACTGTGCTCTCTTGATTAAAGATGGTGGATGACAGCTGCCAAAAAAGCACGTGAGTTTGTTTCCAAACAAGAGAATGTGGAATTTTGCAAATTGCCACCACCACATTTCAAATGAAGAGTGCAGTGCTGTGCTCCCTTGATTAAAGATGGCGGATGACAGCTCTCAAGAAAGCACGTGGGTTTGTTTCCAAACAAGAGCGCGTGGAATTTTTCAAATTGCCTCTACCACATTTCAAAGGTAAGTAGCTGAAGAGTGCAGCACGGTGTTCTCTTGATTAAAGATGGCGGATTACAGCTGTCAAAAAAACATGTGGGTTTCTTTCCAAACAAGAGCACGTGGAATTTGCCGCCGCCACCACATTTCAATGGTAAGTAGCTAAAGAGTTCAGCACTGTGCTCTCTTGATTAAAGATGGCTGATGACAGCTAACGGAACTTTTCAAATTGCCCGCTACTACGTGCTTAAGGTAGTAGCCATAAAGATGTCAGCAAGGTGTTCCGTTGATTAAAGATGGCGGATAACAGCTGACGAAATTGCCTGCTACTACGACGAAGAGGGCAGCACGGTGCTCTCTTAATTAAAGATGGCGGATGATAAGTGTCAAAAAAGGACGTGGCTTTGTTTACCGATTCAAATCTCGCGCTAGTTAGGTTAAGTTGGCAGCACTGAGGCTTAGGTCCATCAAGATAGCTGCACTGAGGTTGGAGATGCGTTGTTGTCTGTCAAAAAGCACGTGGCTCTCAAAAAAGCACGTGGATTTGTTTACCGATTCAAATTTCGTGCTAGTGAGTTTAAGTTGGCAGCATTGAGGTTTAGGCCTGTCAAGATGGTAGCAGTGAGGTTAGCGATGCGTTGTTGTCGATGATAGCTGTCAGAAAGCACGTGGCTTTGTATACCAGTTCAAATTTCCCGCGGGAGGAGGAGCAGGCCCCTGGGAAGGCCTCCCGGGAGGAGGAGGTGGAACACTACGGTTGTGTTGGCCGCCGAACTGTCCAATTATACTACTAATATCTTAACATTTCTGGCCTCTCTACGCCCCAGCTCCAATTTACAATTATTGTACACAGAGGTATCTATTACCCAAACAACTGGGCCTTCGTGGAAAGAAGAACGGGTTAAATTACTGGCCCAAACACAAAATGTATGGTGGCGCACACTTGCGCTCCTAGAAAACCAAGTTTTAAGACCCTAATTGGGCTCGCGGCGCGATGATACAGAGGCTAATCCCAAGCTACTGAGGTGACTAGAATGAGAGGTTAATTTAATGCATTACAGGAAAAGAAACAGTTACAAAATCGTAGTCACCTCAAGATAAATTGAAAGGGAACTCGAGAGAGTAACGCACTCTCTATCCCCGATTTAGAGTTTAGGACTTCATGAAATTTTACATGAAAAGGAAGTAGTTTACATATTAGCAATCACATGGGTACGTAGTTAAAGTTTAGAACCTTCCCCTCTGGCAAGTTACGGAGATAGAAAACTGGTGGCCATTACCTGGGTTGACGTATTGCCTGCCGAAAGATGAGGCACAACGCCCCCTGTCAACACACACACACTCTCAGAAATTCGGCGATAAATAAGACAAGAAGTTGAGGGTGTGTGTATCTAGAATTTCTGCATAAATTAAAGAGTATACATATTCAACTGAACGTAATTTATTTTCATTTGACAGAATGAGCATAATGTGTGCATGAGGGAGACCTCTCTTTTGAAATTCCATAACACAAACATAACTAACGACTACGCCTAGTACGCGTTTTTTAAACATCATTTAATAAGACTTGCATTTTAAATGAAAAATCCTAGTAACTTAGAACTCTGTGTTCAACTCTTTCATACGATTACAATTGAGAGGTAATTTCAGTCCAAGTCATTGTGACAAATAGATCAGAATTTTCTAAACGGGCAACAATGGCTATCGCGTCTTTATAAATATAAGCATATTTCGAGCGCACCTAATCTACAGTAAGTTGAAGGAAAAATAACAGAAATTCCCCCAACTGCGCCTCTTTGTTCAGCATCAGTGTTTATAAGGCCCATACAACCTTTGTAACTATCAGCTCTGAGTTGTTGTTGATGTGATCGAACGAATACCAAACTTTGACGTAACTGTCAGCAATTTACCTGAAACCATCCCTAACTACTGTACGATAACAATAGTACTGTAACCGAGTTCAACGTAGTAGTATGAACTTGAACACGTGGTCCATCCAGATTCACCACATGGTAAAATAATGGATAGCACTTTGGATCAGAAGGAGAGTTCAAGTAAGATATTTTAGATAGATAGATATAGATAGATAGGTAGATAGATATTTCAATAATTAATTCCAACGAGCCAAAGGCTCATACAGAGGAATTGTACAATGTACAATTGTACAATGAATACTATTTTCAATGGCGGATCTAGAAACTCTGAAACTTACTGTTACCGTGGTTTGGTGGATTAGCAGAGGTGAAAGAAGGTGCTGGGATGAATAGGTCTCAATATACGAAATTTAAAATTTAACAAAATTATATTTTCTTTTTAAGATCAAGAAATAACAAATATAACAGGTACTCAGTAGCCTAGCAACAAATCGAGAATGTACAATTACAGTGTTACAGGATTTGGGCTCCGAGAGCCAGACACATAATTCTTGAGCAATTAGCCCAACTTTAGCCAGATACCAGGTTTGACCAAGGGGCAGAAAACCCCAATCATGCCCAGGAGCTCTTGCTCCCTATTACTCAGTAACGCCTGTTCGAGGCACACAGAAATCAAAATTTTAAGAAAGAGCAACCCGCTCTTAAAGTTCACGCCTATCAAAGGCCACACCAAACTCCACCTTCAAGCTGACCTCCAAGCACATGAAAACAGGGGTAAAAATACCCAACCTACTGATGCCTACTCAATAAAGAAACAGGACAATTACATGGCCTCCAAAATACCAACTTGAGAGGAGGCGTCCTTGCACTCCTAATACACTTTATTTAAAACCTATTTGGCACTAGGCCGCATATGCAAGGGCTAATCCCATACTAAAGAGGTGACACGATAGGAAAACTTATTACATTACGAAACGAAGAAAAATGGTTGAGAAAACGTAGTCACCTCAAAAACAATATGAAAGGGAGCTCGAGAGAGTTAGGCACTCTCTATCCCCATTTGTAGTTTAAAGAGATAGAATTTATACCAAGAGTCTATTACATTTTAGAGGAAAGTTACATGATAAAAGGTATCGAACCTGCCCCGAGAGTTAAACTGCTGAGCTAGCAAGAAAAGAAGTTATTGAAAGGCCATTACCTTATTGATGAACCGCTGCCCGACGAAAGAGGAGCTTCCCGCCCCCTGCTACATAATTTACACAATGATAGATGTTACTGAAGTGGCGCAGGGATCCGAAAATCAGCAGTTTATATACCCTCGCGGAACATTCGAGACCTTTCATGAATGATAACACCCGCCCACAAGCATTTTAATCGACGGCCAAAAGATTACAAGTCAAAACTGAAGAAGACATCTAGGATTGGTGGAAAATTAATTACAAAAATTACTCATTGGTCGAATTCAAAACTGGTGGAAATAGAAGGGTTATACAGCCAACCTAAACAATGACTGAAAGAAATTTAACAAAGAACAAACTTATGCATACTAAAATTCTTCAAAAAAAGTTCTTTCACTTCGCACTAGGGTACACCGTTGTATTTCTTCAGTAGTGCCATCTAGAAGAGAATGTTCACACTTCTCACTACAGAGAAAACAAAAATAAATTGAAAAAGACACAGTTCAGAACTCTTCAAAATTTACAGAAAGCGACATCTTCTGATAACCTTTAGAATTAACATGGTTGTTAGAGTTCAGGCTTCCTGAAGTAGAGGAGTTTCAACTGGCGCAAAGTTTGAATTAGCGGCGCGGAGGTGTACCGCCTGGTACAGACCTCCCCCCCTCCCCAAAAGTCCCTCCCAGGGGTAACACAGAAGAACATAAACTTTGTTTTAAAATAAGGTCCAAGTTATAATGTTGATATAGACGTTAATTGCAGAAGTATTTACATCCAAATTTTCTTAAATGATTGGATCCAGTTTCAAAATTCTTTGGAGTTACTTTTGATGTAATGTCTTTATGCTTGTAGAAGTTGAATTCAGAAGGAAAAGCATTTAATTCTTGAAAGGGAAGAGAAATTTTCTAAGTCCACCAAATATTGCAGTTGAATCCAGAAAATGTAGTAATTGTTGATATTAAATGTCCATGTAGCTGATTAAGTACATTCAATGTTGATTAAGGTTGACGGCCGGACCGGCCGCCGCTGCTTGTGTCCAGAGGGGGCAGCTCGGACCCCTCAAGTACCCTGAGATACCGCTCGCCCGCACTACGAGAGGAGTCGTGAAGTTGAAGCACGCCGCGCCCGCGGCGAACATACAGGTCGCGGGCAAGTTGCAGGTTGTGCGCCGCACATCAGCCTTGGCCGGGAGGAGGGCTCCGGCTCGCCGTACACTGGTTGGCCTCACTGAAGAGGGGCGGGCCCATACCCCACCGCAGTGGCGGTACGGCGCCGCGCTGCTGAGGGGGCACTGAAACATTAAGATCTCGGCGGCAGAATTTGTTGGACCATATTGATTTTAGGGTACAGGCTTTGTGGTGAAGTTGAGGGGCCAGCGGCGTGGAGATATTTATTTCATTCCAATTAGGCACAGTTTTATGTGAGCAGGAGACGGGAGCATGGTAATGGCCATGGCAAGGACAGGATGGCAGTTTAACTGGTCAGGGAAGGTGTACAATAAATGCTTAAATACAAAGAACCTGACTCCAAGGGCAGAAGGCCTCATAATGCAACCAAAAAAAAATATAACCTTCCGAATTCTTTCAAAAATGTTAAAGCAAATATAAAATGAGGTACGTTAGCGCGGAAGCTACACAGGTTTCACCTGCGACAGGTGAACCCTAAATATCCTCTCGGTGGCTGGATTGCTTAGCAATAAGGTAACGGGTGTAAGGAAATCGAGAATAATACACGGCCCATGAAATCGGGGGGCAAGCTTGCCCGCGGGAACAAAATTTTTGACCATCACCTGGTCACCTACCTTCAAATTGGTGGGTCTCCGTCCACGATCATATCTTTCCCTGACCATTTTATGAGACACTTTAAGATTGGCTTTAGCCTTCTTCCAAAGATCTTTAATATTATCTGGATCTATTGTCTCAGGTAGAATATCACTCAAAGACCAAAGGTTGGAGAGCGGCGTGTTGGGAACAAACTTGAACATCAACGAAGCTGGAGTAAATTTATGTGATTCATGAACAGCCGAATTCAGAGCGAAAGCTAACCAATGCAGGGACGTGTCCCACCTGGAATGGTCTTCATGATGATAAGCAATAAGAGCCGACCTGAGGTTACGATAGACTCTTTCGGCAAGAGATGGTTGGGGATAATAAGCAGAAGTAGTCACATGAGATATGGACAGATCAAAACAGAATTTACGAAATAGATTGGATGTGAAAGCCTTAGCATTGTCAGACACAATATATTGACACGGACCAAAAGAAGCAAAGATAGAATTTAAACAAGAAATGGTGGACTGAGCGGTAGCCAGCTTAGTCGGGAATAACCAAGAAAATCTTGTAAAACCATCTACACATACAAGGATGAACTTGTTGGCATTCCCCTTTGACTGGGGGAAGGGTCCTACGTAATCAATGTAGAGACGTTCCATGGGGCGCGACACTTGATGAGAGGACAAAAGGCCCATCTTGGTAGACATGGTGGGTTTACTAAGCAAGCAAGATTTACAAGCCTTTACTAGTTCACGAATTTCACCGTCCATACCCTTCCAGATAAACATTTCACGGATCTTTTCACGGGTTTTAAAGATACCTAAACGCCCCCCTAATGGGGTCTCATGATAGTACTTGAAGATCATTGGTACAAGAACAGCTGGAACTACAACTTTCATCATCTTATCATGCCTCGAAGGGCAACATAAAACACCATTCTTCAGTACATAAGGGACAACATGTTCCCCAGAAGAAAGGGTTTCTACGATCGGAGCCATCGTTGGATCTTCATATTGATATTTCTCAATATCCCTAAAGAGCATGGGAGCATCTGTTAAGATGGCATTAACCTCAGATAGCATGGACTCGGGAGGTGATGAACTATCGACCAGTTCATGGGTCTCGACGTCGTTGGAAAACATACGGCTGAGTCCGTCTGCGACAACATTTTCAGTACCTCTGATATGCCTAACGTCAAATTGGAAGGCAGAAATTCGAATGGCCCACCGGGCTATACGACCAGTACGACGCGGCCTACCTAAGACCCAGCTTAAGGCTTGATTATCAGTCTCCAGGTCGAATTTGACATGTTAGAGGTAGAGACGGAACTTTTCTAAGGCAAATAAGACTGCCAAACCTTCGAGCTCATAGATGGAATACTTGGCTTCTTGAGCCGATAGAGTCCTAGATGCATAGGCGATGGGGCGCCTCCCTAGTTCAGTCTCTTGAAGAAGGACTGCAGCTACCGCCGACGACGACGCGTCGGTTTGGACGATGAATTTCTTCGAGAAATCTGGCATAACAAGGACAGGGGCATTACAGAGAGCTAATTTCAGGTCTTCAAAAGCGGCTTGTTGCGAAGGCCCCCACTCGAATTTTATGCCTTTCCTACGAAGAAGGTTCAAGGGCGCCGCTCTATTAGCGAAGTTAGGAATAAATTTCCTGAAGAAATTCACCATACCAATGAACCTGGCAATACCTTTGATGTCCTTGGGAGGCTTGAAATCACGGATGGCCTGTGTTCTAGAGTGATCGACTGCGACACCATCGGGCGAGACAATATGCCCTAGGAATGACATAGAGGGTTTAGCGAAGGCGACCTTGGACAATTTCACAGTTAACCCAGCTTTACGAAGGCGATTGAGAACTTCTCGCAGATGATCTAGGTGTTCTTCGAATGTTTCCGAAAATACGACGACATCATCCAGATAGTGGTACAAGTACTCAAATTTGATGTCGGAGAATACCCTATCTAGCAGTCTGGTAAGTACGGCTGCTCCCGTGGGGAGCCCGAAAGGCACGCGGTTGTATTCAGACAGATTCCAATCCGTGGCAAACGCTGTAAGATGTTTAGATTCTTCAGCCAGAGGAATTTGATTATAGGCCTGATTTAGATCCAAGATGGTAAAGAACTTAGCTTTACGAAACCATGAAAAACAAGAAGGAAGGTCAGGAAGGGGCACAGATTGTAACACCACCTTCCGATTGAGAGCCCTATAATCAATGACAGGCCTGAAGCCACCTTGGGGTTTCGGGACTAGAAAAATAGGTGAAGAATACGCCGACTTAGAGGGCCTAATAATACCATCCTTTAACGTTTGATCGATGATTTCTTTCAATGCCTTCATTTTAGGTGGAGATAGCCTATAAGGTGGAAAACGGACAGGAATCGAATCCGTGACCTCAATTTTGTATTCGATCCGGTCAGTAACACCAAGAGTATCAGAGAACACCTCTGGAAACGACTGACACAACTTACGAATACTGTCAGCCTGCTCCTCAGGTAGATGTCTAAGATCTAACAACATCTCATCCTGGGTAGGCGAAACAGATGAACATGATACAGAATTACATTTCAATAAGGGGATTTTACAATTAGAAGCAAATTTGAATGTGCATGACTTACTTTGAAGATCGAGCACTAGACCAGTATGGGACATGAAGTCGGCTCCCAATATAATGGGGCAAGATAAGTGCTTTGCCACAAACAATTTAACTTTCCAAGTAAATTTAGAAATACGAATTTTGGCTTTTAAGGAACCTAAAATTTCTAATGGAGAAGAATTAGCCGAAAGATATTGAACAGAGGATGAGCAATAGTCAGGTATTTTACACATAGATTTCAATTTCGAATACCATTCAGCCGAAATAATAGAACAAACACTGCCAGAGTCTAACAGATCTGTTAGAGGTTCATTATTTAATTCAATTTTGAGAAAAGGAACAGATGCTGGGGTATCCGCCGCAATCCTAAGACATTCTGTGGGGCATTCAAAAGATAAATTTGAAGACTGAGTTTTCCCTGAAATTTCGACATCTTTACAAGGGGCTGAGCCTCGGGAAGATGGATTAGTCGACTCAGCCGAAGCCACTAGTCACTTATTATTATTGGCATTGGTGGAAGTTGCACCAGAAGTTGAGCAGGAGGGGGTGCTATTCAAATTTGGGCAATTCTTGGCGATATGTGAGAAAGCCCCACATTTAAAACAGCCTTGTGATGAACCAGCTCCATTATTTGTCCTACTAGATTTGACTAATGGACATTTATTGCGAAGATGGTCAGGCGACCCGCAAGCATAACATTTACGGGGTGTGACTGGTCGGCGAGGTGGAGGCCGGGGATTACTAAAAGAAGGAGGGGGTTCTTTCGCGACACGCAAGGTATCGGCGTATCTAACTCCTTCGGCGGAGACGGCCATAGCCTCTAACTCGGCAAAAGTTTGCGGACCCGACGCAAAACACAAGTATGATCTGTAAGATGGAGAAATGCCTTCCACATTGGCCTGTACAATCTGATCTTCAGGGAAGTGAAGAGCAAACACCCTGGTATAGAATTTAATGTCTTGTATGAAATCAGCAAGATTTTCATCCAGTCTCTGTACTCGATAATAGTACTTCTGAATCAGAGATGACCTCGCACGAGCAGGGATGAAATTTGCAAGAAGGTGTGCATGAAAATCTTTAATAGATGACTGTTCCGCTATTGCCCTAACAATTTTGTCCGAGAGAACACCAATTGCATAGGGATAAATTATCTGCAAAATTTGACATGGAGAAAGAGAAAAAACAAGAGCATGGTCCTGAAATTCAACTAAAAACCTTAAGAATGAAATAACTTCACTGGTAGCATTAACCGAAAACTTAGAAATACCTCTGAGCAATATTGCTAATGGATGAGGTAAGCTGCTGAACCCGGGTGACATAGTAGGTAAAGGTTTAAGTGGCAAAGAAGCTAATTCAGAACGTACATTATTCAATGAGGTACGTCGTTCAGATTCATGGTCTAATGGGGCAGAGGTTTGTTGAACTCCTATCGATTTAGTACTTTCTTCCCCGGTGGGAGAACGGTCCTCGCTGACTACGTTTACCGTAGCGGGTTGGTCGGTTTTGGGAGGAACCTCCCCAGTTAACAATTGGGTAACTTTACTGGACAATTCAGAAAGATTTTCAAGAACAACGCTAGCTTCCTTCCTCTGAATGTCATTCAACTTCAGATACAATAGATCGTTAACTCTATTAGAAAAATGAAATAACCTGGCTTGCACACGTTTAATTTGATTGGGAGAAGGATCATTTTCTTCAAAAAAGGTAATTACAGATGCCAGCTCAGTAGTATTGTCCGTGATCGTGGATAGAGAGTCATCAATTTCTTTCTCTCCCAAAGTGGGGATGGAGATGGGCAAATCAAGGGACTCTCTAAGCTTATTTGTGTCTATCGCAACCGTGCCTCCAGATTGCACATTTCTGATTGTTAATTCATAGATCAACTCCTCCTTGCGCAAATAGTTGAGATGGAGGACATCGCGAGGGCCGGGCATGATGACAAAAATTTAAAAATTTTGAAAAATGAAAAGGAAAAGTTCAGCGACTGAGAAAATTGTTAGAGTTCAAGAGCAAGGTAATGTTTACCGTCAAAAGGGACTAATTTGAGACCCATTCAACCACGCTCTGCTACCACTTGTTACCGTGGTTTGGTGGATTAGCAGAGGTGAAAGAAGGTGCTGGGATGAATAGGTCTCAATATACGAAATTAAAGTAAATTTAAAATTTAACAAAATTATATTTTCTTTTTAAGATCAAGAAATAACAAATATAACAGGTACTCAGTAGCCTAGCAACAAATCGAGAATGTACAATTACAGTGTTACAGGATTTGGGCTCCGAGAGCCAGACACATAATTCTTGAGCAATTAGCCCAACTTTAGCCAGATACCAGGTTTGACCAAGGGGCAGAAAACCCCAATCATGCCCTGGAGCTCTTGCTCCCTATTACTCAGTAAAGCCTGCTCGAGGCACACAGAAATCAAAATTTTAAGAAAGAGCAACCCGCTCTTAAAGTTCACGCCTATCAAAGGCCACACCAAACTCCACCTTCAAGCTGACCTCCAAGCACATGAAAACAGGGGTAAAAATACCCAACCTACTGATGCCTACTCAATAAAGAAACAGGACAATTACATGGCCTCCAAAATACCAAATTGAGAGGAGGCGTCCTTGCACTCCTAATACACTTTATTTAAAACCTATTTGGCACTAGGCCGCATATGCAAGGGCTAATCCCATACTAAAGAGGTGACACGATAGGAAAACTTATTACATTACGAAACGAAGAAAAATGGTTGAGAAAACGTAGTCACCTCAAAAACGATATGAAATGGAGCTCGAGAGGGTTAGGCACTCTCTATCCCAATTTGTAGTTTAAAGAGATAGAATTTATACCAAGAGTCTATTACATTTTAGAGGAAAGTTACATGATAAAAGGTATCGAACCTGCCCCGAGAGTTAAACTGCTGAGCTAGCAAGAAAAGAAGTTATTGAAAGGCCATTACCTTATTGATGAACCGCTGCCCGACGAAAGAGGAGCTTCCCGCCCCCTGCTACATAGTTTACACAATGATAGATGTTACTGAAGTGGCGCAGGGACCCGAAAATCAGCAGTTTATATACCCTCGCGGAACATTCGAGACCTTTCATGAATGATAACACCCGCCCACAAGCATTTTAATCGACGGCCAAAAGATTACAAGTCAAAACTGAAGAAGACATCTAGGATTGGTGGAAAATTAATTACAAAAATTACTCATTGGTCGAATTCAAAACTGGTGGAAATAGAAGGGTTATACAACCAACCTAAACAATGACTGAAAGAAATTTAACAAGGAACAAACTTATGCATACTAAAATTCTTAAAAAAAGTTCTTTCACTTCGCACTAGGGTACACCGTTGTATTTCTTCAGTAGTGCCATCTAGGAGAGAATGTTCACACTTCTTACTACAGAGAAAACAAATATAAATCGAAAAAGACACAATTCAGAACTCTTCAAAATTTACAGATAGCGACATCTTCTGATAACCTTTCGAATTAACATGGTTGTTAGAGTTCAGGCTTCCTCCAGTAAAGGAGTTTCAACTGGCGCAAAGTTTGAATTAGCGGCGCGGAGGTGTACCGCCTGGTACACTTACAATGATATACTCAGGTGACTTAACAGTAAAATACAGGATGCGTAAAAAATAAAATACCATTCTATAGTTCCTTAATTATACTAAGATATTTAAACTATTTAGTACTACAAGTGAGTAACAATGCAACAGGATTGACAAAGCGGGGCGAGTGTTTGTTTTATACATTACATATTTATATTTCACCTATGAAGTATCTATTCCATAGATTTTCCTTTGCCTTTCGTTTGAAAGTGATTAAAGTAGGGACTATTTTTACGTCAGCAGGAAGTTTGTTGTATGCTTGAATTGCTGAGGATTTACAACTGTTCTTCCCATATTTTGAAGAGTGGATGTGATACAAGGCCAAATCACCTGCATGTCTAGTTTGATACCTGTGGTTGTCTGAATTGGTTATTTATGTAGTGTTGTGAAATATTATGTTTCTTTTTATTTTATACATTAGTATGATAGAATTAAACTCTGTAATTATGCTGAGAGGTGGAATTTTGGTCTGAGTGTACAGGTCTTTTACTGGGGTGTATAATGGCAAGTTAAATATGTTCCTTATTGCCCTGTTCTGTATCACCATTAGTTCATTCAGGGAAGACTTTATACAATGTGACCAAGTTACACTTTAGTACTGCAAGTGGCTATGTACTAGTGAATAATAAATTTGTAGGAGGAGGTGTTTAGGGATTAAATATCTAAGTGATCTTAGTAACCCGGCAACTGGGGCGATTTTCATAATTATGTATTCAACATGGTCATTCCAGGTCAGGTTCTCATCAATAATTAATCCAAGATTTTTCACTTTATTTACTTTTTCTATTTCTGTATCTTTTATGAGTAATTTATCACTATTTGAGTGAAGGATTTTTTGTTTTGAAATAAGCATGTATTTAGTTTTCTGCAGATTCATTGTCAATTTGTTACACTGGTACCAGTGTAAGAGAGTGAGATGTCCTGCTGCATGTTCTCTAAAACTGTGTCCTTACTTTTGCCCGTATAGAAGATATTGGTGTCATGAGCGTATAATGTGATATAGCCATTTAGATTACATGAAGAAATATCATTTATATAAATGAGACATTAAATAGGACCTAGTATGGAACCTTGTGGGACACCATGGCAAAGCTCGAGTAATATTCACGGTAACAAGTTGCGTTCGTCCTGTTAAATAATTTCGAAACCAATTCAGCGCAATGCCACGAATTCAAGCCTTTTATAATTTTCTTAAAAGAATACTTTCAGAATAGATACAAAAATCACCATTGCTTGGTGGTGTTCCGTCATCAGTGAAAAAACAGCAGCCACTTCAATGACTGTGGGTGCAATGGACCTTCGAGGATGAAATGCGTTGCTAGTATGAATCGTAATTTAAAATCAGGTGTGATGTCAGCTTCATCTTTTATATTTTAACAACGCTGCATAAGGATTATGTGCATCAATCATTACTGTAATGTAACCATTACTTCTTTGCAACAGTTTTTCTTTATTCTCTGTACAATATTGTAATACAGTATCAAAATCTACAATGAAACGGCCAACTCTTGCAGGAGGATGCAAACTTCCTGCCCATGTAATTTAATGCAATGTGTTCGTTGCCAGGAGTGTCGACCGAGTTAATTATGAACTGAAGCAAATGTCGTGCAATATTTTCTAGGTAGTTCTTTGCATAGTCATCATTCTGCTGTATGGAGCTCTTCACGAAATTTAATGAGCTCTAAATTAACCTTTCCCTTGTGGCAACACGTGGTAGCTGAATTGTCACTGAACTCCTCTGAAGACAACCTTGCAGAGCAATGTTTGAACTTTTCGTCCATGTCACCAACACTATGTGTTTGTACTTCATCGTCTTCAGGGAAAAGACGGTATGTTTTTGGAAGTTTATATAGATGTCTTTTTGCACTGATGTTTTGAAGGAGATGAAGTAGGTGAGTTGAAAACACACAATTGTTATCTTGTACCCTACTAACTGTTGTCGTGAGCATTGAATCTGTCTTGTCTGCGATTGCCCTGAGTTTCTTTATGTTTCTGAAGTCGAGGTTGCCTTTGTTCGTCACTTCTGGTATTTATTCTTCTGCGATCTGTGACACGTTCCAATGGTGTGGAACGCCCTCTGGTTGGACGTATCCCTCTCAGTCTGCCTGATGTGCCCCTTGGCATTAAAGTGGCAGATCAGTGTTGTTGAGGTTCCAACCAACAGCTGCCATGCGAACGCAATCTTCAAAATGACGTCTAATAATTGTGTCACATTACCCATCCAATACGAAAGACCGACTCCAATCCTCAGACCTTCATGCTACTGTCGATCGTTCAAAGATGGCGAATCGAATAACCGGGCATGTTGGAAATGTGGGTTTGTTTTGGTTTGTTGTTATCGTATGCAGTTGGTGTAATTTCATGAAAGATGACGATAAATGTTTGTTTCTTTGTGGAACATAAGTGTGCGAGTGAAGTTATATGAGTTAGTGGAGACTTGGGATCAGTAAATATACGCAGTAATGTAAGAATGTGTTGATTTTGATCGTGTTGTGAACCAGGTTTAAAGTGTAACTACGGCAATGCCTCTCTCAGAGCTATTCTTAAGTTTTCTATGGAATAAAATATTTAGAGAGAAATGGATTAGGAGTATACATCGTGATTATTTTGAGGTCGAGGAAAAACCGTAGCGTGCATACATTATTACGAGAAAATACCTGAGGTTAGGGAAGACTTTTTTCTGATTCTAAACCGGGGACCTATTCGTATTTCTCAAAAAATATTTAGATAGAATATAATCGGTATTTTGATATTCCGTCGTTCGCCGTGCGGTTAGGAGCGCGCAGCTGTGAGCTCGCATCCTGCTTTCCCATTTCCCATTTTCACACCAGGCAAATGCTGGGGATGTGCTTTAATGAATTAAGGCTGCTTGCTCCGTATTCCTAGGTCTTTCCTGTCCCATCATCGCCACAAGACCTATCTGTGTCGGTGCGACGTAAATCTAATAGAAAAAAAGATATTCCGGCAGTTTGAATGTGCTTTAAAATGTCGAGTAATTTAGATACAAGTGTATTTTACAACAATCTGTACTTTCCTGTGGAAATATTTGGCTGGATCTTGTGGAGTATAACACAACTTATAAGTGTGATAGATGGAGTAATCTGTATACTGTTACACAGAAAGGATTAGCTGGGTTTATAACGCAGGGTTTTACAGTCATCACCTTCCGATTCATGCTATGGTTATCTGTTATCAAACAGACTACACCGAACTCAAGCTCATCTATGTGGTTAAATACCAATGTTTAGAACCAATAGAGATTTTGCACTCACGTTCTTTAATGGGTAAAAACCTGTTATATCTTTAGTGTCTGAACGTTTCATTGTGTGAAGTGTTAGCATTACCAGGGCCGTTCATTGGTTAACGTAATCATTTCCGGTGTATTCTGGCTGAGTGGCTCAGGCGGTTAAGGTGCTGGCCTTCTGACCCAAGTTGGCAGTTTCAATCCTGGTTCAGCCCGGTGCTCAAATACATCAGCTTCGTGTCGGTAGATTTAGTGGCACGTAAACGAACTAATGCAGGACTAAATTCCGGCACTTCGACGTCTCCGAAAACCGTAACAAACGTTAGTAGGAAGTAAAGCCAATAACATTATTAGTAGTATAAGTGGGGGATTCGGGCGCCTCCACCTCCACCGGCCTTCCGCAGAGGCCCCCTCCACCACCTCCTCCTCACGCTGGCTAAGAGCTCGACCCTAAATTTTTTGCGTAAGAGAGCTAGCCTAACCTCAGTTATACAAGGGATGCCCTTCCAGACGCCTAAGAGTGCGAGCCTAACCTCACATCCGCTATCTTAGAGGGGCTTAACCTAACTTTTTATGCGTAAGAGAACTAGCCTAACCCCATGGAAGGACCTAACCTCAGTTTTACGTCGGGATGCCCTTCCTGACGCATAAAACAGTGAACTTAGCAACACATCCGCCATCTTAGAGGAGCTTAACCTAACTTTTGACGCACAAGACAGCAAGCATAAACTCATGGAATGGCCTAACCTCAGTTTTACGGCCGGACGCCCGTCCCGACGCCAATTGCACAATATGGCTGCTATACATTACTCCTTATGAGACGCCAGCTAACCTCACATCCGTTATCTTAGAGGGCCTTAAACTAATTTTTAACGCACAAGACAGGAAGTCTAACCTCATGGAAGGGCCTAACCTCAGTTTTACGGCTGGATGCCCTTCTCGACGCTAATTACACAAGATAGCAGCTATACATGGCTCCTTAAGATACGCCTTAAGGGTGCTTGAGCAAGAAATTTTGACACGCAAGAGAGCAAGCCTAACTTCATAGAAAACCTTAGTTTTACGAACGGATGCCCTTCTCGAAACCAATTGCACAAGATGGCGACTATATATGACTCCTTATGAGGAGCCTTAAGGGTGCTTTCGCAAGATGGTGGCTGCAAGATGGCTGCTATACATAGGCTCTTAAGAGACGGCCATGGGATGCTTGCGTAAGATGCTGGCTACAAGATGCCGGCTATACATGGCTCCTTATGAGACACCTTAAGGGTGCTTGCGCAAGATGGCGGCTGCTCTCATGAGACGGCTTAGGCGTGCTTGCACAACATGACTGCTGCTCTTATGAGACGCCTTAAGGATGCTTGAGCAAAATGGCGGACACAAGATGGCGGCTACACACGGCTCCTTATGAGACGCCATAAGGGTGCTTGCTAAAGATGGCTGCTGCTCTTATCAAGAAAGCTAGCTTAGAGGCTAACGTGCAGTGCTGGTTCGATTCATAAATTTGGGGCTTAAATGCAAAATGTTAAATATGTCGAAAACGGTGCATCGTAGAACAAAACGGACAAACGTTTCCGCCCAATACCGAGGTTCGCAGTACAAGGAACATGATAGCATAACAAAAAGTAATCTAATGATGAGATCAACGGTTTGGTTCCTACTTAGGCCCTTTGGTATTTAGTCAGTTTTAGCTTGTATTGAAGCAAGTTTTCGTAACATGATTAGGTCTTGCTATGGTAGAGATTATAACATGCCGTGTTGGTTCGTTTCATTAAATGTGGGGCTTAAATGCAAAATGTTAAATATCTCGAAAACGGTGCGTCGTAGAGCAAAACGGACAAAATTTTTCTGCCTAATACTTACGTTCGCAGTATCAGGAACATGATACCATAAGAAAAAATACTCTATAGATGAGATCAACGGTTCGGTTCCTACTTAGGCCCTTCGGCATTGATAGCTATCTAATTCTACAAAAAGGCGGCTATACATAGCTTCTTATGAGACAGCTTAATGGTGCTTGCACAAGATGGATGCTGCTGTTATGAGACGCTTGCGCAACATGGTGGACACAAAATGGTGGCTATGCATAGCTCCTTATGAGACGGCTTAAGAGCGCTTGTACAAGATGGCTGCTATACATAGGCTCTTATGAGACGCCCTAGGGGTGCTTGCGCAAGATAGCAACGACAAGATGGTGACTATATACAGCTCCTTATGAGACGGCCTAGGGGTGCTCGCACAAGATGGTGGCTGCTCTTATGAAGTAAGCTAGCTCAGAGGATACTGCGGAAGATGGCGGCTGTTGTCATGCATGCGGTGGAGGGTTAATTTGAAATTCCACGTGCCCTTGTTTTTAAAATTTTTGACAGCTCTCATCTTTAATGAACAGAGCATCGTGCTGGTATCTTTACAGCATTAAACCACATACCTTTGAAATGTGGGGGGGGGGGTAATTTGAAAAATTGTACGTGCTTTTTTGACAGCAGCCATCTTTAAACAATAGCGGCTAAACATAAGCTGTTAAGGCCTCCTCTTATGTCAAGGCATAGCTTTATATCTCTGTCGAGCAAATTTAAACCTGCATCGCGAAGGCAAGAGTGTGCAGCGATAACATCATTATGCGTGTTTAGACTTGCAGATGACAAAATAAGTGACTAAAACATAACAAGGCTAGAATCAAACGCTGTACTCGATACAGCATATGTTCAGAAAATTGTTTGATGTGTGCAGATTACTCAATAAGTGATCTAAACTAGAATCGAACACTGTACTCAATACAACATGTGTTCAGAACATATCAGGAGGTACCTTTGTTCTAAGAGATTAGATCGCAAATGAAGTGATTGAAACATAACAAGACTAGAATCGAGCACTGTACTCAATGTCGTTAACTTCAACATGCGATTAGAACATTGATTGATGTGTTCAGAACAATAAATAAGTGATCAAGACTATAATAGAACACGATACACGATACATGTTTTCAGAACATGTTAGGGGACACCATTGTTCTATGAAGACAGATTCGAACAGAGATAAAAAATAAGACTAGAATTCTGAACAGCTTGGGCAAGATAGCAGCTGTTATAACGTCCTCCTCCTCTTCCCGCTCGGTTAAGGCATATCTCTATCGAACGTACAACGCGATCTTATGCATGAGGGAGTGCACATACTGCGTAGCCAACTCGCTCGGTAAACGATAATATGAATAGAACAAAAGTACAATTTCAAATGATTTGCCTTCTGTCATTTGTCTTGTGCGAAAGGCAGTCGAACAAGTTATCGCATAAACATGCAACATGAAATATCGGTTCGGAAACATATTATTTCAATCTGTTGGCATGGGTTACAGGCATGTAGGATGAAAGGACTCTTCCTCCTCCTCCTGACAGCGTCCTCCTCCTCTTCCTAGGGCTAATGGGCTAAAGGGCCAATAGGCTAAATGGCAAAAGGTCTCCTCCACCACTTCACCACGCCCTCCTCAGTAGTATAATACAGGGATTCGGGCGCCTCCTCCCGAGAGAAATTTGAATTTTGGCGCGAGATTTGAATTTGTAAACAAAGCCACGTGCTTTTTGACAGCTGTCATCGACAACAACGCATCGCTAACCTCACTGCTGCCATCTTGACGGGCCTAAACCTCAGTAGTGCCAACTTAACCTAACTAGCGCGAGGTAAACAAAGCCACGTGTTTTTGACAGCCACGTGCTTTTTGACAGACAACAACACATCGCTAACCTCACTGCTGCCATCTTGACGGGCCTAAACCTCAGTAGTGCCAACTTAACCTAACTAGCGCGAGGTAAATAAAGCCACGTGTTTTTTGACAGTCACGTGCTTTTTGACAGACAACAACGCATCGCTATCCTCAGTACTGCCATCTTGATGGGCCTAAACCTCAGTAGTACCAACTTAACCTAACTAGCTCGTGGTAAACAAAGCCACGTGCTTTTTTGACAGCTGTCATCCGCCATCTTTAAACTACAGAGCACTGTGCTGCCCTCTTTATCGCAGTAGCTACAAATTCGTCACCTGTCATCGGCAGTGCTGCCATCTTGGCGTGTCTAAACCTTAGTGCTACCAACTTAACCTCACTAGCGCGAGATAAACAAATCCACGTGCTTTTTAGACAGCTGTCATCCGCCATCTTTAATCTATAGAGCACAGTGCTGCCCTCCTTAGCTACTTACCTTTGAAATGTGGTGGCGGATAATTTGAAAAATGCTTTTTTGACAGCTGTCGTCCGCCATCTTTAATCGACAGAGCACCGTGCTGCCCTCACGCGGGTAATTTCGTCAGCTGTCATCCGCCATCTTTAATGAACAGAGCACCGTGCTGCCCTCATGCGGGACAATTTCGCTACCTGTAATCCGCCATCTTTAATGAACAGAGCACCGTGCTGCCCTCATGCGGGGCAATTTCGTTAGCTGTCATCCGCCATCTTTAATGAACAGAGCACCGTGCTGCCCTCATGCGGGGCAATTTCGCTAGCTGTCATTCGCCATTTTTAATGAACAGAGCACCGTGCTGCCCTCATGCGGGGCAATTTCGTTAGCTGTCATCCGCCATCCTTTAATGTACAGAGCACCGTGCTGCCATCTTTGTGTTGGCATCTTTGTTCTTTGACATGTGGTGGCGGCAAGTTCTACATCCACAACCTGAGAGCACCGTGACGTACTCTTCGTTGTGGCGGACAATTTTATAAAGAACATGTCAAGGAATACCTTTGTCCTAAAAGAAAACAAGACTACGGTTCTGAACGGCTTGCGTAAGATAGCGATTGTTATAACCTCCTTTTCCCTGCTCTGTTAAGGCTTAGCTTTATCGAACATACAGCGCGACCTTACACATAAGACAGCATGCATATCACGTACCTGCAAGTTTAGACTTGAACACATAATACTGCTTATAGTTCGACGTTGTTGAACACTGCATTGCATGACTAGAATCGAGCACTGTTTAGAAAAAAATTATCTTCTCAGCATACTAACTAAGCTGCTCTTTTTCCTCTATCAAGCTACATCTCTATCGAACACGTATTGCTGTAAAACATATTTTTAATCCCAAGAGAATCGAACCCGAGACTGCCGGGTGAGAGGCAAGCACACTAAACCAAACCTTAGGAGCCGGTAATTCTCTTGCTATATAATAATTTCATGTAGCTATTTCTAGCCAAGTTCAGTCTAAAAATAAATCCTAGTCTTGTTACATCAGGAAGGGTAACTGGCTAAATCCTGGTCTTTCAGCGTCAGGAAGGTCAACCGGCCGTACCGTAAAACAGTTGTGTATGATGTAAGAGGCTAGATACTGCTTTTTAAAATCCTAAAAGGGCATCCTGTTGTAAAACGGATTCTTGTGATTTAAAATCTCGCGTCAGGAAGGGCAACCGGCCGTACCGTAAACACTTGTGTATGATGTAAGAGGCTAGATACTGCTTTTTAAAATCCTAAAAGGGCATCCTGTTGTAAAACGGATTCTTGTGATTTGAAATCTCGCGTCAGGAAGGGCAACCGGTCGTAAAACAGATTCTTGCGATTTAAACTCTTGCGTCAGGAGGAGGCACTCGGCTGTAAAACATATTTCTAATCCCGGCCCTGCTACGTTAGGAACCACATCTAGCTGTAAAAACAGGAGCTCCAAACATTTACAGTGTTAAGCTTTAGGAACGGGTTATGGGTTGCATTTTTTGTTCTACCGCATAGAACACTATCTTTGAAGTTGTATCGGCGCAGTCAGTTAGAGCGAAGTATGGAATGCATGCGTTGGCTGAAATTGTACACTCGGCTTCCGGCTGTACTAACCTTGAATGAGGACACTGCGTGCTGATAAGCCACTTGTAACTCGCGGAACGTTTTCTTAGCCGTGTAGCATTTAGCTCGTGTAAGTTCCTAATATAAAATATTATGATTGTACGGAGAGGTTAAAACACAGCGCCAGAACATATCCTACCCCTATCGAAAGAGCCTGCACGGCGCCGGCATATAGGCTACTCCTGTTGAAGGAGCTCGTACAAGGTTTAACACCCCCCTATCAACAGCCCTCGAAACTCGAAACTGCCTAAGAATGTGATATACTACCGTAGGGAGAGGGTAAAACCCGGTGCCATCACATAGCCTACTCCTACCGAAGAAGCCTGCACGAGGCTTAACGCCTCCATCCGACAGATGAATCACCCTCAGCATCTTATACTCATAATCATTTTCGAAGGATTCTGCACAAGGTTTAACGCCCCCATCAACAGCCCTTACTTAATGCTGGCTTTTTGCATGCCCTCGAAACTACCTAAGAATGTAATATACTACAGTAGGGAGAGGGTAAAACCCAGTGCCGGCACATAGCCTACTCCTACCGAAGAAGCCTGCACACAGCTTAACGCCTCCATCCGACAGATGAATCACCATCAACGTCTTGTACTCACAATCATTTTCGAAGGAGTCTGCAAAAGGTTTAACGTCCCCATCAACAGCCCTTACTTAATGCTGGCTTTTTGCACACCCCGCCTCTTAGATCATACACCATAGTTTTACAACCGGTTACCCTTCCTAACGTTAAAGGACTAGGATTTTAAATCTCAGTAGTCGCGATAAATTTGTTGTAGCGGGTTTTATAACTAGATATCCCGGTACAGGCACATAGCCTACTCCTACCGAAGAAGCCTGCACAAGGCTTATCACCTCCATCCGACAAATGAATCACCCTCAACACTCTTGTACCCGCAATCATTCTCGCTACTTCGGGAGATAGCGGGTTCGAACTCCTACTGTCGGAAGCCGTAAAAAATAGCAAATGCTAGGCGAGGGGCCTGCGCGATCGTCATAACTTGTAATTACATGATGTAGCTAAATGCGGTTTTAGCTTAGTACCTTTAAGTGCCTACAAGTAAGGAATACCGCGGATGTAGCTTAGTACCTTCCCGTTTAAGTCCAGAGGTCGAGGATCGCGCGGTAACTTTCTAAGGCTCGATCCGCTGCAGAACGCTTAAATTCTGACACCTCGGCATCAACAGCAGGTTCGATCCCGGCTTAAATTCATCAGCCTGCGGAACTCAGCGTAAGACCCTCAGGAGAGCTCTTGTTGCATAAACATTTCGGTCCGACTGTACTGAAAACGTCTGCAATTCTTGATATCCGCTTGGTAACAAGGAGCATATTTACTCGCTGCAGTCTGCGTGTAGCGCTCACAGTTCTTTGTATATGTTTATTACGTGCACATCTCCGGCTAAGTACTGTCCGCTGTGAATATTATTCTTCAGCCTTTAGCTTAAGGTAAGCCTGAACTGTTAGTTACTGCTTGCAAAGCAACTTCTACGCTAGGTAATAGACATCTACATTCATATATGTTTGTTCTTTTCTTTTTTAGGTAAACTAGAATATTATCATTCGAGTTACAGGCTTGAAAGTACACATTTTACTCATCCGAGTAACAGTCTGCAGCACGTGCATTTTTAAGGTATGTTTTCGAACTTTGAGTTGTAAAGATAGCTAGGTTAGCTGATGTACCCTACACTACATTCATATATGTTTGGTCTTTTCTTTTTAGGTACAACTAGAATATTATCATTCGAGTTACAGGCTTGAAAGTACGCATTTTATTCATCCGAGTAACAGTCTGCAGCACGTGCATTTTTAAGGTATGTTTTCGAACTTTGAGTTGTAAAGATAGCTAGGCTAGCTGATGTATCCTACACTACATTCATATATGTTTCTTCTTTTTAGGTACGACTAGAATATTATCATTCGAGTTTCAGGCTTGAACGCACGCATTTTATTCATCCGAGTAACAGTTTGCAGCGTGAAGATTTTAAGGTATGTCTGACCTCTATACGTTGAAACTTGCTTTCTTCCGAACATCGTAACTTTAAGCTAATCATAAATAGTTGTTCTCTTCAATCCTCATGCTATAGACGAGGTTAATCTTATAATTTCAAACTCACTGCAATGTCCGACCTCTATACGTTGAAACTTGGTTTCTTCCGAACATCGTAACTTTAGTCTATTGATAAATAGTCGTTCTCTTCAATCCTCATGCTATAGACGAGGTTAATTTTATAATTTCAAACACACATAGCTATGTCTGACCTCAACAGGCTGAAACTTGGTTTCTTCTAAAACATCGTAACTTTAGTCTATTGATAAATAGTTATTTTCTTTATTCTGCTTGTCATAGAAGAGGTTAACCTTATAATTTCAAACTCACAGCAATGTCCGACCTCTATACGTTGAAACTTGGTTTCCTCCGAACATAGCAACTTTAGTCTATTGATAAATAGTTGTTCTCTTCAATGTTTTATGCTATAGACGAGGTTAATCTTATAATTTCAAACTCATAGCAATGTCCGACCTCTATACGTTGAAACTTGGTTTCTTCCGAACATCGTAACTTTAGTCTAATGATAAGTAGTTGTTCTCTTCAATCCTCATGCTATAGACGAGGTTAATTTTATAATTTCAAACACACATAGCTATGTCTGACCTCAACAGGCTGAAATTTGCTTTCTTCTAAAACATCATAACTTTAGTCTATTGATAAATAGTTATTTCTTTTAATCTGTATGTCATAGAAGAGGTTAATCTTATAATTTCAAACTCACAGCCATGTCCGACCTGTACAGCTTCAAACTTAGTTTCTTCCGAGCATCGTAACTTTAGTCTATTGATAAATAGTTGTTCTCTTCAATCCTCATGCTGTAGACGAGGTTAATCTTATAATTTCAAACTTACAGCCATGTCTGACCTCTATACGTTGAAACTTGGTTTCTTCCGAACATCGTAACTTTAGTCTATTGATAAATAGTTGTTCTCTTCAATGTTTTTGCTGTAGAACAGGTTAATCTTATAATTTCAAACTCACAGCCATGTCCGACCTGCACAGGTTCAAACTTGGTTTCTTCCGAACATAGCAACTTCATTCTAACGATAAATAGTTTTTCTCTTCAGTCAGCATGCTGTAGAAGAGGTTAAACTCATAATTTCAAACTTTCAGCGATATCTGACTTCTATATGTTGAAACTTGGTTTCTTTCGAACATAGCAACTTTCGCCTAATCTCTATTGGTCGTTCTCTTTTCAGATGTTCCCCTGCTGTGAGGAATGCAATGTAACGTTTACAAGGCGAGATAACTTCATGCGCCATATGAAATCAATACACCCTAGCATAACATCTGCTTTATGTAAAGTTTGTAGTGTGTATTTCGTTAACGTAGAGCTATACGAGGCTCACTTAGTAGAAGCGCATCAGGTATCCACTTGCCCTCAGGTAATAGGAGAAAAGCGTAAAAAAACGGATGTAGCTGTAGAAAGTACTAGTAGTAAAAAACCTAGAAAAATCATGAACTTGAAACTATTCGCTGCGAGCACTGTAACACTGATGTACCATCTTCACATTTTCAGGGGCACTTACGGAGTAATGCACATAAAAATAATGCGTGTAGAAGTGGTAGTAACGCAAACATCGAGGAAATTAATACAGCATTTAAAAGTAGGATTTCTAGTTACAGAATTCGCCCCAGTCAAAAGTTTCAGAGCACTTCAAACTTTTTAAATTGTGTTCAACCGGATGTACAACAGCTTCTTGCTAAATCTTTGTCCAATCATAATTTATTTAAAGTTAATTTTGAACTTTTCGCCTTGTACATTAAAAGCATGGATGAATCCGAAATAACGGACATTAAATCATTTAATACGAAGAATTTTGTCATAAGTGAGTCGACTAATTTTGGTGATGTACTTAGGGATGTCTCTAACATTATTTCAACTAAGAGCGAGGAATTTCAGGAAAAGGAATCAGGGTGGGTTTAGTTGAAATAATGTATCTAGAAGTTAACATCAATAAGTACAATCCCATGCGAGATTCATCGTACATCGAGCTGCCGACATGGATTCAGCGAAAAGAAGCTGTTGTGAACATCCAAAACAATGACGAAGCATGTTTTGCATGGGCGGTGATGTCGGCTTTAAATCCTGCTAAATCGACTGTAGCGAATAGAACATCATCGTATCCACACTATTCAACGCAGCTAAATTTCGATAGTATAGAATTTCCTGTGCAGTTAAAGGATATTAAGCGCTATGAGGAACTAAATAACATTAGCATTAATGTGCATGGTGTAGAGAAAAAGTTAGTAGGTCCTCTGTATTATACATGTCATAAGAAGAGTACTCATGTTAATTTACTCGATACTGAAAACAGAAAAAATAGCCACTTTTGCTGGATTAAAAATCTGAGTAGACTTGTTGGTAGTCAGTTGTCAAACAGGTGTAACAAGAAGTGGCTATGTGATGGATGCTTGCAGTATTTTAGAACTGAAGATCAGTTAACGAAGCATTCTGATACCAGCTCGTACCGGCAATACTGGTACAAGTAAACAAAGGTAAAAAAAACTTAAACAAGGACAAAATTAAACAGGAAGCGTGGATACTCACCCAAATCAGGAACAGGACCATAAAACAGAGGCAATTCGGACCGTAACCTAGCGGTTTTTGCGGTGGCAATGTTTGAAGCATGAAGGAAAGAAAAACACTACTTAATTTCTTTCAAAACAATTAAATCATTTAATTGATAATTCCTTTGCAAAAGTTTATCCTTTTTAAAAAAACATACCTTTTTCTTCTTCTTTAAAACCTACGGTGCACCGTTTATGACAAGATAAAATTAAAAGGTAGAAATTAATTAAATATAGTTAAAGATTAAGTCCAAATTTGTCCCAGGAAGATGCAGAGAGATATACAAGGTTGGATAGAGATCTTCCTCCGGTATGGAGTTTGAAATGGTGCAGTCAGTAAGCCGAGAACCTTCCACAATACCAAATTTCCAAGTTCTCTCCGAAGGAGATAAAACAGAATGTAATTCGTAGGGCGGAGTAACATCCACCAAATTTAACCAAGTTTCAAGGCAAGGCAATCCATGATGAGGAGAAAGAAGATTAGAATAATCTTGAAAAACATAACTTACATTTGGTCGTTGCACATTAGATAACACATGGCGTCAGCCCGGGATCTTATACTCACAACTTTCGAAATGGAAGAAAATATTACATATGTTGCGGACGTCCACTCCCAGAAGAAACAGATCAACTTTGAGGGCATAATCCCCTCATATCTTATGAATTACCCAGGCATTTTGTGGTATTTCAATGCTCTAGCCATGAGCCAACGCAAAACACGTCCAAGCTCCATGATGGACGACAATCAACCAGGCACCCACTAATAAGCTAGGCCAAGCCGAACTCGGCCGGACAGCGGACGAGCCACGAGCGATAGACTCGCTTCAGACCCGGGGCAAGACCGGACCATGAAATAACAAAGACAAGAGCAGAATACAACGTAAATGTACGATGGAGCACAACCCCGCGGGCAGAGAAGATACCAAAACATAGCGACGTAAGTCGCACAGGAAATAAAACTAAACAGAGTAGGGATAAAATTCCCAGGTGATACACTTTCCAACGGCATTTTGCCTAGGCCTAAAACGTAGTAGGGAAAGGCTAAAACCGTGTGCCAACCGGCACACATTCCAAGAATGACTGCAATCATATATGTACAGAGATACCTACTACGGGCAATAATGTTTTAAAATTTACAAATTTTTACAAGCAGATGTGGGTACCGTTCGTGATTTATGCAGACTTTGAAGCCATCCTCACGCCATGCAACACATGCTCACCTAATCCTGACAACTCTTTCACTAATACTACGCACATGCATGTCCCGTATACCTTCGCGTATTACATCAAGTGTAGTTATGATAGTACGCTTAACAAGTTAGAGCTGTATCGAGGACATGATGCTGCTAAAGTATTTTTAGAAAGACTTGAAAGTGATGCAGTTCGTCTTGGTCGTATTCTAAATAGTAATATTCCTATGAAGCCACTCACCGAAATTCAGTTAAATGATCATGAACGTGCTACAAAGTGTAGCATTTGTGATGGGGAATTTTCCGAAAATGACCCTAAAGTTTTTGATCATGATCATTTAACTGGTTCCTACAGATGTGCCGCTCATTATAGCTGTAATCTTAAGTATAGAGTTCCTCAATTTATCCCTGTAATTTTTCATAACTTATCTGGTTACGACTCTCATTTCATCATTTCACAATTTGGAGCTTCAGATGAAAAAGTAGATATAATCCCTCAGAATAAAGAGCGGTACATTGCGTTTGCAAAGTCTGTAAAAGTAGATGCGGAGCATTCTATAAAACTGAGATTCCTTGACTCGTTTCGCTTTATGGCGAGTAGTATCGATAAACTTTCTAGTCATTTACAGCCAGAACAATTTACGGAAATTCGACGCTTTTTTTCCCGAAGAAGCGCAGTTTAATTTACTTCGGCGTAAGGGTGTTTTTTGTTATGAATATCTTGACTGCTTAGAACGCCTCGAAGAACGTGCCTTACCATCGAAAAAATCCTTTTACAGCTCGCTGAATTCAGCAGATATTAGTGATGATGACTATTTACATGCACAACATATCTGGGAGCAGTTCCACATTCAAACGCTGGGTGAATACTCCGATTTATATTTAAAGACGGATGTACTTTTGTTAGCTGATGTTTTTGAAAATTTTCGCTGTGTTTGCAAGAAAACCTACAGCCTTGACCCATATCAGTAATTTACTGCGCCTGGGTTAAGTTGGGATGCGATGTTAAAATACACGCAGGTGAATTTGGAACTGCTAACTGATATTGATATGGTGCACTTTATAAAATCATCTATTCGAGGCGGTCTAAGTCAGTGCAGCGGGCGGTATTCCAAGGCAAATAATAAGTACATGCCGAGTTTCGATTCTAGTCAGGAATCTCAGTATATCGTTTATCTCGATGCTAATAATCAGTATGGGTGGGCGATGAGTCAGCATCTACCGGTGAGTGGTTTCCGCTGGCTAACGCAGTGCGAAATTGATGCTTTACAGCTGCACGCCCTAGGCGATGAAGCTGATAAAGGCTATTTCCTCGAAGTTGAATTACAGTATCCTAAAGAGTTACACACTTCTCATAACGACTTACCTTTCTGCCCTGAAAATGTGAAGTCCCCGTACATCGCATCAACGACGAAAATGCTCATTGCTAATTTGTGTGATAAATCTAAGTATATCATTCATTACCGAAATTTAAAACAGTGTTTGCAGCATGGTTTGAAGTTATCCAAAATTCATCGCGTACTAGAATTTAATCAGTCACCGTGGCTAAAGCCATATATCGATCTGAACAATAATTTATGAACGAATGCGGTTAACGAGTTTGAAAAAGATTTCTACAAGCTCATGAATAACAGTGTGTTTGGTAAGACTATGGAAAATGTTGACAAACGCGTTGATGTAAAATTGATTACAAACTAGGAAAATATTAAGAAAAGGTATGGTGCTAACTATTTAATAAGTAAACCAAATTTCCACAGCTGCACCATCATACATGAGAATTTAGTTATTATACAGATGAATCCTGTTAAGCTTAAGTATGACAAACCTACCTACGTCGGTTTCGCAGTACATGAATTGGCTAAAACACTCATGTATGAATTCCATTACGATTATATGATGAAGAAGTACGCGCATAATGCGCAATTGCTCTACACAGATACCGATTCGTTTATTTATCAAATCAAAACTGATGACTATTACAATGATATAAAGCCAGACTTGGGTAGGTTTGATACAAGTAACTATCCTGCAAATAATCAATATCATCTACCGCTAGCGAACAAAAAGGTTCTAGATAAAATGAAAGATGAATGTGCTGGGAATATTATCGATTCATTTGTAGGTACTAAATCCAAGTCATATTGCATAAAACTCTTAAATGAATTACAAATAAAGAGATTGAAGGGGATTAAAAAGAATGTCGTTCAGAATCAGCTAAGTTTTGAAAACTATAACAATTGCATTAAAAGTAATCCACCTGTTTTACATAAGCAAATGTCTGTCATTAGAAGCAAGAAGCACCAGTTGTACACTCATTTAATTAGTAAGGTAGCCCTTAATAATGATGATTGCAAACGGTTTGTCATTCCAAATTCTACCAACACTCTAGCCTGGGGGCATAGTAGTATTGATAGGTACTACTTTACATAAAGCAGATGTGTGTAAACATTATGCTAGAGGTGTGTACTTACGTTACGCTGTCTTACATCACAATTCACTGTACATATTGTAGATAGAGAGGTACGCTGAGAGCGTAGTAGGGCAAGTTTAAACTTGTACATACAAGAATTGCATCGAGAATGGGAGAAGTACGCGAACATCACTATGGTAAAATGATTCGAGATAAAACTTGTACATACAAGATGTAAATAAATAATGTAGAATTGGCATATTCTTTTATTTTAGGTTAGGTATTACCTTCCTCCCGCTCCTTATTTGCAAGATAGAGTTTCGTTTATTACTCAAAGAAGAAAAGCAAGAAAGAAGGTGATGAGCAGATTCGTAAGTATGTTATGGTCTAGCTCATGTTGAGAAGAGAATTATTTCTTATTCTAAACAGTGTTTGATTGCAATGCAGTGTTCAACAACATCGAACTATAAACGGTAGTATGTGTTCAAGTCTAAACTTGCAATACTCTTGCTTTTGCAATGCATGTTCGATAGAGATGTAGCTTGATAGAGGAAAAAGAGCAGCTTAGTAAGTATGCTGAGAAGATAATTTTTTTCTTTCTAAACAGTGCTCGATTCTAGTCATGCAATGCAGTGTTCAACAACGTCGAACTATAAGCAGTATTATGTGTTCAAGTCTAAACTTGCAGGTACGTGATATGCATGCTGTCTTATGTGTAAGATCGCGTTGTATGTTCGATAAAGCTATGCCTTAACAGAGCAGGGAAAAGGAGGTTATAACAATCGCTATCTTACGCAAGCGGTTCAGAACCGTAGTCTTGTTTTCTTTCAGGACAAAGGTATTCCTTGACATGTTCTTTTTTAAATTGTCCGCCACAACGAAGAGTACGTCACGGTGCTCTCAGATTGTGGATGTAGAACTTGCCGCCACCACATGTCAAAGAATAAAGATGCCAACACAAAGATGGCAGCACGGTGCTCTGTTCATTAAAAGATGGCGGATGACAGCTAACGAAATTGCCCCGCATGAGGGCAGCACGGTGCTCTGTTCATTAAAGATGGCGTATGACAGCTAGCGAAATTGTCCCGCATGAGGGCAGCACGGTATTCTGTTCATTAAAGATGGCGGATGACAGCTAACGAAATTGCCCCGCATGAGGGCAGCACGGTGCTCTGTTCATTAAAGATGGCGGATGACAGGTAGCGAAATTGTCCCGCATGAGGGCAGCACGGTGCTCTGTTCATTAAAGATGGCGGATGACAGCTGACGAAATTACCCGCGTGAGGGCAGCACGGTGCTCTGTCGATTAAAGATGGCAGATGACAGCTGTCAAAAAAGCATTTTTCAAATTATCCGCCACCACATTTCAAAGGTAAGTAGCTAAAGAGGGCAGCACTGTGCTCTATAGATTAAAGATGGCGGATGCCAGCTGTCAAAAAAGCACGTGGATATGAATTTCTCGCGCTAGTGAGGTTAAGTTGGTAGCACTAAGGTTTAGACCTGCCAAGATGGCAGCACTGCCGATGACAGGTGACGAATTTGTAGCTACTGCGATAAAGAGGGCAGCACAGTGCTCTGTAGTTTAAAGATGGCGGATGACAGCTGTCAAAAAAGCACGTGGCTTTGTTTACCACGCGCTAGTTAGGTTAAGTTGGTACTACTGAGGTTTAGGCCCGTCAAGATAGCAGTACTAAGGTTAGCGATGCGTTGTTGTCTGTCAAAAAGCACGTGGCTGTCAAAAACACGTGGCTTTGTTTACCTCGCGCTAGTTAGGTTAAGTTGGCACTACTGAGGTTTAGGCCCGTCAAGATGGCAGCAGTGAGGTTAGCGATGTGTTGTTGTCTGTCAAAAAGCATGTGGCTGTCAAAAAACACGTGGCTTTGTTTACCTCGCGCTAGTTAGGTTAAGTTGGCACTACTGAGGTTTAAGCCCGTCAAGATGGCAGCAGTGAGATTAGCGATGCGTTGTTGTCGATGACAGCTGTCAAAAAGCACGTGGCTTTGTTTACAAATTCAAATCTCGCGCCAAAATTCAAATTTACCGCCAAAATTCAAATTTCCCGCCAGAATTCAAATTTCCCGCGGGAGGAGGCGCCCGAATCCCTGTATTATACTACTCTCCTCCTCCTGGAAGAATTAAGCTGAAGTTTGTACATTTTTAACAGCAGCATCACCCTCATCGATTGTTATCAGCAAGAACGCTTCTACTTTGTTAAGTGTAGCAAATTAATCTCTATTGGTAAATGGTTTTGTGTTCAGAACCGAAGACTTTCATACCACACATAACGGGGAATGGAACCCAAGGGTCACGTCTTATTAGAATTACCTAATAAAATGCCCGACCTATTAGTGGTGCGATGAGTTGCGTTTTCCTAACAGAAATCAGTATCTGCTTGATTTTTTAAGTGTTTGGAACACTGAACTTTTCAAGAAGGCAGCAGTGGGGTTAGCGATGTTCTGTTGTTGGATTTTTAAATTCCGCGCTACAACATGCATAAGGTGGTAGCCTTGAGGTTTAGCGCCGTAAAGATGGCAGCACTGGGGTTAGCGATGCTGTATTGTCCTTCAAAGTTAGGTTAGGGTCCGTCAAGAAGACAGCTGTCAAAAAAGCACGTGGCTTGTTTACAAACAAGTGCACGTGGTCGTGACGTTACGGTCACGTGTATGCTTCGTCATTACGCTCTAGTAGAAGAAGTTTAGTACGATGGTTAATGCATGCATCATTTATAGGTGATGTGTACACGCTTTTAGACATGACTACTCTTCGTGCTGCTATGTTCACAAGATTTTAAAACATAGCTATTCTTTGTGCTTTATGTTCGTGCGCGTAGGTCATACTAAGATAGCAGCACACACATCTGCGGTCGTTGTACATTCTAGTGGAATACGTTTAGTATAATAATCGATGCATGTATCATTGATAGGTGATCCGTACACGTTTTTAAACATTGCTATTCTTGCTGCTGCTAAGTGCGCAAGATTGTTGAACATCGCTATTCTTTATGCTTTAAGTTCGTACGTATAAGATATGCTATGATAGCAGCACACATACGATTTTAGCACAATCTAGCGGAAGAATTTTAGTACGATAGTCGATGCATGCATTATCGATAGGTGATGTGTATAGGCTTTTAAACATGGCTATTCTTTGTGCTTTAGGTTCGTGCACATAGGTTAGCAATGCACATGTGCGATTGCTACATGCTCTTGCGGAAGAAGTTTAGTACGATATTTGATGCATGCAAAATTGATAGGTGATGTGTATACGCTTTAAAACATAGCTATTCTTTGTGCTTTAAGTTCGCGCACATAGGTTATTCTAAGGTAGTAGCGATCGTTGTACACTCTAGGGTAAGAAGTTTAATATGATAGTCTATGCATGCAAAATAGGTAGGTAATGGGTACACGCTTTTAAACATCACTGTTCTTACTGCTGCTCTTAACGACGTAGAGCTTAGAATTGATTATCTAAATACGTAAGCGTGGATTTTGAATTTCGCGTGCTGACGTAGCATACCACGTGACCGTAACGTCACGGCCACGTGCTCTTGTTTGTAAACAAAGCCACGTGACTTTTTTACAGCTGCTCACCTTGACCGATCCTAACCTCACTTTAATGGACAATAGAGCATCGCTAACCTCACAGCTGCCATCTTTACGGCGCTAAACCTCAAGGCTGCCACCTTATGCATGTTGTAGCGTGGAATTTAAAATCCAACAACAGAACATCGCTAACATCACTGCTGCCATCTTCAAAAGTTCAGTGTTCCAACCACTTAAAACAATAAAGCACATACTGAATTGGGTTAGGAAAACGCAACTCATCGCACCACTAATAGGTCGGGGATTTTATTAGGTAATTCTGATAAGACGTGACCCTTGCGTTCCATTCCCTGTTATGTGTGGTATGAATATCTTCGGTTCTTAACACAAAACCATTTACCAATAGAGATTAATTTGCTACACTTAACAAAGTAGAAGCGTTCTTGCTGATAACAATCGATGAGGGTGTTGCTGCTGTTACAAATGTACTAACTTCAGCTAAATCCTTCCGGGAGGAGGAGGGCGTGGTGAGGTGTTGGAGGAGCACTTTTGCCGTTTAGCCCATTGGCCCTTTAGCTGATTAGCCCTAGGACGAGGAGAAGGAGGCCGTCAGGAGGAGGAGGCCGTCAGGAGGAGGGGGTGGAAGAAGAGTCCATTCATCCTTTTGCCCTTACGATAAGACGTAACCCCTGGGTTCCATTCCCTATCTTGTGTGTAGTACGATTATTTATCGGTTCAGCATTTTGCAATCATCTTGCATAGTAGTCCTCTCCTGCACAAGCTACATGCTTGCAACCCGCGCCAACAGATCGAAATAATATGTTTCCGAACCGAGATTTCATGTTATATGTTTAAGCGATAAGTTGATCGACTGCCTTTCGCACAAGACAAATGATAGAAGGCAAAGCATTTGAAGTTGTACTTTTGTTCTGTTCATATTATCGTTTACCGAGCCCGTTGGGTACGCAGTATGTGCACTCCCTCATTCATAAGATCGCGTTGTATGTTCGATAGAGATATGCCTTAACCGAGCGGGAAGAGGAGGAGGACGTTATAACAGCTGCTATATTGCCCAAGCTGTTCAGATTTCTAGTCTTATTTTTTATCTCTGTTCGAATCTGTCTTCATAGAACAATGGTATCCCCTAACATGTTCTGAACACATGTATCGTATATCGTGTTCTATTCTAGTCTTGATCACTTATTTATTGTTCTGAATACATCAATCAATGTTCTAAACACATGTTGAAGTTAACGATATCGAGTACAGTGTTCGATTCTAGTCTCAATTACTTATCTTGTAATCTAATCTCCTTAGAACAAGGGCATCCCCTGACATGTTCTAAACACATGTTTTATCGAGTACAGTGTTCGATTCTAGTTTTGATCACTTACTTAGTAATCTGAACACATCAAACAATGTTCGGAACACATGTTGTATCGAGTTAAGCGTTTGAGTCTAGTTTTGATCACTTATTTAGTAATCTGAATACATCAAAAAATGTTCTGAACACATGTTGTGTCGAGTACTGTGTTCGATTCTAGTTCAGATCACTTATTTAATAATCTGAACACATCAAACAATGTTCTGAACACATGTTGTATCGAGTACAGCGTTTGATTCTAGTCTTGTTATGTTTTAGTCACTTATTTTGTCATCTGCAAGTCTAAACATGCACAATGATGTTATCGCTGCACACTCTTGCCTTCGCGATGCAGGTTTAAATTTGTTCGATAGAGATATAAAGCTATGGCTTGACATAAGAGGAGGCCTTAACAGCTTATGTATAGCCGCTATTGTTTAAAGATGGCTGCTGTCAAAAAGGCACGTACAATTTTTCAAATTACCCGCCACCTTATTTCAAAGGTATGAGGTTTAGTGCTGTAAAGATACCAGCACGATGGTCTGTTCATTAAAGATGAGAGCTGTCAAAAATTTTACAAACAAGAGCACGTGGAATTTCAAATTAACCCTCCACCGCATGCATAACAACAGCCGCCATCTTGCGCAGTAGCCTCTAAGCTAGTTTACTTCATAACAGCAGCCACCATCTTGTGCGAGCAACCCTAGGCCGTCTCATAAGGAGCTGTATATAGTCACCATCTTGTCGCTGCTATCTTGCGCAAGCATCCCTATGGCGTCTCATAAGAGCCTATGTATAGCAGCCATCTTGTACAAGCGCTCTTAAGCCGTCTCATAAGGAGCTATGTATAGCCACCATTTTGTGTCCACCATGTTGCGCAAGCATCCCTAGGGCGTCTCATAAGAACAGCATCTATCTTGTGCAAGCACCCTTAAGCTGTCTCATAAGAAGCTATGTATAGCCGCCTTCTTGTAGAATTAGATAGCTGTCAATGCCGAAGGGCCTAAGTAGGAACCGAACCGTTGATCTCATCATTAGAATATTTTTTCTTATGGTATCATGTTCCTGATACTGCGAACGTAAGTATTAGGCAGAAAAATTTTGTCCGTTTTGCTCTACGACGCACCGTTTTCGAGATATTTAACATTTTGCATTTAAGCTTCAAATTTAATGCATCGAACCAACACGGGTCTTTATACTCTCTACCATAGCAAGACCTAATCAAGTTACGAAGACTTGCTTCAATACAAGCTAAAACAGACGAAATACCAAAGGGCCTAAGTAGGAACCGAACCGTCGATCTCATCATTAGACTAGTTTTTCTTATGCTATCGTGTTCCTTGTACTGCGAACATCGGTGTTGGGCGGAAAATTTTGTCCGTTTTGCTCTACGACGCACCGTTTTCGAGATATTTAACATTTTCCATTTGAGCCTAAAATTTAATGAACCGAACCGGCACGGCACGTTAGCCTGTAAGCTAGCTTTCTTGATAAGAGCAGCAGCCATCTTTAGCAAGCACCCTTAAGGCGTATCATAAGGAGCCGTGTATAGCCGCCATCTTGCGTCCGCCATCTTGAGCAAGCACCCTTAAGCCGTCTCATAAGAGCAGCAGCCATCTTGAGGAAGCACCGTTAAGGCGTATCATAAGGAGCCATGTATAGCAGCCATCTTGTGCAATTGGCGTCGGAAAGGGCATCTGGTCTTAAAACTGAGGTTGGGTCCTTCCATAAGCTTAGGCTTGCTGTCTTGTGCATCAAAAGTTAGGTTAAGCCCCTCTAAGATGGCGGATGTGATGTTAAGTTCACTCTCTTAGGCGTCAGTAAGCGCATCCGGCCGTAAAACTGACGTTAGGCCGTTCCGTGTGTTTAGGCTATCTCTCTTACGCATAAAATGTTAGGTTAGGCCCCACTAAGATGGCGAATGTGAAGTTATGCTCGCGCTCTTAGGCGTCAGGAAGGGCATCCCGATGTATAACTGAGGTTAGGCTAGCTCTCTTAAGCACGAATAGTTAGGTTGAGCCCCTCCAAGATGGCGGATGTGAGGTTACGGTCGAGCTCTTAGCCAGCGTGAGGAGGAGGCCTCTCCCGAGAGCGTGTGGAGGAGGTGGTTGAGGAAGCCTCTGCGGAGGGCCGGTGGAGGTGGAGGCGGCCGAATCCCCCACTTATAATACTATTATTATTTCGGGTGTACTTCCCTTTCTTTGGGTGCTTAATATAAGATATTGTCCATCACTTCAAAACTAAGGCAACAAATAATATTTCATAGTTCTCATGACAGCGAATTAATTGAGGAATCACGCACCTTAATTTATTTTGAAACATTCAAAATGGTGTTACAAATTTCATTGTAAGTTTTATCCCGCATTTACATCTATCCAGCGAAGTGAAATCTAAGAGAAAACGTTATTTGACTAATTGAATTTTCTAAATAATGAGCTTGTTGTTCTCTTTTCTAATAGAATATATGTGTTTCTAGATGTGGTGCATACTTGTTGGCTAAGTATTTCCATACGTGAAAAAGTGATTTTTCCTGTGATGTTTCATTTACCATGTTAAATCACCGCTGTTTGTACGTTATACTTTCGCGTTATCCAGTCACAGCAATCCGCCATGTTTTTATATATTACGGTCTGAGGTTTGGAGTCGGTCTTGGTTGAACAGAACCTGCCACTTACATTCTTTGAGCAATGTAAAAACTCTAGCCGGGGGACCTAAAGATCACCGCCATCTTGGAGTCATGCACATCCAAACATAACCGACTCCGCTCAGACCCGAAATAGTATCTATCACCCGACAGAGCCCAGCGGCTGCGCGCGCTCTCGGAGTCGCAGTAATGTCATAATTTAAGAAAATACTGAAATGTACACATATTGAACGTAGTACTCATTTTATAAATGATGACATGAGTCATAATTACTGAAAATTACTGGCAGTGTACTTTGATATTAAATGTCACTTTTTCAGGAACATAATGCTGAACTTCAGCAGCATAGGAATATACTGTCCCCGTACTAGGTCTGCCGGCGAACAACAGACACCCCAGGGTGCTCAGTTCAAAGGATCGCCGACTTAAATAAAATATGCAAGTGGCAGGATTGACATAAGATTCAGAAATCAAGAATGTTTAAAAGATAGAGAACATATCACACTTTTATTCAAAGAAAATAAAATATTTGCCACCCTGACATCTATGATAATGAAAATGATCGTTACGTTACGTTAATTACTATTGCTCTTGATGTGACAAAAAACTAACAAATGGGATGGTACACGTAACTTAGTTTTCCCTACCATTCTAACAGATTGTTGAATATAACATTGCTTTTCTTCGTTTGAAAACATGCATTTAGTAATTTAAAGCTTGATTGATTAGAAAAATGAGATCTTGCGTAGAATTCCTCGAACAATCTGGAAAAATGCATTAATTTTAATAAAGTGTATAATAGAAAATATCCAAGATTAGTTAATTTTACTACCTTGACAAAATATGAGTGAAATTCTGTTCATAGAAAATTTTGTTAACATTTAAATGAAAATTTGAATTTGCCTTTGTTTCCTAACAGTTAATTTGAGACGTCGAGTATATCTGTTCACGTCTTCCCACTTATCTCCTCGTGAGAACTAATAACAAAACTTATTATCGCTTGGTCATTAAATGAACAAAAATTAGCATTACGACCCATCGGAAAAATCAATAAATAGAAAAAAATATATCCTCAACGTGGAAATCCTGTCCACATACCTAATTAACACCATCAAAGTATCACACATCACCTCAACACAAATGCACAGAAAATAAATATCTTGACACTAGAAAAGCTCTAAATCTACTACTAGCTACAGAAAATACCAAAGAAAGAAATATCTACAATATTTACACATCATTATCGGGTGTTAACCAATCTCACCACTCTCCCATTATCTCGTTCCATCGTGTTAAAAAGATAAAGTCTCCACGTGAGTACGAAATAAGACATCGAAAAGTGAGCATGCCTGGTACCAAACTGTAACATTATTAGGATATTCAATTGAGGATCTATTCTCCAGACCTAAAGTCCTAAAGTAAGATTTACACGTACCTTAAACTTAGAATTACTGACTTTCACGAGCACTATTAGGATATTATCCTGAATTAGGGAGTACATCGATCAACATGGACTTGTCGTTATCATCAGAAGACATTACTATATTGAATACACCTCGTATAATCTCGAAGATTCAGTATTTCCATTATATCATGATCAACATCATGTATAAAAATATCACTACCTTAACGTGTGAAAATTCAATTTCACAAAGATTCATATCTTACGTACAAATTCCTCATAAATTACACGTACAGTACCACATCATAACGACGACCATAACTCATCGTAACCAATTATCACGCATGTGTAGTCATGAAAATTATAAGGACCTGTCATCGTCCCATAACAAGTCTTATCCTCATTAAATTTGTCTCGATGATTAACTAATCCATTAGTTATCACATACCACAATGCATGTACTCTAAATAAATTCATGCACTCGATTCGGAAATAATATCCTGATGACATGCTATCGTACATATGAGGTACGAGTAAAAGTCCAATTACCATGAAAATGTTAAAAATATTGGGAAAATATCACCTCGATGAATTCATCTGACACAGATTAACTCACTATCATAATGAAATTCGTACAATGAGAAATGATGGTTCCCATAACACATGGATAACTTCAACTGATCCATCATCTTCAAACTCGTCAACGCGTGGTCATGAATCAAGCAAGTATGCACATTAAGCTACAAGTCCTATCTCACATCTAAGAAATAACCAGTGAAATATCGTGGAAATAAATCAACTAGATATTGTAGAACAAATGTAAGGAAAGATTAAGAGTAGAAATAAAGAGCTACAAAGAACAGATATAAATAAGACGTAGTCGACTTAACTTATTTAGTTGTCTTCACATCTCGAAGTCCGGGGTCCTCAATCACCCATTCTAAGCCGAAAGTCCCTGCATTTCGCCGCTGCCGGCGCTGGTCAATGGGCTTAGAACTTCATAATGAAACGTGTGGAGTCTCTGGCACGAACTTCCATCTTTTGGCGATGATAACGTAGAGGTCCTCTTCCACGTTTACACTCGTAAGCTTGCTGAAACTTGTACCAAATGTATTAAGAGAAATCCTGAGCACACGTGTAATTTAGGATGAAAAGAACACGTACTTTAAAATTTATCTGCTATTTCGACGTCAACTCGTCGATTTGCACAGTTCGTAGAAAGCGTCGAACACAGGAATGAGTCCACTATCCCTGATGATAGTATTCTACTGACGTTCTGCGTTGAAATACGCTAGCGAAGTACACGAAGTGACTGCAGAGAGTAAACCAGGAACATGTGAGATCTTCTACTCTTATGACTTGCCTTAAATATCGTTGCGTAGCGTTCGTTGCAGGAAGTGAAGTCAACTCAAGTGCTGAATTCTTCTGGGGTTTGATTAAGTAATTTCACCATCATTTCTAGCCGAAATACCGTTGAAATCAAGTAAAAATTCAGTTATTAATGTTTATAATTCACACGTGACATTATTAACACGGTTCAGTCAAATATGATTCATGTGTACCTTCTTAATTATGCGTATCACGCCACCAAAGATATTATAAATATTTCATTTATTGCAAATCGCTGTGACTGCAGACGAACATATTCTGGTTATTTTTATCTCTCTCCCACTTTTATTTTTATTATTTTTTCCCAGTCAGCCAGCTACCCCTTTAAGTCAGAAGCAGGTTCTCAATCACTGTCCAAGGCCACACGCGCTGTTGCCGACAAAGCGAACCCCAGTAACACACTGACCCATATTCAGTCTACCGAGACCTGATACGGTCACAATACCATCAAATATTTTTTTGCTAAAGGCTTTACGTCGCACCGACACAGATAGGTCTTATGGCGTCCATGGGATAGGAAAGGCCTAGGAGTTGGAAGGATTCGGCCTGGCTTTAATTAAGATACAGCCCCAGCATTTGTGTGGTGTGAAAATGGGAAACCGCGGAAAACCATCTTCAGGGCTGCCGACAGTATGATTCGAACGCACTATCTCCCGGATGCATGCACACAGCCTCGCGCTTCTAACCGCACGGCCAACTCGACCGGTCAAATAATTTTGTTCCGAACTCTTGTTAGTTATGTGCCTTTAATGAGAATCGTTGGAAAACTCTTTGTAAATAACGAAAATTTTTCACTGTCACCAAACTTTGTTTTAAGAACAAATATAACTCTTAACACAGTGTTTGTAACGGATAAATGGGAGTAAATGTCGGTAGTGGTGAAATTCCTCTGAGTTGTGAAGGCGTGAATGTGGCAGAAATTAAGTCACTGCAACAAGCGATAAGAGAAGATGTCATGCCATGAAAGGGGCTCGAAAGGTTGCTTGGTTTGCCACTTGAGAATAAAAACAGACTTCAGTTTTCCGTTTGCCGAATTAAGAGGCGAGATTAAAAAAAGAAGACAGGAAACCGGTAGTGCCATGGAATTTTCCTATTCTTCATTCGCTTTCCCCATATCCCTGTGGAGTCGGGACATGCACATGTGAGCTGGATCCTGTTTTGCGATCGGATACCCCTCATAGCCATTTGGGGGGATGTATTCACTATTCCTCACTAAAGAACCAGAGATACAAGGAAATGCCATTTGGTCCTTGTTTCAATGACGGTGAAATCCTGACAATCACCTCCCTGCGGTAGAGAGGGGGCAACGACTGCATATAAAAGTAATATATTATATGCAGGCGGCTAACGAATGAAGGAACCGATTATCTCCCGGTATAAGGAGATCCCCTATAGCAAGTGCCAACAGTCCCTTTGAGAGTGGATGAGGGCACTCTATTGTCCTGGGGACAAGAAATTGTTCCCAAAGGCAGAGGAACCAGTTTGGTCAACGGCATTAAGATGCAGAATTCAACGGGAAACCACTGCATTAAAGATCCTTAGAGATATTCCAATAAATTCACAAGGCATGGCTGCAACGTCAAGATCGGAGCTGGTCGTGTGGATCAGAGACGACGTCTTAAGAAGAAGAAGAAAAAGAGGAAGAAGAAGATTCACTGTTACGAGAAGACCGCGTAGCTGTGAACAGGTGGGCCTGCCAATGCGTTAAGCCACGAGCAGGAAAACATATTATGTGTTTCTGTAGCAGCCAATAGCAGAAATCTTTAATATTAAAATTATATTGAAGTACTGTATAACGGCTGTCATTGGCCCTCTGAGTTTGGTGTCTGTAGAATATATCCACGGTATCCACGGCAAAATGAAATCAAACGTCGCATCATTCTGGGACGTACAGCTATGGCACAATTAAAGAAGATCTGGCAAGATAGAGCAATATCTATGAATACGAAGAAAAGATTATTCCATTCGCTTGTGTTCTCGGTCTTCCTGTATGGATGCGAAACTTGGACCATAAAAGCTAAAGACAGGAACCGAATCAACGCCTTCGAAATGTGGTGTTGGAGAAGCCAGCCGAACAAATGATTCTGTCATCCGCGAAAGTTTATGCCAAGTTGTGTACCAGACAATCCTGCAATTCTTTGGTCACATTATGAGAAGAGAGGATGACAACCTGGAAAAAGTAATTGTCCAAGGAAAAGTTTCTGGCACAAGGTCACGAGGACGGGTCGCAAAAAGAGAGATCAGGGACTTACCATGGAGAGTTACTGTATGTACAGAATGGTATCAGCTTATAAAAGAAACAATAAAGTCCTTGGGTCACGATTCTCAGTCATGAGTGGAACGACTGGAGAGAGAGATCCACGGCGTAATTTCTTGGGAGCTAAGTAGCTGTTTCTATTGCCTTTGTACAATTTTATTATTTATTGAGAACTAATATCTAAACGAATGTTCATTTTACTTAAATAAAAAATTACATTGAATTGTAAACTTACTTTTTGCTGGCATGAAATACATAATTTGTGACAGTGAATAAATATTCTTTATTTACAGAGAGTTTTCCAAGGATTCTGTTCAAAGACACAGTTAACACAACAGTTCTGAATACAATTATTTGATGGTATATTCCATATGTTTCTGACAAAGTGATATTTAATATTACATTTATTGTATAATTTGTATTTAAATATCTCAAAAAGAATAAAAACAAAAAGAAAATAACTTGGAATGTTAAAATATACTTCCAGTTATTTTCAATAATTATGACTAAACGGGATGATCTCATGCCAACGTGTATAAATTGAGTACTTTAATGAAAGTGTATATTCCTGTCTTTTTTAAATTATGGCGGCGGAGGAAAAGTTTTCATTCCCCGCCCGAAGGGCTGGGCGGGCCGCCTAGATCGTGACGCAATCTCTCGGGCCGGCCGATTTATGAACAGAAGAAGATTTGTGGGATGAAGGAGAGGGGAATTGGATGTCAGAAAAATGAGAAGCAATGAGGGATGGTGCTTCTTGGCTAGGCAGGGAAAAAGAAGTGGAGATTTAGACGGGAGTGTTACGAGCAAGGTGAACAAGGATGTGGAGTGTGGATGGGTAATGTGCGAGAGAGTTTATGAGGAGGTCGGATGGTGGTGGGGGTTGAGGTGGAGGGAAGAAACCGGGTGGTAGAGGAGGAAAACGTATGTGATAGCTGAGTTGGAATGGAGGAGGATCCGGCCGGGGGCGGCGACGGGTCAAGGGTTGGGGCGGGGAGCGAAAAGATTCAACATAATATCGGCGGCCATAGAAGCGTGCTCTGTGGGCGATGAGGCGGTTGATGCGGGAGATGGAGGCGTACGAGTTATGTCGCCCCATGGGCGTTGTATATTCAGAAAGCTCGGTGGACGGAGAAGCCTTCCATGGCGGAGTTCCCGAAGGATGTCAACTGTAGAGATGTCGAGAGTGACGCCACGAACGACACAACTGAAACTTGTGGCAGGGGCTGTCGGTGATGGCGATGGCGATGGCGGTCGTACAGTGTCGGCGGAAGCTTCAGTGACTGGAGGCGTAGTAGTGGGTTTTGCAGACCGTTGGAGTGGTATATTCTGTTGTTGAGCATGGTCTAAGGCGGGAAGGATAGGAAGGGCTGACGTCACGATAGGGGAAGGATGAGACATGACTATGGTAGTAACAGGAACTTGGGAGGCGATATACGCTGATGTGATTGTAATGGTGGTGGTGGTGGTGGTGGTGGTGGATGTGGTGGTAGGGATAAGGGGAAGGGAAGATGAAAACTGCGCTGCCCACAGTGGTGGTACTGCTGTTGCTGGTGTGGCAGATACGTCGGCAGGTGACGACTTGGTTCCACTTGATGGAGCTCGCAGAAGATACGCACACCGTTGGCGATGAGGTACGTACCGTACGTCTTCTTCGGTGGCCAGATGGAGTCGGACGAAAGGTGTCGGTTCTGAGCCTCATGTAATCCGGCATACTTGGTAGACTGGGAGTTCTTCTAGAATGGTTTGGGCGGAGTAGGAGATGTCGACGCCACGGATAACACATGAGTACATGGTGTTGAGGTGGCTAACTTCCAACGAGGTGTCAGAATATTTGCTTTATTTAAGTCGGCGAGGTAGCTTAAATATTGATGCTGAGCCACCCGGCCGAAAAAAATTGACGAGTAAGGGGAGTAGCTACGGTGAAGGGTGTTCTACTTGGAGATGTCAATGAAAAACGTTAAATTATGACATTAATGCAGTCCCGGTGCGCGCGTACCCGCTGTCCTCTATCGGGTGCTAGAGCAAGGTACTCTTTCGGGTCGCTCTACCTAGCTCCGCGAAGGATCCAGTCGGCCGTGGTACGGCTGTGCGTGTTGTCAAGCATGGTGCTAGATGGCGGTGAATCTTAGGCCTCCCATCGCCCTCTACTATGACTGCGCTAATAGTAGACGGCGATGCTCCAACCGACAGCTGGCGTGCATGTTAGTTAAACAGATTGTTGACAGATAGCGCCTTCTCCATTCTGTACGCAAATTTTTTTTTTTTACACTTACGGAATTGTTTCCACCGAGCTCTGTGACACGTTTCAATTGTGTGGAACGCTCTTTGGTTGGAGGTCCAGTTAAACAAATGGTGCCTTCTACAATCTGTATGCAAGTAAGCTTTTAAAATAAAGTTTATTAACGAACACATTAATTTTAAACTATACTATACAGGTACTTAAACAGATTGTAAATAGAAGGCAACTTCTACATTCTTTTTGTAAATATGGTTTTAGCACTACTGGAATTTGTTCTTCTTGCGATCTGTGACGCGTAAGTTAGAAGTACCGCCGTCTCATAGGATTGAGAGGGTGGTGGTTAGGAGTAATAGAAGTATTCGGTACTTGGAAAATGAAAATCCCCAGCCTATTTCAAGTCATTCGACCGGGTCAGGAATGGAATGAATGAAGCCCCATTTAGCGGCGAGCATAGGAACTGTGCCGGCTGCTGAAGCCTGTCGCACTCCTCTGCAGCAATCATTAATGAATGACAGATGAAATGAAATAATATTGGAGAGTGTTTCTGGAATGAAATTTGACAGGGAAATCCGGAGTACCTGGAGAAAAACCCGCCCCGCCTCCACTTTGTCCAGCACAATTCTCATCTGAAGTGACCGCGATTTGAACCGCGGAACCCGACGCGCTGCCACCTGAGCCACGGAGACTCTTATTCGGTACCTACTTGATTTGAATAAAGATTGTAAATAGATGGCGTCTTCTACATTCCTTAAACACTGTAAACAAGTCCAGTCGACAGCTGTCGTCCGAGTTAGTTAAACAGATAACCAACAAATGGTGACTTCTATATTTTCATGCAATTAAGGTTTGTAAAATAAAGTATTTTACGAAAACATTAATTTTAAACTATTTGTATATTTTTCGCCATTACAGAGAAAAATAATCTTCAAAATGATGCCTCAATTATTAATTTTGATAAATTATTAATCAAGATATGACGTAGCGACAATAAAAACACCCTTGAGAAATAATATATAATTATGATAATTTCTGTTTGAGTCGTCTGCTCTTGGATATGTTACTTGCTTGTTGACTGTATATTGATAATGTTGCATTTAACAGATTCAAATACACACGCTGTTTCTGCTCCCTCCGAGTTTACTGGAGGTTATTACAGGATGAAAGAAAAACGCTCCCCTGTCTCTTGTATAAAGTAAGTAAATTGAAGAAGCAGGCCGTGAGATATTGAACGATCCATAAGAGAATCATTTCCACTTCACCTGATTTCAATATCTCTTTCTCAGCAGACCTGAGAATTCTTGTATTCTTCGACATCTCTCGATCGTTTTAGCGGATAAAAAACCCTTATATCAGACGAGCTGCATTATTGTAGCTGGAATATTTACCATTTCTTAGTAAAATCGTTATTTCAAACTATGCCGAACCGTATGGTTTGGAAATTCAATCTCCCTCATAATATTTGGGACCTGCATCCACTTAATGTTCTATCTGTAGCATCACGAAATAAATTCCAGATGGCAGAAGCAGGTTCAAGCTCTTGGATAGCAATTGGCAGTGGTTAGAAACTAAACTTGTGGTAAAGAAAAAACCGCAAGAGATGAATTATAATAGAAGTGGTAATTGACGAAATGAAACATCTCTTAAAAGTATGTATTTCCCTTGAAGGCAATAATTTCTCCTTGACAAAAAATAGGAATAATGAACGAAGAACGACATGATGTAGTTCCATGTAGTCATAATTCTTGTAGGGGATAACAAAGGGAATTATAGGGGGTTCCGTTAGCAATTCAAATTAAAAAAGGAGAGGAAGATAGGACAGGAATGGCAAAGATGAATTTTGAGGCGGAAATGCTTGGCCATAAGATTTCAGTACACGAGAGATCGAAACGAGATATCTTCAGCTGAATTAAACTTGTCAAGTGTCCAAGTGTCAAGAAAAGGAAAAATTATGATTAACATCGGAACAACGTTAATGGGCATAGCACAAGGCTGTGGGTCAGGAACATAAGGCTAGATACTTGAAATGTGTAAGTTCTAAGGAAATGTTTCAAGTGAGAAAAATCAGCTTATCTGAGATATGTTGTTATGTAGAAGAATGTGTAATATTATATTCCATGTTATGGAGGCCTCTAGCAGTCCCTGGTGAGATAGAGAGGGCTTGTAGTGGTGGTGAGGAAGTAAACCTGGATTACCATCCCCTATTAACACAAATCAGAGAAAAAACTGGGAAAGATCCGAAATTTCGAAAAATGAAGTTATTGGCCAAAGACAGAGCGACGAAAGGCGTGAAAATGAACAACTCCCTAGCCCTCGATAGCGCCGGGGTAGGGAGAGAATAAGAGTTGACCAAGAGAGGTTAGTCGCGTGTTACGACAGGTGACAGGAGGAGGGTGAGCGGACACTCTGCCACAAGTCATTGCAGTCCTTGCGATCACGTGGCCTCAAGTTTGACGTCAAATCTGAACCAAGGGAATATGAGTGTACATTTTAGAAATCCCACATGCCTTTAATGTAGACAGGAATGGCATGGATGTTGGTAAGACACCAGTACACGTTATCTCGTTACTCACATCAGGTGTCTACCACTTTCACGGGGTTCATACGGACACTCCAGCTGAGCTCAGGCCTGAACAAGGCACATAGAAACAGACAAATTTATCTGTTAAACTTAACAATCGAAGAAGACATCGGAGTCCCACTAATAATCTCTTTGGGGGTGGGCGTGGTAGAATAAAACACACGGTATCCCCTGCCTGTCGTAAGAGGGTACTGAAACTGGCCCCAGGGACTCGCAACTTGGGAACGTGGGATGACGACCACGGGACCCTTAGTGGAGTCCCGACATTGCTTGCACTTACTTGTGCCAGGCTCCTCACTTTTATCTGTCCTGTCCCGCCTTCCTTCGTCAACTCTTTTTCTTTTCTGAACCCGACGCTATTAGGTTTGTGAGGGCTAGGGAGTCGTTCATTTTCACGCCCTTCCTGGCCGTTGTCTTTCTTTGGCCGATATCTTCATTTTTCGAAGTGTTGGATTCCTCCCATTTCTCTCTCATTAGTATTATATAGAGGATGGTTGCCCAGTTGTACTTCCTCTTAAAACAATAATCACCACCACCACTCACACTAATAAACTGTGGAATTGAAATCACACTACACTGCACTGGAACATTTAAAATGAGCTTGACTTGAAATTTTAGTTGTTCATTTAAATCAATTTGGAAGGTTTCTGTGCATAAAGGGGTATTGATGAAACCATCTGCATTAACGACATGTTGCACAAAGTTAAATAATAAAACTCTCGTAAAATTTCATGAGTTTCAGGCAAACGATACAGAGTACACACATACGAACCTGGTATTTCATTGTACGTGACCAAAATACAAGCTGTGCTGACCTTCAGACGTAAACTGCTCGTATGTGGTGTTTAATTTTTTATGGTAATCTGTGGGGATTTCAATTCCAACTTGCTTAAATGTTGATGGTAATTTCTCCGGCGGTAAATTAAAGCGCCTCTCTCTGTCCTCGTTCATGAAGCTTCTGATGTCTGATGTCCTGAGTGGAAGTTTGTTACTTGCGTACATCAGTCCCACTGTACTAAAGGGCGAGAAGAATGCCATTCCACACGCAGTGATGAGCGGTGCGATTCGCACTCTGAAATGGAATAGTACCTCCTGGATCGGTGAGGAACGCAACGGGAAACTAACTCTCGTTCTATTTGCATCCCGTGTCGGTGACTGCCGTAATAGGTGACTAAAAGGCGTCCCATGTGCTCTCAACTTAGGAGCGTGGGTTGGCGACCACGGGGCCCTTAGCTGAGTCCTGGCATTTCTTCCACTTACTTGTGCCAGGCTCCGCACTTTCATCTATCCTATCTGATCTCCCTTGGTCAACTCTTGTTCTTTTCCGAGCCCGACGCTATTAGAGTACTCGAGTCCTAGGGAGTCTTTGATTTTCACTTCCTTCTTGGTCCTTGTCTTTCTTTGGCCGATATCTTCATTTTCGAAGTGTGGGACTCCTTCGATTTTTCCTCTCTGATTAGTGTTATATAGAGGACGGTTGCCCAGTTGCACTTCCTTCTTAAAACAATAATCATCACCACCACCACTCTTGCCATTTGCCTAGTACACCTAGGTCATCTATGAAAGAGCTGTTGGAGATCCTGCAGGTGGTAGAATACATTCACACTATTGTTTGCCTGTCGTAAAAAAAGCGGGGATATCTTCTTGGAAGTTTGGGTTGGAGTCGATGGGTCCCTGAGCTTCCTCATCCGACTCCGACCCGCGTGGTAATGGGCAATCTTTCACTTTTATGCCTTTCGTGCGTCTTCCCTTTCCTTTGAAGATACCTCCACTCTTCTTGGGATCGGACCTCTTTCATTGCCCAGTTGCCCAGTTGTATTTTCTCTTAAAACTGCAATCACCACCACCACCGCCTTAACTATCAGTATCTTCTTACACAGAAGCGGTAGCAGTCTTCCTATTCCTGTGAATAAGGAAATTTACCGAAATTCTGTGATACGATAATTTTCTGATCAGTAGCACCAGAGTGGGAGCCGGGGAAGGAATGGTTTAACAGCTTGCTTTCCACGCGGACGGCTGAGTTGCAATTCGAGGACGAACCCGGGCAGGTTGCTGATGAGAGCCCACGTTGATAAATACAGGAATGGGCTCATTGTATGGGTTGTTAATCTCATCTGACATAAACGTGATCAGTGTACGTTACGCAAAATTGGGGGATGAAGAAATGCCTGTTTTTCAAAGGTATTCCTGGTACTCTCCCTGGAAGTTAATGCACGCCAGTGTAAGGAGGACGCTATACATCTTAATTGAATCTACAAAGTTAGACACTCATGAATTTTTAAACAATCTGGTGATTACTTGCTGAAACTTCCATACATTTATCACAATAATTCTTGTCACAACAAAGGCGATGAAATGTAGTTTATATAGGAAAGTTCACCTCAAGTGGATTATTAAACTCTCATTAAAGAAGGTTGAGATGTAGCGGGTTGTGTAGAAACACACTGTCGGCAGCCCTCAAGATGGTTTACGTCGTTTCCCATTTTCGTACCTTAATCCATGCCCGTTGCCGAAACGTTTAGTCATTAAACCAACAACAACGATATTCACGCCTACCACACAGAGATGAGCTGTCAAGAGACAGATGCATATTGCATGAACGTGTGTTGAAAGTGGAATCAGCTGTCGTGGAACAAGTTTCAGTCGTAAGAGGTGTCTAAAGGCTGAGCGTGTTTTTTATGACCACGGGGTGAGTAGTTGAGCCTCACTTTACTTCCAGCTACTTACGGAACGCTCCTGCTATCCGACCTCCCTGGATCAACTCTGGTTCTTTTCCTTTCCCGACGGTTCGCACCTTGTAGCACCTCCCTTTGTCTCGGCGATATCTATGGTCGTCATTATTGTTCAAAGGGGACACTTGCCCCATTTTAAGAATCATCATTACCATTGCTAAAATAATTCCGTGAGATGAAGCAGGGAATATACAGAGCATCATTTGTGATCAACGCAACTGCCTTATGTGTCAGACCCCATCCCTTCTATGAACTTGAAACTGTAGTTAAGAAAAAGGAAATGACACACAACGTGGAGCGTGATTCCCTCGCTAGGACGTTCCCCCGTGGTGATTCTTCACCGGCATTCTAAAACTAGGCCAGTCTTCAAAGTGATTTTCTATTCCATTTCTTGAACTTTATGAGGAGGTATGATGGAATATACTTTTGGTAACTCTTTCATTCTCATTCTTTAAATATGGCTATACAATTTTTCTAATAGTGACTGGAATGTTGGTAGAAGCCTCGTTTTCATTCACATCCCTTCTATGCCAACGTTTTCCTAAGGATTTTGTTTTCGTAAATGTTTAGTGATCTGCATCCCATGATGAGGGTTTCTGATGACTAGAATGCTTCGGGCTTAATTACCATGCTATAGTGTTTTAATTGACCGTTCCGAGATATTGATTTTTGCACTACCAGTTTCATACATACATACATTATCATTATAGACTGTTACGCCTTTCAGCGTTCAGTCTGCAAGCCTCTGAGAATTTACTAAACATCGCCACAATCCTCGATTTGCACCTAGTGTTGTGGCCTCATTTAGTTCTATACCTCTTATCTTTAAATCGTTAGAAACCGAATCTAACCATCGTCGTCTTGGTTTCCCTATACTTCTCTCACCCTCCATAACAGAGTCCATTATTCTCCTAGGTAACCTATCCTCCTCCATTCGCCTCACATAACCCCACCACCGAAGCCGGTTTATGCGTACAGCTTCATCCATCGAGTTCATTCCTAAATTAGCCTTTATCTCCTCATTCCGAGTACCCTCCTGCCACTGTTCCCACCTGTTTGTACCAACAATCATTCTTGCTACTTTCATGTCTGTTACTTCTAACTTATGAATAAGATATCCTGAGTCCACCCAGCTTTCGCTCCCATAAAGCAAAGTTGGTCTGAAAACAGACCGATGTAAAGATAGTTTCGTCTGGGAGCTGACTTCCTTCTTACAGAATACTGTTGATCGCAACTGCGAGCTCACTGCGTTAGCTTTACTACACCTTACTATATTACCTTACCATCCTGGGAGAACATACAACCTAAATACTTGAAATTATCGACCTGTTCTAGCTTTGTATCACCAATCTGACATTCATTTCTGTTGAATTTCTTACCTACTGACATCAATTTAGTCTTCGAGAGGCTTTCATACCATACTCATTGCACCTATTTTTAAGTTCCTAGATATTAGACTGCAGGCTTTCGGCATAGTCTGCCATTAAGACCAAGTCGTCAGCATAGACCAAACTGCTTACTACACTTCCACCTAAGTGAATCCCACCCTGCCATTTTGTACTTTTCAGCAGATGATCCATGTAAACTACGAACAGCAGAGGTGAAAGATTACAGCCTTGTCTAACCCCTGTAAGTACCATGAACCAAGAATTCATTCTACCATCAATTCTCACTGAAGCCCAATTGTCAACATAAATGCCTTTGATTGATTTTAATAATCTACCTTTAATTCCATAGTCCCCCAATATGGCGAACATCTTTCCCCTCGGTACCCTGTCATATGCTTTCTCTAGATCTACGAAACGCAAACACAACTGCCTATTCTTCTCGTAACATTTTTCAATTACTTGGCGCATACTGAAAATCTGATCCTGACAGCCTCTCTGTGGTCTGAAACCACACTGGTTTTCATCCAACTTCCTCTCAACGACTGATCCCACTCTCCCTTCCAAGATGCCAGTGAATACTTTGCCTGGTATACTAATCAATAAAATACCTCGATAGTTGTTGCAATCCTTCCTGTTCCCTTGCTTATAGATAGGTGCAATTACTGCTTTTGTCCAATCTGAAGGTACCTTACCAACACTCCACGCTAATTTTACTACTCTATGAAACCATTTTATCCCTGCCTGGCCACTATACTTCATCATTTCAGGTCTAATTTCATCTATTCCTGCTGCCTTATGACAATGGAGATTTTTTACCATCCTCTCCACTTCCTCAAGCGTAATTTCACCAACATCATTTTCCTCCTCCCCATGAGCTTGGCTGTTTGCAACACCACCAGGATGATTTCCTTTTACATTGAGAAGTTGTTCAAAATATTCCCTCTACCTCTCCAGTGATTCCCTGGGATCTATTATGAGTTCACCTGATTTACTCAACACACTGTTCATTTCCTTTTTCCCTCTCTTCCTAAGATTCTTTATTACTGTCCAGAAAGATTTCCCTGCTGCTTGACCTAGCCTTTCTAGGTTATTACCAAAATCTTCCCATGACTTTTTTTGGATTCAACAACTATTTGTTTCGCTCTGTTTCTTTCATCTACGTACAAATCGCTGTCTGCCTCGGCCCTTGTTTGGAGCCATTTCTGATAAGCTTTCTTTTTACGTTTACAGGCTGCTCTCACTTCATCATTCCACCAAGATGTTCGCCTTTTCCCATCTTTACACACAGTTGTTCCTAGGCATTCCCTTGCTGTTTCTACTACAGCATCCCTGTATGCCACCCATTCACTTTCTGTACCCTGAACCTGCTTACTGTCTACTGTTCGAAACTTCTCACTAATCATATCCATGTACTTCTGTCTAATTTCCTCGTCCTGCAGATTTTCTGCCCTTATTCGTTTTCAGACAGATTTCACTTTATCTACCCTAGGCCTAGAGATACTTAGTTCACTACAGATCAGATAGTGGTCTATATAATCGAAAAAAACCGGAAAACTCGTACATTCCTAACAGATTTCCTGAATTCGAAGTGTGTTAAGATATAGTCTATTATGGATCTGGTACCCCTAGCTTCCCATGTGTAGCGGTGAATAGCCTTATGTTTGAAGAATGTATTCGTAACAGCTAAACCCATACTAGCACAGAAGTCCAGCAAACGCTTCCCATTCCCATTAGCTTCCATATCTTCCCCACATTTACCAATCACTCTTTCGTATCCTTGAGTTCTATTCCCAACTCTCGCATTGAAATCGCCCATTAGCACTATTCTATCCTTGCTGTTGACCATGACCACGATGTCACTCAATGCTTCATAAAACTTGTCAACCTCATCCTCATCTGCACCCTCACATGGTGAATGCACGCACACAATTCTCGTCCTAATTCCTCGAACTGACAAATCAACCCACGTCATTCGCTCATTTACGTGCCTAACAGAAACTATGTTCCGTGCAATGGTATTCCTGATAAAGAGCCCTACCCCAGACTCTGACCTTCCCTTTCTAACACCCGTCAAGTACACTTTACAATCTCCTATCTCTTCCTTATTATCTCCCCTTACCCGAATATCACTCACTCCTAGCTCATCCAGATGCATCCTCTTTGCTGACTCAGCCAGTTCTACCTTCTTTCTTCCATAAGCCCCATTAATATTGATAGCTCCCCATCGAATTCCATTTCGTTCGCCAAGTTGTTTCCAAGGAGTCCCTCGCCTGTCAAATGGGAGTGGGACTCCGTTACTCCCGTAAGTCCGAGGCTTGCTTAAAGTGTTCTGAGCTCGGTAAATTCGTGAAGCAGGATGCTACCCTACTTGCACATATTCCAAGTGAGGATCTCTCCTCTAACGGGTTATGGACCACCGGTAGATTGTATAGTCCTAGCCGCCTGAGCATAAGGAGGGCCGAGATGCCCACTACCATTCCATAGCAACTGGTATCCCGACTCTCAGGACCACTTACTAGGCCACTCAGCCGTTGCCCATGGTTCACGAACTAGGATGTGACTACAGTAACCCACAAACATGATACCAGTTTCATATGATTCAATTAATCATCATCATGATCATCATTATTTTTATTATTGTTACGAGGATACCGTGGTGGTCAGAGGTGAAATAACGTTTGGACATGAATTGGTCTATCTAAGACAGTAAGAAGATTACTTAAAAACTTTTAAATTAGCGTCATATTTCTTTTCTCTGCTATCTTTTGTTCTTCCAAAGACAAGCATAATTCAGGTACAAAAGTTCATAAGATAGGGTACAATTTTAGAATATCGAATAACTACAACATTGAGCTTGAAGATCCCTAATTGTACATTCTCCATGAGCCCTGCTGCTCCTAAAAAGGAGTCAAAGAGACGAACCTCCCAATTTCTTTTACAGAATATTCAAATAATATAATGTTTCAAAAGTACCTTTTGCTCTACAAAATTATCTAGGACACCACTCTCCACACCGACCTACCAAAGGCACCATTTCAGCGTTACAGAGAGGGAGCGTCCTTGCTCCATTACAAGTTTACACTTGGAAAACTAGTTGCAGAAATGTCCAGGACTATCAAAGGCACAACCTACACAGTATTCACTGTCTTAGACACTCACCAGTCTAACCTCTTAACGTAACAGAATGAAATTGAATTTTACAAGGGTATCGAATACCCATTCTACCGTGCCTTTGTGGAAAACAACAGGTTAAACTTACTGGCCCAAAAATCAAAATTATATGGAGTCGGACACTTGCACTCCTTGAAACCCCATTTAGGCTTCTCGATCGAAGTTACAGAGGCTAAGCCTAAACTACCGAGGTAACTACATGGACAGAACATATAAACTACAAAGATTTCAAAATGAAACAGGTTACAAATTTATATTCACCTCAAAATCAAATTGATAGGGAACGCGAGAGGGTATCACACTCTCTATTCCCTGATTTTGGCTAAATTTCTATTGACTTGTTTGAACGCTACATGTTAGAAAATTAAAATAACATTAGTAAAGATTTGAAACCTTCCCCTCGAGCTAGCTTTCAAAGACTATCACTTAGATAGGACCGCCATTACCTTGTGTTGATGGACGAGGCTCCCCACCTCCTTTATAAACACACACCCTAGACTGGAGCGATGAATAAGACCACCTCGTCGAAAAATGTGCCAGCTTTTATACCCGAGAGGAAGGATCCAGTTAAGGCCCGACACACCCCCAATTCCCATTGAGTATTTAAACAGATACAATATAGATGTAATTAGCTGAGAAGTAAATATACAAATTTTCCTATTGGCCAGCATCCAATGTTTGAGGAAAGAGATCGAAGTATTGTCATGTTTAGCATACCAAAATCAAAGAATAATCAACTCAGTGTAGTAAACCTTAAAATAAAAAAATATTTAACAATTTTAATATTTCCTCTTTACACCAGAGGTCATAGACATAGTTTATAGTAGAGAGATCTGCAGAGAGAACTTCAAACTTCTTGCACTAGTTGTTGCAAGGCGCTTCATTTGAATAAACGGGGCGGTATTATTATTATTACTATTATTATTATATTGTTTTGTGCCTGTTTGAAAACACAATCACACATTTTTGGAAGCCTTCTTTGCATCATTTCTCCGGCAGCCTCTGCCCATCCCCTGCTGATTTTCTATTCGACATGGAAGTTTCTCAAGTTCTCCATACTTTGTTCGGTATGGGAAGTCTTCCTGATTTAATCCGAACTGCCCATGGTCCTTTCTTACCTTCCAGAACCATTTCTCGGAAACTTTAGGTTACTCTCGATTGTTTTAAAAATCTGTTTTGTCAGCTTCTTCTCGCCCATTCTAAACAGATGTCTGAAAATTTCAGTCTTTTTTCCTTGACTTTGTCAATTTTCACTTTTATGGTATATTTCTCCTCCTCCTCCTCGTACTGGCCACCCATTATCTTGCGGAGGATTGTCCCGGCATTCATTAGCATACGGACACTGTGCATTGTAGCGCCTTGTGTGCTGCAAAGAGCCGTTGTAGTTTGCACTTCTCTCGCTAATTTTCAGGAGAACGATTTCCTGGCAACACTTTCTATCTTACCATGCTCTGTCTTCAAGTGATGATATTGGTCATATATTTCATTTTGTCAAAGGAAATTTAGAGTCTTAATTTTATTATTATTATTATTATTATTATTATTATTATTTCGTGTATTAATTGCAGTCAAATGTAGTCTCCGTCTCCCCCTATGATGGTGGGTGGCGTACCACGTATTATTTAGGTGGACGTGGGGCTTGAGTGACAGGGATGTCCTGAAGGGTCACACAGGAAAGTGCTACCGCCGGATTTTTTGGGGATATTTGTCCCATAACTAGGGGTTTGTTGTGGATAACTTGTTTCAATATTTATGACAATGCAGTCTTTGATACCATGTTATTTCGTTTGACCGTGTCCATCACTTCGAGGTACGGCTATAATATATAGAGCAGGACTGACTGTTTCTGAAGCGGAGTTTCATCCCAATGGTAGAATGGTTGCTGTGCAATGTGAGGACACCCTTCTTATTAATGTTTATACTCCGTCCGGTACTCAAGGGCATCTAGACAGAGAACGCTTTTTTGAAGATGACATCAGATATTTTGTGCAGGGCCCTATTAGCAACAAAATTTTGGCCGGTGATTTTGACTGTGTGTTAGATCCGCGTGATCAATCTCGACATTTCAATAACTGTCGCAGCCTACAGGGACGACACTTACATGACGTTTGGGAACTGGAACATGCAGGGCCGGATCAGTTTCTATATCACGAGAGATGATAACTAGGCTACACAGTTCTGAGGTTATACCGGTGTCATCATGCTCTCCTCTTTCGTTACTCAAGAACAGTACGACCACCTCTACATGGGCATGGTTACTGGAAACTTTGTGGCATACCGACAACGGAAGTGACAACACCGCAGCCACAGTCTTCGATCGTCAGCACAACCACAAAAGAGATAAGAGGTGCCTCCCCAGCGCGGATTCACGCCAGCTACGGAGAGGAGGCCCTCGGTAAAACACACACAGAGGAAAAGGTAGCGATGGAATCTGGACAAGGCCAATAGGTCCACGACCATAACAGAGGGTGAAAGAGGTTACCAGGGTAGAGCAATTCACTAAAATAACAATTCACTATCACACCTTAAGGACCAAATTTTAATATAAACTAAAAAGAAAAACAAAGGGGTTGGTGGACTAACTAAGACTAGAATACATAATTGACAGAAAACCAAGTACCTATTTATCAAGTAGGTCTTCAAGAAACTACTCAAATACATGACAATTAGCTGAAGGTCCCCAAACACACTGGAAATAACATGGCTTAAAGACCCTTGTTTTAAACCCACACTAGGTTGCAATTTAAAAAAAAAGAAGTTCTTTCAATAATGTAACCTTCCGAGCTCGGTATTAAAATGAAATTTAGAATAATGAGTGCTCTTAAAATTTATAAATAAGGTGCACCATTCCTGGGTACGGCCGTCCCTAAATGTACCTAATTAACAAAATAGTTTTTGTTACATTACTTACAAATATTAAAATACTTCCAAATTGTTTTTAGAAAAAAACAATAAATTGCCAACAGGCCCTACGACCACACATACTCGGTTTCAAAAGATACCTTAATGAACACAGAAGGGCTTTGAGGTAGCAACTATTCGCGTTCCCAAATCAGAATGGCAATGGCCGGAAGTAACATAAGATAGGCTCAAATAAAATTAAGGAAGAGCCCACTTCAAAAGAGAAACAATAAAAGATTGAAAGAAATCAATAATAAGGAAACACAACAACACTGAAATAATTTAAAACTCATCTCGTGAACCATATCATCACACCAACGGCCTAAGATCATAACACAACAACATGCGCCAGCACACCATAAGCATTGTTACCAAACTCTCGTACGCCACGATAACGCAAGCTAATCAATCCGTTATCTAATCAACAAAAGAATGAAGCATTCCACAACAATGCTGTTAACGGTGAACAGTCCCGGAAACCGAAACTACGAATATGAAGCAACGACAATAAGAGATAATAATAATAATAAAAAATTAATAAATATTACTAATTAAAACTTAAGAAAATCAAAGGAAGGCACAGATAAGGAGAAAAATGAACTAGAAGCACGCTTCGGTATTCACCTTGGTACAGAATTATAAACCATTACATTTACAATGAACTATTACGAAGTGATTTCCCTTAAGGTGGTCAGCCTTATGAACAGATCCCTCAATTTGTAAAAAAACCACTTAATTTTCAGTTTTTTACACAGACGTGAAACTTCTTACAACATTCAACTCTTCAAGATAAGTTGCAGGTGATCAAGATCGCGCGCCAACCGTTACCACAACTCTTCCAACAATTTTAAATTACACGGTTCGATTAGTGAATTTCCACGTAATTAAATAGTAGGCATATTGAATGGACACGTTGAATGTCACATTAGAGAATAATTTCCAGCACAGGAATGTTCGCATCTTTAAAAATTTCCAAATATGAAGCCGAATGTCACTCACCGGTGCAATGTAGTAAAAGTTTGGTGTGTCATTCCGACATTTTAAATATCTCAGTACCGGAGCTCCAATGTAGCGATACACTTCAGGCATCCACAGATGAGAGGTAATTCATACTTACCAAGGTGATGACGATGATGCATAAGGTATATCCTTCACATAACTTACTATGGAAAATAGCAGTAATGCCTTGGAAACAGGCACGCACAACAGAAGAAGCGACGAGCACATTGAACACATGTTAAAATACATTTTGGTCCAAATAGTTAAAATTTCCACCCACCACACAAGTTTAACAGATTAAGAAGCACTAAATAATCAGCTAGGGAGGTTCGAATATACACACCGCCCATTTACAGGCCATAACTACAGGAACCAACTCTACCGGTATCTTGGCTGTTGGAGAGTCACTTCACAACAACCCGTTTCATGCGGTCGGCACAAGAGTGCGCTTCATAAACAGTTGAAAGTCGAGCGGCGAAACTCGCCAATACTCAGTTCGTAAATAACAATGTACCACTAACATCCAATAACGAAGTGATTGTCTATAAATTAGTCCAATCAGGTCTTTAATATGCATGACAATTAGCTATTTACGTCCAATTGCTATGTTGTATTTCTTGGCGCCAAGTTAAATGATGATTTCCTTTCTGCTTTTAAATTCAGCACCAGAAATTTTTCGGTGTAGCGGTAATTTTACATAGTCCCCAAATTATACCGCTACAACTTAATGCATCCCTCTTGTACGACCAAGATGTCCAAAATGACTTTCGAACACTAAGGATGAAATTGCGTAGTAAACGATCTAAATACCATTACCATGTGATCTGGTGGACGGATACTGTTAAACCAGAAATGAAACGGTTTTTTTCAAAACATTTCCAAACAACGGGCAAAGGAAAAGAGAAATACCTCGAATTTTTATTATGAAGTTTTATAACAGCTTCAACGACAGCAAGCCAGTGGAGAGAGTGTCCTCAATGAAATGAAATAACTCAAACACACTATCATAAATAACCAAGAGAATCATCTGAAAGGGGCGTTCATCCGTGCAAAATTACCCTCAATATTTGACGAGGAGCGTGCTTCACTGTTTCACATTTTGACTGAAAGACGTAAAGGGAAGAGGAAAGCAATTACTAAACTCCGGGGTGAACATGGTCACATAGAGTCGGATATGAAGGACGTCCTCAAAATTGGTGTAGAGTGCTTCACAACACTATTCCTTGACGACCTACCCATTAATCAGCACTTTTACAGCATCCTACAGCACGGTTTACCAACACTGAATAAAGAAGATGAGTCAAGTTTGATTGCAGATATTATCTCGGAGGAAATACTCTCTGCACTTTCCCAAGCACAGCGTCATCGCTCTCCAGGTCCAGATGGAATAATTTATGAATTCTACAAAATAATGTGGGACATAATAGGGGACGGCCTGTTGCAAGTGTTCCAAGAAATGCTAGAGAAGTCACACATCTTAACGGAAGATTTCACGTCCGGAATTATTATTTTAATTCCCCAAATCACCAGACCTCTGGAAATGGAAAACTTCAGGCCGATCACTTTGCTGAATACAGATCACAAGATCTTCACTAAAATAATAGCATCTCGAATAAAACTGCAGTTGCAACAGATCATCGCACAATGGTAATCGTGTGGGACATCAGGTTAAACTATTATCTCCAATCTGTTAGTGCTGAAAAACATCATTCTGTTACACGACAAAGCCTCATCGAACCTTCCTCCCACGACACTCGTAAGTTTGGACTTCCACAAGGCCTTCGACAGAATAAAACATCCGTATCTATGGTCCACAATGCAAATTTTCGCCTTTCCACCTAAAGGGATTGAGTGAATTAAAGGACTGTATAGAACAGCCACTTCACGAATCATTATAAATGAACATCTAACTGTGAAAATACTTATACGCAAATCAGTTCGTCAAGGATGTCTCCTCTCTATGATTCTGTTCATGGTAGCACTAGAACCATTTCTTCACCGACTAAATCAGTGTATAACTGGCCTGACACTCGGTGCACGGGCGTATGCTGACGACGTGTGTATTATCCTAACGGAACCATCCGACGAAGAGCGAACTCTACATATCATCCACGAATTTCAGGAAGATTCAGGATCGAACGTAAAAAAGAAAAAGTCTGGAATGCTGCTTCTTGGCCGACATCAATCACCTGCGCCTAATCGATCACTGCCCATTGCAACTAAGTTGAAGATCTTAGGAATTGTTTTCCAACAAAATTTTAAAGATATGCTGACCGAGAAATGGACGTCGATAATTAATGCGAAGATATTAAAGAAGGTGTTAGTCGCTTAGCAACCTGCTAAGTACAGAATGTATTCTGCGGGTTAAGGTAAATTTTCTCCTGTAATTATAGTAGGGATAATTTTATGATTTAATTTTACGATTACTTAAAGTTGGTTGAACTTTCCAGAGAGAATAAAATAAAACGTAAGTAAATCGATCCAGTAGAACGGACAGACGGATTTGCCAAAGCTGTTTTTAGTAAACTCTTTTATTATATAGCTTACTAGCTGATGTACCAGTGCTTCGCTACGGAATTCTACCTTGTACAGAATTCTAGGTTAGGTAGTGTACACGTTGTGAGTAAGATTGTATGAACTTTCATAGCTCTTAACATTACCCTAGAAACGCGATGGGGAATTCATCAAACATCTTTTCTTATATGAAGACTGACTTAGGGAATTTTCACTGTAATGGTAGACCCGGTTGCATACCACCAGTCACAATCAGGTTGAGGAGCTTTCATTATAATGGTAGACACACTCTCCACCTGCCTTTTTACACCCTCAGCAAGACTGTCTTAGTGGTTTTCCCAACTGAAAGGAACATACATTACAATGACGTCAGTAGGAATGGCGCGATTAAAAGAAATGCTTTCATATGAAATACTCGATCAAATGAAAGACCACACATTTTATCACTTTCAACGAACAGGACTACACTGCCGATCTAACAGTCCAAAGTTCCAGAATGACCAAGCCGCAGACAGCCGTGATCCGTGAACACTCTTCGTCTTTTTTTTCGGCGGGGAGAGGGTCGAATAGTGGCGACTCCCAGGGAGAAAACTATGTTCTTTTACTAATCTGTTTCCTAGGAGTACCCGATGAGTCGGAAAATATCAATTCACTACACTGGTGGCGGAAAATCTATCTGATGTGGAGACAAATTTTTCCTCTTACCCAGAGGAGAAACCCACTCTTCACTGCTAATTTGGAATAAAATGAATGTAGAATTTAATAAAAGTGAAGAGGAAAAAGCTTTTCATAAGAAACTGCTCTCTTCAGGGTTCAATTTTGAGTTATGTAGTGAATTGTCGTGCTATAATTTGGAATAGGCCTAAATTGTTATTCTAGACCGGGGTCTCTCAGGGTGCATGCGCCTGATGCATGCACTGTGCACGGTGCAAAAGACGACTTCGCTTGGTTGACCAGAGTGCAATAGCGCTTTGGAGCAATAGCGCTGTCTCTCTCTGTCCCCACCCCTGTCTCTCTCGCTCCCCCTGTCGTCCTTTTCCTCAGTTGCTCCGTAGCCCTCCAAATCCGAGGTGAGTTGAGCCGAGTTGAGCCGAGCTTAGCCGAGTAGCCCAGAGACGAAGCGTTGGTCCGAGCCGAGCCGAGCGGGACCGATGCACTGTGCACAGGAACTCTGCACCGATGTTTGCACGCGTGATATTTTGGGCGTTTGAGAGGCCCTGTTCTAGACCATGCCATACTACTACTACTACTCTCCTAAGTGAGCCTCTGCCTTAAGTATGCCCACTGCTCATTCAAAACAGCGCATCAGAGCAGAAATCGAATAGCTGGAATACTATGAAGAACCATTGTGTTACGTACCAGCTGTATAACGAAATGTATGAACTGGAGGAATGGCATGCTAAAGAAGAAAGTGTTCTAACTCCCCGGCTATTTCCCGCCAAAATTCAGTCAGGCTATTATACTTGGTACGCAGCAATAATACCATCTGTCGGAGTTGAGAGGCAGCATAAGAGAAAAAGAACATCACAACAAACAATGGTCAATGTAATGTTATTGTTGATGAATGTTATGCGCTTTCGCTATTGTAGGCCTTCACATTTAGTTTCCTTCCGACTCTGAAATACCACTCTTATCATAGTCGGTACGTTAAAACTGAATAAAACATAAATGATCGGAAATTGTATTCTCTATAACTTTTGTTGTGTAGTACTTTTTGATGGGACCAATAACATAGATATTTAAAAATTACATTCTAGGCGCCTTCGCCTAAACTACAAATTCATCCGGGTAAATAAAATTATTTAGAGCTTAGACTGTAGTTTCTTATTCCCCGACTGTATATACCGAATTTCATTAAATTCTGTTAACCCATTTTCTCGTGGCTCGGCGTTGATATGGACTTAGCAACAAAAATCCAAATTCATGAATATTTGTGTTATCATAGCCGGTACGGCAAAAATGTATAAGACGTAAATGGTCGGAAATTTAATTCTATATAACTTTGGTTATGTAGTGTTTATCCATACGACCACTAATAATATGAATATTTGAGAATTAAATTTTAGGCTTTCCACTAAACTACCATTTTACTCAGCGTGAATAAAATAATTTATATCCTAGATTGTGGTGGCTCCTTATTGGACATTGCATACCAATTTTCAGTGAGGTAGGAGCACTATGAATGTAAATATGTAAGAACTAGCTGATGTACCCGTGCTTCGCTACGGAATTCTAAATTTTATACAGAATTCTAGGTTGGGTAGTGGTTCGATAGAAGGCAGTTCGGTTTTAGGAAAGGTTATTCCACTGAAGCTCAACTTGTAGGATTCCAGCAAGATATAGCAGATATCTTGGATTCTGGAGGTCAAATGGACTGTATCGCGATTGATCTGTCTAAAGCATTTGATAGGGTGGATCATGGGAGACTACTGGCAAAAATGAGTGCAATTGGACTAGACAAAAGAGTGACTGAATGGATTGCTATATTTCTAGAAAATAGATCTCAGAGAATTAGAGTAGGTGAAGCTTTATCTGACCCTGTAATAATTAAGAGGGGAATTCCTCAAGGCAGTATTATCGGACCTTTGTTTCCTTATATATAAAATGATATGAGTAAAGGAGTGGAATCGGAGGTAAGGCTTTTTGCGGATGATGTTATTCTCTATAGAGTGATAAATAAGTTACAAGATTGTGAGCAACTGCAACGTGACCTCGAAAATGTTGTGAGATGGACAGCAGGCAATGGTATGTTGATAAACGGGGTTAAAAGTCAGGTTGTGAGTTTCACAAATAGGACAAGTCCTCTCAGTTTTAATTACTGCGTTGATAGGGTGAAAGTTCCTTTTGGGGATCATTGTAAGTATCTAGGTGTTAATATAAGGAAAGATCTTCATTGGGGTAATCACATAAATGGGATTGTAAATAAAGGGTACAGATCTCTGCACATGGTTATGAGGGTGTTTAGGGGTTGTAGTAATGATGTAAAGGAGAGGGCATATAAGTCTCTGGTAAGATCCCAACTAGAGTATGGTTCCAGTTTATGGGACCCTCACCAGGATTACCTGATTCAAGAACTGGAAAAAATCCAAAGAAAAGCAGCTCGATTTGTTCTGGGTGATTTCCGACAAAAGAGTAGCGTTACAAAGATGTTGCAATGTTTGGGTTGGGAAGAATTGAGAGAAAGAAGAAGAGCTGCTCGACTAAGTGGTATGTTCCGAGCTGTCAGCGGAGAGATGGCGTGGAATGACATTAGTAGACGAATAAGTTTGAATGGCGTTTATAAAAGTAGGAAACATCACAATATGAAGATAAAGTTGGAGTTCAAGAGGACAAACTGGGGCAAATATTCATTTATAGGAAGGGGAGTTAGGGATTGGAATAACTTACCAAGGGAGACGTTCAATAAATTTCCAATTTCTTTGAAATCATTTAGGAAAAGGCTAGGAAAGCAACAGATAGGGAATCTGCCACCTGGGCGACTGCCCTAAATGCACATCAATAGTGATTGATTGATTGATTGATTGATTGATTGATTGATTGATTGATTGATTGATTGATTGATTGATTGATTGATTGATTGATTGAAACGTTGTGAGCAAGATTGTATTAAGTTGCATAGCTCTTAACGTTGCCCTAGAAGCACGACGGGCAAGTCACTAACGTCCTTTCTCATATGAAGACTGGGTTAGGGAATTTTCATAGTAATGGTAGGCCAGCTTGCCTACCGTCAGTCACAGTCAGGTTGGGGAGTTTTCATTTTAATGGCAGACACCCACTCTCCGCCTGCCTTTATAGATCCTCAGAAAGACTCTCTTAGTGGTTTTCCCAACTGCAATGAACATGGGTCATTACAATGACATCAGTAGGAATGGTGCGATTAAAAGCAATGCCTTCGTATGAAATACTCGATCAAATGGAAAACCACACATTTTCTCACTTTTAACGAACAGTACTATGCTGCCGAACTAACAGTCCAAAGCTACAGAGCTGGAATGACCAAAACGCAGACATCCGTGAACAATCTTCGTCCTTTTTTTCGGCGGGGTGGAGGAGGTTTCAAATAGTGGATAGTCCCGGGGCAAAAACTATGCCCGTTTACTTATCTGTTTCCTGGGAGTACCCGACGAGTCGGAAATTTCAATTCGTTACACTGGCGGGGGAAAGAACTATCTGACATGGAAGCAATTTTTCCTCCAAGCAAGAGAAGAAATCACATCCTCGCTGCTAAATTAGAATAAAATTAATGTGGATTTAATGAAAGTGAAGAGGAAGAAGCTTCTCTTAAGAAACGGCTCTTTTTAGGGTTGAACTTTGAGTTATTTAGTGAATTGTGGTACCATAATTTGGAATAGGGCTAAATTGTAATTCCAGACCAGTTCATACTACTACTCCTACTACCACTAACTGAGCCTCTTACTTAAGTGCGCACACTGCTCATTCAAAACAGCGCGTAGGAGTAGGTATCGAATAGCTGGCATACTGTGATGAACCAGTGTGTTACGTACCAGCAATATCAGAAAATGTATGAACCAGATGATAGGCATGCTAAAGAAGAAAGTTATCTAACTCCTCAGTTATTTCCCGCCAATATTCAGTTAGGCCAAGACCGACTACAATATATCAGACCTTAATGTTACTGTCGATTGGGAGGAAAATGGCGACTTCGTGGGCGAGTGTTTGAGACATGCGGTTGGTTCATATCTGTGTTTACATTCTGTTAAAGAGTGTTATTTTGATCGAGTTATTGAAGTATAAAGTATATGTTTGGTAAAATAGTAATCTATAACGGTTTATCAGTATGTTAGAAGTTTATATGATGGTATTTTTAATGTATAATAGTGTTTATATTGCCGTGCTGTAACATAACACAAAATGGGTCGTTCCTGCTGCGTTCGTGGTTGTAGATCTAAGTATACCGTTGCTGAAGCTTTAAAATTCCCTGAAGATAGATCTGTACTGGAGAAATGGATAAGGATATTCACCGGGAAAATTTGGAAGTCAAAGACCAAACTATCATAGGCTATGTGTGTAACCAAAATTTGTGGTTAGGGAAGATCTCTTTCCAACCGATAATGGAGAGCCTATTCGTTTTCTTATTCAGTCGGAGTAATTTCATGTAAGTCGACGATAAATATTAGTTTCTATGTAGAATATAAGTGTGTGAGTGTATTTATATGGGTCAGTGGTCACTAGGATCTGTAATTATGCGCAGTCATGTGAGTATGGCGGCCTCTAGATCAATATATGTGTATAAACTCATATATGTGTTATAAACTCCTTGAACTTTGTTAGGATTTCGAAGACTTTTATATATTGATGTCTGTGCTTCTAATATTATCTTTATTCTCTCTGATTATTATTCATGTTTTTACCTTCGTCTCCACGATAGTTGGAGTGTTAATTAAACACATTAATACACCATCCCTGTTCTATTATTCAAGTACATAATCATCATCAATAACCACATTGGTGACCCCGGCGTGATATTAAAATAGGGCGCGGAACACATTTTGTGGTTAGTCAAGTGTGAAAATGACCGATGCCAGCAACGAAACAAATCCACCGCCAACAACAGTATGGAACGAAGCGGGTATTGCTCGCATTTCAGTGAAGATTCCACCCATCTGGAAGAAAAACATAAAGGTATGGTTTCTTCAAGTTGAAACACAGTTTACTATGTTGGGTATCACTAACGAAACCACGAAATTTAATCATGTTATTGCGTCATTAGAAGCAGATATTGTGGAATTAATTTCCGACTTTTTATCTCGACCACTATCTACCACTCCGTTCACAGAGCTTAAAGCAAGACTAATTCAGGAATTTGAAGAGTCAGAGAATAGGAAAGTGACGAAATTATTGACAGAATTAGAATTAGGTGATAAGAAGCCAACTCAGCTCTTGCGTGGGATGCGAACTTTAGCCGGTACGCAAGTCAAGGACGATTTCTTGAAAACCATATTTATGCAGCGGCTTCCTGTTACCGCACGTTCCATATTAGCTACGAGTAAAGATAATCTGGACACCATAGCCACTATGGCTGACAAAATTGTTGAAATTTCACAACCGGGGTTAAATGTTTCTGCTCAAACCGCGCAGGCACCATCCACCATTGCAGTCAATAAAATAGATAAATGATGTCAGTAACGATCGTATCTCAAGACTAGAAATGCAGATCGCTGAATTAACACTGAAAATCAATGAATTGAAAACGTTGTCACGTTCTTCAAGAAGTAGCTTACGATCATCTCGTTCCTCACCAAGAAGGTCACGAGACAGGTCCCGATCAGCCCACTCTTTTAATCCTAATGGAGCACTATGTTGGTATCGTTTTAAATATCGCAGCAGGGCAAAGAAATGTCAGGGCCCATGCTCATATCCACCACCTTCCGCTCAGAATTCTATCATGCAGTCAAACTAAAACGCTCCACACTAGCGGCGGCAGGTGATCGGAGTCATTTTTCACGCCGCCTATTTCTCACAGACAGAAGTAGCGGAAGTCGTTTCCTGGTCGATACCGGAGCTGACATTTCTGTGATTCCGCCTTCGGATAGTGATCGCCCCAAAAAACAGATCGTAAACTTTATGCAGCAAACGGCACTGGTATTAATACTTATGGAGAGCGTCTACTAGTACTCAGTTTGGGTTTACGGCGCAATTTCGCATGGAAATTCGTAATTGCAGATGTGCAATCACCGATTATTGGAGCCGACTTCATTCACCATTACAACCTTATCGTAGATCAAAAGAACAGGTGTCCCATTGACCCATTAACATCAGCAGAGACACCTGGCACATTGATTAAAGTCTCGGGCATAGAAACAGTTTATGTAATGCCACCAGATCAAAAACATGCTGACATTCTAAAGAAATTTCCCAATTTGCTCCATGAAAACGTTCATTTTGACATACCAGATACCTCTGTTTATCATACCATTGTCACAGAAGGACATCCTGTAGCAGCAAAGGCACGACGACTACCACCAGATAAACTCAAAGCAGCTAAAGCAGAGTTCCAACAAATGATCGATATGAAAATCTGCCAGCCGTCAAAGAGCGCCTGGGCAAGTCCTCTCCACTTAGTTCCCAAGAAAGACGGATCCTGGAGACCTTGCGGATACTACCGTGCTCTCAATAACATCACCAAGCCTGACAGATATCCCATTCCTAACCTTCAAGATTTTAACAGCCAACTACATTGAAAACGAATATTTTCAAAAATAGATCTGATCAGAGCTTATCATCACATCCCTGTACATCCAGACGATGTACCTAAGACAGCAGTGATAACTCCATTTAGTTTGTTCGAATTTTTGCGTACTCCATTTGGACTCCGTAATGCGGCTCAAACTTTTCAAAGATATATCGACAGTATACTCAGAGACCTCGATTTCGTGTACTGTTATATAGATGACATCCTAGTGGCATCACAAGATGAAGAAGAGCACAAGAAGCATCTTCAAATGCTTTTCGAACGCCTCAGTAGTTCAACATCAGAATCGATCTGAACAAATGCATTTTCAGTTCAACAGAAGTACCTTTCCTGGGATATGTGATATCTGCAGAAGGAATCAGACCACTACCAGAGCGAGTGCAAACCATTGTTGACTATCCGCTACCCACAACAGTAAAAGTACTGCGCCGGTTTCTTGGCCTCATTAATTTTTACCGAAGAGCACTGCCAAATTCAGCCAGTAAACAAGCAGAGCTTTTGAACCTTCTCCACGGGACTAAGAAAAATGACAACAGAAAAATTAATTGGACAGAAAACCTTCGACAAGCCTTTAATGACCTAAAAGATAGCTTGGCTGATTCAGCACTTCTAGCTCATCCATCTTCAAATTTACCACTAATTTTAATGGTAGATGCCTCAGATTATGCTATTGGTACATCACTGCAACAAATCAAAGACAATAATCTGCAACCATTAGCATTCTTCTCCAAGAAACGGACAAATGCAGAGAGGAATTACTCAACCTACGACAGAGAACTCCTCGCTGCCTACTCAGCTGTGAAGCACTTTCAGTACATGCTTGAAGGACGTGATTTTCCGATTTACACCGACCACAAGCCACTCACCTTCATGTTCAAGCAACGTTCAGACAAAGCTTCTCCACGTCAGATACGACACATTAGTTTCATCGGACAGTTCACCACAGACATACGTTACACTACTGGAAAGGAGAACATCGCAGCTGATGTTTGTTCACGAATTGCTTCAATCACTATACCTCCAACTGTTACGATGGAAGAAATAGCAGAAAGCCAACAATGTGACGAAGAACTTCCACACATTAAGAATACGTCACTTGCACTTCGAACAATAATGTTGCCCAATGGTAAAGAACTCGTTTGCGACATGACTGAAGATATGATTCGCCCATATGTACCTCAACAACTACGACAGGCAATTTTCAACTCGCTACACAATCTAGCTCACCCTGGTATTCAAGCAACCATTAATTTAGTAAAAAAGCACTTCATTTGGCCATCACTAAAAAAGGACGTAAAGACCTGGACATCAGCATGTATTCCTTGCCAACGAAGTAATGTCTGGAGACACACCAACAGTGCAGTGGGACAGTATCCTCCAACGGCAGCAAGATTCAGTCACATTAACGTGGACATAGTTGGACCCTTGCCTCCATCACAAGGATATCGCTATTTACTAACAATTATCGATCGTTTCTCCCGATGGCCAGAAGCAGTTCCATTAGCTGACATCACAGCAGAAGCAGTTTCATTCGCCATAGTCTCAACATGGATATCTCGTTTTGGCGTGCCTCATATCATAACTACTGACCGCGGAAGGCAGTTTGAATGTCAACTTTTCAAATGCCTTACAAGCACACTGGGCATCGTCCACATTAAAACGACAGCACATCATCCGGCAGCAAATGGAAAAATTGAACGCTGGCACCGTCAATTAAAATCTGCTTTGAAGGCACAGATGTCTGATGATTGGGTTTCGAAGCTTCCCTTGGTCTTGTTAGGACTTCGTTCCTACATAATTCCGCAAGTCAACACCTCGCCAGTGGAAATGACTTACGGCTCAACAATTAGGCTACCAGGAGTATTTCTCAACGAACAGAAACTAGTAACTGACATCCCAACCTTTGTTTTCAAATTGAAGGAACAGTTGAGGAACCTAAGACCAGTCCCAACAGAACATCACGACCGCAAAAAGATCTTCATTCACCCACGGCTGATGACGAGCAAGTTCGTTTTCGTTCGACACGATGCGGTCAGAACACCTCTTAAATCACCATATGACGGGCCATATCCAGTCCTGTCTCGCAGTGACAAACACTTCGAGGTGGAGATGCCAACAGGGAAACAAACTATTAGCATTGACAGATTGAAACCTGCCTTCCTTCTGGCAGACCAATCATCGGACAACAAGGAAGACATATCTGGAGAAACCACTGTGGACATTCCGTCGAGTTCCATTCCAAAGACTGTCAACCTTCAGAAGAAGACAGGCAGCACTCAACCCAACACACCCGCACCATGGATTGCCAGAGCAGGTCGAAGGGTCACCTTTCCTCAAATACATGGACGCTGTCACTGCGGAGGGAGTGTGTGGCGGCCTCTAGTATCAATCTATGTGTATAAACTCATATATGTGTTATAAACTCCTTGAACTTTGTTAGGGTTTCGAAGACATTTATATATTGATGTTCTGTGCTTCTAATATTTTCTTTATTCTCTATGATCATTATTCATGTTTTTACCTTCGTCCCCACGATAGTTGGAGTGTTAATTAAACACATTAATACACCATCCCTGTTCTATTATGCAAGTACATAATCATCATCAATAACCACATGAGAATATGTTTGTTTTGATCGTGTTGTGAACCGGATTTAAATCGAACTATGGCAGTGCCTCTCATACATCTATTCTTAAGTTCGCTAAGGAATGAAACATTAAGAGAGAAGTGGATTAGGAACATACATCGCGAATATTTCTACAAAACAGTAGTGTGCATATATCATCTGACAGTAAGTCTGAGATTAGGGAAAACTACTTTTTCTAATTCTAAATGGTGGACATATTCGTATTCCTCGAAAAAACAATTCATTTAAATAGATGATAATTGATATGGTGATGTTCCTTCAGTGTCTATGTGCTTCAAAGTGTCGTGTGATTTAGATGCAATTGTCTTTTGAAAGAAGCTGTGCTTGCCTGCGGGAACATTTGGCTAGATCTTGGTGTAGGCCTATAACAAAACTTATAGTGTGACGGAGCAATCTGTACACTGTTACACAGAAGAAATAGTGACTTACAGGGATGGTGGTAGTGGTGATTATTGTTTTAAGAAGTACAACTAGGCAACAATCCTCTATATAACACTAATCAGAGAGAAAGAATGGAAGGGGTCTGACACTACGAAAATGAAGGTATCGGCTGAAGGAAGACAAGGGCCACGAAGGGCATGAAAATGAAAGACTCCCTAGGCCTTCATACGCAATACCGTCGGGGTCTGAAAAGAACAATTGTTGACCAAGGGAGGTCGGATAGGATAGATGAAAGTGAGGAGCCTGGCACAAGTAAGTGGAAGCAATGCCAGGACTCAGCTAAGGGCCCCGTGGTCGCTCCAAAGTTCCGAGCCCATGTGGCCCCTTTTATTCGCCTCTTACGACAGGCAGGGGATACAGTGGGTGTTATTCTACCGCCCCCATCCACAAGGGGGATTTGCAGGGATTAGCTTTGTTTGTTACTCAGGGGTTTTACTGTACCAATACCTTCCGATTCATGCTGTGGATATCTGCTATCAAGCAGTCTACACCAAATTGTAGCTCGTCCATGTAGGCTAAAGACATCATTGTTTAGAGTCAATAGAGTAGTTTTACTCATGTTCTTCAATGGGGAAAATTCTATTATATATTTAGTGTTTGAACGCTTCATTTCTAAGTTTACCATCATGGTTGGAAGTGCTACTATATCATATGTCAACATACGATTTAAGAGTTTCCAGTAAGGAAGGCTGAACATCACCGGGGCTGTTCATTGGGCTGGCATAATCATTTCGGGTGTACTTCATTTTCATCGAGTGCTGAACATTAGAAATTGTCCACCACTTCGAAACTAAGGCAACACGTTATGTTTCATAGTTCTTATGAGAGTGAATAAATTGAGGAATTTCGAACCTAAAATTATTTTTAAACACTCAAAATGATTTAAAGATAAAAATTTCATTGTTCCGTATTGAAATTATTAACATTAAAAATTAAATAATTGAAGTTCAACCAATTCAATACATAAAAGAAAGAAATGTAGTAATTACATTCTTATTTAAATGGGACCGGTTTCGACCCTAGTCCAGGTCATCGTCAGCCGTAAAAACAAGTAGGCGAAATCACACAATATTTATGAATATTGGAGAAATGGGTCAGTTTTCTAGTGATGCGTGTACAGACAGACAGACAGACAGACAGACAGACAGACAGACAGACAGACAGACAGACAGACAGACAGACAGACAGACAGACAGACAGACAGACAGACAGACAGACAGACAGACATTACGGAAAAGTAAAAATTGCATTTTTGTTCACTGTGGACATGACCGATACAGAAATACCATTCTTTTCAAATTCTGAGCAATGTACAGGCAAAACACTTATTTTATATATATAGATTATTGTTGTTGTTATTATTAGTAGCCTCCAATGACAGGCATTCTATCACTAATTTCCGATCATCCTCGTAAGCTTGAGTGACAGGCTCCACGCTCCATAACGCACACATCAATACGGTTATATTTATTCAGATCCGCCAAGCTCTCGCCTGAATACACCGCGAAATTGAATTTCCTTGTCCAGCCTGCGTTTTGCCTTAGGTGTGCTCTGTGGGGAATATTGCCTTGTACTCAATAACCCTGTTCTCCACCGTCTCACATTTGTATTTTCATCAAACTAATCCCAGCCAATAAAGTCACAACTACTTTCCTCCTGTTACGTTACTTTTACAAGATTCCTCAATTTTGTACCTTCTTCTTCTTTTCAAAATTCTTGCAGTCGGCAATTAATGTGTATTTTGTCCAGAGTTACGGCCGGATGCCCTTCTTGACGTCAACTGTACGCACAGGAAGGAAATAACTGGACGCAGTTAAAATCCCCGAACCATCCAAGAAACGAACCAGGACCTCATGTACCCAAAGGTCAAAATTACTAAGGGAGCAATCTGATTCTTCAATTGTGTATAAGTCCCGCCGTGTGTGGAAGTGTGCCTGTGCCTTACCCGAAAGTTCCGCGTTAATTCTGGACTGAGAGCAGGAGCTCAGAGACAAGAGAGACAGAGAAGCTGGTCTTAATGACTGAGAATGCTATCAAGTTCATCGCAAGGAGTATGTTCGGTCAGCAGTCGCCTTGGCAATCCAAGACGCTAATGAGCTTTTGTTGAACGCTATGCCCCGCAAGAAATGGACCTGAGTTCATCACTGTCGGAATACTGCAAACTATAACATCAATAATTAAAATTTCAGGATCAAATTAATCCTGCCAGTATAAATACTGAAAATAATGGTGACCAGTCCGTTAATTAATAATGCCCTTATACCGAATTCATTAAATCCAGAAGTCTCAAAGCAGATATAAAGGGAAAAAATCCACTTTACCTACAGCTTCGAAGTGGATTTTTACTCTTGTTCACATGCAAAGTGTAAGTGGTGGGATATTGGTCCTCTTCTGCTTTTGATTTGTTTCTCGATGTTGCGTTTCATCGTAAAATAACCAAAGATCAACGTATTTTTGTGTTATCGCAATAGAGACTCCTTGTGATTGGGGGCTGTAGAGTACCCTCTGCCTGTTGTAAGAGGTGACTAAAAGGGGCACCAGGGGCTCTTAACTTAGGAGCGTGGGCTCGGGACCACGGGGCCCTTAGCTGAGTCCTCGCATTGCTTTCAATTACTTGTGCTAAGCTCTTCGACCTCCCTTGGTAAACTCTTGTTCTTTCCCGACCCCGACGGTATTAGGTTTGGGAATCCTGGGAAGTCTTTTATTTTCACGCTCTTTGTGGATCTTGTCCTTCTTTGGCCGATTCCTTACTTTTTAGAAGTGTCGGATCTCTTCCATTTCTTCCTCTGATAGTGGGATGGTTGCCAACTTACACTTCCTCTTAAAACAATAATCACCACCAGCACTTCTCTCAACAGATATTTCCTGGTCGTCCTTCAGTGTTATATCAAGCAAAGAGAAATTTTACAAATTATTTGAGGGAAGAGGAAATGTGCCTTTGCACGTGTCTAACGATAATGTTCATCCCAACCCTGCACACAGAAACATTATAAAAATACACTTTTGTTTTCATGTATACAGTATGTGACAGTTTAAAGACTGACTTCAAGCAAGGAAGACAATACAGTTTGAGAAGTGGTACAATCAATATCATATGAGAAATTTCTTTCTCAGTCTTTTCACTTTCTCAGGATGTGTAAGCCAAATGGTGTTGAGGCTAACAGCATTCTGTGAAGAGAAGTGAGTAATTTATTCAGATCAGCTTTCTTCTGCGAAACAGAACGTTGGGTGGACTAAGGTGGAAACCGGCTTGAAAATAGCGGAGTGATTAGTAACAATGATAGGAGGGTGCTCGTAACGAAGAGGGGAATGAACTCTGTGCATGAAGATGTTCTGACGAATTGACAGAGAAGTGAAGCGAATGGAACACGACAGTTTGTTGAAGAGAATAATTGGATGCCGTTATGCATCACTAGACCAAGCGCCAAAAGTTGGTTGCGAGATAATCGCGTTTAAATTTGGTTCTATGTGTAAATTCGGGCGAACATAATTTTACTAAATATGGTATTACTGGTGTTGTAGGATAATAGATTGTACCTTCTCACCAAATTTCAACATTTTTATAATCGCACTACATAGATTTTCTTCAAGAAATGGCGCTTAGTCTACTGATGCAATTTAAGGTTTTTCTCAAGTGCGAATAATGTATCACGATGCTACACCAATAACACCTAAATGTTGAATATTTACTGAGTAAAACTTCAAAAAAATACAACGTGGCGGCAGCCATGATTAAAAACTGAATCTCCTACTGTCTGAAAAGGCCCGCTAAGTGCTTGATCCACCACGAGCCGCGCCACAACTCCGGTACATTATTCAAGTTTTAGATGGAGAAATTCTAGAAGGGAAGCTATTCTCTAAAGTCGTTGCTATAACGACTTACTGATTTTAGGAATTTCAACTTATTTGAGTCAAATACAAATGGTAAGACATGAGCCATTCTAGTCTATACAATTTTTAATGGATTTTCCTTCACGATAGGCCTATTATATTCTGAGAGTACAGTATTGACGTGATATTTTTAAGCCTATGGGTAAGTTTTATTCTGCTTGAGACAGAAAATGTGATTAAAGATATTTTCTACCATAAATACACACAAATCACTGGACAGGTAATAAGATTGTTGCTCTCAGTTCATTCAATCTCGAAATCAGGATCTCCATTAAATTCATCTACGTCATCCACGATCTGAGCATCTGCTTGAAGATTCTGGTAAAATTGTTTGGCATCTGTAGGTATTAGGTGCATCAGCGAACCAAAGTCTCTTAGTTTGGCTTCAGAGATAGGGTTTCCTTTTGGCCACAGAGGTATTAATGCCTGGTGAAATGGAACTCTACTTTCCCGTGGTCGTCCCTGTCTTGACTTATTTAGATTTACTTCCTGAGATTCACCATCAAATTCTAGAGAATGATTCTCAGACGCAACCTTCTTAGCAAGCTGCATTAGTAACATTGTCCTTCTCCTTACTTTTGGAAGTACTTGATACATCGCTGAATTTCGTCACTTGATAAACCACTCAATGTATCAGCACGTAAAAATGTCAGCACTATCGAAACCGCGGGCTCCCACGCTGTCATCCGCGCGCAATGTGAGGAATGTGGCGCTTGATCCAATGATGCAGACTGGAAAGTCGCATAGTCTACTGATGCAATTTACGTTTTTACTGATTTCCGCTTTGTCGCTTAGGTTTTCTGTTTACTAACAACTAACGGCCTCTTGTAATGCAGTGGGGAATTTTTTATAAATAGTTCAAGCCTTCCTCTACAAGATGGCGTTAAAATCTCAATTTTCATCAAATGGCGCTTAGTCTACTGATGCATAACGGCATCCAATTGACAGTAGGAAGACTGTTGTAGTAAACGAGGCCAGCTAATTCACAGGGTGTTGCACACCTCTGACAGCGCAGTATTTCTACTCGAGCTACACCCCCGTGAGGCTTGTGGTTCCTTCTCAGCCCCACTTAACCTCCCGGCAGACGCCTCGCACGTGGAATGCAACATTCACAGAATAACTCGTAGAGTGGGTGTGAGATGTCCGATAGCGAAGGTCCGATTCTTGAAGGGCGGAAAATAATACTCGGATATCCCCTGATGATTGCGTGTAAAATATTTCTGTGGACAAATTTTATTTTTACCGGACAAAATTAATGAAAAAACACCACAAGCTTCCCAACAGACACGTTTTTCTGCCAACTGGCATAGCTCAGGCCTACTGGACCGATTTGCTGGTGAGTCACGAAACACTGATAGGTCCCTAAGTTCATGAAATGACCACTCCAATAAGGCTTACCGTAATGCGGAATACATTCTGTTGCTACGCGACGAACACTTTCTGATCTGTGCTTGTCATTGTCATTGAATGCAACCATGTTTGATTACTGCCTGTCCTCTGATCACGGAACATTAGTATTCTCTGTGGGGTACTTTTTGATTTTCTAACTTTTTCAGGCTTAAAAATGTATTCAACAAATGACAGAGGGTTCTTAATACCTGCTGCTAAGAGAAAAAAGTGTTTGCGCACAAACGAGAACTTTTCAGAACAGGCTTAGTGACTTTTAGGACTTTCCGGGATGTGAAGTGGACAACTGGTGCAAAGTGGTCGACACAGCGAGCTAAAGAAAACCTACTAGATCAAGAGAAAAGTGAGTAAATGCCAGAATGTATAATAAAACTTGTCGTTGTCCTTAGCCGATTAGCGATTAAACATTATTAACTAGCTGATGTACCAGTGCTTCGCTACGGAATTCTGCACTGTATACAGAATTCTAGGTTAGGTAGTGTACACGTTGTGAGCAAGATTGTATTAAATTGTATAGCTCTTAACGCTACCCGAGAAACGCGACGGGAGGACACCAAACATCTTTTCTCATATGAAGACTGAGGGAATTTTCACTGTAATGGTAGACCCAATTTCATACCATCAGTCACAATCAGGTTGGGATGTTTTCATTATAATGCCTTTTTACATCCTCAGAAAGACTGTCTTAGTGGTTTTCCCAACTGAAATGAACATACAATGACGTCAATAGGAATGGCGCGATTAAAAGCAATGATATCATATAAAATACTCGATCGAATGAAACACCACACATTTTCTCACTTTTAACGAACAGGACTACGCTGCCTATCTAACAGTTCAGAGTTCCAGAATGACCAAGCCGCAGACAGCCGTGATCCGTGAACACTCTTCTGCTTTGTTCGGCCGGGAGATGGACGAATAGTGGAAAATCCCAGGGCAAAAACTATGCCCATTACTATTCTGTTTCCTAGGAGTACCCGATGAGTCGGAAAATATCAATTCACTACACTGGCGGCGGAAAAATCTATCTGACTTCAAGGGAAATTTTTCCACCAAGCCAGAAAAGAAACCCCATCTTCACTGCTAGTTTGGAATAAATTGAATATAGAATTTAATAAAACTGAAGAGAAATAATCTTTTCTTAAGAAACGACTATTTTCAGAGTTGAATTCTGAGTTATTTAGTGAATATTGTGGTGCTATAATTTGGAAAAGGCCTAAATTGTTATTCCAGACCAGGCCATACTACTACTACTACTGCTCGTTCAAAACAGCGCGTCAGAGTAGGGATCGAATAGTGAAATACTATGATGATCCAGTGTGTTACGAACCAGCAGTATCAGAAAATGTATGAAACAGAGGAATGCTATTTGCTTTACATCGCACCGACACAGATATGTCTTATGGCGACGATGGGATAGGAAAGGCCGAGGAATTGAAAAGAAGCGGCCGTGGCCTTGATTAAGGTACAGCCCCGGCATTTGCCTGGTGTGAAAATGGAAAACCACGGAAAACCATCTTCAGGGCTGCCGACAGTGGGATTCGAACCCACTATCTCCCGATTACTGGATACTGGCCGCACTTAAGCGACTGCAGCTATCGAGCTCAGTAATAGAGGAATGGCATTCTAAAGAAGAAAGTTTTCTAACTCCCCGGATATTTCCCGCCAGTATTCAGTCAGGCTGTTATACTCGTAACGCAGCAGTAATCCCATCTGTCGGAGTTGAGAGGCAGCATAAGAGACAAAGAACATCACAATAAACAGTGGTCAATGTAATGTTATTGTTGATCAATGTTATGCACTTTCGATATTATAGGCCTTCACATTTCGTTTTCTTCCGACTCATTACCAGTCTCAACATAGTCGGTACGGTAAAACTGAATAAAAGATAAATGATCAGAAATTGTATTCTCTATAACTCTTTTATATAGTACTTTTCGATAGAACCAATAACATTGGTATTTATTAATTACATTTTAGGCATCTTCCCGTAAACTACGATTTCATCCAGGATGAATAAAATTGTTTACAGGTTAGACTGTAATTTCTTATTCCCCAACTCTATATACCGATTTTCATTAAATTCTGTTAATTCATTTCTTGTGGCTCGGGGTTGATATAGACTTAGCAACAAAAATACAAATTCATGAATATCTGTGTTATCATAGGTGGTATGGTAAAAATGTATAAGACATAAATGGCCGGAAATTTAATTCTCTATAGCTTTGGATATGGAGTATTTGTCGATACGACAACTAATAATATAAATATTTGAGAATACATTTAGGCCTTCCCCTAAACTACCATTTCACTGAGCGTAAATAAACTTACTTATAGCTTAAATTGTAGTGGCTCATTCTACGACTTTGCATACCAATTTTCAGTGAAATAGGACCACTAGTAACGTAAATATTTAAAAATTAAATTTTAGGCCTTCCCGTAAACTACCGTTTCTGTCAGCGAGAATAAAATTATTTATGGCCTAGATTGTAGCGACTTATTCCCCGACTTTGCATACCGGTTTTCATAAAATTCTTCTTGGCCGTTTTCTAGTGATGCGTGTACAGACAGACAGACAGACAGACAGACAGACAGACAGACAGACAGACAGACAGACAGACAGACAGACAGACAGACAGACAGACAGACAGACAGACAGACAGACAGACAGACATTACGGAAAAGTAAAAAAGTGCATTTCCTGGTTACTGTGTACATGACCGATACAGAAATACCATTCTTTTCAAATTCTGAGCAATGTACAGACAAAACTCTTATTTTATATATAGATATAATAATAATAATAATAATAATAATAATAATATTAATAATAATAATAATAATAATAATAATAGATGAACAATGTATGTTCTAAACAATGGGTGATGAGTCAGCATTTTCCCACGAGGTCTTAGACCACTAGTCCATGATGTCAGGCGAATTACGTCATTGTCATATCAAACCTTACGTACGTGAGCAGGCGTAACCTCACGTAGGTAAGTTTATGACGTCCAAATGACGCCTTAACCCAATGGCGTCATTGAAATGTCTAACCTTACGTACGCGAGCAGACCTAACCTCACGTAGGTATGGTTATGACGTCCCAATGACGTCGTAACCTGACCTGCAACCAAGGACGCTTACCTAACCACATTAGAGGCCGAGGTTTCCGTTCTTTGAGAGGGTGGAGAGGGTCCCCTCCTTCCTCCCTGGGAGCTACCACCCACCCGCCTAGCAAAATTAGGGGAAGGGTGAGTGAGCAATTGCTCCCTCTCTCTCTTTCAGATGACCACCTCCTTGGTCCTCGACCAAAAATATTGATGTTTCTTAGCCAGGCAAGGGCGCGTTCCCATACGGGACCTGCAAGGGGGCACTTTTTTTTTTACGAGGGGGCCCCGTAGCCCGCTCCCCCGCCGTGACCATCGACTCAATCTACATGGCCTCCGACATGCTATTAATTTCTAAGAAGAAAGAGATAGCGGGGAAGAGTGGGAAGTGATACAAGTAGTATCTGCCAGTTTCCGAGTTGGACTCGCTACCACGGCAAGAGTTTGTATTGGTTAGGTAGTGTTAAGGTGTGGTGTTGAAGGATCGGGAGGAAACTACATAGACAGAAAAAGAAATAGCCTGCATGTAAAACCTGGCATCTTGTGATAGCACATGCAAGGCTGTGGGCTGGAAAAAGGTCCAGTGGTAGTGTTAGTTGAGAAGAGGTATCATGCACCAGTTAGCCATGAACTATAGTCTCGTCGTTCCATCTGCCGGGGGATCAGTCCGTCTGGGCACTGCCGTGACTAGCGCGGGGCTTGCCGGCTGCGGAGCCATGCGTCGAGTACCACTAGGGCCCGCCGCACAGCACCACCTCCTTCGGGTGCCCCGGTCCGATCCCGGAGAATGAGGCCAAGTCTGGAAGGGGGTGGGTCATGACGCCGGGCCTCCTTCCTCTCTGCCCGCACAATGGCACAGTAGACTGGGCAACTGCGATGGGGGGCCACCCGGCGCCTCCTTAAGTGTTGCGCAGGCCGTGCAGTGGTTATCACCCCCACAACGGTTGACTTCACTTGGAGCGCACACCTCTCCTGCCGGTGGCCCCACCTCAGACTGCGGAAACACTGCAAGAGCTGCTGAGGTCCTCTCCTAGTTGGCTCCACGCTCGGCTGCTGTCATGGGAGCAGTCCTCGGTTGCGGCTGGGAGGCCCTTTCCTGGTGGCCCAGCGTCTTCTTTTCCTCCTGGTCCTGGGGCGGTGTCTTCCTCCAGGGGGTCTCTTTTCGGCAGGGGAAGAGTCATCCTCCCGGGCTGGTGATCCCAGGGTAGCGGGTGGTTCTTCTGCGTCGCCGTCTTCTTCTTTCTCCTGACTGGCGACAGTGGCGTAGGTCGGTGCTAACATTCGACTGCGTTCCCTGTCCTGTGGGGCGCACGTCGATGTCTGCAGCTCGACAGTCACACTGCGCCTGCACAGCAGCCTCTAAACGCTGTGCAGACGTCCGCTTTCCTGGATTGCGCCCGGGTAACAGGCCCTTCCTGGTAGGCCTGCGTCTGCGTCCACTTCGCCCTGGCAGGCGGTCGATGATCCTGGTTGATCTGCGTGTACTTCATAAAGTACAATGGTCAAACTGGGGGCCCGCCGTCGTCGTCCTCAGTCCTGGCTCCGTCTGGGTGGCGGCCTCCTGGATTGCCTGAGACGTCCAGGTGCTCCCTGAGTCCTGGTAGTCGGACCACTTGGTGCTACTGGAACGCCAGCTCCTCGTAGTTCCTCAGGCTGCTTGCATCCCTAGGGCGGATGATGAGCGCGCAGCCAGTGATCACCTCGCTGATGATCAAGAACAGCGACTCACCGATGAACTCCGCGATCGCTTTAAGGAGATCGATTATGTAAATCGTCTCCTCGTAGGTGTGCTTCGCCCACCGGTTGTACACCAACAGCGCCGGGCTTCCGCAGCTATGAGCGCCGCTTGTAGTTTCGCTACGGCTCTCCTGCAGTCGTAGTCGGCCGGTCTCCCTGGAACAGTTAGCTTCTCCATCCTGGTCCTCCTGAAAAATAAAGCTCCTGAAAGAGAAATAGTGAGCACTGAAAAGTGCTCAGCTCCGACAAATACTCTTTCGAAAATGTACAGTGCCTGGATAACGAATTAGGAATTTTTAATTTTGATTCGGTTTTAAGACTTTTTATCAACTTTTTACTCACTTAGGTTATTTGTCCGGGTGGAAATGAATGTGAGGCTCTTCTCTTGGCTTGAATGTGGCAGTAACTCAATTCTCCACCGCTAGATGTCTTAGAGTTCTAAGTTTTCCTGGTAGATGGTGTAAGTGCTGCCATTGAGAAAGTGTGTCTAGTTTTGTGCCTCTTAGATTTTTCAAAATATTGATAAAGGAAGTTGCTTTGTCGAACCTGATTAGGTGGGTTAGCAATTGTCGAAGTTTTCCAAGTGAATATAATATTAATTTATTGTTATTCCTGAGATTAATAAGGAAAAAATAACAACGGGTAAAAGAGGAGACCTGAGTCCAAGGAAGAAAAAGAAAATTGAGGTTATGTTGAAATGTTCAAACTTAAAATCATATGAAATTGCCAGAAAATGTAATGTTTCTCCACAAAGTATTGGAAGAATTAAAAGAAAGGTGGACTTATGTGAACCAGTTACACCAACAAAGCGGCAAAACTGTAGGGGACTGAGAAAGACCACGGCAAGACAGGAACGAATGCTTAGGAATCTTGCTTTGTGTAACCGAAAGATTACTGTTAAGAACATTGGAGATGCCTTGAGTGATGCAGGTTGTAATTTAAGCACAAATACAGTTCGTAGGCGACTTCACGAGTCCGGTTTACGATCTCGCCGTCCAACAAAAAAGCCAAAGTTAACACCAGCCATGATGAGAAAGCGTTTATCTTGGACATTGAGGCATAAAGATTGGATTGCAAGTGATTGGTCAAAGATAAGTTCATTTGTTCTATTGTTTTATGAATTAATTCAGTCCATTGACCATACTCTGTTGGCGGATTTATCAAAATTTTATCAAATTTCAAAAATAATTTGAGTTACTGATTTTTTAATACTTTTTACTCCATACGTTTCCTTGTTGCAGGTTTGCTTCTCGGATGAGTCGACAGTAGAAATTATGCAAGATCGTCAGTAGCATGTGTGGAGAGGACGTGGAGAGCAGTTGATGTCCGAGTGCATGAAGGAAACTGTTAAATACCCCGGTAAAATTATGGTATGGAGTGTGATATCTGTCCATGGCACTGGGCCGTTGTATTTTGTTGAGGGTACTAGGAGGAAGGAACAATACAAACATGTCCTGGATACATGCCTAGTTCCTCAAATAAATGAGTGGTATCCAGAAAATGATGGAATTTTCATGCAGGATGGGACACCCTGCCATGCTTCAAAATTTGTCATGAATCATCTGCAGCAGGGAGGAATCACAGTGTTGGACTGGCCAGGGAACAGCCCAGACGTGAACCCCATAGAAGGGATATGGAATATTATGAAAAAAATAAGGTCAGTAGTCCCATGTGCACTAATATTCCTGAATTAAAACAGCGTCTGCAGCGAGTATTGCAACATGATGCAGCTATTACTGAAATGGTGGCACGGAGTATTGGAAGCATGCCAAGGCGAGTTATGGCTGTTATTAAAGCTAAAGGTGGTACTACCGAACACTATAACTGTCTCAAATGATATGAAAATGGGTGCATTAGTTGTAAACTTATGAAACATGGTAAAAGCATTGTAAATATATTGTACAAATTGAAATAAAGTTATAAAATATAAGAATTTTTGGAAATTCCTAATTCGTTGTCCACTGACTGTACTAATAAGTACGACTGCCTGGCTAATACTTAAAAAGTACAGAGCGCCTGGCGAGGAGAGGGACAGCGGAGCGAGTGACACGTACGTGTTCTCGCTAGCACAGTCAAGCTCGTCCAGCAAGGGAGCTCGCCTACTACTATTCTCGCTTTCATTCCCCACCCTGAAGGGGTGGGGTGGGCCACGTAGAGGGTTACACCCTCGCTCTAATCAAGAGATGCGGGCGGGTCACGGAGATGTGTGGAAAAGGAAGGTGGGTAAACGAAGTGAGAAATGATAGGGTATGTGTTCGAAGAGGAATAGACAGATGGGAAGTAGAATTGTGGAATAGGGAGGTGCATGTGGACAGTTTTGAGAGAGACATGGCAGAACTGAAGGAAAAGAAGCTTTAAGCAAGGTGGTGATGAGGGAGTTGAAGAGCAAGGAGATGAAACACCGATGAGAAGGTTACAAGAGAAGTGAGTAAGAGTCGAAAAAGGTCAGCGGGGGACGGTCGTGGCGAAAAGAAGAAATTAGTTGGAGGCGGGGGTGGACTGACGGGTTGAGGAGGTGGAACGGGAGGAGGGGTCGGCCGGGGTCGACGACGGATGGTGTAGGTTTGAGAGCGTGCTGGTGGTGAACGAGAAGGCTCCACTCTATATCGATGATCATAGATGGGGGTTCCGGTGGCAATGACGCGCTGGATGTCGGCGATAGTCGGGAGGAGGAGACGTACCATATATGTTGGTCCTGAAGTGGTCTGAATGCGAAACGCACGACAGGCGGGGATTCCGGCGGCGTGAAGTTCTTGTAGGGTGTCCTTGCTGGAGGTGGAAGGGTCGAGTCTACGGATCACACAGCTGGGGAGACCATGATGACATGTGGATTGTTGCGGGGGCGTTGATGACGGTGGTGCTGCTGCGACGTTGTCTTGAAGCGATGATTGAGGCGATGGCGGCGTTGAGTCGGAGGATGCCAGGGTGTTGTTATGAGGAGGGAGGGGGTTTACCGTTGTAGATAATGTAGAAAGTGGAAGGCAGGAGGTCATAATGGGCGATGGGTGGCTAGTCATGACAAATATAGCCGGGATGTGAGAAGAGGACAAAAGCGTCGTGGCAGAAGTCGTGGTGGTGATAATTGTTGTAGGAGAAAGGGAAGAGGAAGTCGATGTGGGTTGATGCGAGTTTAAGGTTGACGGCATGTGAACGATGGGAAGGGTGGTAGGTTCAGCGAAGAGTTGGGCAAGTATGGATGGAGGAGTAGATTCCACGGGGTAGAAGCGGTTATGCACGGATACGCCGGCGTCGATGAGGCGCTGCTGGTCGTCCAACGTTGGCATGTAGAGAAGAATCAGTAGAGATGGCAATGAACTGGTGCCGTTCAATAGCCGGTAGGCGTCACGTATGCGGAAGCCAGCGGAGCGGATGGCAGTGTAGATATCATCTTCGGAGATGGCTGGAGCAATGTCTAGGATGGCGCAGGTGTACATGGTGACAGCCAACGAGGCGTCAACCTATGGTTTTGGGGGTCGTCTGGGTAGCAACTATAGATGATGGCCCTCGGCCGCAAAAAATACGAAGGGAGGCGTGGACGTAAGTATAGTCCATTTTGGAGAAGAAAAGCCTGTGCGTGTGTCCCCCGCAGTAGGCTTGAGGATCTCTCGTGAGAAGTGTGTGTCCGAGGGAGCTCGCCTCCGCCAACGACTTTATACCATCGTCGTGGGGGTAGAGGGATGTGCGAGGAGCAGGAGACTACGGCGCAGTCACGCGGGGACTTGGAAAATTACTATCTATCACCATGCGCACCCTTGTAAGCATATTTGTGAGTTACTACATTCAAATATCGCGCTAATGTGATAACTGCACACTCACGGGCGGACTTTCGTAAATTACTGAAAGCAAATTACGAACAGTTCGCGCAAGAGATGTATCGCCGCTCCATCTATGCAGCGACCTGGCGAGTTACTCAAATGACTAACACACCCCGCTTGTGACGCAGAGGATGCGCCGCCTAGCAGCTAGTTGGTAAAAATAACCAACAGATTACACACGAACACAATATATGATGAAGAGCAATTTTCACGTCAACTGGGTGATTCTGCTTTTTAAATAACCCTCTAGGTATTGGAAAAGCAGAACAATTATTATTATTAAAATGATCAACATTAACCCTCTTGGAGGAGCCGAACTAGTGTGATGACTTGAACGTGTGTTATCCGCCCGTAAAACAGGCTTCTGTTTATCCTCCAGGTTTGCTTTTTCCCTCGGACTCAGTGAGGGATCCCACCTCTACACCTCAAGGACAGTGCCCTGGAGCGTGAGACTTTGGATCGAGGGATACAATTGGGAGAATGACAATTACTTCGCCCAGGAGACTTCACCTGCTGTGCTGAAGAGGGCCCTTGTCGGGGGATAGGAAGATTGGAAGGGATAGACAAGGAAGTTGGAAGGAAGTGGCCGTGGCCTTAAGTTAGGTACCATCCTGGCATTTGCCTGGAGGAGAAGTGAGAAACCACAGCAAAGCACTTCTAGGATGGCTGTGGTGGGAATCGTACTCACCTCTATTCATTTGACCACCCGAGGCTGAGTGGACCCCGTTCCAGCCTTCGTACCACCTTTTAAATTTTCGTAGCAGGGCCGGAAATCGAACCTGGGCCTCCGGGGATGGCAGCTAATCACACTATCCGCTACTCCGGTCGGGAATCGATCGCGCGATCCTCTTAAACTGAAGGCCAGTACACTGAGTATTCATCCAACCAGTCGGACATAATACAAATAATAATGTTATTACCATTTTTAACTATCTACATTTGTTGCATTTTCAGAGACGAAGAGGTAATGGAATTTGGACTGAGCCAGGATTCAACTACAATACTGTTGTTACTCACATTGTTATTTCAGCTTTGATCTCTCATTTCTTTCATTAACACAAGGCTGTCGTATTTCTTTATTTCTTAATCGGTTTACCCTCTACGGTTGGTTTTTCCCTTCGACGTAGCGAGCGATTCTACCTCTACCTCAAGGGCAGTGTTGTAATGGAGTTTGAATAACTACTCGCCATGGTACTATGTTGTCTCCATTACATTCATGCGTTCATATCATTTGTCTGCATCTCGGGGTGTTGAATATCGTGACGGTATGGCCTTTCCATTAATTGCTGATGGTGAGCCATCTAGTGGTGGATTTAGTACTAAAAATTCGAAGTGACTAGTTGGTGCTGCTATCTGGCCGACAAAAGATAAGCTTGCTCGGCCGTGAACGGTGGCTCTAACAATCAACGTGGGCAGTTGCTCTAATTCTTGGCTTTTAACTGGAAGACGCGTTGAGCTAATCTCTGCTGGTTGTGCTTTAAAGATACAAATTATCTTACAAGAAGGGAAGATGGTGTGGACATTTGACCCCGGTTGATGGATTCTCCATCTGGCATAAGTGCCGAAGATGTGGTTTGTTTTTTTGAATGATTTAATTTCTCGTAAACACCGACCTCGTAAGTAGCTTCATTTGATGTCATGACTGTTTTAACCTGAGGGACTAATCCTGTTATTTGGTGATGTTAAGACGCTGAGTACTTAAGTCTACGATATGTTAGAATTTCTAAAACGTGATTTTTGGGTCATTTGTGGTTAAAAAAATTTAGAGTCTAAAACAGGTCATCGTCGTCAACTTGTAATGTGAAAATGTTTGGGGTTTCAATTCAATTTAAGAAGATAATTATATGTTAATTTTAGCTTCTGCATTCAGTTATATTAGGTTTCGTGCACGAAAGGAATAATTATGTTCAAGGAGCTCCGATAAGATGGTGTACGAATTAATTGTATAACCTTAAAAGCCTGGTTTTATTTCATTTCCTGTTTTAAAACATAATCAAATATTTATTATTTAAAATATTTTCAAGCCATTTCGGGCTATTAAAAGAAAAACTAGTGGTTTAAATGAAAGTTGATGTAATGACTTACTCGGTACATCGTGTTCTCATTTGATCATGGCAGTCGTCTTGTATAACACAGTTGTGGTCTTGACATTCATCTGAATTGGAATTTTTGCGTGCATGGGATGATTTCTGCTGTGTTTGACTTACTCTTTCGATTCTAGTTATCGTCTCTGGCCGATATTGTATTATTTTATCCTACTTCTGGATTTTATTGCACGTTCTTGAATTATTTCTTCGATTTCTGACATAGTGTGCCTTGTGGGTTCTTACTGTTTTCAAGCAACCTTCGAAAACCGAGATAGTCCATTAGATAGGTTTTCATTGTCCATTCTGTGATGGTTGATTCAATTATTTTATTTTCAATTGAACCACGTTTATTTATTATTCTAAAAAGGTTTTCTGTTTTCATTCAATAATTGTTGATGTAAGAATTTAATTTTCAACTGGGTTATTTTTTATTGATCAGAATAGTATTCAGTATTTATCGTATTATTAAATTTAAAAAAGGTAATTTTGAGGTCGGTAAATTATGAATGTTTTGAATTATTAAAGTTTTCTTGAAATTGATCAAGGAATTATTATTTCAGCCAATTAGTTAAGCTTATTTTAAGTTGATTCGCTCGGCGTCTTGTGTCCAGTGCTTCCTCAATCAGCGACTGCCTTTTGGTCGGGATAATTGTTAGTATTTCCTTTAAATTTGCTTATTTATCCCAGGTCGTGCTAACACTCTTGACTTTTACCTTACGTTGTGAGAGTGTCCTGGAATGTGAAACATTGGGTCGGGGGATACAACTGGAGAGAATTACCAGTACCTCACCCAGGCAGCCTCACCTGCTATGCTGAACAAGGTTCTTGTAGGGGATGGGAAGATTGGAAGGGATAGACAATGACGAGGGAAGGAAGCAGCCATGGCCTTCAGTTAGGTACCATTCCAGCATTTGCCTGGAGGAGAAGTGGGAAACCACGGAAATCCACTTCGAGGATGACTGAGGAGGAAATCGAACCCTCCACTACTCAGTTTACCCCCCGAGGCTGATTGGACCCCATTCCAGTCCTCGTACCACTTAAAAAATTTCGTGGCAGAGCCGGGAATCGAACCCAGGCCCCGGAGGTGGCAGCTAATCACACAAACCAGTATAGCACACAGGCGGACAGGAATCATTATTTAATAATAATGTACATATTGTGCCCTTTTGAAGGCAGACGTTGCGGTATTCTTCTTGCTTGATTAATGCGCCGGCTGCTCCTGTAAATAAAGACATCAAATTATACCTGCCGCTCACATAGACTCTTATCTTCTTGGGTGTGTTTACGTCCTTCATTTTCCCTCGGAGTTGTCGGGCCACACATGATCGGGGTTGAGGGAGTGAAAAACGGAGGGTCAACTAACTACCAAAATAACGGTACCCGCAAGACTGAATTAAATTGAAATAAGCAAAATAATTTATTAACAAGTCGGCAAAAATAAGTAAATAAAATGAAATTTAAATGAAATGAAGTTAAAATAAAATGAAATAAAATTATTGGAAATAAAACAATTCGAGTCTTCTTAACACAATCAAACACCTGCCTTAGTGAACCTGACTTAAGGTCGACAAAAATTAAATAATGATCATCACCATCGAACTAGTGTCTTCAATGTCCATGACACAACAACAACAGACCAGAGATCAACCAAGATTCAGCATTCATGAATAACACCTCATGAATTACATTTAAACCGTCATTTCAATTAAACTGGACTTGCATAAATTATTAATTAATTACACTGATTTCATTTATGGGTATCCCAAGTTTTTGATTCCAAGCACTTGTTAATTTGACAACTACCCAATTGTAAAAACAATTATGTAAAAGAAATTCCATGAACACGGTATCTCATTACTATTTGTATAACTTTGCCATTACATAAATAACTGGTGGCTGAACAAAGAAAATTTACCAAACCAAACATTGATTATGAACACTCAGTTTTGGTCAATTTACTCATTATTAGTTGTGATAGTCTGGACACTTAAAATGAATAAATTAGGCCAAGTGCCTCAGTTTTTATCAAATGAACTCGACCCTTTTACAACATTAACACTGCCGCTGTCTGCATTTTAACTGAGAATAACCAAAATTACGTGATATCATTGTTGATGAAGGCAGATTCCATCTTATTTACTCGGTTTGCGGCATTTATCACATAACTTCTTATTAAAGGTCGGTTCATTTCCCTAATTAAATTGTAGTGGGGTCCAAAAGCTTAGTGATTACGATGCCTTTGAGCAAAAATATTTAATTTGATTCTGACTATGAAATCCGTGGTCTTACTAACCTAACACTTGAAATTAGTATTTACAACATATACACGGCACTGGAGAAGCAACTGTGCTCCCCACAGAAAAAAATTCAAAAATGACCTAACTACACCTATGTTATTAAAAATCATGTAACCACAAACAAAAATTCACGTACCTTCAGTCACACTATTTTAAAACACAGTGACAAACATATCCCGAAAAAGAACAGTGAAGAAAATCTTAAAATAAATGTGATCACTGCCTATCAAAAATTAAAAAAGAAATATCAAAAATGCAGAACATCGCTATCAAACTGAAATTCACGTAACAACTGAGGTGGATTTGGCGGCAATCTCCTGACCACAGATGTAAATGTCTGGACATGATATTTCCCAAATTTAAGGACTAATGACTAAGAAAATTACACAGCATCATGATCACAAATGACTTTCAAAATTACACATTGCTAGCTCGCTCTGTTCCATGTCTCAACTTGGCCTCTGATTTGCATATTTCCGAGTATTACGTCGTCCCTGGAAAATATTTGAATAGATAAGCCTTCCGCCTACAATTATCACATATGTCGTCGTAGAATTAACTCTATTAGTTAAACAGTTTACCTTTCAATTCTCGTATCCATCTCGTTACTCTCAACGTAGCCTCGCTCATTTCCACACGGACCATTAACTTTATTAATTCCTTGTGTCGTTCACATATTCGGAGATACGACACTATTAAACAACATGGTACTCCAGCCTCTATTCTCCATTTCTTTGATTATTATCATCAGGGACATTACTACCTCTTTGTTCACATACTTTGATCTCACATGCTGCCATGAATTATCAGAGCTGACCGGCAATGTTTCCCTCTTTAGTTATGACGGTAACAACAAGATTGCCTGTCAAATACACGACTACTGAAAACACGATTTCGCGTACTCCCCAAAAAAATAAAATCGCGTATTAAACGCTACACCACCAAAAACAAGGATATGAATTCCAAAGAAAACGGTCATCTAAATGTGATCACGCGAATTAATAAATAAAATTGGATGTGCCCTAATCGTGTCTAGTTAAATTAAAAATAACTCGGCAACATCCACGAGAATCAAAATATCACCATAACACTGATTATTATTATTATTATTATTATTATTATTACATTAAAATCTGAAATTACACTGGGCATGAAATATCTACTGAAAAATAGGATTCAATATTACGTCAAAAACAAATAAACTCATGTCAAAATGATTCAGATAAATATGCGAGAAAAACTCAGGAGAAAACACGAATATTATCTGATTATTATTATTATTATTATTATTATTATTATTATTAATGTGACACCATGACATTTACATCCCGAGTCGTCAGATGTAATTGTCCTGGTCTCTCTCCTAACTCTTACTGCAAATGACGGCTAAAAACATAACTACACCATCCAGTACGTGAAATTTTTATATGAATTTACTGACCTAAAATTGACCACGAACTGTTCATGTCATCCTCAATTACATAGTACAAAATTATAACATGCTCATTACCTTAGTACTGGAAGGCAGGCTGGATCCTCCTTAGCCCCCGTTACATGGATCTACTCCATCTTCCACATCTTGTTGAGAATATTTAACACTTCGTGCACACGATCAGGATCCATGTTTAATATTTGCGTAGCACACGTAAGATTTATCGCAACACACGCACTCTTAGCAATTATAGTAAAATATAAATTACACAGCATATGAATTATCACCCGTTGAGTTGTTGTTCATTGTCAGGAACAAAACTACCTGGCCTGGTATCCTTCACGACGTGTCTCCCAAGCTCGCCCCTTACAGTTTGTTTAAACAAGGGATTTACCAGTCATTCACCTCACTCGGACGTAGAGTGTGGACGTGCAGTCCTTGTCCCGTTATATCCCAATAGTAAACAAGTCTCTCCCTGTAATACTAATGCTCGCTCCCAATGTCTCCAATGAAACAGTAATTTTCATAGACCGCGGAGATTTGATTGCAATGCTCCCATGTAAGTCACAGATAAATTTGATGAAAATACAGTCCTCCAGGAATAATAATATCTCCACCCAAATACTAGTGCGTAAGCTACGTCTGAGCTAAGGAAATGTTGTACAGCCATATGTTCTGAAAGGTCCCATTGTTCATCTGCGTTCTCCGCCGTGCTCACCGCGTTAAATGTTCATTTATGAAGTATTTTATAAAAATAAACATCATCGTCATTTCTACAGTAATAAGTGTTTGAATGTTTCCTATGATCTGATGTTATTATAAAAGTTCTTCCCAACTGTTCATAGTCTGATCAAAGATTTTACTCACTCAAAGCTACGGCCGTCACTTAGCGCTGCACCTTCCGAAGAGTCGCCTGTATACACTGAAATTTCAAGTAAGACTGGGGTATCGGCACACTGTCGCTGCCGGTTTTGTAAATTCACACACCCCCGCCTCAAAGTAGTCCCACTGGAGGGGATGGTGGCGTAGTGATATTGCACCTTGGATCACTTTTCCACTTGTCCGTAGGTTAAATGTTCAGAAAATGCACTCCAGATATTTCAAAACTTGTTTTGATTCATATGTTGCACTGCTCTATCAGAAATGATCGTAGATTATTTTATGCATTGAAATGCGTAGTAGGACCTATTTACACTCGCAGCACGGCACTTTCCCGCCATGACACCTAGCTTCCGGGCGAAACCACTCTTTCACACAATGTTGAAAACTTATTATTTATGGAATTGCTAATCACGTATTCGCGTAAATAATTGCTCAAATATTATTTGCAGATCAGGACACAGTATTTGTATACTTCTTCCGACACCAAATCACGAACTACTGGATAAATATTCCCGCTGGTGTAGGGCAGTTTAATTTCGGAATTTCTGATTGGCTAGAATTTTGCCGCCGTGCCTTGGCGTGGGCAAGACCATTTTTGCCAAGGGGTTTCAGGCATTATTTCTGTCCCTGTCACTCAAACCGGGAGTGGTGCATTCCAATGTGTCCTCTCCCGTTGGAATATTTTTGTAGAAAGTTTCGCACAAGGCGATGTCATAAAACTATATTTGAGGGGCTTTTAGCCACCTAATTCCTGTACGTGACTTTATGTGGTTTCAGGGGATGTCTTTCCAGCCAGTGTGGTCCCTGCGTAGTGCTTTTTGAAACTGCCAGCTCTTCCCTGCTTTCTGCAGTATTCACATATATGAATTTCAATAATTTAATTAATGCGTCCATTATGTCAATGAGGTCTGCCCACGTGATTAGTCGCGGAGGAATCAACTCCAGTATACAGACTCTGGCGTAGCGTAGTTGACTTGCAGTCTGTGCTGTGAAGTGTTCCCCGTCAAACATGCCTCGACGACAGAGAAGAGCACGCTATCAACAACTGTCGCCATTTGAGAGGGCTCGGATAATTGGGCTGTGTGAGGCTGGATTATCGCTAAGGACTGTCGCTGCATATGTTGGCCGACAGGCATCTACGGTACAACATGTATGGCAGCAGTGGTCAAATGACGGTACCCACACTCTTAACCAAACCCGCGAACGTATTTCAGCATAAATACACACGTCGGGATGTGAGGCGTAGATCGCGACTAGGAAAGGCCAGGAGAACACAGCCTTGAACTGGAAATGACCCTCATTATTGATGAATAAGGATATGAACCTAATACTACAACAATAAAATCCAAATGAAATATAAGTGGGAGTTTATTGATAAAATAAAATTGAAACAGAAAACAAAGTAAGGAAATTAATAATTAAAAGATAGTTAAAGATTTCTAAAATAAGAATACCTTGTTGAATGAAACTCTTAACATCACTGCGTGAGCACGGCGTTATTACACACTCCAAGATAAAAATAAAAATTACCACAATCTCACCGCCTCAAATACAATCTCGTTACATCATGTACCAATATTATTTCAATTTACACGCAGCATCTAGGTCGTTCTATTCACGAGATTCATTTCGTTCCTAGCGAAAGCGTCTTTACGCACTCCATTGCCAACACAACAATAACCATAGCTCACCAATGCCTCCACGCATCAAGGAGAAAGAAAAGGCAGGTAGTAAGAATACGTTAGATAATAACCCCCACAGAGGAAAACATCTCTGGACCAAAAAGCAAAATTTAAAACCCAAGTAGGAAGACAGGCAAGCACATAGACCAAATGTATAAGAGTAAACAAACATGGCGGCCTTACGGGCTAGCCATGGTCAAGATCAAGACATGCTAAAAATAAATAACACTGTACCGAGAACCAACATAAGGTACAGAAGCAAGATTAAAAATGGAAATAGAACTGGCCGATACATCGTCTTTGCGCTCCCCTCGCTCACGGATACGCACACAAACATTCACACATTTGCCAGTATCGGCTAGCAATATGAGCGGCCGCTCCAGTTAATAAGGTCAAACACCAATTCAATTAACATGACTCGCCTGGTCACACACAACAGGTTACGCATATATCAGGTAGCAGAGCGCACGGCGCAAAACAATTTAACAACGGGATCGGAAAGTATCCCGCACTCAAATCCATCATGTCACGCGCCCAGTACGACAAGAATGGAACTTCGAGTCGACACGGCGGGTTTACATACATTTGATGGCGAAATACCATACGCCGCAGAGCACAAACACTGAATCAGAGACCCAGTTACCAACAATAATAATGACAGACACACATTCCATTCATGCTGTGGGCCGAAAGACGCATATCAATCGGCTATAATTAAATCGCAAGAGACCCACGAGATAAACATAGACTAAAAATAAAACAAAGATTAACGTACCTGTAATATGAATAATTAAAACAACAGGAAGGATGCTAAGTTTGAATATATTAAATACCCATTTGTAGCATACGAACGCTACTCCCATCTGCGCGGGCTCCATTCTTAATTCATCTCACATAAACAAAGCAAACATTCGCTTCAAAGAGATAATACTACTCGTCTCGTAAAATGAACGATCTTCCATGTTTACAACATAGAGTGCTTCCCTCTCTAGATCATTGATAGAAACACATAAGACCCTTGAACTGAGGCCGTAAGAAGCCATTTACACATGAGAAACGTCACATTTATGAAAAAGTCATTTAGGCATAGTTCAACTCGTAGACCTGGCAAAGGCCCAGCGCGACGGACAACTATGAGAGATGATCGCCGCATCATTCAATTGAACCCCATGCAACAGCAGCGCAAATTCGAACAGCTGTGGCACCCCACGTTACACAACAAACAGTTGGCAATCCCCTGCGTGCAGCTGACTTACGAGCCCGTGTCCCTGCAGAAGGTGTTCCATTGACCCCACAACAGCTGGCCTGGTATCGAGAAAGATCGACGTGAGTCGACGAATGGAATAGGGTCGTTTTTATTGATGAATCGCGCTTCTGTCTTGCCCGCAGTGATCGCCGGAATCGTGTGAGCCGACGTACCGGGGAGAGGGGTCGCCCAGATCTTATTGTCGAGAGGTACACAGGGTCTGGGTAGCTATTGGCTTTAATGTGAAATCACAATTAGAGCTTGTTGAGGGCACTATGACTGCTCGACAGTACGTTGAGAGGGTACTCAATCCAGTGGTTGTCCCTATGATGGCGAACATTGCTAACGGGATATTTCAGCAGGACAATGCCCGGATTTACACTGTACGCATCTCCAGAGAAGCTCTCCACGACATCACAACCTTAGAATGTCCCGCCAGATCCCCGGAGCTCAGTCCTATTGAACATGTGTGGGTCATGATGGGTCGACAACTGGCCAACCGTTCTCAGCCACCCACAACTCTGGACCAACTGACCCGTGCAGTGCAGCAAGCATGGGCCATAATTCCTTAGGAAGCGATCCAGGGCCTTATTGACTCCATGCCTCAACGAATTCATGAATGTATAGCAGCTCGTGGTGGGCACATCCTGTATTGATTGTTGTCCAAACTTGCCGCCAGAGGGACCTGAAAGTGTAATCATCGAATCACAACTGAACACTCGTCCTGCATGTTCAGTTGCAGCAATGTAGCACCACTCCTTCTGGGTGTTGCAATTTCCATTTTCTTCAGTGTATTATAATAAAAACTTCGTGTGACTATTTCCAGCCATGTGCAGCCCCTTGTAAGGCAGACCCTCCGACTAGGGTGGGTGGCATTTGTCATGTATAACTGCGTGTTATTGTGTTGAAGGATAGTGTTAAGTGTCGTGTCAGTTGTAGGGTTGTTGGAGGCAGCAAAACACCCACCTCCCGAGCGATTTGAATTAACCAATGATGGATAAAATGCACGAACCTGTCGGGAATCGAACCTGGTGCTCTCTGAACTGAAGGCCAGTACACTGACTATTCATCTAAAGTGTCGGAAATAATAATAATAATAATAATAATAATAATAATAATAATAATAATAATTGTACCGGAAGGTACACCTCCCCGGTTTAGAAAGCCAAGAATAACGGCCGAGAGGATTCGTCGTGCTCACCACACGATACTTCGTAATCTGCAGGCCTACGGGCTGAGCAGCGGTCGCTTGGTAGGCCAAGGTCCTTCAAGGGCTGTAGAGCCATGGGGTTTGGTTTGGTTTGGTACACCTCAGCCCCGCATTTCAAAAGAAGCGCCATAAGGACCACTATGTATCGAACAAATCTTGAAACAGCTAATGCATAAAGTTGGGCCATTGACTAGAAGACGTCCCTGCTGGATAACTGAGTAATACGTTATTTTAAAGTTTCCTAAACTGATTGGATTTATTTGTTTTGTTTTGGTGTACATCAAGAAGTTTGAACGTTTCTCCATAGATGTCTCTACAAAAACCTAGGTTGCAAGGTTGAAGAATGAGTGATTTAAAAAAGTTTTGTGTTTATAGGTTTCCTCAATTAAACTTTCATTTATTTTGGTACTTCAAGGTTTGGAACAGTTCCTTCTCATTCCGCCAGCTTTTGAGTCTGGCCAATGACAAATTTTTTGTATTTATTTTTCAGCCAATCACAGGCTTCTTGTAGGTTTTTGGTTCAACCAATAAAAATGAGAGGGTGTGTCCGGATTTTGTTCAGAGCCTTCTCGAACCTTCCCCTCGGGTATATATGCTGCGGCTTTTCCAAGTTACCTTGTCTTATTGATAGTCGAATTACCGAAAGTGTATGTTAAGACAGGGGGCGGGTTCCTCATTCTTCGGCAGGCAGAACATCAGCCCAGGTAATGGCCACCAGTTTTACATCTCTGTAGCTACCTCCGTAAACTCACCCGAGGGGAAGGTTCTAATCTTTTACTGTGTAACTAACTGTTTCTTAAAATGTAAACTTCTCCTTCTAATGTAAAATCTCATAAAGTCTTAAACTGTAAATCGGTGATAGAGATTGCGTTACCCTCTCGAGTTCCCCGTCAATTTATCTGGAGGTGACTACTACGATTTTGTAACTGTTTTTCTCATGTAAATGATAAATTAATTTTCCCTTCGAGTCACCTCAGTAGTTTAGGATTAGTCTCTGCATCATCGGCCACAAGCCCAAGTAGGGCTTTAAAACTTGGTTTTCAAGGAGCGCTAGTGTACACCTCCGTACATTACTTCTGGAGCCAGTAATATTAACCTGTTCTTTCTTTTCACGAAGGCCCAGTATTATGGGTACTAGTTACCCGTGTATTAACTAGGTTGTAAATTGTAGGTTGTGCCTAGAGAGGCCAGAGCAAATGTTTTGTAAAGTTGTAAGCGCAGCCTCCTCGCTTGAAATTTTAGAGCATGTAAGCTCTTTTCTGAGATTTGTGTAATGTTGAGTGCTGCCTATGGAGCCGAGTGCTCGTCAATATGCTGTGTTGGGATATTTCTCTCCTTACCTAACTAAACGCAACATTTACGACGTGGTAAACTTATAAATTTGGAGCTTGAAGCTCAAAACTGGTAAATTCCCTATTTTTGGGGTTTTCTATTTTTGTATCAAAATTGTTATTGTACCTGATAACTTGCTCCTTCACCTACTAAAGAATTTTGTTAAGTTTGAGATCTGAAAAGAAATATAACCTTTATTTTAAAGTTTTATATTAATCTTTGACTATCGTAGATAGACTCATTCCCGCCAACTCGTTCTTTCACCCCTGCGTTCCACAGATAAGCCCGGAACAACAATAATAATAATAATAATAATAATAATAATAATAATAATAATAATAATAATAATAATAATAATAATAATAATAATAATAATAATAATAATAATAATAATAATTGTACCGGGAAGTACACCTCAACCCCGCTCTTTTGAAAGAAGCACCTTAAGGAATGCTATCTCTTTAACGAAACGTGAAACACCTACGGCATGAAGTTGGGGCATTGACCTGAAGGTGTCACCAGTGAATTATTGAGTATTGTGTTATTTTGAAGTTGCCTAAACTGACTGGACTTATTTGTTTTGTTTCAGTTTAGTCAAGAAGTTTAGACTTTTATCCATAAATGTAATTACAATAAACTGATGCAAGGTAAAAGAATTAATGAATTACGGAAGTTTTGTGTTATTATCTTTTCTCAACTAAATTAACTGTCATTTATTTTGTTATTTCAAGGTTTGAAACACTTCTTTCTCATTCCGGCAGTTTTTGAATCTGGAAAATCAGGGATTTTTTGTAATTATTTTTCAACCAATCACACATTTCTTGTAGTTTGGAATTTGCCAATAAATTTTAGAGGGTGTGTCCGAATTTAGTCCAGAACCCTCTCGAACCGACCCATCGGGTATCTGGCTACCTTGTCTTTTGATCGCCGAAATTCTGAGAGTGTGTGTGTTAAGACAGGAGGCGGGACGCCTCATTCTTCGCCAAGCAGTTCATCAGCCCAGGTAATGGTCATCAGTCATATCTCTCTGTAGCTACCTCCGCACACTTACACGAGGGGAAGGTTCTAATTTATAACTATGTAGCCTGCTATTTTCTAAAATGTTAACTTTCTTTCGGCTAATGTAAACTTTCATAAAGATCTGAAACTGTAAATCGGGGATAGAGAGTGCGTTACCGCCTCGAGTTCCCCTTAAACTTAGTTCGAGGTGACGATGATTTTGTAACTGTTTCTCTTTTCTGTAAAGTATAATTAACCTTCATTCTAGTCACCTCAGTAGCTTGGAATTAGCCTCTGCTTCATCGGGCCGAGAGCCCGATTAGGGTTTTATATTTAATTTTCTAGGAACGCAAGTGTACGCCTCCATTCATTTCGCGTTCGGGCCAGTACTCTAACCAGTTTTTATCTTCCACGAAGGCCCAGTAGTTTGGATACTAGTTAAACCTGTGTACAAAATTATAAAATTGTAGGTTAGGCCCAGAGAGGCCAGAAATTTGTAAGAATTTTGGTGTAATGTTGCCTTCAGTGAGCTGTAAGAGCGCAGTCTCCTTTGTTAATGTCGGAGAGCATGTAAGCTCGTTTCTAATTCAACTGTAATATTGAGGGGTGCCTCTAGAAGGCTGTAAATTTGTATCGATTGGAGCAAAGTGTTCTTGTTTTGGGAGATTTCTCCTTGTCTATGTAAACACCTATTGGCGATATTGTAACGCTGGAAATTAGGGGCTTGAAGCCCAAATCTGTTATTCTATGATCTTGGGTTTTCCAATTCATGTTTCAATATTGCTGTTTCTACCTGTCACCCTATTATTTCACTAAGTGAAAAACATTTTTTTTTGCTATTTGTTTTACGTCACACCGACACAGATAGGTATTATGGCGGCGATGGGATAGGAAAGGCCTAAGAATAGGAAGGAAGAGGCCGTGGCCTTAATTAAGGTACAGCCCCAGCATTTGCGTGGTGTGAAAATGGGAAACCGCGGAAAAGCATCTTCAGGGCTGTCGACAGTGGAGTTCGAACCAATTATCTCCAGAATACCGGATACTGGCCGCACTTAACCGACTGCATCTATCGAGCTCGGTAAGTGAAAAAATTGTTAAGTTTGTGATTGAAAAGAAATATAACCTGTGTGAAAGTTTTAAACTTAAAATTTGATATACTAGATAGACCCATTCCACCCAGCACCTTCTTTCACCTCTTTCTGCTCCACGGAAACTCCGTACCAAGTGGTAGCAGAGCGTGATTGAATGGGTCTAGATTAAGCCATTTTGAAGACTAAAAGTGCGATCTGCTATCCTAGACAAATTCCACCTTTCTTTTTGAATAATGCTGTGTTAGAGACCTCTCAACCTTCTATGCCGTCACCAGTTATGTTACCCGGCTTCAGTAGTCTGCCTCATCCAGTGGGTATGCTGCTTAAGAGAATTTCTGAATTTTCAGTAAACTCCATTAATGAAGTAATCTCTTTTCTAAGGTGTTCGGTAGAATTTCAAGACCATGCGTTAGTGTTCTCCCTTTCGCATTCTCAGATACTACAAATCATGTATCCATATTCAGTAGGCGTCCTCTTGGACAACATAGTTAAGGTCATAGCCGATCGATCATCCATAGATGACTTCCACGCCCACCTCCTGGCGAATTTCATTCTGGCCAGAGCAATGTCATCATTGATCCAGAAGTTTTATTTCAGAGTGCAGCGATTGGTTGAGAATCTTGCAGACTTATCCAAGACGTTAAATTTTACACCAGGGTGTTCGCACTCCATTTTTCTGAATACCAAATAGTGCAAACTATTGTGGAAGGTATCTCTTCCCTTATAGGTCTTACCTATGTTTCGCGTCTCTTCCTCAAACCTCTTCAGAGGTAGAGGCTATGGCTGTATCAGCCGAAGGACTAAGGTATGCCGATACCTTACTAGTCGCTAACGAGCCCCCTCCGTCTTCTAATATTTCTCGGACGACATCGCCGAATTTTCACCACCCGCAAATGTTAAGCTTGAGGTTCAACGGAACATCTGCGCTATAAATGCCCATTGATAAAACTATTGGGACTAAGAATGGAGCAGCTTCATCTCAAGGTTGTTTTATATGTGGCTCGTTTACCCACCTCGCCAAGAATTGCACTAATGTCAATAGCACCCCCTCCTGCTCAACTTCTGGTTTTATATTTAATTTTCTAGGAGCGCAAGTCCACGCTCCATTCATTTTCTGTTCGGGCCAGTAATTTAACCTGTTCTCCTTTCCACGAAGGCCCAGTAGTTTGGGTAATTGATACCCCTGTGTAAAAATGGTAAAGTGTAAGTTGGGACTAGAGGGGCCAGAAACGTGTAAGATTTTTGGTGTAATGTTGCCTTGAGTAGGTCTCCTTGGTTAATGTTGGAGAGCATGTAAGCTCTTAGCTGTAATATTGAGGGGTGCCTTTGGAAGGCTGTCAAATTTTGTATCGGTTGTAGCAAAGTGCTCTTGAATTGGGAGATTCCTCTCCTCGTCTGAACGCAATATTTGCGATGTTGTAAAACCTGTAAATTTGGAGCTGGAGCTCAGCACTTGTAACTGCTATTTGTGCCTGTGATTTTGTTATTTCACCAAGTGAAAACTTTGTTAAGGTTGTGATTCAAAAAGGAAATATGACATTTAATTTAAAGTTTTAATTAAATTTTTGAAATCGTAGATAGACCCATTCAGGCCCACACCTTTTTTTCACCTCTCCCTGAACCACGGAAAATCAGCAACAGAAATAATCATCCATCTTGTCAAAGTCTTGGGATAGAACGTCTTCCGCTTCATTTTTGTATCGTGAGGTTGATATGGTTCGCACAGCTGAACTTGCGAAATACGGTTTCTGGCAGATCATGGATGTAAGAGCTGAAGAGAATGGGAGACAAGACTGATCCCTGTCGCAAGGCATTATTAACTTTATGGATTCTGCTACGCATACGACCTGTATGAATTTGGAAAAATCTGTTACTGAGCATATTTTTTTGATCAGGGTGAAAATTGTGAGACCTGGTATAGGCCTGATGAGTTTCAGGAGACACGGTGTCATAAGCAGCCGCGAGATGAACGAACACAGATAGGGGGACATCGTTGCTCAACGTTCGTACGCTTAACCTTACAGTACCCTACACGAGTCCGCTGGGTAAGAGCAATAATAACAATGAGATGTCGCCGTAGTACCTGTACCCTACTGGACAATCGAGAAATAAAGTTAAATAATAACAAAAACCGAGCTTCTGAAGACTCGCAACATTCGGCTCTCGGTTAAAGAGCGAAGGCATCAGTAGGGCGGGCTGTGATGAAAGGTATCCCTCTGTGGGTGGGGGGCGGTATCCTCTGCCTGTCGTAATAGGCGACTAAAAGAGGTCCCAGGGGCTTTGAACTTTGGTGCTTAGGTTGGCGACCACGGAGCCCTTAGCTGAGTAATGGCATTGCTTCCATTTACTTGTGCCAGGCACCTCACTTGCATCTATCCTACCCGACCTCTCTTGGTCAACTCTTGTTCATTTCCGACCCCGTCGGTATTAGAGCACTCGAGGCCGTTGTCTTCCTTTGGCCAAGATTCCTCATTTTTCGAAGTGTAGCATCCCTTCCATTATTCTCTCTGATTGTTGTTATATAGGGGATGGTTGCCTTGATGTACTTCCTCTCAAAACAACAATCATCGCCACCACCTGTGATGTAAGGTATGGATGGATGGTCAGACAATGTTACCTAGCAACCGTGCATACTGTGATGTGAGGTATGGATGGATGGTCAGGCAATGTTACCTAGCAACCGTGCATACTGTGATGTGAGGTATGGATGGATGGTCAGGCAATGTTACCTAGCAACCGTGCATACTGTGATGTGAGGTATGGATGGATGGTCAGGCAATGTTACCTAGCAACCGTGCAGGCTGTGATGTAAGGTATGGATGGATGGTCAGACAATGTTACCTAGTAACCGTGCATACTGTGATGTGAGGTATGGATGGATGGTCAGACAATGTTACCTAGCAACCGTGCAGGCTGTGATGTAAGGTATGGATGGATGGTCAGACAATGTTACCTAGCAACCGTGCAGGTTGTGATGTAAGGTATGGATGGATGGTCAGACAATGTTACCTAGTAACCGTGCATACTGTGATGTGAGGTATGGATGGATGGTCAGGCAATGTTACCTAGCAACCGTGCAGGCTGTGATGTAAGGTGTGGATGGATGGTCAGACAATGTCACCTAGCAACCGTGCAGTTCTTTTCTTATGGCTGGCGATCGTTTGAAATTTGCAGCCGTTGATGGATGGCCATAACTGGGAGACATATTCATGACCATTTGATTTTTACAAAGGGAAAAGTGGTTTCTCACGTCAGCTTATTCATTTTTCTATATTTATGCATTACACATGTTTCGTGTTATAGACCACAGATATCATTCTGCAAGAACATGAGGAGCCTCATTTAACATAATTACGGTGGAGTTTTTCTGTGAAACATACGGGCCACTTTAATCTCCCATAAAGTATTTTACAGTTTAGATCAGGACTATATTTTAATATGGGCTCGTCACTGTAACATTTAAGATTTGCTTCTAGTCCAAAATTATTTTTTCAAAGAGTAGTTACACCCATTGCGTTCAGAAGGACAGAGAGCAATTGAGTAAGACGGTCGTCTTATTCTATGTCTTAATCTCTGTATTCAGAGCGCTTTCTACCCAGATTTTATCTTTGCTTGATAATATTCCCAACTAATGTCTCAAGCCTTGTCCGCGCCCCTTCGTCAGCCAGGGAGAGGTGGGGGTGGGGGGGTAAATCTTCCTGCCTCTCCGGAGCATGTTTGTCATACAAGTTCAGCACTAATGAGTTGAATCTGTTGACCTTTGAGTCGATGTCATCCTACGACAAGTTATATGCGTCATTGCGTAGGTCATCCAATTCAATATGTTTTATGTTTCTTAAAATAACGTAGCGTGCTTTATACTTCGGTCCTCGGATAGCGATAAGTCGTGAGTTGAAACCCCAGGAGCTGGGATCTGTCCGTGCGTAATGACTTTCTGGGGTTGATTTGAAATTATAAGGTCAATTAATGTGTGAGTCGAGTGGTCAGGGTAGTAGACGTGGTTCGTAGCGTTAAGTGATAGGATTTCCATGTTCAGAGCATGGAATATGTGACGTAACTTATCCGATTCACTGGTTTGTTTTAACAAGTCGCCCATGACTATGACATCTTCGTAGACCGAGACAACGTCTGTTAAAGCTGCTTCGAAGTCCTCCATTTGTCTAATATTAGGTGGCTTATATACAATTCCTATTTATATTTTCTTGTTGCAGTCGAGTTCAGGTCGCAAGTTGGGTCTGAGGTGCAGATGATCTTGCATTTCAAATCATTCCTGTCGTGAGAAAACTCGTTTAAAGTTCTAAAGATAATTTTATTTGCTTTACTTGTATGAGTAGTTATTGAGTTAAGTTTCATTCATTTGTTTAATCTTGTTATCTCACGTTTCGCAAAGTGAATCTAACATGAAATCAGTAATATATATATCTGATATAAAATGAGATTAACACCTAACCACCTCCTTACTTTAAACAGAAAGGAAATGATTTTAGGCTGTATTTCACTAGCTCTACCAACTGACTCCTAATGGCGCCTCTTGGGACAGTAATCACCGCCAGCGTACTGGTTATCGATTATGAGGATCCTAGGTTCGATTCCGAGGAGAACCGGGGATTTAACTCGTTTGTTTACAAGACTAGGTTTCCGATTTTTCTGAATACACACAATACTCCACATTGACAACCAATCAACGTTGGTGTTACGAAGGGCATACAAGTAGGCCAAATCCTTATAAATTAACGACTTCTACAAATTAGGATTAATGCCGCGAAGACATTTGATGACGCAGTCAGTGTTTGCTCGGTCCCTTCCAAATACCTTTTCCCTGTGTCGACTCCACATGTTCTCTAGGAATATCGTAAATGGTGTGAAATCGTACCGTAATCTGGAATTATAATACTTAGATCGTACAACGAAGACGATGAAGCTCGAAGTACCGACTAAAGAGGCGAAATGATCTCCCGTGGGTACTAAATCTAAATCTATTTTCCATTAGAACTCCAGAAGAAATAGCTACAAACTGTTGACAGATTACGAACTGAATAAAAGATGCTCAGGACACAAGTGCTTGGAGAACAGATGCACACGTGGCGCTGTTCAGCTGAGCCTGTCAAGGGCAATAGATCCAGGGAGTGCTGTTTCTGTGTATAGCTGTATTTTGTGCGCGAGGGACTGAGTACCTACATGAACATATCGCACTATAGAAGAGATCCTTCAGAACTTCATCTCCACACTTGTATAGATATTTTGCATATATCCAAACACTTCCCGTATTATCTGAGATATCTTGTTCAATTGAAGCTGATATCGTTGCTAACTTAACTTCTCAGCTTAGGATATTTAAATTGCCCTTTACAGTATTCTGAAATGTATTTTGGTTTCCTGAATTATTTTTCTTCTTTTTTATATTATTTATAAATTAAACTGCATACTTTCTAGACTTTATCTTCCTTGTTGTGGGACAGATACGTTCATTGCCGAGTACACGTTAGTATAAAAGCGGTCTGCTGAGTTGTCGGCAATAGTCAACTTTCCTAATTATATTTCAAAGTCTCGTATACATTTTTTCAAATATACAATTTATCAATTTAACGGAGCCGCCATACTTCATGCCAACGGCCGTAGCCGTGTTGAAACACTTGATCTCGTGAGATCTCCGAAGTTAAGCAACATTGGGCGTGGTCAGGAGTTGGATGGGTTGCCACGCGCTGTTGGTGGGGGTAACGGAATGGAGGAGCGGAAAGGAACTGGCGACCCTACCGCACGTAAACTCCGGCTCATGAACACCTCTGCGGAGGTTCGGACCGGCCCTTACCTTACCATACTTCATAACAATAGTAACATATTATACCATGGGAAAACTTTGTCTAATATCTTAGCGACAAGCAGCATGAGCCACCGTAATAAGTCTCAGCTGTCCCTGATCGATTCTGTCGTGCCCAAAACCTCCCACGGCTACATTATTACGTCACAGCGGAATTATAACGATGACCAGCGCAGCTCGAAACAAAAACACATTGTGGAGGCGGTGGCAATTTCGTTTTTAAAGGGGAATAACTGTCGACAGTAGAGGATAACAAACGTGACGTAAATAATACAGTTTATCTGTTTCCTTGTATTGCTGTGCTTTGTCATGTATGCGAAAACTGTACCACTGGCATAGTTTACATCGCGGGGAAGTTGAAAAACACGTCAATACCAATTGTCTACGAGATTATCTACGTACAATGTCCGTAAGGAATAACAGTTTGGGGGAGTTTCCTTCATCGTGTAACGTCGCGAACTGCCTTATTCTTCAGATCATAATTGCAGGATTTCGAAAAATGACATTTTTCCTCTAAGGGCCATGTTTTATTAAATAAATAAATCTCTATATAAAATAACATGTCCTGACTGAATGGCTGATTCGTCATCGCCCAGCCAAAACTACTGGACACAAAGAAATGTAATTTTGTGGATACATTTATATCGGAGTGTAGGTGCTCACTAAGAAAGCAGTTTTTGATATTCCGTCGCTAAGGGGGTGAAAAAGGCTGGTATATATTTTGAATAAATACATCTATATCTCAAAAACTTAAAAGTTTATGACGTAAAAAGTTTATTTGGAATCTTCTCAAATAAATAATACACATTTTTTGTTTTTAAGAAAACCATTAAGTGTGTGAAAATGTGAAAAGGGCGTTGAATACCTCGTATGGGTAGACTTATATCTCAAGAACTGAAAACGTTACAGACGTGGAAACAGCTATTTGAAATCGCCTTTAAAAATAATGAAAAATGTATTTTCTTTTTCAACTTGTGTGAAGACTTCTCTGTTCTATGTCGCGTGGTTATTTAAGTTTACAAAGAGTTTCTGGGGCAATCGAAACTCAATTTTTAGGAGAGTTTTTATATTTTAGGGATTTTCAGGTAATGGAACGATCACTTCCTTTTCAATTACGAATTCCACGAGAGCGAAGCCGCGGGTAACTGCTGGTAAATAAATAATTAAATAAAAGGGAAATGTGCGAGAACCAGTGAACGCATATCATGGTTGGTGACCGAAATGAAAACCGAAGTTTCAATATCAGTTGTAAAATAGTTAGTTGAAACTCAAGTAGTGGGTTATGTACGGTATCCCCCCCCCCCGCCCCATGGCACTACAGCCCTTGAAGGGCCATGGCCTACCAAGCGACCGCTGCTCAGCCTGAAGGCCTGCAGATTACGAGGTGTCGTGTGGTCAGCACGACGAATCCTCTCGGCAGTTATTCTTGGCTTTCTAGACCGGGGCCGCTATCTCACCGTCAGATAGCTGCTCAATTCTAATGACGTAGGCTGAGTGGACCTCGAACCAGCCCTCAGGTCCAGGTAAAAATCCCTGAACTGGCCGGGTATCGAACCCAGGGCCTCCGGGTAAGAGGCAGGCACGCTACCCCTACACCAAGGGGGCCGGATATGTACGGTATGCTGAGTAAAATTTCTAATTTTCAATTGAACGGCAGGAAGGTGGCCAGATACAGTCCAGCGGGCCGGGAGAATGTAGTACCTGAAGAAAGTCTTTCGTGATGAATCTCAGCGTCAGGCAGATGTAAGCGCGGTCTGGGTCACGGGAAATAGTGAGTTCGCACTGTTCGCAGCCCTGAATATGATTTTCTGTTGTTTCCCATTTTCACAGTAGGGAAAAGCTGGGGCTGCCGTTGGAGCCGGGAAAGAAGAACTGTTGAGAGTGGTGGTGGTGATTATTGTTTTAGGAGGAAGTACAATCACTCTCTATATAACACTAATCAGGGATCTGACACTTCGAAAAATAAAGATATCGGACAATGAAAGACAAGGGGCACGAAGGGCGTGAAAATGAAAGACTTCCTCGAGTGATCCAATATCATTGGGGTAGGAAAGGAATAAGAACAAGGTCGGATAGGATAGGTGAAAGTGAGGAGCCTGGCACAAGTAAGTGGAAGTAATGCCAGGACTCAGCTAAGGACCCCATCGTGGCCAACCCAGAGCCCGTGAGGCCCCTCGTAGTCGCTATTTGCGACAGCAGGGGATATTGTATCGCCCCCACCCACTGGCTGAGGAACTTCGCCTACGTTCCGCTAAAAGAGGACGCCACTGAAGCGTGCACTGACTGAACACCAAGAGGCTGAGAATGTCAGCAGGATCAGAAGCAGCTTGCACGTGAAGAGACAACTTTCATCGTGACATGCTTCGAGAAGAGCGGAAGCTTTAACTTCAGCTACCCGGGCCATGAAGAAGACGAACGCATGAAGCGACAACACAAGCAGCTGACACAACAAAGTGAAACTGCTCTCCAGTAACTCTGTAGCAGCTCCAGAACGCGAAGTGAAGTACACGATATGGCATGAAATTGCATTTGAAATGGATCTCTCTCTTCTACGACTTAATAGCAATGTCTCTCATGTTCTCCACATTGAAAAGTAGATATGATCAGGAACTTTAATGATTTAACTTCATAGTAGGTTTATTTCAAGTTGCAGGACGCCTAATCATAATTACACTGTACACTAGTAGCCTATGCTATCACACTATCAGGCAAGTTGCGACACATTTAAGGACACGACGGTGATCAAAGCATCTAAAACTAATAAAAAATAATGTTACATCGTCTGACCATTGTTAGTTAAGACACTACTCAGCTCCTTACCGTGAAGGGCATGAATGCACTGCCTTCTTATATAACCCGTCATGGGGGTTATATGCATATATATTATATATATGACAGTGCCAATGTATCGAAAACACCAAATAGTTTCAAATCAGTAGGTAGTGAAGTAAATGCGGACTTGAGAATAGAGGCCGACAAGCATTCCAGAGTAACAACACATAGCGCAGGGAGAGTGTGAGGAGGAATAAGGGACATGACGGATGAAAATAGATGAGAAACCATGATAAAATTTGCAAACAGATATATTGAAATAATTAAATCGAAACTCTAGCAATTTACATGAAAAGAAGAATATACAAATATGGAATTTTCCCAACCATATATACAAAATACAGATCTATTACACAAAAATAAGATATCCACGAGAAAGAAAACAAATAAGACAGAATAAAGCAGGAATGGAAAGGGACAAACAAGGAAAGGATAAATACGACTATAAGAAGAGAAACCCAGAATAACAACAAGAATAAAACAAGATGTTCACAGTTACAAAATCAGAGTATACCAGCAGAAAATCTTCGAAACCACGTTCGAAAGTAATATGCAAGTCATAACACTTCAGTTACCACGCGAATTGACACTAACTAACGTTGTCATGCAGGCAGAAATCACTATATAGTTCAAATGAAGCAGTTTCAAGACATCCAGAAGCACAAATGGCGAAGCACTGATTAGATACGAGTGTGTGTAGAAGTCGCGGAGTTGCAAATATACCACACGCACAGTTAGAAACAAAGTTGTCACTAGGTTCGTCAATAAAGGTTTTAAATATTTAAATATTGAAAAGACGAGTGAAATCTCGGCCTGGAAATGCCATGCTCCCTGTGAGAAATTCAAAGGAAAGTAGCTCCCGATGCAAGTAGAAGTATTTGCAGAAAATAAATTAAACATTTGTCATACCTCATCATGAAACAGGTGGTACCCCCCGAAAATGGAGACTCCTGGGAGACGACGTTAGATGTTCCTCCCTCCACACAGGCCAAAGTCCATCTCAAAATATCCAGAGAGAGGCCAGGTGTTTATACAGTGGAGTAGAGGGGAAATAATGAGAAAAGATATGTCTGGAAGATTTCAGAGGTTACTGGAGCATGCGCGGCAAACCAGGCGATGTCGTATGACGTCAGCTGGCGAGAAGGAAGGCACTTTATCGTAGATCGTAGAGATGGATAGAGCAGAGTTCATGCAAAGTATGATGTGTCCAAATTCACTGAAGTATGTAAGTGCAGTTGCAGAAAAAGTACAGTTTATATCAAGATGAGGGTAAGTCCATATTAATAGTAGAAAAAAGGTTATGTACATGGCGATTTTCATAGCAATAGGTGCCGGTGACGTGAAGAGTCCGTTACACTTACCTATTGTACTGCTATCTAACAATGGAAGTAGTTACTTATGAGCAGTGAAGTGTGGTGAACCGCTGCCGGGATGGAGCCCGTGATGAGGCACTAAAACTTCAAGTATAAATGGAATCGCGGACATACGCATGACATGAATAGTACTGAAAATATATATTTAATCATATTTCCTTGTGGAATATCGCATCATGTATAAATCTGATCCCATTACGCCACCTGTCCTACTGGTGTTTAATTCAGCCTCAAAAAAGACAATATTGTTCACGTATGTAAAGTGATATCCTGTGAGTGTTATTTTGGATGGATTCAATTTCAGTCGGTAGTTGGAATGGTGATTTCAAAATGCGTGTTTATTTCACTCGTCAGTTTTATGGCGTTATTTACGTAATAACATTCAATTTTAGGAATGCTTCGGGAAGCTCGTTAATTGCAGTTATAATTGGTAATGAACTAAAATAAACTTAAAACGATCACAGAGGTACATTATATTAATTCTCTGCTTCCAACACGTTCGTTATTTCATCTTGTCAATATGACGTCTTATAAATCTGAAATTCACCCTGAACTCGCTGAAAAGTTTATTCGTATCAGTTTTACCTCAGCGATTTTCTTCTTCCACATTACATTTTAACATTAATGTTAATACTTCGCTCTTTCTTTATAATGTCGCTGTACTGTCAACAAATATTAGACATTCTAAAGTGTTTCTACAGCCCGAGTTTCAGACCAGTCGCCGGTTATGCTCTGTGTCATGTCTGGACGAGTGGCTGACGCACCGACGTCATGGTCTCGGCCGGTCTGCGATAAGCTTTTCGTACAGCGCACAGCGTGATTTGTTCTTTTACAACAGTAATTCAACTGTTTAGTGGGTTTCATGGCTTTTTATCAGTGTTGAACAGCTTATTGTCGTGTGATTTAAACTTTCAACCGCATTTCGCACCTGACTTTTGTAGATTCATGAGGCTGAACCGCAAAGCTACAACGCTTGCCTTCCTACTGATGGAGAGCATTTTCAACACTTGCCGTAATAGGGTCCATTCATGCAACTTGATTGGTTTCCTGCGGGCGTACAGGAACTCGCCCTGTGTTAGGACATCCTTGTGTTTGTGTTTTCTCCACGTCGGGACGACAACTCACAAAATGAGCGCGGTGTGAAAGCACAACAATCATGACCAGCGCCGAACAATGTGTTGACTTCTAGCCACTTTGAAAACCTTTCATTTCACATTTGCACACTGTTCTATGGTTTTTTTGTGTGTCCAAATCCTCAAACTGCATCGTGATATTTCCAGTGGATAAACTGCGTCGTGCGGTCATTGATGGCACTGGGTGCGTACAGGCGAATAATTCTGTTGTTTGAAATTTCCTGAGTACATCATTATTGGGGCTGGACTGAGTGGCCTGGCTCAGCCGGTGCTCAAATACGTCAGTCTCGTGTCGGTAGATTTATTTTCACGTAAAGGAACTCCTACGGGACAAAATTCCGGCACCTCGGCGTCTCCGAAAACAGAAAATGTAGTTAGTGGGACTTAGGCTATTTTACTATGTTGTATTGCTTACAGAATGACAGTATTTATAAATGATTGTTTACAAACATTACATCACCAAGTCAAATTCAAGCATACCAAAAATTTTAAGAGTTTTATGTAAAGAAGATAAGCATAAATTAAATGAAGTCCATTTCACGGAAAGGACAAACTAGAAAAATTAAAGAATTTCATTCATGTATCTCATACAGTTGTATTTCACAACACCTCTGTTAGCACTGCAAATGTCCATCTCGACATTGTTGTGTGTCCTTCGCGCTCCTAGCTCTGCGCCAGCCAGCTCCGCGCACGCCGCAGCTTGGATTATGCGAGACTCTACGAGACGACTCCAGTGCGCTTGCTTGTGACTTCAGTCTGCACTATAAAAGGAGCACCTTGCAGCCACTTAGTAGGACTCCCCAGTGTCCAGCACCAGATTACACTGAACATCCCTCTTAAACATGTGTCTCGGCCAGGTGGACTGAATTCTGGTTGTATGAGGTTTCACCTCGGGCCACTGCCTCAGTTCCCGTTCCTGCAGCCACGTCGAGCCCCGATGCCTGTGTTCTACACATCCTCAGTCCTCACTCAGGCTGCGACACCTACATTAGATTCTGTATTTGTGAATATTCATGTCATTTCTTGACAAGCCAATAGAAATAACTGCATTATGTTAGAGGAACTTTCATCGCAAGTTACGCTTATAAAACCGATAGTTTTCGACTATCATGAACTGTACCTTTTTACAAACTATCTCATCAAGAAAGCTTCGAGTGTACATAAAGTTAATGTGTATAAAGTGTACATTTCTACAGACTCTCAGTCTACTATCAAGATTAATTACTTGCGAATTTACTCAGCTTCAAGAAAAGTTTAAGTTAAATTCATGTATATATTGTACAAAGTCATATTGAAGCAATAAATTTATATTGTGTTCCAGTGTACCTGATCTTGTATATAACAGACATTCTTGGAAAATCACTATTTACACCGGTTTCTGCCTAATACAGCTTACGACTCACCGCAGAGTGATCGCAAAGTTTCCTCATTTGAGTCAAACTCTCTCGGACGCAAAATCATGATATTATGGCGACGATGGGATAGGAAAGGTCTAGGAATGGGAAGGAAGCGGCCGTGGCTTTAATTAAGTTACAGCCCCAGCATTTGCCTGGTGTGAAAATGGGACACCACGGAAAACCATCTTCAGGGCTGCCGACAGTGGGGTTCGAACCTACTATCTCCCGATTACTGGATACTTGCCGCACTGCAGCTATCGAGCTCGGTATGACGGGGAAGTCACCAAACATCTTTTCTCATATGAAGACTGAGTTAGGGAATTTTCACTGTAATGGTAGACCCACTTGCATACCCCCAGTCACAGTCAGGTTGGGAATTTTTCCTTATAATGGTAGACACTCACTCTCCACCTGCCTTTTTACATCCTCAGTAATACTGTCTGGTTTTCCCAACTGGTTTACATCCTCAAAAAGACTGTCTTAGTGGTTTTCCCAACTGAAATGAACATACAATGACGTCAATAGGAATGGCGCGATTAAAAGCAATGATATCATATGAAATACTCGATCAAATGAAAGACCACACATTTTATCACTTTCAACGAACAGTACTACACTGCCTATCTAACAGTCCAAAGTTCCAGAATGACCAAGCCGCAGACAGCCGTGATCCGTGAACACTCTTCGTCTTATTTACGGCGGGGAGAGGGTCGAATAGTGGCGACTCCCAGGACAAAAACTATGCTCTTTTACTAATCTGTTTCCTAGGAGTACCCGATCAGTCGGAAAATATCAATTCACTACAATGGCTGCGGAAAAATCTATCTGACTTGGAGGCAAATTTTTCCTCCAAGCCAGAGGAAAAACCCCATCTTCACTGAAGATTTGGAATAAAATGAATGTAGAATTTAATAAAAGTGAAGAGGAAGAAGCTTTTCTTAAGAAACTGCTCTCTTCAGGGTTCAATTTTGAGTTATTTAGTGAATTGCGGTGCTATAAATTGGAATAGGCCTAAATTGTTATTCTAGACCAGGTCATACTACTACTAAGTCAGCCTCTACCTTAAGTTTCCACACTGCTCATTCTAAACAGCACGTCAGAGTAGGGATCGAACAGCTGAAACACTATGATGAACCAGTGTGTTACGTACCAGCAGTATCAGAAAATATATGAACCAAAGGAATGGCATGCTAAAGAAGAATGTTTTCTAACTCTCCAGCTATTTCTCGCCAGTATTCAGTCAGGCTGTTATACGCGGTACGCAGCAGTAATCCCATCTATCGGAGTTGAGAGGCAGCATAAGAGACAATTAACATCATAACAAACAACGATCAATGTAATGTTATTGTTGATGAATGTTATGCGCTTTCGATATTGTAGGCCTTCACATTTAGTTTTCTTCCAACTCTGAAATACCACTCATCATAGTCGGTACGGTAAAACTGAATAAAACATAAATGATCGGAAATTGTATTCTTTGTAACTTTTGTTATCTAGTACTTTTCGATAGGATCCAAAACACAGGTGTTTAAAAATTAAATTTTAGGCGCCTTCCCCTAAACTACAATTTCATTCAGGGTGAATAAAATTGTTTGTAGTTTAGACTGTAGTTTCTTATTCCCCGACTCTATACACCGATTTTCATTAAATTCTAGTAACCCATTTTCTCGTGGCTCGGCGTCGATATGGACTTAGCAACAAAAATACAAATTCATGAATATCTGTGTTATCATAGCCGGTACGGTAAAATGTATAAGACATAAATGGGCGGAAATTTAATTCTATATAACTTTGGTTATGTAGTGTTTATCGATATCCCAACCTCTTACAGCTTTTGTGCTGGGTCGAGACCCCGAGGTGCAAGAATTTAGGAGTTCTTCTAGTAAATGAAGCTGATGTATTTAAGCACTACCAGACTGTGCCGGGATAGAACCTAGGGTCAAAAAGCCAGCGCTTGTAAGCTACTTAGCCCGGCTCGGTAAGAGGGAACAATACTTTTAAGCGTGTAGAGCTCACTGCTGCTGCAACATTTTGTACAGTTAGCGAGCGAGCTGTAGTGCCCGTGCGCTAGCCGACTTGCAGCAGCTTGTGTGTTTGTACAGTTAGCGAGCGAGCTGTAGTGCCCGTGCGCTGGCCGACTTGCAGCAGCTTGAGTATTTGTACAGTTAGCGAGCGAGCTGCAGTGCCCGTGCGCTAGCCGACTTGCAGCAGCTTGTGTGTTTGTACAGTTAGCGAGCGAGCTGTAGTGCCCGTGCGCTAGCCGACTTGCAGCAGTTTGAGTATTTGTACAGTTAGCGAGCGAGCTGTAGTGCCCGTGCGCTGGCCGACTTGCAGCAGCTTGAGTATTTGTACAGTTAGCGAGCGAGCTGTAGTGCCCGTGCGCTGGCCGACTTGCAGCAGTTTGAGTATTTGTACAGTTAGCGAGCGAGCTGTAGTGCCCGTGCGCTGGCCGACTTGCAGCAGCTTGAGTATTTGTACAGTTAGCGAGCGAGCTGTAGTGCCCGTGCGCTGGCCGACTTGCAGCAGTTTGAGTATTTGTACAGTTAGCGAGCGAGCTGTAGTGCCCGTGCGCTGGCCGACTTGCAGCAGCTTGAGTATTTGTACAGTTAGCGAGCGAGCTGCAGTGCCCGTGCGCTGGCCGACTTGCAGCAGTTTGCTTCAAGCTCACTCTAAAACACATCCTCGATATTTTTCTTGCTCGGAAGGGACTTACGCATTTCTAACCCGGTGTCGGAAATCTAGGATCTGCACAAGTCCTCTTTCGAAACCCGGTGCTGGTACATACCTACTCGCAAGGCATAACGCCCGAACTACAATGCAAATGCTAGGGAGCGGCTAGCTGCCTCCCCGCTCCTAGTCCTAAGAATCCGTCTTACAACCGGATGCCCTTACTGACGCAAAGACTAGGATTTTAAGTCGCAAGAATCTGTTTTACAGCCGGATGCCCTTCTTGACGTAGGACAAAGATTTTAAATCGCAAGGATCTGTTTTACAGTCGGATACCCTTCTTGACGCGAAGACTAAGATTTTAAATCGCAAGAATCTGTTTTATAGCCGGATGCCCTTCTTGACCCGAGAACTAAGATTTTAAATCGCAAGAATCTGTTTTACAGTCGGATACCCTTCTTGACGCGAAGACTAAGATTTTAAATCGCAAGAATCTGTTTTACAGATTTTAAATCGCAGTATCTAGTGTCTTACATCACGAACAATTGCTCTACGTCCTGTTGCCCTTTCCGACGCCAAAGGACCGGGATTTTAAGGCGTAAGAATCTGTTTTACGGCCGGTTGCCCTTCTTGACGTAACAAAACCTGGATTTATTTTTGCTAAGTCACTTCCGTTTTGCTTGCTTTATCTCTAAGTTTGTTGCACAAGAGCATGTCAGTTGCAAGTCGTGCTGAGCAGCATTCGCCTAAGGCTGCAGTTGCTTCTGCATGCTTTAACTCGAATCCTGAACAGATCAGTTGGATAGGGACCGTCAACAAAGAAGATAGCGCCTAACAAATTGCCTGCGTAAAGTTGCAGGATTTAGCTAGCACTTTGTTGATGGTCGCTGTAGAATAGCTACTAGGAGTGCTGTAAAAATAGCAGCTTAATAGAATTTCAAATTACCACCACCACTTTTCAAAGGTATGTAGCTAAAGAATGCAGCACGATGCTTTTTTGATGAAGGATGGTCGCAGCTGCATGTGGAATTGCCGGCTACTACGATAAAGATAGCAGCACGGTGCTCTGTTGATTAAAGATGGCGGATGGCAGCTGTCAAAAAATCACGCGGATTTTAAATTACCCGCAGTGCCGTAAAGAGGGCAGCACTAAGGTTAGCGATGCAAGATGGCGCATGGCAGCTGTCAGAAAAGCACGTGGAAATTTCCTACCACCACGTGCCTATAAGGTTTAGTGCCGTTAAGATGGTAGCACTGAGGTTAGCGATGCGTTGTTGTTGAGGTTTTGAGCCGTTAAGATGGCAGCACTGAGGTTAGCGATGCAAGATGGCGGATGGCAGCTTTCAAAAAAGCACGTAGCTTTGTTAACAAATTCAAATTTCGCGTTAGTGAGGTTTAGTGACGTAAAGATGGCAGCACTGAGGTTAGGGATGCATTGTTGTTTAAAGATGGCGGATGACAGCTGTCAAAAAGCGCGTGGCTTTGTTTACAAATTCAAATCTCGCGCCAAAATTCAAATTTCCCGCGGGAGGAGGAGGCCTCTGAGGAGGGCCTGAGGCGGAGGTGGCGGAAAAACTCTCCAGGTATACTACTGAAGTTGATCTTCATTCTATTCTTGACCACTTCCACCACTTAGTGTACTAGTTCCCCTTTTGAATCTTTTTCCTCTTCTTGGACACCATATATAAAAATATTCTTTCTCACACTTTCTTGCACACCCCTCTCTACTAATCTCTTATTTTCTCTCAGGTCCCGCTCCAAACTTCTTACTTTCTGTTTCAACAAGTCCAACTCGTCTTTATTACACCCTTCCTCTTCTAATATCTTCTTTACGTCTTCCTTAACACTCAACTTTAGGTCCATAAACTCCTTGGATAGCTCTCGAAACATTTCTCGTATTTGCTCCGTCTGACAAGCCTCTCTTATCATCTCTCTTATCTCTTCGAACTCTTCCCATCCAATGGAACCCAGTGGACCTGGGCCAGGATTAACTTCCACTCCTCCTATTATCAACAGCACCATCACCACCGCCGCCACCAGTAGAGTAGCCAGCATCCTCCTTTTTTCACAATTCAGCTCCATTCTTGTCTCCATTCTGCTTCCCTCTTTACAGTTCCAGCTACCAATCGCTACGTGTACTGTGTCAACGTATTACCCATTGCTCCGCGCTCCACTCAGCACATTCGCACTCCTTGCTGACTCAAAGACGACTGTGCTGCTATCTTTACGGCACTAAACTTTATAGCTACTATCTTAGCCATGTGTTCTTGTTTGTAAACAAAGCCACGTACTTTTCTGACAGCTGTCGGCAGCCATGTTCAAGCAACAGGCGATCGTAAACTTCAGTGCTGGCATCTTGACGGGGCAAAACTTCGTGCCTGCTACCTTTGGCACATGGTAACGGGCAATTTGAATTTCTACGCGCTTTTACACAGCTGTCAACGACCATCTTTAAACAAGACAGCGTCGTGCTGCTATCTTTACGGCACTGAACTTTATAGCTACTACCTTAGCCACGTGTTCTTGTTTGTAAACAAAGCCACGTGATTTTTAGACAGCTGTCAGCGGCCAACTTTAAACAACAGCCGATCGCAAACTTCAGTGCTGGCATTTTGACGGGGGGTTAAACTTCATGCTTGCAACCTTAGACAGGTGGTAGCGTGCAATTTGAAAAAAATTGACGTGCATTCTTTGACAGCTGCTAAGGTAACAGCTGACATATGTCAGCCGCTCTCTTTAACTAGGTGCACATGGCTTACTTGAGTGCTGCTATCGTGACAGAAGTAAACTTTATAGCGCGGAATTTAACAGGACAAGCAAGCAAGCTGCTACTTGTCGATATACCAGCATCTTATAGCAAGGCGCTCTTTCTCAACATACTTCTTGAACTGCCCTTTACAACAATCTATTATCTTAGAGAACGTAGTTTTTAAAACTAAGCTTTTGTTTTTAACACTATAAGACTTTGTTGACATAGTTGGGAAGCTGCTGTTAAGAACATCCATTGCTGTGTTCAGAACACTAAATAAGCGATTAAAACATATCATGACTAGAATCGCATACTGTAGTCGATGTCGTTACCTACAACGAGTGTTCAGAATACTAAATAAGTGATTAAACCATGTTTATTGCTTTGCAAGATATACTTTTGTAGATGGATTCAAAAATTCAGACTAGATTCGAGCAACAGGTGTTCGGAACACTGTTTAGAACATGTTTAGAGATACCTTTTCCTAAGAAGATAGGTTAAAATGCCATCTCCACATATTTACTGAGTTGCTCTTCTTAAATTACTATTCTCTTAGCTTTTAAAGCAAGCTGAACACTCTGAGACCTTGACATACTTTATAACAGCCTCTTCTTCCCCCTCCTGCTCGAGTGTGATGTAGTATTTAAGCAAACGATCGAAACCTTACCTTGCAAAGAATACTGTAAGAGGAGAAGGTAATACACATGTGGCCAAAGGAATACATAATCTAAAATAAAACAATATGCAAATTCTATACATTGCATCTTGTATGTACAAGTTTCTTCTTGAATCATTTGCTGAACTTGAGCGTTAGCGATGTATGTTCGTGCACCTCTCCCTTCTTAAATGATAATGCAATTCTCTCAAGTTAATAGTGGTAATTCTTGTATGCACATGTTTTATCTTGAATATAGTGTTGGTGTACCTCTCCCTTCTTAAATGATTATGCAATTCCCTCTTTGTTACAAGTTGTTGCTGTACTCCCATGGAACACTGGTAAGGGAATCATTATCCCATACACGTTTGTCATCGAAAGGAAGCAATGAACATTTATTTTGTTCTTTCATTTATACATGATGTTTAGGTGATTGAATCCTTTTTTGCGTACGGAAAGCGGCATTTCTATAGGTGAGTACATCGCGACAGTGTTGAAGGTATAAACGGCTAACGACGCTTGAACGTGCGCCTTTTCATTTTTTTAACAGACTGTGAATTTTGAGTGCCATAGGCATATATTTTTGGTGCTAAACCAATAAACTCAGTCATGAAACTCATAGCACATTCATATTATATAACTTGTATGACTTTCTTGTTCTGTAGCCGAATATTAAATAGATTACTAGGTGAAAAGGAAGAAGTGTCAACGTATTGAGAATGGTTCCGCATGACATCGTAGACGCCCGTCTTCCGAATGCGATAAATGATACTATATGTATCCATATACAAAATTGTAAGATAAAAAATTGCTGCCTTGCAAATCCATAATGAAAATAATACATTTTTAATTTTTAAAAATCAAGTATAGCTATTCCTAATTAAATTGGCTTGGCATAGACGATCATTTCAACAGAAATAAGGTCACGATCAATAACATGATAGCCTTTGAAATTTGGTTTTGAGATGTACTTGCGCGCGCCATACCGCCCATCCCATTGATTAATTAAATGAATGTCGCGATGTTTGCGTACATTTTCCATGCTTTTTCCATAGATCGGCTTATTCATCAGTTTGGAAAACGTACTTTCAAATGTTGTTGTAGCACGTTGACGATGTTCAGTATTCAAATCCATGTACGGTTTAAGCCATGATTTCTGCTTAAACGCAACGATACGATGAATACACTCTAACTGTAAGCCGTATTCGAGACATTGTATGTGGATAACATAGCGCTTTTCCGGGAAAGAAGTAGCAAGCAGTTCACTATGTTTTGATGTATCATTAGATGGAATAATGTTCTCAACACAAAAAGGAAGGTCGGAATGTGAATCGTGCAGATGAGGAGGGTATGCAAGAGAAGCTTCCAGCACGTAGCCGCAATGGGATCTTTAGCAGCCTCAAAAACATCAAAATGTTGAATTTCAGTCTGTGTTAGCCATACAAAATCTTTACACGGCAATGGCTGTGACAGCTCACCCATACAGATTATTGACATCGAAATACATGTGATAAGAATCTCCTTTCTCTGAATTATAGTTATCAAGGTAGGGATTATTCGCGATCGCATGCCTGTTGACAAGCGAAACTAGTCCGCCGCGAATGCCGCGTTCAAAAAACAAAAGCATGTCAACATCCGTTAGAATATCAAGTTGAACACCGGTACACTTGAGCATCGCATCCCATGACAGACCAGGTGTTGTGTAGTAATAGCAAGGGTGTAATCCATAAATAGTTAAACACATTTTACGAAACTTCTCGAACACATCACAGAGTAAAAGTGTATCTACCTTCAAATACAAGTCAGCGTCTGTAGCTGAAACGTTGACCACACCTGGCAGGCACGTAAGTAGTCTTCAACAGAAATGCTTATCGTATGACGATGAGCTGAGTGACGGCGTGCTGCATTCAGTTAACACACCTGTAAATGCAGAACGAGGAGGTAATTTTGTTTCTTCCAATGTTTGAAAGCTCTGAATATAGTCATAGGGCAGAACACCTTTCCTTATATAAAGTTTAAATTGCTTAGAATCTGGAAAATTCTCTCGAATTTATTTCAATTCGTTGCTGGAAAGCCCATGTACAAGTGTATCAAGTGAGAAGTTCATAAATGTAAACGAATCTAGAAAGCGAATGCTAATATCGTCTACACGATAACTGAATGAAATAAAGCGTTCATGATTTTGGGCAATGACAGTGAACTTTGTACTATTTAATTGTACAAATTCACGAACGATGTAGTGATTTTTCTAGCCTGACAAGTAATGGAAAAGGCATGGAATAAATTTAGGCACACGATATGAAAGACTGCACGAATCATGTGCAGGTCCACGAGATTTCTCGGTGAAGTGACAATAATTTCAAAGCTTAATCTGTGGGAAAATAATCGGCTGTTCACAGATGTGACATTCATCCGTTTCATCATGCAAAATCATTTCATCTAATGTCGTTTGAATGGGCACTGGTTGCGAAATAAACGTATGAACGCGTTGTGCTAATTGTTCTAATTCTTTTTACAGTCATGTCGTACAGTTTTATCCGTGATACATCATAAAAAAGATAGAGATGCATCGTACGAACAAACGACTTTGTAAGCTACTGAAAACGGAGTGTGCTTTTGCACGTAATCCGTGTAGGGTTTACTCATGTTTGGTTGGCAACGATGAAAAGGCTCAGTAAAAAAATTCAAAATCTGCATAAACAGTGAAGGGAAGAGGTTCCTGCCGATAATAATTCATAAACTTCATTTTTCCATTTTCCTTGGTTGGCAGAACACGTTTTACGGCTGGATGTGTTGCACAATCAACTAAGTGTATAGCTAACAAGCTTTCTGTAGCAAAGTATTGCAAACATCTCTCACATATAAACTTCTATCCTTTATACGATGAAAGTTGGGAGTTTAATAAACGTGAAAGGCTAGTTATACGGCAGTACTGGCTTGTGTTTTCATTGCAAACATATAAAAGATGAAGATGGTGTTGTTTCGGAAATGAAGCGGTGTAAAGTGGTCCTACAATTCGGTTTCCGTCGACACCGTATACAGAAAAGGAAAAAATAGGTTTTTTTCAAACGTAGAAATGTTTATTAAATCCACAGGAAAAGAAACACCTTCAAAATTTAATGACTATTGCAACTGAATAAGCATATCCTTATACTGAAAAGTTTTTGAATGATAACGTGTTGCTGGTTTCAACGCCATTGCGATGCACCATCAAAAGCGATAGTCATCGTTATTCTCAATATTGATCACTGCTCTCTTATTTACAATCGCTTGAGGAAGTTGAATGCATCGCCTACCTGAAATCAAGAGGTCGAATTTGCACACATGAATTTGAAGATGCAAAATACTTTTAAGTGCCTTATTACTCGCTCCTTCTTCAAAAGTTTGCAATTTAGTCAGCAGTGTGTCGACAGTGTGTTTGCGAAACCATTCCGAAATATTGTCCGAACGTAAGAGTTTCGTCATTTTAGAAGAAATGTAAAATGTTTCATGAATTTCCTGATTATCTTTGAAAGAAATGAAAGAACAAGCAAGGCTAGAGTTTAGTTTAAGGCATAGACAGCAAAGAAGCGACTTTTTCTTCGAAAACATTATAGCAAGAGAGTAAAAAAGAATTTGGATCTAACACATTTGATGAATTTCGGATAATACCGCTTTGAATACGCGATGAAACACATTTATGTATAGTTTCCCAATTCGTTGTCATAATTACACTCCAACAAAACGAATGGTACAAGATTTGTCAAATAGATCGCTGATTTAACTTAGTTGTTCTATTTCGAAATCAGTTAGCACAGTCGGTAGAAATACTTGGAAGTCCTCACAGATGCTCAAAATTCTTTCACCAAATTTTGTGTTTGGTTTTCGATGCTAAATCACTTTAAATCACTGATTTAGTAGAAGATTGTTGAGCCGCCTGGTTAATCCGTTCGATTTTTCTACAAAAAAAGCGAAATACTATTTTAGATTGTTTTTAAAAATGTAACATATGATATCGATGAAAAGATCGAAACATACCTTAAGATGTGCAAGTTCAATGTATGTGTGTATATATATACCTTGTGAAGACAGCAAACTGCGACTCGGGTGAAAAAAAACAGTAAATATGAATGGTGACGACGATAATTCTTGTTGTACCTAAAAAAATTAAAGATTAATGCATGTCTGTAGCTTGAAGGATAGCATAGGCGTATAAAGTAAGGTAGTTTTCTTTATGAAGCTAAAATACACGCAACCCTGTAAGCATTACTTCAGCTCGAAGGCTAGTCGGATCCTTACCAGCTAGCCTAGGCATCACTAAAGAAGCATACTGAGCCAGAAGTTTGTACCCGCATGCATTACACTCAGCTTGAAAGTTAGTCGGATCGTCAACATGTAGCGTAGGCATCACTAAGGAGGCGTAGTAGCTTTCCTTACTGAGCTAAAATGCATGCAACACTATAAGTATTACTTAAGCTCGAAGGTTAGTCAGATCCTCACCAGCTAGCCTAGGCATTACTAAAAAGGCGTACTGAGTAAGGTAGTTTGTACTCGCATGCATTACACTCAGCTTGAAAGTTAGTTGGATCCTCAATCGTACAAAGTAAAGTAGTTTCCTGTTGCTTTCCTCACCGAGCGAAAATGCAAGCACTAACCAACCGTATAAGCAACAGTTTTACACTAGCTCAAAAGCAAGTTGAATCCACAACAGTTAGGCATCACTAAAGAGACGTATTAAACTTACTTTTATTTCTTTAGCAGATCTCACTAGAATAATGTAGATGGCAGACGATGTTGATGATTTTATAAAAGCAAAGAAAAAGAAATCGTAAATGTACATAATAATAATAATAATAATAATAATAATAATAATAATAATAATAATAATAATAATAATAATAATAGGGTCCTGGGAATCAACCCTGGAGGAGTCATTATGACTCTGGCAAATGGGAGTGAAATGCGTTGTTGCCAATCATATGCAACATGAAAATATTGGATTCAGTAAGAGAATCCAACTAGCCTCTTTCACTCCAACTCCAGCACATAATCTGGAAGAGGTGCCCCTGCTAAGCCCAGCAACCTAGTGGAAGGTTGGGTACCAATCCCAGCGGGAAGTTGGGTCGGCGAACAGATCAGTGCTGGGGGTTCAAGGCTTACAACCTTGACAGTTAACAAATTGTTACCTGCGGGTCACCACCCTAAACTTTTTTCTTAACTCTCGCAACATGGAGAAAACGACCAACGGAAAATTTACCCCAGGTGGTACAAAATCCACCCCCAGTTTTGATGGGGCAAGCAAGCTTTTGGATTCTGGGGAGCTTGCACCTTCATGTGAGACGAAGAAACGTTTTAAGTTCTTGGCGACCATCAACATCAACTCCCTCCTAGAGACAGGAAAACTAAAACATACGCTATATGTTTTAACTGAACACAACATCCTGATAACAGCTGTGCAAGAGACCAGATTCCTCGATCAAGAAGTGATAGAGTCACAAGGTTATCAGATCTACAAAGGGCAACCCGGTGAAAGAGTGATGAAGAATGTGCCTCACTTGGGGACAGGCTACATAGTCAGCAACAAAATGATCAACTCCATCATCTCCTTTTCACCCCCAAATGGAAGAACGTCCACTATAGCTTTTAAAACTCTCAACAAAGCATACACAGTTGTTAACTTCCATGCACCTACTAATGACACCAACAGGAAAGATATTGAAAATGTGGAAACCTTTTGGAGTGTACTTGAAGAGACAATGGACCGGATCCCAAAGCACCACATAACTATTTTAATGGGGGACTTTAACGCCCAGATTGGCAAAGAAAGAAAATTCAAGAACATAGTTGGAGATTACCCAGCCCACACGAGGACCAACAGGAATGGAGAAAGGCTGATTGACCTGTGCAGAAATTACAACTTAGTCCTCAAATCTACAGCTTTCAAACGCCTTCCTAGGAAAGCCATGACTTGGAGATGCCCTAGCCCAATGCTTGAGGAATTCCAGCTGGACCACGTAGCCATCAGTAGAAGAAACAGCAAAGAAGTGCTGAATGTCAAAGTATTGAGAAGTGCAAACATTGATTCAGACCACTATCTTTCTTTGATCAAAACCAACTTCATCCCTCTTAAAAGAAGCAGAGAAAACCACTGCATGAAGTCGCCAATTCCAAGGCTCAATCCAGCCAAGCTGAAAGATAACAATAACTTCACCGTGACCCTGGCTAAAACCAAAGACAAAAATGATTGGCCCCAACTACAGAAGGCACTAATAGATGCAGCGACAACCACCATCCCGGCGGTCAGAAGGAACAAACATCCATGGTGGACAACTACTTGTGACAAAGCAATAGAAGAGAGAAAGCAAGCATGGCTAAAATTGAACTGTAACAAAAGTCTGGATAACCATAAATACTTCTTAGAAGTTAGGAAAACTGCTACTAAAATTATCAGGAACACCAAGAGGCAGTACAATAAAAATATCATTGAACAAGCAGAGAGGGATTTTCAAAGAAACAACACTAGAGACTTGTACCAAACTTTTAAATTTCAAATAACACTCTACTTAAACCCTACACTTCACCTTCGGGGAGCTGACGGAAAGCTGAAAATGAACAATGAAGAGTGCACCACAGTTCTAGCAGAGTATTTCAACAACCTTCTAAATTCAAGGGAACCAAGGAGAAACTGCCTTTCGAACCTCAGAATGTTACTAAGTCGGACTCTCTCCCACCAACAAAGAGGGAGATCCAGAAAGCCATTTCAGAATTGAAATGTAACAAAGCACCGGGTGAGGATGGAATCATAGCAGAGCTCTGGAAATACGCTGATGAGGAGTCAATCCAAAGTATCCATGAAATCATATCTAACATCTGGGTGACAGAAACGTTACCTAGCGACTGGACCTCAGCTATCATCCACCCGTTACACAAAAAAGGCGACAAATCAGATCTCAACAACTACAGAGGGATTTCCCTTGTATCAGTGACGTACGAGATACTCTCCAAAGTATTACTCACAAGAGTAGAGGCTCAACTAGTCTCCTGCATCGGAGAGTACCAGGCTGGGTTTCGCAAGTCAAGGTCATGCGCCGAACAAATCCTGAACCTCAAAACCATCATCACTTACAAAAACATAAGCGCCTCACCCTACGTGGCAACATTTCTTGACTTTCAGAAGGCCTACGACTCAGTAGATAGAGAGTCACTCTTCCAGGCACTTGCTGAACTGGGACTAGATAGGAAAACATTGAATCTAGTGAAAGCAACTCTTACCAACACTACAGCCAGAATCAAATTTAGAGGGGAACTGTCCCGGAGCTTTGAGATCAAAACAGGCGTTAGACAAGGGGATGGCCTATCTCCAATCCTCTTTAACTGCCTACTTGAAAAGTCATTCGTGAGTGGACGAAAATGCTAAAGGATGACTCTGGATTGAGAATAGGCTACAAGAAAGACAAGTTAACAGTCAACTGTTTAGCCTTCGCAGACGACCTTGCACTCCTGGCATCCAGTGTGGAGGAAGCTATCCATCAACTATCCTCTCTCGACCGCATAGCAGCTAAAGTAGGGCTGAAGATCGCCATCAACAAAACACAGTTTATCACCAACATCAAAGATGCACCCAAATCAGTCCCACTGGGGGACAAAACAGTACAAAGGACTAACGCCTTCAAATACCTAGGAGAATGGATAACCCCAAACATGAATGAAAATCAGGCCATGAACAGGAGATGCATCAAATTGGAAATGGCTACCACCTATGTAAGAGAATGTATAAATCCAAATCCCTTTCCCTTAACCTCAAAATCAGGCATTACACTACTGTAGTGAGTCCGTCAGTACTATACGCCTCAGAATGCCTAAACATGGTAAGAAAAGGGCAACTTAGAAAACTGGAGCTGAAGGAAAGGAAGATGCTGAGAAAAATCTTGGGCTCTATTAAAGAAGAAGGCAAGTAGAGAATCAGGCACAACAACGAACTGTACCAACACTTGGAGAGCATTACAACATCCATGAGGAAGAGGAGATTTAACTTCTATGGTCATGTCATGAGAATGGACAATCAGAGGCTCACCTCCAGAATCTTCCACACCATCTCTAGAGGGAAAGCGACTAATGCCAAGTGGGCAAGACTCGTCAGAAAAGACCTTCAAGAATTGGACATTGCTCCCAGTGAAATTTATGACAGGAATAGGTACAGAACGTTGATCAGAACATCAAACTCTCTCCAGTCACTATCAGAAAAAACAGTACGTCCGGGAGGAGGTGTGAAATGGACTAAGGAGCGAAAAGACATTCACAGTGCAAGAATGAAGGAGTACTGGTTAAAGAAGAAAGCTGCTAGAGATAAGAACCACGTGGTCCATAGCAGGCCCAAACGGAACTAAATAGTAATAATAATAATAATAATAATAATAATAATAATAATAATAATAATAATAATAATAATAATAATAATAATAATAATAATAATAATAATAGGTAATAATAATAATAATAATAATAATAATAAAAATTAAACTTACTTTTTTAGCAGATAGCAGATATCAATCGTGATGGTCAGCTTCATTCAAAGTAACAGAATACAGTAAATTGCTTGCCTATTCGTTTATATACATATAAAATTTTATATGACCAGCACTTAATAGACACGAACAGTGTGACTGTTTCACACAGACCACTTCCTGTGACTGGGCTTGTTGCTAGTGGGACAGAGCAGGAAAGTGAGTAGGTCAGTTAGCACGTACAGTCGTAACAAAAGTTAATCTAACAAAAAAAGAAGCGGTCAGTACTATGCCTTGTCACAAAACTACTTCTACGATAGATCTCCCCTACCTGCTGTAAGAGTCCCCAGCACTCTTCTGAACTAGAGGGTGTGAGTTGACGACTTCGAGGCTGAACAAGCTAATGCGAATACAACCTGTGAATTTTCTTGTGGTACAGTTGCAACAGAGCGACATACCAGAGATAAGTGGATGTGCTCTCGCCAGAGCACACAAGTCCAAGAGCTTGTGTTCGCTCGAAGCTCCGTCTAAAATAATGTTCTCTAAGTTCGTCTCCCAGCCAATGGGCCTAATATAACACATCGAACAGTAAAAGTAAAACAACGTTTTTGTAGTTGTACTAGATCACAGGACAGCCGCACTGAGCAGCAGCCGCTTCGTAGACCAAGGCTGTAGGGGTTTAGTTTTTCTGCTTGCCTCCCCCGTCGTGTAGCGTGCGTGCTTTGACTCCGAGTTCGATTCCTCGCCCAGTAAAATACTTTTCTCCCTCGACCTAAGGGCAGAATTTGAAATTGTCCGCTACCTGTTTCAGGGATGAAGTTTTAGCTCCGTCAGCTCAGATGTTAGCCATGTTTAAAGAGATGACAGCTGTTAGAAAAAAAACACGTAGAATTGTCCTGCAGCTATAAAGATTTAGCCCCGTCAAGATGCTCTCTTGTATAAATATAACCGCTGTCAGCTAACAAAAACAGCACGTGGAATTTCAAATTGCCCGCCACCACATGCCTAAGGTGGTAGCTATGAGGTTTTGTGCCGTAAAGATGTCAGCAATGAGGTTAGCGATGCGTTCTTGTTTAAAGATGGCCGCTGTGAGCTGTCAAAAAGCACGTGACTGTCAGCTTAACAGCTGTCAACAAAGCATGTGGCTTTGTTTAGAAAGAAGAGCACGTGGTCCTGACGTCACGGGGTCAATGACCTCGGGTGCTGACGCAGCAGAAAAGTGCTGACGCTAAGTGTTTGGGAACCCTATTGCCCTACTACTGTCTACTGCTAATGTCAGACTCAGCTATGGGAACTGTGGACTCCAACCAAGCTCCCAAGTTCAAAAACCCTGGTCTCATTCTTAGGCGCCTCTTATGACAGGCCGGGGTCACTGTGGAGGTTTTCTATCATCCCCACCCATAGGAAATGGAGAGGACGATTTGTTTCTCTTGTTTCCTCGGTTTGAACCTCCTGGTTTCTATGGCAGCACGTCTTGGCTTTGTGCATTGGAAGACTATCGTTTATCCGTGAAGCAAAATACTTTTTCGGCGTCCACAATTCGAAGAATAAGCTCATTGAATTTAAACTTCACCACTCTGAAGAGAGTCCACGCAAGTGGGGAAAATAACAGTTTCCGGAATGTGATTTTGCTGCAGCTCACTGCTCTGTCCCTTGGAGATGTGGCTGTCGTAACACGGACACCGTCAGTATTATAGTTGGTGTATGGGAACATAAACAAATGTCGAAAGCGTCAGGTTTCCTTCGTGCTGTAATGTGCTTTTGTCTCAGATGCTACCTGACATGCTGGAGGGATACCATGCGTATTACCGCAAAATGTATTTCCTGAAAGTTTGTTGGAACATAGCCTGGAGCAAGTCTCTAAACCAAAAATAACTTAGGAGAAGTTTCTGAAAATCTGTTCAGTTCCCATAAAGGAGAACGCAACTACGTCGTTACTGGTACACACAGAACACGGCAGTAGAAACACAAAGCTTTCTCTTTGTCTAATTTCCAGCATGCATACAGAAACGTTTATGTGTCGGAGCCACATAAACCAACTGCGTCATTGAGTGGAAACGCTGGGAAAGATCATACCTCGAACGATATGGAAGACACCTTTAAGTCTGATCTGAAATTTGCATTTGTTTTTGACGTAATTGGATCATTCTTTATTTAACTTTTTACAAGTGGCTTTACGTCGCACCGACACAGATAGGTCTGATGGCGACGATGGGATGGGAAAGGCCTATGAGTGGGAAGGGAGCGGCCGTGGTCTTAAGGTACATCCACACATGTGTTTGGTGTGAAAATGGGAAACCACGGAAAAACCATCCTCAAGACCGCCGACAGCTGCGCATGGCCGAATCGCTCGGTACATTATATATTGATGCAAGATTGTCTTTCCTTCGTTAATCTATTATCCTTGGAAAGGAGGTGACCGAACCAGTGCACTTAGTACAAGTAAACAAAGAACAAGAGATGACCAGAAACCCTAAAAATATCCATCAAAATTGTCGGTAAATACTCACCAACTAGTTAGTCGACGGCCCATAACGCAGAGAGTAGTTGGATCCAAAGTGAAGTATTGGCACGGTATGAAATGAAGAAAGTTTTGAAAGAAAAACGCCAAAATTTCTTTATCTAAACAATTATAATTTAATTAATAATTCATTTGCAAGAACTTTACAATTAATTGAAGGAATACATTTTTCGTCCTTTAAAACTTACGGTGCGCCGTCTGAGGCAAATGAAATTTAAAAGATGGAAATCAATTAAATAAATTAAGACTGGATAAAGTCAAAACATTTTCCACTGAGATGAGGGTCACCCTGTGAATTAAAAACTAAAATTAACATTACATAATAAAATAGTTAATGAGAAAAATTATCTCCTGGCAGAAGCCCCTAAAATAAACAGTTTTTCCAGCACATTAATTTCAAAATTTTACAGGATTTTTTGCCCTTTAATTTATTATCGGCCACGAGATTCTCTCTAAGAAACCAGAACTCAAGGGGACTCCAGCAAGAGTGAACGAAAGTAGACCGTGTACTAGTTCAAAAACGAAAAGAAACACCAAGGTTAACTTTAAACAGGCCACCAACACGACCCAAAATTCACCAAACTTCAATAAAGGCACAAAGTACCTCCAAACTTGGGAGACAACCCACGCAAATTGATCATCAAACCCCAATTTATAGGAGTTAAACACATTAAGACAAGAACCACGCCCAAATCAACACAATTACATACATCATAAATACAGAACGAATGCACTCCAATTAAATGATAAACGAAAGGGAATGAGCAACAGCTGAAACTTCAGGCAGCTGCCAAATTATCACCTCAATCTCCTTTTTTAAATAATCATCATCATCATGCCAACAACTCATCTCCATGGGAAACGGTTGCCATAGAAACAACCAACAAGAGAAAGAACCATTAAAAATATTTTACATACGGAAAAGGGGAACCAGACAGTGAAAATTAAAAGAATAAGAAGATTCAGGTTTCCTGAGAAAATCGCTTGGTCTCAATTTTAACAGCAGACGACTACGCATTAGTAAAATTATGTCATTTCTTATTAACAACATATCTTTTACATGATCCGAAATATAATTAAGATTTGCAATGAAGTCATTTTACGCAGAAAAAAGCAGAGACATAAACAGGTTTTGATAGAGTTCTTCCTGCGGTACGGAGATTGAAAAAGTGCAGTTAGTAAGCCGAGTACTTTTCACTTTACAAAATTTCCAAGTTCATTTGGAATGAAGATCTATCAGAATTGTTATTCGTAGGGCGGAATAATATCCACAAATTTAATTAAGTTTTGAGACGAGGCAATCCAACACCAGGAGAAAAGAACATAATAATATCTTGAAAAACAGAACTTACATTGGTCCTTGCACGTAAGCTAACGCATGCGTCAGCCGGCATCTTATACTCACAACCTTCCAAAGTAAGTTGCGGACGTCCACTCCCAGAAGAATCATAAACAACTTTTGACGGCATTAGACCCATTACTTTATGAATTACCCAGGTATGCTGAGGTGTTTTGATGCTCTAGCAATGAGCCAACGCAAGACATCCAACATCCATGATGGACGGCACGCCAACAAGCTACGCGAAGCAGAACTTAGCTGGTTAGCGAACGAGCTACGGGAGAGAGACTCGCTCTAGAGTTGGTCCAACACTGGACCAGAAAATAACACGAATAGGAGCAGAATACAGTCATCGTATATGGACGATGGAGTATAACCCCGCGGGCGGAGAAGATGTAGTTAAAGTCGCACAGGAAATGAAATTAAAACAGAGTTGGGATACAATTTCAAAGTTGAGTCACCTAGGCCTAAATGTTTGGGGAGAAAGGCTAAAAACTTGTCCCCACTGGGACAGTCTTCAGCTTGCATTCGGGATATTGTGGGTTCGAACTTGGTATCGTCAATTGGTCTGCTTACCTGCTCTGGATACAAGCGAGCTCTGCGTTCTGGCGCGTGTTTACGAGGACTAAAACCTACGACTGCCATTATGAAATCTGCAACCTAGGGGCGTATCACCAGGTATTTTTGTACAGTTTGTTCTGAGCGCAGGGTGCCTAATAAATATTCATTACGTAAAAGGAAAGGCTGGAAAATGTGAAAGTTGCTTTCCTGATTTAATGTCTACTGTTATCGAAAGGAGGGAAGAAGAAAATCGTCAATCGAAACTGTGAGTCAACGAGACACGTGCTCGAGCATGACAGAATGCAACTTAGAGGAATCACCTTAACCTTTCTGCTCATATGTGTATGCGTTTCACCGATCTAATCCCTATGCAAATAAATTTGGACAATCTGAACACTTAGGTCGTTGAAACGAACATTTTGGCAGAGAAGTTGATAACTCTGGTCAACAGCATTTTTGTGACAAAGAACATGAATGGTGTCCGTAGCCAATTTCCCCTGTGGGTGGCGGCAGTAGAATAACACCCACGGTGTCCCCTACCTGTCGTAAGAGGCGACTAATGTATTTGGCTTCACACCTTGTGATATTTTAGGTCTTCCGCAGCTCTAAGGCTTGAAAAAAGCTTTCAGAAACGAAGTTCCCTTGACTGGCTCTTTCTACCGGACAACAACCTAAGTGTGACACCAAGTAAAACTTGAATCTGAGGCTTGAGTTTCATGTTTGAACTCGAGCCCCTGCTTGGATCTCCGTGCCGGTGTTGATAACTACTTGCAACCTGCCACATGGGATCGATATGAAACAAAATATTGTAATTGTTACCGTGTTTTCATGGATCACAGTGGTGAAAGAAGGTGCGGGCTGGAATGGGTCTGTCTACGATAGTCAAAGATGAAATTAAAATTTTAAAATAAAGGTTATATTTCTTTTCAGAAATTAATTTTTAACACACAACAGCTGTACAGGTAGTCAGGTACAAAGTAGAACAAAACAGGAAAACCCCAGAAAAGACTAGTTACAATTTGAGCTTCAAGCTCATAATTTACCAAGGCTCCAACATCAAAATTGTTTGCGATGGACAGGTAGTAAAGGAGAGATTTCTCCCAAAGCACAATTTTTCAAGAGCACTTTGCTCCAACAATTACAAGTTACGGCCTTCCAAAGGCACCACTCAATAGCACACAGAAAGCGATTACAGAACCAGAAAAGAGCTTACAGGCTCTACAACTTCAAAAAGGTGACTGTGCTCCCAACTCTTACAGCCTCATTCAGGCAACCTTTAAGTTACATTTGGGCTTCTTTGCTCAATAACAGTACATTTCTAGGCCTCTCTAGGTACAACCTAAAATTTACAACGCCAGATTAATTACCTAGTAGGTATCTAGTACCCATACAATCGGGCCTTCATGAAAAGGAACAGGTTACATTACTGGCGCAAACACAAAATGTATGGAGGCGTACACTTGCGCTCCTCAAAATCAGAAATTAAAACCCTACTTGAGCTTGTGGCCTGACACTACTGAGGTGACTAGAAGAACAAGTTACTTTGTACTTTACTGGAGAAAAACAGTTACAAACATCGTAGCGACCGGTACCTAGTTAATTCCCCTCGGGTCAGCTTGCGGAGATACTACTTACATGGAAAAACTGTTGGCCATTACCTTAGCTGATGTTCTGCCGGCCGAAGATTGAGGCCCTCGCCTCCTGCCTTTACACACACTCTCAGTAAGATGACGATCAATAAGACAATTTAGCTGGAAAAAGACAGCTTTTACACTCGAGGGAGTATAAAAGCTTCGAGAAGGCTCTGGACTAAATCCGGACACACCGTCTTTATTTTAATTGGCGGATAAAATAGGTACAACAAACGTTTGATTATCTGAAAAATACATACAGAAATTGGATAATTGGCCAGACTGCAACGCTGGCGGGATGAGAACGAAGTGTTGCAAATCTTGAAGTATAAAAAAATAATGAAAATCCATTCATTTGAGAAAACCTACAAACACAAAACTTCTTTAGATTTCTAGTTATTTCACTTTGCACTAGAGTGCATGACCATCAGTTCTTTCATAGAGACATCTATGGAGAAACGTCCAAATTTCTTGAACCCAGTGATACAACAAAACAATCAAATGTAGTCAGTTTAGGAAACTGTAAAATAACATATTACTTTGTCATTCATCTTCTGCCCAATGTCCCAACTTCATGCACTAGCTGTTTCAAGTTTTGTATGATAGATAGGATTATTTAAGGCGCTTTGTTTAAATGGGCGGGGTTGAGGCGCACCTCCCGGTACGGTGATCATCATTGCAATTCCTGAATCTTGAATTCGAACGACACCCGTAAACAGTGTGTGTGACACACACAAAATATTGTAGCAAAATTTATACTGCTTAACTAGGGTGTTTTTGGGATAAGTATCATGACCTAAAACTGTGTTGCTTTTTGCATGTTGATTTCAAAGTGGGAACTACTATGGCGACGTTGTTTAATATGTCTGTTTCTACTACCTCAAGAACGTGTATAACGCCAGTCAGAGCTCACCTTTCAAGATATTAAAAATTTCACCTAACGTAGCAAAATCCTTGGATTTGATCTTTGAACGCACGGGTTTTAAAAAGGCAAATTTATGCAGGTATACATTTAATGCTAGATGTACACGTGAATGCACGTAGGAGCGACCTCGTGTGCGATGTTAGGCCTTGCTTGGAGAAGCAATTATTCTATAATATCTTCTTGACGTAATTCCTCTTCTATTTCTAGAATGACCTGTGTGACCAGCATCTTGAGAGGATTTAGGCAGATGCAAACGTTCTGCGAGTAGGTTGAGATTGTTCCAGGATGTCGCACTTACGTAGGGAAACAAAGCCTTTTAGATGACGTTAAGACCGCTTGCAGATAGATGATGTGTAGGAATAACTGAGGAATGAAATCTCGATACTTCGGACTCTTATTTGCATTCACAATTTCTGAGTTCTTGTAATTGCATCCAACAGAGTTAGTACCAAAGGAATGGATCTATATTCTTAAGATCATCTTGAAAAAATATATAATTGTTGAAATCAGGTTTTCTAAGAGACTATTGGCAGGTTTGTAGCTCACAATATCTACGAAAAACGTTTGGCAACAATGTTAGTGCCAGCATTACCCATACGAAAACAACAGTATACATACTGTCGGTTTGTCCTATAAAGGGTATCTCGGAATCCCAACAAAATATCGGGTATCGTCTCAGTACGTTTCGAACCTTCTGCCAAATATCCATTCCTTTATTCATTTTCGCAGACGAGTGGAACACCAGGAGAACCATCCTTCAAGACAGGCCTGTCGGTGGGGACGGTATCCCGTGCCTGTCGTAACAGGCAACTAAAAGGGCCCCAGAGACTTTTAACTTGGAGAGTGGGTTGGTGACCACGGGGCCCTTAGCTCAGTCGTGCCATTGCTTCCACTTACTTGTGCCAGGATCCTCACTTTCATCTATCATATCCGACCTTCCTTGGTCAACTTTTGTTCTTTTCCGATGCCGACCGGATTAGGTTTTCGAGACCTTGGGATTATTTCATTTTCACGCCATTCGTAGCCCTTGTCTTTCTTTAGCCGATACCTTCATTTTTGAAGTGTTGTTGCCTAGTTGTACTTCCTCTTAAAACAGTAATCACCACCGCCTCACATCATAGAAAATGTGAACATTCCTGCGAGGCATGTTAACTGTAATCCAAACATGATCACTTTTTGTCCTGTTATAATATCAGTTTGGTTCACAGCTTGCTACAGAGAACTTCCATTACATTAAACCTCGGCAGGAGGATGCTTTTCTGCTCGCGACGTTCTTTTAAGCACATGCATACGTCTTTGCCTTTTGATATTGAGAATCTACAGTACTCTATAATTGCGACAAATACACTGACTGACAGAGCAAATGCAACACCAAGGAGTGGTCAGAACTTTATGCCAATTGCAGGGTAGACTGACGTCACTGAGGTATGCTCATGATGTGAAATGCGCCGCTGTGCTGCGCACGTAGCGACCGATAAATGGGACACGGCGTTGGCGAATGGCCCACTTCGTACCGTGATTTCTCAGCCGACAGTCATTGTAGAACCTGTTGTCGTGTGCCACAGAACACGTGTATAGCTAAGAATGCCAGGCCGCCGTCAACGGAGGCATTTCCAGCAGACAGACGACTTTACGAGGGGTATGGTGATCGGACTGAGAAGGGCAGGTTGGTCGCTTCGTCAAATCGCAGCCGATACCCATAGGGATGTGTCCACGGTGCAGCGCCTGTGGCGAAGATGGTTGGCGCAGGGACATGTGGCACGTGCGAGGGGTCCAGGCGCAGCCCGAGTGATGTCAGCAAGCGAGGATCGGCGCATCCGCCGCCAAGCGGTGGCAGCCCCGCACGCCACGTCAACCGCCATTTTTCAGCATGTGCAAGACACCCTGGCTGTTCCAATATCGACCAGAACAATTTCCCGTCGATTGGTTGAAGGAGGCCTGCACTCCCGGCGTCCGCTCAGAAGACTACCATTGACTCCACAGCATAGACGTGCACGCCTGGCATGGTGCCGGGCTAAAGCGACTTGGATGAGGGAATGACGGAACGTCGTGTTCTCCGATGAGTCACGCTTCTGTTCTGTCAGTGATAGTCACCGCAGACGAGTGTGGCGTCGGCGTGGAGAAAGGTCAAATCCGGCAGTAACTGTGGAGCGCCCTACAGCTAGACAACGCGGCATCATGGTTTGGGGCGCTATTGCGTATGATTCCACGTCACCTCTAGTGTGTATTCAAGGCACGTTAAATGCCCACCGCTACGTGCAGCATGTGCTGCGGCCGGTGGCACTCCCGTACCTTCAGGGACTGCCCAATGCTCTGTTTCAGCAGGATAATGCCCGCCCACACACTGCTCGCATCTCCCAACAGGCTCTACGAGGTGTACAGATGCTTCCGTGGCCAGCGTACTCTCCGGATCTCTCACCAATCGAACACGTGTGGGATCTCATTGGACGCCGTTTGCAAACTCTGCCCCAGCCTCGTACGGACGACCAACTGTGGCAAATGGTTGACAGAGAATGGAGAACCATCCCTCAGGACACCATCCGCACTCTTGTTGACTCTGTACCTCGACGTGTTTCTGCGTGCATCGCCGCTCGCGGTGGTCCTACATCCTACTGAGTCGATGCCGTGCGCATTGTGTAACCTGCATATCGGTTTGAAATAAACATCAATTATTCGTCCGTGCCGTCTCTGTTTTTTCTCCAGCTTTCATCCCTTTCGAACCACTCCTTCTTGGTGTTGCATTTGCTCTGTCAGTCAGTGTATAATATTGATTCGCTGCTGAGGAAGCAACAGATTGCTCTCTGTTTATTTCCCAGGAAAGAGCACGCACACATAATCGAAGTGAATGAAAAATATGTATATGAACAAGTTTAGAACATGTGAAATGTTCTTTTGTCTGTGTGGAACAGATATAAGGTACTTCAAAGTGTTCACAGCACCACGGGACACCAAGACATTTCGTTAGTAGCAGAAATGTCACGTACAGACATGGAATGAAGAAGACCTATCCTCTGTCTGGCCATCAGCCAAAGTTGCAACTTCGTATCAGATAAAGTAGCATCTACTGAGGCACTTCTTCTTGACCACATGCCTATTAGGTAATTTGGAAGTCAGTCACGAGATGTAGGACAAACCATAGTGTTAGTAAATAATACACTAGAGGTAGCACTGCCGCTGAAGTTGAACGAGCGCGCTGTTTGGCGCTGTCACTACTGGAGCTTCCCGATAAATTGAAGTATATACTTCTCTGAAGGAAAATGCCAGTCTCCTGTGCAGCTTATGGCTGCATAGAGAGGTTCATTTCACAGACATGTTTCCTTGAAATTCATTTCTGTGTTATAAAATAATAGTTTGGCGGCACTTATTGGCCTACCTGGGCTGACTTCGAGACTGTCGGCGTGAATGAGATTCTTTGGATCTTAGCTTGAAGACTGAAATTAATGTTTTAGGAAATATAAGGGATGACATTTTCCTTTCACTGAATGGCCATTTGCATGAATCCGAGCGAGTGGCTGAAGTCCTTAGGTCACGTAGCTGTCAACTTGCATTCAGGGGATAGTGGGTGTGGACCCCACCGTCGGCAGCCCTCGCTGGGGCAATACCTTAATTAAGGCCACGGTCGTTTCCTTCCCACTTGTAGCCCTTTCCTGCCCCATAGTCGCCTTAAGACCTATCTGTGTCGGTGCCACGTAAAGCAAATAGGTACAACAAAGAAAATAAGAAAAGATGTGCATTATAGCCTGAAATTGTAATCCGTTCTTTTTTTTTAACTTTTTGTGTGTATATTATGAATATTAAAAGCTATTGAATATATTTTCTGTATATACAGTTTGTTGCTTTCCCTTCGCGTACAATACGTGTAGCAGTGCCCGAGACTAGATGTGCAACACCGTGTGAACATCTGAGTCCTTTGCTTTCGTCAATATTATTATTCCTTTATATGTCACACAGAACTGTTTACAAGCATAATAAATTATTGACCAAGCGAGCTGGCGCGCAGCTGTAAGTTTGCTTTCGGGAAATAGTGGGTTCAAACCCCACTGTCGGCAGCCCCGAAGATGGTTTTCCGTGGTTTCCCATTTTCACACCAGGCACCTTAATTAAGCCCACGGGCGCTTCCTTCCCACTCCTAGTCGTTTCATATCCGATCATCGCCATAAGGCCTGTCTATTTCGGTGCGACGTAAAGCAAATTGTACAATGTAATTTAGTATTCTCTCCTTGCATTAACGGAAATACTTTTTCAAGTTAAAATCTTAAAGAAAATCATACATTTCTGGAAAAGCTAAATAGGCTGAAACCACAACCGAGGGTAACATTTTCATTTGTATTCGGGTTCATAAAAAAGATAATAATAATAATAATAATACAGTAATAATAATAATAATAATAATAATAATAATAATAATAATAATAATAATAATAATAATAATAATAATAATTAATTTATTCAATTAGTTTTCAAGTCCATGTTACATTCAATGACTCTACGCATTTATATACACACTTTTTGCACACCATTTACAGAACTAGGACCGCCTCCATCTCGTCCATCATTCTTTGTAAGTCCTCCGTCCACAACTCGTTATCCAAGTTGCCTCGTCTGAAGTCGATTAGCACACTCTCACACGTTCTTTTTAGTACAATGGTCTGTAGGTAGGCCTGTAGCTGTTTGCTCACTTCCAATTTTTCCACGTGCTTCTTGTACAAGTTGGTAACTAGCCCGTCCCACGTTATTACCACAGGGACCATCGTCACCTTGGCCCCATTGTACATAAGTGAGAGTTCGTTGGCTAGCATCTCGTACTTTCTTCCTTTAGTGGTTTCAGTCTGTTTCAGGATATTTTTGTTTGTGATTCCAACTTCAATTAACAGGATTTCATTCTTTAAAAGGTCATGTATCATCAGATCCGGTTTGTTGTGTTCAATGCGAGGCTCAGTTTGTATGATGACGTCTGACTTTATTCTAATCCGCTGATTGGATATGACATTTTCCACTTTATAGTTCTTTATTTTCTTAGAATTATTCAGCCCATACATTTTTGTGAACATGAAATGCAAGCATCTGACAACGTCATTGTGGCGTTTCTTGTAATCCAAATTAAGCATTCGTCCACATTGTGTTGCCAGATGGTCTAGTGTCTTATTGCCCTGGTTGCAGTGCGGGCACCTCTGGAATATACTCCCATGACTAAAGAAGATGTTTCTGTCTTGTATCTTACAGAACATTCCTTCTTCCTGTGGAGATATATTCCCCCTCATTAGCCATAACGATGACTGTTTTACGTCTACAAATTTCTCCTGTTGTTCACGGAACAATGTGGAATGCATTGACTTAGCCATGATTCGTTCCATTCGCATCTCTTTTTGTTTCTGCTTAACTACTTTTACCGTGACATCGTTTCCTTCCTCAATTAGGTACTTCCGTTTCAAATGTTCTTCAATCAGTCCCAGATGGGTTGCATTTCTTCTTTCACTTTCTGCGATAAACTTCCTTCTTGTGTTTGTTGACAATACATAGTTCAAGTAAAATCAATTCGGCCTTCTCAGAAACATTTTGTAATCCTATTCCTAACTCATGTCTTTTCAGGTACAGTCGTTCCATGTTACCTGCTGTTCTGACGATATTATGCTCTCTCAAGATTCCTCTCACCTTCAGATCAATGTTGTTAAATTCTTCGTGCTCGTACGGAATCAGGCCCATATAATAGTTAATAGTTGACAACGCATACTCATTTATTGCTCCAAACAGGTTTATCGTGATCAACTTTGTTTGGCATACATTTATTACCCGTGATTCGATCTTGTTGTCTATGATAACTTTATTCTCGGGTTTGATTGCATTCCTCGAGTCTTCTAATATTCCTAGGTATTTGTATCCTTCCACGTCATTTATCTTCTCTCCAAAGATATGGTTCGAATTGATATTGTTCGCTGACTTTTGTTGATTGATTGTAAAACCCATGTTGTTGAGACATTGATTCGTCCACTGGCTCAGCTCGTTCAATGTCTGCGCATCTTTGGCGAACCATTTGATGTCGTCGATGAAAATGAGGTGGTTGCACTCAATTCTTTCATGTTCATCTGCTTGGATCTTCTCGCAGTTCTTATTTAAGATTCTGCTTAACGATTCCATAGCAATTACGAACAACTTGGGTGACAGAGCATCTCCTTGTAATATTCCTCTATTTATTTTCACGTCACCGATCACTTTATATCCACATATTAATGTTGTTCTCTGTTTGTTAAGTGTTCTATTGACAAATTTAATGATGTTTTCTGGCATATGTATCTTCCGTAGGCATTCAATTAGATATGCATGTGACAACGAATCATATGCTTTCTGAATGTCCACCCAAGCAGTACACAATTTATTATTGTACTTTTCGTTTATGGTTTTCCCATTTGATTACTTGAGATAATATTGTTCACGTCACAGAAATCATTGACTATTACCGCGAACACTTTGCTGATTAATTTGAATAAATTCGAAAGGCATGTAATTGGCCTCAGGAGCTGCGGTATGTTTGCATTCGGGACTTTTGGAATCAAATATGTTATCCCTGAATAAAGTTCTTCATCGATCAAGTCTTGGTTTTGAATTATTTCGTAGATTAGTTGTTCTAACCTCTCATGTAATGCATACATCCTCTTAATAAAGTAATTATATGCAAAATCAGGTCCTGTTGCTTTCCAGTTCGGTAGGTACTTTATACACCTGGATATGACCTCTTTTATCTTTTCTCTATCCATGTCTACCTCCACTTCCGCTGGACTTAGTTCTTGGATCAGTTATTCATAATCTTGTCTTTCATCATATTTCCAAATTGTAGTTCAAAATCGTTTGGTTTCTTCAAGATTAATATCTTCACTTACTGTAAATCTATCGCCTTCAAGGTCACGACAGAAGGTCTTCCTATTAAACTCAAACTTTCGGTTTGTGTTTTTAGATGCTATACGATTTTCAGCTATCACTATCTTCTTCTTGTAAATAGCTATTTTCTCAAGAATCGTATCGCGCATCTTCTGAATATCACTACTTTTGTTTGAATGAATTCTATTTTCTCTACACATTCTAATCAACTCTTTACTTGCTCTTTCATTTGGGCGGTGGGCATCAATTATTTCCAATTTTCTATTCATTTTGTTGATCTTGGCTTCGATAGAGCTTTTCCAGCCAGATACCTTCTTTTCTTTAGCTGTCATCTCATATGTCTGTTGACATGCATACAACACATCATTCATTTCGGCGATCATGGTTATTTGCTGTTCTACTCGTTCCGATTTTATGATTACATTCATCATTTGTCCCGTAACGTAGGTCAAACCCGAACACTACGATAAGGGCAGCAAAGGGGGTCAACTAGCTGGTACACAAATAAGCTAGTTGAAAAGTACAAACAGGAAGCGTAACTAGGGTCACCCAAAACAGACCAAATTACTAGACAAGAACAGAAAACTTACCATGAAAGGGCGAAGAAGTGTTACCAAGAACTCGTACTAAGAAATTCATACCTGGTATCAGTTACTTCAAGAAAGAAGAACACATTCTTAGGAAATTTAAAACAAGGGATTTATTTAGTTAAATAAATTTGTAAAATGTTAGGAAAAGAAATAATCAACGCAGGAACAATAAATAAGGAAAAGTTACTTAAATTAGGAAACTAAGTTAAACTTGATTTAAAATCTACGGTGATCGATCACTAGAAAATTGAAAAACAAACAAAACTCTTAATTAAGGGAGCCCTTAACATTCCAGAGAAAATGACAGTTTCAGATTAGTATCAGATCACAATGTACTAAATTTTGTTATTTTAAAAACAATTTCTGAACCACAGAGTTCTCACCAAGGGATAAATAATAGAAATTTAGAAAAATAGACACAACACTTAATACCCGGAAGAAAAGGAAGTGACCGGATGTTAAAAATTAAAATCACCCCAACGCGATCACAAGCACACAAGGTAAGGTAAATTAAACGGAATTAAATATCATCACATCAAGACGAAGAACTTGGCCAAACATCCAACAGCATCAACGATCAAGGACAAATCTCAACCTTCAAAAACTAACAATCATCAACAACACCGTTGGCAAGGTAACCAACAAACGCCAAGAAAAAAAAGATGGTAACAGGTAACCACGGAAACGAAAGTCCGCAAAACAAGGGAAAAGAAAGAAAAGACGGAGAACTAGGAACACAAGCAAAATTAAGAATCAGAGAAAAATAAATTAATGTCGTCCGCTTGGTCAGAACTCACATGGTTAAAACAGACTTACTTGGGGTGTTAGATACGGTAGCAATACTGTAAGACATTTCGAGACGTACCAAAGATATTTCACATTAGCATAAGGTACCCAACTTCCCCCAATACATCTTAATTTTCATCATTAACAACACGAAAAGTTACATTACGAAAAGATGATAATAATAATTATGTTTTTTATTTTTTAAAAGGAGCTTCGAGATCTTGCTTTCCCAGAAATTTAGAGTTCACAAACGTCACCAAACCAAAACTTGAATTGTCCGAAGTTGAAGAGGATAACATACTTAAAAAAAAATGCCGAAAATCTTCACCGAAGCAAGGACGCCATCGCCATTTTTAGAGATTACTTACAGGCTGAAGAGGCTGAGCGAACAAATGCATTAAGCATACAAACTAGAGAAGAATATCCCGCGTTGGTTGAAACAGAAACACATAATGAGGGCAAGAGAGAAACCCTCTTACTCCTTCCTTCAAGTTACATCCATTGCGAACGTCACAAACTTCTCACAGATGAGACACGCCAAATCCTCGTCCATCTCAAACCACAGTCCAGACAATAATGGCCGGCTCGCCAAAACAAGAATCAACAAGGCAGAGTTCGTTCGGCAGTGAGCTCTAATTGGTTAATGGGCGGAGTCTCGTAGTTCTAGCTCACAGTTCAGATGTCAGTACGTACGAGGAGCTCAGACTTGAGCGCCTACACAGATTAGTAGCGGAAAAGTGAACCCTGATATACCACGAAACAGAATTGAAAACGATACCGCCAGGGTAAAGTTAATCTTGACACAATTTCCATGCCCTTAGGCTACTTCGAAAATGTAGCTAGGAAAAGGAATAACACAATGACATGTCCATGTCACATTTCGAGTATTTCTTGATTTATTTCCTGGCTAAATATTTTTTTAGTTCTTGTTTTTGCCTCTTTCTTCTTACAATATTCATCAATATTTGCCAATAACGTTCGTTTCACTTTGAGGAACAAGTCTGTGTTCTTCACCAAAGAGGGCATTTGTATTGCATTATTTTCTTTGAGGTTATCCGTTTCCGTTGCCTACGTTATAATACAAGGCCTGGAAATAGAGTCCGTAAAACGCTATGGAAGTGGTTACACTGAAGTTCAATGCCGGGCCGCTAGGATCGCTTTCGTGCCCCCTGTCGACCAGGTTCGCGCCTTTAAACGTGTTCATTAACTGAGTTGGTTGTGAATTTATTATGTATACGTCTGATGTTAAGCATTCGCAGTTCCAGTCGTGGTTTATTCACGAGAAATTAAAGGTAGTGGAATTTTGTTTCACAAGTTTCCAGTGAATGTTCAATGTTCGAAACATTATACAGAGGAAGTATTATGCATGAGATACGAATTCAAGCTGATCGAAGTAGGTCTCTGTTCCTAAGTTTTGATCAGAGTTACGTCATAAGAATCGGGCGATCCCAAAATTTGTCAGTGGACTTTTTTGTAAACAATACTACCGTGACCGGCGATCATTTGAGAGACATCTTCAAACTCAGAAATCTTAAATTAGGAAACCAACGAGGAAAATAATTTACCCAACAAATTTGGCGAAAATGAATGTAGCAAGAGCTAAAAAAATTTGTCTTCCCCTGAAACAATCTCTGGTTTGTAAAGTATGAAGGTGGTTTTGTACCGAGAGCATTAAATGCAGTTTAAAATAAGGCATTTGTTTTATGGAGCATTTTATGAAATTGTTCGATGCGCATGACGTCTGCAACACCTCACATGGGACATATTCCAGGAACGAGAACAAACGAGCATCTTTTAACCGGGCGAGTTGGTCGTACGGTTAGGGGCGCGCGGCTGTGAGCTTGCATCCGGGAGATAGTGGGTTCGAATTCCACTTTTGGCAGCCCTGAAGTTGGTTTTCCGTGGTTTCCCAATTTGACACCAGGCAAATGCTGGGGCTGTACCTTAATTAAGGCCACGGTCGCTTCCTTCCAACTCCCAGGCCTTTCCTTTCCCATCTTCGCTATAATACCTATCTGTGTCGGTGCGACGTAAAGCCACTAGCAAAAAAAGCATCTATTAGCACTGAAGATGAACTCCTCAGATGGTTAATTAATGATTTCCTGTCATATATTAAGAAAATTCAAATGCATTCAGAGAAAGTAAAAAAAGATTCATGAGAGAAATGTATGAGGCATAGATCTTGACTACCCAATCCACTGTGGCCTGTGTAAAATACCTCCTAAGTATACATTTGCATTACATATTGACGAGGAACCTAACGAGCTATGGCATCGAGCTCTTCTTCAGCTACCTAAGACGCCAAGCGAAATAAAATGACATTATGGTTCGTGTGGCAAAAGAAAAAACAGACTGTAAAGGCTGTTTGGAACATATCTCTTCTCCAGCTACTCAAAGTCCAACACTGTGTCTTATTCGTTTTCAAGATCGAGGAGCCCTCAGATACCGAAAATCATCGTCTGTGGCACTTCTGCAGTGAACGACGGAATTTCTCACCTCCGCTACGCAGTACTTGCCCCGAAGAGAGTTACTAAAAGGCGTACGGATATTTTTTCGAAAGACATGTTCAACAGTGAAATTAAGTGTGGAAAGTGTAAAGGCGACAAACCACCTCTTTTTCTACTATGAAAATTTCTGAGACCGCTATTAGACAACATTGCTTTGAGCCACTCAAGTAGAAGAGAGAAAGTTTTGAAACTTGATAAGAAGCCCCTCAAAAGGAACGTTTTGAAACTTCAATGACATATCCAAGCCAATGCAGCACCGCTCTATAAATAAAGTACTATTAAAACTCGCAAAAATATTCAGTTCTTTTTATTTAGGATATAATTTACTTATTGACATATACGGCCATGCGAATTCAAGGGGGCAAGAACGCGATCCTAGAGGCTGAATGGTGAACTAGGAAGCAACCCGTTTCCACGAGTGCATTTCAAGGCATTTATTATAGCATAGGCAACGAATATTCTGACTCTTGTGTCTGAATCGATTGTATAAATTCCTGACATCAATTTGACGAGCTCCTTGATCAAAGCGTTGTTGAAACTCTTTGGTTATTTTCGGCCACCATCCTCGGGGCATCCTGCTAAACCGTGCATCAATCATCTGCTGCAATCTTTCGATCCATTTTACTTTGTCGCATTCTTTAATCTCATTGACTAACGTTACAAATACAAGTTCCTTGTTTTGTGTTTCTGCCGCCTCGACCATGTTTGGGTCATCTTCCCCCTCTCCCTCACCTTGTACAGCTGTAGACAGGATTATTAGGTCGGTATCTCGCGAGAAATCGTTTGATTCTTTCAGTTTATTCGATGATTCGATGTTCGGAGTAACCATTTGATTTTGATCACGCGTGTTTGTGTTAGTAGATGTTTCCATTTATCACCAGAACATTACGCGAACGACCCACATTAGCACTAGGTGTATAACTGCGCTCTAGTGTTCTTTCATCACAACTCAAGTGATAGTTCCACAAACTTATTGCTCCAGTACGCCTTTAGCGGTGATCTTGTGAACTACTTATTACGTTTCGATGTTGTCTAAGCTTCGATCTTAACTTTTATTCATTTAGGTTAAGTACCTTCATGCAACCATAGTTAGTGATTCTTAACGACACTAAATACTTCACACAGACTCACCTTTATTGTCCATTGATCAGCGTTTGCTTCTTACACTCTTCACAACTAATACGGCCTGTATTGTGCAATATTGCCTTTATAAGTACTAATACACTATCACTCGCAAACGATACGTCCTGTCACACAGCCGCCATCATTGAATAATAATAATAATAATAATAATAATAATAATAATAATAATAATAATAATAATAATAATAATAATGCCTTAACGTCCCACTAACTACTTACCCGGGTTTACGAGACGCTGAGGTGTCGGAATTTTCTCCCACGGGAGTTCTTTCATGTGACGATAAATCTATGTACAAGAGGCTCGTTTAAGTAACAGCGGACTGAGCCAGGCTCGAACCTGCCAACTCTGGCTCAGAAAGCCAGGGTCTAAACCGGTGATGACAATATTTTGTCTACTATGCCCCAAATTCTCGCCAATACCTTTAGGACAAAAAACTCCCTCATTCGCTTTGTACGAGAGAGGACATTTTCGGTCGTTGGGCAGGACAATACCAAATTGCTGGTCATTTACACGAAAGACAGCGAAATATTCGTGCACTCCTTCTAAACGTATGTTGTTGGAAGACTTAATATGAACAGTACATTGATTTTGTGCTACTTAAGTGCACCTGAACACGGTCCTATTTTATCATGCATTGCTCTTGTATTTATGTTTTTGGGGGTTTCTTTTTTACTGGAGAGAAACATCGCGAGAATACTGTAATACCTGAGAATGTTTACATGAAAGAATGTTAAACTATATCAATATCCACACAGTTTTAAAAGTCCCCTATTTCCACTGATGAGTACAGCGGAGTGAACGTTTTGCCAAACAGCTGCTCCGCTCGCTACAGTGATTCTGTCGCAGACGGTGGCACTTCTACTAACTGTATGGGACAAACATGAAGAAACCGAGCTTGCGTCTCCATTCCACATCGTGTGAATTCCCCGAAGATAGTTTTCCGTGCTTTCCCACTTTCACACCAGGCAACATCAATTAAGCCCCCGGGCACATTCTGCCCACTCCTATTACTTTCCTCAGGAAAGAAGCCACAACACAAGTTCCTGAGCGTTTGGTCCACATTGCACTAACCCGTGACCACGCACTGTTCTCTATGCATTTTTGTGTTTCTAATTTAGTAGTATAATACAGGGATTCGGCGGCTGCCTCCGCCTCAGGGGTCCCTAGGGCCCCTCCGCCTCCGCCTCACGGCAGGCCCACCAAGAGGCCCCCTTCGCCTCCGCCTCACGGGTGGCCCTCCCAGAGGCCTCCTCCGCCTCCGTCTCCGCCTCCCGAGGGGCCTTCCCAGAGGCCTCCTCCGCCTCCCGCGGGAAATTTGAATTGGTAAACAAAGCCACGTGCTTTTTGACAGCTGTCATCGACAACAACGCATCGCTAACCTCACTGCTGCCATCTTGACGGGCCTAAACCTCAGTGGTACCAACTTAAACTAACTAGCGCGAGATTTGAATAGGTAAACAAAGCCACGTGCTTTTTGACAGCCACGTGCGTTTTGACAGACAACAACACATCGCTAACCATAGTACTGCCATCTTGACGGGCCTAAACCTCAGTAGTACCAACTTAACCTACCTAGCGCGAGATTTGAATTGGTAAACGAATCCACGTGCTTTTTGACAGCTGACATCCGCCATCTTTTATCAACAGAGCACAGTGCTGCCCTCTTTAGCTACTTACCTTTGAAATGTGGTGGCGGATAATTTGAAAAATGCTTTTTGATAGCAGCCATCTTTAATCGACAGAGCACCGTGCTGCACTCTGGTGACAGACAATTCCACGTGACAGCAGCTATCTTTGAGCACAGGGCTGCACTCTGTGTGGTGGCGACAATTTGAAAAATTTCTCATGCTCTTGTTTGGACACAAAGCCACGTGCATTCTTTGACAGCTACCATCCGCCATCTTTAATCAAGAGAGCACAGGGCTGCACTCTATGTGGTGGCGGCAATTTGAAAAATTTCTCATGCTCTTGTTTGGAAACAAAGCCACGTGCATTCTTTGACAGCTACCATCCGCCATGTTTAATCAAGAGAGCATCGTGCTGCACTCTCTAGTTGTAATGTGGTGGCGGCAATTTGAAAAATTCCACGTGCTCTTGTTTGGAAACAATGCTACATGCTTATTTGACAGCTGCCATCCGCCATCTTTAATCTATAGAGCACAGTGCTGCCCTCTTTAGCTGAAATGTGGTGGCGGATAATTTGAAAAATGCTTTTTGACAGCAGCCATCTTTAATCCAGAGAGCACCGTGCTGCCCTCTTCAGCTAGATACCTGTGGTGGCAGGCAATTCCACGTGACAGCAGCCATCTTTAATCAAGAGAGCACCGTGCTGCCCTCTCTGTGGCGGTGGCAAATTCCACGTGCTTTACCAACTCTCGTGCTTTTTTCTGACAGCTGTCATCCACCATCTTGCATCACAAACCTCAGTGCTGCACTCTTTTGCTAGATACCTTTGAAATGTGGTGGCGGCAATTTGAAAAATTCTATGTGCTCTTGTTTGGAAACAAAGCCACGTGCTTTGCTGACAGCTGTCATCCACTATCTTTAATCAATAGAGCACCGTGCTGCTATCATGCGGGCAATTTCGTCAGCTGTCATCCACCATCTTTAATCTACAGAGCACCGTGCTGCCCTCTGAGTTGCGGACAATTTGAAAAGTTCTGCTAGCTGTCATCCGCCATCCTTAATCAGCAGAGCACCGTGCTGCCCTCTTTAGCTAGATACCTTTGAAATGTGGTGGCGGCAAATTGAAAAATTCCACGTGCTCTTGTTTAGTAAACAAACTCACGCGCTTTTTGTCAGCTGTCATCCGCCATCTTACATCGCAAACCTCAGTGCTGCGCTCTTTAGGTACATACCTTTGAAATATGGTGGCGGATAATTTAAAAACAAAAATTCTACAGCAGCCATATCTCGACGCTAATTGCACAAGATGGCTGCTATACATGACTCCTCAAAGTTGCTTATGCAAGATGGCCGCTATACAGAGATTCTTATGAGACGCCCTTGGGATGCTTGCGCAAGATGGCGGTTGCTCTTATGAGGCGGCTTAAGGGTCCTTGCACAAGATGGCTGGAGACGCCCTAAGGATGCTTGCACAAGATGGCGGACACATGATGGTTGCTATACACGACTCCTTACGAGACGCCTTAAGGGTGCTTGCGCAAGATGGCAGCTGCTCTTATGAAGAAAGCTAGCTTAGGGGCTAACTTGTCGTGCTAGTTCGATTCGTTAAATTTAGGGCTTAAATGCAAAATGATAAATATCTCGAAAACGGTGCATCGTAGAGCAAAACGGACAAACTTTTTCCGCCTAATACTTAGGTTCGCAGTATCAGGAACAAGAGAAACATAGTCTAATGATGAGATCAACGGTTCGATTCCTACTTAAGCCCTTTGGCATTGGCAGCTATCTAATTGTACAAGATGGTGGCTGCTCTTATGAGACACAAGATGGCTTGAGACGTCCTAGGGATGCTTACGCAAGATGGTGGACACAAAATGGTGACTATACATAGCTCTTTATGAGACAGCCTAGGGGTGCTCGCACAAGGTGGCGGCTAGTCTTATGAAGAAAGCTAGCTTACAGGCTACTGCGCAAGATAACGGCTGCTGTTATGCATGCGGTGTAGGGCAATTTGAAATTCTACGTGCAAAATCAACAGAGCACCCTGCTGCCCTCTTTAGCTGAAATGTGGTGGCGGATAATTTGAAAAATTCTTTTGATAGCTGTCATCTTTAAGCAATGGTGACTACATAGGCTGTTAAAGCCTTATCATTCTCCTCCTCCTTCTCTACCTCCTCCTACTCCCCCTCCTCCACCTCTTATGTCAAGGCATAGTTTTATATCGAACAAGTTTAAACCTGCATCGCGAAGGCATGCGTGTGCTGCGATAACATTATTGTGCATCTGTAGAACTGCGAAACATTAGAAGAGTAGAATCAAACGCTGTACTCGATACAACATGTGATCAGAATATTGATTGATGTGTTCAGCAACACAAAATAAGTGATCAAGACTAGAATCGAGCACTGTACTCAATACATCATGTGTTTAGAACATGTCAGGGGATACCCTTGTTCTAAGAAGATCAGATTGAAACATAACAAGACTAGAATCGAACACTGTAATCGATGTTGTTAACTTCAACATATGATCAGAACATTGTTTGATGTGTTCAGAGCAAAAGTACAATTTTAATGATTTGCTTAGTGTAAAATAAAAAACTATGGAAACATGCTGTGCACATATCGCGTAGCTAACTCGCTCAGTAAACGATATTGCAAAACTACAACTTCAATGATCCCAGGGGTTACGTCTTATCAAAAGGGCGAAAAAGGATGAAAGGACTCTTTCGCCTCCTTACTGCGCATTCCTTGGCTAAAGGGCTAATGGGCTAAAGGGCTAATAGGCAAAAGGGCTAAACGGCTAAAGGAGCAACAACCTCATCGATCGCCATCAGCAAGAACGCTTGTACTTTGTTAGGTGTAGAAAATTAATCTTTATTTGTAAATGGTTTCATGTTCAGAACAAGGAATGGAACCTAGGGGTTACGTCTTACCTAATAAAATCCCCGATGTGTGATGAGTTACGTTTTTCGAAGTAGTGTTTGGAACACTGAACTTTTCAAGATGATAGCAGAGAGTTTAGCAATGTTCTGTTGTTGGATTAGAAATTCCGCGCTACAACATGCATAAGGTGGCAGCCTTGAGGTTTACCGCCGTAAAGATGGCAAGAGTGAGGTTAGCAATGTTCAGTTGTTGGATTTTAAATTCCGCGCTATAACATTCATAAGGTGGCAGCCTTGAGATTTACCGGCGTAAAGATGGCAGCAGTGAGGTTAGCGACGCTCTATTGTCCTTCAAAGTGACGTTAGGGTTCGTCAAGAAGGCGGTGTCAAGAAAGCACGTGGCTATGTTTACCAAACAAGAGCACGTGGTCGTGACGTCACGGGCACGTAATCAATCCTCACCTCTACGTCGTTAAGAGCAGCATGTGCTTTAGCTATGTTTAAAAATCTTGGGAACAGAGCAGCAGTGTGAATAGCCATGTTTTAAAGCGTGTACACATCACCTATCGATTTTACATGCATCAAATATCGCACTAATCTTCTTCCGCTAGATCATGCCGCTATCTTAGCATAACCTATACGTATGAACTTAAAGTATAAAGAATAGCCATGTTTCAAAGCGTGTACACATTACCTATCGACTTTGCATGCATCGACTCTCGTACTAAACTTCTTACGCTAGACTGTGCTGCTATCTTAGCCTAACCTATAGGCATGAACTTAAAGTACAAAGAGCAGCCATGTTTCAAAGCGTGTACACATTACCTATCGATTTTGCATGCATCGACTATAATACTAAACTTCTTCCGCTAGATTGTGCTGCTATCTTAGCATAATTTATACACATGAACTTAAGGTACAGAGAATAGCCATGTTTCAAAGCGTGTACACATTATCTATCGATTTTGCATGCAACAAATATAGCACTAAACTTCTTCCGCTATCTTAGCATAACCTATACGCATGAAATTAATGTACAAAGAATAGCCATGTTTCAAAGCGTGCACACATTACCTATTGATTTTACATGAATCGACTATCATACTAAACTTCTTCCGTTAGATTGTGCTGCTATCTTAGCATAATTTATACACATGAACTTAAGGTACAGAGAATAGCCATGTTTCAAAACGTGTACACATTATCTATCGATTTTGCATGCATCAAATATCGCACTAAACTTCTTCCGCTATCTTAGCATAACCTATACGCATGAACTTAAAGTACGCAGAAAAGCCATGTTTAAAAGCGTGTACACATTACCTATCGATTTTCCATACATCAACTATCACACTAAACTTCTTCTACTAGACTGTGCTGCTATCTTAGCATAACCTATACGCACGAACTTAAAGTACAAAGAATAGCCATGTTTCACAGCGTGTACACATCATCTATCGATTTTGCATGCATCAGCTATCGTACTAAACTTCTTCCGCTAGATTGTACTGCTATCTTAGCATAACCTATACGCATGAACTTAAAGTACAAGGAATAGCCATGTTTAAAAGCGTGTACATATCACCTATCGATTTTTCATGCCTCGACTGTCATACTAAATTTTTCCGCTAGATTGTGCTGCTATCTTAGCATGACTTATACGCATGAACTTAAACTACAAAGAATAGTCGAATTCCAAGCGTGTACATATCACCTATCGATTTTGTATTCATCGACTCTCATACTAAACTTCTTCTGATAGATTGTGCTGCTATCTTAGCATAACCTATGTGCATGAACTTAAAGTACAAAGAATAACCATGTTTCAAAGCGTGTACACATCATCCTGAACTTCTTCCGCTAAATTGTACTCCTATCTTAGCATAGCCTATACGCACGAACTTAAAGCACAAAAAATAACGATGTTTAGCAGCGTGTACACATCACCTATTGATTTTGCATGCATCGACTATTTTTTACCGCCAGAGTGTACAACGATCGCATATGTGTATTGCTAACGTATGTGAATAAAGTTAAAGCACAAAGAATAGCTATGTTCCAAAGCGCGTACACATCACCTATCGATTTTGCATGCATCGACTATCGTACTAAACTTCTGCCGCTAGAGTGTACAACGATCGCAATTGTGTGCTGCTACGTATGGGCGTGAACTTAAAACACAAAGAATAGCGTGTACACAACACCTGTCAATTTTGCACGCATTAACTCTTGTACTAAACTTCTTCTACTAGAGCGTGCGATCATTGCTTGTGTGTGCTGCTATCTTAACATAACCTATGTGCACGAACTTAAAGCACAAAGAATAGCCAAGTGCAAAGCGTGTACACATCACCTATCGATTTTGCATGCATCGTCTTTCGTACTAAACCTTTTCCACTAGAGCGTGCAACAACCTTATAAGTATGCTGCTAACTTAGTATAACTTAAACGCATGAACTTAAAGCATAAAGAATAGCGATGTAAAAAAATCTTGTGAACATAGCAGCAGCAGTAAGAATAGCAATGTTTTAAAAGCATGTACGCATTGCCTATCGATTTTGCATGCATCAACTATCGTACTAAATACATCCCGCTAGAATGTACAACTTTCATATGTGTTTGTGCTGCTACTTTAGCATGACACATGCGAACGAACTTAAAGCACAAAGAATAGCGATCTTTGAAAATCTTGCAAACATAGTAGCAGAAAGAATAGCAAGGTTTAAAAGCGTGTACATATCACCTTTTGATAATGCATACATATACTATCGTACTAAACAACTTCTACGCGAGCGTGTGACCATCGCTTGTACGTGTGCTGCTACCTTAACATAACCTATGTGCATGAACTTAAAGCATAAAAAATAGTTATGAGTAAAAATTTTGTGAACATAGCAGAGTGTTTACTACGTAGGTGTAGACATTGAACTTTGCATGCTGAAGCAGCATACTATATGACCGTGACGTCACGACCACGTGCTCTTGTTTGGTAAACATAGCCACGTGCTTTCTTGACAGCTGTCTTCTTGACGAACCCTAACGTCACTTTGAAGGACAATAGAGCGTCGCTAACCTCACTGCTGCCATCTTTACGGCCGTAAACCTCAAGGCTGCCACGTTATGAATGTTATAGCGCGGAATTTAAAATCCAACAACTGAACATTGCTAACCTCACTCTTGCCATCTTTACGGCGGTAAACCTCAAGGCTGCCACCTTATGCATGTTGTAGCGCGGAATTTCTAATCCAACAACAGAACATTGCTAAACTCTCTGCTATCATCTTGAAAAGTTCAGTGTTCCAAACACTACTTCGAAAAACGTAACTCATCACACATCGGGGATTTTATTAGGTAAGACGTAACCCCTAGGTTCCATTCCTTGTTCTGAACATGAAACCATTTACAAATAAAGATTAATTTTCTACACTTAACAAAGTACAAGCGTTCTTGCTGATAGCGATCGATGAGGTTGTTGCTCCTTTAGCCTTTTAGCCCTTTTGCCTATTAGCCCTTTAGCACATTAGCCCTTTTGCCCATTAGCCCTTTAGCCAAGGATTGTGCAGTAAGCAGGCGGAAGAGTCCTTTCATCCTTTTTCGCCCTTTTGATAAGACGTAACCCCTGGGATCATTGAAGTTGTAGTTTTGCAATATCGTTTACTGAGCGAGTTAGCTACGCGATATGTGCACAGTGTGTTTCCATAGTTTTTGATTTTACACTAAGCAAATCATTAAAATTGTACTTTTGCTCTGAACACATCAAACAATGTTCTGATCATATGTTGAAGTTAACAACATCGATTACAGTGTTCGATTCTAGTCTTGTTATGTTTCAATATGATCTTCTTAGAACAAGGTTTGACATGTTCTAAACACATGATGTATTGAGTGCAGTGTTCGATTCTAGTCTTGATCACTTATTTTGTGTTCTGAACACATCAATCAATATTGTGATCACATGTTGTATCGAGTACAGCGTTTGATTCTACTCTTCTAACGTTTCGCAAGTCTAAAGATGCACAATAATGTTATCGCTGCACACGCTTGCCTTCGCGATGCAGGTTTAAACTTGTTCGATATAAAACTATGCCTTGACATAAGAGGCGGAGGAGGGGGAGGAGGAGGAGGAGGAGAATGATAAGGATTTAACAGCCTATGTATAGTCACCATTGCTTAAAGATGACAGCTGTCAAAAGAATTTTTCAAATTATCCGCCACCACATTTCAGCTAAAGACGGCAGCAGGGTGCTCTGTTGATTTTGCACATAGAATTTCAAATTGCCCTACACCGCATGCATAACAGCAGCCGTTATCTTGCGCAGTAGCCTCTAAGCTAGCTTTCTTCATAAGACTAGCCGCCACCTTGTGCGAGCACCCCTAGGCTGTCTCATAAGGAGCTATGTATAGTCACCATTTTGTGTCCACCATCTTGCGTAAGCATCCCTAAGACGTCTCAAGCCATCTTGTGTCTCATAAGAGCAGCCACCATCTTGTAGAATTAGATAGCTGCCAATGCAAAGGGCTTAAGTAAGAATCGAACCGATAGTTTCTCTTGTTCCTGATACTGCGAACCTAAGTATTAGGCGGAAAAATTTTGTCCGTTTTGCTCTACGATGCACCGTTTTCGAGATATTTAACATTTTGCATTTAAGCCCCAAATTTAATGAATGGAACCAGCACGGTACGTCATACTCTCTACCATACCTAGACCTGATCATGTTACGAAGACTGGCTTCAATACAAGCTAAAAGAGAGCAAATCCCAAAGGACCTAAGTAGGAACCGAACCGTTGATCCCATCATTAGACTATGTTTTTCTTGTTCCTCATACTGCGAACCTACGCACTAGGCGAAAACATTTTGTCCGTTTTGCTCTACGATGCACCGTTTTCGAGATATTTATCATTTTGCATTTAAGCCCTAAATTTAATGAATCGAACTAGCACGACACGTTAGCCACTAAGCTAGCTTTCTTCATAAAAGCAGCTGCCATCTTGCGCAAGCACCCGTAAGGTGTCTCGTAAGGAGTCGTGTATAGCAACCATCTTGTGTCCGCCATTTTGTGCAAGCATCCTTAGGGCGTCTCTAGCCATCTTGTGGAAGGACCCTTAAGCCGCCTCATAAGAGCAACCGCCATCTTGCGCAAGCATCCCAAGGACGTCTCATAAGAATCTATGTATAGCGGCCATCTTGCAAAAGCAAATTTAAGGAGTCATGTATAGCAGCCATCTTGTGCAATTAGCGTCGAGATATGGCTGCTGTAGAATTTTTGTTTTCAAATAATCCGCCACCATATTTCAAAGGTATATACCTAAAGAGCGCAGCACTGAGGTTTGCGATGTAAGATGGCGGATGACAGCTGACAAAAAGCGCGTGAGTTTGTTTACTAAACAAGAGCACGTGGAATTTTTCAATTTGCCGCCACCACATTTCAAAGGTATCTAGCTAAAGAGGGCAGCACGGTGCACTCTTGATTAAAGATGGCGAATGACAGCTAGCAGAACTTTTCAAATTGCCTGCTACTACAGAGGGCAGCACGGTGCTCTGTAGATTAAAGATGGTGGATGACAGCTGACGAAATTGCCCGCATGATAGCAGCACGGTGCTCTATTGATTAAAGATAGTGGATGACAGCTGTCAGAAAAGCACGTGGCTTTGTTTCCAAACAAGAGCACATAGAATTTTTCAAATTGCCGCCACCACATTTCAAAGGTATCTAGCAAAAGAGTGCAGCACTGAGGTTTATGATGCAAGATGGTGGATGACAGCTGTCAGAAAAACGCACGAGAGTTTGTCAAGCACGTGGAATTTGCCACCGCCACAAAGAGTGCAGCACGGTGCTCTCTTGATTAAAGATGGCTGCTCTCACGTGGAATTGCCTGCCACAACAGGTCTCTAGCTGAAGAGGGCAGCACGGTGCTCTCTGGATTAAAGATGGCTGCTGTCAAAAAGCATTTTTCAAATTATCCGCCACCACATTTCAGCTAAAGAGGGCAGCACTGTGCTCTATAGATTAAAGATGGCGGATGGCAGCTGTCAAATAAGCATGTGGCATTGTTTCCAAACAAGAGCACGTGGATTTTTTCTAATTGCCGCCACCACATTTCAACTAGAGATTGCAGCACGGTGCTCTCTTGATTAAACATGGCGGATGGTAGCTGTCAAAAAAGCACATGGCTTTGTTTCCAAACAAGAGCATGATATTTTTTTCAAATTGCCGCCACCACATAGAGTGCAGCCCTCTGCTCAAAGATGGCTGCTGTCACGTGGAATTGTCTGTCACCAGAGTGCAGCACGGTGCTGTGTGGATTAAAAGTGGCCGCTATCAAAAAGCATATTTCAAATTATCCTCCACCACATTTCAAAGGTAAGTAGCTAAAGATTGCAGCACTGTGCTCTGTTGATAAAGATGGAGAATGTCAGCTGTCAAAAAGCACGTGGATATGTTTACCGATTCAAATCTCGCGCTAGTGAGGTTAAGTTGGCAGCACTAAGGTTTAGGCCTGTCAAGATGGCAGCACTGAGGTTAGCGATACGTTGTTGTCTGTCAAAAAGCACGTGGCTGTCAGAAAGCACGTGGATTTGTTTACCGATTCAAATCTCGCGCTAGTTAGGTTAAGTTGGTACTACTGAGGTTTAGGCCCGTCAAGGTGGCAGTACTGAGGTTAGCGATGTGTTGTTTTCCGTCAAAAAGCACGTGGCTGTCAAAAAGCACGTGGCTGTCAGAAAGCACGTGGATTTGTTTACCGATTCAAATCTCGCGCTAGTTAGGTTAAGTTGGTACCACTGAGGTTTTGGCCCGTCAAGATGGCAGCAGTGAGGTTAGCGATGCGTTGTTGTCGATGACAGCTGTCAAAAAGCACGTGGCTCGGGAGGCGGAGGCGGAGGAGGCCTCTGGGAGGGCCACCCGTGAGGCGGAGGCGGAGGTGCCCCTGGGAGCCCTGAGGCGGAGGCGGCCGCCGAATCCCTGTATTATACTACTTAATTTTAACGGTAAATGTGCTCGCGAATACCGAAAACAGGCTCCGGCAATGAGATCATTTACAAAGGTCGCTAAAATACTGACAATCGACGAACTTTAATTAAAGATACAGCATCTCTCGACAGACGTGATCAACACTGATGTGTTCCTTGTGTTTATAATGTCCATCATTAGAGATTTAAGTGGTGATACACAATCCTCGCGTGTAGCTGTTAACAGTGTGCAGCCAAACCATACAGTGTAGCTCACTATTTCCACGAACCGCAATTTAATAAATAAACCGACCACCGTCATTTCACAGTAACGAACAATGGTAACAGCACTGTTCAACAGAAATATGTTCTAGAACAATAATGCACTTCATAGACTGGTTTGATGCAACTCAACATGCCACCTTATCTTGTGCCAGCCTTTCCATTTCTACGCAAATACTGCATAACACTTCTACTTCCTATCCCGGAGTGGGTGAGAGCAGTAGATTAACACCATCGGTATCCCCTGCCTGCAGTCAGAGGTGACAGAGGTGGGAAGGCATTCTTTCTGATTATATTAGACATGTTTGTGAAATTAATAACTGGTTCGACACAAGGCAATTCGGTTTTAGGAAAGGTTATTCCACTGAAGCTCAACTTGTGGGATTCCAGCAAGGTATAGCAGATATCTTGGATTCTGGAGGTCAAATGGACTGTATCGCAATTGACCTGTCTAAAGCATTTGATAGGGTGGATCATGGGAGACTACCGGCAAAAATGAGTGCAATTGGACTAGACAAAAGAGTGACTGAATGGGTTGCTATATTTCTAGGAAGTAGATCTCAGATAATTAGAGTAGGTGAAGCTCTATCTGACCCTGTAATAATTAAGAGGGGAATTCCTCAAGGCAGTATTATCGGACCTTTATGTGTTCTTATGTATATAAATGATATGAGTAAATGAGTGGAATCGGAGGTAAGGCTTTTTGCGGATGATGTTATTCTCTATAGAGTTATAAATAATTTACAAGATTGTGAGCAACTGCAACGTGACCTCGAAAATGTTGTGAGATGGACAGCAGGCAATGGTATGTTGATAAACGGGGTTAAAAGTCAGGTTGTGAGTTTTACAAGTAGGAAAAGTCCTCTCAGTTTTAATTACTGCGTTGATGGGGTGAAAGTTCCTTTTGGGGATCATTGTAAGTATCTAGGTGTTAATATAAGGAAAGATCTTCATTGGGGTAATCACATAAATGGGATTGTAAATAAAGAGTACAGATCTCTGCACATGGTTATGAGGGTGTTTAGGGGTTGTAGTAAGGATGTAAAGGAGAGGGCATATAAGTCTCTGGTAAGACCCCAACTAGAGTATGGATCCAGTGTATGGGGCCCTCACCAAGATTACCCGATTCAAGAAATGGAAAAAATCCAAAGAAAAGCAGCTCGATTTGTTCTGGGTGATTTCCGACAAAAGAGTAGCGTTACAAAAATGTTGCAATGTTTGGGTTGGGAAGAATTGAGAGAAAGAAGAAGAGCTGCTCGACTAAGTGGTATGTTCCGGGCTGTCAGCGGAGAGATGGCGTGGAATGACATTAGTAGACGAATAAGTTTGAATGGCGTTTATAAAAGTAGGAAAGATCACAATATGAAGATAAAGTTGGAATTCAAGAGGACAAACTGGGGCAAATATTCATTTATAGGAAGGGGAGTTAGGGATTGGGATAACTTACCAAGGGAGATGTTCAATAAATTTCCAATTTCTTTGAAATCATTTCGGAAAAGGCTAGGAAAACAACAAATAGGGAATCTGCCACCTGGGCGACTGCCGTAAATGCAGATCAGTATTGATTGATTGATTGATTGATTGATTGAAGATAGGCCCTATATAATTCTAATTCTAATAATAATTCTGTGACTAAAATGGCCCCAGGAGCGTGGGTTGGCGATCACGGGGCCTTTAGCTAGGTCCTCGAATTGCTTCCACATACTTACGCCATGTTCAACTATTCTATCCGACCTCCCTTAGTCAACTCTTGTTATTTTTCCGATCCCCACGGCATTAGGTATCGAGACCAAAGAATCCTTCATTTTCACGCCCTTTATGGCCCTCGTCTTTCATTGGCCGATAACTTCATTTTTCGAAGTGCCGGATCCCTTCCTTTTCGACTGTCTGATTAGTACTGTACAGAGGATGGTTGTCTAGTTGTACCACCACCAACACCACCTCTCTAACCTCCTTGCCGTAACAACTATTCTCGCTCCTACACTTTTCTAAAGGATCAACTCAAGAAGTGTCCTTTCTCTTCTTCTTGTAGTAAAATTTCCCGAAATAGGTCTCCTCTCACCAAATCGATTCATCTGAAAAACGATTTGTCGTCTCCTTGAACTAAACGCAACATTAGAGATGTTGGAACCTTTGTAAATTATGAGTTTGAGGCTCAAATCGTAACTTACCAATTCTTAGTTTTCTGCTTTTCTATTTTGTACCTGAAATCTAGTTCTTTGTTAAAATGTAATATCTGAAAGGAATAATATAACCTTCATTCCCACCAGGACCTTCTTTCACAGACTACCCCGGAACAAGTGGTAGCAGATATTGCCAAACTTAGAGAATCGTTAGAATGTCCTACTTGCATCCCGGTATTTAGGGAGAAAGAAATTAATGAGACTCTATCCACTATCACAGACAATACCTAAATACTAAATACTTCATCCTAGGTCTTCCTATCCTTTTCTTTCCCAGCACATTCCCTTCAAGTATGTTAGTGATGAAAGTATTGTGTCTGATGACATGTCCAATAAATGTTAATTTCCTGTTTTCCATTTCGTTTAAAAATCTTCTCTCTTCTTTAACTTTCCTTATGACTTCCAGGTTGGTTTTTCTTTCCATCCAGCTCGTTCTGGTCATTTTCCGCCATATCCACATTTCAGCAGCTTCAAATCGATTCCTTTCTAATTTACCCAGAGTCCAACTCTCACTTTCATACTGAAGTGTACTCCATAGAAATGATTTTCCAATGGATTTTCTGACATCTATATTCATGTGTGTGCTGGTTAAACTTTTTTCTTGCTCATAAATGCCTGTTTTGCCAATGCTATTCTTCTCTTTACTTCCAGGAAGCATCTATTATCCTCTGTTATCATACTACCCCTCCCCTGCGAACCATGTGACCTTGCCGCGGAGGGGAGGCTTGCGTGTCCCAATGAAGCAGATAGCCGAGCCGCAGGTGCAACCATATCGGATGGGTATCTGTTGAGAGACCAGACTAAGGAATGGTTCATCGAAAGCGGGGTAGCAGCATTTAGGCAGTTGCAAGGGCGGCAGTCCAGATGAATGACTGATATGGCCTTATAATAATACTCAACATGTCTTAGCTGTGTTGATATTGCTACACGGCTGAAAGCAACGGGAAACTACAGCCGTAACTAACTCCCGAGTACATGCAGCTCTCTCTGTATGAATGAAATACTGATGATGGCTTCCTCCCGGGTAAAATATTCCGGAGGTAAACTAGTCCCCCATTCGGATCTCCGGCTGGGGACTACACGAGAGGGGGCGATCATCAGGAAGATGGATACTGACATTCTGAGAGTCGGAGTGTGGAATGTTAGAAGTTTGAATCGTTGTGATAGGTTAGAGAATCTGAAAAGGGAGATGGATAGACTAAAGCTGCATGTAGTTGGTATAAGCGAAGTACGTTGGCAGGAAGACCAGGATTTTTGGTCAGGCGACTACCGTGTTAGCAACACAAAATCAAACAGGGGAAATGCAGGAGTTGATTTAATAATGAATAAGGAAATAGGGCAGCGGGTAAGCTACTACGACCAGCATAGTGAAAGAATTATTGTCGTCAAGATAGACACCAAACCAATGCCCACCGCAACAGTGATGAGGAAGTGGAAAGAATGTATGAAGAGATAGAAGATTTAATACAATATGTAAAAGGTGACCAGAATCTAATTGTGATGGGAGACTGGAATGCAGTGGTAGGCCAAGGAAGGCAAGGTAATACAGTAGGAGAATTCGGATTGGGACAGAGGAACGAAAGGCGATGTCGGCTGGTTGAATTCTGCACTGATCATAATTTAGTCCTTGCCAACACTTGAAACACCACAAACGACGGCTGTATACGTGGACGAGACCTGGAGACACTGGAAGGTATCAAATAGACTTTATTATGATTAGGTAGAGATTCAGAAACCAGGTGTTGGATTGCAAAACTTACCCAGAAGCAGACGTGGACTCTGATCACAACTTTCTTGGTCATGAAATGCCATCTGAAGCTGAAGAAATTGAAGAAAGGAGAGAATGCAAAAAGATGGGATCTAGACAAATTGAAAGAAAAGAGTGTGAGTATTGTTTCAAGGAACATGTTGCACAAGGACTAAATGAAAAGGCTGAAGGTAACATAATAGGTGAGAGTGGATAGCCTGAAAAATGAAGTCAGTAGGGCTGCTGAACAAATGTTAGGAAGGAAGAAAAGATCAACTAAGCATCAGTGGATAACTCAGGCGATACTAGACGTGATTGATGAACGACGAAAATACAAGAATGCTAGAAATGAAGAGGGCAGAAAATAATACAGGGGATGAAAGAATGAAGTGGATAGAAAGTGCAGGGTAGCTAAGGATGACTGGCTGAAGGAAAAGTGCAAGGATGTCGAAGGTTGTATGGTTCTATGAAAGGTAGATGCTACATACAGGAAAATCAAGGAAACCATTGGAAAAAGGAAATCTGGGTGTATGAATATTAAGAGCTCAGAAGGAAAGCCACTTCTAGGGAAAGAAGACAAAGCAGAAAGATGGCAGGAACATATCCAACAGTTGTATCAAGATAAAGATGTAGATAATTTGGTTCTGGAACAAGAAGTGGCTGTTGATGCTGATGGAATGGGAGATCCAGTTTTGAGGTCGGAGCTTCACAGAGCTGTGAGAGACCTAAATATGAACAAGGCACCTGGAATTGATGACATTCCCTCTGAATTACTGACTGCCTTAGGAGAAACCAGCATGGCAAGGTTATTTCATTTAGTGTGCAAGATGTATGAGACAGGAGAAGTCCCATTCCCAAGAAAGCCGGTGCTGACAGGTGTGAAAACTACCGCACCATTAGTTTAGCATGTCATGTCTGCAAAAATTTTAACACGTATTATTTACAGAAGAATGAAAAAACAAGTTGAAGCTGAGTTGGGAGAAGATCAATTTGGCTTCAGAAGAAATGTAGGAACACGTGAAGCATTCCTGACTTTACGTCTGATCTTAGAGGATCGAATCAAGAAGGACAAGCCCACGTACATGGCATTCGTAGATCTAGAAAAGGCATTCGAGAATGTTGATTGGACCAAGCTATTTAAGATTTTGAAGGTGATTGGGATCAGATACCGAGAACGAAGAATTATCTACAATCTGTATAAAAATCATTCTGCAGTAATAAGAATCGATGGCTTTGAAAAAGAAGAAGCAATTCAGGAAGAAGTGAGGCAAGGCTGCAATTTGTCCCCTCCCCTGTTCAATGTTTGTATAGAACAGGTAATAAAGGAAATCAAAGAGGTATTTGGAAAGGGAATCACAGTCCATGGAGAGGAAATCAAAACTTTGAGGTTTGCCGATGATATTGTTATTTTATCTGAGACTGCAGAAGATCTTGAGAAGCTGTTGAATGGTATGGACGAAGTCTTGGGTAAGGAGTACAAGATGAAAATAAATATGCCCAAAACAAAAGTAATGGAGTGCAGTCGAACGAAGGGAGGTGATGTAGGAAATATTAAATTAGGAAATGAAGTCTTAAAGGAAGTAGGTGAATATTGTTACTCGGGTAGTAAGATAACTAACGATGGCAGAAGTAAGGAGGACATAAAATGCAGACTAGCACACGCAAGGAAGAGCTTTCTTAAGAAAAGAAATTTGCTGACTTCAAACATTGATATAGGAATTAGAAAGATGTTTTTGGAGACTTTCGTGTGGAGCGTGGCATTATATGGAAATGAAACATGGACGATAACTAGCTCAGAAAGAAAGAGAATAGAAGCTTTTGAAGTGAGGTGTTACAGAAGAATGCTGAAGGTGAGATGGATAGATGGGATCATAAATGAAGGGATACCGAATCGAATTGGTGAGAGGAGATCGATTTGGCTAAATTTGACGAGAAGAGGAGATAGAATGATAGGACACATCTTAAGACACCCAGGTCTTGTTCAGTTGGTTTTTGAAGGAAGTGAAGGTGGTAAGAACGGTAGGGGTAGACCAAGGTATGAATATGACAAGCAGAATAGAGCAGATGTAGGATGCAATAGTTACGTAGAAATGAAAAGTTTAGCACATGGTAGGGTGGCATGGAGACTGTATCAAACCAGTCCATGGACTGATGAATCAAACAACAACAACATCACACTACCAAGATGACAGAATTGTTTCACCTGATCAGTTCTGACGTCGTCAATTCTTATATTGGTTTTAATTTCTTCCATATTTTTCCGTACTACCATTACTTTCGTTTTCCGTTCATTTACTTTTAATTTCCGTAGTTTAAGAGAGCCTGAGAGGACTTTCAACATTCTATTCATTTCTTTTTCTGAGTCTGCAATTAATACATATCATCTGCAAATCTGATACAATGTATCCTTTCACCATTGACTTTTATTCCCTTTGTCTTCTCTTTCATGATCTGAATAGCCTCCTCAATGAACATATTAAATAAATACGGTGATAGGGGACAACCTTGTCTAACTCCTTTCCTAATCCTGGCCTTTCCTTCTACCTGACTGATGATTATTTTTGTGCTTTGGTTTAGATACAGTTGATTAATCATTCTTCTATCCTTCCAGTCCAGTCCTATTTTCCTCATAATTCTAAACAGCAGTTCCCAGTTCACATTGTCAAAAGCTTTTTCTAAGTCAATGAAGGTAAGATAAGTCGCTCTGTTCATTTCCATCCTTCTCTCCAATAACATGCGTAAGGCCAGAATTGCTTCTCTTGTTCCTCTGCCTTCTCTAAATGCAAATTCGTCTTCTCCAACATACTATCTACTTTTCCTTTTGTTCTGTTCTTAACTATGTTAAGGAGTATGTTGGAGACATGTGTTAATATTGATAGTGTTCTGTAATTGGTGCAGTCAACTGCCCTTCCTATTTGAGGTATGGTAATGGTTCTGCGTTGTGTGAAGTCTTCTGGCACGATTCCTCTTTCGTAGCATTCTTTTTATTACTATGAATAACTGGTCTTTCATGTTGATACTTAAATTTTTCAGTAATTCTGCTGGGATGTCATGTACACCGGTTGCTTTTCCTTCTTTCAGACTCTGGAGAGCATGTTCAAATTCATGTCTCATGATTGGAGGACCTTGAATTTCTCTTCCACAGTCATTGATGTCTTCAATTAGCTTATTGTCGTTCTTGAAGTCCTTATCATCGTACAGTTCTTCTGTGTATTCTTTCCATCGAGCACATATCGTTGTCTATCAGTAACATTCCTTCTTTGTTTTTTACTACCACATATTTGGTTCTATTTTTGTACTGAAGGGCACTGATTTTCTTACAAACTTGATCCTATTTTCCCTTTTTTATATCTTCTTCTCTCTCTTCAGCAATGTTTTTGGTCCACTTCTCTTTTTCTTCTCTGCATTTGGTTGTGATTTGATTTTTAATCCCTTTGTAGTCATCTACATTGTTTTCTTCCGGAGCTTATTCCTTCCTTGAATTAGGTTTAGTATTTCTTCTGTCATCCAAGGTTTTCTGGGCTCCAATTTCCTTTTTCCTAAAAGCTCATTTGCCGCTTCAGTTATCCTTATCTTGATGTTATTCCATACATTGGCTCATCACTTCCATTATCTACTTATTGGTTCGCTCTTCAAAAGCCGCCTTTGTTGCTGCTTCCTTCAGTCCTTCTAGTCTCCAATTATTTTTGATAGATCTCAACCCATCCATTGAGAGGATATTCAGGGTTCACCTTTCTCAAGTGAAACCAGCATAAATTCCTCGTGGTAGTACATAGGCCATTAAATCGTGGCAGTAGGAAAAGGTTATATTCCTTACAGTAAGTCTTGAATTTTAAAATTTAATGTGGTCACTTATTGGTAATATTCTGCCCCGACCATAACCTTCCCCTTTCTTAAAATGTACCCGTTGTCCATGGCGTGGTGGCCATTACCCGGCCAAACAGGCACACACTCATCCTCTACGCCGCTTGCCTCATCAGAACCTGCAAAAGTAGTACTCTCAATCTCTGTCGCCGAGTAAATTACTGTTTCAGTGCCCCTTAGCCTGCGGCAGCCGTGCCTCAACATCTGGCGTGGGGTAAGAGCCCACTCCACTCTGAACGGCGCGCTGGAGCTCCATCCTTTCCGGCAAGGGCTGAGGTGCGGTAAACCTACCGCCAACCCATCTTGGAGCAGTAGCTCTACATCTCGTCTGCGGCGACCTTCACCGTAACTACCCCTCTCATGGTAGCGGGAGAGGTGCATCTGAGAATAATTCTGGGGTGCGAGGGACCCCACTCGGGTATCGGCAGCTACAGCCGGTCTTGGCGTCAAACTAAAATTGTGTATCCAAGACTTCCACGACTACAAGAAGACTTCAAGACTCATTTTCAATGTAATTACTTAACAATGTACCTTTTCAAGAAAATGTCCGTCACAACTTAATTTTTTCTAACTAGTAATTTTGGACTTTAACTATGGTTAGAGACTTTTCGGGGCTGGGGGGGGGGGTCTGTACCGGGAGGTACACCTTAACCCCGTACATTTAAAGGCAGTGTCTTGAAGTTCGCTATCTATCACATAAAAATTGAAACAACTAGTGCAAGAATTTGTGACGTTGATCAACAGATGTCACTACTAAAGTGATTGAGTACTGTGTTATGTTAAGGTTTCCTAAATTGACTGGATGTCTTTTTTGGTGTATCACAGTTTACAACAATTTCAAGAAGTTTGGACTTATTTCCAAATGTGTCACTATTTAAGAACTGATGTCATGCACTCTGATGCAAAGTGGAATAACTAGAATGTTAAAGAAATGTTGTGTTCATAGGTTTTTTGAACTGAATTGACTTCCGTTATTTTTGCGACACTTCTTACTCATCCCACCAGCTTTGGAGTCCGGCCAATATTTTTTTGGTGTATTTCATTTTCAGCCAATCATAGGCTTCTTGTAACTTTTCGACTGTCCGATAAAAATGAGAGGAATGTCTGGTTTTAGTCCAGAGCCTTCTCGAACCTACCTCTCGGGTATAAAAGCTGACTTGTATTATTGATCGTCGTGCTAATGAGTGTGTGTGTTAAGAGAGGAGGCGGAGTCTTCATTCTTCGGCAGGCAGAAAATCAGCTAAGGTAATGGCCACCACTTTTCTATCTCTGTAGTTATCTTCGCAAGATCACTCGAGGGAAAGGATCCTATCTTTAACTATATAACAGTCAAATTCCTAATTTGTAAACTTTCTTTCTTCTCATGTAAAATTTCAACTAAGTCAAAAGTACTTACCTGAAAACCGGGGATAGAGAGTGTGTTACCCTCTCGAATTCCCCCTCAAGTAATCTTGAGGTGACTACGATTTTGTAACTGTTTTTCGATTGTAAATTTTAAATTACCTTGTCCATCTAGTCACCTCAGTAGTGTGCATCGTCGGGCCACAAGCCCAAGTAGGGTTTTAACCTCTTGAGTGTAAGTGTCCGCCTCCCTAAAAAAAGCAATTGATATGGTATTCAAAATTGTAGGTTGTGCCTAGAGAGGCCTGAAAGCGTAATTTTATTGAGCAAGGACGCTCTAATCACAAATGTAAAAGGTAAAATTTGGCTCGAGTAGGCGGTTAGGGTCTGGGAGCGCAGACTCCTTTGTTGAATTATAGAGCACAGAGGCTCTTTCGTAATGTAATAGATATTTGTGTGATACTGAAGTCTGCGTTTGGAAGGCCACTTTGGTGCAAAATGCTCTTCAAAATTGTGATTTGGAATTTCCTGTGAAAGAAATTGGGAGATTCTTCTCCTTGAATGTCTAACTAAACGGAACATTACTGATGTTGGAACCTATGTAAATTATGAGCTTGAAGCTCAAATCCTAAATAACCATTCCCGGTTTTTCTGCTTTTCTGTTTCGTACAAAACTATCTCTGTACCTGAAATCATTTTGTTTGTTAAAATTTAATATCTGAAAAGAAATATACCCTTTTACAAGTTTTAAATTAGCCTTTGAATATCGTAGATTCCCACCAGCACCTTCTTTCACCTCTGCATTCCACAGAATACCCCGTAATAATAATAATAATAATAATAATAATAATAATAATAATAATAATAATAATAATAATAATAATAATAATTTTACCGGGAGGTACACCTCAACCGCGTGCATTTAAATGGAGCGCCTTTAAGAACGCTGTCTATCACATAAAAGTAGAAACAACTAGTGCAAGAAGTTGGGACGTTGATCAACAGATGTCACTTCTGAAGTCATAGAGTAATGTGTCATTTTATGGTTACCTAAACTGACTGCATATGTTTTGTTGTTTGGGGTCTATCACAGTTTGCAACAACCACTTCAAGAAGTTTAGACTTTCCTCCATAGATGTCTCTATTTAAGAAATCTGGTGCAAAGTAGAATAACTAGGAATGTAAAGAAATGTTGTGTTTAAAGGTTTGCTGAACTGAATTGACTTTCTTTGTTTTTGATACTTCTAGGTTGTCAACACTTTTTAGTCATCCCGCCAGCTTTGGAGTCTGGACAATCAAAAAATTTGTGTATCGTTCTTTCTGCCAATCACAGGCTTCTTGTAACTTTGCGACAGTCCAATAACGATGAGGCGGTGTGTCTGGTCTTAGTCCAGAGTAGAGGCGAAGAACTATCGATAGTGCTATCGATAGTTATCAATAGTGACCACTATCGTCTCATATCGATAGTCAGTTGCCTACTATCGATAGTCAACGATAGATTTTTCCCCCTCATTGGCTTATTTATGCCCTAACAGAAATTGTACCGCTGTTTGCAGTTAACTGGTGAGGAGTTTGTTCCAATTCAAAGGTGTGCATTTAAGTATCTCTGTGTACCTGCGACTTCAGTGCCGGCAGAAAGACTATTTAGCATTTAGGAAGGTGGGATTCTCCATTCAACCTAACCTTAGTTGAGTTGATGCCGATACGGGACAAAAAGTGAGATTTATAAGTTGCCAGAGATTGTATGTAGGCGAGAGAAGATAAGGCACATTTTAGGTCAAAGACTTAATGAAAACAACTGAAAACTCTCCTGGCAGCTGTTGAGAATGCTGTAAAACATATTTCCAAATATATTACAATACCCGCAAAATGTTGGGCGATCGCAAAATGAACACTGCAGCTGAACGGGCGGTCACGTTATGGGCAAGCGTCTCGGACGTGCCACTGAAGAGATTTATGAGTGATTCCGATTTGAATTTCAGATATTACATAGCATGAAGTTGTTGTGCTTTGTAATGATTTTTTGTAGATTGCGTTCAATAAATGTACTATTTTCAGAATAATGGTATTATTCGTTCCACTTTTTGAAAATTATCGACTTTAAAAAAAAATGCTGTTTGTTCGGGGCGTCAACCTATAGAGATCTTTTGCCCCTACTTGCACCATGTGATATGAACCTCTGTGTAATTGGAATGGAGGAAGTGTAGAGTGTTGAATGTTAGGAAAGGAACGTTAAGGACGACACAAACACCCAGTCCCCAGGCCAGGGATATTAATCATTTACAATTAAACACTCCTGACCTAGCCGGGAATCGGACCCGGGCCTCGGGGTGACAGGCGTACGCGTTGCCCCCTACACCCCGGGGCCCGACAAACTATCGATTACTATCGATAGTAGAGCTCATAATATCGGAAAATAACGATGGCGATTACTATCGATAGTTTGCCGCCTCTAGTCCAGAGCCTTCTCGAACCTTCCTCTCGGGTATAAAAGCTGAAGCTTTTTCGACTTAACTTGTCTTATTGATCGTCGTATTTTTGAGTGTGTTGCTAAGAGTGGAGGCGGGGCCCTCACCCACCGGCAAGCAGAACATTAGCTAAGGTAAGGGCCACCATTTTTCTATCTCACTAGTTATCTCAGCAAACTGATTCGAGGGGAACGTTCCAATCTTTAACTATGTAACCGTCCATTTCTTAAAATGTAAACTTCTCTTTCTTCTCGTGTAAAAGTTCGAGTAAATCAAGTGAATTTAACTGAAATTCGGGAATAAAGAGTGGTACACCCGTCCCGAGTTCCCTACCAACTTGTATTTGAGGTGACTATGTTTTTGTAACCGTTTTCTCTCTGTGGCCTTCTAACTTAAGTTTCCTCCATCTAGTCACCTCAGTAGTGTCTGCATCGTCTGGCCACCAGCCCATCTTTGATTTCAAGGAGCGCAAGTTTCCGCCTCCATATATTTTAATGTTTGGGCCAGTAACTTGAACCTGTAGCCTTTTCAGGAAGGCCAGGTAGAATGGGTACTCGATACCACTGTATTATTTCTTAAAATACAACTTCTACAGTCTTGTTAAATGCAGATTTGGCCTATAGAGGCTAGGAAATGTAAAATTTATTTAGCAAGACGCTCCAATTACTAGTGTAAAAGTTAAAGGCTGTAAGGGTTTGGAACAGCAGTTTTCCTGGTTGAATTATACAGCATAGAGGCTCTTTTCTTGTAATGTAATAGACATTTGTGTAAATATTGAGTGGTGCCTTTGGAAGGCCGTAACGTGTAACAGTTGGAGCAAAGGGCTCTAGAAAATTGTGTTTTAAATATCCTGTAAAAGGAATTGGAAGATTTGTCTCCTTGACTATCTGTCCAAACTCAACATTAGTGATGTAGGGACCTTTGTAAATAATGAGTTTGAAGCTCAATTAGTAACTTACCAATCCTTAGTTTTTCTGTTTTTCTATTTTGTACCAAACCACGTCTGTACCTGAAACCGTGTTGTTTGTTAACATTTAATATCTTAAAAGAAATATAACCTTTATTTTAAATTTTTAAAGTAATATTTGACTATCGTAGATAGACCCATTCAAACCAGCACCTTATTTTACCTGTCTGTGATCCACGAAAACATGGTACGAAGTGGTAGCAGAGCGTGGTTGAATGGGTCTAGATAAAGTCAATTTTGACGGCTAAACGTAGAATTCACTCCGAACTCGAATTTCTTCGGTTGTTAGAAATTTTAAATCGTTTCATTTTTCTGTCAACAAGTCTGGTCCTTGCGAAGTCCTCGCTCCCGGGTACTTGCGCAAGGAGGAATTGATTTATGACCTCCTAATTAGGAAGGTCCAATCTGGAGGCACGGTTGTGGCTGATATTGCTAAACTTAAATAGTCATTAGAACTTCCTATTTGCATCCCGTTATTTGGGGAAATGGACATTGATGAGGCTTCATCCACTATCACTGATAAACTACCGAGCTAGCGTCTGTAGTTAGTTTTTTGAAGTGGGTGACCCTTCTGCCAACCAACCTAAGAGAATTCAAGCTAGACTGTTTCATTTCTACAATTCTAAAATTAAAGGATGATTATGCTCAGGAAGCAAGCAGTCTATTGGAACACCTGTCGGATATGTCTAATAGGGTTAGTCAATTGTTTTCTGGGAACGCTACTCCTAAAAATGACCAAGTCCTTATGATAAACTTGTCTACTGAGGAGAAATCTAGTAAAGTGATTGATAATAGAAAATCTGTGGCTACTCAACAAACATCTACTCCCTCGGAAACAGAGTCTGGTCATCCAAGACAACTTCGACCTTTCTTTTTGACTATGCAGTGTTTGAGCCTTCTCAACCTCCTATGCCGTCACCTATTATGTCACCCGTTTTCAGTAGTTTGCCTCACCCACTGGCTATGTCGCTTAAAGGAATTTCCAAATTTTCAATAAAGTCAACTTATGAAGTCATTTCTTTCTTAAGATATTTAGTGGAATTTCAAGACCATGCGGTAGTTTTTGCTCTGTCTCACTCCCAAATACTTCTAATCATTTACCCTTATTCTGTAGGCGTCCTCTCGGACAAAACAGTTAAAGCAATAGCTGATCGATCATCTATAGAAGACTTCCATGCCCACCTACTCGCTAACTTCATTAAAGCTAGAGCAATGTCATCGTTAATTCAAAAGTACACCTTTAGAGTGCAGAGTTTGAATGAGAACCTGGCAGACTTTATTCAGGATATTAAGTTTTACACCAGGGTATTCTCTCTCCATTTCCCTGAAGACCAAATTGTGCAGACGATTGTTGACCATTCCTCTTCTACTCGTCTTTCCTCAGTTTTGGGTAATTTGGCTGTTATCCTCGCTTCATAGTTTTCTTTCTTCTCAATGTTCTTCAACAGCCGTGTTTTAATCTTAGGTATTATCTTTTGTTTAATTTTGGGCACATGAACATCTTTTAGGTCAGCGATTAGAGCCGATGGTCGCTCTCTAGGCACCCGCGGGGTATCCCTTTAACATACTGACCCGCTTTTCTATCAGTGATGATGAAGAGGATCGTGGTCTTGAGCTGTCTCTCGTTATTTTATGGCTCTCCCCCTTCTGATACCAGACGTTCTGTGTGGTTCAGAGTTTCCGTTACCATAGCCATGGGGGCCAACGATGTTTTCACAGCCTAGTCTTTCTTGGGCATTCAGATCACCCATAATGATGGTGTTCTCCTCTTTTATTTTTTCCTCAAGTTCGATAAAGAATTTCTCTTTCTCCTCTGTGGTACATCCTGTCTGCGGTGCATATACTTGTGCATTACCAACACTTAGTCTCATCTGGATGATCCTATCACTCACATATTTGACATCTGTCTGTGTGTCTATATCTTTATAAAGGAGGAAGCCAACTCCGTTTTTTGGATTCATTATTGTTCCCACTCCAGTACAGCAGACATCCATTTCTCAAGGACTTCTTCTCATATCCTTTCCATTTTGTCTCACTCAACCCCAATATCCTGAGCCTCTCCATAAGATCCACAAGTTCTTCATATTTACTTGTGAGAGTGAGGATATTGGGAGGGTTTTGTGTCTTCAGGTATCTCCGATGAGAATCAGGCTTTTTGAACGGTAGGAGAAGAGCTGTCATGTCCGGTTCCATCTGAGCCTTGTTGAAAGCAGCTAGACCTAACACAGGTGTGGGGTTTACTCCCTTAGCCTTTGAAGGTCCCTCTTCTCCACAAGGCAGTGGTGTCTTCTTCTAATTATCCCCAGGGACGATGGCCATCTCTGCCATTCCGAAGGTCTCGTGCCCTGCCAAAGATGCCGTTATGGTCCTGGCCATGGGTTCTATGTTATACCCGGTGGATCTGGCAGCCTACATGAACTTAGCCATCCTTTCACACCGGCCAATTGACGTGGAGGAAGCCCAGTCCCGCAGCGAAATGTGAAGTGTGTGGATGTTTCTTTAAAAGAAAAAAATACCACTTTAGTCCGATCGTAATCTGGACCTCATCAGGATAATATTGAAACATGAGTTTCAGTGAAAAACTCCAGTGGCTTTGAAGAGATTACCAGCACTTTATTCGATCAGTGGAATGTCAGTAACGACATGGTGTATTGGAACAGCCAATACAAAATACAATAACCCAGAAAAACCGACGAGTAGTGGCTTAAAATGGGGAGATAAACATAAATTGAACTTAGTTTAGTTTTATTACCATTACCAGCGGAGGAATGTCGTAAGATACATGTATCTACAATTGCAGATTCTGCATCAGCGAATATAAATTATAAGCTTCCGTCGTCAAATTATTGCAGTGGTGATACTATTAATCGTTCCCTAAACATTTCATATGAACGTAATGAAAGGAAACCAAATCCTTTATCCCTGGAGACACATCCCACAATGCTAAAACAGGAAACACTCTTCCTTGCTCCGAAAAGAGCGCGCGCCAGTCGCGTGATAAGTAAACATCTCACTTGAAGCGAAACCACACTTCATCCACCAGCTACACAAGCTGAAAGTCAGTCTTACCACTGTCCTGTTTGTTATTCCAAGTCAATTCTCGCCGAGAATGCTACACGGATAGTTTGAAATAATCTGTATCCTTCAAAGTTCAATCTTCCGTTAAAACGGAAATAGACGAAACTTTTACGGAATGTATTCGAAAAAAAGCGGCGCGTCTTCAGCGGAGTTTAGAAAGAGAAACAATCAGAGAAAGTGCACAAAATACTTCAGTTTCTTTGAATATTTCTATGCATACATCCTGTAGTCACGAAGAATATGCTTCATTAGTAAGAGTTGACCATGATCACAGTTGGGAATAATGACGTATACATAATTAAGAGAGGAACAGTTGCAAGATATCTGGGGATAGACGGAGTGTTTACTTGTAAACGGTGTGTCATGTACTAATTACCGCTATGGCTTCGTCAACAACTTCTTATGTGAATCAAGCGGCTCTTTAACAACCAAACCGTATCCGAACTCTGTGCATGTTCAAAATCTGACAATGACCGTGCTGGAGGAAACACCAATCAGAGGAAGAAATAAAGTAATTCTTGCATTGGAATAATGAGTACACTATGAGTCCTACTAATAAAAAAATCCTTATATAGTGGAGCGAAACGCGGGTAATTTCACGATTAAAAAAGCCTCAACTTACATCAAACATGGTATGCACTTGTTCCAAGCCGTAGAAATCTCTTCTCACGTTCGCCGCTTTTGCTGGTTATCTAGGAGCAAAATCTTCCGAAAAGCCGCGTTCGAACGTTGGAATGAGCAGCACGCTGTATATTATTGTCGTAATGGCAGTTGGAGCATACTCCTTTGAACTTTCGTCATCTAGGCGAAATGGGTCAGTCCTTCTCTTAAATTGAACATGTCCAGCCTCCATAACCTCTAAATTGTAAATGCCTAAAACGAAACCCCATGGCACTACAGCCCTTGAGGGGCCTTGGCTTACCAAGCGACCGCTGCTCAGCCCGAAGACCTGCAGATTACGAGGTGTCGTGTGGCCAGCACAAAGAATCCTCTCGGCCGTTATTCTAGGTTTTCTAGACCAGGGCAGTTATCTCACCGTCAGATAGCTACTCAATTCTAAGCACGTAGGCTGAGTAGACCTCGAGCCAGCCCTCAGGTACAGGTAACTATCCCTGACCTGGCCGGGAATCGAACCCGGAGCCTCCGGGTAAGATACAAGCACGCCATAGGGCCGGCGGTCTATTGTAGAGATGAACGTTATTTTCCATTCTGTCAAAGTGTAGCCGTCACTCGCTCCTGTTCAAGGGTCCTGAGCTGTGACGAGACATTATTAGTAACAAACTGCACGTATAAAAGTTACACACCGTTTGTTAACATAAAAGGGGAGCGCGATGTTTGTTTGCCCAGTCCTTGGCCCGGTGTCTGCTAGGAGGTGAGATGAATCTTTCGTGGTGCCTTTTATGACAACCTGCCCTTCCTGACGTCAACCCCATCGGATGAGTTAATGAAATTAAATGAATGACATGATATATGATAGTAGGGAGAGGGTGAAATCCGGTGCCGGCACATAGCCTACTCCTGTCGAATAGCACCAATGGGTCTGTTCAAGGCTTAACGTCCCCATCCGACGGACGAATCACCATCAACAGCGTCATATGCTCTCACTCCATAAGAGCAGTGCGGAGAGGTTTGGAATTTAATCCAGGCTTTTGGCACACAGTCTAGTGGTTAGAAATTGTATACCACCACCTTCTGGCCAACATTCTGATGGTGAACATTTTGTCCACCAACGGGACTCGAACCGGCTAAGCACGGTGTCAGACCTTAACGAACATGCCACGAGGCGGGCTGCAAGGGAAGCGCCACAAAGGTCTCCAAATTTAATGCCGACGGGGTGGGAAGAGAAAAAGACTTGACCAAGGAACGACGGAAGTAAGTGGAGGAAACGTCAAACTGGACATACAACACTCCCGCAGGGGTCCTTTTACGAGCCAACACCGCACTGAGCGAGGCTTGGGTGGGGCCACGGTATCCCCAGGTGACTAAAGGGGTCGGTTGACGACCACAACCCCTCCTGGCTATTCAAGTTGTGCCATAACATCTGCTGACATATTTGAGTACGTGCGACTCGTTGACTGAATGATCAACGTACTAGCCTTCGCTTCAGGCAGCCCCGGTTTCGATTCCTGGCCGCGTCGGGGATTTTAACCTTCATTGGTTAATTCCAGTGACTCGGGGCTGGGTGTTTGTGCTGTGCCCAACATCCCTGCCGCCCACCCTCATCGGAGGGTCTGCCTTACAAAGTCTGCACTCGGCTAGAAATAGCCACAGGAAACTATTATTACCTTGATATACCACGGTACTGAGCCAGAATCGAACCAAGCCAAGTTAGATTGTACTGCCACTTTTAAATGTAGTGTGTTACTATTTAACGCTGAGAGAGACAGATGGTTACCTCTCACAGTATCACACTCATGTCTGTGGCTACAGCTGTGTAGAAAACTGTTTCCAAGTGGTCACGAAGTCGACTTGTTTTGTTGGTTCCATAAAATCGTAATTTGCAATATGGGTCAGAGCGTTCCGTGACTGCAGGTGGTGTGATGTATGAAAGAGCATTTATAATGCTGATTAAATACAGCTGGTGACGAGCTAATATTAATAATCACAAATAATTCATTAGCCAGCGACTCGTTCGCTGAGGGATTAACTTTCAAAGCGAACTGTAGTCGAAACCCAAATCATTGAACGAATTAATCATAGCTCATAAATACACGAGAGAATCGCTACCTGCTCCAGAGTTCTGATTAACATTTGTTGACCTACATGTGATACCCCTTATTACATTTGTGAACAACATTGATAATTCCACTAACTAAACAAGTTTTTACCTTCACTGATGGGAGTCTCTTACTCCTCACATTGGTCTACTTCGTAGCTGTTACAATATTGCCAACTGTACGCTTTAGTCCCAGTTACCTGCAAAGGTTCCTTGCTTTTACGCCGCAGATTAAATTATCTTTATACTTTGTTATTCATTTAATCTGACCCTGGACGTTCCAGGCTTGCCAAATGACACAGAATAGCACACAGTAAAAAAGTTGAGATGTAAACCTTCGTAGAGACCAAAAGGTGTGATCACAGTTGTTTTTAGCACATCATCTGGATGAATGGGTATGTCATGGTATGCGCGAAATGATGTATTTTAGAAAATATTTTATGATGTCCAGTTGACTGTTGGTATGTTAGGTATTGGATATCTGTGGGGTTGGGTTATGTTGTTCAAAGCCGATAATCTCCGCACGGAATCCAAGATCCATCTTTCTTCGGCACCAGATGTAGAGGACTAGCCCAGGGACTATCTGAGGGTTGGTATATTCCCATATCAACCATTAGTCGGAACTCAGATTTGGCAACTGTGAGTTTTTTTAAGGTAATCGTCGAACCTAAAGAGACTGCAGACAACTTAGCCAAGGAGAACAGTGTTGACACTGCCACAAGGAGTGGCTAATGTGGCTCCTACAGCGCTCTGGGTGGTGCCAACGCCATAGTTTAAGCGCCATTACTCCGCTCGCAATTGCCTAAATTGTAGAGAAAACACAAAGGATATATCATATTTCAAATAAGTGTTTTCTTTAGTAAAGTAGGCGGTGTAGAGCAGTCCTTGTGGGAACTGGCCAAACAGCGAAACAAATAAACGGTTTCCTGCCCGGGTGAGTGGCTCAGGCGGAAGAGCACTGGCTTTCTGGGGCGGTTTGCAGATTTGGTATTTGAAGGTGCTTAGTACGTCACCCTTTTGTCAGTAGGAACACCAGCGGGACAATACTCCGGCACCTCAGCTTCCTGGTGGGACCAAATACCAATCATTGAATTGTATCCTACACAGCACAGTTCTCCGGTATTTTGAAAATAAACGTATAGAGAACAACTATGATACAAGAAGCTTGCTGTCGAACGCCACCTCATCCCACGATACGGAGTAGTACGAGGACTTTCAGTCCTACATCACCACTACTACTGAGCGAGTTGTTGTATTCGGGATATACTACGTTCGAATCCCACTGTCGAAAGCCCTGATATCTGTTTTTCCGTGGTTTCCAGTTTCACACAGGCAAAACCCCACTGCCACTTCCTTCGTAGTCACAAGCCTTGTTCTACCCCACACTAGCCATAAGACCTTTCTGACTGGGTGCAAAGAATCCTCGTTACCAGAATCTTCGTCCAAAAATGTGCAAGTGAATTATTGAGGTAACTATATGATTTAAGACCGTTAACACAAGAAGGACTGTCCTATTTTAAACAATTTTTCTCCTATAATATCTTGTTCTGATTGTATTATTATTATTATTATTATTATTATTATTATTATTATTATTATTATTATTATTATTATTATTGTACCGGGAGGTACACCTCAACGCCGCGCATACAAAATCAGCACCTTAAGAACTCCCCTATGGGTCAAAAAGTGAAACTAAAAACATAACAAGTTCGAACTTTAATCAGAAGATGTCGCCACTGAAATATTAAGTAATTGTTTTGTTGTGAAGTTTACTAAACTGACTGAATTTCTCCTTATTTTGTTTTACTATACATCAAGAAGTTTGAACATTTTTCTACAGATGACACTACTAAAAACTATGATCATGCACTCTGGTGCAAAGTGAAAGAACATTTTTTTTTTTGCAAGTTGCTTTACGTCGCACCGACACAGATACGTCTTATGGCGACGATGGGACAGGACATGGCTAGGAATAGGAAAGAAACGTCCGTGGCCTTAATTAAGGTACAGTCCCATTATTTGCCTGGTGTGAAAATGAGAAACCACGGAAAACCATCTTCAGGGCTGCCGACAGTGGGGTTCGAAACCACTATCTTCCGAATACTGGATACTGGCCGCACTTAAGCGACTGCAGCTATCGAGCTCGGTGGAAGAACTTATAATTTAAAGAAGTTTTGTATTTCTAGGTTGTCCATAACTGATCTCTGTTCATTTATTTGTGGATTGGCAACACTTCCTTTTCTTTCCGCCAGTTTTGAATCCGACCAATCATAACTTTGGGTGATTAATTTTCAATCAATTCCGCATTTCTTGTTCACTATGAATCTGCCAATAAAATTTAAGAGGGTGTGTCCCGATTAGTCTTGAATGATCTCGAACCTTCCCTGAGGGTTTATAAACTGCGGCTTTTCACGTTCCCTTGGCAATTCCTCACCGTCTGTATAAGTGTGTGTGTTAAGGCAGGAGGTAGATCGCCCCTTTCTTCGGTCAGCAGAACATCTATAACACATAACTTCATTCTTTCTTGCTACTTCCGCGGCTTTATTCGAGGGGAAGGTTCGAATCTTTAATTATGTAACAGTACTTTTCTAAAATGTAACTTTTCTTTTGGATAATGAAAAACCTTCATAAAATCTTTAACTGTAAATCGGGGATAGAGAGTGAGTTACCCTCTCGAGCTCCCTTTCATCTTGGTTTGAGGTGGCTACGTTTTCGCAATCTTTCGTTTCTGTAATGTACGCATTAAAGTTATTTCCATCCGAGCCACCTCAGTAGTGTGGGAATAACCCCAGTTTCATCGGCTAAGAGCCCCGTAGGATTTTATATTTCATTATCTGGAGTGCAGCGTACGCCTCCATTGAGTTTGTGTTCGGGCCGATTATTTAACCTGTTCCTTTTCGCAAGGGTCCTGTAGGTTGTGTACTGGATACCCCTGTGTAAAAACCAATTCAAATTGTAAATTGTGGCTTGAGAGGCCAGAGATTGTAAATTTTGATATTGCCTTGAGTGGGCTGTAAGAAACTGAGAGCCTGTTAGTAACGAGTGCCTCTGGAAGGCTAGATATTGTATTTTGGGAGCAAGTGCTCTTGAATTAAGGGATTTCTGCCCTTAACTAAACAATACCACCGTTTATTGTAAATTCGTATCTTAGGGGCTTGTAGCCCAGAATTATTAAGGTCTAAATCTTAAATTTTCCAATTTTTGAAATTGTCATTGTACCTGATGTTTCATAGTTATGTTCATTCAGTGAAAAATTGTTAAGTTTTAAGTTCTAAAAGAAAGATAACCTTTTACAATTTTAATTCAATTATGATATTGTAGATAGACCCATTCACCCCGGCACCTTCTTTAACCTCTTTCTGCTCCACGGGTATCCCCGTAGCAATTATTATTATTATTATTATTATTATTATTATTATTATTATTATTATTATTATTATTATGGGATACATAATTAGACCATTGTTCACTTCAAGCCTTGTAGTCCACGGCTATAGATTACTCCTTCTTCGTACATTTTACTATTATTGGTTTTACATACCACTGACTACTTTTCCGGAGACGGCGAGGTACCGGAATGTTGTCTCGTAGGAGCCAGTAAATCTACCGACACAAGGCTGACGGATTTGAGCACCTTCATACACCCAGCCCGGAAACATTATTATTATTATTATTATTATTATTATTATTATTATTATTATTATTATTATTATTATTATTATTATTATTATTCAATTGATAGACTATGAATCGTTTCTCTATGCTGTTGTATTTTTTGTTCAATGTTTTCTGTTCTATATTTTAATTCTCTGTAAGTACGGCTAAATTTGTTTAATGGCAATGTATTGTGACTTCTTCTGTAATTACTGGAAATGTGTTAATTTTACTTCTTTATACAATAAACTAGCTGATCTGCCCGTGATCCGCTACGGAATTCTACACTATATACGAAATCCTAGTGTACACGTTGTGAGCAAGATTGTATTAAATTACACAGCCATTAACGTTACCCTAGAAACGCGACGGGGAAGTCACCAAACATCTTTTTTCATATGAAGACTGAGTTAGGGAATTTTCACAGTAATGGTAGACCCGCTAGCATACCATCAGTCACAATCAGGTTGGGGAGTTTTCATTATAATTGTAGACACTCACTCCCCACCTGCTTTTTACATCCCCAGAAAGACTGCCTTAGTGGTTTTCCCAATTGAAATGAACATAGGTCATTACAATGACGTCAGTAGGAATGGCGCGATTATAATCAATGCTTTCATGCGAAATACTCGATAAAATGAATCACCACACATTTTCTCACTTTTAACGAACAGTACTACGCTGCCGATCTAACAGTCCAAAATTCCAGAGCTGGAATGACCAAGCCGCAGACAGCCATGATTCGTTAACACTCTTCGTCTTTTTTTGGCCGGGAATAGTGGAGACCCTCAGGCCAAAAACTATGCCCTTTTACTAATCTCCTTCCTAGGAGTATTCGATGAGTCAGAAAATCTCAGTACACTAAACTGGCGGCGGAAAAATCTGACTTAGAGGCAAATTTTTCCTCCAAGCCAGAGGAGAAACCCCCTCTTCACTGATAGTTTGGAATAAAATTAATGTAACATTTAATAAGAGTGAAGAGGAAGAGGCTTTTGTTAAGAAACGACTCTTTTCAGGGTTGAACTTTGAGTTATTTAGTGAATTGTGGTGCTATAATTTGGAATAGGCATTAATTGTTCGTCTAGACGAGGCCATACTACTACTACTACTACTACTACTACTACTAAGTCAGCCTGTGCCTTAAGTATGCACACTGGTCATTCAAAACAGTGCGTCAGATAGGGATCGAGTAACTGGAATACTATGAACCAGTGTGTTACGTACCAGCTGTATCAGAAAATGTATGAACCAGACGAATGGCATGCTAAAGAAGAAAGTTTTCTAACTCCCCGGCTATTTCCCGCCAATATTCAGTCAGGCTGTTATACCTGGTACGCAGCAGTAATCCCATCTATCGGAGTTGAGAGGCAGGATAAGAGACAAATAGCATCACAACAAACAATGGTCAATGTAATGTTATTGTTGATGAATGTTATGCGCTTTCGGTATTATAGGCCTTCACATTTAGTTTTCTTCCGACTCTGAAATACCGCTCATCATAGTCGGTACGGTAAAACTGAATAAAACATAAATGATCGGAAATTGTATTCTCCGTAACGTTTGTTATGTAGTACATTTCCATAGGACCATAGGTATTTAAAAAATAAATTTTAGGCGCCTTTCCCTAAACTACGATGTCATTCAGGGTGAATAAAATTGTTTATAGCTTAGACTGTAGTTTCTTATTCCCCGACTCTATATACCAATTTTCATTAAATTCTGTTAACCCATTTTCTCGTGGCTCGGCGTCGATATGGACTTAGCAACAAAAAAAGAAATTCATTAATATCTGTGTTATCATAGCCGGTACGGTAAAATGTATAAGACATAAATGGTCGTAAATTTAATTATATATAACTTTGGTTATGTAGTATTTATGGAAAGGACCACCAATAACATAAATATTTGAGATTTACATTTTAGGAATTCCCCTAAACTACCATTTCTATCAGCGTGAATAAAATTATTTATGGCTTAGATTGTAGCGACTTATTCCTCGACTTTCATACCGATTTTCATTAAATTCTCTTTAGCCGTTTTCTAGTGATGCGTGTACAGACAGACAGACAGACAGACAGACAGACAGACAGACAGACATTACGGAAAAGTAAAGAGTGCATTTCCTTGTTACTGTGGACATGACCGATACAGAAATACCATTCTTTTCAAATTCTGAGCAATGTACAACAAAACTCGTCTATACTAATATTATGAAGAGGAAAAATTTGTTTGTTTCTAACGAATAGGCTCAAAAACTACTGAACTGATTTTAAAAAATTCTTCACCTATAGAAAGCTACATTGCCAGTGAGTAATATGGGCTGTCTTTTATTTTCAAAACAATTCGAGGTGGGGGGAGGGGCGGGTGGGGGTGATATAAAAATAATAGGCTAATATAGGCAGAATATCGAATTTGTCGTATAAGGACGAGACAAAGCTCAATTTAATCCTCTTAACGCAAAGAACAAAACTCGTTAAGCCCTACGGGCCCGAAAACCATATTTTAAGGCCGTAAAACCAACCGTTATGGAGATATTGGTACCACACTACCTCTGCTCTAGGAATCGGATAAAAGAAATGAACTGCCGTAACCATGGCAACGTCAGCTCCAGGATTCTAGAACAGCGAGATTATGCATGTACGTTTGGGCATAGCTGCCAACCAAAATTGGTACAAATAAGACTTAATATCTGGAAAAAATATATTGTTGTGTACGGCACTCATAGGGCTCCTTTGGGCGGGGATGGAAAAGGGGTGCGGTATAAAAATGTTATTTTAACTATATATAAAAATGGATGTATGTGTGTGTGTGTAAATGACACATCTCCTCCTAAACCACTGGAGCAATTTCAACCAAACATGGTACACGTATTACTTACTATCGGGAAACGAGCACTGTGTGGGTAATCCATCCCTAGCGTCCTTAAGGGAGGGGATTCAGGGGGATTAGTTATAAAAATAATTGAGAATAGTGTCGAATTCATAGTTTTCGGGGTCGCTGAGTTGAAAAGTAATACTCCAGAATTTTTTAAAGTCCATGTTCAGTCCCCTTTCCGGTGGGAAGCGAATGGCGGTGAGATATAGAAATAATTAAAAACAGTTTCGAATCCATAGATTTCAGGATCTCTGAGATGAATAGTAATACTCCGACTTTTTTACAGGTCCAAGTGGGGGGCGAAGGGGATGAGATATAAAAATATTCGAAAAACAATACATATAATATTTTCTTCTTCTTCTGCTTCTTCTTCTTCTTACTATAGATAAAAATGGATGTATGTGTGTGCGTGGGTGTGTGTGTAAATGACACATCTCCTCCTAAACCACTGGAGCAATTTCACCAAACTTAGTACACTTAACCGCGTGGGTGTAAGACACCCCTAGCGCCCTTATGAAAAGCGGAGAGGGGGGGGGTGGTATAAAAATAATCTAGAATAGTATCCAATCCATACTTTTCGTGGTCGCTGAAATGAATAGTGACACTCCGAATTTTTTCAAGTTCATTTTCGCCTCCTTTGGGGTGAGGGTGAGCGGGGAGTGAGATATAAAAATAATCGAAAAAAGTGTCGAATCTACAGTCTTCAGGGTCACTGAGATGAATGGTGATAATCCAGATTTTTTATCTCTTAGACGTGGGGGGCGAGAGGGGGACAGTCTCATTGAGAGTTGAAATCCTGTACATCGTATTTATAGTGCGACGGCTAAATACATATAGTTATCACTTATTAATTTTTGACAGGATCAAATACTTACCAGTCGATTCGAGCTTCCAAAAAAGACGAAGTTTTACTCGAAAATTAAATCATCTAAAACTTGAAAACAAACATATCTAAATAATTTTTAAACTACATTATAGATCGTAACATATCAATCTGCAAGTCAAAAAGTAATTCTATAAAAATTCACTTCACACATAACTAACTGGTAATGCAAATCTAAAAGGGAAATATTCAGAAACTATCCGGGCAACGCCGGGTACTACAGCTAGTCTATATCTATACTAATATTATAAAGAGGAAAAATGTATTTGTTTTTATCGAAGAGACTCAAAAACTACTGAACCGATTTTAAAAATTACTTCACCTATGAAAAGCTACATTGCCAGTGAGTAACATGGGCTATATTTTATTTTCAAAACAATTCGAGGTGGGGGGCACGGGGAGAGATATAAAAATAATAGGCTAATATAGGCAAAATATCGAATTTGTCGTATAAGGACGAGACAAAGCTCAATTTAATCCTCTTGACGCAAAGAACAAAACTCGTTAAGCCCTACGGGCCCAATAACCATGTTTTAAGGCCCTAAAACCAACCGTTACGGAGATATTGGCACCACACTACCCCTGCTCTAGGAATCGGATAAAGTAATGAACTGCCGTAACCATGGCAACGTCAGCTTCAGGATTCTAAGCAGCGAAATTATCTGCAATAAATCACAAAAACCTAACATGTTACAGACATGAAGACTGATATTTGGAATCCCCTTTTCAGAAAACCCACTTAAGAGGGGGGGGGGGTAAAAAAAATGAGGAAGGAGTTGAAGTATTTATATGAGGGTACATATATCTCAAAAAATGAAGATGTTACAGACTTTAAAAATTGGTACTTGGAATCTCTTTAAAAATGAACACACTCTTTTTGGAAAATCCACTTAAGGGTGTGAAAAGAATAAAAAAGTGGGTGAATAAAAAAAAGGGTATATTCTTCTTCTGTTGCTTTACCCACACCTGTGGGGTTGCGGGTGCGAACTGTGTCGCATATGTGAATTTGACCCTGTTTTACGGCTGGATGCTCTTCCTGATGGCAAAACGTATGTGTAGGGATGTAATCTATACTAATATTATAAAGAGGAAAAATTTGTATATTTGTTTGTAACGGATAGACTCAAAAACAACTGAACCGATTTTTAAAATGACTTCACCTATAGAAAACTGCATTGCCAGTGAGTAACATAGGCTGTATTTTATTTTCAAATCAATTCGATGGGCGGGAGACGGAGGGAGATATAAAGAATATTAAAATAATAGGCTAATATAGGCGAAATCGAATTTGTCGTACAAGGACGAAACAAAGCTCATTTAAGCCCCTTGACGCAAAGAACGAAACTTGGTAAACCCTTCGGGCCCGAAAACCATGTTTTAAGGCCCTAAAACCAACCGTTATGGAGAGATTGGAGCCACACTACCCCTGCTCTAGGAATCGGATAAAGAAACGAACGGCCGTAACCATGGCAACGTCAGCTCCTGGATTCTACAGCAGCTAGATTATGCATGTACGTTTGGGCATACACATATACACATATGACTTACTATCTGGAAAAAATAAACTGTTGTGTAAGACGCTCATAGCACTCCTTTGGGCGGGGATGGAAAGGGAGTGAAGTATAGAAATAATAGCCCCGTAGATCTCCGTAGTACAGCGACCAGCGGTTGCCGACGGGCCTCCGTTTTTACGTACTGGCTTAGGTTTCAGCATTTTGCGGAGTCTGTTACCTATAGTTTAAACTATTTTCTATCAAATCATAGAATAGTAGGATCACTGATGTTATTAGTGCCGATATTTTGGTCCACTTTTACGATTATTGTAACCATGAAAACAACCTATATACTGCACACAATTGCCCATGACTAGAAAAAAGTTCTCAACATTTATACTCAGATTCATTATGTGATGTACGACATGAGAGACAAGCCCTGATAATTATAATTCTCGATAATTATAGTAGTTTCTTTTATGCATCGCGTATTTCCTTGATCGTTTTTAATAGTTACGACCGAGCTCGATAGCTGCAGTCGCTGAAGTGCGGCCAGTATCCAGTATTCGGGAGATAGTGGGTTCGAACCCCACTGTCGTTAGCCCTGAAGATGGTTTTCCGTGGTATCCTATTTTCACACCAGGCAAATGCTGGGGCTGTACCTTAACTAAGGCCACGGACGCTTCCTTCCCATTCCTAGGCCTTTCCTGTCCCATCGTCGCCATAAGACATATTTGTGTCGGTGCGACGTAAAACAAATAGAAAACAATAGTTACGAAATGTCGGATCAAACAAACACATTCAATAATATTTATATTTGTGGTATTATCTAGCGGAAATATACTTACACTAAACCTGCAGCTTTGTGAAGGGAGCAGGTCTATCTAGGTAACAAAAGATCTTAGAGGTCGGCACTAATTGGGAACTAATATTTACAGGCCCCCATGAAGAAAAGGAGAAGAAGAAGAAGATACACTATAATTCCAAACATGACAAATAATTTCTACGTACTTAAGTAAATACACCAGTGATATAAATATCTAATGAAGTCAGTCACACCGATAGTATGAGTAACTAAAGCCAGTTTCTGAAACCCGTACGAAGAATGGGCACTTCTGCTTAAGTGCGGCCAGTATCCAGTATTCGGGAGATAGTGGGTTCGAACCCCCACTGTCGCCAGCCCTGAAGATGGTTTTCCGTGGTATCCCATTTTCACACGAGGCAAATGCTGGGGCTGTAGCCTGTATCTTGTATTTTAATGCCCTTTTTTGAAATTCATTGTATATCTATGAGAGCATTCCTAATTAAAAAACTGTGAAACAATGTTTATTCCTCCAGCCTCTGTAATTGCTTCATCATTACGCCCACGATCACTTAGAATATGGTGGACGCGGCCTTCAAGTAGGTTCAAATATGGCGGTCCAGTAGACACTCTGTCTAGCTCGTTGCACTCTCCTAACAGCGAAAACCGAGAGGAGTTGGACACGGCCACTGCCTTCGTGAAGTACAGGCCGTACTGTAGCAAGCGCGGGAGAGCACCAGCTGATCGTTAGGGGGAAGTTTAGCACGTGAGTTAGTTCACTTAAACGAGAAATTCTTCGCTGTTTTATTGAAATATTTAACTTTGGCCGCATGTTTACTCAGACATATATCAGACGGAGTCGCTATCGACTGCATAATTAAGTGGAAAGTCCTCAATTAGTGAAGAAATCTTAGTGTTAATGTGTATTAGTAGTATAAGTCAGGGATTTGGCGGCCTCCACCTCCACAGGCCCTCCTCTACCACCTCCTCCACACGCTCTCGGGAGAGGCCTCCTCCTCACGCTGGCTAAGAGCTCGACCCGAACCTCACATCCGCCATCTTGGAGGGGCTTAACCTAACTTTTATGCGAAAGAGAGCAAGCCTAACCCCATGGAAGGGCCTAACCTCAGTTTTACAGCCGGTTGCCCTACCTGACGCTTAAGAGAGCTACCCTAACCCCCATGCGCTATCTTCGAGGTGCTTAACCTAACTTTTTATGTGTAAGAGAGCTAGCCTAACCTCGTGGAAGGGTCTAACCTCAGTTTTACGGCCGGATGTCCATCCTGACGTTAATTGCACAAGATGGCGGCTATACATGACTCCTTATGAGACGCCTTAAAGGGTGCTTGCGAAAGAACGTTTGACAGCAAGACAGCAAGCCTAATCTTATAGAAGGACCTAACCTCAGTTTTACGACCGGATGCCCTTCTCGACGCCAATTGGACAAGATGGCGGCTATACATGCCTCCTTATGAGACGCCTTAAGGGTGCTTACGCAAGATGGTGGCTGCAAGATGGCTGCTATACATTGGCTCTTATGAGATGCCCTTGGGATGCTTGAGCAAGATGGCGGCTATACACGGCTCCTTATGAGACGCCTTAAGGGTGCTTGCGCAAGATGGCGGCTGCTCTTATGAGACGGCTTAAGGGTGCTTGCACAAGATGGCTTGAGACTCCCCAAGGAGGCTTGCTCAAGATGGCGGACACAAGATGGCGGCTATACACGGCTCCTTATGAGACGCCTTAAGGGTGCTTGCGCAAGATGGCGGCTGCTCTTATGAGACGCCTTAAGGGTGCTTGCACAAGATGGCTTGAGACTCCCCAAGGAGGCTTGCTCAAGATGGCGGACACAAGATGGTGGCAGTACACGGCTCCTAATGAGACACATTAAGGGTGCCTGCGCAAGATGGCTGCTGCTCTTATCAAGAAAGCTAGCTTAGAGGCTAACGTGTCGTGCTGGTTCGATTCATTAAATTTGGGTCTTAAATGCTAAATGTTAAATATCTCGAAAACGGTGCGTCGTAGAGCAAAACGGACAACATTTTTCTGCCCAATACCCAAGTTCGGATTATCGGGAACATGATAGCATTAGAAAAAAGTAGTATAATGATGAGATCAACGGTTCGGTTCCTACTTAGGCCCTTTGGCATTTAGTCAGTTTTTGATTTTATTGAAGCAAGTTTTCGTAACTTGATTAGGTCCTGCTAAGGTAGAGATTATAACATGCTGTGCTGGTTCGATTCATTAAATTTGGTGCTTAAATGCAAAATGTGAAATATCTTGAAAACGGTCTGTCGTAGAGCAAACCGGACAACATTTTTCTGCCCAATACCCAGGTTCGGAGTATCATGAACATGATAGCATACGAAAAAAGTAGTCTAATGATGAGATCAACGGTTCGGTTCCTACTTAGGCCTTTTGGCTTTGACAGCTATCTAATTCTAGAAGATGGCGGCTATACATAGCTTCTTATGATACTGCACAAGATGGATGCTGCTTTTATGAGATGCCCTAGGGATGCTTGCACAAGATGGCGGACACTAAGGCGGTTATACATAGCTTCTTATGAGACTGCTTAAGTGTGCTTGCACATATGACTGCTATGCATAGGCTCTTATGAGACGCCCTAGGGATGCTTGCGCAAGATGGCAGCGACAAGAATGCGGCTATACACAGCTCCATATGAGACGGCCTAGGGGTGCTCGCACAAGATGGTGGCTGCTGTTATGAAGAAAGCTACGTAGCTTACAGGCTACTGCGCAAGATGGCGGCTGCTGTTATGAAGAAAGCTAGCTTAGAGGCTACTGCGCAAGATGGCGGCTGCTGTTATGCATGCGGTAGAAGGCAATTTGAAATTCCACGTGCTCTTCAAAGCTACGTTCTTTTTGACAGCGGCCATATTTAATCAACAGAGCACTGTGCTGCCATCTTTAGCTACTACTTTTGAAATGTGGTGGCGGCAATGCCCACGTGACAGCTGTCATCCGCCATCTTTAATCGACAGACCACCGTGCTGCCAACTTTAGCTACTACCTTTGAGATGTGGTGGCGGCAATTTGAAAAATCTACGTGGTTTTGATAGCTGTCGACCACCATCTTTAAAGAGCAACGCATCGTGCTGCTATCTTTACGACCCTAAACCTCATCTTTATACATGTGGTGGTGGGTAATTTATATTCCATGTGGTTTTTGACAGCTCCCATCTTTAATCAACAGAGCATAGTGCTGCTGTCTTTACAGCAGTAAACCTCATACCTTTGAAATGTGGTGGAGGGTAATTTCAACAATTCTACATGCTCTTTAGACAACTGTCATCTTTAAACAATGGCGGCTATACATAGCCTGTTAAGGCCTCATCATTCTCCTCCTCCACCTCCTCCACGTCCTATGTCAAGGCATAGCTTTATATCTCTATCGAACAAGCTAAAAATCTGCATCGCGAAGACAAGATTGTGCAGCGATAACAACATTGTGCATGTTTAGACTTGCAGATCACAAAAGAAACATAACAAGACTAGAATTAAGCACTGTACTCGATGTCGTTAACTTCAACATGCGTTCAGAACATTTTTGATGTGTTCAGATCACTACATACGTGATTAAAACATAACAAGACTAGAATAGAACGCTGTACACGATACAACGTGTGTTCATAACATGTCAGGGGATACCTTTGTTCTAAGAAGATGCATTCGAACAGAAAAAAAATTAAGAATTCTGTACAGCTTATGCAAGATAGCGGCTGTTATAGCGTACTGCTCCTCTTCCCGTTCGGTTAAGGCATAGCTCTATCGAACATACAACGCGATCTTATGCATAAGGCAGTGCACATACTGTGTAGCCAACTCGCTCGGTAAACGATAATATGAATACAAAAAAGTACTATTTCAAATGGTTTACCTTCTATCATTTGTCTTGTGCGAAAATCAAAAACTACAGGAAAAACTACCCTACGTAGCCAACTCGCTCGTTAAACGATAATCTGATTTAAGTGTTGCAAATTAATCTCTATTGGTAAATGGTTTTGTGTTCAGAACCGAAGACATTCATACCACACATAACAGGGAATGGAACCCAAGGGTCACGTCTTATCAGAATTACCTAATAAAGAATAAAATCCCCGACCTATAGTGGTGCGATGAGTTGCGTTTTCCTAACAGAAATCAGTATCTGCTTGTTTGTTTTAAGTGTTTGGAACACTGAACGTTTGAAGATGGCAGGAGTGAGGTTAGCGATGTTCTGTTGTTGGATTTTAAATTCCGCGCCACAACATGCATTAGGTGTCAACCTTGTGGTTTAGCTCCGTAAAGATGGCAGCAGTGAGGTTACCGATGCTGTATTGCCCTTAAAAGTGAGGTTAGGGTCCGTCAAGATGACAGCTGTCAAAAAAGCACGTGGCTTTGTTTACCAACAAGTGCACGTAGTCGTGACGTTACGGTGACGTGGTATGCTCCGTCAGCACGCGAAGTTCGAAATCCACGCCTACGCGGTTAGAACTCGTCAAAAAGAAAAAGATAATCATTTCCATGCTCTACGTCGTTAAGAGCAGCATTAAGAATACCCATGTTTAAAAATCTTGTGAACAGAGCAGTAGTAAGTTTTTATATTCAACTGCTCGAGCTTGTATCCATCACCTACCAATTTTGCATGCATCGACTATCATATTAAACTTCTTTCGCTAGAGTGTACAACGATGGCAATTGTGTGCTGCAACATTAGCATAACTTATGTGCGTGAACATAAAGCACAAAGAATAGCCACGTTTAAAATCGTGTACACATCACCTATCGATTTTGCATGCATCGGCTATCGTGGTAAACGTCTTCCGCTAGAGTGTATAACAATCGATGTTACCTTAGCATAACCTATGTGCATGAACTTAAAGCATAAAGAATAGTTATGTTTTAAAGCGTGTACACATTACGTATCGATGATGCATGCATCGACTATCGTACTAAACTTCTTCCGGTAGATTGTGCAGAAATCGTATATGTGTGCTGCTATCTTAGCATAACCTATATGCACGAACTTAAAGCACAAAGAATAGCGATGTTTAAAAGCTTGTACGCATCATCTATCGATTATGCATGCATCGAATATGATACTAAACTTATTCTGCTAGAGTGTACTGCTATCTTAGCATAACCTATGTGCGTGAGCTTAAAGTACAAAGAATAGCTATGTTTAAAAGCGTGTACACATCACCTATCAATGATGCCTGCATCGACTATCGTACTAAAATAATTCCGCTAGAATGTACAACGTTCACATGTGTTTGTGCTGCTACTTTAGCATGACCTATTTGCACGAACTTAAACCACAAAGAATAGCTGTGTTTAAGAGCGTGTACACATCACCTATCAATGATGCATGCATCAACTATCATACTAAACTTCTTCCACTAGAGCATGCGACCATCGCTTGTGTGAGCTTCTATCTTAACATAACGTATGTGCACGAACTTAAAGCATATAGAATAACTATGTGTAAAAATCTTGTGAACATAGCAGTGTTTTAACCACGTAGGCGTGGATCTTGAACTTTGCATGCAGACGCAGCATACCACGTGACCGTAACGTCATGACCACGTGCTCTCGTTTGGTAAATAAAGCCACGTGCTTTTTTGACAGCTGTCATCTTGACGGACACTAACCTCACTTTTAAGGACAATAGAGCATCGTTAACCTCACTGCTGCCATCTTTACGGCACTAAACCTCAAGGATGCCACCTTATGCATGTTGTGGCGCGGAATTTAAAATCAAACAACAGAACATCGCTAACCTAACTGCTGCCATCTTCAAACATTCAGTGTTCCAAACACACAACTCATCACACCACTAATAGGTCGGGGATTTCATTCTTTATTAGGTAATTCTGATAAGACGTGACCCTGGGGTTCCATTTCCCTGTTATGTGTGGTATGAATGTCTCCGGTTCTGAACACAAAACAATTTAACAATGGAGATTAATTTGCCACACTTAACAAAGTAGAAGAGTTCTTGCTGATAACAATCGATGAGGGTGTTGCTGCTGTTAAAAATGTAAAAATGTAAAAACTTGTTAAGTGAAAGCAGCATATTTCTTATAGCACTAGGCGTTCTGTTTAATTTTTACTTTCCGCATAAGTTACATGCTTGTAACCCATGCCAACAGATTGAAACAATATGTTTCCGAACCTAAATTTCATATTACATGTTTATGTGATAACTTTTCAATAGCTAGGGACTTAAATGTAAGCAGTGTATTTCTTATAGCACTAGCGTTCTGTTTAATTTTACTTTCCGCATGAGCTACATGCTTGTAACCCATGCCAACAGATTGACTGATATTTCATGTTACGTGTTTATGCGATAACTTGTTCGACTGCTAGGGGCTTAAATGTAACTAATGTATTTCTTATAGCACCAATCGTTCTGCTTAATTTCACTTTCCGTGTTTGCGAAAATAGAACATGGTTTGAATCTATGTTTTTCTATTGTAACTAAATCAGATTATCGTTTACCGACCGACTTGGCTACGCAGTATAGTTTTATCTATAGTTTTTGATTTTCGCACAAAACAAATGATATAAGGTAAATCATTTGAAGTTGTACTTTTGTTTTCATTCAGGGCCGTGTCCACCTTTTTAGCATGAGAGCTGTTGATCCATACGGAAGAACAGTACTCAGCTGTGGAAAGCACCAGCGCCATAGCTGAAGTACGCAAAGTAGATGCTGAGGCTCCTCATGTGGAGCCAGCAAGTTTGTGAATGATGTTGTTGCGTGACCTTAATTTGGCTGCTAGGTTGGTTAGATGTTTCCTGTATGATAGCGTTCGGTCAAGAGTAACTCCAAGATATTTGGGGTTGGCATTGTGAGGGAGAAGACTTCTATTAAGTGACACTTTCAAGGTGATATTCGCTTGCCGGTTATTTAAATGGAAGATCAGGTTTCCGTTTTACTAGGGCTTGGTTTCAAGCACCACGTTTTGAAGTATGTGCACAAAACATCCAGATCTGCATTTAAAGTTCTCTCTATCACATTAGCATCCACATGCTGACTAATTATTGCCAGATCGTCGGCATAAGCAAACTGACGAGAGCTCGTGACAGGTATGTCTGCAATATACAAGTTAAACAGTAATGGAGAGAGAACAGATCCTTGAGGTAAACCATTGTTAAGTACCTTTATTTTGCTGTGATTTGTATGCATGACTACCTGGATAATTCTGTTTGAGAGCATATTGCTAATCAGACGCGACATTTGACTACACTTTGTCAGTTTGAAGAACTTATACACAATACCTTCTCTCCACACTGTATCATATGCAGCTGTTAGATCAATAAACACTGCACCACTCTTTAATTGCTTTTCAAAACCTGTCTCAATATGTGTTGTCAGTGCAAGCACCTGATCTTCACAACTACGTTGAAGTCTAAAACCAGCCTGTTCGATTGGAATGATTTTAAAAATTAAAGGACTTATTCTATTGTAGATAAGCCGTTCCAAGAGCTTAAAGCAGACACTCATTAAGGCAATTGGTCTATAGCTTTCGACAGAATCCGTAGGTTTACCAGGTTTTAAGATAGCTAGTATCATAGTTCGTTTAAACTCTGAAGGGAGTTGACTTGTTCGGAGTATGTTTGAAAAAAAAACTGCACTAGCCAGTTCCTTACACATCAAACAATGTTCTGAACGCATGTTGAAATTAACGACATTGAGTACAGTGTTTAATTCTAGTCTTGTTATGTTTCTTTTATGATATGCAAGTCTAAACATGCACAATGTTGTTATCGCTGCACACTCTTGCCTTCGCGATGCAGGTGAAGGAGGAGAAGGATGAGGGCTTAACAGACTATGTATTACAACCGACAGGGGCGTGATCTGAGGACCCCTGGTCAATGCTGGTCTTGGAAATTACAGATGCAATGATCTTTGAGGGAATAAACCCAAAATTAATTAATATCCAAATCACTGAGACGGATAAAATGAGTCTTTTAAATTTATTCTGCAGGATTTCATTAGTTGCGATCTATTGCGCAATATTGTCCTTTGTGTAGCTGGAACTCGCGGCAGAAGCCAAGCCCTCCTAGACTCGGCCGGGGCTGCAATCGGGAATTTCCCATGACCCAACTCGAGAGAAGACATCCCTTCCTCACGACGAGGAGAATGAGGGGAAGCAAACTTTCTCGGAACGAAATATGGAAACCATCTTTAATTCAGACTAGCCAACTTCATTATCTACGATCTAAAAAAAATGAAATTTGAATTATTAAGTCGTCTCCCGATTTAAAAGTGATAAATGTCATTGGGACATTTATTTAGGGTGTCTAATGTCCTCTTACTTGATAACCTTCAGATGAAGAAAGAATACGGTGTTGCTTCTGTGTGGAAAAGTACCGGGGCCATCTGTTTATTCTCATGACACCTCCTCGACAAGGGAGTTCACCCTCGAGTGGTAGGGGGAGCCGCACAGACTTTAATTAATTACAGAAGATCCTACGAAGAATAATTGTACGTATATGTCTCAATCATATCTGGTGAATACTGGTCACCTGATAGTTGTACTATTTGACCTCTAAAGGGCCGTGTATAGGCCGTATGCAGATTAGGGGTGGGAGAAATGGTCTCCTTATAAAAGGGCGAAGCGCGTTATTCGGGACTCGCAGCTTACCGACGGCGGAGATATGTTCAGTTAAGTTCTCATTGATCCTATATTTAAGTGACTTTAAACTTAATTTTCAAGTGAAATACTGTACTGTGCGTAAATGTTGCATAGATTTGATAGACGTGACACCAGTGTTTAACTTTAAGGATCAGTGACTTGTCGCGAACACTCAATACGATTCGTATTATTATTATTATTATTATTCTTATTATTATTATTATTATTATTATTATTATTATTATTATTATTATTATTATTATTATTATTATTATTATTACGGCGTTACTGTGTCGAGTAGTAACAAAAGTACCCGGAATTCGATATTGAACGTCGAATTGCGAAGTAATATCCAAAATCGTGGCCGGACGTTCACACTGAATGCAACTAAACAGATTTTGAAATAAACAGTGACGAATTGTGTGCCTAGGAATACCACTAGCGGTTTCATCAACCAGGAACTATGGACTTCCAGCCTGAAGGAAGAATGGTGCCACCAGTAAATGCTTTGGTGCCAATGGACCAGCACTAAACCAGCAATGGACTTCCTGAGCTGACAACGGGTCATCAAGTGATGGAGATGAGTATTATTCATATTATATGACTTGATTAGAGGGGACGGAATTATTGATCATAAGCTGACGCTATCATGTTAGAGATAACTTAATTGGAAAGTTATAGTGCCGAAATGGAGCACGTAGCTTTTATTTCTTACTTTATTTAATTAATAACGGGTCTGAGTGATTTAACTGTAAATAATTTTGACTATATTTTAATAGGTTTGCATGCGGTATAAGATTTACTCAGTTAGTTTATTTTGGGAGACTTGTGTTCAATTAAGACGTCGGGAGACTAGTATTTTAGTCAATTCAGGGTAATTTAAGCTAGGCTCTAGTTGATCCTGTATAAAAAATGCATGTCTGATAAATAATAATAAGTGACGGGAGGCCCCAGAGTCACGAGAAATGAAGATGGAACTGATGCCCAGGCCTCCTTTGAAATATTTAGCTAGGGAGTGTTACTATCTAAGCTGGATTACTTGATCAGGTTTATCATAATTTATTTACAATTTAATGGAGTTAATTTCCGTGTGAATATTTGAGTTAATTACCGTGTGAAAATTTAATTGGGTTGATCACTGTGTGAATATTTAATTAGAAGTTAATTACAGTATGAATTTTTGATTGAGTTGATTAGCGTGTGAATATTTAATTCATTATTGTACTACCATGTGGCGATTTAATTATAAATTAATTATCTGTTAATCACAAATTTATTAGGGATTAATTACATCGTCATTACGAGGAAGTTCGGTATGATCACACAGTATGGTCTAATTACCAGGTAAATCACGTAGGAAGATAGTGTAATGATCAATCCAGCAATAATAATAATAATAATAATAATAATAATAATAATAATAATAAATTGTAATGACGGTAATCATACCAATATTGGTATCATAGAAACCGGTGTCGCGTTGTGAAGTCATGATTGTTTAAAATAATAATTTATGTTTTGAGTCGTGGTGATGTATTGGGAGCCGATGCATTTTGCTTAATTAGGAAAAGACCTCATTTCATTGTGAACGCACCTCTGGATGAGGTGTTTTTGTTAAAGAAAAGGGCGTGTTATGCCTGTGAAGGCCGAGGCCATTGACTACCCGCGTAGAGGGCTGGGGGCGCCCGACAGAGTAAACAGAATTGTTTTGTGTGTGTGTTCGCTCATATAGAGGGGAGCTTTGAGTTAAAGAAAACAAGGCCTGTAGTAATCGGCTAATAATGGGAAATATTCAGCATGCCAGAATGAAGTATTCGCTAATAAATGACACGGCGATTGGTACCAGTATTTGTTACTTTACTGTAGTTACTCATTTGAGTACAATGTAGCTAGGGATTGCAGTGTGCTACTTTCATCCCAAGGGATTGTCAGTTCGGCTCCCGACGTCGGCATTGGTACTCCACAATGCCGAAATGAAGAATGGGGTGCCTCACATGTTAATTGTATATAATCTGTTTTTCTCTAAGTTATTTAGGTAACATGTTGTGACTATAATTAACGTCGGCGATGGTTCTGCCATCGGCGAGTCGAGTTGTATCTTAGTGAGGGTCGGTTCAAACTCGGGCGTTTTTTCCACATTTGTGTAATTTCTTTCATGATATTCCGTTGGGAAATAAATTGTGTGTTTTTAGTATAGGGATCGCTCAGACTTGTTGCATGCATGTTAATCTTATTAGTCAATAATATCATATAGCCTCAGTGTTTGTGGTAAATGTTTCCATTCGTATCACGTCATGGCGAATTGCTTTGCGATAAACAATACTCGGATCCATCACACACGACTAGAAGTCGATAACAAAACACAACAAATTCTTAATAATTCATGTAATTCATTTGTAAACATAGATGTGTCTTTCCCATCATCATCATCAAGGTCTAATAAACGGCTTGTAATAATTTCAACTTTAATTCGAATATGTTCTCATTGTAGTTAAGTATGCCCTGTTTCTCCTACCCTGTATGCCTTTAAGGTAATGTTAGATAAGCGCCTATTTTATTATATTATGAACCCGTTAACGCCCTATAGATCTCATCCGGAGCCTTTTATGGGTAGGGGCGGGTATAGTATAGCCGCCATTGTTAAAGATGACAGCTGTCAAAAAAGGACGTAGAATTGTTTAAATTACCCGCCACCACATTTCAAAGGTATGAGGTTTATTGCAGTAAGGATAGCAGCACTATGTTCTGTTCATTAAATTTGGGAGCTGTCAAAAAAGCACGTGGAATTTAAATTACAAACCACCACATGTATAAAGATGACGTTTAGTGTCGTAAAGATAGCAGCACGATGCGTTGTTGTTTAAAGATGGTGGTCCACAGCTATCAAAACCCCGTAGAATTTTTTCAAATTACCGGCACCTCATTTCAAAGGTAGTAGCTAAAGATGGCAGCACGGTGGTCTGTTGATTAAAAATGGCGGATGACAGTTGTCACGTGGACATTGCCGCCACCACATTTCAAAGGTATTAGCTAACGATGGCAGCACGGTGCTCTGTTGATTAAATATGGCCGCTGTCAAAAAGAACGTAGCTTTCAAGAGCACGTGGAATTTCAAATTGCCCTCTACCGCATGCATAGCCACCACCTTGCGCTGTAGCCTCTAAGCTAGCTTTCTTCATAAGAACAGCCACCTCTTTGTGCGAGCACCCCGAGGCCGTATCATAAGGAGCTGTGTGTAGCCGCCATCTTGTCGCTGCCATCTTGCCCAAGCATCCCTAGGGCTTCTCATAAGAACCTATGTATAGCAGTCATCTTGTGCAAGCACCCTTAAGCAGTCTCATAAGAAGCTAAGTATAGCCGCCATCTTCTAGAATTAGATAGCTGTCAAAGCCAAAATACCTAAGTAGGAACCGAACCGTTGATCTCATCATTAGAATACTTTTTCTTATGCTATCATGTTCCCGATACTCCGAACCTGAGTATTAGGCAGAAAAATGTTGTCCGTTTTGCTCTCCGACAGACCGTTTTGAAGATATTTCACATTTTGCATTTGAGCACCAAATTTAATGAATCGAATCAGCACAGCATATTATAATCTCTACCTTAGCAGGACCTAATCAAGTTACGAAAACTTGCTTCAATAAAGCAAAAACTGACTAAATGCCAAAGGGCCTAAGTAGGAACCGAACCGTTGATCTCATCATTATACTACTTTTTTCTAATGCTATCATGTTCCTTATACTGCGAAGCTGAGTGTTTGGCAGAAAAATGTTGTCCCTTTTGCTCTACGACGCACCGATTTCGAGATATTTAACATTTTGCATTTAAGCCCCAAATTTAATGAATCGAACCAGCACGGCACGTTAGCCTCTAAGCTAGCTTTCTTGATAAGAGCAGCAGCCATCTTGCGTAAGCTTCCTTAGGGAGTCTCAAGCCATCTTGTGCAATGACCCTTCAGCCGTCCCATAAGAGCAGCCGTCTTCTTGCGCAAGCACCCTTAAGGCGTCTCATAAGGAGCGATGTATAGCCGCCATCTTGCGCAAGCATCTCAAGGGTGTCTTTATAAGAGCCTATGTATAGCAGCCATCTTGCGTAAGCACCCTTAAGGCGTCTCATAAGGAGTCATGTATAGCCGCCATCTTGTGCAATTAACGTCAGGAAGGGCATCCGGTCGTAAAACTGAGATTAGGCCCTTCCATGATGTCAGGCTAGCTCTCTTACGCATAAAAAGTCAAGTCCCTCGAAGATAGCGCATTTGAGGTTAGCGTCGTTCTCTTAACCGTCAGGAAGGGCATCCGGCTGTAAAACTGAGGTTGGCCCTTCCATGAGGTTAGCCTAGCTCTCTTACGCATAAAAGTTAGGTTAAGCCCCTCCAAGATGGCGGATGTGGTGTTAGGGTCGCGCTCTTAGCCAGGATGAGGAGGAGGCTTCTCCCGTGAGCGTGTGGAGGAGGGCTCTGCGGAGGGCCTGTGGAGGTGGAGGCCGCCAAATCCCTGACTTATACTACTTGTATTCATGTGAGGCTATAGGTTAAGAATATCCCTCTGCAGTGTTTTAATTTAGTAGTTTATTTGTGTAACGTTATGTCCACAGTGTAAAATGAATTGAGTTTGTGAATTGCCCGTTTTATTATCAATATACTTGAATTAAGGTTAAGAGTGAGAGAAATCACCATGCCAAGAGTTGCTGTGTGCCTGGCTGCAAAGCCCATTATAAACGAGGAGAGTATACTCCAGTAGTTGTTTTTCCTTCTGATGAAGAAAGAGTCAAGTTGGAAAGAAGGCTATTCCTAGGGAGAAATTAATAGTTAATCACCACACAGTTGTGTGTAGCAACCACTTTTCTGAAGATTAAATCCTGAGGGAAATAAGTGTTTTACCGTTCCTGTCTTAAAATTTAGGCGGAGCCAGTCTGTAGACCGCGTAGGACTCTTCGTAAAAAATATGGGTGAAGTAAGCTAATCTAACCATCAAATGAGGTAAATACCATGGGAACTACGTGAATAAGGGAAATAAATGGGGCAAATTGGATTTATTAGCTAAGACATTAATATTACTGACAATAATTTACAAAAAATGACGGAAAGGACACAAGTAACGCCAAAGTTGACAACAAACAACGAAATATATGCCGCGCACATATACATTACAATAACATTACACAAATTTAAGTACAAAGGAAAGCGGGACTCGGCCCGAGTAAACATGAAACACATGACTTCGAGGTGACTAGGGATGGTTACATTACGAAATATTATCGACGTAAAATTCGTTCACATGTCCAAATCCCATAGGGCTTTGTTTATTTAAAAGTCTTTAAATACCCTGAGCAGTAAGGTGTCACACTAGTATCTGATCCCTCATGCTGGCTTACAACTAACACTGACTCAAACGCACGGCCGCCCGTACATAAATTGAATGGTACAGCAACCACAACCAAATTTTAGCTTTCGAACTAATTAACAACAATATTTACACAACACAGATGACGTTGACACACACATCAAGAAATCTATAAAATGCAAATATCAGACACATAAATCAAGAAAGGAAAACAATCAAAGAAAATCAAGAGAATAGCTGAAAGAAACATCTGCATCAAAATCACTCGTATGGGATCCAGTAAGATACACAAACATCTTCTTGGTATGGATAATCGGGTTCTCCCATCATATGCAGGCGTAGGATTAAATCATCATCTAACACTCAGGGCGTGCCGCTGACATCACACTTTCACTGATACCTGCTACCGTCTCCACAAACTCCACAAACATGGTCTCGGCTGATAGGGGCTGCCGTTAAGAGGCTAAACTTTCACTGGAGACTTGTCTCACTTCTCAAAACATCGGTTCAACCACTGCTAATTCATAACATAACCCACAGTCTCAATTTACTATTACACTCAGCTTCACCACGATAAGGCCTTCAACCTTCTTAATTTGAATATACAAAGCATTATACCTGATTCTAAAGGCCAACTCGGACTACTCACTTGGCGGTACACGGGTTCATGACTCTCCTCTGGTCATCCATGTAGACACATCTGGCCTCCTCTAAATAACACAGTCTAGCTCCCCTTTAACTATTCATATCAATTTCAAGCCACCTCACGCCTTCTTTTCACCAGCCCTAGTTCGTAACCAGCTTATAATAATGTGTTAACCTGGCTTCCTACACATTAGATTCCGGAGTTCGTGCGTTGAATATGTCCTGCCTTCATTGCATAATAAAAGATTCTAGCTAGACAAGGTCGAGTGTCTGTTGGGTCTGCTTTAAAATGTACGCCTGAAAATTCCATGCTTTACCATTGTCGTGACAGACAGGATTAGAGCTTATAGGTGAGCTCTTAGGAAAAGTCAGATTGGTTGGAAGGTTGTTTGGATCGTTCCCGAGCGGTTGGAACGTATAGGTTGGGAAGTTTCAACTAAGGTGCAGATCAGGAGGAAGACGAAGTGGATTCCCACGAAGTTAATATATTCTGATACTGAAGGTTGACTACAATATGTACACTTTGTACAATTAAAATAAAGACTTAATGTTGGCAAGTCTTGAGCGAGAAGTCTGTCTACTAGTCGTCCGTTGAAGTATATAAAACTTATTATTATTATTACTGATTGCGTAATCGTCCTACCGACCGGCAGGGATTCTGCTGACAACTGGTCCGCGAAGTGAATAGTAGAAGCCCTGAATAATGGCTTCCTTGCCTTTATATAGCCTCCGGGGCCAACGCCCAATGTTCTAGAAGTTTGTCGTAACCTGCGTATGTGACTGCCTCACTTTCCGTGATTCTGGCCAATCAGAGCCCGTATCCAAGAGACCTTTCTAGTATATTCTACTGCGTCTATGCGGCTGAACCATGCCCTGTCAACATGAGTCACTTCCTGTATGACAAACTTCTCTGCTACTCAAGATTTCCTAACATGTACGAAACATGATTTCCACTCTTAACTGACTATTCAGTTCCATGAATATAATTATTTTACATCTTTTAATTATTATCAGGTACGCCCATTAGGTATGCTTATACCTGACTCCTAGCCTCTTATGACAGGCTAATTCCTAATACATCAGGTACAGCTATTCCTCCTACGTTCCCTGGGTTCGATCCTCGGAGGGAATAGCAGTCCTGGGTTCAAGTCCCTGGGAGGACACGACACCATAAAAACAATAATGGAATATGCACAACTACGAACGTTAACGGCGTGTTGCCTATGAAAACAATGACCGTATCCAACATTTTATCACACATACATGGAATACACTAAAAATAAATAAACACACACTATATTTACACTAACATACCCCTTTTCAGTCTAACTGAATGAAAAGAAAAAGGAAAATCAAACATGCAATCAGCTCTGAACGCATTTACTTTATGAGAGAAAGTGAACCAAATTCATTGCCGCCTGGCTGACAATTACCATTAATTGATTATTCATAATTGATATTTACTAGTGTATAACTACAACCCCAGGCATGCTTAATATTTGGACAATGAAAACTTAGCCTTCGTCGATCTCAGCATTCGCGACGATTACATGGCCGCAATCGTCACCACGTCCATCTCCAGGTTGCTAGAAGTCACTCCATCGATCTTCGGTGATGATTCCATGGTTCTTGGTATGTGGAACTCCTGTAATACAGATGATGATAGGTACTCCCTCTTCACCGCTAGTAGCATACGTGTACTGAGATTACACCCCTAATTACTGGCCGACAATTTACTACAGCCTGTGCACGAATGCAGGTCTAATTCGTGCACCATTAGATTGAGGATAGCAGATCAGTCCTTGACGCGGCAGTATCACGGTACGCATACGGATAATTACGCGACCGTTGCAGTCACAGGTACACACAGAAGTTAATGATCGGCGTATTACCGTCTTTCACGTCCGACTCGTTGGCTGAATGGTCAGAGGGTCCCGGGTTCGATTCCCGGCCGGGTCGGGGATTTCAACCTTCATTGTTTAATTCCATTGGCTCGGGGGCTGGGTGTTTGTGCTGTCTCAACATTCCTGCATCTCACACACCACACATAACACTATCCTCCACCACAATAACATGCAGTTACCTTCACATGGCAGATCCCGTTCACCCTCATCGGAGGGTCTGCCTTACAAGGGCTGCACTCGACTAGAAATTGGCACACGAAATTATTATATCGTCTTTCACAGTGTTTGAATATTACGCGCCAACCCGCACTTTGGCGTCACCTGAATAACCGTCACTGGTAGAGGTAAGTAGCTTAATTTAATCAAATTAAATCACTCCCGGATCGGAATATAATACACGGCACAGGCATTATGCAGAAAAATCACAGCCATAACTATAACTTCCACGAATATAATACTGGCTAATTTCACAAATAAAGTATTGGCTTCGCTCACGAATTATCAGAACAAAGCGTCACTAGCCAAGAACGATCTCGGTGAGCGAACAAACAGCAGAGGAATGACCACGTTCTCCTCGACACAGGCACTTCTATTTGAACCCGGGGAACAGCTACAATAATGTCTTGAAATGAAACTGCGGTGAGATGAAGTAGTCCAGGGCCCTTGTACATTACAAGTTACTAGTGTGGGTTCTTGTAATGTATGAAGTTGTACATTTCTGTTCCACAAAAGATTGAAAGTGTCTTGTATATTACCAGTGAATTGTTACAAGTTTTACAAGTGAAAACATATCAATGAACATACTACGTCATAGCATGAACTAGCTGTTTATCTTCGTATTCCGTTCGTTGAATTAGGTTATGGTTGCCGTATTTATCGTAATATCGTATTTTAAGGTAACTTATGCAGCAATGATTCAAAGAACTCTAATATTTCTGTGAATTTCTTAAAGCTACAATATTATTTTTCAGTTTATTCCTTTGATGATAGGAAATTACTCCATTATTACCACCCATTCTGTTCTTCCGCGATCCTCGCATATGTTCCACGATAGTCTGACATACCACCTTGGTCTGTCATTAGGAATCACCTGCCGCTAATAACGATATTCGGCCGCCAAACTTGTTACGAAATTGCAAACTGCATGATATATTAAAATGGTGTCAAGAGAAAGGAAGTTATTCATTTTGAAGGAAATAGAAAGAAGGAAAGATATTCTTTTCGGTGCATTCAGCGAGAGTCTGAAAAAAATGGCAAAATAAATGCTTGGATGGAAATATTGACTTGGGAAAAGCTCATGGAGCTTTAAACGGGGAAAGTTGGTTTAATGATTGGAATTAATTGGAATTAATGATTTTAGGAACGTCCTTCTTGGAACATTTTTGTTCAGTATTTTCAAGCCAACAGATAATTTGATGAAATTTTATAGCATTTATTACAGCTACCACAGAATATATTGACCTACAGACTGAAGATTTTGCCATCGCATGCATATCTGCAATGCCATGGCACTGACCACCATTTTCTAGCCAATTCAGTTTTGTTAGAAACTGTTGTTTAGCAGAGAGAGAGATTTATTTCCGTTCGTAGAGTGTTTTAACCTCTGCCCAATATCCATCAAAAGTTCTTCCACTTGTCCTTAATCTAGAACGCTCATTGTATTCAAATATTATTAAACTGGAAGTTTATACTTTCTCTATACAGACGGTACTTTTCATTTTCATCACCATCACTATCACTACTGCTAGACCACATATTTATCAACATGTACCTGAAATAAGTATATTTAAATAGCACTAGTAGGTTTATATATTATTGTCCTTTCACTGGTAGAGAAGACTTCCAAATTCACTCGTAAGTTACAAGTACTAGTACATTCGTGGAACACACCCATTTACTGGTAATTTGTAAGTATGGAGTAGTAAAGTACAACTATAGAAAATTCTTTTGTGGAACAGAAACTCTGGTATTTGTACTAGTTACTAGAGAATTTATTTGTAATGTACAAGACCATACTTTTGTGGAATAGGCCCCAGCTGCCGTTCTGATATTGACTCCGATAGCCGATTTATATAAAGCAGTAGCCTATGTTACATTGACTAATACTGTTAAAATGATTAATCTTAAAGGCCACTTTCATTGATATGTGCCAGAATAACGTCGTCAAATGAAACTGCGGAGAGTTGGAGTAGTCCAAATACGTTCCTTAACTGTGAGGAATAATAGTAATCGTTTTTATTATCATGCCATTTCGATACATAGCAGAACTTACCACAATACCTTTGTCTTCTGATGTTAATCTTGAGATTAAGAGTCATTCTTCAATTGGAGTTTTAAAATTCTTCAAGTGCTGCTCTCAGGAAGGGGCTGAACAAAACATAAAAGACTTACCTTTTTTATATTCGTTGTATGGATAACAAATATTTTGACTCAAACATGATTACATTTTAATTTCAATATATATATACTTTCGGATTACATTTCATTCATACCTATGACTAGAATTTTAAATACCGGGCGAGTTGACCGTGCAGTTAGGGGCGCGCAGCTGTGAGCTTGCAACCAGGAGACAGTGGGTTCGAACCAACTGTCGGCAGCCCTGAAGATGGTTTTCCGTGGTTTACCATTTTTAAATCAGGCTGTACCTTAATTAAGGCTACGGCCGATTGCTTCCCACTTCTAGCCATTTCCTATCCCACCGTCGCCATAAGACCTACCTGTGTCGGTGCGACGTAAAACAAATAGCAAGAAAAGAAGAAGAAAATTTTAAAAATTCAGTGAGAGAAAAGTATTTTTAGTAAATACATTGTAAAATGTTCATTGCTCAGGTAACAACACTTCATACCGTCAGAGCAGTACTGGTTCTTACTTGTCAGTGTTTAAATGTTAAAATTCAGATTATCTTGGATGAAAATGTGTTGTGTTGCTGTCATATGGCAAATACGACTCCGCCTGAAGGATTATTCAATGAAAGGAAATTTAGGGGTAAAAATAACCAATTAGCGTGATTAGTTGCCACACCCGGAGGCCCGAGTTTGATTCCTAGCCCTGCCACAAAATTTGAACAGTGGTACGAGGGCTGGAACGCGGTCCACTTAGCCTCGGCAGGTCAACTGAGTAGAGGGGGGATCGATTCCCAACTCAGCCATCTTCGAAGTAGTTTCCCACTTCTCCTCCAGGCAAATGCGGGGATGGTACCTAACGTAAGGCCACGGCCACATCCCTCCCTCTTCCTTGTCTATCCCTTCCAATCTTCCTATCCCTAACCCAAGACCCCTGTTCAGCATAGCAGTTGAGGCCACCTGGGCGAGGTACTGGTTATCCTTCCCAGTTGTATCCTTCGACCCGTAGTCTCACACTCCAGGACACTATCCTTGAGGTGGTAGAGGTGGGATCCCAGTGCCCATCGCTCTTCTTTTCCTGTTCGAAATACAAAAAAGCACACACCAATACATATTTGAATATTTCCAAACACAGTTAAAGGAAGGCAAATCAATACACCATAAAAAAACGAATTAGCACATAAATTAAATTCTTGTTTAGGACGAAGTTACAGCGAGAAATTACTTTGAGTCACTCATTACATTTGTTATTGTTTGCAGAAAATTTCAAAAAAGTACAAAAAGGCGTACAATAATGTCACAAATTTCAACATTTGTAAACGCAATTTAAAAAATCTAATCGCCACACTACACAATAAAAAACTCACTAGCGCATAACTATCAGCTCTCAATATCAAGCCAACGAGCACCTCATTGTGAACACATTGCCAACATTTACGAGAGCAAAACAATATAAATAAAACTGGAAACGCGGCAATTTGCGGTATACAGCTTTCTGTCAGTGACTAGGAGACCAGCGCTCCAACGGCATTATGGTGAAACTTTCCAATTACAGCTTTATGCTGGGCTTTACAAGCGATTGTAAAGGCCGGTATAAGAAGCACAGCGAGGGATCCAGTCGGCCGTTAGTTGGGATCCAGCCGGCCGTGAGTTGGACTCTTAGACGCTACTGCTAAGGCAGAGTGCGGCAGAGTAGCGTCTACGGGTCCAACTCACAGCCGACTGGATCCCTCGCTGCACTCCTTGTAAGTAGCTAGCTAGAGCGACGCATCAAGTCTACCGTGGTCCAACTCACAGCCGACTGGATTCCTCGCTGCACTCCTTGTAAGTAGCTAGCTAGAGCGAAGCATCAAGTCTACCGTGGTCCAACTCACAGCCGACTGGATTCCTCGCTGCACTCCTTGTAAGTAGCTAGCTAGAGCGAAGCATCAAGTCTACCGTGGTCCAACTCACAGCCGACTGGATTCCTCGCTGCACTCCTTGTAAGTAGCTAGCTAGAGCGAAGCATCAAGTCTACCGTGGTCCAACTCACAGCCGACTGGATTCCTCGCTGCACTCCTTGTAAGTAGCTAGCTAGAGCGAAGCATCAAGTCTACCGTGGTCCAACTCACAGCCGACTGGATTCCTCGCTGCACTCCTTGTAAGTAGCTAGCTAGAGCGACGCATCACGTCTACCGTGGTCCAACTCACAGCCGACTGGATTCCTCGCTGCACTCCTTGTAAGTAGCTAGCTAGAGCGACGCATCACGTCTACCGTGGTCCAACTCACAGCCGACTGGATTCCTCGCTGCACTCCTTGTAAGTAGCTAGCTAGAGCGACGCATCAAGTCTACCGTGGTCCAACTCACAGCCGACTGGATTCCTCGCTGCACTCCTTGTAAGTAGCTAGCTAGAGCGACGCATCAAGTCTACCGTGGTCCAACTCCTCTCGATGTCAGAAATGGCCGTGGATCGTAAATGGATATTTTCTCCCCGTCAACATTAGGATTTGCTAGGCGATGTACCCATGCTTCGCTACGGAATTCTATATTGTATACAGAATTCTACGTTAAGTAGTGTACTAGTTACGAGCAAGATTATACTAAATTGCATAGCTCTTAACGTTACCCCAGAAGCGCGACGAGTAAGTCACCATATGTCTTTTCTCATGTGAAGATTGGGTTAGGGAATTTTCATTGTGATGGCAGGCCCTCTTGCCTACTATCAGTCACAATGAATTTGGGAAGTTTTCATTATGATGGCAGGCCCTCATTCTTACTACCAGTCAATCGAATTGGGCTATTTTCAGTATAATGGCAGACACTGACTCTCCACCTGCCTTTTTACACCAGGTAGCAAAATATATTATTATTATTATTATTATTATTATTATTATTATTATTATTATTATTATTATTATTATTATTATGTGCGTATGGACCCAATTGATCACGCAAAGCTCTAACGATTCTGTTTTCTGAGTTGCCAAACAGCTCTCATCCTTTCTCCGCGGATCCTTTTTCGTTCTTCTGTCCACTTTGCTCCAGTCTTCTTTTTCACTTCGTTCTCTGGTTGCACTTTCCATCCATTAATTATTTTCCTATAAAGATTTCTGTCCGCGGTGTCATTTTGGTTTATCTGGGCTTTTTCCAGATCCTTCTTCACTTCTAGTACCCATGGAATGTTTTTTAGATGTTCTATGTAGGTGAGAATCTTGTGTGTCAGTCTACTTGCCGGCAGTCTGCGGACGTGCCCATAGAATTTCAGACGTCTTTTGCGGATGTCTGCTGCAATGTTGGAAAGCTCTTCTGTCAGTCCATATCCATCTTCTGTTTTTCGGGAGCTGAGAATTTTCCTCAGGATTCTTCTTTCTTCTTTTAAAATATTTTCTAGGTCACCTTTCCCGTTTAGTGTAAGGGTCTCGCTGGCATATAAGACTTCGGGCTTTATTACTGTATTGTAGTGTCTGATCTCTGCATGGCGGGACAAGCACTTTTTATTGTATATGTTGTGAAGCTTACCGTAGGCTTTCCGAAATTTTTGTAGGCGAATTTTCTGGGCAGCCTTCTCGCCTCCCGTTGGTTCAAGTATTTCTCCCAAGTACTTGAAGTGTGATACTCGGTTGACTTGCCCATGTGTCGTGTTCAAATTTTGGATGTCAAGTTTTGAGCAGAAGACTTGGTCTTTTCAAAGGAAATTTGTAGACCAACCTTTCCAGCACATTCGCTAAGGGTTTCAATGTGTTTAACGGCTGTGAATACATCATCTGTCAGTATGGCCAGGTGATCTGCAAAAGCGAGGCATGATTTCTCAATACCGTCTTTGGGTCGTCCTAGTCGTATGGGGCGCCAGTATCCCATGTCTTTCAATACCTTCTCCCACTCGCGGATGACTTTGTCTAGGACGAGGTTGAAAAGAAGCGGAGATAAGCCGTCACCTTGTCGGACGCCAGTTTTAATCGGGAATGGTTCAGAGATCTCCCCCATGAATTTAACTTTGGAGATAGTGTCAGTGAGTGTTGCCTTGATGAGGTTGAGGGTCTTGGAATCAAGCCCCAGTTCCTCAAGAATAACGAAGAGAGACTGTCGATCAACCGAGTCGTACGCTTTCCTGAAGTCAACAAAAATGCAGATGGCCGGTTTGTTCCTCAATGCTTTGTATTTAAGTGTTGCCTTCAAGTTGAATATTTGTACTGCACACGAGCGACCAGGGCGGAAGCCTGCTTGATATTCGCCAATACTCTGTTCAAGTTGTTCTTGCGTTCTCTTCAAAAGGCAAGCTGAAAGAATTTTGTAAGTCACTTGGAGAAGAGAAATGCCCCTGTAATTGTTTACGTCAGTCCTATCTCCCGTTTTGTGTAATGGGTGGATGAGGGCGCACTTCCAGTCCTGAGGTAATTCTTCCGATTGCCAGATATCTGTGATGATTTGAGTGAGCTCCTTGAGGGAGTTAGGTCCAAGATTTTTCAGAAGTTCCGCAATGATGCCATCTTCTCCGGAGGTCCTATTGCTTTTAAGTTTGAGGATGTGGCCGCGAATTTCTTCCTCTGTCGGTGGTGGAGATTCTGGGAAAGTGTGCCTTGGGGGTTCTTGAGGGAATTTTGTGAGGGGCTCTGGACAGTTGAGGAGATCAGCGAAGTAAAGTGCTAGTTCCTGACAATTATCCTGATTACTGAGTGCAAGTTTTCCATCTGATCTTTTGAAAGCCAGGTTTTGAGGAGCATACCCACGGACTTGTCCTCCGAATTCCCTGTAGAAATCTCGTACATTGTAGTTATGAAAGTTGTCTTCAATCCAGTCCAGTTGTTGCTTCAAGTGTTTTCTTTTGACCTGCCTGATGATTTTGGCTACTCGTTTTCTAGTTTCATTGAAATATGTTTGGTTTTCTGATGATTTCTTGCTGTTGTATTTCTGGAATGCTTCTTTTCGTTCCTTCAAGGCACGTTCACATTCAGAATTCCACCAAGGGTGTTTAGTATTCTTTTTCAGGGGAATTTGCTCTCGAGCTTTCTGGATGACTTTGTTGCGGAATTTCTCCCAGGTGCCTGCATGTTCCCTTTCCCACACTTCTTGCAGATTAGTATTTCCAATCTGTGTCGTATCAAACTTCGGTATTTGTGACCTCTTATGATTAATTTTCTTCGGGGTGAATTTTACCTTTATTCTCACTAGGTAGTGATCGGAATCGACGTTTGCTCCTCGGCGTACCTGTACATCGTGTACCTCTCTCTGCATGGGATGAGAGATGGCAATGTGGTCGATTTGAAATTCACCGATCCCTGGAACGGGAGACCTCCAAGTCTTCTGTTTCCGTGGAGATTTTCTCAGAGAAGTTGACATGATTTTAAGATTGTTTTGTTGACACAGTTCAATGAGTCTCAACCCGTTTTTGTTAGTGAATTTGTGAGCACGGAATTTGCCAACAGTTTTCTGGTGTTCTTTTTCTTTACCAATTTGTGCGTTAAAGTCGCCCAGCAAAATTTTTGTATCCTCTTTTGGAATCTTCGCCACGATTTTCTCAAGTTTAGCCCAGAATGCATCAGTTTTTTGCGGTTCTTTTTTATTGCCCGCGTTAGTGGGTGCATGTACATTCACTATTGTATATTTCTTGTTAGCACATTGGATTCGCATTGTCATGAGCCGGTTACTTATGGGAGTAACTTCTTTTATTGAGTCTTCTATACTTTTATGTACCATGAAGGCCATTCCTAGTAAGGGAGTTCCCTTACCAACTCTCCGCTCCGTTTTACTCTTGAAGATTATTATTATTATTATTATTATTATTATTATTATTATTATTATTATTATTATTATTATTATTATTATTATTATTATTATTATTATTATTATTATTATTATTGTGGATAGCAAACAGTATTCTGTTTAGCGCGGGAAAGCGAAGCACACAGGTATTTTTCACACAGTCGACTTGTGCTGACTGACATGACGAGACGACTGAACTTCGCACTCCTGTACTGTTCAGGATAACAGGGTTTATCTCTTGCTCCTTACGACATTAATAACCTTTGTCTTCAGTGGGCCATAACTTTTGTTTTTTGTTCAGCAGGGAGATTTATAAGACGTTCTGCCTTCGACTTGCAAACTCAGCGAATTTAAATGTGCAGTTTGTCATCGGCTACGGCAAACTGTTCACAAGTAGGTCACAGATAATATTCCTTAAACTCGTAACAACCTAAACTCGGATCAATAATTACTGTACTTCATATTTTGAGAGTGGTCCACTAACATTAAAAATTAAATAATTGAAGTTCAACCAATTCAAAACATAAAAGAAAGAAATGTAGTAATTACATTCTTATATAAATGGGACCGGTTTCGACCCTAGTCCAGGTCATCGTCAGCCGTAAAACCAAGTAGGCGAAATCACACAATGTTTATGAATATTGGAGAAATGGGCCAGTTTCACACTCTGTCAGGCACAAAGTCACAACACTATCAAATAATATATGAAGATTATAAATAAACTTGAAGTCGCAGCTCATTCAATTATACTGATTTGCGTCGTATATTTTTTATATACATACTTAACTTCCCGCAACCAAGACAAATATTGGACCTTCAAGACATTCTCCACTCTACTTTGGCGTTCGAGACCGCAGCGCATGACCTTGAATGTGCCGCGCTGATCACCGGGAACTGGCGGTTTGCTTCTACAAATCTATTCGTCTGCGACTTCAAGTTTATTTATAATCTTCATATATTATTTGATAGTGTTGTGACTTTGTGCCTGACAGAGTGTGAAACTGACCCATTTCTCCAATATTCATAAACATTGTGTGATTTCGCCTACTTGTTTTTACGGCTGACGATGACCTGGACTAGGGTCGAAACCGGTCCCATTTAAATAAGAATGTAATTACTACATTTCTTTCTTTTATGTATTGAATTGGTTGAACTTCAATTATTTAATTTTTAATGTTAATAATTTCAATACGGAACAATGAAATTTTTATCTTTAAGTGGTCCACTAACACGAGGCAAGCTTTTTAAACCAATTAGTAAGGGCAATACAACTCTCAACTTAAAATGGAAGGGGTTTCACATATCGAAGAATGAAGGTATCGGATAAAGAGCCGAGAACGGCTACTTACTGTCTTGTTGCAACTTCTTGGAGAGATGTGCCATGTTCTCTTGTGGATGATAACATTGATAACATTTGACAACTTGAAAGCGGGAACTTTAAACATATAGCAAAATGTATTTTGGCCCCAATCTGATCCAAGGATCACAAATAGATAATTCTTCACAAAAAATGATAGGCTGGGATTTTGCATTTCGTAATTTAAGGGGCCTCTTCTACTAGGAGCCAAGCGACACTTGCTTTAAAGAAAAGGGACGGCTTTTAGAAGATTATTCTTCTTCGTAGATTCCATGAAAGGTCTTGGAGGACATGAAGGATTCTGCTCGGTGATGGGTGGGCTCCTTTCCTCTGTGGGTTGGGATGGTAGAGTATCCTCTATCTGTCGTAAGAAGCGACTAAAAGGATCCCTGGGAGCGTCGGTTGATGACCGCGGGACCTTTAGCTGAGTCCTGGCATTGTTTCCACTTACTTGTACCGGGCTTCACACTATCCTCTACCATATCCCACCTCTCTTGGTCAAGTCTCGTTCTTTTCCGATCACGACGGTTGTTGTTGTTGTTGCGAGGCCTAGGGAGTGTCTCATTTTCACGCCCTTTGCCGCCTTCGTCTTTCTTGGACCGACATCTTTATTTTTCGGACTGTCGGATTCCTTTCATTTTTGCCCTCCGATTAGTGTTAATAGAAGATGGTTGCCCAGTTGCAGTTCCTCTTAAAACAATAATCACCACCATCATCATATACGTTCCCGAGCTACTGGGAAGAGCTTTGGGCGATATAATTCATTCTGTTTGCAGTTCTCTGGTCTTACCCTCTTCTCGGACCTCACCACTCATCCCGCCTCTCTGGTTCGAGCCGCAGTGCTCGGCACGGTAGGAGAGGTTGTGGTATACCGTTTCTAATCATCGAGCTCGTAGCTGCAGTTGGTTAAGTGCTCCCAGTATCCAGTATTCGGGGGATAGTGGGTTTGACCCCCACCATCGGCAACTCTGAAGATGGTTTTCCGTGGTTTCTCCACTTTCACACCAAGCAAATGCTGTGGCTCTACGTTAATTAAGGCCACACCTGCTTCTTTCCCAATTTTAACCGTTTCCTGTCTGTGTCTGTGTGACGCAAAGCAACTTGTAAAGAGAAATACAAGGAAACAAAAAATCAAATCACTACATCGCGTGCCAAAAGCCTCTCCGCAGCGAAGTCACGTGACGTGCCGTTATGGGTTTCACCTCCAGACTCGCGGGTTGCTTATGGGTGTCGTTCATTCTCCTCCTGCGATGAATTGTGAGGAACAACAAATACGTGGGGTGAACAACTCGCTCAGCAACTAGTGGGAGGTCGACTAGGAACTCCGAGATTTATCGCCAAGATGCAGCCCCGCCCTACGCTTTCCCCGATGGTTAAAGTAAATTGCGAGTCATTTAACGCTCGGACCATAAAAGTAAATCTGTCTGCTGGAGGGAAGTGCTGCTATTGTACGATCGTCATGACTCTGGGGTTCGAATACACAGGTAGAAAGATCACTACAGGCAACAAGAACTACAACAGGGCAACCATCTTCTAATAACTCTGTTAAGAGCCGGGCATTCAAAGAAGGTGGCATCGGCTAAAGAAAGGCAAAGGCCACGGCGGCCTCGGTAGAGGTCGGAACCAGGGAGGTCAGCATCGTGACACTTGTGAAAGCTAGGGAGTCCGTGATTCAAACTGACAACTCCTCAACTTGTTACGACAGACAGGGAATACAAGGGAGAAGAAGTTGCTGCTCCTTTAGTATTGTTATACGCTGACAGACGGAAGTGCAGGCCCTAGCTTACCGACCATCATACTACAGGGTGACTAATAGAAAAAGGGAGGTTTTCTGTCCGATAGCAGGTAACAAGGCGGAACTAGGTTACAAATTTGAGGAGGTCCACATGTCGGGACCAACGTGCATATTACACACATTCGTAGATTGCATCGTAGTTCACAAGGTTTGGAGCCCTTTTTCTTATGTTCCCTTCGCAATCGTGTCCGTTTGTCTTTTCACTGTTCTTTATTATTGTACCGGGCGGTACACCTCCACGCCGCTAATTCAAACATTGCGCCAGTTGAAACTCCTCTACTGGAGAAAGCCTGAACTTTAACAACCACCTTAATTCTAAGGTTTCTCAGAAGATGTCTTTACTGTAAATTTTGAAGTGTTCTGAACTATGTCGATTTCGATTTGTTTTTGTTTTCTCTGTAGTAAGAAGTGTGAACATTCTCTTCTAGATGGCACTACTTAAGAACTACAATTGTGCACCCTAGTGCGAAGTGAAGGACCTTTTTTTGAAGAAATTTGGTATTCATAAGTTTGTTCTTTGTTAAATTTCTTTCAGTCATTGTTTGGGTTGGCAGTATAACCCTTCTCTTTCCGCCAGTTTTGAATTTGACCAATGAGGAATTTCTGTAATTAATTTTCCACCAATAATGTGTTTCTTCGTTGTCTGATGTATTAGTTTTTGCTGTTACCCAATAAAATTTTGTGGGCGGGTTGTAATCATTCATGAAACGTCTCGAATTTTCCACGAGGGTATATAAACTGCTGATTTTTAGGTCTCGGAGCCACTTCAGTAACATCTCTCCTAGTGTGATTATGTAGCAGGGGGCGGAAAGCGCCTCTTTCTTCGGGCAGCAGTTCATCCACAAGGCAATGGCCGTTTAATAACTTTATTTCTTGCTAGCTCAGCAGTTTAACCCTCGGGGCAGGTTCGAAAACTTTTCTCATGTAACCTATCGTTAAAATGTAATAGACACTTGGTAAAACTTCGACTTTTGAACTATAAATTGGAATAGAGAGTGCCTAACCCTCTCGAGCTCCCACTCATATTGTTCTGAGGTGACTACGTTTTCATTTCCTTTTTTTTCTCCCTTCGTAATGTAAATAAGTTTTCTTATCGTGTCACCTCTGTAGTATGGGATTAGTCCTTGCATAAGCGGCCTAGTGCCAAATAGGTTTTAAAAATGTATTAGGAGTGCAAGTTACGCCTCCATTCAAATCAGAATTTTGGGCCATGTAATTGACCTGTTTCTTTACTTAATAGGCCTCAGTAGATTGGGTATTATTACCCCTGTTCTTGAGTGCCTGGAGGGCAGATTGAAGGTGGAGTTTGGTGTGGCCTTTGAATAGGTTTGATCTTTGAGAGCGGGTTTGCTCTTTCTTAAAAGTGGATTTTCTGTGTGCCTCGAGGAGGCTTTACTGGGTAATTGGGAGCAAGTGCTCCTTGGCATGATTGGGGTTTTCTGCCCCTTTGTTGGACCTTGTATATAGGTAAAGTTGGGCTTATAGCTCAAGGATTGTGAGTCTGGGGCTCGAAGTCCAAATCCAGTAACAAACTGTAATTGTACTTTCTTAATTTGTTGATCTGCTACTTGGTACATGTTATATTCTGTTTTTTATTTATCTTGAAAAGAAAATATAACCTCTGTTAAAGTTTTAAATGAACCTTAATTTCGTAAGTTGAGATCTATTCCCACCAGCACCTTCTTTCACCTCTGCTGTTCTACAGATACCTCGGAACAATTATTATTATTATTATTATTATTATTATTATTATTATTATTATTATTATTATTATTATTATTATTATTATTATTATTATTATTATTACCGTTTTTCCGTTCAACAGAGAGGTGAAAGAAGGTGCTGGTTTGAATGAGTCTATCTACGACAGTCAAAAGATTCATTTAAAACTTTAAAAATTAAGGTAATATTTACTTTCAGATATTAAATTTAAATAAACAACGAGATATCTGGTACAGAGCTAGTTTTGTACAAAATAGAAAAACAGAGAAACCTATGGTTAGTTACCAGCTGAGCTCTCTATTTGTCCCTACATCACTAATGCTGTGTTTAGACAGATAGTCAAAGAGACGAATCACCCAATTTCTTTTACAGGATATTTAAAACACAATTTTCAAGATCAGTTTGCTCCAACGGTTACAAGTTACGGCCTTTCAAAGGCACCACACAATATTTACACAAATGCTCTATAGCTCTACCCAGGAAACTACGTTCCCAAACCCTTACAATCTAATCAAGGCATTACAGATTAGAGCGTCGTTGCTCAATTACGTTTACACTTTTAGGCCTCTCGAGGCACAACCCACATTTAGTAGTTTAAACAGATATCACTCAACAGATTTTTTTTTTACAGGAGTATAGAAATACTCATTCTACCGGGCCTTGGTCAGGTTAAGTTACTGGCCCAAAAATCAAAACGATGCAGAGGCAGACACTTGCCCTAGTAGGGCTCACTGCCCGACGTTACAGGGCTAATCCCTTACTGCCGAGGTGACTAGAGGGAGAAAATTTAAGTTACAAGGCTACAGAGAGAAAACGGTTACGAAAACATAGTCACCTCAAATACAAGTTGACAGGGTGTTGCACTCTCTATTTCCGAATTTCAGTCAAGTACACTTGATTTACTTGAACTTTTACACGAGAAGAAAGAAAAGTTAAATTTTAGAAAATGTACGGTTACATTGTTAAAGATAGGAAACCTTCCCCTCGAGTTGGCTTGCGGAGATAACTACTGAGTTAGAAAGATGGTGGCTATTACTTTAGCTGATGTTCTGCTTGCCGACGGATGAGGCTTCCACCTCCTCTCATAACACACACACTCAGTAACACGACGACCAATAAGACAACTTAACTCGAAAAAGCTTCAGCTTTTATACCCGAGAGGAAGGTTCGAGAAGGCCCTGGACTAAGATCAGACACACCGTCTCATTCTTATTGGACAGTCAAAAAGTTATAAGAAGCCTATGATTGGCATAAAAATAAATACATGAATTTTTCTATTGGTTCAGATCCCAAGTTGGTGGGAAGATGCCCTTCCTGGTGTCAACCTTATTAGGGGTGTAAATGAGATGAAATGAATGACGTGTTATATGATAGTAGGAAGGGAGAGCCAGCACGTAGACTACTCCTGTGGAATAGCACCAAGCACGAATCACCATCAACAGCGTCATATCCCCTCACTCCATATGAGTACTGCGGAGAGGTTTGGAATTTAATCCATACTTTTGGCACGCAATCTAGTGATTAGAAACTGTATACCACCACCTCCCCTACCCTGCCGGCCGACATTCTGATGGTGACCAACGGGACTTGAACCGGTTAACCTCGGTGTCAGACCGTTTAGAAGTCAGCGCCCTAACGATCACGGCTTATTATTATTATTATTATTATTATTATTATTATTATTATTATTATTATTATTATTATTATTATTATTATTATTATTATTATTATTATTATTATTATTATGCTTGAATGGTCCCTTTCGGAACACACGAAGCTTTATTTATGATTTCGTTTGCGGAGGATCCAGGATGCTTTCAACTGTTGACTAAAGATCCTTTTTCTTTCTTCCGTCCACTGGGTACCTGCTCTTTTTGGTACTTCATTCTCTGGAGTAACTTCCCAATTGTCAATTTTCTTTCTATATATATTTCGATTCAAAATATCTTCACAGAGAATTTGTGCGTTCTTCATGTCCGCTTTTGTTTGTTGTATCCAAGGAAAATTCTTCAGCTTGTCAACTCTTTCAAGAACTTGGTGGGTTAGTCTAGTTTCTGGAAGCCTCTTAACATGTCCATAAAATTTTAGCCTTTTTTTCCTGAGGTCTGCCGCAATATTAGATAATTTTTCTGTGGATTTCCGGGTTTCGAGGCGGTACTCTTCTCCCGTGTGTCTTGGTCCTAAAATTTTCCTCATGATTTTTCGCTCTTCTTTTAGGATATTTTCCAGTTCGCCCTTTCTATGAAGCGTTAGAGTTTCCCCTGCATATAAAGCCTCCGGTTTGATTACAGTATTGTAATGTTTAATCTTAACGTGGAGAGACATACATTTTTTGTTGTAGATTTCTCTTGTTCTCCCATAAGCTCTTCTGAGTTCTTGGACACGGTTGTTTTGGGCTATTTTCTCTTGTCCGGTTGGTTCGAGGATTTCGCCCAGGTATTTGAAGTGAGGGACTCTGTTGATTTGTCCGTATTTTGTATTGAGACTATGGATGTCTAGTTTTGCACAGAAAAATTCAGTTTTCTGGAAGGAGATATGAAGTCCGACCTTTCTGGCACATTCTTGGAGAATTTCACCTTGCTTTATTGCTGTGACTTCATCGCTGGACAAAAGGGCCAGGTCATCCGCGAAGGCTAAGCATGGAATTTCAAGCTTGTTTTTTCGTGTCCCGATGTTTACTGGGTTCCAGCTATTTTGTGCTTTCAGTTCGTTTTCCCATTCCCTCATCACCTTATCTAGTACGAGGTTGAAGAGGAGGGGTGATAGTCCATCTCCTTGCCGGACACCAGTTTTTATCAGGAATTCGTCTGAGATTTCTCCCATGAATTTCACTCTTGACTTCGTGTCAGTGAGGGTCTGTTTGGTCAAGTTTAGCGTTTTGGAATCTAGTCCCTGTTCTTTCAGAATGCTGAACAGAGATTGACGATCAACTGAATCATAAGCCTTCTTGAAATCTACGAAGGTACAGATGATTGGAAGGTTTCTGAGGGCCCTGAATTTTAGAGCGGTTTTGAGGTTGAAGATCTGTTCAGTGCATGATCTGTGAGGGCGGAACCCAGCTTGATATTCAATAATTTTATGCTCTAGTTGTTCTTGTTTTCTTTTCAACAGGCATGCAGAGAAAATTTTGTAGCCGACTTCAAGGAGGGAGATTCCCCTACAGTTGTTCATATCAGTTTTGTCTCCTTTTTTGTGAAGTGGGTGTATCAAGGCACATTTCCAGTCTTCTGGGAGTTTTTCATTTTTCCAGATTTTCTGTATGATTTCTGTAAGTTCCTTGAGTGAAATTGGACCAAGATTCTTAAGGAATTCTGCAACAATCCCGTCTCTTCCTGAGGTTCCGTTGTTCTTTAGTCGTTTAATGTGGCTGTGAATTTCTTCCTGGTTTGGTGGAGGTGATTTTGGGTGAGTGAAACTGGATGCTTCTTCAAGAAATCTTTCAGTGGGTTCGGGGCAGTTAAGAAGTTCTGAGAAGTATCGTGCAAGTTCTTGGCAGTTTTCTTTATTAGTAAGCGCCAATTTTCCGTCTTGTTTCCTAAAACATAAGTTCTGTGGAATGTATCCTCGGATTTTTTCTGTGAATGTTCTGTAGAAATCCCTTGTGTTGTGGTTTCTAAAGTTTTCTTCAATTGACTCCAGTTGTTCTCTCAAGTGCTTTCTTTTGTCTTGCCTGATGGTTTTGGATACTTGTTTTCTGGTCTCATAAAATTCTCGTTGAGTTTTCTGGGATTTTCTACTGTTGTATTTCTGAAACGCGGATTTTCTTATCTCTAGGGCTTGGTTGCATGTTGAGTTCCACCAGGGGTGTTTTGCATTCCTTTTTAAGGGTACCATTTCTCGTGCCTTCTGTATGATTTTGGTGTGGAATTCTTCCCATGTTTTCGCTGGTTGATTTTCCTATGCTTCTTTTAGATCCGTAACGGGAATCTGTTTTATGTCAAATTTCTGTTGTTGGATTTTCTTGGGGTGGTATTTTCTTGGAGTAAATTTTACTTTAACTCTTGTGAGATAGTGATCAGAGTCGATGTTTGCTCCTCTTCTCACTTGTACATCATGTACCTCTTTCTGTAGCTGATACGAGATAGCTACATGATCAATCTGAAATTCTCCAATGGATTCAATGGGGGACCTCCAGGTTTTTTGTTTCTTGGGATGCTTCCTGAGGGATGTGGACATGATTTTAAGGTTTCACTGTTGACATAGTTCAATGAGCCTTGAGCCGTTTTTGTTCGTAAGTTTGTGCGCCGGGTAGAGTCCGACAGTTTTCCTGTGTTCCTTTTCTCGGCCGATTTGTGCATTGAAATCGCCTAAGAGGATTTTGATGTCATCCTTTGGAATTTTTGACATCACTTTTTCAAGTCTGTTCCAAAATTTGTCCACGTTTTGGGGATTCTTCTTGTTGTCTATATTTGTAGGGGCGTGTGCATTTATTAATGTATATTTTTTATTGGCACACTGAATCCTCATGGCCACGACGAATTGTCGTGTCCACCCCAGTTAGAGCTCAGGACTCATTCTTCCGAGGATCGAACCCTTGACCGGGAACGTAGGAGGAATGGTGTCGCTGAGACATACGTTGATATTATGGGGGAAATTATAAGCTAATAGTAATGACTATGTAATGGCAGTAAGGCCAAGGAATCATAATTATAATGCTGGGAGAAGGATATAAGTAAATTAAGAATCATATAAGATTTAAGAGTCTGAAGGCACACAAAAGCTGTAAACAACAGGTTGTGCAATTAGAAGTAAGGCTTGGTCGAAGTAGGGTGAATCACATGCTGAACCCTGCTAAAGGTGCGTAGTATGTCTTTAGAAAAGGTGGGTGGAAAGGGAACGGAAGGAGGCAATTCCGTTTTTGTGAGTCTGTGGACAGTCTCCATAGGATGAGAACTTCGATGGCCTTCTCCAAAGGAGGCGAAAGTTAGTGAAGGTATAAAACAGGGGTACACACCCTGGTCGAGGCTTTTTGGAACAAGTCTACTAGGAGTGCGGGCGGAAGCCTTGTCAGTCAGGTCGCCGATTATAATAATAATAAGGTCCAAGTGTGGACTTAGAGTATTCACTTCAATACTTCGACCACGCCAAGTCTTCTATGTTAGCGATATTTGAAGTTAGGAAGGAGATTGTAAATACTGTATATAATTATACATACTCATCAATCTACTATTAAAGGAAGGTTTTGGAAAACAGAGGACTTCGTCTCTTCACACGTAGCAAATCACCCAGGCCCATTGAACAATTTCTCTCTACCGCTCGGGGGAAAACAATCTGACTATTCATCGTCATTCGTCGTGGCAAACCCTGTGTCACGACATTATTATTATTATTATTATTATTATTATTATTATTAAGCTATATTACCCGGCGCTACCCGGGCATTTTATAGTTTCCTTTAGGTATTTTATTCCCTGTTAATTGTGTGTGGTGACTTTTTTTGTAGATTTCGCTATTATGACGTTGACTGACTAAGAACTATTTTATAGTTTAGAAGTTAATGTTGTGATTAATTTCAAGTCCGATAGATTATTTTCTTTCTCGTTAATCAAACTGATATTGGTAACTTTTAACATTTTCATCATCACCACTTTTCGCAATGCCAACGCAGCTGAACTGGTACTTAAACGGCATCCAGAGTGTCCCCAAATAACCCAGCGACAACGGAAACTATGGATTCGACGCTAATATTGGTCGTTTTTGAATAGTCTTGTACGACATTCCCACCTCCAAGGTTGGCTAGATGGTGTTTTATACCTCCAGTACCTGTTCGAGATAGTAATTATTGGCATTTCTACGAAGTTTGGTTGAGAGCTCTTCTGGAAGTTATTGTACACACGTACATCTACAATTTAAGTAATTTTCTCTATCACACCTTTTACTTTTAGGATTTATATTACTTATTTCAAGTGTTTTTTTAAGTTTTCTTAATTGTGGCGTTGATTGATTGTTTATGAACTCAGTTGTAAATTTTTCAATTGAAATATTCTTTGTGAATAATGTTACGTTCTAGCTTGAAATTATTTTGTTTTACCTTAAAGTATTTCCTTGAGGCAGTCCAGATTGTCTGGGAAGTAGTTATGAAATAATGTCGCATTATAGATATGTCAGCTGTCACCGAGAGACACCGAAAACTGTGCAAGTGCAACAACAGACCGAGGGAAAGCTGGAAGCAAAATTGAAGGAAAAGCAACGAGAAACCGGAGCGGAAATGGAAAAGATGGAGGAAAACTAAGGGAGGAAGTCACCGAACAGATTGCAGACAAGGGAGAAGAAATAAAGAAAATGATAGTGATGGACCGCAGACGTAATATGTAGGAGCGAGCATCGAAGCCTGGGCCGAGTCAAGCCAGAAGAATGCAAATAAGCTGATCTCCGATGACAAGGAAATGCAATACCAGAAGGACAAACTGGAGGTATTTGATCTGAAAACTAACAAGGAAATGGATAAATTAAAGTGCTCAATACTACTGAATAGCATTGGCAGAGAACCGAGCCAAGCCAGTGAACCAGTAATGATATGTGACTTTTTAAACTTGTCTACGCTGAACATAACGAGTGGAGCTCCGATACATAATACCTTTTGCACAGCAGAAGAGAAACCACGCAAATTCAGCGGTATGGACGATCGCACGCCACGAGCATTCCTTAGGGATATAGAGGATTATTTCATTGACTCGAGTGTACCGCAGAAAAGGAAACTGTGTGTAATGGAAAGGGTTCTAGCCGATTAGGCTCACTTCAGTGTGACGGAACTAACATAAATAAACTCCCCTCATAAACATTTTTGGAACTGGATTTTATTCCCATAGAAATCAATTTTCACATACCTTTCACCAAGATGTAGACTAATGTTATTTTTATGTCATAACTACTCACATTTTCTACGTTTGAGTATGTGATGCTACTCATTTGGATCTTACATAACCACCAGCTAGAAAGTATGTTTTGACTGTGAGCCTCGGACTGCTGCTGCACTCTCACGAAGAAAACTTGAGTTTCCTTGCTTTGCTCTACCCTATTGCGCAGCTTGCTGGCGCACCTCCCTGACGAGACTCACCAGCTTGTTGCGGCTGAAGCGAGGGAGGAGTTTGTCGTCTACCAGCATGGAGGCCGGATGGACGCTTTATTCGCGGCTCGTCGTGAATCCACCTGATCCGATGGACCCGGGTTGAAGGTCAATAATTCTACGGAGTTAAACCCCAAGGAATCTCTTTAGGTTGGCTTTGTAGTTCTGAAACACATTCGTTTCCCTTTTTTAATTTTATGGAGTGAGTATCTTCGGACTTCATCAGCGTACGTAATGGCGTGCGCCTTGGAAGCCCTACTGGTTCTCGGAGTGGAAAAGTTTTAACAATGCTAAATTAAATTCTGGAGCACCCGAATAATATTGACATTGGTATTTCAACGAACGTATAAACCACTTAAATCTGTTGTGCGTGTGAAATTTCGAAATCTTAAAACTGTGTTTTCTACCTTCTGATACTTGGCTTAGGAAACTATTATTATTATCATCTTGGCTCCTGTAAAATTATTGTAAATCGACGTTCCCGTTTGTGTAATTGCCTTGTTGGGAGATTAACTATTCAAAATTTGTATGTTAACCATTTTAATATCATTAGTGTAATTGTAAATTGTCTAGCCTGTCGGGTAGGGTATTTGAAATTTTTCGACCGAGGCAGTTTTCACAATATTTATGCTTTGAAGTTTCATTCACCTCTTTTATTTTATTCTGAATTATTAATTCAGTTGATCTTTTCCTTTAATTAATTTTCTTTTCTGTTTTTCATTTGACCCTAACCATACATTGTTGCGTCCCTACTTGGGATTGGTCCAACTCCTTCCTAGGTGGGCGTGTTTGTTGCGGATAGCATGGTGTTGATTTTTTTATGTTGTAGTGGTAATTGATTTCGTGCGTGTTGATGACTTTGCCTATTTAATTGAAATAATTTAATTTGTGTTCGATTGCGTTATTTGTGCCCAATCGCAGTTGCTTTCTGGATATTTTTCTGCTATCCTACGTTTTTATTCATTTAGAATAATTGATTTATTTTATTGACTTCATTCTACAGGGGACGTGTGTCTGATTCCCTTGTGAAAGCTCCTCGGGTAACACACTATCTGAGACTTTAAATTTCGGTTCAAAAGAAATTCTTTGAATACGAAACTATTATGTTATACCAAAATTTCGAGGAAGAAGCATACCTAAAACTAGTGTTAAGACTAAATTAGTGGAAATATAAGCTACTGAGGTTACAAGATCTGTCTTTGGTTTAACTTCACTAAGTTCTATTTATTGGTTGAGTAAGTGAATTAATGGCGATTAATAGGAATTTTATTAATTCGGATGGATCCATCGTTTTTCTTAAGGGTTAGTTTCCTTAATATTTGATTTCTTTCTATTTTTGAAGGCGTTATGTTTTGATAATCCAAAGAATAATTTAAATTAAAATTACCTATTTATTTTCAGAAACCAATATGTTATATTTCTTCTTAGGAATTTAAAATCCATACAGCGACAAGATTTTCTTTCCACGGTTATTGGTCAGCTGCACTGTTTGGGGCAAGAAATATCTCATTTCCTTGTTTGTTGTGTTTAGTAAGGGTGACCTCGGCTTCCACCTTCTTCTTCTTGTGAGTAGAATATTTTTGGTGCTGCCCGTGTGGGCATTTTGGGATGGTGTCGGACTAGGTCATCAGTACAGCAGGGATTGTGAATGGAACTTTACTCCAGAAAGTATCCTGCAACGATTCCTACCAGATTTTCCCAGTATTTTGTATCAAAGGTCATAAAATTCATAAATTTAGATACGCCACCGTTAGAAACAGAAATGATAGCTGCTATTTCAAGGCAATCGTCACTTGAAGTACAAAGGACACTTATTGCAGCGAATGTCAAAACTGCAGCAAACAAGAAAATGGCACTAAGATAGTTGGATCTGACATCGAAACCAGCGCAGCCCAGAATAAGACATGCTGTGACGATCCATGCTGTAGACTTGACTGAGGAAAGTAGGCCACCACCCAAGATAAGGAAAGGAGGTGAACAAGAAAACTTGGGGACTCAGACCATGTCACGTGAGACCAGAACAGGCGGAAATGAGAAACCAAGGAGAAGAGGTCGGAGTCCACACATTAGATCAGAAGATAGGAGATGAGAAAGCTATAATTGGAATAGAAGCGAATTTCGGGGACGTAATTTCGTGCATGGAAATCACGGGCGGACATACAGATATCGACCGAGAAACTTCATAGGACAGCGGCGACCATACCAAGAAGTAACAGGAATGGTTGGAACGATTATAATCGTCGTCCTGAATACCAGCAAAGGAGTATGGAGTCTCAGAGATACGTATAAGAATTGCGGGATAAAAAACAGAGAGAGGCCAACTGAATAGAGGCAATTGAAGGAAGTTGCGACGGACAAGGTCATGGCACTGAAAGCGACACTTACCGTAATTATCGGCAGGTAGAGCAGAGCAAGGGATTAAACCCTCACGCCCCAGACTTTAACACGAGGACTGGAGCGATTAAAACCCAATTATAGAATGTGGACGTACCCTGAGAACGACAGGAGAAACAATGGAGGATAATTGGATAATTGTATCAGTGAATCGTCGGGTCGTTCAACCCGAGAACTTGTTGGAAAGAATTTAAATTTGGACCAGAATACATTGCAGAATTTACCAGTTATTTAAGTTAGAGTTGGAGGACTACGGGTTTGAGTTTTGGTAGACACAGACGCGACCATTAGCGTGGTATCGCAGATGTTAATGAAAGAATTAAAGACTAAAATGAATGTACACATCATCCTCATTTCGAGATTAAAAGTTCGGGGAACAATACCAGAAAAAACACAGTATGCTAAGTTCAAGCTCTATTGAACTTTGAAGTTGGAAATTCGACAGTGTCACATCCATGTGTCATAATGCCACGGATGGAGTGTAATCTGATATTGGGAGCAGTAATGCAGTAATTGATATGGGGCCAATCAGTGTGAATGTTCGACTAGACAACATGAGTGAGGAGTTGAATTGAATCAGATGGAGGAGGATTTTTTTGGTGAAGAACAGATTTGGACTACAGCAGCGGACGAGGAAAGGGATGCGAGTGATTTCCTGGCCAACTAGCTACATAATTGTGAAGACTGCGGCAGAATTTTGAAATTATAACAGGTAAACTACAAGAAGATGACGAAGAAGCAAAATTCAACCGGTTGTTACCTGAGAAGATAGATGAACCACCTGTAGACGAAGAGACACGTGGAAAACTACGGGAAATGTTCACTAAGCACAAAACTGTTTTTGGTTCAAAACCTGTTAGAATCCCCAACTATGAATACAAAATCGTTGTTATAACTGGGAACTATTCAAACAGCGACCTACCCAATTCCAGAAAAATTGTTTCCCCAGATAAAGAAATTTTAGAGGATATGGAGAAAATGGAGTAATCAGTAAGACTCCTACACCATTCCTAAACCCCAATTTAGCCGTGCCTAAAGCGAATGGGACAACGCGAGTTTGTTTATACACTCGAGCTATTAACAAGCGCTTAGTCCCAGAGCACGAAAATGCACCGCCGATCAAGGACATGTTGAAGAAATTCCGAGGGATGGAGTTCTTCGGAACTGTGGACCGCACGTCATCCTTCCACCAGATTGTCCTGCATCCTAGTTCAAGCATGCTCACCGGATTCATGTTTGATCACAAACATATATTTTTCAGAGATGAAGTATGTGCGAATGGTAGTGTGCCTGCGCACTAACACTTCTCCTCTCTCTCGCTGCGACTTGGTGAGTTACTGTGTGGGGGGACGGAATACATGTCAGTGCACACCCACGTGGCTAAGAAGAAAAGCAGTGGTTGGGCTGCTTAGCAGCTACATGATAAAATGTCTAACATATCGCAAAATTGCAGATATTTAATTATTTTTCCGCTCGTTATCGCATGCAAACAAGATTACTGGCACAAGCTTTTTGTGTTTCAGTCACATTCATTCCCTGATATTATGTTATCTTGTTCGTAGGAGAAGATAGGTGCTCGTGGGCGGGCATTAATAATAACAATAAAAATAATATTCTACTGCTTTCGACACGCTATTCGGCTAAGGAGTTTGATAATAATACAGTTTTATCTCACTTATAGGGTAATCGGTGCGAACATGCAGATTTTCTCTCCGACAGACAAATCACCAACATTACACTCATATGCCCTTAATCTGAATGAAGAGAGCAGAGAGGATTGACAAAATAGTATGAACCCGCGGTTTTTCACCGTGTACTCCGGATTTCCTCTCGAATACTATAAAGAGGTCTGCTCAAGGCTTTAGTCTCCATCCAGTAGACGAATCACCAATATCACCGACCAGAAGTCTTAACCAAATAAGATTAAAACCCCAGACTAATAATAATAATAATAATAATAATAATAATAATAATAAGATGAGTAATAATAGTAATTATTATTCTACATCTGCGGTTCCAGGCGCGAACTGCGTCGCACATATGGATTTACCCCTATTTTATGGATGATGATAATACGGTTTTTCTAACTTCACTCCTTATTCCTCCACGTCTAATTTAGTGAGGAAAGCAAAAGTAGCTGTAGATACACATGCATTGCAGTATGCCAAAATCAGTTAGATAGAGCTAGGTTACCCTCGGAAATGTAACACACAACACTGCTTAAATTTAATACAAACACGGTCAATGGTGTACACATGTCTGTCACATTGAAGTAATTAAGCACAACACACTTAAAGTAAATACATTTTTGGTAGATATTTTCTGTGATGATTTTAAGAGGTGTAGAAAACACCCAGTAAAACATAAGCTACTTTGCTACTTATTTCAGCAGTACACGAATAGGCATAGCACACACATCGGACTACGTAACAGCATCTTCTAGCGTAGTGAAGAAAAAACGGAAAACGATGCATTTACAGAATCATAACCTTTACACAGTTATCATGAACGTGCTTTAATTATGCACACACTTCGATCACATTTCTACTATTTAGTTACTCACCTCATATAAGCATAATATATATTCTGCCCCTGACTAGTTACACGAGAAACACAAAACGCAGTCAGGGGTGCTCAGTAAGGGATCTGACATGTTTCAAAAATGGTGTGGATCAAAAGAAATGGGCAGATATCGGCAAATAAAAAACTTCAAATACAAGTCCATGGTAGATGTTTTATTACAAAAGTATGTCATCCTGAGGACTATGATTATGAAGTATGATCAAAAAATTTTAAATTTTACGCAGAATATTGATGTACATCCAAAAAACAAATGGGATGGTACATGTTAACAAATTTCTACTAATTCTGACGCAATTTTACATTCAATATCAATTTCGAATTTTATGACTGGTAATTTTTTAAGGGAATGATGCTCGTGAGCATATACAATTTTGCGGGAAAATCTGGAACAAGTTACATGACTGGTCAAAATATAATGAATCGAAAATAAAAAAAATAAATATAAGCTCCACTTAATAATACTTGATTACGGTATACGTTCCTCAAATTTCCCTCGACATTTCAATTATTATCTGTTCAGCGTAACTTTAGAATACTCGTAACTTCACGTAACCAAAAGTAGGAAAGTAAAAATTAAAATAAATCTTTAATCATGCGTAATGACCTTAACACAAGGGCGAAACTTAGGGCAGCGATGGAGACACATAACCAATAAATTACAATAAAACAATCATTCAAGCTAGGGAAGAATGCAAGTAATTAATCTCCCATTAGCATCATCTACCAAGGAAATAAATGCAACCAACTACGCCTAGAGAAAACCATCTTACAAATATACAACACGTGTCCACGCATGTTTCATCCAATTTAATGGAGATGAAATAATCCCATAAATGATGACCTAAAAAAACAGTTGTGTATCCGAAAGTGTGTAGTTTAACATATTATGTCTTCTAGAACCACAGACGTTTTATATGCGTGTTATGTACGCTGGCCCGTGAGCTGATTCCGATATACTGGAATGCATGTGTGAAGTTGTTGAGTCACTTATGCAGTCTGCGTGTCATTTTTTAAAAAACTAGGCTGATATTTCACCCAGCTAGGTTAATTTCATATGCACGAGTCATTTTAGTGTTGCATGATGAGATGGGAAATGTCTCCGGGGTAAATAGGTTTCCTAACGCTGGTCTTCATCGCCTCGTCCGGTTATGAACTGGAGTAGGAGCTGCTCATAATAGTTATTTTTGAAACACACGTCAACAAAACCCCAAAGTATTTAGTGCCGACAAGAAGAGCGCTACGATACGAGTGACAGGAAACAACGTTCCTCCTACAATCATCTATTAAAGAAGAACGAAACACAAACCCAGATCACGGAGAAGTACCGAAATAGGAAATGGAATGAAATCTGGAGAAATTTCAAAGATCCTCATATACCAACTACTGGAAAGTAGCCGCATATAAAGCTATAAAGGAAATTATTCCCACAGAAGATCAAAAATTCCGTTACATCATCCAATCCCCACTCTGTAAAAATGTCTGGAGGTGGACACACAGGGGCATAAACTTACTACCTGAGGAAATGTCAAAGTAGTCTGGAAATGGCTTTGTTCAGTGCTAAGGCAGATGAAAGGATCGGCTAATCCTAATGCAGCTTACAGAGCTGCCTTAGAGCTCGATTTCGGTACGCAGCACTTGAATTTCCGCAAACCTGGCTTGTCATGGGGTATCTTTATTCTGTCCAGAAAAAAAGAACATTGCTCCATGAACACGTTCATTATTATTCTAAAAGATGCCAAACAACAATTACTGAAACGTGTGCCATCGAGAGAGAAACATCAAGTTAAGGAACTGGAGAGTGTTTCATTATAACAGTGGAATGGTCGTGCACGCCATGTGTCTTGTGCCAATTGCTTTTTCCCCTCCTTTTTCTCACTTGAAATGACTATTCTCTAGAACAATCAGATACGAGGGGAAGGACAGAAGGACTTGTGACTAGTGAACATCAAACTGTATCTTGTTATTCGTGAGAAACAAAATTTAAAAAATTAAAAGAAAAAACTGGTACCTCTTGATGTTTACTGAAACCTACACGAAAATAGTAGTAGCTTCACTATTGACACGTACTTTCTTCACGACCACTATTGATGTCTGCTGGACGATGACTTTTAATGATATGTGGAATTCATTTACATTATAGTACTTAATCACATTGTACTTACCATATTCATTGTCACATAATAATAATAATAATAATAATAATAATAATAATAATAATAATAATAATAATAATAATAATAATAATAATGATAATAATAATAATAATTGTACCGGAAGGTACACCCCAACGCCGCGCATTTGAATATAGCGCCAAAAGGAACTCCTCTACTGGTGAAACACTGAAACTGAACCTGCACCAACTTATAAATTTACTCAGAAGATGTCACCATTAAAATATGATGTAATTTTGTTATTGTAAAGCTTCCTCAGCTGACTCTATTTCTACTTGTTTTGTTTGCCATTCATCAAGAAATTTGGACATTCCTCCATAGAGGTTACTACTAAAAACTATGATCATGCACCCTGGAGCGAAGTGAAAGAACTTTTGATTTAAAGAAGTTTTGTATTCATAATTTTTTTTACTGATTGATGTTCATTTACTTTTGGGTTGGCAATGTTTATCTTTTCTTTCCGACAGTTTTGAATCCAACCAATAAATAATTTCTGTAATTAATTTTCTACCAATCACAGTCTTCTTCTTCCTCGATTTTGAGTGTAACTTTTAAATTAACCAATAAAATTGTGAGAGTGTGGCTAGTTTAATATGGAATGGTCTCGAAGTTTCCCCGAGGGTTTATAAACTGCGGATTTTCACGTTTCTTGGCCAATTGATCGTCAGCTTACTAAGTGTGTGGGCCAAAGCAGGAGGCGGGAGGCCTCTTTCATCAGGCAGCAGTAGGCTACACCGACAAGGTAATGGCCACATAACATCTTTCTTCCTTGCTAACTCCGCAGTTAAACCCGAGGGAAAGGTCCAAAGCTTTAACTATGTAACCAACTTTTCTAAAATGTAAATATACTTTCGGCTAATGTAAAAACGTCGTAAAAACTTTAACTGTAAATCGGGGATAGAGAGAGATGTACTCTCTCGAACCCCCCTTCATCTTGGTTTGAGGTGCCACGTTTTGTTTCTGCAATGTATTAAAGTTATTTCCATGCGGGCAACCTCAGTAGTTTGGGATTAGCCCCTGTTTCGTCGGCCAAGCGGCCTATAGGTTTTAAGTTTTTGAAGCTTAGTCTTCGACTCAATTCAAGTTGTACTCGGGCCGTTTATTTAACCTGTTCTTTTTCACTAAGGCCCCGTAGGTTGGGTACTAGATACCTCTGGGTAATAAGTTTTCTATTTTTTAAATAGTGCCTTGTAAGGCCAGAGATTATTAGAGTTTCATGCTATGTTGCCTTGAGTAGGCTTGGAAAACTGAGAGCACGTCAGCTCTTCTTCAAGTGTTGTGAAAGTGCCTCTGGGAGGCCGAATATTGCCAGTGCTCCATGTATGAGGGGATTTCTGCCCTTGTGTTAATTTGTGCTCTTATGTAAATTTGAGCCAGGAGCTTAGGAAAAGTAAAATGAGGGCTTGAAGCCCACGATCTGTTTATACCACCAATCTTGTCTTTCCTAGACTTGCTTAATGATTGCTACTTGTACCTGTAAAAATTGTTAAGCTTAAAAGTTCTGAAAATATAACCTTCAGTTTAATTTTTAAATTCAATTCTTGACATTGTAGTTAGACCCATTCACCCCGGCACGTACTTTCACCTCTGCGATCCACGATAAACCACGGAACAATAATAATAACATTCTATGATTTTCGACACACTATTGAGCTAAGGCGTTGGATAATAATAATAATAATAATAATAATAATAATAATAATAATAATAATAATAATAATAATAATAATAATAATAATAATAATAATTCTATTAGGAGACTTCAATGCCAAAATTGGTAGGGAAAAGAAATTCAGGACCATTGTAGGACAATACCCAGCGCACAATAGAACTAATAAAAATTGAGAAAGATTCATTGATTTTTGCAAAATTATGATCTCAAATTAATGTCAACACATTTCCGGGCGCTTCCACACAAGAAAACAACCTGGATATCTCCAAATTTTCACTTGGGAGAATTTCAACTAGATCATGTGGCTATTTTCAAGAAAAATGAAAAAGAAATTATGAATGTTAAAGTTAAAAAAGGGATCATTGACTCTGACCAACATCTATCCTTAATCAAGGTGAAATTTCAACCAAACAGGTCCAAACCCAGAATAACAAAAAACCTGCGTGTCGATCCGGAATTTCTTAAACAGAACACTAGTACTTTCCTTGAGAGTATTCCTACTCACAATCCTTCAAATTGGTTAGAACTCAAAGACATACTTTTGAAGGCTTCTCGAAATGTTGGCACACCACCCAGGAAACGCAAACATAGGTGGTGGAATGAAACCTGCGACAAGGCCATAAACTTTAGAACTAAAGCCTGGCAGAATTGGAGTTCTCATAGAACTGAACAAACCTGGCAGGAATTCACCAAATTACAGAAAGAAAAAAAATTATCAGGTCTGAAAAACGCAAATACGAACACTACAGATTGGCAGAAATTGAACAAGATTTTACAAAAAACAATACACGAAACTTCTACAAAACTTTCAGAGAAGAATTATCAAATTATCAGTCACCTGGTCTTTGCTTCAAACGCCTAGATGGGACATTGGAAACGAATAATCAAGAGAACTGCAAACTTCTAGCAGCTTATTTCCAGGATCTTTTAAACTGTGAATCCCCTAAACAACAACTTACCTTTGAAAAACCCTTAGATAAAGGTATCAGACTGTTGAGCAGTGTGTGCCTGGGAAGTGTGAGCGCCATGCTCTCAGAGATTGGGAGATTCGTCTCCTTGATTGAAAGGAGCAGTTGTGCTCCGGTAGGGACCTTCAAGCTCAGTCCGTAGAGTTGTTATCTGATTATTTATCTAAAGTGTTTTTCAAGCTTACGAGCTTACTTTTGTAACTAATTGTTAATTGCTTGGCAAAGTGTTAAGATTTGAAAAGAGAAAAAATGGGGAAAGCTTAAGAAAAGAGATAAAACTGCCAATCTTAAAGTTTTAATTCAATCTTTGGATTTTCATATATCAATCCATTCATGCCCGCACGTTCACCTCTGTGACCCACAAAACACGGTAATAATAATAATAATAATAATAATAATAATAATAATAATAATAATAATAATAATAATAATAATAATAATAATAATTTGTTTCTCTTTCTTTCTTTCTTTCTTTCCTTTCTTTCTTAATCTGTTTACCCTCCTCAGTGTTGATCTTACCCTCAGACTCAGTGAGGGATCATACCTCTCCCGCCTCAAGGGCAGTGTACTGGAGCATGAGACTTTGGGGTCTGGGAATGCGCTGGGGGGGGAAGACCAGTACCTCGCCCAGACGGACTTACCCGCTAAGCTGAACAGGTGCCTCGTAGGGGATAGGAGGATTAGAAAGGATAGTCAAGGAAGAGGGAAGAAAGCGGCCGAGGCTGCCTGGAGGAGAAGTGGGGAAACGGTAGAAAACTACTTCGAGGATGGTTGAGGTGGGAATCGAACCCATCTCTACTCAGTTGACCGCCCGATGCTGAGTGGACTGCGTTCCAGCCTTCGTACTACTTTTGAAATTTCGTGACAGTGTCGGGAATCGAACCCGGGCCTCCGGGTGTGGCACCTAATCGCAACAACCACTACACCACAGAAGCGGGCAATAATAATAATCTGATTTTCAATATAGAATGAAGCCCCATCTAACAGCGAGTATAATAATAATAATAATAATAATAATAATAATAATAATAATAATAATAATAATAATAATAATAATAATAATAATAATAATAATAATAATAATGTTAATAATAATAATAATAATGTTAATAATAATAATAATAATAATAATAATAATAATAATAATAATAATAATAATAATAATAATAATAATAATAATAATAAGTTTACTACTTTCTCCGTTATGTGTAGCACGTGTTGATTTGGACTGTTTTACGGGCGGATGCCCTTCTCTCCCAGGCGGCAGCACGTCGGTCTCTTTCTCCGAGTTCCGTCAGTGAAATTTCGGTCACTGCATGTCAGGTTTGTGCTGGACAAAGCGGAGTTTGTGTCAGGAAGATCACCCGGCTTAAAAAAGCGATTTCCCACCATTAGAGGTCAAGGACCTCGTGGGAAAATGCTGACTCAACACTCATTATTTTAGAACATACGTAGCCCTTCTACTCATACAGAAATATTTTCATGTTATCGAGCCTCGATACCTGCTTTATCAGCCAGATAATAATTATTTTAATATGCGTCGGTGTGCTAGTGCTTTATTTAAGTGTGAACTTCAATACCCGTGAAGTACTATGATGCTGAAGGCCGTAAATGAACGTCTTTCGAAGTTCGAGAAACGAATGGCAGATTTCCAAGCACGCTTGAAGGAAGCCATGGCTGCTGACGCGACCAGTGCTGACAACCCAGGCGACACACTAACCGGCCTCGCTTCAGAGTTCCAGGACTTTCGGGAAATAATTTCAGAGGAATTAAGTGAAATGAAGAAAGATGTAAGCCATCTACAGGAACGTGTCGACCAGCAGGACATCCTGATTGACGAGGCAGAGCAATATAGCCTACTCCTTCATGGTGTCTGTGAGACCCTCGACGAGGACACGTACGCTGTGACGCTGGATACGTTAAAAAACAGTCTGAACATCAAATTGTCTATAGACAGTATGGGCCGTATTAAGAGGACAGCAGCTGAGGTGGTTTCCGCAGGTAATAGGCCGATCATCATTAAATTCCTCCGGTATCATGAAAGAGACCGCATCTGGCGTGCCAAGCGAGCTCTTAAAGGTACCAAATTATCTCTGACGTATTGCGTAAAACTCGGGACTTCTGGGGTATGCGCCGAGTTTCGACGCAGGACGGCCGCATTATCGTTCATTTAGAAGACGGGAAAAAGATCCACATTAGCTCACCTAATGAACTGAACTTACACATGAGGCGGTTAGGTGGAATATCGGAGTGATATGACCATTGTGATGTGTCCAAAAATTATTATTACTATTATTATTATTATTATTATTATTATTATTATTATTACTGTGTGTGCGTGTGTGTGTGTATATGTGTGTGTGTTGCCTTAACCAGTCAGCAGTCCATTTCTTCAGGAAATCCAGGTAAGATTTTTCTTCTTGTCTCAGACGGTAGGAAAACACCCACGGCATCCTCTGCCTGTCGTAAGACGCAACTAAAAGAGGCGTCAGGGACTCTGTACTTGTGCAGCGTGGGTTGGCGACCACGGGGCCCTTAGCTGAGTCCTGGCATTGCTTCTACTTACTTGTGCCAGCCTTCTCACTTTCATCTACCTTATCCGAACTCTCTTGGTCAACTCTCGTTTTTTTCCGATCCCGACGCTATTAGGTTTGCGAGGGCTAGGGAGTCTTTCATTTTTACGCCCTCCGTGGCCCTTGTCTTTCTTTGAGCGACACATTTATTTTTCGAAGTGTCGGATCCCTTCCATTTTTCACTTTTATTAATGCTATTAGTTGTACTTCCTCTTAACACAATAATCATCACCACCACCAGCACCGAAAATGCGTCTAAACCTACTCCGTGGAAGCAAGATGAGCAGGAATTCCTCCGTTTATCGGAGGTATTTCAAGGAATTCGTTCACTAGTATACGGATGCGAGACTTATCTTCACTGATGGTTCTAAAATCGGAGAAAATGTTGGTTGTTCTTTCGTCATCGATGATACGAGCGCTTCCTAGTGCATGTAGCGTGTATACTGCGTAGCTCTGCAGTCTTTTGAAACATTTTCTTATGTGTAACCACTCGTTGTGGTCTCTGCAGTCTTTTGAAACCTTTTTCTCGCAACACCCCCTGGTGCAGCAGATTCATGACCTTCTAGCCAGGTTAACTGTTGCTGTGACCAGAATCACTTTCGGGTGGCTTCCAAGCCACGTTGGTATTGCGGGAAACGAACTTGTTTGCGGATGAAACTGCATAGGAAGCGGTACTCTTACCTCCAAGACCTGTCAATGTACCTGCAAATGATAATAGTTCTCAGCTACGTCGAATCATCTTGGCATCCTGGGAATCTGAGTGTTTAGGGCCATCCGAACCCCTAACAAGCAGAGATCAATTGAGAAGACATCTACCGTGTGGCGGTCATCTTTCCGGCCTTCACGGGGAGAGGCAATAGTATTGTGTGGGCTGAGGATAGGTCATGGGCGACCTACGTACTCTAATCTCCTAAAGAGCCCCACGTGTGTTCTTGTGATGCCGACTTCACCGTGGCTGCCACCCTCAACAAGTGCGCCGATCTCTCTGGCATAGGACGGAGCCTCGGCCTGCCGATGCCGCGACTACTGCTGATCTCGTCATCCGCTTTGTGTGCGACAGCGGACTAATCAAGGGTATATAAATTACAAGCGTACTGTTACTGAGGAAACTCACGTTCCCTTTGAATTCGTTACTTCAGTTTTCGGCTTAAAACAATACATTTTTGTTTTATTTTGGACTTCATTTCCAAATTATTCCGTTGAATGAATAATTGTGTTTAATTTTACAATTTTCCACTTAATTGCTTAGATAACCTAATTGTACTTCCTCTTAAGACAAAAATCACCACCACCACTTAACAGTCTGTGAAGTCTGGCACAAAACTCTGGAGGTGTCCTGCCGTAGTACAATGATCATTAACGAGAACACTCCTTTCATTTGGCCACGAACCTGCTACGCTGGCGTAGCAGGAGGAGAGGTGATACTCCCACGTGGCGGATAGGGGAGTCCTAACCGGCTTGACGGCGGACTTGAGGGAAATAAAATACCTCTCGCGGAACAAACACACAACCCCTTATTCAATACTTACCACCAGGATCTTTATGTACGTACGCTGCCTCTTACGTACATAATTTTTGGGACATCCTTCCTCTACACAGTAAGATGTCGATCAAAGTAGGTTTAAGCAGAACTTTTCAACGACATTACAAGAATCCAGGAGAAAATGGTGATGATGATTGGGATGGACCAAATCCGAGGATTGTGTACTGTACACAATGTATGAATTAACTTTCTATAGTACCTTATGATGATGATGATTCAGAAAAGGAATAACAACAAGCTTTAGACTGTGCAGCCTTCTTAATAAAAGAGTCTAGATCTTGTTACAAAAAAATTGGAATACATAGTTACCTCTTGACATACATATCCTCATCTACACCTAATCATTTCACTCTTTCCCATCTAATAAAAAGGAAATAAAATAATATGTAAGAAACAGGGTTTAAACATGCATCTTCCCTGAAACATGACATTAATCTATAATAAGAAAACATAGCTCAGCCACAAAAGGACTAGCATTTATAGCTAAATTACTATGGGATCGAATTAGCCTAATTTCTTCTATCTAAACATGCCTAGAAGGTTTTAAAATGAACTTATCTGTTTGTCTCAGCTTCTTCATGATTCCAGGCCGCTGTGTCTACAAAATTACGCCATTATAGCAACAAACTGCATGGCGTTACCAAATACACTGCAGATCCTTTCTTCTTCCATCATCTTTGAAATGTGGTTCTTCGCACACACCATTAAATTGAACCAAAACGATAACGACGATAAGCACACGTTCTTCGCGTTACCGGACGCGTACCGATCACGATATTTTCACTATACAGATGCAAATTACATATACGGGTTTGGAAATATCGATAGTAACTATCGTCTTAGTTATATTTAATCCCGTGTCACACCCGCACTATGGCAAAAATGCATCATCATACGTGATCTTATATATATAGCAAAGGTAATTGCTTTGTTACTGTACAATACACTTTCGTAATTACATTATAATCACTAGCATTTAGGTAATGTATTCTCATGAAATAACGTTTCAGTTTCACAAAAATATGTATACTTGTTTGATTAAATATCGTCACTGTAAAAGTTACTTTCATACAACGCTGGTTGCATATAAGGAACACCGACCCGCACGGTTGTCAACTTCAAGACAGAGTGAGCTTCCCATCTCCAGAAGCTACTATGTTCACCAAACTTCGGTATTAGACATATCATCGGGGATTCCACTGATGCGATGACGCCGTGGCTCGCCCATTTGCTCTGCAAAAGCGCTGATTCAATAGAAATATATTTATAACTTTATTAATCCAGAATTAAAAACTGTAACTGTCTACAGGTAGTTTTTAACGTCTAACTTGCTTCTATTTCATATCAAAAACGTGGAGTATGGCTTTATAACAGATTGCCTAATAAACTCAAGAGTAGTGCAGCACTGTAAATCTCAAAGTTGGTAAGACTGACTTCATTTGTTCTGTAGATCCCTTCATTCCGCAATATCGCTTCCAGGGCTGTAATTGGTCTTTTTTGAATCGGCCGCTCTCAAACACTCTCGTAAATTCCCCGATTGAATCATACGGAATACCCGAGATATTCGCTGTTGCTATGAAAGATAAGAAGTTATTTCTGAAGCCACGCGCTGCCGGGATATTGCATTACGCAACTTCTATATTGCACCAAGATTCCTTCTTGTATTAAATGCACAATATTACACCATATTACATAATTACTATTTGGGGCATATATGATATGGCAGAACAGGTCTGGATGATATGAGAGTGGAACAAATAAAATATTTTGGTTCCAGAGCAAGGAAGTGGGTTGTTGATTTTCTAAACAATTGCCTGCAGTGTAAACAGATACGTAAGTTGTGGAGGAAGTCTCGAGTGATGGCTATTTTGAAACCAGGTAAGGATCCATTAGATCCTAAGAGCTACAGGAAAATACCATTACTTTGTCACCTATACAAGATATTTGAGAGGATCCTACTTGAGCGCCTCACATCTAAAGTAGATCACCTTATTATTCCAGAACAGGCGGGCTTTAGATCTGGAAGGAACTGCACTTCACAGGTGCTCAATTTAACTCAGCACATAGAGGATGGGTTTGAAAGACGTAAAACCACAGGAGTGGTATTTGTGGACCTTACAGCAGCATACGACACAGTGCATCATAGAACTTTGATCACCAAGCTCTATAACTTCACCAGAGACTATGGTTCCACGAAAATTGTTGAAACTCCCCTGCAGAATCGCCGGTTCTTTGTTGAGCTTCAAGGAAAGTACAGTAGGTGGAGGGATCAACGGAATGGACTTCCTCAGGGAAGTGTCCTCTCGCCAATCCTCTACACGAATGACCAAGGCCTTCCTATACAAGAAGTTTCATTTATGCCGATGACCTGGCTTTAGCTGTCCCGTGCGACGACGTTCAAACCACTGAAATGCAGCCCTCAAACACACTTAAGGAACTTTCAGTGTACTATTAGAAGAACCGGCTACTGCAAAACCCGACTAAGACCCAGGTGTGTGCATTTCATCTTCGAAACGGGAAGCTACTAGACAGCCGTGCGTGACGTGGGAGGGTAAGCAAATGAAGCATTGTTTTACACCAAGGTACCTGGGTGTCACTTTAGACCGGACGTTAACAATGTGTTAACTCTCGACAGAAAGTCTCAGCCCGAAATAACATCCTCCGTAAACTTTGCTCATGCAAATGGGGAGCCCATCCAACTTTGTTAAGAACCTCAGCTCTTGCTCTGTGTTTTTCTGCAGCTGAGTATTCATATCCTGTATGGCTCAGGTCAGCCCGTACGAAACATGTAGGATAGTAACTGGGTGTCTGAAACCTACTCCCTCTGACAAACTCTACTGCTTGGCATGTATTTCTCCTCCAGACATTCGGCGAGAAGTGTTTGCAAGGCAAGAGAGGTCGAAGGTGGATCTCACAAACAACCACCCGTTATTTGGACGTCGACCTCCACGCAGAAGACTGAGGTCCAGGAAAAGTTTCCTCACTGTCTCCAAGGCTCTGGATGAGCCAACAAGAACAGCACGTTGTGATATGTGGCGAGCAAAAATGAAGCATCTTTCTGATTGGATGGTGCCTTCTGAATCTCCACCCCCTGGTCATCATTTGGAATGGACAACCTGGAAGGCACTGAATCGTTTGAGGAGTGGAGTAGGTAAAGTGGGCTTATCTGAAAGATCAGTCAGACTTCTGCGATTGTGCCGAGCAACAAACTACCCAACGCCTGTATGACTGTCACTCCTGCCCTGTTCGTTGTACACTTCAAGACTTGATTCAAGCCACTGTAGAGGGAATTTCTGTTGCCCATTTCTGGGCAGACATTGTGTGAAACATGTTTTGTGACATAAAACGTACTTTGTTTTATTTGCATATAATAACACTCTGACACGATCCCTTCCATATCTTCTCTCTGATTAGCGTTATACGGAGCATGGTTGCTTAGTTTTAGTTCCTCTTCAAGGAATAATCACCAACACCACCTTTCCGTACTAGAACCATTCCCACACTACTCGCTGAAGCTGGAGTTCCACGTTTACGGGTAAGGAGGCAGCAGTTTCTCCTCACGTACGCTGCCAAAATTAGTGGAATTTCGCTATATCCAAGCTATCAACGCATCTATTGTACCGAATGCCAGCAGCGGTACCAAGACTGGCCCAATGCCACAGGGCCGATTGGGTTTCGAATTGATAGCTTGTGTCGTGATCTAAATATAGATGTCGGTGGTTGTCTTGAACGGACTTTTAACGAGGTACCTCCGTGGTTAGCTCCGCGACCGGATATAAGTCTATATCTACTCCGTGGATCCAAGATGGTTTTTCGTCCCCGATGATATGAGCGCGAAGATCTCGCTTCCTAGTGTATACTGCGGAGCTTTACGTCATCTTAGAAGCTCGGCAGTTTTCTGGATGGTGGAGGAAAATACTTTCTTATATGTACCGACTCGTTAAGCTCTCTGCAGTCTCGTTTCTCGCGACACGCTCTGGTGCAGCAGATTCATGACCTTCTTTCGCGTGGCTTCCAAGCCACGTTGGGATTGTGGGAAACCAACTTGCGTATGAAGCTGCAAAGGAAGCTGTACTTTTACGCTGTCAGTGTACCTGCTAAGGATATTTGTTCTCAGGTACGTCGAACCATCTTGGCGTCCTGGTAATCGGAGTGGCTAGCTATCCGAACTCCCAACAAGCTGAGAGCAATTAAGAACACAACTACCGTGTGGCGGTCCTCTTTTCGATCTTCACGGAGAGAGGCCATAGTACTGTGCAGGCTGAGGATAGGTCATTTACCATCTACGCACTCTTTTCTCCTAAAGAGGAAAGGCCGCCGGGTATGTTTTTATGGTGCCGACTACACCGTGGCCCACATCCTCACAGAGTGCGCTGAACTCTCTCGCCTAAGGCGGAGCCTCGGCCTGCAGGAAACACTCGAACGCATACTAGCCGATGACGCGACTACTGCTGATCTCGTCATCCGCTTTATGTGCGACAGTGGACTTATCATATATATAAATTACAAGTCAACTGTTACTCAGGGAACGCACGTTCCCTTTTGATTCGTTAGTATTTTTTGGCCTAATTCTTTAATGTTTTGTTTTATTTTGTATTGCGTTTCCAAATTCCTTCGTTAAATATAATTTTGTAGGGATATAATTTTAAATTTCTTATCCATTGATTAGTTCAGAGAGGATGATTACCTAGTTGTACTTCTTCTTAAAAGAAAAATTGCCACCACCACCACCACCACCACCATCAGGAGCTAGATATACACGTTCGAACCTGAACTCTTCGTCGAGATTCTCACCAACAACTTTGCAATTCTCCCTTTGAGTTGATGGCTCTTGGCCTGGTTTTGTTAAAAGAAAGCTAGACTTTGTAAACCTCTGCGCGGGACCTCATCAGTGCCATCGTCAGCAGCGCACTCTACACCACTGTACCTGTTAGAGGGATGCAGATGATATTATAGCCTGATTAATGCACAAGTCACGGCATTCAGTAGGTATAATCCGAATTTAATTAAAATTTTGTTTATTTACTGCGACAACGCAATTATCTTAATTCATGTTGTGTGAAATTTAATTTATAATCCTCTACAAGCCACGTATAAATATAATGGTTTTAATTCAATTATATTTTCACACAGTTATTCACGAATGCACTCTGATAATTTGAACGCTGCTTCAGTTGTGCGGGACGTGGGATGTCGTTACTGATGTAGGGAATTTAGATATTTGATGTTAGCAGACATTTTTTTTTGCTATATGCTTTACGTCGCACCGACACAGATATGTCTTATGGCGACGATGGGATACGATATGCGTAGGAAGTGGAAGAAAGCGGCCGTGGCCTTAATCAAGGTTCAGCCCCGATGTTTGCATGGTGTGAAAATGGGAAACCACGGAAAACCACCTTCAGGGCTGCCGATAGTGGGGCTCGAACCCACTATCTCCCGATTGCTGGATACTGGCCGGTTAGCAGACACACGTCTTAACTATCCGACTCGTTTCTAAATAAGTAAAAGATAATATTTGTCATCATTCCGTGTTGCAGAGTGAACAGTCACTGAGGCATCCAGTGAACGATGAATGGAGTTTGTCCATTGCCGTATTGTGTGACATTACACAGGGTTGCAACACAGATTAAGTAGTTTCCATGAGAGAAGTTCCTTATTGAGTGATACATACTTATTTGTGAATGTGAGACACTCCAGCCCCAGGAGCTCCGAACATGCGAGCGTGGGCTGCAGATCACAGTGCCATTACGTGAATCCTGGAATTGCTTCCACTTACTTGTGCCAGGCTCCTCACTTTCATCTATCCCATCCAACCTCTCTTGGTCAACTCTTGTTCTTTTCAGACCCCGACGGTATTAGAGCACCGAGCACTCGACATCTAGAGATTTTATCATTTTCACGCCCTTCGTGGCCCTTCATTTTTCGAAGTGTCGGATCCCTTCCACTTTTTCCCTCTGATTAGTGTTATATGGAGAATGCCTGCCTACTTGTACTTCCTCCTAAAACAATAATCACCACCACGTTACCTTCGACGCCTAGACATTACCTAAAAGAATAAAAGTGGCTATGTCGCTGTATTCCAGCACCAATGAGGTGCTATAACTGTCAAAAGTTTGGCCACACCGCATTGAGATGACCTACAAAATGTGTTTGAAGTGCGAGCATACTGGGGTTGACTGCACACCACAAACTGTGTGCGTCAGCTGTCCAGGTGTGCATGCTCCTATCTTCAACGAGTGTCCCACATTCCAGGAGATAAAGCTTTCTTATCCAGACGCCTGGAGAAAATTCAAATCAATGGCTGTTCCGAAGTTCTCCACCTCCTTTGCTGAAAAGGTCACCCCACAGAGTTTTTCAAGTTTTACACCATCTATCTCTAGCACCGACAAGTCTCAGCCACCAACAAGATGAAGGGAAGTGATGATCCCGGGAAGGCCTTGGAAACCTAGTTCGATCAGTGAGATCACCGTATGCTGAGTCTCCCTCTTCTGAGGGGACCATGGAGACAACCACTCACTGTCGTGGATGGTGATGATCACAAAAACGATACCGACAACGACAGCGGAATGTGGCAGGTAGAGGACCGAAGGAAGGACCAAAAGCGCTACACAATGTTATCACTGTCGCTGACCTGAGTTACGTCAGTTGATGTCCGTCTCCGCGGCCTCCACAGCCTGTCTAGAGGAATTTTGTTTGAGACCTGGACACGACACGACTATGAAGGGATGCCATCTTTACTCTAAAGACAGAGTAGCTGTAGATGACGCTGTGACTGGGAGCGTTTGGACCGCAGTCCGCTCCGACATCTTCAGCGACGAAGTGCCGCTCCCTACTCAGCTAGATGTAGTGGCTGTTCGCACTCCGTTGCCAGTAATGACAACGATGTGCAACGTGTACATTCCATCGGACTACGTTCTTGCACTACAAGGTTAGATCGCTCACTTGTCTCCCCCTTTTCTCATACTGAGAGGCATGAACGCCCGGGATTCTCCGGGGGGAGGATGCTCGAGCAATTGATCAACTAGTTCGATCCTTGCGCGCTAAACACAGGGGAGCCCACAAGTTTCAGCAGCGCACTCTGTGCAGCCGTGCGCTAGTTCCCCTGCTACGGTGGCAAGTACACGACGACCTCTGTGATAGTGACTATTCCCCGATAAATTCTATCTCTTTTGAATCAAACAGAGTCCGAAGTACCCAGCGCTGGTTACTTCGGTGGGCAAATTGGCCATAAATTTCGAAACACGCAGTGACGGCCTAAGATATGCTGAAATCCGTTGACGACGACATTTCTTCCATTACTACTGGAATTTTGACAGCTGCAGAGGAAACAATCCTTCCTCGTCCGGTGTTCCTCGCCGGAAACAAGTCTCATGGTGGACGGACGAAATTGCAGCAGCCATACGTGATCGCCGACGGGCTTGTAAGCATTATCGTCGGAATCCTACGATGGCCAATCATATCATATGTAAGCGTCTGCGCACGAAGGGCCGTTTTTGATTCGAGAAAGTAAGAAAGTGATGTGGTAAAAATATGTGACTTCCATATCGGCACATACTTGGTAATCACAAGTGTGGACAAAACTCCGCCGTATTTTCGGGGATCACAATCTGCCCCCGCTGTGGGTGGGAGCGGTAGAATAACACCCACGGTAGCCCCTGCCTGTCAGAAGAGGCGAAAAATAAGGGCCCCAGAAGCTCCCAACTTGGGAGCGTGGGCTGGCGACCACGGGGCCCTTAGCTGAGTTCCGGCATTGCTTCCACTTACTTGTCCCAGGCTCCTCACTTTAATCTATCCTATCCGACCTCCCTTGGTCAACTCTTGTTCTTTTCCGACCCCGACGCTATTACGTTAACGAGTCCTAGGGAGTCTTTCATTTTCACGTTCTTCATGGCCCTTGTCTTCCTTTAGCCGATACCTTCATTTTTCGAAGTGTCGGATCCCTTCCAATCTTCCTCTCCGATTAACGTTATATAGAGGATGGTTGCCTAGTTGTTCTTCCTCTTATAGCAATAATCACCACCACCACCTCACAACCTGCCTCAGTCCACAGAATATTACAATTCCTTCAGTCATTGCAGACGACATCACATACGTTCAGCTCTGGGAGATACGCCTCTGCATTTCTATCAATTAAGCGCGAAGAAGAAGCACACTACCTATCGGACTATTTATGTCTTGTCATTTCCTGATTTTTGAAAGGTATGCAAAACTGAAACCAAAAATGATATCAAAGTATACCTTGGTCCTGAACGTAATGCAAGAGGAATCAGAGATGAAATATCTTCCTTCTATAAAATAGTTGATAAAGATACGGTAGATGACACCGTGACCAAACGAACATGAACATTAGAACTTGACAATGCCTGTATCTTAGAAGATGGTTGTGTAATCGGATCAAATATTTGAAAAGTTTTCAAGCGTGCAAATAATATTTATTGTTGCATTTTCACTCGCTACAGTGTATAATACTCTAACATTTGTAATTATTATTGATGTAAGGTAACTGGAGTTGCCTTTGTTGACTTAACAGCTGCCTATGACACCATCAACCACAGGAAGTTAATGAGGAAAATTTACCAGCTCACTAATGATTATCAACTAACATCTCTTATTGGCATTCTCCTGCAGAATAGAAGATTCCAAGTCTCTCTCCATGGTAAGAAGAGCAGATGGCGCGTACAAAAGAACGGTTTACCTCAAGGCAGTGTGCTAGCCCCTGTGCTCTTTACCATTTACACTAATGATCAGCCCATAATGGAACATACCAGGCCTTTCATCTATGCCGACGATACTGCAGTGGCTGCCCAAGGAAAGACTTTTGAAGAGGTGGAGGAAAAGTTGACTTCTGCACTAGATACTCTTGGCTCTTACTATGAAGGCAATCATCTAAAGCCAAATCCCAACAAGATTCAGGTGTGCGCATTTCACTTAAGGAATAGAGAAGCTCAGCGAGAACTGGACATTATATGGCAAGGCAAACGACAAGAACATTGTCCAACACCTGTGTATCTAGGTGTTACTCTTGACCGAACACTGTCCTTCAAGAAACATTGCCACAACACCAGGCTGAAAGTTAGCTCACGGAACAATCTTTTGAGAAAGCTCACAGCCACCACCTGGGGAGCAAGCCCTCACGTCCTGAGAACCTCTGCTCTTGCTTTGTGTGTGTCCGCTGCAGAGTACGCTTCACCTGTGTGGAGTGCATCCACTCACACCAAGGAGGTTGACATTGCAATCAACGAGACCGTACGTACCTTGTCGGGATGTCTGAAGCCAACCCCAGTTGACAAACTCTACCCGATTGTTGGAATAGCTCCCCCCGCTATCAGAAGGGCTGTTGCTGCTGATGCAGAGAGGACAAAGCAGACTAATGATTCTCGCCACCCACTGCATGATCACCAGGCTGTAGTCTGTCGACTGAAGTCGAGAAAGAGCTTCATCACCAGGACTCAACCACTGGTAGGAAGACCTGAGTCTAACCGCATCACCAGGTGGTAGAGCGTGCTGCCGCGTGATACTCCTGCAAAGGAAATGACCTGCCCTACCCTATGTGGAGATCACTTAATCGTCTTAGGGTGGGCGTACCTCTTTGCAAGATCAACATGCAAAAACGGGCCATACTTCCAGCTGATGGAGACGCATCCTGCGAGTGTGGTGTAACACAAGATCCGAACCACCTGCTCATCTGTCCCCTACTAGAACATCCCTGCACTACACAGGACCTGATCGAGGCGAACAACAAGGCCATCGGAGTCGCTACATTTTGGAAATGCTGACCGGACACGGAATGATGATGATGATTGATGCGGATAAAAAAAATGTTATCACAATGAGAGATTTACTATTATTATGTGTTGCTGAAGTGTGGGGTATAAAGTACACCACGCGCCTGCTGGAGGGCTAGTTATAAAAGTAATCGAAAATAGTGTCGAATCCATGGTTTTCAGGCTCGCCGAGATGGTAGTGACACTCCGGATTCTTTACAGTCCATGTTCAGCCCTCTTTCGCATCGTGAGAGAGAAAAGGAGAAAAATAATACTTCCAAAATGAATGAGATAATGAGCGTATGTGTGTACGTTACAGCATAGCTCTCTGTCAATATTGAAACAAGTATGAGTAAAAAAAAAGACTGTGGGAGTAAGAGACCCCTAGCCCCCTAGGGTAGGGGTGCAAAAATGTACAAATAACCGAAAACGACCAATATTTGAGCCGAATGCATAGATTTCGGGGTCGCTGAAATGAACTGTGTCACTCTGGATGACGTTCAAGACGAAGTTAAGTCCCAATCGGCAGAGGGGCTGGGAACGAGTGAAGAAACAAATCCAAAGTGGCCGAGTTTACGGACGTATGTGTACATGTTCTAGCATACTCTCAACCAAACTTGGAACATATAAGAATTACCTGGAAGAAATTACTAGAGGGGTATTATTATTATTATTATTATTATTATTATTATTATTACTATTATTATTATTATTATTATTATTATTATTATTATTATTATTATTATTATTATTATTATTATTATTATTATTATTATTATTATTTATTTATTTATTTTCCACTAATTGTAGGTACAATTTATGGATGGTGAATGGAGAAAGGGCATAACCCCACATACACGAAAGTGCCCCCATCACCACTTAAAATTACAATATCCAAATACACAATTACATTCTACATAGTGTGCTTATATACAGTTACCGTATTTACAGGCATATTTACACACTACTCACAAGACATGGTCAACACTCAAGTAATTCGACACACACACACACTCTCTCTCTCTCTCGAGTCTCCACACATACTTTAGCTAGGCTGACTCACTCATACCCACGTACAGTACAGTCTCACTCACTCTCTCTCTCGAGTCTCCACATATACTTTAGCTAGGCCAGCTCACTCATACCCACGTACAGTACAGTCTCACTCACTCTCTCTCTCGAGTCTCCACATATACTTTAGCTAGGCCAGCTCACTCATACCCACGTACAGTACAGTCTCACTCACTCTCGCTCTCTCTCATCCCCACACATACTTTAGCTAGGCCGGCTCACTCATACCCACGTACAGTACAGTCTCACTCACTCTCTCTCTCGAGTCTCCACACATACTTTAGCTAGGCCGGCTCACTCATACCCACGTACAGTACAGTCTCACTCACTCTCTCTCTCGAGTCTCCACACATACTTTAGCTAGGCCAGCTCACTCATACCCACGTACAGTACAGTCTCACTCACTCTCTCTCTCGAGTCTCCACATATACTTTAGCTAGGCCAGCTCACTCATACCCACGTACAGTACAGTCTCACTCACTCTCTCTCTCGAGTCTCCACATATACTTTAGCTAGGCCAGCTCACTCATACCCACGTACAGTACAGTCTCACTCACTCTCTCTCTCTCATCCCCACATATACTTTAGCTAGGCCGGCTCACTCATACCCACGTACAGTACAGTCTCACTCACTCTCTCTCTCTCATCCCCACACATACTTTAGCTAGGCCGGCTCACTCATACCCACGTACAGTACAGTCTCACTCACTCTCTCTCTCGAGTCTCCACATATACTTTAGCTAGGCCGGCTCACTCATACCCACGTACAGTACAGTCTCACTCACTCTCGCTCTCTCGAGTCTCCACACATACTTTAGCTAGGCTGACTCACTCATACCCACGTACAGTACAGTCTCACTCACTCTCGCTCTCTCTCATCTCCACACATACTTTAGCTAGGCCGGCTCACTCATACCCACGTACAGTACAGTCTCACTCACTCTCTCTCTCGAGTCTCCACACATACTTTAGCTAGGCCGGCTCACTCATACCCACGTACAGTACAGTCTCACTCACTCTCTCTCTCATCTCCACACATACTTTAGCTAGGCCGGCTCACTCATACCCACGTACAGTACAGTCTCACTCTCTCGCGCTCTCTCGAGTCTCCACACATACTTTAGCTAGGCCGGCTCACTCATACCCACGTACAGTACAGTCTCACTCACTCTCTCTCTCGAGTCTCCACACATACTTTAGCTAGGCCAGCTCACTCATACCCACGTACAGTACAGTCTCACTCACTCTGGCTCTCTCGAGTCTCCACACATACTTTAGCTAGGCCGGCTCACTCATACCCACGTACAGTACAGTCTCACTCACTCTGGCTCTCTCGAGTCTCCACACATACTTTAGCTAGGCCGGCTCACTCATACCCACGTACAGTACAGTCTCACTCACTCTCTCTCGAGTCTCCACATATACTTTAGCTAGGCCGGCTCACTCATACCCACGTACAGTACAGTCTCACTCACTCTCTCTCTCTCATCCCCACATATACTTTAGCTAGGCCGGCTCACTCATACCCACGTACAGTACAGTCTCACTCACTCTCTCTCGAGTCTCCACACATACTTTAGCTAGGCCGGCTCACTCATACCCACGTACAGTACAGTCTCACTCTCTCTCTCTCTCGAGTCTCCACACATACTTTAGCTAGGCCGGCTCACTCATACCCACGTACAGTACAGTCTCACTCACTCTCTCTCTCGAGTCTCCACACATACTTTAGCTAGGCCGGCTCACTCATACCCACGTACAGTACAGTCTCACTCACTCTCTCTCTCATCTCCACACATACTTTAGCTAGGCCGGCTCACTCATACCCACGTACAGTACAGTCTCACTCACTCTCTCTCTCGAGTCTCCACATATACTTTAGCTAGGCCAGCTCACTCATACCCACGTACAGTACAGTCTCACTCACTCTCTCTCTCGAGTCTCCACATATACTTTAGCTAGGCCGGCTCACTCATACCCACGTACAGTACAGTCTCACTCACTCTCTCTCTCGAGTCTCCACATATACTTTAGCTAGGCCGGCTCACTCATACCCACGTACAGTACAGTCTCACTCACTCTCGCTCTCTCGAGTCTCCACATATACTTTAGCTAGGCCGGCTCACTCATACCCACACACAGTACAGTCTCACTCACTCTCGCTCTCTCGAGTCTCCACACATACTTTAGCTAGGCCGGCTCACTCATACCCACGTACAGTACAGTCTCACTCACTCACTCTCGCTCTCTCGAGTCTCCACACATACTTTAGCTAGGCCGGCTCACTCATACCCACGTACAGTACAGTCTCACTCACTCTCTCTCTCATCTCCACACATACTTTAGCTAGGCCGGCTCACTCATACCCACGTACAGTACAGTCTCACTCACTCTCTCTCTCGAGTCTCCACATATACTTTAGCTAGGCCAGCTCACTCATACCCACGTACAGTACAGTCTCACTCACTCTCTCTCTCGAGTCTCCACATATACTTTAGCTAGGCCGGCTCACTCATACCCACGTACAGTACAGTCTCACTCACTCTCTCTCTCGAGTCTCCACATATACTTTAGCTAGGCCGGCTCACTCATACCCACGTACAGTACAGTCTCACTCACTCTCGCTCTCTCGAGTCTCCACATATACTTTAGCTAGGCCGGCTCACTCATACCCACATACAGTACAGTCTCACTCACTCTCGCTCTCTCGAGTCTCCACACATACTTTAGCTAGGCCGGCTCACTCATACCCACACACAGTACAGTCTCACTCACTCACTCTCGCTCTCTCGAGTCTCCACACATACTTTAGCTAGGCCGGCTCACTCATACCCACGTACAGTACAGTCTCACTCACTCGGGATCACATAAACTTTCATCTGTCCTCTCACTCATACTGAAAATTCACACAGTAGAACAATTATATTATGTACAGAAGGTTTCATTATATGTACATTCTTTTTACCTCTTTACAGAATTTCTCTGGAGGTAGTTCTTTCATCTGTGGTGGGAGTTCATTCCACAGCCGAGCAGAACGATTAAAGAAGCCACTTTGATATGATACTGTTCTTGCAAATGGAGGGAAGAGGGACACACCTCGACCTCTTTGAGCGGAACGATAGTTCAGCTGTAAGCGGTTGAAAGGGTTTATATGAATGTTACCTGCGAGGGATTTTGTCAGGAAAGCAATATCTGTTTGTTTACAGAGGGATGTTATGGAGGGCAGTGACCTGGGTGTATTTAAATGACAGTGTTGAGTAATTAGTCGTTCTGCTCGGCGTTCAACTTCCTCTAGATTCATCATGTTCTCCACTGTAGTAGGGTGCCAGGAAGGAAGCCCGTACATCAGTATTGGCCATACGAATGACAAATAGGCTGTCTGAACTGCTTTCTTCCTGGCTCCCAGTAGAGATCTGCGGATGAATTTCAGGACTCTGTACGCTTTGCACCGTATTTCCTCTACATGCTTGTTCCATTACAAATTGCTGCAAATGTGAATGCCAAGCAATTTTATTGAGGCACAAGGCATCACGTTTTTACCACACAGTGAAATTTGGTGTTGTAACTGTGATCCTGCTCTAGTTAGCGCATGTATTTACATTTCTGTACATTTATAGTCATTCTATTTATTTTGCACCACAGAGGCACATTATCCAGATCTGACGTCGTTCTCATTGCGTATGGCTCTGTCATCAGCGTACTGTGCCATACAAGACGATACACAACTACGTTGAATCACAGCCGAGGTGACTGACCTGGCCCCACTGAACACAACGCTCTGCGTCCGACCTACCAGGAATGATCGAAACCATGCCAGCAGTTTGCCTTGAATGCCATACTTGTTAAGTTTTAACAACAGTCGTTGATAAAGTACCTTATCAAAGGCCTTACTCCAGTCGAGAGTTACGCGGTTCACTTGAGATATATGAGACTGGTCCAGGGAATGTTGCCACTCATCAATTACTGTTGTTAAAAGTGTAGTACAGGATTTCCCAGGGAGGAATCCATATTGGTTGTTATTCAACAGGTTTCTTTCATTCAGAAAATCCAGCACATGTTTAACAATTAGGCGTTCCATGCATTTACATAAACCAGATGTAATAGAGACTGGGTGATACTTGTCTACATTTTCCCTGTCACCATCTTTGAATACGGGAACGACATTTGCTTTCTTCCATTCTTCTGGCACAGTCCCTCTATTCACTAAAAATGTTAAATATTGCACAGAGAGAAGGTGCTAATGCTTCTGCACATCGATGGAGAATTCTGGTCTGCGCGTTATCTGGGCCGCTCGCAGCATAAGGTCTAGCTCTCCGAAGACTTGTTACGACCTCATTAACAGTGAAGTACAAGCTAGTTAGGGGCAGGAAGGGAGGGGTTGACCTTGGAGTGAACATGTCTTCATCCTTGTCAGCCGTGGTGAAGTTTACTGTTAAACGTGTCTGCTATTTCTTGGGGGAGAGGAAACTGAGAGCCGTTGTACTTGAAGACGGATGGAGCACTGTTGCCGCTTTTGTTTCTAATGAAAGCCCAGAGCTCTTTACTATTGGAACTAAGGCTGTCGATATATGAACTGTAGGCATCACGGATTAATGATTTGAGTTTGTTCCTAGCCAGTCAGTACTTCTCCCACCTACTGTCACTTGGGTTTTCCTTCCATTTCCTGTATAAACAATTTCTCTTTAGAATGCCCGATGTTATCTCTTTAGTAATCCATGGAGTTTTTCGCTTATTAGAGATGGAAACTTTCGGCAAAACTTGATCGACACATTCAAAAAATACTTTTTTCCAGTTTCCCCAGATCTCATTGATATTTATGTCGCTGGTGAAGGTTGTGAAGGAAACAGCAAGATTTTTTGATAGAAGAAAGGAAAGATCGTTCCAGTTAGTGCGGGAAAAATTATATATTGTTCTGGAGTGGAGTTCTGGGGAGGGTTTTCTGTAGGTCAAAGTTGTAATTATAACTTGGTGATCACCAAACCCTGGTATTACGTCCAGGGACTGGACTGATGATGGAGAGTTAGTAAGGAACAGGTCTAGTGTGGAGCGGAAATTTTGAGTAATACGAGTCGCTTCGAACACTAACTGATGGAGAAAAATGTCGTAGAAGGTGGAGAGAAAACTATTTGCAAGAGGATTGTTTGGTACTGGGGCGGCATTTCTAGACCAAGTAATTTCTAGATTGAAGTCACCGGCAATATAAATTGAGTCGTAATTATTCTGCACTTGTTGAACACTCTCCAGAGAGGAGAGCAATGCATCGTTCATTTTTTGCGGGGACTTCGGTGTACGATACACTGATCCGATTAGGAATTTATTATTACTGTTGTAACCAAGGTTGAAGTTTACAAAACACAACTTTTATTGCTTCACTTTATGATATTTACACAAATAACAGAAATTTATCTTGAAGCAAAAAGGAATATTGAATCTTGAGAAAAGTTTGTCTTTATACAATATGTACAGGTTTACAGTCTTTATATACACTTCTATCTTGAAAAGATAGTCTTTGTGAATTGACACGTTGATAGTCGAAAACTATCTGGCACACTAACATGAATGTCTTTGAGAGTCCTTGTTTGTTGAAGTGCCTGAATTCCTAAAAAGCAAGTTCAATTGATTGAAGAAATTCCACCTAGCGAAACTAAGGGAGCTTGCATAACTTAGGGAATGAAAACGGCTTGTAAAAGAATTACGGAACATAGGCAGCGGAAACAGGTAAGGGAGCGGTGACCAGAGGTGAAACCTCGTACTGCCAGAAATTCAGTCCACCTGGTCGAAGCACATTTTCAAGAGGAGTAGCCTCCGTGCTCGACGTAGGGTGTATTCTGGAGCTGGACACCGGGGCGAGTGGGCGAGTGAGCAGGCAGGGAGCTCCTATTTATAGTACACTCGATGGTCAGGCACGCGCACTGAGGGCTGCGCGTCGAAGCTAGCAGAATGATACACAGGCGCGCGTGCAGCTGGCTGGCGGGGCGAGAAAGGGAGCGCCGGACATACAACAATTACCGCACGTAATTTCCACCCACACGCCTTCAGCTGTTGTCTCCAGCTCGGGACGCCTAGTTGGATTACACTCTGGTTTTGCGGCAATAAGAACTCCGCCTCCTGTAATTAGAGTGCGGTCCTTACGGAACAAGACCAAAGAATCTGGTAGCACTTCTGAGTTATTAATTGTGTCTGAAAGCCATGTTTCACTGATACACACAATAGAGGGATCTAGGCTTGAGAGCGAAGCGAGAATATATTCTTTTCTACCTGGACGTAAAATGCTGCGTGCGTTAAACGCAAAGAGAGTTAGATTATTATTTACATATTTACAGTTGTAGCTATTTACAGAGTCACTGGTAACGTCACTGGTATTGGAAAAGAAAGAGTTCGTTAGTCCACGCAAGTCCACGTTCTTCCCCCCTTGTTTAATTTCCTGTATTCTGATGTAGAAATTTGTGCACATGTCCTGTGACTACTTGACGGACAACTGTTACAGTTCACAAATAGTTGGTTACGACGCCCACTGTTTTCGCATACTGTACAATGCTGGGGTCCGGGGTTCAATTCAATGTCTCCAATTAACGCGAGAGTTAGGTACCACAGTGGCCGCCCAGCGATCGGAAGTCTGACAACTCTGCCTTCCCCATCACGACGCGGCCGCCCTACTGCCACACCAAGTGAGACACTTCAGTTCCAGTGGATTATCCAGGTGACGAACGTCTTCCGTGATTCCTGGCGGCTTCCAGGGTCGATGGTGATTCTTGGACTAATGTCCTTTCATGAAAGTAACTGATTTTAAGAAACTGTAGGTGCTGAGGTCGACGAGTTGCACAAGCTTCTCGATGGATCCGGCCTATTTAAGAGAACGTCGGCTGAACAGCCCGGACGCCTACTTAAGGAGAAAAGTAGAGATCAAAATCGAGAAGCACCAATCCCTGAAGTCCTGCAAGGGAGTTATATTCCACAGGGATTTGGTTTAAGTTTTCCGATGATACCATGATCAGATACCTAGCACGTCGGGGTGAAATCGCAGTGTATCCCCCTGTGGGTGGGGGCGGTAGAATGACACCCAAGGTATCCCCTGCCTGTCGTAAGAGGCGACTAATAGGAGACTTGGGAGCGTGGGTTGGTCCTGGTATTGCTGGCATGGTGCCAGGCTCCTCATTATCATCTATCCTATCCGACCTCCTTTGGTCAACTCTTGTTGGTTTTCGTAGAGCACTCGAGGCCTTCATTTTCACGTTCTTCGTAGCACTTGTCTTCCTTTGGCCGATACCTTCATTTTTCGAGTGTCGGATCTCCTCCATATTTTGTGCCTCATTAGTATTAAAAAGAGGATAGCCAGCCTGGTAGCCATGATCGTTAAGGCGCTGAAGTCTAAACGGTCTGACACCGAGGTTAGCCGGTTCGAGTTCCGTTGGTCGAAGAAAGTTTCACCATCAGAATGTTGGTAGGGGAGGTGGTGGTATACAATTTCTAATCACTAGAGTGCGTGCCAAAAGCCTGGATTAAATCCCAAACCTCTCCGTAGTGCTCATATAGAGTGAGGGCATATGACGCTTTGATAGTGATTCGTCTGTCGGATGGAGACGTTAAGCCTTGAGCAGACCCATTGGTGCTATTCGACAGGAGTAGGCTATGTGCCGGCACAGGGTTTCACCGCCTCCCTTCCTACTATCATATATCACGTCATTCATTTCATCTCATGAACTCCTCTGATGAGGTTGACGTCAGGAAGGGCATCCGGTCATCAAAACCCGCCACGACAGATTCATCTCACCTCATGCCCGACCCCATTTTCCTACGGGACAAACAACAAACAGTATTAAAAAGATTAATGGCGCAGTGAACAAATACTCAGCAAGTATGGTACGCAGAGAGAGGTTGATGGTGAAGGATAAAATGCTCAGAATACAGAGAAGTAGAATATTAACAGAACAGATAGATATATTTAGTGGACAACAAGAAATTTAAGTTCTGTTAAAAATAGGACACCAACTTAATGAACCCAGCAATTAAAATAGTAGTAACAGCTCCGAAAGCAATAGTTACGAAGTACTAATGTGCCACGTTTACAAATATCACATAGATAGTCGGAGTACATCCGATAGGTAAATATAAATTTAATCGTAACACAGATATACTTAATCGTAAAACTACACAAAACGGTGAAGGAATTCGAAAAAAGGTAAAAAGAAAGAAGCGGAATGATACGTTGAAAATTCAAGGAAAAGGGGGGCGAGGAGAGGGGAGATATAGAGATTCTTCGTCGGGTACCTTAATCACTTTAGAAACACGAGTGTTGAACAACCATTAGGTATCACAAGCACGTGAATAGGTGAATATACTTAATGTTCCCCTGTGCAGAGTATAGTTCCAGTAGTAGACTTAAGTTGAGAAAGAGAACTCTTGCATCTCGGTAGTTAACACTGACACTAGCTGGCTGAATGAAAAAGTGCATAAGAAGTGAGGTACGGTCAGACGGGCCAAGGAAAAGTCTGAAGTCAAAATAGCACTTGCTCCCAAAGTTGCACGATGTAGGAAGGCCAAGGTTGTAAGACGTCACCGAGTCCTCGGTGCTCCACTACTCGTGGTGGAGCCCGGGTTATATGGCACAATAGAAATAACTAGAAGCATAGTTAAGTGCTTTCCAGTGCTTGTTTTCCAGAACAATGTCGTCACAGTGAAGTGTCCATACGTGGAATTTGCAGCAGGCAAGCAAGGCAGTACGTAGCGAAGGCAGCGGTACAGCAGCAGCAGAAGGTAGGAATATGGAATTACTCTGAAACTTGCTTACAGACTATTGGTCCATATATTCCAGCACCAATAAGGTGCTCTAACTGTCACACCTCATTGCGATGTACAGGTGTGTGGGAAGTGCGAGCATGATGGGGTTGACTGCACACTACCACCTGTGTGCGTCAAACGCTCGGATGTGCATGCTCCATTCTTAAATGTGTGTCCCATATTCAAGCGGGAGAAGATCCAGGAAATAAAACGCGCTTGATAAGCTATGTTATCCAGACTCCCGGAGGAAGTTCAAGTCTATGGCTGCTCCAGAGATTTCCATCTCCTTCGCTGAAAAGGTCGCAAACGTGCGGATCACTCCACGGAGTTTTGTACAGAACACCAGTATTCAAAATGCATAGAAAAGTCAAAGCCAGCAACAAAATGCAATAGTTAAAGAAACTAGAGTTTCGGTACATGGTCCCCTGAGGATGCGAGCGGTCGTAAGAGGTGACCAAAATGGGCCTCAGGGGCTCTGAACTTGGAAGCATGGGTTAGCGTCTACGGGGCCCACAGTTGAGTCCTGACATTAGGCTCCTCACTTTCATCTATCCTATCCGACCTCCCTTGGCCAACTCTTGTTCTTTTCCGACCCCGACGGTAATACGACACTCGAGGACTATGGAGTCTTCCATTTTCACGCCCTTCGTGGCCTTGTCTTGCTATGGCCAATACCTTCATGTTTTGAAGTGTCGGATTAGTGTTAATAGAAGACTTCCTCTTAAAACAATAATCACCACCACTACCTGGCACTTGACATTTACAAGGAAATATTTTTAACAATATAATCTATAAAATAATAATGGCTATATATGTGTTTGTTTAACCGGAATTTGAAGCCGGTTAGAGACAAAACTAAAATAATGTTTTATTTGTCATTATAAATTTCTTCCTCAGAGTATTTTGTATGAAGTTAATATTTTAACCAGGCCGTCTCCACCACTGAACATATTAGAGCCATGGTAATGGGGCCATTTAGTTACCTTGAATCGGCCCTGCTCTCAACACACAAGCAAGTGTTTGTTGGAGCTGTTGGATCCAAGTGCTTGACATGTACCGTGACTGAGCAGGGCAAGGCTGAGTGAACTCCCCAACAAAGGCCGACACTCATGTGCATAGTAATACTCGACAGGACAATGGTAGCCCCTTGCGGCTAGGCATCCCTTCAACCTCGTGTGTACACCGCTTTGTTTCCATCTCCTTCCGGAAGAGCGAACAGCACCTTTCATAAGCCACGATGTCAGTAAAGGGCGACATGTATCAACTGACTGGGGATGGCGTTTTTGTTATGAATTGATTTCCTCCCTGTATCGTGATTGTAAAGAATTTGTATGAACTTCATGAAGATTTAACATTACCAAACATTTCCAGCTGGCACCGCTGTTTGCCGAGTCTAAGAATATCATTCCGCTCACACCTGTATATTATTATTAAAAATAATTTTGCTAAGTATACTGTGTTTGGGAAATCTAGAATAAATTGGAGAATTCAAAATTCATAATAGGCCTAATGTAAATAAATAGATTAATACATACTGTATATATTAATTGTAGTGAATTGCAGTTGGTGAAATGAAGGTTGTAATACAGGTGATAATTTAATAAAGTATCGCATGATTGTCCCTCCTGTGGGTGGGGGCGATAGAATAACACCCAAGGTATTCCCTGCCTGTCCTAAGACGACTAAATGGGACCCCAGGGGATCTCAACTAAGCAGCGTGACTTAAGGACTTCCAATGTGAGCGGTAGAAGGATTTTATATCTCCATTTTCCCTACCACTGTTCATCCTGGCATTGCTTCAACTTACTTCTGCCGGGCTCCTCACTTTCATCTCTCCTATCCGACCTCCCTTGGTCAACTTTTGTTCTTTTCCGACCTTAACGCTATTAGGTTTCCTAAGTCTAGGTTGTCTTTCATTTTCATGCCCTTCGTGGCCCTTGTGTTTCTTCGGCCGATACATTCATTTTTTGAAGTGTAAAACCACTTCCATTTTTTCTCTCTGATTTGTGTTATATAGAGGACGCTTGTACTTCCTTTTAAAACAATAATCATCACCACCAACAACAGGGAGCTTTTAATACATACATGAATTCCGTATTGTTATTTGATTTAATTGAGATGTTGCAACAAGAATGAAGGTCTGAGAAATATACGTGCAAATGGCAGGACATTGAAAAGATAGTAAAATTAGCTGCGGAAGTTCTGAATCACTTTTAAGGACTTCCCATGTGAGCGGTAGAAAGATTTTATATCTCCATTTTCCCTACCCCTGTTCATCCGATATTAAGACTTTTAAACCAAATAGGATTGTAAGTGCTTGTAGAGTTCAATTATTGAACCATTCTGTTGATGGTCAAAGGACGTCATGGGACCGTGCAGTAGTGTCTCACATTGCGCGCTTCTCAAGTGGACTTGGCGTCAGAAGCGAGCTCAAGTTTCCAGGATGCTTATTAAACTTATTATCCCAAGAGAACCTCTTGACTTTCAGGGTGGGGACGCGAACTACACCGTGTGAACCGTGGGGAAGTTTATATTGGAGGGAAATTAATTTATTCAATATCTCCGCTCACAAGAGGAATATAGAGTATTGGATGTAATAATGGCAATGAGCATACATTTCTGCAAATTTTGATATGCCACATGACACTAATTGTAATCACAATAAAGGAATGAGTAATTGCGCGGGATTCCATGGGAGAATTTTCCTCTCCGCGGGCACGCATGTAGCTCTGCAGCGTGGGTGCGCGATCGCTAATATATACGGCCGCCGAGGGCGTGAGCCTCATTTACTGGGTGTATCACTGTCAAGAAGGTGTCTGTCACGGAGCGACGCAGCGAAGGGAAGATGACATTTGTCTACGAGCATCGCACTCAGAGTAACAACCAGTCTTTGTTTGCATCAAAAGAACACAAACTAATTTCATTTCTAATAGTTTATTTTCGTACTAAAGTGGATTTCATACTTTGTACCCTATTTTAATAACATATTTACTGAAATTAAAAACGAATACATGTTTAGGAAACCTGAACCAGGAATAATAATGTCCGTACTAACAAACAACCTCCTCTGCGAGCCATGTGACCTTGCCGCGGTGGGGAGGCTTGCGTGTCCCAATGATGCAGATAGCCGAGCCGCAGGTGCAACCATATCGGATGGGTATCTGTTGAGAGACCAGACTAAGGAATGGTTCATCGAAAGCGGGGTAGCAGCCTTTCGGTAGTTGCAAGGGCGGCAGTCTAGATGATTTGACTGATACGGCCTTGTAATAATACTAAACAAGGCTTAGCTGTGTTGATACTGCTACGCGGCTGAAAGCAACGGGAAGCTACAGCCGTAACTAACACCCGAGGACATGCAGCTCTCTCTGCATGAATTATGTCATGATGATGGCTTCCTCCCGGGTAAAATATTCCGGAAACTAGTCCCCCATTCGGATCTCCGGCTGGGGACTACACGAGAGGGGGCAATCATCAGGAAGATGCATACTGACATTCTGCGAGTCGGAGCGTGGAATGTGAGAAGTTTGAATCGTTGTGGTAGGTTAGAGAATCTGAAAAGGGAGATGGATAAACTAAAGTTAGATGTAGTTGGTATAAGTGAAGTACGTTGGCAGGAAGACCAGGATTTTTGGTCAGGCGACTACCGAATTATCAACACAAAATCAAACAGAGGAAATGCAGGAGATGGTTTAATAATGAATAAGAAAATAGGGTAGCGGGTAAGCTACCACGACCAGCACAGTGAAAGAATTATTGTCGTCAAGATAGACACCAAACCAATGCCCACCACAACAGTGCGGGTCTATATGCCTACTAGCTCAGCGGATGACGAGGAAATCGAAAGAATATATGAAGAGATAGAAGATTTAATACAATATGTAAAAGGTGACGAGAATCTAATTGTGATGGGAGGCCGGAATGCAGTGGTAGGCCAAGGAAGAGAAGGTAATACAGTAGGGGAATTTAGATTGGGACAAAGGAACGAAAGAGGAAGTCGGCTGGTTGAACCCTGCACTTATCATAATTTAGTCCTTGCCAATACTTGGTTCAAACACCACAAACGACGGCTTTATACGTGGACGAGACCTGGAGATACTGGAAGGTATCAAATAGACTTCATTATGATTAGGCAGAGATTCAGAAACCAGGTGTTGGATTGCAGAACCTTCCCAGGAGCAGACGTGGACTCTGACCACAACTTGTTGGTCATGATATGCCATCCGAAGCTGAAGAAATTGAAGAAAGGAAACAATGCAAAAATGTGGGATCTAGACAAGTTGAAAGAAAAGAGTGTGAGGGATTGTTTCAAGGAACATGTTGCAGAAGGACTAAATGAAAAGGCTGAAGGAAACACTATAGAGGAAGAGTGGATAGTGATGAAAAATGAAGTCCGCAGGGCAGCTGAAGAAATGGTAGGAAGGAAGAAAGGATCAACTAAGAATCAGTGGATAACTCAGCAGATACTAGACCTGATTGATGAACGTCGAAAATACAAGAATGCTAGAAATGATGAGGGCAGAAAAGAATACATGTGATTAAAGAATGAAGTGGATAGAAAGTGCAAGGTAGCTAAGGATTACTGGCTGAAGGAAAAGTGCAAGTATGTTGAAGGTTGTATGGTCCTAGGAAAGGTAGACGATGCATACAGGAAAATCAAAGAAACCTTTGGAGAAAGGAAATCTAGGTGTATCAATATTTAGACCTCAGGTGGAAAGCCACTTCTAGGGAAAGAAGACAAAGCAGAAAGATGGCAGAAACATATCCAGCAGTTGTATCAAAGTGAAGATGTAGAGAATTTGGTTCTGGAACAAGAAGAGGCTGTTGATGCTGATGAAATGGGAGACCCAATTTTGAGGTCAGAGTTTGACAGAGCTGTGAGCGATCTAAATAGAAACAAGGCACCTGGAACTGATGACATTCCCTCTGAATTACTGACTGTCTTAGGAGAAACTAGCATGGCAAAGTTATTCCATTTAGTGTGTAAGATGTATGAGACAGGAGAAGTCCCATCCGATTTTCGGCAAAATGTTGTTATACCTATTCCCAAGAAAGCCGGTGCTTACAGGTGTGAAAACTATCGCACCATTAGTTTAGTATCTCATGCCTGCAAAATTTTAACACGTATTGTTTACAGCAGAATGGAAAAACAAGTTGAAGCCGAGTTAGGAGAAGATCAATTTGGCTTCAGAAGAAATGTAGGAACACGTGAAGCATTCCTGACTTTACGTCTGATCTTAGAGGATCGAATCAAGAAGGACAAGCCCACGTACATGGCATTCGTAGATCTAGAAAAGACATTCGATAATGTTGATTGGACCAAGCTATTTAAGATTCTGAAGGTGATTGGGATCAGATACCGAGAAGGAAGAATTATCTACAATCTGTATAAAAATCAGTCTGCAGTGATAAGAATCGAGGGCTTTGAAAAAGAAGCAGCAATCCAGAAAGGAGTGAGGCAAGGCTGCAGTTTGTACCCCCTCCTTTTCAATGTTTACATAGAACAGGCAGTAAAGGATATCAAAGAGGAATTTGGAAAGGGAATCACAGTCCAAGGAGAGGAAAGCAAAACCTTGAGATTTGCCGATGATAATGTTATTTTATCTGAGACTGCAGAAGATCTCGAGAAGCTGCTGAATGGTATGGACGAAGTCTTGGGTAAGGAGTACAAGATGAAAATAAATAAGTCCAAAACAAAAGTAATGGGGTGTAGTCGAACGAAGGCAGGTGATGCAGGAAATATTAAGTTAGGAAATGGAGTCTTAAAGGAAGTAGATGAATATTGTTACTTGGGTAGTAAAATAACTAACGATGGCAGAAGTAAGGAGGACATAAAATGCAGACTAGCACAAGCAAGGAAGAGCTTTCTTAAGAAAAGAAATTTGCTTACTTGAAACATTGATATAGGAATTAGAAAGATGTTTTTGAAGACTTTCGTGTGGAGCGTGGCATTGTATGGAAGTGAAACATGTACCATAACTAGCTCAGAAAGAAAGAGAATAGAAGCTTTTGATCTGTGGTGTTACAGAAGAATGCTGAAGGTGAGATGGATAGATCGAATCACAAATGAAGAGATACTGAATCGAATTGGTGAGAGGAGATCGATTTGGCTAAATTTGACGAGAAGAAGGGATAGAATGATAGGACACATCTTAAGACACCCAGGACTTGTTCAGTTGGTTTTTGATGGAAGTGTAGGTGGTAGGAACGGTAGGGGTAGACCAAGGTATGAATAAGACAAGCAGATTAGAGCAGATGTAGGATGCGGTAGAGTAGTATAATTGGATGGTTCGGCGGCCTCCTCCTCCTCCGGCTCTCGGGAGAGGCCTCCTCCTCCCGCGGGAAATTTGAATTTTGGCGGGAGATTTGAATTTGTAAACAAAGCCACGTGCGTTTTGACAGCTGTCATCGACAACAACGCATCGCTAACCTCAGTACTGCCATCTTGACGGGCCTAAACCTCACTAGTGCCAACTTAACCTAACTAGCATGAGGTAAACAAACCCACGTGTTTTTTGACAGCCACGTGCTTTTTGACAGACAACAACGCATCGCTAACCTCAGTACTGCCATCTTGACGGGCCTAAACCTCAGTGGTACCAACTTAACCTCACTAGCGCGAGGTAAACAAAGCCACGTGCTTTTTGACAGCCACGTGCTTTTGACAGATTTGTAAACAAAGCCACGTGCTTTTTGACAGACAACAACGCATCGCAAACCTCAGTACTGCCATCTTGACGGGAATAAACCTCGGTGGTACCAACTTAACCTAACTAGCTCGAGATAAACAAAGCCACGTGCTTTTTGACAGCCACATGCTTTTTGACAGCTGCCATCCGCCATCTTTGAGCACCGTGCTGCCCTCTTTCGTCACCTGTCATCGGCAGTGCTGCCATCTTGGCGGGCCTAAACCTTAGTGCTACCAACTTAACCTCACTAGCTCGAGGTAAACAAATCCACGTGCTTTTTGACAGCCACGTGCAGCTGTCATCCGCCATCTTTGAGCACAGTGCTGCCCTCTTTAGCTACTTACCTTTGAAATGTGGTGGCGGATAATTTGAAAAATGCTTTTTTTGACAGCAGCCATCTTGCATCGCAAACCTCAGTGCTGCCCTCTATGTAGACAAATCCACGTGCTTTTTGACAGCCACGTGCTTTTTGACAGCTGTCATCCGCCATCTTTGAGCACTGTGCTGCCCTCTTTAGATGTTAAATTCTTCACCTATCATCGGGAGTGCTGCCATCTTGGCAGGCCTAAACCTTAGTGCTGCCAACTTAACCTTACTAGCGTGAGATAAACAAAGCCACGTGCAGCTGTCATCCGCCATCTTTGAGCACAGTGCTGCCCTCTTTAGCTACTTACCTTTGAAATGTGGTGGCGGATAATTTGAAAAATGCTTTTCGACAAGCAGCCATCTTTAATCCAGAGAGAACAGTGCTACCCTCTATGTGGTGGCGGCAAATTGAAAAATTCCACGTGCTCTTGTTTGAAAACAAACTCACGTGCTTTTTTGACAGCTGTCATCTGCCATCTTTAATCAACAGAGCACAGTGCTACCCTCTTTAGCGATTCCACATGACAGCAGCCATCTTTAATCAAGAGAGCACTGTGCTGCCATCTTTAGCTAGATACCTTTGAAATGTGGTGGCGGCAAATTGAAAAATTCCACGTGCTCTTGTTTGAAAACAAACTCACGTGCTTTTTTGACAGCTGTCGTGCAGTTGTCATCCGCCATCTTTGAGTATAGTGCTGCCCTCTTTAGCTACTTACCTTTGAAATGTGGTACGTCATCCGCCATCTTGCATCTCAAACCTCAGTGCCGCCCTCTATGTGGTGGCAGACAATTCCACGTGATAGCAGCCATCTTTGAGCACCGTGCTGCCCTCTATGTGGTGGCGGCAAATTCCACGTGCTCTTGTTTGGAAACAAACTCACGTGCTTTTTTTGACAGCTGTCATCTACCATCTTTAATCAACAGAGCACAGTGCTGCACTCTATGTGGTGGCGGCAATTTGAAAAATTCTATGTGCTCTTGTTGGGAAACAAAGCCACGTGCTTTTTTGACAGCTGTCATCCGCCATCTTTAATCAATAGAGCACTGTGCTGCTATCATGCGGGTAATTTCGTTAGCTGTCATCCGCCATCTTTAATCCAGAGAGAACAGTGCTGCACTCTATGTGGTGACGGCAAATTCCACGTGCTTTACAAACCTATATGCTTTTCTGACAGCTGTCATCCGCCATCTTTAATCCAGAGACAAGAGTGCTGCCCTCTATGTGGTGACGGTAAATTCCACGTGCTCTTGTTTGGAAACAAAGCCATGTGCTTTTTTGACAGCTGTCATCCACCATCTTTAATCACCGTGCTGCCCCGGTGACGGCAAATTCCACGTGCTTTACAAACCCATGTGCTTTTTTGACAGCTGTCATCCACCATCTTTAATCACCGTGCTGCCCTCTATGTGGTGACGGCAAATTCCACGTGCTCTTGTTTGGAAACAAAGCCATGTGCTTTTTTTTGACAGCTGTCATCCGCCATCTTTAATCACCGTGCTGCCCTCTATGTGGTGACGGCAAATTCCATGTGCTCTTGTTTGGAAACAAAGCCATGTGCTTTTTTAGACAGCTGTCATCCGCCATCTTTAATCACCGTGCTGCCCTCTATGTGGTGACGGCAAATTCCATGTGCTCTTGTTTGGAAACAAAGCCATGTGCTTTTTTTGACAGCTGTCATCCGCCATCTTTAATCACCGTGCTGCCCTCTATGTGGTGACGGTAAATTCCACGTGCTTTACAAAGCCATGTGCTTTTTTTGACAGCTGTCATCCACCATCTTTAATCACCGTGCTGCCCTCTATGTGGTGACGGCAAATTCCACGTGCTCTTGTTTGGAAACAAAGCCATGTGCTTTTTTTTGACAGCTGTCATCCGCCATCTTTAATCACCGTGCTGCCCTCTATGTGGTGACGGCAAATTCCATGTGCTCTTGTTTGGAAACAAAGCCATGTGCTTTTTTTGACAGCTGTCATCCGCCATCTTTAATCACCGTGCTGCCCTCTATGTGGTGACGGCAAATTCCATGTGCTCTTGTTTGGAAACAAAGCCATGTGCTTTTTTTTGACAGCTGTCATCCACCATCTTTAATCACCGTGCTGCCCCGGTGACGGCAAATTCCACGTGCTTTACAAACCCATGTGCTTTTTTGACAGCTGTCATCCGCCATCTTTAATCACCGTGCTGCCCTCTATGTGGTGACGGCAAATTCCACGTGCTCTTGTTTGGAAACAAAGCCATGTGCTTTTTTTGACAGCTGTCATCCGCCATCTTTAATCACCGTGCTGCCCTCTATGTGGTGACGGCAAATTCCATGTGCTCTTGTTTGGAAACAAAGCCATGTGCTTTTTTTGACAGCTGTCATCCGCCATCTTTAATCACCGTGCTGCCCTCTATGTGGTGACGGCAAATTCCATGTGCTCTTGTTTGGAAACAAAGCCATGTGCTTTTTTTTGACAGCTGTCATCCGCCATCTTTAATCACCGTGCTGCCCTCTATGTGGTGACGGTAAATTCCACGTGCTTTACAAAGCCATGTGCTTTTTTGACAGCTGTCATCCGCCATCTTTAATCCAGAGAGAACAGTGCTGCCCTCTATGTGGTGACGGCAAATTCCACGTGCTCTTGTTTGGAAACAAAGCCATGTGCTTTTTGACAGCTGTTATCCGCTCGCATACCCGCAGTGATACATGTTTAGACTTGAACACATACATACTACTGTTCAAAACTTATTACAACTTGAACTGCATACTAGTGTTCGATGTTGCAGAACACAGCATTGCGAGACTAGAATCAAGCACTGTTTAGAAAAACAAAAAATTCTCTTCTCAACATACTTACTGAGCTGCTCTTCCTGCTCAGTGAAGGTACATCTCTATCGAACGTGCATTGCAAAAGCAAGATTGTAAAACATAACAAGACTAGAATCGAACACTGCACTTGATGTTAACTTCAACATGTGATTAGAACATTAAATCAGGTTCAAACATAGCAGGACTAGAATCGAACTCTTCCTACTCTTTCAAGGTACACCTCTATCGAACATGCATTGCAAAAAACAAGATTGTAAAACATAACAAGACTAGAATCAAACACTGCACTCGATGTTGTTAACTTCAACATGTGATTAGAATATGAAATGAGATTAAAAACATAGCGAGACTAGAATCGAACATTGCACTCGATGTTGTTAACCTTAACATGTAATCAGAACATTAATTGATGTGCTCAAAACACTAGATAAGTAGTCAAGACTAGAATCGAACACTGCACTCGATGTCGTTAACCTTAACATGTGATCAGAACATTAATTGATGTGTATAACTTCCTTTACCTTTACTGACTCTGTCAAGGTACATCTTTATCGAACATGCATCGCAAAGCGAGAGTGTGCAAGTTTAGACTTGAATGCATACCACTGTTCAAAAAACATATATACACATACTATAGTGCGATGTTGTAGTACACTATATTACAAGACTAGAATCAAGCACAGTTTAGGAAAAAATCTCTTCTCAACATACTTACTGTGCTAGACGATAACATACTTACGAATTTAATCAACATCTTCTTTCTTGCTCTTATTCTTCTTCGAGAGGAAGGAGTAGGAGGAGAAGGTAATACCTAATCTAAAATAAAAGAATATGCCAATTCTACAGTATTTATTCACATCTTGTATGTACTAGTTTTATCATGAATGATTTTACTTGTAGTGATGTTTGCATACTTTTGCTTTCTCGATGTAATTCTTGTATGTACATGCTTTTACGCATCAGTAAAACTAATAACACAAGATTTGTTCTCTATGCCGTGATATATAATGAAAATAGAACGTTGATTTAGTTCTTCTATTTCTAAATCAGTTAGCACGCTAAATCTATTAGGTAAAAAAACTTGAAAGTCTTCGCAGACACATAAAATCCTTTCTCCAAATTTCGTTTTTAATCTTCGTAGTGAAATTACTTTAAATTGCTCATTTAGCGGTAGACTTGTTAACGGCTTGGTAGTTGGAGTTGAAATATGACCTAGCTGGTTAATCTTCTCCATGGTTTTCCTAAAAAGAATAAATATATAAATGTAGCGTTAGCACTTGCATCACACATAGTAATAATAGGATATAAAAGGGTAAGTGTGCTAGCCTAGAGTTACGATGTTCGGAAGAAAGCAAGTTTCAACCTATAGAGGTCAGACATGGCTGTGAGTTTGAAATTATAAGATTAACCTCTTCTACAGCATGAAAGATTGAAAAGAATAACTATTTATCTATAGACTAAAGTTGCTATGTTCGGAAGAAAGCAAGTTTCAACCTATAGAGGTCAGACATTGCTGTGAGTCTAAAACTATAAGATTAACCTCTTCTACAGCATGAAAGATTGAAGAGAACAACTATTTATCATTAGACTAATGTTACGACGTTCGGAAGAAACCAAGTTTCAACCTACAGAGATTAGACATTGCTGTAAGTTTGAAATTATAAGATTAACCTCTTCTATGGCATGCAGATTAAAGAAAATAACTATTTATCAATAGACTAAAGTTACAATGTTCGGAAGAAACCAAGTTTCAACCTATAGAGGTTAGACATTGCTGTAAGTTTGAAATTATAAGATTAACCTCTTCTATGGCATGAGGATTGAAGAGAATAACTATTTACCAATAGGCTAAAGTTACGATGTTCAGAAGAAACCAAGTTTGAACCTGTACAGGTCAGACATTGCTGTGAGTTTGAAATTATAAGATTATCCTCTTCTATGGCATGCAGATTAAAGAAAATAACTATTTATCAATAGACTAAAGTTACGGTGTTCGGAAGAAACCAAGTTCCAACCTATAGAGGTTAGACATTGCTGTAAGTTTGAAATTATAAGATTAACCTCTTCTATAGCGTGAGGATTGAAGAGAATAACTATTTACCTATAGACTAAAGTTACGATGTTCAGAAGAAACCAAGTTTGAACCTGTACAGGTCGGACATTGCTGTGAGTTTGAAATTATAAGATTATCCTCTTCTATAGCACGCAGATTAAAGAAAATAACTATTTATCAATAGACTAAAGTTACGATGTTCGGAAGAAACCAAGTTTTAAAGTTACGATGTTTTAGAAGAAACCAAGTTTCAGCCTGTTGAGGACAGACATAGCTATGTGCGCGTGTTTGAAATTATACCACGTCTATAGTATGTAGATTAAAGAGAACAACTATTTATGATTAGCTTAAAGTTACGATGTTCGGAAGAAACCAACTTTCAACCTGTTGAGGGCAGACATAGCTATGTGTGCGTGTTTGAAATTATACCACGTCTATAGTATGTAGATTAAAGAGAACAACTATTTATCAATAGACTAAAGTTACGATGTTCGGAAGAAACCAAGTTTAAGCCTGTTGAGGACGGATATAGCTATGTATGCGTGTTTGAAATTATACCACGTCTATAGTATGTAGATTAAAGAGAACAACTATTTATGATTAGCTTAAAGTTACAGAAGAAACCAAGTTTCAGCCCGTTGAGGGCAGACATAGCTATGTGTACGTGTTTGAAATTATACCACGTCTATAGTATGTTGATTAAAGAGAACAACTATTTATGATTAGCTTAAAGTTACGATGTTCGGAAGAAACCAAGTTTCAGCCTGCTGAGGTCAGACATAGCTATGTGTACGTGTTTGAAATTATGCTACGTCTATAGTATGTAGATTAAAGAGAACAACTATTTATCAATAGACTAAAGTTACGATGTTCGGAAGAAACCAAGTTTAAGCCTGTTGAGGACGGACATAGCTATGTGTGCGTGTTTGAAATTATACCACGTCTATAGTATGTTGATTAAAGAGAACAACTATTTATGATTAGCTTAAAGTTACAGAAGAAACCAAGTTTCAGCCCGTTGAGGGCAGACATAGCTATGTGTACGTGTTTGAAATTATACCACGTCTGTAGTATGTTGATTAAAGAGAACAACTATTTATGATTAGCTTAAAGTTACGATGTTCGGAAGAAACCAAGTTTCAGCCCGTTGAGGGCAGACATAGCTATGTGTGCGTGTTTGAAATCATACCACGTCTATAGTATGTTGATTAAAGAGAACAACTATTTATGATTAGCTTAAAGTTACGATGTTCGGAAGAAACCAACTTTCAACCTGTTGAGGGCAGACATAGCTATGTACGCACCACGTCTATAGTATGTTGATTAAAGAGAACAACTATTTATGATTAGCTTAAAGTTACGATGTTCGGAAGAAACCAAGTTTAAGCCTGTTGAGGACGGACATAGCTATGTGTGCGTGTTTGAAATTATACCACGTCTATAGTATGTAGATTAAAGAGAACAACTATTTATCAATAGAATAAAGTTACGATGTTCGGAAGAAACCAAGTTTAAGCCTGTTGAGGACGGACATAGCTATGTGCGCGTGTTTGAAATTATACCACGCCTATAGTATGTAGGTTGAAGAGAACAATTATTTATGAATAGCTTAAAGTTACGGAAGAAACCAAGTTTCAGCCTGTTGAGGGCAGACATAGCTATGTACGCACCCCGCGTGAGGATTAAAGAGAACAACTATTTATCAATAGACTAAAGTTACGATGTTTTAGAAGAAACCAAGTTTCAACGAATAGAGGTCAGACATACCTTAAAATCTTCGCGCTGCAAACTGTTACTCGGATGTATAAAATGCGTGCGTTCAAGCCTGAAACTCGAATGATAATATTCTGGTCGTACCTAAAAAAAAGAAGAAAACATATATGAATGTAGTGTAGGGTACATCATCTAACCTAATTATCTTTACAACTCAAAGTTCGAAAACATACCTTAAAAATGCACGTGCTGCAGACTGTTACTCGGATGAATAAAATTGCATACTTTCGAACGGTACCTAAAAAAAGAACAAACATATATGAATGTAGATGTCTAGCGTAGAAGGTGCTTTGCAAATTAAAAAAAAGGTAATTAACAGTTCTACCTTACCTTAAGATAAAGGCTGAAGAATAATATTCACTGCAGACGGGAGATGTGTGTGTGTGCGTAATAAACGCATACAGAGAACTGTGAGCACTTCGCGCAGACTGCTGCGGCTAAATATTCTGCTTGTTACTAAGCGGATATGATAATCGCTGAGCTGACAACTGCGGTACAGTCGGAACGAATGCAAACAAGAGCTCCTACCTGCAGGCTGACGTATTCAAACCTCCTGTTGATGCCGAGGTGTCAGAATTTAAGAGTTCGATCCTTGGAAAGTTAGCGTGTGATCCTCGACTTCTCGAGGGTACATCCGCGGTATTCCTTACCTGTAGGTATTGAGCTAAAGCTAGATCATGTAATGACGATCGCGCAGGCCCCCTCGCCTAGCATTTACGGCTTCTAGTTCGAACCCGCTATCCCCCGAAGTAGTGAGAATGATTGGAGAGTGTTGAGGGTGATTCATTCGTCGGATGGAGGCGTTAAGCTATGCGCAGGCTTCTTCTAGTCGGGGTATGCGATTCAAATCCTAGCAACTTATACCGTCGGGAAGGGTATCCGGCTAGATCATGCAATGACGATCGCGCAGGTCCCTCGCCTAGCATTTACGGCTTCCAGTTCGAACCCGCTATCTTCCGAAGTAGCGAGAATGATTGAAGAGTGTTTGAGGGTGATTCATTTGTTGGATGGAGGCGTTAAGCTGGCTTCTTCGGTTGGAGTAGGCTATGTCGGGATATCGATTTAAAATCCTAGTCAGGAAGGGCAGCCGGCCGTATAAAACTATGGTGTGAGGCGGGGTGTGCAAAAAAGCTAGCAATAAGTAAGGGCTGTTGATGGGGACGTTAAACCTTGTGCAGACTCCTTCGAAAATGATTTTTTGAGTACAAGAGTGTTGATGCTGATTCATTTGTCGGATGGAGGCAATAAGCCTTGTGCAGGCTTCTTCTAGTCGGGAGTAGGCTATGTGTCGGTACCGGGATATCTAGTTATAAAACCCGCTACAACAAATTTATCACGTATACTGCGATTTAAAATCCTAGTCAGGAAGGGCAGCCGGTCGTAAAACTATAGTGTGAGGCGGGGTGTGCAAGAAAGCTAGCATTAAGTAAGGGCTGTTGATAGGAGGCGTTAAACCATGTGCAGACTCCTTCACCAGGAGAAGCCCACATGCCGGTACCGTGCTGGTTCTTTCGATAGGAGTAGGCACTGTGTGTGTTTTAACCTCTCCGTACAATCATGATAGTTCACGTTAGGAACTTGCATAGGCTAAATGCTACACATTCCGTGGCAGAGCCGGGAATCGAACTCGGACCTCCGAGGGTAGCAGCTAACTACTGCACTACAGAGGAGTACTATTTCAGAATATTTTACAACCTTAATTAGTACTGTGTTTTAAGAGCTTATATGCTACTCGGCTAAGAAGACGTTCGCGAGTTACAAATCGCTGATCAGCACACCGTGTCTTCGTTCAAGGTTGAGCCGGAAGATACGTGTACAATTTCAGCTAACACATGCATTCCACACAACTCGCTCAGAATGACTGTGCCGATACTTCGAGGACTGTAGGACAAATCTAAGGCCTACAGTATGCATGCCTCTCACCCGGTAGTCTCGGGTTCGATTCTCTTGGGGATAAAAATGTGTTTAAATCACATGAATGTGTTGAGTTGTCCTTCCTGATGCAAAACTAGCAGTATCTAACCTCATAGTTTTACGACCGGTTGCCCTTCCTGACAACTCGGATTAAGAATCTGTTTTACAACGTCTAACACGGGGAATCGGGGATTTACAGATGCAATTCTTAGATTTTAAATCACGAACTATTGTTTTACGGCCGGATGCCCTTCCCGACGCAAAACTAAGATTTTAAATCGCAAGAATTTGTTTTAAGACTAGTCGCCCTCCCTGATGCAAAACTAGTAGTATCTAAGCTCTTGGTTGCCCTTCCTGACAACTCGGATTAAGAATCTGTCGAGAATCGGGGATTTACAGCTAGCTTAGATTTTAAATCACGAACTAACAAGAGCACGTGGAATTTACCGCCACCGGGGCAGCACTGTTCTCTCTGGATTAAAAGCTTTGTTTCCAAACAAGAGCACGTAGAATTTACCGCCGCCGGGGTAGCACTGTTCTCTCTGGATTAAAAGCTTTGTTTCCAAACAAGAGCACGTAGAATTTGCCGTCACCGGAGCAGCACGGTGATTAAAGATGGTGGATGACAGCTCTGTCAGAAAAGCACATGGGTTTGTAAAGCATTTAGAATTCGTCGCCACCACATAGAGGGCAGCACGGTGATTAAAGATGGTGGATGACAGCTGTCAAAAAAGCACATGGCTTTGTAAAGCACGTGGAATTTACCGTCACCACATAGAGGGCAGCACGGTGATTAAAGATGGCGGATGACAGCTGTCAAAAAAAGCACATGGCTTTGTTTCCAAACAAGAGCACATGGAATTTGCCGTCACCACATAGAGGGCAGCACGGTGATTAAAGATGGCGGATGACAGCTGTCAAAAAAAGCACATGGCTTTGTTTCCAAACAAGAGCACATGGAATTTGCCGTCACCACATAGAGGGCAGCACGGTGATTAAAGATGGCGGATGACAGCTGTCAAAAAAAAGCACATGGCTTTGTTTCCAAACAAGAGCACGTGGAATTTGCCGTCACCACATAGAGGGCAGCACGGTGATTAAAGATGGTGGATGACAGCTGTCAAAAAAGCACATGGGTTTGTAAAGCACGTGGAATTTGCCGTCACCGGGGCAGCACGGTGATTAAAGATGGTGGATGACAGCTGTCAAAAAAGCACATGGCTTTGTTTCCAAACAAGAGCACGTGGAATTTACCGTCACCACATAGAGGGCAGCACTCTTGTCTCTGGATTAAAGATGGCGGATGACAGCTGTCAGAAAAGCATATAGGTTTGTAAAGCACGTGGAATTTGCCGTCACCACATAGAGTGCAGCACTGTTCTCTCTGGATTAAAGATGGCGGATGACAGCTAACGAAATTACCCGCATGATAGCAGCACAGTGCTCTATTGATTAAAGATGGCGGATGACAGCTGTCAAAAAAGCACGTGGCTTTGTTTCCCAACAAGAGCACATAGAATTTTTCAAATTGCCGCCACCACATAGAGTGCAGCACTGTGCTCTGTTGATTAAAGATGGTAGATGACAGCTGTCAAAAAAAGCACGTGAGTTTGTTTCCAAACAAGAGCACGTGGAATTTGCCGCCACCACATAGAGGGCAGCACGGTGCTCAAAGATGGCTGCTATCACGTGGAATTGTCTGCCACCACATAGAGGGCGGCACTGAGGTTTGCGATGCAAGATGGCGGATGACGTACCACATTTCAAAGGTAAGTAGCTAAAGAGGGCAGCACTATACTCAAAGATGGCGGATGACAACTGCACGACAGCTGTCAAAAAAGCACGTGAGTTTGTTTTCAAACAAGAGCACGTGGAATTTTTCAATTTGCCGCCACCACATTTCAAAGGTATCTAGCTAAAGATGGCAGCACAGTGCTCTCTTGATTAAAGATGGCTGCTGTCATGTGGAATCGCTAAAGAGGGTAGCACTGTGCTCTGTTGATTAAAGATGGCAGATGACAGCTGTCAAAAAAGCACGTGAGTTTGTTTTCAAACAAGAGCACGTGGAATTTTTCAATTTGCCGCCACCACATAGAGGGTAGCACTGTTCTCTCTGGATTAAAGATGGCTGCTTGTCGAAAAGCATTTTTCAAATTATCCGCCACCACATTTCAAAGGTAAGTAGCTAAAGAGGGCAGCACTGTGCTCAAAGATGGCGGATGACAGCTGCACGTGGCTTTGTTTATCTCACGCTAGTAAGGTTAAGTTGGCAGCACTAAGGTTTAGGCCTGCCAAGATGGCAGCACTCCCGATGATAGGTGAAGAATTTAACATCTAAAGAGGGCAGCACAGTGCTCAAAGATGGCGGATGACAGCTGTCAAAAAGCACGTGGCTGTCAAAAAGCACGTGGATTTGTCTACATAGAGGGCAGCACTGAGGTTTGCGATGCAAGATGGCTGCTGTCAAAAAAAGCATTTTTCAAATTATCCGCCACCACATTTCAAAGGTAAGTAGCTAAAGAGGGCAGCACTGTGCTCAAAGATGGCGGATGACAGCTGCACGTGGCTGTCAAAAAGCACGTGGATTTGTTTACCTCGAGCTAGTGAGGTTAAGTTGGTAGCACTAAGGTTTAGGCCCGCCAAGATGGCAGCACTGCCGATGACAGGTGACGAAAGAGGGCAGCACGGTGCTCAAAGATGGCGGATGGCAGCTGTCAAAAAGCATGTGGCTGTCAAAAAGCACGTGGCTTTGTTTATCTCGAGCTAGTTAGGTTAAGTTGGTACCACCGAGGTTTATTCCCGTCAAGATGGCAGTACTGAGGTTTGCGATGCGTTGTTGTCTGTCAAAAAGCACGTGGCTTTGTTTACAAATCTGTCAAAAGCACGTGGCTGTCAAAAAGCACGTGGCTTTGTTTACCTCGCGCTAGTGAGGTTAAGTTGGTACCACTAAGGTTTAGGCCCGTCAAGATGGCAGTACTGAGGTTAGCGATGCGTTGTTGTCTGTCAAAAAGCACGTGGCTGTCAAAAAACACGTGGGTTTGTTTACCTCATGCTAGTTAGGTTAAGTTGGCACTAGTGAGGTTTAGGCCCGTCAAGATGGCAGTACTGAGGTTAGCGATGCGTTGTTGTCGATGACAGCTGTCAAAAAGCACGTGGCTTTGTTTACAAATTCAAATCTCCCGCCAAAATTCAAATTTCCCGCGGGAGGAGGAGGCCTCTCCCGAGAGCCGGAGGAGGAGGAGGCCGCCGAACCATCCAATTATACTACTCGGTAGTTATGTAGAAATGAAAAGGTCAGCACAGGATAGGGTAGCATGGAGAGCTGCATAAAACCAGTCTATGGACTGATGACTCAAGCACACACTAACAAACAACAGAGGGAACAGTTATTTATTTCAAGAATACTAGAAGTGTCAAGCATTACGTGTGTCCTTCTCAGAATTAGCATGTTTAGGAGGAAAAACTGGAGCCTCCGTGGCTCAGACGGCAGCGCGTCGGCCTCTCACCGACAAAGCGTAGGCGGGACATGTTTATTTCCGGGTACTCCGGTTTTCCCTGTCATCTTTCATTCCAGCAACACTCTCCATTCTGATTTCATTGCATGTATCATTCATAAGTAAATCACTTTGGGAGTGGCGACCCCATCGTAATAACAGCCTATACCTGCTTCATTCATTACATTCCTGACCCGGTCAATGACTGGAAAACAGGTTGCAGGTTTTCATTTTCATTTTTCATTCAGAAGGAAAAACTGTACAAACGTAAGAAACATTTGTATATTATTATTATTATTATTATTATTATTATTATTATTATTATTATTATTATTATTATTATTATTATTATTATTATTATTATTAACCTATAGTTACACAGATGATACTGTACGGAAGGGAAGTTTGATACTCACGAAAAGGTTACTTAAAGTAATGAATTCTCAACACAGGAGAATAAATAGTCTGGGGGAAACGAGAGGTAACCTGAACGAATTGAACATCGTGAAAAATCACAAAGTCTTCAGGACTTCAGTAAATAAACACACATTTGTGGTGAAAACTAGCAGGAGGACTGGTACAAAGTGGTCAGAAGCGCGAAAGAGGCAACGCAGTGAGTTCATGAACAGATGTAGAAAGATTAGGAACAAGCCAATGAACAAGCTACAACGCGTTCTATGAATGGGCATAACGAAATAAATATAGTAACACAGTAGAGTCTCGTTAATCCGAACTGATTGGGACCCGAGTCTGCTCGGATTACGAAATTTTCCGACTCACCGGACAATATTTTCTAATAATAATGTTACTGATTTTACGTCCCGCTAACTACTTTTACAATTCCGGAGATGCCTATGTGCTGGAATTTTCTCCCGCAGGAGTTCTTTTACGTGCCAGTAAATCTACTTACAAGAGGCTGTCGTATTTGAGCACCTTCAAATACCACCGGACTGAGCCAGGATCGAACCTGCCAGCGCCTCAACCGTCTGAGGAAAATAGTTTCTACAATACAGTACAGTACATAGCAGTTACATTACAGTAGGGTAGTTAAGAACCCGTAGAGGAGGAAACCACAATGAAAATGACATTAGCGAGCGGACGGAAGCTGACAGACCAAGAAACTGTAGCTATGGTGGAGAAAGAATCAGGAGTTGATGAGATGACAAAGAAGACCACAACGAACAACTAGTGTCACATTCAGCCTTAGAACTTGCCGTACGCTACGTCGAGCAACACTCCGCTGCTACGCCCACTCATGTGGTGTTTATGAGACGCTGGTTTAACACTGCCTCTTCCAATCACTACGGCAAAATAAACTAACAGACTTTGTAAAGATATACGACCAGTGATTGATGCTGTATGATGTGTAATTAAGTTTACATTAGGTTATTCTAGTAAAATATGAGTAATGAAACGCAAGTAAGTCTTCATTCTATAATATGTTCGTTCATTTCAATAAGCAGATTTAAAAAAATATGATTATTTCAGTTCGGATCAACGGGACTCTACTGTATTTAAGGATAAAGATGAATATAGACGTCGGCACAACTATGGATGCCTGATGACATGCGGAGAAGGAGAATTGCATTTTATGGCCACTTGCTGAGAATGAAACCCACATGATTATAAAACCAGATTTCAAAGATGAGAAGACCCAACCAACTTAGTTCAAGGAGGTGGAAAGGGACGTACAGGAGATGGGGATCACTTATAAAGATACACAACTCTCAAAAGACCACGAGGTTTTCAAGAAAGGCCAAAGTTGAAGAGAGGGAAGACGTGGAGGGAGGAAAGAAGAAAACAATACCAACAATGGCAACATTTTGAACAACAGCGACCAACAAGAGATTGTGGTTCTAGAACTGCTTTCTCCAGTCATTTCAATCGCTAACATCGATGCACTTTGAAGATAACCGATATACTCACCAGTAGTTGAACGCCTACCAGATGATGATGTTGGTTCGAAAGGCCCGTCACAGGCGGTACAGGATCGAGGAGCGAATGTACTTGATGATGATGATGATGACGATGATGATGATGATGATGAATTTCATGTGCATAGGGTATTAAGACTACTGACAGGAAAGGTATAGAATCTCTTAAAACCTAGAACAATGATCGTGTCATGGGAAAACCTCCGAAGAAGACGAATTGGTGTCCTTTTCGCTCGCAGTCCAGCTGTTCACCATGGACTGTCTCCCTCAGAGGGGGCCGTTCTCTCTTTAAGTCCGGCAGCGTTCCACATTCCAGCTACGTACTCTTAACTCTGCGACTCCATCAGGTGTGTTCACCTTAGGTGACTGTTCATTAGAAATTCTATATGAAACACAAATTCCCGTGGTTATTCCAGCAGCCATTTTCTCAGGGGAGGAAGCTGGTGAGTGATTAACCCGCAGGTGTGAACAGCTGAGACCGTTTGTCGCTGGTGACGAATGACATCAACAACTCGACTGTGGCAGACAATGGAAGGTGTTGCGTATCATAAAACAAACTCTCATGTACTGATTAGTTCACGTTTCAACACCATAGGAAACCACGTGGAAATTGTTAGCACAAGTAAATGTGCCCGGAAGAAGGATCTATGAATAAATGCCTGTCAGAACACGGCTTGACAACGAGGGGCCCTTAGCTAAGTCCTAGCATTGCTTCCACTTACTTGTGCCAGGCTCCTCACTTTCAGCTATCCTACTCGACCTCTCTTGGTCAACTCTTGTTGTTTTCCCACCCCCACGGTATTACGTATCGAGGCCTACGGATCTTTCATTTCTACGCCCTTCGTGGCCCTTGTCTTTCTTTGGCCGATATCTTCATTTTTCGAAGTGTCGGATACCTTCCATTTTTCTCTCTGCTTAGTGTTATACAGAGGATGATTGCCCATTTGTACTTCCTCTTAAAACAATAATCACCAACACCACCGTGAAAATGAAAGATGCCCACCTCTCGAAAACCTAATACCGTCGGGGTCGGAAAACAAAAAGTGTTGGAAAAGGGAGTTCAGGTAGATAGATGAAAGTGAGGACCATGTCATATTGTGACAATCAAAGAAGAGGGGAACCGAACAACTGAATCCACAACACCGCAGCCCAAGTCTTCGACTGTCAGCGCGGCCACCAAAGAGATAAGAGGCGCCTCCCAGCGCGCATCACGCCAACTACAGAGGGAAGGGCGTCGAGAAACACAAACACAGAATGGGGAAGCGATGGAATCTGGGCAAGGCCAATAGGTCAAGGACCATAACAGAGGGTGGAAGGAATAAGGGCAGAGCAATTCACTGAAATAACACTCTCCGTCACACTTAAAGACCAAAATTTAATATAATATAGGAAAGAAAATAATTCGGTGTTTGGCGCAATATACATAGGAAGGCGAATTGAAAACAATTAAGATTTAGAAAAAAGGAAAACTAATGACAAGGCTCATCTGCCAAATTACTAGCAAACGTGGTCATCAAATTACAACCAAATTTAAAGATTCAATAATATTTTCCAGACGGAATTACCTTCAGTTTGACTTAGGGCCTGTACTACGACAACCAGATAAAAGTGCGGTATAAATTTATTTGGCAGTTTGGACATTTATCTGGAAGTTCGGTTGAAACCGCGTACTACGACTTTCGTTTATGTGCAATCTGGGAAAATATTCTCGAGTATAGCTATGCCGAAGTTGGAGAGGCTGTTAACGCTCTTATCTGGGACTTAACTCTTATCGGGAACGCTACTGCAAAGAATCAAGATGGCTACTCATGAAGATGAATCAACATCTGCATGATGCTGTGCGAAATTAAGTTGTTACAATGTAATTTATGTATCTATATATAATTAAAAAAGGAAGTGTTTGTCTGTCTGTCTGTCTGTCTGTCTGTCTGTCTGTCTGTCTGTCTGTCTGTCTGTGTGTCTGTGCGCCATGCCCAGCAAAATCTGCAGCACTCAGAGATCTGAAATTTTGAACATAGGTAGATGGAAAGGGGTCTGAATGCACCTCGAAGCCGGAATTTTTCATTTTGCTTTCGTTGGTGAGTTATGAACGAAAAACCATCGGAAAACGTGCATTGTGATATGACAATCCAACGTGCTGTCACCAAGATTAAATGCATAGAGTCGCTGTCGCTAGGCAACGTACATAAGATAGGTAGAGAACACAATATTCAAGGAGCCATTTTATGTCCAGGACGTAGGGAAACGTTTTTGGTCTTATATGGTGTGAGGGCGTACGAGGCTGTTGATGCTCTGCTATGAACACGGCTCTGAAACTGATGACGAATATTAGTGAAGCCACCATCATGACTGAGCATGCTGCGGACGAAGTAGCATTCCTCGGACTGTAAGTCCATTGAGTAGGAAGCCATTTTCGGTCCGCGACACGAGAAGCCATCAGCCCGTAATATTCGGAAGTGTTTAGGTGTATGTGCGGGAAGCCCAGTCACATCTACGGCACACAGAGATCTGAAATTTGACATAGGACAATCGCTTAAAGTTGTAGGACTGCATCCTTGAAAACGGTGCTTTTGCCATTGTCAGCTGTGCGTGGATTGTTCAAGAGTTCGAAAGGCAAACACACTACAGTATACATCTTACCTCCAAATGGAAGGACATTAATATAGTTTATTCCGAAGCTCTAAGGAAACAATATATTTTGTATTATATAACATGGACTTTTACAATGTTATTTGTACCATCCACCAACCCGGTATCTTAAGCATTGAAAGTAACAATATAATAAAAATAAAATAATGTATTTCATGCAGTTGACGTCAAAACGATGTGAGTTAATAAATATAATGTTTTAATTTGCTTTTAAATAAATAGTTTAGAACATCCAACGGTTCAATTAATAAACGCGGGCAAAGCCGCGGACACATGCTAAGTGTGTGCCCAGGGGCGTATAACACATTGCATAGGCACTGACTTGTCATCGAGGCGACCGTGGTTCGAATTTCAGCGAATGGGAATGAAACTATTCTCTTGGTATTCGGATAAATCAATTGAAAAGTTATCACTTTTTACCGCCAGGTCTTCAATTATTACTCTCTGTTCGATATGGGACACTTCAGCTCAGCACACTGATGATAGCTCCAGGTTTTCTCGAGCAGGGGTACGTTAGGTGGCACGCATGCGTGGTTGTCGGCATCCCGATATGATAAGGGTGGAGGACGTGTCATCAGGTTCATAGTGGCTCTCCGTATGAAGTCTCGTTTCGCGGAAGTACTCTTTAGCTACTGGTCCTCCGTGGAGATTAAGTGGAAGGGAGAAGTTGTCCCTCCAAGTCGCTGGAGAGCCGCAGAGGGAGGGGTAAAGGGAGATGACACCCAGGCAAGCGTAAGCACAGTAGAACAAGACTTTTTCTTATAATGTGTTTTAAGTCGCACCGACACAGACAGTCTCATGACGACGGTGGGATAGGATAGGCCTAGGAGTGGGAAGGAAGCGACCGTGGCCTTAATGAAGGTACAGTTCCATCAGTTGCCTGGTGTTGAAATGGGAAACCACGGAAAACTACCCTTAGGGTTGCGGACAATGGGGCTCGAACCCACTATCTCCCGGTAGAACAAGACTAGAGTAAGCAAATTTCCTTTGTATAGGGTGTTGTTTATGTGTATTTCTGGAAGTAATCTAATCTATAAGGAGGCAGCTCTCTAAGATTATGGGTAATAAATTCGAATTCAATTATTATTCTCTATTCATTTCAAAATATTTTTCGACGTATAGTGCAACCTTTCCAAGGCATCAGTACATGAAGTAGTTACCATTATTCATAAATATGACGTTAGAATGGAGCACCATCGGTGAGCTTCGAACTCAGCCCGGTTTGTCGAAGCCTCACCCTCCCCTACTGGAATAGTTCGCTAGCCGAGTCGGTATCGCATTTTCGGGTCCGTGGACTGTCCGATGGGGCGGTAAGTCCTTTAGTAATAGTCTCTATAGTAGGGGGAAAAGTTAATTATGAGAGGAATACCATTTCATTACTAATGAGAAGAGAGACAATATCTTGTATAATAAAAATTTTACTTATACTAGTGAAACACATTATTTACATGGGTATGCCATACAAACACCTTACATATAGTAACTTGGGTAATCTTGACGTTTAAATGTTCGGTAGTCCTTTCCTACACTTCATTATACGTTTAAATATTCAAACTTAAGAAGGCGCTCCCTCTTGGGTTATTTACACTATCTCAGATTTTGAGAGGCGTTTTCTCTCTAATTATTTCACTTTACATTTACACTAATCACTTTACACACAAATCTATTCAACATAGGCATGCCCAGCTGTAATTCTGTTTCTTTGTCGAGAATTAATATATTCAATTTGCATCAAATTATGATATAAGTTTGCTAGTATCGTATGAACTGAGATAAGCAATTTACACTCCCAATCCTTTGAAAGTCGCGTTACAACACTACTTTAAGTTAAACGTTGCCAAATATGCAATATGATAAACACGCTCATTTCATTAGGATTTTTATCACCACATATATCAGGACATTATTTACACAACGATGTTACCTATGGACAAGCATTTAGCGACTTCAATACCAGACATCATAAACAAAGTATTATAGCACTACCTGCAACAAATGGACAAGAATATATACACTTCACATACACATAATGGGCCGCAGGTGGTCTTATTTCACCTGCCGCTTGTGACAGGAGGCTTTACTGTCTCCTGCGATGAACTCAGGACCTTCTGAGACGGGGTATATCTGACCTGGAATTCCCTATACGCTGTGGATAATTAAAGAAATAAATTGGAGGGGTCCTTCATTTAATGCTCATTTGGAATCTCTGCGACGTTGGCTCTATTTAAATTAACACACATAATCTTTGTATCGAAAGGAAAAGAAACTCGCCACTTGTATCTGTTCTATTTCACTGAAGAAACGCCTTCACTCCCCCGTTTAAAGGGGCTCATAAAACTCCCGCTGGGAGCTACCCGTGCCACACTTTCAAAGAGCGGTCCACTAGCCTTCTCGGGCAATGACTTCACGGCAAATAATCTATTCACTTCTTTCAATACTGGCCATAAATAGCATCACACAAATCACGGCCCTATATCCGGCCTAATCAACATATTCACATCGCGATATGCGCCTCGCGTGTCTTAATGACAGATTCCAAGGGAACTTCACATTTCATCGCACAATATATATTGTGGCTACAGCCTGTTCAGCCATTTCATTTCCTCTCGGTACATCGACCACGATGCAGATCTAATGATGATCTCCTGTCACCAGGGTCCAAATTAACTTGCACATTCGCGAACTAATTAGCGATGTAAGATATATACCCCAATCTCATGCTCCATTCGTTGTTCCAGCAGTTTTAATTTCTAGTAAGGAGGATTTCCTAAGAGCTTGTGAAGTACAAAAAAAAAATCATTTACTGAGATATCTTTGAGGACTCCTATTGGCTGTAGAAAGATGATAACTGGAGTCGCTTACGTAGAATATTTAGGCCCTTTTACTTGACGGTACTTCACACTTAATTAATCTGAGGTCCTTAAACTTACGTCATGCATTATCAAACCCTTGTAAAAAAAATGGAAGTAAAATATGGTCGTTCCCAAACCATGAAGAAGTATTCCATAAAAGACCCAAATAAAAATGAAATTATAATTATTATCCCTCTGAAATAGCGTGCTTGCAGTCTACGTTATATCTAAGTGAACAATTTACATATTTACAATGGGACACGACCTTCAAAGATATAAATACTTGGAAATGTACTCAGCCTTCTGGATACCACGTTCACAGGTTTACAGGAAGGCACTCCATGGATTTAGACTGCTTGCATCACGTCATCGGCGATGTGAAGACCCATGATGACTTCCTGGCAGGTCACGAACATGACGGCTTGATCTGGTATGACGTTCTCGACGTTCTCTGCTACACCAGGCGAAGACAGCTAGGCGTCTGGTTCTCTCTGATATGCAGGCAAAATTCTGGCATTCAGATGGACGTCGGCGTTCACTCCGGCGTTCACGTAGACATGTAAATGAGGGGAAATTATCTCAAGTGAATACGTTAGTTTATCACACACCACAATTTGAATATATGGTTGGATCTGCTCAATAGCACGAGCATTCCAACACAATGCCGGTATTGTCTCTGTAGCCCGACACTGCTCCCTCCTCATGTACCTATTCTTTTATAAACGGCATACAGCCATTCTAGGTCCTGAATAAAGAATGTCACTGGTTAGGCCACTACTGGATTAAAATTTCTCGTCTCACACGACCACACTTCAAGCATACTCTATCTCGCCTAGTCATGCGTAAGTCAGGCTCTCAACTGCATTATCGATTTATAGACGTGACACTACCCTTAATTATGCCGACACTGAGCCGTTCACGCACTTTCTTTGTATCTATCAATTATGTCGAGACACACACACAACTCCACGCACTGAGTTATCTGGCTATTGTGGTTAATTGAGCCGTATTAGTATCGGCACATATGAGGCTCGACGCACGACCTCTTCGACACACGGACAGCAGTCATTTCGGTTTCGTGCTGCTCCCACTATATTAAATAGCGACACACTATACTCGCAAAAAAAATTTAGTTAAATTGTGGATATTTTCGCAGATGTTCACAGGGTTTAATGAATCTGCATAACACTGCTCAAATTACAAGATTATTTCTTCACCACGACGAAACACTACCGTACTGGCGTCACATTGAGAATGCACTGGATGGTGTCTCCTTCTCAGCTCATGAATATATAGGCGCGCTACGCTAGAGACCCGAATGCTGAGGGTGGGGGAAAAATGCAATCCTTTCTCACACATTGATCCGTTAATACGCAACGTACAGTGACGAACGGGGTATCGAAACGTAGCTCCTGTATTCCCATCTCCACTGAGTGACTGTTATTAAAATAACTTCGTAGGTTTTGAAGCAATCTTAAAAGCGTCCTTTAGCCTCTGGCGGTGAATGATGACGAGCACAGGGGATTCCTTGTGTTCCTTGGCACGGTTAGAGTCCAACATCTGTTAGTCATTAAGACGCGCCCTTGTTTACAGCGCAGTTACTGCCCTGTCAGTTAAGTAGAGCACTTCTTGGTCTCATAATTATGCGTAAAATTCCCTGATTCAAATGAATGTTTGCGCTTAATTATCCATTGGGTATTTTGCGATTTATGAAAATTAACAGAAATAAAACAGTTGAATGCGTTAAGTTGGCAGTGGTGAATAAGCGAGGAAAACAGGGTATAATGTTAGTTTTCACGTTGGACCTACTCTCTGGGCTCAGCTAGTGACCTAGATTCTTTGTCACGTGATAACGCGTATCGTTTCGTCTCGCTCGTGGTGGGAGTGAGAGAGCTTCGAGTACAAGCGCTCTTGCACCGCCTTGCTGCTAATTACCAGCAACTAGAGCTGGGTCGCGCGACTCTGGATATTGCAACTCGAGTCCTGGAGCGGGCAGAAAAATTCTAACTTGGGCAGTTTTTATCGTAGAATAACGCGGAAAACGGCATATTTCATCTCCTGGATATCATGACATACCATAGGTGACGTTGTGAACGGTCACATCCCTCCCCTGCTTAAAATAAGAAAAATCACGGGTAGGGATTTTTCTTACCAATCACATGGTTCTCGTGTTGTTAAATGTGAGTGTATCGTAGGATAGAATTTTCTTGTCTTAGAGCGTATCTTGACATAAGGATACGCAAGTATTCTTGGGTCGTGATATCTCGTCTTTCCGTGCATGCTAGACGATCTTCATCTCCCGACTCGCCAATGTTATCATCCATCCCATGGTAATCTTCTAGTTCCATGTAGTTTACTCCATCCATTCCCTCTTCAGGATCCTCCTCATCCGCGACGTCCACTCCGTCGTCGTCCTCGTCTTCTTCTGGATGTTGTCCTTCATCTTCTAGGTCATCTGGATCGCTTGGATTCTCCTCCGGTAATTGTCCTGGCACATGATATAGTTTTAGATTTGAGGCGTTATAGATAGCCTCAGTTGTCCCATCCATGGATTGTACCTTGTACGCGTTATTTTCTAAATTTTGAATTATTCGATAAGGCCCAATATACAGCTCTGCAAATTTGTGGTAAAATTTCCGTGGTGGATCCGAAGTTGCGGGACGTTTGACCAGTACGAGTTCTCCCACACGTAGAGGTCTATGGAATCGTTTGCGTCGCAATCGTCGTAACAGCTTCTCTGCCTGTTTCTTCAGAGATTCCAACGTATCTCTCACCCTCAACTCTACTGATGGTCTTGGATCTTCTGGACATGGCACGACATCTTTCCATGGTCTCTCGGGATGTTCGTTGAAGTGCACGACGCTAGGAATCTGCCCAGTCGATTCGTGTACGGTTGAGTTTATGCATTCCATGATGGTTGGAACAACATCTACCCACCGCCAATGCTGTCTCGGGCAATAGATTCTGCAAAATTTTCCGATCTCCCTCATAATCCTTTCAGACGGATTCGATTCTGGATGTCGAATCGAACACATGAGGTGTTGAATTCCCATCTGTTCCATGTCTCTACGGAACGCGGCTGAAGTGAACTGCGATCCGTGGTCGGTTAAGAGTTTATCGGGTTTGCCCATCTTGGGAATGATCTTATTCCTTATCTGGTTGACAACGGTACGCGTATTTGCTTTCTGTACTGGACACAGCATAACATATTTGCTGAAGACGCCCATGCACACCAAAATAAATTGGAGCCCCCTGGTCGCCTTTGGAAGCGGACCATAGAAGTCCATGGAAAACAGTTCACGGGGCTTCTCAGGAATCAACGGCTTCGGTGGTTGTTTGAGTAAGTACGCGTTGGGCTTAATACGTTGACAGATGTCACAAGTCATTAAAACTGTACGAGTCATCCTCCTCATTCGCGGCCATGTAAAGGTCTCTCTAAGCGTCGCCATGACTTTGTCTACACCAGCGTGTCCTATGGAGTGATGCGTCAGCCATATTAAGTCAACCTGGAGAGCGGGTGGAACGACCACTCTAAGACGAGTATGTGCATCGTCCACATATTTGTACAAGATCCCATTTAAATAGTTATAGTTTTGCGCATGTCTCTCAGCGTCTTGATATTCTGGCGTTCCTGGTTGCAACTGTTTTCGCAGAAACTGAATCATTCGACGGGTCTCCGGCCAACTTCCTTGTTCTTCAGGAATTTGTCTGAGTCGATCCAAGGTCTCTCGATCTTCCTCAACTAGCTGTAGATGATGTATGGCTTCGCCCTCGGGATCAGGATTTCTGCTAAGGGCGTCCGCAATGATATTTTCTTTGCCCGCGCAATGTTCTATCTCCAGATCAAATTGTTGAACGAATAAGGTCCAACGATTTACCCTTTCAGAGGCCATGGTGGATTTGAGTACAAATGTTAAAGCTCGATGGTCCGTTCGTAACAAAATGGGAAAACCATAGATGTATTTGCGCCAGTGATTCAATGCAGTTACGATCGCAAGCATCTCCAATTCGGTAACGGTGTAATTTTGCTCATGTCCGCGTAGCTTGCGGCTCATGAAGGCCAAGTAATTTATTCGTGGCTCAGTGTCCTTCTCCTGATATAACACTGCGCCGACACCAATCATGGACGCATCCGTCTGTATTATAAACTTCTGGCTATAATCAGGATATCCTAATTTAACGCTGTTACTCATCAGATCCTTAGTCTTACGGAAAGCTTCCTCACAGGTTGTATCCCACTTCCAACGGTTGTTTTTCTTTAATAGCTCTTGCAACGGAGCAACCGTGGTGGTATATGACGGACAGTGATCCGCAAAAAATCCGCATAAGCCTAAGAACTGCCGAACGTGCTTCACTCTGGTTGGCTTCGGGAAGTTCTGAATTGCCTTGATTTTCACAGGATTTGGAGAGATACCCTCGGCATCAATGACATGCCCTAGAAAGAGGATACTGCGCTGACAAAAATGGGATTTTTCAAGGTTAATTTTGAAATTGTTTCGGCCTAAATCTTCCAAAACGAGACGCAAATGTTCCATGTGTTCCTCCAAAGTTTGCGTAGCTATCAAGATATCGTCTACATATTGGACTGTGATTTTCTTCACCTTATCACTTAAGTTGCGATCAAGTGCTCGAATGAGGGCTGACCCAGCGTTCTTGAGTCCGAACGGGAGCCGGTTGTAAACGTATGTCTGCTGGTCAAACAGAAAACCAGTCAAGACCTTTGACTCGGCTGACAACTCTACATGATGGTAGGATGCTCGCAAGTCTACACTGGAAAAGAACTGCATATGTTGAAATTTCTTTAGGAGCTCTTTGATATTCGGCGCACGGTCGTATTCCGGCACGAGTCTCTCGTTAATTGCTCGCGCGTCCAAGCAAACCCTCAGAGATCCGTTTGGTTTAGCAACAATGACCAATGGATTTAGAAACGGTGTTGGAGCCTTTGAAATGATGTCATTGTCTTCCATCTCCTTGATGATCTCACGCACCTTAGGATAGTGCTTCTCTGGTACAGGGTAGGGGTTTTTCTTAAATGGTTCCCAACTAGTTACAACCATGTTATATTTGAAATTTAGGATCTTCCCTGGTTGAGATCCAAAAACATCCCGATAAGTTTCCAAAATGTCCTTCAATTTACACTTGTTCTCGTCATCAATCTTCGCCTCGCTCAATTTGACCTGTACAATATCCTCAAACTTCGGTTCTGCTTCTTCCACTTTCTCCAGATTAGCAACCATCTCATCGAATTGTTTTCTAATTTCTTCAACTTTCTGTTCGTCCCAATTCAAGAATTCATGGTAGTCTTCCGCTGCATCTTGTGACAACTGGGTCGTCCATATCCGTTCTCCGTCCATGGTCTCTGGTTTATCATTCAGTTTCACGTTCTCTTGAATCATATTTATGTACAACTTAACATGGTTTTGATCCATGTCGACGACTGCCTTGTATTCACGTAAAAAGTCAGACCCCAGGATAACGTTGTATTCCATTCGGTCCATGACCAGAAATGGATGTGCGAGTGTGGCGTTGCCTATTTGTAAATCCAAATACAATTGCGTGTCACATACTGCCGTGCGATCCGGAATGATGCCTCGCACCTTCACCTTGGAAACGGGTAAAGTCGGAATTTTGAATTTTGACTGTATTTCACGTACAAACGTTCTTGAAACTACACTGACACTAGCTCCTGTGTCTATTAGACAGCGTACGCGTAACTCTTGGACACGAATATAAATTACTGGAAGTTCTCGGATAATCTTTTTACAACATGGACTTGGATCCTCTAACAAATCTTCGGGTTGACTTTCCCATGAGTCAATCCTGACAATGACTAAGTCTGAATCGTCTCGATGGTTGCTAATGTTTGGAGAATCTATCTCCTCGCTACCTAGTTCTGCTTTTTTTTAACAGCTCCGCCCCCTGCGAAGTATTCTGACGCATGAGGGTTCAGCCGGTTTCCTCGGTCTTGTTCCCTTTGAGCTTGAAATTCGATACTCTCAGCTCCTGTGACTTCCTCAGATGATGCCATCTCTTGGATAGGCCTTTGCCATTTGTCAGTTCTTGCGGGCTGGTTTCGGAGTTGCTCGACGTACCTCTTCGATTCCGCCTGTCGATCCCGTATCTGGTTGTCCATATTCCTCGGTCTATCCCATGACCGTCTACTCTCTCCTCTCCATCTACCGTATGGCCTTCTACAATGGTCGACCTGACTATACCTAAACCTATTTCTCCGTTCAGGTCGCCTTTGGTAGTCATAACTCCGGGAATTCCACTCTTCACGGCGTCTATCTCTCGGCTCACTCCATCTCGGAGGATTTCTATCACCATCCCTCGACGTTGAGTAAGTTTCCCTTCTCTCTTCGGTACTCGTGCCCTGATTTCGACGTTTCGGTGATCCTCCTTCTGATTTCACGTCTATCGTGTGCACCGTCTCGTGGTGTCTCTGTCTCACATGTCCTCCACTTGTTGTCTGGTCCAACTGGCGCAAAATGTGCTCAGCTTCTACTGCGGTCTTAACATTGGCAGAGATGAGAATCTTTTGGACTTCCGGCGGAAGTTGCTTCCCGATCGCTGAGATCAGCTCTAACTCGGAAGGTGGGCTGTCTAACTCTTTCATGCGAAGAAGCTGATGGACGAAGTACTCACAAAACCTCGTTTGTCCAGTTGCCGAGTATCGCCGTGAGTACAGCTCGAGGCGTAACCCTTGCTGTGTCTCGATCCCCCAGTATTTCTCTAAAAACCTACGCCGGAATTCTTCGTATCCGTCAAAGCAGTATTTAAATGCCTTGAACCATATCAACGGCTGGTCCGCGAGATATCTTTCAACTATCCGTAGGCGCCTCTCTGCGGGGACATTGTGGTCGGAAAAATATTGGTCCATCTCATTTAAGAACCCTTTCGGTGTCATATGGGCATTGGACCCGAATTTCTTAGGTTCATCATGACTGAAACGCAAAAGGTTGTAAAAAGGGATCGAACCAAGATCCTGTGGTGTTGAGCTACGTCCTGACATAAAGCGAGTTTGATTGTTCTCATGGGTTGGAACTGATTTTTCCGTCAAGTCAGATTCATTGTGCGTTCCTGGCGGTTCCTGGTCCTTCTCAGCGGACTTGTTCAAAATGGATTTCAACACGTCGTCTCCTCGAGATTCTTGCGTCTTAAGGTTTTCTACTTCTTCTTGGAGTTCCAAGATTAGCCTCTCGTGGACGTCTAATTTAATGGTAGCTTTATGAGCCTTCAGTTCAAATTTATCAATTTTGTTTTTCAACTCCTGGACCTTTCCCTGCGTTTCCCGATGTTTTCCCTCGGCGGTAACGTTCAATTCATTCTTCGCCCGATCCATGTGCTGATCAATATATTCTTTGCATTTAGTTTCTGTGCCGTCCCGAACCTGCGTTATTTGTCCTTCCATTTCTTCAGTCCTTAAAGACAGGTCCTCAAATCTTGTTTGTAAGTCTATCATGGCTTCCGTGCTGGCGTTAACCTTCGATTCCATTTCTTCCATTTTGCTTTCCTGAGCTGTCATTTTTATTTCTATTTCGGCTGTACGCTCATCCAGACGGCGACTGGTTTGCTCTAGCTTCAACGCGAGGGAATCTATGCGTGTCGTCACGTCATCAATGCGGGAGTTAACATGTTCTTTGAGCTCCGCAGCTTGGGCTTTACACGACGCCTCGTATCCGTCTAATCGTGCAGTGAGCTGACCTACTCGACTATTGTGCTGGTCTAAACGTTGTTCAATTTGCGTGGTTGCCTGTCCTAGTTTATTTAATAGTTCTGCCTGCCTATCACTATCAGCCTTTAACTGCTCCTTTAAGAGTCCTGCCTGTCTTTCACTATCGGCCTTTAGCTGCTCCTTTAAAAGTCCTGCCTGTTTTTCACTATCGGCCTTTAGCTGCTCCTTTAAAAGTCCTGCCTGTCTTTCACTATTGTCCGCATTAGCCTGTTCCAATTTCGCAAGACGCTCATCAAACTTCGCACTCTGTTCCCTGAAAAGCTCTGCCTGCTTCTCACTTTGTTCGGCCAGTAAGGCGGCCATCAACTGTTTAATACCTTCCACATCCATAATACTTCACTTCTTGAGAAATGTGTGCCCCCCTGAATTAAGCTGCTCGTGGTATTTCAGTTCATACGATTCAGTTTCCTAAACTTAGGAAGGTGTGCAATTTTTGAAAATGACCAAGTCGTTTTACGCCAAAATTAGCTTCAAAACAGCTGCGTCACACCTCCTAACAATTACTTGTGTTTCCCTAGTATTTTCCTACGTAATTCATAAACATTATCCCGACATATTGTTTTTTAATAATTAAATTTATGTAGCCCTTTATTAAAATAAATATTACCTAAATCCGCGACCTAAATGGGCTCGGTACTTTACGTGTGCCAAAAATTTGATGCACTTAATAAACATTGGATGTTTTCAGCCTCGAGATTTGGAAGATGCTTTAGCAGACAATTCCCCGTCTCGAACTGACAACATTGCACTGTTCATTTTGAGAAAAAATTAAGAGTGATGAGGCTTCCACTCTTTTCCGCGATATCTACTCTGTTTACATTGGATGAATCTCCTAAACTACCAAGGCCTGCTGCAAATGCATCGCCTTCGGCATGAACCTGTGACCAGAAGAATTTGAAGAACTCAATCCAGTCATTTTATCCTCAATAATGGGAAGGTCATTTTATTGCTCCCCTGAAGTTACACAACTCCATAACTTTTTCCAGGTCCGCCATACTTCTGAGTGACCATCGTGTATATTTCCACTTAACCTGGTACACGATCTCTTCATTCTTCTCCTTACATCCGTTAAATTTAATTTATTCTAGTCACTCATTCAAATATCGTTGCGCGTGACGTAACTGTCTATGGTAGCGGCTTACGCACCCCATCCGACACATTATTCATATGAACTATCACGTTCACACGCTCTGATTCTATTTTGTATTCCTCTCTCCTAGCAAATTTAATATACGGGTAAAATTTGGTATTTCCATTCGTTCAGTTCTAACCGAATCAATTTGATAATCCTACTACCTTAGGTACTCCTTTTATAGTAGTGGTATTCGAACTTGTGCCATAATATTGGCTATATCAATATTTATGGTGCCGTAGGGCTTTACAAACTTGCCCCAACAACGGGACGCTAAATTATGCGTCGCGAGAACAATATGTAACTCGCCCCAAACAACAATAAGGCCACACGTTACGGGACGCCAATTATGCAACCTTTCCAAGGCATCAGTACATGAACCAGTTACCATTGTTCATAAATATGACGTTAGAATGGAGCACCATCGGTGAGCTTCGAACTCAGCCCGGTTTGTCGAAGCCTCACCCTCCCCTACTGGAATAGTTCGCTAGCCGAGTCGGTATCGCATTTTCGGGTCTGTGGACTGTCCGATGGGGTGGTAAGTCCTTTAGTAATAGTCTCTATAGTAGGGGGAAAAGTTAATTATGAGAGGAATACCATTTCATTACTAATGAGAAGAGAGACAATATCTTGTATAATAAAAATTTTACTTATACTAGTGAAACACATTATTTACATGGGTATGCCATACAAACACCTTACATATAGTAACTTGGGTAATCTTGACGTTTAAATGTTCGGTAGTCCTTTCCTACACTTCATTATACGTTTAAATATTCAAACTTAAGAAGGCGCTCCCTCTTGGGTTATTTACACTATCTCAGATTTTGAGAGGCGTTTTCTCTCTAATTATTTCACTTTACATTTACACTAATCACTTTACACACAAATCTATTCAACATAGGCATGCCCAGCTGTAATTCTGTTTCTTTGTCGAGAATTAATATATTCAATTTGCATCAAATTATGATATTAGTTTGCTAGTATCGTATGAACTGAGATAAGCAATTTACACTCCCAATCCTTTGAAAGTCGCGTTACAACACTACTTTAAGTTAAACGTTGCCAAATATGCAATATGATAAACACGCTCATTTCATTAGGATTTTTATCACCACATATATCAGGACATTATTTACACAACGATGTTACCTATGGACAAGCATTTAGCGACTTCAATACCAGACATCATAAACAAAGTATTATAGCACTACCTGCAACAAATGGACAAGAATATATACACTTCACATACACATAATGGGCCGCAGGTGGTCTTATTTCACCTGCCGCTTGTGACAGGAGGCTTTACTGTCTCCTGCGATGAACTCAGGACCTTCTGAGACGGGGTATATCTGACCTGGAATTCCCTATACGCTGTGGATAATTAAAGAAATAAATTGGAGGGGTCCTTCATTTAATGCTCATTTGGAATCTCTGCGACGTTGGCTCTATTTAAATTAACACACATAATCTTTGTATCGAAAGGAAAAGAAACTCGCCACTTGTATCTGTTCTATTTCACTGAAGAAACGCCTTCACTCCCCCGTTTAAAGGGGCTCATAAAACTCCCGCTGGGAGCTACCCGTGCCACACTTTCAAAGAGCGGTCCACTAGCCTTCTCGGGCAATGACTTCACGGCAAATAATCTATTCACTTCTTTCAATACTGGCCATAAATAGCATCACACAAATCACGGCCCTATATCCGGCCTAATCAACATATTCACATCGCGATATGCGCCTCGCGTGTCTTAATGACAGATTCCAAGGGAACTTCACATTTCATCGCACAATATATATTGTGGCTACAGCCTGTTCAGCCATTTCATTTCCTCTCGGTACATCGACCACGATGCAGATCTAATGATGATCTCCTGTCACCAGGGTCCAAATTAACTTGCACATTCGCGAACTAATTAGCGATGTAAGATATATACCCCAATCTCATGCTCCATTCGTTGTTCCAGCAGTTTTAATTTCTAGTAAGGAGGATTTCCTAAGAGCTTGTGAAGTACAAAAAAAAATCATTTACTGAGATATCTTTGAGGACTCCTATTGGCTGTAGAAAGATGATAACTGGAGTCGCTTACGTAGAATATTTAGGCCCTTTTACTTGACGGTACTTCACACTTAATTAATCTGAGGTCCTTAAACTTACGTCATGCATTATCAAACCCTTGTCAAAAAAATGGAAGTAAAATATGATCGTTCCCAAACCATGAAGAAGTATTCCATAAAAGACCCAAATAAAAATGAAATTATAATTATTATCCCTCTGAAATAGCGTGCTTGCAGTCTACGTTATATCTAAGTGAAAAATTTACATATTTACAATGGGACACGACCTTCAAAGATATAAATACTTGGAAATGTACTCAGCCTTCTGGATACCACGTTCACAGGTTTACAGGAAGGCACTCCATGGATTTAGACTGCTTGCATCACGTCATCGGCGATGTGAAGACCCATGATGACTTCCTGGCAGGTCACGAACATGACGGCTTGATCTGGTATGACGTTCTCGACGTTCTCTGCTACACCAGGCGAAGACAGCTAGGCGTCTGGTTCTCTCTGATATGCAGGCAAAATTCTGGCATTCAGATGGACGTCGGCGTTCACTCCGGCGTTCACGTAGACATGTAAATGAGGGGAAATTATCTCAAGTGAATACGTTAGTTTATCACACACCACAATTTGAATATATGGTTGGATCTGCTCAATAGCACGAGCATTCCAACCCAATGCCGGTATTGTCTCTGTTGCCCGACACTGCTCCCTCCTCATGTACTTATTCTTTTATAAACGGCATACAGCCATTCTAGGTCCTGAATAAAGAATGTCACTGGTTAGGCCACTACTGGATTAAAATTTCTCGTCTCACACGACCACACTTCAAGCATACTCTATCTCGCCTAGTCATGCGTAAGTCAGGCTCTCAACTGCATTATCGATTTATAGACGTGACACTACCCTTAATTATGCCGACACTGAGCCGTTCACGCACTTTCTTTGTATCTATCAATTATGTCGAGACACACACACAACTCCACGCACTGAGTTACCTGGCTATTGTGGTTAATTGAGCCGTATTAGTATCGGCACATATGAGGCTCGACGCACGACCTCTTCGACACACGGACAGCAGTCATTTCGGTTTCGTGCTGCTCCCACTATATTAAATAGCGACACACTATACTCGCAAAAAAAAATTTAGTTAAATTGTGGATATTTTCGCAGATGTTCACAGGGTTTAATGAATCTGCATAACACTGCTCAAATTACAAGATTATTTCTTCACCACGACGAAACACTACCGTACTGGCGTCACATTGAGAATGCACTGGATGGTGTCTCCTTCTCAGCTCATGAATATATAGGCGCGCTACGCTAGAGACCCGAATGCTGAGGGTGGGGGAAAAATGCAATCCTTTCTCACACATTGATCCGTTAATACGCAACGTACAGTGACGAACGGGGTATCGAAACGTAGCTCCTGTATTCCCATCTCCACTGAGTGACTGTTATTAAAATAACTTCGTAGGTTTTGAAGCAATCTTAAAAGCGTCCTTTAGCCTCTGGCGGTGAATGATGACGAGCACAGGGGATTCCTTATGTTCCTTGGCACGGTTAGAGTCCAACATCTGTTAGTCATTAAGACGCGCCCTTGTTTACAGCGCAGTTACTGCCCTGTCAGTTAAGTAGAGCACTTCTTGGTCTCATAATTATGCGTAAAATTCCCTGATTCAAATGAATGTTTGCGCTTAATTATCCATTGGGTATTTTGCGATTTATGAAAATTAACAGAAATAAAACAGTTGAATGCGTTAAGTTGGCAGTGGTGAATAAGCGAGGAAAACAGGGTATAATGTTAGTTTTCACGTTGGACCTACTCTCTGGGCTCAGCTAGTGACCTAGATTCTTTGTCACGTGATAACGCGTATCGTTTCGTCTCGCTCGTGGTGGGAGTGAGAGAGCTTCGAGTACAAGCGCTCTTGCACCGCCTTGCTGCTAATTACCAGCAACTAGAGCTGGGTCGCGCGACTCTGGATATTGCAACTCGAGTCCTGGAGCGGGCAGAAAAATTCTAACTTGGGCAGTTTTTATCGTAGAATAACGCGGAAAACGGCATATTTCATCTCCTGGATATCATGACATACCATAGGTGACGTTGTGAACGGTCACAATAGAATCTACTGAAAATCAAGTCCTGACGGCCCCTATTCTTCTTCTAACACTTTTCCCACTCCTTGGTGGGTCGCGGGTGCGAACTATGTCGCCCATGAGGATTTGGCCCAGTTTTGCGGCTGAATGTCCTTTCTGACGCCAGAAGTAAGTGTGTGGAGGGGGTGTGTAGCTCTACCCCCTTCGTTCCATTTCCTGTTACGGGATCGAGATGAGGTGAGATGAAAGATAAAGGTGACTATTATTATTATTATTATTATTATTATTATTATTATTATTATTATTATTATTATTATTATTATTGCTTAAAGGGGCCTAGCATCCAAGTCTTCGACCCCTATAATCACCACGTAATGGTAAAAAATAAAAATAAATGAAATTATGTTTTAAAAACTGGCATACAAAAATTAAGAAGAATCCAGTATATCAGGCGTGATTCAAAAGTTTCCGCGTTGCTGCAGCGTACATGCAACGTAGCGTGATTCCGATGCGAGTATATAAGCTCGGACATGTACGGTAGATAAACGGATTCATGTGACTGTGATGCCGTGCCGAGGTGCGTGCGTTAAATGCGGCCACGTGAATTATGGCGACGTTATTACAAATGCGTCCAAACAGGACCAACGTGCTGTTATTCTGTTCTTAGCTGCCGAAGGATAATTACCGGTGGACATCCATCGGAGAATGAAGACTATGTATGGGGCAGCATGCCTGTCGAAAACCACCGTTCTCGAATGGTGCACCAAGTTTCATCCGAGTCGCGTTTCGACACAAGACGCTGGTCGATCTGGGAGAACAGCCTCATCTATTACGCCAACACTCGAGCACCCGCCCTGTAGTCCTGATTTCTACCCATGCGATTATTACGCCTTCGGTCCCCTCACAAAGGCCTTGAAGGGTCGACGTTTACTATAAGACGAGAATGTGCAGCAGGCGTCAACGGACTTCTTCACGCAGCAGGATACGGCGACATTCAACCTGGTGCGTCGGTAGGATGAGTACCTAAATATTCACCTGACTGGCATCCCGATTCAGGACTGTACGGCCGTCGAACGGAAACATTTTGATCGTCCCTTATAGGTTATAGACAATTTGTCCAGTGTGGTATAAGATCCAAGCATCAGGTTAAGTTTTAAAAAGTACAGACAATAGATCTATTTTAGTTTCAATTAATTGCTAATGCTAGGTAGCGTATAACTGGGTAGCATTGTCTTTGGAATCTCAGCAGGCAACCAGCAGTCAGTTCGAAGCAATATATGTGGGATTTTCTTGAACCGAACCGTCACATCACTGCTCTTTACATTCAACTTAAGAGTACAAACACTGTATCGACAAAAACGTACAAATACAAGGTAGCTTATTGAACAAAACATGTTTCCGTAATGTAATGGGAAGGAAATAGCTGTAGTTTCCACGGAAACAGTTCTTATTCGTTGAGTAATATTGTTATTGATATAGTGTTTGCTTTTCGACTATGAAGATTCTGAACTAATTAAATTTGCTCAGCCTTTCGTGGGACTTAATGATGTATGATTATATGACAATTATACTATGAGAAATAGTAACATAAGAAAAAAGACACTTAAATAAATGCCGAATAGATTTACAGTAGATTCAGTTTCAATGAAAGTCCACAATGGTATGTATTTATTGATAGTATTTACTGCATAGTGGCATATATTTGTTCAGAAATAAAAGAAATGTCTGACAGACAAAATGAAGGAACCCTTGAAAGACTTCCTTCTCTGGGAACATTTTACGCCCGAAGTAAATAATAAACTTATGACTGCCGTGCGGTTTGTTCACTATACGGTCCGCACCCTGGCTTTATAAGGAGTACGATTTTCAACAACGCAAGCCAATAATGTTATACGAAGTACTATACATACATTGAGTGCTTAGGGGCCTCCTCCATATCGGAAGTTACACTGCTGTTACGAGAAGGGCCATGTCAGCGAGGTAGTTTCATTTCTATAACCGAACTCCTTTGGTGGTAGGACTGCTGTATGCAACCAACGTCCACGCAAGTTATGACCAAGGTGGACGTAAAGTTGACTGACGATGGACATCATCAGAAGATCTTGAAGTGACCACCTAGCTATCAGAAGATTTTGGAGTCACCAGTTTATCAGTAAGAAGATTTTGGAGTCGCTAGATGACCATCATAAGATTTTGAAGTTGCCGGCATATCATCAGAAGGTACTGAAGTCATCAGCCGATCATCAGATGATTTTGCAGTCGCCAGCCGATCATCAGAAGATTTTGGAGTCGCCAGCGGAACATCAGAGGATTTCGGAGTCGCCAGCGGAACATCAGAAGTTTTGGAGTCGCCAGCTGTCCATCAGAAGATTGTGAATTAGGCTAAGATGTGTGTTTTTGTGTGTGCTGGGGAGTGGTTGTGTGTGTGTGTGTGTGTGTGTGCGGGTGGGTGTGGATGGGTTTGTGGGTGTGGGTGGGTTTGTGTTTGTGTGCGTTTATGTGGGTATGGGTGTGTGTGTGTGTGTGTGTGGGTGGGTGGGTGGGTGGGTGTGTGGGTGTGTGCTGGGGTTTGCCGGTTGTAATGTACGAATGTCATTATGTAACAAATTTCATTTCATTATTGGGTAAGGGAGAATTTATTATTCGGTTAGAGTATCTGGCTGTTGTATGGGTGGTACTGAGTTCAATTACGAGCCCTGTACAGGGTTCTTCTCGGCTAAGGTGTTGCCTGCTGTGCAGGACTCACACAGCCCAGAATAAATAATTGAGGTACTGCTTGATACAATCGGTGCAGAGCTCCAGGGGCGAACAGTGTAGAAGGGTATATTTATTTGGGGCTGATGACCTAGATGTTAAGCCCCTTTAAACCATCATCATCATCATCATCATGAAGAATATCGGCGGAGGATAGCTGCAGTACAGCGCAGATCAGCTTTAAGAATGACAGAAGATGGCTTACGGCAAACGAATGGAACGATGGCAGCAAGGATGGCAGGAAGATCCACGACGGAAATGGACTAAACGGCTGATACCACTGGGTAGCACGAGCACGCGTTACGCAGCTCTTGACAGGCCAAGGACACTTTCGAAAATTTCTACATAGAACAGGCAGAGCGAGCAATCCATTGTGGGTTTATTTTAATGATGCTGACGATATACTACTGCTGTACTAAACTATGAGTTGTCACACAGATCTTAGAAGACTTAAACGAAACGAAATATAATATTGTCAATAAATCTAATGTTTTACATTGTGACAATAACATTGATTTCATAACTTTAACAAAATGTATTTTTATTTTGTGCGTAACAGATTTATGTGTAATTAATTCGTATAGAGAGGCTCACATTTACAGTTTAAATAATGTGGTTGCTGACACACAATATAAATGCAAACTTTGAAACCTTGAACGAATATCGATGGCCTACTTCTAATGACACGTATCTGAGAATGCACTTCCTATGTTTACGCTTCCTAACCATATATAGCTATGCAGTCTATCAGAACAATTTTCGTTGTGTTCCTTTTTCTCTGCACTCGTGGAAATCCTTGAAATTGTACAGGTTGGGAACCACAAAAATCTATAGCACTCAAAGTAAAAACAGACGTAGTTCAGGGTTAAGTTACAGGACATTTTCTCTTCCTCGTGTATATAAATGCTTTGTGAGTAATTTAACCTGCAGCTCAGCACTCTATGCAGATGATATCGCTGTCATAACAAGTGGTAAGGAGTTAACAAATGTGGAAAACGAAAGGTTAGAGCTGCTACAGAAATCATTCAATCGGTAGCAGGCTGATAAACTATTTTTAAATAGTAACAAGACGGAAGTTATTTCTTTTCACTTAATTAAGTGAACTTAAGATGAGAATGAGCATAGTTCTGTCAAGTTATTGGGAATACATTCGGATTATAAGTTAACCTGGTATACTCACGAAAGTTATGTAAAAGACTGTCTAGAGGGTTATCCTTACTTCGAAGACTGAAAGAGTCATTTAATAGTAATCAGATGTTTTGTGGATGCTATGCTTTCTTCCGTTCACATTTATCATAATGTACCATATTATGAGGAAATTCGACAGACGCACAAACATGAAGTGGCAAAAGATGACAATATGATGAAAGCTATAAAAGTGAAGGCCAACAGGGAGTCATGCAGGCCTATGTTTCAAGAACTTGCTATTATGACTCTCCCATCACTACACATATTTCATTGCATTCATTATTTTCAAATGAAATCTCGATGATCTGACATCCCGTAGTCACTCATAAGATACACGGAGAAAGAACGATTTGGATTTTCCACGTGCTAAATTGATGAAGACACAATAAAATGGTAGATATAATGGGATTAAATTGTTCAATCAGCTGCCTACCCAATGGAGAGATATGCCCTAAAGTAGCTACAAAATAGGTCATGGGTTCAATATCTCAAAAATGGCTGTTATTGAACAGTTTCTATTCACTATCAGAATATGAAGAAAAAGTAGCGCTATTGTCAAGCGGTGAATATGAAAGTCAACACCTGTTAATAGATAGATAACACTGGTAGTTTTGATCAGCTCCAAGGTTACTGTTCAATAGACAAATAGCCCAAAGTATCATGATAAGCTTTCATTTCACTTTCCATATTCGCCGCATGACAATGGCATTACTGTTGCCATTGATGCTTTCACGGCCCGGCTTATGGCGTGTCAAGAAAATAAGGTGAAATTCTTTACGTTTCGCACAGAACTGTGCTCTGCGTCATCAGAAGGAAATCTCAACTGTCCGCGAGAAAGGCTTCTAAACATGAGCTTTTGAATTTAGACGATATAATAGAAATAATAGATGGCTTCCCGGGCGCGGTACAGCGCTGGCGTTCAAAGCGGAAGCTGACGGAACAATCAGAATCAGTCTAAGAGTGTTACATAACATGTGTACGTAATATAGGACATAGACAATTGTATGACATAGACACAAGCCTGGAATGGCCTTACATTCACAACACCACAGACCGAATTGACAAGGTCCTCCGCAAACACAATATAAAAAACTTGTCTACATTATGTGTCAAAAACTCAACATATTAGAGACAAGAGACTTGGTATTTGGAAAGTCCTTTAAAAATACAAGAACCTGAACCTTTTTGTTTTCGGAGAAGGCACTTAACAGGGGTGAAAAGAAGTGAAAAATAGTTGAATTATTTTTTATGAGGATACTTATATCTTAGAAACTGAAGATGTTACAGTCGTGAAAATTCGTATTTGGAATCTCCTTTTAAAAATAAAGAAATATGTGTTTATTTTATCGACATGGGAGAAGGCTGTTTCTCACATGTACAGTTCTATGTCGCAATGTCGTCTTAGCTCCAAAAGGTAATACCACAAACATGGTTTACAAAGAATTTCTGGTGTAAATGAAACTCAGTTTTTGGGTGAGTTTTTATACTTCAGGAAGTTTCAGGTAATGTCTTAGTACAATGCCGAGGAACGATTACTTTGATCAAATTACGAAATCCACGCGAGCGAAGCCGCGGGTAATTGCTAGTATATTTATAAAGTATGTCATGCTTCCTGTCCAGCTATCACAGAATTCTTAAAGATTTCCCAAGCTAGCAAGTTGTTGCTACTGAGTATATCCGTAGTACACAAGCAGTCAACCGGAAGCTTCATCGGTAGCCTTGGTCGTTAGGGCAGCAAAGTTTGCTGATAAACAGTTTTTCGTGGGTTCGAGTCCCAATAGCCTTAACATTTCTTTACCTTGTAAATGGTAGTCGGTAGGGTACTAGAGGTGATAGCGCACATTTCCTAATTATTAAAATGCTTGTCAAAAGTGTGGGTTCTATTCCAAATCTATCCACGACGCACATATGGAGTAAAGGTATACGACGTTGTTCATGGCGATTCGTCCGTCGAGTGAGGAGGTTATATTTCTTTTACTTCATAAGAACTTGCTACAAAAGTATTTACGCTAAAGTGAGATAAATGCTTGCCAGTTACTATTCTCACGTTGTATTGAAAAGAAAGAAACTAACTACTTATTCAATGAACAAACAACAAATTGAATTAATGATAAAATTATTGATCCTACGCTGGATCAGTGGCATTAATCACGAATATAAACTTTACTTTCGCCGTAACGAGCATACTCGTAAACAGTACTAGACAAAAAGATACATAACCTGAATCTTAACTTTTGCGTCCAGGTTACATTTTCAGTCTTTTTATTTTCTATAACAGTTTCAGTTTCGTTATACAGTTAATTAATTTTAACATTTCTTCGTATGTATATATTACAGTCCTAATTCTGTTTTTGACCTGAACTTCCACATTATAGCTTAATAAGAGTCTGACATTGGATTCTAGTAATACAATTTCAAAAGGAATAGAGCTAAACAAACGAACACGTATACCACCGCGCTAAATTTCACTATATTTTCAGTAACCTTATTACCAACCCAATAAAAATGTTACTACATCTTCCGCATTACAATACCGTCGTTAAAATCCGTTGGTAGTACTCAAGAAAATATTTAACTTCAAGTTTGCAAAACTGCAGCCTGCGTATCTGGCTGTTTTTTCTGACAGTCGTAGTACAGGCCCTTAGAGGTTCATTTGTGGCGACTTCTTCAAAACTCTAAAGATTTACCAGAAAATTGTACTTCATTTCCTGTGTAGAAGGAGCCTTTCCAGCTTGTCCTCACAAGTCGAGCGTAAAGGCGGAGAAACTGTAGGTAAGATGCATGGACCAATGTTAAATCCTCCAAGAGGCAACTGACAGGCATTCATTGTAAAGTGGATATAATCCCATGCGGACGAACACTAATTGATAACGATACCTCAACTGGTGGGCATGATCGTCTCTAGCCGCGTCGGTGGACAGAATGTTGGCCGGCAGCATAGGAGAGGTGATTGTAGTCACTAGACTGTGTGCCAAACCTTTCCGCACTATTCATATAAAGCGAGCTGGATAGAGACGTTAAGCCCCTTGGTGTTATTTGACAGGAGTAGGCTTCTTACCGACACTGCGTTTCACCCTCTACCTCCCTCATCATCAACTCACGCCCGACCCGCAGGTCGCCTAGGAGAGTCAAATATAAAGACCTACACCAGGCGAGCCGACATGTCCTCCGACACAACACGGCACCAACAGTCATCAGGTAAATTAATGAATGAATTAATTAAATAAATAAATAAATCTGGTGTTTGAGATCACACTGCTGGTCACTGAGTGTTAATAGGTCTCCGAAGTGTGCACTGTTCATGACACCAAGACATTCTTAAATGTGCTGATTGCTGAATTTCCCCTACACTTATTCCCCTGTGCGTGAGGGAGGTAGAATAACACACACGGTATCCCCTGTCTGTCCTAAGAGGCAACTAAAAGGGGCCCAGAGGTTCTGAACTTTGGAGCGTGGTTGGCAACTACAGGGCCCTTAGCTGAGTCCTAGCATTGCTTCCACTTACTTGTGCCAGGCTCCTCACTTTCATCTATCCTATCCGACCTCCCTTGGTCAACTCTTGTTCTTTTCCGACCCCGACGCTATTAGGTTTGTGAGGCCTAGGGAGTCCTTTCATTTACACGCCCTTCGTGGCCCTTGTCTTCCTTTGTCCGATTCTTTCATTTTTCGAAGTGTCGGATGCGTTCCACTTTTCTCTTTAATCTATATATTAAAAACAATTGGTGGAAACTAAAGTCAGTCAGTCCGGGCTTTCTATCCCGTCGATTTCCTTCTTTATTTAACTGAAAGGTATTCATGCACAGATTTGTTATCAGGCACTACAAATCACTTAGCTTTCGCTTTCCTCAAATTATTAGATTTTTTTCAATTTTTGTCTCTTTGAAGCTATCATATCCTTGACTCTAATTGAGGTACGGAGTTTGTTTTGATCTGAGAACACTCAGTGGTTCAAGATATTTCATTTCAGCTCTTAACTATTCAAATTGGTTGATTCTGAGGAAAGTTATGAGTGCACATTCAATGCGACGTCACATTTCTTCAACATTTTTTTCTCATTGAAGCAATTAAATCTTTAGCTCTAATTGAGGTACGCAGTTTGTTTTGGTCTAAAAACACTCAGTGGATAAAGCGCTTTTTGAGGTAATAAATACTTAAATTGCTAGATTATGAGAAAAGTTGAGTACATTTGTCTCCATGACGAACATCTTTCAAGGACTCTTCAAAAATTCAGCGCGTAGTGTTGTTCCAAGGAATGTTTAATTCAATTTCTTTGTGTGATGTATTTTGAAGTGTTTTGTTGACATAATATTACATTCTATTACCACAGCAGATCATGTGATTTATCTCATTAACTCGAAACTTTGCAAATACATCCGTGAGGATAGTAACGAACAAACCAGGCGAGTTCGCCGTGCGGTTAGAGGCGCGCGGCTGTGAGCTTGCATCCGGGAGATAATGGGTTCGAATCCCAGTGTCGGCAGCCCTGAAGATGGTTTTCCGTGGTTTCACATTTTCACACCAGGCAAATGCTGGCTGGGACTGTACCTTAATTAAGGCCACGGCCGCTTCCTTCTAACTCCTAGACCTTTCCTTTCCCATCGTCGCCATAAGACCTATGTGTGTCAGTGCGACGTAAACCCACTAGCAAAAAAAAAAAAAAAAAAAAAAAAAAGAAAGAAAGAAAGAAAAAGAAAAAAGTAACGAACAACACTATTCTTTGTAAACTGCGGGTGGAGCCAGCGGGAAACTGCTAGTTAGTGTTATATAGAGGATGGTTGCCTAGTTGTACTTCCTCTTAAAACAATAATCGCCACCACCACCACCTCCCCTACGCTCAGCTTTTGAACTGCGAAACAAGGTGAATTTCTTCGCTATAGATTTTTGTAAGTCGTGGTACACATGTTAAACGAATATTAAAGAACAAGTGGTCATAAGATTTTTGGAATAATATTTTACAAACACATTATTTTTTATAAGATTTATTTTCATCCAAATTATGAATCGGAAGTTAATAACGTAATACCGAGCTGAGTCTGAAGTAAATATGCTGTAAATTATACCTAACTGTGCTTCAGCAATACAAATGGTGGTGGTGATTGCTCAGCTAAGGGCCTCGTGGTCGCAAAGCCACGCTCCTGGGTCCACTTTCGATCGCCTCTCACCCACCACAGGTGATATTGTGGGTGTGTTGTACCTCTCTCATCCACGAAGGTGGTTCCCCTCAGACGGCGGCACTGCCTTGCTTGACATTAAATAACGATTTTGATTAAGTTGTGTTGAGCCGTTCCGTTGTAATGTCAGTACATACTGAGAAATATGACGGAAATTTTAAAACTGCATTTATGTCTTATTCAGGACGTATCCTACACACAAATGCCTTCATTTAAAGATTTATAACAAAAGCACAAACAAAACTGTAATTTTATTTCTATAGAGAGATGGCATCGAGAACAAGAATAATAACAAAAATATTGCCATTGATGCTTTCGCGGCCCGGCTTATGCCGTGTCAAGAAAATAAGCTGAAATTCTTTACGTTTCGCAGTGAACTATGCTCTGCATCATCAGAAGAAAATCTCGACTATCCTCAAGAAAAGCTTCTAAAACAATGGCCTCGAGATTTTCTTCTGATGATGCAGAGCATAGTTCTCTGCGAATCGTAAAGAATTTCACCTTATTTTCTTGACACGACATAAGCCCAAAAGCCTATATCATGCTCCTGACTTCGGGCTTCACGGCAATGCAGCTTGTTCCTCCGTTGTTAAAATAGAATAAGACGGCTTGATGAAATCCAGTAGTGTGGCCTGACTATCGACCACTCATCTGGATTGTTCCAACGATGGCTTGAATAATAAATTAGCCGAATGTCTTTATTCCCAGTGCAGTAGACGAAAAAAAAAAAAAAAAAAAAAACAGGCCAGTGACAAAATGGAAGTTTGGAAAGCATTAATTTCAGTGCTGCAGATTTGCATTTACAATCAACGAGTGGTTGATTAAATGTGGAGTTTCCCCTTGTTCGATGTGTTCCATGTAGGGGGATTGTCTGTAGGGCCTGATTTATCACAGGCTTCACCATCCTTACAACTTGCACACATTGCATTTGATATCCGCATGAATGGTTGCTTATTAAACGATCGTCTTATTCTCAAGTGAACGACGTGACCAGTTAACAGCGCCGAATGAAACTCGCGCTCTTTCTCATTGAACCGTGACCTGGAGGCAGGGGATGATGCGATCACGCTAACTTACGGTTCAGTAACATTTATTTTACGTTGTTCAGGGGCTTAACGTAACATAATTCAGTGATGCTTGAAAGTATTTAACTGTTGTCATGTTTGATGAAAATAATAATAAGTACATGGCTACAAAGCAAATTAACCACCTTAAGACACAGGCGGAAAAAGCGAGCCTCGAGAGGAGAAAACGCAATTTATAACTAATATTAAGCAGGACCAAGAGAGTTAAAAGTAAGCCAGGGGGCAATCACACGGACAGATAAGTTTAAATAGCTTGGTGCCGGGAGTGTAGGAGGACAAACTCGGCTCGCCAAGTGCAGGTCTTTTGATACCTGCGCGTCGTGATGAGGATGAAATGATGATGAAGACAACACATACACCCAGCCCCCGTGCCAGCGAATTAACCAATGATGGTTAAAATTCCCGACCCTGCGAGGAATCGAACCCGGGACCCCTGTGACCAAAGGCCAGCACGCTAACCATTTAGCCATGGAACTGGACAATAGCTTGGTGAGTGCAGAGAACCAAGCATCTCTGGTAAAGAAGCTTTTGCGTCGCGCATGAATAAAATGAGAATGGGTTATCAACTGTCCAAAGACGTTTACAACAGAAACTCCATATCCTTGAACCCAGGACTCATACATTATTGCACTATCAGAGGCTATGAATAACAAAGACCTGATAGACAATTTGGAAATCAAAAGAAAGATTTTAAGGAAAATTTTTGGCCCAATTAAAGACAAGCATGAATATAGACTTCGGCATAACCATGAGTTGCATCCATGTCATGCGGATAGGGAGAATTGCATTTCATGGCACTTGTTAAGAATAAAATCCACACGATTATCGCACCAGATCTTTACCTATTTTAGAGACAGGAAGACCCAGCCAACTTGCTTCAAGGAGGTGGGAAGGGGCCTGCAGGAGATGGGGATCGCTTATGGAGATATACAACACTCAGGAGGAAACTGGGTTTGCAAGAAAGACCAAAGTTGAAGACGGGAAAGACGCGGACGGAGGCAAGAAAAGAGCAACACCTGGGCTGCCGTGTGCTCCCCTACTTGACAGAGTCGGGCGAAGTTCTGCTGCCCCAAACTAATTAACTTACAGAAATGTGTCACTTTTTCGTGAGCTTTTGTCGAAATTTTGTTAACATCCGTTGTTTCCGCTTACCTCGGAGACGACGATCTCTGCATTCGAAAAAGACGTGTGTTCGAAGCCGGCGGTCCTCAGAATGGATTTCTGCGGTTTACGAATTTTACTACCAGGTAAATGTTGGAACAGCGTCAGGAAGGGCATCCGCGTGTAAAACATTCACCTCATCTTCTCCCCGACCCCAAATCAAGAAACGGGACTAAGTTCAGACCATCCACATGTGTGGAGCAGCGTGCTCCACTCTGTACTGGTTCGTAGTGTGGTGAACACAAAAACCCAGTCCCCGAGCCAGGTTGACATATAATGTTTGTATGTATGGAACCGAGAACTGGAACAAAAAATATCGTAAAAAGCTTAAACCACTCTGTCGCAGAAGCGGTATTTGTAGAAGATTATGTCCGAAGTTGTGTTGTAAATGTAAGAACAACGAGAGACTCAACAACAATTATACCAAGCTACTTTCTATCATGCCATCCCAGTGCATAGCAATGAGCTCACTCTTTGCCGCGAAAAAGTTATTGGTTCTGGATGTTGACGATGTGTCTCTCACCTCCTCATTTCTCATGTTCACTAAGAGCTTTTCTGCTCTCTCAAGATGGAACAGCCTTCTTCCATTGTGAGTAGCTTTCAGCAGATCACAGGCGTGCATTACGAGAAGGCGACGAAACCTTTTCTGGGATACAAATGACACATCCTTCTAAAAAGATATATACATAACTCTCCAGTCTTGTTGTGAGTTTAATGACTGGTATTTGAAGGTTCTATTCATCTTTTCGCTAATTGTTATTAATGCCCTCAAAACGCCAAGTAATTTGCTCTCAGATTTTGCGAGTTACTAAATAAATTAAATTGAATGCTGTGTTGCTTAGTACGCTTTCGACTGGTATCCTGCCCAAAGCCCCAGGGGCTCTGACCTTATCTCCCCGTGGGTGGGAGTAGTAGAATAACACCCGCTATCCCCTGGCTCCCGTACGAGGCGACTGAAAGGGGCCCCAAGGGCACTTAAATTGAGAGCGTGGGTTGGCAACCACTGGATACTTACCAGTTTCCAATTGCTTGTACCAAGGTTCCCACTTGCAACTATCTTATCCGAACTGCCTTGGTCAACTCTTGTTCTGTTCCGACCGGACTAAGAGGTCCCAGGGGCTCTGAACATTGTATCGGCCAAAGAAGGGCACTCCCTCGAGTGCTATAATAATAACCGTATGGTGTCGTCTATGGTGGATACGTATTTTGGTTTAGACTGCCTGCATGTGAATTTCGACTTACCGTTTTATTGTACGTAGCAGATGACAGAGAAAGTGAAACATTATACGGTAAACTAACTTTCTCGGGTAAATAACAAATATACTTACCATGTTGAAATTGTACGACTTTGACGTTCTCCTGGATGGTACCACACCACTGTCGTAAGGATCTTCAATATGGGCCGATGACCTTAGATGATAGCCCCCTTTAAACAACAAGCATCATCATCAGTCTACAATAAGCCTGCTTCAGCTGACGACATACGACCATCGACGTGCTTCTATTTCCCGTGAAGTCTTTTATTATTTACTCTTTTAATCATGCTCCTCCAAGTTGCCAAGGGAATGCGTCTTTTTTTCCTGCCTTAAACGATGCTCCAGCTCGCGTCCTGAATTAATTGTGGCATCAGTCTTGTCTCCGCGCGAATTAACCCAATTCTCTGTAAGGAACGTGTTGTGGGTAATGCACGTCAGGAGCTAAATTATCGTCTGAATTATTAAAGCAAATTATTTGTTTTCAACCCAATATTACTCAATTAAACTCCCCCTGTAGGTGAAGGTTAGAATAACACCCGCGGTATCCCCTGCCTGTCGTAAGAGGCGACTGAAATGGGGTTCTACACTTGGGAGCGTGGCTGGCTTGGCGACCACGGGGCCTTTATCTGAGTCGTGGAATTGCTTCCACTTACTTTTGCCAGCCTCTTCACTTCCATCTATCCTGTCCGACCTCTCTTGGTCAACTCTTGTTTTTTTTCGACCCCGGCGCTATTAATTTTGCGAGGGTAGGGAGTCTTTCATTTTCACGCCCTTTGTGGCCCTTGTCGACTTTTTGTCTATATCTTCATTTTTCAAAGTGTCGGTTACCTCCCATTATATATTGTATCCTTTACCGGTGACATGTACTGGTTCTTGAATCGGCTGCTGTAACAACTACTGGAGACTCTTCCTCCTGGGGTGATCAGTTCATGATCATCTTCCGGGTGCAATTGAGGGATTTATATGCTAATAAAGGATGACTATATTACTAAATAAATGAGATAACGACGCAGACTGATGTTTAAATATAATAGAATGTTTATTAATCCATAGAAAAATCACCTAACACTATGCATCAATTATAGAAATAAGAGAACCATAAAATGGCTGGGTGCAAACACAATGAAAATGTGGCTCTAATATCAATCTATTCACTATCCACAAGTTACCTGGAAATTCATTATTCTCGTAATTATTTGCGACAATCAATTATTAATTATATTAATTAACTAATTTGCAACACCCGGATTATCGTACATTCAAAATACATTAACTTGTTGACTAACACTGATCTGAAGTGGATAATAACAATCATAGTTAAATGGCAATCACTGACTGACTTGATGGACAGAGGCGAAAGAAGGTGCGGACTCAAAATAGGGTAATCAGAAGATAAATTTAAAACTTTAAATTTACAACTATATTACTTTCTCCTTTTTTTGTTTCTTTTCAGAAAATAAACCTTACAATTTCAGGTACCATAATTTTGCTTATAAGTTTAGAAAATCAGAGCAATTAACAAATAACACATTAGCAAACCTGAGTTTGCAGCTCCCTCCAACAGCACTGCGGTTCAGTCAAGGAGACGGACCTCCCAATTTTTTTGCATCACTAGGAGACAGAGTATTCAAAATACACACTCTTCCGAGAGCAATTTTTTGCTCCACAAATTTATCTAGGAGACGACATTACAACGTAACGGCACCATTCACTCTAACACCCCTACATGAATAGAAGGAACATTTATCTTTCTTTCTCTCTTAATCTGCTTACCCTCCAGGGTTGGCTTTTCCCTCGGACTCAGCGAGGGATCCCACATCTACCACCTCAAGGGCAGTATCCTGGAGCTTCAGACTGTGGGTCTGGTAATACAACTGCGGAGGATGACTAATACCTCGCCCAGGTGGCCTCACCTGGTATGCTGAACAGGGGCCTTGCGGGGGATGGGAAGATAGGAAGGGATAACAAGGAAGAGGGAAGCAATCGGCAGTAGCCTTTATAACGGAGGGACATTATATTCTTAAGGGTCTGTGTGTGTGTGTGTTGATGTGTATTAATTTGTGTTGTGATTCATTGCTTTGTAAATAATTGTGTGTGGTAAATGAAATCCATGCGAGGGTTAAAATTCATGTTTATTTGATGTTGCGTGTGTAGTTGATAAGATAACTATTCACTCAGGATGTACATTAGGTTAAATTGTAGTGTTCTCCTAAAACATCTGCGCGAGGTGGATAGGGACTCATCGAGAATAGGCACATCGTGATGAGAAATAAGCAAATCCTTCGGCTAATTATGTTCGTAGTTTTGAGTGCACATATATATACAGTATATTGAATTCCAGACATTTGGGAGATTAATTTGAGTGGAATTCTATTCGTTTTATGTCATGGGGTTTGGTCGTAATTATAGTATGTTTTGTCTAATTAATTGCTTTGATTTTCTTTTGAATAAATTAGAGTAAATTTACCAGACGTTGCCATTATTTTAGCATAGCTCCAACCTCATTCGTATCTGTCAGTGGAAGTACATGTTCCCCGAAATCTTAGCCTAGTAGCGAGAGGGCGTGAACCGGTCACCCCCGAGATACTGAGCAAAAGTCGGAGCGAAAACCAGATTTTGGTGGCATATGGGGACATATAGGTGGCGCGAGCAACGTGAGGCGTTTTTGTGTATTTTAGGCTGTTGCGATGTGTGATATGCTCGTGCGATATTTGTATAGTGTGAATAAGTCCGATTTGGACATTACAAATAGCCGTTTAAAAGCTACATATGGTTAAAAGGGGTCAGGTAGATTATAGGCGATAGAAGACACATGGTGACCGTAAGTGGAATATGATCAGTGTGTGACACTGAGAGCCATGGCCCCTGATGTGTGAGTATTAGAATATCCATGATAAGTAGCTAAGTGGCACATCAAAGTAAGCAGATAGGAGTACGAATAGACACGAGTTAGGCTGGTAGGCGATGATGTCAAAAAACGTCTATTCTTGAGATTACGTGGAGTGACTCAGAATGGAGATGTTAAATTCTATGGATAGTTAGAGGAAGTTACAACAGTTTAATGTATCATGGATATCGGAATATGGCAGCAGTCGCCGAGAAGTTTGAATAATATTTAGTATACCTGATCGCAAGGTTGGATATGTGGAAGATACCTCATTAGTTAAGAACACGTGTTCGATTCCCACAAGCGGCATAATAAGGAAATTTGGGGTATGGCAACTAATTGGTTGGCACCCGAGATAGTTATGACAGACAGTGTTTGCGATAATAATTCAGACGACAGGATGAAATGGCAACAGGAGGAACTTATGTAAATTAGTGGAATAGCTGTCAGCTTTGCAGGACCTAGCGTTGAAAGGTTGTTTGGCATTAGAATAATTGATATTGAAGATATAAAGTTCATATTGCAAAATTGAAATAAGATGAACAGGAAAGTGCACGAACATAAGTCGTATTTGATCACTTAAATAATGTAATTGAGGAGGTCATCAAACCGAAAGCGTAAGGTAAATCCCGTTTTTATTTAAAAAATGGCAACATTGGAAGAGATTAGGGAGTTGATGGAACAATTTCAGGACCAGATGAAGTTGCAAATAGACAAAGTAACGAGTGTATGTGACGAAGGTAGGAAGGAAGTGAAACGCGAGCTGACACTTTGCGTGTCGAGTTAAATTCAGTAAAGGATGAGGTTGATAATCTTAAGAAAGAGGTACAGGATTCACACACGGAAATAATGAATGAGATGACGGAGCGTATTAGTCATGTAAAGTCGGAATTTAAAGAGAACTTGGAGAGAGCTCAGAGTGAAAACACCGAACAGTGGGAGAAAATAAAGGCTGATTTACACGCCGAACTGATAAAACGGGACGAGGTCAGACAGAGAGATAGACTAGAAATCTGCGAAATCATCATGGAAGAGATAAAGGTAGGAAAGACCGAAGTACGGAGCGAAATAGACATCCTTCATAAGGAGTTAATAGATAAGATAGACTCTGGAAACGAAGAAATAATAAGAACGGTCGCGAGTTGGCAGAGGAGGTATCGAATTGTGTAGACCGGTACCAGAAAATGGAAAACCGAGTCGAAGTCCAGGGGACACAGGTTCAAGAAGTAAAGAGTGATTTAGGGACGTAAGCTAACATGATTCTGAACCTGCAACGGGAAATCTGTCAATTAAGAGGAGGGGATGAAAGGTCAATTATGTACTCCAAGCCACAAACACATCAGAGCTGTTTCCTAGCACCCGAGCCTAGAAATGGCACATGCAAGACAGGAATAATTACTGACGAGAAGTTACCCGTCCATAGCAGTATACACAGTAGTGGAGAAGGACGGAGCGCGCAAATGTCGACGCCAATAGTAAATATTATCCGGACAACGACGATAGGCCACGGAAGTTCACAGGAGGTGACTCATGGACGCCAAAATCTTTCATACGTGAAGTTGAGAATAACATGCTTGAAAATCGAATTCCCATAGAACGGAGACTCAAAACAGTGGAGAAATTGCTAGACGGAGGAACGAGCCAATGGTTTAACGCCTTTCGTTATAGTTTCGAAAATTATGAGGAGTTTAAAACAGCTTTTTTGAAGCGGTATTGGAGCAACAGTCTCTTCGCTTACAATTATACTCACGCAAGTACTCCACAAACTCGCCAAGCCGATATGCAGACTTTTTCGTGGCTCAGTTACAGAGATTAAAGGAGTTAGACAACGTACCGTCAGAGGAGGAGCTCGTAACTGCTATACAAAAGTCCAGCGGATAATGGTGGCCGCAAATATCCGATCGTTAGTCGAGGCAGAAAATATTCTGAGGCAATTGGACCAGACTACGAGCCATTTGCCGCAGAGAGTAGTGAGACACCCAGAACACCAAGTAAACACGATCGAGGCGATGGAACAGGATAAGAAGCCTGAGACGGGCGAACAAGGTACTAATACGTATCGGGAGGAAAGGAGAGACTGGAGGCCCCGATACCAGCCAATATACCAGAGCCGAACGATATACGAACGACCGCAGAGAAGATGGGAAGGACACCGGGGTCAAGCGCACGGAAAGTCTCAAGACCGTGGAAGAAATGAAGGAAGGCAAACGGATAGAAGATATCCATATCAAACCCAGAGGTACCCGACTTCTTTGCTAGATCCAATTTCCTGGTAGGTTCCTTCAATTCTCCTTACTTCCATAATTAATTCTAACTCTACTTCCAAGCTGCACTTCCTTATTAGAGTCGTCATTTCTCTGTTATGTTTACTACCTCTTACCACATTTTCACATTCGTCAATAATTGGTTAAACCCATCCAACAGTCTGTTAACATTTTTATTTACCGTTTTCCACCTATTATAATTAGTATTAAAATCTCCCTCATGCCTGTCTAATCAGCCATATGGTACTGCCTAATAGTCCTAGTTTTAACGCCTTCTTTTCTATCACATTTATTTTTAACTACGACAAAACAGCTTCGTGATTGCTAATACCATCTATTACTTAAAGTTCTCTACGGAGCTCATCTGGTTTTACAACCAGTTGGTTCCATTACTTCACAATTCAGCCGTGCTTCCCAGATTAACTTATTTTCCAATTGTTGGTGATGCTTCCTGTCGTTCGCATTATCTTCCTAATTGACATTTGGTAAATTGAGATGATCAGCTACAATCATGTTCCTTTCTCTATCTTTTCCCACATAGTGATTACCTTACCAAATAATTCCGAACCAGCGTTTGGTTCACCCTTTCCAGGTCTGTACACTCCAAAAACATCACGTTGGCTATTATCTTTAGAGTTGAGCTTTACACGTAGAATTTCATGTTTGACATCTTTAACTTTCTCGCAGATTAATCATTTGTCTTTCGCCAGAATGAATACTCCTTCTACTACCGTTCATATCCTGTCTCTACCATAAGCACTTCAGTTCCGTGAGAACATTTCTGCAACCATGATTCAACACCTATCACAATATCTGGTAAGTATATATCTATTAAACTACTTAATGCTATTCCTGTCTTCATAATGCTTCTACGGTTCAACAGTAACAATTTTATGTCATCCCTATCTGACGTCCGGATCCCTGGGCCCTTATTACCGCTCCCCCTGTGGGTGGGTTTTTTAGAATAACACCCACGGTATCCCCTGCATATTGTAAGAGGCGACTGAAAGGGCCCCAAGGACTCTGAACTTTGGAGCATGGGTTAGCGACCACGGGGCCCTTAGATGATTCCTGGCAATACTTCCAGGCTCCTCACTTTCATTTATCCTATCCGACCTTCCTGGGTCAAGTCTTGTTCTTCTGAGACATGAACGGTATTAGAGCACTCGAGGCCTAGGGAGACTTACAATTACACGCCCTTCATAGCCCTTGTCTTTGTTTGGCCGATACCTTCATTTGTGGAAATGCCGCATCTATATTTTCTCTGTGATTAGTGTCAATAGAGGATAGTTGCCCAGTTGTACTTCCCCTTAGAACAATAATCACCAGCACCACCTTTTCAGACGCTGCGCGAGGACTACGTAGTTTTAAACTACAGCCACTAGCTTTGTGATGCATGGACACCGGAATGCACATTACCTGCTCGGACTGAGCTGCAATCATAACAGGATTAAACTATAGCAATATTTTCTTGTTAGCAGCAAAGTGCTCCACAATTTCTGTTCAATGTAGGAGGTAAGTCCCTGTTGCAACAAAACCCCATGGAGCAACAGTCCCAAAAGGGCATCTGCTCACATTAGGTGTCCTGCGGTCAGCACGGGAGTTATTCTTGGTTTTCCAGAACATTTCACCGTCAATTGTAATTATGTAGGTGGTGGTGGTACAACTCGGCAACCATCCTCTGTATAACACTAATCAGAGAGAAGAAATGGAAAGGGTCCGACACTTCGAAAAATGAAGGTATCGGCCAAAGGAATACAAGGGCCACGAATGTCGTGAAAATGAACCACTCCGTAGGCTTCCATGTGTAATACCGTCTGGGTCGGAAAAGAACAAGAGTTGACCAAGGGAGATCGAATAAGATAGATGAAATGAGCAACCTGGCACAAGGAAGTGGGAAAAATTCTAGGACGCAGCTAAGGGCCTAGTGGTCGATAATTCACGCTCCAAAGTCGAGAGTACCAGGGGCCCCTTTTAGTCACCTCTTGCGTCAGGGAAGGGAATGCCGTGGCTGTTGCTCTACCACCTCCCACCAAAACGTGATGAGTAGACCTCGAGCCAGTCCTCTGATCCAGGTAAAACTCCTTGACCTGGCCGGGAATCATCCGGGGCCTCCGACTAAGATGAATGCATGCGTAGGGCCACCTGTTGTACAACTGTAATCGTGCAATGAGTTCATACTGTAAGTAAATACGTTGTAATAAAGTGCTAAATTTTTCCAAGATTTTTCCTTCAGATATTTGCACAAAGAAGTGATTGTGATATGCTACTTCCTTACAGCCTTACGTGCACTTCTTACACTGGAATAGGTATTTAAAAAAGTACAACGTGGAAGTGACTCGTATTTCTGCTGATCGTGTTACTGAAAGCACAGCATTTCTCTTCTCTCACGGACCATGTGCGGAAATATTAGAACCCTCTTGGTGTGAATGGAAGGAAAAATAAATTAACAACTTTCTACTGGTTGGAAATAAGTTTCGTTCTTCTTGCTCCAGACTGTTCTTTTCTTGTAACCTAGTTATAATCTCAGAATTATTGTTCGTGAGACTTTCTCTAGAAACACTGTAAAATACGTTGGATGTTTAACTTTTATTCCAATTCCTTCTCTTTTTTTTGTCAAAAGCAACTTTAATGTGTGCAGTAAATTACTCTCACTTGAAGATACAATCACTGCGAAAATACAGAAATGTATCATTGACCTAGAAACGTTACGCAGTTCAATAATAAGGGATTATTTACAGCTCTGCGTTGTCAATAGTTGTGGGAGCAGCAACTGATTGAAGTAGATTCTCCTATTTTACTTCTTGCATTATACTTTGTATTATCGTAAAATGAATTACTGCAGACTCATCTAACGATTAAGAAAGAGGAGTTGCTGTACGTATTTTAAAATTCCCTTGGTGAACGAAGAAAATATCCACTCACCAATGAACACCATTTGTGGGTGGGGGCACTAGAATAATATCCAGCCTATCGTAAGATGAGACCGAAAGGGGGACCCAGAGGCTCTTAAATTTGGAAGAAAGTTAGACATAGGATATATATGTTCAGCTTATGTCGTAACTATCATGACTAGCATTCCTAAAATAAATCGTGTGAATCGAAGTTGACGAAAAGGTGATGTAGAGAAAGTTCAGTTTGTGATGTACAGAGGAAAGGAAAAATGCACGTTCTAACTGAAGAAAAACGTGTGTACACTGACTGGCCAGGTACATCCTGCGGCCAAATGGAGTGGACCGTACAGCCAGTTGCTCCACGCCGAATGATGGGCGGCGGAGAGGTTATCTGACCCCCTACAAAGGCTGACGGCTTCCGTGGATCAGCTCTTGACGGCCCTCAGAATATGAAATGGTATTGAAATCCCACTAAAGTCAATGTCTTGTCACAACTAAATATACCGATTTGCCAAGAGCAAGTTGTACAAATGCTAGGGCCCGGCCGACGTAACAAGTCGGTAAGCACTAAGCAGGTCCAAACAATACAACTTCGTGTTGCTTCACTGTAATATAAGAAGGGACGCCATATTGAAACCTCTGCATTTGTATCAATGAAGCGTGAAAGAGAGGGTTGAGCTGTTCAGTAAATCGTTCATCAAAAAGTAGACCAAATACTGCAAACCTAGATTCTGCGGATGTGGCTGGGTCTTGACTCCATGTAGAGATAGTTGTTCAGAGCAGAAGTAATCTGATAAAAGACGGTCAAGATACCGAAGTAGTTTTTGTAAAATTTATAATATTGTGTTTTAAAGAGAAGTAATTCGTGTGCGGGCAACAAATACAATCAGTCGAGTTCGATCAACGAAACACAAGGTGAAGGGCATTTCTATTTTTATGCTTTATTTTTCGGGAAAAATGACTCAAAATCGAAACCCAGAAATGTAACAATGAATAAATAAATATAGAAGGGTTACTGGCGAGTTAAAATGGAAGCTGGCGTACAATTAAGGTAGGCGAAAATACCATCTTACCGCCTACTATATCTTGTTTTATGATGTCAAACTTATATGTACTTGTGATGGGTATTTATGAAGCAATTGGTCACCCATATTTTGTTTTGTGAATGTCAGGAATATGACGAACGGTAATTTGTTTTATATTCCTCTTGGATAAATTTTAAAGTATGGCGAGTGCCGTAACATGTTGTAAAAAGTTATTAGTGAGGGTTTCGAAGTAATATCACGTCCAAAGTAGAGCGTCATTTCCATGAATTTATTGTGTGTGTTTTGTGATGTCAAATTAAGATGTTTATTCGACATAAACATTTTTCTGTTTAAATTTTGATGGAATTGGTGCAAAAGATCCGTGGTTACCCATTTTCAATCTGGTAGAAGTGCGGTGTCGTGTTGAATAATGCAGATCGGTGAATTTTTTCACGAAGTCTATGTTTGTTTAAACTGTGCCTGAGTGACAGTAAATAACAGTAAAGTTTGTCAGTCATTTCTGTAAAAATCCCGTTTTAAAATACGAAATAATTTTATGTGAAGTTGTTCATTATTTAAGTATTTGTGCGTATTTATGCGTCGTGGATTCTAAGTGTTATTATTCCAGTCCTTCTGTCAGTGAGAGTCGTCGAGTTTGAGACAAGAGGTTAGATTTGTCGTATGAGTTGAGATGGGATTTGTGAATCAGGTGATTGGAAGCCTGTAGAAGATGCCGGGACTGTGTGTGAGCCCAAGGAAGATTTTGTATAATGTTTGGGATGGAAAAGTGGGAGAGAATCCACAAAGGTATTAATTTGCGACGTGTACAATTATTGTAGGACATTTAAAAGTAAAATATATGTGCATATCTGTTTGGTCAGGAATATCGTATTTTAATTCTATTTGCGAAGTCGAAGGTTTCATTCTTAGAGGCCAGTCAAGCGTGGCGAAAGACATATGTTTCAAATCAAAGCTTACAGCCAGGAGGGTCGTGTGTTATCAATGCCGCCAGCTGATCGAGAGAGGGGCAGTCGAATAACGGGGGTTTAATTATAAAATTCAGTGGAAACAGTATTTGTGAAATAACTTTAAACCAAGTGAATAACTTGAAGATGCATTCTGGAAATCTTAGTTTATTTTTCTGGGAATATTGAAATGTTAACCTAACGATTAAGGGGACATATCTATAGGTAATCGATTTTACTGCCACAAAGTATTGTGAGCGTTGTTGTTGTTGTTGTATTATTTGACTTTGATTGATTGAGCATTAAATGTGCTGGGGTTAGTAAAGTGGAAACTTTGGTCATCAACCGATATAACTTAACTGTGTTTAGCCTTCAGCTTAGAAGCTTGGATGGTTATGGGGTCATCAACCTCAGTGACTTAGATTAGGGCCATATGCCACTGTAGCATCATTTTCTTGCGGTCATCATCCATAATGACTTTAAAATAACTTAGAAGTTTAGATAGCGGTCCGTGACATAGTCGCAGGTCACATCGATTCAATAAAGGGTCCATGGCGTACAACCACTCTGTGGCACACACCGATTGGACTGCCTTAATTATACCCAGAGTCCAGAGTTCGTGTTAAGAGGGCTGGACCATCAAGAATCATTATGATGGTACATGTAGTCTCATATGGAAGCCGAATGTAAGGATGTCAAGACTTTCTTTTCTTTATTAATAATCGAGACAATTGTTTCTAGTAAGGATGTCCATCAGGCAGTTAAGTCAGAGGCTCAACCAGTATTCCGCTCCTTTGTGTTAAATTATTGTAGTGTCAAGTGGACAAGACAGAGTCCAAATTATATTGAGTTTTTAAATTATTATTTTCTTCAGTAAATTTTTCCAAAATAAAATACAAATATTTTATGAATAGACCTTTCATTTAAGTAGATATATTATGATTACTGAACCCTACCTTTTACCTCAGCAAGTGACGAAGAACCCGAAACGACCCAAGAGACAGACCTCATGAAATTTGCTGATAGGTAAGGAAGGTAGGTATCCTTTATAATGGCCCAAAAAGTTCAGTATCACCATAATCACTATATTCTCGGCCTATGTGCCACAAAATGGCTGTGATGATGACGAGAAAGACAAATTTAGGCTGGAGCTGTAAGAACCCTGACATTGCTTCCAGTTACTAGTGCGACGCACCTCACTAAACTATCCGACTTCCTTTGGTCAGCATTTGTTCTTTTCTGAACCCGACAGTATTAGAGCACTCGAGACCTAGAGTACGTTTTATTTTCATGCCCTTCGCGGTCTTTGTCTTTCTTTGGCCGATACCTTCATTTTTCGAAATGTGGGATCCCCTCCATTTTTCTCTCTGATTAATGTTACATAATGGGTGGATGTCTCTTAAAACAATAATCACCACCGCCATTCCAACAGATAAATATCGCATGTATTACGTTCATTAGTCCAGGACTAGAGGACCATGTTTACGACTCTGTGTTTTACAAAGTCACCCTTTGCACACACCTCCTATATCAATAAATAATAATGGTATTTGCTTTACGCCCCACTAACTAATTGTACGGATTTCGGAGACGGCTAGGAGCCGGGATTTTGCCCAGCAGGAGGTCTTTTACAACCAATAAATCTACCAACACGAGGCTGACGTATATGAGTCCCTTCAAACACAAGTGGACTGAGCCAGGATCGAGCCTGCTACGTTGGGGTCAGCTCGGACCTGTTATATCTTTCGCAGCAAGACACGAACAACAAAACAAGAAATCATCACAGCATGGATCAAACACGGACGATTTTCGCCGTGACGAAACAAAAATAGCTATAATTAATTTCATTGAATTTAAAGTATTTCACCACAGTATGAAGTACGGTACTCGTAGCGTAAAAGGTCACTTTCCGTGACTTTTGCGTCAATTGTTTCATTCCATCAGTATTGTGGTTTTTTGTGTGAAAAATACTTAGTTGAACCTGTCCACTCCTGTACTAACACTCGAACATTTTATCTCCTATATGGAAGAACGACGCCATTTTGGTGAATGGGGCGGTAGAATACTACTCACCGTATCCCAGCCTGCCCCAAAAGCTCTGAACTTTGAAGTGTGGGTTGGCAAACACGGCGCCCTTAGCTGACACTTACTAGTGTCAGTCTCTTAGATTTCATCTATCCTATCCAATCTCACTTCGTCAACTCTTGTTCTTTCCTAATCCCGCGGTATTAGGGCACTCGAGGCTTAGGGAGTCTTTCATTTTCGTGCCCTTCGTGCCCCTTCTCTTAGTCTGGTCGATACGTTCATTTTTCAAAGTGTCGGATCCCTTCCATTCTCCCTCTGATTAGTGTTTTACAAAGGATGGCTGCCTAGTTGTATTTCCTCTTAAAACAATAATCACCACCACTCTTCATCTCCCAACCGGGTGGAGTGAAAGCTGACCCCTGCAAGTAGCCCCAATGCCTCTTAACTTTATATTTCTCACATAATGAAGTATTTCACATGAAAAATATTCAACATACATAAATTGCTGTTCGTGTAACAGTAGAGATGTATCGTTTTCCCCTTGAATAACCATCTGGTTTAGCATGGGGCTACATTTGTTGGGTGTTACCCCACACCAGAGGTTATTGTGTTGGTATTCAGGTCCGTGGCTAGCGATAAACCTCCGTGTTGGTAACATCCCATGTGTCAACACTCAGAATATATTTCCATGTATAGTGCGCCAAGTTTGTTGCTGTGAGCTGTGCACTAGCCATAGTATTGGAGGACGTAGAAATACATGCTACAAGTTAATTCAAGAAGAATATTATGTTTACATACTCCTCATCATTTTCATGAAGTGTATATTTGAACCTCCATCAGTCCTTGGTGTCATTTACCATTGTCCTCCAACGTTTTCTTTGCCTCTTCTTCCTGCCGACAATTGCTTTTAGCCCAGTTTCTACTTGCTGGATCAATCTTATTTGAGTTATCTCAGAGATCTCTAACTAGCCGATCATTCTCCTCCCAGCATAGTCTCCACCTTTTTACAATTCCTTCAGTGTCGGATTTTGTGCAGATTTTCCATCATTCTCGATTCCTCCTTTCTTTTCAGAATAACAGAGATTTAAAATATATTTCCTAGTCAAGAGTTCATACTTCGGCACGGTACATTAACGTCGTTAGGATGATGGTTTTGACCTTTTGATTGGAGTTTGAATGGCAGGGTTTTGTCGGTTCGGAGTGTCAAACAGCCTTTGAATCCTCTCCTAAGGCAAGTTTGCCCACAGTTCTTGCAGCTGTCCCTCCAGATCTCGCACGTTGGTACTGGGACGGACACGTGTTCATTAATGAATCTCTACAAGTTGTTTGTACGTTGCTCGGACACAGATAGCTCTTGTGGTGACGATGGGACACGAAAGGGCTAGGAGTGGGAAGGAAGCGGCCGTGGCCTTAATTAAGGTACAGCCTGGTGTGAACATGGGAAACCAGGGAAAACGTCTCCAGGGCTGCCGACAGTGGGGTTCGAACGCACTATCTCCCGAATACTGGATACTGGCCGTACTTAAGCGACTGCAGCTATCGAGGTCAGTCATTGATGAATCTTGCATTAACTCAACATGCTCTAAGCAGTCCATAGATACACGTGCTGTGTGTGGAAGTGGAACACTGTCCCGTGCGGACTCAGACTGTCTGTGACGAATAGCTGTGCCGTCAAAGTCTGACGAAGCACTATTAGAGGTGACCTGAACGCATATCCTATGGCTCCCCACACCATGACGCCAAGTGCCATTTCACTATATGGGCAGGATCTGCCCTCTGCCCTCGATGCACTGGATAGTCTTCGGGGGTTATGAAGAAGCGGGACTCATCACTGAACATGATGCGGCGCCAGTCGTCCTCTCCCGGGCGATGCGCCACTCCAAACGCAGTGTTGGTGTTCTGGTGTCAATGTCAACGGACGCATGGGGCTGTAGAATCCCAATCCGGCCGACGCGAGTCGTCGAAACACTGTGTGGATGTTTTAGAGTTTCCAGTACATGTTCGCGGATGGCGGGTGCCGAAGTTATTGGTCCACCCGAACCAGCACGACGTGGTTGGGTGCTCGTGTAGCCACTGAGTCCAACATCGGGCCACTGTGACATGTGAATGGCCCACATGCCTGGCAGTTGCACGATACGACCAACCAGCCTCATGCAGTCCCACAATGCGGCCTCTGTCTCACTCACAGCGGTTGACTGGTAACAACATATCAACAGCTGGACGCACTCTGGTGGGCGTTCTACAGATTACAGATACTTGTAAATCTAATCATTTACTCACACATCATTGGTATGGGATAATATCGAACCGCTCCATCCGTGTGTTTAACGTTTTGGTCAGGCGGTGTATTTAAATTTTTCACCTGCGTGGTGCAGTGTTTAGTGTGATTAGCTGCTACCTCCGCAGGCCGCGGTTCGATTCCAGGCTCTGCCTCAAAATTTGAAAAGTGGCAAGAGGGCTGGAACGGAGTCCACTCAGGTTCGAGAGGTCAACTCAGTAGAGGGGTGTTGCCATCCTAGAATTGGTTTTCCATGGTTGCCCGCTTCTCCTTCAGACAGTAGCTAGGATGGTACCTATCTTAGGCCTCGGCCGCTTCCTTGCGTCATTCTTCTCTATGTCTTGCAATCCCCTGTTCAGAGTAGCCGGTACTCGTCCTGTTCTACAGTTGTATCCCGGACCAAGTATCTCACGCTACAGGACACTGCCCTTAAGGGGGTAGAGGTGGGAAGAACCAATCCTGGAGAGTAAACAGAGTAATCAATGAATTAATTATTGAAGGTGATAGTTATATTCTCTGAATTACTGCTACATTCTTTGTCAGAGTAATTAATAAATATCTGAACGTGAACTCACAAAGAAATTAATTTCACACGAATTAAGGTGAAATAATCTCTACGAGTTTGTAATGTCACTTGTTAAAAATGAAATGGAGCTCAAAGCAAGTACGAGATTACTTTTCTTTATTCAAATGACAGTTCGTAATGCGAGCCTGTTGTATTGAGACATAAGGTCCGGTCACACAGCCGACGCAGGAACAAAGCAGAAACCCCAGACGTTCCCTCACGCTTTGATCCGGTCACGAGTCTGCCCTTCCTTTGTAGTTCATCTTATGACTATTAGGGCAGGGCTCGCCTGTATGTGGGGCACGTCTGTCGAATGGTACCGAGAGGTCTGCTCATGGTCCGACGGACGAATCACCATCGACAGTGTCAAATGCCCTCAATCCATATGAGCACTGCGGACAGGTTTGGAATTAAATCCAGGATTTCAGCCCGCATTAGAACCTCCCGTACCCTGCCGGACTTTATTCTCACTAGGTAGTGATCGGAATCGACGTTTGCTCCTCGGCGTACCTGTACATCGTGTACCTCTCTCTGCATGGGATCAGAGATGGCAATGTGGTCGATTTGAAATTCACCGATCCCTGGAACGGGAGACCTCCAAGTCTTCGGATCTTAACTTAATCTTAATTTATTAATTTAATCTTAATTCATTTCATCTTAATGTAATCTCACCATTCTTGTATTATTATTAATTTAATTTGTATTAGACGTAGTTATTGTAATACAATGCAACATATGTATATTTCAGTTCCTGGTTAGATGGAAGAGAAGGCCTGAAGGCCTTAATCTTGCCAGGTAAAATAAAACATTACTAAACTAAACTAAACTAAACTACACCACCCCATATTACAATATAGTAATCCTACCTGTTCAGTTATCAATTAAGAATTATTCTACCGTATAACTATACAGAAATTGTACATTTTATATCAATGACCTGTTAAATGAAATGTATGTCATTAGAATAATACCTTGCAACATTTGCAATGGATAGCATTTAACACTAATTATCTATTTCACTATTTCAAAAGAGATGGAGTTTATAAAATTAATAAGTTCCTTAAGGCAGTACCTAACAAATTTCCTGGCCTTAAAATGTGTGCTATTTTATTAATATATCTCTTTATTTTCCTGATATCTTAAACTCATACAGTCTGGTGGCCAATATTACAGGTACATGTTGGACTGTCTGCATTTGAAAATCTGTACAAGAACGATATGATAATTCCGTGTCCTGTCGTCAGAACCGTACATTTCGGGCTCATTTTCAATGTTAGTCTATCCTGTACAGTGGGGAAAAATAATTTATATTCTCATCCTTCGATGCGTTGTCCCATTAATTCTAGACCTTCCCCAACCAAACTCACTTAAAGTATAACTTATTACATTCTCAGCTAAGCACTTTGTGTTTAGCCAGCTGGTCCCTCATTTCAACCATGCGCCTTAACATTTCCTCTTTCTCCATTCAGTTGCTTTCTTTCCTCTATGAGAAATGTATGGTTCTCGTACTTCTTCAGTGCGCCAATTCAAATTTGGCAGTTTGTGGAAATGCACCCAGCTCTATGCTAAATGCCTTGACGATGATTGGCTGTTCTGCTTGATTCTTGGAACATCCTTGATATTGCCGAATGAAAATACTTTCATTATGTATTGAACCCATAATTCTACGGTGATAAATAATTGCCTATATTTATTTCAGCTACAAATAACATTTTTGAGAGTAGCCATGTTTTATTTCGAGAGTCTCGTTGCCTCCGTGGGAACAGAACTCACCGTGACGAGCGAGCCACCCTCTCGTGAAATGCCGGGATACTTCGGTTGATATCGAGTACTGACTAATTTAGCAATTTTGGAAAATCCTTCACAACGAGAGATTTTGGCGACATGGTTAATCCACGAATAAAGAATCGAAATTATTAATAAGCATTACATGAAGACAGAATCCACAGGGTGAATTTCAATGCAATTAAGCCTGGAGGAAAGTTGACGTCCCCACTGACGGATTTGCGACACGTGCCGAGGTCATATCTGAAGAAAGCCCGCGAAGTTACATGTCGGAAATAAATTTATTACGCCCGTTGGAAGTATGGGAAAATATGAAAATAACACCCTAGTGAATTATAATTCTGTCTGAATTTGTGGGATATATTTTAAGAAGATTGGTCCAGCGGATGTGGAATTAGGAGATTGCACCACCAAGCTTCATAATCAGGGTAGCGTTATCTCAGAGGGTATAAAAGGAATCCCCTCCACCTACATTTACACATTCTGTCTGAAGGTCGGGACGGTGGAACCCACGTCACTCTTCTACAAGAAAGTGCGGGATTTGTGTCTTAAAAATAACTTATGTTATCTATTCATGGGAATGGTTCAAGTGAAGGTGATAGAAATTTTCCTGAGCTTCCGCCGACGAAAATAGTGAAGGCATAGATATCTGCTTAAACTATGTAGCTGATTTCATCTTATTGCATTGTGTGTTTTTGATATTGTCAAAGGTGTTTTAGAGGCTAGTCAGAGACGGGTCTGATTTTGTTATCTCTTGAAACACCTGGCCGGTTATTAGGGTGAACGAGAACAGAGTCCTGGGAGACAGTCGCAGTCGACAGCTGAGTGGGATGTTCGTTGCATGCTAAAAAAAGCGAGGAAAGTGCGTCATTTGTGTTGTTAATTAGTAGCGAGTGTAAAATCTGTGTATTTTTAAGTAAATTCTTCATACACGAGGGGATGAATCTGAGGTTAGCTGGCTAAAATGTAGCCGGAATCTCCAAGATGACTACCTTATAGGTCTGTCTATACTGTACTTTGTATTAATGTTGTAGACAGAATTTGTTTGCCCCAATAAAATTTTCCAGTGCTTATGTCGAATTAGTATTTACACAATGATCAGGCGAAAGTGTTATATTTCTGGTTGTCGTGTGAAACTCTTCAGGGCAGTAAAATCACGTTGAGAAAACATTTTAGTCGAAATAATAATAATAATAATAATAATAATAATAATAATAATAATATTTATAGCAGGATAAAATTTTCGAATTTAAAGATGTATTAACCGTAATGTTGAGTAAGATTTGCGTTCGTGTCGAAATCCAGTGAAGTCTGATAAAGTTATATTTATTCATGGGAAGCTAATTTTTGTGACACCGTGTATCTTGTGATATGGGAAATCACGGTGTGTTATTTTGTCCTTCAGGTCCGAAAGTTGTAATAAAATGAATGAAAAGATTCTTATAAAATTGTTCGTCGTGGGAGTATCGAGGTTTGAAAGGTTTATGAAACAGGAAGAAATGGATTGTGTCGGAATGATATGTTAAGGAAATAGTTCTGTAGATGTGGAAGGCATAGGAAGCCTGTATTTCATGAGTAATGCCGCCGTGATGATAGGCGATGAAGAGGAATTTTTGAGACAGGCTATATTTGTCGATGACGAAGAATTTTTGGGACAGGCTGTATTATTAAATGTGATATTTCTGAGGCAGGCTGTATTGAGATTCCGTTAGCAATCCATAACAGCTGACCGGTTGAATGGTGGTCAAAGTTGAAGTGAGTGCTTTGTGACGCACATTATGATTTCAAGCCAAGAACTCCCCGTGAAGAACAATTTCTGTAGAAGATTGTAGCTCTTGGCAGTTAAGTCCAAATGACGATTTATGCAAAGACATTCTTGTAAGCGACCTCTAGAATAGAGAGGCATTCTGAACACACGGTTGGTGTTATTTAACTCTTGTGACAAATTTCCATTTAATATATTTTTTTTATTACGAGACGAGATTTTCATTAAATCGGAAAGATTTTGGAATGAGATATTGGACGTTATTAAAATGATCGTTTGACTGTGTAGATTCAATGAATTTCGCTTCACTGGATATTTCGCGGATAGAGATGTTTTGGAACAGTGAGATGGTAGGTGATTTTTGGGCCTCACCCTAGAATTCCATTGTGAATTTCTTATGATGGTGGTGATTACTGTTTTGGCGATATTCACGTAATGTTAGACGTATGCTGAAATTCATTATTATTTTTCTAAACTTCACTGCGTATGGCGAGATCGTGTTTGAGTCGTGGATTGAGTAGCCACGTGTTATTAAATTTTCATTTCACGTTTTATTGACGAGATAGGGGCTTGGTTGTATTTCCAGACTTGCGTTCATTCTGTGGCAAGTTTCATTTCATTGTGTGATATAGTTTCGACGAGGTTTCCAGGTAAATATTAGCAGTTGTGTTTGAAGTTACGATTTCGCCTGACATTTTAGAATAAGGTTAGACATCCCACTTTCCGCTCGACAATAGATTTAGGACGTTACGCATATCAAAGGAGTATACTGATGTGTAGGCATCCCCATTTAAGCTCAACGATAGGTTTAGGATGCTGCGTGCGTATATGGATGTTATTGTTAGCGTGTGTAGACACTGTAGGCTCGACGACAGGATTAGGGTGTCGCCTGTGTATAGTCAAGTCTTAGGTTAGGTGTTTCTGCGAAGTGACTTAAACGATGGTAGTGTCTGCAGTAGTGTATGTAATGCGAAGAGTGTTAGCAATGTAATATTGAGGCCATGTTTCGGCACAATCCTTACTAGCCGAAAGGTGTTTACGTAAGATTATGGAACCACTAGTGGCATAAAAGTGAGGGTTGTCCAGCATTGGATAGTGAGCTAACGGTGATTGATTATTACTGCTGTTTGCCACGCGCGTTTGAGTTCATTGAACTTTAGTATTTTTCATTTATTTCTTGACTTAATTATTTTGTCGTTCAGATACCCGATTGCTTTGATAGTGTGTGTGTTGACACTTAGCTTATTTATGTGAGGCTTGAGTTACGAATGTGGTTTCGATTCGTCAGCGTTGAATATTATTCAATTTTCAATTTTCGTTCTTTCATTTTATAATAGGTATGACATTGATCTATCAGTAACTTATAGTTAGTTTAATGGGACAAACATAAGTAGACGGCTTTGTAATGGTAGTCATAATTTGTAAAATGGACAGAATTCCTTTGATATCCTTTTAGTACTTTTGGATTTTATTTTATCATGTGGACTTGTAAGTTTATCTTAAACTTAAGATAACCGTTTATAACCTGAAAGTTGGTTTTATAAGAATACTAGCTGATGTACCCGTGCTTCGCTATGGGATTCTCAGAAAGACTGACTTGGTGGTTTTCCTAACTGAATTCAACATAGGTCATTACAAAAACGTCAGTAGGAATGTAGCGATTGAAAGCAATGTTATCATATAAAATACTTGATCAAATGAAAAACCGCACACTTTCTCACTGTCAGTGAACAGTAATACGTTGCCGATCTAACAGTCCAAATTTCCAGAGCTGGAATAACGAGGTCGCAGACTTCCGTGAACACACCGCTGTCATTATTCCGTTAAATATGCATGCTACTCATTCCAATCATGCCTCAGAGTAGGGATTGAATAGCTCGAATGCTATGATGAACCAGTGTGTTATGTACCAGTAATATCAGAAAATGTATGAACCAGAGGAATGGCATGCTAAAGAAGAAAGTTATCTGACTCCCCAGCTACTTCTTGCCAATATACAGGCAGGCTGTTACACTCGGTACGACCAGGCGAGTTGGCCGTGTGATTAGAGGCACGCAGCTGTGAGCTTGCATCCGGGAGATAGTGGATTCGAACGCCACTGCCGGCATCCCTGAAGATGGTATTCCGTGGTTTCCCATTTTCACACCAGTCACACAAGACTGTACCTTAATTAAAGCCTAGGCCGCTTACTTCACACCCCTATTCCTTTCCTATCCCATCGTCGCCATAAGACCTACCTGTGTCGGTGCGACGTCAAGCAAATTTAAAAAACCTCGGTAGGCTGCAGTAATCCTATCTATCGGGGATAAGTGGAAACAGAAGACAAAAAGCACATCATAGCAAACAATGGTCAATGTAATGTTATTGTTGATAAAGTTTATGAGCTTTCTATATTGCAGGCCTTGACATTAGTTTTCTTTCGACTCGGTGATATTAGGGCGTCTTACAAAATTATTTATATCGCAGACTGTAGTTCCTTATTCTCAGATTTTACATACCTATTTTCACTGAATTCTGTTTACCCATTTTCTCGTGACTTGGCGCTGATATGGACTTAGTAACAAAAATCCAAATTCATGAATATCTCTGTGATTATATGTGGTACAGTAACAATGTATAAGACGTAAGTGATCGGAAATTTAATAACTTCTTACATAACTACAACTAACTTACGACATAACTAAAATTATGTTAGTTATGTAGTATTTATTGATGCGATCACTAATAACATAAATAACTTGTTTGAGAATTACATTTCAGGCCTTCCCCCAAACTACCATTTCACTCAGCGTGAAAAAAAAAATATGGCCTAGATTTTCGTGATTCATCACCCGACTCTACATACCGATTTTCATTAAATTCTCTTCAGCCATTTCCTCGTGATGTGTGTACATACAGACAGACAGGCAGACAGACAGAAATTACTGAAGGTCAAAAAAATGCATTTCCTTGTTACTGTGGACATGACCGATAGAGAAATACAATTCTTTTCAAATTCTGAGCAATGTACAGACAAAATCTTATTTTATATATATAGATTACATTTCAGGCCTTCCCCATAACTACCATTTCCCTCAGTGTGAATAAAATTATTGATGGCCTAGATCAGGGATGGCGAACCTATGCCACGCGTGTCATTAGGTGACACGCGAACACGATTTCGGTGGCACGCCTCATGCACATATTAAAATTTGTATGTACATTTTGTACTATATACTATACATATCTCGTGCATCGTACAGTCGTAGTGTTTCAGGTTTAAAAAATAAATACCGAAAATCTAAATTCTAGTTTCATTTGGACGTGCATTATGGCAACACTGCCACATTGATAGGTCCGGAAGTCAAGTGGTATAAATGTCAGATGCGACCGACGAGCCATTCGTTCACCCACATTAGTGAATTAGTGAAGTTTGGCTTGTGTGTGGTTGCCAGCATCTCGTAATTATTCTCAGTGAGTAATTGTTTATTGTTTTGAATTTTGTAAGACAAATAGTTGCCAATAAGTTATCCCAATTTCGAGATATGGAGACAAGACCGTGCTTTATTTCAAAACCTCATATTCCACAAATTAATCTCTTTTTTTTTTTTTTGAGTTGTTAGATATTCACAGTTTAGGAATGGAGTTGACTGAATTTTAAGAAAGCATGTATGGGTGAAAAATTTCGTACAACTTGATGAAGCATAAGTGAAAATTGAGTGTGCTGTAGATGGTGAATACTCTCTCCAGAAACCGGAGAACTTAATACTTGAACAGTGGACCAACCTCCCACAAAAGTTTTCGGCCATGAAAAAATTTGCTACAGCGCTACTTATTTTGTTTGGGTCATCATACACCTACAAGCAACTATTTTGTACAATGAACGTTGTGAAGACAAGTTATGAACCTAACATAAATGGCATAGCTACTAAGTATTTTTGCGGTATTGGCAAAATACGGCCACGACACATGCAATCACATGTATGATTTTTTTTTTTTGAGAGCGAGTACATGAGAGTCTTGGGACGAAAACTATGCCCCTCTACGCATCTGTTTCCGCGACGGAGCCGATGCGTAGGAAAATCTCCATCACGTGCACTGGCGGGGGAAAAACGATCTGTCGTGTAGAAGAAAATGTTTCTCCACGTCAGAAAGAAACTCCCTCTTCGCTATTCTGTTAAAAATTCTAATAAGCGGATCGGAGTAAAATTTAGAAAGAAGAAGAAGAAGTATTTTAAATAATATTAATAACATATTATGAAACATAATTTGGAATTAGGGATGGATTCGGTGGTGGCGGTGGTGTGTGGGGGTGGCGGTTGTAGCCATTAAAAACGAAAATAACAAGTGGCACAGTAGACAGTTGAGAATAATAATCCAGACCTAAAATGGCACACTAGTTCGAAAAGGTTCGCCATCCCTGGCCTAGATTATAGCGGCCTATTCCCCGACTTTGCATACCAATTTTCGTGAAGATACGACCACTAATATAATAAATATTTGAGAATTAAATTTTAGTCCTTCCCCTAAACTACCATTTTTCTCAGCGTGAATACAATTATGTATAGCCTATATTGTAGCGACTTATTTCCCATATTTGTCTACCGATTTCCATTACGATTCGACCACTATTAATATAAATATTTGAAAATTAAATTTTAGGCATTCCCCTAAACTGCCATTTTACTCAGCGTGAATACAATTATTTATGGCCTAGATTATACCGACTTATTATCCCGACTTTGCATACCGATTTTCATTACGGCACGACCACTAATAACATAAATATTTGAGAATTAAATTTCAGGCCTTCCCCTAAACTACAATTTCACTCAGCGTGAATAAAATAATTTATAGCCTAGATTGTAGTGGTTCGTCACCCGACTTTACGTTCCGATTTTTATTAAATTCTCTTCAGCCGTTTTCTCGTGATGCGTGTACAGACAGACAGACAGACAGACAGACAGACAGACAGACAGACAGACAGACAGACAGACAGACAGACAGACAGACAGACAGACAGACAGACAGACAGACAGACAGACAGACAGACAGACAGACAGACAGACAGACAGACAGACAGACAGACAGACAGACAGACAGACAGACAGACAGACAGACAGACATTACGGAAAAGTAAAAAATGCATTTCCTTGTTACTGTGGACATGACCGATACAGAAATATCATTCTTTTCAAATTCTGAGCAATGTAAGACAAAACTCTTTTTTTTTATATATAGATTTTTCAAGTGATTTACCACTTTTTCTTTAACATCAGTGTTTAGCATTTCTTCTAAATGCATGATGAATAAGTGTTTCCTGCATTTCGCAGTTTTGTTCCTTCAGAACGACGTAACGTAAGACCCTCTCGGATCAAGTTGTTGTTGGTTCCTTCTGAACAGCTGTTTGGGTGATGCACGTTTCAGCATCGGGATTATTCTATAACTTAAGGGTGTCACGAGATGACAATACATGGTGGAATTTTATTTTCAATTGTGAATGCTGCTGTTAACTTGTAGTAAACTTAATTAAATGTAAATCTGGAATTCTACTTGTTGAAGGTCAGATTTTCCACGGATCGTGTGGATTAATTCTCAGTTATCGTTTGGATCAAAAGGTACCGGATTTTCAGGTTTTATTTTCGTTTTTCTAGTTTTCTCTGTCCACTAATTTCTGATATGTTCTACTTTCCTCCGAAGAAAGTTCTTTGATAAATGTAAAAGATAACATTCACGCAATGCAATGTGACTGCGTTTAAATCTTAAATAATTAATTTTTTCTCTGATGGATGATTTTATAACGTAAATTTTAGCATTTTGATAATTCAATAAAAGTTAGTAAGCACATATTTGCTCCTCATTTCAAGCAGTTAGGCTCTCTTCTGAACCCCATCGTTTGGTCAAGATCGTGATCGAAATATACCCGCTACGACCCCAAGATTTAAGAGTTCGATTTTGCTCTATTGCAGCAGCTGTAGCCGACCAACGATGGAATGGTAAGTTCAAGGGTTCAATATGGCAATCCCGGAGCATACTCTACTCTCACCTTTACTAATAATAGTGATTTTACTGGCTTTACATCCCACTAACTACTTTTACTGTTTTCGTAGGCGCCGAGATGCCGGCATTTAGTCCCGCAGGTGTCCTTTTACGTGCCAGTAAGTCTACCGACATGAGGCTGACGTATTTTAGCACCTTGAAATACCTCCGGACTGAGCGAGGATCGAAACTGCCAAGCCTCACACTGTGTGTTGAAATAGAGGAGGTCGTACGTTCTCATAGGTCTCTCTTAACAACTGACTCACTGAGGGAAGTAAAGGTGACCGCCGTGTTCAGTGGCTCAGACGGTTCTGACCCCAGATTACTTTATAACAACTTTTCCCTATTACCCTTTTCCATTTCGGTCTTCATACAAAATGATAGGTACATTACCTTCACAGCTCTATGGTTTAAACTCCAGTTTAACTTTGGAAATCTTGAGTGCTTTCAACATTTTTCAGTTACATAGTTAATGAGCTCTCCGAATGTAAGTTTGTGCTCGAAAATAATTCCAAGGTATTTAACAGTGTCATGTTGCTGTTGTTTGAGTCATCAGTGCATAGGCTGGTTTGATGCAGCCCTCCATACCAGCTTATCCTGTGTTATCCTTTTCATTTCTACATAACTGCTGCATCCTACACCTGCTCAAATCTGGTTGTCATATTCATACCTTGTCTACCCCTACCGTTCTTACCCCCCACACTTCCCTCAAAGATAAAGTGCACTATTCCTGGGTGTCTTAAGATGTGTCCTATCATTCTATCTCTTCTTCTCGTCAAATTTAGCCACAATGATCTCCTCTCACCAATCCGATTCAGTATCTCTTCATTCGTGATTCGATCTATCCATCACACATTTAGCTTCTGTTGCCTTTCCTTCACAGCAAGTTATCGTAAATGTTTCACTTCCATACAACGCCACGCTCCAAACGAAAGTCTTCAAAAACATTTTATCAATGTCTGAAGTGAGCAAATTTATTTTCTTAAGAAAGGCCTTCCTTGCTTGTGCTAGTCTGCATTTTATGTCCTTCTTACTTCTGCCATCGTTAGTTATTTTACTACCCAAGTAACAATATTCATCTATTTGCTTTAAGATTTCATTTCCTAATCTAATATTTCCTGCATCACCTGACTTCGTACGACTGCATGCCATTACTTTTGTTTGGGATTATTTATTTTCAACTTGTACTCCTCACCCAAGACTCTGCCCATACCATTCAGCAACGTCTCTAGATCTTCTGGAGTCTGAGGTAAAACAATAATATCATCGGCAAATCTCAGGGTTTTGATTTCCTATCTTCGGTTTGTGATTCCATTTCCTTAACAGCCTGTTCTATGTAAACACTGAAAAGGAGAGGGACTAACTTCAGCCTTGCCTCACTCCTTTCTGGATTGCCGCTTGTTTTTCAAACCCCTCGATTTTGATCAGAGCAGACTGACTTTTATACAGATTGTAGATAAATATTCCTCCTCGGTACCTGATTCCGATCACCTTCAGAATCTCAAATCTATCAAAAGTCTTTTTTAGATCTACGAACGTTTCTAGAATCAGACGTAAATTCAGGATTGCTTCACCTCTTCCTACATTTCTTCTGAAGCTAAATTGATCATCTCCCAATTTATTTATTTATTTATTTATTTATTTATTTATTTATTTATTTATTTATTTATTTATTCAATCGAAGGATTCGATTTCCTCCTCAGCCATCCATGGAGTTGTTTTCCTTGGTTTCTGTAATGGATTTAAAATAATTCTTCGGGATGATACGATGCATCTGTGTATTGAACTGCTGGATTCCATGGATTTTCTCTAATTGGTGATGGTGTGCTATCTAGCGGTCGACTTGGAATTAAGCGGCTAGATGACTAAGTAGTGCTGCTATCTGGACGCAAGAAGTGAAGCTCTCTCAGTCGTAGTCGGGTCGACAATGCAGATAGCAGTTGTTTGGATTATTGCTTCTTAACCTGAAGACGCTAGAACCCATTCTCTGCTGATTGTGCTTTAAGAAGAGAAGAACATTATGATGCACGAAGAGGAGATGGTCCTGAAATTGGACCCAGGGTGATGGATTGTCCATCTAGGCTAATGGCCTGAACATTTGATTATCCTTTTGGAATATTTAATATATTTTGTTTCCTTCGACCTCGTAAGTAAGCTGCATCCATCTTCTGTACTTAACTAAGCTACCAAGGAATGGATTAATTAATAGTGTTAATACGCGGAGATCAATAACCTCAAAGGTCAAATTCTGCATGTGGTTTTAAATGAAATAGATTTCCTAAAAGAGGTCCTCATAATAATCTTGTAATATAGTAATATTTTCGGCTTCAAGTTGTAATGGTCGTTATGGTATTTGCTTACCGTCTTGACTTCAGTTAGTTAATTTTTTGTGAACAAACAAATTATGTTTATTATTATAATACTTTCTAGCCATGTCGGGCTACTAAAACTGAAACCATGAAGTTTTAATGTAGGGCTTCTAATGACTTCCTCGGTACTTCAAGTGCCTGTTTTGATTTCGGTGACCGTCATCTGTTACACACCGGTGTAATAGAATGCAAACATTACCGTGGTCATGCTGTGTTGAATTTGACATATGAGTATCAACTTATTATTGGTAATTTGACTTTCAGCTGATTTTGGGTGTGGATCTTCGTGCATGTGGAAGGTTTTTCTGCTGAGTTTTATTAACTCATTTGGTTTAAGCTATGGTAAGTAGTATAATTGGATGGTTCTGGCGCCTCCTCCCGCGGGAAATTTGAATTCTGGCGGGAAATTTGAATTTTGGCGGGAAATTTGAATTTTGGCTGGAGATTTGAATTTGTAAACAAAGCCACGTGCTTTTTGACAGCTGTCATCGACAACAACGCATCGCTAACCTCACTGCTGCCATCTTGACGGGCCTAAACCTCAGTAGTGGCAACTTAACCTAACTAGCGTGAGGTAAACAAAGCCACGTGTTTTTTTGACAGCCACGTGCTTTTCGACAGACAACAACGCGTCGCTAACCTCAGAACTGCCATCTTGACGTGCCTAAACCTCAGTAGTGCCAACTTAACCTAACTAGTGCGAGGTAAACAAAGCCACGTGTTTGTTTGACAGCCACGTGCTTTTTGACAGACAACAACGCATCGCTAACCTCAGTACTGCCATCTTGACGGGCCTAAACCTTAGTGGTACCAACTTAACCTAACTAGCGTGTGGTAAACAAAGCCACATGCTTTTTGACAGCTGTCATCCGCCATCTATAAACTACAGAGCACTGTGCTGCCCTCTTTATCGTAGTAGATGTAAATTCATCACCTGTCATGCGCAGTGCTGCTATCTTGACGGGTCTAAACCTTAGTGCTACCAACTTAACCTAACTAGCGCGAGGTAAACAAAGCCACGTGCAGCTGTCATTCGCCATCTTTAATCTATAGAGGACAGTGCTGCCCTCTTTAGCTACTTACCTTTGAAATGTGGTGGCGGATAATTTGAAAAATGCTTTTTGACAGCAGCCAACTTTAATCAAGAGAGCACCGTGCTGCCCTCTATGTGGTGGCGGCAAATTCCACGTGCTCTTGTTTGGGAACAAACTCACGCGCTTTTTTGACAGCCGTCATCCGCCATCTTTAATCAACAGAGCACAGTGCTGCCATCTTTAGCTAGATACCTTTGAAATGTGGTGGCGGCAAATTCCACGTGCTCTTGTTTGGGAACAAAGCCATGTGCTTTTTTGACAGCTGTCATCCGTCATCTATAATCAACAGAGCACCGTGCTGCTATCATGCGGGCAATTTCGTCAGCTGTCATCTGCCATCTTTAATCCGCAGAACACCGTGCTGCCCTCTTTATGGCTACTACCTTAAGCATGTAGTAGCGGGCAATTTGAAAAGTTCTGTTAGCTATCATCCGCCATCTTTAATCAAGAGAGCACCGTGCTGCCATCTTTAGCTAGATACCTTTGAAATGTGGTGGCGGCAAATTGAAAAATTTCACGTGCTCTTGTTTGGAAACAAACTCACGTGCTTTTTTGACAGCTACCATCCACCATCTTTAATCAACAGAGCATAGTGCTGCCCTCTTTAGTTTGAAATGTGGTGGCGGCAAATTCCACGTGCTCTTGTTTGGAAACAAAGCCATGTGCTTTTTTTGACAGGTGTCATCTGCCATCTTTAATCAACAGAGCACCGTGCTGCTATCATGCGGGTAATTTCGTCAGCTGTCATACGCCATCTTTAATCTACAGAGAACAGTGCTGCACTCTATGTGGTGCTGGTAAATTCCACGTACTCTTGTTTGGAAACAAATTCTATGTGCTCTTCAGCTGTCATCCACCGTCTTTAATCAAGAGAGCACCGTGCTGCCCTCTTTGTGGTGGCGGATAATTTGAAAAATTCTTTTCGACAAGCAGCCATCTTTAATCCAGAGAGAACAGTGCTGCCCTCTTTAGCTACTTACCTTTGAGGCGGTTAATTTGAAAAATTCTATTTGAAAAGCTGCCATCTTTAATGAAAAGAGCATCGTGGTGCTATCTTGCGGGTAATTTTTTACGTCACAGCTGTCATCCACCATCTTGCATTGCTAACCTTAGTGCTGCCCTCTTTAGCTACTTACCTTTGAAAAAAATCCATTTGACAAGCTGTAACCCGCCATCATGCATCGCAAACCTCAGTGCTGCACTCTATGTGGTAGCGGATAATTTGAAAAAATCTTTATGACAAGCAGCCATCTTTAATCTAGAGAGAACAGTGCTACCATCTTTAGCTACCGCCATCTTACATCGCTTACCTCGCTGCTGCACTCTTTAGTTGAAATGTGGTGGCGGTAAATTCGAACAAGTTTAATCACGCATCGGGAAAGCTAGAGTAAGCATGTGCTGCAGTGATGACGTCATTGTGCATGTTTAAACCCGTTCGTTCACTAAAAGCTTTAGTCTTCGAGAAACAGTGATAGAGTGTGGAGTGCAAACATGACGAAAACATTAATAGATGATGTGCAAGGCTTTAAAGTAAACGGAAACAAATTTGTGTTTAAAGAGGTGGCTGTGTTAGATTGCAGTGTGTTGTGGGCTCCAAAACTTGTCAGTTTAGTATTTAGTCCACCGTTCCCTTACTGTTTGCAAACAGATGAAGATAAAAAGCAGACTCAGTGGATTGAAAACAATTTATGTTTGAAGTGGGAAGAAAAAGGAATACCTTATCGTTTTCTACCTTTAATGATGAATGCACATTTGTCAAGAGCAGATCTTGTTCTTTTAAAGGGTTGTGAAAAGAAAGAATGGTTGCGTGATTTTCTACCATCATCATGTGAAATTATCGACATGCATGAATTAGGGTGCCCATCATTTAAAACTCTTCCGAAAGAGCATAGCAGAGAAACAAATAAACAGTCTTTACAACATGTATGCATGCTCTTTGATTGGTTGTGTCGCAGTGCATGCCGGGAAGTGAACAACATATGTAAATTGCAGTGTCGAAATAACCTTAGTGTAAAAGAAACATTTGTAGAGTAAAGACATCATGTCATTTCTAACAGATACTAAGTGTAACGCAGTTGAAAAGGCGATCGTAAAGTTTTATGCATGCAAAAAGAAACTAAACACTTTTACTGAAGAAGAGTTAAATGCATTACCAAAGGCATTTTTGGTTAATGTAGCTGCGAATGCAGTAAAGAAGATTTGGGATAAGGTGCCTCGTGAGTGGACTCAAGATCCTGTTTTGTCAGAGCTTCAAACGTGTAGTTTACATCATGAACGCGTGAGTTTAGGTAGACGACCTTCTGTGAGACAGTGCCGTACATGTCAACTAATTAAACTGTATCACGGACCTAAAACTAACGAGTTGTCTTCGCTTATAAACACTTATCATGGCTGTGGAGAGAGTAAACAAGGGAAAGGTGAAGAAACGTGCTGGGTGAAAGATGAGGAAGCATGTTGGGCGTGGACTCATCAATAGAGTGATTGATCTTCTTTTCTTCGTGCTTCATCTCCCCTGCGCCCCTAGAACACGTTCGCCTGACACGTAGTTACATGCTGCCGGCATAGAGTATGTCGTGTAGCTGTTAAAATCTGCTTCGTACAGTTATGCTGTGTGTGTGTTATTACCTACTGCTTTAGCTGCTCAGAAGAATATAGCAGCACTTGTCGTTGTTGGTGTAATAAAACGAAAACTGAGTGACAAAGACCGCAAAATAAACAAAGGATAAAAATGTATATATATATATATTCTAAAATAAATATGAATTGTCAAAACATATTACAGGTGTTGTTTAATCCTACAGCATGTCCTAGTGACTTAGAAGAAAGGAAACGTAGAGGATTAAAAGAAAACACACATAAGATTTAAAGTACATCCTCTTTATTAATCCATGAATTAAAGCTGTTATTAAAACCAAGCCATTTAACATACAGTTTATTGCCACGACGTCGAATAACACGTTCAACTAAATAGTGATCAGGATATTTTGTTTTCTGCAGTTCTTCGATGTAGAATCCTCCTTCAATAGGCTGTCCTCTGAGATCGCGAAGTAAATACGTAACTGGATTAGTAAGCTTAACACTTCTGATTTGAAAAATTTCAGTGCTCCAGTTAGGTGTGTATCCTTTTGCAAAGATAGACTTGTGTTTGCTGATGCGAACAAAATCACCTTCTTTAAAGCGATGGCGACGTGGATCAGCTGTTCTAATTACAAGATGAATAGCATTTATACGAGGTGTATTCTTTGTAACAAGACGTGGCTTTGTTCCGATAGTGCGATGAGGTGTATCGTTGTAGGTAGATAAAAGTCTAGGTAGCAGATCAATCCAACGATATGAACCTTGTGCTGTAAATTCTCGCCACATCATTGTTTTGAGTGTACGATTAAAGCGTTCTACAACACTTGCCTTGAGATTGCTGAACGTAGAGTAGTGTTGAATGCCAAGTAACTTGAGGTAAGAAGAAAAATCCTTGTTGTAAAACTCTTTACCTTGATCAGTTTGAAGAAGCCTTGCGCAGCGTTTCGATTCTTCAACAATATGTATAAATGCTCCTTTAACTTGAGCTGCTGTTTTAGAACGCACGGGTTGTTCAAAAGCAAACTTCGAGTACACATCGATAACAGTAAGTAGATACTTATACCCCTTATTACTAGAGGCATATGGAATCATTTCTACTAAGTCTGCTTGCCAGAGATCATCTTTTCCTCGTGTAATAACACGTCTGCGACAGTAGGTGCGACGTGCTGGTTTATGTAACTCATGTGCGATGTTTACCTTTACAGGTGAGATCTTCTCTTGACGAGCCATTACAAAATAATACCGGCATAACGTAGTTCTCTTTCTATTTCTAGAATTTCTGATCCGTGACCAGTATGACCAGCCTCTTGCGATGCTCTTAAAAGTTGTAATCGTTCAACGAGTAAGTTTGGGTCATTCCAGTATCTTACATCCACATACGGCAACAAAGGCTTGTAGATAACATCTAGACTACGTGCAGTCGGAAACAGCTTAGAAATAAACTCACGATACTTGTAACTCTTATTCGCATTTACAACTTCTGTTCTCTTGTAATTACGTCGTGTTGCGTCAGTAGCAAAAAGTATTGCTTTATATTTTTTAAGATCATCTTGTAAAATTATATCCTTGTCAGGTATTCGTGAGAAAAGAAGTTCTAAGAGTCCTTTCGTAGGTTTATAGGTAACACCTTTTATAATGAGTTTGTTGCTATTAATCTTAATATTTGAATTTCCTATCCGGAAACAGTCATCTTCGTAGCGAATACCGTAGGTAGTGTCAGTTTGCCCTGTAAAACGTTTTTCTATATAAGGTGCAAAGAGAGATCCATAGGTATCTTGAATAAAAGTTCTAAACTGATTGGGATACTCTGGTGTAATCATAACCTCAGACAAGGATGGTAGATTTTGCGTCGATGTAGTAGGTGTCTCAGCAATAACATCTGTAGTTAAGAACTCAACACGCTTAGATGGTGATGTATCATTAAGTTCTTCTTCTCCTTCTTCTTTATCTTCCTCTTCCTCTTCTTGATCTACATCCTGTTTCTTCTCTTCCGTATCTTCTTCATGCTTTTCTTCTTCATGCTTCTCTTTATGATATGATGTTTGCATAGAAGCAAAACTTGAAGTAGACTGCGGTAATGAAGTAGAATTAAAAATTTCTTTGAGTGGTGTACTTAGTTGTGTTTTTAAATATAAATCCATGTCTGCTTGAATACGTTTAAGGTCCTTAAATTTCCGTCGAATATTGTTTCGAGCTTGGATGATATGTTTTGTGATCTCCTTGCTAGATGTTAACATGATGATGGTTTTTAATCAAGTAGTTACTGTAATTCTGTGTTAATGCATATAAAATGATCGAAACCCATGCGATATCGCCCATGCTGTACATCACTTTCTTTATCGATAACTAAAAAGCTGTAACTGTGTAATGACCAACATTTAGCACACATACGTTTAAAGTCATCGAATGTCATATCAGTGTTAACATGATCGTTATACACATGTCGCATGTTGCGCTCATCTTGCCGAAAAAGCACAATAACATTTGCGTTGTCGCGTATCAACTGCTTAGGCACACGAGAATAGGTTTGTCACAAACAGATGCAATCAACATATTTATGCCGACCCATACTAAAGAATGCACGAATAACGTTTTGCTGTTCTGTTGCGACATCATCAAAGATCATAAGAGAATTAGGAAGCACATCGTCTGGTGATGGTACTTGCTCATGCGAATTAAATTTAAAATATCTTATTCCATCTTTAACTAGATCGTGCATTACAGTTTGTAGAATAGTATATAGCGGCTGATAGAGTGACTTTGCGAAAACGTAAATATTCTCGAAGCGTACACCATTTACAGAAGTAATAAGTGTGAGTAAAAGATTTGTTTTACCGCATCCCGACGGACCTGATATAATACATCGATCAGTGAAAGGAAACAACGTTCCATGACGTTTTCTTGTAGTTGTACTAGAACTAGGTAAAAGATGTGGTACAATGTCGGTGACAGGTAGTGTGTCTTGCTGCTTTATAATCTTCATGATAACTGAATCATAAAGTACGTAATAGTAATATATATATTAAACGAAACAAGAGGCAACGGTTAGTTTATGATTTGCTCTTGACTAGTAAAGTCGTGTCCAGCACGATGAAACAACGATATCCAAACGACATGAAGAAGAAGAAGAAAGTAAAAACTGTTGGATGGAAAGATGTTATAAAGGCTGCGCAAAAAGCTATTCGAGGGGAATACAATCCTCGTGTAGCTATTACTAAGGCGTTACGCGCAGCAAGAGCGAGAATTTGTCCAAAGTGCAGAGCAATATTTAGTAAACGTGCACGAATTATTCCTGTACCAAAACGAGGAGGATTTCTTCATGCGCTGTTTGCTGGCTTAGCAACTTTAGGGTCATAGCTAGGTGGTGCTAATGCTGTAGCGAGAACTGTCAAAGCTGTAGAAGAAGCGAAACAACAGTTGAAAGAGAGTGAACGTCATAACAAGACGATGGAGGCAATTGCGTTACGAGGCAAAGGTATGAACATGAAGCTGGCGCCATACAAGAAAGGGCTTGGTATCTACATTTCTCTAAGAAACGTCCACTGAATGCACTGCCACATCCAGCTCTAACGCATGATGAAGTTTTTACGTTTGCTAAACAACTAGGAATTCATTATTTTCGAGGAGTGTATATGCGCGATCAACTACCAGTGCGCCCACTTGAACGTGAAAGTGCCGTAATTAACTTGGACGACAGTCGTGGACCTGGAACTCATTACGTTGCTTATGTAAAACGTAAATCTAAAGTATGGTATTTTGATAGCTATGGAGATTTACCTCCTCCTTTTGAGCTCATACGTTATTTCGAAAGCAGTGCAGACATTGTTTACAATAAAAACCGTGTGCAAAACTTTAATACACGCATGTGCGGACGATTATGTCTCATGTTCTTATATCAAACCAAGACAGTAGAGAAAGTGCATTAGTGTCCACGTGATGACGAACAGTGAAAGAACGTTTGCTGTACGTGGAGAAGGACCTGAAACAACCGTCTATTTTAATCCACCAATCGAACTTGGTTATCAGCCGCATAGTCTTGGACTAGTATCGTTTGAAAGCTACAATAAAATCTATAATGTGCGTGATGGTTTAAACAAGTTCTATTACGATGAGTATGTGCTAACATTACCCTCAGGTAGTTATACAGTAGACGATATTCACGACTATATTGAAAGTACGTTAATTGATCAGTTTGGGGAAGATAGTTTTAGTAATCATAATTACAAGTTCTCAATCACTATAAGCAACATTACACATAAATGTGTTATTGAATCATCATTTAAGATTGACTTCAAATCACAACCTGATTCGACTGGACCACTGCTTGGATTTTCATCGAGGGAGCTCCTACCGAACGTACGTTACGAGTCTGATCAGCCTATAAAACTCTTCGATGATTATAATGTGAACATTACTTGTAATATTATTACAGACTTGAATAGTAATCTACAACTTTCGCACGTCCTGCACGACTTTATTGTTACAGAGGAACGTGGATATACTATTTGTGAGAAACCAGCAGTAGTTCTTTATCATCCTTTATCTGTAAAACACATTAGCAATATTACTCTTAGACTTGTAAATAAACATCATCAGCTTATTCATTTAGATCAGCACGCGTACGTATCTTACAAACTACATCTTAAACCAGTATAAAAACCATCTATAAAACACGGTGTACATTCCGAAAACATACTACATGTTTGCAGAGACTCATCGAGTTAACAGATACCCATAAGCAGATACTCCAAGATTTAGGATATACACTATTACGACAGAATGGAAGAAATGCTAGACATTACGAATACAGTAGAAAGTCGTGAAAGTGTAGTACGAAGTGAGCTTCATTCCTATCAACCTTTTACGTTTGGATTAAATAACAATGATGAAATTCATTTTATTATTAATCAGCAAGTTGTTTACACCTTACCACACGAAAGCTACCTCTATATTGAAGGACGACTAGAAAAGTCTGATGGAAGTGGACCAAGCACTTCACAACTAAACAACCATGCTCTAGCTTTTCTCTTTTCTGAAGCGCGATATGAAGTAAATAATGTTGAAATAGATCGAACGAAGAATGTTGGTATTACAAGTGCAATGAAACTCTACCCTTCTTTCTGTGATGAAGAAAGTAATCTTTTTCGGATGGCTGGATGGTGTCCAAAAGCTACTAACAACTGGATGATTAATGAGGATGGAACTTTTACGGGTATGTTATCACTGAAACATATTTTTGATTCGCAGAAGACTTTACACGTATTATAATCAACGCAAAACAAGAGCTTATTCTAATCCGTGATCAAAGTGATTACAATTCTCTTAAAGCAGTAGAAACACCAGTAGAATCGAAAATAACACTGGATCGTATACTGTGGCGGATTCCACATGTAACCTTATCTTATCGTGAAAAACTTCGATTGCTCAAGATTGTAGAAAATGATACACCATTACCTATACGTTTTAGAAGTTGGGAGCTGCATGAATATCCTGTGTTACCACCTACAAACAAGCATAGCTGGGCTGTGAAAACATCACGTTTTACTGAGAAGCCCTTGTACATTATTTTTGGATTTCAAACTAATCGTAAATTCAATCACGAAAAAGATAGCTCACTGTTTGATCACTGTAAATTAATACACGTTAGACTATATCTCAACGGAATTACGTATCCCTACGAAAACATTAACTTTGAGAAAAATAAGTTTGGGATGCTCTATGACATGTTTTGTAAATTTAAATCATCGTATTATCAGAAAGCAGATCGTCCGCTATTTACACCTCAAGAATTTAAAAATAAAGCTCCGATTGTAGTTATAGACTGCTCTTATCATGAAGAATCTATAAAAGAATCTCCAGTTGATATTCGTTTATAATTTGAAACATCTGAAAACATTCCTGCTAACACAGCAGCCTATTGTCTTATTATTCATATGAGTGATGTTACTTACCATCCGCTAACGAATATTGTTACGAGACTATAAATAAGAATAGATCTTTATCATTTTCATTAGTGTGTGCTTCGACATCGTACGCTATGGAACAAAACTGTAAATGTGCATGCTGTTTGCATGCTCATACGCAACATCTTATTTATGTTTCACGAGTGAGAGAGGCTATTAAGATGTTCTGTAAACATAGATCGTCGATGCCGAAACATCTTATTCAATACTTACCACCAGGATTTTTATATACGTACGCTGCCTCTTACGTACATAATTTTTGGGACATCCTTCCTCTACAAAGTAAGATGTCGATCGAAGTAGCTTTATGCAGAACTTGTGAACGACATTACAAGCATCGAGGAGAAAATGGTGATGATGATTGGGATGGACCAAATCTGAGGATTGAACACTGTACACAGTGTATGAATGAACTTTCTCTAGTACCTCATGATGATGATGATGATGATTCCGAAAAGGAATAACAGCAAGGTAAGAAGTATACGATCTTCTCTGTAAAGCATAACACACTTAGTATAATATATTTCTAAATGTTTTGTTTAATTTGAATGTTGCAGGAGGCATTTCAGAAGCATACGTTGTTAAGAAGCACACCAACCTTGTCAGCAGCAAAAACGAACACTGTTGTAGTACATTTGTAAATAAATACTTGATCGCATTCAAAAAATGTTCTACTTATTGCATTGCTTTACACCGACTTTCTCTTAAGAAAAACGATCAGGTCTAAACATGCACAATGACGTCATCACAACAGCACGTGCTTACTCTAGCTTTCCCGATGCATGTTTAAACTTGTTCGAATTTACCGCTACCACATTCCTTTACACCGACTTACTCTTAAGAAAACAGACAAGTCTAAACATGCATGATGACGTCATCACTGCAGCACGTGCTTACTCTAGCTTTCCCGATGCGTGATTAAACTTGTTCGAATTTACCGCCACCACATTTCAACTAGAGTGCAGCATCGAGGTAAGCGATGTAAGTTGGCGGTAGCTAAAGATGTCAGCACGGTGCTCTGTTGATTAAAGATGGCTGCTTGTCAAAAGGATTTTTCAATTTATCCGCCACCACATAGAGTGCAGCACTGAGGTTTGCGATGCAAGATGGCGGGTGACAGCTTGTCAAATAGATTTTTTTTCAAAGTAGCTAAAGAGGGCAGCACTAAGGTTAGCAATGCAAGATGGTGGATGACAGCTGTAACGTAAAATATTACCCGCAAGATAGCACCACGATTTGTTAAATATAATTTTTCAAATTAACCGCCTCAAAGGTAAGTAGCTAAAGAGGGCAGCACTGTTCTCTCTGGATTAAAGATGGCTGCTTGTCGAAAAGAATTTTTGAAATTAACCACCTCAAAGGTAAGTAGCTAAAGAGGGCAGCACTGTTCTCTCTGGATTAAAGATGGCTGCTTGTCGAAATTTTTTTTCAAATTATCCGCCACGACAAAGAGGGCAGCACGGTGCTCTCTTGATTAAAGATGGTGGATGATAGCTGAAGAGCACATAGAATTTGTTTCCAAACAAGAGTACGTGGAATTTACCAGCACCACATAGAGTGCAGCACTGTTCTCTGTAGATTAAAGATGGCGTATGACAGCTGACGAAATTACCCGCATGATAGCAGCACGGTGCTCTGTTGATTAAAGATGGCAGATGACACCTGTCAAACAAAGCACATGGCTTTGTTTCCAAACAAGAGCACGTGGAATTTGCCGCCACCACATTTCAAACTAAAGAGGGCAGCACTATGCTCTGTTGATTAAAGATGGTGGATGGTAGCTGTCAAAAAAGCACGTGAGTTTGTTTCCAAACAAGAGCACGTGAAATTTTTCAATTTGCCGCCACCACATTTCAAAGGTATCTAGCTAAAGATGGCAGCACGGTGCTCTCTTGATTAAAGATGGCGGATGATAGCTAACAGAACTTTTCAAATTGCCCGCTACTACATGCTTAAGGTAGTAGCCATAAAGAGGGCAGCACGGTGTTCTGCAGATTAAAGATGGCAGATGACAGCTGACGAAATTGCCCGCATGATAGCAGCACGGTGCTCTGTTGATTAAAGATGACGGATGACAGCTGTCAAAAAAGCACATGGCTTTGTTCCCAAACAAGAGCACGTGGAATTTGCCGCCACCACATTTCAAAGGTATCTAGCTAAAGATGGCAGCACTGTGCTCTGTTGATTAAAGATGGCGGATGACGGCTGTCAAAAAAAGCGCGTGAGTTTGTTCTCAAACAAGAGCACGTGGAATTTTCCGCCACCACATAGAGGGCAGCACGGTGCTCTCTTGATTAAAGATGGCTGCTGTCAAAAAGCATTTTTCAAATTATCCGCCACCACATTTCAAAGGTAAGTAGCTAAAGAGGGCAGCACTGTGCTCTATAGATTAAAGATGGCGGATGACAGCTGCACGTGGCTTTGTTTACCTCGCGCTAGTTAGGTTAAGTTGGTAGCACTAAGGTTTACACACGTCAAGATAGCAGCACTGCGGGTGACAGGTGATGAATTTACATCTACTACGATAAAGAGGGCAGCACAGTGCTCTGTAGTTTAAAGATGGTTGATGACAGCTGTCAAAAAGCACGTGGCTGTGTTTACCACACGCTAGTTAGGTTAAGTTGGTACCACTAAGGTTTAGGCCCGTCAAGATGGCAGTACTGAGTTTAGCGATGCGTTGTTGTCTGTCAAAAAGCACGTGGCTGTCAAAAAAACACGTGGCTTTGTTTACCTCGCACTAGTTAGGTTAAGTTGGCACTACTGAGGTTTAGGCCCGTCAAGATGGCAGTACTGAGGTTAGCGATGCGTTGTTGTCTGTCAAATAGCACGTGGCTGTCAAAAACACGTGGCTTTGTGTACCTCACGCTAGTTAGGTTACGTTGGCACTACTGAGGTTTAGGCCCGTCAAGATGGCAGCAGTGAGGTTAGCGATGCGTTGTTGTCGATGACAGCTGTCAAAAAGCACGTGGCTTTGTTTACAAATTCAAATTTCCCGCCAAAATTCAAATTTTCCGCCAGAATTCAAATTTCCCGCGGGAGGAGGCGCCAGAACCATCCAATTATACTACTATGGTACCTTCGAGAATATTTGGGTTATGTATCCAATTTATGGATTCATGTCCATATTACAATAACCCACCAAGCTAAGTGTTGGAGACCATGTCTTTGTAAAATGTTATCCTGTCTCCCGCGTTGACTGAGAGGTGTCTGTGCTCTTTATTCTTCATTACTATTTTACTCTTCTATTCTCATCTTCTTCAATTTCATTCCTCTTCCTGTCTGGCCACCCTAGGTTAGGACGGAGGTTTCATCCTCCCCAATCGCAAGTTTCGGATCGTGACGAGGTGATGCATGGCTACTGGGAGAGTGCGTACCGGACACTCTCTGGAGTATGTAGCCTTACTTTTGACACGACTGGGCCCTGTCAAAGGTCGACCATCTTATCCCACGAATTCGTGGGACCGAACATGGAACCACTTTCTTCTTCTTTCTTACTATCAACGGGTGGTACCCTGCAAAAAACGGCGTCCTTAAAACCAACGAAAAGAAAGCGATATACTCCATTTCTTGTAGGTTATCTAAGTGACGAAATTCTATCGCGATTCCTGGTTGCTTCCCGGGTCGATGGAAAAAGCTTTTTAGACGAATGTCCATTTTGATTAGAAATTCGATTGAAAAAATTGCTACCAGGCGAGTTGGCCGTGCGGTTAGGGGTGCGGGTGTGATCTTGCATCCGGGAGAGAGTGGGTTCGAATCCCACTGACGGCAGCCCTGAAGATAGTTTTCTGTGGTTTCCCATTTTTAAACCAGACCACGGCTGTTTCCTTCCAACTCCTAGGCCTTTCCTATCTCATCGTCGCCATAACACATATCTGCGTCGTTGCGACGTAAAGCCACTAGCAGAAGAAACAAGTAAATGCTTATGGTGAAGTCGACGAGATGCCCAAGCTTCACGATGGATCCGTACTGATGAAGATATAATGGGGCGAACAGTCCAGACAGCTAATTAAAGCTAAATTATTCCGAAATGTGGAGGTCAAAATCGAGAAGCACCAAACCCTTAACTCCTGCAAGGGAGTTTTATTCCAGAGGGATTTGATTAAGTCTTTCGACGATACCATGATCCGATACCTAGCATGTCGGTGTGTAACCGACGTCAAGAGGTTGAAGAGGCGTGTGGGTGATAAGCTACTCGATATGGGCGATATAAACCCTACCTTCGGCGCCGAGACCGAACCTTAAAGAATAAAAGTGGCTATGTACCGACTGAGTGTTCGTCCGTATATTCCAGCACCAATGAGGTGCCATAAGCTTGGCCACTCCTCATTAAGATGTCAGGGTTCGACGACCTGGAAAATGTGTTTGAAGTGCGGGCATGCTGGGGTCGACTGAGCACCACCTCTTGTGTGCGTCAGCTGTCCAGGTGTGCAGCTCCTATTTCCCAGGAGGGTCACACATTCAAGCAGGAGAAGAAGATCCACCAGATAAAAACTCTGGATAAGCTTCATTATCCAGAGGCCAAAGAAAATTCAAATCAATGGCTGTTTCGGAGTTCTCCGTCTTCTTTCCTGAAAAGGTCTCGAATGTGTGAATCAGCCCACAGAGTTTTATACCATCTATCACTGGACAGGTAGCATAGACCAGTCTCAGCCACCAACGAGAGAAAGTAGTACTGAAGGAAACTGGAGCCCCGGGAAGGTTTAGGAACCTCCGGGGAGTAGTAAACGTGCGTTGTTGCTGACGTCGCCTGGGAAGGCCCTACCCAGGAACGTTCGGCTGGGAAGTCCTCCCCCGGCAAAGCGGAGTGAAAGACGTCCCCAAATACGGCTTGAAAGTCCCGCCCTGATTCCAATGTCCAGGCCATGAAGGAAGAGAAGGGGAATCCCTATAGTTCGCATAAGAAATTGGAGAAGAAGCCTTCTCCAACTCAATCGGGGAATCCCCGATAATACCGGAAAGCCATCCACCGGTTAAAATAGACAGAAAAGGTGGGCATGAGTGAGAGGACCTGACGCCTTCTTGCTCGATCACTTCGTGGGGAATCTAGTTCTCCCAGAACGAAGGCCCACTGTTCCCGAACAGTGAGATCACCGTCCGCGGAGTGCCCACTCACCGCGTCTCCATCTCCTGAGGAGACCATGGAGACTGAACCACTCATTGTTGTGGATGGTGATGATGACAAAAAGGACAGCGAAAACGAAGGCGGAATCTGGAAGGCAATGGACCGAACGAAGGCAGAGAAATTGCTCTAAATTCGAAGCGCTCTCTATGCACACAATGGAACTATTGCAATGGAACTGCAGTCGTTATCGCTGTCGCTTAGCTGAGATCCGTCACTTGATATCCGTCTCTGTGGCCTCCATAGTCTGCCTACAGTAGATTCGTTTGAGACCTGGACACGACACGACTATGAGAGGATGTCGTCCTCTGAAAATGGAGTAGCTGTGGATGGCGCGCCTGGAAGTGTTTGTTTCCTAGTTCGCACCGACATCTTCAGCCAGTAGTGACAACGGTGTGCAACGTGTACTTTCCACCGGACTACGCTCTTGAAATGCATGCACTACAAAATTTCACTTGCTGAGAGACGTGAACGCCCGTAACACACTCTGAGGTTCTCCGACTTCCTGTGCTAAGGGGAGGATGCTTGAGCAATTGATCAAGTCATTTCAGCAGCACACATGGCACATTCTCGCACCTCGATGTCACTATGTGGAGGCGTGGGCTAGTTCCCATGCTACGGTGGCGAGTACACGATGACCTCTGTGGTAGTGACCACTTCCCGATAATTCTACCTCTCTTAAATTAAAAACAGTCCGAAGTACCGAAGCGCTGGTTGCTGGGCAGAATTTTCCAGACGCGCAGTGACGTCCGCTGTTATGCTGGAGTCTGTTGACGGCCACGTTTCTTCCATTACTGCTGGAATTTTAGTTGCTCCAGAGGGAACAATTCCTTCCTCGCCGGAAACAGGTCCCGCAGCAGCCATACGTGCTCGCCGACGGGCTCTTAGGCATTATCGTCGGAATATCACATTTAAGCGTCTACGCACGAATGCCCATTTTTTGATTCGAGAAAGTAAGAAAGCCATGTGGGAGAAGTATGTGTGTTCCATGACGGCACATACTTCGTCATCACAAGTGTAGACAAAACTTCGTCGTATTGTCGGAGTACAGAATGCGCCCTCAGTCACTGGAATCTCCATTAATGGAGATCTAGTTACAATTCCTTCAGTCATTAAAAACCATATTGCGTGAGATTTCGCAGGTACATCCAGCTGTGGGAAATACTTCTGTGCATTTCTACCAATTAAGCGCGAGGCAGAGGCACACGATTTCTCTTTCGCCTCTAGTGCTTCGCCTTTCATGGAGTGGGAGTTGCTGAGTGCACTCGCGCTATGCAGGGATATGGCTTCCGGAGAGAACAAGATCCACGACCGAATGCTTAAGCATTTGAGTGACGGAGATCTCAAGGATATCCTCACCCTATTCAAAATGATATGGTGTGACGAAGTGTTTACATCTCAATGGTGTGAGGGAATTGTGATACGAATTCCTAAGCCAGGTAAAGATCCAAAACTTCTGGATATTTGTAGGCCAATATGCCCTACCAATGACGCCATGTGGGTGGGGGCGGTAGAATTAACACCTACGTTATCCCCTGCCTGTTGTAAGAGGTGACTAAATGGGGCCCCTGGGGCTCTGAACTTTGGAGCATGGAATGGCGACCACGGGGCCCTTAGCTGAGTCATGACATTGGTTCCACTTACTTGTGCCAGGCTTCTCACTCTCATCTATCCTATCCGACCTCCCTTGGCCAACTCTTGTTCTAGTCCTATCCCGACGCTATTAGGTTTGCGAGGGCTAGGGAGTCTTTCATTTTCACGCCCTTCGTGGCCCTTGCCTTCTTCTGGCCGTGCGCCGGCTAACTTACGTACTCTCCGGCCATTCTGACTTATCACCGCTGTACAACAAGGAGGCACTGGGCATTCAATTAGCTGCTTTAGAATTTCTCGTAGTTGAAAAAGGGGTGTATGCGATAACGTAATGGAACTACGACACAGACTATAAATTATAAAGTTCAAAAGTACGAGCTGAAAATGTTACTAGCAGCCATAAAAATGTCAGGAGGATGAGTAACGAACGAGTTACGGTAAAGTTCATAACGTAGAGGTGGAAAGGGGAATGAAGAAGGCGGAGTACGACTCCAATGGAGATGTTATTTACTATTTTTATGCTAGTTTGTTTCTTTAGATGTCGTCACCGTGTGCCACGTCATTGCGTCGTTGTCGATAAACTCACAACAAATATCGCAAACGTACTCCAAATGTAGGGAATACCAGAGGGTGTCTCAGCACGTGGTTGGAATTGCTGGCTTGCGAGGCCTTCATTTTATCGCTCTTCGTGACCCATACATTCATTTTCAGAAGGACTGGACCCGTTCAATTTTTATCTAACCGTTGCCCAGTTGGACCTTCTCTTAAAACAATAATCACCACCACCACCGCCACCACCAATTCTATAATCTTCGTACGACTTCCTGTCTACATCTCTTTTTGAGCCATTTCTGAATCTCTGTGGGTGCGGGCGGTAGAATAACGCACACGGTATTCCCTGCCTGTCGTAAGAGGCGACTGAAAGGGGCCGGAGGAGTATGCATTGGCGACCACGTGTCCTTAAGTCTCTCTAAGAGTGGATGTTACTTCTGTAGACCGTCTGCCGCTCTTTTCTGCCATTTGTAAGAAACAGGTGACTTATTGCCTACATCTACCTGTCGTGACACTTTGGGAAGGGGTTGCACCTCCTGCAGATCAAAGTAAAATGTTCCCCTGTGGTTGGGAGCGGTAGAATAATACCCACGGTGCCCCTTGCCTGTTGTTAAGGGGGGCCAAAATACGCCCCAGGGGCTCTAAACGTGGGGGCATGGGTTGGCGACCACGGGGCCGTTAACTGAGTCCTGGCATTGTTTCCACTTGCTTGTGCCAGGCTCCTCGCTTTCTTCCCCTCTGGGTGGGGCCGGTAGAATAACGCACACGGTATTCCCTGCCTGACGTAAGAGGCGACTAATAGGGGCCCTAGGAGCTCTGAAATTTGGAGCATGGATTGGTGACCACCGACCCTTAGCTGAGTCCTGGCATTCCTTCCACATACTTGTGCCAGACTCGTCACTTTCATCTATCCTATCCGACCTCTCTTGGTCAACTCTTGGTCTTTTCCGACCCCGACGGTATTACGTCTGGAGGCCTAGGGAGTCTTTCATTTTCACGGCCTTCGTGGCCCTTGTCTTCCTTTGGTCGATACCTTCATTTTTCGAAGTGTCGGACCCCTTCCATTTTTTCTCTCTGATTAGTGTTATGTAGAGGATGGTTGCCTAGTTGAACTTCCTCTTAAAACCATAATCACCACCACCACCACCAGTTACAAATCTTCCCATCCCTGCCTCTCTTACGGAACGGACATTATTTCGCTTTCTTCCATTCTTCTGGTACGGTTCTTCTTTCTGTACAAAGGTTAATTAATCATAATTATCTTCAATTGGTCTTCGTCTGATCATTAAGAGACTTCATACTGTAGCTTTTACAGATGATGTGTAACATTGATATTAGGAGATTATCGTCGTAATATTGATTGATTGCCTACACGAGGCATTGTACTTATTGGTTTTAGCACGCAATTTTATTCCAGGATGAAAATTTTCTTTTCTACCTTGTAACTACCTCGGCCAGAAATTGCTTGAGTGTGCTTTGAAACATTTCATCACAGTTTAAGAATTCGACACTGAATTTCTATTTTCGTTTTTAAAGGCATTTTGAGACTTCATTAAACTTTTCATGATCTTCAAGAGTATCACATTCCTCAGTTACTTTATCCCTCAGTAATTTTCATTGTTCCATTATTCTCCATACGGATCGATCCACTATTACTCTACAAACATATTACCTGTTCTTCGTTGAGATCACTTGCCTACGGAGGACGTAATTTACAAGGCTGATGGCTTTGGCGAGGTAACATGTTCCTATTAAAACACCGATCCTTTCATTCTAAATAACACATCCACAAATGAAATTATCATTAACGGAAAATCCAAGGATAACCTAACCTTCTAAACTTTCTCTGAACTTCCCTAACTACGAACAAGTCCATAGGGAGTTAGTATGTATTAGTTTGAGTTCAGTATCGAATTTATGTTCCCCGAGGATATTTAATCCCGGAACGGAAAAGTTAGAAGACAAAATACGACAGCAGTTAGCTGTGTTCCCGCGGGACCAATACTCGTGCTCGTATATATCAGGCTCCGAGCGAAGTGGTACTACAAGTTAATTACTTCAGTATCTGCTTTCATGATGAACAAACAATAAATATTGTAACACGTGGTTAGATTTTAAAAATTTCTTCTCAGTGTTCGCAATTACATGTACCAGATTATTCTCCCTTAGCAGTCTCGTTTGACCAGATACATCAAAATTCTGTTTCCGGCATGAACAAAAATGTACACCCTGCCTGTTATAAGACGTAACGAACAAAAACTCTCAAATTGAAGGGCTTATTTCCAAAGTGCCGCCACCAATAGCACGGCGCGTGACCGCTTACCATTTGTGGCGGGACTGCTATTTCGCTCGCAGTTTCGTAATTTGTCTGCGGTTTTCTGTAATAGTGGCGAATATTAGTGCAAATGACGACGTTTGATGAAGAAATTGAGAGGGAGGCACAAAAACTGGAAGTGATGGTCGGCAGCCGGGGAGAATGATAAGCGATGTGAGGCCCAGGGGCTGAATAAGGCAGATTGTGACAGCTTTCATGGGCTCTTTTGTAACTCAGTTACCAGTTAGATGTTAGGTTTTGATAAATTAATTTTATGTTCTACGTTGTAGGAAATTCTATTTTCTGTTTATATGATAAACATTTCGAAATTCATAAATTGTGAATAAATACAGCATTTTTGTGAAGTTTTCGATTAAATATACAATTAATCGTTGTATTTGAACGTGTAGCGCCAGACTCCCACCATTTGGATGGTATTCTTTGCACTAGGAGTTTATCCACCATGCCAAGTGATGTATCTGCGTAGAAAAAATGCTCTTGTTTTATTAGGGATCCATTTATTTAAAAAAATGCGTTTCCTAAAAAAAAAAAAAAACACTTCTTGGAGATGCGTCACTTTGGAAAAAAGCCGTTCATTTAGGACCCCTGTGGCTCGGGCGGTAAAATAACAACCATTGAATCCCCTGCCTGTCGTAAGGGGCGACTAAAAGGGGTACGATTGGCTGTTAACTTGGGAGCGTGGGTTGGCGACCACGGGGCCCTTAGCTGATTCAAAGCATTGTTTCCACTTGCTTGTGCTAGCCTCCTCACTTTCATCTATCCTATTGAACCTTTCTTGGTCAACTCTTATTCTTTTCAAACCCCGGACACATTAGAGCACTCGTGGACTAGAGAGTGTTTCATTTTCACGCCCTTCGTGACCCTTGTCCCTCTTTAGCCGATATCTTCATTTCTCGAAGTGTCGGAGCCCTTCCATTCTTTCTCGCTGATGTTAGTGTTATATAGAGGATAGTTGCACTTCCTCTTAAAACAAGTGCTCTCGCAGATGTGCCAGTGCCCTCTTCCTTGCCGAGTGGGTCCCTCGCCGCACTGCCGAAAGTGAGAACTGTAGCTGAGGCAAACTCATGACTGCTGAATGAGGTGGGTGACACTCACCCGCATCCTAGATCTTTCCTGTTTCATACGAGTAGATAAATGTACCTAGGATTAGTTTAAAATTGGTAACTATTTAAAAATATTAGTTTAAGGCGTACTTGTTGTATATAATATTGTTTACTTTTTTGCTAGCGACCTTACGTCGCGCCGACACAGATAGCTCTTATGGCGACGATGGGATAGGAAAGGCCTAGGAGTTAGAAGGAAGCGGCCGTAGCCTTAATTAAGGTACTTGCCAGTATTTGCCTGGTGTGAAAAATGAGAAACCTCGGAAAACCATTTTCTGGGCTGCCGACAATGGGATTCGAACCCACTATCTTCCGGATATGCACTGTTTTATTGAAACATCTACAATTGGATAAATAACTTGTTGATAAATCTGTCTATCAATAAGTCCATCGAGCACTTCGTCAAGGTTGTGTCTTATCTCCTCTACTCAAGGGAATACTGGAGACAGCCACACCAAGAAAGCATCTGCATCAACAACATTCGCTATGCAGATGATACGATGTTACTTGCAGACAGCGCTACAAGCGTTGTTGGAGAGTGTCAACCCTGGGCTGAAGACCAAGTTCATGATCGGGAGCCAATGTAGGTGTGCCCAGCGTGCACCTTATGGCCGTTTTCTCCAGATGAGTTTAAACTACGTTTATTTTAATCTGGTTTAAGTTTGAGTTTAAACTAACATTCATTTTCCCCACCTTGGTTTAAACTTCGTACCTAGTTTAAACTTAGTTCAAAGTTAAACCATCTATATTGTAGCATTAAACTGCTGTTTATATTCAGCCTTCTTGACACTTTATTAACGTATCTGTGATTTTCGTAGTAGAATGGTTAGGTTTGACTACCACTAGGCCCAGAGCAGTACTTAAATAGAAAACGTACTAAAATTAGAACGTAGTATTAGCATTAGAAAAATGGAAGAATTTATTGTCTTTGATTATATCTATGTATATAAAAAGAGTTTTTTCTGTACATTGCTCAGAATTTTAAAAGAATGGTATTTCTGTATCGGTCATATCCACAGTAACAAGAAAATGCACTTTCTTCTTTTCTGTAATGTCTGTCTGTCTGTCTGTCTGTCTGTCTGTCTGTCTGTCTGTCTGTCTGTCTGTCTGTCTGTCTGTCTGTCTGTCTGTCTGTCTGTCTGTCTGTACACGCATCAATTGAAAACGGCTAAAGAGAATTTAATGAAAATCGGTATGCAAACTCGGAGAATAAGTCGCTACAATCAAAGCCATAAATATTTTTTTCACGCTGATAGAAATGGTAGTTTAGGGGAAGGACTAAAATTTAATTTTCAAATATTTATGTTATTAGTGGTCCCATCTTAATAAAAATTGGTATTCAAAGTTGGTGAATAAGTCGCTACAATCTGGACTATAAATAATTTTATTTTCGCTGAGTGAAATGGTAGTTTAGGGGAAGGCCTAAAGTCTAATTCATAAATATTTACGTCATTGAAATTGAAATTAATTGAAAACTGGTATACAAAGCCACTACAATCTGGGCTATAAATCATTTTATTCGCGCTGAACGAAATGGGAGTTTACGGGAAGGCCTAAAATTTAATACTCGAATATTGATTTATTAGTTGTCGTATCGATAAACATAACATAACCAAAGTTTTATAGAATTAAATTTCCGACCATTTATTTTTATACTTTTTTGCCGTACCGGCTATGGTAACACAGATATTCATGAATTTGTATATTTGTTGCCAAGTCCATATCGATGCCGAGCCACGAGAAAATGGGTTAACAGAATTTAATGAAAATCGGTATATAGAGTCGGGGAATAAGAGTCTACAGTCTAAGCTATAAACAATTTTATTCCCCCTGGGTGAAATTGTAGTTTAGGAGAAGGCGCCTAAAATTTATTTTTTTAATACCTGTACCTATGTTGGGTCCTATCGAAAAGTACTAGATAACAAAAGTTACAAAGAACGCAATTTCCGATCATTTTTGTTTTATTCAGTTTTACCGTACCGACTATGATGAGCGTATTTCAGAGTCGGAAGAAAACTAAATGTGAAGGCCTACAATATCGAAAGCGCATAACATTCATCAACAATAACATTACATTGACCATTGTTTGTTGTGATGCTATTTGTCTCTTATGCTGCCTCTCAACACCGATAGATGGGATTACTGCTGCGTACCGCGTATAATAGCCTGACTGAATATTGGCGAGAAATAGCTGGAGAGTTAGAGAACTTTCTTCTTTAGCATTCCATTCCACTGGTTCATACATTTCCTGATACTGCTGGTAAGTAACACACTGGCTCATCACAGTATTCCAGTAATTCGATCCCTACTCTGACGCGCTGTTTTGAATGAGCAGTGTGTATACTTAAGGCAGAGGCTCACTTAATAGTAGTAGTATTATGACCTAGTCTAGAATAATAATTTAGGCCTATTCTAAATTATCGCACCACAGTTCACTCAAAATTCAACCCAGAAAAGAGCCGTTTCATAAGAAAAGCTCCTTCCTCTTCACTTTTATTAAATTCTACATTCATTTTATTCCAAATCATCAGTGAAGAGGGAGTTTGTTCTCTGGCTTGGAGAAAAAATTTGCCTGCAAGTCAGATATATTTTTCAGCCCCCGGTGTAGTGAATTGATATTTTACGATTCATCGGGTACTCCTAGAAAACAAATTAGTAAAAGGGCATAGATTTTGCCCTGGGAGTCTCCACTATTCGACCCTCTCCCCGCCGAAAAAAGACGAAGAGTGTTCACGAATCACGGCTGTCTGCGGCTTGGTCATTCCAGCTCTGAAACTTTGGACTATTAGATCAGCAGCGTAGTTCAGTTCGTTAAAAGTGAGAAAATGTGTGGTGTTTCATTTGATCGAGTATTTAATATGAAAGCATTGCTTTTAATCGCGCCATTCCTACTGACGTCATTGTAATGTATGTTCAGTACAGTTGGAAAAACCACTAAGACAGTCTTTCGGAGGATGTAAAAGGGCAGGTGGAGAGTGAGTGTCTACCATTACAAGGAAAACTCCCCAACCTGACTGTGACTGATGGTATGCAAGTGGGTCTACCATTACAGTGAAAATTCCCTAACTCAGTCTTCATATAAGAAAAGATGTTTGGTGACTTCCCCGTCGCGTTTCTAGGGTAACGTTAAGAGCTATGCAGTTTAATACAATCTTGCTCACAACGTGTACACTAGAATTCCGTATGCAATGTAGAATTCCGTAGCGAATCACGGGTACATCAGCTAGTACGAAATAATTCTGATGTGCAACTGAGGTTAAGAAGCTGCATTCAAAGAAAAGTTTACAAATCTGGAAAATCGGATGTAAGGGAGTTTTTTGATGGATATACAATTTATAAGCGAACAGCAAGGATTGTCTTGTATCAAAGAAGGATTCTTTAAAACGTGAACTACACATAATATTGTTATTTCGCAGGAAGCAATGATTCCTATTGCATTATGATATTATGCAGTAGGCATTTTTGTCATTAACAACGGGGACTACAGACCTTAAATTGCAGTCTCCTTATAATCTATATATATAAAATAAGAGTTTTGTCTGTACATTGCTCAGAATTTGAGAATAATGGTATTTCTGTATCGGACATGTCCACAGTAACAAGAAAATGCACTTTTTACTTTACCGTAATGTCTGTCTGCCTGTCTGTCTGTCTGCCTGTCTGTCTGTCTGTCTGTCTGTCTGTCTGTCTGTCTGTCTGTCTGTCTGTCTGTCTGTCTGTCTGTCTGTCTGTCTGTCTGTATGTATGTATGTATGTATGTATGTATGTATGTATGTACACGCATCACGAGAAAACGGCTGAAGAGAATTTCATGAAAGTCGGTATGTAAAGTCGGCGGATGAGCAACTGTAATCTAGGCTGTAAGTCATTTTTTAACGCTGAGTGAAATGGTAGTTACAATTCAATTCTCAAATATTTATATTTTGTGGTCCTATCGATAAATACTACATAACTAAAGTTACATAGAATTAAAATTCCGATCATTTATGTCTTATACATTTTTATAGTACCGGCTATAACACAGATATTCATGAATTTCGATTTTTGTTGCTGAGTCCACAAGAACGCCGAACTGCGAGAAAATGGGTGAAAAGAATTTAATGAAAATAGGTATATAGAGTCGGGGAAGAAGAAACTATATTCTAAGCTATAAACAATGTTACTGACCCTGGAAGAAATGGTAGTCTAGGGGTGGGCGCCTAAAATTTATTTTTTAAATACCTATGTCATTGGTCGTATGGAAAAGTAGTACATAACACAAGTTTTATTCAGTCTTACCGTACCGACTATGATAAGAGTGGTATTTCAGAGTCGGAAGGAAACTAAATGTGAAGGCCTACGATATGGAAAGCGCATAATATTGATCAACAATGACATTACATTGACCATTGTTTGTTGTGATGTTCTTTGTCTCTTATGGTGCCCTCAGCTCCGATAGATGGGATTACTGCTGCGTACCAGGTATAACAGCCTTACTGAATATTGGTGGAAAATAGCTGTGGCGTTAGAAAACATTTTCATTAGCATGCCATCCCTCTAGTTCATACATTATCTGAAACTGCCGGTACATAACACACTGGTTCATCATGGTATTCCAGCTCTTCGATCCATACTCTGACGCGCTGTTTTGAATGAGCAGTGTGCTCATTTGGCAGAGGCTCACTTAGTAATAGTAGTACGACTGGTTTAGAACTACAATTTAGGCCTATTCCAAATAATAGCACCACAATTCACTAAATAATTCAAAATTCAACCCTTAACTTTTATTAAATTCTACATTCATTTTATTCCAAATTAGCAGTGAAGAGGCGTTTTCTACACTGGTTTGTAGGAAAAATTTGCCTCCAAGTCAGATAGATTTTTCCGCTGCCAGTTTAGTGAAATGAGATTTTCCGACTCATCGGGTACTCCTAGGAAACAGATTAGTAAAAGGGCATAGATTTTCCCTGGGACTCTCCACTATTCGCCCCCCTTCCTCCTCGTACAAAAATGTCAAAGAGTGTTAACGAATCAAGGCTGTCTGCGGCCTGGTCATTATAGCTCAGGAACTTTGGACTGTAAGATCGGCAGCGTTGTACTGTCCGTTAAAAGTAAGATAATGCACGGTTTTTCATTTGATCGAGTATTTCATATTGCTTTTAACCTCGCCATTCCTACTGACGTCATTTTAATGACCTACGTTTATTTCACTTGGGAAAACTACTAAGACAGTCTTTCTGAGGATGTAAAATAGCAGGTGGAGAGTGAGTCTTCGCATGAGAAAAGGCGTTTGGTGACTTCCCCGTCGCATTTCTAGGGTAACTTTAAAAGCTATGCTCACAACGTGAGTAGTTAAACACAGGATTCTGCCATCTCCGCCTCCGCACGGGGGCATTCCCAGGGCCCCGCTCCTCCGCCCGTCGACAACAACGCATCGCTAACCTCACTGCTGCCATCTTGACGGGCCTAAACCTCAGTGCTGCCAACCCACAGATGAATCACCATCAACACTTTGTACCCGCAATCATTCTCGCTACTTCGGGAGATAGCGGGTTCGAACCCCTACAGTCGGTAGCCCTGAAGATACCAAATGCTAGGCGGGGTAGCTAGCCCTTTCCTGCGCGATCGTCACAACGTGTATCAGGATCTAGCCGGATGCCCTTCCTGACGGCGTAAGTTGCCAGGATTTGAATCGCGGTATCCATCATTGTGTCTGACTTGCGTGATGCAAGGTCATGCGTATTTTTTACTGAGATAACATGCTACTTCCGCTCGCCAGCTATAGCAGAAACTCACAGTACTGCGTCTATTTCGTCTTACAACTTGGAGGAGATAACATGCTTACATATAATTTATGATTTTTCATCTCTCCAATTTTTTTAAACATGTAAGTATGTATTATCTCGCAACATTCCTATCCGTGTGCGTGTGTTTCGAAAAAAAGAGTAACGTGTATCAGTGTTCTAGTCGTGTTGCAATTACTAAGCGAGTGACGGAGCAAGTTGGCTACGCAGTGTGCTTTCTTCTTTTTAGGATGACATATATCAGTGTATTTGCAATTACTGAGCGTCTTAGCAGTGCGGTGAGCGAGTATGGTTTTTTGATTTTCGCACTAGGCAAATCATTGAAGTTAATATCGTTTACTGAGCGAGTTAGCTACGCGATATGTGCACAGTGTGTTTTTTATTTTCGTACTAGGCAAATCATTGAAGTGTTGCTATATCGTTAGTGAGCGGCTTAGATACACAGTATGTGCATAGTGTGTTTTTGATTTTCGCATTAGGCAAATCATTGAAGTGTTGTTCTATCGTTTACTGAGCGAGTTCGCTACACAATATGTGCATAGTGTGTTTTTGATTTTCGCATTAGGCAAATCATTTGAAGTGTTGCTACATCGTTTACTGAGCGAGTTAGCTACATGATATGCATAACATCGCGTTGTTTGTTCGATAATGCTATGCCTTGACAGAGCAGAAAGAGGAAAACCAGGTTATAACATTTGCTATCTTACGCAAGCTGTTCAGAACTGTAGTCTTATTATTTTTTCTTTTAGAACAAAGGTATACCCCAGACATGTTGTAAACACATCAATCGATGTTCTGATCGTATGTTGTATCGAGTGCAGTGTTATTTCTATTCTTGCTGTGTTTCAATCTGATCTTCTTAGAACAAATGTATCCCCTGACATGTTCTAAACACATCTTGTACAGTGTTCAATTCCAGTCTTGATCACATATTTAGTGTTTTGAACACATCAATTAATGTTCTGATCACATGTTGAGGTTAACAACATCGAGTGTAGTGTTCGATTTTAGCCTTGTTATATTTCAATCTGATTTTCTTAGAACAAAGGTACCCATAGCATGTTCTAAACACATGTTGTATCGAGTACCGTGTTCGATTCTATTTAGTGATCTCAACACATCAGTCAATGTTCTGATCACATGTTAAAGTTAACAGCATCGATTCTAGTCTTCTTATGTTTCAATCTGATCTTCTTAGAACAAAGGTGTCCCCTGATATGTTCTAAACACATGTTGTACCGTCTTCGGTTCTAGTCAGTGATCTGAACACATCAATCAATGTTCTAATCACATATTGAAGTTAACAACACCGATATTAGTCTTGTTATGTTTCTTTTGTAATCCGCAAGTCTAAACATACACAATATTGTTATCGCTGCACACTCTTGCCTTCGCGATGCGTGTTCGATAAAGCCATGCCTTGACAGAGGAGCAGGAGGTAGGGGAGGAGGAGGAGGAGGTGGTAGATGAAGTAGCCATAACAGCCACCGCCATCTTGTGTAGTAACCTTTAAGTAGTAATTAGCGTCGGAAGGGGCCATTTGTTGTATGGTCTCCTTCAAGATGGTAGATGAGAGGTTAGGTTCGCAAATGCATTACAGTTGATGATAGCTAACGGAATTTCAAATTATCCGTCACCACAATTCAAAGGGATAGCAGCACGCTGCTCTGTTGATTAAAGATGGCATCTGGATAGAGTTTCAATTTGCCGCCACCACATGTTAAATGTATGTAGCTAAAGATAGCAGCACGATGCTTTGTTGATTAAAGATGACAGCTTGTCAAATAGAATTTTTCAAAAAGTCCGCCACCACATTTCAGAGGTATGTAGCTAAAGAGGGTAGCACGGTGCTCTCTTTGTTAAAGGTGGCTGCTGTCAAATAGAATGTTTCAAATTGTCCGCTTCAAAGGTAAGTAGCTAAAGAGGGCAGCACGATGTTCTGTTGAGTAAAGATGGCGAATAACAGCCGTCAAAAAAGCACGTGGATTTGTTTCTAAACAAGACCACGTGGAATTTACCGTCACTACATTTCAAAGGTAAGTAGCTAAAGAGTGCAGCACGATGCTCTGTTGATTAAAGATGGCGGATGACAGCTGTCAGAACAAAGCACGTGGATTTGTTTTCAAACAAGAGCACGTGGAATTTTCTGCCACCACATTTCAAAGGTAAGTAGCTAAGGAGTGCAGCACGATGCTCTTTGGATTAAAGATGATGCTTTCAAGAAACATTTTTCAAATTATGCGCCACCACATTTCAAAGGTTTGTAGCTAAAGGGGCAGCACGGTGCTCTGTTGATTAAAGATGGCTGCTGTCAGATAGAATTTTTTTTCAAATTGCCCTCCTCAAAGGTAAGTCGCTAAAGAGTGCAGCACGGTGCTCTCTTGATTAAAGATGGCGGATGACAGCTGTCATTAAAGCACGTTGCTTTGTTTACCTATTCAAATCTCGCGCTAGTGAGGTTAAGTTGGTACCACTAAGGTTTAGGCCCGTCAAATAGCAGCAGTGAGGTTAGCGAAGCGTTGTTGTCGATGACAGCTGTCAGAAAGCAGTGTCTGTCAAAAAAGCACATGGCTTTGTTTACCTATTCAAATCTCGCGCTAGTTAGGTTAAGTTGGCAGCACTGAGGTTTAGGCCCATCAAGATGGCAGCAGTGAGGTTAGCGTTGCGTTGTTGTCGACGGGCGGAGGAGCGGGCCCGTGGGAAGGCCGCCGTGCGGAGGCGGAGGAGGAGGCCCCTGCGAGCCTGCGGAGGCGGAGGCCGCCGAATCCCTGACTTTATCTACTAAAGTGTACACTACCTAACCTAGAATTCTGTATACAATGTAGAATTCCGTAGCGTAGCACGGGTACATCAACTAGCCTATACTAATATTATAAAGAGGAAAAATTTGTTTGTTTGTAACGATTAGGCTCAAAAACTACTGAACCGAATTTAAAAATTACCTCACCTGTAGAAAGCTACATTGCGAGTGAGTAACATGGGCTGTATTTTATTTTCAAAACAATTCGCGGTGGAGGGGCACGGGAGGGGGGGGATATAAAATAACAGGCTAATAAAGGCAAAATATCGAATTTATCGTATAAAGACGAGACAAAGCTCAATTTAATCCTCTTGACGCAAAGAACAAAACTCGGCAATCCCTACCCGCCCGTAAACCACGTTTTAAGGCCCTAAAATCAACCGTTACAGAGATATTGGCACCACACTACCCCTGCTCTAGGAATCGGATAAAGTAATGAACTGCTGTAACCATGGCAACGTCAGCTCCAGGATTCTAGAGCAGCGAAATTATCTACAATAAATCACGGAAACCTAACATGTTACAGACATGAAAATTGATATTTGGAATCCCCTTTAAAAATAAAAGAACACAGATATTCGTTTTCACAAAATCCACTTAAGGGGCTGGGGTGAAAAGAAGTGAGGAAGGAGTTGAATTATTTATATGAGGATACATATATCTCAAAAAATGAAGATGTTACAGACTTTAAAATTGGTACTTGGGATCTCTTTTAAAACAAATACATTCAATAATATTTATATTTGTGGTACTATCTAGTATACTTACACTAAACCTGCAGCTTTGTGAACGGAGCAGGTAATATCTAGGTGGGAATGAAGGAAAAACATGGCAGCAAAAGACTTTAGAAGTCGACGCTAATTAGGAACTAATATTTAGAGGCCCCATGAAGAAAAGAAGAAGAAGATACACTGTAATTCCAAATATGAGAAATAATTCCTACGTACTTAATTAAAAGCACCAGCGATATAAATATCTAATGAAGTCAGTCACACCGATAGTATGAGTAACTAAAGCCAGTTTCCGCTAACCCGTACGAAGAACGGGTACTTCTGCTAGTATTATATAAAATACTGTTCGTGGCATGACTATTGTAATGTGAAGCATGAAAATATTCATACATAAGTAGTGTAATGCGTCTGCGTTCCGTGTGGTGTCCGATGTCTGTGGTCGTTAAAGCGTTAGGTCAGCATCGTCCGAGATTGCTGGCCAGCACGGTAGGAGGGGTGGTGTACAATTAGAGTGCGTGCCGTGTGTGCGGGCATTGACGCTATTGATGGTGATACATCCGTCGGATGGCGACGCTAAGTCCTGGGTAGAGCCCTTGGTGCTATTCGGATAGCAGTAGACTATGTCGACACCGGGGTTTACCCTCCCCATTCCTAATAATAGTACTGTTTCTACGTCCCACTAACTACTTTTGACCGTTTTCGGACACGCCGAGGTGCCGGTATTTGTCTCACATGAGTTCTTTTACGTGCCAGTAAATCTACCGACACGAGGCTGACGTTTTTGAGCACCTTCAAATACCACCGGACTCAGCCAGGATCGAACCTGCCAAGTTGAATTCAGAAGGCCAGCGCCTCAACCTCCTGAGCCACTCAGTACGGCGCCCCCTTCATACTATCATATACTGCACTTCAATAAATATTTATGGGATCATAATAATAATAAAGTGTTTCATGCTTGCTAGTAAACTAGTAATAAAATAAATTATAGTTAAGAATGTTTCATTCTAAGTATTGCCAACATACCGGCAATACTATAGGGAGAAGAGTGTTATGCATACCCCGAACTAGGTTATGTTATAAACGAGTGTACAATCAAGTAATACATCCTCACTGGTCTGTCTGCTGGACCCGAGGTTTGCGTAATTGATCCCGGCCGAGAGCGATGGTTTTAATAGGAGATAAATCTCGAGCTTGCTTGCAATTTCTTTATTTGAAATTCACATAAATAGTGATCTTCTGAGAAAAAGAATATTGCTAAAAGACAAGGATTTTAATATTTCATCGTTTCCGTGTGTTCCGTAAGACAATACAGAAAAAACACGTATTAGGCCCACGGTACTTGTTTATGGTAAAACATGTTAGAGAATAACAAGAAATGAAAGTGCTCTCCAAGAAATTGTAGACAAAAATGGGTAAAAGTTTACGACACAACACTTGGCACAAATGTAAACTATTTAACAGTAGGGCTAATATCCCTCTGAATTTCTACTTCATTCAGTACGTACGATAGCATTAATTCGCCTCAAACAGCTGATATTAATACAAAAATGTCGGTCATTGAATTACTTGGCTCTGATTGGCCAATTCCAATCGACCATGCCTTCGACTAGAGCAGCCAACGCTAGTGCAGACTTGACGGGCGAGCTGTCGTTTAACTAAACGAGTGTCAGAAATTGGAGAAAATGGACACAGGTTTAAACTAGGTACTAAAACGGGTTTAATTTATACCAGGTTCAACTCGATTTGGAGAAATTGGCCCTTAGTGTATTTTGAATGAACAATGGTAGCCAGCCAGGAGGTCAAGGCAAGAAGAGAATATGCGCAAAAACGCCTCCAATAATATAAACAAGCTCCTCAGAATGGCAATATCTATCTAGATCTTAGGCTGCGAATGGTCAGCGTCTATTTGTTTCGCAGACTATTGTACGAAAGGAAGGGTGGATTCTAACCCAGGCCCTGTGCAAGAATGTTTTTGTTTGCTATTGGCTTTACGTCGCACTAACACAGATATGTCTTACGGACGCGATGGGATACGAAAGGCCTAGGAATGGGAAGGAAGCAGCCGTGGCCTTAATTAAGGTACAGCCCCAGCATTCGCCTGGTGTGAAAATGGGAAATCACGGAAAACCATCTTCAGGGCTGCCGACAGTGGGGTTCGAACCCACTATCTCCCGATTACTGGATACTGGCCGCACTTAAGCGACTGCAGCTATCGAGCTCGGTGTTGTGCAAGAAGCTGGAAGCCTTCGAAATATAGGCCTTTATTGATCTTACGTATCTTGTGGACTAAAACAGCAAGGAAGAATGAAGTGATGGAAAGACTAAACAAGAAGACCGGAGTACTCCTTTCTGGCGAGAAGAGAAACCTTGAATAATTTGGACACATGATGTAGAATGAAAAGTACTGAACTGGTGATGTAGGACAACAGAAACCTGACCGAAGAAAGATTTCCTGGCTGAAAAACCTGAGAGATTGTTGCGAGATGTACACGATGTCGCTTTTCCATATGGCAGGCTCATAGACTAGAATATCCAACTGTTCGCCTACTTTCGATAGAAGACGACACGGTAAGAAGAAGAAGTAGAAGGTCTTTTAAAAGCTGGTGGGGAGGATTTTGCTGGCCCCGTGGTGTAGGGGTAGCGTGCCTGCCTCTTACCCGGAGGCCCCGGGTTCGATTCCCGGCCAGGTCAGGGATTTTTACCTGGACCTGAGGGCTGGTTCGAGGTCCACTCAGCCTACGTGATTAGAATTGAGGAGCTATCTGACGGTGAGATAGCGGCCCCGGTCTAGAAAGCCAAGAATAACGGCCGAGAGGATTCGTCGTGCTGACCACACGACACCTCGTAACCTGCAGGCCTTCGGGCTGAGCAGCGGTCACTTGGTAGGCCAAGGCCCTTCAAGGGCTGTAGTGCCATGGGGTTTGGTTTTTTTTGGGGAGGATTTTTTCAACCTGCCCAAAGCTGCTTTCAACATTCATACGCGACTTGACTCATGCAACAGCTTGGCTTGGAGGTAGATAGAAAGCACACCAGTGTTCATATAGCTGGAAAGGAGCTGCGAGGTGTGTACGCCTGCGAACAGGTAGGTGAGATGCGGGGTGTCGAAAGAAGTCATCAACATGACATTTTTTTTTTTTTTTTGCTAGGGGCTTTACGTCGCACCGACACAGATAGGTCTTATGGCGACGATGGGATAGGAAAGACCTAGGAGTTGGAAGGAAGCGGCCGTGGCCTTAATTAAGGTACAGCCCCAGCATTTGCCTGGTGTGAAAATGGGAAACCACGGAAAACCATTTTCAGAGCTGCCGATAGTGGGATTCGAACCTACTATCTCCCGGATGTAAGCTCACAGCCGCGCGCCTCTACACGCACGGCCAACTCGCCCGGTAACATGACATTTAACATCAGATAAGCACTATCGGCGTTGCCACATGTTGCACATGTTTTGTGTTCGGGGAATCACGGTGTACTTTGAGGTGCCATAAATTAAGATCTCCCGTTGTCGCCACTTTAAGTGAAAACGTTTTGTTGTTCACGAAGAAGTCCAAGGAAACTTGGAAAAAGGCAGCACAGGGCGTATCGACATGCCAGCAGTCCACTCTGAATCGAGAATAGGATGCAACTCTAAGAATAGATACACCTCCAACAACCATTTGATGTGCTCATTCAGAGTATCAATTTGACAACATTTACGTCATCGTTTCGATGATCGTAGGGAGAAGCTTCTCTTCTAGGAATTGCTATTACTTCCTTATGAATATTTGTTTGGATAGGTTACCAGTCACAACGCGTTTCAGGGCCTAGGTGTTTTACACGGTACGTAATTGTTTACAAACTATCTAATTAAGGGTAGGGCTATGTTCATCATGAATTTACAACATCTATTTCGGATCATGTATAGGCGTGTGCCGTCTCGAAGAGATATATATGTTACTAAAGTATGATATTGTTGTGTAATATCATTTTCAATTTAATCGTTGATGATCTAATAATTGATGCATATACACATCTATAAAATGTCTCTGCAAACAGTTGTGTATCACGTAGAGCAGCAATTGAATATCATCATTTCGCCACCGGACGATGGAATCTGAAACGTATTGTGCAGTACAATATTGTCACTGGTAACAGTGTTCTAAAAGGTTCAGTGGACCCTACATTACAAAGTTCTTTTTAAGCTTTCCAAGTCCTTTTATTTTTAATTAGGGAATTATGGTGTTCACTTGCTCTTTTCTTACGGAAATCCCTGTGTAAGTGAAGAAAATTTATTTTCAAGAAGCAAACAAACATTTAGAACGTGACGCATTGGTAGACGTCATCGGCGTCTTCGTTTTACTGCTACAAACAAAGGCACGAGCTATTCTTTAACCACTCAAAATAATTGAAAAAAGAATTTGTTTTAATGAAGACCTTGTCTTACTCAACAGACCATAACCCCCCTGATAATAATCTATTAGAACACAATATTCGAACTAGAGGGGGCGCTGGGGGCCGACATGTACACAGGGGTCACTAGAGTGCAGCACATGACCTCTTACCTCGCTATGATCATGGTTCGAGTAACTGGACTAATCATTTTGATTTGTGGCACTTGAAAGCTATGGGCATAAAGTACGAATAGTCTGGTTGGGTGAACATATTACAGGGTAATTATGAGGCAGTAAGAGAGGTATTTGTTAAAGTACTTCACTGTAAGCCAAGCACTTGAGTCCTGAATGGTTAATATTTAATCGTTAATCACGGAACGTACACGAACTTCTGGGATGAAAACAATGTTGAAGAAGATTAAAATATTAACAGAAGATTAATGGTTTAATCTCTTTACTTTAAGCTAGTGAGTTATTAATTATAATCCTCAGGGATAACTAATAGGCTCTAGTTCTTTTCACCTTCCCGGCAGTACGTTCGCGTGCTATTACATCAACGAGTTCAACCTGCCGAGTTCAAAAAATGCGTTGTACATCCTTTTCTTATACGTGGTGTGTGGAGGCGGTAGAATAACAGCCATGGTATTCCCTGCCTGTCGTAGCAGACGACCAAAATGGGTTCCCATGTGCTTTAAATTGGGAGCGTAATTGAGCCTTTAGCTGACGGGTAGCGTTGTTTCCACTTACTCGTACCTGTCTCCTCAGTTTCATCTGTCGTATCCGACCTCTCTTGCTCAACACTCGTTCTTTTCCGACCCCGGCAGTATTAGCCCTTCCCTCCCTTTGGCCGATACGTTCATTTTTCGAAGTACTGCCATTTTCCTTCCGATTACCGTTTTGAGAGGAGGTAGAACTGGGCAACCATAGTAATAACACCGAGCGAGTTGGTGCGCAGCTGTGAGCTTGCATTCGGGAGACACTGGGTTCGAACTCCACTGTCGGCAGCCCTGAAGATGGCTTTCTGTGGTTTCCCATTTTCACGCCAGTCAAATGGTTAGTTTGTACCTAAATTAAGGCAACGGCTGTTTCCCAATGCTAGCCCTTTCCTATCCGATGGTCGCAATAAGCCCTGTCTCGGTCTGTGCGACGTAGAGCAAATTGTAACGTTCACCACCAGCACACGCATTTCAGCTGTGTGGTTTCCACGTAACACACAGCACAACAATAGATCCCAACACCCAGCAATAAAATCCCTGGCTGATTAAAAGCCGGCCCGCATAACGTCCCTAGTTTTTTCGCTCCACACAAAAAATAAAAAAGATGTGTCAGTGGTTTGTTAGTGATTTGTTTGCAACTGAAATCAATACTGTACATGTGCTGGTATTGAGCACCAGAACGACAAGCCGGGCGGGTGGCTTCCGCCTCTCTGCGTGTTCTTGTTAGTAATAATAATTCAATAATGTCGTGATTTGTACGGGTCCGTTAATTTAATGGTTTATGCCAACTTCTGGTCAAAATGAGATTTTGATAAAATTCAGGAGACTCAATTGTCAAAATTACCAGTGTTTCGCCCAGAGTGCGACATGGACTCATCAGTTGGATACCGCAGGCTAGCCCGGGAGGGCAATATAGCAAGTGGAGATGCAATTCTCCCCTAGTACGTCCGCACTAGATTGTGGTGTCGCTACCGGCGTACTAGCCGGCCAGTGTCTTGGAAAAGGTGCGGTATCCAACTGATGAGCCCATGCGTCACTCTGAGCGGAACACTGGTAAGTTTGACGATTGAGTTTCCTGAATTTCATTTTTAGCTATCTCAATCGGAAACCATATTTTGGTCAAAATGAGGTTTCGTTATAGGGAAAGAATAAAAGGCCACATCAATAGCATCATTCAGTGAGGAAGGAGCCGTATGTTCTCACCCGTGGATCTGCAAATGCTCACTGGCAGTGCTGCTCTATGCATGTGGCTCGTTCAATCATTCTTCTTGGTGCAGTTCGTATGTTTTGTCCAAAACTGAGTAAGTGCTCAAATAATATTGACATGTGTGATGTATGAGGGCTTTGTCTACAAAAAGAACAATAAACCCGCTTTCCTCAGGCTCTTCAAAAATGTTATTTATTAAAGCAGCGAGATATAATAGTACCTGGTTACGCTCAGACAGTCGACTAACGCCTCCACGACTGAATAATATCATAGCGTATGGGTTTTAGTGCCGGGAGTGTCCGAGGAAAAGTTCGGCTCGCCAGGTGCAGGTCATTTTAGTTGACGTCTGTAGGCGACCTGCGCGTCATAATGAGGATGAAATGATGAAGAGGACGACACATACAGCCAGCCCCGTGCGAGCGGAATTACCCCAGGATGGTTAAAATTGTCGATCCTGCCGGGAATCGAATGTGGTACGCCTGTGACCAGTTACGCTAACCATTCATCGATGGGGCGGACATCATCAGTAAGAGTAGTCGATACATGATCAATCATGCGTTTGAGTTTCTGTGGAATGTGACGAAGTATTTTAATAGTTCTTTTATGAGGCATGTCTCTTGAAAGATCAATTACAATGATACATTTACAGTAACACTGCACAAAGGGTCTTGCAACGGGTTCGTAAAAATAGACACATGAACCTGCCGGCTCCAAAATGAATTTCTTACTGAATGCATGAAATTGGAAAGATTCCTATAAACCAGAAAATATTTAACATATTGACAGGAAATGGTATAATACTCTTTCATTCCCCAATGTTTAAACATTTCCTTAGCGTCTGTGAAATTAGTAAAAAGGGAGCTTCGTTGTTGTTGCACACAACGTAACGTTTAATGTTATTAGCTGCCGTCCTCAAGGTTCTGGGTTCGATTCCCGGCTTTTATGTGCTTGATATGGTACATGCAGCTGATCTCGGGATGAGGACAAGAGTTTACTGTTTACTCTTCAACTGTACCACCTTCATGAGGTGTGGGTGGGGGTGGTATCCCCTGCTTGTCATAAGAGGGGACTAAAGGGGGTTGCTAAGTCTGGAGCGCGGGTTGGCTCGACTTCCATCTATCCTACCCCACTTCGCTTGGTCAACTCTTGTTCTTTTCCAACCCCGACATTATTAGACCACTCGAGGCCTGGGCAGTCTGATTTTCAAGCCCTTCCAGAACTTGTCCTCCTTCGACATTTTTCTCTCATTAGTGTTACATAAAGTTCTTCTTCTTAAAACAACAATCACGACCACCACTCGCCTGGCCGTTGCTGACATGTGAGCGTAACTTTGCTCGTACTATCTGGGGAGTACGAGACTTACCACTGGACACAGTTCTGTGATGGGGGAGAAGTGGAACTTACGCAAAACATTTGTGTCTAAATAGAACTTTGCCAGTCTCATTTTCCTAAAGCGAAGTGTATTCATGATTTACTTGCCCACCAGTCTGAAACCGTGGTTAGCCGGTTCGAGTCCCGTTGCGTGAGTTTGGCCGGCAGGTGATGGTATTGTGTGCCAAAAGACTGGATACGGTTTCAAACCTCTCCGTAGTATTCATATAGAGTAAGGGTGATGGTGATTCGTCCAGCGGATGGAGACGTTAAGCTTTCAGCTTGGTGTTATTCTACAGGACTAGGCTGCATCTCCGACCTCGTTATCGTAATCATCCCACATCCAGACGGACGTCAACTAGAACGACCTGCACCAGACACTTCCGCCCATACATTAAAGCTATCCAATCCATAACTTTTCTATATCTAATATTTCTCTCTCTCTCTCTGTGTATAATTATAAATCATGCATTTCTTTAAACTTAAAGCTATGGCGATGAAGGAAAGAGAGCGGATGTTTACAGAAGGGTTTTGCCTTTTGTCTACATTAAATAACCAATGTTATAAATATCGAGTTGTTATTAACACTCCTGTCTCATGCGCTTTAAGCTCAGACTTGAAATAAGAGCGAAAAATACATTTATCGAGTTGCCAACTTCAGAAAAGGACTCTAACTGCTGAATGTCCGATTTGAGACGTAATTTTGAAAGTTCATAACTTAAATTGACTTCAGGAAATCACGTTCATTCTGTGAACATGAATAATATGGGTTTGTACTGGGTGTGAGATAAGCCGGGCGTCCTTCCCCCTGTGGCTGGGGGCGGTAGAATAACACACACGGCATTCCCTGCCTGTCGTAAGAGGTGAGTAAAAGGGGCCCCAAAACCAAAAGCCCATGGCACTACAGCCCTTGAAGGACCTTGGCCTACCAAGCGACTGCTGCTCAGCCCGAAGGCCTGCACATTACTTACGAGGTGTCGTGTGGTCAGCACGACGAATCCTCTCGGCCGTTATTCTTGACTTTTTAGACCGAGGCCGCTACCTCACTGTCAGATAGCTCCTGAATTCTAATCACATAGGCTGAGTGGACCTCGAACCAGTCCTCAGGTCCAGGTAAAAATCCCTGACCTGGCCGGGAATCGAACCCGGGGTCTCCGGGTAAGAGGCAGCCACGCTACCCCTACACCACGGGGCCGGTAAAAGGGGCCCCAGAGCCTCTGAAATTTGGGTGGGCGTCCACGGGGCACTTAGCTGAGTCCGGGCATTGTTTCCACTTACTTGTGCCAGGCTCCTCACTTTCATCTATCCTATCTGACCGCCCTTCTTCAACTCTTGTTCATGTTGACCCCAGTGATTTTAGGTTGCGAATCCTACGCAGTTTTTCATTTTCTTGCCTTTCATGGCCCTTTTCTTCCTTTGGCCGATACCTTCATTATTCGAAGTGTGGGATGCCTTCCATTATTCTCTCTGATTAGTGTTATGTAGAGGATGGTTGCCCAGTTGTACTCCCTCTTAAAACCCGGCCATTTAATACTAGCAAATGTACCCGTGCTTCGCTACGGTATTCTACATTGTATACGGATATCGACGTAAATACTGTGCGTGCAGTAAATGAGATTGTTTTAAAATTGCATGTCTCTTACCCTTATCCGAGAAATAGCATGGGGAGGTCCCCATACGTTGTTTCCAATGTAAAGTGTGGGTTGCGGAGTTGTGATGATAACGGTAGGCTCACTTGCCTACTGCCATTCACAATCGAGTTGGCAAGTTTACCGTATAATTGCAGGCCTCATTGCCTACTGCGTGGTCACAATCGATTAGGGGAGTTTTAGTTACAATGGCAGGCCCCTTTCCTGATTTCAGACAGATTACAGTTGAGGAGTTTTTATTATAATGGCAGGCAACTTTCCTACTACTAGTCAAAATTGAGTTGTGCAGTTATCATTATAATGATAGACCCTTTTTCCTGCTGCCAGCCAGCTTACTGCCAGTCACACGGAATTAGTGAGTTTCAATGAAAATAGCAGGCCACTATGTCTAATGCTAGTCACATTGTAGATTGGAACATTTGTTTATAATAGCGGGCACCCTGGCCTAGAGCCAAATACAATAGGGTAGGGGACTTTTGAACAAAACTGCATGCTCCCTTGCCTTCTGCAAGTCAAATCGAGAAGTGAATTATTCATTACAATGGTAGGCCCTCCTTACTAATGCCAGTTACACAGGAGTTGGAGAAGGACCCCATTCCTACTACCAGCAGTCAAAGTCGGTGTAGGGAGTACTGATTAAAATATCAGACACACCCTTTCTCGATCGCTACAATTCGACATCAGTGAATATATATAGATGAACATACGGAAGTATATGCATGTTTACAATATTGCAGAACTTCATTTACAGATTAACTGCTGTTAAACGGTACGTTATATCGACAAAGAATTGTACCGTAAGGCGCATAATTTAGCGATCTAAATGGCTGGTCCTATGATATTTGCTCGCATCTCATCTATTCATGGGCCAGATTGAGTCAGAAACGTTGAATACGTTGAAATTTGTGTAAGATTATTTTACATTGCATTAGTTTTCGGATAATTATGTGACATAGCATTTGGCTCACATATGGGTTCTGGGTGGGCCAATGTTCGTGTAGAGTTTGATGATACTATCTTTCCTGTAAGTGATTGAAAGTATGAATTATGCAGGTAAAAGTCCAAATTTACTTAAAATCGAGAAATAGAGACGAATCTAAGGTATAAGCGATACAGATACGACGATAGAGATACGACAAAAGGTCATAAGACCAACGTTGAAGATCACTCCCAATTCAACGAAGATTGTGCTATCCGTTATATGATAGGACTTCCCGTTTATCCCACGAAATACCTCGAAACGAAGGTCTGCACCATCATTAAAATTGCTTCCATATTTCGATATCCTTCGTGGATATAAAATGAAAAACTTTAAAGATATTGGAAGTTTGTCGTCCGTTAGAGGCTGAAACGTATAATTTTGCCAAATTTAAATTTTCTTGCTCGTCCGGCAGATTATGCTGCAATCTGGATTTTGGGTGAGGGGGGTAAAAATTAGGACTTTCAGGAAATTAAACCAAAAAATGTGCAGATGATCATTATTTCCCCTCAAGCGGGTAGCTGTACAAAAATTTCACCAAACTAGTCAATGTACAGGCACACACAGTCGTTACGATTTTATTTATATATATAGATGAGGAATCTGCTCCACGTACAACACCTGTTGGCTACGTCCGCTGGACTTAACCTGCAAAACAAACCCTTCATGATATCTCACTTATTAATCCCCATGTCGAAAAATTCACACGAGAAAAAAGTTTTAGAAATGGATTTCCATTAAGGATTGTAGATTTCGATTAATTTCGGATGTACATATTTTGAGGAAGTGCAAAATCATGGTTCCAGTTTCGGATAAACCCCCAGTAAATTTAGGTATTCAGAAATAATATTGGCATTAAAACCTACACAAGGACAGGTGTATTCAAAATATCAGTTTGGTAGAAATATATTCAGTAGTTTTCAAGTTATAAAAACTCATACAATCAAACCGACAGACACCAAAGCTAAGAAATATGCAGATGGTCATTATTACAACTGAAACGGACAACTGTACGGAAATTCCGCCAAAATAGATGGTCGTTACGATTATATTTTCACTGACTGACAGAGCAAATGCAACACCAAGAAGGAGTGGTTCGAAAGGGATGAAAGTTGGGGAAAAAACAGAGACGGCACGGACGAATAATTGATGTTTATTTCAAACCGATATGCAGGTTACGCAATGCGCACGGCATCGACTCAGTAGGATATAGGACCACCGCGAGCGGCGATGCACGCAGAAACACGTCGAGGTACAGAGTCAATAAGAGTGCGGATGGTGTCCTGAGGGATGGTTCTCCATTCTCTGTCAACCATTTGCCACAGTTGGTCGTCCGTACGAGGCTGGGGCAGAGTTTGCAAACGGCGTCCAATGAGATACCACACGTGTTCGATTGGTGAGAGATCCGGAGAGTACGCTGGGCACGGAAGCATCTGTACACCTCGTAGAGCCTGTTGGGAGATGCGAGCAGTGTGTGGGCGGGCATTATCCTGCTGAAACAGAGCATTGGGCAGCCCCTGAAGGTACGGGAGTGCCATCGGCCGCAGCACATGCTGCACGTACCGGTGGGCATTTAACGTGCCTTGAATACGCACTAGAGGTGACGTGGAATCATACGCAATAGCGCCCCAAACCATGATGCCGCGTTGTCTAGCGGTAGGGCGCTCCACAGTTACTGCCGGATTTGACCTTTCTCCACGCCGACGCCACACTCGTCTGCGGTGACTATCACTGACAGAACAGAAGCGTGACTCATCGGAGAACACGACGTTCCGCCATTCCCTCATCCAAGTCGCTCTAGCCCGGCACCATGCCAGGCGTGCACGTCTATGCTGTGGAGTCAATGGTAGTAATATTGCTTAATTTCAATTTTTCAGCTCGTGTGGCAGATTGTGAGGCAATCTTGATTTTGGGCGAGGGAGGTAAAATTTATGACTTCCAGGAAACTGTAGCTAAAAATATGCAGATGGTCATTATTACCCCGTAAACGGAAAGCTGTACGAAAATTTCCCCAAAATAGTCATTGAACAGACACACGGTCCTTACGATATGATTTATGTAGATAGATAAGGAATCTGCTCCACGTATAACACCTTTTGGGCTATGTCCGCTAGACTTAGCCTGAAAAACCGACCTTTCATGTTATCTCCCTTATTAATCCTCCTATTGAAAAATGCGCATGAGAAAAAGAAATTAGAATTGGATTTCCAAAAAGTTTGATCGATTTCCAGTCAGGTTGGTCTTGTACTTTATATATTGTGGGGGAGTAAAATCACCATTTTGGTCCCCTATAAAACCCCAGTCCATTTCGGGAATTTAAAATGGTATTGACCTTAAAACCTACCCTTGGGCAGGTGGATGCTAAATATAAAGTTTGGTTCAAATACCTTCAGTCGTTTTCAAGTTGTAAGAAATACGCTTTACGCTCACCCGCTCTTGCGTTAAGTCCGGTGGGATTTGTACCGAAAAACGGTCCGTTAATGATATCTCCGTCATTAATCCTGGTATCGAAATAGAAAAAAAAAGTTTAGCAATTAATTTCCAATAAGGCAGTTAAATTTCCATTAAGTTTGGTTGTGTATATTTGGGGAGTGCAAAATCACGGTTTCGTTTTCGTATAAACCCCCAATCACTTCAGGGATTTAGAAACAGTATTTACCCTAAAACCTACCCAGGGACAGGTGGATTATAAATATAAAGTTTGGTGGTAATATATCCAGTAGTTTTCAAGTTATAGAAAGACAGACAGACGAACAAACAAACAAACAAACAAACAAACAAACAAACAAACAAACAAACTGACAGACACCAAAGAAACCTACCCTTGGGCAGATGGATGCTATATATAAAGTTTGGTTCAAATACCTTCAGTAGTTTTCAAGTTGTAAGAAATACGCTTTACACGCACCCGCTCTTGCGTTAAGTCCGCTGGGACTTGTACCGAAGAACGGTCCGTTAATGATATCTCCCTTATTAATCCTGTTATCGAAATGATGCACATGAAAAAAAGGTTTAGAAATTAATTTCCATTAAGGAAGGTAGATTTCCATTAAGTTCGATTGTGTATACTTTGAGGGAGTGCAAAATCACGGTTTCGGTTTCGTAAAAATCCCCACTCAGTTCAGGGATTTAGAAACAATATTTGCGCTAAAACCTACCCAAGGACAGGTAGATTCTAAATATGAAGTTTGGCGGAAATATATCCAGTAGTTTTTAAGTTATAGAAGGACAGACAAACCGACAAACAGACAAACCGACAAAAAGACAAACAGACACCAAAGCTAAAAATTATGCAGATGGTTATTATTACACCTGAAACGGATAATTGTACGGAAATTTCGCCAAAATAGTCAATGTACAGACACACGGTCGTTACGATTTTATTTATATAGATTCCCAGCATTCATGTATCAGAAAAAAATGTAAAAGTCATTTATCTGAAAATTTGATGGTTGCTTCAAATGTGGGCCTGTTACCGTACGGCGCTTAACATAGCTTGTGGGTGGAACATAAAAATTGTTACCTCGTTAGAATACCATGGAATATAATGCTTAATATTGTTACAGAACATCAGTTAGCAATAAACAGAAGAACAAACGGTGTTTATAGGTTCATTTGTTACATTCCTTTGGGAATTCTGGAAAACAACATTAGTTCAAACGTGACATATCTTTAGGAAAAAAAGGAGTAATATTACTATAGACTTGAGTTTTATTATTTAGTCACCTGTTTCCACTTCTCACTACTTTAGAAGGGCAAAACGTCCACACTACATTTGACGCAATCGGTGCGGCCGCTGGATTCGCACAGCGTGGAGCGATATAGACCATTGAATCTCAAAGTGTCACATACTCTAAAAAAGAAGTGTGAACAATATTTATTTATCTTCAAAATATCACCCAGATATATACATCGTAATAAATATTTCGCACCTACCCTTTTCAGATGGTGGTACTTGCACATACGAGTAAAATGGTGATACATGTTTTTATTCCTTTGGGGTTATTTTTCGTTTGCAAAAAATAAATACTTGCTGGCTTCTGAGCACAAGAAATTCACAATTCCATCGTAAAGACGCTCAAATATTTCGGTCGGCATCATATATCGAAAAGTGGAAATTTCGCACTAGGAAGTGGACTGTTGTGGGTCATCCGCCATCCAAGTAGCTGGTGGACAAGGTGATGATTTCGCTCCCTTCCCGTGCCATGAATCATTATTGGACGTGGATTTTCTACTCCTCTGCGGAATTTGCTGCTTTAGCACTAGTTCTGGTGATCGGAATTGACCTCCCCCTTCACCCTCCTCAGATAATACAGCGGTTTATGACATGGCCGTCTTTTAGCAAAATCTACAAATATACAGTTGTATGTACAGTACTTTAGAGTACGGATGAGAAGAAGAACAGAGAGGTGCAGTGTCACAACGGCACAGAAATGCTCACCAATTGCTTGTTATTTCAGTTCATGGAATTATATTTCAAGATAATAAACCACATGGTACAAAATTGTATTGTCAACATTTGTAAACAAAGTAAAGTGACGGGCAGTCATTTATATTCCTCTCGACACGATCTCAAATTGCAAGCAGTTGTTGCCGCAAACAAACACCGTCTGTTGGTGTCAAGGCAGTATCTTCTTCACAATGTAAAGCGAAGTTGCCAGATTTATAGCGTGAGTAAGGATTAGTATGAGAAAATATGAAGTAAGGTGCACTGGTACTATACGGTACCTCTTAAAAAATAGTAACCACCACGCTGGGCTTCCTACGGTCACTTCCCCTAATAGAATGCATATTTTAAATTTAAGTTAGTGACGTATTATGGAGAATACCCATTGCAGCACCGATGGCTTTAATATTAGCGCCATTAAAAGTAAGCGATCGTGTAGTTTGTTCTGGCTGAGCAACGTGAGCGAAGAAACTGAATATCCCGGAGCGCAGCCTGCGTCATGAATTTGAACATAGTATTGTTTGCGACGGCTCATCCTGTTTTCAAAGTACTTGTACTCAGGTTGGTATTAGATGAGACAACGACGGGTTACATATAAAATAAGAAATACTTCGATTTTCTCAGCGCAGAACACGACGTTAAACTGGAACGTATTACCTTACCGCTGTGTTTCATCTCGCCCTCTGTACGTGACATGAGTTTAAGAGGCTGGTCCTACTTGAAGATGCCGGTCACATTGATTTGAAATGAACGACCTCCTAATGTTCTCCTAATCGCCATTATCTCCCGCAGCAACAACTTTTCGAGTATTCAAGTTATTATCCCTCCTTCTTCGAAGCAACATTAGAAAGGATATATCGATTATCCGAGTTAAGAGTTTGGTGTCTGCTTGTACCCCAGCTCGCCCAGCAGGAACAAGGAGTCCTGTGATGAGCCTCTCCAACTCTCTGGGGAAATTGAGTACCGTAATTCAGTTTGTAAATTCGAGAATTAATTGGATTTGCCGATATATTTACATTATGGTTTGGTCGTGCATTGTCCGAAATACTGATGTATGTACTCGTTCTGACCTAAAATGGTTAGTATAGTTTAAGATAATAAATCACGCTTTTATCCAAAGCAATCATCGAAGATCTATATCTCCATTAGAGTTCTCCCCTTCGCTTTTGACATTTGTTAATATTTCTTGTCTGGACATTTGTCGGAAATGTGAAATAACTCAATTTATTTCATTTCCTTCAACAACTAAAACTGAAAAGGATGTAAATTCTCTTGCATATTAATCCTTTCCTACCAGAAATCCTGTCACAAAATTTTTACACGAAGCGTACAGCCGTGTTGGGGGTCAGAACCTACGTCTGTATTTAAGTTTAAGGATTGTCACTGTGAATTCAGGTACAGAACTGCAAGTGTCTTTTGTTAAAATATTGGTCATGGAGCAAAGTGTAGCAGTAGTACAGGATGAAAATCAGCTTCTGAGATTTTTACAAATCGGAAAAGCCTGACATTCAACAGAAAGTTTGTGCATGAAATTGCCAGGAGTTTTACCGGGACACTGTTAAGACAAGGAGGCTGGTTCAAACAAATGGTCGCTTGAAATCTTGTCCAAAAACTGTCTGCAATATCAATGTCTCAGAGGTTACTAACCAAGTCAAGGCCATCTCCTCACTCCTCAGCATAGTCCACTGAGACCAACCATTAGATCCTAAAAATTTAAAACTGCATTTCGAGGCATTCTTCTCTAATGTAAACGAAACCTCAAAATTATTAGTGGCCGTAAGGCTAGATTTCTCTAAGCTTATTGCCTTGCCTATTATTGTCATGTTGCCCGGTTACGAGTTTGTTTCATGAAGATTTTTTTGCCCTCTCTGTTGTTGAGAAATAGATGACTGTTTGGAATGTCACTGATGGTTGGAATTGTGCTTGATGACTTGGTCATTTATTCTGCTAGCTAATCCGTTAAATGTGGATCCCGTTTATTGAATGAATTGTGCTAATCAATTTGTTGGTATTGCCAGTTGATTGTGCACGTCAAGTACCAAAATTCCCTTTTATTTTTAACTGTATTCCCTGCCTAGTTAACCAAGGCCTGGCCTAATTTTGAGGTTCCGGATACTGTTCACACTTTAATAATAATTGTGATAATAATAAGTGATTAAGATATAATTAAGGTTGTTCTGAAGTACCTGAACCTTCGTTTATTTTTATCTTCATCTAAGAAATATTTTAACCTCTGATTGTATTGGTTTCACCATTTTAATTTATTGACAAGGCATTTCTTCATTTAGTAAAATTTCAACTGCATCTGTAGGTATAAATGCGTTAATTAAAAACTTTTAACCTAAATGGTGTGGCTCATTTCACATGACATGGTAAGGATAGTTAAAGCTTTAGGTGAGAATTTGTTACTGGCATTTTGATGATTCTACTCTTGGAGTGGGATTTTCCCTTCCACTTTGAATTCTTTCATCGGTAAGTATTGTTCTGTAACAGTAATTCTTGTTAGCAGCTATGCGTGGTTCTGTTGTTTCCTTACCTTGTGCTACTGTTAGATGCCACTGCTATTACCTTAAATGTTCATGTTATCAGCTCCTTGCCTATGAAGTGTGAAATGAGACCATTAGGTAGGGTTAAATTATTATTCTAAGGCTAAGATAACTTGTCTCATACTTGTATTTTTTCTTTCTGTTGCATGTAAATGTGCCTATGAGTTCACGCTTGATCTCTGAACCTTACCTGCTGAGGAAAACCGAGCTCTGTTATGAATTATCCATTCGAAATTGACAATCTACTGGCACTAACCAGGGAGATATTGCCTTACTAAAGGACTCGATGCAGGTACCTGTTGTCATCCCCGACCTCTCTGAGGAAGAGGTGAGTAGGTCGACCTCCTTTATTGCTAACTAGCATATGTACCCGTCCTTCGCTACGGTATTCTACAATGTATACGGATATCGAAGTAAATTACTGTACATGAAGTGAATAAGAAATTTTTAATTGCATGTCTCTTGGCGTTATCCGAGAAAAAGCATACGGAGGTCCGCAGACGTTGTTTCCAATGTAAAGTGCGAGTTGCAGACTTGTGATAATAACGTCAGGTCCACTTATCTACCGCAATTCACTATGCGTTACGTCAATCACATTTTGATGGGTAAATTTGTTTATAATCGGGGGCACCTATAACTAATGATAAAGAGAATCAGGTAAAAGAGTTTAAAAAATGCACGCTCCCTTGCCTTCTGCTAGTCAAATCAAGAAGGGAATTATGCATTACAATGATACACAGGCGTTGGAGAACTACCCTATTCCTATTGTTAGTTAAAGTCGATATGGGGAGTACTGATTACAACAGCAGACGCCCTCCTGCTGATAGTCACTATTGATTTGTAAAGTATTAATAACAATGTAAGACACACCCTTTTCTAGATCGCTACAAATCGACTTAAATTAATAAATGTAGATCGACATACAGAAGTATATGATACTTCACCTTCATTTACAGAATAACTGCTGCTAAACGGTGCATTCATACTGAAAAACGGATTGTATAAAAAGACGACTCTGGCCTCATTTAGCTATCTAAATGGCTGGCCCTATATTTCCTCGTATCTCGTCTATTTAAAGGTAAGATTATTTTAGAAACGTTGAAAATGGTGAAATTTTTGTAAGGTTTCACACAGTGAATTAATTTTCAGATACTTATGCGTCAGCTTCAAACATAGAATTTGGCTGGGTGGGCCAATATTCGTGTAGAATTTGATGATCCCATCTTTCCTATAAGTGACTCAAACCATCAATTATACGTGTATAAAGTGCAAAATTTAGGTAAATCCAGAAATAGAGCCAAATTTATCATAAGGGATAGAGATACGACAAGAAGTCACAGGACCAAAGTTGTAGATCACTCAAAATTGAACGGAGATTGTGCCATCCATTTTGTGATTCGACTTACAGTTTAGCCACCAAATACCTCGAAATGAAGGTCTGCACCTTCATAAAAATTGCCTCCATATTTCGATATTTTTGGGGGGTAAAATTTTTTTTTAAACATCTCGTTAATTTTCCATCTGTTACAGGCAAAAAGCTATAATTTCGCCAATTTCTATTTTCTAACTCGTCTGGGAGATTGTGCTGCCAAATTAGGACTTTCAGGAAACGTTTAAGCCCATGAAACCTATAGGTTATCGTTCTGGATAAATATCACCGACTGTGTTCTTATGCAGATTTGAAACTCCCAACGTGTCCCTCTCAGAGAAGTTTGAGAATTTTAGATTTTTCTAGGGGTCCTGAAGTCATCAGGTTGTCTGGTACCAAGTTTTAAGTTTCTAGGATGCCTAGAATGGTCTCATTAATTCACATCTGTTTTCATTTTTATGCCTTAATTTATATATGTGTAGTACAGTATATATAGATCGCGCCAAACTGACTTCTATTTATTAATATAGATTATATCTTCACCCGCTTCCGAAGTGGTTCTAGGGGCGTCTTATTCACAAAGTATGTTTTCCAGTAGTAAGTCATACTTGAAAGTCATACTGGAACATACACACGCCTATTACCTTGGTCATTCTTGACAATTTATTTTTTCACCTTTCTCACCCTCTATGCCAAAGGGGGATGAAGCTCTACTTTAAAAATCCGGAATGTTACTGTTCATCTCAGTGACCCCGAAAACTATGGCTTCGACACTATGTTCGATTATTTTTAAATCTGAATCCCCTCACTCCCCACCAGAAAGGGGGATGAACTTGGACTTGTAAAATATCCTGGGTTTCAGCGACCCCGACAACTATGGATTCAACATTATTTTCGTTTATTTTTATTATCACTCTCCAATTGCCACCCACCACGAAGGGGGCTGAACTTTAAAAAATTCCGGAGTGCCATTATTAATCTCAGCGACCCCAAAAAGTGTGGATTCGACACTAATTTCGATGATTTTTATTTCTCAGCCTCCTCGCCGCCCCCCGCCCCTAAGGGTTCCTGGGGGTGTCCTACCCCCACGTGGTTTGTCTCCTGATACTAAAATTTCGAAGTGTACAATTCACCTCGGCGAAATCGAAAACTATGTATTCGAGACTATTTTCGATAATTTTATATATCATTCCCCCCTCGCCCCTGATCCCAAGAGGGGATGAACTTCTACTTATAAAATAACCGGAGTCTCACTATTCATCTCAGCGACCCCGACAACTATGGATTCGACACTATTTTCGATTATTTTTATATATCATTCTCCCATCTACCCATTACGATGGGGGCTGAAATTGGACTTTAAAAAATTCCGGAGTGTCACTATTCATCTCAGCGACTCCGAAAAGTATGGATTCGACACTAATTTCGATGATTTTTAATCTGAATCCCCTCGCCCCCCCTAAGGGTTCCTGGGGTGTCCTACCCCCACGTGGTTTGTCTCCTGATACGAAAAATCCGAAGCGTACAATTCACCTCGGCGACCCCGAAGACTACGTATTCGACAGTATTTCCTATTATTTCTATATATCACACCTCTTACCCCCCCCCCCATCGCCAACGAAGAGGGCTGAACTTGGACATTAAAAAATTCCGGAGTGTTGCTATTCATTTCAGCAGGCCCTAAAAGTATTGATTCGACACTACTTTTGATTATTTTTGTATCAGAGCCCCCTTGCCCCCCTGCCCCTAAGGTTTCTTGGGGTGTATTACCCCCACGTGGTTTGTCTCCTGTTACTAAAAATCCCGAGTGTCGCTATTCATCCCAAAGACCCCGAAAAGTATGTTTTCGACACTAATTTCTTTAATTTGTATATCTGAACCCCTCACCCCCCGCCCCTAAGGGTTCCTGTGCTGTCTTACCCCAACGTGGTTTATCTCCTGATACTAAAAATCCGAAGTGTATAATTCACCTCGGCGACCCCGAAAACTATGTATTCGACACTATTTTCGTTTATTTTTATGTATTACTGCCCCTCACCCCCAAAGGGGGCTGAACTTGGACTTTTAAAAAACCCGGAGTGTCACTATTCATCTCAGCTACCCCAAAAAGTATGGATTTGACACTAATTTCGTAAATTTGTATATTTGACCCCCATGCCCCCCGCCCCTAAGGTTTCCTGGGCTGTCCTATCACCACGTGGTTTGTTTCCTGATACTAAAAATCCGGAGTGTACAATTCACCTCGATGACCCCGAAAACTACGTATTCGGCACTAGTTTCGTTTAATTTTATATATCAGTCTTCCCTCGCCCCAACCCAAATGCGAGCAGAAATTTGAATTTTTAAAATTCCGGAGTGTCACTATTCACCTCAGAGACCCCAAAAACTATGGATTCGACACTATTTTCGATTTTTTTACCTGACACCCCTAACCCCAACCCCTATGGGGCTAGATGTGGCTTACCCCCACAGTGCACGTCTCCAGATAGCAAATAATATGTGTTCAAAATTTTATTGAAATTGCTCCAGTGGTTTAGGAGGAGATGTGTCATTTACACACATACATCCATCATCAGCCCCCCCCCCTCGCCCTCCACCCAAATGGGAGCAGAAATTTGACTTTTAAAAATCGGGAGTGCCACTATTCACCTCAGCGACCCCAGAAACTATGGATTCGACACTATTTTCTATTATGTTTTTACCTGAACCACCTAACCCCCACCCCTAAGTGGGCTAGTGGTGGCTTACCCCCACAGTGCTCGTCTCCAGATAGCAAATAATATGTGTTCAAAATTTGATTGGAATTGCTCCAGTGGTTTAGGAGGAGGTGTGTCATTTACATACATACATACATACATACATACATACATACATTTTTATATATTATTATTATTATTATTATTATTATTATTATTATTATTATTATTATTATTATTATTATCGTATGGCATTTACAAGCATAATCTGTCAAAATATACAATTAACATACAAATTAGAATATAGAGGTAATTAAACTAGAATGTCCAGCTTCGACAACCAGTCCACTGCACTTGGTGTCAATTCATGCAGAGTCCGTAAACCGTGGACAGCTCTCAACAACATGAAGCAATGTCTGCTTCTCAGCACCACACTCACACGCAGCACTTTCACAATATCCCCACTTTTTCATCATATATCGGCACCTGCCGTGGCCTGTTCTGAAACGGTTGAGTTTTGACCACTCATGTCGAGGAAGATCGAAACCTGGCACTTTCTTCGTTGGGTCTTTAATCAGAAAGGCGTTGGTGGGTGGACATTGTTCCCATCGCTGTCTCCATTCTGCTGTTACACTGAATTTTTCATAGAAGTGTAGATCAGTCCAGAGTGGATTCCTGGATTTTAACCTCATCACAGGTGGATCTCGTAAGGCATTGCACAAAAGGTCTTCTTGAGCAACTGTACTTCTCCTCAGATCTGGAGGAGCAATGTTTGCTAAAACAGGCAGCCACTCTCACTGTACCAGTTGAGCTGCACGTCAATCTTGCTCGAATGTACGCTCTTTTCCCACACAGGAGCGCAGTACTCACCAGCCGAGTATGATAGAGAAAGTGAAGCAGTGCGAAGAGTGTTTGCATCTGCACCCCAGTTGCTGCCCGCTAGTTTATGCAGTAGATTTACTCTTGTACTCAGCTTCTTTGACAGATTCGAGCAATGCTGTTTGAACGACAAGGACCGATCCAGTGTGACACCCAGATACACTGACTGACAGAGCAAATGCAACACCGAGAAGGAGTGGTCAGAACTGTATGCCAATTGCAGGGTAGACTGACGTCACTGAGGTATGCTCATAACGTGAAATGCGCCGCTGTGCTGCGCACGTAGCGAACGATAAATGGGACACGGCGTTGGCGAATGGCCCACTTCGTACCGTGATTTCTCAGCCGACAGTCATTGTAGAACGTGTTGTCGTGTGCCACAGGACACGTGTATAGCTAAGAATGCCAGGCCGCCGTCAACGGAGGCATTTCCAGCAGACAGACGACTTTACGAGGGGTATGGTGATCGGGCTGAGAAGGGCAGGTTGGTCGCTTCGTCAAATCGCAGCCGATACCCATAGGGATGTGTCCACGGTGCAGCGCCTGTGGCGAAGATGGTTGGCGCAGGGACATGTGGCACGTGCGAGGGGTCCAGGCGCAGCCCGAGTGACGTCAGCACGCGAGGATCGGCGCATCCGCCGCCAAGCGGTGGCAGCCCCGCATGCCACGTCAACCGCCATTCTTCAGCATGTGCAAGACACCCTGGCTGTTCCAATATCGACCAGAACAATTTCCCGTCGATTGGTTGAAGGAGGCCTGCACTCCCGGCGTCCGCTCAGAAGACTATCATTGACTCCACAGCATAGACGTGCACGCCTGGCATGGTGCCGGGCTAGAGCGACTTGGATGAGGGAATGGCGGAACGTCGTGTTCTCCGATGAGTCACGCTTCTGTTCTGTCAGTGATAGTCACCGCAGACGAGTGTGGCGTCGGCGTGGAGAAAGGTCAAATCCGGCAGTAACTGTGGAGCGCCCTACCGCTAAACAACGCGGCATCATGGTTTGGGGCGCTATTGAGTATGATTCCACGTCACCTCTAGTGCGTATTCAAGGCACGTTAAATGCCCACCGGTACGTGCAGCATGTGCTGCGGCCGGTGGCACTCCCGTACCTTCAGGGGCTGCCCAATGCTCTGTTTCAGCAGGATAATGCCCGCCCACACACTGCTCGCATCTCCCAACAGGCTCTACGAGGTGTACAGATGCTTCCGTAGCCAGCGTACTCCCCGGATCTCTCACCAATCGAACACGTGTGGGATCTCATTGGACGCCGTTTGCAAACTCTGCCCCAGCCTCGTACGGACGACCAACTGTGGCAAATGGTTGACAGAGAATGGAGAACCATCCCTCAGGACACCATCCGCACTCTTATTGACTCTGTACCTCGACGTGTTTCTGCGTGCATCGCCGCTCGCGGTGGTCCTACATCCTACTGAGTCGATGCCGTGCTCATTGCGTAACCTGCATATCGGTTTGAAATAAACATCAATTATTCGTCCGTGCCGTCTCTGTTTTTTCCCCAACTTTCATCCCTTTCGAACCACTCCTTCTTGGTGTTGCATTTGCTCTGTCAGTCAGTGTATTTTGGGAAGAAGTTGTGGGAGACTTCTGTTCCGTTAAAAAGCACATGTAGCTTCCGATTAGCTTCCATGTTATGCAAGTGGAATGCTGTTACTTCCGTTTTACTAGGATTTGGTTGGAGTCTCCATTTGTGAAAATAGTCGCACATGATAGCTAGGTCCTCTGTAAGTACATCCTCACAGTGTGCCAAATTCGTACTCTGAGTAATTAAAGCTAGATCATCTGCAAACTGTATCTTCTTTGAAGATGTTCTTGGCAGGTCATGGATGTAAAGATTTAATAGAATGGGAGATAAAACTGACCTTTGGGGTAAACCATTATTTAGAGATCTCCACCTGCTTCTTTCACCATTCAGAAATACAGCAAGTCGACGCTTGGATAACATGTTGTTTAGTAAGCATGCTAGCTTCTGACAAGGGATGACTTGAACAAACTTGAGCACCAGTCCCTCTCTCCAGACCGTGTCATAGGGTGATGTAAGGTCGACAAAAGCTGCAGCAGTCTTCCGTCTTTTCTGGAATCCTGCTTCAATCTCTGTTGTCAGTGTTAACACCTGATCACAACAACTACGATTCTTTCTGAAACCCCCTTGCTCAACTGGGATGACTCTTTCTATTGCTTCCTGGATACGGTTAAGTATCATTCCTTCAAGCATCTTGTAGATTACGCTAAGGAGTGAAATTGGCCGATAATGTGAAGCATCATTTCCTTCCTTTCCTGGTTTCAAGACTGCAATTACTTTGGCTTGTTTTAACAACTTAGGTAATTTACCAGTTCGTAGAATTTCATTGAAGAAGTTGACTAGCCATTGTTTTGTACCAGGGCCTATGGCCTTCAGAAACTCAGGATAGATTTCATCCAGACCAGCAGCTTTATTTATCTTTATCTTTGATAGAGCCTTGTCCAGTTCTTCAGTACTGAAGTCACAGGAATACTCCGGATGGGATGTCAACTGTGATCTTCTCGTTCTTAGTTGCTTCTTGACACTCCTTGCGTGTACCTTGTCCATCTTCGCTCTAGAGATTTGTGCCAGTCTGGAGGCAATGGTGTTTGGGTTCATTGGAAAACTTCTGACTGTAAGATAAGATAAGATGCTTTAAATGAAATTAAGTGCTGCATTTGTTACTTAGAGGATAGTGACCCATCTATTAGTCAATTGAAAAGATTAATAGCTCGTACGTCACATTACCTGAATAGAGTAAAGGATCTCCTGAAATTATAACTCAACCGCACTTAAATAGAAAAGTGTTCTATGTTTTTATGTGCGGTTACTACACTAACATGTGATATCGATATGTTAACCATGAATGTGAAGTTGCAAAATTTCTCTACCTCTTGTTCGGAACCCTTGCGTGACCAGAATAGTAAGTGTAATGAGAAAAATAATTCCGTTTCATGGTCTCCAGATCATTGTGCTTGTAAAACTGAAATCAAGGACTGTGTTATTCCCTTAGATGAACATGCCCTAATGAACCTAAACCCTATCCCAACCTCGATTACCGAATTATTCGAAAGGAATTCTGATTTTACTGTAGAATCAGTTGAAGAAACTGTCCGCTTCCTAAGATTTTTTGTGGAGCTATATTAGAGTCTGCTAAAGTTTTTAATTTGAACTCTTCCAACATTTTTAGGGTCTTGTTTCCACATACAATTGGTGTGTTAAAAGATGATATATCAAATGCTATATCTCAATGTTGTCCCATTAATGATTTTCATGAAGTGATCCTTAAGAAGTATATCCCTAATCGTGCCAGAAGGGCATTAATTCAACGTTGTTGTGATAGACCACAATCTTTAAATGAGAATTTGTCATCTTATGTGAGAGATATTAAATTTTTTTCCAAGTTCTTTAAGGTGTCTATGCCAGAAGAAGAGATGGTATATAATATTGTGCGTGGTATCTCTCCCTCATATAGGTCTTACCTATTTTTTTATTTCTAAGCCTCAAAACTTTGTTCAACTCGAAGCTGCATGTGTTGATGCAGAGAGTAACAGGTATGATGACTTATGTCGTCCCACTGACATTCCACCACCAGTTCCTCCCAGTAATAATTCAGTCCCCAGTAAACCTGTTGTGCCTACTACTGAAAGGAAATGTTATGCCTGTGGATCTAAGGATCATCTCAGGAATACTTGTCCTTTAGGAACACCACCGGTAAGTCAAATCCTAACGCTGCGTGCTATTTTTGTGGATCTAAACAGCATGTTGAGAGATTCTGTCCATTAGCCTCCCAAAATGGCCCTAATAATCGTTCCTCTAGACCACAGATCTGACTTAAGAAACATGTTGAAGAACCAGTAACCGATACTCTGTCAAAAAGTAAGGAGCCAGCTAGTTTCTCTGCTAGTAATGATACTATTTGTCATGCTGATTTTCAAAGAACCTCAGCTAATGTGTGCCATAATTTACCTTTTATTTCAGCTGAGATTAACAATGAACCTGTGCCAGCATTGGTTGACTCTGGCAGTGCTCTGTTCTTACTTAATGTGTCATGGTATAACCGCTTTAAGTCACCCTGAAAACTACCTTCAATTCAACCTATATCAATTAATTTTTTTCACTGTTAATGGATCAACGGTTTCTGTGTTAGGTTGTATTGGAGTCAAGATCCGAATTGATAATTTTACCTGGAAGTTTAAACATATTGTTGTAAAGGACTTTTGTTATGATATGATTTTGGGGTCTGATTTTTTGTCCCATGTTGGGCTGATAATTAATCTTCAGGAAGGGCTGCTATTTTTCAAATTTACTCCTAATGCTGTAGTTCCACTAATTGGTTGAGGCATTGTTGGAGCCAATCATATTCCATTTTCTGAATTTGAGGAAGAGGTTATCCCTCCTAAAATCAGTTTAGATCATCTACCCAAGGTCCAGGCTGATCAAATACGCGCGTTATGTGCCAAGTTTCCTGATGTGATCATCTTGGGTTAACAAATTGATGTTTCGGACAACATTCCAGTAAGGTCGCCCCTTATCGTCTGGCTCCCCCACGTATGAAAATACTGAAGGGAATGATTGATGATTTGTTAAAGGAAAGAGTCATCCGTCCATCTACCTCAGCCTATTCATCCCCTATTTTCCTAGTTCCCAAGGCTCAAGGTGGTTATCGAGCTGTTTTGGATTACAGAGCCTTGAACAAAAATGTTATTCCTCAATCTGTCCCACTTCCTGATATCCATACTTGCTTCTCCTGATTCCATGATGCTAGATTTTATACCTTAATCGATTTGAACCAATCATATTACCAGATTCCGCTAACTGAAGAGTCAAGACCACTGACCGCATTTTGTACAGACTGGAACCTCCATGAATTCGTTCGTGTCCCCTTTGGCATCACGACAGGAGCGGCCGTCCTCACTAGGCTTTTAGATTCCATTCTATCAGACATCAAATTTTCCTATGTCTACAATTATTTGGATGATTTGATCGTGTACTCGAAGACATTTGAGTAACATGTTCAGCATCTCGAGGAAGTCCTCACTAGATTGCAACGTGCTGGGCTAACCGTAAAAATTGTCTAAGGTATCATTCGCTAAGCCACAGATTTCCTTTCTTGGGCACATTGTGTCTCCTAGTGGGATAACCATCGATACAATGCGAACCCAAGCTATTCACGACTTCCCCCTTCCCAAGGATCAAAATGGTATCGCTCTTTTTGTGAGCATGGCAAACTTCTTTCGGAAGTTTGTGCCAAATTTTGTCGAGATTGCTGCTCCCCTCAATTCTCTAAGACGTAAGAATGCTAGATTCATCTGGGAACAATCTCAGGAAAAGGCTTTTGAAACTCTGAAACTTGCTCTCGCTAACGCTCCCGTCCTTGCTATCCCGGACTTTAACAAACCTTTCATTGTACAAACTGATGCATACTGTTCTGCCATTGCTGGTGTCCTCCTTCAGGATACCGAACTGGGAAGGAGACCCATCGCATACGCTTCCAGAGTCCTAAGTTCTCTTGAGCCTAAGTATTCAGAATATGAACTGGAATGTTAAGCTGTGATTTTTTCATTGGAAAAATTCCGCTCATATATTGAGTACTCTCATTTTATTTTGGAGACCGATAATCAGGCTTTGTCTTGGGTACTCAATAGACCCCGTCGTTCAGGTCGTTTGACCAGATGGGCCATTCGGATTGGATCCTTCAATTTCGATGTTCGACACATCCGTGGCACAGTTAATGTGATTGCAGATGTCTTGAGTCGTATGTTTGGTGAAGTCTCGGAAAATACCAACGAAGCTCCTACCCCTAAATTCCCTTATTCATGTTTGTGCTCATCTGGGTGTGTCAATGCCCTATTGACTGATTTTCCCCTGTTGTATCAAGACATTACTAAGATTCAATATGCGGATCTTGAGTTGAAACCCATCATTGATAGCATTAACGCTGGTAAACCTGTTAAACCTTATTTCCTCAAAAATAAGGTCCTGTGTTGCAAGTCGCGAAATGACCATAAGATGAAGATCGTTTGTCCTCAGGTTCTCATCCCCCTTGTCTTCAAATATTACCATGATACTCCTTCGGGAGGACACTTGGGTGTGTTTAAAACTAGACCAAAGGTCAGGTATATCTTTATTTGGAAAAATATGGATACTGAAATTAGAGAATTGGTGAATACATGTAAGCAGTGTGCTATTAGTAAACCTGCCGTCAACACTCTCATTGCCTTGTTAGCTTCATCTCATGCTACTCGCCCCATGCAGCGGCTTTTCATAGACCATGTAGGTCAGTTATCTAGAACGGTCCGGGGGCACCGGTTTATGCTTGTCTGCGTTGACGGTTGTACCCAATTTTCCTGGCTCTTCCCGACTCGTTCTACTAACGCTTACACTACCATTGGTTGCTTGAACTCAATATGTTCATCTTTTCGACCGCCCAAGTTGATTGTGTCTGATAATGCGAAGTCTTTTATTTCTCATTTGTTTAGAAAGTTCTGTTTTGACCTCTCTATATTTCATGTTACCACCACGCCATATTACCCTAAGCCTTTATTTAGTGGGAGGATGAATAGAAACCTAAAGTCTGCTCTTATTGCATTTCATAGTGATAATCATGCCAAGTGGGATACTTCCATCCACTGGTTGCAGTACGCATTTAACTCTGCGGTTCGTGAATCACATATGCAAACTCCCATGGCTCTCATGTTTAATTTTACGCCCAGTTCTCCTCTGTCTAACCTAATTAATATTGACCAGCTTCTCCCTTATAGCAGGAATCCTGATGAAATTCGGGAAATGTGGCGTAAGGCTAAGCAGAGATTAGTTGTTTCTTACCAAAGAGTTGCTGAAATATACAATAAAGGTCGCTGACCTACCAAGCTCGCCATCGGTGATATTTTTTGTAAAATCTTATCCACATAGCAAGTTCGTAAATAAATTTGCTGGTAAGTTAGCCCCCCATTTCTCCGGTCCTTGCACCATACTAAATTTTTAACCCCTGTTACTCTGTTGGTTAGTGACCCTAATACCAAGCGCATTAGGCGAGTTCACCTTAGCCAAATCAGAACTGCCTGAAAATATGTTGATAGAGAGGTTAAGGTTATTGCTTCAAACTCACTTTACAGAATTGTATGGCAGTCATGTAATTTTGAAAGATTTGATGCTTGTTAATATTATTACAAGGAGTTGATATACTATTTCTTCAGGTTATATATGAAATGTATGTTAAAGGTAATCAGGCCTAAAGTAATGAAAATGTGGTGGATCCAAAAGGTAATAGGAACCTCTAATTATGTGACGTTATCACACTAATTGTCGGTGTGCAATTTTATATTCAAATAACAGTCAGTTAAAAGAATTTACTTATTCATCTGGAATTCTGTACGCCAGTTGACATTGGTACTAATGGACTTAGTACAACGAAAAATTTTGGGATATTCTCAGATTAACCTAGAACTTCCTAATCAGGTAAATGGTACTGTAAGCTCCTCCGGCTCTTCGCTGTTGCCTTCTGGTTGTGTTGCAGCTATATGGACGTCCAATTAACATCATCTCAGCCGAAGAAGCAATCGAAGATTGGTGGTGCTATTGCTTGAACTCATCACGAACTCCTGCGGTATACTGAAGGTATTAACAAAAACTTTGGCATTATGATGGCGGTACTGGCCATATCTTCATCGTGAAACTGTGCCTCCTACCAGAGTGACATACCACTTGGAACTGGTGATGACGTAAAGTAAGATGCATGCTTCAGTATTATCTTTTGGTTGGTGACTGTTCTACACTTCTTATTGTGACATCTCGTGAACATTTCTCTTGGAAATTTTTATCTTGCATCACTTAAGTGAAATAACCCCGTTATTTTGGGAAAGTGTTTGGAACGTTATCTAGAAAACTGAATCTTCTGATCTCTACATTGTGACATAACATGTTTGTTCCCTACTCCCACCCTCGTTCGAGTTTCGCATGAAGAGAATGTGACATTATTAAGGAACTTGTACTCTTTTGGCTAGTAATTTGAGATTCGTGTCACATGAATTGAAACGACTGTGCAACCCTGCGCTCTCTGTTGGCGTGCCTCGTTAATAAGGAGCCAGCTAGTCGGTGGCGCTCCACGCGGCTGTCAGTCGGAACTCCGACAATGAGACAAATAGTTGAACCGGACAAGCTTTGTAGTCAAGCAAGATGTTTTCTGAATTGGAAGCAAATTGGTTTGTGTGTCGGAAAATGATTTCTGGAAGAGAGGATTTTGATCGCGGATATGAACGCTTATGGGTTTCAACATTTCAAGATGTATACTTCAAGTCGGCAATAGCCACTATTTGATTTACTAAGGATATTTATTTTTCTTTTAGGGCAAATCAGTTTTCACGTACCCATATGGTAACCTAGTGATGTAATTTTTTTTTTCTAGTTAAGTAGGGTGGTACACGGAACCTCAATATATATATGTAACTCTTTAGGATGCTGTAAATCTAAATTTTATGTGGATCTGATTCTGGTAGCCGTATGATCGGCAAATGAACTGGACCTGTTATTCAAATTATCCTGGTTAAATCCTAAATATGGAAAAAGGTAACCTTAATTCAATAATCATCCCTTCTAGTAAGCTCTCAAGGCGATATTATGGTTCTAATTCGTGCTTAAGGTTTATTTAAGGTGTTATGTGAACATCGCATACCGAGTGCAGGCCTAAAAATTTAAAACTGCATTTCGAGGCATTCTTCTCTAATGTAAACGAAACCTCAAAATTATTAGTGGCCGTAAAGCTAGATTTCTCTAAGCTTATTGCCTTGCCTATTATTATGTCTTGTTGCCCGGTTACGAGTTTGTTTCATGAAGATTTTTTGCCCTCTCTGTTGATGAGAAAGAGATGACTGTCTTGGAATGTCACTGATGGTTGGAATTGTGCTTGATGACTTGGTCATTTACTCTGCTAGCTAATCCGTTAAATGTGGGTCCCGTTTATTGAATTATTTGTGCTAATCAATTTGTTGGTATTGCCAGTTGATTGTGCACGTCAAGTACCAAAATTTCCTTTTATTTTTAACTGTATTCGCTGCCTAGTTAACCAAGGCCTGGGCTAATTTTGAGGTTCCGGATACTGTTCACACTTTAATAATAATTGTGATGGTAATAATAAGTGATTAAGATATAATTAAGGTTGTTCTGAGGTACCTCAACCTTCGTTTATTTTTATCTTCATCTAAGAAATATTTTAACTTCTGATTGTATTGGTTTCACCATATTAATTTACTGATAAGGCATTTCTTCATTTAGTAAAATTTTAACTGCATCTGTAGGTATAAATGCGTTAATCAAAAACTTTTAACTGTGGCTCATTTCACATGACATGGTAAGGAGGGTTTAAGCTTTAGGTAAGAATTTGTTCCTGGCCTTTTGATGATTCTAGTCTTGGAGTGGGCTTCTCCTTTCCACTTTGAATTCTGTCACCACCACCACCACCACCACCATCACACCTCAACAATCCACTGAAGACACGGTTCTGTATGTGGCTGATTGGATCAAAAATATTTTCAAAATTAAGAAGGTAGCTATATTGATATCTTTGGATATAACAGGTGCTTTTGACAATGCCTGGTGGCCTAAAATTTTATCTCAGTTGAAAGAGAAAAGAAGCCCAAAGAATTTGTATAAATTAATACAAGCTTACTTCAGTAATCGAAAAGCGAACCTTCGGATTGGAATCGCGATCTCTGAACGAAGTATAAGCAAGGGATGCCCGCAAGGATCAGCATGCAGCCCTGGTTTTTGAACATCTTATAAGACGAACTTCTACAATTACCTCTTCCAACGGGGTGTAATATTATTGCTTATGCAAAGGATGCCCTTCTTTTAGTTGAATCTGATAATATACAGAATTTAAATTATCTAGCAAATTCAGCTTTACGCACCGTATCTCATTGGGACTCTCTAAACAAACTTCAATTAAATCCTTCATATACTAAAGCCATGTTTGTCACAAGGAGAAGAAAACTTAAAATTTTTTTAATGAATAATCACAGAATAACACTAGATGATCAACTATATTTAGGAGTTGTGTTTGATAAAGAGTTGACTTTCAGGGCACATCTAAATTGATTAAAATTTAAATCAAGCAATCTTTTACAACGAGTTGCGATTGCTTGTAGACCTTCTTGGAGACCTAACTCTGATATTTTACGAATAATATACCGTACAGCTTTTGTACCTTTAATACTGTACTGTGTGTCCGCTTTCCGTAGTACACTGGAAAAGAAATGGGCTCAGGATAAGCTGTTGCAAATTCAAAGAGGGTTTGCCCTAAGAATTTCTCGTGCATATCGCACTTCATCTACTGATGCAACACTTGTAATTGCTGGAATAGAGCTGCTGTTTTTAACAGTAATTGGCAAAGCGGAGCTGTCGTTACTGAAGAAAAATAGAGTATCACCTATTTTCAACATTACTTTAGAGCATAAGTGTCACTTTTTGGAATCTGCTCATCCACGTCAATACACACGTGACTGTATCATATACACTGATGGCTCCTGCATACCAAGTTCTGATGGAACTGATAGTGTTGGCTGTGCATTTGCAGCTCAGTGTAAACTTTCTCCCAACTGCTCAGTTTTTCAGTCAGAACTTTGGACTTTAACGTGTGCGTTGCAATGGTGTAAAACTAACAACACAAGAGCACGAATCTTCAGTGATTCACAAGCTGCATTGAACTCAGTAAACGATAAATATGACTTAAATCCAATAGCTGTCAATATCAGAGCAGTAGCTCAGGAGATTTCGCACATTTATACATCTTGGATTAGAGGTCACACTAGGTTTACTGGTAATGAAAAAGCAGAATCATCAGCTAAATCAGCTGCTACGTCTCTTCTTGATATTGCATATCATAAATCTCCAATATGTTATGTCCAAAGACAAATAAGGAAATATATTTTACATCACTGGAATATGTTATGGACATGCTGTTTTAAAGGATCTGTTACACGAGAAATATTTTTTCCGGAAGTTCAAAGTCGACTATTATGTAAAGAATTAGTGCCGAACTTTGTTTTAACTCAATTGTTAACGGATACTTATGCTTTTGTGGATCAGTTCAGACAGTGCATCATTTGATATTTGAGTGTCCAGTGTTTGAAATGGGAAGATATTTTTTTCAGTGTCACCTACCTGGAATTTTCTAAACCAATGTATCGTGTACTTGAGGAGACGATGTTATGTGCAGTTTCTCACATTTGTTAACAAAATATTTTGTAAACTACATTAATAAGAACATCTCTTTGTTGTGATTTCAAACTATAACCCTAATATACCTATGGTAAAATAGGGTTCCTGTATTGTTTATGGGTATTAAATAGATAAATAAATATTGCATAACTAAAATTATGTTTATAGCTGTTTGGAGAAAGGAAATCTAGGTGTATGATTGTTAAGAGCTCAGATAGAAAGCCACCTCTAATGAAAGAGGACAGAGCAAAAAGACGGCAGGAATATATCCAGCAGTTGTATCAAGGTAAATACGTAGATGATTTGGTTCTGGAGCAAGAAGAGTCTATTGATGCTGATGAAATAGGAGACCCAATTTAGAGGTCATAATTCGATAGAGCTGTGAGAACAGTAAATAGTAACAAGGCACCTGGAATTGATGACACTCCCTCTGAATTGCTGTCTGCCTAAGGAGAAACAAGCATGGCAAGGTTCTTCCATCTAGAGTGTAAGAAGTGTGAGACAAGAGAAGTACCATCCGATTTTCGGATTTTTCCCCAAAAAAAGCCGCTGCAGACAAGTATGGAAACTACCGCACCATTAGTTTAGTATCTCATGCCTGCAAACATTTCAACACGTATTGAAACGGGAATGCCCTGTCAGCATTCGCCGTCCATGTATTTCTTGTGGAAAGAGCGCTAACACCTGTGAAGATTTGAAACGAGCGCCGAGCGCGCAGGCAAGTGATCTATCGCTGCACGGTACCAGCCAGGCTGAGTGACGTCACAATCGAACATTCCATTCCTTCGATCTCACTATATCCAGAACGGAATGTGCGATCGTAATTCGAAGCACGTCATCTTGTAGGCGTGAATATCAAATATCACAGTACAAAATTTCAAGGAAATCGGTAGAAGGATGGCCGAGTTATGGAAGGTTAAAGAATATCATATTTTCAGCCTTGCCAGCCGACCTGTGGGTATAAAAGGAGCCACCTAGCTCCGTAGAATTCAAAGGACGAACCTGACTACGCCAGCGAGAACTCGTACGTGTCACTCGCTCCGCTGTCCCTCTCCTCGCCAGGCGCTCTGTACTTTTTAAGTATTAGCCAGGCAGTCGTACTTATTAGTACATTTTCGAAAGAGTATTTGTCGGAGCTGAGCACTTTTCAGTGCTCGCTATTTCTCTTTCAGGAGCTTTATTTTTCAGGAGGACCAGGATGGAGAAGCTAACTGTTCCAGCGAGATCGGCCGACTACGACTGCAGGAGAGCCGTAGCGAAAGTACAAGCGGCGCTCATAGCTGCGGAAGCCCCCGATCTTCGACGCCCGGCGCTGTTGGTGTATAACCGGTGGGGGAAGCACACCTACGAGGAGAAGATTTACATAATCGATCTCCTTAAAGCGATCGCGGAGTTCATCGGAGAGTCGCTCTTCGAGATCATCAGCGAGATGATCACTGGCTGCACGCTCATCATCCGCCCTAGGGATGCAACCAGCCTCAGGAGCTACGAAGAGCTGGCGTCCCAGCAGCACCAAGTGGTCCGACTACCAGGACTCAGGGAGCACCTGGACGTCTCAGGCTACCAGGAGGCAGCCACCCACACGGAGCCTAGGACCGAGGACGACGACGGCGGGCCCCCAGTTTGACCGCAGTACTTTATAAAGTACACTCAGATCAACCAGGATCGTCGACCGCCTGCCAGGACGAAGAGGACGCAGACGCAGGCCTACCAGGAAGGGCCTGTTACCCGGGCGCAATTCAGAAAAGGGCCCGGGACGGCGGACGGCTGCACAGCATTGGAGGAGGACGCCCCCTGGCGTTTAGAGGTTGCTGTCCAGGCCCAGCCTGCCAGTGAGACTGTCGAGCTGCAGACATCGCCGTGCGCCTCACAGGACAGGGAATGCAGTCGTGTGTTATTACTGACCGACGTCACCACCGCCAGCCAGGAGAAGGAAGAAGACGACGACGCAACAGAACCACCCTCTACCCCGGGATGACCAGACCGGGAGGAGGGCCACCAGGAAGAGACCTCTTCCCCCGCCGAGAAGAGATCCCGGGAAGAAGTTGCCACCCCAGGACCAGGAGGAGGAAGAAGACGCTGGCCCACCAGGAAAGGGCCGCCTAGCCGCAACCCACGACTGCTCCCATGACAGCAGCCGAGCGAGGAGCCAACCAGGAGAGGACCTCAGTGGGTAGCGGCAATCAGGTGAGATTGAAACGTCCCCCTCAACACCTCTTGCAGTGTTTCCGCTGTCTGAGGTGGGGCTACCGGCAGGAGAGGTGTAGGCTCCAAGTGAAGTGCAACCGTTGTGGGTGTGATCACCACTACACGGCCTGCGCAACACTTAAGGAGACGCCGGTGTGCGTCAACTGCGCAGGGGCCACCCGGCCTCCCATCGCAGTTGCCCAGTCTACCGGGTCATGGCGCGGGCAGAGAGGAAGGAGGCCAGGCGTCATGACCCACCCCCTTCCAGGAGGTCCCGCCTCGGTGGGTTCGGCCTCATTGTCCGGGATCGGAGACTGGGTACGAAGGCCCCCAAAGAGGTGTTGCTGTGCGACGGATCGTAGTGGTACTCGATGCATGGCTCCGCAGCCGGCAAGGCCCGCGCTAGTCACGGCAGTACCCAGACGGACTGATCCCCTGGCAGAAGGAACGGCGAGACGATGGATCATGGCTGGTGCATGATACCTCTTCTCAACTAACACTACCACTGGACCTTTCCAGCTCACATCATTGCATGTGCTATCACAAGATGTCAGGTTTTACATCTAGGCTCTTTCTCTTTCTGCATATGTGTTTTTTCCCTGACCCATCAATACCACACCTTAACACTATCCAACCAATACAATCTTTGCCGTGGTAGCGAGTCTGACTCGGAAACCGGCAGATACTGCTTGTATCACTTCTCAATCTCCCCCTGCTATCTCGTTCTTCTTAGAAATTAATAGCATGTGCGGAGGCCATGCAGATTGAGTCAATGGTCACGCGGAGGGAGCGGATTTGGGGGCCACCGGAAAAAAAACCCGTAGAATTCAGAGTGTGTTTCGTCGTGTCCCAGCTGCCATGCCGTGCGGGTCAGCTGTGGGATTGTAGACTGCTATTCTGTTCCGCTGAGGGCCGATGGTAGAAGACACGCGATACGTTTCTAGTGTCTAAGTGTCGAACGTGTAATCGCAGAACTTTAACTTCGCCTGAAGGAAATAAGATGTGTCAGAAGAATTATTCAATAGTAATACAAATGATAGAGTCGGTTTAGCTGATTAACATTTTTTGACTTGTGAATTTCGTCTTGCAGAGACTGTACACTAGTAGTCCCTTATGAAAAGCTGTGCTTTTATAAAGAGTGTGATCAACTTTGTGCATACAGACTGTGCCTTAGTGAGAAAGATTCTACTTCAAGGGTAGAGTTATTTCGTGAAGACTGTGTTTCACTGGAAAATTATTTTTTTTTCTCGAAAGACTGTGTTTGGTTTATTATCATTTAGACTTTCACGGCCCGTGTAACTATTCATGAGTTGTATTTTTGGGCTTATGCCGTGTAAATAATTATAAACACACTCAACGTTTCAAAAGGAACCTTGCCTTTCTTCATCAGGAGACAAAAGAGAAGAGAAACGACGTATTGATGGTTGCTAGGAGAAAGCAACAAGAAAGCTTCAAATGGTGCCCAAAGATGTAAAGGGGACGCCATTTTGGCCCAATGCTAGAGACAATGAATAGTAACAGCAAAGCATTACTCTCTAATGGTTCTGATTATAGGTAGCCATGATTCACTGAGGTTGTAACCTGTATCGCGGTTGAAATTATCTGGATGTTTACGTATTTCAACCGCCTCCCTGATAATTCTTGAGCGATATTGCTTTATACGGGCAAGAACATCCACTTCTTGGAACAAGACATTATGACCAGGTGTTAGGGCATGGTCAGCAACAGCTGATTTATCAGGTTGGTTGAGTCTGATACATCTGGTATGTTCTTTGATGCGAGTACACACCGTTCTCGAAGTCTGCCCAATATAAACCTTGCCACAAGTACAGGGAACTCTGTAGATACCAGGTTGTTGTAATTTAGGCAAACTGTCCTTAGTTGGTCGCAGGAGTTGCCTAATCTTAACTGATGTTCCAAAAACAGTTCGTACATGGTACCTACGTAAGATTTTAGCAATACGATCCGTCGTGTTATGTATGTAAGGTAGGTAAGCAGTTCCTTTTACATCTTTTTTCTTAACAGAAGTCCGATTATGTGCCGATTTCAGAACCCTTGAGATCAAAGCTCTGCTGTAACCGTTGCTCTCAAAGGTGGTTCTCAAGGTGTTAATTTCCTCTTGTAGATCTGACGCTTCACAAATCCTCCTGGCCCTGGTAGTCAGAGTTGTAAGGATACCATGTTTCTGGGCAGGGTGATGGTGAGAATCTGCATGGAGATATCTATTGGTGTGTGTAGGCTTACGATACACGCTGTGTCCTAAAGATCCATCCTCTTTCTTGGTGACGAGAACATCTAAAAATGGTATCTTGCCGTCAGATTCCATTTCCAAGGTGAAACAAATGGAAGGGTGCTGGCGATTAAGGTGATCCAGAAAGTGACCAAGATTGTCTTCACCTTCTGTCCATACGACGAACGTATCATCCACAAATCGCCACCAGATCTTCGGTTTGCAAGGTGCCGACGACAAAGCTTTCTCTTCGAAGTTTTCCATGAAGAAATTGGCCACAACAAATTGGTCAAGCAATCTTCTATTCCAGAAGATACAACAAAGAGTCTCCTTCCAGGGGATGCTATTCCTCCGAGACTGTATGGCCTTCCCAAAATACATAAGGAGGGTATTCCTCTTAGGCCTATTGTCAGTACGATTGGTTCCCCGACATATGCCCTTTCGAAATATTTAGGTAGTCTTCTTCAACCACACCTGGGTAACACCCCTTCATATAATAAGGATTCTACACACTTCATTGAGAAGTTAAAAACTATATCACTTCAGCCAGGCGATATCTTGGTGAGTCTCGACGTGGTGTCTCTGTTTACGAGAGTACCTGTTGACGGTGTTATGTCTCTTATTACTGATATTTTTACTGAAGAGATCGCAAGGCTTTTCTATCACTGCATGACCTCCTCCTACTTTCTATGGAATGGGAAATATTATGAACAGACAGATGGTGTGGCCGTGGGAAGTCCTCTCTCTCCTGTTGTGGCCAATTTCTTCATGGAGAACTTTGAAGAGAAAGCTTTGTCTTCGCACCTTGCAAACCGAAGATCTGGTGGCGATTTGTGGATGATACGTTCGTCGTATGGACAGAAGGTGAAGACAATCTTGGTCACTTTCTGGATCACCTTAATCGCCAGCACCCTTCCATTTGTTTCACCTTGGAAATGGAATCTGACGGCAAGATACCATTTTTAGATGTTCTCGTCACCAAGAAAGAGGATGGATCTTTAGGACACAGCGTGTATCGTAAGCCTACACACACCAATAGATATCTCCATGCAGATTCTCACCATCACCCTGCCCAGAAACATGGTATCCTTACAACTCTGACTACCAGGGCCAGGAGGATTTGTGAAGCGTCAGATCTACAAGAGGAAATTAACACCTTGAGAACCACCTTTGAGAGCAACGGTTACAGCAGAGCTTTGATCTCAAGGGTTCTGAAATTGGTACATAATCGGACGTCTGTTAAGAAAAAAGATGTAAAAGGAACTGCTACCTACCTTACATACATAACACGACGGATCGTATTGATAAAATCTTACGTAGGTACCATGTACGAACTGTTTTTGGAACATCAGTTAAGATTAGGCAACTCCTGCGACCAACTAAGAACAGTTTGCCTAAATTACAACAACCTGGTATCTACAGAGTTCCCTGTACTTGTGGCAAGGTTTATATTGGGCAGACTTCGAGAACGGTGTGTACTCGCATCAAAGAACATACCAGATGTATCAGACTCAACCAACCTGATAAATCAGCTGTTGCTGACCATGCCCTAACACCTGGTCATAATGTCTTGTTCCAAGAAGTGGATGTTCTTGCCCGTATAAAGCAATATCGCTCAAGAATTATCAGGGAGGCGGTTGAAATACGTAAACATCCAGATAATTTCAACCGCGATACAGGTTACAACCTCAGTGAATCATGGCTACCTATAATCAGAACCATTAGAGAGTAATGCTTTGCTGTTACTATTCATTGTCTCTAGCATTGGGCCAAAATGGCGTCCCCTTTACATCTTTGGGCACCATTTGAAGCTTTCTTGTTGCTTTCTCCTAGCAACCATCAATACGTCGTTTCTCTTCTCTTTTGTCTCCTGATGAAGAAAGGCAAGGTTCCTTTTGGAACGTTGAGTGTGTTTATAAATATTTACACGGCATAAGCCCAAAAATACAACTCATGTGTTTAATTTACTTTGTAAAGACTGTGTCTCATTGGAAAGTTAATTTCTCCTCGAGAGACCGTGTTAATTTAATTCGTAAAGACTGTGTCTTAGTGGCACTTAGTTTTTTTTCGAAAGACTGCATGTAATAATTCATAAACTGTTCCTCTACGGAAACTTGGTTTCAAGTCACGAGGCTGTACTGTGATCAATTAAACTGTCTTCGTAGAAACCTTAATGTATTTCAAAGTTTGTTCGTGCTAAAACGTTGCATTCACTTCATCGTATTCATTGCGAACATTACGAAATACTGTGTCCGAGGGACTTGATTTATTCTTTTCTTTGAACTGTGATTAAGTGAAGTTGCACACGGTTGAACCTCAAGTCACAGAAGGTTCCAGATTTTGTGTTGTCCATAATTTCAAGCTCGTCATTTACTGAACAGTGTTAACTTTCATTATCATCACGAAACTGTGATTCTGAACATATTTCTTCGAAGTAGTTAGCGTCCAACACTTTTGACAGTGGAACTTGTGCATTTAACAAACATTGTCGTGCCACACCCTTCAGAGCAGTGCGGTAGAGGAGTGTCGTATCAGATTCTATTGATATTCTGGGCGAAGCCCATACTTTTCTCTACTCCCTTCATGGGGCTTCAGTGAAATCCAAATTTAAACACGCTGCACTATGACCATACGTCAGACGTCAGGTTCGAGTCGCTTTCAAACATTGAGGATCGACAACCGCCGTGGTATAACGCGGTGCCATGCTGAGGGGAAGGAGCTCAGCGACGTGGCACGACGCCAACGCTCAGGGACAACGACCGACGCTGACGCTGAGGGACGGCGACCGACGCCGACGCCGTGGGTCAACGCCCTTCTCTACATCTGTCTGGACACTCAAACTCCAAGTATTCGTCTGTAAAGGTGATATGATTTATCTGTTTTTCTTGAATAAACTTCACGTTCCACTCAATAAGAACTTATTGCACAACCCTCTCTCTCCGACTCTGAGCATGGACCGTACACGCCTTGGCGACAATCCACTAAGCTAAAGTGCGGGCGTTCCTCTTTCAGTATTATTGACAGTAGAAGTGAAAGACAAGTTGAAGCTGAGTTGGGAAAAGGTCAACTTCGATTCATAAGAAATGTAGGAACATGAGAAGTAATCCTCGCTTTACGTCTGATCTTACAGGATCGAATCAAGAAGGATAAGTCCACGTACAAACCGTTCGCAGATCTAGAAAAGGCATTCGACAATGTTGATTGGACCAAGCTATTTAAGATTCTGAAGGTGATTGGGATCAGATACCGAGAACGAAGACTTATCTACAATCTGTATAAAATGGTGTGATAAGAATCGACGGCTTTCAGAAAGAAGCATTAATCCAGAATGGAGTGAGGCAAGGTTGCAGTTTGCCCCTACTCCTTTTCAATGTTTGCATAGAATAGGCAGTAAAGGAAATCAAAGAGGAATTTTGAAAGGGAATCACAATCTAAGATGAGAAAATCAAAACCTTGAGATTTGCCGATGATATTGTTATTTTATCTGAGACAGCAGAAGATCTAGAGAAGCTGCTGAATGGTATGGACGAAGTCTTGGGTGAGGAGTACAAGTTGAAAATAAATATGTCCAAAACAAAAGTAATGGAGTGCAGTCGAACGAAGGCAGGTAATGCAGGAAATATTAAGTTAGGAAATGAAGTGTTGAAGGAAGTAGATGAATATTATTGCTTGGGTAGTAAAATAACAAAATATGGCAGAAATAAGGAGGGCATAAAATACAGACTAGCACAAGCAAGGAAGAGGTTTCTTAAGAACATATATTTGCTCACCTCAAACATTGATATAAGAATTTATTAAGATATTTCTGAAGACGTTCATGTGGATTGTGGCATTGTCTGGAAGTGAAATATGGACGATAACTAGCTCGGAAAGAAAGAGAATAGAAGCTTTTGCAATGTGGTGTTCCAGGAGAATGCTGAAGGTGAGATGGATAGATCGAACCACAAATGATTAGATACTGAATCGAATTCGTGGTAGGAGATCGATTTGGCTAAATTTAGCGAGAAGATGTAGGAAACATTTTAAAACACCCAGGTCTTGTGCAAGGAAGTGTAGGCTGTAATAACGGAAGGGGTAGACTAATGTATGAATATGAAAATGAGATTAGAGCAGATGTAGGTTGTGATAGTTAGGTAAGAATGATAAGGTGAGTGAAGGATAGGGTGGCATAGAGCGCTGCATGAAACTAATCTATGGACTGATGACTCAAACAACAACAACAACAAGTGTATGCTAACCAGGTTATATCATAATTAAATTAGTTTACTTTTCGTTAAGTAATAATACTTGGGCATTGATGAGGTGGCTGTGACTATCAATTAGATCATCTTTCTAATTATAAAATGTAAGAGACTTGGACGTTACTCTCAGTCAAATGTTACATTGAATGCCAGACCACGAACGTTAGGCAGGTTATAAATGCTGTCCATAAGGAAACATGTTATAAAAAGCTGTCGTGTGCACAAATATGCAGCACCTCATCAGTATGATGTATGAGAGTCGAGCCATTAGCCCAGTTTACAACGTCAGCTTTATAGCGGAAATATTTAATGCCCGCACCCCGGGGACGGCTGGTCCGCTTCGTACGTAACACCAGCAGACTTCCATCAACTAAACACATGATGTATACAATCATTATGTACGTGGATACTCAAATTATCTCGCTATCAAAATTATTCCGAATGTGGGAAGGGATACGACTGGAATCCTCTTCCTGGGTCGTGTCTTAGGCCGAACACAAACAAAACGTGTACTGTTGAATTCAGACATTAGGTGAAGAACAAAATATTTACTTTTGTTCTAATCTTCTCGTTTAGAATCGTAGTTATTAAATCCACTAGTTACTAGAACAACTTCAAGTTCATAGTTACAGCACAACAATTCGTATTATTTCATTTGAAATCTTGCTCCATATTTCGTTTTTATCTCCTTAGCATGCGGTGGTGATGTTTTTAACAGGAAGAGCAGTTTGGCAACCTCACTTAACACTAATCGGAGGAAGGATGGAATGAAGGTAACGGCAAACAACGTCAATGATCAGAAATAATATGACTTTGTCCTCACGTTACCGAGTGCGACAGCCATCATCCCATACAGCTCAGTTCGAAATGAAATGCAAGATATATTGTCTACTCTCTACATGTACAGTGGGTGGCCCCTATCGTACAGTGTTACCTTCCGTAATATCGCCGCATGTACCTAACTCTACAACCACCAAGCTGTAGTAAGTTACATGAAGCACCAATCCAGGGTTAACATTGCCTTTATGGTACTTTGGTATAATTCATATTTACTTTAAATAATTGTGTTCACACTGTGATATCAGGTGATCAACGGCCAACATTTCAACAAAGAAAGTTCTATAAACTGGGAACATAGTTGAACATACATCTTGCTGCGCATGCCTGACCGGACCTGGGTATCAGAGAAAACTTGGTACTTCCATAGCCGAAAGCTCGCTGCTGATTAAAATTTCGAAAGTTTAATAAATTAGGAATTGGTGCAGTGAGTGTATTAGTGACTAACATTGTGAACTTGGTTTGTAGGGCCTGTTCAAGGTGTAGGCCTACATTACAACACAAGTCTATTTATTGTATTTTCTGATGTTTACCTTACCTTTCCATAGTAGTATGCCATGTTATTTCATGACCTTGAGGAACACAAGAACACGAGAGAAGTTGCTCTGATTGCTTACGGAACATCCCTGCCGTCAGCCGGAACCCCACTGTGAACGACCCACGTATCTCCTTCCTGTCGTAAGAGGCCCCTAGCTTCCACTTACTCCTCTCCGCCTCCCTCGTTCTAGTTTCCACCCGGACGGTATTACGTGCTTCATTTTCACACCCTACGTGCCCTTGTCTTTCTTTGGTGGATAAGTATAGGACCATTCCATTCTTTTCTCTGATTAGTGCTGAAGCACTTAGAGCAATTAAAGGCACAATTACCCCAAGTGACAGCACCAAAGGTCTGACCATCCACCAAAGGCACGGTTCAGATACATGGAAACGTGCTAGACTAAGACAATTAAAAGGAAGAAAGGCACTTACCATAAGAAAAAAACATAGCCCCCAAAGGAGCGGATAAAGTACACCTGGTCATATCAAATTATCACCCCTTTTAAATGAAAACACCAACACCTTGGGGAACCAAAGATATTTAATCAGCATAATTAAGTAATTAAACAAAATAGAAAGGAATATCCTCGCTGGAAAAATAAAATTAAAAATTAAATTTTTTTAACTGAAACCAAAACCCTACGGTCGAACGTTAATAAAGAAAATAATTATTTAGTTTTTAAAAGACTTAGTAAGACTGCGTAGATTAATGAAACACCTCATCAACTAATAAGGTTTCTTACAACCAAAAGGTTTCTTTGTCCAGTACCAAAGTTTTTCAAACATCTTCTCAACCATGAAAAACAACCTTGACAGAAACAGTTTTTTTGAAATATTGATACTGAAAACCCCCTTTTTAGGATGTGTCCAAACGAGTCCCTACAAGGATGGGTAGGTATTACGTACACTTTTCTCGAAATAAAATAATAATAATAATAATAATAATAATAATAATAATAATAATAATAATAATAATAATAATAATAATAAGCTCCGCGACACCGGGAGGATAAATGAGCAGAAGGAAAAATTAAAATCCCAAAGAAACATAAAAGGGACCAAGGAAATCCGCGCACAAGGCAGAAATCATAACAGGCACATCAAATACAAGACATCCATCCCATCACAACAACATCAACAACATTAGCATTCCCATGGCAACGACCAACAATGGGTCAAGGGAAGGAAGGGGCCAATCACAGGCCGCAAAACAACAATAGGCGAATACTTACAAAGGACAAAAGAAAACCGGACGCAGAAAATTACCCGAATACCAATAAAAGAAGAATTTAAATTAAAATAGAATTACACAGAGAAGCAAGAAAAGAATCAGGAACCGGGACAGAATGTACACGTAACACCCACATCCCTGAAACGACTCGCTTGTTAAATTATTCCAGTTAAATAATAGCCTTTTACCACTAAACTTTTAGGCCTAGAAAACCCATTAATAAACATCAAGTTTCCAAATTACGTTTTCGAAGAATCCAAAACGTTCCTTCACAAGGCACGCAAGTCCCAAGTTAACAGACGTAATTACACATGCTATAAGCTCCAATTAACAAGCCAAAAATTTGAAATTCCACAAGGCAAGACTTAGTCTTTAGATGACGCAAATTACATCGTGTCGCACACACTTTCTTCACATAGGGAAATTTTTAGGTCTTTCACAATAAATCAGTAAAAGTTTAGTTGGAACAACACTTACAGTTTCATCCAGATGAAGCTGTGAGGACGCTTCGGTAGTACATTTAACTTGAAGAAATGCATAACATACAAATTCCAGGCGAGGAATATTAAACCAAAACAACTTGCAGTTTTCACCAGGGCAAAGCCCTACGTATGTAACCTTAACCAGGCTCGAACATTTTTGGAGAAATCATCTCGCTAGGGAGAGAGAAACCACACACGTCCATCTCCTTCTTCTCACAAAACAGCAATGGCGTCTTTCCGAGATTCCGCAGTGCACGGCCACAACGATCACATGTACACAGAGGATAAGCGCCTGAGTGGTAACGTAGTTCGCGAAGTAGTACATACGTACGCCACTAGAGTGCAGGAGAATACAGTAAGGCACGGACAGGACGTGCATACGGTCAGCTGGACAACAAATAGCCTTTTCAGCGGCGAAGTTTCCAGCTATAAGTTTTGAAAAGAAGAAATAACGAAGCGGCGAACCACTTTTAAGAACACAGTTTTTCTACAGCCATGTGGCTAGTTCAAAAATATTTACCGAGAGGGAAAAATTGTTACGCAGATAACAGTGTTAATAGATGATGTTGGCCCAGTTATACTTCCACTTAAAACAATAATCACCACCACGGAATGGTATGTTAGGCATATTTGTCAAGTCACACATAAACTTCAGAATGTGAAAGCAGGTAATGAATGTAAATGAGAGTAAAGGCATTTTATAAGCAACTTCTAAACCACTTGGTAAAACGAATCAAATCGTAATACACTGGGCATTTGAATTCTTGTTTATTTCTTGTTGAAAATGTAATTGCCCAATTTCCGTCCCGAGTGGAAAATTACACAAATTCTCTTCATTTCATATGCACTCTAAATGAATTAACTACACGACCACTGCATATCGACTTATCACGCGTTGGAACTGTCAAAGATTCTAAACCTGAAAAATTGACGATTTGACTTGTGTAGAGCAGGATCGGGAGTGTTGCATGGAGTCTCATTCCTTTTATTAAGTTGCTTGTTGGCGATCCTGTTTATGACGCAAATAAATAAAAATTACCAATTTATGAATTTAACAACGTGTATAAATTGATTGTGACGTTATTATTATAATGTCATGTAAGATGTACTATTCCTAATTAATTGCTAATTAGCCATACATGTGTAACAGTGAAAAATTGCACTTAGTTTTCGGACATTAATTCTCCGTCTCACTTTAACTCTTTATGACGTAAAGTATGACGTCACCACCCGTCAGTAACCCTGTAAACAAGTTACCCGTGTGTTCTCGCAGACATACACAGTCCAGTATTCAGTGTTGTACATCTTCCTCACCTTATCTTGTTCCTCGAACACTTCTTTATCGTAGCCACTTATGCGTGGTACTGTTATTTCAGACCTCATGCCACAAAGGGGCCACTTGGAAATGCTTTTATATAAAATGATGAATTTATTGTACAACGTACCTTTTACTTTATATGAAACAGAACATTGGCATATGAAGCAGAGCTGCAAGTGCGGGACGGCAACGTTATTCGTGAAAACTCTATCAAAAGCGTGTTTCGGAACTTGATTCATACCGCGAGTTTTTCGAAAAGATACTGGAAATCGGTTAGGAAGCGGTGGAAAGAACCGCGCACATCATATCAACGTTCCTGCTGCGCGTACCCAGCCGTCGTATGAAGCGACTATAACGGGCCGCAGGGGGAGCGTGAGATGGTGACCACCGGGCCCTAATCTGAGTTCTGGAATGTTTCCACTTACTTGTGCCAGGCTCCACACTTTCACCTGTCCTATCCTACCTCCCTTGGTCAATTCTTGTTCTTTGCCGACCTCGACGATATTAGAGCACTCGAGGCCTAGGGAGCCTTTAGTTTTCAAGCCCTTCGTGGCCCTTGTCTTTCTATGGCCGATACTTTCATTTTTCGATGTGTCGGACCCCTTCCATATTTCCCCCCCCCCCCTGATTAATGTGAATAGATGATGGTTGCCCACTTTACTTCCTCTTAAAACAATAATCACCACCACCACCACCTCTCTTCAACGCTATTCAATAAGGATGTAAAGGAGAGGGCACATAAGTCTCTGGTAAGACCCCATCTAGAGCATCGTACCAGTGTATCGGACCCTCACCAGGATTACTTCATTCAAGAACTGAAAAAGTCCAAAGAAAAACAGCTCGATTTGTTCTGCGTGATTTCCGACAAATTAGTAGCGTTACGGATATGTTGCAAAATCTGGGCTGGGAAGACTTGGGAGAAAGGAGACGAGCTGCTCGACTAAGTGGTATGTTCCGGGCTGTCAATGCAGAGACGGAGTGCAATGACATTAGTAGAAGAATAAGTTTGAGTGGTCTTTTTAAAAGTAGGAAGGATCGCAATATGAAGATAAAGGTTGGAAATCAAGAGGACAAATTGGGGCAAATATTCGTTTATAGGAAGGGGAGTTAAGGATTGGAAGAACTTACCAATGGAGGTGTTCAGTAAATTTCCAAATGTTTTGCGGTTGTTTATAAAAGGCTAGGAAAACAACTGATAGGGAATCTGCCCTAAATGAAGGTCAGTGGTGACTGATTGAATTGATTGATTGTTCAATATCATTCAGAAAGTTTCCCCTGGATTTGGGCGCTATATGAAGCAAGTCTCCGAAACAATGGTAAACATTTATTCCAACAACGGCGGTCGAAACCGGCTGGTTACGGTGTGCATCTGATAACTAAACGATCATGGCCACCTTGCGACCGTTTCTCTTTAGTTTCGAGTTATCGGAGGATATTTGATGTGCTCTAGACCTTCGCAAAAACTTATTTTGGGAAGTATTCCTAATACACATGGCTCTAATATTCACTCTTAAGAATAGCAGGAGCTACTGTGCATTTCATGTTCTACTTGCTTCTTCCACCTTTTGTCCCGGTTCAGGAGCCATATAATCCAGCAGCTTTTGCAGATGAAATGTGAAGATACAAAGTCAGGTTCTATCTTGTCTCCAAGTTGTGCTCGAAATCATTATACAGTAAGCACAACTGGATCACCTCGCGCTCAGGAATAAACGAAGACCAACGAAGAAACATTTGCGGGTTACTTGTCAAATTCTACGCTAAAAGTATGAAACTTTTCCCGAATATGTAAAACTGGTAATCAATGAAATGCATGTATGTAAATTGGAAATACAAATCTAGCTAAAAGCTCTCGTGTTTATTTTCTACCGTGGACATGAAACATGGTGCCGATGTGTCAGTTAAAGTTACACACGGCCCCACCGGAGATCTGTCCACAAATAGACATTTGCAGGTTTAAAAGCTGGCTGCAGGGAAATGCTCTGTTAAACCTGATAACATGAGGTATTATCGCCAAACTGTCGTTTCAGTCCGAACAATCTCCGCCAAGTTCCATGATGATGATGATGATGATAATAATAATAATAATAATAATAATAATAATAATAATAATAATAATAATAATAATAATTGTACCGGGTGGTACACCTCCACGCCGCTAATTTAAATGCGCGCCAGTTAAAACTCCTCTGCTGGAGGAAGTCTGAACTTTATTGACGGTATTAATTTTCTACCTTCTCAGAAGATGTCACTACCTGTAAATTTTGGAGTTTTAGAACTGTGTCACTTTTGATGTGTTTTTGTTTCGCTTGAAGTAAGAAGTGTGAACTTTCTCTTCTAGAGGACACTACTGAAGATCTACAATAGTGCAACCTAGTGCGGAGTCAAAGAACTATTTTTTTTGAAGAAAATTTAATTTCAAGAGTTTGTTCTTTGTTAAATTTCTTTCTGTCATTGTTTAAGTTGGCAATATTTACCCCTTTCTTCCCCTTGTTATGAATGTATCCAATCCCGAATTTCTTCTATTAATTTCTGACCAATCTGGTGTATCTTCCCCCAACTTGAATCTGTTGCGGGGTCCTACCCAATAAAGAGTTTGTGGGAGGGTGTTTTCTTTCCCCTAACGCCTAGAACCTTCCGCGAGAGGATATAAACTGCTGATTTTCGGGTCTCCGGGCCACTTCTGTTCCATCTTTCAGTGTATTAAGTACACAGCAGGGGGCGGGAAGCGCCTCTTTCTTCTCCAGCCGGTCAACACCAGGTAATGGCCGATTAATAAATTCTTTCTTTGCTAGCTCAGCAGTTTAACTTTCGGGGCGGGTTCTAGGCCTTCCACCATGTAACTTTCCTTTAAAATGTAAAAACTGCTGGTATCTATTCTAGCTTTCAAACGACATATCGGGATAGAGAGTGCTTAACCCTCTCGAGCTCCCACTCACATCGTCTTGAGGTGAACTTATTTTTCTCAACCAATTCTTCCGTAATGTAATGTAAATTGCTATTAAGTCACCTCTGTAGTATGGGATTAGCCCTTGTATTAATGGCCTAGTGCCAAGTAGGTCTTAAGCAAAGTGTATTAGGAGTGCAAATTCGCCTCCTCTCAAATTGTATTTTAGAGGTCATGTATTAACCTTTCTGTCATTTAACAGACCTCAGTAGGTTGGGTATTTTACCCCTGTGCATACGTCCTTGGAGGACAGCTTAAAAGTGGAGTTTGGAGTGGCCTATGATAGGCTTGTATTTTAAGGGGAAGTTGCCCTTTATTGAAAATTGTGTCTCTGCCTCAAGGAGGCTTTTGGGTGTAATTGGAAGCAAATGTTTCTGGCATGTTTGGGGGTTTTCGGCCCCTTTGTTGTATGGTGTTCATTGTAAGGTTGGGCTCCTTGCTCAAGAATTATGTTTCTGACTTTTGAAGCCCCAAACGGGGTACCTATGTAAATGTATTTTTCAATCGTGTTTCGGCTACCAAGTACCTGTTCTATTTGTTGTTACCTAATTTTGCAAAGAAAATATAACCTTGTTAAATTTTAAAATTAATTTCACTTTAGTAGCTTGAGACCTATTCACCACCCAGCACCTTCTTTCATGCATAACTACCACCAAAACACGGTAACAAGTGGTGGCAGAGCGTGGTTGAATGGGTCTCAATTTAGCCCCTTTTGACGGCTAGACATTGTTTTGATCCGAACTCTAACCATTTTCTCAACTGCTGGAATTTTTTGACTTTTTCAAAATTGTTCTGTCACCATGCCCGGCCCTCGCGATGTTCTCCATCTTAATTATTTGCGCAAAGAGGAGTTGATCTATGAATTAAATATCAGAAATGTGCAATCTGGAGGCACGGTTGCAGTAGACACTAACAAGCTTAGAGAGTCCCTTGATTTGCCCATTTCCATCCCCAATTTGGGAGAGAAAGAAATTGACGATTCTCTTTCCACGATCACGGAGAATGTTACTGGGCTAGCTTCTGTAGTTAGTTTTTTTGATGAAAATGATCCGTCTCCGAATCAAATTAAGCGTGTGCAAGGCAGGCTATATCATTTTTCGAATAGGGTTAACGATCTGTTGTCTCTAAAACTGAATGACGTTCAGAGGAAGGAAGCTAGTACGCTCCTGGAAAATATTTCCGAATTATCTAGTAAGGTCACTCAATTGTTAACTGGGGAAGTTCCTCCCAAATCTGATCAGCCCACCATAGTGAATGTAGGTAGCGAGGAAGAACCTGCTAAGGGAGAAGTAAATAGGAAAACCATCGCTGCTCAAACTATCTCTGCCCCATTGGACAACGAGTCTGAACGCCGTGCATCGCTGAGTAACATCCGTTCTGAATTAACTTCTTTGCCATCGAAACCTTTACCTACTATGTCACCCGGGTTTAGTAGCTTGCCTCATCCATTGGCAATGTTGCTCAGAGGTATATCTAAGTTTTCCGTTAATACCACCAGTGACGTAATTTCATTTTTAAGATTTCTAGTGGAATTTCAGGATCATGCCCTTGTTTTTTCTCTTTCTCCATGTCAAATCTTGCAAATTATCTATCCGTATGCTATTGGTATTCTCTCTGACAAAATAGTTAGAGCCATTGCCGAGCAATCATCTATTGAGGATTTCCATGCCCATTTGCTAGCTAACTTCATCCCGGCTAGGGCCAGGTCCTCCCTTATTCAGAAGTACTATTATCGTGTACAGCGCTTGGATGAAAACTTGGCAGATTTCATACAGGACATTAAGTTTTATACTAGGGTGTTTGCCCTTCATTTTCCTGAAGATCAGATTGTACAGGCTATTGTAGAGGGAATTTCACCTCCCTATAGATCATATTTGTGTTTCGCGGCGTGCCCGCAAACCTTCTCTGAACTTGAAGCATTGGCCGTCTCAGCGGAAGGAGTTAGATACGCCGATTCTTTGCGTGTCGCGAAAGAACCCCCGCCTTCCTTTAGTAACACTCGGCCTCCACCTCGCCGACCAGTCAATCCCCGTAAATGTTATGCTTGCGGGTCGCCTGACCATCTGCGCAACAAGTGTCCGCTGATCAAGTCAAGTGGGACAAGGAATGGAGCCGGGTCATTACAAGGCTGTTTTAAATGTGGGGCTTTCTCACATATTGCCAAGAATTGTCCCAACTCAAATAGCACCCCCTCCTGCTCAACTTCTGGTGCAAATTCCACCTATGCCAATAATAAAAAGTGACTAGTGGCTTCGGCTGAGTCGACTAATCCATCTTCCCGAGACTCAGCCCCTAGTAAACAGGTTGTAAATGCAGAGAACGATCAGCCTTCAAATTCATCTTTTGAATGCCCTAAAGAATGTCTTAGGATTGCGGCGGATACCCCCGCACCTGTTCCTTTTCTTAAGATTGAGTTAAATAACGAGCCTATAACAGCTCTCTTAGATTCAGGCAGTGTTTGTTCGATTATTTCGGCTGAATGGTATTCTAAATTGAAATCGGTTTGTAAACTTCCTGACTATGTCTCTTCTCCTGTTCAATACGTTTCGGCTAATTCATCTCCATTAGAAATTCTAGGTTCCTTACTGGTCAAGATTCGTATTTTTAAGTTTACATGGAAAATTAAATTGTTTGTGGCCAAGCAATTGTCTTGCCCCATTATATTGGGAGCTGACTTTATTTCTCACACTGGTCTTGTGCTCGATCTCCAGTCTAGGTCGTGCACATTCAAATTTGCTTCTAGTTGTAAAATACCACTATTAAAGTGTAATTCTGTGTCATGTTCTTCTATTTCGCCTACCCAGGATGAGATGTTGTTAGACCTTAAACATCTACCTGAGGAGCAGGCTGATAGTATTCGCAAACTGTGTCAGTCGTTTCCCGAGGTGTTCTCTGATACTCTTGGTGTTACTGACCTTATTGAATACAAAATTGAGGTCACGGATTCGATTCCTGTCCGTTTTCCACCTTATAGGCTATCTCCACCTAAAATGAAGGCTCTGAAAGAAATTATCGATCAGATGTTGAAGGATGGTATTATTAGGCCCTCTAAGTCGGCGTATTCATCGCCTATTTTTCTAGTCCCGAAACCCCAAGGAGGCTTCAGGCCTGTCATTGATTACAGGGCTCTCAATCGGAAGGTGGTGTTGCAATCTGTGCCCCTTCCTGACCTTCATTCTTGTTTTTCATGGTTTCGTAAGGCCAACTTCTTCACCATCTTGGACTTAAATCAGGCCTATAATCAAATTCCCCTTGCCGAAGAGTCTAAACACCTTACAGCGTTTGCCACGGACTGGAATTTATATGAATACAACCGCGTGCCTTTCGGGCTCCCTACGGGAGCAGCTGTGTTCACTAGGCTACTAGATAGGGTCTTCTCCGACATCAAATTCGAGTACTTATATCACTATTTAGATGATGTCGTCGTATTTTCAGAGACTTTTGAAGAACATCTAGATCATCTGCGAGAAGTTCTCGATCGCCTTCGTAAGGCTGGGTTAACTGTTAAGTTGTCCAAGGTTGCCTTTGCTAAGCCCTCTATGTCATTCCTAGGGCATATTGTGTCACCCGATGGTGTAGCAGTCGATCATTCTAGAACACAGACCATCCGTGATTTTAAACCTCCCAATGACATTAAAGGTATCGCCAGGTTGATTGGTATGGTGAATTTCTTCAGAAAGTTCATTCCTAACTTTGCTAATAGAGCGGCGCCCTTAAACCTTCTTCGTAGGAAAGGCATCAAATTCGAGTGGGGACCTTCTCAACAAGCCGCTTTTGAAGATCTGAAATTAGTTCTCTGTAATGCCCCTGTCCTTGCTATGCCTGATTTCTCAAAGAAATTCATCGTCCAAACGGACGCGTCATCGTCAGCTGTAGCTGCAGTCCTTCTTCAAGAGACTGAACTAGGGAGGCGACCCATCGCCTATGCATCTAGGACTCTATCGGCTCAAGAAGCCAAGTATACCATCTATGAGCTCGAAGGGTTGGCAGTCTTATTTGCCTTAGAAAAGTTCCGTCTCTATCTGGAACATGTCAAATTCGACCTGGAGACAGATAATCAAGCCTTAAGCTGGGTCTTAGGTAGGCCGCGTCGTACTGGTCGTATAGCCCGCTGGGCTATTCGTATTTCCGCCTTCCAGTTTGATGTTAGACATATCAGAGGTACCGAAAATGTTGTTGCTGATGGACTCAGCCGTATGTTTCATAACGACGTCGAGACCCACGAACCGGTCGACAGTTCATCACCTTCCGAGTCCATACTATCTAGTGTTAATGCCATCTTAACAGATGCTCCCATGCTTTTTAGGGATATTGAGAAATACCAACGTGAAGATCCGACGCTGGCTCCGATAATGGAAACCCTTTCTTCTGGGGAACATGCTGTCCCTTATGTTCTGAGGAATGGTGTTCTATGTTGCCCTTCGAGGCATGATAAGTTGATGAAAGTTGTTGTTCCAGCGGTTCTTGTACCTATGATCTTCAAGTATTATCATGAGACCCCATTAGGAGGGCATCTTGGAATCTTTAAAACCCGTGAAAAGATTCGTGAAATGTTCATCTGGAAAGGTATGGACGGCGAAATTCGTGAACTTGTAAAAGCTTGTAAATCTTGTTTGCTCAGTAAACCGACCATGTCCACCAAGGTAGGCCTCTTGTCTTCTCAGCAAGCGTCGCGCCCCATGGAACGCCTGTATATTGATTATGTAGGACCCTTCCCCCAGTCAAAGGGGAATGCCAACAAGTTCATCTTTGTATGCGTAGATGGTTTTACAAGATTTTTGTGGTTATTTCCGACTAAGCTGGCTACCGCTCAGTCTACAATTACTTGCTTAAATTCTATTTTTGCTTCTTTTGGTCCGTGCCAATATATTGTATTTGATAATGCTAAGGCTTTTACATCTAATCTTTTTCGTAAATTCTGTTTTGACTTATCCATCTCTCATGTAACTACTTCTGCTTATTACCCTCAACCATCCCTGGCTGAACGGGTTAACCGTAATCTCAGGTCCGCACTTATTGCCTATCATCATGAAGATCATTCCAGGTGGGACACGTCCCTGCATTGGATAGCTTTTGCTTTGAATTCGGCGGTTCATGAATCTCACAAGTTTACTCCAGCTTCTTTGATGTTTAAGTTTGTTCCCAACACGCCGCTCTCTAACCTCTGGTCTCTGAGTGACATTCTGCCCGAGACAATAGATCCGGACAACATTAAAGATCTTTGGAAGAAGGCTAAAGCTAATCTTAAAGTAACTCATGAAAAGGTTAGGGAAAGGTATGATCGTGGACGGAGACCCACCCCTTTAAAGGTAGGTGACCAAGTAATGGTCAAAAATTTTGTTCCCGCGGGCAAGCTTGCCCCCAGATTCCATGGGCCATGTGTTATTCTCGATTTCCTCACCCCGGTTACGTTGTTATTAAGCAATCCAGCCACCGAGAGGATATTTAGGGTTCACCTGTCACAGGTGAAACCAGTGTAAATTTTGTGTCAACTTGCTTCATATAATTTGAAAGGAATATGAAGGTTATATTTTTTTTGAGTTCAACTTTTAAGGCTTTCTGCCCCTTCTATAATATTTTGTCTTATATGTAAGCCTCTTGTAAAACCTTCCCCGATCCGTTAAACTGCCATTCTGTCCTTGCCTCGGCCATTACCACGCTCCCGTCTCCTGCTTCAATACACACTGTGGCTTGATTTGAGTAAATGCCATGGATATCTGCACGCCGCTGACCCCTCAACCTCCTCACCAAGCCTGTGCCCTTAAAAAAGATGATGGTCCAACACAATTCTGCCGCCAAGCTTTAATATTTCAGTGCCCCCGCAGCCGCTCGGCGCCGTGCAGCAACTGGAGCAGAGGACGGGCCCCCTCGGCCCCAGCGAGGACGACGTGTGCACGGCGAGCCGGAGCTCTCCTCCCGGCCAAGGCTGATGTGCGGCGCACGACCTGCTACTTGCCCGCAGCCTGTATATGTTCACCGCGGGCGCGGCGTGCTTCAACACCTCTGCTCCCCTCATAGTGCGGGCGAGCGGTATCTCAGGGTACTTGAGGGGTCCGAGCGGTTCCCTTTGGACGCAAGCTGCAACGGCCGGTCTGGCCATCCAACTTAGCCTACATCAACTACATGGACAGTCACTATAAGAGATGACTACACTTGGGAATTCAACAACAAATTTGGTGGACATTGCAAAATTTTTCATCACCTTTTAAAAGATTATCTTCTGAAATTCGCCTTCTACAAACATAAATACCTTACGTTACCAATTACAACAAAATTTTGGAACTGAATTAAGAAATTTCTCAAATACTTCTGCAATTTATTTTAATATCAACATCAAAACTTGGACCTTATTTTCAAACAAAAGTTTATGTTCTTCTGTGTTACCCCTTGGAGGAACTTTTGGGGGGGGGAGGTCTGTACCGGGTGGTACACCTCCACGCCGCTAATTTAAATGCGCGCCAGTTAAAACTCCTCTGCTGGAGGAAGTCTGAACTTTATTGACGGTATTAATTTTCTACCTTCTCAGAAGATGTCACTACCTGTAAATTTTGGAGTTTTAGAACTGTGTCACTTTTGATGTGTTTTTGTTTCGCTTGAAGTAAGAAGTGTGAACTTTCTCTTCTAGAGGACACTACTGAAGATCTACAATAGTGCAACCTAGTGCGGAGTCAAAGAACTATTTTTTTTGAAGAAAATTTAATTTCAAGAGTTTGTTCTTTGTTAAATTTCTTTCTGTCATTGTTTAAGTTGGCAATATTTACCCCCTTTCTTCCCCTTGTTATGAATGTATCCAATCCCGAATTTCTTCTATTAATTTCTGACCAATCTGGTGTATCTTCCCCCAACTTGAATCTGTTGCGGGGTCCTACCCAATAAAGAGTTTGTGGGAGGGTGTTTTCTTTCCCCTAACGCCTAGAACCTTCCGCGAGAGGATATAAACTGCTGATTTTCGGGTCTCCGGGCCACTTCTGTTCCATCTTTCAGTGTATTAAGTACACAGCAGGGGGCGGGAAGCGCCTCTTTCTTCTCCAGCCGGTCAACACCAGGTAATGGCCGATTAATAAATTCTTTCTTTGCTAGCTCAGCAGTTTAACTTTCGGGGCGGGTTCTAGGCCTTCCACCATGTAACTTTCCTTTAAAATGTAAAAACTGCTGGTATCTATTCTAGCTTTCAAACGACATATCGGGATAGAGAGTGCTTAACCCTCTCGAGCTCCCACTCACATCGTCTTGAGGTGAACTTATTTTTCTCAACCAATTCTTCCGTAATGTAATGTAAATTGCTATTAAGTCACCTCTGTAGTATGGGATTAGCCCTTGTATTAATGGCCTAGTGCCAAGTAGGTCTTAAGCAAAGTGTATTAGGAGTGCAAATTCGCCTCCTCTCAAATTGTATTTTAGAGGTCATGTATTAACCTTTCTGTCATTTAACAGACCTCAGTAGGTTGGGTATTTTACCCCTGTGCATACGTCCTTGGAGGACAGCTTAAAAGTGGAGTTTGGAGTGGCCTATGATAGGCTTGTATTTTAAGGGGAAGTTGCCCTTTATTGAAAATTGTGTCTCTGCCTCAAGGAGGCTTTTGGGTGTAATTGGAAGCAAATGTTTCTGGCATGTTTGGGGGTTTTCGGCCCCTTTGTTGTATGGTGTTCATTGTAAGGTTGGGCTCCTTGCTCAAGAATTATGTTTCTGACTTTTGAAGCCCCAAACGGGGTACCTATGTAAATGTATTTTTCAATCGTGTTTCGGCTACCAAGTACCTGTTCTATTTGTTGTTACCTAATTTTGCAAAGAAAATATAACCTTGTTAAATTTTAAAATTAATTTCACTTTAGTAGCTTGAGACCTATTCACCACCCAGCACCTTCTTTCATGCATAACTACCACCAAAACACGGTAACAATAATAATAATAATAATAATAATAATAATAATAATAATAATAATAATAATAATAATAATAATAATAATAATAATAATAATAATAATAATAATAATATCGCCTTCTGGAGGTAATGAAGAAGTACAATCGGGTAATCTTCCTGTCTTAACAATGATCAAATACATGAGAAAGGAAAGTCAGCCCCGCAGTGGGGGCAGCGTGCCTGCCGTTTACCAGTAGGCTCCGGGTTCGATTCACAGCCAGGTCAATCTTTTTTACCTGTATATGTGGGCTGGTTCGAGGTCCGCTATCTGACGGTAAGACTGCGTCCCCGGTCTTCCGGCAAAGCAGCGGTCGCTTCGGGTTTGGTTTACGAAAATGTCTGAAGCTTCGCGAAATGAAGTTATCGGAAAAGAAAAATGAAATGACGTGGATGTGAAAATAAGAGACTTCCTTGGCCTCTCAAACCTTCGGGGTTGGAAGAGAACAATAACTGACCAAGGGAGGCTGGAAATGAAACACAACAGTGGATGGCACGTTGGTGGTGAGGAACCATTCTCTCCTAAGAACAATCAAAGGAAATAGAAGACAAAAGAACAAAGGGTGACGTGTTCGAACCAAAGAAATACACGAAAGTTAGAAATACGCTAACGTTAACGAAAATCGAATCATTAGAACGCAAACCACATCGGGTTCCACTCGGGAAACTTCACTAGAACCCACGATTACGATGCATAATAACAATATGGCTATTTGTGACCTTTAACAAGCACCACATTACAGTACAGTAATATTGTACAAGAAAATGGACTAAGAAGATGCACTGCTTACAACTAGACGTAAGACTTGAAGAGTTCACTACATTGGAAAAATTGATGCAGAAATTCAAAAAGACACATCGCATCGTATCGAGAAAACTTATCATCAAATTCATTACAGGATGCTGCAGTAGTAGGGCAATGTATGTTCTAAAACAATGGGTGCTGAGTTAGCATTTTCCCATGAGGTCATTGACCCCCTAGTTGAGTAGTAAGCCTAGGTACGTTTTTAACCCAAGTTCATTGAACTCACGAGTATTAAGCCTAGGTACGTTCTAAACCGAGCTTGCGTACGTGAGCAAGTCTAACCTCGCAGACACCATTGGCGAGGCTTAATTGATCTGGGGTTCTTTTTGACTCCGAGGCTAGTTGAGTCATAGCTTAGGTTCGTTTTAAACGAGTAGTAAGCCTAGGTACATTTTATTTTTTTAAATTTTTTTTTGCTAGTTGCTTTACGTCGCACCGACACAGATAGGTCTTATGGCGACGATGGGATGGTAAAGGCCTAGGAATTGGAAGGAATCGGCCGTGGCCTTAAGTAAGGTACAACCCCAGCATTTGCCTGGTGTGAAAATGGGAAACCACGGTAAACCATCTTCAGGGCTGCCGACAGTGGGGCTCGAACCCACGATCTCCCGGATGCAAGCTCACAGCCGCGCGCCTCTACGCGCACGGCCAACTCGCCCGGTAGGTACATTTTTACCCCAGTAGTAAGCCTAAGTACGTTCTATACCATAGTACGCGGAATAACGTCATATCTTCGTGTACAGGAGCGAGCCAAACCTCACAGTCACCATCGGAGGGGCCTAATTCATCCGGGGTGCTTTTTGATCCTGAGGCTAGTTGAGTAGTAAGCATAGCCAAGTTTTAACCCGAGTAGTACGTCTAGGTACGTTTTAACCCGGGTAGCAAGCCTAAGTACGTTCTAAATCCGAGTAGTAAGCCTAAGTACGTTCTAAACCCGAGTAGTAAGCCTAGGTACGTTTTAACCCGAGTAGTAAGTCTAGGTACGTTTTAACCCGAGTAATACGTCTAGGTGCGTTTTAACCCGGGTAGCAAGCCTAAGTACGTTCTAAACCCGAGCAGTAAGCCTAAGTACGTTCTAAACCCGAGTAGTAAGCCTAGGTACGTTTTAACCCGAGTAGTAAGTCTAAGTACATTTTAACCCGGGTAGTAAGCCTAAGTACGTTCTAAATCCGAGTAGTAAGCCTAGGTACGTTTTAACCCGAGTAGTAAGTCTAGGTATGTTTTAACCCGAGTAGTACGTCTAGGTACGTTTTAACCCGGGTAGTAAGCCTAAGTACGTTCTAAACCCGAGTAGTAAGCCTAGGTACGTTTTAACCCGAGTAGTAAGTCTAGGTACATTTTAACCCGGGTAGTAAGCCTAAGTACGTTCTAAACCCGAGTAGTAAGCCTAGGTACGTTTTAACCCGAGTAGTAAGCCTAAGTACTTTTTAACCCGAGTAGTAAGCCTAAGTACTTTTTAACCCGAGTAGTAAGCCTAGGTACGTTCTAAACCCGGGTAGTAAGCCTAAGTACGTTGTAAACCCGAGCAGTAAGCCTAAGTACGTTCTAAACACGAGTAGTAAGCCTAGGTACGTTTTAACCCGAGTAGTAAGCCTAAGTACTTTTTAACCCGAGTAGTAAGCCTAAGTACTTTTTAACCCGAGTAGTAAGCCTAGGTACGTTTTAACCCGAGCAGTAAGCCTAAGTACGTTCTAAACCCGAGCAGTAAGCCTAAGTACGTTCTTTTTTGCTAGGGGCTTTACGTCGCACCGACACAGATAGGTCTTATGGCGACGATGGGATAGGAAAGGCCTAGGAGTTGGAAGGAAGCGGCCGTGGCCTTAATTAAGGTACAGCCCCAGCATTTGCCTGGTGTGAAAATGGGAAACCACGGAAAACCATCTTCAGGGCTGCCGATAGTGGGATTCGAACCTACTATCTCCCGGATGCAAGCTCACAGCCGCGCGCCTCTACGCGCACGGCCAACTCGCCCGGTAAGTACGTTCTAAACCCGAGTAGTAAGTCTAGGTACATTTTAATCGAAGCAGTAAGCCTAGGTACGTTTTAACCCGAGTAGTAAGTCTAGGTACATTTTGATCGAAGCAGTAAGCCTAGGTACGTTTTAACCCGAGTAGTAGTATAGGTACATTTTAACCCGAGTAGTAAGCGTAAGTACGTTTTAACCCGAGCAGTAAGCCTAAGTACGTTCTAAACCCGAGTAGTAAGCATGGCCAAGTTTTAACAAGAGTAGTAAGGTACGTTTTAGCCCATGTAGTAAGCTTAAGTACGTTCTAAACCCGAGTAGTAAGTCTAGGTACGTTTTAACCCGAGTAGTAAGTCTAGGTACGTTTTAACCCGAGTAGTAAGTCTATGTACGTTTTAACCCGAGTAGTAAGCCTAGGTACGTTTTAACCCGAGTAGTAAGTCTAGGTACGTTTTAATCATTGTAGTAGTAAGTCTAGGTACGTTTTAACCCGAGTAGTAAGCCTAGGTAAGTTTTAACCCGGGTAGTAAGTCTAGGTACGTTTTAACCAGAGTAGTAAGTCTAGGTACGTTTTAACCCGAGTAGTAAGTCTAGGTACGTTTTAACCCGGGTAGTAAGTCTAGGTAGTTTTAACCCGAGTAGTAAGTCTAGGTACGTTTTAACCCGAGTAGTAAGTCTAGGTAAGTTTTAACCCGGGTAGTAAGTCTAGGTACGTTTTAACCCGAGTAGTAAGCCTAAGTACGTTCTATACCATAGTACGCGGAATAACGTCATATCCTTGTGTGCGTGAACAAGCCTATCCTCACAGACATCATTGGAGGGGCCTAATTGATCTGGGGTGCTTTTTGACCTTCCTTGGTGAGGATATGACATCATACGAGGGCAATACTAACCTCACTGGGTGTTTTTGTCCGCTATATGGTACGTACGAGGGCAATGCTAACCTCACGGGCCACTTTGGAGGAGCCGAATCGGACGGATCCCCTTGTAGGAGCCGAGTAGCGGAACCCTGAGGGCAATGCTAACCTTACGGGCCACATTGGAAGAGCCGAATTGAACGAACCCCTTGGAGGAGCTGAGTCACGGAACCGTGAGGTCAATGGTAACCTCACGGATCCCCTTTGGAGGAGCCGAATCGATCGGACGCCACCACAAGTCGGTTAGGTGACCAGCAGATGAGGTTAAGACGACATTATGGCGTGTTAACCTAATCTGGCACACAGGCAGAGTCCAATCGGTTAACCTAAGCTAACCTTAGACGGGTTTCCCCTGGGAAGAGCCCAACTAGTGAGGTGACTTGTAGGTGTAACCTTGGTCACGAACGGTAACCTAACCTCACAGTTGTGGCATATGGCCTTATCCTGTCGAATAGCATCGAGAGGTCTGCTCAAGGCTTTACTTCTCCATCTGACAGCTTGATATGCCCTCGCTCCATATGGGCACTGCGGAGAGGACTGGCAGGCTTTTTAACATCCAGCCATCAGGTCGACATACGTCTTGTTCGTTATCAAGGTCGCTCTCTAGTAAACTCAAGTCTTTATGGATGCTATAAGTGAGAGGATTTTCGATAGGTGTGAGGAGGTAAAGGGAATACAATAAGTAGAGCAGTTCAGTTTTATTGACATATTTATTGGGTAATTATTCACTAAATTAAACAAACTACAGGTAAATGAGGAGTAAGGTAGTTTCCCGTTGATTTCTTCACCGAATCTGAAGTTGCTATGACATATCAGTCTGCCAAACCCACTGAAATACATGCACCAGCAGAATATGAAAATGGGAGTGTTGTGAATAAACGGAAGCACGCAGTCATTGAGCAAAAAGAATTATTCAATCGTGAATAACATCTCTAACCCAGGCAGGAATCGAACCCGGGAACCCCTCCTGAAACGAATGCTTCAGCTCTGATTATTGAGCAAAGGAGGTGGATAATATTATTACTATTATCAACAATAGTAATATTTCTTTTAGTTTTCTCACACACGTATGGTTAGACAGCAGGACAAGATAGTGGTGAATGAGCAGGAGGAGGGGAGCGCAGTGAGGAGGAGGAGGGCGCAGTGGAGGTGACGAGGAAGAATCCTTTTGCTCTATTATGTACACTCCTCCCTCCTCTCCATTTGATCAAGTTTATAAGGGAAAGAGGAGAAAAATGATGGCATACGCTACTAGGTTTATTAGGTGGATGAGGAGAAAAAAATAGTATTGATTGAATTACTATATGTTCCATTTACACTAACCTTTTTCCATTTCAAGTCTTCCATATCAGGAACATAATCGTATCCTATTTTTATACATGTTTAGATGCAAGTTTTTATCATATAATATTAAAAATAATGTCAGGAAGTTTACAAATAGATTTATTTTTAGAAAGCCAAGACCAATTAATATCAGAGGTAACAGTGCCGGAATTCACCAGCGCAAGTGCAGGTTCATTATTGATTTCCACAAGAATGATGGGAATTTTAGTATGTACACTCCCGGAAATACTTTTGCAGTCACCAGGACAAACAACATCGTTATTGTTGAAATAGGTATTGTTATATTTAACGAAATCATCATCACTAGCTTTTTCTAGTCAGATGCGTTGCTTAGTATTAGTCTGATTGAAGTTAGTAGAGGGAGAAGGATAATTAGGAACAGGGTAAACACCACTCTGAATTTGGGGGTTAGGATAATTACTAGCAGGAGAACTTCATTTCTTCACCAATGGACATTTGTTTTTTAAATGGTCTTTTGACCCACAAGCAAAGCATTTTTTGAAATAGCTCCAGGACTATAGGCATTCAGACCAGAGGGCTGCCCCGAGGAAGAACCTTTTGGAGGGAGTACGTTAACTGGTCTACAACTATCACTATGTTTAACCTCTTCAGCGTTAATACATGCAAACCTTTAAATCGCTAAAGGATTCAGGACATTTTCTAAAAGATAGGTCTGAACGGTACTTAGGCGATATTCCACTCATTATAGTATCGACCACATTAGCTTCATCAATAGATAATCCAAACACACTGCAATAGAACTTAAGATCCCTGACATAATTAAAGAGACTTTCAGAATACAACTAGACTCGAAAACAATATTTGGCCGTTAAATCTTTCAGTGCTCTGAAAGGGATAAAATTTCTTAACATACCATCATGAAGTTGATCCAATGTAGTTTCACTCGAACAAAATCTCAGTTTTAAGGATACTAACACAATGCGAAAACAAGGTATGGAAAACACCAGAAGAGCTTCAGTTAAAGAAATTTGCAGTTTCCTTCACCTCCACAAGTAATCTCAAAAACGAGGCAGTCTCATCAATTGAATCTATGGATAACTTATTAACCCCTTTTAGCAATTCATTAACGGAGTTTATATTATCGCATCGTGTCATCCCAGCATCATCCACCAAGAATGCAGGTTGACCATGAAAAGATACTAGCGACTGATTACCCAAGAGGAACTTGAAGTAGGTTGGTTCAATTCAGAATTAGGTGAAGCATTGGAGTCATTACTAACTTGAAGACTAGAATGATTTTTAATATTCGTCAATTTAATAGTTTGTATGATGACGATCAAATCTGCCTAAATAGTGAGAGCCTTAGTTAGTAGCAAGTACACTTGTTCAAGGTCGACCTATCCCTTTTTAAAGTAAACAGATCCTGGAGATGATTCGTGTAATGTGTTACACGAGGGATTTGTCTCTGCATTTGATATTCAGAAGGTTGAGATGTTTTAAAGGCTTCTGCTAACTCATTCATTTCCTCTAGAGTTTCTCTAATAAGCCAAGCAGACTCACCAATCTTTGCTTCAGACATGTCAGGTATGGTAATAGTTAGATCTGCAATCTCAGAAACGTTACCCTGGGTAGTTCCCGATGACTTCCTACCGCGAATCTGCACATCATAACTTAACTCCAGCATTCGAGGAACTGGCAAGGGGCGAGACTCCATCATACATATGAAACAAACAAATTGCAAATTAGACTCTACAACTTTAAGTTTACAATGCTTGAGTTATTTGGTAACTAGTACCGTTGACCCTGGCAACTTGTCGAGTTCATTAATATAAACAGCAGCAACAACAGCTTATGTAGCAACCACCGTGATGCTACCACTAACCACTGCAACGGCCCAACAACACAGAAAAAGAATTCAGTGGAACAACAAAACAACATCAAAACACAAGGTTAATTACATTAGGAGCAGCAGCTTACGAACGTAAAACGTGGAAGGGGGTCCAGACAAAATGAGAAATAACGGGGCACGGTCTTAAATTTTCACTTGATCAGTTGCTATGTCAAGGTAACTAAGCATACTAAATTTTAAAAAAATAATTTAAAATTGGAGTGAAATATTTAATTTAAAAATTATTAAAATTCATGAATAATTACCCTATTAAGTACTGCAAAGCTGGCACATTGAAACATATTGAATTTTATAATTTGATACCTTAAATAATTAATTAATAATTAGTGAAATACACCCCAATAATAATAGTAAATACAAATAATTAAGAGGAGAAAATTAACACAACGATAATCTTAATAAAATAAAACAAATAGAATCACCTTAATACTCATAGGCCCATACACCGAGTTCCCAAATTACCCCATAATTTAATTGGTTACAGAGTCAGATTTCTTAAGAATCTCAATATTAAGCATTCAATGTTTTATGCTTTTGAACTCATTATAAAATATTTGGGTGCTGAAAGGAGTGTTCATTAAATTTTCGCAAACGTCGTTGCCGAAAAGTCACTAAATCAATAGCCCTAAATTTAATATTGTCACGTGTCCGGCGATGGCTTGCTGCCATTCACGGCCATAAGAGTTCACCAAATTTTTAGGAATGTATAATTACTTACTTTTTATGTCCAGCGTAACCAAATAAATGTAATTCAATAATTCACGTATTTAAGATACATTTGAAGGTATCACACAGGCAGAAATTTAACCCTCACTTGACTTAATATCACATTAAAACTTAAAAGAACAAACTGGGAAGACAAAAATTAATTTAAGGCATAGCCTTAGTCTACAAATACATCATGCATGAGTGTTTAACTCCTTTCCCCCGACACTCAAATATGTCCTCCAAAGCCAGAGCCATCTACAGTTAAAGCCGGAAGGTACGCTTGGCAACGCTGTATCTATCTGTCAAGCGGAGGCCGAGAGAAAAGGGGGCGTGTCCGACTTTGAATTTACTTCAATGATATTCAGCGCACTTAGACCAACATGATGGTTATGAAAAATATACACACTGTGAAAAATGATACTAAGAAACACACACATCAAGAAATGCACTCATTAAAGTTAGAAATACACATTTTACATGCATAAAAACAAAACCCTTTAAAGAACAGTACTCACAAGCTCAATATTTATGGAGTGTTGACAGCTTCCTTCGTTTACTGATTTTATCATCACTGCTGGCATAACTCTTGTTCTTAATCTGCTTTCTATAATTATTCAACATGACGTTTCAAAATGTGGACAATAAACAGTCTATTAGACTATTATTGTCATGCCCAGAGTTACCCTGTTCAAACCAGAACTGTTGATTTTCATCTCTCCCTAAAGCAGCTCTGGATAGAGAGAAGAGAACTTCTTTGTGATTTCCACAATCCAGGTAGTCTTCCTAGTAGTCTTCAGACAGCAACAAGGTAAACATTCCTCTCACTGTTACACAGACACACACAACACAATCTGATGGCACCACTAACCCACCTCTCTGAAGTTCTTCAAAATAGGGGTCATCTGTTTCATTGCACTGCAGGAGACCTAAACATGTGTCACAGCTTATCCTTTTGGATATTGCCCTTACTGCATACCCAGAAATGTATATTACACCTGACATCTCAAAATTCCCATCAAAAATGTCACATGATAAAAGTAAGTCGAACTTTTTTATCACTGCCATATTGAGCCTAATATCATCTGTCTTGGTGGAATCAGACATTTCTAACTGGCTACAGTCAAACTGCACTTTCCCATACCTAGATGAGTGCAAGCCCAGAACACTCTTAATCCTAATTTTCTTCTCACTTTCTATAACTTGAAGTGCAGTAACATTGTAGTTACAACCACTAAGCTGTCTGTACTGACCAAAACTTCTTTCCAGATTGTGACTCTGAAACTTCCCTAACAGCAAATAATTTGGTTTCACAGTTTCAAATGAAAATTGGATAATTTTTAACAGGACAGTTGTGGTATGTACCAAAGCTCTTGAAGTGTCAGTTGTTAAGTGACCTTGAACCAAATTTAAATAATCCCAACTGCTTACCCACTCACAGAAATGTTGAAGAAATTGAATGCGGTCATCATCTAGTTCAGTAAAAGGCATTTGATTGTGGTCCCTCTTGCAAATTCCTTTAGTTACACTTTTGACGTTTACAATACGCCATCATTTACTAATAATTTCTAAAAAAATTGCTGTGGCATTCTAATCTAGTTGACTGGTTTGTAAAGCAGCTATGGTGGTGTCATGGAACAGATTATCAACAAGTAACACTTTCTGCTTATCGAGGTTGTTGGGATACACCGTTTTATAATTAAGTTTAAAAGCTGTAGCAATCAGGTTGGATGCATGACTGTGGTACACATAAAGGTTCCTTAAATCATTAAAACAAGCCTTACGGATAATCTGATCTACTTCAAAATCAGGGAAAATGAAAGTTTTGTCTCTGTCTTTCTGATTCAGCCAGTTATTCCTGATGTTCTTAAATATATGTACAAGATCAAACATGAGAAATATCTGTAAATTCTTGTGTTGGGGATTTGGTACACAATATGGACTTTCACTTCCTAACAATGAACACATACTGCTAAACATATTCTTATTTATCCTATTGTTGTCACATATTATGCACATAACAGTTAGTCCTGTATTCTGAACAAGTGTCAGAGCATTCATTGTCAGGTTAAATAAAATATCTCCGGACTGTGCTTTCACTGGGGTGAGAGAGATGACTTCCTTAAAGGATCCAAATGCAGAATGCACCATGAAAGCTTGTATTGTTCTTGCTTCCTGTAAAGGGCTATTCTTGGCTTGACCAATGAGTACTCCGTTCTTGTACTCAAGAGAGGGATTCACATAAATTTCATCAAGACTTAAAACTACATATTTTTCAATGTCTGATAAATTCCTTGTCACTCGGTAAAGAAAGTTTCTGTTTTCCTTTTCCGAATTAGGTGACACTTGTAAATTTGCTGCTAATTTTTCAAGGTACTTAGGGTGTGGTAGTATCAGTGTACCACTCTCACGCAAAGAACAATAAGCAGCATGAGACTGACAGTTCAACATAAAGGCAAGAATCAATGTACTTTTTGAGTAACTCTTTTTCCTCTTACAGTAGTACAAAGTTCGAATTGTTCCCTTACGAAAACAATGTTAGATGAGAAGTCTGTGCTTTCACTGCTAACCTCACAAAACTCTATGAGCTTGTCAAGCATTTTAAGTACATTACTTTGTATACATTCAACACTAACACTACTAGCAGTGGCTCCTGTATAATTTAATAAATATTCATTTAGCTGAGACCACTTGGAAATTTTACCATCAGCTAAACATTTAATTTCTTTGACTGACACCTGATAACTATTAACATATACCGTCACATTCATATCCTGGTGAATTTTTAGTAAATTACTTACATTTGGCAAATCATCCAGATTTAATCTGTATATGCAAAGAAATTCATTACAGATACTGATATGCCATACTGACATGTCAATTTTGGTATGAAGAAGGGATTTTAAATGATTATAGTCAGCTATTAAGTCATCTTGAAGCTTTGATTCCTCCAAATCTCTTTTCCTCTTGTTTTCCCTACTCTTAATTTCCAGTCTCCTATCTTCAGGATCTTTTCCTTTTACACTCTTTGATGACAAATATTTGGGAAAATTGTTGGACATGCATTAGGAAGAAGGTTTAGGTGGTTGTACAGTTATATTGCCTTTACTATCACAAAACTTTTTCCCTTTTGAAAAAATATCATCTGTGAAATGTTTTATACACACGACTGAATCCTGCCCAGGTTCCCAATTATCCCGCTTAACTTGACGAATCCATTTTTGTTTTAATTCCTCATCAGAAGGAAACCTAAATGAGGTAACATTACCATCCTTTTTGATGTCATAGTTGCTACGACACATAGGAACACAACATTTTCTGGGCATCTGCAAATACACGAAACGTGTTATTAATAACCCAAATTCGGGCATGCCTTCACGTATTTCGATAATAGGTTCTACGTGTGTCCCTCAGTCACCTACCTTGTTACATATACTCGAACATATCCATGAAAAATACAAATAAACACAACACGAAGTTCACTACACTTCAACATACGCAGATAGCTCCCGCGCTTTCGCCTCCGCCTCCGCTGGACGTTGCCAAACTTACATGACTCCGGCTTGTAAAATGTAAACGGCTCTGTCCGAAGCACACGCCAACGAACAACCATCTTGTAGCTTAGTAGGAGAGCAAGTCCCCAGCGAGAATTAGGAACGAGTCACGCGCGTGCGCGGCGGTATTGATTTCTGTTTTAGCGAATAGAATTCCACTCCATATCGACGTAAAAGTAGCAGATCACAGATTTACATTTTTTGACATTGTAGAACGAACCAGTTAATAAGCGCTCGGAACAATGTATGATAAGGGGAGATAAAATTCCAGTACACCATGAAAATAAGTTCAAATAAATATGGTACTCCACACTCATGTCACAAATATCGATAACTCCCGTTAATCCACCGTCCCTTTTCCAAGTTATTTTCAACTGGAGTGGGACTCCGTAACTCCCATAGCTCCATAGTTTTCGTAGAACGTTCTTAGCGTGCCAGTAAAATTTCTGTGAAGCCGGATGACAACCTTACTTACCCATATTCCCAGTGAGGAGTGGTGGTGGTGGTGGTGATCATTGTCTTAAGAGGAAGTACAACTAGCCAACCATCCTCTATTAACACTAATCAGAGAGAAAAGTGGAAGAGATCAGACACTTCGAAATATGCAGGTAACGGCTAAAGGAAGACAAAGGCCACGAAGGGCGTGAAAATGAAAGACTCCCTAGGATTGGCAAGGCCGGAGAAGAACAAGAGTTGACCAAGGTAGGTTGGATATGGTGGATGATTGTGAGGAGCGTGGCGCAAGTAAGTGGAAGCAATGCCAGTGTTACCGTGTTTTGGTGGTAGGTAGAGGTGAAAGAAGGTGCGGGGTGGTGAACAGGTCTCAAGCTACGAAAGTAAAATTAATTTAAAATTTAACAAGGTTATATTTTCTTTTCAAAATTAAGAAATAACAATTACGGCAGGTACAGAGTAGCAAGGCAACAACAGTTCCAATTACAGGATTTACAGGATTTGGGCTTCGAGCCCCAAATTCACAATTCTTGAGCAATTAGCCCGACTTTACTCCAAAATAAATTTTACCAGAGGGGCCGAAAACCCCGTTCATGTTCCAGAGCACTTGCTCCAAATTACACAGAAAAGCCTCCTCGAGGCATACAACACTTAATTTTCAAGAAAGAGCCCCTCGCTCTCAACTTTAAGCCTCTCAAAGGCCACACCAAACTCCACCTTCAAGTTGTCCTCTCTGGACATAGACACAGGGGTAAAATACCCAACCTACTGAGGTCTATTAAGTGAGAAAAGATTAATTACTTGACCTCTAAAATAACAATTTGAGAGGAGGCGAACTTGCGCTCCTAATACGCTTTGTTTAAAACCTACTTGGCACTAGGCCGTTAATACAAGGGCTAATCCCATACTAAAGAGGTGACTTAAGAAGGAAACAATTTACATTAAGTCGAAGAAGAATAGGTTGAGAAAAATATAAGTTCACCTCAAAACAAAGTGAGTGGGAGCTCGAGAGGGTTAAGCACTCTCTATCCCAATATGTAGTTTAAAAGATAGAATAGATACAAGTTTCTTTACATTTTAAGGAAGGTTACATAATGGAAAAACTTCGGACCCGCCCCGAGAGTTAAACTGCTGAGCAAGCAAGAAAAGAAGTAATTAGTCGGCCATTACCTGGTTGTTGACTGTCGCTGAAGAAAGAGGCGCTTCCCGCCCCCTGCTATGTACTTTACACACCGAAAGATGGAACAGAAGTGGCCCGGAGACCCTAAAATCAGCAGTTTATATCCTCTCGCGGAAAGTTCGAGGCGTTAGGGGAATGAGAACACCCTCTCACAAAAACTTTATTGGGTAGGATACAGCAACATATTCAAGTTGGGGGAAGATACATCCGATTGGTCAGAAATTAATGAAAGAAATTCGGGATTGGCTAAATACAAAACAAGGGGAAAGAGAGGGGTATACAGCCAACTTAAACAATAACAGAAATAACAATTTAACAAGAAACAAACTTTTGAAATAAAAATTTCTCCAAAAAAACAGTTCTTTCACACCGCACTAGGGTGCACTATTGTTGATCTTCAGTAGTGTCCTCTAGAAGAGAAAGTTCACACTTCTTTCTACAAGCAAAACAAAAATACGTCGAAAATGACACAGTTCAAAAACTCCAAATTTTCCACGTAGTGACATCTTCTGAGAAATTTGAAAATTAATACCGTCAATAAAGTTCAGACTTCCTCCAGCAGAGGAGTTTCAATTGGCGCACATTTCAAATTAGCGGCGTGGAGGTGTACCGCCCGGTACAGACCTCCCCCCCCAAAAGTTCCTCCAGGGGTGACACATGCAATTTGTCAAGTTTTGATGTTGATATGGAGATTAATTGCAGAAGTATTTATAAGATTTTCTTAATATGGTTTGATTCAGTTTCAAAATTTTTGTTGTAACTTGGTGAAGTAAATGTTTTATGTTTTATAGAAGTTGAATTCAGAAGATAAACTTTTAATACTTAAAAGTGAAGAAAAATTTTGCAAGGTCCACCAAATATTGCTGTTGAATTCCCAAGTGCAGTAATTGCTGACAGTAAATTTCCATGTAGTTGATGTTGATGAAGTTGGATGGCCAGACCGGCCGTTGCAGCTTGCGTCCAGAAGAGGCCGCTCGGACCCCTCAAGTACCCTGAGATACCGCTCGCCCGCACTATGAGGGGAGCAGTGGTGTTGAAGCACGCCGCGCCCGCGGTGAACATATACAGGCTGCGGGCCAGTAGCAGGTCGTGCGCCGCACATCAGCCTTGGCCGGGAGGAGGGCTCCGGCTCGCCGTGCACATGTGGTCCTCGCTGGGGAAGAGGGGGCCCTTCCTCTAACCCAGTCGCAGCACGGCGCCGCGCGGCTGCGGGGTCACTGAAACATTAAAGCTAGGCGGCAGAATTGTTGGACCATCATCATTTTTTGAGGGCACAGGCTTTGTGGAGAGGTTGAGGGGCCAGCGGCGTGCAGAAATCCATGGCCTTAATTAAGCCACTGCGTAGAGTGGAGCAGGAGGCGGGAGCGTGGTAATGGCAGTGGCAAAGACAGGATGGCAGTTTAACCGTGCGGGAGGGGTTTACAAAAAACGTACATATGAAACAAAATATTATAGAAGGGGCAGAATGCCTTAAAAGTGAAAACTCAAAAAAATATAACCTTCATATTCCTTTCACGATTATATGAAGCAAGTTAACCCAGAAATTACACCGGTTTCACCTGTGACAGGTGAACCCTAAATATCCTCTCGGTAGCTGGATTACTTAATAATAACGTAACCGGCGTCAGGAAATCGAGAATGACACACGGCCCATGAAATCTGGGGGCAAGCTTGCCCGCGGGAACAAAATTCTTGACCATCACTTGGTCGCCTACCTTCAAATTGGAGGGTCTCCGTCCACGATCATACCTTTCCCTAACCTTTTCATGAGACACTTTAAGATTGGCTTTAGCCTTCTTCCAAAGATCTTTAATGTTGTCCGGATCTATTGTCTCAGGTAGAATGTCACTCAGAGACCAGAGGTTAGAGAGCGGGGTGTTGGGAACAAACTTGAACATCAAAGAAGCTGGAGTAAATTTATGTGATTCATGAACCGCCGAATTCAAAGCAAAAGCTAACCAATGCAGGGACGTGTCCCACCTGGAATGATCTTCATGGTGATAGGCAATAAGCGCGGACCTGAGATTACGGTTAACCCGTTCAGCCAGAGATGGTTGAGGGTAATAAGCAGAAGTTGTCACATGAGAGATGGACAGGTCAAAGCAGAACTTACGAAATAAATTAGATGTAAAAGCCTTAGCATTATCAGATACAATATATTGGCACGGACCGAAAGAAGCAAAAATAGAGTTTAGGCAAGTAATGGTGGACTGAGCGGTAGCCAGCTTAGTCGGAAATAACCAGGAAAATCTAGTAAAGCCATCTACGCATACAAAGATGAACTTGTTGGCATTTCCCTTTGACTGGGGGAAGGGTCCTACATAATCGATATACAGGCGTTCCATGGGACGCGACGCTTGATGCGAAGACAAAAGGCCTACCTTGGTGGACATGGTGGGTTTACTGAGCAAACAAGATTTACAAGCTTTTACTAGTTCACGGATTTCACCGTCCATACCCTTCCAGATGAACATTTCACGAATCTTCTCACGAGTTTTAAAGATTCCAAGATGCCCTCCTAATGGGGTCTCATGATAGTATTTGAAGATCATAGGCACAAGAACAGCTGGAACGACAACCTTCATCATCTTATCATGCCTCGAAGGGCAACATAGAACACCATTCCTCAGAACATAAGGGACAACATGTTCCCCAGAAGGAAGGGTTTCCATTATCGGAGCCAGCGTCGGATCTTCACGTTGGTATTTCTCGATATCCCTAAAGAGCATGGGAGCATCAGTTAAAATGGCATTAACACCAGATAGTATGGACTCGGGAGGTGATGAACTGTCGACCGGTTCGTGGGTCTCGACGTCGTTGGAAAACATACGGCTGAGTCCATCAGCGACAACATTTTCGGTACCTCTGATATGCCGGACATCGAATTGAAAGGCAGAAATACGGATGGCCCAACGGGCTATACGACCAGTACGACGCGGCCTACCTAAGACCCAGCTTAAGGCTTGATTATCTGTCTCCAGGTCGAATTTGACATGTTCCAGATAGAGACGGAATTTCTCTAAGGCAAATAAGACTGCCAACCCTTCGAGCTCATAGATAGAATACTTGGCTTCTTGAGCCGATAGAGTCCTAGATGCATAGGCGATGGGTCGCCTCCCTAGTTCAGTCCCTTGAAGAAGGACTGCAGCTACTGCTGACGACGACGCGTCGGTTTGGACGATGAATTTCTTCGAGAAATCAGGCATAGCAAGTACAGGGGCATTACAGAGAGCTAATTTAAGATCTTCAAAAGCGGCTTGTTGAGAAGGTCCCCACTCGAATTTGATGCCTTTCCTACGAAGAAGGTTCAAGGACGCCGCTCTATTAGCAAAGTTAGGAATGAACTTCCTGAAGAAATTCACCATACCAATGAACCTGGCGATAACTTTAATGTCATTGGGAGGTTTAAAATCACGGATGGCCTGTGTTCTAGAATGATCGACAGCTACACCATCAGGTGACACAATATGCCCTAGGAACGACATAGAGGGCTTAGCAAAGGCAACCTTGGACAACTTGACAGTTAACCCAGCCTTACGAAGGCGATCGAGAACTTCTCGCAGATGATCTAGATGTTCTTCAAAAGTCTCTGAAAATACGACGACATCATCCAAGTAGTGATATAAGTACTCAAATTTGATGTCGGAGAAGACCCTATCTAATAGCCTAGTGAGTACAGCTGCTCCCGTGGGGAGCCCGAAAGGCACGCGGTTGTATTCGTATAAATTCCAGTCCGTGGCAAACGCTGTAAGATGTTTAGACTCTTCGGCAAGGGGAATTTGATTATAGGCCTGATTCAAGTCCAAGATAGTAAAGAACTTGGCCTTACGGAACCATGAAAAGCAAGAATGAAGGTCGGGAAGGGGCACATATTGTAACACCACCTTCCGATTGAGAGCCCTATAATCAATGACAGGCCTGAAGCCTCCTTGGGGTTTCGGGACTAGAAAAATAGGTGACGAATACGCCGACTTAGAGGGCCTAATAATACCATCCTTCAACATCTGATCAATGATTTCTTTCAGAGCCTTCATTTCAGGTGGCGATAGCCTATAAGGTGGAAAACGGACGGGAATCGAATCCGTGACCTCAATTTGTATTCAATAAGGTCAGTAACACCAAGAGTATCCGAGAACACCTCTGGAAATGTCTGACATAATTTGCGAATACTATCAGCCTGCTCCTCAGGTAGATGTCTAAGGTCTAACAACATCTCATCCTGGGTAGGCGAAATAGATGAACACGATACAGAATTACACTTTAACAAGGGAATTTTACAATTGGACGCAAATTTGAATGTGCACGACTTACTCTGAAGATCGAGCACAAGACCAGTGTGAGAAATAAAGTCCGCTCCCAGTATGATGGGGCAAGACAAGTGCTTAGCCACAAACAATTTGATTTTCCATGTAAATTTAAAAATACGAATTTTGACCTGTACAGAACCTATAATTTCTAATGGAGATGAATTAGCCGAAACATATTGAACAGTAGATGAGCCATAGTCAGGTAATTTACAAACAGACTTCAATTTAGAATACCATTGGTCCGAAATAATTGAACAAACACTGCCTGAATCTAATAGAGCTGTTATAGGCTCGTTATTTAACTCAATCTTAAGAAAAGGAACAGGTGCGGGGGTATCCGCCGCAATCCTAAGACATTCTTTGGGGCATTCGAAAGATGGATTTGCAAATTGAACGTTCCCTGAATTCACGACGTTTTTGCCAGGGGCTGAGCCTTGAGAAGCAGAATTAGTCGACTCAGCCGAAGCCGCTAGTCACATTTTATTATTGGCATTGGTAGAATTTGCACCAGAAGTTGAGCAGGAGGGGGTGTTATTTGAGTTTGGTTAATTCTTGGCGATATGTGAGAAAGCCCCACATTTAAAACAGCCTTGTGATGAACCAGCTCCATTATTTGCCCTACTAGACTTGATCAGTGGACACTTATTGCGAAGATGGTCAGGCGACCCGCAAGCATAACATTTACGAGGTGTGACTGATCGGCGAGGTGGAGGCCGAGTATTACTAAAAGAAGGCGGGGGTTCTTTCGCGACACGCAAGGAATCGGCGTATCTCACTCCTTCCGCTGAGACGGCCAACGCTTCAAGTTCGGAGAAAGTTTGCGGGCACGCCGCGAAACACAAATATGACCTATAGGGTGGTGAAATTCCTTCTACAATAGCCTGTACAATCTGGTCTTCAGGAAAATGAAGAGCAAACACCCTAGTATAGAATTTAATATCTTGGATAAAGTCTGCCAAGTTTTCATCCAAACGCTGTACACGATAATAGTACTTCTGAATAAGGGAGGACCTGGCCCTAGCCGGGATGAAGTTAGCTAGCAAGTGGGCGTGGAAATCCTCAATGGATGATTGCTCGGCAATGGCTCTTACTATTTTATCAGAGAGAATACCAATTGCATAGGGATAGATAATTTGCAAAATTTGACATGGAGAAAGAGAAAACACAAGTGCATGATCCTGAAATTCAACTAAAAATCTTAAAAAGGAAATTACTTCACTAGTGGTATTAACGGAAAACTTAGAGATACCTCTGAGCAACATTGCCAATGGATGAGGCAAACTGCTGAACCCGGGTGACATAGTAGGTAAAGGTTTCAGTGGCAAGGAAGTTAATTCCGAACGTATATTATTCAACGATGCACGGCGTCCAGACTCGTTGTCCAATGGGGCAGAGATAGTTTGAGCAGCAACGGTTATCCTATTAACTTCTCCCTTAGGAGGCTCTTCCTCGGGACCTGCATTCATCGTGGTGGGTTGATCAATTTTGGGAGGAATTTCCCCAGTTAACAATTGAGTGACCTTGCTAGATAACTCAGAAATATTTTCAAGTAGCGTACTAGCTTCCTTCTTCTGAACGTCATTCAACTTTAGAGACAACAGATCGTTAACTCTATTTGAAAAATGAAACCGCCTGGCTTGCACACGCTTAATTTGATTAGGAGAAGGATCATTTTCATCAAAAAAACTAACTACAGAGGCTAGCCCAGTAATATTCTCGACGATCGTGGAAAGAGAGTCGTCAATTTCTTTCTCTCCCAAGGTGGGGATGGAAATTGGCAATTCAAGGGACTCTCTAAGCTTGTTTGTGTCTACCGCAACCGTGCCTCCAGATTGCACATTTCTAATAGTCAATTCATAGATCAACTCCTCCTTGCGCAAGTAGTTAAGATGGAGAACATCGCGAGGGCCGGGCATAATGACAGAACAATTTTGAAAAACTCAAAAAATTCCAGCAACTGAGAAAATGGTTAGAGTTCGGATCAAAACAATGTTTAGCCGTCAAAAGGGGCTAAAATGAGACCCATTCAACCACGCTCTGCTACCACTTGTTACCGTGTTTTGGTGGTAGGTAGAGGTGAAAGAAGGTGCGGGGTGGTGAACAGGTCTCAAGCTACGAAAGTAAAATTAATTTAAAATTTAACAAGGTTATATTTTCTTTTCAAAATTAAGAAATAACAATTACGGCAGGTACAGAGTAGCAAGGCAACAACAGTTCCAATTACAGGATTTACAGGATTTGGGCTTCGAGCCCCAAATTCACAATTCTTGAGCAATTAGCCCGACTTTACTCCAAAATAAATTTTACCAGAGGGGCCGAAAACCCCGTTCATGTTCCAGAGCACTTGCTCCAAATTACACAGAAAAGCCTCCTCGAGGCATAACACTTAATTTTCAAGAAAGAGCCCCTCGCTCTCAACTTTAAGCCTCTCAAAGGCCACACCAAACTCCACCTTCAAGTTGTCCTCTCTGGACATAGACACAGGGGTAAAATACCCAACCTACTGAGGTCTATTAAGTGAGAAAAGATTAATTACTTGACCTCTAAAATAACAATTTGAGAGGAGGCGAACTTGCGCTCCTAATACGCTTTGTTTAAAACCTACTTGGCACTAGGCCGTTAATACAAGGGCTAATCCCATACTAAAGAGGTGACTTAAGAAGGAAACAATTTACATTAAGTCGAAGAAGAATAGATTGAGAAAAATATAAGTTTACCTCAAAACAAAGTGAGTGGGAGCTCGAGAGGGTTAAGCACTCTCTATCCCAATATGTAGTTTAAAAGATAGAATAGATACAAGTTTCTTTACATTTTAAGGAAGGTTACATAATGGAAAAACTTCGGACCCGCCCCGAGAGTTAAACTGCTGAGCAAGCAAGAAAAGAAGTAATTAGTCGGCCATTACCTGGTTGTTGACTGTCACTGAAGAAAGAGGCGCTTCCCGCCCCTTGCTATGTACTTTACACACCGAAAGATGGAACAGAAGTGGCCCGGAGACCCTAAAATCAGCAGTTTATATCCTCTCGCGGAAAGTTCGAGGCGTTAGGGGAATGAGAACACCCTCTCACAAAAACTTTATTGGGTAGGATACAGCAACATATTCAAGTTGGGGGAAGATACATCCGATTGGTCAGAAATTAATGAAAGAAATTCGGGATTGGCTAAATACAAAACAAGGGGAAAGAGAGGGGTATACAGCCAACTTAAACAATATCAGAAAAAAAAATTTAACAAGAAACAAACTTTTGAAATAAAAATTTCTCCAAAAAAAAAAAAAAAAAAACAGTTCTTTCACTCCGCACTAGGGTGCACTATTGTTGATCTTCAGTAGTGTCCTCTAGAAGAGAAAGTTCACACTTCTTTCTACAAGCAAAACAAAAATACGTCGAAAATGACACAGTTCAAAAACTCCAAATTTTCCACGTAGTGACATCTTCTGAGAAATTTGAAAATTAATACCGTCAATAAAGTTCAGACTTCCTCCAGCAGAGGAGTTTCAATTGGCGCACATTTCAAATTAGCGGCGTGGAGGTGTACCGCCCGGTACAGACCTCCCCCCCCAAAAGTTCCTCCAGGGGTGACACATGCAATTTGTCAAGTTTTGATGTTGATATGGAGATTATTTGCAGAAGTATTTATAAGATTTTCTTAATATGGTTTGATTCAGTTTCAAAATTTTTGTTGTAACTTGGTGAAGTAAATGTTTTATGTTTTATAGAAGTTGAATTCAGAAGATAAACTTTTAATACTTAAAAGTGAAGAAAAATTTTGCAAGGTCCACCAAATATTGCTGTTGAATTCCCAAGTGCAGTAATTGCTGACAGTAAATTTCCATGTAGTTGATGTTGATGAAGTTGGATGGCCAGACCGGCGGTTGCAGCTTGCGTCCAGAAGAGGCCGCTCGGACCCCTCAAGTACCCTGAGATACCGCTCGCCCGCACTATGAGGGGAGCAGTGGTGTTGAAGCACGCCGCGCCGTCGGTGAACATATACAGGCTGCGGGCCAGTAGCAGGTCGTGCGCCGCACATCAGCCTTGGCCGGGAGGAGGGCTCCGGCTCGCCGTGCACATGTGGTCCTCGCTGGGGAAGAGGGGGCCCTTCCTCTAACCCAGTCGCAGCACGGCGCCGCGCGGCTGCGGGGGCACTGAAACAATAAAGCTAGGCGGCAGAATTGTTGGACCATCATCATTTTTTGAGGGCACAGGCTTTGTGGAGAGGTTGAGGGGCCAGCGGCGTGCAGAAATCCATGGCCTTAATTAAGCCACTGCGTAGAGTGGAGCAGGAGGCGGGAGCGTGGTAATGGCAGTGGCAAAGACAGGATGGCAGTTTAACCGTGCGGGAGGGGTTTACAAAAAACTTACATATGAAACAAAATATTATAGAAGGGGCAGAATGCCTTAAAAGTGAAAACTCAAAAAAATATAACCTTCATATTCCTTTCACGATTATATGAAGCAAGTTAACCCAGAAATTACACCGGTTTCACCTGTGACAGGTGAACCCTAAATATCCTCTCGGTAGCTGGATTACTTAATAATAACGTAACCGGCGTCAGGAAATCGAGAATGACACACGGCCCATGAAATCTGGGGGCAAGCTTGCCCGCGGGAACAAAATTCTTGACCATCACTTGGTCGCCTACCTTCAAATTGGAGGGTCTCCGTCCACGATCATACCTTTCCCTAACCTTTTCATGAGACACTTTAAGATTGGCTTTAGCCTTCTTCCAAAGATCTTTAATGTTGTCCGGATCTATTGTCTCAGGTAGAATGTCACTCAGAGACCAGAGGTTAGAGAGCGGGGTGTTGGGAACAAACTTGAACATCAAAGAAGCTGGAGTAAATTTATGTGATTCATGAACCGCCGAATTCAAAGCAAAAGCTAACCAATGCAGGGACGTGTCCCACCTGGAATGATCTTCATGGTGATAGGCAATAAGCGCGGACCTGAGATTACGGTTAACCCGTTCAGCCAGAGATGGTTGAGGGTAATAAGCAGAAGTTGTCACATGAGAGATGGACAGGTCAAAGCAGAACTTACGAAATAAATTAGATGTAAAAGCCTTAGCATTATCAGATACAGTATATTGGCACGGACCGAAAGAAGCAAAAATAGAGTTTAGGCAAGTAATGGTGGACTGAGCGGTAGCCAGCTTAGTCGGAAATAACCAGGAAAATCTAGTAAAGCCATCTACGCATACAAAGATGAACTTGTTGGCATTTCCCTTTGACTGGGGGAAGGGTCCTACATAATCGATATACAGGCGTTCCATGGGACGCGACGCTTGATGCGAAGACAAAAGGCCTACCTTGGTGGACATGGTGGGTTTACTGAGCAAACAAGATTTACAAGCTTTTACTAGTTCACGGATTTCACCGTCCATACCCTTCCAGATGAACATTTCACGAATCTTCTCACGAGTTTTAAAGATTCCAAGATGCCCTCCTAATGGGGTCTCATGATAGTATTTGAAGATCATAGGCACAAGAACAGCTGGAACGACAACCTTCATCATCTTATCATGCCTCGAAGGGCAACATAGAACACCATTCCTCAGAACATAAGGGACAACATGTTCCCCAGAAGGAAGGGTTTCCATTATCGGAGCCAGCGTCGGATCTTCACGTTGGTATTTCTCGATATCCCTAAAGAGCATGGGAGCATCAGTTAAAATGGCATTAACACCAGATAGTATGGACTCGGGAGGTGATGAACTGTCGACCGGTTCGTGGGTCTCGACGTCGTTGGAAAACATACGGCTGAGTCCATCAGCGACAACATTTTCGGTACCTCTGATATGCCGGACATCGAATTGAAAGGCAGAAATACGGATGGCCCAACGGGCTATACGACCAGTACGACGCGGCCTACCTAAGACCCAGCTTAAGGCTTGATTATCTGTCTCCAGGTCGAATTTGACATGTTCCAGATAGAGACGGAATTTCTCTAAGGCAAATAAGACTGCCAACCCTTCGAGCTCATAGATAGAATACTTGGCTTCTTGAGCCGATAGAGTCCTAGATGCATAGGCGATGGGTCGCCTCCCTAGTTCAGTCCCTTGAAGAAGGACTGCAGCTACTGCTGACGACGACGCGTCGGTTTGGACGATGAATTTCTTCGAGAAATCAGGCATAGCAAGTACAGGGGCATTACAGAGAGCTAATTTAAGATCTTCAAAAGCGGCTTGTTGAGAAGGTCCCCACTCGAATTTGATGCCTTTCCTACGAAGAAGGTTCAAGGGCGCCGCTCTATTAGCAAAGTTAGGAATGAACTTCCTGAAGAAATTCACCATACCAATGAACCTGGCGATACCTTTAATGTCATTGGGAGGTTTAAAATCACGGATGGCCTGTGTTCTAGAATGATCGACAGCTACACCATCAGGTGACACAATATGCCCTAGGAACGACATAGAGGGCTTAGCAAAGGCAACCTTGGACAACTTGACAGTTAACCCAGCCTTACGAAGGCGATCGAGAACTTCTCGCAGATGATCTAGATGTTCTTCAAAAGTCTCTGAAAATACGACGACATCATCCAAGTAGTGATATAAGTACTCAAATTTGATGTCGGAGAAGACCCTATCTAATAGCCTAGTGAGTACAGCTGCTCCCGTGGGGAGCCCGAAAGGCACGCGGTTGTATTCGTATAAATTCCAGTCCGTGGCAAACGCTGTAAGATGTTTAGACTCTTCGGCAAGGGGAATTTGATTATAGGCCTGATTCAAGTCCAAGATAGTAAAGAACTTGGCCTTACGGAACCATGAAAAACAAGAACGAAGGTCGGGAAGGGGCACAGATTGTAACACCACCTTCCGATTGACAGCCCTATAATCAATGACAGGCCTGAAGCCTCCTTGGGGTTTCGGGACTAGAAAAATAGGTGACGAATACGCCGACTTAGAGGGCCTAATAATACCATCCTTCAACATCTGATCAATGATTTCTTTCAGAGCCTTCATTTTAGGTGGCGATAGCCTATAAGGTGGAAAACGGACGGGAATCGAATCCGTGACCTCAATTTGTATTCAATAAGGTCAGTAACACCAAGAGTATCCGAGAACACCTCTGGAAATGACTGACATAATTTGCGAATACTATCAGCCTGCTCCTCAGGTAGATGTCCAAGGTTGAAACCGAGGTTTCGTTTGTCTCCTTTCCACCAACGTTTTGAGTTTGCCTATTACGGTGTAGAAAACTGTGTTGTAATTTTCTTCTGCTTTCAAACGGTGTTCTCACAGTATTTCATGTTTATCTCTGCGAGCGCATGTGAGCTCTGATTGTTACCGCCATCTACGGCTATGTTGGGAACTACTTATCCCCTTTCTCCTTGAAGCTGCTCCGGCCAATCAGCGCTTGGTGTCAGCCATCTTGATGTAGACACTCTCTCTGGCGCGAGAGAGAGGGAAGCGAAGCAAGCAGGTAGTTGCTGCTTGGCAATCATGGCTAAAAGTCGTTGGCGTTCTGTACTCAAAGTGATGCTTTGGGATAGCATCATGGACGGTGGATAGTAAATCGTAAGGATGTGGGGATGTGCTCCACACCCTCATAATATTTCCTTTTTTCTCAATTTGTAACCTCGTAGTGAGTTATTGTTTTTAAAAGCTGCAAGGAAGATCTCCAACTGGTAAAGTACACATGGCCGAGCCATGTATATATCATACTACCGATTGAGCAAGCAACCATCCTGTAAGTCAACCTTTGTTATTTTGGTATTTTCATCTGCGGTGAACTGTTCGTGTGATTTCTTCTGAGGAAACTTATTAATTATCAAAGTAGTGCGTTTCGATTATAATGATGTGGACCTTTTCATTGTTGGGTAAAATTATTGTGCTCTTCCAAAACAAAGTATCGGGTTGAAAAGACCTTGTTAATCCAGATTACCTAGTGTATAACATTTCTTGTAATGGAATTTAAGTGTTACTTGGGGTAATTTTCAAAGAAAAGCAGTGGTGTAAAATTTTTATTATTATTATTATTATTATTATTATCATCACACCGTAATGATGATACTGCTGCTCTGAAATTTATTTTGGTTTTTAAAGTAGGGTAATACGTGGGAGATCCAGTAGGGATTACTTGTGCTATGCGGGTTTATTTTAATTTAATTTACCTTATTTTTTGGGGGGCTTTAATCGTGTTTTGCGTATGATCTTTGCCCTTCTGGCCTCCATTGTTTTGGTGCCATTGTTGGTTCTTCCATCGGGATTGGTTCTCCCAGGGTTTAACAATTGCTTTTGTTGCCGGGGTAATGGATGTTGATTTTGGAAATGGAATGATGTTGGTGATGATTTTTATGTTGGGAGACTACCCTGTCTGATGTTGTTTCAGTATTTTGACACCCGGTTGCGCATTTACTGTTTCTTGGGCACCCCAGTTGCTCTCGTTTCATTTTCCTTCTATGTTTGTTGTGGAGGGTTTCTTTCCCTTTGTAAATTATTATGAAAAGCACTTAGCATCCAATGACTGGAACTCCCACCGTATTAATGGTACCCGTTTGTTGATGTGAAACGGATAGAGAGTAGGAACCTCTCAAGGAATAACGGTGAACCAAGAAGGTTGTATTTTCTAATTTTTAACAAGGTATCCTTTCCAAATGGAATCCACTGATAAATGATTTGGTGGTTGTTACTAAGTAAACTGGTTGAGGTGATTGTAATACTTTCTGCAGCCTATATTTTTCTTGCCGACTGGCGTTTTGTGTTTTAATTCCTTAATTTTGGTCTTTTTCAAACTCAAGGTACCATTTAATTTACTTTCATTACTTTCTTACCGTCCGGCGGTTTTTAAATGATTTTTCTTTAATTTATCTTTTGGTGTTTCTTGAGTTTAATTGTGTTTTCCTGTGGTTTTAAGTGAGGTCTGCTTCCCTTATTTTACCTAATTTAAATTAATCTTGTTGAATTTTAAAGGCCTCCTTATTTTAATCCTATGTCATCTGATTTTATTTAGTTTCTGGTACCTAGTTTTTTTAAATACTACTAACTACGAGGTTGTCATTTTTTTAAAAATTTATTAACCTGAGTTTGATGAATTATATATCTTCTTAAAAAAAGGAAGTTTTGTCTTTATTTCCACGCAACATTTATTTGATACACTGTCGATTGGTAGCTTGATCCACCTGTTTTTTTCTACCACCTGGAGGTAAGTTGTTTTTTTTTTCCTATGTTCCTTTTGGTGTTTTCTGGGTGTGTAGTGTTTATCACGCTTCCGTTTCGTTCCTATCAACTAGATCTTTGTTCTGTGTTATGTTTTTACTGCCAATCAGTTTAGTTGGCACCGGGTAACCTAACTGGTGGGGCAAGGTCTAACAACATCTCATCCTGGGTAGGCGAAATAGATGAACATGATACAGAATTACACTTTAACAACGGAATTTTACAATTGGACGCAAATTTGAATGTGCACGACTTACTCTGAAGATCGAGCACAAGACCAGTGTGAGAAATAAAGTCCGCTCCCAGTATGATGGGGCAAGACAAGTGCTTAGCCACAAACAATTTGATTTTCCATGTAAATTTAAAAATACGAATTTGACCTGTACAGAACCTATAATTTCTAATGGAGATGAATTAGCCGAAACATATTGAACAGTAGATGAGCCATAGTCAGATAATTTACAAACAGACTTCAATTTAGAATACCATTGGTCCGAAATAATTGAACAAACACTGCCTGAATCTAATAGAGCTGTTATAGGCTCGTTATTTAACTCAATCTTAAGAAAAGGAACAGGTGCGGGGGTATCCGCCGCAATCCTAAGACATTCTTTGGGGCATTCGAAAGATGGATTTGCAAATTGAACGTTCCCTGAATTCACGACCTTTTTGCCAGGGGCTGAGCCTTGAGAAGCAGAATTAGTCGACTCAGCCGAAGCCGCTAGTCACATTTTATTATTGGCATTGGTGGAATTTGCACCAGAAGTTGAGCAGGAGGGGGTGTTATTTGAGTTTGGGCAATTCTTGGCGATATGTGAGAAAGCCCCACATTTAAAACAGCCTTGTGATGAACCAGCTCCATTATTTGCCCTACTAGACTTGATCAGTGGACACTTATTGCGAAGATGGTCAGGCGACCCGCAAGCATAACATTTACGAGGTGTGACTGATCGGCGAGGTGGAGGCCGAGTATTACTAAAAGAAGGCGGGGGTTCTTTCGCGACACGCAAGGAATCGGCGTATCTCACTCCTTCCGCTGAGACGGCCAACGCTTCAAGTTCGGAGAAAGTTTGCGGGCACGCCGCGAAACACAAATATGACCTATAGGGTGGTGAAATTCCTTCTACAATAGCCTGTACAATCTGGTCTTCAGGAAAATGAAGAGCAAACACCCTAGTATAGAATTTAATATCTTGGATAAAGTCTGCCAAGTTTTCATCCAAACGCTGTACACGATAATAGTACTTCTGAATAAGGGAGGACCTGGCCCTAGCCGGGATGAAGTTAGCTAGCAAGTGGGCGTGGAAATCCTCAATAGATGATTGCTCGGCAATGGCTCTTACTATTTTATCAGAGAGAATACCAATTGCATAGGGATAGATAATTTGCAAAATTTGACATGGAGAAAGAGAAAACACAAGGGCATGATCCTGAAATTCAACTAAAAATCTTAAAAAGGAAATTACTTCACTAGTGGTATTAACGGAAAACTTAGAGATACCTCTGAGCAACATTGCCAATAGATGAGGCAAACTGCTGAACCCGGGTGACATAGTAGGTAAAGGTTTCAGTGGCAAGGAAGTTAATTCCGAACGTATATTATTCAACGATGCACGGCGTCCAGACTCGTTGTCCAATGGGGCAGAGATAGTTTGAGCAGCAACGGTTATCCTATTAACTTCTCCCTTAGGAGGCTCTTCCTCGGGACCTGCATTCATCGTGGTGGGTTGATCAATTTTGGGAGGAATTTCCCCAGTTAACAATTGAGTGACCTTGCTAGATAACTCAGAAATATTTTCAAGTAGCGTACTAGCTTCCTTCTTCTGAACGTCATTCAACTTTAGAGACAACAGATCGTTAACTCTATTTGAAAAATGAAACCGCCTGGCTTGCACACGCTTAATTTGATTAGGAGAAGGATCATTTTCATCAAAAAAACTAACTACAGAGGCTAGCCCAGTAATATTCTCGACGATCGTGGAAAGAGAGTCGTCAATTTCTTTCTCTCCCAAGGTGGGGATGGAAATTGGCAATTCAAGGGACTCTCTAAGCTTGTTTGTGTCTACCGCAACCGTGCCTCCAGATTGCACATTTCTAATAGTCAATTCATAGATCAACTCCTCCTTGCGCAAGTAGTTAAGATGGAGAACATCGCGAGGGCCGGGCATAATGACAGAACAATTTTGAAAAACTCAAAAAATTCCAGCAACTGAGAAAATGGTTAGAGTTCGGATCAAAACAATGTTTAGCCGTCAAAAGGGGCTAAAATGAGACCCATTCAACCACGCTCTGCTACCACTTGTTACCGTGTTTTGGTGATAGGTAGAGGTGAAAGAAGGTGCGGGGTGGTGAACAGGTCTCAAGCTACGAAAGTAAAATTAATTTAAAATTTAACAAGGTTATATTTTCTTTTCAAAATTAAGAAATAACAATTACGGCAGGTACAGAGTAGCAAGGCAACAACAGTTCCAATTACAGGATTTACAGGATTTGGGCTTCGAGCCCCAAATTCACAATTCTTGAGCAATTAGCCCGACTTTACTCCAAAATAAATTTTACCAGAGGGGCCGAAAACCCCGTTCATGTTCCAGAGCACTTGCTCCAAATTACACAGAAAAGCCTCCTCGAGGCATACAACACTTAATTTTCAAGAAAGAGCCCCCCGCTCTCAACTTTAAGCCTCTCAAAGGCCACACCAAACTCCACCTTCAAGTTGTCCTCTCTGGACATAGACACAGGGGTAAAATACCCAACCTACTGAGGTCTATTAAGTGAGAAAAGATTAATTACTTGACCTCTAAAATAACAATTTGAGAGGAGGCGAACTTGCGCTCCTAATACGCTTTGTTTAAAACCTACTTGGCACTAGGCCGTTAATACAAGGGCTAATCCCATACTAAAGAGGTGACTTAAGAAGGAAACAATTTACATTAAGTCGAAGAAGAATAGGTTGAGAAAAATATAAGTTCACCTCAAAACAAAGTGAGTGGGAGCTCGAGAGGGTTAAGCACTCTCTATCCCAATATGTAGTTTAAAAGATAGAATAGATACAAGTTTCTTTACATTTTAAGGAAGGTTACATAATGGAAAAACTTCGGACCCGCCCCGAGAGTTAAACTGCTGAGCAAGCAAGAAAAGAAGTAATTAGTCGGCCATTACCTGGTTGTTGACTGTCGCTGAAGAAAGAGGCGCTTCCCGCCCCTTGCTATGTACTTTACACACCGAAAGATGGAACAGAAGTGGCCCGGAGACCCTAAAATCAGCAGTTTATATCCTCTCGCGGAAAGTTCGAGGCGTTAGGGGAATGAGAACACCCTCTCACAAAAACTTTATTGGGTAGGATACAGCAACATATTCAAGTTGGGGGAAGATACATCCGATTGGTCAGAAATTAATGAAAGAAATTCGGGATTGGCTAAATACAAAACAAGGGGAAAGAGAGGGGTATACAGCCAACTTAAACAATAACAGAAAATTTTTTTAACAAGAAACAAACTTTTGAAATAAAAATTTCTCAAAAAAAAAAACAGTTCTTTCACTCCGCACTAGGGTGCACTATTGTTGATCTTCAGTAGTGTCCTCTAGAAGAGAAAGTTCACACTTCTTTCTACAAGCAAAACAAAAATACGTCGAAAATGACACCGTTCAAAAGCTCCAAATTTTCCACGTAGTGACATCTTCTGAGAAATTTGAAAATTAATACCGTCAATAAAGTTCAGACTTCCTCCAGCAGAGGAGTTTCAATTGGCGCACATTTCAAATTAGCGGCGTGGAGGTGTACCGCCCGGTACAGCCAGGACTCGGCTAAGGACTCCAAACCACGCTACCAATTCAGACCTGCTGGGGCCCCTCTTAGTCGCCTCTTATGACTGGCGGGGGTACCGTGGGTGTTATTCTACCGTCCCTACCCACAGGGGGAGATCCACGTGCGGATCTCTCTACTAACGGATTAGAATATATCAGAGTTGCCCACTCGCATTTCATATAACAGGCATCCTGATTCTCAGGACCACTTACTAGGCCGAATTTTCGAATTAAGAAACGAACACACAAATTGACCGAGGCAGGCCAAGTAGGAAGTGAGGAGCCTGACACAAATAAGGGGAGCTCTGGTTCTCAACCCGGGACCTAGAAAGTGTATTGTAAGTTTGAGTAACTTAGCACAAGGGAACCAATGACAATTGATTTCCTGCCGATTCTGTGATAATGGACCTAGGTTTCGAAGTTTATGTTTTCTGATTCCTTTTTTCACGTCTTCACTCTCACATCGTTATCCATTTTCATCATCTTCCATTTCAGTACGAGCTTATAGCTCCACAGTTTCATTTATGTGAGCAATCACTTAGCCAGTTAGTTCCTTAAACGTGAAGACTGAAGAAGGAAGTGCGGTGAACTGTGCCAAGTATGTATTGTTCACACGTTTTCAGCTAATGTTAACGGAGTGGTGCGATCTTTCTGCTTTCAGTCTCCACAGTTTTTAGTGATACATTCGACTTCTCTTGGCCCTATACTTAGAGTTTTGACCAGTTCTTTTAAAATGTCAAGTGAACCTAATTTCGAATTGTGCTTTCCTAGTCCGAATATAAATACGATATATGATGCAAATACTGAAATACAAGTAAAATGCTCACTCTTTGGATGCAAAGTCAGTGTAGTGATCTTTGGTTTAGAGGTCCCCGGGTTCAAATCCCGGCTACGACCATGTTTTAGCTGCATACGGCTGTTTATGTTCGTCTTACCACACTTCTGTTCTTAAAATCTCACAACACACGACACAAATAGCAATAGCCAATAGGAAGGACAGTGGGCCGTACGGGTGCTTAACAAGTCTCCTAACATTCCACTGTAAAATATCAGCTGTGAATCTCGTTGAACATTGATCCTGCATGCGTCTTTTAGGTTCAAACTGTTTGAAGAGGAACTGGCTGTCACGAGACAGAGAAGCTGTTGCAGATTATGATCACACCTTAGCCTTTGAAGTCACACATTCCGCCTATCCAGTGACTGTGTCAGGTACGGCGTCATTCGGTGAGGAATATGGTTCCCCCCAACCTCACACGTAGCGAGCAATACCATCATCCTTCCTCTACACTAATCAGAGGGAAGAACACAAAGAACAGAGAAGTTATCGGTACAAGAAAGAAAAGGATAATGAAGGACACCTTCAGTGGAGCTTGTAGTGGTGATTATTGTTTTAACAGCAAGTACAACTAGCAGCCATCCTCTGTCAACAGTAATCAGAGGGGGAAAATGGAAGATATCAGCAAACTAAAGACGATGTCCACGAAGGGAGTGACAGTGAACTTCTTTTCAGATGAGAACATGAGAATCGTGTAGTTTCAAAAAACCCTATCTCCAATTTTCACGAAAATGGAGATAAAGATTGATTTGATTTTGCTGTGGGCATGTCCACCCCTGTATACTACTAGTACGCATCAAAACCCGCTCCAACCGTTCGAAATTCAATGTCAAAGTACAGGGTTATTTTCATATTCCGGCATCTCCAAAGCCTTGCGCTCGGGCATAGATGACGTAACTCGCCATCTCCGCCGGCCAATAGGAAGGCAACACGTGGCCATGTGTCAGGCGCGTGAGGAGCTCTTGGCGCGACCGTGAGAGAAAGCATTTGTGTTGACACAGTGTCGTGTGTTGTCTATTACTAATGGATTCACCTCATAAATGTATTGAGAAGTGTAGCCCTGGCAAGAGTAGGAAGAAATTACGTAACGAACAGCAGTGGAAATGCAAAGAAGCAAAAAGGTATGTTTTCTTATTATGTTATTACGTTCCTCTCTTGTGAGCATAATTGTAGAACTGTATCAGAAACCGCACTTTTAGAACAAGCTCTAGAAAACATGTATTGCTGCATGAAGTTGTGCCGGATCGGTCGTTCTCCTTTCACGAAAATGGCCGCAGTTCGAATCTCGGCCAGTGCACGTTCAATTCCCGAAAGGCCGTACCATTGAGGCTTAGTGCAGCTTCCGATATTACCTTCTGTGGTCACGTTGAGAAGTGAACTTCCATTTCTTTTTCGATACAGGCCATTCATAAATACCTATGATATTTTAGTAAACATACACATTCTCGTGAGTGAAAAGGGTGCTTATTACACAGGTCCTCGTCGGATGGACCTCCTGTCACACCAATGTGCAGCCATAAATCCAAGGCCTACCAGTGCATAGATATTTCTTTGTTGGATGTGAAGAAGTTTCACTCGGTATTCTATTCTACAGCATCAAAACAGCAGCAGGATAGTTTCATTATCAAGCATGTTTCTTGTATAACAGTGGCGAGACGCAGGTCAGGTAAAACAGTATCAGATCCGGAAAAGCTCACACATTCAAGTACACTATTTGGAAACGGGATGGAGCGCTGGTACAAGTTTGCCGAGAACCATTTATGGGAGCTCTCCTATTGAAGAAGGACAGAATTCAAGGGGTACTAAAGCGTCAGTTTGAAACTGAGCGAATGCCTGTGGAGAGAAGAGGGGGAACAGAAGAAACTATGCCGATAAACCAAAAAGTGAGGCCATCTGTAAATTATTGAATCGTTTGGTGCTAAAGAGCCCTACCAAGTCAGCGGCACGTATGTACCTGCCATAAAGAAATGTGGCAATGCAATACTACTGTTGAACCTGAATTGTACGCAAAGCACGCCTTCGTCAATAAGATCTTGAATCGTAACTATAATATTGGTTTCGGAAGTCCGAAGACTGATGTTTGCTCAACTTGCTCACAACTAGACGAGGAACTAAAAAGCTGCACATCAGAACATGCAAAATTTGTCCTGCAGACCAAGAAACGAGACCACAAGTTAAAATACAGTGCATTCTATTATTGCTGAGTCTACTAAGGGAGATCAGATAGCCTGGCACAACTCCATACTCGCTGGAGGTGCGCTGATCTCCAGCAATTTGAGAGCCCCTGGCCGCAGGTTAAGTAGTCTCTTGGGAGAGGTACCGTGAATAAATTCCACCGCCTCCTCACACACGAGGAGAAAGATTTTCACTCATAAACCTGCTATCATAAGGCAGTTGTATTGGAGAGGTGTGCGGCTCCACGGCTACGTGGTTAGCGTGCTGGCCTTTGATCAGATCGGTCCGCGTTCGATTCCCAGCTGGATAGGCGATTTTAACCATGATTGGTAAATTCCGATGGCATCAGGGCAGGATGTATGTGTCATTTTCATCATTTCATCCTCATCACTACGCGCCGGTCGCCTACGAGCGTCAAATCAAAAGACCTGCATCTGGCGAGTCGAACATGACTTCGCACACTGCAGACACTAAAAGCCATACGCTATTTCATTAGAGAGGTCAAAGTGAGGAGCCTGGCAGTAGTTTGTGGCAGCTATGTTGGACACAGCTGAAGTCCCCGAGGTTACCAAACCGCTCTCCCTAGTCGCAAAGTAATGGAGATAGAAAATAGAGTGGTAATTCTAACATCCAAGTTCAGTAAGCTGCCGACATTTTTCTGGAGCAAATATATGGCAGAATAATTATATGACCGAGTACGTTACTAGCGTGGTTCAAGTCGCGTGCTATCGGGAGATCTTGGATTCGAATTCTAACGTCAGGAGTCCTGAGGAACGTTTCCCGAGCTTTGTTGCTTCCTTCCCAATCGTAGCTCTTCTGCTATGTTAACGTGACGTTAAACCACTACTGAACATGAACTGCAATACCCCACAGGAAATTTACCTGTGGGCCATGAAGAAGGAAAATGTACTGTGGTAGACTTCATCCCTTATATCATGCTGAATTAAGAATTCATATGTTGTTGTTTCAACAGCACGGTGCGTTACACAACAATCTCAAAAGTGAGGGAGTTAACAAATTACTTCAATAAATGTTTTTGTGAACAAATCGTTCTATCGCACAAATTGTATTTTGCGCCGTAGAACAGAAGATGTGCATGAAACTTGTGGAATCAACTGATGTATTCTGGAAGGGTGGTATCTACCCTTTCTGAAGGGTTTGCTAGTGTATGTTCTCTACATTATCTGGTTGCTCCCACCTACAGGCTCAACGCCGAGCATATCTCTACACTCTCTATTAACACTAATGATGGTGATTATTAGACCTCCAATATGAATTAAAGTGGGCAAGCACGCAGTATTAAAACTAATGGAGGTGGTGGTGATTATTGAAAAAGGCCTAAGCGCTGAAGTATGAAATTCACAAAAGAGAATTTTAGATAGTCACCTAGTATTTCTTAAATTAGCAACAAAAGAATTTTGAGTTAGATCTAGTTGTTAAAACTCCATCGAGGAGATGAGGTCTATTTGTGTGCTAAACATTTTAACAGATGCTGTGTTGGTGAGTGACGTTATGTGAGTTCACAAGCCCCTACAATACTGTTCCTGCCTGACCACAAGCAATACAACTCTGCAGTTGATTGAGCAGATTAAGCCGGTTAATGGGATCATCCTCTTACACAGAGAGCAGGAAATGGGATTACTTTCCTACATCTGCTATGAATTAAGCGTATGCTTGCACTATGTGTTGTCTATCTCTCCTCCACGCGCATAGGTATCATGTAATGGCGGTATTGTAACCTAACAAATCGAATAATAATAATAATAATAATAATAATAATAATAATAATAATAATAATAATAATAATAATAATAATAATAATAATAATTGTTACGGAGTTCTCCGTGGTAGTTAGAGGTGAAAGAAGGTGCAGGGATGAACAGGTCTCCATTTACGAAATTAAAGTTAATTTAAATTTTAACAAGGTTATATTTTCTTTTCAAAATCAAGAAATAACAAAAATAACAGGTACTCAGTAGCCTAGCAACAAATCGAGAATGTACAATTACAGTTGTTACAGGATTTGGGCTCCGAGGGCCAGACACACAATTCTTGAGCAATAAGCCCAAATTTATTTATATACAAGGTTCAACAAAGGGGCAGAAAACCCCAATCATGCCCAGGAGCACTTGCTCCCCTTTACACGGTAAAGCCTCCTCGAGGCACACAGAAACCAAATTTTAAGAAAGAGCAACTCGCTCTCAAAGTTCAAGCCCATCAAAGGCCACACCCAACTCTACTTTCAAGCTGTCCTCCAAGTACAATAACACAGGGGTAAAAATACCCAACCTACTGAGGCCCATTAAGCAAAGAAACAGGTCAATTACATGGCCTCCAAAATACCAACTTGAGAGGAGGCGAAACTGCACTCCGAATACATGTTATTAAAACCTAATTTGGCCCTAGGCCACTTATGCAAGGGCTAATCCCATTCTACGGAGGTGACACGATAGAAAACTTTATGACATTACGAGTAGAAGGGAAACTGTTATGAAAACGTAGTCACCTCAAAACAACATGAGTGGGAGCTCGAGAGGGTTAGGCACTCTCTATCCCCATTTGTAGTTTAAAAAGACAGAATTTAAATCAAGAGTCTTTTACATTTTAGAGGAAAGTTACATGGAAAGGGTTTCGAACCCGCCCCGAGGGTTAAACTGCTGAGCTAGCAAGAAAGAAGTTATTAAAAGGCCATTACCTTATTGATGAACCGCTGCCCGAAGAAAGAGGCGCTACCCGCCCCCTGCTACATAATTTACACACTGATAGATGTTACTGAAGTGGCGCAGAGATCCGAAAATCAGCAGTTTATATACCCTCGCGGAACATTCGAGACCTTTCATGAATGATAACACCCGCCCACAAGCATTTTATTGGACGGCCAAAAGATTACATGTCAAAACTGAACAAGAAAACCAGGATTGGTGGGAAATAAATTACAAAAATTACTCATTGGTCGAATTCAAAACTGGCGGAAAGTGAAGGGTTATACAGCCAACCTAAACAATGACTGAAAGAAATTTAACAAAGAACAAACCTATGAACACAAAATTTCTCCAAAAACACAGTTCTTTCACTTCGCACTAGGGTGCATAATTGTAGTCCTTCAGTAGTGCCATCTAGAAGAGAATGTTCACACTTCTTACTACAAGCAAAACAAAAATACATCGAAAACGACACCGTTCAGAACACTTCAAAATTTACAAGTAGGGACATCTTCTGAGAAACTTGAGAATTAAAAAGTTCAGGCTTCCTCCAGTAGAGGAGTTTCAACTGGCGCAATGTTTGAATTAGCGGAGCGGAGGTGTACCGCCCGGTACAATAATAATAATAATAATAATAATAATAATAATGAGAAAATAAAAGTAAAGTATCGAGAAAGCATTCCACACATTAGATTCCTATGAATAGAACAAAATGGCTCAACAGACCAAAGAAGCAGCAAAACAAACAGTCTTTCTTTGCTAAGCGGAAGAAACACGAATGGTGAGTGTGAGTGTGAAGATCCTCTACGGATCTAATGGAACTCCACAAAAGAGAAATTTGAAGAATTTAAGATCCAAAGGAAGAGGACTTCAAAGGTGTTCAAGAATGCCAAACGGAAGTTTGGAAAAGATCATGTGAGACGGATAAAACTTCAAGAAGAATAACACCAGAATTTTCTAACAAATGTTTAAGTCATTACTTCAAAGATACGTAATGTCCTAGGTAAGCTGATTATGAGCAACAAACAAAACTGAGAACTATTAGGTTCAAAGACCTCCTTAAAGATGACCCAGCAAGTAAAAAGAGAGAGAGACAACTTCTAGAAAACACAAAATACACTTCGCGCTTCAACCCCTGCTCTTAAACTCGAAATATCAAGAGCTTCAAAAATAACAAAGCGTCTGGCCAAGATTCAGCTGATACTGAACTTCTGAAGTACGCAGGAGATAACTTACTGGAGCATCTTGAAATATTCTTCCAAGGGACCTGCCTCAAAGGAGAGATTCCAGGTGCATGGAGGAGTACTGAAATTCACCCAGTGTACAAGAAAGGAGAAAAGCGAATGTCTAGAACACAGAACAATAAAACAACTACTAGCCACCGAAAGGATACATTCCGTAACACTAAAGATTTTGCTGCCAAAAATTCAGGTAATTGCGTTTGGTGGGCTTCTTCTAGCTTTTGTTGTCTTTATACAGGTCACGGCAGTTCAGCCTAAGCAACTGACGAGTGCAGACGTATTGAGCGGTGGGTCCCTGGAGTGGGAAGAGGGAGTGTGGGTGCTGAGTTCAGGAAGGTAGTCAGGAGTTTACAGACAATGATTGGTGTGGAGCAATACAGGGCGATCATAGGAGGATAGCAGGGGAGAAAGAAGAAGAAGTGAAGACAAGAGGGTGTAAAATAGAAATGGAAACGAAAGGAGAATTAATGCTATCAGGGGTGGTGATTATGATAATGCTATGGATTGGGGGGGCGTAAAGCTGAACCTAGGTCCAACTTCCCGTGGAAATATGAGCTGGGAAGACATGGAAGCAATCAGAAGAGTTGTAAAAGAGGTGGTTGTAGAAGTCTGCCCCTTTGAGCAACTCAAAAATATGATTCAAGAGCAAACGAGGGAGTTTGAAAAATGGTGAGGAAAAATGCCGAAGAAGTTGCTGGATTAAGGGAGAAAATAGGACGATTAGAAGAGCAGACGCTGAAACTGAAAGCGGAAGTGGAAGCCAACACTCTAAATCGTAGAAAGAAATGCCTATTTATATATGGCGTGCCTGAGGAGAAGAGGGAGGACAAAGTGCTTACAATTTATAAAGTAGTGGACCTAATTTAGGGGAAAATGAAAATAAATTTTATTGAAGCGGACATAGACGATGTGCAGAGAGTGGGAAGAATTAGAGGCAACAGGCCTATCAAAGTACAACTGTTTTCTACGTTGATGGCTAATATTATGGTAGGCAATGCGGGTAACATGCAGAGTGAAAAAATATGGATCAAGAGGGACATGGGAATTGAAGCTATTAGGAGCGAAAAAATGCTTAGAAAACATATGATACGAGCTAGACATCAAGGGCTGAGAGCAATCATCAGAGGACAGGAACTAGTGGTGTCAAACAGCAGCTGGAGTAGAATCTGGCCTTTGAATAGATTGATGGACCTAGAAATGAAGATGAAACAAGACGAAGAAACAGAGAGAAGTGTAGCGATTAATGGGGAAGATAGGCAAGTGAAAGATAGTGATATTGGAGTGGATGGGGATGGTAGAAATGTAAATACCAAAAGTATCAGTGTGCTGTGCGAAGAGAGACTGGGAGAGGTACCAAGTGAAAGTGCGATTATAAACACCGATAAGGAAGGAACAGTGGATAATGGGGCGAGAGTAGGTAGGCCTAGGGACACAGACACAGTCACAGCTAGAGGCAAAGGAAGTCATCAGAGTGGAAACAGTGAAGAAATGGCAACCCAGAGAGAAAGGGAACGTGCGGAGGCAACCTGGAAGAGAATAGAGAGGCGCTGGAACGAAGGGTGGAGCAGACGTTTAAGGGACGAAGGAAGTATAGACGAAGGAAGAAGCTTAAGAGACATGTGGGGAATAGGTGGAAATGAGAAGGGTGTTGTTACAAGAAGTAAAAACGCTAATAAAGCTAGCAAGAAGTAAGAAAATTGTTACAGAAGGTAGGGTGACAACAAAAGGGGTGGGCATGGTATCTTTGTGAAATGGGCTATGGTTATTTTATGTTAAGTGTGTGTGAATCGGTGTTTGGTATGATGTAGGAACAAGAGGCGAATGGGAGATATGAAATTAGAGAGTTTGAAAGTTCTAAGGAAATTTGGAAAAGTAATTAGTGAATTTCATGCCATTTGTATGTGGCCTGCGTTTGGTATGAATAGTGAATTGATGAATATGGTGGTATAAGGTTGAGAGAAGTGAGTATTTGGTGTGTAATTTGAGAAAATAATTAATGGGTTATCTGATGTTATTTGTTTGGAGGTTTATTTATGGTGGTACAAGGCTGGAAAAAGTGGTTAATTGGTTAATGATAGTTGATGCTAATGGTATGTGATTCCGTGTTTGGTATGATGTATGAATAAGAGGTGAATAGGAGGTATGAGATTAGAGAGTTTGAAAGAGCGAAGGAGATTTGGAAAAGTAATTAGTGAGATGTTTATTGGATTTAGGAGTGAAGTATAGCAATTTTATGTTATTCGTGAGTTGTTCATTGGATTTAGGAGTGATTTATGATAATTTTGATTTTCTCTATCATCATCTTTTCCCACATGAAGACCTGTATGTCGTCCTGCTGAGGTTGACTGCTCCAATTTCCTAAAGAGTATATTTGGGAATGGTTGGACAAATTTAGCTCTAACCTTTCTTCGGCTCTGTTCCAGCGTCAGGAGATGGTCTGGATTATGCGCTCTGACAGTAAATGTGTACTGGATACTTTGCGTTTTGGCAATATCAAGAAATTATGTACACAGCCTGTTTGGTGTGTGTGGAGAATGTGAGTAGTTCTACAGTACGAACAGTACACTGACTTAGCAAATGCCATGGGATAGTCACGTAATAGCGTGTGGGGCCTCCTCTGGCCCCGCGAAATGCAGTGAGACGCCGTGGAAGTGAGTCGACAAGTCCCTGGTACTCCTCTGGACGCAGCTGACACCAAATCGTTTGCAGAGCGGCCGCCATTGCTAGTCTGTTCGTGGATGCAGGATCCATGGCACGGAGCCTGCATTCCAGGACATCCCAGATATGCTCGACAGGGTTCATATCAGGGCTCCCGGCTGGCCATGGCAGTCGTTGGACCTCCGCTGCATGTTCCTGGAACCATTCCCGGGCGACGTGGGAGCGATGTGGCGGCGCGTTATCATCTTGAAACACCGCAGAACCGTCTGGGTGCTGGAAGGCAAAAATGGGTGGAGATGGTCTCCGAGCAGCTCAACATACCGCGTACTATTCAAAGTCTCTTCCAGAACAACTAGGGGGCCCATTTCATACCAGGAAAATGCACCCCAGACCACAACAGAGACACCAGCGTCCTGGACAACACCTTCGAGGCAGGCGGGATCTTTCGCTTCAAGTGGTCTGCGCCATACACGGTGCCTACCATCGGCATGGTGCAGTTGAAATCGTGATTCGTCTGGCCATATCAAGTTACGCATTATTCCAGTGTCTATCCCCTGTGACTGGCGACAAATGCGCGTCGTTGTGCCCAATGACGTTGTGTTAACAGTGGCATCCTTGTGCGGCGCCGGCTGCCATACTCCATAGAACACATGTTTCTACGAATTGTCCACTGGGAGACGTATCTAGCACGGCCTGTGTTGAATTAAGCCGTGATTTGTTGCACGGTTGCTCGTCTGTCAATATTTCTTTTTTTTGGTAGTTGTTTTAGGCCGCACCGACACAGATATGTCTTAGGGCGACGATGGGACAGGAAAGGCCAAGAAGTGGGAAGGAAGCGGCCGTAGCCTTAATTAAGATACAACCCCAGCATTTGCCTAGTGTGAAAATGGGAAACCACGGAATATTATTTTCAGGGCTGCCGGCAGTGGGGTTCAAACCTACTATCTCCCGAATACTGGATACTGCCCGCACTTAAGCGACTGCAGCTATCGAGCTCGGTCTCTGTATCGGTCTCTATAGACAATCCGTCTCAGATGTCGCCGGTCACGGTCATCGAGGGTGGCTGGACGGTCGGTCGTTCGTCTGTTGTGGACGGTGACGCCCGCATTCAACCATTCACGATACACCCTCGACACGGTTGATCGTGTGAAGCCGAATTCGCACACCACTTCCGAAATTGCACTTCCCATCCGTCGGGCACCGACCACCATACCCCGTTCGACCGGTGTCAGCTCACGACGACGTTCCATGTTACACCTGTCACATGCACAGCCACTGATCACAGGGTCTCCTATACAACTGCCGCTGGCACAGGGGGCGTGTTGTGCGCAGACAACACACCTGCACATCAGTGCTCCGCTATCCCATGACATTTGCTCAGTCGGTGTATTACTAGCTATGAATTTACAGACTACAGGGCAATAAGCTGAACACTGCTGCAGAATTACCCTGGGTGCCGAGGATTTAGCAGACGTATTCAATTACAATTGAGTGAAATAATACACACACACACATTTATTTCTTTCTTGAGGGTAGTTTTATGGCGATGTTTGTGTTTATTGATTGTCCTTTCTATAACGTGATTGCTGAAGCCGTTGAATTTTGCCATTTTGCGAATTGTGTTAAGTTCATTCTTTAGATCTTTCTTGGTCATAGGTATGCTAAAGGCTCGATGAACTACGTTATTGTATGTAGCTCGTTTGTGGGACTGGGGGAGCATTAAATCTTGGCGAATGGTGGAGGCTGTTTGAGTAGGTTTTCTGAATATGTTATAACTGAAAGAATCTGAGTTTCTAGTGATAGTTAAATCTAGAAATTTGATCTTTTGATTTGATTCGAATGCTAGTGTGAATTTGATATGAGGATCAATACTGTTGAGTCTAAGAGGGTGGTGGAAGCGTTAGTTGATTTCTCGTCCATGATTACGAAAACATCGTCAACATATCTGGCCCAGAAGTGAATATTTCCAAATTCATTGTCAATTTTGGTGTATTCGAGGAAGTCTAGGTATATTTCTGCCAAGATGCCTGAGGCCGGTGATCCCATTGCAAAACCATCTTGTTGACACATGACATTGTCGAAAGTGAAAAAGTTATTCTTGACGATAAGTTTTAATACTGTGATAAAGTCTTGTATCTCTAGTTTGCTTAAATTGCTGTTTTTGTTTAAATTGTTATTAATTATCGGAATTAATTTTGATACTTGTATGTTTATGTACATATTTACAATATCGAAAGAGTGGATCGAGTAATCAGGTTGCATATTGAATTTGTTTAGTTTTTCTACTAGCTCTGATGTGTTTTAATAGACTTTTTGGATAAAAATTGATAATTTTTTTCTTAAGAAACATTGGATAAATTGTGATATTTTGTATAAGGGGCTTGGTCTATAGTTGATAATTGGGCGAATGGGAACTCCGGCTTTGTGTATTTTGGGGTGAGCTTTAGCAGTGGGGAGTCCTGGGTTCATATGTATGAGTTTGGATTTTTCCTTTCAGTAAATAAAAATGAAGTGTTTTTAAGAGTTTGTTTAAGTAGTCTTTGAATTTCTTGGGTGGGGTCTTTTTTGATTATAGAAAATGAGCTGTCTGTGAATAAGTTTTTTGTTTTTTCAATATATACTTTTTTATCCATGATTACTGTTGCATTGCCTTTGTCAGCTTTGGTTACGATGAGTTCGTTATCTTTAATTTTCTTTTTGAAGGCGTATATGCGCGTTTGTTCAGCTATTTTTCTCTATTATTGAGGTTATTCGCTGGGTTGGTAAAATTGGGGAGGATATTGTTCAGTTTCCTTTTAACATCGGTTCTAACCTCATTTTGCGTATCTTCCGGCATTTTGCTAATGGCTAGCTCTGATTGTGTAATAGTGGCGGCTATGTTGAGGCTGTTCAAATTGGGCCAGTTGTGTTTCGGTCCTTTGGATAAAGTTAAGTGTTCAATTTCGCTTAAGGGCGTGTTTGATAGATTTACGACAGCTGGATGAACTGCGTACAATCGAACGTGTTTCTATTGGAGTTTCTAGTTTGAATGTCATGTAGTTGGGAGTTTTTTAGCCTGTTGAGTTTATTCTCCAAATTTGACTGTTTCCTGGCTAGTTCGTGGAATAATTTTTTCTCTACTTGGTGATAGAAAAGTGTCCATTGTGCTTTTGAAAGTAGTTTAGTCGCTGCGAACGCATAATGGACACTTTTCTATCACCAAGTAGAGAACAAATTATTCCATAACATTCACAGACAGCTCATTTTCTATAATCAAAAAAGACCCCACCCAAGAAATTCAAAGACTACATAAACAAACTCTTAAAAAAACTTAATTTTTATTTACTGAACAGGTAAAATCCAAACTCATACATATGAACCCAGGACTCCCCACTGCTAAAGCTCTCCCCAAAATACACAAAGCCGGAGTTCCCATTCGCCCAATTATCAACTATAGACCAAGACCTTTATACAAAATATCACAATTCATCCAATGTTTCTTAAGAAAAATTATCAATTTTTATCCAAAAAGTCTATTAAAAATACATCAGAGCTAGTAGAAAAACTAAACAAATTCAATATGCAACCTGATTACTCGATCCACTCTTTCGATATTGTAAATATGTACCCAAACATACAAATATCAAAATTAATTCCGATAATTAATAACAATTTAAACAAAAAACAGCAACTTAAGCAAACTAGAGATACAAGACTTTATCACAGTATTAAAACTAATCGTCAAGAATAACTTTTCACTTTCGACAATGTCATGTGTCAAAAAGATGGTTTGGCAAATGCGATCACCGGCCTCAGGCATCTTGGCAGAAATATACCTAGACTTCCTCGAATACACCAAAATTGACAATGAATTTGGAAATATTCACTTCTGGGCCAGATATGTTGACGATGTTTTCGTAATCATGGACGAGAAATCAATTAACGCTTCCATCATCCTCTTAAGACTCAACAATATTGATCCTCATATCAAATTCACACTAGCATCCGAATCAAATCAAAAAATCAAATTTCTAGATTTAACTATCACTAGAAACTCAGATTCGCCAAGATTCAGTGCACCCCCAGTCCCACAAACGAGCTACATACAATAACCTAGTTCATCGGGCCTTTAGCATACCTATGACCAAGAAAGATCTAAAGAATGAACTTAACACAATCCGCGGAATGGCAAAATTCAACGGCTTCAGCAATCACGTTATAGAAAGGACAATCAATAAACACAAACATCGCCCTAAAACGACCCTCAAAAAAGAAATAACTAAACCTCTAGCTTTTTCCACCTTCACGTTCAACAATAATATTTACAAGTTAACCAATATCTTCAAGAAACAGGGCGTTAAAATAGCCTTCAAAACCAACAATAAAACATGAACGTTTTACACAATACTTCACAATACAAGACCAGCGGATTTTTAAAATCAGGAGTTTATAGGATCAAATGCAATACCTGTGAAAAATCCTGCATTGGGCAAACCGGAAGAAACTTCAATATTACATACCATGCGCACATTAACGCAATAAAATACAATACGTTTTCAGCTATCGGCCAACACATGCAAGATTATAACCATAATTTTACCAATATCAAACAGGACATGGACATCCTCGAATTAGCAAACAAGGATCCTTTACTCAACATAATGGAAAATTACTACATACACCTAGACCAATACATTAAAACGCTAATTACAATCTTAATGAAATCTCAGAGAAACCCAACATACTTTTCGATTTATTTATCACTTTTCTCAGAAACAATAAGGCAGCCAACCAAAACTCAATCCTAAGTTTAATCAAAGGTACTTTCCCGAGACAATTACCCTTTCTCCCGCACCCTTCAGCTCCGCCTTAAGCCTCCCCTCAACCCCTCCCAAGCCACCCCCACTCTTCCTAAGCCACTTCCAATCCTCCTACCGCGCATGCGCCTGCCCTCTTCTCCGCCCATATTTCTCTTCTCGCCACCAGTCGCACACTATCAGCTAAACTACACACACCGCAGCGCGAGGTAAGCGTGCGTCCTTTCACTTTACGGTAATCTTTTCCTCTTTCCGGTTACTTTGGTTTCTACTGGCTTTTCTGAATTTTAATAGGTTCAATTTGGTTTCCGCTATGAACTGAGAATTCCATCAATTAATATCTCCACGCGCAGTGTCTACTTTCTTCTTGACAATAATTCAAAAATAACTTCACATTCTGCACAACTCCAACAATCAACAATGCTGCCCATCAACACGGCTTGGTCACTTAATACATCAACTGCCAAATTTCTCTGCTTAAACTGATCAGTGTAAAGTCGACTCTGCATCTAAATAGTATCACATTTTACTCCCCAGACTTTGTACATACTTGTATACATTTTTATATGTGTCATTTTACATTGTGTTCTTTATTACGAGGACCTACCGAAGTCCACGAGTGTATAATTTTTACAACACAGAGCACCTTATTTGTACTTTTGTTCCAGACTTCTTAGTATGTATTATTTACTTGTATGAACTATTACTCACCTGTATCACACGTAATATCTCTCGTTTTCATTTACAACATTTCAACCACACTTCATATTGTAAATTATATATCCATAAGATTCTTACCGTTAAATACCATGTTTTAGGATTTCGCCATAAATTGTGTATGCTGATGATGACCCCGAGGAGGGTTGAAACTAGTCCTATGTAATTTAAATATTGTAAATACATCTTAGTATTGAATAGGTGGAAACCTCTACTGTGTTATAATTCATATGTTATTCTCAGTTAAATACGGACCAACAACATGAAATTCATAACCCTTGATCGATCTAAAAGCAAAAACAAAGAGTCTGTCTGTGGCCGTGGGCACTATGGCGTTAAATTTATCCCCTTATACGATGGTTACCCGGTTCGAATCCCATTGATTGACGGTATTTTTACCGTCATAATGTTAGCCGGAAAGGTAAGGGAGCTGGTGGTATACAATTTCTAATCAGTAGATCGCGTGCCAAAAGCCTGGATTAAATTTCAAACCTCTCCGCCGTGCTCATATGCAGTGAGGGCATATGATGCTGTCATTCCCAGCGATATTGAGAAAGCGAGATTTCAACACTGCGGTGTAGTGGTTAGTGTGATTAGCTGCCACCCCTGGAGGCCCGGGTTGGATTCCCGGCTCTGCCACGAAATTTTAAAAGTTTTACGACGGCTGGAACGGGGTCCACTCAGCCTCGGGTGGTCAACTGAGTAGAGGTAGGTTCGATTGCCACCTCAGCCATCCTGGAAGTGGTTTTCCATAGTTTCCCCACTTCTCCTCCAGGCAAATGCCGGGATGGTACCAAACTTAAGGCCACGGCCGCATCCTTTCCTCTTCCTTGTCCATCCGTTCCAAACTTCCCATCCCCCCGCGAGGCCACCTGGGCGAGGTACTGGTCATCCTCTCCAGGTCTATCCCCCGACCCAAAGTCTGAAGCTCCAGGACAGTGCTTTTTAGGCGGGAGAGGTGGAATCCCTCGCTGAGTCCGAGGGAAAAACCGACCCTGGAGCGTAAACAGATTAAGCAGAATAAGAAGTAGAAGAAGAAGAGATTTCAACTGCTGAACATGTTCGTTACAAGAAAGTACAACGAAACTCCCACAACCACAAATTTGACAGTTTTAAAAGAAAATTACGTGTCTGATACTTGTTGTAGGTAACGAGCACAGGGTAACACGGAGAGAGATGGCAACTCATACCGTAAAGCATTCGCTCGCTGTGTTGTAGAACACCCCACCAAAGCCAACTTTCACGCGTGACCGCCATATTGATTGGGCTAAGATATTACAGGCCCGTTGCTATTATTGGTGAAGTTACTATACTTGAAGTTAATGCAAGGATTTAGGCCTAGTGTTATTATTTGATTTTATTATGATGTTGAAAAGAGTTGCAACAAAAATTAAGTTATGCACTTAGGGCAAAAAATAGCGAGACGAGTTTGACTGTGGCAAAGCTAGACACAAATATTGTTCATGCAGAAATTCTGATGGGCTCAGCATCAGGAAGAACGTGTTTTAAGCCATGAATAGATTTGGAAATTATGACATACCATTGTTTCTTAACCGGAGGCAATTTCCTATAAATTTAGCCTTCTCTATTACCCAAGGCACTGGAACAAACTTCACCACACTTTTCATAGATTTGGGATGAACCATTCCTTTGCAGTGTTTAGCCACAAATAATTGTAGGCCTATTTACTGTAGACAGATCCATAAACGTTCAAGTACAACTCAGTACAGTTCATGAGAATATTTCATAATTCCTGTTACGATTCTATACAATTGATATGTAGGCCTATGTAATATGAGAATGTAAGTTTGGTTCCTAAATTACATTTATTACATCCAGAGACTAAATGGAATGCACCCACCAGATTTTGTACTCTTTGGTTTTTGGAGAACAGTTTTTGTTTTTGTACGAGAAATAACATGTAAAAAAAGTTTTAAGTTTGTGGAAAATAATAAAAGTCATCACCTGTGTGACTATCAGACGAATTCCGTTTTATCGGGTGGATTTTCGGGTTCGACGTAACATTAGTGGCGACTGCGACTGGACGTGAACAAAGCAGTAATTTGAAATGGATAAGTTGACTAAATCGCGAAAACCAATACGTGCGATGTTCACGAAAACATACGATGCGGTGATGGCGGAAACAGACCCCAACAAGGTAAGATTGCATTTTACTAAACTAGAACGACTAGAAAATGAACTCAAGGATGCCGATGAGAAAATATTAGAAGTGCTTCTCGACGACAGTGACGAAGAATGATACACAAATGAATACGACAAAGTGAATGAATATCGTGATAAAGCAGATGAAGCTCGTCAGAGAATGGAGTGTGTTGTATTAACACAACGTACAAATGAAGGAAATCAAATATCGAGTGATGGTTTGGTAGGTTTCTCACAGAAAAAGCTCAAACTGCCGAAAATCGAACTTCAAAAATTTTCCGGAGAGGTTAGGGACTGGTTAGGGTTTTGGAGTCAGTTTCGTCGAATTCATGACGACTCAGACATAGAAAAGGAAGATAAATTTCAATATTTGATCCAATGTACTGTTGAAGGAAGTAGAGCTAGGGAGGTGGTAACTAGTTTCCCTCCAACAGCTAAAATGTATGATAGTGCAGTTCAGTGTCTTAAAAGTAGATTCGGAAAAGAAGAATTACTCGTAGAATTTTATGTTCGTGAACTACTTGGACTTGTGATTCAAAATGTTTCTTCAACACAAAGACTAACTCTCCTAAAGCTCTATGATCGCTTAGAATCCCACCTTCGATCCCTTGAATCTCTGGGCATGACTGCTGACAAGTACGCAGCATTCTTGTTTCCGTTAGTTGAGTCATCTCTACCAGAAGACCTGCTGAGAATATGGCTTAGAAATTCTGTCCATCACCCTGTTAGTGACTCTACCGAGGATTTATACTGTGACAAACTCTCGCAACTGATTGTATTCCTCAAGAATGAGGTGGAAGGTGAACAGAGGGTAGCACTTGCCCAAGGAGGATTTAATACAGCAAATCAGAAGCCTACAAAGCAGAAACCTAGGTTAAACGAAGTGGAAAACATGGCCACTGCTAGTAGTCTGTTCACAGGAGACATTAAAGATCTTGGAAATGTATGTGTATTCTGCAGAAAATCTCATGAGAGCAAAGAGTGCTTCAGGGCACAGAAGATGACTCTAGTGGAACGAAAGAATATTTTGATGAAAGCAGGGTATTGTTTTCAGTGCTTGAGACCTGGTCTTGTTGCCAGTATCTGTAAGGGTAATGTACTGTGTCACTTCTGTGGAAAGAAACATGTTATTCTAATGTGCCCAACATTACCTTCAAATATTTCCAAGGAAAATGTGAAAGAAACACAAGACGAAAAGGAAGGTGCCAGTGCTAACTTGGGTAACCAAAAGTGTAGTCAGGATGTTTTTCTGCAGACCTTGTTGGTGAAGATCACAGGAAGAAGAGGGGATCGGGTAGTAAGAGCACTCATAGATAGTGGATCACAACGATCATACATATTAAAGAAACTGGTAGATACCATCGGACTGGAACCGTCGGGATCTGAAAACATGATTCATGCTCTGTTTGGAGGAACTGAATCAAAAGAGTATCTACATTTTAATTATCAAATACAGTTGAGCAGTTTAGATGGCAGGTACACATGTAAGATCCCTGAATTGGATCAACCGATTATTTGTGGTACTGTCCCTAGAATCCTAAGTGGTCCTTGGATGAAAGAACTCGAAAAAAATAGAATCTTTCTCTCTGATTCTGGAGAAGGGACGCCTGAAATTGAACTTCTTTTAGGAGCGGACACCTACGGAACACTTCTCACTGGAAGAATAAAAAACATGGAATGTGGACCAGTGGCTGTTGAGACTCGACTTGGGTGGGTTGTTATGGGGAGGCTCTCTCTGAACAGTCTCTCAGACTCATCCAGTATGGTGGTATCGTCGATGTTGACTTTGAACACTGCAATCACTGATTTATGGAAGTTGGACACCCTGGGAATTAGGGATCCTGCTGAGAAGACATCGAAGAAAGAAATAGAAATGGCTACCTTGGATCATTTTAAGAAGACTGTCTCAATCGACGAGGAAGACCGTTACGAAGTCCATCTACCATGGAATGAGGTATCTGAGGAGCTCCGCGACAATTTGGAAATTGCTGAGAAGAGGTGCAGGACGACAACTAACAAACTGTTGAGTAGCAACGAGTTTCAGGAATACAATGTTGTGTTTCAGGATTGGCTTCAAGAAGGGATAATTGAAGAGGTACCCTTTCAAGACCTTGAGAGTAAATGTCACTATTTACCTCACAGAAGTGTATTCAAAGAAAATTCAACCACACCGTTAAAACCCGTATTTGATGCTTCTTGCAGGGGGAAGGAAAGTCCATCTCTGAATGAGTGCCTTTAGAAAGGACCAAATCTGCTGGAACAAATTCCACCTATTCTGATCAGGTTTCGCCGTCATGAAATTGGAGTAATTTCGGACATAAAAAGGGCCTTTCTGCAAATTTCTATTGCTCCTTCAGACAGAGATTTCTTGAGATTCCTGTGGTGGGAGGATTCCTCCATGAAGAAATTCAAGATATTCCGACATCGACGAGTTGTATTTGGGCTCAAGTGTAGTCCATTCTTGTTGGGTGCTGTTCTTGATCTCCATTTAGAAAACAGCCCTCCTGAACTGCAAGAAACAGCACAACTATTAAAAAGCTCATTCTATGTCGACAACTGCGTAACATCCCTTCATTCAGAGGAGGATACGACCCAATTTGTTGAGAAATCTATGAAACTACTTTCAGGAGCCAGATTTGAACTACGTGGCTGGGAATACACCTCAAGGGGAAAAGAGAATACGTTTGAGAAGATTTCTCCTGTTCTTGGATTATTATGGGACAAGGAAGAAGATGTATTGTACTGTGATGTGAGGCCTCAAAATGAGACTGGATGTGTTACACGAAGAAAAATCTTGACATCTGCTCAGAGGATTTTTGATCCCATTGGTTTTTCATGTCACGTTATTCCCTAAACTTCTCATTCAGGATAGCTGGAATTCGAAGATGGGGTGGGATGATCCATTGCCAGTGGATGTACAGAAGAAGTTTAGAAAATGGGAAGCTGAAGTTTGGCGACTCTCTGAAGTGAAAATACCGAGACATTTCGTAGTAAGCAGGTCTGAACAAACCTGGAGTTTATATACATTTTGTGATGCCAGTCAGAGTGCTTATGCTGCAGCTGTCTTCATACGAAGCTGTGCCGGTACTGAAGGGATTGTTTCTGTTCAGCTGGTCATGGCAAAGACAAGAGTTTCACCACTCAAGGAAACTTCGATGTCGCGATTGGAACTCCTGGCATGTTGTATTGGTAGTCGACTAGCAAACTTGGTGAGAGAAAGTCTTGAACATCTCCGAGTTTTATTGGACGGACTCTTCAGCGGCATTGTATTGGATGAAGAGAGATGAGTCGTGGGGAGTATTTGTGAACAATCGAGTGAAGGAGATTAGATCTCTGACGAGACAAGAAGACTGGAGACATGTTCCTGGGGAGCAGAATCCAGCTGACCTTCCATCTCAAGGCTGTTCCGTAGAAGTTCTGATAGACTCCAAATGGTGGGAGGGGCCCCACTGGTTGAAGTTGGCAGAAGGGGAATGGCCGACATCAGAAGTCAACGTGGATGATGACATCATCAAACAAGAGAGAAGAAAAATATCTCCATCACTGATCAATTCCTCAGCGGAGAATGGAGATGCCTGGTACTTAAGAAGATTTTCCAAGTTTTTTCAAATTGTCAGGCTCATAGGATGGATACTGCGATTTGTTGGAAAATCATTGAAACGTAGCAGTTGTGAAAGTGGGGGTGATCTCTCTGCTTCAGAACTAGCACAGGCGGAGAGAAGGCTCCTGCGGCTTGTCCAGACAGGGGTTATGGAAGAAACTGAAAGACGACGACTGAACTCCCTTTGCACCTTTGTGGACCAAGATGGTCTTCTGAGGCTGAAGACTAAAATTGTTCAAAGAGAAGATGAGGAGAATTTTAGATATCCCATTCTTCTGCCTTCCAGTCACAAACTTGTAGAGATTCTAATCAGAGACTACCACATACAATATTCTCATGCGGGTGTTGGGGTGTTACTTAGAATATTAAGGGAAGAATACTGGATCTTAAGAGGTCGGAAGACAGTACGAAGGGTGATCACAAAATGTGTCAAATGTCGACGATTTGAGTCAAAGAAAATTGATGTAGAACCTGCTCCATTGCCAGAAGGTAGAGTGAAAGGTCGTCCGTCTTCGAGGTCAGTGGGGTTGATCTTGCTGGGCCGCTGATTTTAAGGGGTGGAGAGAAAGTTTGGATTTTGTTGTTTGCTTGTTGATCTGGTGTTAAACCTTTCCACAGAAGCATTTCTTCAAGGACTTAGACGATTTATTGGAAGGCGGGGACGGCCCAGAGTTATATACAGTGACAATGGGACCAACTTCACAGGAGCTGTGAATTCCTTTGACTCTTTGGACTGGCATAAGATAAAAGAGGAAACATCTTCAAGGAGGATCCAGTGGAAATTCATTCCACCCACGGCTGCTTGGTGGGGTGGATGGTGGGAGAGGATCATTCAAATGGTCAAGAAGTTGTTGAAGAGGACTTTGGGAAGAGGCTCTCTCACCTACGAAGAGTCTTTGACTGTCTTATGCGATGTGGAGTCTGTGGTAAATTCTAGGCCTTTGATGAACCTGTCTGAGGATCCAAGCGACTTAAAGCCACTGACTCCTGCAATGTTCCTGCAGGACAACCGGTCGATTGGAGTCCCTGATCTGGATTGCCTTGACAAGACTGATCTCAGAAGACGGGCCAAGTACCTGCAGCGTTTACGGGAGGAATTGAGAAAAAGGTTCCGTGATGATTACCTGAGCCTTTTAGTACATCCGCAAGTTAAAGGAAAGTGTCGAAGGATGCTAAAGATTGGTGACATTGTGTTAGTAGGCTCTGATCAAAGGAAAAGACTCGATTGGCCTTTGGGTAAAGTGATTGAGATGTTTCCTGGTAAAGATGGTAACACAAGCGTGGTTCGGGTGCAGACTGCTGGACGGGACATCATCAGGCCCATTCAACGTTTGTACCCACTGGAGATTACTTCATCGCAGGATACCCTACACGTGGAAGATGATGGAGATAATGAACAAGAAAGTGTTATTTCTGCTGTAAAAGATGAAGTGAAAACGAAAAGTGGACGTTTGGTGAAACTCCCTGCACGATATAGGACTTACGTTTTGTGATAAGTTCTTGTCTTGTCAAACTGTGAAGGTGAAAGGACTGTCAGATTATTTTATTGGTTCATTTTGGTTTTCTGTTAACAGGGGAATAAAGAAAACCAAAAGGTGGGAGGTATGTTACATCCAGAGACTAAATGGAATGCACCCACCAGATTTTGTACTCTTTGGTTTTTGGAGAACAGTTTTTGTTTTTGTACGAGAAATAACATGTAAATAAAGTTTTTAGTTTGTGGAAAATAACAAAAGTCATCACCTGTGTGACTATCAGACGAATTCCGTTTTATCGGGTGGATTTCCGGGTTCGACGTAACAACATTAACGTATTCATTTTAAATTTCCAATTACATTTCACACACTAAATTTTACTGTCGAAGACAGGCTTGCTTACTAGTCTATTATAATATTGATTTGAAGTGCCAAATAAGCATAGCATAACTGATGGTTAATATAATATTTCGACAATCATTTCCCCCTGTGGCTGGGAGCGTACAATAACACCCACGGTATCCCCTTCCTGTCGTAAGAGGCGACTAAAAGTGGCATCAGGGGTTCTCAAGTTGGAATAGTGGGTTGGTGACCACGGGGCCTTTAGCTGAGTCCTGGCATTGTTCCACTTAATTGTGCCAGGTTCCTCACTCTTATCTATCGTATCCCACCTTCCTTGATCACCTCTTGTAGTTTTCCGACCCCGACGCAATTAGGTTTCCGAGACCTAAGGAGTCTTTCATTTTCACGCCCTTCGTGGCCCTTGTCTTCCTTTCGCCGATATCTTCATTTTTCGAAGTGTCGGATCCGTTCATTTTCCTCTCTGATTCGAGGATAGAGGATGACTGCCCAGTTCCACTTCCTCTTAAAACAATAATCACCAACCCCTGACAATAATTCTGAAAATACCTCATATACAAATTTTACCGTAACACAGTGGATTTATCACAGAATGGTGAGTGTACTCACCTTCTGTTCGGAGGGCTGCGGGTTCTATGTATGTGTAGTTTCTCTGGCTCGGGTACTGCGTATTCGTGCATAAAACACACCACAGAACGAACCACAGGACAAACATGTAATACTGAATACACTGAAGTCAGGAGGTGCATCCGGCCGTAAAGCTGAACCAAATGTCAACCCAAGCTACAGGGTTAAATGTCAACATATGAACAAAATGACACAGGGAAGAGCCACGTGATCGCAACTGTGGTTACCGGAGCTCGGGCGGTGACACTTCATCCCTCACCGGTGATGATACAACTTATAATTAAATTAATTAAGCGAGAACTGCACGACGTGTGGTTTCAACTTTGCTACTTTATTAATGAACTGGTCGCTCGATTGGTCTAAATTTAAAACACGGGAGCGATAACTAATGTGAAGTAGATGTTGCATTATGTTGTAGGTTCATATCCAGTAAAACAGGCAGTGCTCGCCTGTTACTTCTACTAATTCATCAACAGAGAACACTTAAGACCTAATTGTAAGAAACCCACTGATATCGCGTGTAAAACTTGGCATACTGCTCACCGGCAATTCTTCTTGGTGGTGGTGATTACTAGCTTGAAATGAAGAACAAATGGGCAACCGTCTTCTATTAACACTGATCACCTGGAAAAACATGGGTTCGATCTCCAGTCAGGCAGCCCAAAATGTAGATGCCTGATTTCCACTTCCCAAGAGGTACAAAACCCTGAGGTTTACTCAGCCCACACTCAAACTAAGTACGAGGTTAATTCCTGGAGAGTTCGTAGAATTGAACCATCGCTGCGAACATCGAACGGATTAGTCGAGCGAAATGTATCTTTCCGGGATTACACTGATCTCATGATGTCCCCGTGCTTCGAGAAACACACACAGCAGACGAACTACAGTTACAGAGTAGGGGAGAAAACTGATAGAGTCTAACTATCATCCAAATTACGGCCTTGCAACATATGTCAGGAATTATATATCAATTTACCAATTACTATCAGTTTACTCTGAGAATTCCATTTTTATTATAACAGTCCACATTGAAAACTTAACAATAGTTAATGTGTACAAGTCACCAGATATTACTTGGCCTAATCCTCCTATACCTTCTATGCAGTATCCTAGTGTATATCTCGGTGATTTCAACAGTCATCATCCTCTTTGGGTATATAACAAGGATTACCCTAATGGTGAAGTTCTTGTGGACTGGATGGAAACTGAAAATTTAAATCTGATTTTTGATGCCAAAGACCGGCCTATCTTTCAATCAGGTCGCTGGTCACGAGGCTACACCCCAGATCTTTGTTTCACAAACAGGCTTCATAATTCACGCAATCAAGTTTGACGTACAGTGCTCAACGATTTCCCACATACTGTAGTCAACACAGGCCTGTTCTCTTGGAGGTTGGGATGTTTATACCTGTTGTTCGATCACATTCTAAACCGAGGTGGAATTTCAACTGAACTGAATTTGCAAAACAAACAGACTCCAATATAAGATGGTCAAACCAGCATACAACGACTACAGCAGATTTGTAGGGGTTATAAAAGGTGCAGCCAGACGATGCATCTCTAGAAGAGGATATCGTAAGGAGTACGGTATATCCTTGCCTGGAGTTCAGAGAGTGAGGAATTACTAAGAGAATATTAAAAAATCTTCATTGCGACAATGCAGCTGGTCTTCTCCACTCCTTGGATGACAGTCTAAGAGGGATATGACACGAAGCAGTAGAACACCTAGCTTTACACCCATTCTAGCAGGAAAACCTGGTCTATAATTGACTCGGTCGGAGCTAAAGGGTAATAAGTCAGTTTTTACAACCTTTCAGGAGAAGCAAAAACATTCCACTGTTTAAACTGTTTTATATATTTTTATCAGAAGATTTCTATGTTATAGATGATGAAAAGACACTTCACTGAGACAAGCGTTGACAGTAAATTGCTATATACAGTTGAGAAATGAACATTAACAATTTTAGCTCTGTATAAATTAAATGACCATTGAAATGGATATTCGTAAACATTATGTAATGTAGATTTAGTCTTGAATAGACAATACAAACACTGTATAATGCACTGTCACTACTTTGATGCCCATCAACAACTATCTGTCGATTACACCAGTCTTGGCCATTCCAATAGTTCATCATAGAAGAATCTAGCATCATGGCTAACATATTTCAACACCTTTTTATGGCGTCAAGTTTGTTTGCATTAATGGGAATTTTATCATCATAGGCTTTGATGTGTGGCATAGTTATCCCTGAAAAAATTTTGGTTTCTCTAAGAAGAATGTATGTTTAACGGGAGAGCTGATGTAGATTGCTGCTTCAACTACCCCTACTTTTGCAGTTTTATACGTAAACTGTTTAAAGCTTGCTAGTGTGAATTGCTGTTTCTGGTTTCTCTGAAGATTTTTAGTTTGCAGAGACGGTACAGTTTTCTTAAAGAAGAGCGACCAACAATTATCGAAGTTAAGTATTTCTTCTGTTTTCACCATATGAATATCAATGTTTTTCTTGTTATTTGCTAATATCGAGTGTAAATACGATCACTCATTTAATCTTCTTTTTGAATACTTCAAAATTCCTGTCGCACGGCAAAAACGAATGCGCGTGATCAGGAAATCTCTCTCATTGGCTGTCAAGGCCATGCACATTCTGATCGTGCGGTTCTTGTTCTGACCTGGACAGCCATCAGAGAATAAGTTGACATGTTTAATATGTTTGGGCACATAACTTTCAAAGTAATGCGACAGGAATGAACAAACTTAGTTTGCACCATTTTTCCCTTCTCCTTCATGATACAGGTAAATTACAGATTTGTCCGTCTTAATATCATGCACATTGAAAATATTCACCCAGAGTTGCCGCAAATAGAATACATCTTGCACAGGAATGTTAGGGAGTGGAAGATTCTGCATGAAATCGAAAGCAAAGCACATGTCCCATCGCTCACATTACATAAGGTCTTCATGCTCCGGTGAAGATGTACTTCCATCTCTGCTTTGGCTGCTAAATTAACATTGTCATTTAAGTGAGAACTCTTTATTTTAGCATTGTGACACTTAGAGCAATAAAAGGCATAATTACCCCAAGTGACAGCACCAAGGGTCTGACCGTCTACCAAAGGCACGGTTCAGATACGTGAAAACGTGCTAGAAAAAGACAAATTAAAGAAAAAAAGCGCACTTACCATGAGAAAATAAAACAGGGTCCCCAAAGGAGCGGATAAAATACACCTGGTCATATCAAATTATCACCCCTTTTAAAGGAAAACACCAACACCTTGGGGAACAAGATATTTAATCAGCATAATTAAGTGATAAACAAATAGGAAGGAATATCCTCGCTGGAAAATAATAAAATTAAAAATTTAAAAATATTTAAACTCAAACCAAAACCCTACGGTCGACCGTTTATAAAGAAAATAATTATTTAGTTCTTGAAAGACTTAGCAAGATAATGTAGATTTATGAAACCCCTCATGAACTCTCAAGTTTTCTTACAACCAAAGGTTTTCTTGGTACAGTACAAAAGTTTTTTTAACATCCTTTCAACCGTGAGAAACAACCTTGACAGAAAAAGTTTTTGATATTGATACTGAAAACCCCTTTTAGGATGTGTCAAACGACCCCCTGCAAGGATGGGTAGGTATTACGTGCACTTTTCAAGAAATTATAATAATAATAAGCACCGAAACACCGGGAGGAAAAATGAGCAGAAGGTAAAATTAAAATCTCAAAGAAAAATTAAATGGACCAAGGAAATCCGCGGAGAAGGTAGAATACATCATCGGCACATCAAATACAAATCATCAATCCCATCACAACAACATCAACAACATTAGCATTCCCATGGCAACGACCAACAATGGGTCAAGGGAAGGAAGGGGCCAATCACAGGCCGCAAACAACAATAGGCGAAAACTAACAAAGGACCAAGAAAACAGACGCAGAAAATAACCCAAAACCCAAAAGGAAGAAAAAACTAAGTTAAATTAAAATAAAATTAACCAGAGAAGCAAGAAAGAAAGGCACTGGGACACACTGTACACGTAACACCCACATCCCTGAAGCGACTCGCTTGTTAAATTATTCCAGTAAAATGATAGCCTTTATCACAAAACCTTTAGGTCTAGAAAGGTTATTAATTAACACTAGGTTACCCAATTACGTTTTCGAAGAATCCAAAACGTTCTTTCACACAGTACGCAAGCCCCAATTTAACAGACATAATTACACATGGTATAAGTTCCAATTAACAAGCCGAAAATATGAAATTCCACAAGGCAAGACTTAGTCTTTAGATGACGCCAGTTACGTAGTGTCGCACACACTTTCTTCACATAGGAAAATGTTCAGGTCTTTCACCAAAAATCAGTAAAGGTTTAGTTGCAACAACACTTACAGTTTCATCCAGTTGGAAGGTTGTGAGGACGGCTTCGGTAGAATATGTTACTTACTTACTTAAAAAAAAAACATAACATGCAAATTCCAGACGAGGAATAATAAAGCAGAACAACTTGCAGAGATCCCTAGGGCAAAAGCCCCACGTATGTAACCTTAGCCAGGCTCGAACATTTTCGGAGAAATGATCTCCTTACGGAGAGAGAAGCCACACACGTCCATCTCTTCCTTTCACCAAACAGCAATGGCGACTTCCCGAGATTCCGCAGTGCCGGCCCCAACGATCACATGTGCGCAGAGGGCAAACGCCTGAGTGGTAACGTAGCTCGCGAGGTAGTACATACCTACGCCACTAGAGTGCAGGAGAATACAGTCAGGCACCGAAGGACGTGCATACAGACAGCCGGGCAATAAGTTTTGAAAAGAAGAAGTAAAGAAGCGGCGAACCACTTCTAAGGACACAGTTTTTCCACAGCCATGAGGCCAGTTTCGAAAATATTTCCCAAGAGGGAAAAATTGTTACGCAGGTAACAGCATTAAGCTCTTCACATAAAGAACATGTGTCTATTTGCGGTCTTCCGAAACGGTAATTAAAATTATCACGGAAGTACTGCCTGTAAGAATCATATTTGACTTTAGATTCAGGGTGTGTAGTCCAGTACATTTCATGCATTTGTTTAACATCCAATCTGGCATATAAGTATTGCGTTTCTTTCCCAGCATAATGCGAATATTTCACCGGGAATGATCTGATGGGCTCATCAATGCTCTGAGTCACATTTGCAGGAATCTTGTTCACAGGTGGTGCTCTGCCCCTCTTGTCTATCGGTTGTTCACCCCTAAGCAGACTTCGTGTCAAATTAAACACTCGTTTTGTCCCTATAGCGTGTAAGCTACAGAAAGCTTGACGACAGACCATTGTCCTAAATGCCCCATCCATAACAAAATATTGAAAACTTGCAATGCGTCTGTTTTCTTGTAGGCCATCTTTTACCCTAGGTCTGCGCTGTTTAACTTGCACCGCTTTGATGAGACCCTGTAAGTATACATCTTGGGTGCTTTTGTCTGGCATATTGTGAAAGGTCGTGAAAATACTGCTCTTCATATCATCACCTATAGTTTGGAAACATTTCCTCAGACATGTGGAAACATCATTTGTAAAAATACTAACCATGCTGAAATAGTGCACTGTATTCATTACCGGAAATGTGCCTTAGTGACTAACCATGGCGTGATAAACTAACCAAACTACTTGCCTGCAGTCGTCTCCTATTGTCTTTTCATTCACAACATTTCCACTATGATGTGTGTATTTTAAACCTTTCACTATAGCACGTTTGATTATATTCTTTTTATGGGAAGCGTCGTTCGTTTTCCGTTTTGGCGACATGACAAACCTATCTTCCATGTTTTATCAATGTAAACAATGACAATATTATAACGCGAAATTGCCGAGGAGTTGCAGAGAAAGAAATGAAGGTCGTGTATGTCGGTGGTGCCAACATTAGAATCAAGATACGGCGCTATAAGGAATCAACTCAAAGAGTTAGGGCTTTCTTCCACCGTATAATAATTCATGGTACATGATTCAGGCAAGAGGGAGAAGTCTGACTTGATTCCTTCTTTCACCGTTCGAAGCGCATCACATTAGTTATGAGTTTCGCTTAGAAAAATAAAAAAGACATATTGTGACTTATTACCCTTTAGCTCCGACCGATTCAATTAGGAAATTGGACTCTCCAAACCCTGCAACTAAAATATAAAAAACAGTCATCAATCTGAATGTTTTTGTTAATAATCTAATATCAGTTTCCAAAAGCACAAAAGACAAGCGAATCAAAAAAGTTATCAAATTAACGTTGATCATCACGAAAAGAGCAGCGCAGTAGTCTGCTGAATTCTCTACTCCATTCAAAGCCGCAAACAAAAGTATGAAACTTGAAAAATCTGCTGGATTTAATGGAATTCATCCTGAATTTTAGCTCATTGCGGTCCAGCCACAATAAAATCGTTAACCAACTTCTTCTCTAATATTTTGCTAATTGGAAACATCCAACATTTTATGAAGGAAACAAAAATAATAGCCATACTGAAACCAAGTAAAGATCCATCTAAAGTGGAAAGCTACCGTCCAACAGCACTTCTAAGCGTCACATATAAACTCCTTGAGCTACTGATCTACAATAGAATTTATGAAACAATCAACAGCTACATTCCCATAGAGCAAGCAGGATTTAGACCGGGAAGAAGTTGTAACGATCTCTCACCATGTATACTGAAAACGGATGTGAGACGAAATCAGTAAGCGTTGGCTGTATTTTAGGACCTATCAGCTGCCTATGGTACTGTCGGGCGAGAAGGACTCCTGAAATTTTTGAGTGTTATCCTATGTAGTAAACGTACGGCTTTACTTAGCAATATGCTCAGCAATGGGTACTACCAGGTCTGCACCGATAATAACAGACGTAGAGTGTTTAAATTAAAAGATGGTTTACCTCAAGGATCAGCCCTGGCTCACCTACTTTTCAGTCTATACATATACGACATCCCAGAAACATCCTCAAGAAAATTCATTTACGCTGATGATATTTGTTAGGTGACTCAGTGCTCCAAATTTTATGACGCTGAAACTACTTCGGCTACTGATCTGGAAGCATTGGATGTATACTTAAAGAAATGGTGCCTGCAACTAAATCCTGTAAGAACTGTTGTATCTACATTCCACTTACGTAACAGACAACCTAATTACAAACCAACAATCATAATCCGAGGTCAAGTGTTGCCGTTGTGCAGTACACCAAAATACTTGGGAATAACACTTGATAGAACTTTGACTTCAAGAAACATCTCTCAATTGTAGCTCCTAAAGTTTAAAGTATAAATAATATTCTTGAGAAACTTGCTGGTACATCATGGGGACCCAATACCAATGTTCTAAGATCAACAGCATTAGCCTTATGATATGTTGTTGCTGAATACTGCTGCCCCTCCTGGATCAATAGTGTTCACACTAAGAAGATTGATGTACAACTCAATCAGGCAATACGCATAATTACGGGATGCAATCGGAGCCCGAGCACGCTATGGCTTCCTGTTCTCAGTAACCTTCCACCTCCAGCCCTATGACGATCAGAAGCTCTCCTAAATGAACAAGGGAGGTCGGATAGGAGACAGGAAAGGTAGGAGGCTGGCAATGCCAGGACTCAGCTCAGGGCCCCGTGCTGGCCAACCCATGCTCCCAAGTTGAGAGCCCCTGAGGCCCCTTTTAGACGCAACTTATGACAGGCAGGGGTTACCGTGTGTGTTATTCTACCGTCCTCCCACAGGGGTTTATGTGCCTTCGTAGACGCCGAGAGGACATTTGACAATGTAAACCGTTTCAACATTTTGGGAACGACTGGCTTGGACTGGAAAGACAGAAGATTGATTCCGAGGCTGTGCCAAGCACTTTCCACAACTATACGGATACAAGAGTACAGCACAACTGCAAGAATTCGGAAGGCTGCATATTGTGTTTGATGTATTTATTGAGGAGAATATAAAGAAGTTCAAAAAATTCGGTTTGCATACGATATAGGAGTAGCCGCCGACTCAGGAAATGTCTAAAATGCAAGAAGTGTTGTCATCTGCGCTAGGTAACTTAAATATGAATAAGTTGTCAGCAAACTTCCTGGGCTAGTTCGTATTAATATCAAACTTGTTAAAAGGAGATACAACAGGTGACAGAATTCCCCTATCTTGGAAGTGTTATTACACAAGACAACATAAGTAGCTTGGAGATCAAGATGAGGATAGCACTGACCAAACAAGCGCTCTGCAGGAAAAAAAATTTGCTCGCAAGGAATCACATCCAAGTTAGAGAAAACTTGTAGGAGAGAGCTGTTATACGCTTGAGAATCTTGAACATTACGTAAACTAGACCGGTCACAGCTAGAAGCTTTCGAAATGTTGATCGGAAAGAAAAATCGAAATAAACAGAGTTGGAAAATAACCACCTGGAAAAACCTTATGGATACTGCCTCGCTTAGTATCTTAACACATCCCCAGGACTAAGGCTTAAGGCATCACCAAATTTTTAAAGGTAATCACAATAATTAAAATAATAATATGATAAAATATAAATAATAATTGTTCAGGATGAAATTTTTTTAAATGTTTGAAACCATATAACAAATGAATCCATGGGAACTAATTTCCAACAATTAACATGCCCCAAAAGAGGTTGAATTATTATTATTATTATTATTATTATTATTATTATTATTATTATTATTATTATTATTATTATTATTATTATTATTATTATTATTATTATTATTGTTATGGAGTTTTCCGTGGTAGTTAGAGGTGAAAGAAGGTGCGGGGTGGTGAATAGGTCTCAGGCTACGAAATTAAAGTGAATTTAAAATTTAACAAGGTTATATTTTCTTTTCAAAATCAAGAAATAACAAATATGGCAGGTACAGAGTAGCAAGGCAACAAAAGTACAATTACAGTATTTACAGGATTTGGGCTTCGAGCCCCGCGATCACAATCCTTGAGCAATCGGCTCAGTTTTACCCCAAACACAAGTGTCAACAGAGAGGGGAGAACCCCATTCATACCTAGGAGCACTTGCTCCAAAATACACAGTAAGGCCTCCTTGAGGCGCGCAGAAAACAAAATTTTCGGGAAAAGAGCAACTTGCTCTCAAAATTCAGGCCTGTCAAAGGCCACACCTAATTCTACTTTCAAGCTGTCCTCTCAGGACATGTACACAGGGGTAAAATACCCAACCTACTGAGGTCTGTTAAATGACAAGAAGGTTAATTACATGACCTCTAAATCAACAATTTGAGAGGAGGCGATTTGCACTCCTAATGTATTTGTTTCAAAACCTAATTTGGCTCTAGGCCACTGATGCAAGGGCTAATCCCATACTAAAGAGGTGACTTTAGAAATTGACAAATTTACATAATGTTAAGGAAGAATAGGTTGAGAAAACAAGTTCACCTCAAAACAATATGAGTGGGAGCTCGAGAGGGTTAAGCACTCTCTATCCCAATATGTAGTTTAAAAGATAGAATAGATACAAGTTCCTTTACATTTTAAGGAAGGTTACATAATGGAAAAACTTCGGACCCGCCCCGAGAGTTAAACTGCTGAGCAAGCAAGAAAAGAAGTAATTAATCGGCCATTACCTGGTTGTTGACTGCCGCCGAAGAAAGAGGCGCTTCCCGCCCCCTGCTATGTACTTTACACACGAAAAGATGGAACAGAAGTGGCCCGGAGACCCTAAAATCAGCAGTTTATATACTCTCGCGGAAAGTTCGAGGCGTTAGGGGAATGAGAACACCCTCCCACAAACTCTTTATTGGGTAGGATACAGCAACATATTCAAGTTGGGGGAAGATACATCCGATTGGTCAGAAATTAATAAAAGAAATTCGGGATTGGCTAAATACAAAACAAGGGGAAAGAGAGGGATATACAGCCAACTTAAACAATAACAGAAAGAAATTTAACAAGAAACAAACTTTTGAAATAAAAATTTCTCCAAAAAAACAGTTCTTTCACTCCGCACTAGGGTGCACTATTGTTGATCTTCAGTAGTGTCCTCTAGAAGAGAAAGTTCACACTTCTTACTACAAGCAAAACAAAAATACGTTGAAAATGACACAGTTCAAAAACTCCAAAATTTCCAGGTAGTGACATCTTCTGATAAAGTAGAAAATTAATACCGTAGATAAAGTTCAGACTTCCTCCAGCAGAGGAGTTTCAAGTGGCGCACATTTTTAAACTAGCGGCGTGGAGGTGTACCGCCCGGTACAGACCTCCCCCCCCCCCCCAAAAGTTCCTCCAGGGGTGACACTGGCAATTTGTTTGGAAACAAGTTTCAAGTTTTGATGTTGATATGGAGATTAATTGCAGAAGTATTTATAGGATTTTCTTAATGTGGTTTGATTCAGTTTCAAAATTTTTGTTGTGACAGGCGAAGTAAAGTCTTTATGTTTGTAGAAGTTGAATTCAGAAGGAAAACTTTAGTTTTTAAAGTTGAGGAAAATTTTCTAAGTCCACCAAATATTACAGTAGAATACCCAAGAAAAGGTAGTAAAGTTGATCTGGAATGTCCATATAGTTGATGTTGATTAAGTTGGATGGCCAGACCGGCCGTTGCAGCTTGCGTCCAAAGGCGGCCGCTCGGACCCCACAAGTACCCTGAGATACCGCTCGCCCGCACTATGAGGGGAGCAGTGGTGTTGAAGCACGCCGCGCCCGCGGTGAACATATACAGGCTGCGAGCAAGTAGCAGGTCGTGCGCCGCACATCAGCCTTGGCCGGGAGGAGGGCTCCGGCTCGCCGTGCACATGTCGCCTTCGCTGGGGCCGAGGGGGCCCTTCCTCTAACCCAGTCGCGGCACGGCGCCGCGCGGCTGCGGGGGCACTGAAACATTAAAGCTAGGCGGCAGAATTGTTGGACCATCATCTTTTTTTGAGGGCACAGGCTTGTGGAGAGGTTGAGGGGCCAGCGGCGTGCAGAAATTCATTTCAGATGCGAGCCACTGTGTGTAGTGGAGCAGGAGACGGGAGCGTGGTAATGGCCGTGGCAAGGACAGGATGGCAGTTTAATGGTTCGGGGCAGGTTTCACAAAAAATGCTTGCATATAAAACAAAATACTAGAGAAGGGGCAGAAAGCCTTAAAAGTGAAACTCAAAAAAGATATAACCTTCATATTCCTTTCACGATTATATGAGGCAAGTTAGCACAAAAATTATACAGGTTTCACCTGCGACAAGTGAACCCTAAATATCCTCTCGGTGGCTGGATTGCTTAATAATAATGTGACCGGCGTAAGGAAATCTAGAATGATACACGGCCCATGGAATCTGGGGGCAAGCTTGCCCGCGGGAACAAATTTCTTGACCATTACTTGGTCACCTACCTTCAAAGGGGTGGGTCTCCGTCCACGATCATACCTTTCCCTAACCTTTTCATGAGACACTGTGAGATTGGCTTTAGCCTTCTTCCAAAGATCTTTAATGTTGTCCGGATCTGTTGTCTCGGGTAGAATGTCACTCAGAGACCAGAGGTTAGAGAGCGGCGTGTTGGGAACGAACTTGAACATCAAAGATGCTGGAGTAAACTTGTGAGATTCATGAACCGCCGAATTCAAAGCAAAAGCTAACCAATGCAGGGACGTGTCCCACCTGGAATGATCTTCATGATGATAGGCAATAAGCGCGGACCTGAGATTACGATTAACCCGTTCAGCCAGAGATGGTTGAGGGTAATAAGCAGAAGTTGTCACATGAGAGATGGACAGGTTAAAGCAGAATTAACGAAATAAATTAAATGTAAAAGCCTTAGCATTATCAGATACAATATATTGGCACGGACCAAGAGAAGCAAAAATAGAATTTAGGCAAGTAATGGTGGACTGAGCGGTAGCCAGCTTATTCGGAAATAACGAGGAAAATCTAGTAAAGCCATCTACGCATACAAAGATGAACTTGTTGGCATTTCCCTTTGACTGGGGGAAGGGTCCTACATAATCAATATACAGGCGTTCCATGGGGCGCGACGCTTGATGAGAAGACAAAAGGCCTACCTTGGTGGACATGGTTGGTTTACTAAGCAAACAAGATTTACAAGCCTTTACTAGTTCACGGATTTCACCGTCCATACCCTTCCAGATGAACCTTTCACGAATCTTTTCACGAGTTTTAAAGATTCCAAGATGCCCTCCTAATGGGGTCTCATGATAATACTTGAAGATCATAGGTACAAGAACAGCTGGAACGACAACTTTCATCATCTTATCATGCCTCGATGGGCAACATAAAACACCATTCCTCAGAACATAAGGGACAACATGTTCCGCAGAAGAAAGGGTTTCCATTATCGGAGCCAGCTTCGGATCTTCACGTTGGTATTTCTCGATATCCCTAAAGAGCATGGGAGCATCTGTTAAGATGGCATTAACATCAGATAGCATGGACTCGGGAGGAGATAAACTATCGACCGGTTCATGGTTCTCAATGTCGTTGGAAAACATTCGGCTGAGTCCATCAGCAACAACATTTTCGGTACCTCTGATATGCCGGACATCGAATTGGAAGGCAGAAATACGGATGGCCCAACGGGCTATACGACCAGTACGACGCGGCCTACCTAAGACCCAGCTTAAGGCTTGATTATCTGTCTCCAGGTCGAATTTGACATGTTCAAGATAGGGATGGAACTTTTCTAAGGCAAATAAGACTGCCAAACCTTCGAGCTCATAGATAGAATACTTGGCTTTTTGAGCCGACAAGGTCCTAGATGCATAGGCGATGGGTCGCCTCCCTAGTTCAGTCTCTTGAAGAAGGACTGCAGCTACTGCTGACGACGACGCGTCGGTTTGGACAATGAATTTCTTTGAGAAATCAGGCATAGCAAGGACAGGGGCATTACAGAGAGCTAATTTAAGATCTTCAAAAGCGGCTTGTTGAGAAGGTCCCCACTCGAATTTGATGCCTTTCCTACGAAGAAGGTTCAAGGGCGCCGCTCTATTAGCGAAGTTAGGAATAAACTTCCTGAAGAAATTCACCATACCAATCAACCTGGCGATACCTTTAATGTCATTGGGAGGTTTAAAATCACGGATGGCCTGTGTTCTAGAATGATCGACTGCTACACCATCAGGTGACACAATATGCCCTAGGAATGACATAGAGGGCTTAGCAAAGGCAACCTTGGACAACTTGACAGTTAACCCAGCCTTACGAAGGCGATCGAGAACCTCTCGCAGATGATCTAGATGTTCTTCAAAAGTCTCTGAAAATACGACGACATGATCCAAGTAGTGATATAAGTACTCAAATTTGATGTCGGAGAAGACCCTATCTAGTAGCCTAGTGAGTACAGCTGCTCCCGTGGGGAGCCCGAACGGCACGCGGTTGTATTCATACAAGTTCCAGTCCGTGGCAAACGCTGTAAGATGTTTAGACTCTTCGGCAAGGGGAATTTGATTATAGGCCTGATTCAAGTCCAAGATAGTAAAGAACGTGGCCTTACGAAACCATGAAAAACAAGAATGAAGGTCAGGAAGGGGCACGGATTGCAACACCACCTTCCGATTGAGAGCCCTATAATCAATGACAGGCCTGAAGCCCCCTTGGGGTTTCGGGACTAGAAAAATAGGTGACGAATACGCCGACTTAGAGGGCCTAATAATACCATCCTTCAACATCTGATCGATGATTTCTTTCAGAGCCTTCATTTTAGGTGGAGATAGCCTATAAGGTGGAAAACGGACAGGAATTGAATCCGTGACCTCAATTTTGTATTCAATAAGGTCAGTAACACCAAGAGTATCAGAGAACACTTCTGGAAATGACTGACATAATTTACGAATACTATCAGCCTGCTCCTCAGGTAGATGTCTAAGGTCTAACAACATCTCATCCTGGGTAGGCGAAATAGATGAACATAATACAGAATTACACTTTAACAAGGGGATTTTACAATTGGACGCAAATTTGAATGTGCACGACTTACTCTGAAGATCGAGCACAAGACCAGTGTGACAAATAAAGTCAGCTCCCAATATGATGGGGCAAGACAGGTGCTTAGCCACAAACAATTTGATTTTCCATGTAAATTTACAAATACGAATTTTGACCTGTCACGAACCTAGAATTTCCAATGGGGATGAATTAGCCGAAACATATTGAACAGGAGATGAGTCATAGTCAGGTAGTTTACAAACAGATTTCAATTTTGCATACCATTCGGCCGAAATAATAGAACAAACACTGCCTGAATCTAATAGAGCTGTTATAGGCTCGTTATTTAACTCAATCTTAAGAAAAGGAACAGGTGCGGGGGTATCCGCCGCAATCCTAAGACATTCTTTGGGGCATTCAAAAGATGGATTTGCAAATTGAACGTTCCCTGAATTCACGACCTTTTTGCCAGGGGCTGAGCCTTGGGAAGCAGAATTAGTCGACTCAGCCGAAGCCGCTAGTCACATTTTATTATTGGCATTGGTGGAATTTGCACCAGAAGTTGAGCAGGAGGGCGTGCTATTTGAATTTGGGCAATTTTTGGCGATATGTGAGAAAGCCCCACATTTAAAACAGCCTTGTGATGAACCAGCCCCATTCCTTGTCCCACTCGACTTGATCAGTGGACACTTATTGCGAAGATGGTCAGGCGACCCGCAAGCATAACATTTACGGGGATTGACTGGTCGGCGAGGTGGAGGCCGAGGATTACTAAAAGAAGGAGGGGGTTCTTTCGCGACACGCAAAGAATCGGCGTATCTAACTCCTTCCGCTGAGACGGCCAATGCTTCAAGTTCAGAGAAAGTTTGCGGGCACGCCGCGAAACACAGTATGACCTATAGGATGGTGAGATACCTTCCACAATGGCTTGTACAATCTGATCCTCAGGGAAGTGAAGAGCAAACACCCTAGTATAAAACTTAATGTCCTGTATGAAATCAGCCAAGTTTTCATCCAAGCGCTGTACACGATAATAGTACTTCTGAATCAGAGATGACCTCGCGCGAGCAGGAATAAAATTTGCAAGCAAGTGTGCGTGAAAATCTTCAATAGATGACTGTTCAGCTATGGCTCTTACTATTTTGTCGGAGAGAATACCAATTGCATAAGGATAGATGATTTGCAAAATTTGACATGGGGAAAGAGAAAACACAAGGGCATGATCCTGAAATTCAACTAGAAATCTTAAAAATGAAATTACTTCACTGGTGGTATTAACGGAAAACTTCGATATACCTCTGAGCAACATTGCCAATGGATTAGGCAAGCTGCTGAACCCGGGTGACATAGTAGGTAAAGGTTTCAGTGGCAAGGAAGTTAATTCAGAACGTATATTATTCAATGAGTTACGGCGTTCAGACTCGTTGTCCAATGGGGCAGAGATAGTTTGAGCAGCCACGGTTATCCCATTGACTTCTCCCTTAGGAGGCTCTTCCTCGCTACCTACATTCATCGTGACGGGTTGATCAGTTTTGGGAGGAGCTTCTCCAGTTAACAATTGAGTGACCTTGCTAGATAATTCAGAAATATTTTCAAGCAGCGTACTAGCTTCCTTCCTCTGAACGTCATTCAACTTTAGAGACAACAGATCGTTAACTCTATTTGAAAAATGAAACAGCCTGGCTTGCACACGTTTGATTTGATTAGGAGAAGGATCATTTTCATCAAAAAAACTAACTACAGATGCTAGCCCAGTAATATTCTCGACGATCGTGGAAAGAGAGTCGTCAATTTCTTTCTCTCCCAAAGCGGGGATGGAAATGGGCAAGTCAAGGGACTCTCTAAGCTTGTTGGAGTCTATCGCAACCGTGCCTCCAGATTGCACATTTCTGATAGTTAACTCATAGATCAACTCCTCCTTGCGCAAATAGTTAAGATGGAGAACATCGCGAGGGCCGGGCATGATGACAGAACAATTTTGAAAAAGAAAAAATCAAAAAAATTCCAGCAACTGAGAAAATAGTTAAAGTTGTAATCAAAGCAATGTTTAGCCGTCAAAAGGGGCTAAAATGAGACCCATTCAACCACGCTCTGCTACCACTTGTTACGGAGTTTTTCGTGGTAGTTAGAGGTGAAAGAAGGTGCGGGGTGGTGAATAGGTCTCAGGCTACGAAATTAAAGTGAATTTAAAATTTAACAAGGTTATATTTTCTTTTCAAAATCAAGAAATAACAAATATGGCAGGTACAGAGTAGCAAGGCAACAAAAGTACAATTACAGTATTTACAGGATTTGGGCTTCGAGCCCCGCGATCACAATCCTTGAGCAATCGGCTCAGTTTTACCCCACACACAAGTGTCAACAGAGAGGGGAGAACCCCATTCATACCTAGGAGCACTTGCTCCAAAATACACAGTAAGGCCTCCTTGAGGCGCGCAGAAAACAAAAATTTCGGGAAAAGAGCAACTTGCTCTCAAAATTCAGGCCTGTCAAAGGCCACACCTAATTCTACATTCAAGCTGTCCTCTCAGGACATGTACACAGGGGTAAAATACCCAACCTACTGAGGTCTGTTAAATGACAAGAAGGTTAATTACATGACCTCTAAATCAACAATTTGAGAGGAGGCGATTTGCACTCCTAATGTATTTGTTTCAAAACCTAATTTGGCTCTAGGCCACTGATGCAAGGGCTTATCCCATACTAAAGAGGTGACTTTAGAAATTGACAAATTTACATAATGTTAAGGAAGAATAGGTTGAGAAAACAAGTTCACCTCAAAACAATATGAGTGGGAGCTCGAGAGGGTTAAGCACTCTCTATCCCAATATGTAGTTTAAAAGATAGAATAGATACAAGTTCCTTTACGTTTAAGGAAGGTTACATAATGGAAAAACTTCGGACCCGCCCCGAGAGTTAAACTGCTGAGCAAGCAAGAAAAGAAGTAATTAATCGGCCATTACCTGGTTGTTGACTGCCGCCGAAGAAAGAGGCGCTTCCCGCCCCCTGCTATGTACTTTACACACGAAAAGATGGAACAGAAGTGGCCCGGAGACCCTAAAATCAGCAGTTTATATACTCTCGCGGAAAGTTCGAGGCGTTAGGGGAATGAGAACACCCTCCCACAAACTCTTTATTGGGTAGGATACAGCAACATATTCAAGTTGGGGAAGATACATCCGATTGGTCAGAAATTAATAAAAGAAATTCGGGATTGGCTAAATACAAAACAAGGGGAAAGAGAGGGGTATACAGCCAACTTAAACAATAACAGAAAGAAATTGAACAAGAAACAAACTTTTGAAATAAAAATTTCTCCAAAAAAACAGTTCTTTCACTCCGCACTAGGGTGCACTATTGTTGATCTTCAGTAGTGTCCTCTAGAAGAGAAAGTTCACACTTCTTACTACAAGCAAAACAAAAATAAGTTGAAAATGACACAGTTCAAAAACTCCAAAATTTCCAGGTAGTGACATCTTCTGATAAAGTAGAAAATTAATACCGTAGATAAAGTTCAGACTTCCTCCAGCAGAGGAGTTTCAAGTGGCGCACATTTTTAAACTAGCGGCGTGGAGGTGTACCGCCCGGTACAATTATTATTATTATTATTATTATTATTATTATTATTATTATTATTATTATTATTATTATTAGTATACGCTAAGTTAAGTCCAGAACAGTTGCAACGTCGTCATTCGATATAAAATTTGTCGAGTAACACTTATCACCCAGCACAAGCACTTCGATGAAATGATAGTAGACATGAAGCCGAAAAATATTGGACTTACAGTTTTGGCGGTGTAGTAATAATCTAGACGCCGTACTTTCTCAAAGCAGAAAATAAAATATAATTAGTTGAAAATACTACATCTGCGATGCCTCAAGATTTCGTCCAGAGAGGAAAAACGCTTTAGTAGGGGAATGAATCCCCTAATATCCACTAGATCCTCCTGGATCCAACTTGTAGATGAACTTCATAGCGAAGCTATGGACACACGTCTGTTCGGACTCCATGTTATCGGCAGACAGCCTCTCTGTTGCTCTTGCAACGGTAGGCGGAAGTTGGCTTAATTACGCCAGGAGCGCTAAGCGCCGGAGGACTTCGCAATAGGCTAGAGTTCGCCCAGAACTTGAACAACTCCCGGTAGAGTTTATTAACAGATACGGGCTTACAGTCCCGACATAACTTCAAGCAGCTGCGTATAATTTTCAAATGAATAGTAACTTATCCACTTTCATAGGAGAAGGAAGCAGTTCATGATTTTAAATCACTATAAGGATTAAGTCCATATCTCGCAGGGAGATACAACGAATTAATTTCAACGGAGATAAACTCTAACTCGGAAATGTCGAACAAAGGAGACTATTCATTAGTTCTGACTCAGCCTCCCGCCCAGAAACCACGCGTACACTCGTACTTTATGTCACACATACTGCGGTGGTCCAGAAGTATGCTAAATTTTGGTGAAGGAGTCCATATGAGGAAACGACACAGCGAGATAAGTTCTTTTCCATGGCCTTAACACGATTAAATCGTGTCCCAGAAACACCAACATACCAATGTATATGCTTTCCAATTGTCTTTAGTACCATTAAACCCAATACTTGTTTAGTACAAATATCACAAGAATAATAAGTCTGTTGTACTACACCAGCCTCATTACCAAAATGTTGATTCATAGTTCACATACAGTAGATAAATGCATCACAATTACGATGAACACTCGGTATTATCTTCCTCAAAATATCCACCGGGAGACCAGGCAAATAAAATATAAGTGGTGGAATACAAGTCAAGTCCATGGAAAATGCTCAAAGTAACATGAAGAAGGCAGTGTACTACTAGTAGACCTCATAATCTAAGTTCTTGGGTATTTCTTTTTATCGTAGCTATATCACATCTTTATCCAAACATGTTTCAGTTAATTAATAGGAAATTGCCAATCATGAAGTTTAAACCTTTTGAGATAGCATTAGAGCTATTTTCAATCTTAATATCAGTTTTTTATCAGGTTCCCATTTACCTTCTAAGAAATGCAGTCTTCTTGTTTCGATACCAAGATTAAACGAATATTACCACCCGAAAAGGAAAGAACGCAAGGGACCATGAAACGGGAAACAAGAAATGAGCATAAATTGGTGTATGCAGTACTACAGGATACCAAAGATCCAAGTATTAACTTTAATTTAAATTTTTAACCCACGCTCGACTGGGCCTGGACCCGAGCATACCACAAAAATACCCCAAATAATGCATAACACAAGCAGATACTAGGTAATCAGAACTAAATCAAAGGACTAGAACATAACAGAGGCAGATCTTCAACACAGCGAGCTTGCAAAATTCCAAACTTTCTCATATATACAAGTAAAGATACTAAATGAATTTCCAAATAAATTAGGCTCAACATTCCACATCTACACCATGCATAACCTAATCGAACAAGAATAAGGAGAAGCAACCAATAAACGATTAATAGCTAAGTTTCAAAGGACCCGGGATAGGGTATTAAATATGGAAAAATCGAAGGCTTAAAAGGTAAACAAATTCATAGCAAGGGAAGAGTAGGCAGGATTGGTTGGAGACCTCCACAATTTCAAGATGGAGGGTGCGCAATAAGGTTTGTCATCAACAACAGATCAACCAACTAACACCGAGCTAACAAAACTTACTGATCAAGAGTTAATATAACATTGGACCATAATAAGCTCCAAGGAACAAACAGGACAGAAATAGGCATAGGAGAGACTCAGGAGGGAACACAACGCGGAATCAAGTAACCAATCCACTACACGGTATGTTTCAAAATCTTCGTTCCACAACGGCATATCTAAGCAAAATAAAGGCAATGAAAAACCTCAGAACAGAAGACCGAAAAGGAAAGCAACAAGCAATGACCCACACTACATATAAGACCGGTTGTTCTTTACAGAACCTCGGCAATTATTCGGTCTAGAAATACGTGATATCCACATCACACTGTCCCTTTACGGCAACAGGCACCTTCTCCTATCCACCAGGAGACCAGGCAAATAAAATATAATTGGTGGAATACAAGTCAAGTCCATGGAAAATGCTTAAAGTAACATGAAGAAGGCAGTGTACTACTAGTAGACCCCATAATCTAACAACAGTGAGATTCCAGTACCGACTATGGGAGTACTAGCTAGTCCCATACCTAACAAGCAACCCGCAGAACGGTAGGATGACCAACGAATAATGTCAACAGACACTAGAAGATCCACTGAGAGAAAAACACCATGGAGTGGCAGATAAAATTAAAATGAGCTTTGCAGTAGAACCAATAACAGACACGATGACATCAGATCAACCGGAAATGCAGGGGAGACAGGAAATGAAGAAGCCAGGAAACACGAAACCAGCAAGTTACAACAAGGTAAGATAGTTCTAAATGAGTAGCAAATCCGTGCGAGGAGAGGCATAAGGTAAAACGTCAAGGCGAAACATCACCCATACCTGACATGCCATAATCACAATTACACACACCACAATGACTACCCCAAGCCACGTGTTAGCCCTTAGGGATAAAAGTATCACACCATCCTCAACAACATGCTCAGTAGTCAATATGCAATTCCCAAAATCAAACTTACGGTACCGTGCACTTTCTTTCAAACACAGGATCACGACCAAACCATTACATGTTAAAAGGAACCTAGTCCTCAGGTTTTATGACCCTACTGCATCACTCAACTCCGCAACAATAAGTAGATAAGGTAGGGGTTGCATAGAACTCACAACTCGAAATGGAACTAGACCGAATAAAGATAGGTTAAGAGGATTTTGCAGAAAAAGTGTACCTAGACACATAATGACTTCAACAGGGTACCAGATCAGCTATGCTGAGAACCACCAGGTACAAGAACCTGCATATATGATCAAACATTTACACGAGAATAGCAACAAGATCAATATTTTGAGACTACACCAGCTAGTTTTATAATTCCACCATAGAAAATTCACCAGCAGGAACACTTGTGGCAGGCCACACACCGTACAAATACTTTACAACTAGGTAATAAACACAACCAATAAGATGGCACAAGACACAATGGAAACAGAGAAACCCTTGCAATCAATAGTTAGGAAAAGGGAAAACAAGTAAAGACACTAAAAGGTCCACGCGCGGGGCCAACAAGTCACTCACTCCACCACCGATTAACAGAGTTCAACTATAACCCGTATCTACCCAATAACAGATGACTTAAGGTAACATGTCTCCGTCCATCACCTAACGACACACCAACCGACACCAACAGCAAGACAGGGTAAAAATGGAAACCACTCATGCAATAAGCACACACAAATCTCGCAGCTAGCACCGATCAGCAATCAGACAGCAGACATGGAAACACATCACCACCGATAGGTTGTATGAAACATTAATGATACTTCCAAGTAGATATAAGGCTCTACAATGCAAGTCAAGTTCGCCTCAGAAGTAATGGTAATTAAACGAGGTTAGGAATCATTTACCAGGCCAAATAAAGGTAAAGGTTTTCAAAGTAACAACCTGTTCAATGTGACCAAAGCATCACAGGCAGGATAAATTTTAAAGTTCAACGATCATCAAGAATCAAGGACTCGAAAGAGACGGTCATAGGCATGCACACAATCTCATTTAGGCCCAAGTTGGTAGCAAGCGAAAATTTCATACATACAGTACAAATAAAAGTAACACACACACGCCAACCACATAAACCACGAAAGGCTTAAAACAGGTTCATAGACAGTAACGATGGGAGGGCATCATCGAATGCCAAAGAGTTCAGCACTAAACCACACATATACTGACCAGACACAAGGTCGATATGCCAATAGATTAACTACATGCAAGGTTCACACGCAGGTAGTAACACAATAGGAAGAATTTTACAACGTTAGTTTCTCATAGAATAATTTTAGCACGTACAGAGCCGAAGCATCATGTCAGGTAATAATAAAAACAAAACTGGGAATCAATATAAAACGCCAAGACAGATAATGTAATAAGTTCCCACAGTACAGGTCCACGATCACAATTCAGTAAAACAAATAACTCGGTGAAACGCAATTACATTTCATAACCACAGCACGAAAATCACAGAGCACGCTGCAAACTGTGGGCACTCGTAGCCAAAAGCGAATCGATTCATGCTCAAGTGTTTCACAACCTTTTTTTAGACAACAAACAATGAAAAAAAATTTAGAGTAATTGATAAAGATCAACATTCACCAATTTACGATGAAACAAAGAAGGAATAGATACAGCGCACCTGAAAGCAGGAAGGCAGGAAACACATGAACAGCAGCTGGTAGAGGACTACCAACATCACGTACTCAATCCAAAAAGGTAGCACACAGCACGACAGCGAACCGGAAAAAACACCCCGAAGTCATTTACATGAAACAAAATTTAAAACGATTGAACACGATGAATGCGTTTCCTTTAAAATATTTTTTTCAATAAATACCTTACTTGCCTTTCAAAACCCAGTCGCACGTTTTAAAACCATACAGTGACAACGTTAAGGGGATGCCAAGGCGGTTAGCTACGAGCCCACGAAACACAATAACACAAGGCTCTACTAACCGGCGAGCAGTTCAGAAGGAACAACTCGCTTACCATACAGAACAAGCGCAAAATAAATGACAACTAACGCTATGCAACCACTGACTATCCCGCACGAATACCCATCCCCACAGTGTCCACACTGGTAGCAACAAGACAAAGAAATATAGGAAAAAAAACTAAATAAGATGGAAGCAAATGTCACCCTATAAGAAAACCACAACACAATGAAAAAAGTAGTACCTACCACGAATAGTGCAGGTGACCAGAGCCCGTGGAAAGAATGAAAATAACTATCACTGCATGGTTTCAAATGACTACAAGAAAGACACGTCAGGATACTTTTGCAATAAATAAATATATTTAATGAAAGAAAGAAGTAAAATTAAAATAAATTCTGGACTCAAAACAGAATATCAACAGGAATAAGAAAAATTTAAAATAGAGAAATAACAAAGAAAAACAACAACTACCGTACGGTTCGAACCATCCTACCCAATATTAGTTCCATTACTAGCCTAACCTTCCTCCTAGTTCATAAATTACAAATAAATCATGATACGGTTTGATGCCTTTGGATTAGATTAAATCTTCACAAATCATTAATTTAGTTAATTTGCACGAAATAAATTTGTTAAGCTAACTTTTTCTTCTCCTGTAAAATACACTAAGTGAGCTAAAAAAAGAAGAAATTATCCTGATGTACTAGGCGAGGAGTTTACACAAGGTTACATACCAACGTGAAAATAGAGGAAAACAAGGAAAACCCCTTAAATAAATCAGGGAAAAATCAGGAAAGTCATATCTCGAGCGTAAACACAGATATCGAGAAATTAATCCAATCACACGTAGATAATCTGGCCAAAATTAAGGTCAAACGAACTTAGCAATAAACTTTACAGCATCCCATCGGAGCATTACAATCCACTCATAGTCAACATTTAATATCACATCGCCATGGCAACAACAACAAACAATGCTCACCCCAGGAAGAGTAGAGGCAATCCCAATTATGGACGCAACAATGCAATTGGAGACCACAAGAAAATCAGAAAAACAAGCTCCCAGGGGAGGAAAAAACTCGGAAAGAAAAATCGAAATAAACAGAGTTAGAAAATAACCACCTGGAAAAACCTTATGGATACTGCCTCGCTTAGTATCTTAACACATCCCCACGAGTAAGGTTTAAGGCATCACCAAATTTATTAAGAGGTAATAATAATAATAATAAAAATAATAATAATATGATAAAATATAAATAATAACTGTTCAGGATTAAAATTTTAAAATGTTTGAAAAATATTGGACTTACAGTTTTGGCGGTGTAGTAATAAGCTAGACGCCGTACTTTCTCAAAGCAGAAAATAAAATATAACTAGTTGAAAATACTACATCTGCGATGCCCCAAGAGTTCGTCCAGAGAGGAAAAACGCTTTAGTAGGGGAATGAATCCCCTAATATCCACTAGATCCTCCTGGATCCAACTTGTAGATGAACTTCATAGCGAAGCTATGGACACACGTCTATTCGGACTCCATGTTCTCGGCAGACAGCCTCTCTGTTGCTCTTGCAACGGTAGGCGGAAGTTGGCTTAATTACGCCAGGAGCGCTAAGCGCCGGAGGACTGCACAATAGGCTAGAGTCCACCCAGTACTTGAACAACTCCAGGTAGAGTTTATTAACCGATAGGGGCTTACAGTCCCGACATAACTTCAAGCAGCTGCGTATAATTAAGTTTCAAATGAATAGTAACTTATCCACTTTCATAGGAGAAGGAAGCAGTTCATGATTTTAAATCACTATAAGGATTAAGTCCACATCTCGCAGGGAGATACAACGAATTAATTTCAACGGAAATAAACTCCAACTCGAGAATGTCGAACAAAGGAGACTATTTACTAGTTCTGTCTCACATTTTTAGCTGTATATATTTGTGTTATTTAAAATAACACGTTAAAATGCAATTTCCTTCTTTCACGAGCTTGGTCAGTCTTTGAAATCTTAACCTATGGAGAAATAAGAATAAAATGGATGCTAAGCAAAATGTTCAAGAATGGATGGAAGATGTTGTTTGTTCCATAGCTAATGAAACTGAATTTGGACACCATTGGTTATACGCATGACATATTTTAGAAGTAACAATGTTGGGATTGACCCAAAAAAGGAACTAAGGAGAAAGTAATCAATGAAAATGGAATAGCTGGTTACCTCAAATACTGTGAGAGGAGATGAAATTATGGTGTCTATCATTGTTTAAAGAGGAAGTGTAATTCAAGAGAGTCTATGCTGAAGTAGTCCGTCATTGGTCCATTCATTAGACCCAAGTTTTGTGACATCATGCCCGTTTAACGGCCACGAGATGATTTCACACTTAGCCTGTTAGGTTTGGTGGTGGTGGTGATTATTGTTTTAAGAGTAAGAACGACCATCCTCGATTAACATTAATCACAGGGAAAAGAGAATGACGTCTATGACTTTTAAAATGTAGATATCAGCCGAAGGAAGACAAGGACCACGAAGGGCCTGAAAATCAGACTCCCTAATACTGTGGGGATGGGAAGAGAACAAGAGTTGACCACGCAAGGTGGGACAAGTCGCCTCTCACGGTACAGGGTGTTTCTCTTCGCCGATGAATTGGGATTCTTTCTTTATATCCACTGTGCTGAAGTTACAGCATATAGTCGACATTTGAATCCATTACAGAAGAACGTCATCCGCGCATAATTCGTGAACCAGGAGAATGTAACCGAACGCATTCCACGTAGAACTGGCAGGATCACTGCACTATTCCATAAATAATCCGCGCCTATACATAATAGTGGATCACTCTCATTGTGTCTATGGATAAATTCTCTGGTGAACGTGTCGTACCCGCAGATGCTCCCCTTTATACCCGAGGATGATTCACCCAGTTTCGCTAGAAATAAATGTAAAGTTCAATAGACGTTGTTCAGTACTGTGCCTCGAGACGTGTAGTAAACAGACAAGAACTGTAGGGTCTTCGACCTCAAGTCCTGTATACACAGACGAGAGCAGGCCGCCTCAGTTGTGCGCTCGTTGAAGGTTTCTCTCCATTTAAGTGGAGGCCATTTACTTTCAACATAGCTAAAAATATAACTTAATAGGGTAAAGAAAGATATATTCGTGATAAATATTTGAAGAGGTACCGTAAACTTCGCTAAGTTCCCTGAATTCTCAACGGATGCCGAGGGATCATCGCGTTCTAGCTGACACAAATGAATCATGAACAAGATTTTTAAAAAACACCAAAAACAGGTGCAAGTAATATACTCTATTAATAACGAAATGTTTTAGGAAAAGCCTGGGAAGGAAGACATTTAATAAATAACAGAATGTCGCCTGAAGGAACATCAACAAATTTTATGAAATACCTTTTATTATGCTCATATAATTTCCAATAAAGTTTATGTTGTAATTAAGAATGGGCATTGTGAAGAAGCTCACGCTCTCCTCGCAGCTGTCAACCCTGGACTGCGTCACACCGCGTCGTTGGCCTCACCCACAATTGAAGAGCACCGATCTTCGGCGGAAAGTAACCATACATTATTTATTTTTCTTCGTGAATTGAATTGTTACTGGGGAAACAATTTTTGAATGTCTTACTGTTCATTAGTGAATGCCTCAAATGGTGCGCGACCTTCGGAGAGGCCGGGTGGAGTTTGGAGTCGCTGACCAGAGCAGGTGTGAGGAACTGCGCTACCTATGATCAATTCTAATGATAAAAATGATTTTACATAATTGCCAAAGGCAAATGTACGTTTCGATTAGGTGGTTAAGCAATTCATAGACTGTCATATCGATACGGACATGAAGTGGAATCATTCTACCACAACCGCAGCCCAATTTAACAAGAACTACATCTAACAAGACAACTCAACACCAACGAAGTTCACAGCAATGATGTCCAGTTTTCCTTGAGTTTAAATCTTAAACCTCACGAGGCCACCACAAGTGAGCTGCTGGCGAGTCTTCACAAAATGAAGTTATCGACAAAAGAAAGACAATGGCCACTGAAACTCACTAGCGTCGTGGTCGGAAGAGAACAAGAGTTGACCATGAGAGGTCGGCACAAATAAGTGGCAGGCATGTGCTCCCCAGCTCACGAACCCAAGTTCAAAACCCTTTTAGTCGCCTCTTAAATCGCTGGATGTATTCTACCACACGTACCTCGTCATTGCATCTCTTTCCCTGATGGATGCTACCACGCATCCCTAGTAGCTCCTGTCCTCACGGATCAGCGCACCGCAATCCATTTTAGACACATCCCAGTGTGGGAATAAAGTATGATCGGCTTTAAACAAGATTAGTATTTCATCAAGTTCGCACCATGACGACACCTCCGTATAATTCGGATTTACGTACAAACTCATTATCCCCGCCTTACTAAGCAGCGAATAGAACAGAGTAGTTGAGTTGTGGTGCACTGGGCTATCATCCTCTATTAACTTTAATGAGAAGGACGAGGTATTATCATCAAAAGGGTCGTGTAATACTTCTTACTCGTATTATGCTGAGACGTTTCAAATCTGCAACCAGGATCGTCTTCACACCAACGACAAAGGTAAGATGTTAGTAGCAACTGGTAACTACACTCACTGTTAGAAACGTAGTTCATTCCATAGCCTCCACACTCCACTAGAAACACGTTCAGGATGGAGGGTAGCCATTATATACTCCTCTCTCTAAAAAATATTCGGGTGTTTAGCAATTTCTATCACCTCACGAATGATTCTAGGTACAAAATGTTTCTCTTTACGGAGGACGGAAGTTTCATCAATCATGTTCTGCCACAGTAGACTTCTGTGAATGTTCCATAACCCTCTTTGCTACCTAAGTACAGGCATGGCCACAAAAACTGATCCATAGGAGCAAGAAATCAAATATATATTCTCGTCATTTGAGTCTGGTCTACTTGCTGTACGTACAATCTGTCACAGAGAGGATTGAGAATATTCTCAGAAGGCCTAAGTCTACAGTAATATTATCATAGGCAATTGTTTGAGATCTGTTAAGGATCGTGCTCGTTTAAATTGTGCAGTACATGATACGTTGTTCCTGTGGCCAAACATATAGCAGGTTAGCAACGAGCGTCAAAGCACTTACATCTTTGCCAGCTGTGGCAGAACATGCCGTACATAATGACCATCAAATCACGTTTGATGCAACTTCTGTTTTTATAAAGAAAAATAATGTATACCTAGAATCATTCGTGAGACGATAGAAATTGGTAAACACCCGAATAATTTTAACGACGGGTGACGCCTATATACTGAGTAGATCATGGCAACCCTCCAGAGTTAACTCGTCAACATGTTTCTCCGTGACATTGGAGGCCCTGAAATGAACTATATTTCTGTGTCTTTCTATCTAGAGTGTGGCTACTATGGAGAGACAGTTGCCATTTGTATGCTTTGTTACTGCTCTGAAGACGATCCTGGCTGCAGGTTCGAAACGCGTCAGCACAATAAGTAAGTATTGGACTATCTAATCCCGAAAATCATATAGCCTCTTTCAAAACTAGAAGGTTAGATTGAGTGTTGTGTTTGGCGTTCGACCGTGTGACATGTACTCAGATCAGGAGCTGGCAGACGGACGGCAATGCTCGCCATTTGCATCCGCAGCGAAGATGGCCAGATCTGAAGGTACTTGAACGTCTCCTTTTCAATCTCCTGCTTTGGATAGGAGACAACGAACGTCTACAACTACAACAAAGGAGGAGATTCTGTATTCTGTGCACACGAGTCCGTCTATCAGCACACGAAGGTCAGTACTGGAAGTGAATGTTCCTCATACGACTGCCTGGACACTGTTTTACAGGACCTGTCAACAGCAGATTACCATGCACGAGTTTTCTCCTGCCAGTGGTATTTTCAGCAGTGTGCTACAAATCCGAAGATTTGTGCTTTCACAGATGAAGCACAGTTTACACAAACTTCCACACTCAGCATTTATGAGCATATAAAAACCTCAGAGTCGTGATCGAGACAGCGTACTGTGCAGAAGTGTCAGTGGTAACGAGGAGTGAGTGATGGGAATAACGGTGCATCAGTACAGGATAAGGATAGGAAGTTCGCAAGGAGCAAGTTGGTTCTGGAGGAAGCGTGGAGTGGAAGGAGGGAGAGATAGGCGCAGCAGTAAAGGATAAGGATAGGATGGTCGGAAGGAGCAAGTTGGTTCTGGAGGAAGTGTGGGGTGGAAGGAGGGAGAGATAGGGGCTGCAGTACAGGATAAGGATAGGATGTTCGCAAGGAGCAAGTTGGTTCTGGAGGAAGCGTGGAGTGGAAGGAGGGAGAGATACGGGCTGCAGAACAGGATAAGGATAGGATGTTCGGAAGGAGCAAGTTGGTTCTGGAGGAAGCGTGGAGTGGAAGGAGGGAGAGATAGGCGCATCAGCACAGGATAAGGATAGGATGTTCGGAAGGAGCAAGTTGGTTCTGGAGGAAGCGTGGAGTGGCAGGAGGGAGAGATAGGCGCATCAGTACAGGATAAGGATAGGATGTTCGGAAGGAGCAAGTTGGTTCTGGAGGAAGCGTGGAGTGGAAGGAGGGAGAGATAGGCGCAGCAGTAAAGGACAAGGATAGGATGTTCGCAAGGAGCAAGTTGGTTCTGGAGGAAGCGTGGAGTGGAAGGAGGGAGAGATAGGCGCAGCAGTACAGAATAAGGATAGGATTTTCGCAAGGGGCAAGTTGGTTCTGGAGGAAGTGTGGGGTGAAAGGATTGAGAGATAGGAGCAGCAGTACAGAATAAGGATAGGATGTTCGCAAGGAGCAAGTTGGTTCTGGAGGAAGCGTGGGGTGGAAGGAGGGAGAGATAGGCGCAGCAGTACAGAATAAGTATAGGATGTTCGCAAGGGGCAAGTTGGTTCTGGAGGAAGCGTGGAGTGGAAGGAGGGAGAGATAGGCGCAGTAGTACAGAATAAGGATAGGATGTTCGCAAGGGGCAAGTTTGTTCTGGAGGAAGTGTGGGGTGAAAGGATTGAGAGATAGGAGCAGTAGTACAGGATAAGGATAGGATGTTCGCAAGGGGCAAGTTGGTTCTGGAGGAAGCGTGGAGTGGAAGGAGGGAGAGATAGGCGCAGTAGTACAGAATAAGGATAGGATGTTCGCAAGGGGCAAGTTTGTTCTGGAGGAAGCGTGGAGTGGAAGGATTGAGAGATAGGAGCAGCAGTACAGAATAAGGATAGGATGTTCGCAAGGAGCAAGTTGGTTCTGGAGGAAGCGTGGAGTGGAAGGAGGGAGAGATAGGCGCAGTAGTACAGAATAAGGATAGTATGTTCGCAAGGAGCAAGTTGGTTCTGAAGGAGGTGTGGAGTGGAAGGAGGGAGAGATACGAGCAGCAGTACAGGATAAGGATAGGATGTTCGCAAGGAGCAAGTTGGCTCTGGAGGAAGTGTGGGGTGGAAGGAGGGAGAGATAGGAGCAGCAGTACAGGATAAGGATAGGATGTTCGCAAGGAGCAAGTTGGCTCTGGAGGAAGCGTGAAGTGGAAGGAGGGAGAGATAGGCACAGTAGTACAGAATAAGGATAGGATGTTCGCAAGAGGCAAGTTGGTTCAGGAGGAAGCGTGGAGTGGAAGGAGGGAGAGATAGGCGCAGCAGTGGAATAAGTATAGGATGTTCGCAAAGGGCAAGTTGGCTCTGGAGGAAGTGTGGGGTGGAAGGAGGGAGAGATAGGCGCAGCAGTACAGGATAAGGATAGGATGTTCGCAAGGAGCAAGTTGGCTCTGGAAGAAGTGTGGGGTGGAAGGAGGGAGAGATAGGCGCAGCAGTACAAGATAAGGATGGGATGTTCCCATGGAGCAAGTTGGCTCTGGAGGAAGTGTGGGGTGGAAGGAGGGAGAGATAGGCGCAGCAGTACAGAATAAGTATAGGATGTTCGCAAGGGGCAAGTTGGCTCTGGAGGAAGTGTGGGGTGGAAGGAGGGAGAGATAGGCGCAGCAGTACAGAATAAGTATAGGATGTTCGCAAGGGGCAAGTTGGCTCTGGAGGAAGTGTGGGGTGGAAGGAGGGAGAGATAGGCGCAGCAGTACAGAATAAGTATAGGATGTTCGCAAGGGGCAAGTTGGCTCTGGAGGAAGTGTGGGGTGGAAGGAGGGAGAGATAGGCGCATCAGTACAGAATAAGTATAGGATGTTTGCAAGGAGCAAGTTGGCTCTGGAGGAAGTGTGGGGTGGAAGGATTGAGAGATAGGAGCAGCAGTACAGGATAAGGATAGGATGTTCGCAAGGAGCAAGTTGGTTCTGGAGGAAGTGTGGGGTGGAAGGATTGAGAGATAGGAGCAGCAGTACAGAATAAGGATAGGATGTTCGCAAGGAGCAAGTTGGCTCTGGAGGAAGTGTGGGGTGGAAGGAGGGAGAGATAGGCGCAGCAGTACAGAATAAGTATAGGATGTTGTTTATAAGTTTCATTTCCGTATTGATGGATATTACTTTACATAAAAACAATATATATACAATTCTCCACCTTATCAATACGAGTTTATTTTACATTACAAATATTCAAGACTAGTTTCGACCCCTATGGGGTCATCCTCAGTTGACAATTGTAAATTGTTCATAAAAACATCACATAGTAAAAGTTAGACTAGTTTAGGCTGATCATTAATGTTTGGTGTGTCTAGTACATGACTAGTGTGCATTGTTCATAAAGACACATATTACCTTACTGCAGCAGTAGCAGTAAGGTAATATGTGTCTTTATGAACAATGCACACTAGTCATGTACTAGACACACCAAACATTAATGATCAGCCTAAACTAGTCTAACTTTTACTATGTGATGTTTTTATGAACAATTTACAATTGTCAACTGAGGATGACCCCATAGGGGTCGAAACTAGTCTTGAATATTTGTAATGTAAAATAAACTCGTATTGATAAGGTGGAGAATTGTATATATATTGTTTTTATGTAAAGTAAGTATAGGATGTTCGCAAGGAGCAAGTTGGCTCTGGAGGAAGTGTGGGGTGGAAGGGGGAGAGATAGGCGCAGCAGTACAGAATAAGTATAGGATGTTCGCAAGGGGCAAGTTGGCTCTGGAGGAAGTGTGGGGTGGAAGGAGGGAGAGATAGGTACAGCAGTACAGAATAAGTATAGGATGTTCGCAAGGAGCAAGTTGGCTCTGGAGGAAGTGTGGGGTGGATGGAGGGAGAGATAGGCGCAGCAGTACAGAATAAGTATAGGATGTTCGTAAGGGGCAAGTTGGCTCTGGAGGAAGTGTGGGGTGGAAGGAGGGAGAGATAGGAGCAGCAGTACAGAATAAGTATAGGATGTTCGCAAGGGGCAAGTTGGCTCTGGAGGAAGTGTGGGGTGGAAGGAAGGAGAGATAGGCGCAGCAGTACAGAATAAGTATAGGATGTTCGCAAGGGGCAAGTTGGCTCTGGAGGAAGTGTGGGGTGGAAGGAGGGAGAGATAGGCGCAGCAGTACAGAATAAGTATAGGATGTTCGCAAGGGGCAAGTTGGCTCTGGAGGAAGTGTCGGGTGGAAGGAGGGAGAGATAGGCGCATCAGTACAGAATAAGTATAGGATGTTTGCAAGGAGCAAGTTGGCTCTGGAGGAAGTGTCGGGTGGAAGGAGGGAGAGATAGGAGCAGCAGTACAGGATAAGGATAGGATGTTCGCAAGGAGCAAGTTGGTTCTGGAGGAAGTGTGGGGTGGAAGGATTGAGAGATAGGAGCAGCAGTACAGGATAAGGATAGGATGTTCGCAAGGAGCAAGTTGGCTCTGGAGGAAGTGTGGGGTGGAAGGAGGGAGAGATAGGCGCAGCAGTACAGAATAAGTATAGGATGTTCGCAAGGAGCAAGTTGGCTCTGGAGGAAGTGTGGGGTGGAAGGGGGGAGAGATGGGCGCAGCAGTACAGAATAAGTATAGGATGTTCGCAAGGGGCAAGTTGGCTCTGGAGGAAGTGTGGGGTGGAAGGAGGGAGAGATGGGCGCAGCAGTACAGAATAAGTATAGGATGTTCGCAAGGAGCAAGTTGGCTCTGGAGGAAGTGTGGGGTGGAAGGAGGGAGAGATAGGCGCAGCAGTACAGAATAAGTATAGGATGTTCGTAAGGGGCAAGTTGGCTCTGGAGGAAGTGTGGGGTGGAAGGAGGGAGAGATAGGCGCAGCAGTACAGGATAAGGATTGGATGTTCGCAAGGAGCAAGTTGGCTCTGGAGGAAGTGTGGTGTGGAAGGAGGGAGAGATAGGCGCAGCAGTACAAGATAAGGATGGGATGTTCGCATGGAGCAAGTTGGCTCTGGGGGAAGTGTGGGGTGGAAGGAGGGAGAGATAGGCGCAGCAGTTCAGGATAAGGATAGGATGTTCGCAAGGAGGTAGTTGGTTCTGGAGGAAGTGTGGAGTGGAATGAGGGAGAGAGAGGCGCAGCAGTACAGGATAAGGATAGGATGTTCGCAAGGGGCAAGTTGGTTCTGGAGGAAGCGTGGAGTGGAAGGAGGGAGAGATAGGCGCAGTAGTACAGAATAAGGATAGGATGTTCGCAAGGGGCAAGTTTGTTCTGGAGGAAGCGTGGAGTGGAAGGATTGAGAGATAGGAGCAGCAGTACAGAATAAGGATAGGATGTTCGCAAGGAGCAAGTTGGTTCTGGAGGAAGCGTGGAGTGGAAGGAGGGAGAGATAGGCGCAGTAGTACAGAATAAGGATAGTATGTTCGCAAGGAGCAAGTTGGTTCTGAAGGAGGTGTGTAGTGGAAGGAGGGAGAGATACGAGCAGCAGTACAGGATAAGGATAGGATGTTCGCAAGGAGCAAGTTGGCTCTGGAGGAAGTGTGGGGTGGAAGGAGGGAGAGATAGGAGCAGCAGTACAGGATAAGGATAGGATGTTCGCAAGGAGCAAGATGGCTCTGGAGGAAGCGTGAAGTGGAAGGAGGGAGAGATAGGCACAGTAGTACAGAATAAGGATAGGATGTTCGCAAGAGGCAAGTTGGTTCTGGAGGAAGCGTGGAGTGGAAGGAGGGAGAGATAGGCGCAGCAGTGGAATAAGTATAGGATGTTCGCAAAGGGCAAGTTGGCTCTGGAGGAAGTGTGGGGTGGAAGGAGGGAGAGATAGGCGCAGCAGTACAGGATAAGGATAGGATGTTCTCAAGGAGCAAGTTGGCTCTGGAAGAAGTGTGGGGTGGAAGGAGGGAGAGATAGGCGCAGCAGTACAAGATAAGGATGGGATGTTCCCATGGAGCAAGTTGGCTCTGGAGGAAGTGTGGGGTGGAAGGAGGGAGAGATAGGCGCAGCAGTACAGAATAAGTATAGGATGTTCGCAAGGGGCAAGTTGGCTAAGGAGGAAGTGTGGGGTGGAAGGAGGGAGAGATAGGCGCAGCAGTACAGAATAAGTATAGGATGTTCGCAAGGGGCAAGTTGGCTCTGGAGGAAGTGTGGGGTGGAAGGAGGGAGAGATAGGCGCAGCAGTACAGAATAAGTATAGGATGTTCGCAAGGGGCAAGTTGGCTCTGGAGGAAGTGTGGGGTGGAAGGAGGGAGAGATAGGCGCATCAGTACAGAATAAGTATAGGATGTTTGCAAGGAGCAAGTTGGCTCTGGAGGAAGTGTGGGGTGGAAGGATTGAGAGATAGGAGCAGCAGTACAGGATAAGGATAGGATGTTCGCAAGGAGCAAGTTGGTTCTGGAGGAAGTGTGGGGTGGAAGGATTGAGAGATAGGAGCAGCAGTACAGAATAAGGATAGGATGTTCGCAAGGAGCAAGTTGGCTCTGGAGGAAGTGTGGGGTGGAAGGAGGGAGAGATAGGCGCAGCAGTACAGAATAAGTATAGGATGTTCGCAAGGAGCAAGTTGGCTCTGGAGGAAGTGTGGGGTGGAAGGGGGAGAGATAGGCGCAGCAGTACAGAATAAGTATAGGATGTTCGCAAGGGGCAAGTTGGCTCTGGAGGAAGTGTGGGGTGGAAGGAGGGAGAGATAGGTACAGCAGTACAGAATAAGTATAGGATGTTCGCAAGGAGCAAGTTGGCTCTGGAGGAAGTGTGGGGTGGATGGAGGGAGAGATAGGCGCAGCAGTACAGAATAAGTATAGGATGTTCGTAAGGGGCAAGTTGGCTCTGGAGGAAGTGTGGGGTGGAAGGAGGGAGAGATAGGAGCAGCAGTACAGAATAAGTATAGGATGTTCGCAAGGGGCAAGTTGGCTCTGGAGGAAGTGTGGGGTGGAAGGAAGGAGAGATAGGCGCAGCAGTACAGAATAAGTATAGGATGTTCGCAAGGGGCAAGTTGGCTCTGGAGGAAGTGTGGGGTGGAAGGAGGGAGAGATAGGCGCAGCAGTACAGAATAAGTATAGGATGTTCGCAAGGGGCAAGTTGGCTCTGGAGGAAGTGTCGGGTGGAAGGAGGGAGAGATAGGCGCATCAGTACAGAATAAGTATAGGATGTTTGCAAGGAGCAAGTTGGCTCTGGAGGAAGTGTGGGGTGGAAGGATTGAGAGATAGGAGCAGCAGTACAGGATAAGGATAGGATGTTCGCAAGGAGCAAGTTGGTTCTGGAGGAAGTGTGGGGTGGAAGGATTGAGAGATAGGAGCAGCAGTACAGAATAAGGATAGGATGTTCGCAAGGAGCAAGTTGGCTCTGGAGGAAGTGTGGGGTGGAAGGAGGGAGAGATAGGCGCAGCAGTACAGAATAAGTATAGGATGTTCGCAAGGAGCAAGTTGGCTCTGGAGGAAGTGTGGGGTGGAAGGGGGGAGAGATGGGCGCAGCAGTACAGAATAAGTATAGGATGTTCGCAAGGGGCAAGTTGGCTCTGGAGGAAGTGTGGGGTGGAAGGAGGGAGAGATAGGCGCAGCAGTACAGAATAAGTATAGGATGTTCGCAAGGGGCAAGTTGGCTCTGGAGGAAGTGTGGGGTGGAAGGAGGGAGAGATAGGCGCAGCAGTACAGAATAAGTATAGGATGTTCGCAAGGGGCAAGTTGGCTCTGGAGGAAGTGTGGGGTGGAAGGAGGGAGAGATAGGAGCAGCAGTACAGAATAAGTATAGGATGTTCGCAAGGGGCAAGTTGGCTCTGGAGGAAGTGTGGGGTGGAAGGAGGGAGAGATAGGCGCATCAGTACAGAATAAGTATAGGATGTTTGCAAGGAGCAAGTTGGCTCTGGAGGAAGTGTGGGGTGGAAGGATTGAGAGATAGGAGCAGCAGTACAGGATAAGCATAGGATGTTCGCAAGGAGCAAGTTGGTTCTGGAGGAAGTGTGGGGTGGAAGGATTGAGAGATAGGAGCAGCAGTACAGAATAAGGATAGGATGTTCGCAAGGAGCAAGTTGGCTCTGGAGGAAGTGTGGGGTGGAAGGAGGGAGAGATAGGCGCAGCAGTACAGAATAAGTATAGGATGTTCGCAAGGAGCAAGTTGGCTCTGGAGGAAGTGTGGGGTGGAAGGGGGAGAGATAGGCGCAGCAGTACAGAATAAGTATAGGATGTTCGCAAGGGGCAAGTTGGCTCTGGAGGAAGTGTGGGGTGGAAGGAGGGAGAGATAGGTACAGCAGTACAGAATAAGTATAGGATGTTCGCAAGGAGCAAGTTGGCTCTGGAGGAAGTGTGGGGTGGATGGAGGGAGAGATAGGCGCAGCAGTACAGAATAAGTATAGGATGTTCGTAAGGGGCAAGTTGGCTCTGGAGGAAGTGTGGGGTGGAAGGAGGGAGAGATAGGAGCAGCAGTACAGAATAAGTATAGGATGTTCGCAAGGGGCAAGTTGGCTCTGGAGGAAGTGTGGGGTGGAAGGAAGGAGAGATAGGCGCAGCAGTACAGAATAAGTATAGGATGTTCGCAAGGGGCAAGTTGGCTCTGGAGGAAGTGTGGGGTGGAAGGAGGGAGAGATAGGCGCAGCAGTACAGAATAAGTATAGGATGTTCGCAAGGGGCAAGTTGGCTCTGGAGGAAGTGTCGGGTGGAAGGAGGGAGAGATAGGCGCATCAGTACAGAATAAGTATAGGATGTTTGCAAGGAGCAAGTTGGCTCTGGAGGAAGTGTGGGGTGGAAGGATTGAGAGATAGGAGCAGCAGTACAGGATAAGGATAGGATGTTCGCAAGGAGCAAGTTGGTTCTGGAGGAAGTGTGGGGTGGAAGGATTGAGAGATAGGAGCAGCAGTACAGAATAAGGATAGGATGTTCGCAAGGAGCAAGTTGGCTCTGGAGGAAGTGTGGGGTGGAAGGAGGGAGAGATAGGCGCAGCAGTACAGAATAAGTATAGGATGTTCGCAAGGAGCAAGTTGGCTCTGGAGGAAGTGTGGGGTGGAAGGGGGGAGAGATGGGCGCAGCAGTACAGAATAAGTATAGGATGTTCGCAAGGGGCAAGTTGGCTCTGGAGGAAGTGTGGGGTGGAAGGAGGGAGAGATAGGCGCAGCAGTACAGAATAAGTATAGGATGTTCGCAAGGAGCAAGTTGGCTCTGGAGGAAGTGTGGGGTGGAAGGAGGGAGAGATAGGCGCAGCAGTACAGAATAAGTATAGGATGTTCGTAAGGGGCAAGTTGGCTCTGGAGGAAGTGTGGGGTGGAATGAGGGAGAGATAGGCGCAGCAGTACAGAATAAGTATAGGATGTTCGCAAGGGGCAAGTTGGCTCTGGAGGAAGTGTGGGGTGGAAGGAGGGAGAGATAGGCGCATCAGTACAGAATAAGTATAGGATGTTCGCAAGGAGCAAGTTGGCTCTGGAGGAAGTGTGGGGTGGAAGGATTGAGAGATAGGAGCAGCAGTACAGGATACGGATAGGATGTTCGCAAGGAGCAAGTTGGTTCTGGAGGAAGTGTGGGGTGGAAGGATTGAGAGATAGGAGCAGCAGTACAGAATAAGGATAGTATATTCGCAAGGAGCAAGTTGGCTCTGGAGGAAGTGTGGGGTGGAAGGGGGGAGAAATAGGCGCAGCAGTACAGAATAAGTATAGGATGTTTGCAAGGAGCAAGTTGGCTCTGGAGGAAGTGTGGGGTGGAAGGAGGGGGAGATAGGCGCAGCAGTACAGGATAAGGATAGGATGTTCGCAAGGAGCAAGTTGGCTCTGGAGGAAGTGTGGGGTGGAAGGAGGGGGAGATAGGAGCAGCAGTACAGAGTAAGTATAGGATGTTCGCATGGAGCAAGTTGGCTCTGGAGGATGTGTGGGGTGGAAGGAGGGAGAGATAGGCGCAGCAGTACAGGATAAGGATTGGATGTTCGCAAGGAGCAAGTTGGCTCTGGAGGAAGTGTGGTGTGGAAGGAGGGAGAGATAGGCGCAGCAGTACAAGATAAGGATGGGATGTTCGCATGGAGCAAGTTGGCTCTGGAGGAAGTGTGGGGTGGAAGGAGGGAGAGATAGGCGCAGCAGTTCAGGATAAGGATAGGATGTTCGCAAGGAGGTAGTTGGTTCTGGAGGAAGTGTGGAGTGGAATGAGGGAGAGAGAGGCGCAGCAGTACAGAATAAGGATAGGATGTTCGCAAGGAGCAGGTTGGGTCTGGAGGAAGTGTGGAGTGGAAGGAGGGAGAGATAGGCGCATCAGTACTGATTAGGGATAGATGTTCGCAAGGAGGAATATGGTCCTGGAAGAAGTGTGGAGTGGAAGGAGGGGGAGATAGGCGTACCAGTACAGAATAAAGATAGGATGTGGGCAAGAAGTAAGTTGGTTCTGGAGGAAGTGTGGAGTGGAAGGAAGGAGAGATAGGCGCAGCAGTACAGAATAAGTATAGGATGTTCGCAAGGAGCAAGTTGGCTCTGGAGGAAGTGTGGGGTGGAAGGAGGGAGAGATAGGCGCAGCAGTACAGAATAAGTATAGGATGTTGGCAAGGAGCAAGTTGACTCTGGAGGAAGCGTGGGGTGGAAGGAGGGAGAGATAGGCGCATCTGTACTGATTAGGGATAGATGTTCGCAAGGAGGAAGTTGGCTCTGGAGGAAGTGTGGGGTGGAAGGGGCGAGAGATAGGCGCAGCAGTACAGAATAAGGATAGGATGTTCACAAGGAGCAAGTTGGCTCTGGAGGAAGTGTGGGGTGGAAGGAGGGAGAGATAGGCGCAGCAGTACAGGATACGGATAGGATGTTCGCAAGGAGCAAGTTGGTTCTGGAGGAAGTGTGGGGTGGAAGGATTGAGAGATAGGAGCAGCAGTACAGAATAAGGATAGGATTTCGCAAGGAGCAAGTTGGCTCTGGAGGAAGTGTGGGGTGGAAGGAGGGAGAGATAGGCGCAGCAGTACAGAATAAGTATAGGATGTTCGCAAGGAGCAAGTTGGCTCTGGAGGAAGCGTGGGGTGGAAGGGGCGAGAGATAGGCGCAGCAGTACAGAATAAGGATAGGATGTTCACAAGGAGCAAGTTGGCTCTGGAGGAAGTGTGGAGTGGAATGAGGGAGAGATAGGCGCATCTGTACTGATTAGGGATAGATGTTCGCAAGGAGGAAGTTGGCTCTGGAGGAAGTGTGGTGTGGAATGAGGGAGAGATAGGCGCATCAGTACAGAGTAAGTATAGGATGTTCGCAAGGAGGAAGTTGGCTCTGGAGGAAGTGTGGGGTGGAAGGGGGGAGAGATAGGCGCAGCAGTACAGAATAAGTATAGGATGTTCGCAAGGAGGAAGTTGGCTCTGGAGGAAGTGTGGGGTGGAAGGAGCAACACTAAGGAGCTGCTCGAAATCGTGCTGTGTGCGGTGGTGACAGCAACGTTGTTGGTGGTTTGAGGAATTGGAAGAAATAAAGAGTGTGGTAAAGGAAGCAACTAAGGGAGAAGAGATTAAAGAAATTCTGCAGGAACACCGATCCACATACATAAGAGAGATAAAGGACCTAAATTTTTTAAAAGATGAAACTGATGGTGTAAATATAAGACAGCAGATTTAGAAGAGGAATTGGGAGTTTTGAGAGAAAAGGTGGTTGCCTCGGAAGAGGAATTGGCAGGAATGAAGAAAGGAGCAAGGCTGGAGATCCAGGAGTCAACAAGGAAGAATGAGTCTAGCTGCGTAGTGGTTTTATTAGCTGTGAAGTTAGCATCTTGCTAAAGGGACTGGCAATCTGCCCAGAGCGAGATGCTTCATGCGACTGGATGGAGTGTATGACGTATGTGGTTAGAGGGAGGGCTGACTAAGTACGTCTGTACGGGGAGTGAGAGTAGGTGAGGGGAAACACGCTGTCAATGTGACAAGTGAATGAGCCGAGTATGGTTGCCGTCTTGGTTGGAGAAGCGACTGTGGCGGGCCGCGTGTTGAGCTGGTTTACGCTCATATGCGGCCTGTCACATGTGGTCTGAGGAGGAATATGCTTTGACAGCGTTAGGGGTATCTGCGGATGCGGATTTCGGCCTCACTATGGAGGGCTGGTTGGGGCATCAGGGGTGATGCCACAACCAGTCAGATTAGAATAGAGTAGTATGTAGTTAAATCGTTAGTTTAGTTGTTGTAGTGTCTTACACCTAAAGATGGCTCATGCGTGAGATGCTGCATAGTAAATTAGTAGAAGTTATTTATAGACTTAGTGGGTTAAGTAGTGGGTCAATCTTTTCTTTTTTACCGATACCGATGGTGTATGTATGGTTGGCAGTAAAGAATATGTATGTTTGTATATGAAAACCGACATGTAATTGTTCCATCTCATCACCAAGTGCGGTTCTCCCTCAGCATTTGGGCCAGTATCGTTGGTGATGTAAACAGACACAAACTTCCTGGTAAACACCATACCTTATGTTTAAGAAGACACTACACTGATCATTCACCAAGAAACTCACTTCTTGCACACTCGCCGGTACTTGGATCGAACGTTTCCTCATCCATGGATAGGTGGAGGTGTTGGCCTACACGCTCACCTGATTTGAACCTCTCGATTTCTACTTGTGGGGCCATTCAAAATCAGTGGTTAATTCATCTCTGGTGCCTGATATCGACTCCCTTCTGAATCGAATTTTGACATGTTGTGAGGGAATACGCAGTACTCCTGGAATGTGGGATTGCGTTCGCAGGGCCATGAGATATCGATGTGAGGACTGTATTCAACCAGAAGGTGGATCTTTTGAACATCTTCTGTAAAGGCAATTACCTGCAGGAAGAAAAACGTTCTGTTGAGGCTCGGAAACCAACCATATCAGGACACATGTTGTAATGAACTTTTTATTATCTTCATATTCGGAATGTATACCTGAAATTATGATTTCTGTTTTTGAAATACCCTGTCATTTAACCGTCGTGGAAATCTACACCATAACATATCTGCTTTTCTTTTCTGGCTTTCTACTGTTTATTAACCTGATATTTGTTCTACGTGTCTTTCTACATTCCATCATTGTACCTTTCTTCATCTCCGCCTGAAATATTCAAATTTTTATTCACGTTTCGTATTATTCAATAACATTCGTAAACACCTGTATTTAACGCTCAATTGTAAGCAATTCCCTAACTCACAATTCAAGATGAGAACTTCAGTCATTTTTCATGAATGATGATGATGATGGTTGTTGTTTAAAGGGTCATCGCCCCTATCAAGAATGAGTAACTTCTTCCATCACTCGAAGTAGTAATGTCTAGAAAGATTGAAATAGTACGTAGTTCTAAACAAGAACAGAAAGTCTAGCCGCTCTATTTCAAATGAAGATTCTTACGGGAGGCTCTTTAGGAGTGTTCTGCACAAGTCAGCCCTCTCTCACACTGGACCAACAAAACGTCCATGTGATGTATAGCGCGAACTTTAGACAGAGAAGGAAAATAATTTTATCTGGCTGAGAAGAGAACGGAGCTAAAAAACTACTGGTTGAGTTGAACTGCAGCCTCGGAATGACAAATAGTGTGCGTAGAGAAACATATTTTATATCACTTATCCCTGAAATTTTATTTTATTTAGCATGGTTGTTATATTTGGCTTAGGGAAAATTGGAGATGAACATAACTTGATAAGCCCCTGTGGTTGGCGGTGCTATCCCCCACGTGTACTAAGAAGGGGATAAAAGGGACTCAGGGGCTCTCAACTTGGAAGCGTGGGTTGGCAATCACGGGGCCCTTAGCTGAATCCTGTCATTGCTTCAACTTACTTGTGCCAGTGTCCTGACTTTCATCTATCGTATCTGGCGTTCCTTGGTCAACGCCAAACTTTTCCAACCCCGGCGGTAATAAAACACTCAAGGCCTACGGAATTTTCATTTTCACGCCCTTCGTGGCCTCGCCGTCTTAAAATAATAATCACCACCAGCAACACTACGAGCCACGCCTTCTGCTTCAGGGCAGGAATGGAAATATTTTAGTAATAGCAGTAATCAGATTGTTGGTCTTTTCCTAAATTTTACGAATTTATGCTATTTACTGATTTCCTGTCATGCAAAGAAATAGTCCATAAAAATAGCGCATTAAGAAAGGCAACTGTGATATAAATTAAAATGTTGAACACAGTTCCAATCGTATCAGTAGAAGCTACGTGACCCAGCGGAGAGCTGTATTGAACCGGAGCGCGCTAAGTCACATTAGTAGTAGGGCTGGGTGGGTTCTAAAACAATGGGAGCTGAATCAGCATTTTCCCACAAGGTCATTGACCCCATGACGTCATGACCAAGTGACCATGACTTCACATTGTTTACAAACAAAAGCACGTGCTCTTGCTGTCATCTTGACAGACCCTAACCTTACTTTATTGAAGAAGAGTACGTCGCTAACCTCACTGCTGCCATCTTGACAGGTCCTAACCTTACTTTTTGGCTACGTGGGCGCGTAAATTGAATATGTAACAGCTGTCAAGATGACAGCTGCCATCTTGAATGGTTCTAATCTCAGTTTTTGGCCACGTGGGCGCAGAATTTGAACAAGTGAACGTGGCTAACTTCACTGCTGTCATCTTAACTACTTGCGCACGGAATTTGAATAAGTGACCGCTGTCAAGATGACAGCTGCCATTTTGACACTTCCTAACCTTACTTTATCGGCCACGTTGGCTCGGAATTTGAACAGTTGAACGTGGCTAACCTTACTGCTGCCTTCTTGACAGGTCCTAACCACGTGCACTTGTTTGGCGCGTAATTTGAATAAGAGAACGTGGCTAACCTGACGGCCATCATCTTTACAGGTCATAACCACATGCACTTGTTTGGCGCGGAATTTTAAAAAGTGTGCACGGCTAACCTCACAGCTGTCATCATGACTGGACTTAACCACATGCTTTTTGTGGTGTGGAATTTTCAACGATCCTAACCTCACTGCTGTCATCTTGACGGGACTTAGTCAAGTGCTCGGAATCTTGAACGACCCCAACCTCACAGCTGTCATCTTAACGGGACTTAGCCATGAGATGAGAATTAGGAAAAATTGAAGGATACCTAACCTTACAGCTATCACCTTGACGGGATTTAGCCACGTCGACTGTGAGGCCTGACTACACAGAACCTAGGCTTACGGCTTGATGCCCTTCCTGGCACTACGTCCGACGGGCCTAGTTTTAAGGCTAGCTGCCCTTCTTGACATCCCCTTCCCCAACACTACCTTGGAGGGGGCCTAAGGAACTTAGTTTTAAAGCTAGCTGCCCTTTTCGGCATGCCCCTCCTCGACACCATCTTAGAGGGTGGCCTCAACTCAGAGAACCCTAGTTTTAAGGCCAGCTGCCATTCCCGACACTATCTTGCTAGAAACCATAATTTTGTTATTAATACAATGAAAGAGCTAACTGATGTTGATCTCCCAGTCTAGTAGGCAAAGAATAACGGAAAAGAGGATTAGTCAAATATTTATAGTTTATATTACTTTTTTACCTTTTATCGATGCAGATATACTTACTTTATGTTATTAAACTGGAAATCATGGTGTAGAGTTGTCTTTTTGTTCTTTTTACCTCCGATAATATGTGTCGCGTAAGTTTTAATTACCCTTTTTTACCCTTTTCGTTTTATAAAAGAAGAGGAGGGATAAAAGAGGAGGATGCGGGAAGGAGCAGTCAATACTATTTTAGCCTTTTAAGTTTTTACTTACTCATAACACGTTTTTCTAAAAAATCCAAAATTGATGAACAGAGGAAGAGGAATAGACGTGTGATGATAAACTACTTTAGTAAAAATAAAGCAATATACCATTTTTGTTTTGTATTATGTATCATCGTCATTATCGTCATCATTACTAGTGATTTTTCGAATATTCCAAGTTAATCTATTATAGTAAAAATTAAACAATATATTATTTCTGTATTATTATTATTATTATTATTATTATTATTATTATTAGTGAATTTTGAACATTGCAAACAATATTATTATTATCAGTATTTTTGATTTTAAAGATATAGAAAATGTTTTACATATTTGAAAATGTGATTGATACTTTACATCTTGAATACAGAAATAAGAATAGAAATGAAATGATGATGTAATAATCTTTCTGTAGATAATATTTCCCCTTTTCACATAATTATTATGTTTACAATAATAAAAGTTGTGTGAATATTATTTGCATTTAAAAATCATGGCATAACAAACAGCTATATGTTGTACTCCCGTGGTACACTCGTAAGAGAATCATTATTCCACACACGTGTATTATTAAATGGAATTAATGAACATTTATACTGCTCAGTGGTAAAAACATGATGCCTGCGTGATTGTATTCTTATCTGTCTACAGAAAGCAGCATTTTTACATGCTAGTACATTACGATAGTGTTGAACATGTAAATGGCTACATACACTTGAAAGTACGCATTTTGCCTTTTTTTTACAGACTGTAAATTTTCTGTCTCATATGCATGCATTTTTGGCCCTAAACCAATAAACTCTGTCATAATAATCATACCACATTCACATTCATATGGCAGAATGCCTTTCCTTATACAAAGTTTAAATTTCTCAGGATCTGCAAAATACTCATGAATAAGTCCTCGCTTGAAAGTACATTTACAAGTGTATCCAGAGACAAGTTTATAAATTTATAGGAATCTAGAAAGCGAATGCTAACATCGCCTACACGTTGACTGAATGAAACGAAGCGCTCATGGTTTTGTGCTATTACAGTGAACTTTGTGCAAACTCTCGAACAATGAAGTGGCTGTCGTAGCCTGACAAGCTATGGAAAAAGCAAGGAATAAATTTACGAACACGATATAAAATCTTACATGAGTCATATGGATGACACCGATATTTTCCAGTAAACTGGCAGTGAATTCTAACCTTAATCTCTGGGATGTAATAGGCTGTTTACAGATGTGACATTCATCTGTATCATCATGCATAATCATATCATCCGATGACATTTGAATTGAAACTGGTTGTGATATAAGGAAATGAACACGATGCGCTAACTCTTGTAATTCATTTAACGACCTTTCAGTACAGTTTTCCCTTGATACATCTTAAAATATGACAGGGATGAATCGTATGAACAAACAACCTTGTTTGCTACAGAAAACGATGATTGCTTCTTTATATACTCAGCATATAGTTAAGACAAATATGGTTGGCAACGATGAATATTAGCTGTAAAACATTCAAAATCTGCATAACAGTAAAATATAAGAATTCTCAAATTTCATTTCGACATTTTTTCGTCATTTTCACTATTTGAAAGAACAAGTTCTGTGGCTGGGTGTGTTGTACAATCAAGTAAATGAGTAGCTAACTCGCATTCTGTTGAAATGTACTGTTAGGATTTATCACATGTAAACTTCTTTTGTTTTCTGCTGAAAGTTGCGAGCTTTAACAAACGTGAAAGGTTTGTTATAAGACAGTAGTTGCTTGTGTTTTCATCGCAAACATACAAAATATGAATATGGTGTTGTTTTGGAGAAGGGGCTGTATAAAGTGGTCCTACATTACTCTCTTCGTTTACACTGTGCACAGAAAATAAAATAAAATTAGTATTGTTTTTCTCAAATTCGGAAATGATTGTAAAGTCCATTGGATAAGTGACACCTTCAAAAGTTTAATGTATGTTGCATCTCAATAAACATATCTTCATATGTGTTCCTGAAGGATTATGTGTTACCGGTTTTAATGCCATTGCGATGCACCATAGAAAGCAATAGTAATCACTAATATGAATGTTGATAATAGCTATTTTATTTGCAATGGCTTTCGAAAATTGAATATTAACGTCTACCTGAATTTAATTGATCAAATTTACAGATATTAATCTGAAGATTAGATATACTTTGTAGATCTTTATTGCTCATACCCTTTTCAAACTTTTGAAATTTTGCAAGCAATTCGTCTACAACCTGTTCAAGAAACCATTCTGAAATATTATCAGAACATAACAGTTTTGTCATTTTCGATGATGTAACTTGGGTATAAAAAGTTTCATGAATTTCATTATTATCTTCCAAGGGAATAAATGAACAAGCAAGTGAGGCATTTAGCTTAAGCGCAGAATGCTTACTTACCAAAGAGGACACTTTTTCAAATACATTATAACATTATATTAAAAACTAATTTGGATCTAAAATATTAAATGATTTTTTTATAATACCACTTATTATACGTGATTAAAGCATGTATTAATAGTTTCCCAATTATATGCCATGGCATTAAATTAATAAAATTAATTGATATTAAATTCATGCCATGTGTGCGTTAATTAAATATCAACAAAACTAACAATGCATGTGTTATTTTCTATTCCATGATATGACAAGGCAATTGTTCATTGATTTTTATTTTGTAATTCCACATCTGTCAACGCATTAAATCTATTAGGTAGAATTACCTTAAAGTCCTCACAGGTACACAATATTCTATAACCAAATCTTGTAGTAAATATATGACGAGAAATAACTCTAAATTGTTCATTAACAGGAAGATCAGTTAGTTTTCTTGAAGATGTACCTGTAATCCGTTCCAGATTATTAATCCTTTCCATTTCTCTAAAAATCAAATGCCATTACTAGACTATTCTTTTTATAGTAATCACATATTTGCATAATAAAAAGATAAAGCATACCATTGAAAGTTAAATGATGTACGCGTTGAAAGTTGATACAACAAAAATACTCCAATCAGTAAACGTTTTATACGGTGTTTGTCGCCCTGATATTATGCGTCTTCTTTTACAAATAAAGATAATATCTAAAAGGAAAAAGCAATAATAATAATAATATTGTCTACATTTTAAAAATCAACTTACTTTTTGTAGAAAATCAAGCCGTAAGATTTTTGATAATAAGAATAGACAACAGTTAACAATCACCGATGATGATGGCTATAATAATTATGATTTCCTAAAAAAGAAAAGGTCGTAAATATACAATTCATGTTACTTTTAAAATATAAATATATATATTCTTTTTACAAACAGTAAACACATGTGCTTAACTTTAGCTGAACTTGTTGCAAAAGCTGCTTCGATAAAAGTAAGAGAGTGGGGAGAATTGGTTGTCTGCTTATATATGCACGTACTGATCAAAGTTCATTATCTGTCTATATTTTTAATAAAATGATGTGCATATTGGATGGCGGTCTGTCTCTACGCTTTACAAACACACACATAGATATTATATTTGTTCACTGCTGTTAACGATGAACCGATAATAATTATTCAATTTTACGATAATATAAAATACATACGAACAAAGGGAGTAACTAAGCAGTGACTGCACTTTTGTTAATACGATACGGCATAGACAGGGGTATCCAGTACAAATTGTATGACACGACATAAATTATTACAATTATTATTTTTGTTAGTGGCAGGCGCAGACAGATCATATAGCGACGATATGTTAGAAGATAAAAGAAGCGACCGTGTCCTTAATTAAGGTACAGCCTAGAGGAAACTACGGAAAACTATATTTTTGCACTGTCGACAGCGGGATTCGAACCTACTATCTCCCGAATGCAAGTTTACAGCCCTAAGCCCCTAACCGCACGGCCAACTCGCCCAGTACCACTAAATTAAGTAATTCTAGACCTCGCAAATATATTTTATTATTATTGTACCGGGCGGTACACCTCCACGCCGCTAATTTAAAAATTGCGCCAGTTGAAACTCCTCTGCTGGAGGAAGTCTGAACTTTATCTACGCTATTAATTCTTTACCTTCTCAGAAGATGTCACCACGTGGAAAATTTTGAGTTTTTGAACTGTGTCATTTTTGATGTGTTTTTGTTTCGCTTGAAGTAAGAAGTGTGAACTTTCTCTTCTAGAGGACACTACTGAAGATCAACAATAGTGCACCCTAGTGCGGAGTCAAAGAACTATTTTGTTGGAGAAATTTTTATTTCAAATGTTTGTTTCTTGTTAAATTTCTTTCTGTTATTGTTTAAGTTGGCTGTATACCCCTCTTTTCCCCCTTGTTTTAGATTTATCCAATCCCGAATTTCTTTTAGTAATTTCCGACCAATCCGATGTATCTTCCCCCAACTTGGATATGTTTCTGTACCCTAGCCAATAAAGTAATTGTGGGCGGGTGTTTTCATTCCCCTAACGCCTAGAACCTTCCGCGAGAGGATATAAACTGCTGATTTTTGGGTCTCTGCGCCACTTCTGTTCCATCTTTCAGTGTGTAAAGTACATAGCAGGGGGCGGGAAGCGCCTCTTTCCTCGGTAGCGGTCAACAACAAGGTAATGGCCGATTAATAACTTCTTTCTTTGCTAGCTCAGCAGTTTAACTCTCGGGGCGGGTTCGAAGCGTTCCACCATGTAACCTTTTCCTAAAAGTAACTACTCTTTTCATATATTCTCTTTTAAAGCTACATACTGGGATAGAGAGTGCTAACCCTCTCGAGCTCCCACTCATATTGTTTTGAGGTGAACTTATTTTTCTCAACCTATTCTTCGTTAACGTAAAACAAATTATTCTCCTTTTAAGTCACCTCTTTAGTATGGGATTAGCCCTTGTATTAACGGTCTAGTGCCAAGTAGGTCTTAATCAAAGTATATTAGGAGTGCAAGTTTGCCTCCTCTCAAATTGTTATTTTAGAGGTCATTTAATTAACCTTCTTTTCATTTAATAGACCTCAGTAGATTGGGTATTTTACCCCTGTGTTTACGTCCGTTGAGGACAGCTTGAAGGTGGAGTTTGGTGTGGCCTGGGAGAGGCTTAAATTTGAGAGCGAGTGGCTCTTTTGAAAATTGAGTGTTGTATGCCTCGTGGAGGCTTTTCTGTGTAAATTGGAGCAAGGGCTCCTAGGCATGAATGGGGTTTTCTGCCCCTATGTTGAAGCTTGTGTTCGGGGTAAAACTGAGCTGATTGCCCTAGCAGTGTTAAGTCAGGGCGCGAAGCCCAAATCCCGTAAATATTGTAACTACCCTTTTGGACTTGCTACTTTGTACCTGCCATGCTTGTTATTTCTTTGTTTTTTTGAAAAGAAAATATAACCTTGTTAAATTTTAAATTAATTTTACTTTAGTATTTTGAGACCTGTTCACCACCCCGCACCTTCTTTCACGCATAACTACCACAAAAACTCGGTAACAAGTGGTAGCAGAGCGTGGTTGAATGGGTCTCAATTTAGCCCCTTTTGACGGCTAAACATTGTTTGTCCCGAACTCTAACAATTTTCTCAGTTGCTGGAATTTTCTGATTTTTTTCAAAATTGTTCTGTCATCATGCCCGGCCCTCGCGATGTTCTCCATCTTAACTATTTGCGCAAGGAGGAGTTGATTTACGAATTGACTATTAGAAATGTGCAATCTGGAGGCACGGTTGCAGTAGACACAAATAAGCTTAGAGAGTCCCTTGATTTGCCCATTTCCATCCCCACCTTGGGAGAGAAAGAAATTGACGACTCTCTTTCCACGATCACGGAGAATATTACTGGGCTAGCTTCTGTAGTTAGTTTTTTTGATGAAAATGATCCTTCTCCTAATCAAATTAAGCGTGTGCAAGCTAGGCTGTTTCATTTTTCAAATAGAGTTAATGATCTGTTGTCTCTAAAGTTGAATGACGTTCAGAAGAAAGAAGCTAGTACGCTGCTTGAAAATATGTCTGAATTATCTAGCAAGGTCACTCAATTGTTAACTGGGGAGGTTCCTCCCAAAACTGATCAACCCGTCACGGTGAATGTAGGTAGCGGGGAAGAGCCTCATAAGGGAGAAGTCAATAGGAAAACCATTGCTGCTCAAACAACCTCTGCCCCATTGGACGAGTCTGAACGCCGTAACTCATTAAATAATGTACGTTCTGAATTAACTACTTTGCCATTGAAACCTTTACCTACTATGTCACCCGGGTTTAGTAGCTTACCTCATCCCTTGGCAATGTTGCTCAGAGGTATCTCTAAGTTTTCCGTTAATACCACCAGTGACGTAATTTAATTTTTAAGATTTCTAGTTGAATTTCAGGGTCATGCCCTTGTTTTTTCTCTTTCTCCATGTCAAATTTTGCAAATTATCTATCCGTATGCTATTGGTATTCTCTCTGATAAAATCGTAAGAGCCATTGCCGAGCAATCATCTATTGAGGATTTTCATGCACACTTACTTGCAAATTTTATTCCCGCCCGCGCGAGGTCATCTCTGATTCAGAAGTACTATTACCGTGTACAACGCTTGGATGAAAACTTGGCTGATTTCATACAGGACATTAAGTTTTATACTAGGGTGTTTGCTCTTCATTTTCCTGAAGATCAGATTGTACAGGCTATTGTAGAAGGCATTTCACCATCTTATAGGTCATACTTGTGTTTCGCGGCGTGCCCGCAAACTTTCTCTGAACTTGAAGCGTTGGCCGTCTCAGCGGAAGGAGTTAGGTACGCCGATTCTTTGCGTGTGGCAAAAGAACCCCCTCCTTCGTTTAGTAATACTCGGCCTCCACCTCGCCGACCAGTCACACCCCGTAAATATTATGCTTGTGGGTCGCCTGACCATCTGCGCAATAAGTGTCCACTGATCAAGTCTAGTAGGGCAAATAATGGAGCTGGGTCAGCACAAGGCTGTTTTAAATGTGGGGCTTTCTCACATATTGCCAACAACTGCCCAAACTCGAATAGCACCCCCTCCTGCTCAACTTCTGGTGCAGATTCTACCTATGCCAATAATAATAAGTGACTAGTGGCTTCGGCTGAGTCGACTAGTCCATCTTCCCGAGACTCAGCCCCTGGTAAACAGGTTGTAAATTCAGGGAACGAGCAATTTTCAAATTTATCTTTTGAAGGTCCCAAAGAGTGTCTTAGGATTGCGGCGGATTTCCCGCACCTGTTCCTTTTCTTAAGATTGAGCTAAATAACGAGCCTATAACAGCTCTCTTAGATTCAGGCAGTGTTTGTTCGATTATTTCGGCTGAATGGTATTCTAAATTGAAATCTGTTTGTAAACTACCTGACTATGTCTCATCTCCTGTTCAATATGTTTCGGCTAATTCATCCCCATTAGAAATTCTAGGTTCCTTATTGGTCAAAATTCGTATTTTTAAATTCACATGGAAAGTTAGATTGTTTGTGGCCAAGCTCTTGTCTTGCCCCATTATATTGGGAGCTGACTTTATTTCTCACACTGGTCTTGTGCTCGATCTTGAGAGTAGGTCTTGCACTTTCAAATTTGCCTCTAATTGTAATATCCCTCTATTAAAGTGTAATTCTGTATCATGTTCATCTATTTCGCCTACCCAGGATGAGATGTCGTTAGACCTTAGACATCTACCTGAGGAGCAGGCTGATAGTATTCGTAAGCTGTGTCAGTCGTTTCCAGAGGTGTTCTCTGATACTCTTGGTGTTACTGACCTTATTGAATACAAAATTGAGGTCACTGATTCGATTCCTGTCCGTTTTCCACCGTATAGGCTATCTCCACCTAAAATGAAGGCTCTGAAAGAAATTATCGATCAGATGTTGAAGGATGGTATTATTAGGCCCTCTAAGTCGGCGTATTCTTCGCCTATTTTTCTAGTTCCGAAACCCCAAGGAGGCTTCAGGCCTGTCATTGATTATACGGCTCTCAATCGGAAGGTGGTGTTGCAATCTGTGCCCCTTCCTGACCTTCATTCTTGTTTTTCATGGTTTCGTAAGGCCAAGTTCTTTACTATCTTGGACTTGAATTAGGCCTATAATCAAATTCCCCTTGCCGAAGAGTCTAAACATCTTACAGCGTTTGCCACGGACTGGAACTTATACGAATACAACCGCGTGCCTTTCGGGCTCCCCACGGGAGCAGCTGTACTCACTAGGCTACTAGATAGGGTCTTCTCCGACATCAAATTTGAGTACTTATATCACTACTTGGATGATGTCGTCGTATTTTCAGAGACTTTTGAGGAGCATCTAGATCATCTGCGAGAAGTTCTCGATCGCCTTCGTAAGGCTGGGTTAACTGTTAAGTTGTCCAAGGTTGCCTTTGCTAAGCCCTCTATGTCTTTCCTAGGGCACATTGTGTCACCTGATGGTGTAGCCATCGATCATTCTAGAACACAGGCCATCCGTGATTTTAAACCTCCCAAGGACATTAAAGGCATCGCCAGGTTCATTGGTATGGTGAATTTCTTCAGAAAGTTCATTCCTAACTTTGCTAATAGAGCGGCGCCCTTAAACCTTCTTCGTACGAAAGGCATCAAATTCGAGTGGGGACCTTCTCAACAAGCCGCTTTTGAAGATCTTAAATTGGCTCTCTGTAATGCCCCTGTACTTGCTATGCCTGATTTCTCGAAGAAATTCATCGTCCAAACTGATGCGTCGTCGTCAGCAGTAGCTGCAGTCCTTCTTCAAGAGACGGATCTAGGGAGGCGACCCATCGCCTATGCATCTAGGACCTTGTCGGCTCAAGAAGCCAAGTATTCCATCTATGAGCTCGAAGGTTTGGCAGTCTTATTCGCCTTAGAAAAGTTCCGCCTCTATCTGGAACACGTCAAATTCGACCTGGAGACAGATGATCAAGCCTTAAGCTGGGTCTTAGGTAGGCCGCGTCGTACTGGTCGCATAGCCCGTTGGGCCATCCGTATTTCTGCCTTCCAATTCGATGTCAGGCATATCAGAGGTACTGAAAATGTTGTTGCTGATGGACTCAGTCGTATGTTTTCTAACGACGTCGAGACCCATGACCCGGTCGACAGTTCATCACCTCCCGAGTCCATACTATCTGGTGTTAATGCCATCTTAACAGATGCTCCCATGCTTTTTAGGGATATCGAGAAATACCAACATGAAGATCCGACGCTGGCTCCGATAATGGAAACCCTTTCTTCTGGGGAACATGTTGTCCCTTATGTTCTGAGGAATGGTGTTGTATGTTGCCCTTCGAGGCATGACAAGATGATGAAGGTTGTCGTTCCAGCTGTTCTTGTGCCTATGATCTTCAAGTACTATCATGAGACCCCATTAGGGGGGCATCTTGGAATCTTTAAAACTCGTGAAAAGATTCGTGAAAGGTTCATTTGGAAAGGTATGGACGGTGAAATCCGTGAACTAGTAAAGGCTTGTAAATCCTGTTTGATTAGTAAACCAACCATGTCCACCAAGGTAGGCCTTTTGTCTTCCCATCAAGCGTCGCGCCCCATGGAACGCCTGTACATTGATTATGTAGGACCCTTCCCCCAGTCAAAGGGTAATGCTAACAAGTTCATCTTTGTATGCGTAGATGGTTTTACCAGATTTTCTTGGTTATTTCCGACTAAGCTGGCTACCGCTCAGTCCACCATTACTTGCCTAAATTCTATTTTTGCTTCTTTTGGTCCGTGCCAATATATTGTGTCTGATAACGCTACGGCGTTTACATCAAATCTTTTTCGTAAATTCTGTTTTGATTTATCCATCTCTCATGTAACTACTTCCGCTTATTACCCTCAACCATCTCTGGCTGAACGGGTTAATCGTAATCTCAGGTCCGCACTTATTGCCTATCATCATGAAGATCATTCCAGGTGGGACACGTCCCTGCATTGGTTAGCTTTTGCTTTGAATTCGGCGGTTCATGAATCACATAAATTCACTCCAGCCTCTTTAATGTTCAAATTTGTTCCCAACTCGCCGCTCTCTAACCTCTGGTCTCTGAGTGACATTCTACCCGAGACAATAGATCCGGATAATATTAAAGATCTTTGGAAGAAGGCTAAAGCCAATCTTAAGGTATCTCATGAAAATGTTAGGGAAAGGTATGATCGTGGACGGAGACCCACCCCTTTGAATGTAGGTGACCAGGTGATGGTCAAGAACTTTGTTCCCGCGGGCAAGCTTGCCCCCAGATTTCATGGGCCTTGTATCATTCTCGATTTTCTTACGCCATTTACGTTGTTAGTAAGCAATCCAGCCACCGAGAGGATATTTAGGGTTCACCTGTCACAGGTGAAACCGGTGTAATTTCTGTGTTAACTTGCTTCATATTATTGTGAAAGGGGATATGACGGTTATATTTTTTTTTGAGTTTTCAATTTCTAGGCATTCTGCCCCTTCTATAATATTTTGTTTTATATGTAAGCATTTGTGTGAAACCTCCCCCGATTTGTTAAACTGCCATCCTGTCCTTGCCTCGGCCATTACCACGCTCCCGTCTCCTGCTCCAATACACACTGTGGCGTGATTAGATTAAATGCCATGGATATTTGCACGCCGCTGGCCCCTCTTCCTCTCCAACAAGACTGTGCCCTCAAAAAAAAGATGATGGTCCAACAATATTCTGCCGCCTAGCTTTAATGTTTCAGTGCCCCCGCAGCCGCGCGGCGCTGTGCCGCGACTGGGTTCGAGGACGGGCCCCCTCGGCCCCAGCGAGGACGACATGTGCACGGCGAGCCGGAGCTCTCCTCCCGGCCAAGGCTGATGTGTGGCGCACGACCTGCTACTTGCCCGCAGCCTGTATTCCTTCACCGCGGGCGCGGCGTGTTTCAACACCACTGCTCCCCTCATAGTGCGGGCGAGCGGTATCTCAGGGTACTTGAGGGATCCGAGCGGCATCCTTTGGACGCAAGCTGCAACGGCCGGTCTGGCCATCTCACTTCATCAACATCAACTACATGAACAGTTACTATAAGTAATGATTACACTTGGGAATTCAACAGCAATATTTGGTGGACATTGCAAAATTTTTCATCACTTTTAAGTATTAAAAGTTTATCTTCAGAACTCAACTTCTACAAACATAAAGACTGTACTTCACCTGCAACAACAAAATTTTGAAACTGAATCAAACCAAATTAAGAAAGTCTTATAAATTTTTTTTTGGCAATTAATCTTCATATCTACATCAAACTTGGACCTTGTTTTCAAACAATTTCATGTGTCACCCCTGGAGGAACTTTTGGGGGGGGGGAGGTCTGTACCGGGCGGTACACCTCCACGCCGCTAATTTAAAAATTGCGCCAGTTGAAACTCCTCTGCTGGAGGAAGTCTGAACTTTATCTACGCTATTAATTCTTTACCTTCTCAGAAGATGTCACCACGTGGAAAATTTTGAGTTTTTGAACTGTGTCATTTTTGATGTGTTTTTGTTTCGCTTGAAGTAAGAAGTGTGAACTTTCTCTTCTAGAGGACACTACTGAAGATCAACAATAGTGCACCCTAGTGCGGAGTCAAAGAACTATTTTGTTGGAGAAATTTTTATTTCAAATGTTTGTTTCTTGTTAAATTTCTTTCTGTTATTGTTTAAGTTGGCTGTATACCCCTCTTTTCCCCCTTGTTTTAGATTTATCCAATCCCGAATTTCTTTTAGTAATTTCCGACCAATCCGATGTATCTTCCCCCAACTTGGATATGTTTCTGTACCCTAGCCAATAAAGTAATTGTGGGCGGGTGTTTTCATTCCCCTAACGCCTAGAACCTTCCGCGAGAGGATATAAACTGCTGATTTTTGGGTCTCTGCGCCACTTCTGTTCCATCTTTCAGTGTGTAAAGTACATAGCAGGGGGCGGGAAGCGCCTCTTTCCTCGGCAGCGGTCAACAACAAGGTAATGGCCGATTAATAACTTCTTTCTTTGCTAGCTCAGCAGTTTAACTCTCGGGGCGGGTTCGAAGCGTTCCACCATGTAACCTTTTCCTAAATGTAACTACTCTTTTCATATATTCTCTTTTAAACCTACATACTGGGATAGAGAGTGCTAACCCTCTCGAGCTCCCACTCATATTGTTTTGAGGTGAACTTATTTTTCTCAACCTATTCTTCGTTAACGTAAAACAAATTATTCTCCTTTTAAGTCACCTCTTTAGTATGGGATTAACCCTTGTATTAACGGCCTAGTGCCAAGTAGGTCTTAATCAAAGTATATTAGGAGTGCAAGTTTGCCTCCTCTCAAATTGTTATTTTAGAGGTCATTTAATTAACCTTCTTTTCATTTAATAGACCTCAGTAGATTGGGTATTTTACCCCTGTGTTTACGTCCGTTGAGGACAGCTTGAAGGTGGAGTTTGGTGTGGCCTGGGAGAGGCTTAAATTTGAGAGCGAGTGGCTCTTTTGAAAATTGAGTGTTGTATGCCTCGTGGAGGCTTTTCTGTGTAAATTGGAGCAAGGGCTCCTAGGCATGAATGGGGTTTTCTGCCCCTATGTTGAAGCTTGTGTTCGGGGTAAAACTGAGCTGATTGCCCTAGCAGTGTTAAGTCAGGGCGCGAAGCCCAAATCCTGTAAATATTGTAACTACCCTGTTGGACTTGCTACTTTGTACCTGCCATGCTTGTTATTTCTTTGTTTTTTTGAAAAGAAAATATAACCTTGTTAAATTTTAAATTAATTATACTTTAGTAGTTTGAGACCTGTTCACCACCCCGCACCTTCTTTCACGCATAACTACCACAAAAACTCGGTAACAATTATTATTATTATTATTATTATTATTATTATTATTATTATTATTATTATTATTATTATTATTATTATTATTATTATTATTATTATTATTATTATTATTGGACCCCGGGTTCGATTCCCGGCGAGGTCAGGGATTTTTTTACAAGCAACCGTGTTCTTAGTTAAGGTACAGCCCAAGGATTTGCATGGAGGAAACTACAGAAAACTCTTCTTTATGGCTGCCGATAGTAGGATACGAACCTACTCTCTCCCGGATGCAACGTTAGCGCCCCTAACCGCACGGCCTACTCACCCGGTCGGTTTAGTTCCTTCTGTATACTGCGTCTTTTTCAATTTCCCCAGGGGATCTTAACTTCGGACGGGAGGTTGGCGACCACGGCGCCCTTAGCCGAGTCCTCGATTTGCTTCCAGTTAGTTGTGTCAGCCTCCTCACTTTTCTGTCCTTTCTGACCTCTGTTGTTTAATTTTTGTTCTGTTGCGACTCCGACGTTATTAGAGCATTCGAGGCCTAGCGAGTCTTTTATTTCCACGCTCTTTGTTGGCCATGACTTTCTATATCCGATATTATTATTTTTCGAAGTGTCACATACCTTCCGTTTTCTCTCTGATTTGTGTTATATAGAGGATGGTTGCCTAGTTGTACTTCATCTTAAAACAATAATTACCACCACCGACTACAAGCTCACAACTGGGCGACCCTAACAGCAGAGCTACTCTCTCTCGGTTTTATTATTATTATACCTGCCTCTGTGGATCAGTAGTAGTGTGTCAGCCTCCGGATCCCAAGTTGGCGGGTTCAAACTCGGCAGATGCAGGCGGAATTTTTGAAGGGGTGAAAAAAATCCATTTGACACATCATGTCGTACGACGTCGGCATGTAAAAAGATCTCTGGTAACACATCTGATGTTTACCGGACAAATTTATTAAAACTCAGACATAGGCACCCAAGAGAGATTCGGTTTTCTCTGCTAGAGTAAAACAGGACGTCGAAATCGAGAAGGAGGCAGCCAGATGGTGTGAAATTAAAAATGAAAGCACACGGTAGCTGCGGCTATACGATTATTATTATTATTATTATTATTATTATTATTATTATTATTATTATTATTATTATTATTTATTTATTTATTTATTTATTTATTATTTATTTATTTATTTATTTATTTATTTATTTATTTATTTATTTATTTATTTATTTCGACTTTCCTCAACTAGATAGGTCTTACGGTGACGATGGGACGGGAAAGGCCTAGGAGTGGGAAGGAGATGGGGTATGTCAAGAAGGAGCATCTTGCCTTAAAAACTTAGGTCCTTAACCCCATAAGGCGCATGTCAAGAAGGGCACCTAGCCTAAATCTAGGGTCCTTAGATTCCTCTAAGATAGTAGCATTTGTCTACTACAAAACCATGGAAACTATCTTCAGCGGCTACGTCAGTGGGATTCGAACCCTCTATCTCCCGGATGCAAGATCATAGCTGTGTGCCACTAAACACACAGCCAACTCGCCCTTGTTATTACGACACGCAAGTCGCCAACGGACGTCAATTAAGAAAACATAAGCCTAACTGCATGGGCAACACGCCCACCGGTACATGAATAGATAATCAGCCTTTCCTTATTACAACACCAACGCGCGTCAAGAAATAAACAAATTTATTGATTTATGTCATTTCAATCACGAGCGCAGGAGTCAGTTCAATGTAGTCTTGGACACTCCTAAGTGAGCCTATATCCCAGAGGTGGCCACTAACCTTACTTCTGGGAGCCGCAAATTTAGGAGACAAAAAATTGGGAGCATGTTTGGAAAAGAGTTTATAAAATGAAGACAAGTTTTTCATTTTATAACCAATGAAGGAACACTACACAGAACACTATTTTTCAGGTGCACATCAAGGAATGAGATTTCACTTTTGAGAAGTGCTTTTTCTTAGTGTTCATTTCTGCTGTTAGTTTTTTGAAATCTGGCTGATAATTGGTAAGCGCAGTTCACACAAGTTCACTTAAATGTGCATCAGTTCGTTCAGATCGATATGAAGATTTAATGAATTTAATCGTTGAGTACAGTGATTCACACACATAAGTAGTCCCAAAGATTGAGATTAGTCTTTTGGCACTCTGTTCGTTAGTGCGTATTTTTCTTCTGGACCATTCTTCCAAAATTCTATGGTAGAAATGCCACTTTGTTTGAGTCCTTTTAGTCCTTCGTCCTCTTGCAGTTCTTGTAGCTCTAACTCTACACCTGCTGTATCCGTTGTTATTGGTGATGAAACAGGACTGCCATCGCCCACAACATCAACAGAAAAAGGATTTTCCAGGAATGGAAATGAAGGTTTCAGTGATCTCAGATCATTAAATCTGCCATTGATTTCTTCAGCAAGGCCAGACATTTTACTCATGTAATCTTTAGTTTCCACCTGAACGTCAGGAGGGCTTTCAGTAATTTTCTTCAAACATTTAAAGTGAGAACATGTTTTAGTCTGAAGGTCTTTCCCAAAAATCTTGAACTTGCTATGCAAGCTAAATACAGTCTGGGCCAATTCTGAAATATCTTTACAAAGAAGATATTGGTTTGAGCGAGAGAGTGTGTCAGTGAGCCAGTGTTGTAAGGTGAAGCCAGTCGCGTTCACGTATAGGCAGTAGCGAGTGTCGATATTGTACTGAAACAGAAGGCGCCGAACTATCTTCACCTCCCATGTCTTACCACTGACCTATAGCTCTACTGCTACTGACTGCCGCCAGTCGAGAGATGTCGTTAGATTCCATTAATTATATCATTTAATTTTACTCTAAGGTTGGTGTCAAGAGCCGCACGAGACTGACTCAAGAGCCTCGTTGTGGCCAGCCCTGCATATCCTGTCGAGTTTATCAAAGGTATGTATGTATGCGTCACCATTTCACGCCTTCTGTGTGCTGCACTCTGTGTCTTCCTCTGCACGCACAACGAAATGATCTAGTATAATATGTGTGTGTTAACAACAACAACAACAATAATAATAATGATAATAATAATAATAATAATAATAATAATAATAATAATAATAATAATATCAGTTATATTTGTGTAGTCCAGAATATACTTTGTCGCTATCAGCTCCCCTACAATTGCAGGAAAATATCTCTAACCTCGTTAGGAATCGAACCTCGGAATAACAGTGTGTATCTACGCCTCCGCACAAATCTCACGTCAAGTAACTAGAGGGAGACTGGAACCACCACTGAAGATAGTTTTCTGTGGTTCTACACCAGGCAAACGTGTGGTTAGGACCGCGTCGCTGTTCCGGGAGATAGTGGGTTCAAATTCCACTATTGCCAGCCGCTGAAAATATCGCAACCAACAATAGATAGCGTTACTTCCAAAATAATAATAATAATAATAATAATAATAATAATAATAATAATAATAATAATAATAATAATAACGGTATTATATTTGCTAGGTCCAAATTGTCCTTTAATTTTGAATAGTGCGTGTGGCTTACAGCCCCGAAGGGGACTTAGCCTACTAAGTGACCGCTGCTCGGCCCCGAAGGCCTGCAGATTACCAGGTCTCGTGTGGTCAGCATGATAAAACCTTACGGGTGTTATTCTTGGTTTCTCTAGACCGGGTGGCCGCAATCTTACAGTTAGACAGTTCCTTAATTGTAAACACGTAGGCTGAGTAGTCCTTATCCGGGAGATAGTGGGTTCGAATCCCACTGCCGTCAGCCGCTGAAGATGGTTACACACCAGGGTGCTATTTGCAGTATAGACATATTATAGAAATAAAAAAGCAATTATAACGATAAGAGCAATATCTAAATAATAATAATAATAATTGTTACGGAGATATCCGTGGTGCAGAAAGAGGTGAAATAAGGTGCGGGTGTTGAATGGGTCTACCTACGATATCAGAAATTGAGTTAAAACTTTAAATAAAGGTTATATTTTTTCGGAATTTCAAACTTAACAAATTTTTCACTCAGTGAAATAATGAGGTTACAGGTACAATGACAATTTCAAAAATTTTAAAATTCAAGATTCGGAACTTCAACAATTCTGGTCTTCAAGCCCCTGGTTTACAAATTTACCATTTCAAAGAGGTATTATTTGGGCAAGGGCAGAAATCCCCCAATATAAGAGCACTTTGCTCCAACAAGTTTACAGCCTTCCAGAGGCACTCCTCAATATTGCAGTAAACTAGAAAATAGCGTAAGTGCTCCCCAACATTCATCCAATTTTAACCGCCCGCTTAAGGCAACATTACACAAAACTTTATGATCTCTCGCCTCTCAAGGCACAATTTACAAAATTTGTTTTGCACAGGGGTGTCAATTACCCAACCTACTGGGCCTTTGTGGCAAAAGAACAGGATAAATAAATTGGCCGAACACAAATTGAATGGACGCGTATACTTGCGCTACTAGATAATGAAGTATTAAAACCCTAACAGGGCTCTCAACAAGACGATCCAGGGGCTAATCCGAAGCTACTGAGGTGACTCGAATGAAAGTTAATTTAATACATTACAGGAAAGAAAAGCAATACTAAATATTAGTCACCTCAAACCAAGTTGAAGGGGAACTGAAGAGGCTAACGCACTCTCTATCCGAGATTTACAGTTAAAGACTTTATGAAGTTTTACACTAGCTGAACAAAAATTTACATTTTAGAAAAGGTTGGTTACATAGTTAGAAATTCGGACATTCCCCTCGGATAAGTCTGCGGATGTAGCTACAGAAAAATAAGTCTGGTGGACATTACCTTGGCTGCTGGTCTGCCTTGCGAAGAATGAGGCCCCCCGTCTCCTGTCTTAACACACACACTCAGAAAGACGACGATCAAGAGACAAGGTAGCCGGAGCAGCCGCAGTATACACTGACTTAGCAGATGCCATGGGATAGTCACCTAATATCGCGTAGGGCCTCCTCTGTCCCTGCGAACTGCTGTGAGACGCCGTGGAAATGAGTCGACAAGTCCCTGGTAGTCCTCTGGACGCAGCTGACACTAAATCGTTTGCAGAGCGGTCTCCGCGTACCATTCAAAGTCTCTTGCTGAACAACTAGGGGGGGGGGCATTCCATACCAAGAAAATGCACCCCAGACCATAAAAGAAACACCAGCGCCCTGGACCACACCTTCGAGGCAGGCGGGATCGATCGCTTCATGTGATCTGCGCCATACACAGCGCCTCCCATCGGCATGCTGCAGTTGAAATCGTGATTCGTCAGACCATATCACGTTACGCCATTGTTCCAGTGTCCAGCGACTGGCGACAAATGCGCGTCGTTGTGGCCGATGACGTTGGGTTAACAGTAGCACCCGTGTGTGGCGCCGGCTCTCATACCCCATAGAACCCATGTTCCTACGGATTGTCCACTGGGAGACGTGTCTAGCCCGGCCTGTGTTGAATTGAGCCGTCATTTGTTGCACGGTTGCCCGTCTGTCACTATTGGCAATCCGTCTCAGATGTCGCTGGTCACGGTCATCGAGGGTGGCTGGACGGCCGGTCGTTCGTCTGCTGTGGGCGGTGACACCCGCATTCAACCATTCACGATACAACCATCCATCGGGCACCGACCACCATACCCCGTTCGAACGGTGTCAGCTCACGACGACGTTCCATGTTACACCTGTGACATGCACAGCCACTGCTCACAAGGTCTCCTATACAACTGCCGCTGGCACAGGGGGCGTGTGGTGCGGAGACAAAACACCTGCGCATCAGTGCTCCGCTATCCCATGACATTTTCTCAGTCAGTCTATATACCGAAAGGAAGGGACGAGAGGATTTAGGACTAATCCGGACACACCCTCTCAATTTTATTGGCAGAACCAAAGTTACACCCAAAAACCAACACGAAACCTGTGATAGGCTGAAAAATAATTTCGGAAATTTCTAATTGGTCAGATTCAAAACTGGCAGAAGGAAAAAGAAGTGTTGCCAACCCAAAAATAAATGAACCTTGATTCAGTGATGAAAACCAAGAAACACAAAGCTTCTCTAAATCACAAATTCTTCCACCTTGCACCAGAGTCCATGACCATAGTATTTAGTAGTGACATCTATGGAGAAATGTACAAACTTCTTGAAGTAAACAACACAAAGCAAAATGTAAGTTTAGATTCAAATTCCGCGCCAAACAAGTGCAAGTGGTTAGGACCTGTCAAGATGACGGCTGTCAGGTTAGCCATGGTAACTTGATCAAATTCCGAGCCCACGTGGCCAAAAAGAAGTAAGGTTAGGACCTGACAAGGTGACAACAGTGAGGTTAGCCACGTTCACTTGTTCAAATTCCGCGCCAAACAAGTGCATGTGGTTAGCACCTGTCAAGATGACGGCTGTCAGGTTAGCCACGGTAACTTGATCAAATTCCGAGCCCACGTGGCCAAAAAGAAGTAAGGTTAGGACCTGTCAAGGTGACAACAGTGAGGTTAGCCACGTTCACTTGTTCAAATTATGAGCCCACGTGGACAAAAAGAAGTAAGTTTAGGACCTGTCAAGTTGGCAACAGTGAGGTTAGCCACGTTCACTTGTTCAAATTCCGAGCCCACGTAGCCAAAAAGAAGTACGGTTAGGACCTGTCAAGATGGCAACAGTGAGGTTAGCCACGTTCACTTGTTCAAATTCCGAGCAAATAAATCCAGTCAGTATAGACAACTTCACAATAACACAGTTACTCAATACTTCAGTAGTGGCATCTTCTGATTAAAGTCCCAAATTCTTGTAATAGCAGTTTCACATTTTGTTGGATAGATAGAGTTCATTACGGCGATTCTTTTGAATGTGCGGAGTTGAGGTGTACCTCCCGGTATAATAATGGAATAGAGGGTCTGCAATACTAGTGTCCCGACAAGGACAGATACTACCCAGGTACGCTGAGCTATTACATCCGCGGGATACAGGCAGGATCTTGCAGTGTGTCTCGTTCATTTCTTTCTATGGCTTCACGCTACCGCGCAGTACAATCCATTTCTAGTTTACTGTAACACAGGATTGAACCTGTACAGTTTGTTGACATGTTTAGTCTTGTTCAGGAGGGGGAGGTCATGCGTCGGATATAGATGGTGTCGAGAAGGGCAGCTTGCCTTAAAACTAGGGTCCTGTGAGGTTAGGCCCATCCGAGATAGTAACAAGATGGTTTCGAGAAGGTGGAGCTAACTATAAAACTAGGATAATCTGAGGTTAGTCCCCCCAGGATGGTGTCGGGGAGGAGTTATACGGCAACAAGTGCAGCTAGTCTCAAATAGGTTCCAGACTGCGGTCGAGAAGGGCATCTTGCCTTAAAACTTGTGTCCTTAGACCTCCCGTGTCAGGAAAGAGCAATGTCGAGAAGGGCAGCTAGCTATACAACTAGAGACCTCTAAGTTTAGCACCCTCGAGAAGGCAGGTAGCCTTGAAACTAGAGACCTCTGACGTTAGGCCCCTCCAAGATAGTGTCGAGATGGGGCATGTCGAGTGGGAGCATCTTGCCTTAAAACCTTAGATTCTTAGCCCCTAAGGCGCATGTCAAGAAGGGCAGCTGGCCTTCAAACTTGGGTCCTCAGATTCCTCTAAGATAGTGTCGCGAAGGGGCAAGTCGAGAAGGGCAGCTAGCCTTAAAACTTGAGTCCTTAGGCCTCCGGTGTCGGGAAGGGGCATGTCAAGAAGGGCACCTAGTCTTAAAACAAGAGTCCTCTGAGGTTAGGACCATTCGGATAGTTGAGAAGGGCGCTAGCCATAAAACTAGAGAACACTAAGGCCCACCTCCAAGATGGTGCCGGCAATTCCACATCTCAAAAAATTACCTGGCTAAGTCCGGTTAAGATGACAGCAGTGAGGTTAGGGTGTTTGAAAATTCCGCGCCAAAGCAAGTGCAGGTGGTTAACACCTGTCAAGATAGCAGCAGTGAGGTTAGCCACGTTCACTTGTTCAAAATTTCTCGCCGACCCGTCAAGATAACAGCAGTGAGGATAGCCATGCACACATTTTCAAAATCCGCACCAAAACAAGTGCACGAGGTTAGGACCTGTCAAGATGACGGCTGTCACGTTAGCCACGTTCAGTTGTTTAAATTCTGAGCCCACGTGGCCAAAAATAAATTAAGTTTAGGACCTGTCAAGTTGGCAACAGTGAGGTTAGCCACGTTCATTTGTTCAAATTCCGAACCCACGTGGCCAAACAAGTGCATGTGGTAAGGACCTGTCAAGATGACGGCTGTCAGGTTAGCCACGGTAACTTGATCAAATTCCGAGCCTCCACGTGGCTAAAAATGTAAGTTTAGGACCTGTCAAGATGGCAACAGTGAGGTTAGCCACCTTCACTTGTTCAAATTCCGCGTCAAACAAGTGCATGTTGTTAGGACCTGTCAAGGTGACGGCTGTCAGGTTAGCCACGGTAACTTGATCAAATTCCGAGCCTCCACGTGGCTAAAAATGTAAGTTTAGGACCTGTCAAGATGGCAACAGTGAGGTTAGCCACGTTCACTTGTTCAAATTCCGCGCCAAACAAGTGCATGTGGTTAGGACCTGTCAAGATGACGGCTGTCAGGTTAGCCACGGTAACTTGATCAAATTCCGAGCCCACGTGGCCAAAAAGAAGTAAGGTTAGGACCTGTCAAGGTGACAACAGTGAGGTTAGCCACGTTCACTTGTTCAAATTCTGAGCCCACGTGGCCAAAAAGAAGTAAGGTTAGGACCTGTCAAGGTGACAACAGTGAGGTTAGCCACGTTCACTTGTTCAAATTCCGCGCCAAACAAGTGCATGTGGTTAGCACCTGTCAAGATGACGGCTGTCAGGTTAGCCACGGTAACTTGATCAAATTCCGAGCCTCCACGTGGCTAAAAATGTAAGTTTAGGACCTGTCAAGATGGCAACAGTGAGGTTAGCCACGTTCACTTGTTCAAATTCCGCGCCAAACAAGTGCATGTGGTTAGGACCTGTCAAGATGACGGCTGTCAGGTTAGCCACGGTAACTTGATCAAATTCCGAGCCCACGTGGCCAAAAAGAAGTAAGGTTAGGACCTGTCAAGGTGACAACAGTGAGGTTAGCCACGTTCACTTGTTCAAATTCTGAGCCCACGTGGCCAAAAAGAAGTAAGTTTAGGACCTGTCAAGTTGGCAACAGTGAGGTTAGCCACGTTCACTTGTTCAAATTCCGAGCCCACGTGGCCAAAAAGAAGTAAGGTTAGGACCTGTCAAGATGGCAACAGTGAGGTTATCCACGTTCACTTGTTCAAATTCCGAGCCCACGTGGCCAAAAAGAAGTAAGGTTAGGACCTGTCAAGGTGACAACAGTGAGGTTAGCCACGTTCACTTGTTCAAATTCCGCGCCAAACAAGTGCACGTGGTTAGCACCTGTCAAGATGACGGCTGTCAGGTTAGCCACGGTAACTTGATCAAATTCCGAGCCCACGTGGCCAAAAAGAAGTAAGGTTAGGACCTGTCAAGGTGACAACAGTGAGGTTAGCCACGTTCACTTGTTCAAATTCTGAGCCTACGTGGACAAAAAGAAATAAGTTTAGGACCTGTCAAGTTGGCAACAGTGAGGTTAGCCACGTTCACTTGTTCAAATTCCGAGCCCACCTGGCCAAAAAGAAGTAAGGTTAGGACCTGTCAAGATGGCAACAGTGAGGTTAGCCACGTTCACTTGTTCAAATTCCGAGCCCACGTGGCCAAAAATAAGTAAGGTTAGGACCTGTCAAGGTGACAACAGTGAGGTTAGCCACGTTCACTTGTTCAAATTCCGCGCCAAACAAGTGCATGTGGTTAGCACCTGTCAAGATGACGGCTGTCAGGTTAGCCACGGTAACTTGATCAAATTCTGAGCCTCCACGTGGCTAAAAATGTAAGTTTAGGACCTGTCAAGATGGCAACAGTGAGGTTAGCTGCGTCCACGTACTCAAAATGTGAGGTTATGGTCTGTCAAGATGACAGCTGTCATCTTGACAGCTGTGAAGAGCACGCGTGCTTTTGTTTACAAACAAGACCACGTGCTCGTGAAGTCACGTCACGTTGGCCGGGGTCAATGACCTCGTGGGAAAATGCTGATTCAGCTCCCATTGTTTTAGAATCCACCCAGTCCTAGTATTCACATTTTTTCTGGAGATCCACTCGCCTCGGTGGGGTAATACGCACTTATGCAGCCGGCATGTAAACAACGCGGCTATGGCAAGTACAACTGGGGAACCATCTTCTATTAGAGGGAAAGGAACGTAAAGGTACAAAACTTCGAAGAATGAAGCTATGGGGAATGAAAAGTTCGCTATACCTCGAAAACCGAATGTCGGCCACGTCGGAAAAGAAGAACAGTTGTCCAGGGGCATCGCAGTCAGAAGTCTGGAAGAAGTAATGGGAGACACAGTTATGGCAACCCGGGCAAACGGATGTACCGTGGTTGTGTTCCTTCATCTTCGTTACCCTTTTCTAGGGAGGTCATGGTGGTGGTGATGGTGGTTAAGCCACTGCAGGATCTTGCAGTGTGTCTCGTTCATTTCTTTCTATGGCATCACGCTACCGCGCAGTACAATGCATTTCTAGTTTACTGTAACACAGGATTGAACCCGTAAAGTTTGTTGACATGTTTAGTCTTGTTCAGGAGGGGAAGTCATGCGTCGGATAGAGATGGTGTCGAGAAGGGCAGCTTGCCTTAAAACTAGGGTCCTGTGAGGTTAGGCCCATCCGAGATAGTAACAAGGTGGTTTCGAGAAGGTGGAGCTAACTATAAAACTAAGATAATCTGAGGTTAGTCCCCCCAGGATGGTGTCGGGGAGGAGTTATCCGGCAACAAGTGCAGCTAGTCTTAAAATAGGTTCCAGACTGCTGTCGAGAAGAGCATCTTGCCTTAAAACTTGTGTCCTTAGACGTCCCGTGTCGAGGAAGAGCCTTGTCGAGAAGGGCAGCTGGCTATAAAACTAGAGACCTCGAAGTTTAGCACCCTCGAGAAGGCAGGTAGCCTTGAAACTAGATACCTCTGAGGTTGGTAAGCATCCTATACTTCAACTAAATTAATGCGAGAGGTTGGAGACATCCGGTAATGAAGTTATCGGAAACCTGGCAGTTAGGAGCCAGTGGCGTGTGCTGAGTCCAAGACGTGGGCTACCACTAAACCTGGGTTACGCATTTCCGACGGTTGGTTTAATGAATGTCGAGCCTTTTAAGAGTTTTGAGCTACAGCCAATAGCTGTGTCACAAGCTACTGTCAATACTCAACACCTGATCAGAGGAGATCGTAGCCTAAGGTTTAGCAAATTAAAGTCCGGCTTTGTGGCTACGTGGATAGAATGCTTTCCTTTGGTCCGATGGCCCTGATTCGGTTCTCATAATCAAACCCCTAGTACTGTAATTCCCCTGGTTTGGGAACTGGGTGTTTATGACGTCTTCGCCATTCATTTCATCCTCTTTAGGTCACCACGAAACCTATACAGATGCCATGCACCATTATTATTATTATTATTATTATTATTATTATTATTATTGCTAGTGGCATTACGTCGCACCGATACAGATAGGTCTTACAGCGACGATGGGATAGGAAAGCCCTAGGAGTTGGAAGGAAGCAAATGTGGCCTTTATTAAGGTACAATCCCAGCATTTGCCTGGTGTGAAAATGGAAAACCACGGAAAGCCATCTTCAGGGCTGCCGACAGTGAGATTAGAATCCACTATCACCCGGATGCAAGCTCACAGCTGCGCGCCCCTAACCACACGGCCAACTCGCCCGGTATTATTATTATTATTATTATTATTATTATTATTATTATTATTATTATTATTATTATTATTATTATTATTATTATTATTATTATTGTACCGGGAGGTACACTTCAGCTCCACACATACAAAAGAAGCGCCTAAATGAACTCTATCTATCCATCTATCCTGCTTCTGCAGGAAGTTGCGACAGTAATCAGAAGATGTCACTACTGAATAATTGAGAAGTTTGTCATTTATAAGTTTCCTAAACTGATTGGATTTATTTTGTTTTGTTTTGGTGTACTTCAAGAAGTTTAAACTTTTCTCCATAGATGTCATTACAAAAAACTCTGGTCATGCACTCTGGTGCAAGGTGGAATAACTTGTAATTTAAAGAAGTTTTGTGTTTCTAGGTTTTCATAACTGTATCAATTTTCATTTATTTGTTTGTTGGCAACACTTCTTTCTTATTCCACTAGTTTTGAATCTGGCCAATAGGAATTCTCTGTAATTATTTTTCAGCCTATCACAGGCTTCTTGTCGCTTTTTGAATTGTCCAATAAAAATTAAGACGGTGTGTCCGGATAAGTCCAGAATCCTCTCGAACCTTCTCTTCGGGTTTATAAACTGCGGCTGCTCTGGCTACCTTGTCTCTTGATCGCCGTATTTCTGAGTGAGCGTGTGTGTTAAGACAGGAGGCAGACGCCTCATTCTTCGCCAGGCAGACCAGCAGCCAAGGTAATGTCCACCAGATTTATTTTTTTGTAGCTACATCCGCAGACTTACACGACGGGAAGGTCCTAATGTATAACTATGTAACCTGTTTTCGAAAATGTAGAAATTCTTTCGGCTAATGTAAAGTTCTTGAAACTGTAAATCGGGATAGAGAGTGCGTTACCCTCTCGAGCTCCGCTTCTACTTGGTTTGAGGTGACTAAGATTTGTAACCTTTTCTCTATTCTGTAAAGTGTTAGATTAATCTCCACTCTAGTCACCTCAGTAGCTTGGGATTAGCCCCTGCATCATCGGGCCGAGAGCCCAATTAAGTTGTTAAAAGTTCTAGGAGTGCAGTGTACGCCTCCATTCATTTTGTGTTCGGGCCAGTAATCTAACCTGTTCTTTTTCTATGCAGGCCCAGTAGGTTGGATAATAGATACCCCTGTGTAAAAGAAAATTAAATTGTAAATTGTGCCTACAGAGGCCAGAGATCGTAAAGTATTGTGTAATGTTGCCTTAAGCGGGCTGTTAAAAATCTGTTAATGTTTTCTAACTTTTCCAAAATATTGAGAGGTGCCTTGGGAAAGTCGTAAATTGTTACTGTTGGAGCCTAGTGCTCGTGAACACTGTGTACTGGCGGATATCTCTTCTTGTCTGCGGAAATTGTAAATTTGGAGCCTGAAGCTCAAAAAATTCTAAATTACCGATTGTTGGAGTTTCCAATTATTGTTTCAAGATTGCTATTTGTACTTGTCATGTTGTTATGTTCGCTGAATGAAAGAATTTGTTAAGTTTGAAATTATGAAAGAAATATAACCTTTACTTAAAGTTTTAATTGAATTTCTGATGTCATAGTTAGACCCATTCAACGCCCGCACCTTCTTTCACCTCCTTCTGCTCCACGGATATCTCCGTAACAATTATTAAGTACAAATTATCTCAGTTTGTTGGCGCCTAATTGAGTTGAGTGTCTAATTGTTTCCAGTTATTGGTGCCAGCGATTACACTTTAAACTGACCTGCAACTGTTGTTCTCTCAAGATTCCGACGGTATTCCATTCCTATGGTGTGTTTCTTGGCCCTTTTCTCCCGCCTCCTTTTTTCTCTCCTCCTTCATACCTGTTAAGGACACTTCACACGAACAACATTTACTTCCAGCCCATTCAGACTATACTATACTATATTTGTTGCGGGGCTGAGTGGCTCAAACGGTTGAGGCGCTTGCCTTCTAACCCCTGGCTCAGTCCGGTGATATTTGCAGGTGCTCAAATACGTCAGTCTCGTGTCGGTAAATTTACTGGTACGTAAGAGAACTCCTGCAGGACTAAATTTCGGCACATCGGCGTCTCCAAAAGTCGTAAAAGTAGTTAGTGGGACGTAAGGCCAATAACATTATTATTATTACTATATTTGTTTTTCCAAATGATCTATTAACAGCAGCTTCCCTGAACTGTCAAGTGGAAGTGGGATACCGTTCGAAGGATCTCGACAAATTGCTATGAACTAGGCTCCCGAGCCTGTCGAACTGAGTGTCCTAGCCGCATGGAGGCCGACGACTCAGAACCTATGCTGCTCCATAACAACTGGTATCCTAAACGGTTCACTACCGGAACTAACATTCATTTGTTCTTACTCACGACTCAGTAAGTTCGTCGAATACACAAGTACAGTGTGAGACTGAAGAGCTATAAACTAACATTTTATACATAATTCATGTTACATCTCACCATCAGTCAGACACCACCGGTCCGCTTTTATGACTGCTACCCAGATGGAAGTCGTTTAACTAGCCTTTTCTTAAATAATTTAAATCGAACATATCCCTGGGAAAAATACACCATGCCTAATTCTTCACACTATAAATGAATATTTGTCACAATTTGTCCTCTTGAATTCATACTTCATCTTCATATTTATGATGTTTTCTACTTTTCAGGCATGTTCGCCTCTGACCGTCTCCTTACTCGCAATGCAAGAGCCGCTAGAGCGACCACTCGAGTCCTGGTGTTGCTTGTTCTTGACGGTGTTAGGTTGCTTTCACGCCCTTCTCCTCGGCCGGATCCCTTCAATTTTCTTTCTCTGATTAGTGTTATATAGAGGACGGTTGCTAACTTGTACTTCCTCTTAAAACAGCACTGTCTTGTAGCCACTGATTAAAAATTACCCCAAAACGAAGTATTGATTTGTATATTTAGCTACGCTTCGACAAGTAGCTGGAGGAGTGTTACAATATGCTACATATCTGTTGGTGGGAATATGATTAAGTGTAAGTACATGAGGTGATCTCCTCTACTTCATGGAGTGTTTGTCTCGCTAGTGCCGGGATATCCCAGGACGGGTTCAGCTCGCCAGGTGCAGGTCTTTCTATTTGACGCCCGTAGGCGACTGCGGGTCGTGATTAGGATGAAATGATGATGAGGAAACACATACAGCCAGCCCCCGTGCTGTAGGAATTAACCAATTGAGGTTAAAATCCCCGACCCGGCCGGGAATCGAACCCGGGACCCACTGGACCGTTCAGCCAACGAGTCGGACTCACTAGAGGTAACTGCTAGGCAAAGGAAATCCCGTACATTATTCAGGCAATGAACGAGGAAGGTATTCAATTTAGAATGACGTTTTCCCGCAGGAGATTCACATGAGGGCCACAGATGGTCGTGAATAATGTTTGTGTGGTTTGGAAGTGGCGCGCATTACAAGCGAAGATATGGTTCCACAACTGCGGGCAGTGCTGAACTGTGGTCATGCTCTCCTTTTAGTCGCCTCCTGTACAGTGGATGTACAATGAGAGGACTATCCAAGGATTGTGACATGAAACCCAGCGGAAATGACGACCACATTACAGGAAGTCAATATGCGATTTTGACATTTCAATGATCCTCAGAATTTACAGAGAGATAAAGGAAAATCCAGCTGTCCAAAAATTACTTACTGCAAACCAGAGAAACTCAATTTACGTTCACTGTATGGGACATTTTGAAAAAAGTAAATGGAATTTGAAAAGTTATTGCTAATTGTGTTTTTTAACATTCTATTGAAATACAGATATTTCCAGTAGGTAACCTTAAAAGTACCAGAGTTATGGCAGTTTTTCTGGGCTCTGAACGTAGCCCCACCTTTCCCCCACTTCTACGCAGATGCGCCGTTAGTGGGAACACGTCCCCCTCAAAATCCTACTGTTTGTGGTGTAACTACATAATTTTCCTTGCACGCCGTGTACTCAGCCTGAAGGCTGTCACAAGCCCAGGCGTCGCTAGAAGATCCCCATGAGAGTGGAAACATCCACTGTATCCCCTGTCTGCCGTAAGAGATGCCTAAGAGGGGCCACAGGGGCTCTCAACTTCAAAGGGTGGGTTGGCAGCCACGGGACCCTTAGGAGAGTTCTGGCTTACTTGTGCCAGCCTCCTCCTGTCATTTATCCTATCCGACCTCCCTCGGTCAACTCTTGTTCTTTTCAGACTCCAACGGATTAGAGCACTCGAAGCGCAGGGAGTCTATCACTTTCACGCCTTTCATGGCCCTTGCCTCTCTTTAGCCGACTCCCTTATTTCTTCGATGTGTCGGATCCCTTTCAGTATTTCCGTCTGATCAGTGCTTAGTTGTACTTTCTCTTAACATGATAATCTCGCCGTAGCCCCTAGCACCACTCGGTAAAAGACGCTGATAAGTGATGAGGTAGTTTGCAGCCGGAAGTTGATATTGCACATGAGCCCGCGAAGCCAGGTGACAATTCATAACAGTGACTAGCTGCATAAGGAATGGTAACAGTAACGACTTTGATTTAGCCCATATCACAAGACATATTGCACAATGTCTTGCGAAATACACTGACTGACAGAGCAAATGCAACACCAAGAAGGAGTGGTTCGAAAGGGATGAAAGTTGGGGAAAAAACAGAGACGGCACGGACGAATAATTGATGTTTATTTCAAACCGATATGCAGGTTACACAATGCGCACGGCATCGACTCAGTAGGATGTAGGACCACCGCGAGCGGCGATGCACGCAGAAACACGTCGAGGTACAGAGTCAATAAGAGTGCGGATGGTGTCCTGAGGGATGGTTCTCCATTCTCTGTCAACCATTTGCCACAGTTGGTCGTCCGTACGAGGCTGGGGCAGAGTTTGCAAACGGCGTCCAATGAGATCCCACACGTGTTCGATTGGTGAGAGATCCGGAGAGTACGCTGGCCACGGAAGCATCTGTACACCTCGTAGAGCCTGCTGGGAGATGCGAGCAGTGTGTGGGCGGGCATTATCCTGCTGAAACAGAGCATTGGGCAGCCCCTGAAGGTACGGGAGTGCCACCGGCCGCAGCACATGCTGCACGTAGCGGTGGGCATTTAACGTGCCTTGAATACGCACTAGAGGTGACGTGGAATCATACGCAATAGCGCCCCAAACCATGATGCCGCGTTGTCTAGCGGTAGGGCGCTCCACAGTTACTGCCGGATTTGACCTTTCTCCACGCCGACGCCACACGCGTCTGCGGTGACTATCACTGACAGAACAGAAGCGTGACTCATCGGAGAACACGACGTTCCGCCATTCCCTCATCCAAGTCGCTCTAGCCCGGCACCATGCCAGGCGTGCACGTCTATGCTATGGAGTCAATGGTAGTCTTCTGAGCGGACGCCGGGAGTGCAGGCCTCCTTCAACCAATCGACGGGAAATTGTTCTGGTCGATATTGGAACATGCTGAAGAATGGCGGTTGACGTGGCGTGCGGGGCTGCCACCGCTTGGCGGCGGATGCGCCGATCCTCGCGTGCTGACGTCACTCGCGATGCGCCTGGACCCCTCGCACGTGCCACATGTCCCTGCGCCAACCATCTTCGCCACAGGCGCTGCACCGTGGACACATCCCTATGGGTATCGGCTGCGATTTGACGAAGCGACCAACCTGCCCTTCTCAGCCCGATCACCATACCCCTCGTAAAGTCGTCCGTCTGCTGGAAATGCCTCCGTTGACGGCGGCCTGGCATTCTTAGCTATACACGTGTCCTGTGGCACACGACAACACGTTCTACAATGACTGTCGGCTGAGAAATCACGGTACGAAGTGGGCCATTCGCCAACGCCGTGTCCCATTTATTGTTCGCTACGTGCGCAGCGCAGCGGCGCATTTCACATCATGAGCATACCTCAGTGACGTCAGTCTACCCCGCAATTGGCATAAAGTTCTGACCACTCCTTCTTGGTGTTGCATTTGCTCTGTCAGTCAGTGTATTTAGGTGTGAAGTAACAAGAACATTTCGACCAAAGCTAGGCGAGATTAGTTTTGTCTTTAAATATGTTAATTACCTGGACTATTGGGTAATATGTTTTCCTTATAGAATATACGTAGATTGAGCATTGCGTTAGACGAAATATGCTGCGGATATCGTAAACAAATCACTAGCGACCTCAAGCCCTCGCTGTGAGCTCGACATGCGCTGTCCAAAGTCAACTTCGACGTACTGACGGCTTTTAATTTTCTGCTACGTTGGGGACTCCTGAAGTGTAAATTTCCATCATTCAGTAGGCTTGGCCCGCATTGACGTTCTCTGGAAGCTGAAACAGTCACATTTGTGCAGTCCGGAAACATACAAATGTAATACGTATGAATGCAAATATTATAGTAGTAGAACGGGCATTTCGAGTGCTCAAAGTGCCGACAGGTGGTTTCCTGTGCCTGCCCAAGTTTCCGTGGTGGTTATTGCAACTCTAACCCGACCAAGAAAGCGAAATTGTGTGACACTTCAAAAAATCAAGGGAGAGAGGAAAGACTCCCTAGGCCTCGAGTGCCCTAATACCGTCGGCATCGGAAAAGAACAAGAGTTGACCAAGGAAGGTCGGATAGGATAGATGAAAGTAATGAGCTTGGCACAAGTAAGTGGAAGCAATATCAGGACTCAGATAAGCATCCCGTGGTCGCCAAACCAAAGTTGTCCCTTTTTCGACAGGCCAGGGTGTTATTCTAACGCTCCCACCCACAGAGGCTGATGTAGCGTGGCAAAATCTCCAAGAAATTCATGTTAAAATGATACATTAGTTGAAGGACAAACTGGCGCCTACTACCACTGTACTGAAATTTTTCAGAAAAAGTCCTGAATTAGGGATATACTCGACGTGGATTCAAAAATTTTCACATCGCATGCTTTAAAATGAATACATATCACGAAAATTAAGAGACTTACTCGGATCGACATGTCACAGGCATATTCCTGCGCTAACTTATCAAGAACGAAGCGGTTGCCTGAGTGGTATTATGCCACTAATCTAAAATAAGAGTTTTGTCTGTACATTGCCCAGAATTTGAAAAAAAAAATGGTAATCATGTATCAGTCATGTCCACAATAACAAGGAAATGAACTTTTTACTTTTCGGTAATTTGTGTCTGTCTGTCTGTCTGTCTGTCTGTCTGTCTGTCTGTCTGTCTGTCTGTCTGTCTGTCTGTCTGTCTGTCTGTCTGTCTGTCTGTCTGTCTGTCTGTCTGTCTGTCTGTCTGTCTGTCTGTCTGTCTGTCTGTCTGTCTGTCTGTCTGTCTGTCTGTCTGTCTGTCTGTACACGCATCACGAGAGAACGGCTGAAGAGAATGTAATGAAAATCCGTACGTAAAGTCACTACAATCTAGGCTATAAATAATTTTATTCACGCTGACTGAAATGGTAGTTTAGGGGAAGGCCTAATAATTAATTCTCAAATATTTATATTATTAGTGGACCTATCAATAAATATTACATAGGCCTAACTAAAGTTATATAGAATTAAATTTCCGATCATCTATGTCTTGTACATGTTTACCGTACCGGCTATGATAACACAGATGTCCATATCACTGCCGAGCCACGAGAAAATGGTTTAGCAGAATTTAATGAAAATCGGTATATAGAGTCGGGGAATAAGAAACTACAGTCAAAGCTATAAGCAATTTAATTCACGCTGGATAATACTGTAGTTTAGTAGACGGCGCCTAAAATTTAATTTTTAAGTACCTATGTTATTGGTCCTATCGAAAAGTACTACATAACAAAAGTTACAGAGAACACAATTTCCGATCATTTATGTTTTATTCAGTTTTAACGTAGCGACTATGATAAAAGTGGTATTTCAGAGTCGGAAGAAAAATAAATGTGAAGACCTAAACTTTCTTCTTTAGCATGCCATTCCTCTGCTTCATACTTTTCTGATACTGTTGGTACTTAACAGACAGGTTCATCACAGTATTCGAGGTATTCGATCCCTACTCTGATGCACTGATTTGCATGAGCAGTGTGCAAACTTAAGGCAGAAGCTCAGTTAGTAGTAGTAGTAGTAGTAGTAGTATGACCTGATCTAGAATTACAATTTAGGCCTATTAGAAATTATAGCACCACAATTCACTAAATAACTCAAACGGACCGTTTCTTAAGAAAACCTTTTTCCTCTTCACTTTTATTAAATTCTACATTCATTCCATTCCTTGAAGTTAGATAGGTTTTTCACGGATCATGGCTGTCTGCGGCTTGGTAATTCAATCTCTGGAACTTTGGACTGTTTGATCGGCAGCGTAGTAGTGATCGTTAAAAGTAAGAAAATCATTGAAATGACCTGTGTTCATTTCAGTTGTGAAAAACCACTAAGCCAGTCTATCTAAGGATGTAAAAGGGCAGGCGGAGAGTGAGTGTATGCCATTATAACGAAAACTACCCAACCTGAATGTGACTGATGGTAGGCAAGCGGGCCTATCCCTACAATGAAAATTCCCTAACTCGGTCTTCACATAAAAGAAGATGTTGGGTGATTTCTAGGGTAACGTTAAGAGCTATACAATTTAATACAATCTTGCTCACGACGTGTACAACACCTAACCTAGAATTCTGTATGCAATGTAGAATTCCGTAGCGAAGCGCAGGTACATCAGCCACTAAGTTATAAAACTAACGCCCACATGAAATAATATTAACTTGCTGAAATAACTTGGCAGCGGAGAGTTGTGTAACTCCCTTTATCCCCTCTGACATTCTGAACACCACTCATACTTACATCAAATGCTAAGGGTGGAACACTGCATTACTTTCAGAACGAGATGAATATTTTCCTTGGACTACTCTGCTTGCTTGCTTAGCAAGTTTTTATTCTTTCCTCTCAAGGATTTAGGCAGGCCGACTAGGGGGTTACGGGCTCTCTCTTGCCAAGAGATGCGGGTAATATAGGTAATGTGAGGTTGTTATGGCACAAATTTTAGAGGCGATAGGAGAATGATGGTACCGTGTTTTAGTATGTATGTATTTCTTGCCTTGGAAGTTGCTAAAGTGAAACTGGAAGATTGAATAATTGATGTATAGGTGAATGACAGAGCACGGTCCTACTCCTTAGCTGAATGGTCCGCTTGGAGGCCTTCGATTCAGAGGGATCCGGTTTCGATTTCCGCACTGGTCGGGAATTTTAATCATGTGTATTATGGTTGTTTGTGTTTGTCCCAAAGTTTTCCTCAACATATTCAGAAAACACACCACACTGCCAACCACCACATTACATTACTCCAGATAGGCTTTGCGTCCGGATAGCCATCCGGCCGTAAAACGGGGCTAAACCTGCACATCCGACACAGTCCGCGACTCCACAGCGTGTGCAAAAAGGCCGGTAGAAAAAGAAGAAGGAGAAGAAGAAGAAAAGGGTGAATGACGTATCCCGTTACGTCATGTAACTGTCCCCCTGTGGACGGCGTGGTAGAATAACACCCACGGACGTAAGAGGCAACTAAAAGGGGCGCCAGGAACTCTCAATTTGGGAGCGTGGGTTGGCAACCCCTGGGCCCTTGGCTGAGTCCTGGCATTGCTTCCACTTACTTGACCGGGGTTCTCACTTTCATCTATCCTATCCGACCTCCCTTGGTCAATTCTTGTTCTTTTCCGACTCCGACAGTATTAGAGCACTCGAGCCCTAGGGAGTCTTTTCTTTTCACGCCCTTGGTGGCCTTTGCCTATCTTTGTCCGATAACATTTTTCGAAGTATCGGATCCCTTACGTTTTTCTCTCTGCTTAGCGTTATATAGAGGTTGGTTGCCTAGTTGTAGTTCATCTTAAAAAATAATCACCACCACCATTCACATGAAACTGAAGAAATCTTCCAGCATTCAATGTCAGAAAACAGGCGATTACTGCAAGATAGATACGTTTTAGGAAGAAAAGACATCTGAAAGAAAAATTTTCGAAATGAATTTGTCCAATAGGCTCTGAGCGTATAGCAATGTGCTGCTGTGGGTGGAGATTACGAGAACTACTTAAGGGCACCTTCATCAACAGCTGACCATAAGAAGCTGGAATATGTGTGATGTTTATGTACCGAGAGGTACACTTCAACCGCGCTCATTCGCAATAAGCGCCTTAATAAACTCCTCTATCGATCAAAAGGTGAAACTGATACTATATGAAGTTGGAACTTTAATCAGAATATTAAGTAATTATGTTATTGTGAAGTTTCCTAAACTGATTGAATTTCTCCTTGTTTTGTTTTGCTATACATCAAGAAGTTTGGACATTTTTCCACAGATGCCACTACCAAAAACACTATGATCATGCACTCTGGTGCAAAGTAAAGGAAGTTGTTATGGAAAGAAGTTTTGTGTTTATAGGTTTTCTCAACTTTCAGCTTTTTTTTGTAACTCTAGGTTTGCAACACTTCTGTCTAATTCCGCCAGTTTTGAATCTGGCCAATGAAAATTTTCTGTAATTAATTTTCAGCCTATCACAGTCTTCTTGTTCAGTTTTGAGTGTAACTTTTGAGTTCAACCAATAAAAATGACAGGGTGTGTACGGATTAGCCCAGAATTCTCTCGAACTTTCCCTGAGGGTGTATAAACTGCGCCTTTTCTGGCTCTCTTGTCAATTGATCGTCGTTTTTAAGTGTGTGTGTTAAGGCAGGAGGCGGGGTGCCTCTTTCTTCAGCCGGCAGAACATCTACCAGGTAATGGCCACACAAATTCTCTTTTCTGTAGGTACCTCCGCAGCTTTATCCGAGGAGAAGGTCCGAATTCTTAACTATGTAATTATACCTTTCTAAAATGTAAATCTCCTTTCGGCTAATGTAAACATTTCATAAAGTCTTTAACTGTAAATCGGGGATAGAGAGTGAGTTACCCTCTCGAGCTCCTCTTCATGTTGGTTTGAGGTGACTACGTTTTCGTAAGTGTTTTCTTCCTGTAATGTATTAAAGTTATTTCCATACGAGCCACCTCAATAGTTTGGGAATAGCCCCTGTTTCATCGGCAGAGAACCCTGTAGGTTTTTAATTTTTCATTACCAGGGAGCGCAGTGTGTGCCTCCATTCAGTTTGTTCTTTTCCCACGAAGGCCCAGTAGGTTGGGTACTAGGTACCCCTGCGTACTAACTGTTGCTGTGCCTTGAGAGCCCAGAGATTGTAAGATTTTGATGTTGCCTTCAGCAGGCTGGAAGAAACTGAGAGCCTGTGAGCTCTTTTTCAAAGTTTTGTGATAGTGAAGGGTGCCTTTGGAAGGATATACATTGTAATTTAGGAAGCAAGTGCTCTTGAATTAGAGGCTTTCTGCCCTTAACTAAGTTATTGTAAACTTGAGCTGGTAGCTCAGAAATTATAAATCTAGGGGCTTGAGGCCCAAAATTGTTCGAGGTCTGAATCTTGGATTTCTCCTAGTCTCGTTTCAAGATTGGCATTGTAGCTGATTTTTCATTGTGATTTCACCTAGTGGAAATTTGTTAACTTTCTTTTCTTCGTATTGAAAGAAATATAACCTTTGTTAAAATTTTCATTCATTTCTTGATATCGTAGCTATACCCATTGAAGCCCGCACCTTCTTTCACCTCTCTGCGTTCCACAAATACCCCGAAAGAAGTTCACATACATATATTCGATCATTTTATAGTGGCCCTCTGTCGCTGAATCCCTTTATATGCTTTTGTCTTCAGCCATTATTAGAATCTAAGGCCACATTCCCTACATGTTGATCCGGTTATATTTGTGATGTAGAAAGTCTCCCTGATGGATCACACTAACGTGAAGAGTGGAACCTTGTGTCTCTGTACATTCTCTATCCCAAGTTTTGTTTTGTTTTGTTTTGTTCTTGACACAGTATATGATACCTATGAATGTTTATTCAGCTAATTTCTGTTTTTCCTCCCATTTACAATTAATATATCATCCTTCATAGTTTTAGCTTTTCTCAATAAAACGACTAGCGGCTGGGTATAACGCGAAATCAGAACCCAATAAATAAATTAAGAAGGAGGATAAGCAGAACGAGAAGAAGAAACGTCTTCAGGTGACATAACGTTCCGGCAGAACTAAATGCTGGCTGCATTAATAGATACTGTCATGCTAAGGTTTTATTCACGACCTCATGAAATGCATATGAAAAGACGGTGGACAACGGCAGCAAATCGCAAGAAGTAATTCGGGATTCATACATTTCAATTAGTTGTACAAAATAGCTATTTACAACATGTATTTTAACCATTTTACAAGTAGGTTAACAATTAGAAACAAATTATTATATACGTTGGAATGTAATATTTGCAAAGTAATCTGCAGTAGGCCATCTTTTTTAGAACACACACATCATAATAGATACACATTGTATTGCATTGTATTGCCATAGTCATAATTATAGCCCGTAGAATAATAATAATAATAATAATAATAATAATAATAATAATAATAATAATAATAATAATAATAATAATAATAATAATAATAATAATAATAATAATAATAATAATATACCGTGCTGTATTACAGATCAAAGTGTGAAATTTTATGGTATTCCGATACAGTCTAACAAAATGGACTTGGAAAGGCAGTAGACAAATATAATTACACAAATAGACCTTCATTACTCAATATTAATAGCTCATAAAAATACCGTATTTTCCATTCGTAAATTCATGTCCTCATCCTGAGGTGGTGCATTTCTTTTCAAGCACACCCCTATTGGAAATGAGATGCATGAACCGTTTTAACCACATACCAGTTTCTGGCAGTGTCAAGATTCAAGCCCGGGCCCCTGAGGAAGGCAGCTAGTAGCGCCAACCGTTATATTACAGAGGTGGACTTGATCATACAATAAATACAGGCACACAATATAAATAATCACTTATTGGCAAATTAAAGTGATTCTGAACTTTTCTCCTCACGCTTAATTTTCGATAGTGAATTTGAGATGCATTTGAGATACGTTTGAGATGCGAGGTCGAGACCATTCACACGGTCGATCAGTACGCGAGGGGACATGTTCTGAGCAAAATGCATAAACAACAGCTGAACTAAGGTTACATTTCGTGGACAACAATTATTCATCTTCTTGAAATAAACTAGCGCGAGATTCCAATCGGTAAACAAAGCCACATGCTTTTTTGACTGCTCTCATCCAACATCTTTAATCAACAGAGCACCATGCTGCCCTTCTTAGATAGATACCTTTGAAATGTGGTGACGGATAATTTGAAAAATGCTTTTTGACAGCAGCCATCTTTAATCGACAGAGCACATTGCTGCACTCTTTAGTTGGATTGTGGTAGCGGCAAATTCCACGTAACAACAGCCATCTTTAATCAAGAGAGCACCGTGCTGCCCTCTTTAGCTACATACCTTTGAAATGTGGTGGCGGCAATTTGAAAAATTCCACGTGCTCTTGTTTGGACACAAACTCACGTGCTTTTTTGACAGCTGTCATCCGCCATCTTTAATCAACAGAGCACCATGCTGCTATTATGCGGCCAATTTCGTCAGCTGTCATCCGCCATCTTTAATCAACAGAACACCATGCTGCCCTCTTTACGGCCACTACCTTAAGCATGTAGCGGGCAATTTGAAAAGTTCCGTTAGCTGTCATCCGCCATCTTTAATCAACAGAGCACCGTGCTGCCATATTTAGCTACTACCTTTTGAAATATGGTGGCGGCAAATTCCACGTGCACTGGTTTGGAAACAAACTCACGTGCTTTTTTGACAGCTGTCATCAGCCATCTTTAATCAATAGAGCACCGTGCTGCTATCATGCAGGCAAATTCGTCAGCTGTCATCCGCCATCTTTAATCAACAGAACACCGTGCTGCCCTCTTTATGGCCACTACCTTAAGGATGTAGTAGCGGGCAATTTGAAAAGTTCCGGTAGCTGTCATCCGCCATCTTTAATCAACAGAGCACCGTGCTGCCATCTTTAGCTACTACCTTTTGAAATGTGGTGGCGGCAAATTACACGTGCTCTTGTTTGGAAACAAACTCACGTTTTTTCTTGACAGCTGTCATCCACCATCTTTAATCAACAGAGCAATGTGCTGCTATCATGCGGGCAATTTCGTCAGCTGTCTTCCGCCATCTTTAATCAACAGAACACCGTGCTGCCCTCTTTATGGCCACTACCTTAAACATGTAGTAGCGGGCAATTTGAAAATTTCCGTTACCAGTCATCCGCAATCTTTAATCAACAGAGCACCGTGCTACCATCTTTAGCTACTACCTTTGAAATGTGGTGGCGGCAAATTCCACGTGCTCTTCTTTGGAAACAACCTCACGTGCTTTTTCGACAGCTGTCGTCCGCCATCTTGCATTACAAACCTCAGTGCTGCACTCTTAACTACATACCTTTGAAATATGGTGGCGAATAATTAAAAAAATATCTACAGCAGCCATCTCTCGACGCTAACTGCATAAGATGGTGGCTATACATGACTCCATAAGGGTGCTTACGCAAGATGACGGCTGCTCTTACGAGACGGCTTAAGGGTCCTTGCACAAGATGGCTTGAGACGCGCTAAGGGTGCTTGCGCAAGATGGCTGCTGCTCTTATGAATAAAGCTAGCTAAGAGGCTAACGTATCGTGCTACGTCGATTCATTAAAATTGGGGCTTAAATGCAAAATGTTAAATATCTCGAAAACGGTGCATCGTAGAGCAAAACGGGCAACATTTTTCTGCCCAATGTCTAGGTTCGCAGTATGAGGAACATGATTGCGTAGAAAAAACATAGTCTAATATGAGATCAACGGTTGGGTTCCTACTTTGGCCCATCGGTATTTGCTCAGTTTTAGCTTGTATTGAAGAAAGTCTTCGTAACATGATCAGGTCTAGCTATGGTAGAGAGTATAACGTGCTATGCTGGTTCGATTCATTAAATTTGGGGCTTAACTGCAAAATGTTAAATATCTCGAAAACGATACGTCGTAGAGAAAAACGGACAAAATTTTTCCGACTAATACTTAGGTTCGCAGTATCAGGAACATGATAGCATAACGATCAACGGTTCGATTCCTACTTGGCCCTTTGGCATTGGCAGCTATCTAATTCTACAGGATGGCGGCTATACACAGTTTCTTATGAGACAGCTTAAGGGTGCTTGCACAAGATGGCTTGAGACGGACTAGGGATGCTTACGCAAGATGGCGGATACAAAATGGTGGCTATACATAGCTCCTTATGAGACAGACTAGGGGTGCTCGCACAAGATGGCGGCTACTCTTATGAAGTGATCAAGACTAGAATAGAACACTGTACTCAATACAACATGTGTTTAGAACATGTCACGGGATACTTTTGTTATAAGAAGATCAGATTACAAAAGTGATTAAGACCAGAATCGAACACTGTACTGAGGCTACTGCGCAAGATGACGGCTGCTGTTATGCATGCGGTTGAGGGCAATTTGAAATTCTGTGTGCTTAACAGAGCACCGTGCTGCTATCTTTATCTACTACCTTTGATATGTGGTGGTGGTAATTTGAAAAATTCTTTTAACAGCTATCATCTTTAAAGAATGGCGGTTATACATAGGCTGTTAGGGCCTCATCATTCTTCCTCCTCCAACTAATCCTCCACCTTCTCACCCTCCTACTCCACCTCTTATGTCAAGGCATAGCTTTATATCATTATCGAACAAGTTTAAACCTGCATCACGAAGGCAAGAGTGTGCAGCGATAACATCATCGTGCGGAATTTAAAATCCAACAACGGAATATCGCTAACCTCACTGCTGCCTTCTTGAAAAGTTCAGTGTTCCCAACACTTAAAACAATCAAGCAGATGCTACTGTAATTTCTGTTAGAAAAACGCAACTCATCGCAAATCGGGGATTTTATTAGGTAATTCTGATAAGACTTGACTCCTAGGTTCCATTCCTTGTTCTGAACATAAAACCATTTAAAATTAATGATTAATTTTCTACACTTAACATACTAGAAGAGTTCTTGCAGATAGCGATCGATGAGGGCGTTAAAAATGTACCTACTTCAGCTAACTCCTTCCGAAGGAGGAGGGCGTAGTAAGGTAGTGGAGGAGTCCTTTTGACCTTTAGCCCATTAGCCCTTCAGCCCATTAGCCTTTTAGTCCTTTACCCATTTAGCCCTAGGAGGAGGAGGAGGAGGCGGTGGAGGAAAAGTCCTTTTGTTCTGAACACATCAATCAATGTTCTACCACATGTTGAAGTTAACGACATCCAGTACAGTGTTCGATTCTAGTCTTAATCACTCATGTAATCTGACCTTCCTAGAACAAAAGTATCCCGTGACATGTTCTAAACACATGTTGTATCGAGTACAGTGTACTATTCTAGTCTTGATCACTTATTTAGTGTTCTGAACACATCAAGCAATGTTCTAAACACATGTTTTATCGTTCCGCATGAGCTACATGCTTGTAACCGATGCCAACAGATTGACTGATATTTCATGTTACATATTTATGCGATAACTTGTTCGACTGCTAGGGACTTAAATGTAATCAATGTATTTCTAATAGCACCCATCGTTCAGTTTAATTTTACACTCCGTGTTTGCTATAATAGAACAGGGTTTGAATCAATTTTTTTCTATTGTAACTAAATCAGATTATCGTTTACCGAGCGAGTTGGCTACACAGTATAGATTTTTCTGTAGTTTTTGATTTTCGCACAAGACGAATATCATAAGTCGTACATTTGCTATATCGTTTACCGACCAAGTTAAATACGCAGTATGTGCACAATGTGTTTTTGATTTTTACTCTAGGCAAATCATTGAAGTTGTACTTTTACAATATCGTTTACTGAGCGAGTTAGCTACGCGATATGTGCACAATGTGTCTTAGATTTTTACAGTAGGCAAATCATTGAAATTGTACTTTTGCTCTGAACACATCAAACAATGTTCTGATCACATGTTGAAGTTAACAACATCGATTACAGTGTTCGATTCTAGTCTTGTTATGTTTCAATCTGATCTTCTTAGAACGAAGGTATCCCCTAACATGTTCTAAACACATGTTGTATCGAGTACAGTGTTCGATTCTAGTCTTAATCACTTATGTAGTGTTCTGAACATATCAATCAATGTTCTGTTCACATGTTGAGGTTATCGACATCGATTACAGTGTTCGATTCTAGTCTTGTTATGTTTCGCAAGTCTAAACATGCACGATGATGTTATCGCTGCACACTCTTGCCTTCGTGATGCAGGTTTAAACTTGTTCGATAGCGATATAAAGCTATGCCTTGACATAAGAGGTGGAGTAGGAGGAGGAGGAGGTGGAGGAGGGGGATGAGAATGATTGGGCCCTAACAGCCTATGTATAGCCACCATTCTTTAAAGATGATAGCAGTAAAAAGAATTTTTCAAATTACCACCACTACATTTCAAAGGTAGTAGCTAAAGATAGCAGCACGGTGCTCTGTTAAGCACATAGAATTTCAAATTGCCCTCCACCGCATGCATGACAGCAGCCGTTATCTTGCGCAGTAGCCTCTAAGCTAGCTTTCTTCATAAGAGTAGCCGCCATCTTGTGCGAGCTCCCCTAGTCTGTCTCATAAGGAGCTATGTATAGCCACCATTTTGTATCCGCCATCTTGCGTAAGCATCCCTAGTGCGTTTCAAGCCATCTTGTGCAAGCACCCTTAAGCTGTCTCCAAAGAAGCTATGTATAGCCGCCATCTTGTAGAATTTGATAGCTGCCAATGCCAAAGGGCTTAAGTAGGAATCGAACCGTTGATCTCATCATTAGACTATGTTTTTCTTATGCTATCATGTTCGTAATACTGCGAACCTAAGTAATAGGCGGAAAAATTTTCTCCGTTTTGCTCTACGACGTACCGTTTTCGAGATATTTAAAATTTTGCATTTAAGCCCCAAATTTAATGAATCGAACTAGCACGATACGTTAGCCTCTAAACTAGCTTTCTTCATAAGAGCAGCAGCCATCTTGCGCAAGCACCCTTAAGGCGTCTCATAAGGAGTCGTGTATAGCCACCATCTTGTGTCCGCCATCTTGCGCAAGCATCCTTACGGTGTCTCAAGCCATCTTTTGCAAGGACCCTTAAGCCGTCTCATAAGAGCAGCCGTCATCTTGCGCAAACATCCCTAGGGCGTCTCATAAGGAGCCATATATAACCGCCATCTTGCTCAAGCATCCCAAGGGTGTCTCATAAGAACCTATGTATAGCAGCCATCTTGCGTAAGCACCTTTAAGGAGTCATGTATAGCCACCATCTTGTGCAATTAGCGCCGAGAGATGGGTGCTGTAGAATATTTTTAACTATCCGCCACCATATTTCAAAGGTATGTAGCTAAAGTGTGCAGCACTGAGGTTTGTGATGCAAGATGGCTGATGACAGCTGTTATAAGAGCACGTGAGTTTGTTTCCAAAGAAGAACACGTGGAATTTGCCGCCACCACATTTCAAAAGGTAGTAGCTAAATATGGAAGCACGGTGCTCTGTTGATTAAAGATGGCGGATGACAGCTAACGGAACTTTTCAAATTGTCCGCTACTACATGCTTAAGGTAGTGGCCATAAAGAGGGCAGCACGGTGTTCTGTTGATTAAAGATGGCGGAAGACAGCTGACGAAATTGCCCGCATGATAGCAGCACGGTGCTCTGTTGATTAAAGATGGCGTACGACAGCTGTCAAAAAAGCACGTGAGTTTGTTTCCAAACAAGAGCACTTGGAATTTTTCAAATTGCCGCCACCACATTTCAAAGGTATGTAGCTGAAGAGGGCCGCACGGTGCTCTCTTGATTATAGATTGCTGCTGTTACGTGGAATTTACGCTACCATAATTCAACTAGAGAGTGCAGCATTGCGCTCTGTCGATTAAAGTTTGCTGCTGTTAAAAAGCATTTTTCAAATTATCCGCCACCACATTTCAAAGGTATCTAGCTAAAGAGGGCAGCACGGTGCTCCGTTGAATAAAGATGGTGGATGAGAGCTGTCAAAAAAGCATGTGGCTTTGTTTACCGATTGAAATCACGCGCTTGTAAGGTTAAGTTGGCAGCACTGAGATTTAGGCCCGTCAAGATAGCAGCACTGGCGTTAGCGATGCGTTGTTGTCGATGATAGCTATCAAAAAAGCACGTGGATTTGTTTACCGATTCAAATCTCGCGCCAGTGTGGTTAAGTTGACAGCACTGATGTTTAGGCCCATCAAGATGGCAGCAGTGAGGTTAGCGATGCGTTGCTGTCTGTCAGAAAGCACGTGGCTGTCAAAAAAAAAGCACATGGCTTTGTTTACAAATTCAAATTTCGCGCTAGTAAGGTTAAGTTGGCAGCACTGGAAGAGGCCCCTGGCTGCGGAGGACTAGGCCCTTGGGAAGCCCCCTCGGAAGGAGGAGGTGGAGCGGTCCTCTGGGAGCCGGAGGTTGAGCTGGCCGCAGAACTGTCCACTATACCTAATGGTTTTGAAGGTGTAGGAGTGTAAACTCTCCCAACGGTTGATAAAGGGGAGGAACAGTCAACAAATCCGTTCGTGTCTGTACCCGAATCGGCGGCGAACTGGTCGGTGTCTGTTTCCCATGTTAGGGGCGAACATTTTCTACCTCTTAGGCTAAGAAGCTAAGCAGTATCACTAGTCCCGAGGAAATTCAGGCACATCACACACATTTTAATCAAAATAGTACAGCATGGAGTACAAACCAAACGAAAACTATCCCAGGTGGTAACTGCCACTGCCACAAACCAAGGTGGTGTAAGAGGGCCATTGGAGTCAGGAGAGTTCTCATCTTCATGCTATGAATTCGGACTAAGGAAAATAAGTTACATAGCAACTTTCAGCACCAATTCACTCAGAAGGATAGGGAAGTTGAAAGAGATCACCGACCTCATGACTCAACAGCAGATATTAATAATGGCAGTTCAAGAGACTTGGTTTGGAGACGGGGATTCCTTTGAGTCAGAGGTATACCGAATGTTAAAAAATAAACCAGGGAAGAACATTCTCAAAGGCACCAACATGCTAGGAATAGGATTTATTGTATCTGTTCCGAGGTATCTGTGGAACAGCAGAGGTGAATGAAGGTGCTGGGTGGAATAGGTCTCAACTTACGAAATTAAAGTTAATTTAAAACTTTAACAAAGGTTATATTTTATGTTCAAGATAAATAAATAGCAGAATGTAACAGGTACCAAGTAGCAGATCAACAAATTAAGAAAGTACAATTTTAGTTCATTACAAAATTTGGGCTTCGAGCCCGACACTCACGAACCTTGAGCTATAAGCCCAACTTTACCTATATACCAAGTTCAAACAAAGGGGCAGAAAACCCCAATCATGCCAAGGAGCACTGGCTCCTGATTACCATATTAAGTCTCCTCGAGGCACACAGAAACCAAATTTAAGAAAGAGCAAACTCGCTCTTAAGATTCAAGCCCATCAAAGGCCACAAAAAACTATACTTCAAACTGCCCTCAAGGCATACCAAGAAGAGGGGTAATAAATACCCAACCTACTGGGCCTATTCAATAAAGGAGCAGGTTAATTACACGGCCCAAAATACCAACTTGACTGGAGGCGTAACTTGCACTCCTAATACACTTTTAAAACCTACTTGGCACTAGGCCGCATACACAAGGGCGAATCCCATACTAAAGAGGTGACTTGTATAAGAGGACATTATTACATTACGAAAGGAAGAAACGGTTGTGAAAACAAAGTCACCTCAAAACAATAGGAGAGGGAGCTCGAGAGGGTTTACCACTCTCTATCCCAATTTATAGTTAAAGAGACGAAGTTTTACCAAGTGTCTATTACATTTTAAAGATAGGTTACATGAGAAAAGTTTCGAACCTTCCCCGAGGGTTAAACTGCTGAGCTAGCAAGAAATGAAGTTATTAAATGGCCATTACCTTATGGATGAACTGCTGCCCGAAGAAAGAGGCGCTTCCCGCCCCCTGCTACATAATCACACTAGGAGAGATGTTAATGAAGTGGCACCGAGACAAGAAAATCAGCAGTTTATATACCCTCGTGGAACATTCGAGACCTTTCATGAATGATAAGACACACCCACAGCAGTTTATTGGTTACAGAACACAGTTACAGAGCAGGTTGGGGAAGAAAGTCCCGATTGACCGAAAATTAATTTAAGAAATTCGGGTTTGGATTTTTTCAAAACTGGCGGAAAGAAAGGATTAACATTGCCAACTCTCAAACCACAGAACAAAATTTAGCAAAACACAAAACTTATGAATGTTAAATTTCTTCAGGACAGTTCATTCCTTTACACCAGAGTGCGTTATTATAGATTTTGTAGAGACATCTGTTAGAGAACGTCCAAATTTCTTGATCCGGCGGTAATAAACACAAGTCGAAATTGACACCGTTCAGACACTGCAAAATTACCAAATTTACTGTGGTGACGTCTTTCGAGAAACCATTGGATTAATATAGTTTGTTAAAGTTCAGGCGTTCTCCTGTAGAGGAGTTTAAACTGGCGTAATATAAGAATTTGCATTGTGGAGGTGTACCGCCCGGTACATTATCAAAGAAGATAATCAACTCAATCACAATATTCTCCTCGACCTCAAGCAGAATCTCATTTCTGTCCTTCCGAAGTACCAACAAAGGATACACTATCATCAATGCCCATGTTCCAGTAAATAAAGATAATTACAGAGACCCTGAAGCTGTGTAACAATTTTGGGAAGGCCTTCAATCAAAAGTCCATAGAATTCCCTATCACCATACTCTCAATTTAATGGGCGATTTAAAGGCACAAATAGGTAGAGAAAAGAAGTTTTCTGATATAGTTGGGCAGTACCCTGACTGTAAGAGAACCTCAATGGTAAGCGTCTGATAGATACTCGCAGAATGTTCTCGTTGAGAATGAAATCTACATGGTTCAAGCACCTTCCAAGGAAACAGAACACATGTAAGACGTGAGGTTCCCATTTAGAAGAATTCCAAAATGATCTTGTAGCCAATTCATACAAATCTGATAAAGAGATTTGGAATGTAAAGGTACTCAGGAACGTGAAAGTGGACTCTGATCACTACATCTCCAAAGTGAAACTAAACTTTATCCCTATAAACCATAAAACTTCTTTTTTTGCTAGGGGCTTTACGTCGCACCGACACAGATAGGTCTTATGGCGACGATGGGATAGGAAAGGCCTAGCAGTTGGAAGGAAGCGGCCGTGGCCTTAATTAAGGTACAGCCCCAGCATTTGCCTGGTGTGAAAATGGGAAACCACGGAAAACCATCTTCAGGGCTGCCGATAGTGGGATTCGAATCTACTATCTCCCGGATGCAACCTCAAAACCGCGCGCCTCTACGCGCACGGCCAACTCGCCCGGTAAAACCATAAAAGTTACCAGAGGAATACACAGAAACCCATACCAAAATATGAAACAGTAAAAGTCAAAGACCACACAACTTTCAAAGAACACTTAAGGCAACGCATAGGAAATTCACCTCCCGAATCCTGCGAACTGCTGAAAGAAACAGTAATGTCAACAGCACGGGAAACAATCCCTCTTAAAAAGAAACATATATGTAACCAAGGAGGTAAGAACGCCTTAAAAGGGAGACAAGAAGCGTGGGAAAGGTGGAAAAAACCAAACGTCAACAAGATTGGGTCTACTTCATTGAAATAAGAAATCAGACTACTAAAGTCTTCCAAATACGAAAAGTACCTTTGATAAAGATACCGTTGAATCCATCGAACAAGACCAAGAAGAAAAATACAAGAAATTTCCCCAGGGCAATCAAAACAAGCACCCAGGAATAAGAGTCACCGTCACTTAGGTTCAAAGACCCGGAAGGTAGTGTGACCGTATCGGCACAATTAATAGTTATTTCAAGGTGATATGCTTGGTAAGGAAGCAGGCAGCAAGCTCTCTTTGTGTAGATGTTGGGAGTATCATCAAGTTGTGCAATACGAAGCCCGCCAGAGAGGCGCCTTCACCCGCCCACTGGGTGGCTTAAAGAATCCCCGAACTAGGCACACGTCATAGAAGAAGCAGGAGAAGAACACTATTTAGCGACTCCATATTGGAAAACATATGCCAGTGTACAGCGATGCCAAAGCGATCGGGCAAGATTTAATGCATTTTCGGCATAAATAAGGCTTAATTAACAATACTGCACCCGTTAGAGTAGTGTGCTGAATTTTGGTGGAATTATAAAGTCAGGAGTTCTGGTAGAAAATACTCTCCAAGCGAAAGGCGTTGGTAAACAACTTATATAACACTCATAGCGTACGGACGCCTAGTGGAAAACCAGATGCCTTCGGGGATTCCCTACTTCCCCTCCAAGATGATAAATTAATTACGGCAGATCCGCCGAACATATCCAATTCCGCATGGCATAGCGTACTTGTGCATAACCAAGTCACACAGTCTAGCGTATTGCTAATTTCGACAGGCTGGTTTATCCAGGAGCAGTCGAAATAAGAGTGCGGATGGAGTCACTAAACCGCCCCTACTGCCGGGGCTAGTATAAGTTTTTGCACTTCCAGGGAGCTTCAGCATTCGTTGAGGAGCTTTCGACGGGAAACGACGGTCGGTTCGCTATCGGATTACCGCTCCTTTGTATACTATGTGAACAAAGCGGGGGGTGAAATCTTTCACTCTTTTTTCGTTTATAATTTGTGATAGGCAACAGAAGACTACGATAATGAGATGTACTTTAGATCTCGGTTGCGAAGTAGACTAAGACTTCGTGAAATATGAAGTAGGGTTTTGTATAGCAACAATTACTGGATAGTACGCAGAATTTCTGTGGGAGAACATAGATCTGTATAAATCCGCGCTGTTTCTGAACAAAGCGCAGGTCAGATTATTAACTGAGTAACAGGCAGTGAGAAGTGTTCCTGAACTATCAAAACATACAAAAGATAGGGATAGAAAATTCTGCATCATGCGGATGCTGGGAGCGCCCGCCTTAACAGTGTAATAGACCAGCTGAAAGTAGCCGATATATTCATCTCCATGTAACTGGCAGTGGGTAGAAAAAAAAGTAATAGGAGTGAACGGTAACACGTGTGCAAGAAGTTGATAAATTGTGTAAATTACAATCTAATTTCAGTGACCCGTGTGCTACAAAAATGGATTACGCGAGACAAGATATGGAACTTCTGAACTCCAGGACTCCAGGATCCAACGCCATGGAGTAATCCAACATGGGTAGGCCTCCGGATCCTCCGGATCAGGCCGATGACAGCAACCGTTGAGTACAAAGTTATGTTTTCTTCTCCAATGCTAGTATTTCCCTTTGTAAATAATAGTCATGAAGTATAGGGTTAAAATAACGTATATAAATAGGTTTAATCCGCCCAAGAATGGTCGGGAATCCTTTTATTCATTTTTGTTTCAATTAATTAATTAGATATGGGAAGGGAGTGATCTTGTGTTAGTGTATAGAATATGGGACCCCTTTTAGTGGATATATTTGCATGTTATCATATTTTGTTTATTTAGTGCTGAGAAGGTATTGAGGGGAAAAGGAGTAGAGTGCTATGTAGATTAATAATGTAGATCTCATCTGAGCTATTGCCTAAGTTAGACAGGGACTAGCGAGGTGACAGAGTCATCAACAAGTGCCCGTATAAAAAGGAAAGGCTTGGGCTAGAATCAGCACTATGTTCGTAAAGATATAGTTTGTTGGATGATAATATAAGTTTTGGCTGCAACTGAAGATGGTCAAGAAATGAAGTGCCGAGGTTTGAACCCCTGTCCTCCACTACACTATTGACATTACACTAATGAGGTCTGTTAGTGTTTTTGGCAGGATTTAATAATTTTAATTAATTTTGATTATTATTATTATTATTATTATTATTATTATTATTATTATTATTATTATTATTATTACTATTATTATTTTCTTTCATGTTTTGATCGCTGATTTCATGCCGATCTATTAAAATGGCAAGTTAATGTTATGCCAGGTACACAATCTATACACACACGGGTGGAATTAGGAGACGTTGTCGTTCGAGGAAAGGCGATTGGAAGTGTGAATGAGGATACGATTGGAAATGTATGGGTAAATCCCAATTGCTAGTATAACGAGGGAGTTTTTGATATAATCTGGCTGAGTAATAGAAATAAATAAATAATTATTGGTCATAAGGATCGTAATGAGCTAATTTGAGCAGGTGACCCTGCATTAGCTAAATTGAATGATGTTATGGACTCCTTGAAGGCCGCCTGTGAATGTGGTGAATTAGTCTCGCTGTGGTGCGAGAGGGGAGCGGACTTGGGTCAGAATTTATGACCAGAGAAAAGAAAGAACTCGCCTTGTTAAGAAAACGTGTCTGGTAGAATGTTGCGTTCTACTGTGTGAAAGAAGACACAAATTTTATGTAAATAATACACACTGTCCATTAGCCTTGATCCGGAAAACAATGTAGAGAGTAACTACTGTTCGATACATGATTAGATTAATTAGGGCTTGATTACAGTACCCTGGATGGAGACGACCAGAGTCTCAGGTTCGAACCTCGTGTGGGCAGAGCAGGGATCAACAGCTCGCTAAGACAGCGGGTTACAACGGGTTATTTACAGCTATTGTCTTTATTGATACATGTGTTTGATATATTTCTTTTCCAGGAAGTGTTTTGTTTACTTATAATCGATGTCGATTTGAATCTAGACTTCGTGAAAGTCCACTGGTAGTGATTGCAAGTGATAGTTCGTTGTTCAAGTCTGTGTTTAATTTTATATGGAAGACTTGAGTCCATTTCTTTTTCTTTCTCCGTGTTTTAATGACGGATTTCTGATATAGTCAGAATGTTCGGATTAATTATGTTTTTTTATATTTACTTTCGTGATTTCTCAAGTTAGCCGACCATTCAAAAGCGGACATTTTTCTTTTGTGTAAATAGAGTCTAATGTGTAATACGGGATTCAGTCCCATGGAATACTCGCATTGGGGGGAACATGGCTTGTTTTGTTTTTGTGAATATGATAGGGTCATTTTATTGTGTATGTCGTACTCAAGTGGTTTATGGTAACCGGGGGATGGAACGCACAAAACAATCGCGATAATACACAAAACAATTTGTGTAGCATACATCCAAACTAATGTAATAGTTATGTAAGCAATATAGGACACAGGCAATTCAAAGTGATAGTATGTGAAAAGGTGAGATCATATTAATAACCTCTCGGTAATTCTCTGTTTTTGGTAGAGAGGGATATGGATATTTACGTCTGTGTCAAAAGGGAAATTTAAATTGGATTAGAGAGAGTACCAGTTAACGTTGCCGTCCACATAGATTTTGGTCTGTGGAATGTGGAGGTAACATCTGATGTCAATGGCAGCCCGGATTTTTCCGCTGCTAAAATAAGTGATTGCTGATATCAACTGTGTAAAAAGGATCAAGAGTGTATGTAAATTTTGTATATTTCACCGAGTGAATAGTAAATTGTTCTAAACGATTTCATGCCTATCTCTACCGAAAAACATGCATCCAGAATCCTCTTCCGTTCATTGTAGGACTTTAAGATAGTTTATGTTTGATAGCCTCTATATGCCGCGAACGTTCTTCGGCCCTGAGGAGTCCGTGTTCAGACCTCAGGAACGGGAGAGTAGCTGTGATCTAGCTGAGTCGTATGGCTGATAACTTCTCATGTGAGTGGATTAAGTATACAATCCCAATGAGGAGAAATCGGCACAGACCAAAAAGATCCCTTGACTATCGACTTCCGTGGAGCATGGTCCCATGTTTTCGTGACCCGAAAGGGTTGGTTTGTTGTCACATGGTCCCATGAGTCATGGGGGACGGTGGGAAAGGTCCCATATGGCGCCCTCCGTGTTGGCATTTTCGGCATTTTCGGCATTTGCGTGTAGGCATTTTCGGCATTTTCGGCATTTGCGTGGAGGCATTTTCGGCATTTTTCGGTAGGTATTTTCGGATTTTAATATTCTTTCTTTTATTGGGCGCATGGCACTTATGCCTAAGTTAAAATGGATAGGAATGGCCAATTATGACAAGGAACGGATTTAGTTCACACTTGGATGCACGTAATTGGACCAGTAGGTAAATCTGAATGGCTAAGTAAATAATAAATGTTAATTTAAGAAATTTTTCGGTATGTCGTGGTTATTATTATTATTATTATCATTGCAATAACCATGACGGTCATTCAAAGCAATGGACGTACCCGGAAGGTAAATAAGGATTCAATCGAGTCCAGGAAACAATGAAATGATTTTCCAGAATCTGGGGAAAAATGAATATCGATACCCTTCAGGTAATCGTATTCGCGGGTATGAGTCGGAAGGGACTGTTTGATGTAGGCCTCATTGCTAGTAGTGAATGTTATTTACGTATTAAGGTAGATTTCTCGTGATTTAGCAAGGGTAACCTCAGGCCCTTGAGCTGATTATGAAATGGCAATAAATTAGGTTTCAGACGGAAAGTCTTGGGACGGTATAACCTATTGTATCGGGTGTATCTGCCTCAATGCTTGACGGATGACCTGCTTTATTGGCATATGCCACCTGTGTTGGTAATTTAATGCGCGCGTGATTAATTTATTCAAAATTGATTATTGATGAAAAAGGCTGTTTTTTTAAAAAAACTGGTTTATGCATTCGGTGAAATAGGGGTGTACATGTTAGGCAACTTCGAGTTAGCCGTATTTGAGGCGATGTTTTGGAGTTAATGTTTTTATTTTGAAAAATTTTCGAAGTTGAACGGGGGGAACGCATTCTTGAATGAACATTGTTTTGTGTGTCTATCAACCCGAGGTCCAAGGTCCGAAGGTGAAGGGGGTCTCATTTTAATGAAAACAGTTGTATTATCATGGATATGGAGGCGTTAAAGGAACTCTTACGGGAAATGAGTGAGGATATTCAGGCGAATCTAATGGAAAAACTGAATCAATCTAGTGAGGAGATGCAGGCAAAATTGAATCAAAATAGCGAGGACATGCAGGCAAAATTGATTCAAACGAGTGAAAATATTCAGGATAATTTAACGGAAAAACTGAATCAATCTAGTGAGGATATTCAGGAAAAGATGACGGGAAAACTGAGTCAGGCCATTGGAAACGTTCAGGAAAACATCAAAGAAATGATAGACCAGGTGCAGACAGAGTGCAAGGTAGGAAGGGAAGAAATAAATAAGCGATTAGAGCGAATCGATGAGCGGCAGGACGAATTGGTAGAACAACTAAGAGTCGATCGCGAACGCTGCATTAAGATAACCGAACGTTTAGAAGAACGAGTAGGGAGCGTTGAGGCAAAGCAGGAGGAGATCAGTAAGACCATGGATACGGCAATTGAACGCATTGACTGTGTTGAGGCTCGAAGCACAAGTGTCGCGGAGCAGTTAGACCAACATATGAAGGCGACAGTTGAATACCAAGAAAATCAGCGTAGGGAAACTGAGGCAATAACTAGGGAAATATCCCAGACCCAGATGAAGTTGAATGACGTACGCCATAAAGCCGAAGCGTTACGACAGGAGTTTACCGACACGATCGAACTGCGTGTAGCAGAAGAGAGAGAGCTAACGTCCGTAAACATTACCGCGATCCGGGAAGAAATCGACAAGAGGGACGATAAACTTTCAGACAGGATCGAGGATTGGTCACATAGAACTCAGAAGGTCAAGCTCAAAGTAGACACCCACGACGCCATAATTCAGGAATTAAAGGAAGAGTTTGGGAAAATTAAAGTTGGGAAGGAATTTAGCCCAATGAAACCAATAGAGGAAGCTGGGCGAGTGCAAGAGAGGCAAGAGCGGACGGCTGGTATAGTCCTTTTGAAGAGGAAAATTAACGAGGAGGCGAACATGACTGATTTAGCTAACGGGAAAGTTCAAGCTCAATGGTCCAGACAGCAAATTAGTGCTGACTCTAAGGAGCATTTAAATAAGTCTGCTGGTAAGAATATTGGCCGAACGAAGAAACGCAGGAAAGGTACGTCGCGGATGACGAGAGGAGGTTTTTCCAGCCTACACCGAGGTTCGTACGGCAAACCGAGATGGCGAAGAAGAAGAAGAAGAAAGAAGCGACTTTCCGGAATTCAAACGAGGCAGCCATCAATCCAGCATGCAAGACTAAACGACAGACCGCGGAAGAGGGAAGACCGATACCATTGTGGCAAATCCAGCAGGAGGAGGAAGAAGAAAAATGAAGGTTTGAACTTTGTGTTCATAGAAGTCGAGCCCGGGATAATTTGTTAGATCCCAGGGTACTGAATATCGTTATCGAAGAAAATGAGAGGACAAGCAAGACCAGTAGTGAGCAATGGTCTAACACCTACTGTACAATACATTCCATGGTAAATTGTATATAATGAAATTTATTAGACTTTGAGGTCATGGACCAACGAAAACCATTGAACATGAGAATAAATTGGCTTCGAAATGGTTTTAGAAGAGAAATGGAATAAATTACATGTAAAATTGTACCATCCTCCAGGAAGCAGCAGAATAGACGCCAATCAGGTGGACGAGAACGCCGAAGAAGAGGAAGAGGATTTGGAGAGAGACGAAGATGAGGATCCAGGGGACTACGAAGAAGATGGTGAAGAAGATCCAGCAGTCCATGTAATGACGGTGGAGAAACGAGATGATTTGAATGACCAGAGTTGTGAGGAGTGCATAGAGCTGTACCAGAGACGGGACATTATGGCACGAGTATGTTACTTACTCCAGAGAGAAAATGCCCAGTTGAGGTTGGAATCACAGAAACTTAGAGCAGCTAAGGAAGATTGTTTTTAAGACGGATTAGGTAGTAATTGTTCAAGAAATTCGCAACTCCGTTTCAAATTTCTTGAAACCAACGGAGGGGCAGATGTGACCGTATCGGCACAATTAATAGTTATTTCAAGGTGATATGCTTGGTAAGGAAGCAGGCAGCAAGCTCTCTTTGTGTAGATGTTGGGAGTATCATCAAGTTGTGCAATACGAAGCCCGCCAGAGAGGCGCCTTCACCCGCCCACTGGGTGGCTTAAAGAATCCCCGAACTAGGCACACGTCATAGAAGAAGCAGGAGAAGAACACTATTTAGCGACTCCATATTGGAAAACATATGCCAGTGTACAGCGATGCCAAAGCGATCGGGCAAGATTTAATGCATTTTCGGCATAAATAAGGCTTAATTAACAATACTGCACCCGTTAGAGTAGTGTGCTGAATTTTGGTGGAATTATAAAGTCAGGAGTTCTGGTAGAAAATACTCTCCAAGCGAAAGGCGTTGGTAAATAACTTATATAACACTCATAGCGTACGGACGCCTAGTGGAAAACCAGATGCCTTCGGGGATTCCCTACTTCCCCTCCAAGATGATAAATTAATTACGGCAGATCCGCCGAACATATCCAATTCCGCATGGCATAGCGTACTTGTGCATAACCAAGTCACACAGTCTAGCGTATTGCTAATTTCGACAGGCTGGTTTATCCAGGAGCAGTCGAAATAAGAGTGCGGATGAAGTCACTAAACCGCCCCTACTGCCGGGGCTAGTATAAGTTTTTGCACTTCCAGGGAGCTTCAGCATTCGTTGAGGAGCTTTCGACGGGAAACGACGGTCGGTTCGCTATCGGATTACCGCTCCTTTGTATACTATGTGAACAAAGCGGGGGGTGAAATCTTTCACTCTGTTTTCGTTTATAATTTGTGATAGGCAACAGAAGACTACGGTAATGAGATGTACTTTAGATCTCGGTTGCGAAGTAGACTAAGACTTCGTGAAATATGAAGTAGGGTTTTGTATAGCAACAATTACTGGATAGTACGCAGAATTTCTGTGGGAGAACATAGATCTGTATAAATCCGCGCTGTTTCTGAACAAAGCGCAGGTCAGATTATTAACTGAGTAACAGGCAGTGAGAAGTGTTCCTGAACTATCAAAACATACAAAAGATAGGGATAGAAAATTCTGCATCATGCGGATGCTGGGAGCGCCCGGCTTAACAGTGTAATAGACCAGCTGAAAGTAGCCGATATATTCATCTCCATGTAACTGGCAGTGGGTAGAAAAAAAAGTAATAGGAGTGAACGGTAACACGTGTGCAAGAAGTTGATAAATTGTGTAAATTACAATCTAATTTCAGTGACCCGTGTGCTACAAAAATGGATTACGCGAGACAAGATATGGAACTTCTGAACTCCAGGACTCCAGGATCCAACGCCATGGAGTAATCCAACATGGGTAGGCCTCCGGATCCTCCGGATCAGGCCGATGACAGCAACCGTTGAGTACAAAGTTATGTTTTCTTCTCCAATGCTAGTATTTCCCTTTGTAAATAATAGTCATGAAGTATAGGGTTAAAATAACGTATATAAATAGGTTTAATCCGCCCAAGAATGGTCGGGAATCCTTTTATTCATTTTTGTTTCAATTAATTAATTAGATATGGGAAGGGAGTGATCCTGTGTTAGTGTATAGAATATGGGACCCCTTTTAGTGGATATATTTGCATGTTATCATATTTTGTTTATTTAGTGCTGAGAAGGTATTGAGGGGAAAAGGAGTAGAGTGCTATGTAGATTAATAATGTAGATCTCATCTGAGCTATTGCCTAAGTTAGACAGGGACTAGCGAGGTGACAGAGTCATCAACAAGTGCCCGTATAAAAAGGAAAGGCTTGGGCTAGAATCAGCACTATGTTCGTAAAGATATAGTTTGTTGCATGATAATATAAGTTTTGGCTGCAACTGAAGATGGTCAAGAAATGAAGTGCCGAGGTTTGAACCCCTGTCCTCCACTACACTATTGACATTACACTAATGAGGTCTGTTAGTGTTTTTGGCAGGATTTAATAATTTTAATTAATTTTGATTATTATTATTATTATTATTATTATTATTATTATTATTATTATTATTATTATTATTATTATTATTACTATTATTATTTTCTTTCATGTTTTGTTCGCTGATTTCATGCCGATCTATTAAAATGGCAAGTTAATGTTATGCCAGGTACACAATCTATACACACACGGGTGGAATTAGGAGACGTTGTCGTTCGAGGAAAGGCGATTGGAAGTGTGAATGAGGATACGATTGGAAATGTATGGGTAAATCCCAATTGCTAGTATAACGAGGGAGTTTTTGATATAATCTGGCTGAGTAATAGAAATAAATAAATAATTATTGGTCATAAGGATCGTAATGAGCTAATTTGAGCAGGTGACCCTGCATTAGCTAAATTGAATGATGTTATGGACTCCTTGAAGGCCGCCTGTGAATGTGGTGAATTAGTCTCGCTGTGGTGCGAGAGGGGAGCGGACTTGGGTCAGAATTTATGACCAGAGAAAAGAAAGAACTCGCCTTGTTAAGAAAACGTGTCTGGTAGAATGTTGCGTTCTACTGTGTGAAAGAAGACACAAATTTTATGTAAATAATACACACTGTCCATTAGCCTTGATCCGGAAAACAATGTAGAGAGTAACTACTGTTCGATACATGATTAGATTAATTAGGGCTTGATTACAGTACCCTGGATGGAGACGACCAGAGTCTCAGGTTCGAACCTCGTGTGGGCAGAGCAGGGATCAACAGCTCGCTAAGACAGCGGGTTACAACGGGTTATTTACAGCTATTGTCTTTATTGATACATGTGTTTGATATATTTCTTTTCCAGGAAGTGTTTTGTTTACTTATAACCGATGTCGATTTGAATCTAGACTTTGTGAAAGTCCACTGGTAGTGATTGCAAGTGATAGTTCGTTGTTCAAGTCTGTGTTTAATTTTATATGGAAGACTTGAGTCCATTTCTTTTTCTTTCTCCGTGTTTTAATGACGGATTTCTGATATGGTCAGAATGTTCGGATTAATTATGTTTTTTTTATATTTACTTTCGTGATTTCTCAAGTTAGCCGACCATTCAAAAGCGGACATTTTTCTTTTGTGTAAATAGAGTCTAATGTGTAATACGGGATTCAGTCCCATGGAATACTCGCATTGGGGGAAACATGGCTTGTTTTGTTTTTGTGAATATGATAGGGTCATTTTATTGTGTATGTCGTACTCAAGTGGTTTATGGTAACCGGGGGATGGAACGCACAAAACAATCGCGATAATACACAAAACAATTTGTGTAGCATACATCCAAACTAATGTAATAGTTATGTAAGCAATATAGGACACAGGCAATTCAAAGTGATAGTATGTGAAAAGGTGAGATCATATTAATAACCTCTCGGTAATTCTCTGTTTTTGGTAGAGAGGGATATGGATATTTACGTCTGTGTCAAAAGGGAAATTTAAATTGGATTAGAGAGAGTACCAGTTAACGTTGCCGTCCACATAGATTTTGGTCTGTGGAATGTGGAGGTAACATCTGATGTCAATGGCAGCCCGGATTTTTCCGCTGCTAAAATAAGTGATTGCTGATATCAACTGTGTAAAAAGGATCAAGAGTGTATGTAAATTTTGTATATTTCACCGAGTGAATAGTAAATTGTTCTAAACGATTTCATGCCTATCTCTACCGAAAAACATGCATCCAGAATCCTCTTCCGTTCATTGTAGGACTTTAAGATAGCTTATGTTTGATAGCCTCTATATGCCGCGAACGTTCTTCGGCCCTGAGGAGTCCGTGTTCAGAGCTCAGGAACGGGAGAGTAGCTGTGATCTAGCTGAGTCGTATGGCTGATAACTTCTCATGTGAGTGGATTAAGTATACAATCCCAATGAGGAGAAATCGGCACAGACCAAAAAGATCCCTTGACTATCGACTTCCGTGGAGCATGGTCCCATGTGTTCGTGACCCGAAAGGGTTGGTTTGTTGTCACATGGTCCCATGAGTCATGGGGGACGGTGGGAAAGGTCCCAGTAGAAAACTGTGAGATCTTAGCGAGATACTCTGAACAACTACTTAATTATAAACACCTGCAGGAACAACTACGCTTCAACAAGCCTGGAGATATCAGACTAGATGCTCCTATGCCATCAAGAGGTGAGGTGGAACAAGCCATCAAAGAACTCAAGAACGACAAACGCAGTGGGGAATACTCAATCACAACAGACCTTTGGAAGAATGCAGATAGCAGAACAATACACATATTGACTAAAATTATACAAGACATCTGGATTAAAGGAGAACTCCCTACAGAATGCACCACTGCTCTATTCCACCCTCTGCACAAAAAGGGGCATAGACACGATGCTAAAAATTTTCAAGGCATTTCCCTTCTCTCGGTAACATACAAAATTCTCTCCAAGATACTAATAAAGAAATTAGAATCTCAGCTAGATAAAATAATTGGAGAATAACAAACAGGTTTCTGGAAGGGTATATCATGTATTGAAGAAAAACTTTAAGCCATCATTGTGCAGACTAAGAAACAGTTTCGTAATCGCATGTGTTGACTTCATAAAAAAGCTTACGACTGTGTTGATAGATCGGTTCTATTCGATATCCTGCAAGAACTCGTGCTTGATCATAAGACATCGTCAAGTGCACCCTAACAAACAACCTATCTAATGTCAAGTTCAGAGGATAATTCTCTGACACTTTTGGGTTTAAAATAGGAGTGAGGTAAGGAGATGGAATCTCACCAATATTGTTAAATTTTGTCTTAGAAAAAAATCCGAGAATGGAGGCAAGCACTTCCTGAAACAGATCTAAGGGTAATAAACAAGAAACTTAAAATCAATACCCGAGTGGATTGTATCGATGATACAGCAATAGACCAGATAAATACACTTCTGGACTTCAGTTTTCTTACGAGAAAACAGTGTTCATGACAAATGACAAATCTGCAATAGAATGCCGTCTTCCCTGCTACGCGCTCCGTAAAGTCAGAGAATTTAAATATTTGGCGGAATGGATCAGTGAAGACCTCAAGACCAACAAAGCATTTGAAGAAACGATTAGGAAACTGGATATTGCATACAACCAACACAGAAAAGTTTACCAGAAGAAAGCCATATCCATCAATGCGAAATTAAGACACTTTAACGCTGTAATCCGACCTGAGGTCCTCTGTGCAGCTGAAACCCTAATCTTCAAAGGAGAAACACTCACACAGAAACTAGACGTCAGGGAAAAAAACTATCTTGAGGAAGATATTAGGCCCAAGGATCTAAAATGGAGAAAGGTGCCTCAGGCCCATATATAACCTATACCTAACGCACTAAGCTCTAATGGACAGCATCATCAAGAGACTCCTCCAATTCTATATACTCTTTGAGAGAATGAACGTGTGAAGACTGATCAACGTCATCCTCAGAGACAGCATCACTGTGGTACACGCAAGTTAAACAAGATCTTCAGTCCCATATCCAGATATCTGAATCCCATATCCAGGACAGGCAAACTTTCCGGAAAATGTTAAAGGAAGGCCCACAGATTAAACATAAGAAAGGTCAGAGACCAAAAAGATCAGAAGCAGTTAAACAGCTAAAAAGCCAGAATATGAAGGAGATATGGGCTATGGAGGCTGTTAAGAACGTGAAACCAATCCCCTGTTAGCTGAAAACCATTTTGGCTAACCTTCGTAGTCCATAGTTGGCTCATTTGAAGAATTAATAATAATGACATCATGCAACTCGGTCAGGATTAAAAAGCTGTCAGAACGAGCAATATTCAAAGACGCATTTTCAAAAGCTTCGTACTGCAAACAGGCAAATATTTATGTGAATTTTTTTCCAGGTTTCATAGAGGATTCCAGTGTGTTTACCATTAATGTTGTTGAGATGGATCTCGTTGTGTTCTTCATTTGTTGTGAACATCGTTGAATTAGGGAGATTTAAGGATCCATAAGTGAACTTATTAGCTTCGAATTTTAATACTAGCAAGTTAAGGAAAATGATAGCTACTTTTTCATTTAAAAATAATTTGAGATTATTTAAAACCTTGAAAATGACAGTAGACTTAACTAAACAGGGACCAAACGAAGATCGTATACTTAATGTGATTATAAGTATTAAATGATAGGAGTTAACAGTCAATATTAGAGTTTCTTCAGTTCATCTTTGTTATGAACACATTTGTGCTGAAGGATGTTGATGCGAGGGGAATTAATTCCCACTGAAGAAAGCAAATGGTATTTTTGAAATGTCATTGGTGCTAAGTGGAAGTTCTGGTTTGCAATGGTGTTGTGGACCACTCATGGTTGCCAAGTGCTGACAGTAGCAACGGTGTTGTGGACCACTGATGGTTGCCAAGTGCTGACAGTAGCAATGGTGTTGTGAACCACTCATGGTTGCCACGTGCTGACAGTAGCAATGGTGTTGTGAACCACTCATGGTTGCCACGTGCTGACAGTAACAGTGGTGTTGTGGACCACTCATGGTTGCCAAGTGCTGACAGTAGCAATGATGTTGTGGACCACTCATGGTTGCCACGTGCTGACTGTAGCAATGGTGTTGTGAACCACTCATGGTTGCCAAGTGCTGACAGTAGCAATGGTGTTGTGGACCACTCATGGTTGCCACGAGCTGACAGTAGCAATGGTGTTGTGGACCACTCATGGTTGCCACGTGCTGACAGTAGCAATGGTGTTGTTAACCACTCATGGTTGCCACGTGCTGACAGTAGCAATGGTGTTGTGGACCACTCATGGTTGCCAAGTGCTGACAGTAGCAATGGTGTTGTTAACCACTCATGGTTGCCACGTGCTGACAGTAGCAATGTGTTGTGGACCACTCATAGTTGCCAAGTGCTGACAGTAGCAATGGTGTTGTGGACCACTCATGGTTGCCAAGTGCTGAGGAAGTGGCAGCAGTAGCAATGGTGTTGTGGACCACTCATGGTTACCAAGTGCTGACAGTAGCAATGGTGTTGTGGACCACTCATGGTTGCCACCTGCTGACAGTAGCAATGGTGTTGTGGACCACTCATGGTTGCCAAGTGCTGACAGTAGCAATGTGTTGTGGACCACTCATGGTTGCCAAGTGCTGACAGTAGCAATTGTGTTGTGGACCACTCATGGTTGCCACGTGCTGACAGTAGCAATGTGTTGTGGACCACTCATGGTTACCACGTGCTGACAGTAGCAATGGTGTTGTGGACCACTCATGGTTGCCAAGTGCTGATAGTAGCAATGGTGTTGTTAACCACTCATGGTTGCCAGGTGCTGACAGTAGCAATGATGTTGTGAACCACTCATGGTTGCCACATGCTGACAGTAGCAATGGTGTTACGTACCAGCTGACAGTAGCAATGTGTTGTGGACCAATCATGGTTACCAAGTGCTGACAGTAGCAATGTGTTGTGGACCACTCATGGTTGCCAAGTGCTGACAGTAGCAATGGTGTTGTTAACCGCTCATGGTTGCCACGTGCTGACAGTAGCAATGGTGTTGTGGACCACTCATGGTTGCCACGTGCTGACAGTAGCAATGGTGTTGTGGACCACTCATGGTTGCCAAGTGCTGACAGTAGCAATGGTGTTGTGGACCACTCATGGTTGCCAAGTGCTGACAGTAGCAATGGTGTTGTGGACCACTCATGGTTGCCACGTGCTGACAGTAGCAATGGTGTTGTGGACCACTCATGGTTGCCAAGTGCTGACAGTAGCAATGGTGTTGTGGACCACTCATGGTTGCCACGTGCTGACAGTAGCAATGGTGTTGTGGACCACTCATGGTTGCCAAGTGCTGACAGTAGCAATGGTGTTGTGGACCACTCATGGTTGCCAAGTGCTGACAGTAGCAATGGTGTTGTGGACCACTCATGGTTGCCAAGTGCTGACAGTAGCAATGGTGTTGTGGACCACTCATGGTTGCCACGTGCTGACAGTAGCAATGGTGTTGTGGACCACTCATGGTTGCCACCTGCTGACAGTAGCAATGGTGTTGTGGACCACTCATGGTTGCCAAGTGCTGACAGTAGCAATGTGTTGTGGACCACTCATGGTTGCCAAGTGCTGACAGTGGCAATTGTGTTGTGGACCACTCATGGTTGCCACGTGCTGACAGTAGCAATGTGTTGTGGACCACTCATGGTTACCACGTGCTGACAGTAGCAATGGTGTTGTGGACCACTCATGGTTGCCAAGTGCTGACAGTAGCAATGGTGTTGTTAACCACTCATGGTTGCCACGTGCTGACAGTAGCAATGATGTTGTGAACCACTCATGGTTGCCACATGCTGACAGTAGCAATGGTGTTACGTACCAGCTGACAGTAGCAATGTGTTGTGGACCAATCATGGTTACCAAGTGCTGACAGTAGCAATGTGTTGTGGACCACTCATGGTTGCCAAGTGCTGACAGTAGCAATGGTGTTGTTAACCGCTCATGGTTGCCACGTGCTGACAGTAGCAATGGTGTTGTGGACCACTCATGGTTGCCACGTGCTGACAGTAACAATGGTGTTGTGGACCACTCATGGTTGCCACGTGCTGACAGTAGCAATGGTGTTGTGGACCACTCATGGTTGCCAAGTGCTGACAGTAGCAATGGTGTTGTGGACCACTCATGGTTGCCACGTGCTGACAGTAGCAATGGTGTTGTGGACCACTCATGGTTGCCAAGTGCTGACAGTAGCAATGGTGTTGTGGACCACTCATGGTTGCCACGTGCTGACAGTAGCAATGGTGTTGTGGACCACTCATGGTTGCCAAGTGCTGACAGTAGCAATGGTGTTGTGGACCACTCATGGTTGCCAAGTGCTGACAGTAGCAATGGTGTTGTGGACCACTCATGGTTGCCAAGTGCTGACAGTAGCAATGGTGTTGTGGACCACTCATGGTTGCACGTGCTGACAGTAGCAATGGTGTTGTGGACCACTCATGGTTGCCAAGTGCTGACGGTAGCAATGGTGTTGTGGACCACTCATGGTTGCCAAGTGCTGACAGTAGCAATGGTGTTGTGGACCACTCATGGTTGCCAAGTGCTGACAGTAGCAATGGTGTTGTGAACCACTCATGGTTACCACGTGCTGACAGTAGCAATGGTGTTGTGGACCACTCATGGTTACCACGTGCTGACAGTAGCAATGGTGTTGTGAACCACTCATGGTTGCCAAGTGCTGACAGTAGCAATGGTGTTGTGGACCACTCATGGTTACCACGTGCTGACAGTAGCAATGGTGTTGTGAACCACTCATGGTTGCCAAGTGCTGACAGTAGCAATGGTGTTGTGGACCACTCATGGTTACCAAGTGCTGACAGTAGCAATGTGTTGTGAACCACTCATGGTTACCAAGTGCTGACAGTAGCAATGGTGTTGTGAACCACTCATGGTTGCCAAGTGCTGACAGTAGCAATGGTGTTGTGGACCACTCATGGTTGCCAAGTGCTGACAGTAGCAATGGTGTTGTGAACCACTCATGGTTACCAAGTGCTGACAGTAGCAATGTGTTGTGGACCACTCATGGTTGCCAAGTGCTGACAGTAGCAATGGTGTTGTGGACCACTCATGGTTGCCAAGTGCTGACAGTAGCAATGGTGTTGTGAACCACTCATGGTTGCCAAGTGCTGACAGTGTACCAGTTTAGATGCTGAGTTGTGATGGGAGTAAATATTTATGAGGTTCTGGTTCTTTAGGATGCGAGCAAAGAGGACTGGAAAGCCATTTTTAACAAAGAAGTTGAAAATCGCAGTACTACCCAAGCTATCTGTTGTGGTTCAATTTCACTATTTAAATCATGAATGGATTATGTTTAATATAAAATATAAATTATACGTAAATTGAAAATGTAAATTTATATTTGTATATTATACTTTCAGATCATCCGCAAGTGCAAGTACGGCTGCAGTGGTATTTCTTCGGATCATAAATCTCTTCACGATAATTTCTTTAAGCGCTCCAGGAATACACTGTTTAATGTTTCTGGTGTGAAAATGGGAAGTTCTTCCAGTCATAAACAAGTTCCTGATGGTACTGGCAACATGATACAACTGAGAAAAACATTTTTTAAATATTTGTTCTATTGGAAGAAGAGCCATTGAAACCATTGTTAGAAGGAAACAGACGGGAAAATCTCATTACACATATTGTACCAGGAATGCCGGTGAAGCAAGTATTGTTGAAATTGACGATATACTTCACAGTGCGGTTACGTAACCCGTGAAGCAAGCCTCGCTACTATTGACGTCAGAAAAGTTGGATGGCGCAGCCACGCGGTAGAATGTTGAAGCTGCAACGTAGTGACTGGTGAGGTATATTTACATGGCGAAGCATTGGCGTCGTGATGGAAACAGAAAGAAAATTGTCAAATTTGAGGAGGTACTGCTCTGTATAAGTTTGCAAATCGTATAAAACGGATGCGAAATCTGGTCACTACTTTCCTGTACAAAAAGTTCAGAGAGAAAGATGGCTTTCCGCGCTGTCAATTGGAAAACGCGTTGCGCGATACATGACAGTGCGCAGTCTGCATTCTCGTGAAGACGACTTCTTTCCACAGCGTAGGTACCGGTACTGTTTATTGTACTCATTGATAGTTATTATCTCTAATTTGTATTCACAAAGATTTAGCTACATCAAAAATACTGATAAACTTGTAGCCTAATACTTCTGTGCCGCACATAGAATGTTATCCGCTCTTTGTGAACTTCTTCATATGTGTAACAGCAGACAGTAAATTAACTATCTACATGTGAGTAATATCTTAAACTGATAGTACTTAAGCACTGAATTTAAATTGCCTATATAATACTTCTATCAATGAAAGAAAATATGTAGTATTTTGCCGTCATAAATTAGCTTTTTTTGCTATTAGTTTTACGTTACACCGACAGAGAGGTCTTATGGCGACGATGTGACAGGAAAGGTCTAGGAATGGGAAGGAAGCGGCCGTGGCCTTAATTAAGGTACAGCCCCAGCATTTGCCTGGTGAGAAAATGGGATACCACGGAAAACCATCTTCAGGGCTGCCGACAGTGGGGTTCGAACCCACTATCTCCCGGATGCGAGCTCACAGCTGCACGCTCCTAACCGCACGGCCAACTCGCCCGGTCATCATAAATTAGAAGCCATAACCTAATTATTTGGTAGAATTGGACAAAGCAAGTATTCTTCAACCCCAAACAGCTGTGACTGTAGAGGTTATAGTACTCTTAAATTATAATTTTCCAACTTTGCTCTGCATATTCTGTAGGTACTTATAAATTTTTTATACTTATTATTGTCGGTTCTAAGTTCTAACTTTTGTGCTGATGGTAAAAATGGAAGAACATTTAAGTTTATGTGGGCTGTTCCAACACAAACCTGTATAAAGCCTAGATTTATTTGCTTTACAACATTTACTTAGTGGAATTATTATTTTCTTTCTTCCCCAAGATTACAGTTTACAAAACAGGTAACTCCCCCGTCACCTGGCTAAGAAATTACTCCATAACCTCTAATAGTGGAAAATTACAGTAGCTTAACTGTTAAGGTGAATTAGCGTGTCAGCGGTAACATTTCTCTGACAAACCCGCTTTACATATACAGTTGCACTTCACATTTTCACCCCCTTGTTCAAGACAACATTAAATTTGTGCTGTTTTGAATCGATGTGGGATGATTGTAAACACAACCAGTTTCATCTTCTGTTTCAAACTTTTTACCTACACATATCAAGTAATTACGCTTGAATATTTCTTCCCCTTCCACTAATGGACGCATGAAATCTCCGATAACTCTCAACAGTTGCGCATACGACACCAAATACATTTTGAACACTTAATAAATCCTACAGACGCACACCCGATCACTGTCGTGTTTACATCCCGTCACTATCTCGCCGCCATATTGGAAACAGCTGACGGTAAGCTCCTCCCCCGTTTCGGACGCCAATACTGCGAGCCGTCATTTGACGGGACTAAAGCGGAGGTGACATGATTCCCTTCCCGCACTCGTCTTGGGTGTCAAATGAACTGGCGCGCGATTTAAAGTTGTACTCGGCACTTTAACACAGCACAGAACACCGATTTGAAGGAATTAACGCATCAACGTATTCGTATTTGTGGAGGACCATACCACCTGTTTGCGGCTCCGTCTCAAGATAATGAAATAATTTATTGAATTAAACTATGCATTAACTACAATTTCATGATTAAAGCATTGCTAAAGGATTCCTTGACCTACTCAATAAACATTACAGAGCAGCTGGATGCGAGGTTCGTGTCACATAATTTTCAGCTTGCATTTAGGAGATAGTGGGTTTGAACCTCACTGCAACCGGGCGAGTTAGAAGCGCGCCTATGTGAGCTGCATCCGGGAGATAGTGGGTTCGAATCCTACTGTCGGCAGCCCTGTAGATGGTTCTCCATGGTTTCCCATTCTCAAACCGAGCGAATGCTCGGGCTATAGCTTAATTAAGCCCACGGTCGCGTTCTACCCATTCCTAGCCCTTTCCTACCCCATCGTCGCCATAAAACCTATATATGTCTGCGCCACGAAAACCGGATTGTGAAATAAATAAATAATTACATTCATTGAATTTTATCCTAATATATATTAGGCCCACATTATTTTATTATGTATCAATCACTATTATTGTGCAAATATGTGGCCTGATTCCAATCGAAGAGCGGGCCAGGAATAGAAACATGACACCTAATGCAGGAGATCCGTCACACTACTCTCGGGCGATAATTGATGAATAAACGAAAGAAGTAATGAAGTACCCTTTTTAATGCTATTTGTTCGGGGCGTCAACCTGGAAAGATATTTTGCCCCTACTTGCAGCATATTGAACCGTTCCCATCCAACAAAAATAAATATGCCAGGCTCGAGGTACGTTCGGTCAAAAATGGGCGTTAAAACTAAAGCTGACTTCCTAAGAAGTGAATGCCAATGATATATGAATTGGAGACAGTATCATTTAGTGTGAATAAGAAGCAAATTCGGAGGTTAAATAGATTTATTTAACTAAACACATGATGAAATTATCCATACTAAACGAAAATCAAATTATAAAAGTAATAAAAACTTGACCCAAAATGTCAAACAAATTACAAGTATGTGCCGAGCACATCAGAAATAATAACAAGTGAATACAATTAACATTAGTCGGATCAAATGCCGAACAAATAAAAACAAGTAAAACATATTTAAATCTTGGCAGGATCTACATCTTTCATTAGAACGACGTCCCTAAGTGAATATGCAGGTATCCCCGAAGGGGTTGCAGTTACGATCGTCCAATAAGCTATTCCTCAACAAAAGAAAATCACGCTAATTTCAATCCATTATATACATATATTTACACATACAAAGTAATTAATTACAACACGGTAAATCCAGGGATCCTAATCATTCAGACTACACTGCTTCTACTAACAGACCGTTCTGTTGCAAGTGGATCAGTATTAAAGCTGGCTTCCCTAAACAAAATGAGCTCCAGGCTAAATTTTGAAACGCAAATGACTTACACAACGTTGACACAACACATGGACAAAGAACCTGACAATAGACACAGAAACGCATGACAAATAAAATAAACAAACAATAAATCCTCAACAAGGTAAAATCACTGGTTAACTGAAATAGAGACATACAGGAGAAATGTACTTCTTCATAAAGAGGTCACGATATGCATGACCCAGTCCAGGCCTCGGGATTCGTAAATCTCTCCTTCCTGTTGCAGCGGTCGGTCTTATTTTCACTTTCATTGTTACTCAGCTGCAATCGTCACAAGAATTCTACCTAGCAGAGAGCTAACAGAACGAACGGTCAGGCCATTCAGAGAAGGGATTCTGGGTGTGTACTTTCATTCATGGTGGTACTAAGCCGGCCGTCGGTAGCATCACAAGGGAAGGTTTGTCTTTGCTAATAACTGCTGCCTCGCTACACAAAACTAATTACTTCTCCCATTCAAGAAAATATTCTGTCTCAACAGAAACACGTCACCTTCATATATCAACTTATTGACTGCAGAATTGTCGATGAAAGAAAACGTCACTCAGGCCTTCTATACTGGCGGCATGGGAGTTCGAATTTCAACTGAATCACTTAATATCCAGGCGTATTCAAGCCCGCCTTTTCTAAGCAGCTATTATTTCCCCTCACTGGAATTTTCACTCGGCGATATCTGCCTTTCTTTACACTCGTATTCACTTCCTGCCCGGATTGCCTGTCTTCTCTGCTCACTAAAAGACCCTTACTTCTCAACGTCGCCTTTGTACTCCTCTGGCAGCCTAAATATACCTGTAAACGCGCTCGTACATCATAATAAAGAAACCTACACTGCATTTAATATACTTGTCCGTCACAACATTAAGGCCGCACAGCTTGGGTAATGAATACCTTCCTGTTTTACATACAACGCATACATATCGGAATACCTTAAAATAAAAACAACTGAACACATACTCCTATCTACACCTGCTCACAACCCTTTACCCAATACAAAGCTAACACAAAAAAATAAGTAAGGGCACTAGCATGCAATTTGCCCTGGATAACCAACTACTGTAACCCAAAATAAAGAATAGCTCAGTTCTAGTGAGCTGACATTGAACGTTAACCTAAAATCTACATTGGTTGAAATTAAACTGACTCCTTCTGTCTAAGAGCTTGCTTATAATATTGACATTTTCACTTAGCTTTGTCGATCTCTGTTTTCACACCATCTACATGACTGCAGCGTCAGTAGATCTACTCAGCCATCATACCGCACTGGATGTTGTGACAATACAGATGAATAACACACGATGATACCATTATAGTCCTTGTAGAAAACACTCTTAGAATAAATGAATATATGATAATTCTACACTTGCTCTATTGTATACGAGCACACTATATATGCAAATATTGCTCAGTAAAAAGTAATCAGATCAATAAAATACTGAACTTCGTTCAGAGTTAATGTTTAACGGAATAGACCCCGTATTTGTTCGTATACAAGAGCAATAATCGTTTCGAGCGCACACGCATACGATACGCGACCCGATATATGTTGGCCCAGTTATATCAGTAAGGCGGCTGCCGTCTGCCTACCGCAATTGGCGTAATAGCGTTGTGTCAGACGGGCAGAGGGAACTTCAGTCTCCCGTACGGATAAGACTTAGTTCACACCACGATGGTGCATTTAAACACAGTTTTCAATGTAGCTTCACTATTCATTACGTTATTGTCACAGTTATATGTTTAATAGCGTCACTGTTGAAACGGATAACAAACAAAGAACACGGCAATCACGACTGACGTGGAGACTGCCTTCCGACTGAGAAACGAATAACGAATGGCCACGCTTCCCCTTCTGCTCATATTCACTGGACTTAATCAAAACAGGGGGTTCCCCAGCAGACTATGGCTTGAGAGCTGGAGACAAAGCGCACGACCGTTCTGAAACAGCCATTCAATAGCCTGAATATGAAGAGATATGTGTCTTTAAATTCAACTGCAACTTGCTAATCATATCAAAACCGTGGAGCATAGGTTAAATAACAGGCTTCACACCCGTATTAAAATAGTAGGTCAGCACTGTGATAGATGAGGTTGGTAATCCGGAAAAATTGTCTTGTGGTTCACCAAGATCGTAGACTACACCTTCTCAGCTCGTGATTGGCCGCACGTCAGGCGACACTGCTACACTCCCTGCACACTCGTTCAAACTTTCAAATATCTCACGGTTTCAAGGCTTGCTACTGACTCTCCTCTATCCCCGCGCGGTCCAGTATGAAACCGTTGGCTAACAGCCTCCTTCACAAAGCCTTCAAATATAACGATCCCAGAGTGTTGTGCAATATTCAAATAAATATACATGTGGCATATGTCTCAATATGTTACGAACCTGAGTGTATTTGGATATTGCGCAAGTGTAATGTGTTGAATGTGAGGAAAAGAACGATAAGTACGACACAAACACCCAGACCCCAGGCCAGGGAAATTGATCATTTACAATTAAAAACCCTTGACACTGCCAGGAATCCAACCAGGTGCCGCCGGTTGACAGGCGGACGCGTCGAGCCCCTACACCGCATGGGCGGACTGAAGTACCCTTACTCCAATGAACTTTGGGACTGACAGGGGAAATTGGGGATCCACCTCCGCTTTGTCCAGCACGATTTCACTAAATATATATTTATAAATGAAAATATAATTGATTGTTATTATTATTATTACTGACTGATAAAAATATGTTAATATCATCGTGCAGCATATTTCAGCGACAGTTTACCTTGTATGGCAGTAATTATTCTGTATCGGGCGGTTGCACACCCAAGTCGGAAACAGAACCGGAGTCAGTACACGAATATCGTTACTGGAGCTGTCATCATTGAGGCTGATCATAATGTTACCGTAAAGACGTTCTATGAGGTCATCAGCCTCCCACGTGTGATTCTCCGTCTGCTTCACACGTTTACCATCATTTCGCTATTGTTCTGAAATCACTTCACGCATCTCCAGCAACAGCAGTATTCGCTCGGAAATGTCTATAAACAGAATCATATATCTCTCGCCGGACGTAAAATTCTTGCGTTTCTTTTTCAACTGGAAACAGTCTGGTGAGTTTTGTTCGTATCCACTGCACGAAGGTGTACTATATATATACACAATAATACTCTATATCGAGGAAGAGACTCGAAGAGTTCCAACACAGCGCCCACATGTGCTGATTTCTTGATAGTGAATCACGCTAATAAAATTCGCTCACTGTTTTTTAAAAAGGACTATGAGAGTAACTGCTCGCACGTGGTCAAGACGTCTACTGAGTAACTATTACAGCTCCGCATTGGCGACAGTATTGTCGTAACTCGTGTTGACAAATGGCATGAATCGCTCCCTTGCCCCTCTCCTATAAGGTGGCAACATCGTAGGCGCAACCACTCTTAGCCACGCTTCCTCCCGGTCGACATCCTGTCTTCCGATTTAGTCTGCTCAAAACGTAGCTCGCACTATAGTTGCCAAGGACAAGCCACGTCACGGCATATCACCTAATTCGTTGCCGATTTTGGCAAAATCCTGAATTAATTGAGATACCGGCAAGTGAACAACATCACCATATGCGCTATTTCCTAAACCTCGATATGTGCAAATCTAATCGAAATCCTTTCGTTGGAACGGAAGTTATCCGACGTTATGTAAATTGACGACATCGGATGATGTATCACGCCTAACAGTTTATAAAGGCGACAGCTGAAACACTGGTCAGCTTATTCACCATCAGGAGTTCCGCCTAGTAGAGTCGCCAGTGACAGCCCGTCTTAGAACGAAGTCATACTCCTTTACGACTTGAATTCTTCGAGTGAAATGTGCGAGGAACTTAGAATTTCGCGACTGCGAACTGGACTTTGAATTCTTCAGAGACTTAGAAACTTTCTTGGTGAGTCAAAATTCTGTTTCAAACCATTGTGTGTACGAACTTCAATAATGTCTCTCCGAATTAACTTCATTCGAACGCTAAATATTCATTTCAAATGAGCTTGTCTTTAACTTCGTTGATTTTGCTTACGCAATAACCTTCCACATTTTTGTAAGAAATAACTTTGATTTCATTTATGAAGTGCAAACTTTAGTAGAATGAACTCTTCCATTTGACAAGTAAATAGTTGTGATCAATAAGGAACAGATAATACAGTGAGTCAAATAATCTCAGAAGAGTGATCCTCAGTTACTCGGACACTCAATACTAATGCCGACGAAAGTAGTACAAGTGGACAGTTCGGCGGTCGCCTTTGCCTCCGGCTCTCGGAAGAGGCCTCCACGTCCCGCGGGAAGTTTGAATTTTGACGGGAGATTTGAATTTTGGAGCGAGATTTGAATTTGTAAACAAAGCCACGTGCTATCTGACAGCTGTCATCTGACAACAACGCATCGCTAACGTCAGTGCTGCCATCTTGACGGGCCTAAACCTCATTGCTGCCAACTAAACCTCTCTAGCGCGACATTTGAATTGGTAAACAAAGCCATGTGCTTTTAGACAGCCACATTGCTTTTTGAAAGCTGTCATCCCACAACAACGCTATGCTAACCACAGTGCTGCTATCTTGACGGGCCTAAACCTCAGTACTGACAACTAAACCTTACTAGCGCGAGATTTGAAACGGTAAACAAAGCCACATGTTTTTTTGACAGCTGCCATCCGCCATCTTGCATCGCTAAACTTAGTGTTGCCCTCTTCACGGCACTGCGGGTAATTTGAAAAGTTCCACGCGCTTTTTGACAGCTGTCATCCTCCATCTTGCATCGCAAACCTCAGTGCTGCACTTTTTAGCTACTACCTTTGAAATGTAGTGGCGGCAATTTTAAAAATTCCGTCAGATGTCATCCACCATCTTGCATCGCTTACCTCAGTGCTGCTATCTTTACGGAACTAAACCTTATCGTGGTGGTGGTGGTGGTGGGAAATTTAAAATCTACATGCTTTTTTGACAGCTGTCATCCGCCATCTTCAATCAAGAGAGGTGGTGGTGATTATTGTTTTAAGAGGAAGTACAACTAGGCAGCCATCCTCTATATAACGCTAATCAGAGGGAAAATATGGAAGGGGTCCGACACTTCGAAAAATGAAGATATCGGCCAAAGGAAGACAAGGGCCATGAAGGGCGTGAAAATGAAGGACTCCCTAGCTCTCGCAAACCTAATAGTGTCGTGTCGGAAAAGAACAAGTGTTGACCAAGAGAGGTCGGATAGGATAGGTGAATGTGAGGAGCCTGGCACAAGTAAGTGGAAGCAATGCCAGGACTCAGCTAAGGGCCCCGTGGTCGCCAACCCACGCTCCTAAGTTCAGAGCCCCTAGGGCCCCTTTTAGTCGCCTCCTACGACAGGCAGGGATACCACAGTGGGGACAATCAAGAGAACAACGTGCTGCTATCTTTACGGCACTGCGGGTAATTTTAAAAAATTTCCTCAACTTTCATCCGCCATCTTCAATCAACAAAGCATCGTGCTGCTATCTTTAGCCACATATATTTAACATGTGGTGGCGGCAATTTGAAATTTTATCTAGCTGCCATCTTTAATCTACTGAGTACCGTGCTGCTATATTTACCTGATAATTCTGAAATGTGGTGGCAGCTAATTTGAAAAATTCCATTCGCTTTCATCAACTTTAGTGCATACGTGAACCTAACCTCTCATCTACCATCTGGAAGGAGACTATCCTTAGTTTACGACAAGATGGCCTTTCCGACGCTCATTAGCGCTTAGAGGCTACTACACAAGATGGCGGCTGTTGTTATGGCTACCTCTTCCACCTCCTCCTCATCCTCTATCAAGGCATAGCTTTATTGAACATGCATCGCCAAGGCAAGAGTGTACAGCGATAACATCATTGTGCATGTTTAGACTTGTGGATTACAAAAGAAACATAAGACTAGAATCGAACACTGCACTCGATGTTGTTAACCTCCACATGTGATCAGAACATTGATTGATGTGTTCAGATCACTAAATAGGTGATTAAGACTAGTATCGGACACTGTACTCGATACGACATGTGTTTAGAACGTGTTAGGGGATACTATTGTTTTAAGAAGATCAGATTAAAACATAACAAAACTAGAATCGAACACTGCACTCGATGTCGTTAACCCCAACATGTGATCAGAACATTGATTGATGTGTTCAGTCCAAAAGTACAAATTCAATGATTTGCCTAGTACGAACATAAAAACACACTATGCACATACTGCGTAGCTAACTCGCTCAGTAAACGATATAACAACACTTCAGATTATTTTCCTTGTCTTGTGCGAAAATCAATAACCATACTGCGTAGCTAAATCGCTCACCGCACTGCTAAGACGCTCAGTAATTGCAAATACACGGGTAATCGACTAGAACACTAATATACGTTATGTAAAAATAAAAAAGCATACTGCGTAGCCAACTTGCTCGGTCACTAGCTTAGTAATTGCAAATACATGACAACACGACTAGAACACTGATATCCGCATACACGTTACTCGTTTTTTCGAAATATACACTGACAAGAATATTGCGACATACTGCACCTGACATGTTAAAAAATGGGAGGATGAAATATTATAAATAATTTGTATGCATGTCGTCTCCTCCAAGTTGTAAGAACAATATTGTTAGCTTCTGCTACAGCTTGCTTAGAACGTGAACGGAAGTGGCATGTTATCTCAGCAAAAAAAACGCATGACCTTGTTCCTGCATACACGCAAGTCAGACATTTACAGAAATAAAATGATGGATACCGCGATTCAAATCCTGGCAACTTTTAACGTTTTGCCGTCGGGAATGGCATCCGGCCATATTCTTATGTTTCATGTAATTACACGTTGCCAGGAAGACTGACGATTGCGCAGGAAAGGGCTAGAGGCAGCTAGCTACCCCCTAGCATTTGCTATTTTCAGGGCTGCTGACAATAGGGGTTCGAACCCGCTATCTCTATATTTTATTCATAGACATGATAGAAGTTGGAAGAATGATTGTGGGTACAAGATGTTGATGGCGAGTTAGCTAGACGATATGTGCATAGTGTGTTTTTGATTTTTGTACTAGGCAAATCATTGATTTTGTACTTTTGGTCTGAACACATCAATCAATGTTCTGAACACATGTTGAGGTTAGCGACATCGAGTGCAGTGTTCGATTCTAGTCTTGTTATGATTTAATCTGATTTTCTTAAAACAAAGGTATCCCCTAACATGTTCTAAACACATGATCGAGTACAGTGATCGATTCTAGTCTTGATCACTTATTCAGTGATCTGAACACATTAATCAATGTTGTGATCACATGTTGAGGTTAACAACATCGAGTGCAGTGTTCGATTCTAGTCTTGTTGTTTCAATCTAATCTTCTTAGAACAAAGGTATACCCTTACATGTTCTAAACACATGTTTAATCGAGAACAGTGTTCGATTCTAGTTAGCGTTCTGAACACATCAATCAATGTTCTAATCACAAGATGAAGTTAACAACATTGAGTATAAGTGTTCGATTGTAGTCTTAATCACTTCTTTTGCAATCTGATTTTCTTAGAACAAAGATATCCCCTGATCCATTCTAAACACATGTTGTATAGAGTACCTTGTTCTATTCTAGTCTTGATCACTTAGTGTTTTGAACACATTAATCAATGTTCTAATCACAACATGAAGTTAACGACATCGAGTACAGTGTTCGCTTCTAGTCTTGTTATGTTTTAATCTGATCTTCTTAAAACGAAGGTTTCCCCTAACATGTTCTAAACACATGTTGTATCGAGTACGGTGTTCGAATCTGGTTAGTGTTCTGAACACATCAATCAATGTTCTAATCACATGTTGAAGTTAACGACATCGATTACAGTGTTCGCTTCTAGTCTTGTTATGTTTTAATCTGATCTTCTTAAAACGAAGTTATCCCCTAACATGTTCTAAACACATGTTGTATCGAGTACGGTGTTCGAATCTGGTTAGTGTTCTGAACACATCAATCAATGTTCTAATCACATGTTGAAGTTAACGACATCGATTACAGTGTTCGCTTCTAGTCTTGTTATGTTTTAATCTGATCTTCTTAAAACGAAGTTATCCCCTAACATGTTCTAAACACATGTTGTATCGAGTACGGTGTTTGACTCTGGTTAGTGTTCTGAACACATCAATCAATGTTCTAATCACATGTTGAAGTTAACGACCTCGAGTACAGTGTTCGATTCTATTCCCGTTTTTCAATCTGATCTTCATATAACAAAGGTATCGCCTGACATGTTCTAAACACATGTTGTATCGAGTACCTTGTTCTATTCTAGTCTTGATCACTTACTTAGTGTTTTGAACACATTAATCAATGTTCTAATCACAAGATGAAGTTAACGACATCGATCGCAGTATCCGATTCTAGTCTTGTTGCGTTTTTATCTTATCTTCTTAAAACAAAGGTATTCCCTAACACGTCCTAAACATATCTTGTATCGAGTACATTGTTCGTTTCTAGTCTCGATCACCTGTTTAGTGATCTGAACACATCAGTCAATGTTCTGATTACATGTTGAGGTTAACGACGTCGAGTGCGGTGTTCGATTCTAGTCTTGTTATATTTCAATCTGATCTTCATAGAACAAAGGTATCCCCTGACATGTTCTAATCACATGTTGAAGTTAACAACATCGAGTGGTGTTCGATTCTAGTCTTGTTAAGTTTCTTTTGTAATCCACAAGTTAAACATGCACAATGATGTTATCGCTGTACACTCTTGCCTTGGCGATGCATGTTCAATAAAGCTATGCCTTGATAGAGGATGAGGAGGAGGTCAAGGAGGCGGTGGAGGTAGAGGAGGAGGAGGTGGAGGAGGTAGCGATAACAGCCGCCGCCATCTTGTGTAGTAGACTCTAAGCGCTAATGAGCGTCGGAAAGGCCATCTTGTCGTAAACTAAGGATAGTCTCCTTCAAGATGGTAGATGAGAGGTTAGGTTCACGTATGCACTAAAGTTGATGATAGCGAACGGAATTTTTCAAATTACCTGCCACAACATTTCAGAATTACAGTTGAACCTGACTTATACGTATATCAAGGGGAAGAGAAAAAACTACTTGTAACTCAGAATTACTTAGAAGTCAGACTTACGCAATACATCACATATTTACTGAAAAACCAATGGAATAGACCTACATGTGTAAATCCTTGCAAATAATAAATACATTAAGACATAAAATATTATTTTGAACTTGGCCCGGCCTTAAAGAAATCAGATAGTTTGGCTTGTTTCACTTTTCTTGCATTAAGAACATAAACCTCCTTTAGCAAACTTGGTAATGCATTCAAAGCATTTTCACTACAACTTTTCGCACTGATGAAACGCCTACACACTTCGATTGCACTTTATAACACTTCACTCAGTTCAGGTGTTAAGATTCAAGTCGTTATCTCCATCTCCAATGTCACTATCGCTTGTAGCTGGTCCATCACCGCCGCGTTGTTGGCATACATCAGCAATAATCTCTTCATCCGGTAGTTCTCCACATACAGCCAGATTGTCATCGAAATGCACAAAATACACCCACCGGTAGCGTTAGCTCATTACCAGACAAAACTTCGTCCCCATAATCATAATTAGAGGCAGCCTCTTCTCGTAAGACACCAGTTTTGCAGGAACACTTGCTGATTGTGGAGGATGACACCTGCTTCCAGGCAGCCGAAAAAATGTTCATGGCTTGTAGCAAATTAATGGAGAGAGGTTCATTTCCTGCATCACTCAGTGTTATTAAATGTTGAACCAGCATTTTTGTATAATGCGCTTTGAAATTTGCAATGATGCCCAAATCAAGCGGTTGCAGAACATTGGTACAGTTAGGAGGGAAAAATTCCATTCGGACATTCTCCAGAACGATTTGAGGTGGACGTACTGCACATCGATCCATAAGATGAAGGATCTTCTTCTGTTTCTTTTTCATTTTAATGTCCAGTTTTTTCAACCACTGTTCCATTGGATTCAACTTCCTTACGTTTTGTTTTCGCACTCTTAAAACACCTCGGATTCTTCGATTTTCTTATCACAAGTGGAGGAAGTTTGTAATATCCACCTGCATTGGTGGCGAGAAGTACTGTTACACGAATTTTACTCTTCTTCCCTCCGTGGCATGAGTCACCTTTTTCAGCTAATGTCTTATTAGGAAGGAGATTGTAGAATAGGCCGGTCTCATCACAGTTGTAGATGTTTGGAGGCTGATAATCGCTTACGATACCCGGCAGAGCCTCCTCTTCCCAGTGTTGCACCGTGATGTCTGCAGATTTTGAGTCACCGCAAATTGTTCTCCCTGTAATTCCATGACGATATTTAAATCCTTGCAACCATCCCGATGAAGCCTTGAAAGCAGCAGTGATACCTATCATTTTAGCTAAATCTATCGCCTTTGCCTTCAGCATGTCTGCACTAATTGGTAGAGCTGCAGCCCGCGTTTGCTGGAACCATGTGAAAAGTGCTCTCTTCAAATCTATGTACCATCCTTCTTGCTGACGGCTGGGTTTGCTGATTTTGAACCCAGTCTTAAGAACTCATCCAAAATAGCGTTTCTTTTACTGATGACTGTACATAGCGTGGTATAAGCAAAGCCTAAGTCTGAAGCGATTTCAGTTTTTATTGTTTTGTGTGTGTGGATTAGCGTCCACTTCTCGTATAACTTTTCCATTTTCTGTTCTCCATGGCTAATCAAATGCAATTGAATGACAAAACTACTGTTCAACTGTAAACACCAGATACCGGCATCGTGGACATTTTATTCTCCGTTGTTCCCACGAAAGAAATTCTCATATTCAAACAAATTTACTGTATTTTCTTTTGTTTACGCATCGAAACCGCCCATTTTGCTTTCATTGTACCTTAATCTTTGGCGGCGTGTTAAAAACGACGAAGGTAGAGGAGGAGCGAAGGGGGCTCGTCTTTGTTAAGCCGCCAGTAAGTAAGGGTCAACAACGTCACTCGGCGAAACTCTCTATTTCAGCACCAAAACCCGATCGCTCTATTTCCCCCTACGCCGACAAAGAGGAAACTTCGTAAATACAGTAGTTTCTTTTTAAAAACGCACATTCTTATTACAATTACGCAAAACTCAGTTATATTTCACTGGCACTTAATACGTATAACAGCGAATTACGTATAAACGGATTGCGTATAAATAAGATTTAATTAACTCGCTTTTAAATTATATTTTGCCGGGACCTAAAGGAAATTACGTACAAATACGAATTACATAGAACAGAGTTACGTATAAAGCAGGTTTAACTGTATTAGCTAAAGATAGCAGCACGGTACTCAGTAGATTAAAGACGGCAGCAGGATAAAATTTCGAATTGCCGCCAGCACATGTTAAATATATGTAGCTAAAGATAGCAGAACGTTGCTTTGTTGATTGAAGATGACGGATGACAGCTGATGGAATTTTTTTTAAAATAACCCGCAGTACCGTAAAGATAGTAGCACGGTGCTATCTTGATTGAAGATGGCGGTTGACAGCTGTCAAAAAGCGTGTAGATTTAAAATTTCCTACCACCAGCACGATAAGGTTTAGTACCGTAAAGATAGCAGCACTAAGGCAAGCGATGCAAGATGGCGGATGACAATTACTGCCACCACATTTCAAAGGTACGTAGCTAAAGATAGCAGCACGGTGCTCTGTTGATTAAAGATGGTAGCTTGTCAAAAAAGTATGTAGAATGTTTGAAATTGCACGCCACCACATTTCAAAGGTAAGTAGCTAAAGAGGGCAGCACGATGCTGTGTTGATGGCTGCTGTCAGCTGTCAAAAAAGCACGTGGGTTTGTTAAGCACGTAGAAATTGCCGCCACCACATTTCAGAGGTAAGTAGCTAAATAGTGCAGCACTGAGTTATGCGATGCAATATGGCGGATGACAGATGTCAAAAAAGCAAGTGGAATTTTTCAAATTGCCCGCAGTTCCGGAAAGAGGGTAGCCCTAAGGTTAGCGATGCAAGATGGTGGATAGCAGCTGTCAAAAAGCACGTGGCTTTGTTAACCGATTCAAATCTTGCGCTAGTAAGGTTTAGTTGGCAGCACTGAGGTTTAGGCCCGTCAAGATAGCAGCACTGAGGTTAGCGATGCGTTGTTGTCGGATGACAGCTGTCAAAAAACACGTGGGTTTGTCTACAAATTCAAATCTCTCGCCAAAATTCAAACCTCCCGCCAAAATTCAAATTTCCCGCGGGAGGTGGAGACCTCTTCCGAGAGCCGCCGAACTGTCCACTTATACTACTGACGTATGTTAACAAGTGTCGCGGGTGGTAAGTTAAATATATGCTTAGTTTGTTTGTAGAATTGCTCTGTTACCGTACTACAATGTAAGGAAGTTGGAGGCCATGGAAATAATAATAATAATAATAATAATAATAATAATAATAATAATAATAATAATAATAATAATAATATGCACTCCAAAGATCACTTGGATTGAGAGCAGAGCAGTGGAAGCAATCAATGGAAATTAAATTTTGTAATGAATGTCAGATCATAACGGGTTGGATTTCAGGAGCAGAATAGGACAAGGCAAGAGTGAAGAGCAGTGAAAGGTTGATGACAAATCTATTTAAAGGGAACAAAACTATCATTTACCATTTTGTTTTGAGCAGTCTACTGAACTATACAATTGTTGTTCTTTCCCAACGATCACACATATTTTAGTCAAAAGTGAAAGAAAGAAAGAAAGAAAGAAAGAAAGAAAGAAAGGGGGAATATCGGAAAGATAAGGGGGGGGGGGTACGAAACTGAAAGAAATAGCTGCCTAATGAAAAATTAATTAATTAACCAATCATCATCATCACCTTGCGGTTTACTCATTGCTGAGCGCCTTGACCTCATTTCTTCACTTCATTAGTAATTGCATCCTTAACGAGATTTTTCCATGCTGAGCGGTCTTCAGCTCTTCTTAAGATATTGTGAGGAGGTAGAGCGGTGATCTTCTTTGCTTGGTCTAACCATCTACTTGTTGTTCTGCCTCTTGGTCTGGTGCCTTCAGTTTTGCCTTGCAGAATGGTCTTTTCTAAATTGTCTCCTTCTCTCCTCAAAATGTGTCCCAGGAACTGGAGGTAACTTTCACTAACGCGGGATGATAAAAGTTCTGTGATGCTCAGTTCTTCTATAATGGAGGCATTTGTTCTTCTTTCTGTCCATGGTATACGGAGCATTCTCCGCCAACACCACATCTCAAAGACATCTATTCGGTTCTTGTCAATAGCCTTCACAGTCCAGGTCTCACAACCGTATAGGAAAACAGAGAACACCAGTGGTTCCACCAATCTTATTTTCACTGTTTTGGATAATGCCCGGTTCTGCCAGATCTTTGTGAGTTTAACCATTGCGGCACGAGCTAGGACAATCCGTCGTTTTTATTTCTTTATCACAATTTCCCATGTTACTGATCATGGAGCCCAGATATACACAATCATTCGCCAATCCAGAACTTTCAGACATCCTCTTATTTGGATTGGGATTTGACTTTGTCGGTTGATAACCATTAGTTTGGTCTTTTTCATTTTAATTTCTTGACCAAAATCCAAACTAATGATTGTCACTCTAGAGAGCAATTCATCAAGTTATTGTCAACTTCCTGCACTGAGTGTAGTATCATCAGCGAAGCGTAAATTGTTTATTTTCCTACCACCGATTGAAATTCCACTATCCCAGCCATCCAGTGCTCTTCTGATTACGTACTCTGCGTAGATATTGTAGAGCTGGGGTGACACTATGTAACCTTGTCTGACTCCATTTGTCACATTGAAAAATTCTGAAATTCACCATCCACCCTTATGGTTGCATTATGACTATTATAAACACCTTTCAATAATGACGTTAAGTGTTTTGGGACTCCACATTCATTGAGCACTTCCCAGAACTTGTCCCATTTGACACAGTCGAAGGCCTTTTTATAATCAAGGAAACAAATATACGCAGGGACACAGAACTCACAGCATTTCTCAATTATCTGCCTCATGTTTATTATTGACTCTCGTGTACCTTTACCTGCCACAAAACCTGCTTGTTCAGCAGACATCTGAGATTGCAAGAAAGTTTTTAGTCGTTGATTCATTATGTACAGCAGAACTTTGCTAGCATGTGATATTAATTCTATGGTGCGGTAATTAGAACAGTCCCTAACTGACCCTTTTTTGTGAAGTGGGATGAGAACAGATGTAGTCCAGTCTTTAGGCCATTCTCAATTTTTCCACACTCTATTACATATTGAATGTAAAGCATGGAGGCCTTCTTCTCCCACTACTTTTAGCATTTCTCCAGTAATACCGTCTATGCCTGGGGCTTTGTTGTTTTTCAAATGTTTGATGGCGCTCTCAATTTCACTAAATAGGACAGCAGGCTGGATAATGCTTCTTTCTTGTCACCAATTACATGTCCCTGTGTGTCTTCAATCACCCATGTACGTGGTTTGAACTCTCGGATGATGCTATTTAGCTTCTTGTAAAGGTCACGTGTTTCATTTACCTTGTGATGGTGGTCTATTTCGTTACAGATACTGTTAAAATACTGTGTTTTATCAATTATACAATTACGCTCTATTTTTCGGCAAAGTTCTTTATATGTTTCCTCATCTTTTGCAGTTTATATACCACGTTCCTTCAGTCAACAGTAGTGTAGATGTTGAAATCCAGGGATGTTTTGCTTGAGGGGTCTTAGGAACTTGTTCGGGAAGGGATGAATTGATGATTTCCTTCATCTTGTCCCATGTTTGGGAAGAAGCTCTTTCCTCCTCTACTTGCTGGAATTTTGTTCTTATTTTTTCACCAAACTCATGGATAATGTGTTTGTCAGTAATGCGTACCTGTTTTACTCTCACCTTCTTCAATGAGTTCAATTTTATCCGCATTTTCATAGATAGCAGTATATGATCACTACCACAGTCTGCTCCAGGGTACGTCTTACAATCCTGGATTGAAGTCTGCCAAAGTTGCCTCATCAAAATGAAATCAATTTGATTCCTGACCTTATCCCCAGGAGAAATCGACGTGCAGCGACGCCTTGGATGATGTTGGAAGAGGGTGTTACAGATAGATAAGTTGTTATTCACACAACATTCTAATAAACGCTCTCGGCGTTCATTTCTCACCCCCAGACCGAACAGTCCAACCACATGTCTATCATATATAGTCTTACCTATCTTCGCGTTAAAATCCCCTTGGATGACTAATATTTCCTTTTTAGGTATTCTACTGATGGTATATTCCAGATGGTCATAAAATTCCTCTATTTCTTCTTCTAGTGAAACTGATGTGGGGACATAAACCTGATATTACGTGAAGAAGCTTTCATCTTAATACTGATGATTCTATCACAGATGGGCTCATAACCCATAACAACATTGTTAAGATTCTTTGGAATTATTACAGCGACACCATTACGTCTCATATCCTCACTTCCAGAAAAATATACTCTATTATTTGTTTGAGTCATAAAATGACCACAGCCTCTCCAATGTGTCTCACTAAGACCAAGTATGTCCAGATCATGAAGTTTCAATTCTCTTTGAATGATGTGAAGTTTTCCCGTCTGCAAGAGACCTCGTACATTCCAGGTTGCTATTCTTCTGACGACTCGTAAGATGGTTTAGATAAATCTTCATATGCCGAAGCTCCTCTCAAACTTGTCCCCCCCAGAGATCCGACTGGGGGACTTACTCCGGAATCTAATTTGAGATTGAGTGAAACCATGAGGTTGTCTTGGGAAAATAACAGTGGTGGTTTCTCGTTGCCTTCCACTGACCCACTTTCCTGTCTGCTCACCGACCCAGTTTCCCGCTGGGATTGGATACCCAACCTTCCACTGGGTTACTCTGCTTAACAGGGGCACCGCGTGTAGGTAGAAATGGAAGAATTGAGGTGTGAGAGCCTGAGAGAACTCTCTTGGTGAGTTCTTATAATCGCATCACACTCCCCATTTAGCCACAGTCTCAAGGTGATCGCAGAGACTCTCCCTAGGTCGCTTCCCAGGGCCCAATTAACCAATATATACAAAATATTGCAGAATTACAAACATCAAGCAAACCGAAAAGTAGGTAAACACGCGTTAAAGTAAAAAAAGAAATCTCAAAGATGAATTCCGTTGAATAATACACGAAAAATGGATTAATAAAAACTGCATATACTAACAGTCAGTCAGTATGTAGGATACTAGTGGGAGCTGCGATTATCCGACGAGGCTGTTCGATGACGGTCTCATTCAACGTGGAATAGTGCAACATAGATCAGAACCACTCTTGATGCATAACCTTGAAGAGGACTCAGAAAACAGTAGGAATCTAACTCGCACATCTCAAAAATCTCGAAACCTTGTTCATTCTTTGCTATTATCCGTACACCAATGAAATAACATAGTATTTAAAGAAGTAAAACTGTTCAAGTTCCAGATTCAGAAAGGTAAATAAAAATGTTACTAGTAGCTCACTTCCAAGTTCATGATACTGGTGCAGGAGGAAAGCGACTGGCACACCTCCATAATGACGAATGTAACAGTCCACGTTCCAGCCCATCTCAGTTGGATGTGAGAGAAGTCGGGATTATATAGGATAGTGTAGAGGGGGAGAAATGAAGAGAGGAAGGTCCAGCACTTTCTGGAAGAATATAGATATTCCGAGAACATGCATCAGTACAGTAGACACAACAGTACAGCGTGACTTCATCAGGAGTATCCGCTGGCTAGAAAGCAGTTAGTTGACAAGACGTGAATAGGAGGTTGTCTGTGTGAGTGGTATTTCCATTTCCAGTAGATATCGGCGATGAGGTGACTCCCATTACAGTCGCTGAGAGAAATGCGGCGTATTTCCAATTGCCGTAAATGTCGGTGATGAGGTGAGTCCATTTTACACTAGCACTCTGCTGTTGTGACTCCTTCTTGGTGTTTCTTCAAGCTCGCTTTAACACGTTATCGGACAGCACTATTGTGGATATCAACAGGCGCAACATTTCTTTGGAGTATCTCGGCATTCAAGTCGGTGCTTGTATGCTCCGCTTTACAGAGGGAACAATTGTTTAAATTGTTTAGCATATTCATGCTCTTAGTATAAGACCCGTGTAAGATCTATAATAGTGTATAGTTTAATATAAAACACGTAGAATAGTTACTGTAATATTATACTGTAAGACTATCAATGTTTTGTCTTCTTTTCTTACTGCCAATTTTTATATATTTTCTAACCCTCCCTAGACATAAGAACTAGAAGTATAATCCTTTATTACCATGACATATGGTTACTGGGAAAATGTCAGCACTTGCTTTTCAACCCGTATTGCAAGTGGTGTTATAAAAAACTCCCACAATATCGTAGACCCTAAATCATTTTTGCATTCGTGTTATAATGTATTTCTCAGTAAAGTGTTGGCATGGTTGGGTTTACACGTTGCTATTAAACTAAACGGAGACTTGGCTTGCACGTTTGTATTATACAAAGGCGACAATGAAGTACATGAAACCTTTTATTTAATTACAAAGATGAAAAAGCTCTTGCGATCTAATAATATTGCGGAATGGTTTCGCAAACACGTCGTAGACGCGTTGCGTTCTAATTTTGATAAATTTCAGGAAGGGACTAGCGGTAAATCGTTAGAAAGTATTTTACACCTTCAACTGAATGCCTGCCGATACGATCCACTGAATTCTGGTTCACGTTTTATTGCGCTTCTTTTATCAATAAAAAATAAAAAAGCTGACATCAATAATCAGAATGACGATGATTTTTGTTTTCTTTGGTGCATCGCTGCCGCATTAAATCCGGCTACTAAAGATAGCCACAGACCAACAAAATATGAGGAAACGTTTAATAAATTACTCCACATCTTAAATTTTGCTGACGTCACCTTCCTCATGGATGTGTCCATTGCTAAATTCGAGGCAAATAATCCAAATTTTTCATTCCAAGTATTCGGTTTAGAGGGAGAACGTATCGTTGGACCCTTGCTTGCAACTACCAATCATAAGCAGCATCATATTCAACTCTTGTACATTTCTAACGAAGACAGCAGCCATTATTGTCTTATAACAAACTTTCCCGCTTGCTAGGATCGCAACTCTCTAAAGCCGGCACAAAGAAGTACATATGTGAAAGCTGTGTACAGTACTTTTCTTCTCAGACAAGGTTAAGCAATCATCTGATTGATTGTGTGACTCAACCAGCTGTAAAACTCGTTTTCCCCGAAGGTGAGGCAGCTAAGATGAAATTTCGTAATTATCACCGACAGGATCCGGTTCCTTTTGTGGTCTATGCTGATGCTGAATCCTTAACACTTCCTGTTGAACGTTGTTAGCCAGATCCCTCCCGGCCTTATACAGATCTGATTCAAGAGCATTCATTTTTTTCGGTGGCCTATCATGTCGTTTGTCCTACGATTCCTCACTATCATTTTTAAGACGTTTAGAGGACCTAACTGCACAGCATGGTTGCTAAAGGAACTCGAGCATCTAGCCAACCATGTCCATACAATTTTAGAAAATCCGGTTCCTATTGAAATGGTAGTGGATGATTTAGTAGCTCATGATGAAACAAATCAATGTCACATCTGTAAGCAACCTATTACGCCTACTCAGATTAAGGTAAGAGACCACTGTCATTTTACAGGCCGTTACCGAGGACCGGCTCATCAGTCGTGCAACAGTACGTATCGAGCAGCAAAGTTCATTCCCTGTTTCTTTGACAACCTCTCCGGCTACGACTCACAATTCATCATACGTGAATTTGCCAATCTACAAAGTGGTCAATTTAATGTGATCGCTCAAAACCATGAGCGGTTTATTAGCTTTAAAAGACGTGTAGGTGACATTGGCATTCGCTTTTTAGACTCTTACAAATTTATGAGTTTCTCTCTTGACGCTCTCGTCAAAGGTCTTCCTAACGACGAGTTACATTACATCAGACAGTATTTTCCTCATTCTGAACACTTTCAACTCTGTATTCGGAAAGGAATTTTCCCATACAGTTATGTTGACAATTGGTCAAGACTAGATGAACATCAAATACCTCCTCAGTCTGCCTTTACTTGTGTTTTGAATAAAAGCAGTATTCCATCGCTAGATGATCAGCAGTCTACATCATCGAGTACCACACGTACCAGTGTTATATCGGATGAAGAGTATTCACACACCTGTAACGTGTGGAACAAGTTCGGCATAAAATCACTAGGTGAGTATTTATGCCGAATTGTATTTAAAAGTAGACGCACTTCTACTTACGGACCTGTTTGAGAAGTTCCGTAAGATGTGTTTGTCTATTTACCATTTAGATCCATGTCACTACTACACAAGTCCAAGCCTTTCGTGGGATGCCATGCTTCTTTACACGGGTATTGAATTAGATCTCCTTACCGATGTAGACATGCTCTTGTTCTCTGAACGTGGCATTCGGAGAGGACTAGTCTCTCTTGTTACCAGACATGCTACGGCTAATAATCCGTATCTAGATAATTATGATCCAGACAGAATCGATTCTTACCTCATATACTATGACAAAATAATCTGTACGGATACGCAATGTCTCAGCCTCTACCATGCAAAGTTTTTACCTGGTTAACAAAGAGGGAGATTGAACGTTTTGACCTTCATGCCGCTGCTAGTGAACCTACCCGTAGTTATGTCTTAGAGGTTGACTTATCGTATCCATCTACATTACACAATGCTCATTCCGACTTGCCATTTTGTGTTGAGCAAATGATTCCTCCAAACAGTGAATCCAAGCACAAAAAGCTATTAGCCACACTGTACCGTAAGAAGCGGTACGTCATTCACATACAAAGTCTGATTCAATGTTTAACCTATGGTCCACAATTAGTGCACATTCATCGCATCTTTAGGTTTACTCAACAAGCATAGCTTAAGCCGTATATGGACTTGAATACGGAACATCGTCAAGGAGCTAATACCGAATTTGACATTAATTTTTTCAAAGTGACGAATAACTGTATATACGGCAAAAGTATGGAGAATGTCCGCAAGCATCTTGACATTCGATTAGTCAATCAGTGGGAAGGCCGATACGGTGCACGTCAGTACATTGCGAAAACTAATTTTCAAACCTACAAAGTCATTGATCGTGATCTCCTCACCGTTGAAATGGGTAAAACAGAACTGCTCTACACAAAACCCATTAATTTAGGTATGGCTATCCTTGATTACTCAAAATTAAAAATGTATGATTTTCATTACGTATTTGCAAAACAACACTTTGATGACGTCTCTCTCCTCTACATGGACACGGACAGTTTCATTTACTGCATTCGTAATACCAACGTTTACGATGTAATGCGAACCCATTCTGAACACTTTGACACGTCTTCCTACGGTATTGACAATCCATTTAACACATTCAGCCACTTAAGGGGACCGGGGACACATTTTTTTCGGTAAATGGATGAAATTGTCGAAATTTGAATTCTGGCATAAATAAATTGTATTAACCTTCCTCTACGTTACAAAAGTGGTTTTGTGTCGCTGTGACTATTTTTGGCGTAGTTACGGCCGTTTTAAATGGCTCTGCACGGTCATTTAATTCTCCACCACGCCCCCATTCCTCTGTATGCTCGGCTATCCGTGTCCCTTCTGTTACCATTAATTCCCTATTTACAGTAGCATTGAGATGAAACAATTTTTGAATATTGGAATATATACTGCCGTCTGTTGGCTATGTTATGAACTACTTCAACCTATAATTTAGTCAACATAAAACTTTTTATTTCAAAACATGTTATCCATTCTAGTGACATGTTTGACTTGAAAAAATTCTATGTGTTTTTAGAAGTAGTATTTTAATATGTTTGAGAGTTGTAATCAAATGATATATTTAATAAGTTAGTGGACAGCCTGACATCAGCCTATAAACTTCCTTGTTTACTATTGGGTTTGTTTTGGTCAGTTTCGTGAATTGCAAGCAAGGTTGTGGGAAATTTTTAGTGAATATTATATCAAATCATGAGGAAGTAGATCCATCCAATGTAGGTAAACAAGTGCTTGACATTGCTGTATCAGTTGATGGAACATGGCACAAGCGTGGCCATACATCTCTCTATGGCATTGGCATAGTGATTCACATTCTGAGTGGATTAGTTATAGATTACCATGTGTTATCTAAATATTGTCACATGTGTGTTGTAACTGCTCAGGAACTGGGTGATGATTCTCCAGAATATAATGTATGGCTGGAAGGTCATAAAGCATGTGGGGAATGCTCGAGGAATTATGAGAGATCATTTGTAGCAATGGAAGTATTTGCAGCTGATATTTTATTAAAAAGATCAGTGGAAGAATGTGGCATGCGCTACACAACTGTGCTTTCTGATAAGGATGCCAAAACATTTCTCCAGCTTTTAAATAAAGCAGTATATTGACCAGATGTACAATTGAATAAAGAAGAGTGCATTAACCATGTTGCAAAAAGGATGGGGACTGGTTTGAGGAATTTTGTGAAAGAGTGGAAAGTAAAAGGAACTACACTTGGTGGAAGGGGGCCTGGAAGTTTGAAAGAAGCAACTATTGTGAAGCTCACAAATTATTATAGGCAGGCAATATGTCCAAATATTCCCTCAACAGATAATATGAAATCTGCAATATATGCCTCACTATACCATTACTCCTCCACAGATGAAGATCCTAAGCATAAGAAATGCCTTTTAGGATCTGAATCATGGTGCTTCTACAACAAGAGTATCGCAACTGGACAAACCCCTCAAAACCCACAAAAAATGTCAGTTAAGTTCACAACTGCAATGCTGCTGAAAATTGTGCCTGTATACCAAAGGCTGGCATCAACAGAACTTCTGTCTAGATGTTGTAGAGGGGCTACTCAAAATGCAATGAAAGTCTTCATGCATGTAAATGGAAAATGTGCCCAAAAGAGACCTCTTTGTCCTCAAAAAGACTTGGAATAGCTGTTTTTAATGCAGTTGCAGAATACAACATGTGATGTAGTGCAACACAAGAAATGAAAATGGTTATAAGGAATTATAAACTTTCACCAGTATCCAACAAACTTGCCACACAAGGAGATGGAAGAAGAAAATTTTACAGTCAGCGGTCAGTCACACAACAAAAGAAAACAGCCAGGAAAGAACTGACAATCCTCAAGGTACACAGGGAGGAAGCCAAGAAGAAACAGGAGGGTAGGAGTTATAGTGTTGGTGAATTTTAAGAGATTTGGAAAGGCCATTATGAAAATTTTTAATGGTTTTAGAACTAAAATTCATTTAATTCAAAACACCATTTTTTGTAACCTGCAGTGTTCCATGCGGGTCAAATCTAAACCTATGTTTACCAAAGTCGGTATGTAGCTTCTATGTGACCTAACAAAGAAATTGTAAGATGGATTTTGCATTCTTCTTCAACATACTCATTTTATGAGGCAAAATGTACAGAAAATTAGTGGAAAATTACATGAAATAAAATTAAAAAATTGAAACAGGAGTTAATTGAGAAACATAGGGTGAATCAAAAATTCCATCCTACAGTTGTTTTGTATTATAAGGAAGAATCATTTCACAAGTTTTCAAACTCTCAGGTAAAAGTCCATCCCGCAGGGAACTTTTTGAAAGTTGCCTGTTTTGCGAGTGTCATAAACACAAAGTACATCATATCTCATGAACTAATAAGGATATTAAGTTGAAATTAAGATATATTCTTTTCATAATAGTCCTACATATTCCATATCAATTTCATTGTGATTGCTCAAAAATTGTGGAAAATTAGAAAATGTGTCCCTGGTTCCCTTAATAAAAACGTAATAGGTCTCATGAAAGATGAATGTGGTAGCAATCTCATGACGGAGTTTATTGGCTTTGCTCCTAAGATTTACACATATCAAACAGCCAATTCTCGTTCAGTAAGAAAAGCAAAGGGCGTTCGTTCTAGTGTAACTAAACACTTACGGGTAGATCATTACCGTAGAGTTCTCTACAATAAGAAAGAGGCTCTATGTAAGCAAATACGTATAATGTCCCGGTCTCATCAGGTGTTTACGGTAGAACAAGTAAAACGCTCTTTGGTTGCCTTTGATAACAAACGCCATTGGTCTGCTGACAATCTTACCAGTTTGCCATGGGGTTATAATAATACCTAATGTATTTGCTTGTAAATAATGATGTATCCATTTTATGTACTTTGTACACTATCATCTCTGTAAATAATGGTGTATCTATTTGCGATTATATACTTTGTATACTCTTATCATCTTGTCAATATAGGATTTATTTACCTATTACAACAAACCTATTCCTTTTCCTAACTACATTTAGGATATATTAAATAACAATCCCATGATGTTTTACAAAGCATCTTTATTTCTGCACGTGTACATGAGATAACATTTTAAAAGTTTTATTACATGGATTTTCTCATATACCTTCCTCTTCGACTACTAATACCACCACCTATCATCAGTTTTCCTTTCAGGGCACCAGGGACAACCAATGCAGCCATCTTCTCTGCAACCGATGCATTAGGTGACGTCACTCGTTGCATAGCCTTACGAAGCAGAATCTCGTCAGCGACACGTCTCAGTTCAGGTTTGTTGTTGCGTTTACTAGCACGATATGCCAAGTCATGTTCCTTGCAAGCAGCATCCAACATATTAATACCAGGATCCCCACGCGCCAGGCGAACGTCTAGTCGGGTTCCAGGCCCACAGTATTGGTAAGAGGGTAGATGAAGCTCAAAAGGAAGAAGACCAATCACTCAATCAGTGAGACCACGCCCAGCACGCTTATTCACCATTGTCCCAACACACCTCGTCTTCCTTTTTGGCACTTGCTGAGTTACTCTCTTCTTCTTTACAACCATGATAGGTTTTAACAAATGTAGTCGACTTACTTTTATGTCCGTGATACAGTTTGATTAGTTGACATGTACGATACTGCCTCACCGACGGTATCTTGGCTAAACTCACTTGATGGTGATGCTCATACACACTGCAAGGTTGAAGCTCCGATAAAACAGGATCTTGTGTCCAAGCACGCGGCACCTGCTCCCAGATCTCCTTGACAGCACTCGCAGCTACATACAGTAGAAATGCCTTTGGTGAAACATTCAACTCGTCCTCAGTAAATGTGTCCAGTTTTTCTTACATGCGAAGAACTTTACAATTGCCTTTTCAATACTGTTTATGTCACATCCGGTGTCAGATAAAAATGAAATAGACATACTGCGATGTTCACTGCACAGGTGTATCCTTCTTACTGCTATCATTTACACTAGAACACGGTGTTTTACACATGTTTCTAACCTCTCGGCATGCATTGCAGCATAACCAATCAAAAAGCAAGCTCACATGGAGAAAGGATTCTCTAATCGTATCAACGTTGTGTTCTCTATTTTGAACAAGAGTTTGTAATGACGGACATCCTAGTTCGTGTAGATCAAGTAGTTCACAAGTTGGTGATACAGTATATACTTGCGCAGCCATTCCTTCTTTTCACAGCCCTTCACAAACACTACGTCCGCTCAGGATAAATAAGCATTCATAATCATATCTAGGAAGTAGTAAGGAATACCTTCTTCTTCCCACCGCAGTCCAGGATTATTTCTAATCCATTGTATCTGCCGTTTATCCTCATCGGTTTGCATGTGATAGGGAAACGGAGCATCAAAGACGAAAGTGCTAACTTTTGGTGCCAACAACGTGGGGCAATCCAATACAGCCAGTTCCTCAAACACAAATCTGTTTCCATAAACTTTAAAACCTTGGACATCAACAATCAACGTTCCTGGCATGATAAAGCACACCACTCTCTAGCACAGTATCGTGTCAACAGTATCTTTTAAAACTCAAGTCTAACACACTCGCATTCCAGCGGTTGTTACAGACCATCTATATTGGTGCACTCTATCTTATCACAATGCAACCAATAGCAGAGCATCGACAGTCAACAAAGTAAATCATGGCTTCAGTTCAAGATGGCGTCTTGGCGGGAGCCAGCGCCCTAGCAACAGCCCACCGCCACCTCGTCTCCAGCATAGCGCAAACGCCACACCACGCCCCCATCCACAGAAATCCCTCCTGCACTGCCCTCCCATTCGCTCAGAGCAGTCACGTGACCAGCCAACGCGCAAGCCACCGTCCTTCGGCATGGCGGGAAATACCAAACTACGCTCCCATCCTCAGCATTCGATGCTGCACTGCTCTCCCATTGGCTAAGAGCACTCACGTGTCACCCTGCGCGGCCTCTCATTGGCTTGGGAGACCGGATGACCTTGAAATTGCGTTAGAATCACTATAGCCCTACTACTGGAGAACAACAGACTTGCAAAGAAAATCTTTGATGTAGTAAACAGTTCAAGAGAGAAGACAAATTGGTATCATGAAATAGAGGATGACTTAAGGCAGGTGGGGATCACGGGCAAATAATAGGAGGCAGAAAAGATTCAGAAACAAAATTAGGAATACAAAGTTGATAGTAAATGAGAAGAAGTCAGGAACATTGTGGACAGACCAAAGGAAACAGGAGCACAGCTAATGGATGAAGAGATATTTGGAAGAGAAGAGGAAGGACTGAAAGAACTGAAAATTGTGTCATCATGAGATATTCGAGTTCAAACACTGTCCATGAAGGCAAAAATGGTATGAATGAATGAAATGAAAAATAATAATAACCATCAATAAAACTTTAGCAGCAGACAAGACGGTAATTATGGTATGTGTACATTTAAAAAAGGCATATAACTCTGTCGGCAGGGACACATTAATAAAAGTGCTGAAATAATTTGCAAATGATGACAAAACAACTAATATAATACCACAGACATTATCAAACACCCGATCACAAGTAATATTCCTTGGAGAGCTATCAGAACGGTTTGAAGTCAAGACAGGTGTGAGACAAGGAGATGGCCTCTCCCGAGTCCTTTTAAACTGTGTCTTGGAGAAGGTGATAATGCAATGGCGAAAATAAATGCGGCAGGATAATATCCCGAATGGAATCAAGACGACACAAAAAGGCTGGACTTAAATTTGAATGAATGTCTTGCATTTACAGACGACTTAGTGTCCTTTGCTGAAAATTTAGTCTTCCACTACGGTACACACAAACAGCAGAAAAGGCAGGACTTCAAATATCCTTTAAGAAAACTAAGTACATGAACATATATCCCAAAGAACCAAGAGGGACAATGATGACCAAACATGGTGACATAAGGAGGGTCCACACATTCAAATATCTAGGGGAGATTGTGACTCCTAACAACTACGATAAGCCAGCTATAGAAGAGAGAGCAAAGATAGTGGAGATAGCATTCAGACTACGCCAGGAAACTTGTAACTTTCAAGCCAAACTCAGAGAGTATAATGCCGTTGTGAAACCTGAATGCAGCAGAGACCATTGCTAGAAACAGGATAACCGAAATAGAAAAGAAAGAGCGTCAATTACTGAGGAAATTTCTGGGATCCAAACAGGAAATTACTTTATCTTCCGTTTGAGTGTGAAAACAGTTGAACCTGGATAAGGAAAGGCGACTGACCTTCTACAGTCACCTGAGAAGAATGGGACCGGAACGCCTAGCAAATAAGATTCTCATCTTCCAGGAAAGAAGAAAGACCCAAGTACCATGGCTGAAAGAAGTTCATCAGGATCATAAATAATGCGGCATTGAGGAGGGAGATATTACAAACAGAACAGTGTTCAGAAGGAAAATTGCGGAGGTTACGGACCTGTTCGTAGAGAAACCCAGGAGAACAAGAAGGGTGTTCTCGGATGAGGAATGTGCAAAAGCGAGCCAAAGAATTAAGGAGTATTGGGGTAAAAAGAAAGAACGTAAACAGTCAAGGAAGTTGTGTAATCGTAACCAATGGAAGGTTGAAACGATCTCAAATAATAATAATAATAATAATAATAATAATAATAATAATAATAATAATAATAATAATAATAATATGAATGTAATGGCACGAACGATGAAAGACCAGAAATGCACACGTATCTTGCAGTTTCAAATGACCCTACGCTTGGTATTCCTCTGACATCATCCGGTAAACGGTTCCATTCATGTGCGGCAAACACAGAAAATGAGTTTTTATATCCGTCATTTGGATGGGGAGGCATGACGGGCAGGTTTGATGTTTGAGGCCTGGTCATTTGAGAAGTAATAGAAAGGCGAAGGAAGGTAAGATTGGGAATATGACGTTATGACCACGTGACAGCTGACAGCTGACATCTTAAAACAAGAGAGCGTGCTGCCATCTTGATGGCGCTAAAACGTCATGGCTGCCACCTTATGCCCGTGGGCGCTCGAAAATTGAAATTCTACGTGCTTCTTTGACAGCTGTCTTCTTTTAACTACGTGGGCATGGCAGGCTAACCTATTGAATTCGGCGTAGTAGGGGGTGTTTCCCCTATCTCCCTATACTAAAATTAAGGGACGGGTGAGGAGATGTGCTCGCTCTCCCTAGAGGTCCACCTCCGTAGCGATGTCCCCTCTACAGGGCCAGGGCATGGCCGCCTCTTACGAAGCAAGGGAGGAAAACTTGCACTTGTATTTATACCTAAGTTGAGCGGGTGGGGGAATGTATAGATCATCATGCAGTGCGCGCGCATTATAGCAGATCGATAAGCAGTGGATAGAAGAGGTGCGTACGCACATGCGATGTTTGCACACTCTGGCTGAAGAAGTTTAGTGCGATAGTCGATATGTATACATATCGATAGGTGAAGAGAACGTGCACGCTCACACATGCAATCGTTGTACACTCCGGCGGAGGAAGTTTAGTACGATAGTCGATGCATTCATAATCGATAGACGATGTGGGCACACTCTAGTAGTAGAAAATAAAAACTTACTGCTGCTACGTTAGGCGGGATTTTAAATATGACTCTTGATAGTTCTGTCAAGACAGCATCGCTAACTTCAGTTCTGGCATCTTGACGGGGCTAAAACCTCATAGCTGGCACGTTATGCACGTGGTGGCGGCAATTTGAAATTCCACGTGTTTTTTCTGACAGCTGTCATCTTTTAACCACGTGGGCATGGACTTTAAACATGGCAAACTTCAATGCTGCTATGTTAACAAACCTAAGCGTTGACTGCTGCTACATTATGCATATCGTGTGGCGGGCAATTTAAAAAACTACGTGCTTTTTCTAACATCTGTCAAGATATCAGCCACCATATTTAACAAAATGCACTTGTTTTGAACATGATTTAGTTGTGAGCTGCTTTCTTGATGGAGCTAAACCTCATTGCTACTACCTTATGGCGCGGATTTTAAATTGACCTTGACGGGACGTAGCTACATCGCGGGACATAGCCAGGGGGTCTAACTACAGGCAAGCTGCCCTTCTCACATACTACTATCTTAGTTATAAAGCAAGCTACCCCTGTCGACATACTACTATCTTATAGCAAGCTTCTGTTTTTCACATACTTACCATCTTATAGCGAGCTGCCCTTCTCGACATACTATTATCTTAGAGAACCTAGTTTTTCGGCAAACTTACTATCGTAAACGAAGCTGTTGTTTTTAACATCTTAGTAAACATTGATTTAAAGCAAGTTGCTCTTCTAAACGGTCTGAGGCCTTATTTTGTTGACATACTTACCATCTTAAACGAAGCTAGTTTTTGACATCTTCGAGAATATTGGTGAACTTTAATTTACAAAAGAGGGCTTCCTCCTCCATATTCGTATAGCAAAAGTGCTTATATTTTTCGCAAAAATAACACCTCCTCTACAGCCTTAGGACAAAAGAGCTCCTCATCGAGGTCAGCACAATCAATCAGGCTTAGCAGCATTCCTCCCCACACAGTTCTGTATCCAACAGCATGACGTTTTCGAAGACAGCCCAATCCCTCCTCCTCAACACTATCTTCGATGGGTCTAACCTTGCTGGACTATCCTCCTCAGTTATACAGGTCAGCTCAATCCCTGCTCCTCTGTCGATGCTTAGCCGCGTTCCTCCTAACAGCGAGACGATACAGAAGACAGCACAGTGCCTCCTCCACTTACAGCTCAATCCCTGCTCCTCTATCGAGGTTTGGCCGTATTCCTCCTCCTAACAGCGAGACGATACAGAGGACAGCACAGTGCCTGCTCCACTTACAGCTCGATCCCTGCTCCTCTATCGAGGTTTAGCCGTATTCCTCCTCCTAACAGCGAGACGATACAGAGGCCAGCACAGTGCCTCCTCCACTTACAGCTCAATCCCTGCTCCTCTATCGAGGTTTAGCCGTATTCCTCCTCCTAACAGCGAGACGATACAGAGGACAGCACAGTGCCTCCTCCACTTACAGCTCGATCCCTGCCCCTCTGTCGAGGCTTAGCCGCGTTCCTCCTAACAGCGAGACGATACAGAGGACAGCACAGTGCCTCCTCCACTTACAGTTCAATCCCTGCTCCTCTGTCGAGGCTTAGCCGCGTTCCTCCTCCTAACAGCGAGACGATACAAAAGACAGCACAGTGCCTCCTCCACTTACAGCTCGATCCCTGCTCCTCTATCGAGGTTTAGCCGTATTCCTCCTCCTAACAGCGAGACGATACAGAGGACAGCACAGTGCCTCCTCCACCTACAGCTCAATCCCTGCTCCTCTGTCGAGGCTTAGCCGCGTTCCTCCTAACAGCTAGACGATACAGAAGGCAGCACAGTGCCTCCTCCACTTACAGGTCGATCCCTGCTCCTCTATCGAGGTTTAGCCGTATTCCTCCTCCTAACAGCGAGACGATACAGAGGACAGCACAGTGCCTCCTCCACTTACAGCTCGATCCCTGCTCCTCTATCGAGGTTTAGCCGTATTCCTCCTCCTAACAGCGAGACGATACAGAGGACAGCACAGTGCCTCCCCCACCTACAGCTCAATCCCTGCTCCTCTATCGAGGTTTAGCCGCGTTCCTCCTAACAGCGAGACGATACAGAGGACAGCACAGTGCCTCCTCCACTTACAGCTCAATCCCTGCTCCTCTGTCGAGGCTTAGCCGCGTTCCTCCTAACAGCGAGACGATACAGAGGACTGCACAGTGCCTCCTCCACTTACAGCTCGATCCCTGCTCCTCTATCGAAGTTTAGCCGTATTCCTCCTCCTAACAGCGAGACGATACAGAGGACAGCACAGTGCCTCCTCCACTTACAGCTCGATCCCTGCTCCTCTGTCGAGGCTTAGCCGCGTTCCTCCTAACAGCGAGACGATACAGAGGACAGCACAGTGCCTCCTCCACTTACAGTTCAATACCTGCTCCTCTGTCGAGGCTTAGCCGCATTCCTCCTCCTAACAGCGAGACGATACAGAGGACAGCACAGTGCCTCCTCCACCTACAGCTCAATCCCTGCTCCTCTATCGAGGTTTAGCCGTATTCCTCCTCCTAACAGAGAGACGATACAGAGGACAGCACAGTGCCTCCTCCACTTACAGCTCGATCCCTGCTCCTCTATCGAGGTTTAGCCGTATTCCTCCTCCTAACAGCGAGACGATACAGAAGACAGAACAGTGCCTCCTCCACCTACAGCTCGATCCCTGCTCCTCTATCGAGGTTTAGCCATATTCCTCCTCCTAACAGCGAGACGATACAGAAGACAGCACAGTGCCTCCTCCACTTACAGCTCGATCCCTGCTCCTCTATCGAGGTTTAGCCGCGTTCCTCCTCCTAACAGCGAGACGATACAGACGACAGCACAGTGCCTCCTCCACCTACAGCTCAATCCCTGCTCCTCTATCGAGGTTTAGCCGTATTCCTCCTCCTAACAGCGAGACGATACAGAGGACAGCACAGTGCCTCCTCCACTTACAGCTCGATCCCTGCTCCTCTATCGAGGTTTAGCCGTATTCCTCCTCCTAACAGCGAGACGATACAGAGGACAGCACAGTGCCTCCTCCACTTACAGCTCGATCCCTGCTCCTCTATCGAGGTTTAGCCGTATTCCTCCTCCTAACAGCGAGACGATACAGAGGACAGCACAGTGCCTCCTTCACCTACAGCTCAATCCCTGCTCCTCTGTCGAAGCTTAGCCGCGTTCCTCCTAACAGCGAGACGATACAGATGACAGCACAGTGCCTCCTCCACCTACAGCTCAATCCCTGCTCCTCTATCGAGGTTTAGCCGCGTTCCTCCTCCTAACAGCGAGACGATACAGAGGATAGCACAGTGCCTCCTCCACCTACAGCTCAATCCCTGCTCCTTTGTCGAGGCTTAGCCGCGTTCCTCCTCCTAACAGCAAGACGATACAGAAGACAGCACAGTGCCTCCTCCACTTACAGCTCGATCCCTGCTCCTCTATCGAGGTTTAGCCGTATTCCTCCTCCTAACAGCGAGACGATACAGAGGACAGCACAGTGCCTCCTCCACTTACAGCTCGATCCCTGCTCCTCTATCGAGGTTTAGCCGTATTCCTCCTCCTAACAGCGAGACGATTCAGAAGACACCACAGTGCCTCCTCCACTTACAGCTCAATCCCTGCTCCTCTATCGAGGTTAAGCCGTATTCCTCCTCCTAACAGCGAGACGATACAGAAGGCAGAACAGTGCCTCCTCCACCTACAGCTCAATCCCTGCTCCTCTGTCGAGGCTTAGCCGCGTTCCTCCTAACAGCGAGACGATTCAGAGGACAGCACAGTGCCTCCTCCACTTACAGCTCGATCCCTACTTCTCTATCGAGGTTTAGCCGCATTTCTCCTCCTAACAGCGAGACGATACAGAAGACAGAACAGTGCCTCCTCCACCTACAGCTCGATCCTTGCTCCTCTATCGAGGTTTAGCTGCATTCCTCCTCCTAACAGCGAGACGATACAGAGGACAGCAGAATCCTTCCTCGGTGCAGTTACAAGATCACCTTTATCCCCTTCTCTTCTTTCTCCTTCTATTTCAGATCTGTGTCCGATAGCGTATCATCATATAGGTTAGCGCAATCACTCTTCTATATCGATAACGTCCTGCATGGTCGTTAACAAGGTAAACTCAAGCCTTTACGATAGGTGTAAAGGAAATGAAATAAGTAGAACATATTAAAATATTTATTTACTATTTCTACAGGTAAGGTAACAATAAGATCCTTGTTGTGCGTCTTTACACAATAATGCACCTGCGACTTAATTCGTCTTCTATTTCTTGAATCTTTCGTTGATACACTGTGTATCCAACATCTTGACACGCTCTTAGGAGTTGTAATCGTTCAACGAGTAAGTTAGCGTCTTTACAGTATCTTACGTGTGCATAGGGTAACAAAGTTTTGCTAGGCTGATGATGCGGAAGAACTTGTGCTTCAAGTTGTTCTTCACTGTTTGATTGAAAATAATCTTCAGATGTTTGCACACCTACAGAACATGTCGGCATAGAATCAAAAAGCTCTGAATCGTTGTGTTCTTCTTTTTCTTCCTTAACATCTCCTCTTTATCTGGTGGTGTGAGGTTAGTAGCAGTAAGCTGAGGCGATGATAATTATATCGTTTGTGTTTTTAGGCGTTCTACTGGTAAACAAATGTGTTTAGAATTTACAAGTCGTGTGAGACTATCACGTCCGTTGAGTAGAGCAGTACATTGTTTGCTTGCATATAATCCGAAGTTATGCTTTGCAGCTTTATGTCGTTGAAGATTCTCAAGCCTTGAACAACTTGCACTACAAAGATCACACATAAACATAATGGGTGCTTTATACTGCAACCGACAAATAACAACTGCCTATTTATCTGTAAAACTGCGTCTTGATATGGAGCAGGCATAGCTACGTTTTCCCGTTACATTCCCTCCTCCTTCTTAGACTTAGATGCCCCTTCCCTTTTCATCTGCCCTAATCTCTTCCCGTCCTCCTATTTATTTCGCCTACTTTTACAGACAGATTGTGCTTCCCTTCTCTTCTAGCTAGTACTAGAAAGACTTTTCCCGAGCAGATGCTTGTAACTGGGTTTGATTCTGAAACCTGTAGCACTTAGTCTACTAAAATTAACAGGTAACACGTCATCAACACGACGCGTAGCGCAACAGCCTCTCGAAGGAGGGGGGGGGCTACTAATCGACTGCTGTTTGGCCTGCAAACAGGTTCGATCCTAGCTCAGTCTAGAATTCTGCATCTACTAAAATCCATTTAAAAGTGAAAATAACTCGGAATATGTTACATAGCCGGGTACGAAAGCCCTTTCTAACTTCAAAGATAAGAATTGTGCTGTTGTAGCGATGATTACGACCCGCAGCATTTACCTAGTGTAAAACTATAGGATTTGAACGCACTATCTTCTAGAACGGAGACTAGCGCTTAGGTAAAAAATAAATCTTTGTTCTTACCGGGTTACTGTCTACGGCTGCTTAGCCCGAAGGCCTGCACAAAGCAACTCTTCAGTAGAAATTTCTGTCCTTACCAGGAATCGAACCCAGAGTCTACCAAGCGACCGGTGTTTGACTGTGGTCGTGACGTCACGGTCACGTGATCATTACGTCACGGGGTCAATGACACCGGGTGCTGACGCAGCAGAAAAGTGCTGCATTTAGAATCATCACACCTCTACTACTGATGTTTCTTCTTCTTCTTCTTCTTCTTCTTCTTCTCCAAGTGTCCATATACCCCCCCCCAGACGATGGTGACATTGTGTCATTAATCCACGACGAGTGACCATGTTTATGATTCCGGTAGCTTGGTGAACTGACCGTTAGTTGTTACCTTACATTACCGCATTGAATATTTCATAGCGCCGAGCGAGTTGGCCGTGGGGATACGGGAGCACATTTTTGACATTGCATTGCGGAGATAGTGGGTCCGTGGTTTCCACTTTCAAGCCAGGCAAATTCTGGTGGCTATACCTTTATTAAGACCACGGCCGCTTCCTTCCCACTCCAAGCCCTTTCCTGTCCCATCGGCATCATAACATGTATCTGTGTCGGTGCGACGTGAAGCAAATTGTCGTAGCGTACTTCATAGTTCTTCTGTTTTAGAGTGTGATGTCAGCAGATGGTGCTGGCCGTACTCTTGTTGCTTACTCTACATGAGCGCCGAGCATTAGTAGTTTTGTCAGTAGTGTCAACTTTCTGCCTAGATTGTTTTAATGTGAAAAACAGCGTGATCTTCACCCCATTTCGAAAAGAAAAATGTGCAGATGCCTATCGGACTGAGAAAAATCGTGAAGGAACGATGACTTAAAGAATGCCAACAAGAGGGAGTGGTGAAGGGAGGGAGAAGGCCCTACTTATTATTATCATCACAGAGTGGGAATGTTAAGGTCTGCTGAATCAAAAGCTCGTAAAACTGACCAAAAATAACATTAATTCAATTCTGCTTGTGATGTGATTATACTCATCTCGAGGAGATGGCATTACTGCTGCGTACCGCGAGAGCTACCCGAGTAGAACAGCCTGGCGGGTTCATATACGTTCTAACAACTACCGGTTCTGTTCATACTCATGTCCGGTAGATGGCAATACTGCTGCGTACCGTGTGAGCTACCCGAGTGGAACAGCCTGGCGGGTTCACACACATTCTAACAACTACCAGTTCTGTTCATACTCATGTCCGGTAGATGGCAATACTGCTGCGTACCGCGTGAGCTACCCGAGTAGAACAGGCTGCGGGTTCATGCTGAAACCGAGGTTTCGCATTAGTCTCCTCTCCATCTACGTTTTGGGATGGGCTGTTACGGCATTGAAACCCGTGTCAATTATTCTACTACTTAAAATGTGTTCTCACGATTATGTGTGATGTTTAATTCTGCGAGCGCGTGTAACCTCTGATTGTCTCTGCCACCTCTCGGGAGAGTGACAACTATCTGCTGCCTCCCGGCCTTAGTCTTGCTCCGGCCAATCAGCGCTTTGAGTCGCCCATTTTGAAAATACCCTCGACCCCAGAGAGCTAGGGAAGCGAAGCCTGGCATTCGCTGTGGTCCCATCATGGAGAGAAGACGCTTGTGTATCTGTTTCCACGTTATGTACTGGAGTAGCGGCATGGACTACGGATAATATTAAGTGATGCAGGGTTCTGCTCCACACCCTCAGAAGATCCTTCTTTTTCATCCTCGTAGTATAAGATTTGTTGTTTTCCTGGAATTCTGATCTTCGTCTGGTAAGATAAACATGGCTTGGCCTTGTTTGAAATCTTTCTACCGCTGGAGCAACCAAACTGTAAGTCAACTATCTTATTTACATTGCTATTTTCATCGGCGGTGAACTACTTCAGTGATTTCTTCGAAGAAACCCTTTTATCACCAAATAAATGATGTGCGCCGTAAAATTATGAGGACCATCCTTGTGTAAATTTAAAGAACTTTTTGAAACACTAAAAATCGGGTTGAAAATGTACTAGTTTTGCTTATTTATACACCTAGTGTGTAATCATACACGATATGGAATTTAAATGTTACTACGTGAAATTGTAAAGAAAAAGTAAGAAATGGGATTTATTTATTATTATTACCAGGTAATGATGTTACTGCTGTTTTGAAATTATCTTCGGTTTAAAATATGGGTTAATACATGGGAGTTCCAGTAAGGATTATTTGTGTGATGCCGGTTGTTCCAAATTCTTATGATTTTAATTTCATATCGTTTATTTTCTCTTTTGGGTTTATACGTGTATCTGGGGATGGTTTGTTGCTTACATTCCTCCATTTTTCCTACCATTGTTGATCTCCTAACGGGATTGGTTCCTCCCTGGTTTAACAACTAATGATGGTTGCCTTGGGGATATAAATTGCTTTTTGGAAAAAAGTGATGGTGATGATGATTTTAATATAGGCAGACAGCCCTGTCGTAAGATTGTTCTGTAATTTTATGAAACCGTGTTGGGTGTGATTGATTCTTTCGCCCCTCATTTACGCTCATTCCCTTTCCTTTCGGGTTTTGTTGTGGTGGTATTCCTTTCCCTTTGAGAATATAACTAGAAGCACTTGATATCCTGTGAGGGACCACCCTCTGTATTTTTGTTACCTTATAATAGACGTAAATCCGGAAGAGAGTATCCATCTCTCAAAATTAATCGGAGAAGTTGTGAACGTTGGTATATTCTATTTCTTACAAAATGTCGTTTACCTAAATCATGATTTATTTCCTCTGTTAAGAAAAAGATTTTGAGTTTGTTGCGAAGGTAACCTAAAGATATGTTTGTACCATTCCTTTTCTTTTAAGTCATTTCTTGCCGACCGGCGGTTTTTAATTTGATTTCGTTTATTTAAAGTGCTCCTGTTCAATTTGACGGTACCATTTCATTTCCTCCAATTCATTTCTTGGCGACCGGCGGTTTTTAAAAAGATTCCGTTAATTTACCTTTGGTGTTCAACTTGAATTTAATTGAGAATTCTGTGGATTTAGTGAGGTCAGGTTACTTTAATTTAATCTAATTTGATGTTATTTTATGACCATTTTATTCTTATTCTATTTCAAACTGATTTTACACTGACTGACAGAGCAAATGCAACACCAAGGAGGAGTGGTTCGAAAGGGATGAAAGTTGGAGAAAAAACAGAGACGCCACGGACGAATAATTGATGTTTATTTCAAACCGATATGCAGGTTACACAATGCGCACGGCATCGACTCAGTAGGATGTAGGACCACCGCGAGCGGCGATGCACGCAGAAACACGTCGAGGTACAGAGTCACTAAGAGTGCGGATGGTGTCCTGAGGGATGGTTCTCCATTCTCTGTCAACCATTTGCCACAGTTGGTCGTCCGTACGAGGCTGGGGCAGAGTTTGCAAACGACGTCCAATGAGATCCCACACGTGTTCGATTGGTGAGAGATCCGGAGAGTACGCTGGCCACGGAAGCATCTGTACACCTCGTAGAGCCTGTTGGGAGATGCGAGCAGTGTGTGGGCGGGCATTATCCTGCTGAAACAGAGCATTGGGCAGCCCCTGAAGGTACGGGAGTGCCACCGGCCGTAGCACATGCTGCACGTAGCGGTGGGCATTTAACATGCCTTGAATACGCACTAGAGGTGACGTGGAATCAAACGCAATAGCGCCCCAAACCATGATGCCGCGTTGTCTAGCGGTAGGGCGCTCCACAGTTACTGCCGGATTTGACCTTTCTCCACGCCGACGCCACACTCGTCTGCGGTGACTATCACTGACAGAAAAGAAGCGTGACTCATCGGAGAACACGACGTTCCGCCATTCCCTCATCCAAGTCGCTCTAGCCCGGCACCATGCCAGGCGTGCACGTCTATGCTGTGGAGTCAATGGTAGTCTTCTGAGCGGGCGCCGGGAGTGCAGGCCTCCTTCAACCAATCGACGGGAAATTGTTCTGGTCGATATTGGAACAGCCAGGGTGTCTTGGACATGCTGAAGAATGGCGGTTGACGTGGCGTGCGCGGCTGCCACCGCTTGGCTGCGGATGCGCCGATCCTCGCGTGCTGACGTCACCCGGGCTGCGCCTGGACCCCTCGCACGTGCCACATGTCCGTGCGCCAACCATCTTCGCCACAGGCGCTGCACCGTGGACACATCCCTATGGGTATCGGCTGCGATTTGACGAAGCGACCAACCTGCCCTTCTCAGCCCGATCACCATACCCCTCGTAAAGTCGTCTGTCTGCTGGAAATGCCTCCGTTGATGGCGGCCAGGCATTCTTAGCTATACACGTGTCCTGTGGCACACGACAACACGTTCTACAATGACTGTCGGCTGAGAAATCACGGTACGAAGTGGGTCATTCGCCAACGCCGTGTCCCATTTATCGTTCGCTACGTGCGCAGCACAGCGGCGCATTTCACATCATGAGCATACCTCAGTGACGTCAGTCTACCCTGCAATTGGCATAAAGTTCTGACCACTCCTTCTTGGTGTTGCATTTGCTCTGTCAGTCAGTGTATTTAGTTCAGGTACCTATATTTTATCTTGGTAAAACAAACTGCGATGATGACCTGTAATTTGCTCTGTTAATTTCTCCTTGAGTTTATGAATTATATGTTTCTTAAAAAGGAAAGATTTGTCTTGTTTTCTGCTCTATAATTATTTGACACACTGACAGTTGGTAGCCTTGATCCACCGGTTTGTTGTTGTTGTCTACCACCTGGAGGTAATTTTACTCTGTTTCTGTATTTTCCATTTTATTCTCTGTGTGTAGTGAATTTTGACGCTTCCTGTTTTGTTTCTCTTGCACTGGACCTTTCCCTTGGGTGGTGCAGTCTTACTGCCGATCTGCTGGGTTGGTACGGGTTACCTAGCTGGTGGGGGAGTTAGTGGCAGCTTCTAGAGCGCGGTTCCTATGTTTACTACGCTTGCGCTACTGTTAATAACATGTAGGTCTGTTGTATCCCCCTTTTCCTTGAAGCCTGCTCGGTGTGTCAAATGGTTGAGTTGTGGAAGAAAGGCAAAGGGTCTTAAAGGTCACTATTATTATTTTGAAAGAAGCGCATTTATCTCCACTGATTGTTTGGAATTTTGTTTCATGTACTTTCACGATGGCTCGAGCGGTCCTGTTTCCCCACAATCTCCGTAAGGCCGAGTTGACATATGAGTTAGCGATACGGGGAGCTAATCCTGCTGGTTCCGTTGCTGAGTGTGCTAACCTTTCTGAGCTAATTCAGGTGCCTATTAATCCTTCTCGTGTTCGCCCCAGCAATATTGGTGAGTCACTTCATTTTATCACTGATGCACTGTCTGGAATTGAGGTGGTACGGGAAGAGTTCTTGGAATTGTCACCTACTAAAGCACAAATTGACCATTTAAAGGCTAGAGTATATCATTACTTGGGAAGGATCCATGTTCTGTTATTGCTTAAACCTGAACCCGAGTTTATCTCTGAATGCACCAAATTGTTGACTATTGCCTCTAGCATCTCTGCTGAGCTTGACCTGATGATCGCCAACAGAGAAATGGATAATTTAAAAGTTTGTCAAAAAGGAAATCCATCTGACCCTATTCCTCAAATGATGTAGTTACCCCTGCTAATAACCCAGGCTTATGTTGTGCTACCTCTTCTGTCCTGGAACGTTTGTTGTATAAAATGAGCCTTACTCCCTCTTATAACCCTTTAAAAGAACTTTCTCATGGCGTGAAAAACTTCTCTGTAGATTCTATTGAGGAAAGCATTCGTTTTCTGAGGTTTTTAGTAAAAAACGAAGGATTCTGGTAAAGTGTATTCAATCGATGATTTGGACATCCTTCGAGATATATTCTCCCATTGTGAAGGTATTCTGAAAAGGGAAATTTCAGAGGCCATTTCCCTTAAACTTAAGGTTGATGAACTTCATGAGTTGGAATTGAAAAAATATTCCTTCCTTGGTGCTACAGAGACTAATACCTCGAGATTGTTTTCGAACACAGTTTCTTCATGAAAATTTGCTTGCGTATTTCCTTGACCTCAGATTCTACTGTAAGGTTTTAAAAATATCTGTCCCCGAAGAAGAAATGGGGCAAGGATTTTAAAAGGGATATCTCCCTCATACATAGTAAATGCCCAACAAGTTTTGACGAACTGGAGGTTGCATGTTTCTTTGCTGAAGATATCAAGCATGGAGATGCCTCCAGACCTGTAAGTTTACCCCCTCCTGCCAAACCTGTTTTTCCTGTCCCCTTTGCACTGTATAAGGATGCGAATGCCAAAAAATGTTTTCACTGCGGTCCTAGGAGCTAGCTGAGGAATGCTTGTACTGTAGTTAAGCTCAACTCGAGGGGTTGTTGCTATACCTGCGGTTCTGCTCAGCATCTTAAGAATAATTGTCCCTTGTCGACTCCAAATTATGGTCAATGACTAAAAGTTCCCCGAATGAAGTGTAAAAATTCGAATCTTAGGATGTCTCCGGCCTCTGAAAAGGTTATCTGTCCCCAAGAGTGTAATAAGGTTACTACTAGTGGTGTTACCAAAGGTACATTTACTGAAGTTGAAGTAAATAATGAACCTCTGATAGCATTGATTGATTCGGGTAGTATCATCAATGTGATTAATTTTCCATGGTATTCCAAACTGAAGAGTGCTTGTAGACTGCATGAATTATTATCTATTGGTGTGAAGTGTGTGGCTGCTAATGGGAACAAATTGGAAATTGTGGGGGCCGTAAAAGTAAAGAATAGGAAATTTCACGTGGAAAATCACGTGCCTTGTACACCTAACCTGTCTTGCAACATGATTTTAGGGGCAGAGTTCTTGTCGAAAACGGGATTAGCTTTGGATCTTCCAGCTAGAATGTTTTCCTTTCAATTTTCCCCTAATTCTAAATTTAACTTAATAGATCTTCCTTCGTGTTAATGAAGTTTTCTTGTGTAGATGAGTCAGTACCGGAAAAAATTAAAGAAATTGATAAATTAGATCTCAAGCATTTAAGTAAGGAGTAAGCTGAACGTATCCGTGTTCTATGTAATGATTTCCCCGATGTGTTCACAAGCAAGTTAGGAGTTACTGATGTTCTCGAGTATCAGATTGAATTGTCAGATAACACACCTGTCAGATCACCTTCTTACCACCTTTCACTTCCTCGTATGCTCGTGTTTAAAAATATTATTGACCAAATGTTAGCTGACGGAGTCATCAGACCGTCTACCTCTCCCTATGCATCCCTGGTCTTCCTGGTACCTAAACCCTCTGGAGGATTCAGGGTAGTTATCGATTACAGGGCTTTGAACCGCAAGAACATCTTACAGTCCATCCCTTTGTCAGATTTGCACACTTGTTTTGGGTGATTCTCGGGAGCCAAGTTTTTCACAGTGTTAGACCTCAATCAAGCATATTACCAGGTCCCGTTGTCAAAGTCATCCATTCCACTGACCGCTTTCATTACTGATTGGAACCTTTACGAATTTCTGAGGCTTCCCTTTGGGTCTCGTGTGGTGCGGCCGTTCTCACGAGACTGTTAGATTCGATTCTTTCAGATATTACGTTCAAATTCGTCTTTAATTATCTTGATGACATCGTGATTTTCTCAAATTCTTTTGAAGAACATCTTGAACACGTTAGAGAAGTCCTGGATCGCTTGAGGAAAGCTGGACTAACTGTCATGTTATCATAGGTAGCGTTTGCTAAGCCGAGTATGTCATCCTTTGGACATGTGGTTTCCTCCGATGGTATCTCCATCGAACACTCTAGGACTCAGGCTATTAGGGTCTTTCAACCCCCTAAAGATGTCAAAGGCATCGCACGGTTCGTAGGCATGGTAAACTTCTTCAGGAAGTTCATTCCTAATTTTGCAGAGATAGCAGCTCCTCTAAATCATCTCAGACGTAAAGATGTCAAGTTCGTCTGGGGTTTTCCTCAGCAGGAAGCTTTTGAAGCTTTTATGTTCGCTCTGATGAATGCTCCTGTTTTGGCTATTCCAAATTTAAATAAAAGATTCATTGTGCAAACTGATGCCTCTGGCAAAGCGATAGCTGGTGTTCTTCGACAAGAGTATGAGGATGGACGTTAGCCCGTGGCTGATGTGTCTAGGACTCCCACCAACCTAGAAAATAAATACTCAATTTATGAGTTGGAATGTCTGGCCGTGTTGTTTGCCCTGGAAAGGTTCAGGCCTTTCATCGAGCATGTCAATTTTGATATGGAGACCGACAATCAAGCTCTCTCGTGGGTATTGAATTGAACTAAAAGAACTTGTCGAATCACTAGATGGGCACTGAGGATTTCATCTTTCAATTTCAATGTTAGGCATATCAGGGGTTCTGAAAACGTCATTGCCGACGGCCTAAGTAGAATTTTTTAGGATAATTATGGTACCGATGTAAAATCGGATGATGACAAATTTGTAACTGATGTTCTAGGAGTCAGTGCCATCCTTTCGGATCTTCCTCTACTATATCATGAAAACATTTGATGGAGATCATTGATAAAAGTAACTATGGATCTGTAGCAAAGCCTTACTCTCTAGCTAAGGGTGTTCTTTGTTGTAAAGCTCGAACTGGCCGTGATTTCAAAATTGTTGTTCCTAGGAAACTTGTCCCGGCCATTTTTAAGTATTACCACCGTTTCCCCATTGGTGGACATTTGGGTACCTTCAAAACAAGAGAAAAGATTAGACAGTTCTTCATTTGGAATAAGATGGACAATGACATTAGAAACATGGTGAAATCTTGTCAATCCTGTGCTATTACTAAACCAAGCTTGAACAACCGTGTGGGATTTTTATCTTCTTCGCAAGCCTCTCGCCCAATGGAAAGGCTTTACATCGATTTCCTGGGTCCGCTCCCCCGATCTACCTTGGGAAACACCCATATTTCTGTGTGCATTGATGCGTTTTCTAGGTTCAGCTGGATTATCCCTACGAGATCTACTAACACTCGAATATCTATCAATAGTTTGAACTCAATTTTTGCATCCTTTGGTCCTCCCAAGTTTTTAGTCTCCGACAACGCCAGTGCTTTCACCAGCCATTCGTTCAGGAAACATCTGTTCGAGTTGAGCATCGCACATGTTACTACCACTCCATACTATCCAAACCCATCTTTCGCAGAGAGAATGAACAGGAATCTAAAGTCAGCCTTGATTGCGCATCATCACAACAATCAGTCCAAGTGGGACTCTTGCCTGCATTGGTTGGCCCACGCTTTCAACTCAGCTTTACATGAATCTCATGGCAAGACGCCTATTTCTCTCATGTTTGGTTACCCGCCGGTATTCACCCATGTCCCACCTACTTGGTATTGATGACCTTCTTCCTGACCTGTCTAAACCGAATGATCTTCAGAAAATTTGGGATGAAGCGAGGAGAAATTTGTCTGTATCGTACGAGAAGGTTAAGAAACGGTATAACGAAGGTAGAAAATCAACAAGGTTGAAGGTTGGAGACCAAGTCTTCATCAAATGTTACCCAATTAGTAAAGCTATCAATAAATTTTCCACTAAACAGGCTCCTAGGTATCAAGCCCCTTGTACTATTTTGCAGTTCTTGTCCCCTGTATCTGTGTTAGTTAGTGATCCCATCGCTAAGAGAATTAGGCGAGTCCATCTATCTCAGATCAAATCTGGATAACGTGTAGTTTCCCTCAATTTTTTTGTTTCCCTGTTGGTGCAACCTTGGATAGGATGTGGTGTACTGCTAGAGAATGTGCCTAGGAACTGCCTTTAATGAGATAATTATGGTTAATTCATGTGTAGTGTGTAATGTAATTATTCTTGTTAAAAAAAAGGTTTCGCTTAGGAAAACATGGCGTGATGGTTTCCCAAGTTTGAGAAAAACCGTGTAATATTTTCTGATTTGAAATGTCTGTATTGGCTCCCTGGCTTATGATGGTTTTCTGCGCGAGCTTTTCCTTTGATAAGTGTGAAAATATTTCTGTAAATGGTCTCTTGTTGATATTATTTTCTGAAGCGGATTTGGCATGTGAAGTTTAATTACCATATGAAGGTCTTGTAGCTCTGATGTATTGTGAGTTACTAGTCAATCTACTCATATTTATTTAAATTTTGTTGGTTATATTTGCTCCGCGTGTGTTACTTCTCCGCGCCCTGCGAGGGTCTATTTCTTGTTACCATCCAATGGTTGGTTTGGGTTGTATACGACTCTGGACTGTTCTTAGTAAAAAAAGTTAATCATGATTTGAGAATATTCTGTTATGTTATGGCACCCTTTCAAGATGTTGTGCATTATAATTATCTCTGTTTTCATCCCTGTTCTTCTGTCTATGGCTGTTGGTTTCATTTCTACTGATTGCTCACTCGTGCTGGTAGTTGGGCAATAGTGAACGCATCGCAGGCTATGCTTCGCATTGCCATCTCCTTGTTGTCCTGCATAACCTGTTTCTCAGACGTTATCATGTATTCCATTATTGTACTGAAAGTTCATTTAATGTCAACCTGCCGCTCTCGGTGTTTCTTAGAGGATTTTGATGCTTGTTGGTATGGTTGTTTTAACATCTGCCGTTCTGTGTTTCATCGAATAAGTATGGGATTATTTTGCTGAAACTCTGGATCGATGCTAGCATCTTTCCACTGAACGGTCTTAGGGCATGTGGGTAGCTTTCCTTCCTTCTTCCTTGTCTTATGGAAAATTCTCTATCGTCCTGCCTCATTTACTGCCATTTATTCTTTTATTTACCACTTCTCCTTGGGAAAAAGGAATAGGTACCTGTCTGCTGTAGAGCAACTGGGTGATAATGATGTCACTTATTTTTATTCCGAATTGTGTCGATGTCCAAACGGTAGATTATGTTGTGCGGAACATGGTTCCTTATTCGCTGCTGGTCAACTGATCTGAGGCGTATTTCACGTTCCTTTTCATTTTGATTAGGTGTCCAGGTGGGAATTAACTTGTGTTTTCCTGAAGTTGGTTAGTCTTTTGGCTGTACTTGTGTCTACCCTCATGTGATTTACCTTCTAAACCTTTTCCTGTTGTGTTATTCCCATGGTACTGCTATGGTCTTGTGAATTTTAATTCTGTCCATTCCTGTTACTCGTTGCTTGATGCTGTTGATAGTTTGGCCATGAATGACAAACTTGAACGCGTACCCTCCATCTATTTGGGCTCTAGAAGTCTCCGTCTGTTCTGTCAATTTGCACTTGCTGACAAAAACTATTACCCTGTAGCCATGGATTTGATTATTGCTGATCCTGTCATTCTGGTGTGCCTACTCTGTTCGCTGTTACCGTTTCATATTTTCATTCTTGATCTCCTAGGTTATGTATGTGATTATGTGTGTGGCATTGTAATCTAGGATAATTACTATTTTCTGAAAGATTTCTGTAGTGTATTTGGTAAGCTGGCCTTTAGTTGGCTCAACTATGGGTGGTTCTGTGGCAGTTCTGTGGTAGTTCTGTGGGATTTTATCAAAAATGTTGTCTAAAACCTGATCAGTACCTTTCTTGGGTACGTTGTATTTAAACATTGCGAACATGTACCTTCCTTCTAGACATCTTGTTGAACTCCCATATGTGAGTAATTGGGGTTCGTTTAGCTTTCCTTTCCTAAGGTTAGACTGTGTCTGTGCGTAGCCAACTACTCTTGCAGTATTAATCGTGTAAGTGCGCTCCTTCGTTGGGTGCATTGATTCTCCTTAATTAATTGGTTTAAATATTTATTTACTTTATTTTACTTGTTTCCCTTTACCTTTGGTGTTCAACTTGAACTTATTTGGAGTTTTTCTGTGGATTTAGTGAGGTCAGGTTACTTTAATTTAATCTAAATTGATGTTATTTTAATGGCCATTTTATTCTCTTTCAAATTGATTTTATTTAGTTCAGGTACCTATATTTTATCTTGGTAAAACAACCTGCGAGGATGACCTGTAATTTGCTCTGTTAACTTCTCCTTGAGTTTATGAATTATATTTTTCTTAAAAAGGAAAGATTTGTCTTGTTTTCTGCTCTATAATTATTTGACACACTGACAGTTGGTAGCTTGATCCACCGGTTTGTTGTTGTTGTCTACCACCTGGAGGTAAGTTTACTCTGTTTCTGTATTTTCCATTTGTTTCTGGGTGTGTAGTGAATTGTGACGCTTCCTGTTTTATTTCTCTTGCGCTGGACATTTCCCTTGGGTGGTGCAGTTTTACTGCCGATCACCTGGGTTGGTACGGGTTACCTAGCCGCTGGGGCACACACACGTTCTAATAACTACCGGTTCTGTTCATACTCATCTCCGGTAGATGGCAATACTGCTGCGTACCGCGTGAGCTACCCGAGTAGAGCAGCTTGGCGGGTTCATATACGTTCTAACAACTACCGGGTTTTTCATACTCATGTCCGGTAGATGGCATGACTGCTGCGTACCGCGTGAACTACCCGAGTAGAGCAGCTTGGCGGGTTCATATACGTTCTAACAACTACCGGTTCTGTTCATACTCATGTCCGGTAGTTGGCATGACTGCTGCGTACCGCGTGAGCTACCCGAGTAGAGCAGGCTGGCGGGTTCATATACGTTCTAACAAATACCGGTTCTGTTCATACTCATCTCCGGTAGATGGCATTACTGCTGCGTACCGCGTGAGCTACCCGAGTAGAGCAGGCTGGCGGGTTCATATACGTTCTAACAAATACCGGTATGGTTCTTCGCACTCACTGTTGCTACGAAAAGGACTTATTTTCTTCATTTACCTCAAACACATTTTACATTGCGAGCTATAATAATGAAGATATTTAAGACGGTATTCGCAAGTCCAACAACGGCGAGCATTGTTTTGCTCTCGTGGCAATCAACTTGCTCATAATGACGTTGATTCTTGTAATTGTTAAAATAACTTGCCGATTCGCTCGTTCAGTAGCTGCAGCAAGGAGCTGAAGATGACTACCGACATGATATGGAAAGTGCGATCACTCGTAGAATGTGGGAAGAGGGAGGTGGGTGCTCTAACGACACGTAGCTCGAAGAAAAGTAAATGTGGTGGTATAACATTAAGTTGACTCACTATACTTTTACTTGTGGTGTTCTGCCACCTTACTGCCGTCAATGACAGGTACGACAGCTAGTGGTTCATGTCTGGATTTCCTTATGTACAGTTGATTTCGTGTTTGTATTTTGGGCCAAGTGTCCTATGGAGTATTATTTTGACTATCTGTAACTTAGTAAGCGTACATTTCGGAGAGAGAGGGAGAGAGATACCGACTCAAGCACTATGTTGTAATAATGAAGCTTGTTGTTCACAGTAATGCACCTCCTGTTTTGCATATTCCGGAAAGCCACGCCCCTTGCTTTGCTCTGAACGCCAAGGCCTCTGTAGCCAGTCGTTTGATTATGCACCTGGTTTACTTTTGCATGTTTGGTGTTTGCTCGGCTCGTGTTGTCTTCGAGTTTGACGTGACATCCATCTTTCTGAGGGATATCGGCGAGCCTTTTTGTTGAGTTACTTATTTCAGCATATTCATTTCTTCTGTTGCAGTTTCAAATTTATCTGTCATTGTTACTATATCAGCCTCAAAGCTAAGCTGTCGATTTCCACTCCATTCTTCTTCGTCGGGCTTATGGCTTGTCAAGGAAACAAGGTGGAACTCTTTACAGAGAACTTTGCTACTGCGTCTTCAGAAGAAAATCTTGACAGTTCACGAGGAAGTCTTCTACAATAAGGCGGGTTCGTATTTAAGAATGCTTTCCCTTCGGAGCTGTAGTGGTGCGCTTGTTCGTCACCAGGTGGCTCACTGTAATCTGCCGTTCCATACGGGAGCTGACGGCACCAGCTATGCTCCAATTAAGGTGAATTTATTTTTTTCTAGGGTAACGGTAAAGTATTCTTAAATTCAAACCTCCGTTATTAAAGAAATCATCCTGATGAAGACGCAGAGCGAACGTAGAGAGTTTCACATTGTGCTCCGACACAAACCCTGTACAATTATGGGACCTGAAAGCATCAATATAAACGAGTCTCTGCCTTGTAATATCTGACGCCGTTCCTGTTATATTTCATCCAGCACAAGAGAGGTGAGAGTCCATCTCCCTGTGTAGCTGTTCTTTTTACCTCAAAGTTTGGAGAGAAGCATGCTTCGAATATTACTTTGCACTTGATATTAGTCAGCGTTGCACGTTTTACCGCTAACAGTTTTCCATCGACTCCCATTTCTGCATTCATTTGAAGCAGCAGGTCGCGGTCAATGGGACTGTATGCCTTTCTGAGGTCTACAAATGTACACATAACCTCTCAGCATTACTTATTATTCAAGGATTGTGGATTTGCTCTGCTAATGATCAGCCTTTCCGAAACCCTCCTTGGTAAGCGTCCTTTCAACTTGCTGTTCTACTCGATCTAGGATGGATAATCATAAAATCTTGTATGACATTGCGAGTAATGGTATACCACGACAGTTATTTCGTTTGATACTTCGTTTCTTATGCAGGATTAAAGCTACCTTGCAGTACTCTGCTAGTTGTTCTTTCTTCACTATGTCAATGTTGGTCTTACGGAAGATGCCTGTTGCTTCTTTCGGGGAGTGTATACACAGTTCCGCTATAATGGAGCCTTCACCAGGGGCCTTCTCGTTTTTCGGTTTGATCTCATAGAGAACGGCAAGTGTTGGCATGTCGATTTGTTGGTTCCGATGGGGACAACTCGTTTTACATAGGTTAGAAGGTTGTCAAAGTAGGACCGCGCAGTTCTCTTCGCTTCATGTTGCTGAAATTTGTTATTGTAAACGTGTTACCGGCGTAGATAAATGAATGACAGCGCCTGGTAGCATTTCACTTCTAAGATTTATTACCTAATTACCATGACTGTTAATTTACACTAATACACACAGTCTCACTCAATCACACTCGTCGGTGCTGTAACAGCCCTCAGTTCGCAGCCCACACACAACAGTCTCGCAGTTCAAGAACATGTTCGCTATCTTCTCTCGGCTAGAACTCAGCTCACTGCCCCATGTCGGCATCCACTGTCTTCTTTCAAGCTGCAATAGACACACGACACTCGCTCACAGCAGCTGGCCACACACGCAAGGCAGTCTCGCAGTTCAGGAAAATGTTCACTATCTTCTCTTGGCTAGAACTCAGCTCACTGCCCCATGTCGGCATCCACTGTCTTCTTCCAAGCTGCAACAGAGACACGACAATTCTTCACAGCAGCTGGCGCCATGAGACACACACGCTGTCAGGTGACGGAAAGAGTTCTCAGCTCCAGCAGACTCACTGTATTCTTCGCCCTCTACGCTCACTGTGTCCACTCACTCGCTGAACCAAATCGCGGTGGTCTGTCCCCTTTATATAGGAAGACCTAACATTCCAGTAGGGTCCGTGGCTAGAAACATGTAGAAAACTCTCGAGGCAGAGGACTTCAGTCTCGGCGCTCTCATAGTTTCCATATTGAAAGTTACTGGCGGCAGTGTGAAACCAAGCGTAGGTAGAGCTCCTAAAAACTGTGTTTTTTTCAGTGTGTATAGCAGAAAATTACACGTTATATTAAAACCCGGTGGTTTTTGTCGCTTGAAGGTAGTGTAAAGATTGAAAAGTGATAAGTTATTAACGTGACATCTGTAATAAGAAGTGAAGGAGCTACCTCCTAGTCGCCATGGGCTTGTGCGCGGAATGTAAGAAGGTGGTACGGAATGAGCCAATGTACAGTACAATGCGAAACTGGTACCACGTGAAGTGACGATCTCTATCAACTGTCCATGTGATCGAACTTATTTACAAGTTTCGGGAAGAAATGAAGGAGATTAAATAGGTACAGGATCAGAGGCATTTCATTAGAACTATGTAGCACTAAACTTGACGATTGCGCCAGTCTTCTGAATAAACAGCAAGGTGATATAGCTCAGTCTTTGGACAGGATCGAACTTTTAACGCAGGAGAATATCAATCTGCGTGCCAAAGTGAAGGCTCCGGAGAACAGTTTTATAGATGGAGAAGAATATTCCAGAAGAAACACTCTTGAAATACTGGGTGTTCCCTAGTGCCCGAATGAAAACTTACTAGAAACTGTAAAGCAGATTGGAAGACCTCTGGACGTGGAAGTTAATGACGAGATGGTTGACGCGTGCCACCGACTTCCTAAACAACCCAGCGAAGAACACAGAATGATACTGCGGCGCATCGAGAAGAAGAAACTCAACAAATGTCTCTGAGTGAAGAGGAACCTCCCTACGAATCATATTGGACTCCATGGAGACTCCATTTTGTACATGAACGAAAGCCTGGTTTCGGAGAAGAGGAAGCTTCTAGCTACTGCACGTCAGAAGAGGAGGTAGAAACATAACGCTTTATTATGGGTAATAAAAGGAACTATTAAAATGCGGAAAAGTCAGTGTTCACCAGTAGTGATTATTAATTGTACCGAAGACCTTGAAAAACTGCAGAGGGTGAGCTAGAATTGATAAATGTTTACTATGAGAATGTGCGAGGAATGATAACTAAATTATACTCGTTAAATGAAAGTTTATTGTCTAATAACGTAGATATTTGTATATTATCTGAAACCTGGTTTGATGGACAGTGAGGTCTGTAGCACTGGATAGCGAGTGCATACAGTCAAGACAGAGGTAGCAGCAGGAGTGGAGGTTGAGGAAAACATTAAGGTCCTCGAGGCCGAAAGCTTTGCACGTAGGACAGAGGCTTTGTTGTTAAAATTAGAACTACAGGGAAACATTTGTTCTGTTTGAGCTGTCTACATACACCCACCCCCCCCCCCCCCCGCCTCTAATCTTGACTCATAACAGGAAGTGCTAAAGTGGCTAGAAGCCCACTATGAAATTTACAGTAATAATGTGATCATAGCAGGCGACTTCAACATTCCCACGATAACAAATACAGACCTCAATCCCTGTGATGGTAACAGTCAATGTCACATGATAAAAAAATGTATGAACCTTTTTGAACGAACACTGTGCAAAATTGCAATGGAAAAACTCTTGACTTAATTCTTAGCAATCATTCGCAATTCGAAGTTTCCAGGGACACATTCCCTCTCTTACCAGAAGATAAGCACCACCGTTCATTAAAATTAAATTTACCACTAAAAAGTGCTATAGAGAATTTCAAGCTAAAATTGAAAGAATTTGTAATTTTAGGAAAGGTAAATTTGAGAAGCTATTCGCGGAACTAAGGGACACTCACTGGAATGAGCTATACAGTAGCACGGAAATACATTTTACAGTCAACTGTACATGATATTGTGGAGAAACGTTCCACTCTCTAATTCATAGATGCTTAATAAATGCCCCTCCTAGTTCAGAAGAGAAATTATTAGAGACTTAAAACAGAAATAATTCCATAGAAAACGTTAGGGCATTTCCCAATATAGTGATATGAAATTTAAACAACTCAGAAGAAAAATTAAGGCAGATATTAAATTAGGTTATAGGAAATATGTAGCAATCGTCGGAGACACCATTGCACATGATTGTAAACAATTTGGTCTTATGTAAAAAGTCGAAAACGTCAGGTAGGAACTTGTAATAATATGTGGTACAATAATGAGGAGTTAAAGAGTGGTGAATCAGTTGTGGATGGGTTTGCTAGGTATTACAGATCGGTCTACTCTCAACACACTGCTCTGTACGATATTCCCACAGATAATACTGGTGACTCAGAAACTTTACAGGTTGATGAATAACATTTAAAGCCGAAGACATCTGCTGATATATCGTAAAGGTATGTGGAGGACGCCATTGTATTTTATTTATAATCTTTCTCTTAAAACACAAACCTTTCCTGATGTTTGGAAAAAGTCTCGGGTGTGCCCCATACTAAAATCAGGTGATCAGCTGTTAATTAAAACTATCGACCAGCTTTTGGAAAAGTTTTTGAGTTTATTCTTCATGATACGATTATTTTACGCATTGGACCTCTAATATCTGACCAGCAACATCGGTTTCTAACTAGGAGATCTACAGTTACAAATCCAGTCAGTCGTGTCAGGATATCAAAACAATTAGATAATGCTGGGCGAATGGACGTTGTTTTCGCCGTTTTTGAAAAGGGATTTGACAGAGTGGATCATGATATATTGTTAAATAAACTGAGTAGATTTGGATTCTCGCGAGATATGATCAAATATTTTAGTACTTCTCTATGTAATAAGAAACATTGTGTAGGGTTTTGGGCTTGTGCCGTGTCAAGAAAATAAGTTGAAATTCTTAACGTTCCGCAGAAAACTGTGCTCTGCGTCCTCAGAAGAATTCTCGACGGCCCACGAGAAAGGCTTCTTAAACAATGACACTTTTGAATTTGGAACGTTTTAATAGAATTAGAAGTGGAAATGGTACGTTCATTCACCACCAGATGGCCCCTAGGACGTGGCACAACGCTACCGTTCGAAGCGGAAGCTGACCGAACTATCACAATCAGACTAAGCGGTTCACATAACGTGTTTGCGTAACATATGATAGGTGTAAGACATAGACATAAGCCTGGAATGAAACATACGGCGACGAGGAACGTGCGAATTTGGAGAACACTGAGACGAAATAACAATAGTGAAGGGGCAGGGAGGGGAACTACCTACGTAAATTCTCAATGGCTGGCCACCAGGTATTACTTAATTGATAGCCGGTGTCCCTGTTGAATGGCAACAAGAAACAATATGTTCAATGCCTTGGATATTCGCCTATAGAATATAATATAAATTCACGAATCGTTCAGGGTTCGAACCTATGCCCAATTATGTTCGTGATTTTCATAAATGATTTACCTAAACATGTAAAGAATTCCAACTGTCTCCTTTATGCAGATTACTTCAAAATATTCAGATCGGTTAGCTCAACGCTTACTACAAAGAGACCTTGAGGATATTGTAATGTGAAGGCATATGAACAAATTAAAATTTAACGTCTCGAAATGTGTAACAATCATTCATTCGAAAAAAGAATAAAACTATACTTCCATTCAAGCTGGCTTCAAACGCCGTGCAGCAAGTTGACCAAGTCAGTGACCTTGGCGTCCGGCTTCAGAAGGGTCTTTACTTTCACTGCTCATGTAAACAAGGTGCCAGGAGAGGCTTATCGGGCATTGGGATTTATCATACGGAGCACTAAACTGTTCAGGAAGGGGAATTTCATCATAGCACTCTATAATTCCTTTGTACGAACAAAACTGGAATATGCTAGCGTTGTATGGAATCGAAGGTTGGATCAGTATATTAAGTTAGAGTGCAAAAATCTTTTGTAAGATTCCTACATTATCAAACACATGGCTTGTACCCATTTATGGTGCCGTACAAAAATTAACTAACCAGTGTCGGAATGACCAGTCTTGAAAATACGAGAAAAATAATTAATGGCAAATAACTGCATAAATTATTAAAGAATAAAGTAGATCATACGAATTTACTGTCTCTATTGAATTTTCGCATTCTTCGCTTGCACTCAAGAGAACACAGCACGTTTAGGACTGAAAGAGCTCTGACGACCGCCCACAGCCATTCACCAATCTATAGGTTATGTAACAACTATAATGAAGCTGTTACCATAGTTGTATTTCGACATGTCAATATCCAAATTCATAGAATGTTTTTCAGCTACACTGCCACGACACTAAGTATTAAAATCACCTTGAAGGCTGTCAAAAAGTTATTGTACTGAATAGTTTACTTATTAAGAAGCTTATTTTTATTTATTAAAATCTAAGATTTGTATCTAAGAAATTTAATCAATAATTAAGTTATTAAGTTTATTTTTTTATCAAAATCTAAGATTTTATCAACATAATGTAATTCATAATTTAGTTATTAAGAAATGTATTTTTAGTTATTGAGATCTAACATTTGTGTCAATGTAATTTAATAAGTACTTTAAATATTTATAGGTTTACTGTAATTGGGGTTTTCTACCCTGTTGTAAACCGTCTATTAAATAAATATTGAACTCGTGCTGCCGCTACGAGGGACGAGACTAGACTAACTTGTTACTGATTGGTGCCGTCGAAGAGTAACAGGGCGGACGTCCCCAGTCCATCGCAAGGCGGACGCTATAACGATTACATTATTATTATTATTATTATTATTATTATTATTATTATTATTATTATTATTATTATTAAAATCAAAATAATAATTATTGTTTTATGAACTTTATGAGATTTCCATGCATTCAGAGTATTAAATCAGCTTTGGTGTGTAATCGCTAAGAATTGGAGAAATCTATTCCAACGGATCGCAATATCAAATAAAATTAGGCGGTATTAGAAACTCTATTATCCCATAGCTCTGAGGAATATAATGTGATATCCATTACATCATTTCGCTGCTACATTTGACCAAATAACTGCTCATTTAATTACTAACGACGTGATCATCTAATTTCATGCCGCTTTAACAAATTTAATTAACAGTTAGTTGTTGTCTCTGTGTGTACACTTTACGGCCCGTTCTGCTGCACTCAGACCTCTTTAGTTACAAACTGAACGACGTGTAGGTGTAAGAATAGTCTCGGAAGAAGAGGACATGGATATAAAAAACATTGCAGTAGATTGGCATTTGGGTCGAAACGTCGAGGACATCACGGTAAAGCTGATTATTGTTTTAAGTTGAAGAACAACTGGGCAACCAACTTCTACCAACATAATACTCTGCAAAGTGTTCTACCGTAAGAAGGCAGTTAGTAGTAGTGGTCATTATTATTTTAAGGACAAATACCATCCTCACTCTTTAAACTAGAACGGGTGTATCTAAATTGTGCAGACAAAAACAATCTGGGGTGTTCTTTGTGTAATGTATAAAACGATGGCACAATCGGATTGGCGGAGAAAATTTTCCATTTTGAAACGATGAGTTTATTTTGTTACTTCCGTGCTGGCGATTCAAATTTGACGAAGTGGACGTTTTGCTGCGGTCCACTGCTGTGCTTCAGGGAAGGAAGGGGAAGTGGGATGTATGACAATACTCGGTGTTCTCATTCGCTTCGCACAGTCACTTTCCGTCCCTCTTAGGCGGTATATAGTCTCTTCTGTCCATATTTGTTACTAAGTTCGCGGCAGACTTTGACGGGAATGACTCCGTTTCGATAAATGAACAAAGAAATGGCTGATACGCACCTAGTCTTTGGCACAGCAGAAGCCTCACTGATTTATGGCGCCAACCTCATCATTCAATCTTCGTGTCCATTGGCAGGCAGGCGACTGCGTGAGAAAGGGCAGAAGAAAACCATCATGTGACAGCAGTGCGCAAATTCCAGTATCGGTTTAGTTTCAATATTTGGTCGTGCATTGTTAGTGACTACTTACTACAACCTGTGACAATAAAGTTCGGTGAATAGTCCTGTACTATCAACATGGATGAACAATGCACGACAGTGACCTTACTGTCCTTCGAAATAGTCCCCTCCCATAACAATGCACTGCTGAGATCGGCGATACATGTTCTGGATACTTTACAAGAAGGCTTCCATTGGGATGGTGTTCAAAAGCCTCGTCACGTTTCGTTGGATGTCAGGAATATCATCAAATCTCTTTCCTTTCAAAGCGAGCTTGAGTAGTGAGAATACGAAGAAGTCTGGAGGATTGAGGTATGGCGAGTATGAACTGTTTAACGATGTCGGCTGTGTGTGGGCGAGCGTTGTCATGGACAAAAAACTATGAACCTTGTTGTGCGTATTGGGGTCGTACCCTGCGTATACGTTTTATAAAACGGGTGAAAATTTCAATGTACCGTGCAGCATTCAACGTCGTTAGTTATGGATAATGGCTTGACAATCGAAAAAGGTGATGAGCATCCTTTTGTTGCGTGACTTTTCGGCTCTGACCTTTTTCCGACGAGGGGATCCCGGAGAACATCATTCCATGCTTTGCCATTTCGTTTCAGGATCGTACATGAGAAAACAGGTTTCATCCTCAGTGACGATACAGTTCAAGAAATTTGGTATCTCATCTGCCTTTTCGACAAAATCCTGTGAATCCTCTGAAGCTTCTGTTCGTCAGTCAAGTGATTTGACACACGACAAGAACACGTTTTCCTCTTCCCTAACTTCTGGGTAACGATTTGTCGCACGGATTCACGTTAATATGCAGTTCATCCGCTATCATGCGTACAGTTAATCGCCGATCGTTCGTGGTTAATGTCCTCACTTTCTCAATGTTTTCGTCACTGACGGCCGTCGCCGGTCGTCCGCTACGGGGGTTGTCAGAAACACTTTCGCGGCCTCTTCGAAAACGGGTGAACCTCTCGTACAGGCACTTCAAGGACAGTGCTTGATCTTCGTAAACACGTACCAGCATCGCTTGCGTTTCTTTCCGTGTATTACCAAGCTTAAAACGAAACTGTACATTGATCTTTTGGTCGTTCATGTTCCTATTCGCAGTTCACAACCAACGCACTAAACACACACTGTGTCAAACAGGTCTTACACGGCACACACACGATGCTCAACTGAACAACCTTGGGAGCAGGTCCTCAAAAGCTGCTGCTGCGCAGGTGCAGCGTTGTGTGTCGTCAGTGTTGCGGGATCGACCGAACTTTATTGCCACAGGTTGTATTTCCTTCCGAATGGTCTGAACTGTGTGGAATGCCTCTGTTTCTTGATAGAATGACAACCTGGATTTTTGGAAGATGCTCCTCTTGGTATTGGTGGAATTTTCTTGTTTCGCGAAGATCGAAATCGAGGGAAATATTGAACATTTACTGTAATCAAACCAAAGGGCATACTCTTTCTTTCGTTCATTATTTCATTTATTTTACAATGTTGTTGGCAATGGAATGCACGATGGTATGGCGGTAGTGATACATCTTCACTCATGTTAAAATGATGAAGAACGTTACTGCGACTACAAGAGACTGACAATTGCGACTTAATTACCGTGAGTTCTTGTACTGTGTGTAAAATTACGGCTGCTTAATAACCAAATGTTGTATGTTACCTGTAAGATACAAGGAAAATTCTGAGCGAGTCGAACGAAGACACTTCCTCAACATTATCTCTGTCCCGTTTTCCCCTTCCTCCCAGTCCAGGAGCACAGCAAGTATGAAAGAAACCTAATTTTCTCCACCAATCCGATTGCGCCATCCTTCTTTGTGTTATACGTCCCTCACTTTTTCGCCGTATATTATACACTGATTTTCTCTTGTCGGTTGGCCAGCAGTTCTGCCTCATCACTTCCCGCTCAGCAACAATTCGCTCACTGCATGATATGGCATAACAATTCAAATTAAGAGTTAAGAAAATTAGAATTAAGGAATTATGTTCGTACCTTATGACAGCAGATGTTGGAAATATTCTCCTCCTGCATCCAGACATTTCTGGCATCGTCTTAGGATACTCTGATTTACACGCTATTTCTCTCTGGATATGTACTTTGAGTTTGTCCAACGTGTGAGAGTTTCTCTCATACACACTTTTAACCTGCCCCATAAATAAAAGTCACAAACAATTAATTATGGGGACCGTGGCGGCCATACGTCCATATAATAAGCCGGTCTTCAAAAATTTCATCAATTAAATTTTATGTGTCCATTAGCTGTATGCGCAGTGCCAGACTCTTTCCGACAGTCTATGTCCATCAGTTCATCAGAAAGGGTTTGAGTACATTATCCCTGCATGTGTGTGCACTAATTGTGCCCTGAAAAAAGATAGGTCCTATAATTCTGTATCCATTCACTGCGCAACATACTCCGATCCGTTCGTCATGTACATGAATTTCGTATATTCGATAGGGATTTTCTTTACTCCAATATCTGTTATTATGCGTCGAAAAATACCCGTGTAAATGGGACCATTGCTTCTTCGGAGAAAAATATTAAGCATGGATCAATTATGTCATCATGAACGTTTCGCAACGTCAATTAAAAAAACGTACCCGCTTATCATGATCAAGTAAATGCAGTTCGTGGTACTACAGTTACCTTGTATGATTCCAATTTTAGCTTTTTCGTAGCCCGCCATGGTGAGATCTTCGAAATCCTGGCTTCTTGTCCAAGTAGTCTTAGGGATTTTGGAGGCGTATATTCTAATCTTTCTGCGATTTCATTTACTTTTTGCTCGTTAAGTTCACGTTTGTCAATATTTCGTTTCTTATTGAGTAAAAAAGCAGTTCTTCTCAATTTGTTCACGAGTTTCCTCACGGTGTGTGTTAACGACTTCCCATCAAGACTCTGTTTTCACAAATACCATTCCCTCTGCCGTGTACACATGCAGAGGCATTATGAGAATTACACCGCGAAGAACTCAAGAGCAGTTGGAGGGACAGATCAACACTTGATACACGTTCTAATCGCGGACCTGACCTGCGACGTGCTGTTTAACGGGGGGCAGATAAGCTGGGTGCACCTGCCGGCCAACCGATGACCGAAACTCGCTGTAAATACACCTTACGTACAGTAATCTGTTCTGCTCTGCTTCACAAAGCAATCTCCTTGCAGTTCTGTCATTTCCTGCTATTTGAACACTCTCCGCCATCTTAATCGTCTTCCCCTCCTTCAATTAACGGTTTATTTTAGCGCATCGTCTCGACGCCTCAAACGCCACCAGTCTCCGTTCATTCTCCTTGCTCGTCGTCAATGTCTCCTCCTCAGACCAGTCCCAAGCATTCACAAAAGAGTTCCTTCATGCTGTTGAAGCCCTCCTTTATCCTCCTGCGTTATCTTGCCTCCTAGACATTTAGAGGCTGGGTGTTCCTCACAACTGCAACATTCTCTTTCGCACTGCTCACGATACTCTTATTAATCCTCATTCAGGTCCACCTGCATTTTATTTATAGACTCTCTTACTATATCCCGGGCAAGTAAGTGAGAGTCCCAGTCACCTGTTTTCGAGAATGCTCGGTTTACTACAATGGCGACGGAGAGGCGACATTTTTCCCCCGTCAGTAACACCGGAGTATTCGGGGGGGGGGGGGAGGATAACCTCATTTCTTGTAAAAAAAAGAATTTCTAATTGTCAGTGACAGTTGGTTTAAATTTGGAAAAGGACGAAAGATTTGTTGTTGTTCTGTTTAAAACACGTCGTAAGTGAGCCGAGGGCCGAGATGACTGAAACTTGTGTTCCACTTCTTAGTCCTCACTACCCGTTTTACGGTACGATGCCCAGGTGTGTTGAATGGCTAAGGAGGATTCTAGATTTGGTCATTTTTACTATTTATTCATCTGAGATCTAATATGCGGAGTACGAAGTTCGTGTCGTCTTGGGGCACTAGTCATCATTCTCAATGTTTTGGAAAACTTCTAATTTAGAAAGTGGAGTTCTGGGAAAAGAGCCCAAGCCTTCACAAACATACAGCACATGCTAGGTAAATATTTATCTTGATATTTGAAGTGATATATCTATTTTATTGCAGAGATCCTGGGCCTAAGCTCTTTGTAAGGCCTGTTCTATACTGTATCTCCAGGACCAACTGCGGTCCATTATTAAGTCGAGATAGTTTATTTTGTTGGTCCAGGACGGGGGGGATGAGCAAATTCCGGGCGACGCTTGGTGGAAACAACTGCCTATGTTTTTAAACGGTTTATTTTCACCTCGTTTCGGAAGCTACACTCCCAGAATGACGTCATCCAGAGCAGAGACAGAATGGACCCTCTTAGAAGTGTAAATGTCACCTCCACTCGTTGATGAGTAGGAAGATCGTTCACATATAGACCGTATACGGTGGAGGACATGGCTTCGTGCTTTTAAGCCCGAGGGGTGGCCTTTCCCCTTCAAATTTGACTCTATAATTTTGATTAATTTATTTGGAACAGTGTATTTCTGATTGAGTTTAAGAATGAGGTTTTCGTGCTAAACACTGTCAAAGAGATTTCTCTACATCGAAAAACACTGATGGCGTATATTGAAAGTAGCGTCGCAAGAGGGCACATTGTTTCAACCGGAAACCAAATTTTCCCGGTTGCAGTATGTTTTGGGTACCATTGAGATGGGTGAGAGGAAGTCTCTCAAACCGTTTGATAATATATGCGACAACAGGGTTCTCGGTCGTGGTTTTGGAATGACTGCAATGTTACCAGTTTTCCAAACTATGCCAATTTTAAACAAACTGAAAACATTTCGCCAAATTATTATTGCCTTCATCATGACAGGTTCCCCTGTGGGTGGGGGCCGGCGGTATCCGCTGAGCGTGGGTTGGCGACCACGGGGCGCTTAGCTGAGTCCTGGCATTGCATCCACTTACTTGTGCCAGGCTCTTCACTTTGATCTATCCTATCCGACCTCTCTTGGTCCACTATTGCTCTTTTCCGACCCCGACACTATTAGGTTTCCGAGCGTTGGGAGTCTAATTTTAACGCCCTTTGTGGCGCTTATCTTAATTTGACCGATACCCTCATTTTTCGAATTATTGGATTCCTTCGGTACTTTCTTTCTGATCAGTGTTATATAGAAGATGGTTACCCAGTTGTACTTCCTCTTAAAACAATAATCACCACCACCACCTATCATGACACGGAGACTTGATAACCCTGCTGACATGTTCAAGTATAATCCCATTTCCTTCCGGTCAAGTGGAACCAACATGTAAACCTCCCTCTAGGATGTCCTTGAGTAAACAATACTGTGTAAGTCCCCTTTTAATACTGCTTTCCTCGGTCATCTCATTTCCTATCTATATTCTGATCCTCAGTTTAAAGGAAATTTACTCCTTTCGATTAGCTTCTTCCATTGCAATCTGTTAAAGGTAAGTAAAAATTACGTATCTCTCTCTTACATATAGTTCTCAACAATCAAGTCACCATACTGTTCGTATAGCCCCTATCCACAGGGACGGCCTTGGAATGTCCTCACAAAAGTCAGCATGTGGTAGACATTGGCGATTTATCTCTGGTGATTCCTATTTACGCTAATCAGAGGGGAAAGTGCAAGGTATTCGAAACTTCGAAAAATGAAGGCATCAGCCAAACAAGGAGAAGGGCCACGAAGACTCCCTAAGCCTCCATACGTAAAACCGTCGGAGTGGGAAAAGTACATGAGTTGACCAATAGAGGTCGGACAGGATAGATGAAAGTGTAGAGCCTGCCACAAGTAAGTGAAAACAATGCTACGTCTCAGCTAAGGGCCACGTGGTCGCCTACCCACGCTCCCAAGTTGAGAGCCGCTGTGTCCCCGTTTAGTCGCTTCTTACGACTGACCTCGTGATAGTCAGCATTGGTAGAAATTCGCGATTTACGACTGTAAACTAATCATGTCCCTCTATACAGCCGGCCCCGTGGTGTAGGGATAGCGCTCCTGCCTCTTATATGGAGATCGCGGGTTCGATTCCCGGACTTGTCAGTGATTTTTATCTGGATGTGAGAACTGATTCGAGGTCCACTCAGCCTACATGATTGCAGTTGGGGAGGTATCTGATGGTGAGATAGCGGTCCCGGTCTAGAGAGCGAAGAATAACGGCCGGAAGGATTTGTAATGTGACCACACGACACGTGTTGGGGCTGAGCAGCTGTCGCTTGGTTTTCTTTATGTTTCTATATAAATACATGCAATGATCTCCTTTGTTTTCGCATTAATGAAAAATTATCGCAATCAGTGATTAATACACCTATTTTTACGGCGTTTGGCCTAAGAGATGTTTGACGAATGGTTTTGAAAAAAGTAAAAAAATGCTATTTGTTCGGGGCGTCGACCTACTTGCACCATATGATATGAACCTGCGTGTAATTGGAATTGCGGAAGTGTAGAATGTTGAATGAGAGGAAAAGAACGTTCAGGACGACACAAACACACAGTCCCCAGGCCAAGGATATTAATCATTTACAATTAAAAACCCCCTCACCTGGCCGGAAATCGAAGAACCCGGGGCCGCCGAGTGACAGGCGGGCGCGCTGCCCCTTACACCGCTGGGCCGGACTGGTCTGATGTTAGACACATTTCTAAGAGAAGATGTTTAATGTACCCCATTACAATTCGATACTTCAAACACTAACACTGGTGAACTGTGATACGGGCCCAACGGACAGGTAAACAAAGGGACTGTAATAGTATTAAAATATAATTTTAATTTGTTTTACTTGACTGCCTCCGTGTATTAACGGCTAAGCAGCTAAACCGTACACAACTATACTCGACACCAAAGTCTCGATTACAACACAGAAAAATATACGAACAAAATTAAATGAAAGCTTTTCTAATAAAGCTCTCTCCATGAAGAGAGTCATTAGAAACTGAATTGACTACACCTACTTCTTTTTGGCGTTATACATTCTTGTTGAATAAATGTGTGATAAAAGCTAAATGTTCAGCATAATACGATCTGAATGATATTTTGATATCAGTTTTCATTGAGGTGATTCATTTTCATTTTAAATAATTTGATGCAGGTCTTGTGAGAGACGACTGTGCTATAACACAGTAACTGCTGCTACATGTAATTCCTCGACGTACAAATTATAAAACAGACTGTTTAGACAGATTCTATAAAACTGCCCGGACTATTTCCGTTCAGAGTAACATTAGGCTAGATATAGATATACGAGGGCGAACCAGTTCGCCCCGAGAGCACGCTGTGTGTCGTGACCGTGGCCAATGCGGAGCAAGCTACACCTGCTGACACGTCCGGTAGGAAGGTTGGTGTTGGTATGTGCAGAGCGGGCTAGGCTCAACGGCGCGTCAACTGCAACGATCAGAGTTCTATGGGGGTAAACGACTCAATTACACGGTCATACGTCGTGAAATCACTGCTGTATGTGATGAGCGTGCAATTTCTCGCCCACGTATTTTAAAGTGGTGTAAGCAATTTACTCCGGGCGCACGGATCTCACGGACGAATATCGAGAAAGCAGGCACGCAACGTCCAGTACCGTTGCAAATGTTGACCGTGTGCATGGGATCATTAAAGACAATCGGCGCATAATACCGCAGGAAATTGCCAGCATGCTGAACATTGAATGGCAGTGTGTCCTCGGATTTCGTTAACTGTGTCAAAGATGGGTCCCATGTCTGCTCACAGACGTTCACAAGGAACAACGTTTCCAATCGTCACTGGCATGTTTGCAACGGTATTCTGTGGAGGGCAACGTGTTTCTCTGGCGAATCATCACAGGTCATGAAACATGTGTCCACAACTTGACCGCTGAAACAAAGAGAACATCGATGGAATAATTGTAGACCACATCACCACTACGAAAGAAGGCCAAGGTCCAACCTTCAGCAGGAAAGGTAATGGCGACATGGAGGGTGTGGTATACATGGAATTTATGCCGAAAGGCACGACAATCAATTCGGCTTCGTATTTTCAAACTTTGAACCGGCTATGTAAGGCAATTGAAGAAAAGCGGTGAGGAAAATTGAGCGCCGGTGAGATTTCGTTTCACGATAACGCAACACCTCACACGGTCCACCAAACGCTCGAACTACTGTAGCGATTCAAGTGGGAAGTATGGCAACATCCTCCATACAGTCCAGACTTAGCGCGATGTGATTATCATGTGTGTGGTAAGCTGAAAAAGGATCTCGACGGACGTCGATTTGGAAACGATCAGGACAGGACAGGAGCTGTCTCCAGGTGGTTAAATAGCGCTACAGGTGATTTCTACGCATCATGGATCAAAAATTTGCTTGACCGTTCCGAGAAATTTTTACAATGGAAAAGTGAACATACATTGTATGTTGTTATAGCAGTATTGCCTATAATTAGGTGGTCTTATAAATGGCCATAACTTGGAAGCGTAACTTACTTTTTGATTCGCTCTCGTGTTTTATTTCAGTCTGCGAGGCCCATCCATTGCAGGTCCTGACGTTACGCACCTGTTCATAGCGGCGTATTCAGGAATTACTGAAAATGTAGAAACATTTACTTGTTCACTTTTACTGTGTGTGGTCGTGGTATGCAATATCTAGAGCCTACTCTCTGTTCTCATACGGAACTATGGCATCTGCCTTAATCAGAAATTAACTTCAGTAAACTGATATTTGACCGCGGCATGTCTTATTTGGACACCAACAAGGATGAACACTAGTGGTTGAGTTATTCTCGGTTAGCTCTGTGACATGTGTGCTCTGAGTTATTGCTTTGGGGATTAACATTTTATTGTAATTTGTAGAGCTCGCGATAAATCAGTTAACTGATCTGCCATGACTGCGCTCCATCGGTTCCTGTACCAAAAGACCGGCAATCACCCCCCAGTGTGCTCTCATTGCTTTCTGCAATCGTATGTTGGCTTTCCTGTCTGGTTTTCCAATATTCGTCTCCCACCGGAAGCCATAATTCATGTTCATGGTCACTCAAAGGGATAATAATTTCTTCTCGAAAATCAATCAGAAAAGTCAACTCAGAAACATAGTAATTAAACTTGGAATTCGATACATGGTTAGTCACGGTGAATGGAAGCTTAAAGATTATTCCAGTTTTTTCGGAGGCCTACTTGCTGAAAGAACACTGTTATAATGAATGCGTGTACTCTGCTGTGGTCAAAGTAATTGTTAAAAATATAACTTTCAGAGTGAGGAAACTGCACGGTTCCTTTATGTATTTGTGCCTTTCAAACACTTTCAGGTAACTGTTAAGTGTTAGGATAGAATACTAATAAGTGTTATAAATACACTGTAAAAATATGTAATTTTGAATAGATTAAATATTCCCTTCATGATTTTATGCAAAGTTCCATGCCTGTATTCAACGTTGAACTGACATGTTTCTGCGAAAGCACGTGGCATTATGCGCTACAGTTCGTGGCCGAACACTCCAAGTGACATGGATCAAGTATTCCACGGGACTTGAACTAAATATCCTATTTTTCGAAAACATAGCCGTTATTTACAGTCCCACGGTGAAGACGTACACGACATTATATAATATTTTGATAGATCCAATTTAACAAATATATATTAATGTTGGTCATGTACATTTTGTGCGAGTATAAAGTCACTGTTTCGAAATTTGAAATTTGGTTTAAATATATTCAGTAGTTTTCTACTTATAAGAACTCGGACAAACCGACACCAAAACTAAAAAGTATTCAGATGGTCATTATTAGACCTCAAAGGGAAAAATGTGCGTAAATTTTCCCAATGTATTCAATGTAGAGACACGCGGTCGTTACGATTCTATTTATGTAGAATGTTATGGTTAATATGTTACAGTCAGTGTTCGTCTATGTTTACTAGGTCAGTAGAAATCATCTTCCCGCTTGTACCACGTCTCTTCATTTTCTCCGAATTCATGGCACTACATTCTTTTGTGGATGCACACATTTATCGGAACTCCATGGCTAAATGGTTTGTATGCTGACCTCTGGTCCAGGGGGTCCCGATTTCGATTCCGGGCACGGTCAAGGACTTAAATCTTCATTGTGTAATTGCGATGGCGCGAATACTGAGTATGTGTGTCCCGCCTTCGTCATTGTAATTCATGATGGGTAGGGCCCCATCCTCATAGCCGCGCAGTCAGGAGGCTACACGCTCTATCCTCCCTGCATGTCGTAAGAGTGTTGGTAGTGGTTATTGTTTTAAGAGGAAGTAAACGGGGCAACCATCCTCTGTTAGCACTAATGACAGTGAAAAATGGAAGGAATGCGACACATTCAAAGATGAAGGTGTCGGCTAAAGAAAGACAAGCACTCCAAAGGGATAAAATAAGAGTGTCCCTAGTATTCGCAAATCTACAACGGTTGACCAAGGGAGGTCGAACTGAATAGATGAAAGTGAGAAGTAACTGGGGTCAACGCCAGGACTCAGCTAAGATCCCCGTGGTTAACACCGCAAGCTCCCAAGTTAAGAACCCATGGCGCTCCTTTTAGTCGCCTCTTACAACAGGCAGGAGGTTGTCATGGGTGTTATTCTACCGCTCCCACCGACAGGGGAATTATCATAATTACACTTCACTTAATGAATGTTTATCTCTACACTTTCAACACACACATACATGCAACATACGTTAGTTTATGAACAATCATTGCTTTCACATTGATATTATTAAGCTATGGAAGGTATGCAACAATGTGACCGTGTTTTTTCGTTTTGTGACTTCATAATTTTTTAGTTATGGATATTCACCCCGTTCCCCTTGACATATTTAACAATGTAATACACCAAAGTAAAAATGCAACTCACGATTTAAAATTTAAATTCCATTTTCCTCAGTAAGAATAAAACTGGACATTCATTGAGCTTCAATTATTAGTGGGCACCAGTTTAGCTTGATATCTCATCTCTAGATTTATGTGTTAACAGTGCTTTTTCTTAATAGAGTCAATTACAAGCCTCTAACATACATGTACTCATGAGAGCAATTACGGCAAGTCCTCTAAACCGAGCTCGATAGCTGCAGTCGCTTAAGTGCGGCCAGTTTCCAGTATTCGGGAGATAGTAGGTTCGAACCCCACTGTCGGCAACCCTGAAAATGGTTTTCCGTGGTTTCCCATTTTCACACCAGCTGTATCTAAATTAAGGCCACGGCCGCTTTCTTCCCACTCCTAGTCCTTTCCTGTCCCATCATCGCCGTAAGACCTATCTGTGTCGGTGCGACGTAAAGCAACTAGCAAAAAAAACCCTCAGTAATACGTGATCAGGGCCGAGTGACATGTCATGTAGGTAGAATTTCCTAGAATGAGCTATTGATACACGGTGTGAGATATTGTTTTCAGATGGTAATTGCACATGTTGAGGCTTTTAATTTGAGAGATGAATGAGGAATTGACCTCATGATAATAGCGATATGCTGTGGTATAATATGATGTGTATTTTGAAAGGACGAGTTCGTTTTGCCTTAACGAGCGGCTGGGAGCCTTACCCGATGCGATGGGTGGCCTCGACGGTTGGTCATTACTCGGGCTTATCCCTCAATACCAGATTCTTAGAATGAATCCACAACAAAGGTAGAATCAATTCCTGTACATCACTCGTATATATGTTTCATTTCCCATAATCATCAGGATTTAATAAACTCATTTGATTTAATTTTAACTTTATACGAACTTGTTCTCATTCTAATATAGTACGCCACCCGCCTCTTCCTACCCGGTAATGTGCTAAGTATTTTATATTTGATGTCCATTTGATTTTAACTCGTTAGCGACGCTGTAGATTTATCGCCGGAGCCCATAGGGTAGGGGGCGGGTGCAATTCCTTCGACGACATTTACTTCCACAGTTGCTGCAGAACGTTCCACGGCTCGACCGATTACGAATGTCGGTGTCACAGCTTACGGAATCATCTGCATGCGTCATATCCTAGAATAAGGGGAGGACCCGTTCCCTGGCGCGCCAGATCACCCGATCCCACACCATTTGACTTCTTGTTGTGGGGTCACTTAAAGCAGGTAACGTTTGCACAGGAGCCAGAAGTGCCTGGTCACCTTCGGCAAGAGATCAGCGAGGCATGCTAAGCTGTTACACCTCAAATGTTTCTACGAACAAGAATGCCTTCACCACGTTGAATAAACCAAGGTGTCCAACATTTGAAGAATGTGCAGGCTACCTTCCTACAGACTAGTGATGCAATATCTCGTACCTTTTCTGGCATCGGTGCCGCATCACTACATGTACCTACAACCCCCTGTGGGTGGGGATGGTAGAATAACAGACACGGTATCCCCTGCCTGTCGTAAGAAGCGACTAAATGGGGCCCCAAGAGCTCTGAACTTTACAGCGTGGGTTGGCGACCATGGCGCCCTTAACTGAGTCCTTGCACTGCTTCAACTTGCCTGTGCCAGGCTCCTCACTTTCATCTATCCTATCCGACCTCCCGGAGTCAACTCTTGTTCTTTTCCGACCCCGACGGTTTTATAGCACTCGAGGTCTACGGAGTCTTGTATTTTCACGCCCTTCGTGGCCCTTGCCTTGTACTGGCCGGTACGTTCATTTTTGGAAATGTCGGATGCTTTCCATTTTTCTCCCTATGATCAGCGTCATTCAGAGGATGGTTGCCTAGTTCAAACAATCAATACAATAGCCATCAGCTATCACCACCTCCGCTGTGCTGCGTATTTATATATACAGAATAAGAGTTTTGTCTGTACATTGGCCAGAATTTAAACAGAACGGCATTTCTGTATTGGTCGTGTCCACAGTGACAAAATAAAGCATTTCAAATTTTCCGTCGTGTCTCTCTGTACGGGCACACGAGCAAAGGGCTGCAGAGTATTTAATGAAAATCGGTATTTAAAGTCGGGGAATGAGGTACTACAATGTAGGCTATGAATAATTGTATTCACGATGAGTGAAGTGGTAGTTTAGGGGGAGACCTAAAATTTCATCCTCAAATATTTATGTGTAAGTGGTTCTATCGATAAATAAGTTACTACATAATACAAGATGTAGACAATTATATTTACAATCATTTATATCTTATACATTTGTACCGTACCGGCCATCATAACAGAGAAATTCACAAATTTCGATTTGTTGCTATATCCATATCAACACCGAACTAGGGGAAAATGGGTGAAGAGGATTTAATGAAAGTCGGAATGTAAAGTATGGGAGTAAGGTACTACAGTCCGAACTATAAATAATTCTTCTTCACGCTGGATTAAATGGTAGTTTCGTGAAGGATGTCTAAATTTAATTTTTAAATGCCTATGTTATCGGCCCTGTCGAAAAGTATTGCATAACACAATTTGTAGAGAATAAAGGCAAAGGATGTCAATAAAGAAGGATGGCCTGCCTGTACATCAGATGCGCTGATATCCTAGAGTCCGAAGAAAACTAAATATGAAGGCCTACAATATTGAAAGCTCACGAAATAAATCTCTTGTTTCGACTCTTGTCCGACTGATAGCATTAGTGAAGCATCCTGAGTAAAAGAGCTGCCTGAATAATGGCGGAAAGCAGCTGGGGAGTTAGATAACTTTGATGATTGTTCTACAGCCAGTCTCTTTACCTGGTAGATAGGAGGAGTGCTTAATCTGATACTAACAGAATGCGACACCTCGTCTAAGTGATGAGAAATGTGTAGTGAGGTAGTATCGAGCCGCTGACCCTTCTAACGACATTTACGCATGGGTTACGGGCGCATATGATATGTTAGGTACAGTAAAAAATATATCCCGATGATTTGTTATGAATTTACCATTTTTCTTCAATATTCGGGCGATAGTCAGGTCGTACTGCAGTACTGCACTGTCATCTGGCTGAGGAAGCAGTCCTGAGAAAGTATACCCTCTTTTCACTAACGAAAGCATAATATTACATGTTTATAAGTGTTTTGTTTCTCTATGTTAATTGTACGTTCATTGAATAAGTTGTAGCCTATGGTATTCTTATCACCATTGGCTGACTGATGCCCACAATAGGACAGTAGCGGCTTTTGCGGAGAGGGGATATAATCACCACTTTCCACAAGAGATGCTTCACGTGTCACAAACTATGGCCAACCGCTGGCCTGTAAGGAACCGCAGATTCCTCAGCAATCCCCACTATCCGTCAGACACGGGATTATGGTGGTGGTGGTGGTGGTGATTATTGTTTAAAGAGAAAGTACTAGGCAACCATCATCTAATTAACACTACTCAGAGGGAAAAAATCGAAGGGATCCGACACTTCGAAAAATGAAGATATCGGCCAAAGGAAGACAAGGGTCACGAAGGGCATGAAAATGAAAGACTCCCTAGCCCTCGCAAACCTAAGATCGTCGGGGTCGGATAAGAACAAGTGTTCACCAAGAGAGGTCGGATAGGGTGGATGAAAGTGAGGAGCCTGGCACAAGTAAATGGAACTCAGCGAAGGGCCCCGTGGTCGCAAACCAATGCTCCAAATTTCACAGTCACTGAGGCCACTTTGTGTCGCTTCTTAAGACAGGCAGGGGATGCCGTGGGTGTTATTCTACCGCCCCCACTCACAGGGGGAAGTGTCTAAGAGCGGAGACTGCTTAGTCCAGCAGTCAGAGGTCCTCACATGTCAAATTAGCGCAATCTCCTAGTTATGGATTTTGATCTCTATGTTTTCCGAATAATTTGGCTTTAAGTAGCCGTCTGGACTGTTCAGCCGGTGGTGTCTTGATAAGTACGGATCCACTGCGAAGTTGCACATCTCGTCGACCTCACCACCAACAATTTCTTCAATCGAATTACTGTTCATAAAAGGACATTCGTCTAAAGAGCTTTCGCCATCGACCCTGGAAGCTTCGATAATCTACAAGTACTGAAGTATATCGTCTTTTTATCGTTCTTTTCAGAGACGCCGTTTTTTGGAGGGTGCCACCCTTTGATAGTTAAGATTTAGAAGAAAAAAGAGGTTCCGTTTTTGGTCAAACGAGTGCGCGGGATGCGGCAGAGTCGTGAAGTACCCACAGCAACAGAGTGTGCCCGGTATCTGCAGGGGTCGCTAAGAACTACTCTCCCATTAGCCATGCATCACTTGTAGTTGGGGGAGGATAAAACCTCCGCACTAACATATTCTACCCGAGGCAGAGAGTTTGGCTAAAGAGGAAGAGGAATGAAATTTAAGAAGGTGAGAATAGAAGGGTAGAAATAGGAACGAAGAATAAGGGTACAGACACCTTCGGGTGCACCTTGTTAGCCTGACCCTGATCCAGCATGGGCAACCCTGAGCTGGCACAGCACTCAGGATCAACAAGAACACAAATACGTCAAGGTCTGGGGGAAGAGCCTGGCACAAGTGAGTACAAGCAACGAAAGGGCTCAGATAAGAGCCCCGTGGTTATCAACCCACAATTCCAAGTTCAGAGCCTCTTACGATAGGCAGAGGATACCGTGTGTGTTGTTCTACAGCCCCCAACCACACTAGTAATTCTATTGTTAACGTTTTCACAACTTCATCCTTTACAGTATATCTGTAAAGACATTCATGAATAATATGCTATTCGCAAGTGGTTTTGTAATTAATATAATACAATTCATAATTTTAATTGTAAGGGCACTCCTGAAATATGTAGGTGTTCATAATACAAATTTTGCAGCATAATACAGGTGAATATAAAAGTCTAATATCGGAGGACGTTATTTTGCGCATTCAGGATTCTCTCTCATTCTAAACATTAATTGAATCTTTTTTTTTCTTTTTCTTTCGAAACGACGCATGTCAAGATTTTGTGACAGTATAGTCAAGGCAAGAAATACAGTCTTTAAGTATAGATCTATCGTTTTCTGCAGAAACTACACACTTCACTGCATTGCTTTATCCGGTAGCTCTGCCTGCTAATAATAGTTTGTTGGAGAAACAGCACTTGTCACTGACATGTGCACGTTTTAGATGGGTGTCTCCAAACTAAGATTTATTGACATGTGCTGTTTCAAAAACAAACGATTCAATTGGTAAATAATAGGCTAATTAACAGCCTGTCTCTGTAGTAAATGTGTGGAAAAACACCAACTATTCGTATTGTACTGTTACTTAATCCTCTAGAAGCACATTTTACGAATGAAAATTTTGATGCTTTAGCACTAAAGTACAGGTCTTATGAAGGGCCAATATATCTTCATACGTTGTTCTGCCATCAACACATACAATAACAAAGAATGGAGATAGTGATAGTTGTATTAAGGAGCCAACATCAAGCTAATCATCCTCTGATGCTGCTTTCTTCAGGTGGTGGTGATTATTGTTGTAAGAGGAAGTACAACTAGGCAACCATTATCTATATAACACTAATTAGAGAAAAAATGGAAGGGACCCTACACTTCGACAAATGAAGATATCGGCCATAGGAAGGCAAAGGACACGAAGGGCTTGAAAATGCCAAACAAAGGCAAGGACCACGAAGGGCGTGAAAATGAAAGACTCCCTAGGCCTTGAGTGTCTAATACCATCGAGGTCTGAAAAGAACAACAGTTGACCAAGGGAGGTCGGATAGGACACAGAAACGTGAAGCGATTGCTTAAGTAATTGGAAGCAATGCCAGGACTTAGCTCAGGGCCTCGTGCCCGCCAAACCACGCTTCCAATTTGAAATCCCTTGGGCCCCTTTTAGTCGCCTCTTACGACAGGGAGTGGTTACCGTGGGTGTTATTCCACCATTCCCTCCCGCAGGGGATAGCTTTCTTCACTAAAAGAACAACGTCAACATCAAATTAAAACAATAGACTTTATTATTTCCATGTTCATGCACGGTTGTGAATCACATTATCTCACTCAAGATATGGGTCGAGGTGCGAATAACCTAATGGACAGTTGGTCGCACTACCATACGTTTCTGGCAAACTGTTTATCTTCTGTGTCGTTTAGCCGAACTTCCCTTTCTTTGTCGAGTGTTCCAAGGTTGTCGAGGTTTTTTTGTGCTGGTTGGGGCTTTATTTATAAGGTTCGTTCCAACACACGAGTTTCTGACGGTCACCGGCGGGTTCATGCATCGCCCTGTGCGCATGCGCCGGTTTGGGATTGGTCAGCGGCTGGTCCCGAACTTGATCGTGTTGGAACGCTTTCTGGACAGCAATCTGACGTGTAAACAAAGAGTATGACGCGTATTACCTTGGCCTGTTTAGTTTGTAGATTCGTGAGAAAAAGGAAAGGTAAATTACTGAAATACTGATGAAATTCAATATACGTATAGAACACGGTGCAACAAGTATTTTAAAAATGAATAAATAATGAAATACACACACATGGTTTATATTCGTATTAATTGGTTAGGGAGGGATATCTGCCTCGAAGCCTTAGGCCTGTATTTCACCGTTAAGGAACTATGATGTAAGTAAATTGGTTCAAAGACATGTTATAGTCTTTGGTATAAGAATTAGGATGAAACACAAATGTTTATACATATCTAAATATTTGCGATTAAGGAAATGTAGCGAGATACTGAATGATATTAAAGGAGATTATGGTTGAGGGTGTAAGGAAGAAAATAAACGTTTTCAGCTCCCAATACTCGGCAGAAAATGCTGTGTAAGGGAACTGCTGATATTGTCACATTTTCGTTAGGCATAGTAAATCCCAAACTACAAGCGTAAAAATAAATTTACAGGCTACTTTACGTCGCATCGATACAGATAGTTCATGGCAACGATGGGATAGGAAAGGGCTAGGAGTGGGAAGGAAGTTTCAGTTGCCTTAATTAAGGTACAGCCCCAGCATTTGCCTGATGTAAAAATGAGGAAATCACAGAAAACCATCTTCATGGCTGCCGACAGTGGAGTTCGAACTCGCTATCTCCTGAATGCAAGCTCACAGCTGCGTGCCCAACTCGCTCGGTATAAAAATAAATACACTTGCACGTTCTTTATTATTTATCATCATAATTCACTATTATCAAAGGCCATTGTCACAACCTTCGTTTCATAGCAGTCGCGGGTCCAATTCCTGGCCAGGTCCAATTAATTCCATGAACGCGGAAACTTGGTGTTCGTGTTCGTCTCAATACATGACACACAACCAACCAACCAACCAACCAACCAACCAATGGAGAAACACGTAAAGCAAATACATCCCTCCACAACATGTACAACACAGTTCGCTCCCAGGTCACACTAGGGTGAGAGGAAAGCAGTGGAACAAGTGGTAAGCATGTTTCCGTTTTGATGTACCAGGATTACCTACAAGTTTTACGGTAATTAACTTTTATGTGGCCGTGACCCTGTCATTTTCTACCATTAGAAAAACAACTATAATAATCGCTACTGAGTTTGGACGGTGAAATCAGAATGACGCGATTAGAAAGTACCTCGAGAATTCCACTAGCAACAATAAAACTTACGCAAATAATTTTCTCGCTTCCTTGGCGCGGATAACTGCATATCCAACTCATCTCCACTGGATGAAGATTCAACGAAATCCCCATACTTTTCCATTTTTATTGGGTATTATTAATTCGTTATTTACTAATTTATTATTTCTACTCCTCAATTCACAAGTACCTTAACAGAATTCATTAACAGATTTAGAAATAACTATTACCGCTTAGAGGTTATGGCAATGTTAACAAACCACATGGGAGAAGAACAAGGAACAGAACAGGAGTGGAAACGCACGTGGTCTGTCCAGTGAGTTTCCTCTCTCGCGCATGTATTCCATTGCGCATGTCCGTACTACCGGTTCATGCCACAGGCATCGGACGAGTTTTGGCGGTCAGTAACTACAGTTTGAGGTATGTTGGAACGCCGCATTTGAGTACATGCATCAGTCCGGGATTGGTTTGGTGTGTGTTGGAACGCTTTCTCTCAACTGCGCATGCGTCGGACGGTCAGGGACTCGTGTTGGAACGAACCTATTGTAGGGATGGTAGATCAGTCCGGTAGTGCTGGTGGTGGTGATTATTGTTTTAGGAGGAAGTGCAACTAAGCAACCATCCTCTATAGGCTATAACACTAATCAAGAAGAAAGATGGAAGGGATTCGACACTTCGAAAAATTAAGGTACCGTCCAATGAAAGCCAAGGGTCACGAAGGGCGTGAAAATGAAAGACTCCCTAGGCCCCAAGTGTTCTAATACCATCGGGAGCGGAAAAGAACGAGTGTTGACCAAGGGAGGTCCAACAGGATGTATGAACGTGAAGAGCCTGGCGCAATTAAGTGGAAGCAATTTCAGGACTAAGCTATGGGTCCCGTGGTCGCCAACCCACGCTCCAAAATTCAAATCTCCTGGGCCATCGTTTAGTCGCCTCTTAGGACAGGCAGGGAATACTGTGGCGTGGGAGTTATACTGCCGCCTCCCCCCCCTTTCCTGCACAGGGTAATTGCAGAGGATACTCAGAATTCAAGTCTCATTGATATTAAACATAGAAGTTTAGGAAGAGTGGATAACAAGTAATGAACATACCCTGTGTAATCCTCTTCTTCTTCTGTCTTCTTGCTTCACAATTGGGCCGAGGAAGAGGAGGATGGAATAACACGTATGTCATCCGACCAAGGGGGCCATGGGAGCGTAGCCACCTCTGGCTGATATACTATTGCTACTTCGACATCTTTCAGAAAAGGATTACTTTAAAGAGATTTTACCGAGATAAGCGTTAACACGTAATACTTTAAGCGTCCGGCATTAATTCTTACTTTGTTCAGTTTAGTCCTTTCGCAGACGGAACCTGCAGTACACACGTCCTTTGCCGTAAATTCCTTTCCAAAAGTGCAGTGAGACCAAGCTATTTCTTAAGTACTGTACCTGTTTCAGTCGACTTCTTGACACTCTCTTACCATTGGGCGGAGGAAGAGGGCGATGAAATAGCTCGTCTCCACATCAATTTAGTAAAAGTTTAATGTGCAATTGAAAAATTATATAATGAGAATGACATTTTTCTTATACTTACCGCTAAAGAAAATGCAGAAAATGGAAAAATTAAAGGAGATAAGACATAGTCAAATAAAATGTGGAAGATTAAAAATAAGAAAGTAGAGAAGATATCCGGAGAGACAACAAATTCCACTTACTGAAGTAGGAAATGTGGAAGATAGATGGTTCAAATTAAAAAAAAATGTAATTGGGGCAGGCTGTACTATACTTTATTTTCAAAGTCGATGACCAATAAGCACCAGGTGGGCCAGCAGAAGAATTAGCATCTGTAGTATTTTGAGGAAGTGCTCGCTTCTCCTTGAGGTCTGCGCTCCGACACACGATGGCAATGAGTTGGTAGTTCAGGATGGAGATGGTGATGATTGTTTTAGGTTCCTTGCGGTCATACGTCCTATATTGACTTTTAATTTCAAGAATGGTCGTAGTGGTGTGTTTTGTTTTATCATGTCGTGCTGTTTCCTCTGACCAGAGTTGACAATGGCTAGGAGTACGTTACGCACTGTCCTTGCTTCAATCAATCAATCAATCAATCAATCAATCAATCAATCAATCAATCAATCAATCAATCAATCAATCAATCAATCAATCAATCAATCAATCAATCAATCAATCAATCAATCAATCAATCAATCAATCAATCAATCAATCAATCAATCAATCAATCAATCAATCAATCAATACCGATCTGCATTTAGGGCAGTCGCCCAGGAGGCAGATTCCCTATCTGTTTTCCTAGCCTTTTCCTAAATGATTTCAAAGAAATTGGAAATTTATTGAACATCTCCCTTGGTAAGTTATTCCAATCCCTAACTCCCCTTCCTATAAATGAATATTTGCCCCAGTTTGTCCTCTTGAATTCCAACTTTATCTTCATATTGTGATCTTTCCTACTTTTATAAACGCCATTCAAACTTACTCGTCTACTAATGTCATTCCACGCCATCTCTCCGCTGACAGCTCGGAACATACCACATAGTCGAGCAGCTCTTCTTCTTTCTCTCAATTCTTCCCAACCCAAACATTGCAACATTTTTGTAACGCTACTCTTTTGTCGGAAATCACTCAGAACACATCGAGCTGCTTTTCTTTGGATTTTTTCCAGTTCTTGAATCAGGTAATCCTGGTGAGGGTCCCATACACTGGAACCATACTCTAGTTGGGGTCTCACCAGAGACTTATATGCACTCTCCTTTACATCCTTACTACAAACCCTAAACACCCTCATAACCATGTGCAGAGATCTGTACCCTTTATTTACAATCCCATTTATGTGATTACCCCAATGAAGATCTAAACACCCTCATAACCATGTGCAGAGATCTGTACCCTTTATTTACAATCCCATTTATGTGATTACCCCAATGAAGATCTTTCCTTATATTAACACCTAGATACTTACAATGATCCCCAAAAGGAACTTTCACCCCATCAACGCAGTAATTAAAACTGAGAGGACTTTTCCTATTTGTGAAACTCACAACCTGACTTTTAACCCCGTTTATCAACATACCATTGCCTGCTCTCCATCTCACAACATTTTCGAGGTCACGTTGTAACTTATTTATCACTCTATAGAGAATAACATCATCCGCAAAAAGCCTTACCTCCGATTCCACTCCTTTACTCATATCATTTATATATATAAGAAAACATAAAGGTCCGATATACTGCCTTGAGGAATTGCCCTCTTAATTATTACAGGGTCAGATAAAGCTTCACCTACTCTAATTCTCTGAGATCTGTTTCCTAGAAATATAGCAACCCATTCAGTCACTCTTTTGTCTAGTCCAATTGCACTCATTTTTGCCAGTAGCCCCCCATGATCCACCCTATCAAAGGCTTTAGACAGGTCAATCGCGATACAGTCCATTTGACCTCCAGAATCCAAGATATCTGCTATACCTTGCTGGAATCCTACAAGTTGAGCTTCAGTTGAATAACCTTTCCTAAAACCGAATTGCCTTCTATCGAACCAGTTATTAATTTCACAAACATGTCTAATATAATCAGAAAGAATGCCTTCCCAATGCTTACATGCAATGCGTGTCAAACCTACTGGCCTGTAATTTTCAGCTTTATGTCTATCACCCTTTCCTTTATACACAGGGGCTACTATAGCAACTCTCCATTCATCTGGTATAGCTCCTCCGACCAAACAATGATCAAATAAGTACTTCAGATATGGTACTATATCCCAACCCATTGTCTTTAGTATATCCCCAGAAATCTGATCAATTCCAGCCGCTTTTCTAGTTTTCAACTTTTGTATCTTATTGTAAATGTCATTGTTATCATATGTAAATTTTATTACGTCTTTGGCCTTAGTCTCCTCCTCTATCTGGACATTATCCTTGTAACCAACAATCTTTACATACTGCTGACTGAATACTTCTGCCTTTTGAAGATCCTCACATACACACTCCCCTTGTTCATTAATTATTCCTGGAATGTCCTTCTTGGAACCTGTTTCTGCCTTAAAATACTTGTACATGCCCCTCCATTTTTCACTAAAATTCGTATGACTGCCAATTATGCTTGCCATCATGTTATCCTTAGCTGCCTTCTTTGCTAGAATCAATTTTCTAGTAAATTCCTTCAATTTCTCCTTACTTCCACAGCCATTTCTAACTCTATTTCTTTCCAGTCTGCACCTCCTTCTTAGTCTCTTTATTTCTCTATTATAATAAGGTGGGTCTTTACCATTCCTTACCACCCTTAATGGTACAAACCTGTTTTCGCATTTGTCAACAATTTCTTTAAACTCATCCCAGAGTCTGCTTACATTTTTATTTACCGTTTTCCACCGATCATAGTTACTTTTTAGAAACTGCCTCATGCCTGCATTATCAGCCATATGGTACTGCCTAACAGTCCTACTTTTAAGACCTTCTTTTTCATCACATTTATTTTTAACTACCACAAAAACAGCTTCATGATCACTAATACCATCTATTACTTCAGTTTCCCTATAGAGCTCACCTGGTTTTATCAGCACGACATCCAGGATATTTTTCCCTCTGGTTGGTTCCATCACTTTCTGAATCAGCTGTCCTTCCCATATTAACTTATTTGCCATTTGTTGGTCATGCTTCCTGTCGTTCGCATTTCCTTCCCAATTGACATCTGGCAAATTCAGATCTCCCGCTACAATCACATTTCTTTCCATGTCGTTTCCCGCATAGCTGACTATCCTATCAAATAATTCCGAATCCGCGTCAGTGCTACCCTTTCCCGATCTGTACACTCCAAATATATCAAGTTGCCTATTATCTTTAGAATTGAGCCTTACACCTAGAATTTCATGTGTCTCATCTTTAACTTTTTCGTAGCTTACAAATTCTTCTTTCACCAGAATGAACACTCCCCCTCCCACCCTGCCTATCCTATCTCTACGATACACACTCCAGTTCCGTGAGAAAATTTCTGCATCCATTATATCATTTCTCAGCCATGATTCAACTCCTATTACAATATCTGGTAAATATATATCTATTAAATTACTTAATTCTATTCCTTTCCTCACGATACTTCTACAGTTCAACACTAACAATTTTATGTCATCCCTACTTGATTTCCAGTTCCCTGTTCCCTTATCACCGCTCCCTAGGCCATCCCGTTTCCGTGAATGTACCTCCCTATTACCCTTCCAAACAAATTTCCTAACTTATACGTACCACTGCGGTTTAAATGCAGGCCATCTGAGCGCAGATCCCTATCTCCTACCCACCCATTGGGATCTAGAAATTTCACTCCATAGTCTCATTTAAATCCCCGATCACCCTCCAGTCAGTATCCCTTCTACACAGTATTCCACTAATAACAATCTCCGCTTTCTTAAACTTCACCCGTGCTGCATTTACCAGATCCCACACATCTCCAACTATGTTGGTACTTAGATCAGCTTGCCTTATGTTGTTGGTACCAACGTGAAACACTACCACCTTCTCCTTCCCCTCCTCCCTCTCTTCTACTTTCCTCAACATCTGCCTCAACCAAATTCCTGGATAACACTCTACCCTAGTACCCTTTCCTTCACACACTTTCCCCACGTGTCTAACGATGGAATCCCAGATGACCAGAGCCTCAACCCTATCCACCTCATTTGATCCCCTCCCCTCCTGGTCAGCCCTATCTTTCCTGATAGCTGCAGAAGCTACTTCCTCCTCCCTTTTCTCCTTCCCATGACCCTGTTCCACCTGTCTTTTCCTATCCTCTACTCTACATTTTCCTTTCCTACTTTTTCCCTTCCTCCTACTTCCACACATCTCACCAACAGTTCCCTGTCCCTCATCTTCCCTCTCTTGTTCTACCTGGAGTGACTCGTACCGATTTCGCACAGACACCTGTCCTGAATTCTGATCTTGAATAGAGCCCTTAGCCTGCAATCTCCTTCCCTTTAGAACATTAGACCACCTGTCTTCTACAACTCCTCCCTTTCCTTCCCCTCCCTCTTGTACACCTACTGTAACCTGTACATTGTTTGAGGGAGTCCTATCCTCCTTCCTGTCTTCTGTGAGAATCCTAATTATCTCCCTCAAACTTTCCAACTCCTCCCTCATACCCCCCAGTGTACACCCACAGTAAGTACACTCGCGCTCCTTAGCCATTCTTTACGGGGGGAAAATGAAATTAAGAATAAAATAACTTATTTTCAAAAAATAAATGTACGGCGGGATATATTGTCTGGGATAGTACACAACAATAAGGTAATTAATATACGAGTACACTACAATACTACTTAGTTGTGCTCAATTTTTTTAAACCTACAACCCCTGACAGGATAAACACTGCTGTTAATTACTGAATATCGAAAGTAATAGCCTACACAAGAACTACACAATTCCAAACTGCATTTAAGCCTATTCTAATTACAACAACAGTATTTTAGTAAGAGTTTCTACGGATACCTCTACTACACCAGTACTAAAATAATCACACTAAATTCTAATAGGATATTACTCGTATACTACTGTACAGTACACTACAGTAATTTTAGACTACTTTCAGACGTATCCTAATTTCGATACCGGTACCGTACCGTATGTCACTAAACTAAGTACAACAGAAATGACATTTGCAAGAACTACTGTACTGAAAGATTACCAACGAAGCTAAATGCTTAGACAAATTATTACCGGTATTAGTATTACGGTCTAATAGATACACACGAAAAATAACACACGAATATAGCAGGCAAGATACGGCACTATCTAAATGTACTGTATCTATACCACAATGTATCTTCATTACACTACACTGCGTTTGGTTAAATGCTTAAGTATCGAAAGGATTGCCGTACACGAAGAAAAACACGAATATAACCGGCAAGATACTATCTAATTTATTATACCTTATCTTCACTACAATTCTACTGAAATGTGGTTAACTTATGTGATTATTACAGCTGGTGGATTACTATTATTTTCCCTACTCCACGGAACGGAGAATAAAAGTGTCCTTAATTGGGCCTACTGAAAAATGCGAGGTTGTCTACAGTAATTTCTCAAATATTTCTATCAAAACTACTACTACTACTACTACTACTCCAGGGACTACAATTTCTGGGATATATGAACTTTATTATTATTAGCTAACCGCTCATAAATACTGAAAGATCGAAGGAGCGAAATATAGATTACGGATATTTTAACTATCCACTCAGAAGTACAAATGAATGGAATACAAGGTCAGCTGATTTTTTTAATATGTACTTGACTACACTACACCCTTTGTTCACGACTGTAGCCAACAATGCAATATTTGAATATGAGGAGCGACAATAATCAATAACAATACAACGACTTTTAACTACTACCGTGTAATCTCTTTAACTTCTTTTTAAATGGAAGTTTACTAGCATATCATGATTTTTTTTTATGTAGTAAATTATTACCTTCGCGATAGTTTGAACGGATATCTATAGGAAATACCGGAGAAGTTGCTGCAGAAGTTACGGTACTATTCCTTATGATAATCTGCCTTTGTAAGTATAACCAACGAACCTACAGATATTTACAAATATTTTTAAAGTTAATATTATTACCTAAAGTATTTCCTAAACCTAAATTCGAAACAAGGTACACCTAGCTAGCCTACTTAACCTAGAAAACGTAATTTACTGAAGACCAACTGAATTACTTGTTACAAAATTTAAATAAATATCACTACTTCCAATTTCTACCAACAAGCACTAAACAGCACTAAATTTAGCTATTTCAATAGGTTTTCACTACTTTATCACTACAATAATGCAAGAGCTCTCTCAACAGCCAACCGTTCTCAAGCGCATCCAACAATCCGGGTCCCTCAACTTCTTTATTACTTTATCCAACTGGTCCTAGCTCACGATGTACTTCAGCAGTATCAGACACCTCTTCGCTATTGGTCGCGCCCGAAATTGTACATGATTTGTTCATGGCCACATCGTAATCATCATCATATTCCATAGACGAATATTCTGCTCCTCTGGTCCATCACTGGTCTTCTTTGTCTTCGTTGTTCTTCTTCGTTGATGTCGAGAAAAGACGTCGAGAGACCTTGTTGTAATGCCGCAAAGGTCCTATGTCGTCATCAGATCGATGTGTGCTTTCGTCTCCGTTTCATGGAGAAGTGCATGGTCTAATATTGCTTCGCTTCCTTTTAACTCGTGGGTAGTTGGGTAAGGTAGCGATGCTACCCAGTTCATATCGCTCGCAGTAGAACTCTCAGCGTAGGGATCCGTTTCCTGTTCAATTGTAATTTCCCCCACCGCCTTCTCTTCGGTGTCCTTCATGTATCTTTGTGTTCGTCCAGTCTCAATAAGATATTTTTTAGTTGAGGTATGCATTTTGAAATTCTTCCCTCCTGTAGCTTCCTCGTTAGGTTCGTGGAAACCAAAGAGATCTTCATTTACTTTTCTACTATTCTATACATTTGCATCTTCTATCTGTTGGCCTTCTGCAGCTGCAGCAGCCGGAGAAATCCTGGAAATCAATATAATGGAACATTGTGAAAACTACATAACGCACAATGAAGTATATATTGTATTGTGTATTGTATTACATGTACTGCATTTAGTAATAAGTATTGCTTATGATGACGTTAGTCTTTCAGTTCTAATTGATAATTAATCTGGCATGAAGTCTCCTTCCTTTTTGTTTGACGTACATAATATTGTACAATAGGGAAGTACTAATGTAAAATGTTGCCTTGTTGTACTTCCTCAGTCACCACTACCACCAGCACATGACCAGCATTTGATCAACCAACGAGTGGAAATAATTGTGATCACTGGTTTACGAGGAAGTGTAAGTTGGTAGCCTTCCTCTGTCAACACAAATCAAAGGAAACTCGAACCGACCCCACCATTCAAATTGAAGGTAGTTGCAAAGGGATTGGTAGAACAAGGAGGGTGACGGTGGTGGTGGTGATTATTGTTTTAAGAGGAAGTACAACTAGGTAAGCATCCTCTATATAACAATGGAGGGGATCCCACACTTAAAAAAAAAAAAAAAATTAGGCATGGGCCAAAGAAAGACAAGGATTCGCAAACATAATACTGTCGGCGTCCGAAAAGAACAACAGTTGACCAAGGGAGGTCAGATACGATAGATGAAAGTGAGGAGTATAGCACGAGTAAGTGGAAGCCATAAAAGAACTCAGCTAGGGACTTCGTGGTCGCCAACCCACACTCCAAATTTTAGAGCCTCTGGGATCCCTTCTACTCGTCTCTTAGGACACCCAGGGGTACCGTGGACGTTTCTCTCCCGCCCCGACACACACGGGGATATGTAAGTACCGTACTCGTTGAAGCCCTGAGCTGTAATTACGAATGAGGTTTACTATCGTCTGGGGCTGTCCGTAATAACGTTTATACTGTACTTATCTTCGCACTCACCTAATACCCTTCTCCACTGTTGACATTGGGACCGGCAAACTACTGTTTGACGAAATTCCCTAAATTAATAAGAGAATAACCATAAAGCGCATTCTTGTTATCATCGTTACACTAATGAACCTGAAATCCATAGTAAACAGCATATTGCTTGCAAAGCGTCAACAATACAGTCCAACAGTCCTAAAGCAAGAGGTGGTGGTGGTGATTACTGTTCTAAGAGGAAGTACAAATGGGAAAATACCCTCTATTAACAGTAATTACAGAGAAAAATGAAGGAATTGGCAAAAGAAAAAGAAAGGCCACGAAGGGCGTGTAAAGGAGACTCGCTAGGCCTAGCAATCTAATAGCGTCGGGGTCATAAAACAACAATAGTTGGCCAAGAGAGGTCAGATAGAGTGCATGAAAGTGAGGAGACTGGCACAAGTAAGTGGAAGCAATCTCAGGACTCAGCTAAGCGCCCCGTGTTCGCCAAACCACGCTACGAACTTCAGAACCTCTTGCTTGCTTGTTATTTAAAGGGGCCTAACATCTAGGTCATCGGCCCTTCAGAACCTCTAGGGGGCCTTTTGGTCGCCTCTTACGATAGGCAATGAATACCCTGGGTTTTATTCTACCGCCTCCACCCACAGGGGGGAGTGGTGGTGGTGATTTTTGGAATTACAAATGGGCAACCATCCTCTATATAACACTAAATGAAGGAATCGGCCGCAGAAAGACTCGCTAGGCCTCGAGTGCTCGAACAGCGTCGGGATCGGAAAAGAACAAGATTTGACCAAGGGAGGTCAGATAGGATAGATGAAAGTAAGGTGTCTGTCGCAAGTAAGTGGAAGCAATGCCAGGACTCAGGTAAGAGCCCAGTGGTCTCCAAACCACGCTCCCAAGCTTAGAGCCCGTGCGGGCTCTTACGAGAGGCAGGGGATACCGTGGGTGTTATTCTACCCCTGCACCCACAAGGAGCAGTCATGTTGGCTTTAAAGCCCTAGAAAGTTACGAGCGTCATCAAAAGTAAGTTGACCGAGCTCGATAGCTGCAGTCGCTTAAGTGCGGCCAGTATCCACTATTCGGGAGATAGTAGGTTCGAACCCCACTGTCGGCAGCCCTGAAAATAGTTTTCCGTGGTTTCCCATTTTCACACCAGGCAAATGCTGGGGCTGTACCTTAATTAAGGCCACGGCCGCTTTCTTCCCACTCCTAGCCCTTTCCTGTCCCATCGTCGCCATAAGACCTATTTGTGTCGGTGCGACGTAAAGCAAGTAGCACAAAAAAAAAAAAAAAGTAAGTTGCAATTTATTATTACGTCAGGCCAAGTAACAGTTATTGAAAGCTGCATTACATTTCAAAGTGACACAGATACATAACACTATTTTTCAACATATTCACCAATTTTCTCTAAACAACGGTCTGAACGTTCAACCAATCGTTCAATCTCTCGACGATGGAAATCTGCTCCTTGTTCACGGACCCTCTCGGAAACGGATTTGTAAACTTCCTCATCGTTGGGAAATCTCTTCTTCCCCACAGATGTACTTTCAGCTTGCCGAAAAGCTGGAAATCATATGGTGCAATATGCCTCCACATCTAAGACGTTCAAGCAATGCGTGCGTTGAGCGCACCGTGCGGGTTGTTGTACTGTTGAACAATGCGTGCGTTGAGCGCACCGTGTGAGGTGTTGTACTGTTGAAGCAATGCGTGCGTTGAGCGCACCGTGTGGGGTGTTGTACTGTTGAACAATGCGTGCGTTGAGCGCACCGTGTGGGGTGTTGTACTGTTGAACAATGCGTGCGTTGAGCGCACCGTGTGGGGTGTTGTACTGTTGATGCAATGCGTGCGTTGAGCGCACCGTGTGGGGTGTTGTACTGTTGAACAATGCGTGCGTTGAGCGCACCGTGTGGGGTGTTGTACTGTTGATGCAATGCGTGCGTTGAGCGCACCGTGTGGGTTGTTGTACTGTTGAACAATGCGTGCGTTGAGCGCACTGTGTGGGTTGTTGTACTGTTGAACAATGCGTGCGTTGAGCGCACCGTGTGGGGTGTTGTACTGTTGATGCAATGCGTGCGTTGAGCGCACTGTGTGGGCTGTTGTACTGTTGAACAATGCGTGCGTTGAGCGCACCGTGCTGGTTGTTGTACTGTTGAACAATGCGTGCGTTGAGCGCACCGTGTGGGTTGTTGTACTGTTGAACAATGCGTGCGTTGAGCGCACCGTGTGGGTTGTTGTAGTGTTGAACAATGCGTGCGTTGAGCGCACCGTGTGGGTTGTTGTAGTGTTGAACAATGCGTGCGTTGAGCGCACCGTGCGGGTTGTTGTACTGTTGAACAATGCGTGTGTTGAGTGCACCGTGTGGGCTGTTGTACTGTTGAACAATGCGTGCGTTGAGCGCACCGTGTGGGGTGTTGTACTGTTGAACAATGCGTGCCTTGAGCGCACCGTGTGGGCTGTTGTACTTTTGAACAATGCGTGCGTTGAGCGCACCGTGTGGGCTGTTGTACTTTTGAACAATGCGTGTGTTGAGCGCACCGTGTGGGCTGTTGTACTGTTGAACAATGCGTGCGTTGAGCGCACCGTGCGGGGTGTTGTACTTTTGAACAATGCGTGCGTTGAGCGCACCGTGCGGGGTGTTGTACTTTTGAACAATGCCTTTGCTTGTTTTTTCACACCTCTTATTTTTATGGCATTGGGCAGCGACGACTGTTTTGGACAGTAACGAGCGGATATTAATTGTTGTGACCTTCGCCATGAACTATGTGTACACAGCCCCTTTACAGTCGAAGAAAACGGTGGGCATGGTCTTCCCTGCTAATGGCGCCACATTGCATTACTTCCGCGCAGGCGAGGAGGTATGCCCTCAATCCATAGACGCTGCCTTTGCTTGAGGTGTGAAATTATGCTTCCGGGTCTCATTGCTCATAATGACTTGGCTTAGGAAATCATTGTCTTCCAGGGAGAACGCTGAAGGAAGCCCAGAGACACCATGAAGATTGCGTCTTTGTGTGCCGGTGTCAGTGATCGCGGAACCAGCTTCTTGATTTAACAAACCTTCCTGCTGCGAGGTTCTTATTGAGTTATATAAATCGCTCTCATTTGTGTCAGTGTGTGGAGACAATGTTCCTTATAGTGGCTTTAGAAGCTGTGGAGTCTCAACACTTCAAATGTCACTGTTTGTCTTGTAAAATATCATTCTGGAGTTTGGAGCAGTGTTTTTGTAATTCAGTTCGAGGAGGTGGTGGTGGTGGTGATTCTTGTTTTAAGAGGAAGTACAACTTTCTGAACAAATTAAGTGCAACGGAAATTTGTATATAATGAAAGAATTTGGCGATGGGTACAGATAGAAGCAATAAAAATTGGAGACAATTGTCAGAGGTAATACAGAAGATGTCTTTCTTCATCTTAAACCTCCCCGGTCAGGCAATCTTATCAAGCACATTGCTGGGCTTTGAGGTTCGGGACTTGATAATTTTTCTCAAACAACCATCTCACTTGACAATCTAATATACAAAAGGTACCAAATGTAAAAATTCGAAATTGAGAAGATGATGTAAAGCATAGGAATCTCAATAATATGGAAAATGAACGGTCATGACGATCCCAATTGCATGTCAAACAGGGTGTTGCCAGATAAACACCACTCCTTTTGTGAGTTAATGGAGTGTCATCGGACGACAAGCTCATCTGTTACATAGAATTTCCGAATGAGTCGGAAAATCTGAATTTTTCTGCACTGGCGGAGAAGAAAACTTTCTGACTTGGGGATGGAAATTTCCTCCAAGGTGATGGTCGGTAAAGTACAAAAGTTACCGAAGGGAAATGGTGGTGGTTATTATTGTTTTAAGAGGACTATAAATGGGCAATCATTATCTACAGGAGAAAATGGAAGGGATCCGACATTTCGAAATAAGAAGGTATCGGCCAAAGGAAGACAAGGGCACAATGCCAGGACACAGATCAGTGCACCGTGGTAGCCAATTCACACTACCAATTTGAGGATCCCTGGGCTCCTTTCAGTCGCTTCTTACGACAGGCAGAGTATTCTACTATCTCCACCCATAGGGTGAAGTGAAGGTGGTTGTGAATATTGTTTTAAGAGGAAGTAAAATTAGACAACCATCGTCTATATAACACGACAGAGAGAGAAAACAACGAAAAGGAATCCGACACTGAAGAAAAGCGTTATCGGCCAAAGAAAGACAAGTGCCAAAAGGGCGTGAAAATAAAGAACACCCTAGTCCTCGAGCGCTCTAAAACCTTCAGGGTCGAGAAAAAGAACGAGAATTTACCGAGGGAAGTCGCATAGAATAAATGAACGTGAGGAACCTAGCACAAGTAAGTGGTCGCAATATTCAGGACTCAGCTGAGGACCCCGTTGTCGCCAATCCACTCTCCCTATTGTGGGTCTCCGCGAACCTCTTCAGTCGCCTCTTACAACAGTCAGTAGATGCCGCGAGAGTTATTGTACTGTACCCAGCCACACGGGTATCAGAAGAAAAATTGAGGAGGTTTGAATAGGGAAGAAAGAAAAACAACACAGACATCTCTCAGGCAACTCTGTGCACACCTTGTTAGTCTGGCTCTACACCGGGCCAATCCAGCATGGGTTGCACAGCCCTCGGGATCAACAAACACACAAACCCCACACTGACGTAAGGATGAGGTGATTATGGAGTCGAGATTTACCCTGAACCTCCCACTCTAAACGTTTAATGTTAAATTATTGGTAACACACCAGCCACACTGTGTCGTAAAGAGGTGAAAAAAGAAATGAACTGTACTATCATGTGAGAATTTAGAAATATATTTTACGAAGGAAAATTTGAACCTTTTCCTCCCAAACATAGGTTGTACGTACGACTTTTAACATGTATTATTTCAAAAATATACTGCATATGAGGTTAGGAAGAAACACCAAAGTCGTCATCCACTAATGAAGCCTTCCTCACTGAAAGGATGAAGTCAATCTCAGATTCAAAAGAATATTTTATTTCTCTGCCTGAACACGTAATTAAATGATGGGCTTTTAGGAAGCACATTCTCTCCTTTAAGTAGCACTTCAGTTTCGTTCAGATTGTCTGTGGATCGCTGGTGTTGTCGCGTATTCAAGTGGAAGTGATGTGGCAGTTCAAATTTCGTTCCTATAATCATGGGTAATGTGGAGATGGTCGCGTGCTGTTTTTTCTGAGCTGTGTTGACAAGATCCAGGAGAATGTTGAGTATCGGAATCTCCCCAAGTCCGTTCTTCGAGCTTTATCCCGAGTCGTTCTGTTTCTTTATATCTTGGTAAAAGTCGTCACAATTAATGATGTAATCGTACTGTAATTTATTCGTCTCTTCACAAATGGTGGTGCTCGCATCCTAAGATCTTGTTAATATACTGCTGCTGTTGTTGTTGTTGTTGTTATTGGTGGCGGTAGTGGTGCTGGTGTTGATGTTGGCGTGGTTGGCAGTGGTGTTGTTGGTGGTGGTGTTGTTGGCAGTGGTGTTGTTGTTGGTGGTGTTGTTGGCAGTGGTGTTGTTGGTGGTGGTGTTGCTGCCGATGGTGAGGAATCGCGGTAAACTTTGGTGATGTGTAAGTTTATGCTATATTTTTGAATTTCGTCCTCACATCCGGTGATGCTATGGTGGTAAATCTCGAAGTTTTCCGTGTTTTATTTTTTGCAATGCCCTTGAGTAGCAGCTGGGAATGAAAGGCGTGTCGGCAAGACGTTGATAAATTCGCCCCGTTCCACACAGCTCTTGTTGTGCGCTTGTGTTCCTTGTACATTTGTCGTTCTGTGTCGCATTTTTCTCGGTGTTGTTTCGATTCTAAACTTCTCTGAACTTTCAATATTTTGAAAGTATATTTCAGTCGGTTTGTGTAATTTGTACGTTTCCTAAAAGAAAACAAGAAATATTCCCATGTCTTTTAATAAGTTTCTTTAGGCCTACGTCTTCTTGGCCTGTTGCGGCTGTAGGAGCCGGAGAAATCCTGGAAATCAATATATGGAATATCAAGTCACATATTTACAACACTATAGCGCATATTAAATTATATAGTGTATCATGTATTGAATTACATATGATGCATTCCGTAATCAGTGTTTGATAATGATGGTAATACAGTATTTCATTTCTAATTGATAACTAATCAGGCATGAAGACACCGTTCATTCTGTTAAATTATCATTGGTAATGTTCGTTGTAAACTACACTGATCGCAGGGAAGGGAGATGCTCGTTTTAATCTTTCATTAATATTGCCCTGTTGCACTTCCCATTTAAACTATAATGAAACCTACCACCGGCACTTCCGATCAACATTAGATCACAAAAATAACTGAAGTAAGAGTACTGGTGGTGGTGAAATGAAATGGCACATGGCTTTACTGCCGGGAGTGTCCGGGGACATGTTGGCTCAGCCGGTGCAGGTCTTTTGATTTGACGTCGTGATAAGGATTAAGTTAACGACATTTGCACAAGAAAATGGGAGCTAAAGGAACCGTGGACAGAAACCCACGCTTTCAAGACGTCGTAAATATAATCGACATATTTACGAACATCTGAATACCAGGCTCACACTCCAGACTTACTTTATCAAGATCGCGCGTGCTGTGTATGTTGTGTAGGAGAGCTGCGTGTTACCAGCCCAAATTAGCAAGATAATTAGCATACAGGTCCGGTGAGTGTGTTTCAATAATTACACCAGAAGAAGTGTAAATAAACGTGTGTTGGACTTTGAAACGATGTTTGCTAAACGGATGGATGAGTTCCAAGTTCGCTTGGAACAGTTGACATCAGCCAGAGCCAGCAGGGCTGCTAACACTAACGACCGCGCCAATGAAAATCTGACTTCCCTCTGTTCTGAGTTAAAAGATTTCCACCAGTACATTTCGGCATAAATTTCTTGTGTAAAGGAGGAGTTATTAGTTGTAAAACAGCGTCTTGACCAGCGCGAAGCCCGGGCTGACGAAGCCAAACAATACAGTAGGCGGATACACGGGGTGAAAGAAGAACCGGCTGAGAATGTCTATGTCAAAGTGATAGAGACAGTAAAGTCTAACCTGCAAGTGGACTTATCGATGCATGACATCGATCGCTGTCATAGATTGGAACCTCTACGCAGACAAGCTGCGGAAGTCGTGACATCGGGAAACAGGCCGTTTATAGTTAAATTCGTCCGGTTTCATGTTCGCGATCGTGTCTGGCGCGCTAAGAAACTCTTCAAAGGCACCTAACTATTGGTTACAGAGTCATTGACTGCTACAAGGAAAGATCTATTAAATCGAGCCCGAGACCAGCTCGGAGTGCGTAACGTTAGGACCCATAGTTCTAGGCAAAATCAAAAACAAATTTACAGTGACCACTAAAGTGAAACTAAACGCTGTTATTTCAGGGCTAGGTAGCGTACGTGACTCATGGATTTACGTTTTAATTATAAGTGGTTTTATTATAAGTTTAGTGTGAATGAATGTTTAAATGATTCAAGTGGCTTACGTATACAAGAGGAAACCATGGGAAGTTGTCCTTTGCTTACTTTCTATTATGGCTAACACAGGTAGTAATGTAGCTTTCTCCCTGGGCAGGGTGCAACCCCTCCCATCCTTCTCTTTCCCTGACTCCTCACCACGCCCGCAGTCACCTGGAGAGAGAATTCTCGTCCTTTCCCCGCTCATTATTGTGTGCTCATGTCAATGCTCAGTCTATAATTGCCCATCACACTGAACTGAAAGCTATTTTTGAAGGGAGCATGGTAAAAGTTGTAGCGATTAGTGAGAGTTGGATGAAGGACTGGGTCCTTCTAAACACGGTAAATATAGAAGGATTTAATGCATTTTTTCACAATAGACCGAAGCGCCGTGGAGGAGGAGTAACTCTATACTACAAAATCAATTTAACGGGGAAGATTATACAAAGTTCGACATTATCTACTGACACCTTAACTGAATATATGTTTGTAGAACTATCTGTTGATAAAACCAAAGTACTGATTGGAGTTGTTTACAAACCACCAAAAGCAGGAAAATTCACCGACTTCGAAGAAAATTTACTAAGACTCATACATACCTACGAACATGTACTCATATTTGGTGACTTTAACAAAATAGACTCCATTGAAGCAAATCGTTCACCTCTTGTAACTTGTCAGTATTGCCACTTAACCCTACTCATCGCGTGCATACGGCTAGCGGATCCTCACACACTCTAATAGATTTACTCATCACAAACAATCCTCAGAAAATACTAAAACACGGACAAACTTCTGTACCTTGTATATCCTACCACGATTTCATACATTTAGCTTATTCTTTGAAAGTTCCCAAAGCGAATCCAAAGTGGATAACCTATAGAGACATGAAAAATTTAAATCCTTAACAATTAATACAAGACGCTATTCTCTGCCCGTGGGACGAAATACTGCACTTGACTGACAATGACGATAAAGTAAAGAGGTTTAACACATTATTGTTGGGATTGTATAACAAACACGTACCTAAACGTACTGCTAGGGTGACTCGCAAAGCTGCTCCATGGTTATCAAATGACATTAAGTCCGCAATGGCTGAACGAGATGCACTACACAGATGTTACAAGCAGACATTATCAACTGACGATCTTGAAAAGTACCGTGTGCTTAGAAATAAAGTTAAACAAATAATCAGAAACAAAAATTATGCGTACTTCCAACAATTAGCCAGTAACTTGAACACAAAAAGTTCCTGGTAACAACTCAGATCCGTAGGTATTGGGAGGCAAACTACAATCTCCAATACGCATGACATAAATCCAGATGAATTAAATGCCCAATTTACAGAGAAATAGTTAATACCGACCCTCATATTATACAAACAACAATAAATTCTCTTCAATCTAATCCATTACCACAACGGGCTTTGTTCAATTTTCCTAAAGTAAATGAAACTGAAGTAAGAAGAAAACTAACATCAATCAAATCGCAAGCAATCGGAGTGAACGGCATTCCGATATCCTTCGTCGTTACCTTGATAGATGCAGTATTGCCAATTTTAACCCACATATGTAACTCATGTCTTTCGGAAGGCTACTTCCTAAGTGTTTGGAAGGATGCTTTAATTTTTTCAGTACCAAAAAAATCTCTAGCAAATTCTCCATCTGACTATCGGCCTGTCTGTATACTTTCTTCACTTTCGAAAGTCTTAGAAAAACTCATGCATTAACAACTGCTCCAATATTTGACACACCACTCGTTACTTGATCACTTGCAATCTGGATTTAAAAAAGGACATAGTACATGTACTGCTCTTCTAAACATTACTGATGACGTAAGAAAAGCAATGGACGAACGTAAAGTGACCGTGCTCATTCTCCTAGACTTCAGCAGTGCTTTTGACACTGTCAGTACGGACATATTAATAGCGAAATTGCATTCCTTCCATCTTAGCCACGCTTGCTCTCAATTTTTTCGTTCCCTACCTCCATAACCGACGACAGTGTGTTGTCGTGAATGAAAAGAGAATGGAGTGGAAGTACAAAGTTAGTGGTGTGCCACAAGGTTCTATACTCGGCCCCTGTTATTTATTTTATATTTGAATTACAGTTGGAAAACTGCAACTACCATCTCTATGCCGACGACTGCCACACAAAAGTGAATGACATAAATGCGGCTATTGAAATTATGAAACGAAACTTAGAACAGATCAGCTGTTATGCAGCTGAGAATTCTCTCTCCATCAACCCGACGAAAACACAAGCTATCATATTAGGGCGGAGAAAACTGCTCACCCATTTACACAGTCTACAGCTTCCAGTTATTCGTCTAAATGGCGTTGCAATCCCATTCTGTAAATCAGTAAAAAGCCTTGGAGTCACTATAAATGAAACTTTGAACTTTGATGAACATGTCACTAATGTATGCAGGAAAGTTCATTCATCACTTCATCCCCTTAAGATTCACCAGACCGTATTACCACCCAACTTAAAAATAAGACTACTTCCAATTTTTAACTATTGCGATGTTTTATTGCTGGATGCTAATAGTAAACAAAATAATAAACTGCAGAGATCTTTAAACTCCTGCATTAGATTTATTTTTTCATTGAATTTTTCCTCGCAAGTATACCCTTTTTATGCACAACTTTCTTGGTTAAAAGTAGAGTAGCAGAGAAATCAGAATGTATCCATCCTTATCTATCGACTCCTGACTGAAAATATACCTGAATATCTCACCAGTAACTTCCGTTTTCTTCCTTTCATGACTGTGACACGCGTTCTGGGTCAACAAGTGCAATACCTCTACATCATATATCTGCCTTCAGTAATTCTTTCCTTGTGTCGGGCGCTAGAACATGGAATGCTTTACCCCCTGAAATTAGAAATTGTTCCTCATTAATTACCTTCAAAATGCAGTCTAAAGATTTCCTCTTGGATACGTAGGCTATATTGTGTAGTTATGTGTGAATGCGTGAGTGAATGTCTTGAGTAAATAGTTCCCAAAAGCTTACATAAATTACTGTTATATTATATGAATTTCACGTAGAGTAGTTAATATTGAATTAATTTTGTTCATTTTAGACTTGGGATGTAGATCTTTTAGTTTTAGTCTATATTACGTTATATTATTTTATTATATACAGTGTGTTAAGTTTGTATTCATTATCAAGCCGCATAATGTGGTTAAGTGTAAGAGAGGGCTAAGAGCCCTAACTTCGCCACAAATAAAGACATCAATAAATAAATAAATAAATAAAGACAAAATAGACCTTGCTATGAATACAATGCAATACGCCACGCGAAAACAAACACGTTGACTGTAAATAGCGGGTACCAGCAAGACCACCTTTACCTGGCATTGGACGACTCGCCTAGACCACAATTAGTCCACAGAACTGAGGTTCAAAGCCAGTTACCAGACAACCAGACACGGACTCCATATCTCCTCCAGAATTTGATTAAAATTTAAAACATTGTCAGGAAGAGTTGGCAGAAATTTCGTGATCCTGCTGACAAAATTGAGTTCTGAGAGTTAAAGAAACGCGTCCAGGAGAGATTGAGAGATTGAGAGATGGGAGTCGCTAACTGCGACTTTAGAAACGCTCTCCTAAATCGTCTAAACGGCAGAGTAGGGCTTGCTTTCTCCCGTAGCTTTCGCAGACACTTTACAAGGTCAATAAGGCTACGTACGATGATGACGTTGAGACCATTCACGACGATATTCTGTGTAAAGTTCTGAGACTTAGAAGACAATGGACATCTCTTACATACGACTACGATGAAATTCCTCCTATGAAAATTAGACTGGTCATTAGAAAACTCAGGGAGGGCAAAGCGGATGACCCTGACAGCATAAATACAACGCATTCAAAGCATGTGCTTCCAAATGCATTGAAATATTTGGCTGCTCAATGCATGCATTTCCATTGGCTACTTTCCTAGCGAATGGAAAACTGCAAAGAAATGATCCCCAAGTCTGGGAAACACCGCCTTTCCCAGCAAAATCACTGCTGTCCCCTATTCCAATGATTTTTGAGAACCAGCACGTTACTAGGTATGCCAAATTCCAACCTGAGCAATTTGGGTTCAGATCCAAGTGTTGTGCCTGTTTACAGGTACTGCGCTTGGTAAACCATCAGACAGCCGGTTCCGGTGGTATTCTCATGTGTCCCCATAAGCTGACTCGGACGGTAGCCAGAAGTTCGTGAGCATAGTTGGAGAGCGCTCCTCAATTCGGGGCATTTCTCATATATCATTGAAATATGGGACAGAAGTGAGATGGGTCTGTGATTTTTCTGGAAAAGGCGGTCTTTCCCAGACTTGGGGATCATTATGATCTTTGCAGCTTTCCATACGCTAGGAAAGTAGCCAATGGAAATGGATGCATTGAGCAGCCAAACATTTCAATGCGTTGGAAAGCACATGTATTAAATGAGTTGCCTTTACGCTATCAGGGTGAGCCGCTTTGTCATCCCGGAGTTTTCTAATGACCAGTCTGATTTTCATAGGAGCAATTTCATCGTAGTCGTAGCCGATGCCTATTCACCGGTGCTGTACTGTGCTTCCCAGATGACCGCGCATGCGTATAGTGCATACTACATCTGAGCTTTAAATATTTATCTAAATAGGACAGGCTTAATGCAGGTTAAGTATAACCTCTTTTCTAGTTTACCTCTTAAATAAAAGCCATGCTCCTAATATTTTTCGCCTGGTATGCAACTTTTTAAATTGGAAAAGGTCTCCTAATTAATGTAATCAATATCAGTCATTACTGATCTGTATTTAGGGCAGTCGCCCCGGTGGCAGATTCCCTATTTGTTGTTTTCCTAGCCTTTTCCTAAATGATTTCAAAGAAAGTGGAAGTTTATTGAACATCTCCCTTGGTAAGTTATTCCAATCCCTAACTCCCCTTCCTATAAATGAATATTTGCCCAAGTTTGTCCTCTTGAATTCCAACTTTATCTTCATATTGTGATCTTCCCTTCTTTTATAAACGCCACTCAAACTTATTCGTCTACTAATGTCATTCCACGCCATATCTCCCCTGACAGCTCGTAATATACCACTTAGTCGAGCAGCTCTCCTTCTTTCTCTCAATTCTGCAAAGCCCAAACATTGCAACATTTTTGTAACCCTACTTTTTTGTCGGACATCACACAGAACAAATCGAGCTGTTTTTCTTAGGATTTTTTCAGTTCTTGAATCAAGTAATCCTGGTGAGGGTCTCATACACTGGAACCATACTGTAGTTGGGGTCTTACCAGAGAATTATAAGCCCTCTCCTTTACATCCTTACTACAACCCCTAAACACCCTCATAACCATGTGCAGAGATCTGTACCCTTTATTTACAATCCCATTTATGTGATTACCCCAATGAAGATCATTCCTTGTATTAACACCTAGATACTTACAATGATCCCCAAAAGGAACTTTCACCCCATCAACGCAGTAATTAAAACTGAGAGGACTTTTCCTATTTGTGAAACTCACAACCTGACTTTTAACCCCGGGAAACTACCTCACTCCTCATTTCCCTAGTACACCTCTTCAGTGATGCATAGGCCATTTATTACAGCTGATGGCGGAGCTATTGAGGATCCAACCAGCCTTCGGGCTGAGGACTAAACATACATACATACAACATCAACAGACCATTGCCTGCTGTCCATCTCACAACATTTTCGAGGTCACGTTGCAGTTGCTCACAATCTTGTAACGTATTTATCACTCTATAGAGAATAATATCATCCGCAAAACGCCTTACCTCTGATTCCAGTTCTTTACGCGTATCATCTGTATACACATAAGAAAATATGAAGGTCCAATAACAATGCCTTGAGGAATTCGCCTCTTAATTATTACAGGGTCAGATAAAGCTTCACCTACTCTAATTCTCTGAGATCTATTTTCTAGAAATACAGCAACCCATTCAGTCACTCTTGTGTCTAGTCCAATTGCACTCATTTTTGCCAGTAGTCTCCCATGATCCACCCTATCAAATGCTTTAGACAGGTCAATCGCGATACAGTCCATTTGATCTCCAGAATCCAAGATATCTGCTATATCTTGGTGGAATCCTAAAAGTTGAGCTTCAGTGGAATAATCTTTCCTAAAACCGAATTGCCTTCTATCGAACCAGTTACTAATTTAACAAATCTATCTAATATAATCAGAAAGAATGCCTTCCCAAAGCTTTCACGCAATGCATGTCAAACTTACTGGTCTGTAATTTTCAGATTTATGTCTATCACCATTTCCTTTATACACAGGGGCTACTATAGCAACTCTCCATTCATCTGGTATAGCTCCTCCGACCAAACAATAATCAAATAAGTACTTCAGATATGGTACTATATCCCAACCCATTCTTTAGTATATCCCCAGAAATCTTATCAATTCCTGCCGCTTTGCTACTTTTCAACTTTTGTATTTTATTGTATATTCATTGTTATCATATGGAAATGTTAATACTTCTTTAGCCTTAGTCTCCTCCTCTATCTGGACATTATCCTTGTAACCAACAATCTTTACATACTGCTGACTGAATACTTCTGCCTTTTGTAGATGCTCACATACACACTCCCCTTGTTCATTAATTATTCCTGGAATGTCCTTCTTGGAACTTGTTTCTGCCTTAAAATACCTATACATACCCTTCCATTTTTCAGTAAAGTTTACATGACTGCCAACTATGCTTGTCATCATGTTATTCTTAGCTGCCTTCTTTGCTAGATTCAATTCTATAGTAAATTCCTTCAATTTCTCCTTACTTCCACAGCCATTTCTAACTCTTTCTTTCGAGTCTGCACCTCCTTCTTAGTCTCTTTATTTCTCTATTATAAAAAGGTGGGTCTTTACCATTCTTTACCTCCCTTAAAGGTACAAACCTGGTTTCGCATTCCTCAACAGTTTCTTTAAACCCATCCCAGAGTCTGTTTACATTTTTATTTACCGTTTTCCACAGATCATAGTTACTTTTTAGAAACTGCTTCATGCCTGCTTTATCAGCCATATAGTACTGCCTAATAGTCCTACTTTTAAGACCTTCCTTTCTATCACATTTATTTTTAACTACGACTAAAACAGCTTCATGATCACTAATACCATCTATTACTTCAGTTTCTCTATAGAGCTCATCTGGTCTTATCAGCACGACATCCAGGATATTTTCCCTCTGGTTGGTTCCATCACTTTCTGAATCAGCTGTCCTTCCCATATTAACTTATTTGCCATTTGTTGGTCATGCTTCCTATCGTTCGCATTTCCTTCCCAATTGAGATCTGGTAAATTGAGATCTCCCGCTACAATCACATTTCTTTCCTTGTCATTTCCTACATAGCTGATTATCTCATCAAATAATTCTGAATCCGTGTCAGTGCTACCCTTTCCCGGTCTTTACACTCCAAATATATCTAGTTGCCTATTATCTTTAGAAATGAGCCTTACACATAGAATTTCATGTTTCTCATCTTTAACTTTTTCGTAGCTTACAAATTCTTCTTTCACCAGAATGAATACTCCCCCTCCCACCATTCCTGTCGTATCTCTACGATACACACTCCAGTTCCGTGAGAAAATTTCTGCATCCATTATATCATTTCTCAGCCATGACTCAACTCCTGTTACAATATCTGGTAAATATATATCTATCAAATTACTCAATTCTATTCCTTTCTTTACAATATTTCTAGAGGTCAACAAACAATTTTATGTCATCCCTACTTGATTTCCAGTTCCCTGTTCCCTTATCACCGCTCCCTAGGCCACCCCGTTTCCCTGAATGTACCTCCCTATTACCCTTCCAAACAAATTTCCTAACTTATACGTACCACTGCGGTTTAAGTGAAGGCCATCTGAGCCCAGATTCCTATCTCCTACCCACCCATTGGGATCTAGAAATTTTACTCCCAGTTTCCCACATACCCACTCCATAGTCTCATTTAAATCCCCAATCACCCTCCAGTCAATATCCCTCCTACACAGTATTCCACTAATAACAATCTCCACTTCCTTAAACTTCACCCGTGCTGCATTTACCAGATCCCACACATCTCCCACTATGTTGGTATTTATATCAGCTTGCCTTACGTTGTTGGTACCAACGTGAAACACTGCCACCTTCTCCTTCCCCTCCTCCCTCTCTTCTACTTTCCTCAACATCTGCCTCAACCTAATCCTGGATAACATTCTATCCTGGTTCCCTTTCCTCCACACACTTTTGACACGTGTCTAACCATGAAATCCCCCATGACCAGAACCTCAACGCCACCCGCAATCATGAGGACCGGCAGTGACACCTAGAGCTGTCTTATTAATGTAGCGGGGTATCGTCGGTATCTGTGGGGATGTGTGTAATTTTAGTAAATTCGTGAATCGTGGGGAGTCGTCGCCACTTGTAGCGCTCTCACGTATGTTTTACGGCTTCGTACGTGAGGACAGACCTAATGCAGGCTGACAGATTCGAACAGGCGAACACACACGAACGTGCTCTGGCAATAGCCTGTGCAATGTGATCGCGTCATGGCAGCTTTATGAATTAAATACTTACACGAATACAAATTTACCCCGATAGAGAATATCTTGAAGGTAAGTAGAGACTTACCTTACGTGAGTTTCTCCTTCCTTAAAAAGTCCCCAGCTTTGATACATACATGTAAAGGGACAAGGTGTAGATCCTGGGACATGCCGATACATAGGAGAGATGAAAAAGGAAAAAAGTCACGTTTCAAAGTAGTAGCCAAACGCGCATGCGCATGTGGAGGATGGATTCGTCCTGCGAACACACTTATTATAAACGTTGCAGCAATCAAAAGAAATCGTAACAGCCAGTTTGTCGAAGTATTATTCCACACGTAAAATGTTGCCGTACTGACGGAAATCTACATTCAATTTTGCATTTTCATCTAAACTGTTGAAATTATGATGTGCTGGGGCTTGTGTTCTGATGAAGCGGTTCTGATCAGTAATTAACACTCGACGAAAATAAGAAAAGGAGTAAGGCAAGGATGTGGTCTGTCACATCTATTATTCAATGTGTATTTAGAAGAAGCAATGAAAGAGTTTTCAGCCACCTCCACCCATGGAATAATAATAAATGGCCAACTATACCAAACAATACGTTTTGCGGATGATATTGCCCTCATAGCTGAAACTGAGAAAGAGATAGAGACCCCACTAAAGAAACTGAATGATCTACTAATACTAAAATGTAACATGAATGTTAACAAAACAAAAACCAAGATAATGAAATGTACTCCGGATGGTAAACAGGATGTTAATGTTTGGTTGGAAGGAGAAAAATTGACTCAAGTAAATCAGTTCACTTATTTGGGAAGCATCATTATATCCGATGGGAGGTGTGAAAAGGACGTCCATTCTCGAATAGCCCAGGCTAAAGAAGCTTTCAATGAAAAAAGAAGCATTGCGACCTATGGCTCTGAAACCTGGACTCTATTAAAGGCTGATAAGAAAAGAATAAATGCATTTGAAATGTGGTGCTGGCGTCGAATGTTACGAATACCCTGGACTCACGGGCTAACAAATGAAGAAGTTCTCATGAGAGCTGAAGAAACTATCAGTCTAGAGAAAATCCTCTCGAAAAGAAGATGTAGTTGGATAGGTCATTTACTCCGGCATTCATCGTGGTGCGCCACACTGCTTGAAGGGAAACTGGAAGGAAAGACTAGAAGAGGACGACCTAGAGCAGGGTTCCTCGATGGCATTAAAGGGCGACGTCCATATCAACTAATCAAGCAGCTGGCTCAGGATAGAAGGTCGTTAGACGAAGACAGTCATGTTACTCACCAACCATCAGGTTGAGGAGAACGGGAGAGAGAAGTGGAATTATTGGAAGATGAGTTATTTCCTGTATTCTGGTGCTAGTGACGTGGTGGTGGTGGTGATTATTCTGTCAGCACAAAGAGAGAAGGAAAAGGAAGAGAACGAAACCAATCATCAGTGAAAGAAAGGAAGGACCCTGTACGGGAGTGCTCGTAAACCTAATACCGCGGGTGTCGTCAGACACATGACCGGGTAAAGGAATCATATGTGAGATTTAGTACTTGAAGCTACTTAGACCAATTTTGAGTTGGCCACTCTTATCTGTTCCTTGCCTTGATGTCATTTATTAACGAATCGGAACAAATTATATCCTACATATAATATGCTGTTGTTGTTAAGCTCCTCTCACTTTAATGCCTGCTTTTCATTCCATTGGTTCACGGTCTATCCTGATATCGCTTCATGGACGTTGCGGATCTGTTTCAATTCAGTTCTCTCATTGTTCACCAAGTTCTCTGGCAAAAAGAGCGCTCATTGCTCCATTCATGTGCGTTATCGCGCTTCTGCAAGCCACCGACTGTGATAAAAATTACCTCTGGCCACCGACGTCACGCGACATTTTGCAATTGCATTGATTATTGCCAAGGATTGCCCATTTCCTGCAATGCAGGGGTTTGAAATTATGTATTCTTAGTAATAATATTTGGAAAGGGATTAACCATTAATATGGGCCCGTGGTTGTCATATAAAAATTGATTGTACTTATTGAAGTCTCTTTGAAGGGATAAAATACCTCCCCAGGGTGAGGTTTATTTATTTCGCATGACAAAATAATGCACTGTTCCCATAATACAAATATGTGCAAATAAGCAGTAAGTTCAAATATTTACAAATCAGGGCTGATCAATGACTAACTTCAGTACAATTAAAGCTGAATATCCTGTTTCCTTAAGCAATTCGTAGCTTCATCGTTGGCTTCGTGGATATCCATCACTGTGCCATTAAATTTAAGGTGTGAGCACTGCATGAGGATGTGATGGAACAGTTAAAGTAACGGTCCTCCACGGTCTTCCAACTGTGCTTCCAGAACTTACATCTCACTCCTTGGGTTCTTATTCTGTTAAGTGACATCCAGGCTATCTTCATACGTTGAAACCAGGATTTTGCTCTACTGGATCCAAGCTTAGACCTAATCTGTCTGGGTTACGCGCCAGTCTCTTGCCATGTAGGCCTCCTACGTTTCAGCCTAAGATATTCAAATGAGCAATCTTGGTAGGGCAGGATGGTTGCAACATTTGAACCGTTCTTCCTTCACTGTCTTTTGCCTTCGAAGATGGGGAGGTGAGATGTTCGAAAGTACTGATAATTATTCCAGAGGTGTAGACTGGATAGTTCCTTATATAATCCTCACGGTTTCATTTTGCTGGGTGTGTACCATCTTTGTATGGGCACTGTTACGCCATACTGGACTGCAGCATTCAGCTACTGGGTACACTGAGGCAAGTGATGTAGTTCCAAGGGTACATGAAATTCGACCCCAGCCATTTCCCAGTAGTCTGTATAATGCGGGCTAGCAGATGTTCGCTATAAGTCAAGCAACGATCCAAGAAGACACCTAAATATTTCGGGTGTGTAGTGAACTTGAATTGAAGCTCATGAATGTGGTTGGCTAGCCAATTGCTCTGCTTTGGCTGAGGTTGAGTCACGGATAGGGCAATTTAAAGTTATATCCTCGGACGTGCAGCAACGACAAGGGAAAGAGATGGATGTATGGTCTCGAACATAGTCAGCGCAACGGGACGACCCTAGCATGCGAACGGCTCGGGCATGCATACAGCAAGAAATTACGTCACGCAGGAGAGTGATGCTACTATCATATGAACACCACCTGATATGCTCGAACATGCTAGAAGAAATTTTACTACCTTTAGAACCCATTGATATATATCAATTAATGAGATACGCCGTCGTATAGTCCATCATTTAAAGGCAAACATACTGCAATTTCATTAATATCAGCCTACGGACTGAGTGATTCAGGTGTAAAGAAACTTGATTTTTACACGAAGGGAGGAAGCTGACATAGACAGACTGATATAAAGGAACGGGGTTCTGCTAGGTCAAATCAGTTCAATTCTCAACTCGCTGCCGTCATGTAGTCATGCTGTCTCACGTGAACGGGTCCGCGAGGTTCGAACTCAAGACATCACATCCTACGAACTCAACGGTAAAGTTTTCGATAAGACTTATTGAGACAATAGTTTACGATACCCTCATTGTTGGACATATACACTTGTGTGTGAGGACTTTTACCTGCAATTCTCGGCCATTGTTTGCATTGCCGTTAAATTATGTGCCTGAAACTGTGGCGATTTAAAATGTATTTTCTTGCCATTGTTACGTCGGTTGCTTCGAAATTCTGATTGGCTCAATAAGCAAATTTTTGACTTGAGTGTGCGCAGTGTCGAGCTTCAACTGAGCGACGCGCGGCTTGTCCGGCCTGCACGCCAGTCTGTTACCAGCAGCTCGCCAAGATGGACGCGTTTGGAGAAGTTGTGTACAAAATGCGATTGAAAGTTGTTGGAGTGGAGTTTGATAAACCAGGCTAATAGCCTCGTTAATTAAGGCATTGCCTGAATTATAGCGAAATAATGTTGTGTGTTTCATATTTACTGTTTTTTTTAAATTAGTGTGACCGAACTATCTGAAGGAGGGTTCTTCATTACAAAATGAGCTAGAATGTAAGCTATTGGATTACAGTATATTAAATTGGACACCCAAAAATGTAAGTACAAGTATCTACTTAATTGTTTCGAAACTGTTCTGCTGCCGGATTATTTGGAGAAGAACGTGTGTATCAAGCTATCTGCGACAACTATTATATTAGAAGAAATGTTTTGGCAACGCTGTTAATATTACTTCGTCTCTACTCCGCTACTGTAATTGAAATTAGGCCTATAGTTTATGGACCTGGTGACCACCGTTTATGCATTAAATTAAGCTGGACTTTCTTCTTCATCGGACATTTTAATGATATAAATTGTATCTGCTAAATATTAAAATGTAACTTAACGTGATTTTGGTAATGTTCTATATCCAAATTATTCTTATGAAGTAATTCTGGAACATGGTATATGCGCGGGTGAGAGACCTATTATTCCATTACTTTAATTTAACTGAGATTATCGTTGTGCTGCCTTTTTCTGTTTCTTAAAGTTATTATTATTATTAATTTTGTTGGTGGATTACTTTTTACATTTCTTGGTTCATATTTGTGGCATCCGATGGACTGTTGACAACGTTTTGAAAGACGTTATGTACTAGTATTGTTTTCGTAATGGCTCATTGTTTAATTACTTAATGGGATAGTTTATTTCCGGTCTTATTCGGCCATTACCGTTTTCCAAGGCCTCCTAAAATTAAAATTGTGTAACCGGCATTTAAATCCTTTATTAATATTTTGGTTGGAAGAAATGTTAAATTTAAAAGACTATACATAATTATTGTAATATTCTGGTTATAATAAACTGGAATTTGTTCCCTATTTCTTGATGATACTCAGATTATTCACGTCCGTTTTTCTTTCCTTCTTCTTTCATTATTGCGTGCCATGTTTTTATCTTATCTCCGGTACGCTAATTTTGTGGGGGCTTTGCCTATTGTCTCTTTAGTCTGATGTTGGCTTCGGTTTTGGGAAGCTGTATGCTTCGTGTGTACCATTGTTTTGTTGTCTGTGAAATTTTAAGTGTTTCCCTTCCTAATTTGTAGTTTATTTGAGACATATTTTTATTCGGGTTCGTGCGATTTTCTCTTGTGTCCTTTCAATTATTTACGTGTGGAATTTTTTTTGCGTCTGCTATCGTTGCCTTATATATTGAGTGTGTTTCCGTGTTTCGGGGTGATTGAAATCCTTGTGTACTGGTTCCGGAAGCAAATTCCAGTTTATTGTGATTAATTGTAGTATACTTACTCACCAAGAAAAGCTGGCCAGTTATGTAATTAACATTTAATGCACGGATCCGTTTTAACATTTGTCATTCATTTATTCTAAGGCAAAGTGTAGCTTGTAATCTGAGTGTGTTTTCACGATTTTATTTATCCTAAAAATATACATTTGTCTCCTAATTTAATGAGTTGAATTATTACAATTTTTATCTTTCTTCTATTTACTTATTTATTACTACATAAAAATTATTTTACGTTGTTATCCGAGTGCGCACTCATAGTATATTTTGCTTTGAAAATTGATTTTTATCTATAATTTAAAGACATTATTTACAGATTTATTTTTTTTGCTCTGCAGTTTTCATTCCTAAATTCTGTTTATATTTTTCCTAATTTTAAGTAAAGTTCAAGTTATTTAAACATTAATCTTGCTTTCATTTAGCAATCTTGACCTGGCAACCCCTCAAGTAGTTAGCTCGATCCTGTCCTTTCCCTTATGTTCTGTGCCCTCCACGCTGGTTTTGTTAATACTGCTCCTGCTCGATGGTAAGTATTTTGCTTCTTGTGCACATTTGGTTATATTTATGGGGTTTTATTATCATTCCTGTTTTTATCTTTGTCGGGTTGCACTTATAAAGCAATAACTCGTGTTGGAACTTAGAAACGTCTCGAATGATATGATACCAACTTAATAATTTCAAAGTGTTGTCAAAGACTTAGGATATTTAATCACTTTACAGACTCAGTATTTTCGACTGCAAATCGAAAAAATGTAATTGATTTAAATTTGTATTCATATTCGAATGAAACTGACTTTAAACATTCATGAGAAATAAGCGTGTGAATATTAAGATGATTTTCAAGTGACATAATTGAACATTTAATCTGCGTGTAATAACTATTGGTTGAGGTTTTAATAAGTGAACAGTATTTGAGATTGTATGTCATAGGAACTTGTAAATATCCACGAATTAAGTATTTTGTTATGGGGAATAAGGCTTTGATTTTCGTGTATACATATGTTATAAGTGTGCTTCCACATGAACAGTGAATCCAATCTAATGAGCAATAACAATTTTCTACCAGTGATTAAACATTAGAGGACATTCACCTATTAAAATACAGTGACAATTTTACGATTTACAGGCATAGGGCACTCACAAGTAAATCTTGTCAGTTGAACTCTCTCTTGTATATAAAGTTTATAAGTGACACGCCGAAACCTGACCGAGTGTTTATTTTGTCTTATCAACCTGCTATCATTTCGACTACATGGGAGTTGGAACGTGGTGACTTCATGGAATTTAAACGTGGTTACTACGCGGGAGATGCAACGTGGCACTATGGAGATGGCATCACTACACCAGCTCCCAGGGACTTCATATTCTGTTCGTTGAACTGCTTTTCTCTACATATCCGTTTCTGACATCTAGATAATTCAGATGATATGAGTCCCTCTCCAAACAAGCTTGAGATTTAAAGAGACTAATTTTATTACAAGTTGAACTTTAGAATCAGTTCATTCATAATTCAACGAAGTATTTCTCTCATTGGAATTCACATTACATTTTATAAGTGTTGAATGACAATTCTAAAATAGACTATAGCTCATAATTTAGAAGAAGATAAAATTTACGATATTTTGAAGTGTTAAAATACACTGACTGACAGAGCAAATGCAACACCAAGAAGGAGTAGTCAGAACTTTATGCCAATTGCAGGGTAGACTGACGTCACTGAGGTATGCTCATGATGTGAAATGCGCCGCTGTGCTGCGCACGTAGCGAACGATAAATGGGACACGGCGTTGGCGAATGGCCCACTTCGTACCGTGATTTCTCAGCCGACAGTCATTGTAGAACGTGTTGTCGTGTGCCACAGGACACGTGTATAGCTAAGAATGCCAGGCCGCCGTCAACGGAGGCATTTCCAGCAGACAGACGACTTTACGAGGGGTATGGTGATCGGGCTGAGAAGGGCAGGTTGGTCGCTTCGTCAAATCGCAGCCGATACCCATAGGGATGTGTCCACGGTGCAGCGCCTGTGGCGAAGATGGTTGGCGCAGGGACATGTGGCACGTGCGAGGGGTCCAGGCGCAGCCCGAGTGACGTCAGCACGCGAGGATCGGCACATCCGCCGCCAAGCGGTGACAGCCCCGCACGCCACGTCAACCGCCATTCTTCAGCATGTGCAAGACACCCTGGCTGTACCAATATCGACCAGAACAATTTCCCGTCGATTGGTTAAAGGAGGCCTGCACTCCCGGCGTCCGCTCAGAAGACTACCATTGACTCCACAGCATAGACGTGCACGCCTGGCATGGTGCCGGGCTAGAGCGACTTGGATGAGGGAATGGCGAAACGTCGTGTTCTCCGATGAGTCACGCTTCTGTTCTGTCAGTGATAGTCACCGCAGACGAGTGTGGCGTTGGCGTGGAGAAAGGTCAAATCCGGCAGTAACTGTGGAGCGCCCTACCGCTAGACAACGCGGCATCATGGTTTGGGGCGCTATTGCGTATGATTCCACGTCACCTCTAGTGCGTATTCAAGGCACGTTAAATGCCCACCGCTACGTGCAGCATGTGCTGCGGCCGGTGGCACTCCCGTACCTTCAGGGGCTGCCCAATGCTCTGTTTCAGCAGGATAATGCCCGCCCACACACTGCTCGCATCTCCCAACAGGCTCTACGAGGTGTACAGATGCTTCCGTGGCCAGCGTACGCTCCGGATCTCTCACCAATCGAACACGTGTGGGATCTCATTGGACGCCGTTTGCAAACTCTGCCCCAGCCTCGTACGGGCGACCAACTGTCGCAAATGGTTGACAGAGAATGGAGAACCATCCCTCAGGACACCATCCGCACTCTTATTGACTCTGTACCTCGACGTGTTTCTGCGTGCATCGCCGCTCGCGGTGGTCCTACATCCTACTGAGTCGATGCCGTGCGCATTGTGTAACCTGCATATCGGTTTGAAATAAACATCAATTATTCGTCCATGCCGTCTCTGTTTTTTCCCCAACTTTCATCCCTTTCGAACCACTCCTTCTTGGTGTTGCATTTGCTCTGTCAGTCAGTGTATTAAAAAGACTCTGGGGAAATTCATTTTTCAAGTGAAAAGATGTTATTTTGAATTTCATTTTTCGTCATGTAAAGAAATACTTGAAGAACTTTATAAACTTAATCAGGCAGTAACTTATTGATTTTCAACAAAAGGTAATGGTTTAATGTCATAAAAATTGATTAGCCAGGCAACATATACTTGTTCAGAAAATAATTTAATTTGATTTAATGCTGCGAGTCAGAAATAATAGGGAACTTATTCATCAAATTCTCAAGCTGAATAAATTCAGATTGAAAATCTATCCATTATTCCGCTCCGTACACCACTTTGCAAGATTCTCATGCCCATATCCTTAATTTTTCCTCCTGTACATACATACATCATCATTATAGACCGTTATGCCTTTCAGCGTTCAGTCTGCTAGCCTATGTGAATTTACTAAACGTTGGCACAATCCTCTATTTGCAACAAGTGCTGTGACCTCATTTAGTTCTATACCTCTTATCTTTAAATCGTTAGAATCTGAGTCCGACCATCGTCGTCTCGGTATCCCTCTACTTTTCTTACTCTCCATAATAGAGTCCATTATTCTCCAAGGTAACCTATCCTTCTTAATTCGACTAACATTATCCAACCACCAAAGCCAGTTTATGCGTACAACTTCATCCATAGACTTCATTCCTAACTTAGCCTTTACCTCATCATTCCGAGTATGCTCCTGCCATTGTTCCCATCTGCTTGTACCAGCAATAATTCTCGCTACTTTCATGTCTGTTACTTCTAACTTACGAATTAGATGTCCTCAGTCAACCTAGCTTTCACTCCCTCAAAGCAAAGTTTGTCTGAAAACAGACCGATGTAAAGATAGTTTCGTCCTGGAGCTGACTTTCTTCTTACAGAATACTGTTGTTCGCAACTGCGAACTCACTGCATTAGCTTTATTGCACCTTGATTCAATCTCACTCACTATATTACCATCCTGGGAGGACACACAACCTAAGTACTTGAAATTATCTACATGTTGCAGCTTTGTATCACCAATCTGACATTCAGTCCTCTTGGATTTCTTACCTACTGACATCAATTTAGTCATCGAGAGGCTAATTTTCATACCATACTCATTGCACCTATTTTCTAGTTCCAAGATATTAGACTGCAGGCTTTCGGCACAATCTGCCATTAAGACCGAGTCGTCAGCATAGGTCAGACTGCTTACTACATTTCTACCTAACTGAATTCCTCCCTCCCATTTTATACTTTTCAGCAAATGATCCATGTAAACAACGAACAACAAAGGTGAAAGATTACAGCCCTATATAACCCCTCTAAACACTGAACCAAGAACTCATTCTACTATCAATTCTCACTGCAGCCCAATTGTCAACATAAATGCCTTTGATTTATTTTAATAATCTACACTTTATCCTATAGTCCCCCAGTATGGCGAACATCTTTTCCCTCAGTACCCTGTCATATGCTTTCTCTAAATCTACGAAACATAAACATAACCATCTATTCCTCTCGTAGCATTTTTCAATTACCTGGTGCATACTGAAAATTCGATTGTGACAGCCCTTCTACGGCTTGAAACCACACTGGTTTTCATGCAGCTTCCTCTCAACCACTAATCGCACCCTCCCTTCCAAGATGTCGATGAATACTTTGCCAGGTATAGTAATAAATAAGATATCTGGATAGTTGTTGCAATCCTTCCTGTTCCCTCAATGCTAATCTTATTATTCTATGAACCCTTCCCACTCTACTTCACCACTTCATCTATTCCTGCTGCTTTACGACAACGGAGTGTATTTACCACATTTTCCACTTCCTCAAGCGTCATTTCACCAACATCATTTTCCTCATCTCCATGAGCACGGTCGTTCGCTATATAACCAGAAAGATTTCCTTGTACGTTGAGCAGATTTTCAAAATATTCCTCCCAGCTGTCCAGTGACTCCCTGGGATCTATTATTAGTTCACCCGAATTACCCAAAGACCGTTCATTTCTTTTCCTCCCTTCCTAAGATTCTGTATTACTGTCCAGAAATGTTTCCCTGCTGCTTGACCTAGCCTTTCGAGATTATTACCGAAATCTTCCCATGACGTCCTTTGGATTTAACAACTATTTGTTTCCCTCCGTTTGTTTCATCTACGTACGATTCTTTGTCTGCATCAACCCTTCTTTGGAGCTATTTCTGATACGCCTTCTTTTTACGTTTATGAGCTGCTCTCACTTCTTCATTCCATCAAAATGTTCGCCTTTTCCCATCTTTACACACAGTTGTTTCTAGGCATTCCCTTGCTGTTTCTACTACAGCATCCCTGTATGCCACCCATTCTCCTTCTATATCCTGAACCTGCTTACTGTCTACTGTTCAAAACTTCTTACTAATCATATCCATGTACTTCTATCTAATTTCCTCGTCCTGGAGATTTTCTACCCTAATTCGTTTGAAGACAGATTACTCTTTCTCTATCCTAGGCCTGGATATAGTCTACTTAATTCACTACAGATCAGGTAGTGGTCTGTATAATCGAAAAATCCCGGAATATCGACACATTCCTAACAGATTTCCTGAATTAGAAGTCGGTTTATATATAGTCTATTATGGATCTGGTACCGCTACACTTCTCCCCCTTTTGTATAGCTGCGAATAGCGTTATGCTTGAAGAATGTATTCGTAACTGATAAACCAATACTAGCACAGAAGTCAAGCAATCGCTTTCCATTTCTATTAGCTTCCATATCTTCCTGATTAACAACCGTACCCCACACTCTGCACTTCCCTTTTTAACACCCGTTAAGTACACACTATAATCTCCTATCACTTTCTCGTTATCTCCCCTTACCCGAATATCACTTACTTCTAGCACATCCACATGCATCCTCTTTGCTTACTCAGACAGTTCTACTTTATTTCTTCTATGAGCCACACTGATATTGATAGCTCCCCATCGAATTCCATTTCGTTTGCAAAGTTGTTTCCAAGGAGTCCCTCACCTGTCAAATGGGCGTGGGGCTCCGTTACTCCCATAGGTCCGAGGCTTGCTTAAAATGTTTTAAGCTCGGTAAATTCATGAAGCAGGATGCTACCCTACTTGCACACAGTCCACGTGAGGATCTCTCCTCTAACGGGTTAGGGACCAGCGGTGGATTGTATAGTGCTGGCCGCCTGAGCACAAGGAGGGCCATGACTCAGAATGTGTCCATTATGCCCACTCCCGTTCCGTAGCAACTGGTATCCCGACTCTCAGGTCCACTTACTAGGCCACTCAGCCGTTGCCCATGGTTCACGAACTAGGACGTGACTACAGTAACCCACACTGTGAATAAATATCAGGTTTCTCATATTTACACCTGACCTTGATATTATTCACAGATTTTTTAAAGATTATGTCAAATAGTAATAAACTTAGAGTATATGTGAATTCTACCAGCATCCTCCACATACGGTAAGCTGAACATGTTTCACAGTGGCACAGTCTAAATTATTTAACGATTTTAACTATTAGTACATATTCTGGTGCTTGACAAGTATCATTGCGTCAGCTGTCTCGCGTCTAACTACGTTAGCACCAACCGCGGTGGAACGAAGTGATTTGTGACGCCTCCAGATGCTCCACATTTTAGTAATTACATTCTGAGAAGAAAAAGGAGGTGATGGAGGTGGCAACTTAACTGACAAGAAGAAGGGAACTTGAATGGTTCATCGATCTTGCAGACGGGCGAAGTGTACGGCTCTGACTGACTTGCTTCTAAAATAATTCATTGTTATCGAGTGGCAATGTGGTCATAAGTCCCTGAACCTGAGCACACAGGTCTCACACGACGAGGGAATAAGGTTACGTTAAAAAATAAGATCCAATGAATCATACTTGTGGTCCCCCTGTTGGTGGGTGCGGGCTGTGAAGTAACACGCACGCTATCACCTCCCTGTCTTAAGAGGCGACTAAAAGGGACCTCAGCTGATGTGAACTAGCGAGCGTGGGTTGGCGACCACAGGGCCCTTAGCTGAGTCCTGGCATTGCTTCCACTTCCTTGTGCCAGGCCCCTCACTTTCATCTATCCTATCCGACCTCTCTTGGTCAACTCTTGTTCCTTTCCGACCTCGCCGCCATTAGGTTTGCGAGGGCTAGGGAGTCTTTCATTTTCACGCCTTCCGGGCCCTTGTCTTTCCTTGGCCGATATGTTCATGGATAGCTTCTACTTTCCTCTCTGATTAGTGTTATATAGAGGACGCACCACCATCACTCATCCTTGTGAGGTGATGATGGCGTACAACTGTGAAACCTCCACTCTGGAAGATCACAATTTTCATGACTTTCACGATCCTTCCTTCCTTTTATTCTGTTTTCACAAGTTTCTGTACGTCGCACCAACATATGGCGACGATGGGACAGGAAAGAGCTAGTAGTGGAAAGGAAGCGCCCGTGCTTTCAATTAAGGTAGATCCCCAGCATTTGTCTGGTGTGAAAATTGAAGACCATGGAAACCATCTTCAGGGCTCCCGACAGTGGGGTTCGAACCCACTATCTCCCGAATGCTGGATATTAGCCGCACTTGAGCTACTGCAGCTATCAAGCTCGGTCCTTCGTTCTCTTTACCACATTCTCCGATAGTTCAGAAGAGCTCTTTGGATGCAGATCGATATCTGTGAAAACTCCAATCAAAGTTAAAACAGTTTCCAGTGAGGGTGTTCTAGCGGCGAAATAGCTCAGAATATAACCCGTGTCGGAATCAAAGGCCGTGGGTGGTGGAGGTGAACTACAACTAAGGAATTAGAGAACACTAATCAGAACGAAAGTGGAAGAAGTCCGACATTTCGAAGAATGAAAGTATTAGGGAAAGGATGGAAGAGGCACGAAGAGCGAGAACATGAAAGACCCCGAAGGCCTCAAGGGAGTCAGATAGGGTCTCAAGCATGTCAAGACAATGGCAGACTTTGGTGTGGTCATAACCCAGTTTCCACAATGAAATTCCCCTAGGTCTCCTATTAACGGACTTTAACAACAGGCAGGGGCAGTGTGTGTGTGTGTGTGTGTGTGTGTGTGTGTGTGTGTGTGTGTGTGTGTGTGTGTGTGTGTGTGTGTGTGTGTGTGTGATAATGCCCCACCTACTGCCACCAGCAAGCATCTCTTGAATAGATCACAATCTACCATTTTGTAGTCATTTTCTTTGTTGTTTTCTATTATGAAGTACCCGTGCTTCGCTATCGTACTCTATACTGAATACGGATATCGAAGTAAATTACTGTACACTCAGTGATTTTTAAAATTGCATGTCTCTTAGCGTTATCCCAGAAATATCATATGGAGAACCCCATACGTTGTCTCCAATGTAAAGTGCGAGTTGCGGAGTTGTGATGATAAAGTCAGGCTCACTTGCCTACTGTCATTCACAATCCAGTTGGGAAGTTTTCATTATAAAGGCGGGTCCCTTGCCTACTGTGCGGTCACAATCGATCTGGGGAGTTTCCGTTATAATTACAGGCCCTCTTTCCTACTGCCAGCCAGCTTACTGCCAGTCACACTTTAGTTGGTGAGTTTCGATTATAATAGCAGGCCACTTTGCCTAATGCCAGTCATATTTCAGATGGGTTATATTTTTATAATATACGGCACCCTTGCCTGCTGCCAGATGCCATCGAGAAGGGCATTATTCATTATAATGCTAGGCACTAACTCCAGTTACACAGGAGTTGGAGAACGTCCCCATTTCTATTGACACTAAAAGTCGATGTGGGGAGTATTGCTTACAATAGCAGACATCCTGTTATTGACAGTCACTATCGATTTGTAAAGTATTGATTATAATGGAAGACTTCCCCTTTCTTGAACGCTACAAATCGACTTCAGTGAATACAAATAGATCGACATCCGAAAATGTATATGTGCGTTTACAATAATGCAGACCTTCATTTACAGATTAACTGCTCCTAAACTGTAGGCCTACATGATATCGACAAACCGATTGCACCATAAGACGCTTTTTAGCTATCTAAATAGTTGAACCTATGGACATTTTCTCGTACCTTAATCAAATATCTCGAAACGAAGCTCTGCACCGTCATTAAAATAGCCTCCATATTTCTATATCCCTCGGGGGTAAAAAATGACAAAATTAATCATCTCGAAATTTTTCTGTCGGTTACGGGCTAAAAGTTATAATTTTGCCAAATTTCAATTTTCTAACTCGTCTGGCACATTGAGCCGCCATCTTGATTTGGGGGGTTTAAAAATTAGGACTATTAGGAAACTTTTAAGCCCATGAAACCTATAGGTTGTCGTTTAGGATAAATATATCCGACTGGGTTCTTACGCTGAGCCCCTAATTTGAAACCTCCAGCGTGGCCCCATCAGGCAATTTTGGGAATTTTCTACTTTTTAAGCGATCATGGAGTCATTCGGCTTCTCTGGTACGAAGTTTTAAGTTTCTAAGATGCCTCGAGGCGGCCCATTAATTCACGTCTATTTTCATTTTCATATCTTGATTTAGAATATATACTGAAACCTATTTGGCCAGAGTTCGAGGCTATCGCATCCCAAGGCTCAGAATACCTAAATGGATGTAGGAACAACGATCCCCTTTGAGAGGCCGTGCGCGGTCCGTACGCACATTCCACCGCTGTATCCACCGGCTCCTGCAGGTGGTGGAACGTCCTCGGTTAAAAAAGAACTTATCCTATCATTAAGGTCCACAATGCGGAGGAAAATCTAGGAATGCTACATTATGGCAAAATTAACATGAAATAAACAAGCAAACAATATTCAAGAACACAGTGGACAAAACCCTGTACATATATAATCATGATGACTTCAAAGTTTGCGGTGAAATTCCGCTTCAAAATTTTAAAACTATATTTTCACGAGATAAGACGTTCATTCCCTCTTTCAGATTTCCCCCACATAACTTCAACTATTTGTAGTCATTAGCGAATGCGCGCACAAAGAAGCTTCACTTTCAAACTATGCAGTAAAACATTACACATGAGGCGCACCGGATGTGGCCGACACAACAAAAACAAATGACGAAAAACACATCACACACAATAAAACACGATTTACGGCCCGGAACTCGAGCCCAAAACTCCAGAAACAAAACACAGAGACGACCATAGGACGGAACCTATGTCTGAACTAAGACACAAAGACAAACAACTACATATACAGATATAATTTCCTTCGTAAGAATATATATACAAAGAAAACATTCATGACATGTGACTGTACTGCCGGGAGCTATTGTGTGAGGTTATGCCTTTGGTTTGCTTGGGAATCGAAGCGGCATTCTCCTGGCTGTCATGGAAGGCATCTGAAGAACCCTGTCTAAAGGGCGTTATCAAAGGATTGTAATCGTAATCCTTCCTTGCATTATTACCTGGGTCTAATCCTTTACTTGACATATCGTTGACAACTGACACAGAATAAATTGAATAGCTTGTTTTCCGATCTTGGGAAATGAAACATATTCTTGCATCTGGAGAATGGTTAGCAAAGAAAATAAAAAAGCCATTAACCCCAGGCCTGTGGAAAATACTCGCCTCCAGCCCTCATAAATTTCGTCGAAGCGGTCACCAATGGACACGCCCCACTCCCTGGTCAGCTGAGATTCTCTTTCTTCTTAAATTCTCTGTCTACTCTGGCTTCTAAACAAATCACGGACATTCTGTCCTTTATAAAACATCAGGGAAACATATCAAATTTAACGCGAAGTCTCATGCTATTTTCTAGCATACAGTAAATAAGTCAATTATACTTCTGTGTCGGGCTAATTCACTCATTTAAACTAACCATTCGCATCCACGTATTCCTTGGTTCATTCTGTTTGGAGCTTCGGCTGCATTCCGAGCAGGTTGTCCAGATTAAAATAATGACTGTGTATTCGTCGCTGCTAAATACACTAGCCATTGCCGATATGCAGACAGCAAATATATTGCGGCTGAACCATACACCAGCCTCGAACTCTGCGGTCGTAAACGATGTTTACTAATGTAAGGGATGCATTAGACCGGTAGCGCTGAGTAACATGCTGCGAGCGACACTGCGGTTCTTATCTCTTCATATTCTGGCGTAACCTACCCTCTGGCAGTAGAGCCTCTGTGAAAATCAGTTGGCAGATATCCCATTCATCATATATGCATGCGGGATATTTATAAGTAGAAAGTACGGCCTTCGGGAGCCACTTGGTATATACATAGTTATGTAGACTTGCCTTTGCTCGTTGGGTATCCCCAGTTGCTGTTCGTTAGGAGTTCGTGATAACTCGTGTCATTTCACTGTAGATTTTCAACGTTTTTCACATTTTCTTTAATATTTTTCACATCTAATACACAGCTACATTCTCCAAACTGGGCAGACCTATCAAACTTGGTCCTATGACATGAAAGTACATTTTGATCACAGCATGTTGGATTGCTATCTCCAAATAACAGCCACGGACATGCACCTCCTATCAAGAAAGGCAGCGTGTTCCCATCCTACTACAGTATATACAGCAGTTCTTACCGGACTGTCATATCATGGCGTAAGCTGCTGTCGTCTAGCGATCGATCAATGGATCCAAACTTTTTGCGGCTTTGCAATTAAATTAATTATATAAAATTACTCGTAATAAAAAACTACCCAGCGGATTTTATTGAAACCACTTCCCAAACCCTCCCAGGAGTAATAAGTACAAATTGTGAAATTTTCAGACAAATCGGTGCAGTATTTTTGAATCCATTCGAGACAGATATACAAGCATTCATTGATATATATACATAATCAAATCTATATTTTACATAAGATAAATAAATAATCGACGCTTGAAATATTGTTAGGTATGTAAGAAATAATTTCGCTGTAGTGTGTGTTAAAGATGACTTCCAGTTCAACCACAACCGGGCGAGTTGGCCGTGCAGTTAGGGGCGCGTGGCTGTGAGCTTGCACCCGGGAGATAGTGGGATCGGATCCCATTGTTCGGCAGCCCTGAGGATGGTTTCCCGTGGTTTCCGATTTTCACTGTAGCTTAATTAAGTCCACGGCCGTTTCCTTCCCACTCCTAGGCGTTTCCTATACCATCGTCGCCACAAGACCTATCTGTGTCGGTGCGGCGTAAAGCAAATAGAAAAAAACAATAAGTTCAACCACTTAAATTACCTGTTTTTAAAGTTTGTTCTGGATTAAACTGAGGGTCATAAGTTGCAAGTGCAGCGGATTTAATTAAGTTTTAAACGAACAGCTTGAAACGCCAAATATAAGGACGCCAGTTTATTTTACGAGATCGTAAAGCGTCTTCTCTTAAGTTGTTACGTCATATCACTCCCTGACGTGAGCAGCTCTTTCCTTCTTTCTGACTCTGCCATGAGGCCTGTCTCTAGCTGGTGGTTGTATCATACAAGTTCGTGGTAACATTTTATAGGTGGTTGCACTTTATTTTAAGTATGTAATTGCAAATATTAAATTCTGAAAATAAGATAAAGGAAATATATTTTTACAACCAAACTGCAAATGAAACAGTTGTTTACGGGATCAGTTGTTGTAAAACGCAAACAAAAAATTAAAATAGCAAATAAGTAGTACCTTACTGTCATTCCTGTTTTGCAACATTTATCTTCCCCGTCAGAACAACAAACATGGAAAACAGTGCAACGAATTGTTCTTTTCAGTCAAAAATTAAATTATATTTGTCATAAGGAGATGTATTGAATTACAGTCTTCTCTATGTTTAGTACTGGTGAGGCGTCTTCTATTGAATGCAAGCTGCACATTGGACCCTAAATTCATTCTGAAAAGGCACTACTTGGGTTGAAATGCAGGAACACCGCATTGCGAATGAACTACGGACAAAACGCGCCCATGAGGAATGAGCAATCTCTCGTCCGGCTGCACGACCCGCACTCTGCCCGGCTAAACAGGAACCAAGAGCTTTTGAAATCTCTAATTAACACTTCTTCTAGAATGAGAAAAATGGTGCTTGCTCAAACCTGCAACCTGTCCAGAAACCACCACAAAACTGACATCAACTATCCCTGTAGAATTGAGTGGTCGTTACTCCACGGATTTCTATTGGCTTTAGATATTTCAGCAATTGAATCAACTTACTGAGACGTTGACATGCGAAAGGTAATAAACGTTCATTTTAATGAGATAGAACAGGTAGAAAGAAAACTCGTAAAATAGATTCACTTCTACGATTGACTGCCAACGGCCGTAGCCGTGTTGAAATGCCGGATCCCGTGAGATCTCCGAAGTTAAGCAACATTGGGCGCGGTCAAGATTTGGATGGGTTGCTACGCGCTGTTCGTGCGGGTAAGGAAATGGAGGAGCGGAAAGGTACTGGCCACCCTACCATACGTAAACTCCGACTCAGGCACACCTCTGCGGAGGTTCGGACATGCCTTCGGGCAAAATACACCCTTACCTTACATTACCTACGACGATTGACACAATATAGAACCTGTGTTAAGTCTACGATGTTTCGCATGGAGAACGTAGTAAGTCAGCCCATGGCTCTGGTGGAATTAGGTATAACATTTGCCATATGTTGGCAGTCAACCGCTTGCAAACCTTGTTTATAGCTATCACTATCTACGCGATGTACAGACCGTGCTGTAGGAAGCGCTCCAAGCCCGTCAGCTGATTGATTAGGGCGGCTCAACGAATGTTATGAATTGTACTTGTGAATATAATATGTTGTAATTGAGAGCATTCTTTGGATAATAGTGACTGTTAGTAGAAGGGTAAAGTATATTCTAAAGCAATGGACGCTGCATCGGCATTTGCCCCCCCCCCCCCGCTTTTTCAGTAGGTTAGCTAGGAGGGTTCTAGGTCACTGACCTAGTAGTGCACCTATGAGTTTCTTGCTCGGATTCAATGACCTCTCCGTGAGGTTAAGACGCGGAATAATGTCATAACATTGCTCACGAGAGCAAGCCTAACCTCACAGACTCCATTGGAGGGGCCAAATTGGCCAAGGAATGATCTGGGGTCATTTTGATCCCTATATGAGGTTATGACGTTATACCCTTACGTACGAGGGCAATGCTAAGCTCACGGGCCACTTTGGAGGAGGCGAGGACCCCCTTGGAGGAGCCGAGTCGGAAAGATCACGGACCCCTTTGGAGGAACCGAATCGACCGGGCGCCCCTCGAGAAGCCAAATTGGTTGTGTGACCTGCAGATGAGGTTAAGACGTCATTATGACGTTTTAACCTAACCTTGCGCACGAACGCTCACCTAAACTCACACAGGCTCTTTATCGACTCCCTTCGGTGGAGTCCAATCGGTTAGGAGACTGGTAGTTCAGGTTATGACGCCATGATGACGTATTAACCTAACCTCCCTACGAGGAACGCTAACCTATCCTATTTATAGGCTCCCATTGGAGGAGCCCAACAGGTGAGGTGACTTGTAGGTGTGGGTATCACGTGTCTTAACCTATCTTTGGCCACGAACGGTAACCTGACCTCACACAGGCTCTTTGCCGTCTCCCATTGGTGGAGTGACGGAGCCGTGACGTCATAAGCGGGGGCGATGTAAAATGTATGCTTATCTTCATATAACCGAACGCGCAGGTATTCTCCTGACGGATCTGTGATGTCACAGCGTCGGTGATTTGAAATGGGGACGGCTGGCTAAGGGCGCATGACGTTATAACCTAACGTGTGTCCATTCCTTGTCCCATTTCTCTACGGTGTCGGTTTTGTGGTGAGATGAATCTGTCAAGATGGATTTTTTATAACCGGATGCCCTTCCTGACGCCAACCACATCAGGGAAGATGAAATGAATGACATGATATATGATAGTAGAAAGGGAGAGGGTAAAACCCTCATAGCCTTATTCTGTCGAACATCATCGAGAGGTCTGCTCAAGGTGTTACGTCTCCATCCGATGGACAAACCAGCATCAACTGCATTATATGGCCTCACTCCATATGAGCACTGCGGAAAGGATTGGAATTTAATCGAGGCTTTTTGGCACACAATCTAGCAATTAGAAATTGTACCCCACCACCTCCCTTAGCCTGCCAGGCTGAGTGGCTCAGACGGTTGAGGCGCTTGGCTTCCGTCACAAACTTTGCAGGTTCGACCCTGGCTCAGCTGTGTGGGGAAAGGGGAGGCATGTCAGCGCACTCTTGTGGCGTCTTAGTGAGTTACTGTAAACACATATCCCCCTAGAGCCATAGGAGTGCGCTCTTACGTCGACTTTAGTGAGTTACTGTAAACAAATGACTATCAGATCGCGCTAGAGACATAACAGGGCGCTCTCGCGGCGACTTCGTGAGTTCCTGTAAACACACAAATATTATATCCGGCTAGAGACATAACAGGGGGAATAGCTAGTGCGCATCGGCGCATGTACATCAGCATGAGGGACACTCTGATTGCGAGTTTGCAAGTGACTCTAAAACGGATTACTCACGCACTCTGTTGGGCATGGGAGAAAGTATGATTGCGGGGGCTCTATCTATCTAAAGAAATGACAAACAGTCCTCGATCCTTCGGACAGGTGTCGGATGCATGTATGCATGACGGATAACATAGGCGCTAATTTTATACTTCTGTATGTATGTGTTTAGAAGCAAGGGGATACCGTGCGGACGACATCGAAAAGAACAAGAGATGACTAAGGGAGGTTGGGTAGGAGCGTGTTAAGAGACGAACAACGGTTGTGTCATGCATTATTCTACTGTGGTAATAGAATAACAACAACTGACCCTCTGTTAAAGTATTTCAATCACTATCAATCACTCTTGATCTGCATTTAGGGCAGTCACCCAGGTGGCATATTTCCTATCTCTTGTTTTCCTACCCTGTTCTTAAATGATTGCAAAGAAGTTGGAAATTTATTGAACATTTCCCTTTATAAGTTATTCTAATCCCTAACTCCCCTTCCTAAAACGAATTTTTGCCCCAATGTCTCCTCTTGAATTCCAACTTTATCTTCATATTGCGATCTTTTCTACTTTTAAAGGCACCACTCAAATCTATTCGTCTACTGATGTCATTCCACGCCATCTCCCCACTGACAGCTCGGAACATAACACTTAGTCGAGCAGCTCATCTCCTTTCTCCCAAGTCTTCCCAGCCCAAATTTTGCAACATTTTTGTGACGCTACTCTTTTGTCGGAAAACACCCAGAAAAATCGAGCTGCTTTTTTTTTGATTTGTTCCAGTTCTCGAATCAAGTAATCCTGGTGAGGATCCCATACACTGGAACGATACTCAAGTGGGAGTCTTACCAGACACTTATATGCCCTCTCCTTTACATCTTTGCCACAACCCCTAAATACCCTCATAACCATGTGCAGAGATCTGTACCCTTTATTTACAATCATATTAATGTGCTTACCTCAATGAAGATCTTTCGTAGGAAGACTTGGGAGAGAGGAGACCTAGGCACTTACAATGTTCCCCAAAAGGAACTTTCACCCCATCAACGAAGTTATTAAAACTGAGAGGACTTTTTTTATTTGTGAAACTCAGAACCTGACGTTTAACCCCGTTTATCATCATACCATTGCCTGCTGTCCTTCTCACAACATTATCGAGGTCATTGTGCAGTTGTTCACAATTTTGTAACTTATTTATTACTCTGTACAAAATAACATAACGTGCAAAAAGTTTGATTCCACTTCTTTACACATATCATTGATATACATAAGAAAACATAAACGTCCTTTAATAATTCCTGGAGGAATTCCCCGCTTAATCATTACAGAGAAAGATAAAGCTTCGCTTACTTTAATTCTCTGAGTTCTATTTCCTAGAAACAGAGCAACCCATTCAGTCACACTTTTGTCAAATCCAATTGCACTCATTTTTGCCAATGGTCTCCAATGATCCACCCTATCAAATGTCAATCGCGATACAGTCCATTTGACCTCCTAAATCCAGGATATCTGCTATAACTTGCTGGAATCTTACAAGTTTCAGTGGAATAACCTTTCCTACACCCAAATGCCTTCTATCAAACCAGTTATTAATTTCGCAGATATGTCTAATATGATCAGAAAGAATGCTTTCCCAAAGCTTACATGCAATGCATGTCAAACTTACTAGCCTGTAATTTTCAACTGTATGTCTATCACCCTTTCCTTTATACACAGGGTCTACTATAGCAGCTTTCCATTAATTTGGTTTAGCTCCTTCTAGCGAACAATAATCAAATAAGTATTTCAGATATGGTACTATATCCCAACCCATTGTCTTTAGTATATCCGCTGAAACCTTATGAATTCCTTTTCTAGTTTTCAACGTTTGTATCTTACTGATAACATCATTGTTGTCGTAGGTAAATTTTAATGTTTCTTTAGTATTAGTCACCTCATCTATCTGGACATTATCCTTGTGACCAATAATCCTTACATACGGCTGACTAAATAGTTATGCCTTTTGAAGATCGTCGCATACACACTCCCCTTGTTCATTAGTGATTCCTGGAATGTCCTTCTTGAAACCTGTTTCTGCCTTAAAGTACCTATACATACCCTTCCATTTTTCACTAAAATTTGTACGACCATCAATTATGCTTGCCATCATGTTATCCTTAGCTGACTTCTTTGCTAGATTCAATTTACTAGTAAGTTCCTTCAATTTCTCCTTACGTCCACAGCCATTTCTAACTCTATTTCTTTCGAACATGCACCTCCTTCTTAGTCTCTTTACTTCTCTGTTATAATATAGTGGATATTTACAACTCCTTACCACCTTTAATGGTGGAAACCTATTTTCACATTCCTCAATAATTGCTTTAAACCCATCGCAGAGTCTGTTTATATTTTATTTACCGTTTTCCAATGATAATAGTTACTTTTTAAAAACTACTTCGTGCCTGTTTTTCAGCCATATGGTACTGTCTAATATTCCTAATTTTAATACCTTCCTTTGTTTCACATTTATTTTTAACTATCACAAAAAGTGCTTTGTGAAGTAGATCTGATTATCACGTGAATACGTGTGTTAAAGCATTTCCTTTAAAGTCTATCTTTATTATGCAAGATAAATAACTTTTGTATTTAACGGTCATTATACTACGCATTTTCTTTTACTTCCTTATCTCATCTGTCTGAATATCCTCCTAACAAGGAGAGTTCTCTCCTCTTTATAGAATTAGTTATTTATAACTACCTCCTCATCCTCCTCCTCCTCCTCATATACTTAGAATTCCTCCTCCTTCTTCTGTAAAATTTACATTTTGTGACCTACTACCTTTCCCATATCAGTGTGTCGTTGAATCAGTTATTTCAGAAACCGGACTTGTCCACAGCACTGCATTTTGAGATAATCAAAATGAAATGAAATGGATTCAAACTTTCCTCAATTCTTAATTGGGTGATGCAGGCTCTTTGTTTCTCTGGACATATGCTCATTACTTTGATGGAGAAGTCCACTTTCTCTAACATACCAGATTTTTCTATTAATGTTTACATTAAATCTTACATTTTAAATAATTCTAAACTTTACTTCTTAAGAAAACTGCTACAGTGAAGCAAATTCAAGAACTGTTAACATGAATTATGCATACAAATGACACCTGAAATGGAAGTTTGGGTGAATGTTTCGTTCTTCATCACTAATTACTTCTGCCTCTACAGTAGTTGAGCATTTTCAAAAGTTCACTGTAGAAATCTTTGTGTTCCTCTGGGAAGTAACCAAGGAGCAGCTTTAAGTCACCTAGTTTCTATGGATTTATAGGAACTTTTCCATTTGAATAAGATTTCATACCTGGTGGTGTGGATGCCAACTTGAATTTTTGATGAGTAAGTCCATCGATGTAGTTGTTGGCAGCTATTTTAATCTCCATAAAGCTTGATAGAGCAAATGCTACCTTCTGATCACGTGGAATATTGCGACCTTCGGACTGCAGTGAGAGACAATTTCTCTATCGAAGTCTTTACTTGAAACTTGCCTGTTTTTCTTGACGTGCTGTTTAATATCTAATATTTAGCTTTACCAATCCGAAATCTCGATCATTAGGTAAGAAAGAATGGCACCCCATAGCAAACTAACGACTGGCCGTCTTGAATTTGTGCAGAGAGACTCAACTTGCTTTGGCCGCAGCGCCCATCACTTGAGTAGGGATATCTGATAATCAAGAAGGAAGGAACAGACTTCGTTAGCACAATTCCCTCATGGTACGAGTACAATTCTAAACACTGGCATTAGGTAGAAAACCTGCTTATCAGGAAGTTCAAGGTCCATTGACATTCCGGGAACTCCTTTATATGAGAGACAGTTTTCACGAATTCTTTAAAAGGTGGAGTTTCTTCGTTTCTGAGTTATTAGCTCTGCTGAATCATTCAGATACTTTTATTTGAGTTTTAAACTGGGTTCTTCACACTTACAGCATGTGTCCACTTGTGGACTTCCAAATGAAAGCTTTAAACTCTCATAGAATATTTTCAAAAATAAACTGTATGTGACTGCAATATTTGGATATTTCACGTTGCTGTGTTTGTGCATTAGTAGAACATTACGTTTGCCACTAAGGAATTCGACGTCCCTTGTTGTATTGTGTCTCCTTTTTGTTGGGTAGATTTGATGTGGTCCTCCCATCATGACACCAATTTCACCAGAAATAACATTTCCTGACCTCTGTTTCCCTGGCATGTCCTTAAGACTCTTCCCGGCTGCAAGACGTGCTCCTGGCCTGGCAGTTCTGTGCTTTCAAATACTGTGGATATTAAAAAAAAAAAAACTTTTTTGCACATTTCTACACGTCCATTGCGTATAGCAATACTGAATACTTGAAGCTACGGCATCGAGGTTTTCCAGTTTCATAATTAGGATTCTCTAAAAACCTCCTTCGTAGCACGAATTTCTATGTGTGATTGCAAAAAGTCATCCTGACTATTTTTAAAATCCATGTCACAAAACTTCCTAAAAATATCTTCCCTATCCCCATGTGATACACGCTGAAACCATTTTCTAGGGCACCTGAAACGATTAAATAATATCCTTCTGAATTCCGTAACAGATTATACAATGTAACGCTCAAAACCTAGAACACTTCTCTAGCTAGTTGATTAAACCACAATTTATTGTTATTTTATTAATCAGAAGGAACTGTTTTAGGAACCTGTCTTAGACCTCCCATTATTTTCTCCAGCCGTCTTGGGGCTCACAGAATTTTCCCGCATAGTTCAAGTAACCTAAGCCTCGGATTCTACTTCCTTTAATTACTTCCCGCTTGTATTCCACTCTCTGTATATCTTTTTTGAGTTTATCATTTTATTCAATGGGAACACTAACATCACTAGACTTCATATCGTAACTCGCAGTAACAGTGACACACTTTGCTTTCAATGAGACAATATATTACATTAACTCGATGATTACAGGCAGAAAGCGGCCATCTTCCGGAGAGGTCCGGTTTCTGTATGAAATGTTAGATATTATGCCACCATACAGAAGACATGGAGAGGTCAGAGATGTACGATTTCTGTCTAAAATCATAGCTCTATGTTACAAGACAGCATATGTATCCTTAACCCAAAACTACCAAAAAGTGAAGAAGTTCGGTTTCTGAAATAACTGATTCTGTTATGAATGCAGCTTATGCTTAGCGCAGAACATGCGAATTTCTAATTCACACATGATATTTCTTAATTCAATTTTCATTGTCATCATTATATTTAAAAATTATTATTATTATTATTATTATTATTATTATTATTATTATTATTATTATTATTATTATTGTTACGGGGTTACCCGTGGAGCAGAAAGAGGTTAAAGAAGGTGCTGGGGTGAATGGGTCTAACTACAATGTCAAGAATTGGATTAAAACTTTAACAAAGGTTATATTTGTTTCAAGATTTCAAACTTAACATTTTTTTCATGACAATATTACACGTAGAAGTAGAAATTTTTGAACAAGTCAAGGAAAAATACAATATTAGTGAATTCGACAGGTCCTGGACTTCAAGCCCCTCGCTTCACAATTCTTGAGCTCCCAGCTCAAATTTACAATTAGAAAAGGACAACTTTAGTAAACTGCAAAAATCCCCTAATTCGAAGAGCACTTGCTCTTAAATTTGCAATATCTCGCCTGCCAGGGGCACAATTTACAATTACAAAATTTGAGAAAGGGCTAACCGGCTCTCCGTTTCCTTTCAGCCTCCTCGAGGCAATATCAAAAATCGTACACTCTCTGGCCTTTCTTGCCCAACTTACAATTAGAAACAGGGGTATCTTGTACCGAACCTACAGGGCCTTTGCGGAAAAGAACAGGTTAAGTAAATGGCCCGAAACACAAACTGAATGAAGGCGTATACTTGCACTCCATATATGAACACTATAACAACCTAAGGGACTCTAGGCCGATGAAACAGGGGCTATTCCCAAACTACTGAGGTGACTCGTATAGAAATTACTTTACCATATTACAGAATGAAAAACAGTTATAAAAACATAGTCACTTCAAACCAAGATGAAGGGAAGCTCGAGAGGGTAATTCACTCTCTATCCCCAATTTACAGTTAAAGATTTTATGAAGATTTTACATTAGCCGTAAGAAGTTACATTTCAGAAAAGCTGTTTACGTAAGTAAAGAGTCGGACCTTTCCCTCGGGTAAAACTGCGGAGGTAGCAAGAAAGAAAGAAGTTATGTGGCCATTACCTGGTAGATGTTCTGTTGACCGATGAAAGAGGCCACCTGCACACACACTCAGTAATATGACGATCAATTGGCCAAGAAACGAGAAAATCCGCAGTTTATAAACCCTCAGGGAAGGTTCGAGATCATTCAATTTTATTGGATAAATTCAAAAGTTACATTTAGAATCGAACAAGAAGCCTGTAAAAGGTTGAAAATTAAATACAGAAATTAAGGATTGGCTAGATTCAAAACTGACGGAAAGAGACAGGAAATATTGCCACCACAAAAATAAATGAACATCATTCAGTTACAAAAACCTAGAATGTCCTGTCATGCTATGCAGGTCTTATAGGACCTAAAGTTAAGTCACTGCCTAAATTTTACAAGGAAATTTGTAGCGGGATTTTTTAGTGAAGAACGACGTGGTAATCCTTTCTTATTTATGATCATGAGAAAAAGACGAAAAAGTCCAAGCCTTTTAAAATGTGGTCATTGGCAAAACAAAAGCAGTGGTGTTGTGTTGTGTTGTGTTGTGTTGTGTTGTGTTGTGTTGTGTTGTGTTGTGTTGTGTTGTGTTGTGTTGTGTTGTGCAGTCAAGTACGAGTGGGCAGCCAACGTCCAATAACACTATCAAAGGAATATGAAAGAGTGGGACACTACGAAAAATGAAGGTATCGGCAAAAGAAATGAAAGGATCAAGAAGCGCGTAAATTTGAAGGACTCCCTAGGCTCGCAAGCCTAACACTTTCGGGGTAGTAAGAGAACAAGGTTAGTTATGGTGCAGGTCATTCTTTAAAACTTGGCAACCATCCGCTCTTAACAAAATGCATGGAGACAAAAATAAGAAAGAAAACATAAATTATGAATTTAAAGACTGAATTTTATTGAATAAAAGAAAGAAACACATAAATGGTAGTGAGAAGTCCGAAATGGACACGAACTCATCAAGTTCTATGAGTAAGAGAACACGTGATATTTACATTGTGAATGATGAGACGAGCAGTATTAACGTTAGGATGCGCGCCGCGGTGAACTCGACATGACTGTGCTTGCACCTCACTCCGTGAAGCAGTTGTCTCGACCTGTTGGGAGTTGGGGTAGCTGATTCTTCTCCACGTCACATTTATTTTCATTATGTGAAATTTTAAAAGGCGCGCTTGCTGGTCTAATTACTTGAGGTCGGTATTTAACCCAGTCCATCTCCAGACAACAAGGGATGTGTTCAGTTTCATGTGTATGTATGGTGCTGGACAGTGTGATGTGCATCAGGAGGAACTGAACTACTCAGCCCCTGAGCCAAAATAGATATCGGTCAGCAGGGAATTAAATCCGGGAGCCTGTCAACCGAAGGTCTCTACACTGGCAATTCATTCAATCGACATATGCCACAGAAACTCTGAGGGATTTAAAGTAGGTATGTCTACATCCACCTACCTCCCTCTGTCCACCAGTGAGAGACTCCCAAACCCGGCGGAAGTAGTCGGCTTTATACACTCCATATCATACGATGTCCACATGTAAAATATCTCTTGTGACATGTTTGGACTGTATCCCATGAAATTGATGAAAACTCAGCCATAGACGATCAAGAGAATATCGGTCTACTCTGACATTTACTAGGCCTAGAGTAGAATGCAACGTCTAAATTGAAGAGCGAACAGCCAGATGACCACAAATTAAAAGAGGTTTTAATGTATTTTAAGAGGAAGTGCAACTATACACTAATCAGAGAAAAAATGGAAGGGATCCGACTCTTCGAAAAATGAAGGTATCGTTCAAAGGAAGACAAGGGCGACGAAGGGCGTGAAAATGAAAGACTTCCTAGACCTGGAGTGCTCTAAAACCGTCGGGGTCGTAAAAGAACAACAGTTGACGAAGGGAGGTCGGATAGGATATATGAAAGCGAGGAGCTTGGCACAAGTGAGTGGAAGCAAAGCCAGGACTTAGCTAAGGGCCCCGTGGTCGCCAACCCACGCTGCCAAGTTGAGAGTCCTCGGAACCCCTTTAGCCACCTCTTACGACAGACAGGGGATACCATGGATGTTATTCTACCGCCCCCACCCACAGGGGGACGACAAATTTAAATGTCTGCTGACTTAAGCTGAGGGCAAACGTTTCTAACTCTTCTTCTTCTACTTATTATTATTACAACACTGTCCAGCACATGGCTGTGTGGAGGTACCGGACTGACGAACAACGTTTGACTGGGTAGAATTCTCTTGTATAGTATGAAATCGATCCGCTGGCATGTTTTCCAAGTTCATTGGACGGCATGTTTGCTTGTATGGACTAGCTTGAATGATGCGGAGAGTTAATATGCTTCAGTGAGTCTGACTGCTGTCGATACATCGCTATCAAACTTGATATTTTCCCACAGTAATGCGTCCATGTAAATTCCAATTACATTCAGCGGCTAAAAATCAACACTGCCAGTATATAGCGGATGTGGGGATCTTCCACCACACGAGTGCGAGGAGGTAACTCGACCTGAATCTGCCATTATTTCTACTTGTACCTTCCCTTCCACCTCCCATAGACAATACTCGCCATCTTCTGACCCCGTCTCCCTGTGGAAAACACCCACGGTATCCCCAGCCTGTCGTAGGAAGCGACTAAAAGGCCCAGGGGATTTTAACTTTGGAGCGTGGATTGGCGATCACCGGGACCTTAGCTGAGTCCTGGCATTGCTTCCAATTACCTGTACGTGGATCCTCACTTTGATCTATCCTATCCGACCTCCCTTGGTTCACTCTTATTCTTTTCCGACCCCAATGGTATTAGACACTCGATGCCTAGGGAGTCTTTCAATTTCACGCCCTTTGTCGCTCTTGTCTTTCTCTTTCCGATACCCTCATTTTTCGAAGTGTCGGACACCTTCGGATTTTTCCCTCTTATTAGTGTTATATACAGGATGATTGCCTAGTTGTATTTCCTCGTAAAGCAGTAATCACCACCAGCTCCAAGAAGACGTGTCCATCATGAGGAATGGTGAACATGGGAATGTTGTTTGGTCCACACACAATACCAGCGGTGAAGTAAATCAAGGATGAGTTTGGAAAGGGAATTGCAATCCTACGAGAGAAAATCAGAACTCTGATTTTTGTCGATGATGTAGTTAGACCTATTCTATCTAACTTTGCAAAAGATCTGGAGAAATTGCTGAATGGTGTGGACAGAGAATAAGATGAAGTCCAAAACAAAAGTAATGGAGTACTGTCGTAGTTGTACGAACTCAGGTGTTACATGAAATGTTAGATTAGGAAATGAAATCTTAAAGGAAGTAGGTGAATATTATTACTTGGATAACAAAATAACTAACGATTGCAGAAGTAAGGAGGACATAAAATGCAGACTAGCTCAAGCAAGGAAGAGCTTTCTTAAGAAAAGAAAGTTTGCTCTCTTCAAACATTGATATGGGAATTAGAAAGACCTTTCTGAACAATTTCGTCCCGTAAGTGGCATTGTATGGAAGTGAAATATGGACGATAACTAGCTCAGAAAGAAAGTCAGAAGCATTTGAAATGTGGTGTTACAGAAGAAAGCTGAAGGTGAGTTGGGTAGATCTAATCACGAATGAAGAGATTTTGAATCGAATTGGTGAGCGGAGATCGATTCTGCTACATTTGACGAGCAGAAGGGACATAATGGTAGGACACATCTTAAGACATCCAGGATTTGTTCAGTTAGCTTTATTAATAATAATAATAATAATAATAATAATAATATGGGCTTTACGTCCCACTAACTACTTTCGATCTTTCCGGAGGCACCGAGGTGCCGGAATTTTGTCTTGCAGGAGTTCTTTTACGAGACAGTAAATCTACCAACATGAGACTGACGTATTTGACTACCTTCAAATACCACCGGACTGAGCCAAGATCGAAGGTCAGAAGGCTAAGTCACTCAGCCCGGCTCAGTGAGAGAAGTGTAGGCGGACAAGGAGATTAGAGCAGTAGTTACGTACAGGATAGGGTGGCGTGGAGTGCTGCAAAAAGCCAGTCTCTGGACTCATGACCCAAATAACGATAATAACGACGATAACAGCCCAGTCCTCATCTGACAGAGTATTGGGATTAGTGCTATGGAGGATAGTTATGCGATCAATGAGAATAGGAAACTGTCAATGCATCGTTGGACTACCTGGAGAACTTGTACCTCACTCCCATCTTACACCTTCTTCGCCGTAACTTTACATTTTGTCGTGATAATTTTCTTTGAGAAGACGCTCTTGCTTATCTCCGTCCAATTCCACAGCTCCATTTCGTTTATATTACCTTGCGCAGCGCACTAGACCCAGCTCATTGTGAAGATAAGACAGAGGAAGTTGGTTGATGACCCGAGCAAGTCGTGCAGGTGGTGCAGCTACAGTCACAGATGAGACATGTATAGTGTGGCACATCATTGTTAAAATAAATGGCTTTCTTGGTTATTTCTCCCAGAGGAATCGGCAGCAGCTTACGCACAGCCTTCGTGCATGCTTACAACAAGTATGATGTAATAACTAGCAACTAGGGAAACTTACTTTTAATGGCTCATGTCCACTTCAGCCATGTTGTCTATTTGTGACTGACTGAGCGTGAATTATTTTAGTCACAATCTAATAATATCATTGCCAATAAACAATGAATTGTACTGCGTGGCTCTCACATACCATATGCACAACAATATTAACAATGCGGGAAAGAGTTGCGTGAACCATTTCGAACTGGATTGGAACGTGCGTCTGAGATGGCGGTTGACACTAGAGCGCTCGCAGTATGGGTGCACGGAAGACCCAACACTGGAATGACGGTGGTGGACGAAAAGTCTGGAGTTTCATCGCTCCCGAACATGTCATAGCGTGCATTTGAAACAGTGAGTATGGACGAACGGGCTGGAAGGCGAAGACCCGTACGATAAGGGAAAACTGCGTCAAAGCGCAGATATTTGTGGTGAAATCAACACTTAAGCCCAGTTTCTTGAACGAATCTTAACTGTTAATGCAACCTTACCAATAAGTATACAAAACAATGCAAAAGCACGAACAACAAAATGAAAACAAACACAATACTTACCGTAAGAGCAGTGGCACAAAATACGAAGCGTGGAGAGCAAAAATATGAAGTAGAAAGGGCAGGATCTTTACATTAATGTTTGACAGGTTGCCAGATCAATATAACTAACTACTAAATAACAGACGAAATAAAAATGTAAATAAGACGTTTACTTAAAGAGAAAAAACTCATAGCATTTATAATTAAATATTTACTTTCTTCTTTTAAATAATAAAGGGTAAATAACTTTCTTTCAAAATACTTAACAATTAAGTAAATGAATGAAATTCATAATAATTTATAATAAAAGGTTCCTACTTTCAAGAATTAAATAAATTAAGGAAGCTATAAAGTAAATAAATAAATATTAGATCACTAAATTGTATTAAGTTAGACCAGTAGCTAAATTATAATACAGAAACGGTTTACAAGCTTGCAAATACTTATTATGAACAAGTCGCCTTTAAAAACATTAATTTTTAATTTTAGGCTTTAAACTTTACGGTATACCTTTGTAAATTAATTACTGGCCATTAATAATGAACTTGTTGCAACAAGGCTTCGCTCTTCCTTTTGTCAATCACTAGACAATACACACAATACACACGAACCCGAAATATGTGGCAATCAGTACCAATATTACAAAATAAATTAATAAAACGAACCAAATGTTAATGACTAGTAAGCAGAAAAATACTCCCCAAATTCATACAATATTACAAGGGGAGGAAAAGAATTATGTTCCACAATGTAAACAGAACGACAACACACGCTAAAGGTCAGCTAGCAGCACGCACCCAAGCTATATAATTTTATTAATAATAGCCAAAGCCTGCCAAAACTTTTAGCGTTCACCAGATAATAAATATTTAGGCTAGTGACGTAACAAAGCAAGAAGAAAACAAAACTACGTAAGAATAAGGTAGGCCCCTATGTGAGGGTTAATCTCCTCAAGTTCAAGAACCGGGAAAGAAATTTCAGATTTCTACAACCGAGGAGTTACCGACATGAATAATAATAATAATAATAATAATAATAATAATAATAATAATAATAATACTAAAATTATAATTACATGTATCATAACATTTAAGTTCTTAGGATGTGACATTTCATATAAGAAATAATTTTACAAAAGACCAAGATGGTCGTTATTAAATTAACTACGAGGTGGCCTTGGAACCACGACAATGCGCACATGAGATAAGACCAAAAACGCGGAAGGTATCGGCTAGAAAAGGATTACATAACAACAATTCACAAAGTTGGAATGTAACACGAAATCAGACACACACAGAGCACGCGTTTTAAAATCAGGAACAACAGACAGAAAGAAAAACACATCCCGATAATAAAAATAAAAATTATAATACGAACAACCAAAACAATACGCTTACCTGCCGTATATGGAGCAGAAAACAAAAACGTACAACAATCTCAATAATAGGTTAGAATGACATAATGCACATATGCTAACACCGCGAGTTTCCAATTCACCTCGTAATTAAATTTGCATATCACTTACATGCGAAATTTTTACAATAGTGATTTAATTTTTCATTCGGCTACTAAATTTCCAAATACCTTGTATAGAGTCCAGATTCAATTTCCACAACATTGGCGATAACTCGAGGTAGGTCTAAAATTAAATAACGGTGACAAGGTTGGTTCGTAACCAGACTAGTTAATGCTTTTGAAAATTCCAAGACGTCGGTTGTAAATAATGTCTTCTCCAAATAATCCACTGAAGTTGATGATTCTGCGTAATAGTTTTTGAATAAATATGACTTACATGTCGGTGGTTTTGTATCCAAATTAGTGTAATCCTTTATCACAAATTTACACCAGAAACATGTTTTCAGAGGTAATCTGCCTGCTTGGCACGCAGGCCGCTGTCAACACTCACACAGTTGAAACCAAAGAGTCACCAAAATACCTAATTACTATCACTAGAGGAACATTATAAGATAAAAAACGTATTGAGGTCTAGTCTATCTGCCGCCTAACCCGGGAATATCCAACTCCATTGCGCCAGCCTCCAAACTCTTCTAAGGAACATGGCTAATGGCGCCCGTCTCGCAGCTCGGTAACAACAGGACTCCTTGCTCGCAAACCGGCGAGGCAGAAAACAACTGCAGAGCGTTCAGTTCAAGAGAGACTGCGCATGCTCATGTCAAGGATTTGCTTATTGAGGAAAATCGAAGTTATTGACGTAATAATGGGAGATCAGATATTTAAATAGGCATAGTTCAGTCACATAAAGTAACGGCAATTCAAACAATGGGCGATTATGGTAGACAGCGCCTCGATACACAAGTAGACATGCCAAACAAATAAATAAACACTCATAGATGTTTTCATGTTGCAATTCCATTATGCGAAATAAATAATAGTTGGCATATTCACGTTACAGTTAACATTGCTGTTAAGGAGACTTAACACATAATTTAACAAAATATCCGTCCCATCAAGAATTTTTAGCTTTAACAAATTGTTAATACTTGTGGAAATTCCCATGGTAACAGACCTGTGTTAAGCCTCTTAGTAAGTTTGAATCTTTACTGCTGTGTAAAGACTACTTATAAACTGAAGAAGGCAAAGGACGACCCATACTAAGAAAACTGACTTTTTTGAGTTGTCAAAAGGAAGTTTTCTTCAAAGATCCCAAAGCTACAAATAACAAGGTACTAGCAGGAACTGAAAATAGGTTAGAGTTTCCAACAGACTGAAACTTATCAGTGCAGCAGTAGCTTATAGTTGTTATGCTTCAGACTCTTTCATGTAATTGTAGGCAACTATGTTCATGAGTAAAAGACAAGAGTGTGTAGAATTCTGTGAAGAATTCCTCCTGCCATTCCAGCACTAACACGGTATTACATTATTTTTCCTGCAGTAAAAGAATGCCCGAAATCATTGAAATATCACATTTTCCAGGTGATGTAGGAGCCTTAGAATTCACTCATGTAAGAATATATCGAATGCTGTGATATGACAGTCCGTTTATTAAATTTATTAATCACACTCGCGTACTTTCAAATTTTACCTATAACAATATTATTTGTCTCACATTCATCATAATGACGCTTTTGTTGAATAGAACTTGGCATGCTTACGTCTTAGCGGTCTCCGCTAACCATAACCTATAAGAATATCAACCATGTATAACAACACACATCACTACGAGTGCTTTATTCAAAGAAACAAAGGACGCCAAATGCGTTTAGTGATCATACGGAAATGTGTTAACTTTCCTTTAGCAATTGTTTCGTTATAAATGTTGGAAATGTGTTCGTGAAACAGGGTAACAATTGTTAGTTAACATTTGTTAAGCAACATTTAACACAGAGTTGAAGAAATCGGGCGTTTAATGCCCAGTTGAACTTGGCATAACTTGGACGAAAATGCGACGTCATTTGAGGAAAGATTTAAGACTACAACCGTTTGGAACGCTATCTCTTAAAAAATGATTGATGCTGATATGGACGCTTGTACTGCTCTTCACCGAAGACTTTGCTTGGAACGTGATTACAATAAAGACACGTTGCAGACGAGTGCGCAGTTTACCGAAATTCAACAAATCGCAACTTTTTGTTTTGGGCTAAGGACAACCCTCATTTATCATGCTAATTAGAGAAGAACACAGCGCAAATCTGCTCGGTATGACTGTGAACCTCCTTCTCGGTCCTTAGGTTTAACGATCATACGTCCGACTCGTTGGCTGAACGGTCAGCGTACTGGCCTTCGGTTCAGAGGGTCCCGGGTTCGATTCCCGGCCGGGTCCGGGATTTGAACCTTAATTGGTTAATTCCAATGGCACGGAGGCTGGGGATATGTGTTGTCTTCATCATCGTTTCATCCTCATCACGACGCGCAGGTCACCTACGGGTATCAAATAGAAAGACCTGCACCTAGCGAGCCGAACCCGTCCTGGGATATCCCGGCACTAAAAGCCATACGACATTTCATTAACGGTCATACGAAGAGATCCATCCGGTGCTGACGTAATCTAGAATAACAGATACGACATTTTCCTGTCAGGGTTAGAGAATACCGTAATGAATCGTTTGCAGGCAGCACTGCACAAGCTCTGAGAGAAGCACATGCATGCCTTAAGGCTGGGAGCCATTTGCGTGGCGCGCCAGAATGTGTACAGGAAGTGACGTCACCTTGTGACTTTGAGGTGTGCACGGGTGTATAAATAGAGTGTGTTGAAATCGAAGGCACTAGTTTAAGATACGTGGTGCAGTACCACGGCCAAGTAGATCCACGCAGCATCAAGTCGGCCGTGGCAGTACGGTGGGGAGAGCAAAACTGGCGCGCAAAATATTTATAAGACTGACGCGGAATTAATGATCAGGAGAACTGCCCATCACAGGAAATGCGGGAGACCGTGATTTCAATGCACTGATCTGTTGCTGCCACATGTCTGCGCTTGCGCATCTGCCGAGTACGTCGCTCCCAGCGCGTGTCCATTGTCCAGTGTCATGCGAATCACGATTCGTGGAAAACCTGTGTGGAACTGTTCGCGCAAGAGATTAAGGCTGGAAGAGTTTAACAAAACCTCCAGTAAAGTTTGAAAAATTTAGCGGTAAAATGTCGCAAAATCAGTAGCGAATAAACTGTAACTGTCCGAAAAGAGTTGGAACACCAGAAAACATTGCTCTAGCGAAGGAAATTTGGACGCCATTTATCTATGCAAGTGGGAATTCAGAGGTCGTCGTGTCCAAACATTATCAAAAAGGACCTGCAAATATACCGTACAGATGAACCTTCGCATGTTAAGTTCTGTCAGTGGTTTTTGAGTGAAGTGGATCCACAATTTTCCATTTTTCCAGACGAGGCCTAGTACAAACTCTCAGGTTATGTGATAGCGCCATTATGCATCCTAAAATCTCCATGAGCAATTTATTTTCCCCACCCGGTATCCTCTTACGGTACACACTGCAGAACTAAGCCTCCTGTTTAGGCTGTGCCTCATGTCTGGCGCTCATCTGATGTTTCACTTATAGCTGGGGACAAAACATGACGACCTCAGTTCTTGGAAGCGACCTGGAAGCCAGCTGTAAATCCCACCCTGCACCCTGCTGCGTTAATGAGCTTCGTGTGATCCTTGCTTGGTATGGGGAGGTTGCCAAATCACCGTCTTCAGTCTTGACTCTTTCTTCATGCCGAGTGCAGTGCGGTGACATAGTGAGCATTATTAATACAAAGATATGAAATAATTGACATTTCTAATATTTATAACTTATCAGTTTAGCGCAAGAGCAGTGATATGTCGGTATTCTTCCGGCCGTGGGTAAATCAAGAATCACAGTGTAACAAAGCGGAATTAAATCAGCTGCCTGGACCTCATCCTTCTTCTTCTTCTTCTTCCTCACCGAGAACTCCAACTAAAAGTTGGCAGAGGTGTTACATTACGAAAACAAATCGTGATTTGGTGAGGAACATTAAAAGTTTCTTACGAGGTGTTTTAGGAAATGGCGGTGTTATAACTTGTAAAAACTTAAATAATTTAGCGCCGGAAGCGACAGGAATTTGTGTTACTACGATGAAAAAAATAGTTAAAATCAGTGATGTCAACATCTACGTAACCCCCACTAAAAAGAAAGTTCGGAAGCAGAAATTGAAATTTGATAAAATAAATGATTTCACTTGGGACCTGCTTCGTCGAACAGTTTTTGAGTATTTTTGTATTACTTTATTATCACATTAATGTAAGTGACCATTGCCACCTGTTCCCAATTACGATGTATTTGTTAATAATAATAATAATAATAATAATAATAATAATAATAATAATAATAATAATAATAATAATTAGTTTTTCTGGGGACCAACACGTCAAATTAAATGTATTTTTTCCTTTTACAAATATTTATGAAAATAAAGTAAATAAATAACAATAATCCAACCTATTTGAAATATTTTATGGTTTGCATAACAGTCTAAAGTGGGAGTTAACGCCTTAAAGTGTATTGATTTCCCTTAACTGTCAGAAGCTACCGTCTGGGACACCCAATAATTATGCTAATTATGAATAGTTAATAATAATTCAGTTTTCTCTTCATTCAGTATGGATACATTATCATTTTCACTTTTCAAAATGGTTTACATTACAAACTGTGCAACCTATTGGTGGGATAACATTGGGTAATTTGAACATTTATTCTGTTAACAATTATATGATAATAGCGACAACAACAGCACGAAATTATATTATTATTATTATTATTATTATTATTATTATTATTATTATTATTATTATTATTATTATTATTATTTATGTGGCTATTTCAGCCTTATAATGTTCCAGCATTTACGTGAGATGGAAAAATACAGAAATCATGTCAAGAACAACCGGTGGGATTTGAACCCACGACACCTCATGACTTCGGGTTACTAGCCCGTCGCACTATCACTGAGCTAGTCCAGTTTTATGGGTCGTTTAAGATGGCATTTTAGTATTCAGGGTCTCTCTTCGTTTCCTCATAACCTACTTTAGATCGCCATAATGCAATGTTATTTTTTTCATGGCTAAATTCCAGAGCTACAATACTAATACTAATACTAATACTAATACTAATACTAATACTAATACTAATACTAATACTAATACTAATACTAATACTAATATTAATACTAATACTAATACTAATACTAATACTAATACTAATACTAATACTAATACTAATACTAATACTAATAATAATAATAATAATAATAATTGTTCCGGGGTTACCCGTGGGATGCAGAGGTGAAGGAAGGTGCGGGCTGGAATGGGTCTAGCTACCAAGACGAAAGATGAATTAAAATTTTGCTAAAGGTTATATTTTTTCAAAAGTGCCAAAAATTAACCAGAATTGACAATTTAGACTTTGACAAGTCAACCAATAACAACAATAAGGTTCAAGACCAGGAACGTCAAGATTTAGAGACAATTTAACAACTTTTCACTTGGTGAAATAACAATGAAATCAGGTACAATGCCAAATTAGAAGCAGGACTAGAGGGATCCCAATTTGAGGGATTTCTACACACTTGGGCTACCAGCCCCAAATTTTACAAATTTTTGGTTGGTTTAAAGCTCGAGCTGTACAAAGACATAAGTATCAGAAAGGCAGAAATCCCTTCATACCTGGAGCTATCGCTCCATCACCTTCCGAAGGCAATTTTACAATTTTTCGAAAAAGAGCTGACCTGCTCTCAATTTTCCTCGCCTATCAAAAGGCTACAACAAACTTTCCCATCAACTGCCTCTCAAGCCACATTTTCAAAGAAACAGGGGTATCTTGTACCCAACCTACTAGGGCCTGAATAGAAAAATTATAAGTTAATTTAAATGGCCCAAAATACCAAATGAATGGAGGCGAATTACTTGCACTCCCGAATGAAACTTCTTAAAACGTAGGTGGACCAAGGCCTAATACACAGGGGCTAATCCCATACTGGGGAGGCGACTCGTATAAGAAATATTTACTACATTAAGGAGAGAAGAAAAACGGTTATGAAACGTAGTCACCTCAAACCAATATGAGTGGGAGCTCGAGAGGGTTAAGCATTCTCTATCCCAATTTGCAGTTAAAGATAGGATTTTTTTACAAAGTGATTTTACATTTTGAAAGGTAGGTTACATGAGAAAGGTTTCGAACCTGCCCCGCGGGTTAAACTGCTGAGTTAGCAATATTAAGAAATTAAACGGCCATTACCTTGTAGAGCTGGTAACTGAAGAAAAGAGGCGCTTCCCGCCTCCTGCTACACATTCACACACTAAACTACATGTCGATGAAGTGGCGAAGAGCCATGAACGTCAGCAGTTTTATACCGTCGTGGACGATTCGAGGCCTTCCGTGAAAGAAAACAGCCACACCCACTCAGTTTATTGGTGGATGGAAAAGTTACATCCAAAATTGGAGAATACATACAGGATTGGTTAAAAATTAATTAACTAAATTTATGATTGGTTAAATTCAAAACTGGCGGAAGAAGAGGGGTCATATTGCCAACCCAAAAAATGAATGGAATAAATTTAACAAAGAACAAACTTATGAATACCATATTTCTTCAAAAACAGTTCCCTCACTTCGAACCAGGGTGCACAATTATAGTTCTTAGGCGGTGACATCTAGAAGAGGATGTCCACACTTTTTGCTAGATAGCAAACAAAAACACGTCGCAATTGACACAGTTCAGAAAGCTTCCAAATTACACAATTTACAGTAGTGACATCTTTTAAGAAACAGTAGAATTGATTCAGATTTTAAAGTTCAGAGTTTCTCCTGTAGGGGATTACTTAAGGCGGAAAATTCAAATGTGCGGCGTATAGGTGTACCAACCGGTACAATAATAATAATAATTCATTTTACATCGGAATGACAAATAGATTCCATAAGAAGATTTTATTCCTGCTCTGGCTCGTTTGGTAGACGATTTGGCAACTCTGACTACGACAGTAAATCCTATTAGCCCCTAATAGACACCGGGCTGCCACTGGAGGGTAGTGGTGTGAGGCCAGGTCGTCATGTTTTGTCCCCAACTATACCGGCTGTAGGTTTGTATAAATGGAAAAGGCATGTTCTTGATCATTAGCTTTTCGAAAAGAGAAAATTTATATGTAGGAATTTATCTACAAAGTCTCTCATCGAACATGGCGTCGAATTCAGTTGCGCTTCGATATGGTGGTCCATCCCGGTACCTTCAAGTTGAGTCATAACGAAGAGATCCTGACTGTTATCGCCAGCCTGTCACCTAGAAGCCTTGCTTTGTGTGTGGGATCAAGTACGTCATCTCATAACTGCAGAAATATTTCTGAGGTAATTCGTATTGTAAAATAATCGCATATTTTATGCATTTTCTCCACCGTTATGTTGGTTATTTCATCTATTAAAGATTGCTTCAGCTGTGGAGAAGTACTGTGTTGGTGTAAGCGTTCATTCTCTGAGAACATAAGGCTGAATACAGTTAGTATACCAGAATAATACGCATGAATCCCCCTGTGAGTGGGGGTGGTAGAATAACATCTGCGGTATCACTGCCTGTTGTAAGAGGCGTCTAAAAGGGTCCCCAGTGTCTCTTAACTTAGGAGCGTGGATCGGCGATCACGGGCCCTTAGCTGGGTCCTGGCATTGCTTTCACTTATTGTGCCAGGCTCCTCACTCTCATCTATCTATCCGACCTCCCTTGGTCAAATCTTGTTCTTTTCCGACCCCGACGCTATTAGAGTACTCGAGACCTAGGAAGTCTTTCATTTTCACGCCCTTCCTAGCTCTTGCCCTCTTTGACAAATAGCATCATTTTTCGAAGTGTCGGATCCCTTCCATTTTTTCTCTCTCTGATTGGTGTTATATAGAGAATGGTTGCCTAATTGTACTTCCTCTTAATCGCCACCACCTAATAGGCATGAAGTACATGATTCCGTATTTTTCAGATTGTGAAAACGAAATTCAGGCAGATTAAACATGTCGTCATCTGAGCTTGGTGTTGTCTTAATTTTTTACGATATAAAGAAGGACATTCACTATGTTTATTTGAAAGTTTTGAGTATGTTACGTATTTCTTCTATACTCTGTAATATTGTGCTTCAAATAAAATGTGCATTATATGCTGTAATCCGTAAACAAGTATATATGCCATATTTGACCTGACTTACCTTGCCATTCTCTTAAAACCGGAGTATTGAATCGTTAAGTGATTCTCATACTGATGCTGTAGTTTTCATAGAGAACAAGTGTTCACTATGGGAGATGCGAGTTTCATCGCCAACGAGCGCTCCGAAGTTACGAGCTCCTGCAGCCGTGTCGTACGACAGACAAGGAAACTCTGCGTGAATCTATGCTCTACAGCGTGTCCTTGAGGAAGGTTTCAATATTTGTAGTCTAGGGAGCAGTCAACAAACGAAGGAAGAAATGTCCTCTTAACATTGATCGCAGAGTTATGGTTTGCTATCACTTCCATCAATGATCACCATGTTCCAACAACTTGCGGAGGGTGGTATTCAACAAACAACGGAAATAAGTTCTTACCTAAACGTAACTCGTAAATCAACTAGCGTGTTGTGTTATTATGGGGCAACGACCCATTTTCATCGTAGGTGCTAACTACCACATATTGTGCCCTACTGGACTCTGAAGTTCCGGCCAGGCCAAAGCCGGTCTCGAACCCAGAGTACAGTAGTGAAAGAACTCTCACAGACGTGAGCTGGTGCACATAGTCTTACCTGAACATATTCCTCTTCACTCAGCCGGATAAGCGTTCTTCTCAGGGATAACATGGGGATAACGGGGCAACAAAAGATAAACACGAGGATATGTGACTAATCAGGTAAGAATCGGCTAACTTAAAAATAAAATAAAATATCTAACAGAAAACATCGCTGCATTCAAAGTTTAACAAATAGGGATTTATTACATAAAATTGAATTATTTACAAATCTAATAGCTTTCAAAATGCTTGGTCAAGATAATACTGAGCCGATGACAACCAGTTCACTGCCTTCACGAAAACTGCTGTGCTGTAACAAGCATGTTACAATAGTGTAAGTAACGAAGTATAGAAAGATGAATATCTGCTGAAATACACATCAAACAGTGAATCCCATAAAATTTACTATGCCTCGCGCCGTCGAACCCCGGTGTAAACAAATATCAACACAGAATGTACAGTGACCTGACTCGGTCACGAACCCTAGTCCCATGAAGAGTAAGGCGTAGAAGAATCATATGCAAACAATATAAAAAGGACACAGCCAACATATCCACCGGTGTCAATATCAAACGGGCCAGGGTTAAAAATTAACGTAGAACAAATAGGACATAAAAGAAAGATCTCTTCCTGCTTTCAAAACATCAAGGTCCTCCTCCCCTTCGCACACTTGATAAGCTGCAGACGACAATAACCAATTCTCAAGACTCTGACGTCCGGCGCAGCACCCTCACCCCTGCAACCACTTCACCAGCGACAGTCCACATAATTGATGAGCTCAGCTGACTGCCAAAAAAAAAAAAAAATCTCGCCTCTCAAAATACCTCACGTAACCTGGCTGCTAAAAGTACTCTTTTAAATACACCTGGGCGATCTGCCCTCATCTCAATATCACCAGCGATATAACTCATCTTATTTCCGCCTCCCATGGGCTCAACCTTGATACGACAAAGATACAAATCAATATGCGATAAACACATGGCCCTATCAGGCATCTCTCATGCAGCCAATACACTCTCAAACTGTGCCGGGCTTTCTCATCTCAAATACATACAGTCAGCTATCTGCATAATGCTCATATCTCTCAAATATACGGACTCGCTCGCCCTGTCAGTGAAGCTGGGTGAATTACGGGTTCCATGCTGGTCTCAACTATACGTATCTACGTCTGCAGAAACAAATGCCTAAATGCGATATAATAAAAAGTGCCTGTCTGTAAGAAGCACCTACCATAACCAAAGGAGTTCGATCCGACCCATAAAAAAACACACGTACGTAAAAATAATACAATCGAAATGAAATATAAACACGCTAACAAGGAATCTACAGAATATCATCTATCCTAATGTACGGGGTTCGAGCTTGAGGCCTAGCTCTTAATTACAAGGAAAATTCTCCTACCATAACTAATCTGTTGACTGACGGCCCCCCATATTCCTATCTAAATTTACATGACATGCTTGAAACAGAATTGGAAAGCTCTGACCTTATGTTATCGATGACATGACGGAGCGGCCCTCCCTGTGGACCACTGAATTTACCACATCATGATAGACTGTGGCGCTGGCATCAGATACTGTTGACCACTTGGAGACATTCTTTCTTGTGTGGCTCCTTCGTACAGCTCCCTAGGTAGTTGGAAGATGTCCCCTTCGGCGTCGCGCTGATCAGGTGCTCCCAACGTTCCTGGATCGATGCCCGTTGTCATGTTCGCTTCAGCTCCTGGTTGTGGCTTCCTCGCAATGATGATGTCAAACACTCGTTCTGACTTGATGCTGGGGTAATTCCTGGCAGATACAGCAGTACCAGTAGTATGTGCAGCTCGAAGACAAAGCGTTGTTCTCAGTACCAACACGCAGTATGACGACTCGTTCAAGCGGTCTTCTTGTCCAAGAATAAGCCTGATATGCCAGGCGGCCTTATTTTTATAATCCAGTTTTAGCGTCATCACGCCGCTTGGTCGCGTGCAATATACGCGCGCCCGCGAAGTTTTTTCCCGCACAAAGTACATCATGAGCTCTAATTAACGAATGCATTTATGAATGCAGCCCTAATGCATATCAAAATTAAGCAGAAATTATGCATGTTGCAATTCTTGTCTCAAATCCAATGCAACTCTCCCGTAACCAAAGATATTAATTTAATTCTTTATTCCCTCCTAATATAAGTTTTGCCGGGATCTGGGAAGCGTCCCCAATCTTCATCAAGAGGCTTGGCTTGGGACATAACTCCTTTTAATGAGGTTCTGGAGATTTCTCATAATGACGTTCTAGCTCACTTCACACAAGAACGCGTCTTCTGGACTCCTTTATGAAATATACTGTAAGACAATGGCTTCGTGGGTGGCCTTGTGTGATACTAATATCCAATACTAAAATTAATATAATTGTCCCATGAACCGTATGGTTCATAGCCCCCCGTGAACGACAAAATAAAATTTTGTCAAGAATTTTATTTTCCTAAATGTCGAGATCATCTTCTCATTGCAATCATATATGCAGTCAATATTCAAAACTTCATGGCACGGGACTATCGTCAGCTACAGACATGATAGCCTCCCTATCCTTCCTAACTTGGTAATAGGCATCCAGCAGAGCTAGAAATCTCCGGTGGTTACTCTCGGCAGCCTTGACATACCGTTTCTTCTCGCGGCTCAGATAGCTGTTTATGATGGTTTCCTGAAGAAATCATATTTACTTCTTCTTCTTCTTCTTCTTCCTGATTGTCTAATTGGTATTGGCCTGGTCGAAAAAAGGGCTTAAGATTTGCTGAGTTAAAGACCTTAGTCACTGTAGCGTCCAAGCTTTGTACCTTGTATGAGTTATTTTCATAACTATGAATTATTCTATACGGTCCAGTATATAGCTCAGCGAACTTATGGTAGTATCTCTCCGTCGGGTTAAAGACAGTGGGTGTCTTAACTAACACCAACTCGCCCACTTGTAGGGGTCTATGATACCTCTTGTTCCTTGTTCTTCGCAGCCGTTTCTCAGCCTGTGCTTTTAAGTGTTCCGCCACATTACTAACACACATCTCTCGAGCTAGTTGAGGATCCCTGCTAATTTCATCTTAAATTCTCTTCATTCTTCATAATATTTACTTAATACCATTCACAAAATAAATTTATATCTACTGGTTCTACTATAGGTTTTCTATTTACTATACTATTTATACACAGTGGTCATCATCACTATATGGCTATCCTACTTGTCAGTCTCAACAAAACGGGGTGCATTTGGGTTCAGATTCTTCTGCCTGGCTCCGTGGTGAAATTCTTGGTAAGCCAAGCTCGTAGCTCCAGGAGAGTTGGCAGCACTGTGAGTTCGTATTGCTTCCTGCCATGTGTCGCGTGTTGACATATCCCCCGATTCTCTTACTCTTGAGTGGTAGGCGCCTTCTTGTCTCTCACCATTTCTCGGGCGCAGTGAACTCTCCCTCGGCCTGTCATATCTCGCTCGGTTCCCATTCCACCGCTGGCTGTTCCTTCTGGGGTTGTAACGTTCACCGTCTCGTCTCCAGTACGGCCGGTCATTCCGCCGCGGTTCAAATGAATTCCTTCGGCGTTCTTGCCCTCTCCATCGGTCCGGTTCCTCCTGCCATGTGCTCCATCTTCGCGGTCGCCAGTTCGTATCTCCTCTGGGTTTAGGATTTTCTTCATCTCGTTCCCTCAGGGTAGGCGTTTGAGTGCCGGAATTTTGACACTCCTTGTGGCTTCTTTCTCACATCTGCTCTTCCGCCTGGACATTCACATTATGGACAGTCTCTATGGCCCGTATACGTGGCTGATGCAGTGCAGACGTCTGGTCCCATAGCCTAAGCATTTCTTCCGCAGCCACCGCCGTCGTAACATTTGCAGCGATTAGAGCTCTCTGTACCTCTACAGGCAGCTGTCTGATAATGGTCGTGACGATTTCCCTTTCTTCGGGCTGATGATCTAGCTCTTGCAAACGTAAATATTGGGAAATTAAGAACTCGCTTAGTCTTGTGGGAGTACTATTCGCATACCTACGAGCGTAGAGCTCCATTCTAAGCGCCAGCTGATGCCCCTGATTCCAGAATTTATTCAGGAATGCGCGTTTAAACTCATCATAATTCTTAAATGATTGCCCAAACGCCTTGAACCAGGCTCCAGCAATCCCTCCAAGATACTTTTCTGCCGTGCGTAGTCTGCGCTCTGGTGGTATCTGGCCTTCGTCCATGTATGTCTCTAACTCTTTAAGGAATGAACGGGGCGTGACCTCTCCATTTCCCTCGAATTTCTTAGGTTTCTCCTCGGGTGCCCTAATCCAATGATAACCCGGGAAAACACTGTCCTGACTGAATAGGGTTGAATTTCCTATTCTTGGCTTAGCCCTAAATGATTCTCCTAGTATCTCATGTCCCTCATCCTGACTTTCATTCAGGTTGTCATCTCCATACTGGCGTTCTATCGGGCTGTGAGTCCTACTCAGCTTCCGCTTCTTTACTCCGTTTTCTTCCTCAATTTTTAATTGGTCCAACTTATCACGCATATTCTCCATTTCCTGTTCTAACCCTTGTATTCGCTTCTCAGTTGTCCGTTGTTCCTGCTCTCGGCACTTCTTCAAACCTTGGACCTCTGCGCTGACTTCCTTCCTAGTCTGTTTTAAACCCAGATCTAGTCCAGCAATTTTAGCCTTATTTTTCTCGGTCGTCCTTTCATATTTGTCTACCACTTCTTGAGTCCTAGCCTCTAGTTTTTCTTCTATTCTTACTAGTTCTTCTTGAGTATGGTCCATCCGGACTACTACTGCCACCAGGTTTTCTCTAAATGTACCTAGTTCGGACTGGGTCTCCTTATCTTTTTCTTCCATACGCTGTTCTATTCCCTCGATACTGTTCTTTACGTCCCGAATTTGCTTCTCTACCGTTCTGTGCGATTCTTCAACCTGTTGACTCAACTTCTCGGTCGTGGTGACACAGCACAGCCGTACATTCTCTATTTTCGTATCTAATTCTGCTATGGTTTCCCTAGTCGCTTCATTTTCAGAGGCCAATTGCTCCAAACGAATGCTAGTGTGTTCCTTTAGCTCAGTTATTTGGTTAGCTACCCGTGTTTCGGTGAGTACTAATTGTTCGGTCACCTTTTCTTTGCACTCCGCGAATTTTTCCGTAAGTTGCTCGGTTAAGTGTACTTTAAGTTCTTTTATCTGATCCGAGTTCCTAATTTCCTGTTCTTTAAATTGTGCACTGACTTGGTCGTTCAAACGCTCACCGTTCTGAACCAATAGCTCACTATTCCTAGTCACTTGTTCGTTCAAACGTTCACCTATATCCTCCCTAAGTTCCTCTTTAAGCGCCACAAACTGTTCATTGAATCGCTCACTATCCCTAGTCTGTTGTCCTTTAATCTCTCCTATATCCTCTCTAAGTTCCTTTCTAAGCGTAGTTTGTTGCAAACTCAGTTCTTTTATCTGATCGCTCAGGTGCCTCAGCACCTCTCCCATGTCTACCGACATTCAACTCACTTGTCATAAGGTCCGGCGGAAAAACCGCTCCGTATGTCGTCGATTAAATTTCAACTACTATAAATTTCCTACACTTTCTAATTTATCAAAATGTTCCTAACTGCTAAACTCTCGAACTCTCAAAGCCTCAGTAGGCTACCTCAATATAACATCATGTCATTCAAACATGGGGTAACCGTCAACACAACACTATGATACAAAATATATACAACACAAACACAAAATTCTCCAACAAAATGTCATAAAAACAGCGAAACTACAACATGCAAAAATCAAAGCTATATGATTATACACCTGTGAAACACAACATCCTGCAGGTCAAATCCACGCACGAATATCATCATTACTCCACGGAAACCACAAAATCCGCACATCCTCGCTACTCAACATCAACAGCAATATCCCTATTCTAATAGTACGACCAAGGGACATACAAATCACTGAACTACCCCACTGAACTGGCAGTCATATCAACCTCACAAGTCTCCACAAAATACTCCGAATACATCACAAAGCTAACAGTACAGATCAAAGACCAAACTTGGTATATCTGCACTACACATAATTGAATGCAGCTGTCATAACATATGCCTGAAATAAAGCCTTGCATGACCTTTATTTACAGAAATATCAGGTCCTGCCTTCATAGACATAAGTTACGACCTATAGCCCTATTTTACGGGGAAAATCAGAAAAATACACCATGGCTGTGTGAGCTCGTTTACACAAATATCAAGCATCACCTGACGGCATAATAAAACAAGCTGTATGGCCCTCATTACTGCAATATCGGGTCCTCAGTTAGCCACACCAAGTTCACAATGTTGACAAAGGCGCAATGGTCCCTTTTACTTAAATATCGGGCCATTCGTTATTCGGCGTCATTAATACCATGGCGCTATGGTTAGCCCTCATTTACAGAAATCTCGAGCCACACAGTTGCTTAGGCGATAAAAATACTATATCGCTATGGTTAGCCCTTTACGGAATTTCGGCCCCACGTTGGGCGCCATAAATACTATGTGCCCTACTGGACTCTGAAGTTCCGGTCAGGCGAAAGCCGGTCTCGAACCCAGAGTACAGTAGTGAAAGAACTCTCACAGACGTGAGCTGGTGCACATAGTCTTACCTGAACATATTCCTCTTCACTCAGCCGGATAAGCGTTCTTCTCAGGGATAACATGGGGATAACGGGGCAACAAAAGATAAACACGAGGATATGTGACTAATCAGGTAAGAATCGGCTAACTTAAAAATAAAATAAAATATCTAACAGAAAACATCGCTGCATTCAAAGTTTAACAAATAGGGATTTATTACATAAAATTGAATTATTTACAAATCTAATAGCTTTCAAAATGCTTGGTCAAGATAATACTGAGCCGATGACAACCAGTTCACTGCCTTCACGAAAACTGCTGTGCTGTAACAAGCATGTTACAATAGTGTAAGTAACGAAGTATAGAAAGATGGATATCTGCTGAAATACACATCAAACAGTGAATCCCATAAAATTTACTATGCCTCGCGCCGTCGAACCCCGGTGTAAACAAATATCAACACAGAATGTACAGTGACCTGACTCAGTCACGAACCCTAGTCCCATGAAGAGTAAGGCGTAGAAGAATCATATGCAAACAATATAAAAAGGACACAGCCAACATATCCACCGGTGTCAATATCAAACGGGCCAGGATTAAAAATTAACGTAGAACAAATAGGACATAAAAAAGATCTCTTCCTGCTTTCAAAGCATCAAGGTCCCCCTCCCCTTCGCACACTTGACAAGCTGCAGACGACAATAACCAATTCTCAAGACTCTGACGTCCGGCGCAGCACCCTCACCCCTGCAACCACTTCACCAGCGACAGTCCACATAATTGATGAGTTGAGCTGACTGCCAAAAAAAAAACATCTCGCCTCTCAAAATACCTCACGTAACCTGGCTGCTAAAAGTACTCTTTTAAATACACCTGGGCGATCTGCCCTCATCTCAATATCACCAGCGATATAACTCATCTTATTTCCGCCTCCCATGGGCTCAACCTTGATACGACAAAGACACAAATCAATATGCGATAAACACATGGCCCTATCAGGCATCTCTCATGCAGCCAATACACTCTCAAACTGTGCCGGGCTTTCTCATCTCAAATACATACAGTCAGCTATCTGCATAATGCTCATATCTCTCAAATATTCGGACTCGCTCGCCCTGTCAGTGAAGCTGGGTGAATTACGGGTTCCATGCTGGTCTCAACTATACGTATCTACGTCTGCAGAAACAAATGCCTAAATGCGATATAATAAAAAGTGCCTGTCTGTAAGACACCTACCATGACCAAAGGAGTTCGATCCGACCCATAAAAAAACACACGTACGTAAAAATAATACAATCGAAATGAAATATAAACACGCTAACAAGGAATCTACAGAATATCATCTATCCTAATGTACGGGGTTCGAGCTTGAGGCCTAGCTCTTAATTACAAGGAAAATTCTCCTACCATAACTAATCTGTTGACTGACGGCCCCCCATATTCCTATCTAAATTTACATGACATGCTTGAAACAGAATTGGAAAGCTCTGACCTTATGTTATCGATGACATGACGGAGCGGCCCTCCCTGTGGACCACTGAATTTACCACATCATGATAGACTGTGGCGCTGGCATCAGATACTGTTGACCACTTGGAGACATTCTTTCTTGTGTGGCTCCTTCGTACAGCTCCCTAGGTAGTTGGAAGATGTCCCCTTCGGCGTCGCGCTGATCAGGTGCTCCCAACGTTCCTGGATCGATGCCCGTTGTCGTGTTCGCTTCAGCTCCTGGTTGTGGCTTCCTCGCAATGATGATGTCAAACACTCGATCTGACTTGATGCTGGGGTAATTCCTGGCAGATACAGCAGTACCAGTAGTATGTGCAGCTCGAAGACAAAGCGTTGTTCTCAGTACCAACACGCAGTATGACGACTCGTTCAAGCGGTCTTCTTGTCCAAGAATGAGCCTGATATGCCAGGCGGCCTTATTTTTATAATCCAGTTTTAGCGTCATCACGCCGCTTGGTCGCGTGCAATATACGCGCGCCCGCGAAGTTTTTTCCCGCACAAAGTACATCATGAGCTCTAATTAACGAATGCATTTATGAATGCAGCCCTAATGCATATCAAAATTAAGCAGAAATTATGCATGTTGCAATTCTTGTCTCAAATCCAATGCAACTCTTCCGTAACCAAAGATATTAATTTAATTCTTTCTTCCCTCCTCATATAAGTTTTGCCGGGATCTGGGAAGCGCCCCTAATCTTCATCAAGAGGCTTGGCTTGGGACATAACTCCTTTTAATGAGGTTCTGGAGATTTCTCATAATGACGCTCTAGCTCACTTCACACAAGAACGCGTCTTCTGGACTCCTTTATGAAATATACTGTAAGACAATGGCTTCGTGGGTGGCCTTGTGTGATACTAATATCCAATACTAAAATTAATATAATTGTCCCATGAACCGTATGGTTCAATATCTTCCATGGGTGTCTGATTTGTTGAGGAGTACCAATACCTTGGCCTGCCCGTTTCCTGACCTGATTTGGCTTTGGGAATATGTCAAGTCCCCGTAAGTGATGTGGATACACTACGAAAACGCGTGTTCAATGCCTGTAACAACCAGGGGTGTTCCATGCGACGACGGTGGAAGTTCGCAATGCAGTAGATGACGATCGCATGGAGGACATATTGTGAAGTGTACATCAAAGATATGGTGGTTATTGATGGACCATAACTCCGAAGTTATTGGGTTTACAACCAATGTTTATAGGAACTCTTTCCTTCATTTGTTACGTGCAGCCTCCGTCCTAAATATTGGAACTATTTTCAAGGAAACCTGTTTCAGGTAAATAATTAAGGACATGATGGCTGTCCCCTAAACAAACAATAACGTCTTGAATATCATTCATTTCGATATATTATCCTGGGAGAGCAATGTCATTCAAATTCATCATCATCATCATCATCATCATATGCAGTTCCCAGTTGTTGGCCAGCATCTCCTCTTGTCTTTCAACCACTTGTTCCTTTTCACACTTGTCCAGTCCTCACCCCCACTTATCCACCTGTCATTCAGTCCTCCTGGGTACCCTTTCCCCTGTGATTTTCTTCATCTTATCAATTCTTGTCACCTCCTTCTCAGAAATTTTACTTCACTTACCTGTATCCTAGTTACGGCTCTCTGCCTCATTACCCAAGTTTCTGCTGCATACCTCAGACTAGATAGACCTACGTACTACGTAGCTATATCACTCCTTAGCTTCTCTGAGGGACAAACCAGGTAGGTTTCTGACACTTTTCAGGAACGCTCTTGCTTGTGTTCGACGTTCGATAATTTCCTTATCGTTTCTTCCACTTTCCTCTATTGAAACATATCAACACTGTGGGTTCATTTTGTTTAAACGTGGCATTGCAGGCAGAAGGACAAAGACCGGTAGGTAGCTGACTGCGCCTATGTCAGAAGGATGTCGATACCAAGCCTTTTTCAAGTATGAACCAAACCGTTGCGGTGTGCTATGCGAGGATGCTTCGTCCGCCAGGTCGAATTATCAACCAACCCCAACCTGGTGTGGGGAGACTCAAACTTCGGGAGCTGCTAAACAGCGATGGCAGGATAACCAAACTCAACTACCCAGGAGTAAATTCATTGGAACATGAGAAAAAGTATCAGTCACTGAGCCGTATTTCACGGTTTTATCCTGCGGAGAAGGCGAGACTAGAATTATAATCTACCTGTGTAGAAAAATATTGATCATTTATGTCCATTTGATGTGTATTGCGTTTAAAATGGTGGCCCGATTTGAACTTGCTTGGTCGTTGGACCGGGAGCTATTACCGCACGGGGATCCCTCGTGAGTAACGGAAGACTGTGAGGCCTTAAAAGGACCCGAGGAGGTGGAGCCGCTTTCATTTCTATGTGGTGTTTTCGAGTCTGTAGATTCAACAACCAATGCCAGTCTCGTAGCCACTTTGCCCGTTGAGATACTTTAAAATTTAGCCGCTTGCCAGAAGCGAGCTAAGTCTTTGTAGTTGAAAAATCAGTCGCACAGTATATGTGTTTAGTTTCATCTAAATATGTGGCTTTGAAACTATATATAGTGAACTAGATAGTTTCCTCTATCAAAGTAACGTAATTTGTGTAGACGCCAGAGTGCGGGCTGGCAAGAAACTGTTAAGTTGCTAACTATTGACTGTCAGTGGTATACTAGGTATCTACGAGCTATTTGAGGTATGTACATTATTTACTTTAGCAATAAACATTCGGGTAGCGTGCGCGGATCCCGTATATGTTGAGTGCGTTCCATTGTTAATTTTGCGACTGTGAAAAACTGATATCTGCCCGGGTTTTGTGCTCTTAATTTAATGGTACCTAATTTTTGCAGATGTTGTGGCAAATCGCAGCCTATCATTAAGGGAGGAATCCATGTGTACGAGTACTACTAAGCGGTGAAGAAAACGACCACATTGCATGAGAGTCCTGCAGCTTCAGGAACTCTGAACTCTACAGGATGATGCTTCAAATCCAGGGGACCGCTGTTATGTCGGGCTAAGGCCTGAATAACACTAGTGATCATGTGATCGTCGCTGGTGGTACCTGTCGTCAAAGTTAAGTTTTTTAATATCCATTAGCATGCCGAACCCATCAAGGATACACTAGGTATTAGATTTTTCATTTAAATATTTTTTCATATTTGAATGTCAGCCAGAGAGGCAATTGCTTGCTTTAATTTCAAAAACGTAAATGTGTTCAGAGCTAGTGAATTTAAGTAAGATAGATGGGTTTGAAGGGACGAGTTAGGACAGATATAGGTGTGTTTTAATATTTGTGTTTTCAAGTCTTTCAGTTGTGTAGTTCACGTTATTTCCCTTTATAGTAGAGAATTTATGAATTAGAGTCCTCACACTGTAATGAGGCCATTTGCCTTTAATGTCGCGTGGGTATGAAATTTATTATACAGAATTAGCACCGGATGTTTTTCCTTTTTTATAATTGTCTATGAATGCAGAATGTATTTCAGCATCTGCAACGTGATATATGCCAGAGCTCTGATCAAAGTTGATTGTAATAAGATGTTTTAATATGCAGGGAAAGCAGATTTTTGGGACAATTAGGGTCTAACTTACGTTATTTGTGTTGTGAGGCTAGAGATGCCTACGTATTTATAAATGAAGGGCGTAATGAAGGAGAGAAAACCTAGGGAATTTCGCTGAGTAGCTAGCGGCGCCTTTTTGAGTTCATTATGTTAAGGTTCCAATCCTTTATACGGCGAGTCAGAGGCCAGTGGAGCCCGTAACGGCTAGTGAAGCCAGGTACGTTTTATGATAGGCACGAAGTCCTATGTATTTTCCCGGGAGTGAATTAGTATATGCGAATTAGCCAGTTTCTGTTTTTGCTATTTGATAGCGACAGCTGGGCTTTTTGTTATTGAGAATAAGTTTCGTCTCTCGTGTACGGAGACTAGTGCCTCCCAAGGCCAAGTTTTGTTTTGTGCTCCCCAGCGTTAGATAGATGGATGATCAGCTGATGTCTTGTCACCCTTCAGGGAGAATGTTTACGGGCTAAATCGCTAAATTCCAAGAATCTTGCATCCCCCTAGCCAGCCAATCCGGCATATTTTTGTACATCACAGCTGTGTTTTAACCAGCTCACGAGGAAAGTAAGAATGAAGGACGGATATATTTGTGCCTTGCTCGGCGCAACATGACAACGTCCACCTATCGGAATTTTTATCCCCACAAATCGACCATGCAGTGTATATTTTATTTGCCATTATTTTCAGGTATCTGGTGTGTGTGGTATTTACATTTCTGTTTTGTCTATTTGTCTTATGTCTTGAGTTTATATCTTTTTAAAGATAACCAACGTTGAATAATTTGTGTATATTTTAGCCCGAAAGCTATATTTCCGGTCGACGGTTTTTTGACCACCCTAATCTGTATGTGGCTGGGGGCTATATTTGGAATCTGTGCATTTTGCATGGGATGTATTAGGACTGCCGGAACTAGATATTTATTTGTTTTTTCTTTCGAAGTGTGAATTTATCGAATTTACTTTGCTTATTAGTGTATTATTTGATAATGCGGCACAAAAGAGAAAGTTTTACATATTGCAGCCCTCGGGCACGGAATTAGAAAACTTAGCCGAGGAGATAAACCACTCGAATGTAACATCACTCAAGTATTAACTTTTAGGGTTTTTGCTGTAATTATACTTATTTTGTTCATTATCGGTTCGATACCCGATCGTTCTATAATTTGTTCGTAACTATTTTGATATAGAGACACTTGTGTGCGCGGCACACATGTTATCTTTGATCTTTTAGAGGTCGTCAGTTCGATTATCACTTTATCTAGCTTGATTTCGCGTGATTGATATTTATGTTTTGAGACGAATAAATCTAACCTAGCCCTTATATTTGCGTTCTTATTCACTAGAATAGTGTAATCGTAACTCCTGTCCATATACTTATTCGGTATAAGTTATTTTTGAGATATTCCTTGTAGCCTATTTTTACCGAACAGCACCACGCGCTCTTACCTCTGAGTCTATCTCAAGTTTTAGGACAGGTACTTGAAACTCTCTACCTTCCTAAGCTGTTCCCCTCCAAGCATTATCCCTCTAGATGGTATCTCTTTTTTTTCTAGCTGTGATCACTGTATCGCTACTTTTGGCATTTTCTTTCAATCCATATAGTTACACCCCATCTTTCCATGCATGTAACTGATCCCGGACATTCTCTTCCTTTTCTCGTGATAGTAACAGGTCATCTGCAAACATCAACACTTTCTTTCCCAATTTTCCTTGCCACTTTTAGCATTACCTTGTCCATGACTACAATGTAGAGCGAAGGTGACAGAACACATCCTTGTCTTCATTCATATTCTGATATGTATAGATTAAAATTTGATACGCTAATCATAGCGATTCCAGAGAACAAGTCTCCTGCAGAGAAACAAAACCATTTTCTCCACTCGTGTGGTTGGGCATAGGACAGAGGGGGTGGTGGATGCGGTTAAGGAAGTACAACTGGGGAACCAACTTGTATTATCACCAATCAGATGGAAAGAAGTCCGACACTTGGAGGAACGAAGATATGGGCGATAACAAGGAGAAGGGCCACGAAGGGCGTGAAAACGAAGGAGGCCACGCACACTGGCAATGGCAAAGGACGAACGGAGGATGGAAGTGGCGACCCTTGATCACCAACCCACGATCCCGAGATGAAAGCCCATGGGTGTCCGTTTGGCCGCTTTTTACAATTGGGAACGGATACCGTGGATTTATTCCACTCGCCACCCACAGGTGGTTATGTGTAGAATATACTTCAAAGCAATTTGAATAGAATTTGTGATGCAATTACCGGTGACAGCACAGTGGCTGGTCTAACCCTCGAATACGGTTTACAAGTAAACAGACGATTCTCACTTCTCTTATTTTGAATTGCAAATTCATACCCCGTCCTTCAGCTACACACAATGGTGCAGTGAATTAGGGACGATTCTTCAGGTTGGTGAACTTTCCTCTGCAGTGTTTTCACATGTACGACACCTCTCTTTTTTGTAACTAATCTAAAGTGGCAGGGTCAATGCTACTAGTGGTTCGTCACTCTCTGTCAGCAAATAGTAGTGACATTTTGGAATATCAATCAGGAAATGTAATTTAATGTCGTTTGCAGTTTACAGGTATTGTTACCAAATGCGATATAAGCTGCTTAAAGGAACCTGACGCCGATATCGCGTCATATTGCTGCCATCTTGAGGTACTAAACATTCGAGCCGGACGAGATTAGGACTCCATCATGGTAACACTGCAGTGGGTCGTCCCACTAACTACTTTTACAATGTCCAGGTGCCGCAGGAGTTCTGTTACGAGCCAGTAAATCTACCTCCACGAGGCAAATGTAACAAAATGCAAAAGCTGAAGTCTAGAGGAAAACCAATGGTGGATATCTAAATCCCATAAAATTCAGCATCTACCTGACGCAAGCAACACCCATGCTTTCTTCGATATAACTGTTACCGGGATTTGGTGGATCAGCAGAGGTGAAAGAAGGTGCCGGCGTGAATGGGTCTAAGTACAAAGCCGAGATATGAATGAAAATTTCATTAAATGTTATACTTTTGAAAATGACAAAACTTAACAATTTTCACATAGAATTTTAAAATTTAACAAATAATAACAAATCAACAAATAACCGACAATGAGGTACAAGACCAGGAAAAGCCAAGATTCAGAACAATTCTGGGCCTTACGCCCCTCGCTTTACAATTTCCTTGAGCTTCTAGCTCGAATATACCAAGCACAATGCTTTCAAGGGCAGAAAACCCCTTCATACATGGAGCACTAGTTTTCCAAGCCTAGTCAAGGCAACATCAAAAATATCTTACACTTTCTGGCCTTCCATGGCCCGGCTTACAAATTGAAACAGGGGTATCTCGTACCCAACCTACAGGGCCTTCGAGTAAAAGAAATTGCCGTTAAATAAATGGCCCAAACAAAAGGAAGGAGGCGGATACTTGCTCTCCTCTATGCAGCTTCTAAAAACCTAACAGGCACAAGGCCGACGAAACAGGGGCTAATCCCAACCTATGGAGGTGACTCGTACAAGAATTATTTAAGACATTAAGGAAGAGAAGAAAATCAGTTACCAAAACGTAGTCACCCCAAACCAAAATAAAGGGGAGCTCGAGAGGGTAAAGCACTCTCTATCCCCGATTTACAATTAAAGATATTTACATAAGCCGGCAGAAATTTACATTACAGAAAGGTAGGTTATATGGCAAAAGTTACGGACCTTTCCCTCGGGTTAACTGTTGAGCTAGCAAGAAATAAGGATGTTAAATTGCCATTACCTTACTGAAGACTTGCTGCCAGATGAAAGAGGCACCTCCCGCCTCCTGCTACACGTCCATGCACTAGGATAGATGTTAATCAAGTGGCCAAGAGACGTGAAAATCCGCAGTTTATAAACCCTCGGGGAATGTTCGAGACTTTCATGAATAATAAAGCCACACCCTCTCACTTTTAGTGGTTAGTTTAAAGTTACACACCAAAACGAAGAAGAAGCCAGTGATTGGTTAGAAATTAATTACAGAAATTCTGGATTGGCTAAATTCAAAACTGGCGGAAAGAAAGATAAATATTGCCAACCCACAACTGAATGAACGAAATTTAGTAAAGAACAAACTTATGAATACAAAATTTCTTCAAATAAGGTTCCTTCACTTCGCACCAGGGTGCATGATCATAGTTTTCTCGGCAGTGACATCTATGTGAGAATGTCCAAAGTTCTTGATAAATGGTAAACAAAAACAAGTTGAAATTCACACAGTGATATCTTCAGGGAAAAAACTGAAGTTGGTCCAGTTTCAAGTTCACTGTTTATCCTGTAGAGGAGTACTTTAAGGCGGAAGATTTAAACGTGCGGCGTAGAGGTGTACCACCCGGTAGAGTAACTAAAACTGTATATGGTTCTCTCACCATGGAATTACACCCATGAAATCGAAGGATGACACTGAATTTCTTAGAGATACAAACACCATTAACTCTAAGGAAAGGAAATTTTGAAGAACTACTGAAAAAGGACACACAATTTGACGAAAACACGTTTACCAGAATTTATCATAGCCCTATACAATGGCATCTGAATGAAACCGCCAGTCTATTAGAAGTGAAAACCACCATCAGCCAACTCAAGAATGATAAGGCACCTGGCATGGATAGAATTCCTGCTGAGCTTTTCAAGAAACGGAACACATCGCTAGTTCATCACATACACAAGCTCAGTGACAATATATGGCAAACTGGAACCATACCTAGTGATGTAAGAGATTCCTTGATAATAACCATATTTTAAAAGGGCGATAGAACGCTATATGGAAACTATGGAGGGATATTGTTGCTTTCTGCTGCTGGAACAATTCTCGTGTCAAACAGCCTGAGACCACTGGCCGAAACAACGTTGCCTGAAACTCAATGTGACTTTAGACCAAATCGAGGCACAACTGATATGACCTTTTCTTGCAAGAGAAATCTAGAGATGAAGGTCTGTCTCTATTTATGACGTTCATTGATATCGTTAAGATTTCGAGTCAGTCAATCGAGAAACTCTTTGAAGGATCCAATCCATAATCGGATGCCCTCCAAAGTTCGTACAGATACTTTGATTACTGCAAGATTATATGAATGGTGCAATCCTTAACAACAGTGGACTTGAAAAACCATTTAAGATCGCAACGGGTGCAAAACAGAGCTGCGTGATTGCCCTCACGTTGTTTTCAATATATAGTGGTGTTATACTTCATCTGGTGCAAGAAATTGTATAAAGGACAGCTGGAGGGCTATTCGACCTTAGGAGACTGCGATAAAACACTAAGGTATCTACTACTTGTAATCTTGACCTCCAGTATGCAGACGATATTGTTATATTGGCAACCACAAACGCCGATCTTCAGCATACCCTGAGTGCATTTGACGAGGCATAAGGAGCATTGGTCTAGACATGAACTCAGCAAATCGCAAATTTTATGTCAACCTGCACCAACCTCTAAGGTTGCTGCTCCTGCTATCAGGATAAAAATATTGAACATTTTTCCTATGAGGGCAGTCACCTCTCAACAAATGCGAACATTAACGCTGAAATTTAATATCGCTTCAAATGTGTCAGCGCGGTATATCGTCGCATGCGAATTAGGGTGTTTGACAACCACACCCTGGTCATCGGACAATACTTTTCGAGGGGAACTATCCTTAACGACATACAACGAAAAGACACTAAGAAACACATCCTAAAAGTAAGAAATCTTCATTAATTATTTAAAATCCTAAAACGTGACTCATGCGTGCCAATTAGATACAGTACATGACCTGTCGGTCGAAGCTGGTGTTTTATCATGTCTGCCTCAACGCTGGTTGTGTTAGATTGTTCCAAAACACTTACGTTAGTGCGGCAGTCCTGCCACTTGTTTCTAGGATTCTCGTAATGCAGCATTGATGTCATTTTCCCAGATATAAAACGTGCCTCCTCTATGTAAGCCAAGTTTCACAACCATACAGTAGAACCAGCGTTGATAATAAAACCCAAGCGTCCATGGACAGGTCGTATAATTCCATTCTTCAATCACCCCTTCCAGAACATGAGTACTGCCAGTTCAACGTTGGGCAGAGATATTAAGGTGGGCAACAAAGACGCTATAAGGACGTCGTAAAGGCGAATCTGTAGAAATGTGAAATTGCCACTGAAAATTGGGAGCTTGTGTCGTCCGATCGTCCAGAATGGCGTTGTCTCGTCCACCAAGGGCATCTAACCTTTGAACTGAAGCGAAGAAGAGTTCAGTCCGACGAACGCGAGAGAGCGTTAAGTATCGGTGGTTACACAAGACACTGTGTGCCAACATTGAGGAAGAGCCTGTGGTTCCACAATTCGATTATACAGCCAACGAAGACCTCGTACGATTTGAACTTTAGTTTTGGAAGACATCAGTACTTGGTAAAGAATGGTAGCCTAATCATAATAAATAATGTTAGGGCCTAATATGTTATTTTGTATTAATGTTTTAGAGTGTTTTGGATCAAAAGTGATGTTTGCGTTAGAACAACGTGTTTTAATTGTGGATTTCTGTTAGAAATGTTCGTCTGTCAAAAAGTTATGGCTCATTTCCATTCAGAACAACACAGCCGTAATTAGGCTCGGGACCAGGGCGGAAATTTTATGAGGCGGCCAAAACGGAAAGGTCTGCTAGTTTTAAAACGAGAATGGGGGTGAGGAATTGTCGTTCCGCTTATGTGAAAGCTGTTGGTATTAACCACCACAATGTTGAAACACAGCCCCCTTCATGCTGCAACTTAGTCAAGTGGGCGGTGAATCAACGCCACTTTGAAACAACTGCGTGGTGTTGAATGAATCGAGAAGGCCACTAATTTGCCATAATACCAAGAGTTTAGGAGAACTCCATGAAAATGAAAGCCACTTTGATTCATTCTTATTTATCAGTTTTATTACGCAGTTTTCGTGTTGGTCGAAAACAATTACGGTAATTGGCTCAAATGGTCGCAGATTAGAAGAGGAGGGAAAATGGATTGTTTTCTCGAACACCAAAATTAGACTTATTTTTCCACAGGAAAAACTACAGTATAACTGAAGGAACTTCCTCTCATACAATGACGAAATTAAAAATGGTTGTACCGCCACAGAAAACTTTGATGGGATGCGTTTCCATTGGTCTGCTATTGGAACTGTGAAGACGATGTAGTACCGACAAGAGGTACTCCTATCAAACGATTACCTTTCTTTTTCTTTTTTTTTTTGGTTTATGAAAAGTATTTGCGATTTTGCCTTACAATTTTAAGGAAGGGGTGGGCGGCACAAAATTCTTTGGGGCCAGAGGCGTTGCAGTACTTAACTTCTGGCCTGATCCTCACCAAAGAGAACATTTGGCGAGTTATATCGAATATCTCACAGTATGAGATTCGCCGAGTGTTTGAAAACGTGTTCACTAGATGTGAGACGTGTTCGACAGCTATGGGATATAATTTTCAGCATCTCCTTTAAATCCACATGACCGTTCAATATCTTAGATTCGCCAAAGACAGTTTTCTTGACTGTTATTAGCCGTTGAGTAGCAGGCATTTTAGCAGAGGTGGTATGAGTGTCATTATGGTCGTGCCTTGACGGAACTACATCACATTTATAAAATAAATCGTTAAGAGTAAAGATCTTTACTAAATGTTCATAATTTGAAGTATACGCATTTAACTTCAGATTATCACGTAATTGCGTGTGTGTCAGTCAGGGCAGACTTAGCTTAAATGAACGTTAGTTTAGTGGATATTCTTCTGTACTGTATCAGCACACATAGAGAAAAGTGGTAGGCTGAACGATCCTAATGCCGTGGTTAGCTGACCTCTGTGAATTATATTTCTGGATCATTGTAACCAATGGTTCGTGTGACTGCCGCCGACTAATGTGTGCCGTGATGCGATCAGCAATGAGAGAAAACCTCACAGAATTAACGCTGCGAGCTTGTTTTGGAGAACAAAGTCTCTGCTAACACACTAGTAGTGTTATAATGGAGGCAAAGCCAATGTCCTATCCTCTCTATTCGTCCACCCAGTTACAGTTTGGTGCGAAACAGTTGCTATGAATATTGAGGTCAGATTGTATTGCGAATTTTCCGAATGTCTGTGGCAACGACAAGAATGAAAACTCGATTCACTAACTTCATATCACCAACATTGAAATCAATGGCATGAGAAAAGAGTCTCATGAGGCCTTACAAATTAAATAATTCATTTATGTATCAACGTGGGAGACTAGCTCCAGTTATCATTTGCATCTTTACACGAAGTGTTCATCATAATGAAAATTAACAGAGCAGATAACCAAAGGAGCAGAAATTTTGAAAATGTATTTAACAATAAATCATATAATTTTCCGTCAAATTCCCCCGAACAAATACAGTGTCAGAAATATATTTTAATGTATAAGTATTTATTCTTGAACATAACAGGCGTTCAGCGCCCAAATACATGTTCACAATAAAAAGTTAATAATAATAATAATAATAATTGTACCGGGTGGTACACCTCCACGTCGCTAATTCAAACTTTGCGCCAGTTGAAACTCCCCTACTGGAGGAGGTCTGAACTTTATCTAATGTGTTAATTTTCAAGTTTCTCAGAAGATGTCACTACTTGGAAATTTTGAAATTTCTGAACTGGGTCGTTTTCGATGTATTTTTGCTTTGCCTGTAGTAAGAAGTGTGAACATTCTCTTCTAGAGGACACTACTGAAGAACTACAATGGTGCACCCTAGTGCGAAGTGAAAGAACTGTTTTTTGGAGAAATTTTTATTTCAAAAGTTTGTTCCTTGTGAAATTTCTTTCCGTTATTGTTTAAGGTGGCTGTATAACCCTTTCTTTCCCCTTGTTTTGAATTTAGCCAATCCTGAATTTCTTTAATTAATTTATGACCAATCAGGTGTATCTTCCCCAACGGGGATATGCTGCTTAACCCTAGCCAATAAAATTCTTGTGGGAGGGTGTTCTCATTCCTGAAACGCCTCGAACTTTCCGCGAGAGTATATAAACTGCTGATTTTCGGGTATCTGCGCCACTTCAGTAACATCTTTCAGTGTGTAAAGTACGTAGCAGGGGCGGGAAGCGCCTCTTTCTTCGGGCAGCAGTTCATCCACAAGGTAATGGCCGTTTAATAACTTCTTTTCTTGTTAGCTCAGCAGTTTAACTCTCGGGGCAGGTCCGAAGCTTTTCCACCATGTAACTTTTCCCTAAAATGTAAAGACACTTAGTATCTATTCTCTTTTAGGCTACATATTGGGATAGAGAGTGCTTAACCCTCTCGAGCTCCCACTCATATTGCATTGAGGTGAACTTATTTTTTACAACCGTTCCTTCCTTAACGTAATGTAAATTGTTTCCTTCTATACGTCACCTCTTTAGTATGGGATTAGCCCTCGCATTAACGGCCTAGTGCCAAGTAGGTTTTACTCAAAATGTGTTAGGAGTGCAAGAATGCCTCCTCTCAAGTTGGTATTTTAGAGGCCATGTAATTAACCTTTTCTCACTTAATAGGCCTCAGGTTGGGTATTTTACCCCTGTGTTTATGTCCTTAGAGGACAGCTTGAAGGTGGAATTTGGTGTGGCCTTTGATAGGCTAGAACGTTGAGAGCTGGTTGCTCTTTCACAAATAAAAAATGTGTTTTCTGCGCACCTCGAGGAGGCTTTACTGTGTAATTAGGAGCAAGTGCTCCTGGGCATGATAGGGGTCTTCTGCCCCTTTGTTGAATTGTGTATATCGTAAAGTTGGGCTAATTGCTCAAGAATTGTGAGTCCGGGGCTCGAAGCCCAAATCCTGTAAAAACTGTAATTGTACCTTTGTTGCCTTGCTACTCTGTACCTGCCATGCTTGTTTTTTCTTGATTTTGAAAAGAAAATATAACCTTGTAAAATTTTATCTTAACTTTAATTTCGTATTTTGAGGCCCGTTCACCCCCGCACCTTCTTTCACCTCTGCTGTTCCACAGATATCTCGGAACAAGTGGTAGCAGAGCGTGGTTGAATGGGTCTCAATCTAGCCCCTTTTGACGGCTAAACATTGCTTTGATCCGAACTCTAACAATTTTCTCAGTTGCTGGAATTTTTTGATTTTTCTTTTTCGAAATTGTTCTGTCATCATGCCCGACCCTCGCGATGTTCTCCATCTTAACTATTTGCGCAAGGAGGAGTTGTTCTATGAATTAACTATCAGAAATGTGCAATCTGGAGATACGGTTGCGGTAGATACAAATAAGCTTAGAGAGTCCCTTGATTTGCCCATGTCCATCCCCACTTTGGGAGAGAAAGAAATTGACGACTCTCTTTCCACGATCACGGGCAATACTACTGAGCTAGCATCTGTAGTTAGTTTTCTGAAGAGAATGATCCTTCTCCTAATCAAATTAAGCGCGTGCAAGCCAGGCTATTTCATTTTTCAAATAGAGTTAACGATCTGTTGTCTCTGAAGTTGAATGACGTTAGTATGGTTCTTGAAAATCTTTCTGAATTGTCCAGTAAGGTTACCCAATTGTTAACTGGAGAAGTTCCTCCCAAAACTGATCAACCCGTCACGGTGAATGTAGGTAGCGAGGAAGAGCCTCCTAAGGGAGACGTCAATAGGAAAACCGTTGCAGCTCAAACAACCTCTGCCCCATTGGACAACGAGTCTGAACGTCGTACCTCGTTGAATAATGTACGTTCTGAATTAACATCTTTGCCACTTAAACCTTTACCTACTATGTCACCTGGGTTCAGCAGCTTGCCTCATCCATTAGCAATGTTGCTCAGAGGTATCTCTAAATTTTCCGTTAACACTACCAGTGAAGTTATTACTTTCTTAAGGTTTTTAGTTGAATTTCAGGATCATGCCCTTGTTTTTTCTCTTTCTCCATGTCAGATTTTGCAAATCATCTATCCCTATGCAATTGGTATTCTCTCAGACAAAATAGTAAGAGCCATTGCCGAGCAATCATCTATTGAAGACTTCCACGCCCACTTGCTAGCTAACTTCATCCCGGCTAGAGCAAGGCCCTCCCTTATTCAGAAGTACTATTATCGTGTACAGCGGTTGGATGAAAACTTGGCAGACTTCATCCAAGATATTAAATTCTATACTAGGGTGTTTGCTCTTCACTTCCCTGAAGATCAGATTGTACAAGCTATTGTGGAAGGCATTTCACCATCCTATAGATCATATTTGTGTTTCGCGGCGTGCACGCAAACCTTCTCTGAACTTGAAGCATTGGCCGTCTCAGCGGAAGGAGTTAGATACGCCGATTCCTTGCGTGTAGCGAAAGAACCCCCTCCTTCTTTTAGTAATCCTCGGCCTCCTCCTCGCCGACCAGTCACACCCCGTAAATGTTATGCTTGCGGGTCGCCTGACCATCTTCGCAATAAATGTCCATTGGTCAAATCTAGTAGGGCAAATAATGGAGCTGGTTCATCACAAGGCTGTTTTAAATGTGGGGCTTTCTCACATATCGCCAAGAATTGCCCAAATTCGAATAGCACCCCCTTCTGCTCAACTTCTGGTGCAAATTCCACCAATGCCAATAATAAAAAGTGACTAGTGGCTTCGGCTGAGTCGACTAATCTATCTTCCCGAGGCTCAGCCACTGGTAAACAGGTCGAAAATTCAGGGAAAATGCAGTCCTCAAATTCATCTGTTGAATGCCCCAAAGAATGTCTTAGGATTGCGGCGGATACCCCCGCACCCGTACCTTTTCTCAAAACTGAGTTAAATAATGAGCCTATAACAGCTCTATTAGATTCAGGCAGTGTTTGTTCTATTATTTCGGCTGAATGGTATTCAAAATTGAAATCTGTTTGTAAGCTTCCTGATTATTGTTCGTCTTCGGTCCAATATGTTTCGGCTAATTCATCTCCATTAGAAATTCTAGGTTCTTTACATGTCAAAATTCGTATTTTTAAATTTACATGGAAAATCAAATTGTTTGTGGCTAAGCACTTGTCTTGCCCCATTATATTGGGAGCTGACTTCATTTCTCACACTGGTCTTGTGCTCGATCTTCAGAGTAAGTCGTGCACATTCAAATTTGCTTCCAATTGTAAAATCCCCTTGTTAAAGTGTAATTCTGTATCATGCTCCTCTATTTCGCCTACCCAGGATGAGATGTTGTTAGACCTTAGACATCTACCTGAGGAGCAGGCTGATAGTATTTGTAAGTTATGTCAGTCCTTTCCAGAGGTGTTCTCTGATACTCTTGGTGTTACTGACCTGATCGAATACAAAATTGAGGTCACGGATTCGATTCCTGTCCGTTTTCCACCATATAGACTGTCTCCACCTAAAATGAAGGCTCTGAAGGAAATCATTGTTCAAATGCTGAAGGATGGTATTATTAGGCCCTCTAAGTCGGCGTATTCTTCGCCTATTTTTCTAGTCCCGAAACCCCAAGGTGGCTTCAGGCCTGTCATTGATTATAGGGCTCTCAATCGGAAGGTGGTGTTACAATCTGTGCCCCTTCCCGACCTTCATTCTTGTTTTTCGTGGTTTCGTAAAGCTAAATTCTTCACCATCTTGGACCTGAATCAGGCCTACAATCAAATTCCCCTAGCCGAAGAGTCTAAACATCTTACAGCGTTTGCCACGGATTGGAATTTGTATGAATACAACCGCATGCCTTTCGGGCTCCCCACGGGAGCAGCTGTACTCACTAGACTGCTAGATAGGGTCTTCTCCGACATCAAATTTGAGTACTTGTATCACTATCTGGATGATGTCGTCGTATTTTCGGAGACCTTTGAAGAACACCTAGATCATCTGCGAGAAGTTCTCAATCGCCTTCGTAAGGCTGGGTTAACTGTGAAGTTGTCCAAGGTTGCCTTTGCTAAGCCCTCCATGTCATTCCTAGGGCATATTGTGTCACCTGATGGTGTCGCAGTCGATCATTCTAGAACACAGGCCATCCGTGATTTTAAACCTCCCAAGGACATCAAAGGTATCGCCAGGTTCATTGGTATGGTGAATTTCTTCCGGAAGTTTATTCCTAACTTCGCTAATAGAGCGGCGCCCTTAAACCTTCTTCGTAAGAAGGGCATCAAATTCGAGTGGGGACCTTCTCAACAAGCCGCTTTTGAAGATCGTAAATTAGCTCCCTGTAATGCCCCTGTCCTTGCTATGCCCGATTTCTCGAAGAAATTCGTCGTCCAAACCGACGCGTCGTCGTCGGCGGTAGCTGCAGTCCTTCTTCAAGAGACTGAACTAGGGAGGCGACCCATCGCCTATGCATCTAGGACTCTATCGGCTCAAGAAGCCAAGTATTCCATCTATGAGCTCGAAGGTTTGGCAGTCTTATTTGCCTTAGAAAAGTTCCGTCTCTATCTGGAACATGTCAAATTCGACCTGGAGACAGATAATCAAGCCTTAAGCTGGGTCTTAGGTAGGCCGCGTCGTACTGGTCGTATAGCCCGTTGGGCCATCCGTATTTCTGCCTTCCAATTCGATGTCAGGCATATCAGAGGTACCGAAAATGTTGTTGCTGATGGACTCAGCCGTATGTTTTCCAACGACGTTGAGACCCATGAACCGGTCGATAGGGCATCTCCTCCCGAGTCCATACTATCTGATGTTAATGCCATCTTAACAGATGCTCCCATGCTCTTTAGGGATATCGAGAAATACCAACGTGAAGATCCGACGCTGGCTCCGATAATGGAAACCCTTTCTTCTGGGGAACATGTTGTCCCTTATGTACTGAGAAATGGTGTTCTTTGTTGCCCTTCGAGGCATGACAAGATGATGAAGGTTGTCGTTCCAGCTGTTCCTGTACCTATGATCTTCAAGTACTATCATGAGACCCCATTAGGGGGGCATCTTGGAATCTTTAAAACTCGTGAAAAGATTCGTGAAAGGTTCATCTGGAAAGGGATGGACGGTGAAATCCGTGAACTAGTAAAGGCTTGTAAATCCTGCTTGCTTAGTAAACCCACCATGTCCACCAAGGTAGGCCTGTTGTCTTCTCATCAAGCGTCGCGCCCTATGGAACGCCTGTATATTGATTATGTAGGACCCTTCCCCCAGTCGAAGGGAAATGCCAACAAGTTCATCCTTGTATGTGTAGATGGTTTTACAAGATTTTCCTGGTTATTTCCGACTAAGCTGGCTACCGCTCAGTCCACCATTACTTGTCTAAATTCAATCTTTGCTTCTTTTGGTCCGTGTCAATATATTGTGTCTGACAATGCTAAGGTTTTCACATCTAATTTATTTCGTAAATTCTGCTTTGACCTGTCCATCTCTCATGTGACAACTTCTGCTTATTACCCTCAACCATCTCTGGCTGAACGGGTTAATCGTAATCTCAGGTCCGCGCTTATTGCCTATCATCATGAAGATCATTCTAGGTGGGACACGTCCCTGCATTGGTTAGCCTTTGCTTTGAACTCGGCGGTTCATGAATCTCATAAGTTTACGCCAGCTTCGCTGATGTTCAAGTTTGTTCCCAACACGCCGCTCTCTAACCTCTGGTCTCTGAGTGACATTCTACCTTAGACAATAGACCCATATAATATTAAAGATCTTTGGAAGAAGGCTAAAGCCAATCTTAAGGTGTCTCATGAAAAGGTTAGGGAAAGATATGATCGTGGACGGAGACCCACCCATTTGAAGGTAGGTGACCAGGTGATGGTCAGGAATTCTGTTCCCGCGGGCAAGCTTGCCCCCAGATTTCATGGGCCGTGTACTATTCTAGATTTCCTTACGCCGGTTACGTTGTTATTAAGTAATCCAGCCACTTAGAGGATATTTAGGGTTCATCTGTCACAGGTGAAACCGGTGTAATTTCTGTGTTAACTTGCTTCATATAATTTTGAAAGAAATACGAAGGTTATATTTTTTTGAGTGGTTTCACCTTTAAGGCCTCTTCTGCCCTTGGAATCTGTTTCCTTTGTGTGTAATTATTTTTGTAAACCTCCCCCGATCAGTTAAACTGCCATCCTGTCCTTACCATGGCCATTACCACGCTCCCTGCTAACATAACACACAGTGGCTTATATATGCCATGAATATCTTCACGCCGCTGGCCCCTCAACATCTCCACAAAGCCTGTGCCCTCAAAAATTGATGATTGTCCAACAAAATTCTGCCGCCGAGCTTTAATGTTTCAGTGCCCCCGCAGCAGCGCGGTGCCGTACCGCTCCTGAGGCAGGGTACGGGCCCGCCCTTCTCCAGTGAGGCCAACCTGTGTACGGCGAGCCGGAGTCCTCCTCCCGGCCAAGGCTGATGTGCGGCGCACAACCTGTAACTGGCCCGCGACCTGCATGTTCGTTCGGGCGCGGCGTGCTTCAACTCCACTACTCCTCTCATAGTGCGGGCGAGCGGTATCTCAGGGTACTTGAGGGGTCCGAGCGGCCTCCTCTGAACTCAAGCAGCGGCGGCTGGTCTGGCCGTCAAACTTATCAACGTTTAAAGTACATATCCAGCTATATGGACATTCCGGTTCAACATTACTACCTTTTTTTTGGATTTTACTGCAATATCTGGTGGACTTAGAAAATTGTTCCTCAACTTTAAAAACTAAAATCTTCCTTCTGAATTCAACTTCTACAAACATAAAGATATTATTTCAACAGTTACTACAAGAATTTTGAAACTGGATCCAATCATTTTAAGAAAATTTGTTGGTAAATACTTCTGCAATTAACTTCCGTATCAACATCATAGCTTGGACCTTATGTTGAAATAAAAGTTTATATCCTTCTGTGTTACCCCTTGGAGGGACTTTTGGAGGGGGGAGGTCTGTACCGGGTGGTACACCTCCACGTCGCTAATTCAAACTTTGCGCCAGTTGAAACTCCCCTACTGGAGGAGGTCTGAACTTTATCTAATGTGTTAATTTTCAAGTTTCTCAGAAGATGTCACTACTTGGAAATTTTGAAATTTCTGAACTGGGTCGTTTTCGATGTATTTTGGTTTTGCCTGTAGTAAGAAGTGTGAACGTGCTCTTCTAGAGGACACTACTGAAGAACTACAATGGTACACCTTAGTGCGAAGTGAAAGAACTGTTTTTTGGAGAAATTTTTATTTCAAAAGTTTGTTCCTTGTGAAATTTCTTTCTGTTATTGTTTAAGGTGGCTGTATAACCCTTTCTTTCCCCTTGTTTTGAATTTAGCCAATCCCGAATTTCTTTAATTAATTTATGACCAATCAGGTGTATCTTCCCCAACGGGGATATGCTGCTTAACCCTAGCCAATAAAATTCTTGTGGGAGGGTGTTCTCATTCCTGAAACGCCTCGATCTTTCCGCGAGAGTATATGAACTGCTGATTTTCGGGTCTCCGCGCCACTTCAGCAACATCTTTCAGTGTGTAAAGTACGTAGCAGGGGGCGGGAAGCGCCTCTTTCTTCGGGCAGCAGTTCATCCACAAGGTAATGGCCGTTTAATAACTTCTTTTCTTGTTAGCTCAGCAGTTTAACTCTCGGGGCAGGTCCGAAGCTTTTCCACCATGTAACTTTTCCCTAAAATGTAAAGACAGTTTGTATCTATTCTCTTTTAGGCTACATATTGGGATAGAGAGTGCTTAAACCCCTCGAGCTCCCACTCATATTGCATTGAGGTGAACTTATTTTTCACAACCGTTCCTTCCTTAACGTAATGTAAATTGTTTCCTTCTATACGTCACCTCTTTAGTATGGGATTAGCCCTCGCATTAACGGCCTAGTGCCAAGTAGGTTATACTCAAAATGTGTTAGGAGTGCAAGAATGCCTCCTCTCAAGTTGGTATTTTAGAGGCCATGTAATTAACCTTTTCTCACTTAATAGGCCTCAGTAGGGTGGGTATTTTACCCCTGTGTTTATGTCCTTAGAGGACAGCTTGAAGGTGGAATTTGGTGTGGCCTTTGATAGGCTAGAACGTTGAGAGCTGGTTGCTCTTTCCCAAATAAAAAAATGTGTTTTCTGCGCGCCTCGAGGAGGCTTTACTGTGTAATTGGAGCAAGTGCTCCTGGGCATGATAGGGGTCTTCTGCCCCTTTGTTGAATTGTGTATATCGTAAAGTTGGGCTAATTGCTCAAGAATTGTGAGTCCGGGGCTCGAAGCCCAAATCCTGTAAAAACTGTAATTGTTCTTTTGTTGCCTTGCTACTCTGTACCTGCCATGCTTGTTTTTTCTTGATTTTGAAAAGAAAATATAACCTTGTAAAATTTTATCTTAACTTTAATTTCGTATTTTGAGGCCCGTTCAGCCCCGCACCTTCTTTCACCTCTGCTGTTCCACAGATACCTCGGAACAATAATAATAATAATAATAATAATAATAATAATAATAATAATAATAATACATAACAATTATTTAATTTCCAGGTTGAACCGTGTTGTACTTGTACTCACATCACGTACAGTTTGCCGACGTTTCGAATACATTGCAGTATTCTTTGTCAAGGCAACTGAAATACCCCTACTCGATCCGAGGTAATAAGTCTCCCAGGCAGAAATTACACTACTAGAGTGGCCTTGATCTTGGCCTTTTATATCCTGGCCTTTCTGGCTGACGTAAGCCCTGGCTGTCTCGCGAGACTTCTGGAAAGTATATGTCACAGCCAGGTAGTGGGGGCTTGCCCGCGCTGTTATGTAATGGGGTTGCGGCCCGTGTGTTTATGTTGTGGTCTGTATGTCTTAAACTATGAATGATAGGCATCCAAGAATTACTGATTTTATATCCTTCTTCTAAATTTATGTTGATCGGATGTTTCTTGATTTCGATAGCCTCGCGGATTTTCCTTTCCAGATTCCAAGGGACAGCTGCTAGGATCTTGGTCTTGTCAAATGATATTCCGTGCCTAGTTTCGTAGGAATGCTTGGCTACTGCTGAGTGTTTTTAATGTATGGCAGAAACGCTGTTTTCTGGCGGGTCAGTTCTTCTTTCCCGTTGTTTTCTCCTGCGGCGGCCTTTTCTTTGTTCTCTTCTGATTTTTTAAGGACTCGTCGGATGTTATTGAGCGAGTAGCCATTTTTCCTAAGGGTTTCCGTGAGGTGTTCTTTCTCTTCCTCGAGGTGCTCTGCATCAGATATCGCTGTGGCCCTGTTCACTAGTGATGTTAGGACAGCCTGCTTTTGTGATGGGTGATGGTGAGACGAGGCGTGTAGGTACCTGTCTGTGTGAGTGGGTTTCCTGGATACTGCGCGACTCAGCGTCCCATTGGGGTTGCGTATTACTAGAACATCCAGGAACGGTAGTTTTCCGTCTACTTCTATTTCCATTGTGAACTGAATATTTACGTGTATGGAGTTGAGATAGTCGAGAAATAGCTGTAGGTTATTGTTCCCGTGAGGCCAGATTACAAAAGTGTCGTCCAAAAAGCGGAGAAAACATTTCGGTTTCAGGGCAGATGTAGCTAGGGCTTTCTGTTCAAAGTGTTCCATATACATGTTTGCTATTATTGGAGAGAGTGGCGACCCCTTCTGTCTGTTCGTAGAACTCCCCGTTGAAATAGAAATAAGTGGCGCTAAGGCATTCTTTAGCTAGTGTTGACAGGTCTTCTGGAAGTTTCTGGTCTAATAGCGGAAATAGTTCTGTTAGCGGCACCTTGGTGAAAAGTGACGTGACGTCAAAGCTTACTAATTCTTGGATGCCTATCATTCATAGTTTAAGACATACAGACCACAACTTAAACATACGGGCCGCAACCCCATTACATAACAGCGCGGGCAAGTCCCCACTACCTGGCTGTGAGGCATACTTTCCAGAATTCTCGCGAGACAGCCACGGCTTACGTCAGCCAGAAAGGCCAGGATATAAAAGGCCAAGATCAAGGCCACTCTAGGAGTGTAATTTCTGCCTGGGAGACTGATTACCTCGGATCGAGTAGGGGTATTTCAGTTGCCTTGACAAAGAATACTGCAATGTATTCGAAACGTCGGCAAACTGTACGTGATGTGCGTACAAGTACAACACGGTTCAACCCGGAAATTAAATTAAATCATTCTTCACACCGTGGAAGCTTCACTTCTAAAATACATAACAATAATAATAATCTACAAATAATACTAAACTGAAACTCTATATACTAACTAGATACCTGAACGAAATACTCCTTAACAACCCTAACCTACTAAATATATCCTATACAAGATCATTTTCTCTGTACAAGTCACCGATTTCTCGTTCCAGCACACTCATCACGTGTCCTTATGCACTCATCAACTTGCGTCACATTCATTGTTCCCTGACCTACTCTCGATAAATACCAAAAGAACGCTAGTCAGCAATTACAATCCATCCTGTCATATCACAAACAAACAGTCCCTACCTTTACAAAATCACACACCATTTACCCAACTCCACCCACTCTACTATTTACCCAATCCCATTACTCCCCTCACCATTTTTATCATACTATCTCCATCCAGTGCATATCATCAAATTATTAAACACGCTTACCCTAGACATACATCACTATTCCAATCACCCATCCCCGTGGCCACCCTCTAACTCTGCTTCTTTCATTTTGCTCTCACAGGACTCTTTTACTCCACATAGATACCTGTTCAACTCGCCTCCGTTTTCCCACTGCTTGATAATCCATCTTAAAATAGCCTGCTCATCCCCTCTTTCCAATAGTTTCCGATGTTCGGCACTCAGTAATCTACTTCTTATCTTACTTGTTCCTTCACAGTCACTTAGTAAGTGAAAATCGTTATTCACTGACCCACATAGTATACACACTGTCTTGTCTCTCCCTAGTAACCATCCCTTATTTTTATGCATTCACAAAATCCACCACTGCATCCGACGCCTATTTAACCTGTCAACGTATCTAATATTTGTCACTGTTACCTCTTCTATTTTAATAAAAACATTCAGCGAATTTCTCAGTCTACTTTCCCCCAATAATTTCTGCCTATGAATGTCCCTAATCCTCCTCTCAAGCACCCTCATCCCTCTGGCTTCTGTCTTCGTCCAAACCACCCCCACAGATACCCTAATCCTATCATCTCCAAATATCCCTTAATTTTTTCTAGCCAGCCGCCCTTATTGATGCTCTTTCGTTGTTGTTCATACGCGGCCTCTAATACTCTCTCCACTTCCTGTTTTTTAAATTCATCCAATATCTAACTATTCTTCTCACACACTCAGATTCCAGATCCTTCCCCACCCATTAATTCTGACCCTGCATTAGCTGTGCATCTCGGTAGACCCATTACTATCTTACCAAAACTACTAATAATACGTCTTAATTCACCTCTTTTCTCATCCAACCCCCATACTTCTGCGCCATACAAAACCTTCCGGAAAATCACCGATCTTAACACTAACCTCAGGGTTTTATAACTAATAACCGGGTATTTAGCTAACAAGTTTTTGACTGAGGCTAGGGCTGCCAAGCCTCTGCTTTTCGCCCTAATAATCTGATCGTTCCAGTTTCCCTTACTGTTAATAATGACTCCTAAATATTCCAACTTCCTTACTTGTTCAATCCTTCTCCCTGCAGGACCCATTTCCCTTCCACCCCTCTTCTTTTGTTTCCCTGGGCTACTAGCATTTTAGATTTATTCCCATTAATTCTCAAGTCCCATTTCTTCGCAAAACGCGACACTGCATTTAAAGCTCTTTACATCCCTCCTGAAGTTAGAGTCATCAATATCACATCATCAGAAAATATCAGTCCAGGTACCTCTAACATATTAATTACCGACACAGCCCAATTGCTGGCCCCATGCCCCTCCAAGATATCGTTGATAAATAAAATAAACAGAATTGGCGATAATTTACACCCTTGCTTTAAACAAACCTTAGACTCCAAGGGTCTGCTCAAACTACTGTCTCCTAATTTTACACAAAATCTGACTACCCTATATATTCCCTCCACTGCCCTCAACATCTTTTCCGAAACCCCCAACCTACCTAATTTCTCTATTCACCTTATCAAACGCTTTTTCAAAATCTATTGCTGCCACATAAACCGTACTTCTAGACAGGCTCCTATACTTTTCTAAAACGGTATTTACTATCATTATATTATCCACTGTTCTTTTCTTTTTTCTAAATCCTCCTTGGAAATCTGTCAATATTTCATTTCCCTCAGCCCATTCACTTAACCTGTTCGCCAACACCCCCGTGTAAATTTTACTTAAGGAGTCTAACGGAGAAATTCCTCTATAATTGTTCAAACTGTTCCTACTACCCTTTCCCTTGTATATTGGAAGTACAATTCCTGTTTCCCATTCCTTCGGGTACTTACCCCCCCTCATTGATCTTATTGAATAGTTTCACTATGCCCTCTATCATTGTCTCATTTTTGCTAATTTCTTTCCACAACTTGTTATTTATCCCATTACATCCTCCCGCGGACTTTCCCCTGACTCTTCGTATCACTCTCAATGTCTCTTCCTTTGTAATTTCCTTGTCCAATTCATAATTCGCTACTCTCCTATTCCTACAAATTACTTCTTTCCCCGTCCCTCTCCACCTTTCTTCCCCCTTATCACCGAGTAATTCGCCAAAGTACCTCACCCACTTAACTTCCTCAATGCTCATTTTCTCTACATTCCTTTCCCCCTTAATTATTCTATTAATATTTTCCCATACTCTTGCAATGCTGTCTTAAAACTTTATTTATAGCTTCAATTTGTTCCTCTAACCACGCCTTTTTTACCTCACAATTTTTATTTTTGTACTCCTTCCTCAATTTGCAGAAAACCTCCCTTTCTGCGCTCCCACCTTTCTTTCTATACTCTCCTAACGCACCCAGCACCCTCCTCCTCATTTCTTCACACTCTCTATTAAACCATTCTTCACCCTGTTTCTTATTTCTCCTTCTACATTCTGCCTTCTGCGCTATCATCTTTATTGGATGTAGCAGCACTTCCAAGGCTTTATCAATATTATTCTCCTCTAACGCACCTTCCCACCCATATTTCAGAAGTTGCACTTCCTCTTTTGCTACCCTATCCCAATCCCGTCCCACTTTATCTGACCACTTATACTTATTATATTCACTCCCTTGTTTATCCTTCGTCTCCGCTTCCTTCCATATACACTTCTCTTCCCCCCTTTTCAACATAACCCACACTGGGAAATGGTGTGATTCAATCCAGTCTCCTATTTCCATTCTTACAATATCCCTCATCACTCCTTCCGAGCTTAAAACCATATCTATCACACTACCTCCATTCTCAGTAACATATGTCAATTTCCCCGTACTGTCACCCTCCTTCCATCCATTCAGAATATAGAAATTCCCCGCGGCGCACATCTCTAGGAGCTTCTCCCCATAACTGTTTATAATTTTATCCTCACTCTTTCTACTTTTCAACATTCCCTACTATATACTGGGCTCTGTTCCCCTATTCTCTCGTTCCAATCTCCGAATAACAAAATATCCTCTTATATCCTCTTCTTCTGCAAACTTCCCCCTTATCCTACTAATATCCGCCAATAGCTCTTCAAAAAAAATTATTGGCATATGCTGAACTACTAGGATGGCAATAAACGAACGCTAGATTCATTTTCTTCCCCCTTCCCTCAACCCCTCCCATATTCAATCTCAACCATATGGTTTCTATCATATCTGTCTCTATATCCTGTACCATTTCACTAATTTCTTCCTTAATTAATACTATCATCCCTCCTGGTGGGCGTCCCTTACTCCTCTCCTTTATTCTATATTTATATTTAATCACAAACCCCTCCCATGCTATCTCCCTCCCTGTTTCCAGCCACGTCTCCAAGAGTGCCACAACATCGTAACTTTCTATTACTTCCCGAAATTTCTTATTTCCTATTTGCTTATTAATCCCTCAATATTCACACATCCTATTTTCCAATATAGTTATAGTTTTCCCTCCCTCCCTTCTAAGTCTCCTTCTTTAGTCTTACTCCTTGTAGTTCTCGCCCCTTCATCCCCCATCTCCATTCCTCCCTTTTTTGCCGACCTATGCCGCTCCACGGCTTCCGTATCCTCCATCCCCTTACGGACTTTACCTCAAAGGTCTTTTAAACTCCTACTTCTTCCCTTGTTCATAACTGCTTTATCTTCCAGTCTATCAGACTTCTTAAGCCCTTTCCCGTTCACTAAACCACTGCACTCTGTTCTCGCCATTTCTTGCTTCTTACCCTAACTCACCCCTTCACTGTTCCGATCTTCTATGTCCACACTGCATTGTCCCTTCTCACCTGAGTTGATCTCCTCTCTCTCTTCGGCTCCACTCCTCGTTGTTACTTCTTTCTTCCTTCCATCTTGCCTTGTCATCTCTCCTCCCTCGGCACTAGCACGATCGTCCATCTCCTTCAACTTCGCTACTGAGTGCTCCCTCACCCATCTTCCGTTTGTCACCAACAACCTCTGGCCTCTTATTCGTGCCTTTAGTCCCTGATATCTCGCTCTCCAAAGGTGCCTATTCAGTATCTTCATATTTTCACTTCCTTCCTTTCTCATGTCTCTTTTCATCCCTATTTTCTGGCCCTGTAAATTGTTGCCGTTTCTTATCACAGTTTCTGCCATTAGGGTTGTTCTTCCCACTCTCTCTACATCGTCAATGTCCACTTCATCCTCTCCCTATGACCTCTGCCACCTTAACAATCAGTTCAATCTTGCCTTCCCTCTCACCTTCTTCCACACCATATAAAAATATGGCTTTCTTCATTCTCTCCTGCGTGTACCCCTCTGCTTCTTTCTTCATCATCATCACCTCCTCTTCCAGATGTTTCACTTTCCTTCTTAATAACTCTATTTCTTTCTCATTGTTGTCCACTCTCCTGTTCGATTCCTCCGTCTTCGTTTACAGCCATTTTTTCATGTCTCCTACCTCCTTCCTCTGCTCAATCATGTCCTTTATTTCCTGCACCTTATACCATTGACACTTTTCCTGTATAACTTCACTCACTACCACCTTAAGTGCTGCCAAGTCCTCCATGTTGAATTTTCCGCTGGTATTTGGGCTTGGGTTTAATTCCGCCCCCTCCAATAACCAGCAGCACCGCTATCACTGTCGCTACCAGCACCGCTTTCCCCATTCTTACTTCTTCTTTTCTTAACACCCGACCTTCTTGATCTGCTTCCTCTGCTTCCCCTGCCATTTCTCAATCGCGGCCCGGTACTGCTCAATACCGACCATGTGCGACTTCTCTCCTCGGCTGCTCGAGCTACACTGTGATATGTATTTGAATGTTGAAAATATTTACAGTTGCATAAACAAAATGCAATACTAAACAAATGTTTACACTTATATTTACATACTACGAGAAACGTCTTCCTCAATTTTACGGAAAGTAAAGGGCTCGGAGAGATTTCAACTATCAAAATAAAAATAAATCGAAAATTACTTCCCGCCTAAATGCAGTTCCGGAAAAACAGCCGAAAATATTTTTCTTTATTATTCAAATCCTAACCAAATTAACCTATTTGCACAATTATTTCCGTAATGTGTTCCTTGGCTCAATATCAGGAGGATTTTTTATTTAGAATATTTTAATTTTTTAATTTTATTTTTATTTTTTTATTTTAATTTTTTTAAGTGAAAGTCTGCATTGACTCACATTACCGCTCGTAGTGGTAGAAAAAAGAAAACTGCTGTTCAAATGGACCCGATAACGATGGTTAACAAAAGGGATTGTAAATTTTAGGAATTAGTAAAGAATTTATACTCACATTTTATTTACCTTAAATTCTTAGCTCATATCCTTAGGATGTTTTCAACATTGAGTTGCTTGCCAGAAAGGCTAGAACAGTGGACGTACACCCAATAAAGCCTGTTGTAAATAAAAATACAGCTGGCTCTGGAAAAAGTCTTCTCGTCTGCTTCTTCCTGACATTTGATGTGGTTGATGTAGTGTGCTGATGATTATTGTTTTAAGAGGAAGTACAACACTGAGCAGAGGGAGGAAATGAAGGAGGTCCGACAATTCGAATAATGAAGGTATCGGTGAAATATAGCGAAGGGCCACGGAGGAAAGGCTCCCCAGGCCTTGCAAACTTAACAAGTCTTGAGGTCATATAGGAAAGGTGGAAGTCACAAGTACACAATATGCACAGTGAATGTGTCAAGGTCGATATGTTATTCTTTCTCGTAGTGACAGCCATTCCTTTGTGTGCCGCACCTACTTCCAACTGTGACCAAATGTGTAGCAACGGATCAAATTGTTATTTCGGGCTTTCGTTTTCATTCAATATTTATGAATCAGGGAATATTCTTCGAGTATTTCGACTAGGATAATTCCATTTATGACTGTCCGTTTGGGCATGTAGGCCTGTGTATTCGTCATATTTCATTTGGTAAATGAGTGGCAATGGAAAACGGATGTATTTATGTTAGGTACTGTGCCCTAAAGCATCCAAAGCACGTCAAGCAAATGCTGAGAACACATCGGAAGTACTGTAGTATCGCAAAAATACCTACCTTTGTGGGTCGCAAATATTGGCACATAGCTTACCATTAAGTCCTGACATTTTCGGCACCAAACTGCACAGTCGGACGTATGCGTGCAAAATGACTTATAAATGAAATTAAGAGGAACAAGAAACATGCCTAGGCATGTTGTCTACACTTGTCTGAATTCATGAATGATTTAAAGACTAAATAACAATTTATTACAACATAAGGATGGATGTGAAATCCCAAACAAATATTAAAATTTTTAGGTAATTATTTACAGTACAGCTTGTGCAGAATTTATAGCCATGAAGTGGAAAAATCAATATTCATTCGGCTTTCACCGGCGAGAATTCTCATTAGTACTGGAGATGTGACTCGGCTTCGGCAGACTCGATTTTGGACTCATTACGAATTTAAACACAAAAATGTACATGAGATTAGGGAGGGAATCACTTCGAATTTCTTACTTTATCAGTTCACATGTGTTGGGAGATATTTACATTGCACTGCAGGACTGTATGACACATCCAAAACACTGATAAACTACACGTTACAGCTCGCCCACATGGGATACGAATACGAGACCCATTCTCGTATCCGTGCGATACCTCTAAGTGTGACATTAATGCGGACGAAGGAAAACAATACAGTGACAACACCCAAACATTATAAATGCAGCGTCAATCACATGTAATGAATGTAAATAATAAAATGCGGAGCATCTTGCAGCATACAAAAATAACTGACACCGTCTTATCTCAAACATCCCTGCCTTGGGCTAATGACCTCCTTCGAGTGGGGTTTTGAGAGAGACTCGCAGATCCAAACAAAATGACGTCACCAACAGCTTTCCATTCCACTTAAGTTCCCAGACATGGCTATACGTCACAGCAGCGGCCTTTGCTGCGGCTATGCAGACTGTCATAAATTATAGACCTGGCAGTGTGCTTGCTCTCTCCTTGGCCGGATACAAAATTATAATCACTTTCATTCAATGCCTACACTCAAACTATAAGTCTTATCTGCCTGGCCGTTTCTACATCATTATGTATCGCGAAGTATAAATTCTCATTCTCATTTCATACGTACATACGCATACAATAAGCTCATTTGCCGAGCCATCTACTGAGCACACAATGTCGTATATTTCATATTTATGTCTTGCGGATCCATCCAAACTAAGCCCTAACCAGCCAAGCCATATACAGGCCAATCCAACATTAATATATCTGGTCTGTCCACCACCTCTCTGGACTCTGCGGTCCGCAGTTCAAGCCATGTCCATGTCTAAGAGAATACTCGAGGGAATTATTGTGACGACTCTTCTGACTATAACGTCGAAACATCTGATAGTGTTAAACTGCACCTGTTATGCTAAATTCTATCTAAATAGCTATCTTAACCACAAGGTCCGCCTACTGATGTTATTGGACGTACAGGTATCTTTCCGAAGGAATCCACAAATCTATTTACATAAACAACAATATCCAACCTACGTCTCTGATCAAAATGTAATCTAACACTCCCTATAGAAAACTACGTTATTTACACATGCAAGTCCTGAGTGTAAAAATACATCATTTTGCCTGAAGGGCTTAAACTAATTATTTACAAACATCTGCGGAGCTATCCTAACCCTAAACCATGCATAAAATAGAGTCTGTACAACCTTATTTGTTCATGACCATAGAGGTCTTCCATCTCGGACCATAGGCTCCTAGCACTGCATGCTACTGCTGTTGTCACAGGCCCACAGTCCTCGGTTCATTTCCAGTAGTTTCTCCATGGTCTTGCGTCTTCTTAACAGTGTTGATCCTTGGCTGCTTTCTCCTATTCGACCGTGTTGATCCCGGGCTGTGCTTCTGCTTGATTCTCGATCTTCTTCTCCCGGGGGCACCTGTTGTCTTCTTACACGTGCGGTCTAACATTAACTGCAAGGAGACACTGAATTAACGTTCATGTTCGTTTATGTTCATTTCCCCTTACTATCGCATAGCACCCATGCTCCTATCATTTTCCTGATGAAAAGTTCTGTGCTCAACCACACACGCTCCTCGGTCCTAGCGAATTGCAAAGCAAAGTTCTATGCTAGTTCATTCTGCCTCCTGCTATGCTTACTACTGTTAGTGCTATTCATGATCACTGTTATAGCTTCATCTAGCTTAGCACCCTGACCGTCCACAGATTAAATTCTGTCCACATGAATAGCCCAATTAACGAGACTTTCACTCTATACAGTTTAGTCTGACTTATTACAGTTCTTCGCAGCAAGTTAGCAATCAAGCTTTACTGGGTTTAAGCCTACACAGCGGGCGATCCTAGCTAGAGTGAGAATGTCTATAATTCGAAACATGATTATGTGAAGGCTGTTCGCTTTTATAATTCAGTTTAGAAAAATCTGACCGGTATTCTAACTGTCCAGACAAAGAAAAAGTCTCCAACTCTCTAACACTGTTGAAATTATTACTCTTTGTTACACAAATTATGCTTCGGAGCGACCGACACACATTACGCACTTCTAAGTTCAGAGTTGAGTATAGAGTGGAGTCTTGGCTGCTCCTGCTCTGTAATTATTAGCTAGACAACCCACGCCAAGCCAGGGTATTCCCCGTCTAATACACTTGAAAACCATTGACTCCCTTTCTCACGGTTATCACGGAGATGATAATTAGCGTAGCCATACATATCATATCGCTCGGAAAATTATTACTGATCTCCTTTTCATTTTATCTTAGCTAGATTCCGTCTGTGGGCGGAGATACATCTCAAGTTTGTTTTCTCGATACATCTCAAGTTTGCTTTTCGTCAGCTCTGGAATCTCCCGCTTTTCTTGTCCGTAGATTGGCATAAGAAAATCCCTTAGCATCAAGTGGTTGGCTTCCCTTCTCTCTATCCTTGTCACACACTTAAGCACACCCGAAACTTACGCGGTGATTCTGCCAATCGCGCTATTGCTCCAGTTCGCGTCCTTTCACTGTGGTCTCATATCATTATTACCAATGCATTAAAGATTGCCTCAATTGGACCTTGAACAGAATGGTTCAGTACTGAGACCGAAGGTTGATTGGATCGTCAACAACTCCATCATCATCTGCCATAAACTGCCAAAGGATCATTTCAGAAATGGGGTGTGGCATACCGTGCCACAAGGTCAGTCTGCCAAGAGCACCTCTAGTCGTATCTGTGTGAAGCACTCATACCTCCGAGACTGAGACAGTGTCGTAGCCCGTAGCAGAGACTAGGTCTCAATAGCAAAGGCATGGAGCTCAATTAGTCGCTGTTCGGGCAGAAGGTTATATCTCACAATACTCTTTCTATCCATTATTTTCCTTAAGAATGGTCACGCCTCGCATCCACATTCAGTCCATCAGAACAATATTGGTGCTGTTCGTTTCCTTATGGTAACGTGTAAAGGAAAATTAACCTTACCGTGCCGCACTCTAGGAATGTATGTCGCACTCCTGATGTTCAGTTTCCTTTATACGTTAGCATACGAAAATGAACACAACGAAAATTGTTCTGATGGACTGCATATCCATATGTTTCCGCGAGACGTGACGAGTCTTAAAGAAGTAATGGGTAGAAAGAGCATTGGGAGATATGACCTTTTGCCCGAACAGCAACGATGAAACTGAGGAGCGTAGTTTAGAGCTCGCGATCCTAGGTCCCGAGCGACTGGGGATTACTCCTTGACAAGTAAGAGGTTCTACCACCTTCATTGGCTCTCTTATTTCCATATCTACAACTGAGATGAAGAAAGTATTCGTTTTATTAACGACAATCATGTTAATGGTCAGCGGGCGCGTTGGCCACGCGTGTTTAATGAACCACGGTTCTGCATTCTATGAGGCGTGGGTTCGAAACTCACCGTGCACTATCCTGAGAACTTTCTTTGTGGTTCACTTGTAAGCAAATGCCGCGAGAATTCTTATCCCTGTCACCTCTTTACCTAATTGCATTCACCACCATTCATTCTTGTTTCGTTAGCTCCTCATCTGAGATAGGCGTCAGGAAGGGCATCTGGTCATGAAAACATTGCATGTACATTTATCACACCACATCTCCGACCCTGTATCAAGAAGCAGATTCTCCAAGAAACATTGTTTCACCGCCTACTTAGGACACATATTACACGGGACAGTTTGCCGTTATTCCTAGACTTACTTGACAAGCTCGTTCATGTCCAGTATAACAAATTACAATAGCACGAAATGTTGTGCTTGACAAATTTGTTTGTAAATCAGTAAAGATGCGCAACTTTCCTTAAGTCAAGATGTAGTACGTGTGAAGCCTACTTCTTTCCGACCCCGATGGTCTTAGGTTCGTATCACCGAGGGAGTCTTTTATTTTGTGCCTTTCTTTTGGTGATACCTTCATTCTTCCAAGTGTCGGACCTCTGATTATCGCTAATAGAGCACGCTTCTTCGATTGTACTTCTCTTTAAAAGAATACTCACTCCTACCTGCGAACTCATCTGGTAATAATGTGCCGCTGGAGGATTTACTGAAATAGCCCCAACATTAAAATTATTCAGCAACGGGCGGATTAAAGCAGCGAAAATCGCAGCCCTTTGAGCTGTAGCCTCATAAGGGCTCGCTTGTGTTAGCATAAAGAGGATTTGTTTGCTGTATAACAAGTTTATCTCATTCATCGCAACTGGAAGTGTAATTACTAACTCTAAACTGCCAATCACCGGCAACATTCAGCAATAGATGAACTGTTATTGGCAAAAAATACGATGCGATTAGCTGAAACGAATTTCGTCGGGAAATTGAATTAACACATTATTAATATCTTCTCTGTGGTATTGTAGTGCTGCCTTTGTAATATTACATCCAATATCGTGCAATCTAAGAATAGATCGAGCAGCAATAATTTGACGCTCCGAGCTCGATAGCTGCCGCCAGTATCCAGTATTCGGGAGATAGTGGGTTCGAGCACCACTGTCGGCAGCCTTGAAGATGGTTTTCCGTGGTTTCCCATTTTCACACCAGGAAAATGCTGCAGCTGTACCTTAATTAAGGCCACGGACGCTTCTGGTCGAATCCTATCCCATCGTCGCCATAAGACACGTTTGTGTCGATGGGACATAAAGCAGCTTGAAAAAACTTCAAGAGACACTGTACTGTACTTACTCGCTAGCAAGTAAGCCACCTTTCCCTTTATCCCCTGTTAATACTGAAGTTAGTGATTTATAGTTATTTTCTGACCGTTGGGTTCGATTCTGGGTCACTAACCATACAGTCTTACAGTTACTGTTAATCTGGCACTGTACAGAATTACGTGTTGCCACTGCCATACTGTTACAATCATTAGTTGTTACATTTGCGGGTATAATTAAAGCATATTTTCTTTTTCTGTGGGATTGTAAATCTGTTTGGGTGGCATTTAATAACGTAGTAGTGTGAACGCAGCACAGTCTTATTTCGTCCAATACTTGCGTGTACAATTTGATTAATTTTTCTAAGAAGCAAGAAAAATCTTCAAGAACTTCGAAAACGAAAGTAACATTATCTGGTCTATAAATATCAGTTGAGATCACATTTCGTTATCAACCTAACATTGGCTTGTCTTGTCACTACTTTGCGGACTAATCCTTTGTGAATTCTTACTGACGTATGGCATATGCACATGTGTGTGTTATTCAAGACTGGCTTCTCTTCAGTCCAACAAATAACAGCAAATTTGAAGAAGGGAGCTCAATTATTTACATGAGGCAAACACCGAAGAATATGGTTATAGTAAGGCGTGTATCAAAATAAAGGGAGAAATATGTAACATTAAATTGAGTGAGAGTATTTCCTTAATTCCTCATTAAGCTTGAAAACCTACTTAATTGTGAAAATCTTGTTTGATCATTTATTATGATTTATTTCAGTAAGTGGACTTCCATTATTGATACTTAGATTGAGGTTAGTTTCTTGATGGTTATGCCTCGAAATTTCAATATGTAACTAGTCAAGTTGGCAGCAGTGGTGAGAATAGTGCAGCCTCACGCGTGCTGTCAAAGTAAAGCTTCCAGAGTAGAGAGATCGGCTGCAGGCCAGGAAGGAGTATCAGGTCACAGCGAGGTACAGTGGCGTACTCGTGAATTAACAGAGAGCGGTATTCTCTAAGACGTGACTGAATGGGAATCGCAGGGGCTCTAAAACTGGAAGCGTGGTCCCCAGTTCAGTCAAGCTGTTGTCCCCCGGACCTGACCTTCTCTTCCAATCGCGGTGCCGTTACTGACATTCAACTTATTGGATGTTTTCCGTTCTGATTAGTGTTAATAGAGGTCGCTTGCACGGATGCACACATTCCCGTGTTGAGCTCTACAGTGCACTTGACCTATCTCAGTCTCATCCTTGACTTTCACTGCAGCCGGTCGCTCATGGGGTCGGCTGGTACATGTATTTCAGTGGTGGTGGTGTCGATTGCTGCTTTAAGAGGAAGTACAACTAGGCAACCATCCTCTATATAACACTAATCATAGCGGGAAATGGAAAGCGTCCGACATTTTGAAAAATGAAGGTATCGGCCAAAGAAAGACAAGGGATACGAAGGGCGTGAAAATAAAAGACTCCTTAGCATTCGCAATCCAATACTGTCGGGGTAGAAAAGAACAAGGGTTGACTAAGGGAAGTCGGATAGGATAGATGGAAGTGAGGAGCCTGTCACAAGTATGTGAAAGCAATGCCAGGATTCAGCTGAGGGCTCCGTGGTGGCTCCAAATTTGAGAGCGCGTGGGGTCCTTTCAATCCCCTCTTACGACGGGCCCCCACCCACCGGGGTATGGTGGGGATACAATTTGGACGGTTAAGCACGAGGGCATGCATCGCCGGCTCTGAACTGCTCTCTTATGTTAATGACGATGAATTGAAATCAATTACTGCATATTTATCTACATTAAGTTATTGGTTGTCTCTGCGCTTATGTTTTGCGGTAGCATCAACCAATGAACGTTAATGTGATCACGATGTCATGTTTCCTCGATGACGGCAGTATAACAAGTGCTGAGTTCTCACGCAAATCTTTTAGCATTGCAGGACGCCCTGTGGGTGGGGGCCTGTCGTAAGAGGCGACTAAAAGGAGGCCAGGGTCGATAACGTTGGGCATGTGGTTTGGTGACTACTATTCGTTTACCGAGTCTGCGGTTGCTTTTACGTACTTCAGCCAGGTTCCTCACTTTCATCTAACCTATCCGACCTCCCTTGGCCAGCTGTTCCATCCACGACGGTATCAAACTTGGAGCTCTTCTTCTTTCTTTCTTTCTTTCTTTCTTTCTTTTGTCGATACCTTCTAAGCCACCAGTCAGCCCTGGGACATTAAACCACCACCACTTCCATTTTCCCCTGCTTGTCTAGTTGTACTTCCTTTTAAAACAAGAACCGCCTCTTTCACGTTACAAGGCTGTCAAGAATTTGGCCATATGTTCAGGGACAATAGTTTCCGAAAGGGGATCAATAACAAATATACGACGTGAGAGCCTCAACTCCACCATAGTTCCACTAATGACCATAGCGTAAGTGAGTTGCTGTCCTCCATTTCTGGTATTTTATCGTATTGTTCACTGTTGCTACATGCCATATTGAACTGGCTTAGACGAAAACCTGTTTACTTGTTGCTTGTTTATGCACACTTTCTGCATGCCTGCGTTTCATTAAACAATAACAATCAGCCATTGAAACATGATTTAGAAACACCTTGTATTAGTTAAGCCTCCCCGGCTTTTTAAAACTACCGCCGACCTTCTACAGTCACGTCCTCTGTGTACGAGTACCTTTCAGGTTGGTTATTTAATCTGCCTTCATTTGTTTTACTGTTACCATCCCTGTAATTAAACTGACACCAAAATCCAATCCTTCGATCACAATTTTTCTTTCTGGAAATCTCCGTCGATCTACTATATATGGAATGTCGTCCCCTGGCTCACCTCAGTTAAGTCTTCCCTTTCGGACTCTTCCAAAGTCAAGACATGCTACACAATGGCTATTAAAATCATGAAGATTAAAGCCCTGAAGAGTCCTCTTTGTGAAGAAGGCAGACTACTCCTCCCCCCCCCCCCCCGATGAGGGCTGTTGTTCCTATGGTTTGTGGATGAACATACCTCACAAGTCAGACAGTTTTATTCCACGCTAGTGTAACTGAAGAGAGATTTTCCAACTCATCATTCATTCTCGGAAAAGAGATGTGTAAAAGGGCATAGTTTTGGCCCTGCAACTCTCCATTCACTCTCCCACACCAATGTCTTGAGTGTGGTACGTGAAGGTGAGATGCAGGAGGCGGGGGACCGGCCAGAGCATGAGCATGGCAGAATCATGACGAATGGAAATGAACAGTGTAATGACTCCCTCTGAATCACATGTTAACAGCCACGGTGTACACGTTCTCCGCCGCCTGCAGCGCTGCTATCGATATAAAGGCCAAATAGGCGCGCTTTTTGTCGGCTTAAAGCGGAAGTGTGTAAACAGTTTCTAGTCTTCTTCGGTAGTTTTATTCGCGCAATTTTTCTGGTGTTAATCTTTCGTTAACGAAAGAGTGGAAAATATTAAGAATTTGAAAAGTAGGACGAATATGATTCATTTTACTACCGCATGAGAAAATGCCAACAACTTGCTACGTTTCGGGTTGCGATAAACAGCCAAATGATTTCCTTTTCACTCCAAAGGATCCCAATCTCTTGTCCAAGTGGTCCACCACAAGCTCTGCCTTTGAGTGATTAAAGTCGTATCTGTCATGTGCATTTTATCGCCGAACTTATACAAAACTGTGGCAGTTTCATTATTAAGGATGAAAAAGTGCAACAGAGATGCAAACTGAATCCCACAGCAGTCCCTCATATTTTTTCAAATTTTCCATTATATTTATCCTGAAACTTCAATGTACTAAATCATATGTTCCTTCCACTGATACTGGACTCCTCTAGTATTAGCTCTGGATGATCTTGTAGTTTCTTTCCTTATAATTTTTTTACGTCGTATCGACACAGACAGGTCTTATGGCGACAATGAGATACGAATGGGCTAGGGGTGGGAACGAAGTGAACGTGGGCTTAATTGAGGTACAGCCCCAGCGTTTGCCTGGGGTGAAAACCATCTGTAGGGCTGTCGACAGTGCGCTTCGAACCCACTATCTCCCGGATACATGTTCACAGCTGCGCTCCCCTAACTCACCCGGTCTCTGTATAATCTAGTGCTGGTGATAACGCAACGTTAGTGCTGATAATCATCAGGAAATCATCTAAAAAGTAGAATTAAGCATCTCCAGATGAAGTCACTACTAAGATTCATGATTAAGCTGAGCATGTTAACATACAGATTAAGTAGTAATATAAGAAGTACATAGGTATAATGTGGCACGCCTGCGCAGGTTTAATATGTTTACTGCCATGTATATCGCAATATCATCATTCGTGGTGAATTACTGAAACAACACTTAACGCACAAACGTTTGAGATATTGTTACTGACGAACCAATAATGTCCTTATTTCATTATTAACTCTAAAATACTTCCTACGTATTTTTCACAGCTTACTTTCAAAATATGAAACACTATATCTTAATTTGCATCAAACATATAATGACTGTGCTATAGCATATAAGCTCAGTCATTAGTCAGTAAACACAATGCACAGTCCAGAAGCACCACAATAATGACTACACTGATTCAAATCATTTATATAAACTATAAATTCAGAATTAAATCACATCAATTTCAGAGAGAGCTGATCCCTATCTATCTACACCAGCGCCGCGTAGTGAAGGAACAAATCAACCGGCACAAGTCGTCACACTATACATTCCTATTCGTTCTGGCAGAATATGAGAACTCTCTGCGTGTGAAGTTATACGTCCCCCTTTAGCATGTAATTCTTAGTTTCTGGCTTCTTTAAACTTAAATGTAGGGTTTTCATCACTCATAAGTTAAAAGAAAGTATAAAATGGTTCAGATTTTCATACTATTAAAATAAGAAATGTAAGTTTACATTCCTATTTAATTAAAATTGGTACCGGTTTCGACCTTTATTTTTGGTCATCATCAGCCGATCAAGGGCACCCTCTTGCCCTTGGGGTGAGAAATCACCCCTAAAGGCTGATGAACTTACTAGAAGTCAACGGCATAGGATGCGGAAGGCACAGGGAAACCGCCCCATTAATGACTCTTGTAAGTAGTATAATAAGCGGGTTCTGCGGCCTCCTCCCGCGGGAAATCTGAATTCTGGCAGGAAATTTGAATTTTGGCGGGAAATTTGAATTTTGGCGGGAGATTTGAATTTGTAAACAAAGCCACGTGCTTTTTGACAGCTGTCATCGACAACAATGCATCGCTAATCTCACTGCTGCCATCTTGACGGGCCTAAATCTCAGTGGTACCAACTTAACCTAACTAGCGCGAGGTAAACAAAGCCACGTGTTTTTTGACAGCCACGTGCTTTTTGACAGACAACAACGCATCGCTAACCTCAGTACTGCAATCTTGACGGGGCTAAACCTCAGTGGTACCAACTTAACCTAACTAGCGCGAGATAAACAAAGCCACGTGATTTTGACAGCCACGTGCTTTTTGACAGACAACAACGCATCGCTAACCTCAGTACTGCCATCTTGACGGGCTTAAACCTCAGTGGTACCAACTTAACCTAACTAGCGCGAGATAAACAAAGCCACGTGTTTTCTGACAGCCACGTGCTTTTTTGACAGCTGTCATCCGCCATCTTTAAACTACAGAGCACCGTGCTGCCCTCTTTACCGCAGTAGCTGCAAATTCGTCACCTGTCATCGGCAGTGCTGCCATCTTGGCGGGCCTAAACCTTAGTGCTACCAACTTAACCTCACTAGCGCGAGATAAACAAATCCACGTGCTTTTTTGACAGCTGTCGAATTTGTAAACAAATCCACTTGCTCTTTGGACAGCTGTCATCCGCCATCTTTAAACTACAGAGCACCGTGCTGCCCTCTTTATCGCAGTAGCTGTAAATTCGCCACCTGTCATCCGCAGTGGTGCCATCTTGGCGAACCTAAACCTTAGTGCTACCAACTTAACCTAACTAGCGCGAGATAAACAAATCCACGTGCTTTTTTGACAGCTGTCATCCGCCATCTTTAATCTATAGAACACAGTGCTGCCCTCTTTAGCTACTTACCTTTGAAATGTGGTGGCGGATAATTTGAAAAATGCTTTTTGACAGCAGCCATCTTTGAGCACCGTGCTGCCCTCTTTAGCTAGATACCTGTGGTGGCAGACAATTCTACGTGACAGCAGCCATCTTTGAGCACAGTGCTGCCCTCTTCGTGGTGGCGGGAAATTCCACGTGCTCTTGTTTGGAAACAAACTCTCGTGCTTTTTTCTGACAGCTGTCATCCGCCATCTTGCGTCACAAACCTCAGTGCTGCACTCTTTAGCTAGATACCTTTGAAATGGCGTGGCGGCAATTTGAAAAATTCTATGTGCTCTTGTTTGGAAACAAAGCCACGTGCTTTTTGGACAGTTGTCATCCGCCATCTTTAATCAATAGAGCACTGTGCTGCTATCATGCGGGCAATTTCGTCAGCTGTCATCCGCCATCTTTAATCCACAGAGCACCGTGCTGCCCTCTTTATGACATGTAGCAGCGGGCAATTTGAAAAGTTCTGTTAGCTGTCATTCGCCATCTTTAATCAAGAGAGCACCGTGCTGCCATCTTTAGCTAGATACCTTTGAAATGTGGTGGCGGCAAATTGAAAAATTCCACGTGCTCTTGTTTAGTAAACAAACTCACGCGCTTTTTGTCAGCTGTCATCCGCCATCTTACATCGCAAACCTCAGTGCTACACTCTTTTGGTACATACCTTTGAAATATGGTGGCGGATAATTTAAAAAGAAAAATTCTACGGCAGCCATCTCTCGACGCTAATTGCACAAGATGGTGGCTATACATGACTCCAATAAGGGTGCTTACGCAAGATGGCCGCTATACATAGGTTCTTATGAGACTCCCTTGGGATGGTTGCGCAAGATGGCGGTTGCTCTTATGAGGTGGCTTAAGGGTCCTTGCACAAGATGACTAGAGACACCCTAAGGATGCTTGCGCAAGATGGCGGACGCAAGATGGCGGCTATACACGACTCCTTATGAGACGCCTTAAGGGTGCTTGCGCAAGATGGCTGCTGCTCTTATGAAGAAAGCTAGCTTAGAGGCTAACGTCTCATGCTAGTTCTATTCATTAAATTTGGGGGCTTAAATGCAAAATGTTAAATATCTCGAAAACGGTGCATCGTAGAGCAAAACGGACAAAATTATTTCTGCCCAATACCTCGGTTCGCAGTACGAGGAACAAGAAAAACATAGTCTAATGATGAGATCAACGGTTCGGTTCCTACTTAGGCCCTTTGGCATTCGCTCTGTTTTAGTTTGTATTGAAGCAAGTCTTCGTAACATGATCAAGTCTAGCTATGGTAGAGTGTATAACGTGCCGTGCAGGTTCGATTAATTAAATTTGGGGCGTAAATGCAAAATGTTAAATATCTCGAAAACGGTGCATCGTAGAGCAAAACGGATAAAATTTTTTCCACCTGATACCTAGGTCTGCAGTATCAGGAACATGATAGCATAAGAAAAACATAGTCTAATGATGAGATCGACGGTTCGATCCCTACTTAGGCCCTTTGGCATTGGCAGCTATCTAATTCTACAAGATGGCGGCTATACATAGCTTCTTATGAGGCAGCTTAAGAGCGCTTGCACAAGATGGCTGCTGCTCTTATGAGACGCCCTAAGGGTGCTTGCGCAAGGTAGCAGCGACAAGACGGCGACTATACACAGCTCCTTATGATACGGCCTAGAGGTGCTCACACAAGATGGTGGCTGCTCTGATGAAGAAAGCTAGCTTTGCATCGTGCAGGTATCTTTACAGCACTAAACCTCATACCTTTGAAATGTGGTGGCGGGTAATTTGAAAAATTCTACGTGCTTTTTCTTAACAGCAGCTATCTTTAAACAATAGCGGCTATACATAAGCTGTTAAGGCCTCCTCTTATGTCAAGGCATAGCTCTATAGAACAAGTTTAAACCTGCATCGGAATAGCTAGAGTAAGCACGTGCTGCAGTGATGACGTCACTATGCATGTTTAGACTTGCAAATCACTAAAGAAACATAACAAGACTAGAATCGAACACTGCACTCTATACCGTTAACTTTATCATGTGATCGGAACATTGATTGAAGTGTTTAGAACATTAAATAAGTGATCAAGACTAAAATAGAACACTGTACTCGATACAACATGTTTTTAGAACATGTCAGGGGATACCTTTGTTCTAAGAAGATTAGATTACCGCACATTCCTTGTAGGGCTAATAGGCTAAAGGGCTAATGGGCAAAAGGGCTAATGGGCTAATGGGCAAAAAGGGCTAAAGGGCTAAAGGGCTAATGGGCTAAAGGGCTAGGGTGCCTCTCCTCTCTTTATCCGGGCTTGAGACCGGCTCTACAACTAGAGGCGGAGTTAACACCCTAAGGAAGGGAGAATGTTGGGAAATAATCTATACGAATATAGCTACTCGATCGACTATATACTACAGATGGATGACTTAGGTGAGGGTAAGCGCTTACTTAATAATACCTACACGACGTAATTCATGCTCTATTTCAAAAATATCTTCTTTGTACTGTGTGTAACCAGCATCATGATAGGCTCTTAGCAGCTGTAAACGTTTTACCAGTACGTTGGGGTCTTTACAGTAGCTTATATCTACATAGGGTAACAGAGGCTCGTTGTGAACTTTGAGTCTATATGCAGACAGTTGATGTGTAGGGACTTGTTTTGATGTAATACGTGCTTCAGCAGTAGCGTTTCTAGGTACAAACTTAACTTGTTTCGATAGCGATGAAGCGTTGAAATTTCCTTCTTCTTTACCTTGCATCTCTTCTTGAGATGTTTGCACTGCGACAGAACGTGTAGTAGGCTTAGGAAATGAAGTAAAATCATCAAGCTGTAATGGCAATGAAACATTAAGATTTTCTTCTTCTTCTACCTTCCCTTTACTACTGTTTTGATCAACATCATTATCCTTATTATCATAATCATGATCTTGCCTCTCTTTATCTTGAAGTTTGTGCTTAGTAACAGAACTTGCAGCAGGCCTAGACAACAAGGGAGAATTAAAAATCTTCAGCTTCAGCTTCAGCGTGCAAAGTTCAATGTCTACACCTACGTAGTTAACACCCTGCTATGTTCACAAGATTTTTACACATAACTATTCTTTATGTTTTAAGTTCGTGCACATATGTTATGTTAAGGTAGCAGCACACGTACAAGCGATGGTCGCACGCTCGCGTAGAAGTTGTTTAGTACGATAATTGATGTATGCATTATCAAAAGGTGATACGTACACGCTTTTAAACCTTGCTATTCTTACTGCTACTATGTTCGCAAGATTTTTAAACATCGCTATTCTTTGTGCTTTAAGTTCGTGCGCATAGGTCATGCTAAAGTAGCAGCGCAAACACATGTGAACGTTGTACATTCTAGCGGGATGTGTTAATATAGTTGATGCATGCAAAATCGATAGGTGTTGTGTACACGCTTTGAAACTTAACTATTCTCCGTGCTTTAAATCCATGCACATAGGTTATGCTAAGATAGCTGCACACTCTAGCGGGAGAAGTTTAGTACTCTAGTTGATGCATGTATAATCGATAGGCAATGCGTACACGCTTTTAAAACATTGCTATTATTACTGCTGCTCCTATGTTCAGAAGATTTTTATACATCGCTATTCTTTATGCTTTAAGTTCATGTGTATAAGTTATACTAAGTTAGCAGCATACTTATAAGGTTGTCGCACGCTCTAGTCGAAGAAGTTTAATACGAAAGTCGATGCATGTAAAATCGATAGATGATGTGTACACGATTTGAACTTGGGTATTCTTTGTGCTTTAAGTTCGTGCACATAGGTTATGTTAGGATTGCAGCACACACAAGCGATGATTGCACGCTGTTGTAGAAGAAGTTTAGTACGATAGTCGATGCATACATCATCGATAGGTGATGTGTACACACTTTGAAACATAGCTCTTCCTTGTGCTTTAAGTTCGTGCACATGGGTTAGGGATACACAAAAGCGATTGCTACATGCTCTAGCGGAAGAAGCCTAGTACGATAGTGACGCATGCATCATCGATACGTGATGTGTACACGCTATTCTTTATGCTTTAAATTCACGCACATAGGTAGCAGCACACAATTGCGATCGTTGTACACTCTAGCGGGAGAAGTTTATTACGATAGTCGATGTATGCAAAATCGATAGGTGATGTGTACGCGCTTTGGAATATAGCTATACTTTGTGCTTTAGCTTTATACACATACGTTAGCAATACACATATGCGATCGTTGTACACTCTGGCGGTAAAAAATAGTCGATGCATGCAAAATCAATATATGATGTGTACACGCTGTTAAACATCGTTATTTGTTGTGCTTTAAGTTCGCCGGTAGAGGTTATGCTAAGATAGCAGCATAACCTAGCGGAAGAAGTTTTATTACGAGAGTCGATGCATGCGAAATCGATAGGTGATTTGTACACGCTTTGAAACATGGCTTTTCTTTGCACTTTAAATTTATGGGTACAAGTTATGCTAAGATAGCAGCACAATCTAGCGGAAGAAGTTTATTACGAGATACGATGCATGCAAAATCAATAAGTAATGTGTACACGCTTTGAAACATGGCTATTCTTTGTACTTTAAGTTCATGCGTATAGGTTATGCTAAGATAGCAGCAGAATCTAGTGGATGAAGTTTAGTGCGATATTTGATGCATGTGAAATCGATAGGTAATGTGTACACGCTTTGAAACATGGCTATTCTTTGCACTGTAAGTTTATGTGTATAAAATTATGCAAAGATAGCAGCACAATCTAGCGGAAGAAGTTTAGTACGAGAGTCGATGCATGCAAAATCAATAGGTAATGTGTACATGCTTTGAAACATGGCTATTCTTTGTACTTAAGGTCATGCGTATAGGTTATGCTAAGATAGCAGCACGATCTAGCGGAAGAAGTTTAGTACGAGGGTCGATGCATGCAAAATCGATAGGTGATGTGTACACGCTTTGAAACATGGCTATTCATACTGCTGCTCTGTTCCCAAGATTTTTAAACATAGCTAATCCTAATGCTGCTCTTAACGACGTAGAGCTAAGGATTGATTACATGACAGTGACGTCACTGCCACGTGCTCTTGTTTAGTAAACCAAGCCACGTGCTTTTTTGACAGCTGTCTTCTTGACGGATCCTAACCTCACATTGAAGGACAATAGAGCGTCGCTAACCTCACTGCTGCCATCTTTACGGCGTTAAACCTCAAGGCTGCCACCTTATGCATGTTATAGCGCGGAATTTAAAATCCAACAACAGAACGTCGCTAACCTCACTCTTGCCATCTTGATGGGCTTAAACCTTACTGTTGCTACCTTGGTTATACGCTTTTGTGTTAGTTTACTGTTAATCGCTAAGCTGTTCGCATCATCGAAGTAGAGAGTAACAAATGTCAAGTAGATTCAAAGAAGAATCTGTTAGCAGAAGATAAAAGTCCGTTGGAAAAACCTATTTCTAGGTATATTTGCGAAGAGTGTGGAAAAGCATTTTCCCGAAGCTATCACAGGAGACGTCATGAGATATCATGTAGGACAATTTTTCAATGCAAACATTGTAGAAGAGAGTTCAAGAACGCATACAACGCTCAACGTCATGAAGCTGCGTGTAATGTAGCTTCATCGGGAACAAAATACAAAGAGCTCAACCATATTCCAGCGAACACTGATTTATGTTTAAAAAGTACACCTCTGCGAGAGATTTTTAATTCTCCCTTGTTGTCTAGGCCTGCTGCAAGTTCTGTTACTAAGCACAAACTTCAAGAAAAAGAGAGGCAAGATCATGATTATGATAATAAGGATAATGATGTTGATCAAAACAGTAGTAAAGGGAAGGTAGAAGAAGAAGAAAATCTTAATGTTTCATTGCCATTACAGCTTGATGATTTTACTTCATTTCCTAAGCCTACTACACGTTCTGTCGCAGTGCAAACATCTCAAGAAGAGATGCAAGGTAAAGAAGAAGGAAATTTCAACGCTTCATCGCTATCGAAACAAGTTAAGTTTGTACCTAGAAACGCTACTGCTGAAGCACGTATTACATCAAAACAAGTCCCTACACATCAACTGTCTGCATATAGACTCAAAGTTCACAACGAGCCTCTGTTACCCTATGTAGATATAAGCTACTGTAAAGACCCCAACGTACTGGTAAAACGTTTACAGCTGCTAAGAGCCTATCATGATGCTGGTTACACACAGTACAAAGAAGATATTTTTGAAATAGAGCATGAATTACGTCGTGTAGGTATTATTAAGTAAGCGCTTACCCTCACCTAAGTCATCCATCTGTAGTATATAGTCGATCGAGTAGCTATATTCGTATAGATTATTTCCCAACATTCTCCCTTCCTTAGGGTGTTAACTCCGCCTCTAGTTGTAGAGCCGGTCTCAAGCCCGGATAAAGAGAGGAGAGGCACCCTAGCCCTTTAGCCCATTAGCCCTTTAGCCCTTTAGCCCTTTTTGCCCATTAGCCCATTAGCCCTTTTGCCCATTAGCCCTTTAGCCTATTAGCCCTACAAGGAATGTGCGGTAATCTAATCTTCTTAGAACAAAGGTATCCCCTGACATGTTCCAAAAACATGTTGTATCGAGTACAGTGTTCTATTTTAGTCTTGATCACTTATTTAATGTTCTAAACACTTCAATCAATGTTCCGATCACATGATAAAGTTAACGGTATAGAGTGCAGTGTTCGATTCTAGTCTTGTTATGTTTCTTTAGTGATTTGCAAGTCTAAACATGCATAGTGACGTCATCACTGCAGCACGTGCTTACTCTAGCTATTCCGATGCAGGTTTAAACTTGTTCTATAGAGCTATGCCTTGACATAAGAGGAGGCCTTAACAGCTTATGTATAGCCGCTATTGTTTAAAGATAGCTGCTGTTAAGAAAAAGCACGTAGAATTTTTCAAATTACCCGCCACCACATTTCAAAGGTATGAGGTTTAGTGCTGTAAAGATACCTGCACGATGCAAAGCTAGCTTTCTTCATCAGAGCAGCCACCATCTTGTGTGAGCACCTCTAGGCCGTATCATAAGGAGCTGTGTATAGTCGCCGTCTTGTCGCTGCTACCTTGCGCAAGCACCCTTAGGGCGTCTCATAAGAGCAGCAGCCATCTTGTGCAAGCGCTCTTAAGCTGCCTCATAAGAAGCTATGTATAGCCGCCATCTTGTAGAATTAGATAGCTGCCAATGCCAAAGGGCCTAAGTAGGGATCGAACCGTCGATCTCATCATTAGACTATGTTTTTCTTATGCTATCATGTTCCTGATACTGCAAACCTAGGTATCAGGTGGAAAAATTTTTATCCGTTTTGCTCTACGATGCACCGTTTTCGAGATATTTAACATTTTGCATTTACGCCCCAAATTTAATGAATCGAACCTGCACGGCACGTTATACTCTCTACCATAGCTAGACTTGATCATGTTACGAAGACTTGCTTCAATACAAACTAAAACAGAGCGAATGCCAAAGGGCCTAAGTAGGAACCGAACCGTTGATCTCATCATTAGACTATGTTTTTCTTGTTCCTCGTACTGCGAACCGAGGTATTGGGCAGAAATAATTTTGTCCGTTTTGCTCTACGATGCACCGTTTTCGAGATATTTAACATTTTGCATTTAAGCCCCCAAATTTAATGAATAGAACTAGCATGAGACGTTAGCCTCTAAGCTAGCTTTCTTCATAAGAGCAGCAGCCATCTTGCGCAAGCACCCTTAAGGCGTCTCATAAGGAGTCGTGTATAGCCGCCATCTTGCGTCCGCCATCTTGCGCAAGCATCCTTAGGGTGTCTCTAGTCATCTTGTGCAAGGACCCTTAAGCCACCTCATAAGAGCAATCGCCATCTTGCGCAACCATCCCAAGGGAGTCTCATAAGAACCTATGTATAGCGGCCATCTTGCGTAAGCACCCTTATTGGAGTCATGTATAGCCACCATCTTGTGCAATTAGCGTCGAGAGATGGCTGCCGTAGAATTTTTCTTTTTAAATTATCCGCCACCATATTTCAAAGGTATGTACCAAAAGAGTGTAGCACTGAGGTTTGCGATGTAAGATGGCGGATGACAGCTGACAAAAAGCGCGTGAGTTTGTTTACTAAACAAGAGCACGTGGAATTTTTCAATTTGCCGCCACCACATTTCAAAGGTATCTAGCTAAAGATGGCAGCACGGTGCTCTCTTGATTAAAGATGGCGAATGACAGCTAACAGAACTTTTCAAATTGCCCGCTGCTACATGTCATAAAGAGGGCAGCACGGTGCTCTGTGGATTAAAGATGGCGGATGACAGCTGACGAAATTGCCCGCATGATAGCAGCACAGTGCTCTATTGATTAAAGATGGCGGATGACAACTGTCCAAAAAGCACGTGGCTTTGTTTCCAAACAAGAGCACATAGAATTTTTCAAATTGCCGCCACCACATTTCAAAGGTATCTAGCTAAAGAGTGCAGCACTGAGGTTTGTGACGCAAGATGGCGGATGACAGCTGTCAGAAAAAAGCACGAGAGTTTGTTTCCAAACAAGAGCACGTGGAATTTCCCGCCACCACGAAGAGGGCAGCACTGCGCTCAAAGATGGCTGCTGTCACGTAGAATTGTCTGCCACCACAGGTATCTAGCTAAAGAGGGCAGCACGGTGCTCAAAGATGGCTGCTGTCAAAAAGCATTTTTCAAATTATCCGCCACCACATTTCAAAGGTAAGTAGCTAAAGAGGGCAGCACTGTGTTCTATAGATTAAAGATGGCGGATGACAGCTGTCAAAAAAGCACGTGGATTTGTTTATCTCGCGCTAGTGAGGTTAAGTTGGTAGCACTAAGGTTTAGGCCCGCCAAGATGGCAGCACTGCCGATGACAGGTGACGAATTTGCAGCTACTGCGATAAAGAGGGCAGCACGGTGCTCTGTAGTTTAAAGATGGCGGATGACAGCTGTCAAAAAAGCACGTGGCTGTCAGAAAACACGTGGCTTTGTTTATCTCGCGCTAGTTAGGTTAAGTTGGTACCACTGAGGTTTAAGCCCGTCAAGATGGCAGTACTGAGGTTAGCGATGCGTTGTTGTCTGTCAAAAAGCACGTGGCTGTCAAAAAACACGTGGCTTTGTTTATCTCGCGCTAGTTAGGTTAAGTTGGTACCACTGAGGTTTAGCCCCGTCAAGATGGCAGTACTGAGGTTAGCGATGCGTTGTTGTCTGTCAAAAAGCACGTGGCTGTCAAAAAACACGTGGCTTTGTTTACCTCGCGCTAGTTAGATTAAGTTGGTACCACTGAGGTTTAGGCCCGTCAAGATGTCAGCAGTGAGGTTAGCGATGCGTTGTTGTCGATGACAGCTGTCAAAAAGCACGTGGCTTTGTTTACAAATTCAAATCTCCCGCCAAAATTCAAATTTCCCGCCAGAATTCAGATTTCCCGCGGGAGGAGGTCGCAGAACCCGCTTATTATACTACTCGTGTAGTATCCCTAGTCCTACAGGACAGAATCCTACATGGCAGTTCCTGAGAAGAAATCCAACTCCGGAGTGATAGCCCACATTCGTATTTCTGGGTGGGAGCTGTAACAGGGGAGCCATGCGATGTGAAGATTGAACGGAAGGGGAAGAAGAAGACATCTGAACTGTTGAGGATTGGTGCTTGGAATGTCAGAACGATGCGAGAATGTGAAGAGAGAAATGGAGAAATACGACAACAGTATTTTAGGATTATGTGAAGTGCAGTGGGAAGGAGGAGGATAGCTTGTATCTGGAGAAGAACACATGCAAGAAGGAGTAGGACTACTGTTCTATATAGTAGTGTAATTAAGGTGATGCCTGTAAGTGATAGGGTACTGGCAACCAAGATACAGAGTGTCCCTGTTGATACACTGATCATTCAAGTGTATATGCCTACAACGGATGCGGACGAGGAAGACGTAGACCGGATTTATGAACAGATAGAGGAGGTGTTTGAGGAGAATTTAAAAGGTCCAGTTAGAACTGTAATGATAGGAGATTGGAATAGTGTAGTGGGAAGTGAAGGACAGAGTAATGTGGTCGGAGATTACGAATTAGGAAGAGGAAATGAAAGGGGAGGAAAGTTAACTGATTTCTGCAAGAGGCTTGACCTTTGGACTGATGACACCTGGTTTAAGAACCATAAACGGAGGCTGTACACATGGAAGAGTCCTGGTGATACAGCCAGATATCAAAGATTCAAAAACAGCATCAAAATGGCTAAACCATTCCCTGGGCAGATGCAAATACAGACCACAACTTTCTAGTTGCAGATATAAAAACAGGACTTGAACACCTTGGAAAGAAGTGGGATGTATCAAAAATGAAGAATGAGAATGTCGGGTCTTATATAAGAAGAACTGAAGAAACATTGGAAAACTCGAGAATGAGTATGGATGTATCACAGGAATGGCTCACCACCAAGACTACAATAGTAAAAACCTTAGAACAAGAAGTAGGTAAAGTCGGAAGGAAAAGAAATAAAAAGTAATGGATAACGAAGGAGGTGTTAGATAAAATGGATGAAGGGAGGAAATGTAAATATGACTGCTCAGATGAAGGAAGAATACAATACAGAAAACTAAACAATGAGGTAAGAAGGACAACTGAGAAGACCAGGGAAGAATGGGTGAAAAACCAATGTGAAGAAATAGAAAATTTGGAAAAGGAGGGAAAAATAGAAGAGATGTATTGAACAGCAAGGAGCTTGATGAGGAGAAATCTAAAGTAGATAAGCAAACAAGGAATAATAAACAAACACGGAAAGATGGCATCAAGTTTAGAAGAATGTAAGGAGGTGTGCACGGAATATATAAAATATCTATATGATCATGAAACAATGATACTGGAGGATGAGCAGGATTGTGACGAAGGACCCAGAGGACCAAGGATAGAAAAATAAAAAGCGGGGAGGGCAGTCCAGGACCTAAAGGAAAGGAAAGTGATGGGCTGTGACCAGATACCATCTGAAGCATTAAAGGCTTTAGGGAATGGAGGAATAGTTAGACTGACCAATTTGGTGAACAGGCATTTGGCCAGAGGATCTTCATAGGACTATTATGGTTCCCGTACCGAAAAAATTTATTGCTAAACAATGTAAGGACTACAGAACACTTAGTTTTATATGTCTTGTGTCTAAGGCTGTGACCAAGATAGTGCTGAGAAGAATAGGAAAGAAAATAGAGGAGAAAATAAATAAATAAATAAATAAATAAATGGCGTATGGCTTTTAGTGCCGGGAGTGTCCGAGGACATGTTCGGCTCGTCAGGTGCAGATCTTTTGATTTGAAACTTGTAGGCGACCTACGCGTCGTGATGAGGATGAAATGATGATGAAGACGACACATACACCCAGCCCCCGTGTCAGCGAAATTAACCAATGATGGTTAAAATTCCCGACCCTGCCGGGAATCGAACCCAGGACCCCTGTGACCAAAGGCCAGCACGCTAACCATTTAGCCATGGAGCCGGTCATAGGAGATGACGAGTTTGGTTTCGGAAAGGGAAGAGGAAACAGAGATGCAATTGGATGCCTAAGGATGATTGCAGGAAGGATGTTAGAAGTGAACAGGGATATGTACACATGTTGAATTGATTGGGAAAAAGAGTTTGACAGAGTGAACTGGTGCATTCTGATGAGGATTCTGAAATATATTGGTGTAGACTGAAAGACAGATTAAAGAGTTGTGTAAGAATCAGAAGGTGATGATTACAGCACATGAATATGAAACAGAAGTGGGTATTGGAAGAGGAGTGAGACAGGGATGTTGCAAGTCACCGGCTCTGTTCAATATATATGCCGAAACACAGATACAGAAGGCCCTGGAAAAAGCAAAAGGCTTTGTAGTGGAAGGAGAACCAAAAAATACAATAAAATGCGCAGATGATGTGGCGGTATTAGCGGAATCAAAAAATATATACAAGTCATGTTGGAAAATATTGAAAGAGGTGGCAAAGAGTTTGGAATGAAGATAAACATTGGGAAGACTAAGGTGATGAGAATACGAAAGGAGGAGATCGCTGTTAATATAACACTAGCGGGAGAGAAATTGGAACAATTAGGGCCGGTTGTATAAACATAGCTGATCCGAGATCAATTTTGATTCGAGATCAGAAAATGATCCTTTCCAAGGTGCTCGTTGTGTTGTATAACGATGATCTCGGATCTCATGATCCGGATCAACTTTGATCCGTCATCTTGCTTGGCAACGTCGTAAACAGCGTGGGAAATTCGTACTAATCAGGAATATGTTGATAGTAAAGTCACGTTATAACCCTAGCAGAAGTTTTCTATAATGCGAACTGGTTTGCAAACATGTACACCGTCATTTCAATCAGTCAGATTCAGCATGTAATAATATGAATATTTCTGATCTAATAATGCAAAATTTATACTTCCCCCTCTTTCTTTTTCACAGTAGGCAGACATCGTCTTAAATTTCACCTTGATCGTTGTCGGTAAAATTATACAAATACACCGCAATTACCAAACAGACCACATTTCACTGATCCAGAACACAAGCGTAAACAAAAATAATACTAATATAAATGAAAAACGTGTATGGTACAAACTGAACAACACGAGAACGTTACAAACTACAATCTCCAATAGCCAAAGGAAAATAGCCATACCACTAAATGTTTCATTAGTATTTCCTAATGTACACCTCGAAATGAGGATTTGTATTTCTTAACTGCAACAGACTAGTCATTTGGGATGTTACACTGACCAAGCAACATCTATTGACAAAAATACTCTCGTAACTGCTGACGTTAAGTCCACAGACAAGAAGGTAACATAAAATACAGCTCCCTGCGAGAATTTTAATTAAAGAAGTCCAGATGTTTTATGTTTATTGGGAGTCTATGAGACCTCATGTCACCGGTTAAGAGATATATAACATTTAAAAAGCAAAGAAAAATCTGTATTTATTATACAGCAGGCTTATATTAAATGCATACCGGTACCTAAGATATTTATTATTTAGTACAAATGTAAATATTAATGATAAATATTCCATAATTTCAGATTGGGAGTTCACTAACTGTTGGTGGGACTCATGATTCAAAGCATGGCGAAAGAAATCTTACCATTATAGCAACAGTGAAAGATCAATTTTAGCCTGATGAAAATCCGTTTGATTCGAGTTCTATTTTATTTCACGATTCATTTCCCGTATTGGAAGATATACCTACAGTAGAGGCGTCATGCTACCAAGAGATTGTAACCGAAACAGCTGGGGCAAATTGACACCATATGGGTGGAATCAGTGACTAAAGCCAGTAAACGTACTGACCGAAATATTGTCAACTCCAGCACACCCAAGCACATTAAAACTACGATGAATGACTGTAAATACATTATAGTAAGTTCATTATCACTTACAAATGTTTACGAAACTAATTTGTTGGAATTAGTTCTAACATAGAGGTACCGGTAAATACAGCACTAGCTGCAGTTACCAGTCGTTGCGCACCGATAACTGTTGTTTCGGAAACTCATTTTAAACGTATCACCATGTTAAGTCACTGATAACTACGCACCTACAGATAACTGTCATTCCAGCAACCGGCCATAAATCCCTGGAACATCGGAGTAAGTGGCTGGTTTCTAATCGATCGTCTCGTTAGAGAATCGCAAAGTCTACCTACCATAACCTCAACAGTGTGTTATGTTAGACGGAATATCATTTTAAAAGCTTTGTCGCTCAGTTCTAAGAAAGGGTATCCTCTTTCTTGGAATACTCGAAGAGACCGCCGAAATTCTTCATTACCGTCATCTGAAGAAAAAAGGGAGAAGTCAGACATCTGCAATTCAAAGACAGATTCGCGATAAAAATCCCTTCATCAGATTAAATACCGGTAATAATGCAGAACCTCTTTTTTATTTTCTTACCATGATTATTGTTACGGCACTATTTTTCACTACAAAAGCCTTCTTCCTTTCTCGTTGATAAATTCGGCCCACAATACAAGAACACTACTTGATCCGGATCACAAGGCTTGATAATAGGAATTTGTTGGAAAAGGTGTGGGTTACTGCGGTCCCGTCCTAGTCCGTGAACCATGGGCAACGGCTCAGTGGCCTAGTAAGTGGTCCTGAGAGTCGGGATAACAGTTGCTATGGAATGCGAGTGGACATCTCGGACGTTAGAGGAAAGATCCTCACGTGGACTATGTGCAAGTAGAGTAGCATCCTGCTTCATGAATTTACCGAGCTCAGAACATTTTGAAGGAAGCCTCGGACCTATGGGAATAACGGAGTCCCACTCCAATTTGACAGGGGAGGGACTCCTTGGAAACAACTTGGCGAACGAAATGGAATTCTATGGGGAGCTATCAGTATTAATGGGGCTTATGGAAGAAAGAAAGTAGAACTGGCTGAGTCAGCAAAGAGGATGCATCTGGATGTGCTAGAGTAAGTGATATTCGGGTAAGGGGAGATAACGAGGAAGAGATAGGAAATTATAAAGTGTACTTGAAGGGTGTTAGAAAAGGAAGGGCAGAGTCTGGGGTAGGGCTCTTTATCAAGAATACCATTGCACGCAACATAGTTTCTGTTAGGCACGTAAATGAACGAATGATGTGGGTAGATTAGTCAGTTGGAGGAATTAGGACTAGAATCGTCTCCGTGTATTCATCATGTGAGGGTGCAGATGAGGATGAAGTCGACAAGTTTTATGAAGCATTGAGTGACATTGTGGTCAGGGTCAACAGCAAGGGTAGAATAGTGCTAATGGGCGATTTCAATGCGAGAGTTGGGAATAGAACTGAAGGATACGAAAGGGTGATTGGTAAATGTGGGGAAGATATGGAAGCTACTGGGAATGGGAAGCGTTTGCTGGACTTCTGTGCTAGTATGGATTTAGCTGTTACAAACATATTCTTCAAGCATAAGGCTATTCACCGCTACGCATGGGAGGCTAGGAGTACCAGATCATAATAGACTATCTCTTAACCGACTTCGAATTCAGGAAACCTGTTAGGAATGTACGAGTTTTCCGGGGATTTTTCGATGAAACAGATCACTGTCTGATCTGTAGTGAACTATGTATCCATAGGCCTAGGGTAGAGAAGTGATATCTGTCTGCAAACGAATAAGGGTAGAAAATCTCCAGGACGAGGAAATTAGACAGAAGTACATGGATATGATTAGTAAGAAGTTTCGAACAGTAGACAGTAAGCAGGTTCAAGATATAGAAATTGAAAGGGTGGCATACAGGGATGCTGTAGTAGAAATAGCAAGGGAATGCCTAAGAAAAACTGTGTGTAAAGATGGGAAAAGGCGAACATCTTGGTGGAATAATGAAGTGAGAGCAGCTCGTAAACATAAAAATAAGGCTTATCAGAAATGGCTCCAAACAAGGGCCGAGGCAGACAGGGATTTGTACGTAGATGAAAGAAACAGAGTGAAACAAATAGTTGTTGAATCCAAAAAGAAGACATGGGAAGATTTTGGTAATAACCTGGAAAGGCTAGGTCAAGCAGCAGAGAAACCTTTCTGGACAGTAATAAAGAATCTTAGGAACGGAGCGAAAAAGGAAATGAACAGTGTTTTGAGTAATTCAGGTGAACTCATAATAATAGATCCCAGGGATTCACTGGAGAGGTGAAGGGAATATTTTGAACATCTTGTCAATGTAGAAGGAAATCATCCTGGTGGTGTTGCGAACAGCCAAGCTCATGGGGAGGAGGAAAATGATGTTGGTGAAATTACGTTTGAGGAATTGGAAATGATGGTAAATAAAATCCATTGTCATAAAGCACCAGGAATAGATGAAATTAGACCTGATATGGTGAAGTATAGTGGGAAAGCAGGGATGAAATGGCTTCATAGCGTAGTAAGATTTGCATGGAGTGTTGGTAAGGTACCTTCAGATTGGACAAAAGCAGTAATTGGACCTATCTATAAGCAAGGGAACAGGAAGGATTGCAACAACTATCGAGGTATCCCATTGATTAGTATACCAGGCAAAGTATTCACTGGCATCTTGGAAGGGAGGGTGCGATCAGTCGTTGAGAGGGAGTGGGATGGGAGCCAGTGTGGTTTCAGACCATAGAGAGGCTGTAAGGATCAGATTTTCAGTATGCGCCAGGTAACTGAAAATTGCTATGAGAGGAATAGGCAGTTGTGTTTATGTTTCGTAGATCTAGAGAAAGCATATGACAGGGTACGGAGGGAAAAGATGTTCGCTATACTGGGGGACTATTGAGTTAGTTGTATATTATTAAAATGACCAATGCACTGGAAACTCCGGTTAGCGTAAACGGAGAAATACTGGAATACGTAGAGGAATGTGTATACCTTGGCCAGAATATATCATTTTCAAACTGTTCAGAAAAAGAGGTCAAACGCGAATTGGACAAGCATGGAATAGGTTCTGGTCTCTTAAGTTCATACTGACAGACAAGACTCAGAAACTCACCCTTAAAGCTGAAGTCCTAGAAGAATGTGTGATACCAGTCCTACTATATGATGCCAAACCTGGGCACTAACCCTAAATCAAAGGAAAATGATCCAGATATACCAGCGCAAAATGGAAAGAAAAAAACTCCAGGTCTCATTGAGAGACAGAATACGGAATTAGGATATAGGAAGCAGAACCGGCATGAAAGACGCTCTGACGACAGCCGTTCAGCTAAAGTGGAAATGGGGAGAACACGTAGCGAGACTGGAGCAAAATCGATGGACCTACAAAATGAAAATGTGGGATCCCAGAAAAAGAAGACAGAACGTGGGAAGGCAAAGAACTAGGTGGGCAGACTGGTTTGCGAGATGGGAGGAAAACAATGTTCAAGAACCACACAGATAAGGCAAGAGTGGAAAGAGCTAGGAAAAATTGTGTGCAGAGATCACTGACCTTGCGAGGTACACCTTTGTTCAAGCCCTGTGTTAACATAGGCCAATCAAGACACATATTATAGATATTGTGCAGCAGTGAAATATGCAACAGTGTGGTTCCAAAAAGAGACCTACGGCATAATACAGTAAGATTGATAAAAAGAGGTTTTATGAAGTGGTGAATATATAATTATCATCCTCGCGTACACTGCGGAAAGAAGCCAGGCAAGTGTAAAATATGTTGACGTTCCCAGGACAGGGGCGAAGTATACAACATGCAATTGTACGCTTCGACGAAGAGGAAACCGTGATGGTCATCTTCTGAGCACTCGGGAGAATAGCAAGACGAATGTCAAACAAACAGGCGTTTGCATGTAGTAGTGGTATGAAAACTCATCAGGGAACACATAGTGGAAGGAGGATATGCAACTGTAATGTATGTCAAGATAATTTCAACGGAGGATAAGGTCAAGAAATTACAAGAAACGTCTACAACATTCGGAGAAGAAGCTATGCAGGAACGAAGAGTGCAAGTTTACGTTTTCACCTAGAAGGAACCTAAATCCTTCCTAGGAAAAAGTGTACACATGTCTTTAATGCAACAGTGCGTTTTCGCGAATTGTTGATCCAGAAAAACACCATTGCAATCACTCGGGGGTGAGAGTACACAAAATGTACAATATGCGGTAATACGTTATCAAGAAACAAACTACAGATTAACCAATATAATAATGCTCTTCAGGACCTGCTCACCTGATGAGCTATACTGAGCACTGTCCCTGCATTGCAGGAGGCCATGGCCCTTAGGGGATTCACACGGCTACGTTAAGTCTTGTTGCATTTGACACTGAACTTTGCCTTCTTTAGAGCCCAAATTTCCCTCATTCTTTGCGAGTGGGCCTGCTTACGCTCCTCTGTCCAAGGGGCACCATGTCTTCTCTTCGGTTGCTCGTCTCGGTTTAGCCCGTTCGTCAATATTTTATTGTGGAAGAGATCTCTGTTAAGGGCGTCTTCAGCTGAGATATGCAGCATTTGCAGGTCTTCTTTGGTATTTCTAAACCAGGGAATTGTGGTTTTGGGGTTTGAATCAAAAAGTGAAAGATTTCTTTAGTTAACTTTCTTCCGTCCATTCTTTTCAGATGACCGTAAAATCGTGCCCGTCTTTTACTGATTGTGTCGGTAATTTTCTCTATTTTGCTGTAGACTTCCTTGTTGGATCTCTTTAGATGGATTCATTTCTGTACTTTGATCCCAAGATTCCTCTCACAATTTTGGGTTCTCTTTTCTCCAGTTCTTCAAGGAGTCCTTTGTTGGCATTCAGAGACAGGGTTTCGGCTGCATATAGCACTACTGGCTTCAGAACTGTTTCATAGTGACGTATCTTGGTGTTTTGGGAAAGGGATTTTTTGTTGTAGATTGTGCCGGATGTTTGGTAGGCTATTTCCAGTTTGCGTACTCGCTCCTGAAGTGCTTCTTTGTCCAGTCCATTTTTCATGATGATCTCACCCAGGTATTTGAATTGGTCTACTCCGGTGATGTCCCCGTATTTTGTATGGAGTTTTGGAGGAGCCTCTTTGATGTTAGTCATTACTTCTGTTTTCTCAAACGATATCTGCAAACCAGTTTGTTCGGCAATTTTCTTTAAAATTTCAACCTGAGCTCTAGCGGTTTCTATGTCGTTTGAGAGAACAGCAATATCATCGCAAAATGCTAAGCAGTCTGTTGCGATCCCCTTGGATTTGGTTCCAATTCTCAATGGACTGTAGTTTGTTTCCTGTAATCTCACCCGCCAGGTTCTGATGATCTTTCCAAGATCACAGTTGAAGAGTATCGGGGATAGCCCATCACCTTGTCGGACTCCTGTTTTGATGTCAAAGGAAAGCGAGAGACATCCGTGGAACTTCACCTTGGATTTTGTATCGGTCAGGGTGGCTCTAATTAATGCCAGCAGTTTCAAATCAACTCCAAATTCATTTAAGATGTTTAGCAGGACTTCCCGGTCAATGGAGTCGTACGCTTTCTTAAAGTCCACAAAGACAGACACATACTGCTTGGACCTTAGTGTACAATATCTGATGATCGTTTTGAGATTTTGGATCTGTTCAGCTGTTGAGCGACCTTTTCTGAACCCTCCTTGTTATTCACCTATTTGATGTTCGACTTGTGCTTCCAAACGCTCCATTATGGCAATTGATATAATTTTGTAAGTCACGGGTAGCAAAGATATTCCTCTGTAGTTGTTGATGTTCTTCATGCTGCCTTTTTTGTGTAATGGATGGATCAAAGCTATTTTCCAATCTTCGGGTAGGGTCTCCTTGTTCCAAATTTCTTCTATTTGCTTTTGCAAGATTTCAAGTGATTCCTCTGGGGCATATTTCCATAGTTCTGCTACTACTGAGTCTTCCCCCGGCGCTTTGTTATTTTTGAGACGGGCAATGTGGCGCTTGATTTAATCTCTGTCGGGTGGTCTGGAATCTGGGTACCTGAGTAAGGGTTCCTTGGTCTCAATGGCGCTTTGCGGCTTAGAGCAATTAAGTAAATTCTTGAAGTAATCTGCCAGAATGCTGGAATTTTCTTTATTTGACGTCGCCAGTGTGCCGTCCTTTCGCTCAAAGCATAGAGATGGTGGTTTATAGCCAGTGAGTTTGCGTTTGAAGGCTCTGTAGTACTCTCTGCTTTCATTCTTCCCAAAGTTTTGTTCTATCTTTTCAATGAGAGATTTTTCGTATTTACGTTTCTCAGTTCTGAACACCCTAGCTGCTTGGGCACGTTAGGTTTAGTAGATTTTCCAATCATTTTCTGATTTCGTAGAGTAGTACTGTTTCCACGCATTGAGTCTTTCTTGGAGGACTGATTCGCAGGTACCATTCCACCAGGCATGCTTTTTGCTTCTTTTGATTTCTGCAACGTCTTTGGCGGCCTCAATAAGGAGACTTTTGGCGTTGTTAAAGTCACAGTCATTTGGTCTAGCCTTCTCCTGGAACTCCTCGACCCTTTGCCGAAGTTTATCATTGTCGAAGCGTGTGATCTGTTTGGTTGTCTTCCTTGTGTTTGCGGGAATTGGTTTGAATTTGATACGAGACCTAGTTGGGCATTGAAATCACCCAAAAGAAGCTTGACATGGTGTTTGGGGATTTTGTTTAATTTTTCATCCAGTAGGTCCCAGAAATTATCAACTTCGCCTGGATCAGACTTGTTTTTATCGTTTGTAGGAGCATGTGCGTTAACTAGGGGGTAGGTTTCGTTCGCGCATTTAATTGTGAGTATAGACAATCTGTCATTCACAGGTTCGAAATTTGCAACCGATTTAAGGATCTTGGTTCTAACAGCAAACGCGGTTTCAAGCATCACAGCATCGGTAGCCTTCGGATTAAAAAATCTCTTAATCTGGGTACCTGGTTTCCTGTAGGGCCATTATGGATATCTGATTTTCGTGAAGAGCTTTGGTGAGGGTTTTCAGCTTGCCAGTTTGTGTAAGTGAATTGATCTTGAAAGTTGCTAGAAAGGTTTTAGATTTTGGCCTGAGTTTTTGACTCTTCGGGGTACACCGAGACGCTCCGACTCGTCTCTTGCATGATGTCGAGTCTCCCCGAGAATCCGAACGAGACTCGTGCGCCGTGGCGTTCACGACGTGGGAATTATCCGAAGATTTACCCCCTGGGGTATGTTTCTTGAAATGTTGTGCCATCATGCTTTTTGACTTGACTTTGCTTTGGACGGGTACCCATCCTTTTACAACTAGGGTTGTTAGCCCTAGAGGTTGCCTCAAGATGTTTTCTGGCTTCTGGTCATTTACCAGTCTTCGCGCTAACCCTGGCAAGGGACCAGTTTTTTTTCACGGTGGTATTTTATTTCCCTACTACCCTCTGACTCTGCTGGCGGCAGAGCCAGCGAGCTTCTCCAATTCCAATGGGACGCGCCCGATGGAGGTAACCGGTAAATCCCCACACGGGTTTATTTATTATATATATATATATTTAAATCAATCAAAGGCATTTATGTTGACAATTGGGCTTCAGTGATGGTAGAATGGGTTCTTGGTTCAGGGTACTTACAGGGGTTAGACAAGGCTGTAATCTTTCACCTTTGCTGTTCGTAGTTTACATAGATCATCTGCTGAAAAGTATAAAGTGGCAGGGAGGGATTCAGTTAGGTGGAAATGTAGTAAGCAGTTTGGCCTATGCTGACGACTTGGTCTTAATGGCACATTGTGCCGAAAGCAAGCAGTCTAATAACTTGGAACTTGAAAATAAGTGCAATGGGTATGGTATGAAAATTAGCCTCTCGAAAACTAAATTGATGTTAGTAGGTAAGAAATTCAACAGAATTGAATGCCAGATTGGTGATACAAAGCTAGAACAGGGTGATAATTTCAATTTTTAGGTTGTGTGTTCTTCCAGGATGGTAATATGGTGAGTGAGATTGAATAAAGGTGTCGTAATGCTAATGCAGTGAGCTCGCAGTTGCGATCAACGGTATTCTGTAAGAAGGAAGTCAACTCGCAGACCAAACTATCCTTGCATCGGTCTGTTTTCAGACCAACTTTGCTTTACGGGAGCGACAGCTGGGTGGACTCAGGATATCTTATTCATAATTTAGAAGTAACAGACATAAAAGTAGCAAGAGTGATTGCATGTACAAACAGGTGGGAACAATGCCAGGAGGGTACGCAGAATGAGGAGATAAAGGCTAATTTATGAATGATATGGAGGCTAATGGGAATGGGACATTGTGGTCAAGGTCAACAGCAAGGATAGAATAGTGCTAATGGGCGATTTCAATGCGAGAGTTGGGAATAGTACTGAAGGATACGAAAGGGTGATTGGTAAATGCGGGGAAGATATGGGGGCTAATGGGAATGGGAAGCGTTTGCTGGACTTCTGTGCTAGTATGGGTTTAGCTGTTACGAATATATTCTTCAAGCATAAGGCTATTCACCGCTACACATGGGAGGCTAGGGGTACCAGATCCATAATAGACTATATCCGAACAGACTTTGAATTCAGGAAATCTGTAAGGAATGTACGAGTTTTTCGCGGATTTTTTGATGATACAGGCCACTATCTGATCTGTAGTGAAATAAGTATTTCCAGGCCTAGGGTAGAGAAAGTGAAATCTGTTTGCAAACGAATAAGGGTAGAAAATCTCCAGGACGAGGAAATTAGACAGAAGTACATGGATATGATTAGTAAGAAGTTTCGAACAGTAGACAGTAAGCAGGTTCAGGATATAGAAAGTGAATGGGTGGCATACAGGGATGCTGTAGTAGAAATAGCAAGGGAATGCCTAGAAACAAATGTGTGTAAAGATGGGAAAAGGCGAACATCTTGGTGGAATAATGAAGTGAGAGCAGCTCGTAAACATAAAAATAAGGCTTATCAGAAATGGCTCCAAACAAGGGCCGAGGCAGACAGGGATTTGTACGTAGATGAAAGAAACAGAGTGAAAGAAATAATGGTTGATTCCAAAAAGAAGTCATGGGAAGATTTTGGTAATAACCTGGAAAGACTAGGTCAAGCAGCAGGGAAACCTTTCTGGACAGTAATAAAGAATCTTAGGAACGGAGCGAAAAAGGAAATGAACAGTGTTTTGAGTAATTCAGGTGAACTCATAATAATAGATCCCAGGGATTCACTGGAGAGGTGAAGGGAATATTTTGAACATCTTGTCAATGTAGAAGGAAATCATCCTGGTGGTGTTGCGAACAGCCAAGCTCATGGGGAGGAGGAAAATGATGTTGGTGAAATTACGTTTGAGGAATTGGAAATGATGGTAAATAAAATCCATTGTCATAAAGCACCAGGAATAGATGAAATTAGACCTGATATGGTGAAGTATAGTGGGAAAGCAGGGATGAAATGGCTTCATAGCGTAGTAAGATTTGCATGGAGTGTTGGTAAGGTACCTTCAGATTGGACAAAAGCAGTAATTGGACCTATCTATAAGCAAGGGAACAGGAAGGATTGCAACAACTATCGAGGTATCCCATTGATTAGTATACCAGGCAAAGTATTCACTGGCATCTTGGAAGGGAGGGTGCGATCAGTCGTTGAGAGGGAGTGGGATGGGAGCCAGTGTGGTTTCAGACCATAGAGAGGCTATAAGGATCAGATTTTCAGTATGCGCCAGGTAACTGAAAATTGCTACGAGAGGAATAGGCAGTTGTGTTTATGTTTCGCAGATCTAGAGAAAGCATATGACAGGGTACGGAGGGAAAAGATGTTCACTATACTGGGGGACTATGGAATTAAACGTAGATTATTAAAATCAATCAAAGGCATTTATGTTGACAATTGGGCTTCAGTGAGAATTGATGGTAGAATGAGTTCTTGGTTCAGAGTACTTACAGGGGATAGGCAAGGCTGTAATCTTTCACCTTTGCTGTTCATAGTTTACATGGATCATCTGCTGAAAGGTATAAAATGACAGGGAGGGATTCAGTTAGGTGGAAATGTAGTAAGCAGTTTGGCCTATGGTGATTACTTGGTCTTAATGGCAGACTGTGCCGAAAGCCTGCAGTCTAATATCTTGGAACTAGAAAATAGGTGCAATGAGTATGGTATGAAAATTAGCCTTTCGAAGACTAAATTGATGTCAGTAGGTAAGAAATTCAACAGAATTGAATGTCAGATTGGTGATACAAAGCTAGAACAGGTCGATAATTTCAAGTATTTGGGTTGTGTGTTCTCCCAGGATGGTAATATAGTAAGTGAGATTGAATCAAGGTGTCGTAAAGCTAATGCTGTGAGCTCGCAGTTGCGACCAGCAGTATTCTGTAAGAAGGAAGTCAGCTCGCAGACCAATCTATCTTTACATCCTCCTGTTTTTAGGCAAACTTTGCTTTACGGGAGCGAAAGCTGGGTGGACTCGGGATATCTTATTCATAAGTTAGAAGTAACAGACATGAAAGTAGCGAGAATGATTGCTGGTACAAACAGGTGGGAACAATGGCAGGTGGGTACTCGGAATGAGGGGATAAAGGCTAATTTATGAATGAACTTGATGGATGAAGCAGTACGCATAAACCGGCTTCGGTGGTTGGGTCATGTGAGGGGAATGGAGGAAGATAGGTTACTTAGGAGAATAATGGACTCTGCTATGGAGCGTAAGAGAAGTAGAGGGAGACCAAGCGACGATGGTTAGACTCGGTTTCTAACGATTTAAAGATAAGAGATATAGAAATAAATGAGGTCACAACACTAGTTGCAAATCGAGGATTGTGGCAACGTTTAGTAAATTCTCAGAGGATTGCAGACTGAGCGCTGAAAGGCATAACAGTCTATAATGATAATGTATGTAATGTATGTTATTATTATTATCTCTTATTGTCGTTGCTTCATATTCGTAGTTCCGGTTTCCGGGACTGTCCACCGTTAACAGCATTGTTGTGGAATGCTTCATTTTTTGTTGATTAGATAACGGATTGATTAGCTTGCGTTATTGTGGCGTACGAGAGTTTGGTAACAATGCTTGTGGTGTGCTGGCGCACGTTGTTGTGTTATGATCTTAGGCCGTTGGTGTGATGATATGGTTCTCGAGATGAGTTTTAAATTATTTCAGTGTGATTGTGTTTCCTTATTATTGATTTCTTTCAATCTTTTATTGATTCTCTTTTGAAGTGGGCTCTTGCTTAATTTTTTTTTAGCCTATCTTATGTTACTTCCGGACATTGCCATTCTGATCTGGGAACGCGTATAGTTGTTACCTTAAAGCCCTTCTGTGTTCACTAAGGTATCTTTTGAAACCGAGTATGTGTGGTCGTTGGGCCTGTTGGCAATTTATTGTTTTTTAAATAATTAGGAAGTACTTTAGTATTTGTAAGCAATGTAACTAAAAACTATTTTGTTCATTAGATACATTTAGGGATGGCCGTACTCAGGAATGGTGCACCTTATTTATAAATTTTAAGAGTACTCATTATTCTAAATTTCATTTTAATACCGAGCTCGGAAGGTAACATTATTGAAAGAATTTCCTTTGTTTCAATGGCAACCAAGCGTGGATAAAAAGGGGGCCTTTAAGCCATGTTTTTTCCAGTGTGTTTGGGGACCTTCAGCTAATGATAAATAGGTACTTGGTTTTCTGTCAATTATGTATTCTAGTCTTAGTTAGTCCACCACCCCTTTGTTTTTCTTCTTAGTTTATATTAAAAAATTTGGTCCTTGAAGTGTGACAGTGAATTGTTATTGTAGTGAATTGCTCTACCCTGCTAACCTCTTCCACCCCCTGTTATGGTCGTGGATCTATTGGCCCTTGCCCAGATACCAACGCTTCCCTTTCCTATCGAGGGCCTTCTCTCCGTAGCTAGCGTGAATCTGCGCTGGGGAGGCACCTCTTGTCTCTTTGGTGTTTGTGCTGACAATAGAAGACTTGGGCTGCGGTGTTGTCACTTCTGTGGTTTGATTGCTCTTTTCCTCCCGTTGTCGGTATGCCACACTTTTTTACTGTACAGGCAAGCGTCCTTTTCAAAATATATAAATTACTTGTAAAGTCAGAAAATTCGAATATTACACTTAATATGGGAGTCTTCTCCTTTTGAAATGGTAAGGTTTCTCATCTTTCGTGCTCACCTAGTGTAATTTACCCAGACCTACTGTGCTCCCTATCAAATTATTTGGAGCTGACGACCTTCCTTATTTTGTGATCTCATGCTAGTTTATTGTAAAGTTCCTGACCTTGTATGCCCTTCCTGTATGATCTGAGTTTCCTGTTCTACTCTTCGCACTCCCTTCCCTCTATCACTGTCTTCGTAATTTACAGGTCGTTCTGTAGAATGCGTCCATGTAGTTTTAAAACCTTTTAGAAATGAGTCTTGGAAAACAATGTGGCTTCGACAATACCTGGCTCTTATTCATTGAGAAATAAAACATGACTTAAGCTACTACCATTACCAAGTTTTACATCGGTGTATTTACAAGATATTCAAATTTGCATCATACATGAGTTTACAATTACACTTGGCTCAGGTGAATCCTCTTTATTCTCATAGCAACAGGGTCACTGACGAGCAAAGAGACAGGTGTCAAAACCTGTAAGACGGTGCAAGGACCGTTGAAACGAGGGACAATTTGGCCGCAAACTTGTCAACTTTCTTAATATAAGTCTTGACAGAACTTGATCACCCACGTATATACCACATGGCTTATGTCCTTTAACTTACTGTTTACGCACATTCTCATATGACACACCTAATCTAGCCTTGGCACAATCCCATACCTTGCGCATGCCATGAGCGCACATATTTTCAGAAAGAAGCTCATCGAGTTTCACTGCATTGGACAATGGGGAATATGATTCGTAACTCAACATCATAGTAACAGGAGATTGCATGAGTGATTCATGAACAGCAGTATTGAAATCATACTTCAACCAGTGAAGACTGGTGTCCACCTTAGGTTGATCGGAATGATGGTAAGCAATGAAGACTGATCTTAAATTACGATTAACTCTCTCCGCAAGGGAGGGACAAGGGTAGTAGGTGGTAGTCGTGACATGAGAGATAGACAGATCGAAACAGATTTTACAAAATATATTACATCGAAAGGCTCTAGCGTTAACAGAAACAAGGAATTATAAGGACCAAAACAAGAGAATATTGACGTTAACTTAGAGATAGTGGTCGGAGCGTTAGCAAGGCGAGTTCGGAAGATCCAGCAAAAGCGAGTATAACCGTCTACGCACACAAGGGCGAACTGGTGACCCAATTTAGACCTTGGGAACGGGCCCACGCAATCTATATATAACTTCTCCATAGGACGTGTAGCAGGTGAAGAAGACAAGAAACCAACACGGGAATTAAAATTAGGTTTGCTTCTAGCGCAAATTTTGAATGACTCTACCCTTTCACGCACTTCAACATCCATCCCCTTCAAAATGACATAGGATCTGATTCTTTGACGAGTTTTAAATACACCAAGCTGTCCTCCACAAACAGATTCATGATAACATGTAAAGATAGCCGAAATGAGATCGGTGGAACAACAATTTAGAACTTCTTGTCACTACGTGACTTGCAACTTCAAAATGCCATTGGCAATGGAATAAGGTTTAACGACAGCACTAACAGAAATTGGGTCCACATTACTCTTTATTTCAGGGTATTAGCCTGACACTTACTAACGTCCTGGTACAGTACCGGAAAATCAGTAAGAATAGCATTAATTGGGGCAGTTATGCCCGAACAAAGTTGAGGCAAGTTTAGGAAACCTGGAGATTAATCAGGATTATCTTGATGAACGTCAAACATGCGGCTTAAGCCATCGGCGAACACGTCCTCAGATCCTCTGATATGCCGAACAATGAATTTGAAAGAAGAGATCCTATTAGCTCATCGAGTCAATCTACCAGATCCACGGAGACGACTGAGAACCAATGACAATGTCATATTGTCTGTTTCAAGCGCAAAGTGGACGTTCTCAATATACATGCGGAAATTATCAAGGCCGAGAGGACTGTCATACCCTCCAACTCTTAGAGGGAGTATTTACTTTCTAGCGGTGACAAGCATCGGGAAGCATAGGCGATAGATCTTCGAACAATTTTGGAATCTTGCAAAAGTACTGCAACAACGGCTTTAGCTGAAGCATCCGTTTGAATGATAAAGATTTTGGAGAAATCAGAAATAGCCAAAATCGGCCCGTTAGACAGTGCCCTTTTTAACTGATCAAAAGCGTTCTGTTGGGATTCCTCCCAGATGAATTCTTGGTTCTTCTTTCGGAGTAAATTTAGGGATGCAACAATATCTGCAAATTTACGGATGAACTTCCGGAAAAGAACCAGCCATGCCAATAAATCTGCGTACACCTTTAGCGTCTTTCGGGGGCTTGAAGTCCTGAATGGCCTTTGTTCTAGACTGATAAGTAGAAACACCATTTTGGGGTACAATATGCCCTAAAAAGGAAATCTGACTACGGGCGAAATTAACCTTGGAAAATTTGACCGTTAACCCAGCCTTCCTAAATCGCTTTAACACTTCTTTGATGTGTATGAGATGATCCTCACAGGTTTTCACTGTACACGATGGCCTCATCCAAACAGTGGTATACGTAGTTAAATTTAATGTCCCCCAGGATATAATATAGGAGTCTGGTAAGGAGAGCAGCTCCCGTGAATAAACCGAACGGCAAACGATTGAATTCATACAAGTTCCAATCTGTACAGAAGGCAGTAAGATGTTTACTTTCCTCATCGAGGAGGATCTGATTGTAGCCTTTCTTCAGATCAAAAGCGCTAAAAGTTTAGCACCATGAAACCATTCGAAACACGAGCGTAGATCAGAAAGAGCTACAGATTGAAGTATTACCTTAATGTTCAACTGTCCATAATCAATTACTGGACGGAAAACACCAGAGGGCTTCGGTACTAAGAATATTGGGGAAGCATATAGTGAAGTAGAGGGACGAATAATGCCATCGCGCAGCATCTCATCAGTGATATCTTTTAGAATTTTCATTTTGGGAGGGGCCAAACGATATGGTGCACATCGAACCGGAAACATCAATTTTGTAAGTACATTGGTATAACCTAAACGATCAGTGAATACATCCTTAAATTGGTCACACATTTCACGAATTTTATCAGCCTGGTTATCATTCAGATGACTTAAATCAAGATCCGCCTCAACAAAATCATCGACATCCATGACAGACATAGCAGTACAGGAAAATCTGACACGCATGGAAAAGCTAACAGATGGACAGAATTTGAAACTAAGACGCGTGTCTTGTAAATTCAACAGCACTCCCCCATGGATATAAAATCAGTCTCAATGTTAAATGGCCAAGACAGAGACTGCCAGGAACTGAAATCGTACCTCTTAAGCATATGAAAGGAATCAACAAATTAATTTAAAAACCACCTAATCGATTAGGTGCTTTTTAAATTAATTTGTTGATTGTACTCATCGATACGGTCATGAAGTGGACGGCTTGCAATATGAAAGGAAGTAGAAAAGGTATATACCAACAATAAAAGACAGGGAACACACGAAAGTGATTTATTAACGTAACATGATATTTAAATCGCACAAGAAGTAGGGGATACAGAGAGAAAGATACTCACGTTTACATACGTAAAGAGTATTGTACACGCAGTTATGATTTTTTCCAACTACAGAATTCTGCTTTGTAAACATCAATGAGGATGCAACAGAGGCGTTACGAAATGTGATAACAATTGTGATCAAAATAGATCTTTCATGGAAAAATAAATTAACACTTGACGCAAAGCATTCCTTTCTCCAGAGTGAGAAGTTGGACACGCGTGAAAGAAACAAACATTACTTTAAAAGCCACACAATCAAAGCATACGGTAATGCTTCCAATCATATATTCAAAGACGCGAGCACAACAGAGCATCCCCAGATACAAAACACCGAGAAATAGGCCCGGCAAAGAAAACAAAATCAAAACAAGGAGACTGAGAGGTTGCCATAGTTACGAGACCAATAAGCATGTCTAACAATTAAACAGATAAAACAGAATGAAAATTCGATTTATTTATTTATTTATTTATTAGATACAGCATATGGAGGGCCATTTTACACTAATAATAATAATAATAATAATAATAATAATAATAATAATAATAATAATAATAATAAGTTTAAATACGTATAAAAGATAACAAAGGTATAAACAACAATATTAAGTAACAACAATGAATTAACAATTTTAACAGTAACAATGTAACAACAATGACAACGGTAACTGGCAAGGGTCGGTTACTGAAATTAGGAAGAAGAAAGGTCGAGGGTTGGAGGGACGGATGAAAGTGAAAACCTGGGGAGGACTTAGAGGAATCTTCTAATTTTTTGTTTGAAGGATGCGAAAGGTGTGAATATGTCAATATCGGGTAGTGAGTTACCAAGATTAGGGAGACGGTGGAAGATAGAGCGTTGTTGTAAAGTTAGGCGCGGATGGGACACATGATGGGTGCGCCGGTTGCGTGTAGGGCGGGGAGGAACGTGTATAGGGAAGTACGCTGGAAGAGAATTACATTTGGTGTAGCCATTGATATTTTGTGAAGGTAACATAGATCAGAGAACTGTAAACGGCTTCTCAGGTCAAGTATACCCAGAGAGTTCATAATTTCAGATTTAGTTTTGTTCTTAAAGACAGGATTGCGACTCTTAACAATGAAAGTGAAAAAGTTAAAAATACTATTTAGTTGAGATATGTTTGTGATAGCAGATGAGGACCAAATAGGGGAACAAAAGTCAATAATGGGGAGAACATACGAGACAAGTAGAATTTTAAGGCGTTAATATCATTCATTTCAGTAAACCTGTAAAGAATGCCTAGAGTACGCATAGTACGGGAATTTATAGAGTGAATGTGAGCAGAGAAGGTTAGTTTACATCTATTATAACACCTAGGTCTCTTACCTGAGAAGCCGATTGCAATGTATTCCCCTGGATGGTATATGCAGTGTTCATTCTTTGCTTTAGTAATGAAAAAGAGATTGTATTGCACTTCTTAACATTGGGAGAAAGATTCCATTTGTTAAACCAGTCACCACACGAATTCAAAACAGTCTGTAATTCATCACAGTCATCAGGCGTAGACACTTCTCTTAGGATTTTCAGATCGTCAGCGTAAAGAGAAGGGAACACTGACTATTTTGGGCGCAATGAATTATGTCATCGATATAGAGAACAAAGAGTAGGGGTCCCAGCATACTGCCATGAGATACACCTGATAACACAGGTAACCATGATGAGGCAGATTCACGGAGTACCACTCTTTGTTTTCTGCCGGAGAGGAAACTTGTTATCAAGGACAAGATGGGGCCATGGATATTAAATCTGGATGCGAGCTTATGAAGAAGACGTGCATGATCCACTGAGTCGACTGCCTTGGCCAGATCTGTATAGATTACATCTGATTGAGATTTATTTTCCATTGCTGTATTGATGTGGTGATTGAGAACAGTGAGGTTAGTGAGGCGTGATTTTCCGGGAGTGAATCCGTGTTGTTCTTCAGAGAGGTACGGCTGTGTGAAGAAGAGGAGTCGGCGGTGGATTATTCTTTCAAGGACAGAGGATAGTATTGGAACGATAGATATTGGGCTGTATGATGAGATATCATGTTTGTTGCCAGATTTGAAAATAGGTGTGATATCAGCTTGTTTCCAGCTGTCGGGGAATGTACCAGTAGCCATAAACAGGTTTAAAATTCTAAACAACGGTGCACAGAGAGATGCAGATGTATTTTTTTGGAATATAGGGCTAATATCATGGGGCCCGATGGAGCTGTTTGTTGGGAGACTACTGAGAATATTTTGAACTTCGTTAGGGGTCGTTGATATTTGCCACAGAGAGTAACTGCAAACACTATTGATCTGTGGAAGTTCTGTGAGAGGTGCAGGAGGGGTAAAGGTGGAGTGAAAGTACTCATTGAATTTTTGAGACCTTAATTCAGTTGGGGCATCATCACTATGTATTTCAAGATTCAGTGATATCCGGGGTGACTTTCTACGTGATGAAATGAGGGTCCAGAATTTTTTGGGTTATTTTTAAGGTTTCCAGTTATAGAAGTGATATGCCAGTTGTAGTCATTTTTAAGATGCGTTTTTGAAATTTTCCTGAGGTGTTTAAAAGTATTATACGTGTGTGAATTGGGGATGGACTTCCACAGTGAGCACGCACGGGTTTTGTTCTGTAGTAGCAATTTAGTTTCGGCACTCAGCCAGGGGGGATATTTGTGTGTTCTGGGTATGGAGAAAGGTACATGCTGCTTAATGTTAGTAAATATTAAATCCTCAAACAGGGAAACCGCACTGTTGACGTCACGCTCAGCTGATAACCAGCACCAAGGGAGGAATGACAAGTCCTGGTTGACGACTAGCCAGTCCACTTTACTCCACTGAGGAAATGTTTGCCTCGCAGCGGGTGGGAAGTCTTTATGTTGATAAGTAGGTAGGCTGAGGGTAGATTCAATTGAGTCATGGTCAGCGCTAAGAATGTTTCTGCCAACAGATACACTAACACTAGTTACTGTAGAGAAGAGGAGGTCCAATGTTGCCAGGTTTTTTTGGGTTTTAAGCAGAACTGATGTAGATGAAGACCGTTTATGAAATTAGACAAAATAAATGAGTCCACAGGGTCGGTTACTGTTCCATTGGTTGTAGATTGCCAGGATATGTGCGAATTAAAATCACCGATTTGCACAATATCGTTGGATTTATTCAGAGCCAAAACCGTTGAATTAAAGCAATTTTCTAACGCTGTAATGTCACCGGAGGGTGGGCGGTAGAAGCAGCCAACTAAGAAGTTTTTAGTTCTGGAGATCGTAATTTCAACCCAAGTTATCTCACATTCAGTTTCTAGGTTGGGCCTGTGACGGGCTTTAAGTTTATTACTTACTGCAATCATTACACCTCCCCCACGCTTACCGGTACCTCTGTTTTTACGGAACACTGAAAAGTTAGACGAGAATGGAAGTTCATTGTCGGAGACAAAATCAGGTAGCCAAGTTTCCGTGAAGCATAAGATATCAAACTCGCTAAATTCAGGTTCACTGAGTACACAATCAGTTAGTATGTTTTTCAGGCTCTGAGTATTCTGATAATAAACATTAAGCGGACCTGGATTTAAATGAAAGTCGCCGGAAAGAAGTAGTAATATAACGAACAAAGCACGTGAGGAAGCATGGCAACCTTTCGTCCTTTCACTGGAAGAGACAGGGGCATGGCGAAGCACAGGGAGATCAGAGACGGACAAAGCAGAGAAAATATAATGCCGTTCAGCGAAGCACCATTGCAGCACTGAATCACACGACACTTCACTTGCTTCAGGGATGGTTGTAGATATGAAAGCACAGTACGACACACTTCTATACACAAGAAAGACTAAGAAAAGAAAGTAATATGTCGGAGGTACAAAAACACGCCCGTTCCCAGTTACCGCCATCTTGTTATCTTGTTAAAATAAACAAGTAATGGGGCGAGTAAAACCGACAGCAAACGTAATAAAAGGAATAATGATGGTGTAAAAAATAACACCCGTGAGATGCGAAAAATAACATAAGTCTAACCAGGAAATCCACACAAACGCACGCACGCACAAGGTAGAGACTAGAATGTGCAAGACCAAGTAAGTAGTGGTTGTCAAGACACGCTACGAGACAATTCATACAACACGACAGGCAAAATCATAGGCTTGCTAGCATGATTCAAATACCCAGATCGTAACCCAGGATCGCCGCATAGTATGCCAGGCTCATCCAGTTACAATCGCGACCGTCAAAACAGTATGCACGTAACATGACATATTATAGCCTCGTCCAAGGCGACCATGAAATTCATAGCATTAGCGTTAAACAATGTCAACACCAAACAAGCTCAGCCAGTAGTAGACACGAAAAGTAATAATTATAAGTCTCAAATCAAAACCACAGGCAAGCACCTCGTTCATACAGATCGATGTTATCCTTCACCCTCACGTATGAATAAATGTACGAAAAACAGATGCACAAAACGAAAAACATATGAGGCCTGCAGCAAACGAATAATGAAGAGGCTGCAGAGCAAGAACCTCAGAACACAATGTGGGCATAACTATGACAAAACAAAAAGTGATATAAGTACTTTAAACCTTGTAGGAGAAAACCCAACGGTTATATATAATTACGAACATTGACTCTAGATAGAGAGTCGTGTAGTGCAAAAGGTAAATCCATTTCTAATACCATTTAAAATTTAACATAATCATTTCACGGCCCAACGCTTCCATCTTCTCAACACAAGTCATTGTTGACTCTCAAAGACAGCAAGAGGCAAAGAGTAGCAAAATAGAAATGCTTCGTCAATCTCTGAACGTGACACGTTGGGGAATATTACAGTTTTATATGTCTGTGACATCGCCAAAGAATGCGTGGGTGGGGGCGATATCACGTGCCCGTCGAAAGAGGCGACTAAAAGGTCCCCCGTGGGCTCTGAACTTTGGAGTGTGAGTTGGCGACCACGGGGCCCTTAGCTTAGTCCTTCCATTGCTTCCACTTACTTGTGCCAGGCTCCTCACATTCATCTATCCTATCCGACCTCCCTTGGTCAACTGTTGTTCTTTTCCTACCTCGGTGGTATTAGAGCACTCGAGCCCTAGGGAGTCTTTCATTTTTACTCCCTTCATGGCCTTTGTCTTTCTTTGGCCGATACCACCATTTTTCGGAGTGTCGGACCCCTTCCATTTTTTTTTGCTATGGGCTTTACGTCGCACCGACACAGATAGGTCTTATGGCGACGATGGGATAGGAAAGGCCTAGGAGTTGGAAGGAAGCGGCCGTGGCCTTAATTAAGGTACAGCCCCAGCATTTGCCTGGTGTGAAAATGGGAAACCACGGAAAACCATTTTCAGGGCTGCCGATAGTGGGATTCGAACCTACTATCTCCCGGATGCAAGCTCACAGCCGCGCGCCTCTAGCGCACGGCCAACTCGCCCGGTCCTTCCATTTTTCTCTCTGATTAGTGTTATATAGAGGATGGTTGTCTAGTTATACTTCCCCTTAAAACAATAATCACCACCATCACCACTACACCCACCACCTGTGCTACGTCACAAATAAACACATAGATATGTGTCCGACGGTTTCTGTTATGCTTGAGCCAAATGAATCGCCATTTGTGAGAATCGATAGTATCAATAAGAAGTTGTTCTTGATTGATACAAACTGAAACAGCCAGTCCCGAATCAGAGGAGGATAACATCCCTGGCCTTCCAAATGGAATACCAGAATGATGACCATTCATCGAAAGGGCCGGTCTATAATAGTAATCATGGTGCACAGAATTATTATTATTATTATTATTATTATTATTATTATTATTATTATTATTATTATTATTATTATTATTATTATTGAACGCATGTAAAGCGAAATAAATAAAGCGCGTTAATTGCTCGTGCAACAGTCAGTAATTAAATAATACTCAACATTACGTTAAAAATGAATCCAACGTCAATGAACTGAACTAATTAAACAACTAGGAATATATTTTTAATGCCGGTTTTTTAAATTTCAACTCTGTAAGTGACATTCAGGAAACGAGGCGAAAAATGATTGACTGACAATCTCTGAAAAGTATGGCTCATTTGAATCGAATAAAATCGCAGTTTTGCAGAACACTCTCCATGGTCTTTCACTGAATTATATACATGTTTGGTCATGAACAGGGAACGACTAAAATGCAGTTTTAATGATAAACCCCAGAGCGGCGGAGAGTTTATCTGTCAAATGCTACAGTTATTTACCTCAATACACCACCATTGTAATCACATATTAATCCTAACAAATCCATATTATACAGCAACAGAAAGCTAAAAGTCTGTTCTACCTGAAGATTTCAGGAATAATAAAAATTATTGTCACGATTTGTAACTATTCTAAAGTAAAGTTATGAAATATTTTGAAAAAATGTTCAAATATTATATTTTGCTCTAAAACGGAAATTTCTCATATAAAAGTTAATCCTTACAATGTATTCTGAAACACACATGCATTTTCTTACATATCCCCCCACAGTTGTCCACTTTTCATTTCGAATGCTAAGTATAACGCAATGTTTTAAAGAAACGGATTTTGAGTTCTTTTCATGAATTTTTTCACGAATCTTTGTTTTCGTAGGTCAGTTTCTTTTCTCCTGTATTGTGATCGAAGTGATAACAATCTACACAAATACTAACAGTTCATACAGACCCCTTCACTGGTTTCCTCAAATTTTGACGCAGGTACTACCAATAATAACATCACCTACACCGACTTGAACATCATTCCAGTTATCGGAATTTCCAGTTACTTCCGAGGCACCATGTACTTCGCTGTCATTTTCATACTTTCAAGAATAATTTCCTCGGTGGAATCAACACAATAATCACTGTCACCATGATGTATGGAAAACAAGCGCTCGACTTCAAAGCGGGCCGCCATCGTGATTGTAAGAACATATGCAGCTGTAAAACATCTCCATACCATTACTTGTTTTACAAAGACTTTCGAAAAAGAAGATAAAATTATCAGCATTCACCTGGTATCTACGAGGGCAGATCAGAAAATAAGTAGCACTTCCCAGTTATGGCCATTTATTACACCACCTATACAACAGCAACACGGCTGTAACGACGTACACTGTAACGTCACTTTTCCACATAGTTTCCAAGAGACTCCAAATATTTCTGCGAACGCACAACCAACCTGTCGATGCCGGATGCATAGAAATTTCTTCCAGCGTTTTGCAACCACTCGCAGACAGCGGCCTTCACCTCCTCATTGGTCTGGAAACGTCGACCACCGAGCTCCGTTTTGAGCTTACCGAACAGAGGAAAGTCACATGGCGCTAGGTCGGGACTGTGGGGTGGATTTTGCCAGACCTCCCACTTGAAACGCTGCAGCAGTTCTCTCGTTTGGCGGGCCTTGTGAGGTGTTGCGTTATCGTGCAACAAAATCACACCGCAGCTCTATTTCCCCCCGGCGCTTCTCTTCAATCGCTTTACGCAACCGGTGCAATATTTGACAATACGACGCCGCGTTGATCGTCGTTCCTTTCGGCATGAATTCCACGTGCAGCAAACCCTCCATGTCAAAGAATACTGTCGCCATAACCTTACCGGCTGAAGGTTGAACCTTGGCCTTCTTTCGTTGTGGTGATGAGGGGTGCAACCATTCCATTGATGTTCGCTTCGTTTCGGGGGTGAAGTGGTGGACCCACGTTTCGTCGCCTGTGACGATTCGCCGCAGAAACCCCTTTGCCGTCTGCACATAGCGTTGCAAAAATGCTAGGGAGGATTGGAAACGTTGTTCCTTGTGCTCATCGGTAAGAAGACGTGGGACCCATCTTTGACACAGCTTACGATATCCAAGGTCCTTGTGAACAATGGCGAACACACTGCCATACGATATGTTCAGCTGTGTCGCGATTTCTCTCAGTTTAATGAGCCGGTTCTGTCTGATGGTCTCATTCACACTGTTGACCTTTGCACTGGTCCTGGACGTTGCGGGCCTGCCTTCGCGATGGCTGTCCGTGATATCCGTGCGTCCGGCTTCGAATTGCTGACACCACTTTACGATACCTTGCCGGGAAATGATCCGATCCCCATACACATCACTAATTTTACGATGAATGTCTGTGCAATTCTTCCTTTTGGCGCATAGGAATCGGATTGTCGCACGCACCTCATATTTGGAGTGAACGTCCAGTTGACGTGCCATTGCATTTGGCCACTATTCACACAATACTAGACGAGACACCACAGCGACCTGCCTAACAGACGTGTGGGTAGTGTCTGTCCCTTTCTCCGCTGTGCCCACGTTTGCGACACACAGCGCGTTGCTGCGGCGCGTTAGTGCAACTAACCTTTTGATCCACCTTCGTACATAAGTGTGTGTGTTTTTAAAAATACAATTATGCTTTACCTCACACCGACACAGATAGGTTTTGCGGTGACAATGGCATAGGAAAGGTCTTGGAGTGGGAAGGAAGCAACCGTGGCCGCAATTAAGGTACAGCCCCAGTATATGCCTGGTGTGACAATGGGAAACCGCGAAAAACCATCTTTAGGGCTGCCGATGGTGGGGTTCGAGCCTACTATCTCCCGGATGCAAGCTCACAGCTGTGCGCCCTAACCACGCGGCCAAATAGTCCGATATCTATATTAGTGCCATCTGGTGTCCAATTAAATACCTACGACGGAAGAAAGATACGGTCCCTCAGAAAGGCGATCGCACTTGACGAAGGACTGTCTGCAGTTCTATGGTGAAGAAGATCCATTCTTCCTGTGGATTTACGAGGTAGGATTGAAGTGGTTTATTTAAGGTGCCCAAGTTGAGAGCCCACGGAGGTTACATATTTTCACTCGGATCTAATTGAGGCTTTCCTAAAAAGCGACTGAACGAGACGCGAAGGGCGCCTGGGTTGGCGAGCACAGGGCCCTCAGCTGAGTCCTAGCATTGCTTTTACTTACTTGTGTCAGACTCCTCACTTTCATGTAATGTACCCTTTCATTTTCACGCCCTCGCTCCCGGGTACTTGCGCAAGGAGGAATTGATTTATGACCTACTCATTGGAAAGGTCCAGTCTGGAGGCTCGGTTGTGGCAGATATTGCCAAACTTAAAGAATCCTTAGAACTGCCTATTTGTATCCCAGTTTTGGGCGAAAAAGGAATTGATGAGGCTCTATCCACCATCACTGACAATACCACCGAACTGGAGTCTGGAGTGAGGTTTTCGAAGTGAGCGATCCACCTGCTAATCAGCTTAAATACAGTTTAGACTATTCCATTTTTACAATAGGGCTAGGGACCTATTGTCTCTAAAGTTGAAGGAGGATCATGCTAAGGAGGCTAGCTGTTTGGTTGAACATTTCTCAGACGTGTCTAATAGAGTTAGTCACTTGTTGTCTGGGACAGCTGCTCCCAAAACCGACCAAGTCCCTTTAATAAACTTGGCTGCTGAGGAAGATCCTAGTAAGTCGGTTGAAAGTAGGAAATCTGTGGCAAGTCAGCAAACATCAGCCCTATCGGAAACTTAGTCCGGTCATCCAAGGCAAATTCTGCCTTTCTTTTTGAACAATGCTGTGTTAGAGACCTCTCAACCTTCTATGCCGTCACCAATTACGTCTCCTGATTTGAGTAGTTTGCCTCATCCATTGGCTATGTTGCTGAAGGCAATTTCTAAATTTTCAGTCAGCTCAACTAATGAAGTCATTTCTTTGCTAAGGTTCATGGTAGAATTTCAAGACCATGCGTTAGTGTTCTCTCTATCGCATTCCCAAATACTGCCAATTATGTATCCATATTCCGTAGGCGTCCTATCGGACAAAATAGATCATCCATAGAAGACTTCCACCCCCACCTCCTGTCGGCCAGAGCAATGTCATCATTGCTCCAAAAGTTCTATTTCAGGGTATAGCGATTGGATGAAAATCTTGCAGACTTTATCCAAGACACCAGAGTGTTCGCCCTTCATTTCTCTGAAGACCAAATCGTGCAAATTATTGTCGAAGGTATCTCTCCGCCCTATATGTCTTATCTATGTTTCGCGTCTCGTCCTCAAACATTTTCAGAGTTGGAGGCTATGGCTGTATCAGCTGAAGGAGTAAGTTACGCTGACGCTTTACGAGTTGCTAATGAGCCCCATCTGTCTTCTAATGGCTCTCGGCCTCCTCCTCGCCGAACTTTCACCACCCGCAAATGTTATGCTTGTGGTTCAACGGAACATCTTTGCAATAAATGCCCATTGATAAAATCGAGTGGGACTAAGAACGGAGTTGCTACATCTCAAGGTTGCTTTAAATGCTGTTCATTTGCTCACCTCGCCAAAAATACCAAAAACTGTGTTATATAAATCGTAAAACTACTGGATTATAGGAGGACTTCACTGTCGTGTTCACAATATCACATTTATTATTATCAACAACACACTCTGGTCACCGAGTAAAAAATAACTATATACAAAGAGTACATATAGGCCTATGTCACATAGTTGACGTAACCGATCTCAATCCGCGACATCCTTGCACTAATGTCAATAGCACCCCCTCCTGCTCAACTTCTGGTGCTACACCCGCTAACCCTGAGAATAGGAATTGACTATTGTCATCGGTTGAGTTAGTATGTTCACCTTCCCGAGGCTCAGCCCCTGTTAAACCCAGTAAAATTGCTGGTAAGGGTGAAGTTATTTCTAATTTACCATTTGAAGGCCCCAGAGAATGCCTCAGAATTGCGGCAGAGACCCCTGCTTTCGTACCTTTCCTTAGAATTGAAGTGAACAATGAACCCGTCACCGCTCTATTAGACTCAGGGAGTGTTTGTTCCATAATTTCGGAAGAATGGTTGTTTTGTACGTAAATCACTCACTTAATTTAAATAACAATATTTATTACACTTACGACACTTATATAACACATTATAATACATAATACTGAGTGTTGATGGGCAGATGGCCCCGATAAAAGTCAGTCACATGTTCCCGTGTGCTCTCGCACGAGGCACCCAAGCATAACAGTCTCTCATCCCCTTCCATCCACACCACTTCCGGCTGGGTGCTGAAGGGTGCTGCTATCTGTCCTAGGAAGTGGTAGCGAGCAACTAGGTGGTCTAGCCATAGCTAGGCCGGAACATGCTCCCCACCGTTGAATCACCATGATTCAACCGAATTAAATTGCCTGATATCCCCTCATGAGAGTTCAGTTCAAATATCACACAGGCACTGACATACAGAGTTCATGTACAGTAACCAAAATGAGTTAATCATTCAACAAAATATACATATAAACATAGGCAAAACAGAAACATAAGCAACAAAATATTTACACACTGTTAACAGAAGGTACTAAGTGGGTTGACTGTGTCCTCGTCCATTATTATGCGGTATGAATTAAGCACACTATAAGTTCTCAGTTCAAATCACACACAGAACACCATAATTACACTCTGAAATGAACAAGAAAAAATATTCACATGAAACGCTTTATGTTTTAGCCACAACGATCCTGTTTAGTTCTCAATAGGTAATGGAATTAACTTGTTAACAGGTCGTTTAAAAAGACCACTGGTTGTTCTGATGTTAGCCACTCGTGCAAGTCCATCCTTCCCAGGGTGAACAGTCTCCACCACAGCCAACTTCCAACAGAGAGGAGGAAGATTGTCCTCTTTCAGAAGAACAACTGTACCAGTAGCTAGGTTCTCCTTGGGACAGGTCCATTTTTTCCTCTGCTGCAGTGAGTTCAGGTAATCGGCAGACCACCTCTTCCACAACTGCTGCTGCATTGACTGGATACGCTGCCATGGAGACAATCTGTTGATGGGCAGGTCAGTAATGTCAGGCTCAGGGATGGTTGTAAGGGGGGCACCAATTAGGAAGTGAGCAGGTGATAAATAATTAAGGTCACTGGGGTCATTAGATAAGGCAGATATGGGACGAGAATTAAGACAGGCTTCTATCTGTGCAGTAAGGGTACATAGCTCCTCAAATGTCAATAGCGCATTACCCGCAACTCTTCTCAAGTGGTACTTCATGGACTTGACAGCTGCTACCCACAGTCCGCCAAAGTGTGGAGAGCTGAGAGGTATAAAGTGCCACGTGATGCCTTCCATCGCTAATGAATTCCTTACCTCTTCACAAAATCTGGTTGAAAGGAATAGTTTTTGGAGATCCTGCATTCTTCTATTGGCACCAATGAAGTTAGTCCCATTATCACTATAGATGATGGAGCATTTCCCACGTCGAGCTATGAATCTCCTCAGGGCTGCCATGAAGGCATCAGTAGAGAGGTCACTCACCACCTCCAGGTGAAGAGCCTTGGTAGCCAGACAGATGAACAATGCAATGTAGCTCTTCGTTGTCTGTTTGCTTCTCACATTTCCCCTCTTGACGAAGAAAGGACCAGCATAATCAGTTCCTACATTAAGAAATGGGCGACTCTGTTGCACTCTGGTAACAGGGAGCTGTCCCATCAGCTGTTCAGCTGTTGACGCCTTGAATCTAAAACAGGTCAGGCACTTGTGGATGACTCTTCGAACAACTGCCCTAGCCGTGGGAATCCAGAATCTTTCTCTTAATGATGCAATTACTAATTGAGCACCTGCATGTAAAAGCCTAATGTGTTCTGCCATCACAACAAGGTTTGTGAGAGCATGCTGGGGAGGAAGGATAAGCTTGTAGTGCAATTTTGATACAGGAGTTCAAGGCCATCTGCAGCTCTTGTGTACTTAATATCCCTAACCTCTTGTCTTGAGGATTGGCACTATTGTGAATAAATCGCCAACAATATGCAGTAACTCGAGTCAGTCGGGACAGTGACGAGTACTTCAGCATAAGTTCATCCCAGTTTGTACCTATCAACATAACTACAGGAAGTGTGCTTCGTGACTCAGGTAGTTCCTCTTCTGCATGGGCTGAGCTTGTGTCTGGCCATGATTCAGTGGGCTCAGTTAACCAGGATGGTCCGTGCCACCACAGGTTCATACCTCGTAGTTGTTCTGGAGCAACACCTCTGGATATTAAATCTGCTGGATTACAACTGGTAGGAACATGTCTCCATTCAGCCTTGTGAGTGTATTCTTGAATTGAAGAGACTCGGTTGGCCACAAATGTTTTCCAGCGAGTAGCAGGAGATGCGATCCAGGCTAAGACAATGGTAGAGTCCGTCCATAGTTACAACTTGCTGACTGGCAGAGACAAAGCTGGAAGGATCTTGTGGAGTAGTCGGGCAAGTAGTAGCGCTCCACGCAGTTCAAGTCTTGGTAGTGTCAGTTTCTTCACCGGTGCTACTCTGGATTTCGAACATAATAATCTGACACAGGTCTGTCCCCCTTTGTCGACAGACCGTACATAAAGACAAGCTCCATAAGCTTGTTCTGAAGCATCAGAAAAACCATGAATTTGTATATCAACAGGGGGTCCCTTACATGTGACTAACCGCTCAATATAAAATTCTCTTACTGCCTGTGGCTTAGAGTGAGTTCTTCCCATTCTCTGACTAGTTGAGATGGTAGTCTGTCATCCCAGTTCAGATTGACTAGCCAAAGTTTCTGCATAAAAACCTTGTAAGAAATTACCAAACGGCTGACCAACCCAAGTGGATCAAATATTGATGCAATAACAGATAAGACCTTTCGTTTAGTTACATGAGAGTCAGCATGATAGGGACTGTCTGAATACAGATTGCCACAAATGAGAAAATGATCAGTAACTGGATGCCATAACAGGCCTAAAGATTTCACGCTAGTGCCTTCATCAAGACTTAAAGGCAGCTGGGTTTCCCTGTCCTCTTCTGAAACTGCTTCTAGTAATGCTGGGTGGTTTGAACACCATTTCCTGAGGTGAAATCCTCCACTCTCTAGTAAATTAATAATTTCAGACTGCAACTGAAGAGCATCCTGGATATCGTCACAGCCGCTTAATAAATCATCAACATAAAAATCTCTGCGAACAACTTGTGCTGCTCTGGGGAACCTCGATTCTTCATCTTCAGCAAGTTGCTGCAGGTATCTGGTAGCTAGGAAGGGTGCTGATGCTGTACCATACGTTACAGTTGTCAGTTCATAGTGAGAGGGTGGGTCCCTAGGTGATTCCCTCCAGATAATCCGCTGAAGTTTCCTATCATCTGCATGAACCATGACTTGCCGATACATTTTAGCAATATCTGCGGTGAAGGCAAAGGTATGCATTCTGAATCTTAGAATGATAGAGTAAAGATCCTCTTGTATTGTCGTTCCAACCATTAATATGTCATTCAATGAAATGTTGTTAGAAGTTTTAGAAGATGCATCAAATACTACCCTAGTTTTGGTAGTCGAGCTACTAAGCTTAAAAACTGGATGATGGGGTAGATAATAGCTTCCACCTTCATTCCCTGACTGAGTAGATGTATCCACCTTAACCATATGCCCCATCGCCTCATACTCGTGAAGAAAGTTAGAGTACTCGTGCTTAAGTGAGGGCTGCCTGCTGAAACGCCGTTCTAATTGAGTTAGTCTTGACATGGCATGATTGAAGGAGTTTCCCAGAACCTCAGGTTTCTGCTTGAGGGGTAAGCAAACTATGAATCTACCTGTAGCATCCCTAGTAGTATTCTCTGTAAAGTGTTTTTCTGTAGCTCTCTCTTCTCTTGCCATGACTCGTGACGTAAGCTCTTCTATTTCCCAGAACCGTTGTAGTTGGGTGTCTAACCTGTCCTCTGACTTCAAGAAACATGTAGTTAGAGTAGGATTTTTCTCTTCCCTACGATGGTAGTGTCCAGCAATAATTCATCCTAGTTCAGTGTCTTGAAGGATAGGATAATCTGGTGATCGAGTTCTGCGCCCAGGTTTCAGTAATGAAAAGTGTTTGCGCCTATTAACAATTCAGTGTCACCTGGCTGGAAGAACTTGGGGTCAGCGAGCTTCAAATCAGTGGGCAAGTTCCAATGCTCATGCTGAATGTAACTACTGGGCATGTTACCTGTGATACGTGGAAAGACAGAGCAAGTCATACTCACAGTGAAGTTACTTACAGTGGATTGCAATTCTAACTGAACACTGTACCTTGATTGAGAAATGGAATCATTTATGCCGCTGATTGGTATGGGATTCTTCATTTTCTTAAGGCCTAATCGCTGTGCTAGACTTTCAGTGCAAATATTAACCTGGCTGCCACTGTCAAGAAGTGCCCGGCAGACCTGCATTTGCCCCCTAGAATCTAGTACCTTGACCATGGAAGTGGACAGCAGAACCCCTACAGGGTCTTTTGTATTGCAGTATGTGTGAGAGGAGTTGGATGCAGTTTGATGGGCTGTACCTCCCTCTCTACCTGATGGATTATGTAATGAGGTGTGATGCTTCCTACTACATAATTTACAACCACGTGATTTGCACTGTTTGGCAGAATGCTCTGTACGCAAACAGTTAAAACATAAGTCCATTTCTTTAACCTTTCTTTGTCTATCTTCCACACTCAGAGCTGCAAACTCTTCACATTTAAATATCGGGTGATTACCATGACAGCACGGACACTTTATGAGACTGGTAGTGGTATAAGTGTAACGTGGTTGAGTATCCCCTTGAGGTTTAGGCTTATTTCTGTCAGCTTGTTGTCTGTGCGATGGTGCAGTGTGCTGTGAGCTACGGAAGTTCTCCAGAGCTTGCCGTTTATGCTCAACAAATGACAGCAAGTCATCAAGTGATGGAACCCGAGTGTCTGCTTGTGATAATTCCCAGTTTCGTCTAGTACAAGCATCAAGTCCTTGAGCATACAGTTGAGTCAAAATAACTTCATGCAATGGAATGTTAAGTTCTAGGGCCTTGAGTGCATTCAAATGACTATTAAAAGTGTTAGAGTACCTTAACAGTTCTGTGGCTGTTTCACTGGAGACTGATTTTAAAGTTAAGAGTGCCTTAACATGAGTAGCTGGCATTAGTTTCTTGTTCTCAAATCTGTCCTTCAACATTTTCCACGCTACCTCATAATTTGCCTCTGTGATGGGTAAATTTTGAATTAATTGGCTGGCTGGGCCCTTGAGAACAGATGCTAAGTAGTGAAATTTCTGGACACTTGGCAGATTATTGTTGTTATGAATTATAACTTGAAAACTGTCTGCGAATGAGAGCCAGTTTTCGTATTTTCCATCGAAATGTGGAATGTTAATAGCCGGTAACTTTAAACTCGCGACACTGCTGACCTGAGTTTTTCCTGAATCTACCGTGTCGCGTGATGACTCTTCAAGGTTCGCTATTATTTTACTCATTTCGCCCTTTACCTTGTAGTATTTGGTTTCGAATTCGGCACGCGCCTGATCATGAGCTTACTCCTTTTCAGCGTCTCCTAATTCTAATTCTGACTGCACGTCATCAAACTTCGACATTAATGCACTCATGTCTTCGTATCGCAGTTTAATTTCATGCGAATTCGAATGCTGTTGATCGATGAAATTCTCAACGAAAGTTTCCGAGCGGGTAAGTTGCGCTTTAAATCGCGACCTCTGCTTAAGAAGCTTTTGCCTTGTTGAGGATTCCATGAAGGAGGGGGTAAGACAATAACAAGGAGAAAAGGAGAGCCTTAAATGAATAGTACTGACCTGCCTTCAGTTTAGTTTACCTCTGGTGCTGGAACATCGAACCTGGGACTGCCAGTTGATGTCATTAAAGTGAACTTCCAAGTATTTCCATGTTACTGTAGAAACTAGTCGTCCATACTACACGCCACGCTGCTTTCACGAGGTCCTCGTGGTGTAGATAATCCGGCCCGGTAATTGGACCTTGTTTTGTACGTAATTCACTCACTTGCTTAAATAACAATATTTATTACACTTACGACACTTATATAACACATTATAATACATAATACTGAGTGTTGATGGGCAGATGGCCCCGATAAAAGTCAGTCACATGTTCCCGTGTGCTCTCGCACGAGGCACCCAAGCATAACAGTCTCTCATCCCCTTCCGTCCACACCACTTCCGGCTGGGTGCTGAAGGGTGCTGCTATCTGTCCTAGGAAGTGGTAGCGAGCAACTAGGTGGTCTAGCCATAGCTAGGCCGGAACAATGGTTCTCTAAATAAAAAAATTGTTAGTAAGTTCCGGACTATAGTTCCTCTCCTGTTAAATGTGTTTCGGCTAACTTATTTCCATTAGAAATTTTAGGTTTCATTTTTGCTAAAATTCGTATTTCGATGTTTACCTGGAAAGTGAATCTATTTGTCGCTACACACTTGTCTCGTCGTGTAATATTGGGGGCTGACTTCATGTCTTCCACTGGTCTGGTGCTGGACAGTCAGAGCAAGTCGTGCATCTTCAAATTTGCTAATAATTGCAACATTCCCCTTTTGAAGTGTAATTCTGTGTCATGTTCATCCGTTTCGCCTACCCAGGGTCAGATATTGTTAGATCTTAGACATCTACCTGAGGAGCAGGCTGAAAGTATTCGTAAGTTGTGTCAGTCCTTTCCTGATGTATTTTCTGATACTCTTGGTGTTACTGACCTTAGCGAATATAAGCTTGAGGTTACGGATTCAACTCCAGTTCGGTTTCTACCTTATAGACTATCTCCACCTAAGATGAAGGCTCTTAAGGAAATAATCGATCAGATATTAAAGGATGGAATTATTCGACCATCTTTCTTGTGGCGAAACCTCAAGGTCGCTTCAGGCCTATGATTGACTACAGGGCTTTGATCCGTAAGGTGGTGTTACAATCTGTACCCCTTCCTGATCTTCACTCTGGTTTTTCATGGTTTCGTAAAACCAACTTTTTTACCATCCTTGATTTGAATCAGGCGTACAACCAGATTCCTCTAGCAGGAGAATCGAAACATCTAACAGCTTTTGCCACGGACTCGAACTTGTATGAGTACAACCGCGTGCCTTTCGTGCTCCCTACGGGGGCAGCTGTTCTTATTAGATTGCTAAATAGGGTCTTTTCCGACGTCAAATTTGAGTATCTGTATCACTATCTTGGCGATGTCGTTGTATTCTCTGAGACCTTTGAAGAACACCTAGATCATGTAAAGGAAGTACCACCCCCACCCACAAGGCTAGTACACGATACTGTGTTGTGTAACCCCGTACACAAGAAGGTCTTCAGCTGAACTATAGTGCGCTTCACCTGAAGCCATTGTCTGTACCTCGCTTGTCCATTCGTTTGACCTGTGCTCTATTCCGAGCACTGTCATGTAAGACAACGTAGAGATAAATTTAGTTATAGGCTATGAGACATTTTGGTAAAACATTTCTAACTTGGTCCTCCTTTTCTGAAATAATTTTCTTATACTGTAATATTCTATTTTATTTTACAAAAATGAACTTCCTTTTCCTCCTGTAATAAACTTTTCAAAATTTAATTTCATATTCTTGCTGTAATATTACGTTTAACTGACCAAATGTTTGTGATATGTATATGATAGTTTTGTTGGAAGACCGCCGTCTCTTGCCGTTGATCAGCACACTGTCTTGTGGAGCTGGTTCCTTAGGCTCAGTTCAGAGTGATGCCTTGATCTGGTTGATTTTGATTACAATATCTGTCATACTTTGTCGGATGTTATCCTGCTACTTCGATAGGCAGTCAGGACCAGAGTGACCTCTTGTCTTCGTTTATGGTGATGTTGTAAGTATGGTTGTTAACTTCCCCTCGCTCTCAACCAGAACTGATACGTGACCTGCTCTGTGTTTCATTCTTCCTTCTTCCTGACGTTTACAGCAGGGGTAAAAATTGACCTGCTCCTATTTCACTCCTGCCGATCTCAGCAGCTGAAAAGCGGTGCTGATGGTAATTATTGTTTTAACAGCAAGTACAACCATCCTCTACTAACATTATTCAGAGTAGAAAAAAGACGGAAGAGATCCGACAGCTCGAAAAATGAAGATATCGGCCAAGCGAAGGCAAAGGTCATGTAGGGCGTGAAAATGAAAGACTCCCTATGCTTCGAGTGCTCTAATGCCGTCGGGGTCGGAAAAGAACAAGAGTTGGCCAACGAAGGTCAGATAGGATAGATGAACGTGAGGATCCTGACACAAGTAAATTGAAGCAATGCCAGGACTCAGCTAACTGCATCCAAGCCACGCTACTAAGTTAACAGCCCCTGGGACCCGTTTTAGTCGTCCCTTACGACAGGCAGGGGACACCATGGGTGTTATTTTACCGCCCTCACTGACAGGGGGATCACCAGATGAAGCATCTGGGACAAATACATTCTGTTTAATGATCTTATGAAGTCGATGAAAGCAATTTTGGTGCCATTGTCTTTCTGAACTCGCTTCTCTAATAACATTTTCAAAGACATGACCGCCTCAAGTGTACCTCAAGCAGAATTGATCCTCAGCGAGCATCTCCTTGATTTTCAGTTCCGTATGATATTTTGTTGTCGGGAATTCTCAGAGCGCACCATTGGTCACGCCGTTTGGTCGAAGGACACTTTTTGTTGTGAGCTGCTCAGTTTCGTAGATCGTGCACACCGATTTGAACATTTACTTTATACCCTGCAAGTATGTAGTGGAAATTTTTTTCATCTGTACAAAACCGAACTGCCTTGTGCCCCAGCTTTGAACCTGCAACTGACTTTTGGTGTAAGTCGAGAGGCTGATTGAGCAGTGGAATTGTATTTCATTCCCACGTCCTCCCGGGTTAGCGGTGCAAGTCTTTACTGGGATATCTGATAAGCCGAGATGTTATTTTGGAAATTTTAAGTGAGGCTTTACGGTAAAAGACATGAATAATAAAAACACAAGGAACCCACCATAATAGATGATGTGCGAGTGCTTTTTGCCTCAAACACCTACATTCATATGAGTTCATGGAAAGAAATTGGGGAATAAAGTGTGTTGGCAACAGACAATTATTTCCCTTGAGTACCATGAAGGAGGATGTGGAATTCACGAGAATTACGTACCAGAGTATCTTTGCTCTGTCTAACTCTTTGTGGTACTACTAAACCCCTGTTAACTGTTGTAGATCTGTTTTCTGAAAGTGGAACTAGATTCAGTATTTCTCGCCGATTAATTGTTTTAAGTCCATTCTAGTATTAGCCATGACTTTCCTATTACTGTTGTGTAATATGGATTCCTCGACTGAGTCGTCTCCAATGTCTCTAAACGTTGGGATTTTTACGGATTCCTCGATTTTCTCTTCTGTTCCACTTTACGTATCCGATTGCATGGGAAAGCCTAATTTGTTGTTAATATTTACGGTATTCGGTCACATGACACTGCATACTGTAGCAAAAATCATGTGACGGGCAAGAAACTCTCTATTAGTCTCACGAGTACGTTAAACTTTGTATAACAGAAGTGATGGTGAACTTTGTTTAAGACGAAGTACTGCAACGATCCTTAATCAGATGAAACAGGCTGACTCTTCGGAGAATTAAAATACTGGCGTAAGAAAGAGAAGCGCCCTTCAGTGTGTGAAAAGAATACATTTTTAAATCTCGGACGAGAACAACAGTGGTCCAAGGGAGGTTAAGCAATGAACTATAACAAGTAGAGCTGTCACTGCTGGGTATCACCATGCGCCCTCGAACAAATAATTCGTAAAGATATTCGTATATTACGGTTTGCTAGTGCAGTTCGTTAAAATAAAGTTATTCCTATTTGTTTTCCGTCGCACGCATTGAGAGAGGAATCATGTCGAATATGTGGTAGGACAGGGTTGACTGGGAAGAAAGGGACTGCGGCAGGTCCGGCGCTTACGTGGTGTAAAATTGGGAAATCACCGTAAACCAGCTGGGTGAGTGATGAAAGTAGGGTTCGAACCTTCCATCTCTGGCATGCAAGACAACAGCTACACAAAGTGTGAAGGTATTTCTCCTGAAATTCTCGCGGACAGACCGTCGTTATGAGGCGACAACATAAGTGCACGTTGTCGCCACAAATAAGCACTTGACTGATGAGGAGAAGGCAGCGCTACCCTCGCTCGTCTGTCTGGCGCATACATTACACGATGTAATTTGTACATATTAATCCCGGTGTGTAATGTATACCATTACGGCTCTTCATGTGAGTTCACTCGTTCAGTCATTCTGGAAAACAAGTCTTAAAAATTGACACGCATGTCTGCAACACGGTAGCCGACACCACGTGATTATTATAATAAATGGCAACGTCTCCTGTATCACCTGCAACACTGACGTTTGATCATTTTCTAGGTACACTGTGTGGTTTTGATATCATAGCAATTTCCATGTCCATTGGAAAATTCACTGTTCTCACTCAGTACTCAAAGCACTTCCACTTAGTCTGGTCATTGAGAAGTCTCTTGTGATGTTGTCAATGAAATAGAAGGTGAATCATCGGAGGTTCAAACAAACTTAATTGCATTATTGCCTGTGATATTTATCACTTTACTTTAATCACTTCCAAAGTATTGAATGAATCTACTCAGGCACGACGACCAATATATACTGGCAAAACACTTTATATCAGTGTGAACCACAATAAATGCATTAATGAAATAGTTCAAACTGGACAGAGAACGCCATTATTGAAACGTGTTGAAAACTGCGCCGCCATTCTGACGTGTTTATATTAGCCTGGTGAAAACAGGCGTGAAACTAAGCTCCCAGTGTAAACAATGCATTTTATTGCAATTAAGTTCACCAAATAATCAATGAGTATTTGCGTTTCTTCACCGCAACCCAGCGTTGTGTTACACCTCCTTAGGGAAGGTAATCTGAAGTGTCCAAGAAAAAAGGTTCAAAAAAATTGTCTCCGAGATTATTCGAGAACAGTGCCTTGCCACTGCCTTCGTGATGTCCAGGCCGTACTGTAACGAGCGCAGGAAAGCAATCAGCTGATCGTTAGGGGGGAAGTTTAGCACATGAGTTAGTAGAGTTAAACATAGATTTTCGCAGTTTTATTGACATTTTTAACGATGGCCGCGTGTTCACTCAGATATAAGTGAGAATGAGTCGTCATCGACTGCATTATTAAGTGGAATGTCGTTAATTAGTGAAGAAAACTTAGTGTGAGCGTGTATTTATGTGAAGCTATAGGTTAAGAAGATCGTTCTTCAGTGTTTTAATTTTGTAGTTATTTGTGTACAGTTATATTTATAGTGTAAAATTAAGTGAGTTAGTGCATTCTGTGTTTTATTATTAACCACGAATTGTATGTACTTGAATTAAGATGATCAGTGAGGGAAATCACCATGCCTAAGAGTTACTGTGTGCCTGGCTGCGAAGCCAATTATAAACAAGGAGAGTACACTCCGGTATTAGTGTTTCCTTCTGATGAAGAACGAGTTAAGTTAAGGAAAAAGGCTATTCCCAGGGAGAATTTAATAGTTAATCACAACACAGTTGTATGTATTAAACACTTTCCCTAAAAATCACATCCTGAGAGAAATAAGAGTGTCCCGTCCAGATGAGTTAATTTTTTTATTATGTCATAAACATGGGTAAAATCAGGTAGACCCTATATTTTTATGTAATCAGACCTACGGCTTATCTGAATTCGGTGTATTTGAAAATGCAAGTCTTATTTATGAGTATCACCGAGCTCGATAGCTGCAATCGCTTAACTGCGGCCAGTATCCAGTATTCGGGAGACAATGGGTCCGAACCCCACTGTCGGCAGCACTGAAGATGGTTTTCCGTGGTTTCCCATCTTCACGCCAGGCAAATGCTGGGGCTCTACCTTAATTAAGGCCACGGCCGCTTCCTTCCCATTCCTAGACCTTTCCTGCCCCATCGTCACCGTAAGACCTATCTGTGTCGGTGCGACGAAAAGCAAATAGCAAAAAATAATTTTAAAAAATAAATAAATTACGAGTATCAAACAGCAGTGTGATTTATGTAAATCTTATCTTCTGACAGACTCAGATCTTATTTATGAATTACCTCCAGAAGTAAGATATCTGAATTTCCTAAATCGAGGGGTCTTAAAGTATCCATCAGACATGTCAATAGAACTTGGAATTGAGGTGTACAAAGTACTTTGTGTGTTAGTGTCAGATACATGTAAGATGGTATTTCTAAATTCAGACGATCCTAAGTGTGTCACAAAATCCCTGGCTTTGGAGTCAATGCAGTTGGCAGATTCCCTAGCCATTTGTGACTGCGGGAAGAAATTGGAAGACCTGGCCGGACAGCGTAGGCCTACAGTATATATATTTGGGTGAATATATTTTTAAATAACTTTTCCAAAATTCACACCGACTTGTGTATTCAACAAAGTGCTTCAAAGAGAGCAGACCTACTCCATACTGGTGTAACTTCCTGTAAGAGGTCCAGGAAAGCTGCAGTGTTCAGGAGTGGAAACAGTGAGGTACAAAAATAATTTATATTTGTAATGAATAGTAATGGTAATTGGCTGCATGTTTTCTGTCAGTGTGTATGATGTGAATGTTCCAGTTGACCAGAAAATAGATAACATCGGAAGAATATGTCTCAAAGTGTTAGGCTGTACTCACGCAAACGAACGTATGTACGCGAGAAATAGAACGTTACGGAGAAGGATATGCATTGTATGTCAGAATTAACAAATACTTGAGGATAGGTTTTGGTTTAATAAGGTGTTAACAGTTCTTTAAGTAATTTAAACGAGTGTGTTATTCAAGCGGAGCGTATGCGTATCGCCTTCAAGTCCCCCCAAAGCGTGACGTCATCAGAGGTACAGTACGGCCTGGACATTACGAAGGCAGTGGCCTTTCGGTCGATCCAACTGTACCCAGTGAACTTTCTTGCACGACATTCATTCACGACAGGCCTAGCAAGCCGGTGGTGGATATTAACTCGCTTTCAAGGAAACAACGAACGATAAGCCGGACGGATTTTACAGACGACGGCCCTGGCGAGGAACAGGATTACGAATTGGCACACTGAATATACAAACGTTGACCGGAAAAGTAGAAGAGGTTGTAGATATGATGAAAAGAAGAAAACTGAATGTACTACGGCTGGCAGAGACTAAGTGGAGGGGTGAGGGTAGGAGAGAGCTGCAGAATGGTTTTTGGTTGTCCTGGATAGGGAATGATGAGGGAAAGCGAAATGGAGTAGGAGTGGTAGTAAGAAATGGATTGAAAAAGGAAGTAAAAGGGATAAGTGCCAGGTTGACAAAAGTCAAAATAACAGTCAAAGAAAAAACCTGGGAAACTGTATAAATGTATGCTCCACAAGCAGGATGCGCGCAACAAAATAAAGATGACTTTGAGGAAGAATTGGAAAGACAATTGAATCGACAAAATAACGTGGTAATGGGGGACTTAATGCCCATATAGGCAAGGAAAGGAAGGGTTATGAGAACGTGCTTGAAGCGGAAGAATGGGGAAATAGGAATAAGGAATGAGAAAGACTGCTGGATTTGTGCAAAGGAAATGGGATGATGGTCGGGAACTCCTTGTTCAAAAAGAGAGAAAGCCATAAGATAACGTGGAATAGGAGTGAATGGTCTAGGATTGATCTACGACCGGGAAATGAAGAGGAATGTTATAGATGTAAGGGTAATACCATCAGAGCCCCTAGATAGTGCCCCTGACTACTGGAAATGAAACTGAGAACAATGACGGAAAGGAAGGGAACAGAGAAGCAAGAAAGACGAATAAAAGTTTGGAAACTGAAAGAAAAGGAAACCAAGGAAGAATACCAGGAAAATAAAAGATTGAACGTACCAATATATGATACAAAAGCAAGAGAGGAAGAATGGGAAAGGTTCAAGAGGACACTAGTAATAACTGCAAAGGAAGTTTGTGGGAGAACTAGTGCCAGGAAAAGGTACAAGAAGACCCCATGGTGGAGCGACAGAGCCAAAGCGGCAATTAGTGAGAAGAATAAAGCTTTCAGAGCGTGGTTTCAACAGAGGACAACGGAGACAAGCCAAGAATATAATACGAAAAATGAAGAAGCTAAAAAGGTTATAACAGAGGAGAAGAAAAAATGGATGGAAAAGTGGACGAACATGATGGAATAGGATAGCAAAGGAAATAGAAAGTACTGTATGGAATGGTCAAGAGCAAGAGGAAAGACCTGAGGGAAGATGTTATAATGAAAGACGAAAATGGAAAAGGAGTGCAGGAATTGGAGAAACTCAAAGGAATGTGGAAGGAGTATTTAGAAGATTTACTAAACCCAGAAGGATGCACTGAGGAGGAAAGTAGAAACAGGTAGGAAGTATGGAATTAGGGAGAAGAAAAAGACTTAACATGGGCAGAAGTGGAGCACTGGAGAAGATGAAAGGAGGGAAAGCCCCAGGGTTAGATGAAGTGAGTATTGAGATGGTGAAGGCAGCAGAAGAGGAAGGGAAACAGTGGCTTTATAGTGTGTTGAAAAAGTAGTATGGAAGGAAAGGAAGACACCTGGAGATTGGAAGAAGGGGGTAATCATACCAATTTTCAAGAAGGGGAATAGAAAAGAGTTTAAGAACTGTAGGGGAGTTACTTTGATATGCCACTGTGCAAAGGTGTTTGGGAAGATTCTGGAGAATAGAAGCAGAAAGAGGGTGGAAGAAAAGTTAAGAGAAGAGCAGTATGCTTTCAGATCAGGAAGGTCCACAGTAGACCTTATATTCGCAGTACGTCAACTAAAAGAGCGTCATTATGAATGGGGTAAGGGGCCTTTGCGGACTTTGAGAAAGCTTATGACCGTGTGTGTAGAAACAAGGTATGGGAAGCCTTACAGCGTAAAGGTGTCGAGGAACAGACCGTGGAAGGAGTGCAGGAGATGTACAATGGGAGTGTCAGTTGTGTGAAAGTAGGAGGAGAGAGAATAGGCTGGTTTGAGCAAAAAGGTGGATTAAAACAAGGAAGTGCTCTGTCACCTTTGCTCTTCGTAGTAACAATGGACGAGATAATGACGTGAGTGGAAAGAAAATTGGAGATGGAAAAATGAAAGTGGTGATGTTTGCAGATGACCTGTTAGTCTGGGGAGAAAAGGAAGAGGATATCCAGGAACAGTTAGATTCTTGGGTAGATGAGGTGAAATGTAATGCCCAAAAGAGCGAGATAGTGACCACAACTAGAAAGGAGGAGAGACCTACGAGAGGAATAATGCTTGGAGGGGAACAGCTTAGGAAGGTAGAGAGTTTCAAGTACTTAGGAAGTATCATAGAGGAAAGTGGAAGAAATGATAAGGAAATAATCGAGCGTGGAAAACAAGCAGGAGCATTCCTGAAAATTGTCAGAAGGTTCGTTTAGAGCAAGGATGTCCCTCAGAGGAGCAAGAGGGCGATATACAGGATGTACTAGCAGCTGTGACTTGGGTAATGAGGCAGAGAGCCGTGAATAGAATACAGGCAAGTGAAATTAAATTTCTGAGAAGCAGGATAGGAGTGACAAGATGGGATAAGAAGAGAACTGAGAAGGTTTGCCATATAGTAAAAGAAGGGCCACTACAGAATAGGATAGAGGCATCTAGACTGAGATGGTATGGACACATGAAGAGAATGACAGAGGAAAGGATACCGAGGAGGAAGCACGAAATGGAGATAACAGGTAAACAACCAAGAGGAAGACCAAGGGACAGGTGGATAAAAGGAGTGGAAGAGTGTGTACAGAGATACGGAGAGGACTGGGCAAGAGTGACGAGGGAGAAGTGGTGGGAAGACAAGAGGAGATGGAGAGGCAGACCCGGCCAACATCTGGAAAGTGCAGATGATGATGATGATGATGATGATGATTCATTCAGATGAGTACAGGAAACCTAATCTACGAGCTGCAGCATTGACAGTTGGTGGCTTCTACCCCAAGGAAGTTGCATTAAAATTCAGGGAATTAAAGAATTATTTTTGGCAAGAATAGAAGAGGATTGTGGACAGTGAGACGTCCAACAGGCGACTCGTTGATATTTACATTCCACATCATTATTATGCCAACTCCTGCATTTTCCCTCTTGGATTTGCGTTGTCGCCTGACCACAAATAATGCTTTTGCTGCTTATACCAAGTACATTCATATTTAGTCTATCCATTTCCGTGTTCACATTCTGCGACAACGATTCGAACTTTCCACGCTCCAATTTATCTCCCTGATTGTTGCCACCTCTTGCGTAGTCCTCTTCTGCACACCGGATTGCGGAACTATTTCACCTCCGGGACCCATCATCAGAACATCATTCATACATACAGAAAGAGCTTCATGTCCTCGGGAGTTATTTGCGGCTGTAGTTTCCCGTTGATTTAAGTCGTGTAGCAACATCAACATAGCTAAAGACGTTCAGGTCAGCCAAACAGCAGGGCTGCCAACATGCCCTCGGATACTAAAATATCCCTCACCCTCACCAGGTGTATGCATACGTTTTTTCCGGTTTTTGTGGTTAAAAACACCTAAGATTCAGTAGAAATTCATTTTTTGTTTATTCAAAATATTGGCCATCGGCTACTATACACTTCGGCCATCCTTCAGGTAAGTTATGAATAGCATGCCAGGAAAAATGCTTGTCTTTTGCGGAAAACCATTTTCCAACTTCCTCAAAATTGCTGAAGTGCTGCTCTGCGAGCGCGTGCCCTACTGATGCGAAAAGGTGAAAGTCAGATGGCGTCAGCTGGGGGCAGTACGGCGGGTGCAGATGAATGTCCCATACAAGCGGTTTCATGGCGTCTTTCACTGGTTTTGCTGTGCGATACGGCCCATTGTCGTGTAATAAAATCACTTTGCCATGTCTCCTGGCCCATTCCGGTCGTCTTTCGATCAATACGTGTGTTGGCGATAGCTTTGTGCCTGCAATTGCTCGTCTTCGCACCTTTGTGGTCTAGCACATTGAAATCGCCACGTCTAAACTGTCGAAACCATGTCTCACATGTTCTAATCGATGTAGCGTGTTCATCATATGTTTCTACCAGCAAAAGATGACTTTCCACAGCCTTTTTCTTTTTATTAAATAAGAAAAGCAAAGCGTGCTGCAAATGTTCTTTTTCAGGCACAAACGTCGACATGATCATTGAACGATACAACACAGACAGACTCAACTTGTGTGTAATGTCAGACGAACAAGCTGCCGTACGTGTCAAATTCATACGCTGCGTACTCTTCACCGGCGCCATCTCTTAGTAAAACCGGTAAAGACTTATGCATACACCTGGAAAGTATTATATACTAGACCATCATCAGTTTCAACTGCTGAAAGGCTCAGTCTGGTCTCCCCACAGATACCTACCCGATGAGGCTGAATGCACGGCTCACTGGGGAGCACAAGCCTCCTCATCTCGGCCACGTAACAATTGCAAGGATGACAATTTACCAGGCACACATCTGCTTTCACCTGCTACATAGCCATTTCAATAGCGTGAGCCGTGCTCAGCATGGCGGTTTAGAAGAACACAATCAACAGAAGAATTATACTAATCCTTTCTTAAGGGACTCATAGAATATCGGAGGAAATAAAACAGCCCATTATGCTATCATTTTGTATGAGTCTACAGACAATTGCGGGCACAGTTCTGGGGAAGGGGCAAATAAACGTCAAAAGAAGTCAGAAGAAGGGGTATCATTGGAGCGCCGACTACTGTGTGCAGGGATTTTGATTTGACGCCTTCTAGGCGACCTGCGTTACGTTTTCCCAAGCCAGATAGAGAAACGGATCTCTGTTCGGGATGCACGCCTCAGTTTTAATAATTGTTGCGCCTAAACGCGAAGTTTAACTGCCGGCATGGAGTATGAAATACTTTTCAGGAGCCTAATTACCTCTGGCGAGTTTGAACACACGGTCTTTAGCTCTGTTTAAGGCGACCATGCAGATCTCAGCTGAGTCTAGCTCAAAACGTATCTCCTATCTGACGTTTCTTGGTAAATGCCAGTTCTTTACCGACTACAACAACGTTAGGATTACGATACTCAAGGATTTCTTCAATTTCACACACTTCTGGAAACTTAATTTTCCATAGTGTAATCGATACCAGATTTGAGACTGTTAAAGGGGGTGTTGGGAGAAGAAGGATCTCAGCCTTAGGACAGACAGGAAATACCATGAATTCCTTCGCCCAAATGTTATTGTGTCAAGTAAATTACCTGTCTACATTCCATTAAATGTCTTCCAGTGTGAGAAGGCGAGAGGGAGAGAAATAAATCAAAGACAGCAGGGTGTACTGTGAAACGCGTGCTGTCAAGTTATTGTGGGGTTTCGAACGTAATACCTCTCCCAAGCTAAAATTAATTTCACACTGTTCAGAACAGTTCATACCCTGAAGAATGCCTATATTACAGCAAATACACTTCGTAACGAGTATCAACAATTCTAAACAAGCTCAACTAATTTTCTTTTCTCACAGCATAGTCCCACATGGAGAGAGGAAGCATTTTGCAACTTCCTTGATAACATGGAAAAACATAGAGAACTCTGGAATAAGCAGTAAGTTAAAAAAAAAAAACATAAAAAAACATGTTTGCTCTTATCCTGTCCCTAGCCACGGTTATTCAGTCACACATAAATTATCTTGACATTCGAGTGATTCCTTCATAATTACACTTTGCACATTCCAAGGAAACACACTAAGTTCAAGGCGACAGGCTATTCTACAACACATACTACGAAGCATAACTTAAATAGTGGACAGTATTTTATTGGCATAACTCGCCAACATCGCAAAGAATTACGTGATTAGTAACTTATACAAATATAGAAATGAAGCTTTGGAACGTCCCGAAAGACATGACTGTTCAAACGTCATCCGCAATGGATGGCGCGATTGTCGCTATCGAAACACAACATGAGGAAAAATTTGATGATATTTTAAGAAATGTTATTCAATTTTTTTAGACGAACATATTATATCTCGGCTTAAAAGCTGATTCTGGGGCCAATTCACATTAATCTGCAAAAGCAGCCGAACACGCATTCTTCGCTCGGGATATTGTGTTACTTTTATTTTTGGACGAAACTGAGGACCTTTATAACATGGTTCAAGGAATACCGTGATGAGTTGACTGGTGGTGGTGATTAATGTTTGCAACTCAGCAATCATAATCTATATAACACCAATCAGTGGGAAAAAATGGAAGGGGTCCGGCACTTCGAAAAATGAAGGTATCGGCAAAAGAAAGGCAACGGCCATGAAGGGCGTGAAAAATGAAAGACTCCCTAGCACTCGCAAGCCTAATAAGCGTCGGGGCCGGAAAAGAACAAGAGTTGACCAAGGAGGTCGGACAGGATAGATGGAACTGAGGAACCTGGCACAAGTAAGTGGAAGCAATGCCAGGACTCAGGTAAGGGCTCCGTGGTCGCCAACCCACGCTCCAAAGTTAAGGGCCCCTCCGGCCCCTTTTAGTCGCCTCTTACGACAGGCAGGCGATACCGTGGGTGTTATTCTACGGCCCCCACCCACTGCGGGCATGAGCTGACTACTGCCTGGGGAGTTTTATCAACGGCTTGTAAAGTGTTCATAAACCAATATCACAACTCATAGGAATGAAACATTTTTAATTATTGCATTACGGTATCAGAAATACCAGTGCCAAATTTCAGTCCTGTGAGATTTGATCGTTGATCAAAACATAACTTGTATTTTCTCCCTTTCAGATCCATGTCCAGCTTGTATCCCGTTTTACTAGAGGGCCGATTATGAAGTGAGATGAATCATCGTAGCGAGTTTTACGACGAGATGCCCTTCCTAACGTCGAACCCATCAGAGGAGTTAACGAGAAGTATATGATAGTAGGAAGGAAGAGATCAGCCTCTTAGTGCAGTGGTTACTGTGATTAGCTGCCACCCCTGGAGGCCCGGGTTCGATTCCCGGCTCTCCCACGAAATAAGAAAAGTGGTACGAGGGCAGGAACGGGGTCCACTCACCGTCAGCAGGTCAACTGATTACCGGGGGGGGGGGGATTCCCACCTCAGCCATCCTCGAAGTGGTTTTCGTTGGGTTCCCACTTCTCCTCCAGGCAAATGTCGAGTTGGAACCTAACTTAAGGCCACGGCTGCTTCCTTACCTCTTCCTTTTTCTATCCCGTCCAATCTTTCCATCCCCCTACAAGACCCTGTTCAGCGAGGTAGCGGTCGTTCTCCCCAGTTGTATCTCCAGACCCAAAGTCTCACGCTCAAGTACACTGCCCTTGAGCTGGTAGAAAGGGGATCCCTCGCTGAGTCCGAGGGAAGAACCAACCCTGAAGGGTAAACAGATTAAGAACGAAAGAAAAAAGAGGGTGAAATCCGGTGACGGTACATAGCCTACTCGTGTCGAATAGCACTAAGGGCTGCTCTAGGTTTAACTTCATCATCCGAGTGACGAATTACCAATATCCATATTAATTCTACAGAGAGGTTTGGCTTTGAGCACGCCTTAGCGACCTTGGCCGCTGGGGATACCAAGGCTCATTTAGGCTTCAGCCGCGGTTTGACGCCACGTGATTCTTGAGATGAAAATCTCTACCCTGAATCGACAGAGGTTCGAACTTCAGCCTTCTCGGTGGGAACCCACCACCTTCTGCTTCCTTTTAGATCAACATTTCAGTAAGTAGTATAATTGGGTGGTTCGGCCGCCTCCTCCTCCTCCCGCGGCGCGGGAAATTTGAATTCTGGCGGGAAATTTGAATTTTGGCGGGAGATTTGAATTTGTAAACAAAGCCACGTGCTTTTTGAGAGCTGTCATCGACAACAACGCATCGCTAACCTCACTGCTGCCATCTTGACGGGCCTAAACCTCACTAGTGCCAACTTAACCTAACTAGCATGAGGTAAACAAAGCCACGTGTTTTTTTTTGAAAGCCACGTGCTTTTTGACAGCTGTCATCGACAACAACGCATAGCTAACCTCACTGCTGCCATCTTGACGGGCCTAAACCTCACTAGTGCCAACTTAACCTAACTAGAATGAGGTAAACAAAGCCACGTGTTTTTGACAGCCACGTGCTTTTTGACAGACAACAACGCATCGCTAACCTCAGTACTGCCATCTTGACGGACCTAAACCTCAGTAGTGCCAACTTAACCTAACTAGCGCGAGATAAACAAAGCCACGTGCTTTTTGACAGCCAACCTAACTAGCTCGAGATAAACAAAGCCACGTGCTTTTTGACAGCCACGTGTTTTTTGACAGATTTGTAAACAAAGCCACGTGCTTTTTGACAGACAACAACGCATCGCCAACCTCAGTACTGCCATCTTGACGGACCTAAACCTCACTAGTGCCAACTTAACCTCACTAGCGCGAGGTAAACAAAGCCACGTGTTTTTTGACAGCCACGTGCTTTTTGACAGATTTGTAAACAAGGCCACGTGCTTTTTGACAGACAACAACGCATCGCTAACCTCAGTACTGCCATCTTGACGGGCCTAAACCTTAGTGGTACCAACTTAACCTAACTAGCATGAGGTAAACAAAGCCACGTGCTTTTTTGACAGCTGTCACCCGCCATCTTTAAACACTGTGCTGCCCTCTTTCGTCACCTGTCATCGGCAGTGCTGCCATCTTGGCGGGCCTAAACCTCAGTGCTACCAACTTAACCTCACTAGCTCGAGATAAACAAATCCACGTGCTATTTGACAGCCACGTGCAGCTGTCATCCGCCATCTTTGAGCACCGTGCTGCCCTCTTTAGCTACTTACCTTTGAAATGTGGTACGTCACAGCTGTCATCCGCCATCTTGCATCGCAAACCTCAGTGCTGCCCGGTGGCGGCAAATTCCACGTGCTCTACAAAGCTACGTGCAGCTGTCATTCGCCATCTTGCATCACAAACCTCAGTGCTACACTCTATGTGGTGGCGGCAAATTCTAAATGCTTTACAAACCTATGCGCTTCAGCTATCATCCGCCATCTTTAATCACCGTGCTGCCCTCTTTAGCTACTTACCTTTGACAGCTGTCATCCGCCATGTTTAATCCAGAGAGAACAGTGCTGCCCGGGGGCGGCAAATTCCACGTGCTCTTGGTTGGAAACAAAGCCATCTCCTTTTTTGACAGCTATCATCCGCCATCTTTAATCACCGTGCTGCCCTCTTTAGCTACTTACCTTTGACAGTTGTCATCCGCCACCAGAGAGAAGAGTGCTGCCCGCTGGCGGCTAATTCCACGTGCTTTACAAAGCTATGTGCTTTTTTGACAAAAAATTCTGCTCTCGAGATACTTACCGAACTAGACGATACTATACTTACGAATCTGCTCATCACCTACTTTCTTCTATGAGAAATAAACAAAAACTCTATCTTGCAAATAAGGAGGGGGAGGAAGGTAATACCTAACCTAAAATAAAAGAATATGCCAATTCTACATTATTTATTCACATCTTGTATGTACAAGTTTTATCTTGAATCATTTTACCCTAGTGATGTTTGCGTACTTCTCGACGCAATTCTTGAATGTACAAGTTTAAACTTGCCGTACTACGCTCTCAGCGTACCTCTTTGTGATGTAAGACAGCGTAACGTAAGTACACACCTCTAGCATAATGTTTATGTAAAGTAGTACCTATCAATACTACTATGCCCCCAGGCTAGCGTGTTGGTAGAATTTGGAATGACAAACCGTTTACAATCATCGCTATTAAGGGCTACCTTACTAATTAAATGAGTGTACAACTGGTGCTTCTTGCTTCTAATGACAGACATTTGCTTATGCAAAACAGGTGGATTACATTTAATGCAATTGTTATAGTTTTCAAAACTTAGCTGATTCTGAACGACATTCTTTTTAACCCCCTTCAATCTCTTTATTTGTAGTTCATTTAAGAGTTTTATGCAATATGACTTGGATTTAGTACCTACAAATGAATCGATAATATTCCCAGCACATTCATCTTTCATTTTACCTAGAACCTTTTTGTTCACTAGCGGTAGATGATATTGATTATCTGCAGGATAGTTACTTGTATCAAACCTACCCAAGTCCGGCTTTATATCATTGTAATAGTCATCAGTTTTGATTTGATAAATAAACGAATCGGTATCTGTGTAGAGCAATTGCGCATTATGCGCATACTTCTTCATCATATAATCGTAATGGAATTCATACATGAGTGTTTTAGCTAATTCAAGTACTGCAAAGCCGACGTAGGTAGGTTTGTCATACTTAACCTTATCACGATTCATCTGTATAATAACTAAATTCTCATGTATGATGGTGCAGCTGTGGAAATTTGGTTTACTTATTAAATAGTTAGCACCATACCTTTTCTTAATATTATCCCAGTTTGTAATCAATTTTACATCAACGCGTTTGTCAACATTTTCCATAGTCTTACCAAACACACTGTTATTCATGAGCTTGTAGAAATCTTTTTCAAACTCGTTAACCGCATTCGTTCTTAAATTATTGTTCAGATCGATATATGGCTTTAGCCACGGTGACTGATTAAATTCTAGTACGCGATGAATTTTGGATAACTTCAAACCATGCTGCAAACACTGTTTTAAATTTCGGTAATGAATGATATACTTAGATTTATCGCACAAATTAGCAATGAGCATTTTCGTCGTTGATGCAAGGTACGGGGGCTTCATATTTTCAGGGCAGAACGGTAGGTCATTATGAGAAGTGTGTAACTCTTTAGGATACTGTAAGTCAACTTCGAGGAAATAACCTTTATCAGCTTCATCACCTAGGGCGTGTAGCTGTAAAGCATCAATTTCGCACTGCGTCAGCCAGCGGAAACCACTCACCGGTAGATGCTGACTCATCGCCCACCCATACTGATTATTAGCATCGAGGTAAACGATATACCGAGATTCCTGACTGGAATCGAAACTCGGCATGTACTTATTATTAGCCCTCGAATACCGCCCGCTGCACTGACTCAGACCGCCTCGAATTGATGATTTTATGAAGTGCACCATATCAATATCAGTTAGCAGTTCCAAATTCACATGCGTGTGTTTCAACATCGCATCCCAACTTAACCCAGGTGCAGTAAAATACTGACATGGGTCAAGGCTGTAGGTGTTCATGCAAACACAGCGAAAATTTTCAAAAACATCAGCTAACAAAAGTACATCTGTCTTTAAATATAAATCGGAGTATTCACCCAGCGTTTGAATGTGGAACTGCTCCCAGATATGTTGTGCATGTAAATAGTCATCATCACTAATATCTGCTGAATTCAGCGAGCTGTAAAAGGATTGTTTCGATGGTAAGGCACGTTCTTCGAGGCGGTCTAAGCAGTCGAGATATTCATAACAAAAAACACCCTTACGCCGAAGTAAATTAAACTGCGCTTCTTCGGGGAAAACGAGTCGAATTTCCGTAAATTGTTCAGGCTGTAAATGACTAGAAAGTTTATCGAGGCTACTCGCCATAAAGCGAAACGAGTCAAGGAATCTCAGTTTTATAGAATGCTCAGCATCTACTTTTACAGACTTTGCAAACGCAATGTATCGCTCTTTATTCTGAGGGATTATATCTACTTTTTCATCTGAAGCTCCAAATTGTGAAATGATGAAATGAGAGTCGTAACCAGATAAGTTATGAAAAATTACAGGGATAAATTTAGGAACTCTATACTTAAGATTACAGCTATAATGAGCGGCACATCTGTAGAAACCAGTTAAATGATCATGATCAAAAACTTTAGGGTCATTTTCGGAAAATTCCCCATCACAAATGCTACACTTTGTAGCACGTTCATGATCATTTAACTGAATTTCGGTGAGTGGCTTCATAGGAATATTACTATTCAGAATACGACCGAGACGAACTGCATCACTTTCAAGTCTTTCTAAAAATACTTTAGCAGCATCATGTCCTCGATACAGCTCTAACTTGTTAAGCGTACTATCGTAACTACACTTGATGTAATACGCGAAGCTATACGGGACATGCATGTGCGTAGTATTAGTGAAAGAGTTGTCAGGATTAGGTGAGCATGTGTTGCATGGCGTGAGGATGGCTTCAAAGTCTGCATAAATCACGAACGGTACCCACATCTGCTTGTGAAAATTTGTAAATTTTAAAACATTATTGCCCGTAGTGGGTATCTCTGTACGTACATGATTGCAGTCATTCTTGGAATGCTTCGTTAACTGATCTTCAGTTCTATAATACTGCAAGCATCCATCACATAGCCACTTTTTACACTTATCTTTTGACAACTGACTGCCAACAAGTCTACTCAGATTTTTAATCCAGCAAAAGTGGCTATTCACACTGTTTTCAATATAGAGTAAATTAACATGAGTACTCTTCTTATAACATGTATAATAGAGAGGACCTACTACAGACTTTTTCTCTACACCATACACATTAATACTAATGTTATTTAGTTCCTCAAAGCGCTTAATATCCTTTATCTGCACAGGAAATTCTATACTATCGAAATTTAGCTGCGTTGAATAGTGTGGATACGATGATGTTCTATACGCTACATTCGATTTCGCAGGATTTAATGCTGACATCACCGCCCATGCAAAACATGCTTCGTCATTGTTTTGGATGTTTACAACAGCTTCTTTTCGCTCAATCCATGTCGGCAGCTCGGTGTACGATGAACCTCGCATGGGATTGTACTTATTGATGTTAACTTCTAGATACATTATTTCAACTAAAGCCCACCCTGATTCCTTTTCCTGAAATTCCTCGCTCTTAGTTGAAATAATGTTAGAGACATCCCTAAGTACATCACCAAAATTAGTCGACTGACTTATGACAAAATTCTTCGTATTAAATGATTTAATGTCCGTTATTTCGGATTCATCCGTGCTTTTAATGTACAAGGCGAAAAGTTCAAAATTAACTTTAAATAAACTATGATTGGATAAAGATTTAGCAAGAAGCTGTTGTACATACGGTTGAACGCAATTTAAAAAGTTTGAAGTGCTCTGAAACTTTTGACTGGTGCGAATTTGGTAACTAGCAATCCTACTTTTAAATGCTGTATTAATTTCCTCGATGTTTGCGTTACTACCACTTCTACATGCATTATTTTTATGTGCATTACTCCGTAAGTGTCCCTGAAAATGCGAAGATGGTACATCGGTGTTACAGTGCTCGCAGTGAATAGTTTGAAGTTCATTTTTTCTAGGTTTTTTACTACTAGTACTTTCTACAGCTACATCAGTAGCTGAACGCTTTTTCCCTACTACTACCTGAGGGCAAGTAGATATTTGATGTACCTCTGCTAAGTGAGCCTCGTATCGCACTACGTTAGCGAAATACACACTACAAACTTTACATAAAGCAGATGTTATGCTAGGGTGTTTCGATTTCATATGGCGCATGAAGTTATCACGCCTTGTAAACGTTACATTACATTCCTCGCAGCAGGGGAACATCTGAAATGAGAACAAGATTAGGTGAAAGTTACGGAAGAATCCAAGTTTCAACGTATAGAGGTTGGACATGGCTGTGAGTTAGGCCTATAGCATGAGGATTGAAGAGAACGACTATTTATCAATAGACTAAAGTTACGATGTTCGGAAGAAACCAATTTTCAGCCCGTTGAGGATAGACATAGCTATGTGCGCGTGTTTGAAATTATACCTCGTCTATAGTATGAGGATTGAAGAGAAAAACTATTTATGATTAGCTTAAAGTTATGATGTTTTAGAAGAAACCAAGTTTCAGCCTGTTGAAGGCAGACATAGCTATGTGTGCGATTGAAATTATACTCCGTCTATAGCGTGAGGATTAAAGAGAACAACTATTTATCAATAGACTAAAGTTACGATGTTTTAGAAGAAACCAAGTTTCAGCCCGTTTAGGGTGGACATAGCTATGTGCGCGTGTTTGAAATTATACCCTATCTATAGCGTGAGGATTAAAGAGAACAACTATTTACCAATAGCTTAAAGTTACGATGTTTTAGAAGAAACCAAGTTTCAGCCCGTTGAGGACAAACATAGCTACGTGCGCGTGTTTGAAATTATACCTCGTCTATAGTATGCGGGTTGAAGAGAACAACTATTTATCAATAGCTTAAAGTTACGATGTTTTAGAAGAAACCATGTTTCAGCCTGTTGAGGGCAGACATAGCTATGTGCGCGTGTTTGAAATTATACCTCGTCTATAGCGTGAGGATTAAAGAGAACAACTATTTATCAATAGACTAAAGTTACGATGTTTTAGAAGAAACCAAGTTTCAGCCTGTTGAGGACAGACATAGCTATGTGTGCGTGTTTGAAATTATACCACGTCTATAGTATGAGGATTGAAGAGAACAACTATTTATGATTAGCTTAAAGTTACGATGTTTTAGAAGAAACCAAGTTTCAGCCTGTTGAGGGCAGACATAGCTATGTGCGCGTGTTTGAAATTATACCCCGTCTATAGTATGCGGGTTGAAGAGAACAACTATTTATCAATAGACTAAAGTTACGATGTTTTAAAAGAAACCAAGTTTCAGCCCGTTGAAGATAGACATAGCTATGTGCGCGTGTGTTGAAATTATACCCCGTCTATAGCGTGAGGATTGAAGCGAACAACTATTTATCAATAGCTTAAAGTTACGATGTTTTAGAAGAAACCAAGTTTCAGCCTGTTGAGGGCAGACATAGCTATGTGCGCACCTCGTCTATAGTATGCGGGTTGAAGAGAACAACTATTTATCAATACTCTAAAGTTACGATGTTTTAGAAGAAACCAAGTTTCAGCCTGTTGAGGACAGACATAGCTATGTGCGCGTGTTTGAAATTATACCTCGTCTATAGTATGCGGGTTGAAGAGAACAACTATTTATCAATAGACTAAAGTTACGATGTTTTAGAAGAAATCAAGTTTCAGCCTGTTGAGGGCAGACATAGCTATGTGCGCACCTCGTCTATAGCGTGAGGATTAAAGAGAACAACTATTTATCAATAGACTAAAGTTACGATGTTTTAGAAGAAACCAAGTTTCAACGAATAGAGGTCAGACATACCTTAAAATCTTCGCGCTGCAAACTGTTACTCGGATAAATAGAATGCGTGCGTTCAAGCCTGAAACTCGAATGATAATATTCTGGTCGTACCTAAAAAGAAGAAACATATATGAATGTAGTGTAGGGTGCATCATCTAACATAGTTATCTTTACAACTCAAAGTTCGAAAACATACCTTTAAAAAAATGCACATGCTGCAGGCTGTTACTGGGATGAATAAAATTGCGTACTTTCGAACAGTACCTAAAAAAGAACAAACATATATGAATGTAGATGTCTAGCGTAGAAGTTGCTTTGCAAATAAAAAAGTAACTAACAGTTCTACCTTACCTTAAGATAAAGGCTGAAGAATAATATTCACAGCAGACGGGAGATGTGTGTACGTAATAAACGCATACAGAGAACTGTGAGCACTTCGCGCAGACTGCAGCGACTAAATATGCTGCTTGTTACCAAGCGGATGTGAAAAAATCGCTGACAACTGCGGTACAGTTCGGAACGAAGTGTTTATGCAACAAGAGCCCTCCCTGTAGTCCCGCAGGCTGACGTATTCGAACCTCCTGTTGATGCCGAGGTGTCAGAATTTAAGAGTTCGAGTCTTGGAAAGTTAGCGCGCGATCCTCGACTTCTCGAGGGTACATCCGCGGTATTCCTTACCTGAAGGTATTGAGCTAAAGCTAGATCATGTAATGACGATCGCGCAGGTCCCTCGCCTAACATTTACGGCTTCCAGTTCGAACCCGCTATCTTCCGAAGTAGCGAGAATGATTGAGGAGTGTTTGAGGGTGATTCATTTGTTGGATGGAGGCGTTAAGCTGTGCGCAGGCTTCTTCAGTAGGAGTAGGGTATGTCGGGATATCGATTTAAAATCCTAGTCAGGAGGGGCAACCGGTCGTATAAAACTATGGTGTGAGGCGGGGTGTGCAAAAAAGCTAGCAATAAGTAAGGGCTGTTGATGGGGACGTTAAACCTTGTGCAGACTCCTTCGAAAATGATTTTTTGAGTACAAGACGTTGAGGGTGATTCATTTGTCGGATGGAGGCAATAAGCCTTGTGCAGGCTTCTTCGGTAGGAGTAGGCTAAGTTGTAATGTTCGGAAGAAACCAAGTTTCAGCCTACTGAGGTCGGACATTGTCGTGAGGGGTTTGAGTTCAGCTCGAGCAGCTGCTAATAATTTTAATGCGAACTGTACGCGTGTAGCGGACTCTGTACCCTGCTGAGGCAAACACATTCCAGCGAGCCGGATGCAGCTTGCATGCGTGCGTGTGTGTAGGCATGCTATCCCAGAATATTCTTTCCTCGTTCTAGAGTCTTTTACCCTTCCTGATGTAACCAGACTAGGATTTATTTTTTAGACTGCACTTGGCTAGAAATAGCTACATGAAATATCGCAAGAATTTGTTGAGTTGCCCTTCCTGATGCAAAACTGGGAGTATCTAGCCTCTTACACTATGGTTTTCAACCGGTTGCCCTTCCTGACGTCAAAGAACTCGGATTAAGAATCTGTCGAGAATCGGGGGTTTTACAGCTAGCTTAGATTTTAAATCACGAACTATTGTTTTACTGCTGGATGCCCTTCCTGACTAAGATTTTTAAAATCGCAAGAATTTGTTGAGTTGCCCTTCCTGACGCAAAACTAGCAGTATCTAGCCTCTTACATCATACACTATGGTTTTCGACCGGTTGCCCTTCCTGACAACTCGGATTAAGAATCTGTCGAGAATCGGGGGATTTACAGCTAGCTTAGATTGTAAATCACGAACTATTGTTTTACGGCCGGATGCCCTTCCTGACTAAGATTTTTAAAATCGCAAGTATTTGTTGTGTTGTCCTTCCTGACGCAAAACTGGCAGTATCTAGCCTCTTACACTATGGTTTTCGACCGGTTGCCCTTCCTGACGCTGAAAGACCATGATTTAGCCAGTTACCCTTCCTGATGTAACAAGACTAGGACTGCACTTGGCTAGAAATAGCCACACGAAATTATTATATAGAAAGAGAATTGCTAGGCTGATGACAGCTGTCAGAAAAGCATATAAGTTTGTAAAGCATGTGGAATTTGCCGCCACCGGGGCAGCACTGTTTTCTCTGGATTAAAAGCTTTGTTTCCAAACAAGAGCACGTGGAATTTGCCGCCACCCGGCAGCACGGTGATTAAAGATGGCGGATGACAGCTGTCAGAAAAGCACATGGGTTTGTAAAGCATGTGGAATTTACCGCCACCGGGCAGCACGGTGATTAAAGATGGCGGATGATAGCTGAAGCGCATAGGTTTGTAAAGCATTTAGAATTTGCCGCCACCACGTAGAGTGTAGCACTGAGGTTTGTGATGCAAGATGGCGGATGACAGCTGCACGTAGCTTTGTAGAGCACGTGGAATTTGCCGCCACCGGGCAGCACTGAGGTTTTTCGATGCAAGATGGCGGATGACAGCTGTGACGTACCACATTTCAAAGGTAAGTAGCTAAAGAGGGCAGCACGGTGCTCAAAGATGGCGGATGACAGCTGCACGTGGCTGTCAAAAAGCACGTGGATTTGTTTATCTCGAGCTAGTGAGGTTAAGTTGGTAGCACTGAGGTTTAGGCCCGCCAAGATGGCAGCACTGCCGATGACAGGTGACGAAAGAGGGCAGCACAGTGTTTAAAGATGGCGGGTGACAGCTGTCAAAAAAGCACGTGGCTTTGTTTACCTCATGCTAGTTAGGTTAAGTTGGTACCACTAAGGTTTAGGCCCGTCAAGATGGCAGTACTGAGGTTAGCGATGCGTTGTTGTCTGTCAAAAAGCACGTGGTCTTGTTTACAAATCTGTCAAAAAGCACGTGGCTGTCAAAAAACACGTGGCTTTGTTTACCTCGCGCTAGTGAGGTTAAGTTGGCACTAGTGAGGTTTAGGTCCGTCAAGATGGCAGTACTGAGGTTGGCGATGCGTTGTTGTCTGTCAAAAAGCACGTGGCTTTGTTTACAAATCTGTCAAAAAACACGTGGCTGTCAAAAAGCACGTGGCTTTGTTTATCTCGCGCTAGTTAGGTTGGCTGTCAAAAAGCACGTGGCTTTGTTTATCTCGCGCTAGTTAGGTTAAGTTGGCACTACTGAGGTTTAGGTCCGTCAAGATGGCAGTACTGAGGTTAGCGATGCGTTGTTGTCTGTCAAAAAGCACGTGGCTGTCAAAAAACACGTGGCTTTGTTTACCTCATGCTAGTTAGGTTAAGTTGTCACTAGTGAGGTTTAGGCCCGTCAAGATGGCAGCAGTGAGGTTAGCTATGCGTTGTTGTCGATGACAGCTGTCAAAAAGCACGTGGCTTTCAAAAAAAAACACGTGGCTTTGTTTACCTCATGCTAGTTAGGTTAAGTTGGCACTAGTGAGGTTTAGGCCCGTCAAGATGGCAGCAGTGAGGTTAGCGATGCGTTGTTGTCGATGACAGCTGTCTAAAAGCACGTGGCTTTGTTTACAAATTCAAATCTCCCGCCAAAATTCAAATTTCCCGCCAGAATTCAAATTTCCCGCGCCGCGGGAGGAGGAGGAGGCGGCCGAACCACCCAATTATACTACTCTTCAGTATTTGTTTATTCTTTAGTAACACTCGTAAAACAATCATTTTACATGTGGGGAAAATGAAAACCTATCTGGAAGCTGTGCATTGATGGTTTTCTCTTGAATAATCGTACGCAAACAAAACTTATTTTTCTTCTTTATCTGTTTACCCTCCAGGGTCGGTTTTTCCCTCGAACTCTACCGCCTCAAGGGCAGTGCTTCATATTCTGTGTCCGGTATACAACTGGGGAGGATGACCTGTACCTCGCCCAGGTGGCTTCACCTGCTATGCTGAACAGGGGCCTTGCGGGGGGATGGGAAGATTGGAAGGGATAGACAAGGAAGAGGGAAGGAAGCAGCCGTGGCCTTAAGTTAGGTACCATCCCGGCATTTGCCTGGAGCGGAAGTGGGAAACCATGGAAAACCAAAACAAAACTTCCTGAATCTTCTTCTTCTTCCTTCGTTATGCCCATTCATAGAGCGCGTTTGAACTTGTTAGTTGGTTTGATGGTTTGTGCCTTCTTATCCTCCCAAAATCTCTTCATGAATGCACTGTGTTGCATCTTGCGTTCTGTCGACCACTTCCTACCAGTTGTCTTTTTTGGTTTCTCCCTAAATTTATGATTAGCTACTTTGGTTCTAAAAGCTCCACGATTTTCCATGATGTCGTCTGTAATATTTATTTCTTGGAGGTCCGCCTTAGTTTCTTCTAGCCATTTTATTTTGACCTTCTTTGAGTTGATTACTTTGAATAATCTTTTAGTTAGTCTGTCGCTGTTCATTCTGTAGATATGGCCATAGAAATTAAGGCGCCTTTTCCGTACAGCATCAGTAAACCTGTCGGTGAAGGAGTAGAGGTCCGCTGTTTTCCTCTTAATCCACATTCCATTTTCTCTCGTAGGACCATAAATTTTCCTGAGAATTTTCCGCTCCTGCTTTTCAATTTCTGTAATTTTAGAGTGACCACCTAAGCATATGGTTTCTGAGGCATATAAAGCTTCGGGCAATACAACTGTCTTGTAGTGTCGTAATTTTGCATTACGCGATATGACTCTTTTGTTGTAGTAATTCCACGTCAGTCTGTATGCCTTATGTAGTTTGGTGTTTCTTTCTACATTGGCACTACTGTCTAATCCTGATGGTAGTATAATTTCTCCAAGGTATTTGAAGGAGGGCACCTGTGAAATTGTGCCGTTTTCCATCTCTAGCGGAGTTCTTTTGCTATTTTGACGTAGATTTTCCATGTACTTGGTTTTCTCGTAGGATATCTGGAGGCCTGCCTTTGATGCTATATTATGTAGTCTCTGTATGGCATACCTTGTTTCATCCTTGGTCTTAGTAATGATTGCGAGATCATCAGCAAATGCTAAACATTTCACATTGACCTTGCTTCCCAAATTTCCGATGTTCACACCCTTGATATCCTTTTCCCACTCTCTAATAGCTTTGTCTAGAACTAAGTTAAACAGAATAGGGGAGATGCTGTCACCTTGACGAACGCCCGTACATATTTCAAAAGGCTCAGAGATTTCTCCAAGGAATTTCACTTTAGAGGTCGTACTTGTGAGGGTCTGCTGGATAAGTGCTCTGGTCTTCTTGTCCACTCTGAGTTCTTCTAGGGTATCAAATACTGTCTGTCTGTCCACAGAGTCATACGCCTTCTTAAAATCCACAAAGGTGACGATCGTGCTGGCACTTCGGCGAATCCTTAATATCGTCTTCAAGTTCCATATTTGTTCTGCACATGATCGACCTTTCCTGAAACCCGCTTGGTACTCGCCAATCAGATGATCTGTCTGTTTTTCTAACCGGTTCAAGAGAGCTTTGGAAAGGATTTTGTATGCGATTGGCAGTAGAGATATGCCTCTATAGTTGTTTGGATCTGCCTTGTCACCTTTCTTGTGCAATGGGTGTATTAATGCACACTTCCAATCCTGTGGAATCATTTCCGTTTCCCATATTTCTACTAGGATTGCATGAATTTTGCTTACAAGATCATCTCCAAGTTTACACATCTCCGCAGTGATGCCGTCCTCTCCAGGAGCTTTATTATTTTTAAGCGATCGTATAATCTCTGCTGTTTCCTGTATTGTCGGTGGCTGTGAATCGGGGTTGGGCATGGGCTTTTCAAAGTTCAGTCTTTCCTTTGGAGGATCACAATTGAGGAGGTCTCGGAAGTAGTCAGCTAGAATAGTGCAGTTCTCTTTGGTGTTCGTTTCTAATGTTCCATTTGCTCGACGGAAACATAAAGATGGTGGTTGATAGCTAGATAAATTCTCACGGAAGGTCTTGTAGAAATTCCTGGAGTTGTTTCTAAGGAAATCTTGTTCGATTTCCATGAGTCTATTTTTGTCATAGGCTCGTTTCTCCCTGCGGATTATTTTTGAGGAGATTTTCTGAACTTTTAGGAAGGTCTCCCATCTCTTAGTTGTTTGATGTCCATTCCACTGATTCCATGCTTTCATCCGTTCATCAATGGCTTTATCACAGGTCGTGTTCCACCACCTATGTTTGCGTTTCCTTGGAGGCTGCCCTAATTTCATGGCTGATGTCTGAAGTGTTTTACGAAGGCCTGGCCAGTCCTTGGGGTCCTGCTCTCGTATGTCTTGTAGAAAGGTCGTGGCGTTCTGTCGAAGACATTCTGGATCAACTCTTAGAGATCTTTTGTGTTTAGGTCTGCATCTGTTGGGTTGGAATCTCACTTTGATTTGTGTTAGGTAGTGGTCCGAGTCGACAAATCCCTTCCGTACTCTAACATTTTGGATCTCACACATATTCTTTCTGGAGATTGCGACGTGATCGATCTGGAATTCGCCCAATAACGGGTTTGGTGATTTCCACGTTTTCTTCTTATGTGGGGGTCTCGCAAAATGCGTAGACATTAGTTTTAAGACAAATGTTTTACAGAAGTCTATAAGACGTTCTCCATTCTTGTTCGTTCTCCAATGTGCCGAGTGATGACCAACAATCCATTTGTGTTTCCTCTCTCTGCCAACCTGTGCATTAAAATCACCTACTAAGATTTTCACGTGGTGCTTTGGAATCTTGCTAGTGGTTTCTTCTAAGAGTTCCCAGAAGGCTTCCACTTTCCCTGGGTTTTTCTTATTGTCAGTGTTTGTGGGAGCGTGGGCATTGACCAAGGAGTAAGCTTTATTGCCAGATTTCACAGTAAGTACTGAGATTCTTTCAGATGGGGATGTAAAGTCAAGTACAGAACTGATGATATTTTTTCGTACCGCAAAAGCTGTTCCAAGTTGTGTTAAGTTCCCATGGATTCTTATGGCAGGTTTACCCTTAAATATCCTGTACTCTTCAGAGTCAAAATGGTTTTCATCCTGGTAGCGCGTTTCCTGGAGTGCTATGATTTGAATATCGAACTTATCCAGGGTGTCCGTTAGCTGTTTAAGCTTGCCTGTTTTCAGTAGGGTGTTGACATTAATTGTACCTAAGAAGGTCTTTTTCTTGGGACGAAGAGATTTTGAGAAGCTCCGACTCTTCTCTGCATGATGCTCCCGATCCCCCAGAATCCGATGATCGGGAGAAACCGGACTAGGTGTGTCCAGAGCCTGGGGTAGTTGCTGTGATAACGTGTTATCCATCATGCCAATGTTGCAAGTTGAAGATACATGCAGGGGGTGATCATACTGGTATGATCACAAGGTTACAACTCGATGGTTAAGATCGAGAGGTGCCTCTTGGTGTCTTCCGGCTAAATTATCGTTTACGATTACTTAGGAGTCCGTGGTTAGAACTTCGGTTGTAAGCCGAAGAGCCAGTTCTTCCGCTCTCTCAGCTGTTGGGAAATATCCTCTTCCGCCGTCGAGACCGTTGACTGCAGTCCTTTTTGCCTCAGTTGATCCGCGGGTGCTTATTTGGCTTGGCCTTATTCACACCTGTCCTGCATATCTACAGGAGCATCCCCTATCAGCCATATGGGACGCGCCGTGTCGGGGTTGAGGCCCCCCACCCCAGTGTCTTCCGAGGAGTTATGTCTAGCGCTTACTCAATTCGGTGCCAGACCCCCACGAAAGCTGGCTGAATCGTAAATATCCAAATAACAGTTTTCTCTTCTTCGATCACTAGCTCGATATTTATTTGCACGTATTCCTACACCTCCTCACATTGAACATATTTCAGTACCTGGGGGACGTGTGCAAGCAGAGGCTTCAAAACATAAGTTATCTATTTGAACTGTTTCCAGTAATTTGCTTCCTAGCCCGCCTCGTGGCCATGGTCGTTAAAGCGTCTGACACCGAGGTAGCCGGTTCGTTGGCCGGCAGGAACGGGAGGTGGTGGTACACAATTTGCCATCACGAGATTGCATGCCAAAAGCCTGGACTAAATTCCAAACCTCTCCGCAGTGCTCATATGACGCTGTTGATGCTGATTCTTCCGTCGAATGGGGACGTTAAGCCCTTCGACATGAGTAGGCTACTTGCCGGCACCCTCCTACAATGATATATCGCATCATTCATTTCATATCATTGACTCCCCTGATGAGGTTGACGTCAGGAAGGGCACCCGGTCATAGAAACTCGCCACGACAGATTCACCTCATCTCATACCCGACCCTGTAGAGAAACGGGACAAGGGTTGGACAAACAAACAAGTTATTTCCTTTTTAATTACTGCTCCTTGTGGATGGGGAGGTAGAATACATCCACGGTAACCCCAGCCTATCGTGAGAGGAACCCAAGGGACGACAAGAGGGTCCCTAGCTAAGCCTTACTTGTGCCAGGCTCCTCGCTTTTACCTCCTTCCTTGGTTAACACTTGATCTCTTTTGACTCCGTCGGTATTAGTTTTGTGAGCTGTTGATACCAACGAGCTTCTAGCGCCTACTAGACCGCCATATTTGAATCTACTTGAACGCTGCGTGTGGCTGTGGTGATGAAGCAAGTAGACAGGCTGTGGTAATAAATACCGTTCCTCAGTTTTTAATTAGGAAATCATTCAAAGATGCATTATGTTTTTTGAAAGAACATTCAAAATACAAGATATAGGCCTACATATATACTTACATCTATATATAAAATAAGAGTTTTGTCTGTACATTGTTCAGAATTTGAAAAGAATGGTATTTCTGTATCGGTCATGTCCACAGTAACAAGGAAATGCGCTTTTTACTTTTCCGTAATGTCTGTCTGTCTGTCTGTCTGTCTGTCTGTCTGTCTGTACACGCACATTAGAAAACGGCTAAAGAGAATGTAATGAAAATCGGTATGCAAAGTCGGGAAATAAGTCGCTACAATCTAGGTCATAAATACTCTTATTCATGCTGAAAGAAATGGTAATTTAGGCGAAGGCGTAAACTTAAATTCTGGAATTCTTATGTTATTAATGGCCCTATCTTCGTGAAAATCGGTATACAAAGTCGGGAAATAAGTCGCTATAATCTAGGCCATAAATATTTGTTTTCATGCTCAGTGCAATGGTAGTTTAGGGGAAGGCCTAAAATTTAATTCTCAATATTTGTGTTAATAGTGGTCCTATCGACAAATACTACATTACTAAAGTCATATGGTATTAAATTTCCGATCATTTATGTCTTAAACATTTTTACCGTACCGGCTATGATAACAGAGATATTCATGAATGTGGATTTTTGTTGCTAAGTCCATATCAGCGCCAAGTCACGAGAAAATGGGTAAACAGAATTTAATGAAAATCGTTGTGTGAAGTCGCGGAATAAGGAACTACAGTCTACACTATAAGTAATTTCGTAAGATGCCCTAATATCACAGAGTCGAAAGAAAACTAAATGTGAAGGCCGACAATACAGAAAGCTCATAACACTGAACAACAATAACATTACATTGACCATTGTTTGTTGTGCTGTGCTTTGTGTCTTTTGTTGCCAGTCATGTCCGATAGACGGGATTACCGCTGTATACCGAGTATATTGTTTATTTGCTTTACGTCGCACAGACACAGATAGGTCTTATGGCGACGATGGGTTTAGGAAAAGACTAGGAGTGGAAAGGAAGCGGCCCTGGAGTTAATTACGGTACATCCCCAGCATTTGCCTGGTGTGAAAATGGAAGACCACGGAAAACTATCTTCAGGGCTGTCGACAGTGGTTTCCGAACCCACTACCTCCCAGATGCAAACTCACAGCTGCGCACCCCTAACCGCACGGCTAACTCGCCCGGTCGTACCGAGTAGAACAGCCTGCCTGAATATTGGCGGGAAGTAGCTGTGGAGTTAGTTAACTTTCTTCTTTAGCATGATAATTCTCTGGTTCATAAATTTTCTGATACTAGTGGTACGTAACAAACTGGTTCATCATAGCAGTCAATCCCTACCCTGAAGCACTGATTGGAATGCGCAGTATGTGTGTTTAACGGAACAATGGCAGAGGAGTGTTCATGGCTGTCTGCGGCCTGGTCATTCCATCACTGGAACTTTGGACTGTTAGACCGGCATCGTAGTACTGTTCGTTAAAAGCGAGAACATGTGCGGTTTTTCATTTGATCGGGTATTTTATATGATAACATTGCTTTTAAACCCCACATTCCTACTGACGTTTTTGTAATGGCCTAAGTTAACTGTAGTTAGGACAACCATAAAGACAGTCTTTCTGAGAATCCAGTAATGAAGCACGGGTACATCACCTAGTTTTGTATAAAGAAGGAAAATTAACACATTTTCAGAAATTAGGAAATAAATCACAATACATTGCCATTAAATCAACTTAGCTCTACTTTCTGAGAATCAGAAAACCTTGAACGAAATAATGTAGCAACATGGAGAAATCATTCATATAATAATAATAATAATAATAATAATAATAATAATAATAATAATAATAATAATAATATTAACTGAATATCGCGTTTTTCTGTGGCGCATTGTAGTATGTTCTGTTCTATGTATATGAAGATACAGTAATTATCCAGTCCCCGATCCAGAGGAATTAACTATCAATTACCCTGTTAAAATCCCGAATCTGGGGCCTTCTGAACCGAAGGGTCGCACGTCGATCATTCAGCCAAAGAGCCGGACACTAAGCAATAATAATAATATTTAGTTTACCATTCTGTGGGTGTGGATTACAAGGTTTGAAGTGAACGATGGTGTAATAACGTACCCATAATAATAATAATAAAAAATGTAATAACAAACACATTAAAATCAGAGCAAGAAGTTGTAGGATAAAAATTTTAAATACTTGTTTAAAAAGTGGACACTCCATCTTGTGTTAACATACCTGAATACTGGGACGAGCATTGTGGTAATACGCTGCACCCACTCGGACACGTCTTACCGCTGCGATGGAATATCACAAGGCTAAGACTGCGAAGGAAGTGGCAGTGGCCTCAATTAAGCTGCAGCAGGCCCCGCACATGCGTGATGTGAAAATGGGAACCACAGGAAACCGTCTATGAGGACTGCCGACAGTGGGATTCGAACTGACTACATCCCGAATGCAAGCTAAGAGCTATATGCCGCGAACTCGTACAGTAGTAGAGGTGATGAAAGTCCTCATATTACTCCGTATCATTAGCAGAGGCGTTGGACAGCAAGCGTATTCTAATAACGCCAGAGAACTGCGCTCTGTAGGATACCAATCAATAATAAATAGTGTTATTGGTTTTTCCTTCCTACTAACTACTTTGTACGGTTTTCAGAGGAGCTGAGGTGCCAGAGTTTTGCCCCGCCGGAGTTACCTACTGACAGACAGGTGACGTATTCGAACACCTTCAAATATCAAATATGCCAAATCAGAAAGCCAGTGGTCTACCGTCTGAGCCACTCAGCCAAGCAGTATACCGTTTATCGTGTTTCGCTGTTTCCTGAGTTCCTGCAAGAAAGTAAAAGTAGGCCTGCTGCACAAGCACAGGCAACGTAATTCTGCTAATCGCCAAAGATTGTGTACTTTAGTAAAAAAAAATATATATATATTTGGAATAAGATAAATTAATTTATTCGCTTTAATCTATTAAAAATAGCGGACTCTAAGCGGAAGATGGCGCTTAAACTATCGCATGGCACCACCCAGAGCGCTGTAGCAGCCATCCTCTTTCTAGCTCGTTGGTCGACACCTTCATTGGACATCCTCCATTTTACCTCTGATTAGTGTTAACGCACGTTGGTTACCCGGTACTATTTCCTCTTAATGTGGGAGGTACACCTTTGGAGGTTAAAAAGTCACTTTTTCTCAGGTCCTAAAATAATATTTAACATATCTGTAATAGTTTCGGAGATATTTGTCAGCTGATCTGAAACACTGCCATACCACACCGCCTCTGCTTGAATTATTTCTCTCCTTTTGAGAATTGGCGCTACTAAATTCTCTCTGAGGCATGCTTCGTTTTACATTTCTCTTTGTATCTGAGGTACCGTACAGGAAGTTACATAATGTTTTTGTTTACAAATTCAGCTCGGATTCCGCGGTAAAAGAAATACACACAACAATAACGAGTCATTGAACTCAAAAATCTGGAAGATGCGCCCCAAACCAGTGTTTGCTGGAAGAAGAACTCTTCAAATTAGTGTCAATGATGCAATGAAGGCCACAATTAAAGTGTTGGCAGCAGTTAGAGCTTGTTGTTGGAACATACTGCTCCAGTTTCTTCAAGATGAAGATGACAAACGTATACTTTCAGCAAATAAAAGGGTTGTGGAGATTGCAAAGAAAGCATAGGAATGCAAAAAGCGACTGAGGTTAGAAGAGGAGACAAAAATGAACCAGAGAAAGGGCCCTGTGTATGTAGCTGGGAAGTTGAAATGCACATCCAAACCTATACTACGTTTATCACTCCTTTTCTCAAGTTTCATTCTTACACACCGTTTTCGTCATAACTCTCTCAATTTTTAGCCACTCCAGTAACATTTTGCTTGACTATGAAATTTAGTCATATAAACAACACACACTAGGATCTTTTACATAACATGTGCCATTATATTTAAAATAATATTTATCAAAAAATTCAAATGTTTCTTCTTTTTATTTAAATATTGAAAACAAATACTATTTAGAGTGTTAAGTCTCCGTGGCTCAGGTGGCAGCGCGCTGGCCTCTCACCTCTGGGTTCAGTGGTTCAAATCCCAGACACTCCATGTGATATTTGTGCTGGACAAAGCGGGTACTCCGAATTTTCCCTACATCTTTCATTCCAGAAAAACTCTCCATTATAACTTAATTTCATCTGTCAGTCATTAATCATTGCCACAGAGGAGTGCGACAGGCTTCGGCAGCCGGCACAATTCCTATCCTCGCCGCAAGATGGGGGCTTCATTCATTCCATCCCTGACCCGGTCACTGACTGGAAAACAGGTTGTAGGTTTTTACTTTCACTATTTAGAGTGCCGTGTCTGAGATTTTGGTATATGTTGAATGGAACAACAAATAATAAAAATATAGATAAATAATTGCGAGAAGTATTGTGTAAACGCTGCCCGACTGCTTTACAGTGTACTGATGACGAATGGATAACTTGAAAAGTAAATTGAGAACCTCTCAACACTATGTTAGTATTAAACATTTAACCTGCCAATTGCCATTTCTTTAAATCATAGGGCTGCAGGCGTAAACAATATTAAATTTCATTGAATATACTCTAGCGAATGGCGTACCTCCCCCTTTAAATAATAATCACAACTTCCAATGATTATCAAAATATGTTTTCCAATTCTTCGAGAAGCAGATGTGGGTCGCGAATCTTCAAAGGCCGAGACACTATATTTAAGCAGAGGAGCCGCGGCTATATATGGAACAGTTATTTTCAGCAGAGTTCTGCTCCTACATTCACAACTCTGTTTGTCGTTTGTTCCCCAGCCATGTTCTATATAAATGACAAACAGTTGTCGTCCTTTATTTTGCGATGTGCATGTTGGCCCCGCGCAATATTCAATGTAATATTCTTGGAAAATGTTACCTGTCACTTTCACTCCTTGTTGTAAATACATTCCTTGTGCGAGGGACTCTGAATCTCATAAAGTTGTTTCTTACTTATTATTTGTCAGTACCAAGCCACATCTTCTTTGTGGATGAACATCGCCGCAGCAGGTCTATCAACTTCTGAATCGAATTTTTAATATTTCTCCACAGGAACTTCATTTCCTTAAAGCATTTCTTTTCTCATACCGATGGGCAGCGTCTTCGAGTTGTCTGTTATGGACTGAGTCACTGAACCAAAGACGTAGCTTTTCTCCTCTCTGTTGTTTCCTGACTTCGGCGTTGTTCAGCACTAATGATCTGTCCAAATTAGGTGATGATGATTTCGTAAGAGATGAGTTGGAAAGATCGGAAAAACTTGATTACTTTTCGCCTGGAAGTAGAGATTCAGCAACGGCTGACATTCAGTGTCGGCATTCCAAATTGCGGGTGATGTGGTACTTTCGCAGCAGTGCTGCCTTGCTCTTCAGCAGCAGGTAGAGACTGGAAAATGAGGGTGGACTCAACATCTACAGTGTGAACCCGGATCACTTGACCATCACAATGACGACCAGACCGTACCAATGTCACCAATTTTTTCACATCAGGTAACATTGTCTTATCAGATACTGACATTCTTATGAGAATCAGCGTAGCAAGGCCCGAGGGGGGCATCAAAGTGGGGTTCCCTACGAGGAAAAGTGGTGGTAGTGCTGATCACTGCAACCATAATCTATATAACATTAATCAGAGAGAAAAAAAGAATCGATCCGACAGTTCGTAAAATGAAGGTACCGGGCGACGAAGGGAATCAAAGTGAAAGACTCGAGTGCTCGTGGACGGAAACGTTGACCAAGGGAGGTGGGATAGTCTGAAGCAATGCTACCCACGCTCCCAAGCTGTGAGCCGCTGGGGCTCAGTCTGTGACATGTGCTATTCAGATGATCTAAACGTAGATGTGCGTCGTAGGCTTGGTGTGGCTTCAATCGTAGAGAAAATGAGGTCCATGTGAAGCTTTCAAACTTCTACATCGTGGAAGATTTCCATCCTATGGACCTCAATCCATAAGACGTCTTGTGCAGCCTCTTTAAACTTGGCTAGAAGGAGGCTGTTAAGGTAGACGTGGCCCACATTAATCATGGATAACTCAACTAGGAACATTTTACCTCAGAGAAACACTGCGAATGTCCCCTGGGGGTTTCTAAGTAAGCAAGGTTGACCTTAAGCTCTGCTTTTGGATTTCCTTGCAACCGGAGAATACAGAATAATGAGCTTTTTGAAGAGAACGTCAAACCCAGAAATCATAAAAGACCTGGGTCACGTGCTGAATAACTTTCGACTCAATATAAAAGGACTACCCATCATAGGTTCATCATAGCAAGCAAATAGATATACAATAGATCAAATCATCTTCACTCGAGATGCCAGATTCGTGGATTTACTCTACTTGGCGCTACTACCAAGTTACCATATTATTATTATTTATCGTATGGCATATACATGAACAGTACAATAAATTACAGATTGATATTGATATTATTTATATAGGAAATCGCCTGCGGCGTCGCCAGGAAAGAGGCACTTGTCTCTCCATTGAAACGTCTCAGTGGCCATTCTTGTGTGATGTGCCTCTCAGCACCACAGTCACAGCAGGATGATGACTTTTTCCTCCATTTATAGAGCAGATCTGCACACACGCCATGGTTAGTCTGGATCCGGTTTAATTTAGACCATACTTTCCGAGATTGTTCAAAGCCAAGTACCTTCTGTGGAAGGATTCTGCTGGAGCAAATTATCTCCATTCATTAGACCATCTCTCAGTTAGGTTGAAATTACTGGCTATAAGGTTCTCCGCCGTGCAGATGGGTGGACGTCTTGACTTAAGTCTCTCTATATGTAGGTGGATGATACAGTCATGAATGGACAATCTTTGATTATTCTGGATCTTATTGTATTCGTTCATCAGAGTAATGCATCTACGGAGGTGGGGTGGAGGAATATGGCTTAGTATGGGCAACCATTGAATTGGAGTTGATCTGATCATGCCCATGATCATTCTCATTGTGTGATTTAACATCTATTCTCTTCGCATGAGGACCGTTCATCCGGGCGGGGGCACAATATTCCGCAATATAGTAAACTAGACTTAGAGCTGAGCAGTGTAGAGTAGTTGCACTTGCACCCCAAGAAGAACCACACAGTTTTCGAATTATGTTGTTACGTGGCAGAATCTTGGAAGCGGTCTATCTCAGGTGTTCTTGGAATGACAGTGTTCTGTCGAGTGTAACACCTAGATATCTTGGGTGTCTATTGTGGTGGAGGAGAGTGTTGTCGAAGTATACTTTGAGGTCCCTTGAAGCCATACGGTTGTTCAGCTAGAAACAAGAAACTTATGTTTTACACATACTTGGTTGGAGTCTCCGTTTTCAAAAGTATTTTCCTAAAACAGAGACACCTTTTATCAACGTTTCTTCTGCCTGCTTGAAGCATAAGTCTTTAGTGGCCAGAACACAGTCATCTCTATACCCAAATTTCCTGGATCTTGTGAAGGGTATATCTGAGATATATGAAATGAACAAGAGTGGGGCAAGCACTGAACCTTGCGGGAGTCCATTATTTAGTTTGTTGCGTTTACTGATTTCATCCCCGTGACTACACGAAATGTTCTGTCACTGATATTTATAAGATGAGCCAGACTCCTACATGGAATCACTTTCAGGAGTTTACTGATTACACCTTCTCTCCATACTGTGTCGTAAGCTGCCTTTAAGTCAATAAATGCTACTGAAGACTTTAGTCTTTGCTGGAATCCTGCTTCAGTGAAGGTAGTTAGTGACAAGACTTTGTCAGCACAGCTTCTTTGTGGCCTTAATCCTGGTTGTTCAAGAGGGATCGTTTCAAACACTTTTGTAGCAGTTCTATTCAAGATTAGCCTTCCAAGTAACTTATAGCATACGCTAAGCAATACTATTGGCCTATAGCTCTCGGGTGCATCATTAGGCTCTCCTGGCTTTAGGATTGCAATTATCTTACTCATTTTAAATAAGCGAGGTAGATTATCTATTGTAAGAATGTAGGTTAGAAACCTACATAACCATAACTTCGTATTTGATCCACCCAGGATGAATCCTATCAAATCCCGTTGCTTTACCAGTTTTTATTACTTTTGTAGCTGCCTCAATATCTTGTACACTAAATGGTCTAGTATATACCGAATCATGGGGCTTGTGGACTTAAGACTGGTTAAATGTTTTTTGATGTTGCTTGTCTGATTTCTGTCTCTCGGTGATCTAGACATATCAACTATATGAGCTGCTATTTTATTTGGAGTGACTGCAGAACTTTTACGAAAGGTGGGAGTGGCCCAACCAAGCTTCTGTAACAATGACCATGCCTTTCTGCTCAATTCTCTGAAATTCATAGATGTTACAGTTTCAGTCCATCTTTCTCTTCGAGCATTATTTAGATTATGAAGCATTTCATCCCCAATTTCTTGTTCACCGCTGGCAACGAATTCTTGGTATAACGTCTCAGTTGCATCAGTCCATCCAGGAATATATTCCTTCCTATAGCCTCTAGGAATGAATTTTTTGCTGTGGCAATTACAGTACGCACAAAACTCTCATAATTGTTACTTGTTGGTGGTATCCATAAGAGCCATGGTACTGCGACATAGGCAACGTCATTGTAACCAGTCAGGTCAGTAGCGTCGTCTTCAACTTTGCCCTTTCTTCCTGTAATCAAGAGCTTGAGAAAGTCTCGTAACAAGTGAACCCATTCTACTCCTTAGTCCAGAATTAAAATCCATGAACTGGCACCGAACGAACCCAGGGCTGTGGAGTAAGCCAGCTACCTCTACAGCACTTGCGTGTCTAAAAATAATATGGATGAAGATTATAAAAATCAATCAAACGTATTTAGGCTGACAATTGGGCTGCAGTGAGAATTGATGGTAGAATGAGTTCTTGGTTCAGCGTACTTACAGGGGTTAGACAAGGCTGTAATCTTTCACCTTTGCTGTTTACATGGATCATCTGCTGAAAGGTGTTAAGTGGCAGAGAGGGATTCAGTAAGGTAGAAATTTAGTAAGCAGTCCGGCCTATACTGACAACTTGGTCTTAATGGCAGATTGTGCCGAAAGACTGCAATCTAATATCTTGGAACTTGAAAATAGGTCCAATGAGTATGGTATGAAAATTAGCCTTTCAAGAACTAAATTGATGTCAGTAGGTAAGAAATTCAACAGAATTGAATGTCAGATTGGTGATACAAAGCTGGAACAGGTAGATAATTTGGAGTATTTAGGTTGTGTGTTCTCCGGGATTGAATCAAGATGTCGTAAAGCTAATGCAGTGAGCTCGCAGTTGCGATCGACAGTATTCTGTAAGAAGGAAGTCACCTTCCGGACGAAACTATCTTTACATCGGTCTGTTTTCAGACCAACTTTGCTTTACGGGAGCGAAAGCTGGGTGGACTCAGGATATCTCATTCATAAGTTAGAAGTAAGACATGAAAGTAAGGAGAGTTATTGCTGGTACTAAAAGTTGGGAACAATGGCGGGAGGGTACTTGGAATGAGAAGATAAAGGCTAAATTAAGAATGAACTCGACGGATGAAGCTGTACGCATATACCGACTACGGTGGTGGGGTAATGTGAGGTGAATGGAGGAGGATAGGTTTCGAGAATAATGGACTCTCTTATGAAGGGTAAGAGAAGTAGAGGGAGACCAACACGGCGATGGTTGGACTCAGTTTCTAACGATTTAAAGGTAAGAAGTATAGAACGAAATGAGGCCACCGCACTAGTTGCAAATAGAGGATTGAGTCGACGTTTAGTAAATTCACAGAGGCGTGCAGACTGAACGCTGACAGGTATAACGGTCTATAATGATGATGTATGGATGTAAGTACGTATGTGTAGGTCAATAGATTCCCGGCCGGGTCGGGGATTTTAACCGCGTCTGATTAGTTCTTCTGCGCCTGGGACTGGGTACCTCTGTTTGTCCCAACACTCTCCTCTTCATATTCAGACAAAACTCCACAGGAACAATTAATAGTGATTACAGCCCTTCACACAGGGTTGTGTTAGGGTCAAATCCACTTCTGCGACGCAGTTCGCACCCGTAACCCCAGAGGTGTGCGGAACATGGTAGGAGAAGAAGAAGAATCTGAAAATAATATTGTTACCAAAACAGCGCCTGCGCCTCTTCGTTTACGTAGCAATCATCTCGCAGTCGGGAGATAGTGGGTTCAAACCCGGATGTCGGCAGCCGTAAAGAGGGTTTCCTATGGTTTCCGGCTTGCACACCAAGCAAATGCTGGGGCTGGTAGCCATTTCCTATGCCATCCCATTGTCACCATAACACCCCTGTGTGTTGGTGCGACGTAAAGCAAATAGTAAAATAATAATAATTAGATTAGTACGAGGTGTAGATTATTTTGTAAACGTGACCATACATAGTTCTGCTGATGATTTGTTGATGGTAGTTTTTGTGTCTCTTCTTTGTGTACCGGGCGGTACACCTCCACGCCGCTAATTCAAACTTTGCGCCAGTTGAAACTCCCCTACTGGAGGAAGTCTGAACTTTGTCTAATGTGTTAATTTTCAAGTTACTCAGAAGATGTCACTACTTGGAAATTTTGAAGTTTCTGAACTGGGTCGTTTTCGATGTATTTTTGTTTTACCTGTAGTAAGAAGTGTGAACTTTCTCTTCTAGAGGACACTACTGAAGAACTACAATGGTGCACCCTAGTGCGAAGTGAAAGAACTGTTTTTTGGAGAAATTTTTATTTCAAAAGTTTGTTCCTTGTTAAATTTATTTCTGTTATTGTTTAAGTTGGGTGTATAACCCTTTCTTTCCCCTTGTTTTGAATTTAGCCAATCCCGAATTTCTTTAATTAATTTATGACCAATCAGGTGTATCTTCTCCAAAGGGGATATATTGCTTAACCCTAGCCAATAAAGTTTTTGTGGGAGGGTGTTCTCATTCCTGAAACGCCTCGAACTTTCCGCGAGAGTATATAAACTGCTGATTTTCGGGTCTCCGCGCCACTTCAGTAACATCTTTCAGTGTGTAAAGTACGTAGCAGGGGGCGGGAAGCGCCTCTTTCTTCGGGCAGTAGTTCATCCACAAGGTAATGGCCTTTTAATAACTTCTTTTCTTGCTAGCTCAGCAGTTTAACTCTCGGGGCAGGTCCGACGCCTTTTCCATGTAACTTTCCTTTAAAAATGTAAAGACACTCGGTGTCAATTCTTTCTGTTTTAATTACATATTGGGATAGAGAGTGCTTAACCCTCTCGAGCTCCCACTCATATTGCATTGAGGTGAACTTATTTTCTCAACCGTTTCTTCCTTAACGTAATGTAAATTGTTTCCTTCTATAAGTCACCTCTTTAGTATGGGATTAGCCCTTGCATTAGCGGCCTAGAGCCAGATTAGGTTTTAAACAAAATGTATTAGGAGTGCAGATCGCCTCCTCTCAAATTGGTATTTTAGAGGCCATGTAATTAACCTTTTCTCACTTAATAGGCCTCAGTAGGTTGGGTATTTTACCCCTGTGTTTATGTCCTTAGAGGACAGCTTGAAGGTGGAATTTGGTGTGGCCTTGGATAGGCTGGTACTTAAGAGCAGATTGCTCTTTCTAAAGATGTTGTTTCCTGTGCGCCTCGAGGAGGCTTTACTGTGTAATTGGGAGCAAGTGCTCCTGGGCATGATAGGGGTCTTCTGCCCCTTTGTTGAAATGTGTATATCGTAAAGTTTGGCTAATTGCTCAAGAATTGTGAGTCCGGGGCTCGAAGCCCAAATCCTGTAAATACTGTAAGTGTACTTTTGTTGCCTTGCTACTCTGTACCTGCCATGCTTGTTATTTCTTGATTTTGAAAAGAAAATATAACCTTGTTAAATTTTATCTTAACTTTAATTTCGTATTTGGAGGCCCGTTCACCCCCGCACCTTCTTTCACCTCTGCTGTTCCACAGATACCTCGGAACACTTTGTAAGACTGTGACAAGGAGAATTGGAAAATATGTGAATATTACGTTTTCATCAAGGGAAGGCGCAGCATTCGGGGCTACAAGCATTTATGCGATTCTTGGAGCAGGATATGGACTGTTAGTCAGCTCCGCGAGCCGGGGCATTGCCCTGATGTGTCAACTATGCGTAAGGCCAGTGGACTAGGGAGTGACGACAACAGATCCGAGTCAGCAATTGTGTGTGGCAATCAACAAAGCAGGGACAGTGAACTGGATGACGCGGCATTCGAACCCAGGCATCACCAACTCAGGAGGGGGTTGAAGTTACTCATGTCCGTAGGTTTAACCTCACAGTGCCCTACACGTGACCCCCGGGTGTTGCTAAGCGAGCAGCAGAGACTATATGCCGCCGTACTCTCCTCAGCGACCTCACGGCAATGGCAATCAAAGAGTTAGCCTTTTTCAAGGCGCAGCATCCTACACATGGACACTAGGGCCTCAACTAACCATCTGTCAACTAAACATTGAGGGTATAAGTAGAGCCAAAAGTGAATACCTATCCAAGATACTTCTGGATCATTCGGTTGATATTCTGGTGCTACTGGAAACTCATTGTGAAGATGAACATCAACTGATTACCAGGGGAAAATATCTGGGTACAAACTAATTACCGGACTTCACCACCCTAAATATGGCATCGCCATCAATATGAAGAACAATATTGACAACTATGAAGTTCTGCCACCAGACTCCATGCATAATATTTTCACCGCATCTGTCAAGGTTCAAAATATTACTATCACAAACGTTTACAAACCACCAATCGTTAATTGGCTGGACACTATCACACTAAAACCCACCGAAAATAGTGTTATCCTAGGTGACTTTTACAGCCATCATTCATTACGGGGCTATAAGGATAGCGATGAGAATGGCGATAGACATTAATAACTTGACACTGGTGTATGATGCCAAGGACAAAGGTACATTCCATTCAGCACGATGGGATCATGATTATTCTCCAGACTTGTGTTTAATGTCTTCACAAACACAATCTTCACAAACACAAAGGCAAGTACTGAACGATTACCCACGAAACCAAAACAGGCCCATAATCTATAAGATCGGTCTGCAAAACCCAATAATTAGATCAACATCTAAGGCTCGGTGGAATTTTCAGAAAGCTGACTGGAAACTGTATTCCTCATACACTGATGCTAACATACGATGGGTAAAACCATTTCCAGAGAACTACGTTCGTTACGTGGGACTAATTAAAGCTGCTGCTAAGCGAAGTATTCCGAAAGGATTCCGTAAAGATTACATACCTGGGTGGAGTGAGGAAACTAGTCGTATATACAAAGAGTACCAACAAGACAACAGTCATGAGAAAGCTACTGAACTGCTGGCATCCTTGGACAGTGGCAGGAAAGAAAAGTGGAACAAAACGTTTGAAGTGCTCAGCTTTATTCACTAAAGCCGGAAAGTTTGGTCACTTATCCGAACATTGGACTCATCAAACAAGGCAGCAAAAACGATCATCTATGAACTTAGAGCCTCGAGCTCAGGACTTCCGTATGTGGGGTGTACAAAAAACCCTGGAAACCCTATCACGGTTTTTATTTTGATAATAATAACAAAGGTGGAAGAAGTTCATTCATTTGTCAGACTGAGATATATGCGACGATGTCAATTTCTTGATTTATGCATGTCTTCGTTCTACTACGGAAAGAAAGAACGAACTGAATGCATCCCCTTACAGAGTGGCCAGCAAACTTCGTTCGCTCCCCACAGGGCCATAAAACTGTCAGACGTGTCGTTCCGACCGTTCCCTTTTGTTTCTTTTTCCTTCCCCGCACAGCAAGGCCTTTCACGTTACTTGCTATTTTAAATACTCATAAAATCGTAAAATAACTCTCTCTCTCTCTCTCTCTCTCTCTCTCTCTCTCTCTCTCTCTCTCTCTCTCTCTCTCTGCGATTCATTAGCGCTATCAGCGTAACATCATACATATGGCCTCAATCATCTTATTCACGAGACGGCATTATCCTTCGCCCCAAATATCTATTCTGCAGGGGAATCCACATATTTAAACACCACTGAACTGTTATACTTACGAGCTTACAAATCAAGTACCGTCCTTTCAATCCTCATATCCCGAAAACTATGCACATTTAAATAAAAGACTCTAGCCTTCAGGACAAAATAAAAAAAAATTCGTGGTTAATCGCGGTCTATGTAATTCGAGTACACCCCACAATTGGTTCATTGCCGTCTTGTAATTCGAGTACACCCCACAATTGGTTCATTGCCGTCTTGTAGTATGCAGCCTTAAATCTATACAGGAGGAAATTCTATCATCAGGTGACGTATCATCCTAAATAACTAATCGGGAAATTTTTGATGATTCGTAGCATTTAAACTCAGCCTTGGACGATCGGATCATATTATGAAACCTTATTCCCCTTTATTTACATCACGTCATCTGTAAATTATACTAGGGCCTTATTAATTACCATGCATTATATCCCCTAATTAATGTAATGAGTGGATCCAGCCACGAAGAAAATCTCACAGGAAAATCTTATCAACTATAATCCCTGAAACCTGCGTTATACTCAAATTATATTCAAAGTATTTACATGCAAATGATTTTACTTCCCTACACGTGACTAGCTAAATGATAAATGATAAGATAAATGAAAGAGTACTCATCACTTCTGCGATCAGCTACCCTCAGGGAGTACATCCATCAGCTTAGGCGGTCATCGGGGCGTTGATATCTGCAGGGTTGTCCAAAGTCCTCATCTGCCGGTTCGTCCGCATGCCGATTGGATCCTCAGATGTCGTCGGAAGGTCCAGTGTATACCTGATGTGTTGAAGTGACTATACAGCGGACCGCTCACCAGCCCTGAAGTTCTCGGAGGTCAAATATGGAATGAGGAAGGATTAATGCGTTATAAATGCACTAATTGTGTCATGCATTATAATTCTGTCACGGCTAAAGGTACTCATATATTCAAGTATCCTAGCCCTAGATTGTTAATCTGTCCTGCAGCTCGACACCATTGCCTTCCCTTGCGCACATTAATTCTCCATAAATACTGTAGTTGAATCTAGGAGCACCACACACTAGGGCGCACTCACAGGGTTTGAACATACGTGTTAATATATTTTTTTATCGGTCATCAATCGACCCACTCCGCTTCAATAATCTTTAATACAATGTGCAAATCACTGCGTTAGAGCGAATACGGCGGACACTGCCAGGTCTACAAAAAGACGATGGCTGAATGCCAGTCACTGATGTCGTCGGTTCGAACCTCACTGCAACACTGTGATCGAACTATATCTTGAACACCCCGCGCCTCTCTGATACATAATCCGAATAAAAAATTCACATCCAGATCATTGCAGACTGCATTAGAAGCATGATAAATATCTAGCTTGCAACGCACTGTCACTCACTATATGTCGTCATTTATTACTACGTATCACTGTTCGATGAGGAATTTCCACAATGTAAAACACTGAGTATTCATACTAACTGTTCACTCACGAATAGGCCTGTTGATTAGACCGAAGGCACAGAATATACTGGGATACACTGGTCTCTTGCCTCTCGCCCATATGGTGGAAAGAATTATTTCTGGAGGGGGAATCAGTCCACGCCCTCTTTTCATACATCGATCCGCTAGCAGATACATTTACACGTTGAATTTAGTATCAAATTAAAGCCTGTACATTCCACTTTCCGTTGATCAATTTTCATTGTGAATCCTTCACGGGCTCGCCTGTAATTATCAAAGCGTCAGTACCAATTTAAAGTAGGTGGAGCTTGACTCCGGGAATTTTTTAGTTTTCCTGGTCCTGTCAGGGCCGGGCATCTGATCTTTCTCACTTCAAGATATTCACTACCTGCGCACTTCCCATTATTCTTATTATGTAGAATGTTCTCTGGATGAAAAATCCACATAAAATCTCCTCATTCATCGAAGTTATAAGTCGAAATTATCTATCAAGTGTTTCCCAGTTATTAATGTTGATAGCCTCGAAACAGTTGAAAGCTATACATTGGTGCCACCAGATATTTAGTGGAATACATGGGGTGATATCGTCTCGAATGTTGGGACGACTTCTTTGAGGCTGTTTCGTGACCTCACCTCTCAGTCATGTGACATCTCGCTTGCCCCAGCTCTCTCGCTCAGAGAGAGAAAGAATTCCACTTACGGGCGCCTGTACTCCCTGATTTCTCAATTGCGCGCAACGAGAGGAGAGGCGCGTGACTCTACGGGGGGCGGCTCGCATTCCGGAACCGTCAAGATTATCCCCATTCGGCGGCTATTTAACGTAGAACCGCGCGGAAAACGGCATATTCTCTCTACAGGATGTCTCGATATATGTATGACGAGGTCATGAACGGTCACAGTACAGCATGGCCTGAAGTTCCCCTGGAATGGTAAAGCAGCTGGATTTGACGGTGTATATCCAGAGCTACTGAAGAACTGTGGCCCCGCAACTGTACGCTGGCTGGCGTCCTTCTTTAGCAGTATACTGCACCCTGGACGTGTACCCCCAGTATTTAAGAGAACCAAAATCATCTCAAAACTGAAGCCAGGAAGGGACCCTTCTCTACCCCAGAGCTACAGGCCAATTTCGCTACTGTGTGTTACATATAAACTGATGGAAAGGCTAATTCTGAACAGGATAGCTCCTGCAATTGAACACCTGATCCCAATAGAGCAAGCTGGGTTCCGCCCCAAGCAAGACTGTAGTGACCAAGTCCTTGCCTTAACATCATATCTGGAGATTGGTTTTGAGAATAAATTTAAATATGTTTCTGTCTTCCTTGATCTGTCAGCGGCCTATGATACTGACTGGAGAGAGGGTCTCCTCCTGAAGCTCATCAAGATTGTACCTTGTCTTAAGATGATTACTCTCATTGATAATGTATTGAATAATCGATTATTTCAGGTATTCTCTGAAAATTCCAGGAGTAGATTTCACAAATTGAATAACAGCTTACCACAGTATTCAGTCTTAGCCCCTATACTGTTCAATTAGTACATCCATGATATTCCAGAAACTACAGCTCGGAAACTTATTTATGCCAATGATATAAACCTAACAGTACATAGATCTACTTTCAAGGAGCTGAGGATATACTGTCTGAAGATCTACGGGTGATGATGAATACTTTAGGAAGTGGAGACTTCAGCCAAGTACTCGAAGACGGAAGTAGCTGCATTCTATCTCAACAACTTTGAGGCTACTTATCAACCTAGGATAAGGTTCAGGAATAAACTTTTGAAATACCATAGTACACCAAAATACCTAGGTGTAACATTACATAGATAACTGACATATCGAAGTCACATAGAAAAAACAGCCGCCGAACTTAAGACCCGGAATAACCTGCTGAGCAAGTTAGCTGGAACTTCATGGGGAGCTGACGCCAATACTTTGCGAACTACCGCCTTGGCCATGGTGTATTCTACAGCTCAGTATTGTGCCGGAAATATGGTTAAATATATCTCACCGCAATCTAATTGATATCCAACTTCGCCAAGGCTATGCCTATTGTATCCGGCACACTGCACTCAATTACAGTGCAATGGTTACCTGCCCTTTACAATATCTCTCCCCCTCTAGGCTGAAATCAAGAAAACCAGCGTGGAAGACAGCTTTGGACCTGTCATGTCTTCGGTTCAATCCCAGGAATGCCTGGAGAGAAGGGTGGAGGATGTCGTCTCCCAGTGGATTATATGATATCTCCGACCCCAGCATGAAACTGGCTGGCTTTAGTCTGCCCCGTGCTGTTTGGTCAACCCTGAACAGGATTCGATGTTGTGTTGGTAGGACTGGCGCAGCCCTATATCTGTGGGGATGGGTAGATTCTCCCTGCTGTGACTGTGGTGCTCAAGTGCAGTCTATCAAGCACATAGTTCAAGAGTGCCCCCTACGTGCATTTCTTGGCTCTGTGGAGGAATGTTTTGAAGTAACACCAGAAGTGATTATATAGATTAAAAATTTGGACATTAAAATATAAAAGTGAAGTCCTGATGCCGTCACCAACTCGTATATTTGTATATTTTGTATTATGTTTGTATATTTTGATTGTCATGTACACATCATACGCTAATAATAATAACAAACTCAGGAAATCAACTCAAGAAGATGAGGTGGTCCCTAGGAGGCAAGACAACTCAGGAAAAAAGAAGAAAAACGTAAGCCAGCGTTAAATTTGAAAGACGACTAGGCTAAGAAAGGGTTGACAATGTCTGAGGAAGCTAGGGGTTCGAAGAGGAAATAGTTAGCTCCCCAAGTGGATCCATTATACAGTTAGAAAAAGCACGAATGACGAGAAGTAAAGCCTAGCCGACACCAGATATACCCACGAACAAATAACCAGACTGGGTCGTGGGATTAATAAATATCGAGGGTATATTGAGCAAACTGGGAAATGATGAATTTATAGATCTAATGCGAGATAGTGAGATTATTGGGATAGTAGAGACCTGGTTGCCACCTGGCGACAATGTACAAATACCGGTTTTAAGGTCTGGAGTAGAACGAAACATAAAAGGAGTCTGAAAAGGCGTTATCCGGGAGGGATATGAGTGATCGTAAAAGATGAAATATGCAAGCAGGTAGAGCTATGGGAATCGGGATGTGAGGAAATTATTTGGGTAAAAGTAAAGAAAGGCAGCCAGAGTGGGAGAGAGATTTTCATTGGTTTTGGTTACAACCACCCATCGGGGTCTCCGTTTGAGAAGAAAAACTTCTTTGAAGAGCTCATTGATGTTGTAAACCAGATTAAATTAGGAAATGAAGAAGCGAGAATAATTATAACGGGGGATTTCACGCAAGGGTTGGCGTAAATAATCCATTATACGATAAAGAAATGGATGAAATATTAATAGAAAGAAGGCGAAGCAAAGACAAAGAGGTAACAAAAATGGAGAGAAACTACTGGAAATGTGTGCGATAGAGGAATTGTACATCTTGAATGGGGGCTGGTCGGGGGACGAATCAGGTGACCTAACATACATAGTCGAGTCAGGACGGAGTGTTATAGACTTGGTGTTGGCATCTAGAGAGGCTTTAACTTATATTAAGAACATTCAGGTAAAAAATCGGACAGCGTCTCATCATTTCCCAGTTGCTATTCGATTACTGAGAGACGAAGGTAAACAAGAAGGAAAACAATATTTTAACTATGAACAGAGAAAATTAGTAAGATACAGGTGGAACGAGTAAAAGGGAGACGAATTTAGGGACTACTATAGGGGTAAAACGTTTGAAATTTTGAAGATAGGTATTGAGTATATGATAGAGGAAGTAATAAGAATGCTTGAAAGGTCAATAGAGGTAGCTGGTAAAGAAATGGTTGTGAGTAAGAGAAGGCAATATAAGCAAAATATATGGTATACTGATGAGTGTAAAGAAAAGAAAAACCAAGTGATGAACGCATTGAAAATGTCCCGAAATGAGGGCTCTCAGGATTTATGAGCGGATTTCTGTAAAAAGAGGAAGGAATACAACGATTTAATGAGCGAAAACAAAAGGAACTGGCAAGCCAAAGAGGCAAAATTATTACATAATACTGTAAAGAAAATGAAACTAAGTAAGTATGGAAAAGAATTAGCACAATATGCGAAGATTATAAAAACTGTTATCAAGTAAGCATATACGATGAGGAGTGGTTAACGTATTTTAAGGGATTATTAGGGGGTAAAAACACATGGGAAAGGAAGAAAAATTAGACTGGTATACTGAGACATGTGGAGTTTACTCTGCCTGTACTAGACGATATAATAACCGCAGATGTGGTATTAGATACATTGAAAAAAGGGAAGGGAGGAAAATCAGGTGCTGCCAATGGAATTACGTATGAATTTTGGAAAGAGATAGGGAATAACAGCGAGATGCTAAAAATAATAACTAAAATATTTAACAAAATCTTAGATGGCAGAAAAATCCCAACATGTTGGCCAGAAGGAGTAAATTGCCAGATATATAAAAGAAAGGGGGAAAGATCGAACATGAATAACTATAGGGGTATTACCTTGTTGGATACACTCAGTGAGATTTACACCGGTATTTTAGAAAAAAATAATTATGAAATGGGCAGAAGATTACTCTATACTCTCAGTGTATCAGTCAGGATTTAGGAAAGGATTGAGAACTAGAGACAATATATTTATAATTAAAAAAATAATAGATAAATACATAAGGAGGAAAGGAGGTAGATTATATATTGCAGCAATAAACATGAAAAAAGCTTTCGATTTGCTTAGAAGACGGGCTGTCGTTGCGAAGCTGGCTGGAATAGGGATGTCAAATAAAATGATTAAAGCCATAGACGAATTATCTGCAGAAGTGATATCCTCGATTAAAGTTAATGAAGATCTAATGGTAGGCAGGATACCCTCGAATATTGGACTTAAGCAGGGATGTAAACTATCACCAATATTGTTTTTACTTTTTATTAATGAGATCAGCTCCTCCGTCAAAGTGAATTAGCAGGTGTTATTTCCTAGTAATATATATAAACGTTGTGTTAAAGTGTGCAAACATAGTCTGAAAGTGTCTAAGTGAAAGTGTCTCCCTGTCGTGGTCATATTTTATCAGTTCATTAACATATTCCATTGTGAAACAAAATGACCAGGAGTAACAAGCGCAACAGCAAGGAAGTGAACGGTAGTGCCAACCTCGTGGAAGACACCGTCACGAGGATCCTGAATGAGACTATCAACTCGGGGAGGGTTCTGGACAGAATTATAGAGGCGATATCGGAGCGAGTGACCACACTTGTCGTTAAGGAACTAGAGAAATCTCTCCAGTTCAATGCTGAACTAGTAGCGGATTTAAAGAACAAACTTGAGTGTCGGGACAAGGAAATACAGGCACATAGGTCAGAATTCGAAGCTAGAAGCGACTCTCTCGAACAATATGGTAGGAGAAATAACCTTAGAATCTTTGGAGTGCAGGAGAGCTCACAAGAAAATACTGACGAACTTACTGTAAACGTCTTCAGGGATATAGGCGTGAATATAAACATCAATGATATTGATAGAAGTCACCGTGTTGGGCCTAAATCAGTAGGGAAAACTCGGCCTATCATTGTCAAGTTTACTTTCTATCGTTCACGACAAGAAGTATTCCGTAACAAAAGGAGACTAAAGGGCACTCATGTTACTATCCGCGAAGATCTCACGTCCGCTAGACTCCCCATACTGAAGGCCGCCATTCACCGTTTCCATGTAGCCAACTGTTGGACTGCAGGCGGTGATATCATCATTAAGAAACCTGATGCTGGCAAAGTGCGCATTAACCGGCTGTGTGACTTACCGGAGGATAGAGACAGCAACTAAACGGACAATTCACTTGACTGTTCTGATCTCTATTTATTATATTTCATTTTATTTAAATACCACTTTAGTGTAATTTAATTAGATTAGCTCACTGTAATTAGATTATTTTAATAACATAATTATTCACTTTCATAAGGTAATTAGATTAGATCACTTTAGTTAGAATATCTCATTCACATAATTTTTCATAAGGTGGCAACGAGAACTAATGGGTTACAGTCCTCTGACAGTACCGGACATTCCTTCCCAGCCACAATCCCTTTCAAGGCCTCACTCAACCCTCCAATCTCCACAAACAGAACACGACCTTGTGACAACTGTCCACTGACCCCTTCTGGAATTACCCCCCTTCCGTCTCACTCAACAAGAGACCTGCTCCTAGCTAAAGTTTCCTCTTTCCCTAAAGGCTTCCATATAGCTCATCTAAATGTAAATTCATTCTCTGCCCCATTTCCACGAACTTAAAGAACTTGTCCCGGACGTATACGATGTTTGCCTTCTCACTGAAACCTGGCTTCATGATCTGATCCTTTCGAAGACTTTCAACATACCTGGCTCCTGTTTACTTCGGAAAGTGGCGCACCAACAGTCGCAGAAGTAGGCAATCAACCAACAGGCGGCACAACACCGAAGCCCAAGTCCACGATTGCTAGCGCAACCACCAAAGATATAAGAGGCTATTCTCAACGTGAAACACGCCAGCTACTTAGAGAAGGGCCTCAATAGAACACAAACACAGGAAATGGGAAGCGACGGGAATCTGGGCGAAGCCAATAGGTTAACAAACATAACAGAGGGTGGAAGGAATATGAGGTAGAGCAATTCACAATAATGGCACACTCAGTCACACTTAAAAAGACCAAAATATAATTTGATTTAAAATAATAATAAGGGTGGGTGGTGCAATTTAAAATATAAGAAAATTAAAACAAAACATTATCCTTTAAGAAAAGAGAAAATTGATGACAAGGCTCGTATACAGAAAATCCACCAATCGTAGTCACCGTACCAATAGTTACAACTAAATTTTTGGGCAAAGATTTAATAATATTTCCCAGACACAATTAACTTCAGTAGATTTAAAAGCTTCATTACAATTATCTGGTGTGCGACAATTTACTTGTTTCTTATAATTTACTTGTTCGAGCTCGAACCCATCTTTCCTTAAGGGAAGTCATAAATAACTCAGGTGCACCAGTTGTGGGAACGCGCGTCGCAATAAAATTCCCCAAAATGATAACTCATTACATTTTTGAAATTCCTCAGTGAACGCGGAAGCGTTTCAAATTTAAACCTACAACCGCGTCCCCTAACACAATAACAATGTCCTCAAGAAACATTAAGAAAGGCAAAAATTAAAATTAATAAAGAGCCGACATCAAAAGAAAAAGAAAGAATTACGGAAGGAAATCAATAATAATAATAAGGTAGCACAATAATGTAGTAACAATTAAAACTCATCTTGTGACCAGTACATCACATCACGAACACAGGTACGCCATGCAACAACGAACGTCTGCACGTCACGAGTATTGTTAAGACACTCACACCGCTAACAATGCCAACTTATCACACCGTTATCAGAAAAACAAGTGAAAGCATACCAACAACAATGGAACAGAAATGGAGTGAAGCTCCAGATCAGTAACATTAATTGAAATTGCGGGAAAAGAAGATTACAATAATAATAATAATAAAATAATTTGAAAGGGATAATTAAATTAAATTTACTTCTATCCAAAGCATGCTTCAGTATTCACTAGGGTTAAAAATGATTTTAAATATCCAGTTGTCTTTATGAGGTTAATGATACAAGAGACTACACACACCTTCACTTGTCACAGCTCCTGTTCAAAGAGCAGATCATTTTAAACCACACTGTTCCGGTGACGCATAAGTATGTGCATCAATAAAAATTATTCACTTGTTTAAGTATAACATAAGTATACCAACTTTATTGGTAGGGCATATTTAGATTAGTGGAATTCAATAATGGAAGATGCGACCGAGAATCACAAATAAGATCAAGAAAACTCAACGGTCACAAGATCGATATTACAATAATAGTATGCACATTAGCAATTTCCGTATACCTCAGAAGGAAGAAAATATAATGAATCTACCTAAAATCTCAAATTAACAAATATAAATTTTCGAGAGTGTCCAGCAGCTAATATTTTTACCAAGTAGTTTCGAAACATTGCATTTATTATGGCCTGGAACCCAGCTTTATCACATCACAAAGATGTGGCACAATATAATATTAATCCAAGCAGATTTGGGAGAAGAAACCCACAAGACTGCTTACGAAACAAGCACATTGCTCACGACTAGATTTTATGAGTTCTCGACAGAAGTAGTTATTATTATTATTATTAATTCCACTTTTAAATATCAGCGTATCAAAGGCGTTTCACGCGGGAATCTTCTCAGAACATAATTTGGCGAATACACATTACTCTCCTGCAAGTAGTATGTCGAGGTTGTGATCACAAGACGTCTCCCAAGGAAATTATTATTAATTCAAAACATCGATGAAAGTAGCCACTGCAGAATAATTCCTTGAAGATTACATGGAAGGTCTGTTGGGGTAAATAAGATGCCAGACGATCATTTACCGGATTGTTGAAGACATTTTTAAATACTCACTTATACAGTTTGGTTCAAAACATTCCCAAGAAAAATATTATAATCAGCCGCAGGCACTCGTAGTCGCGAAAAAGGCTGCGTTCCGCACTTACTTACAAGTTAAAGTTACACCACCACACGTAAATGTCATTACACAGGCCTACGCCTTCCTTCAGAATCACCTTACGGCGGTTTCAAATCATTCTTGCCTGCCACAGCGACTGGCAGCAAGCCAAGCGACATGACGCCTGCACTAGCCGACAGCTGGAACAGAAGTGTCCGTTTGGAATAATGGCCGCTACGGCGCGTCATGCAGAACAGTTGACTATCGTGCAGCGGAGCTACCCAATAACAAACTCATAGACAACAACGTTCAATAAAAGTCCAAGGCGAAGCAATTGCCCACAGTTATCTTACAATTTGCACAAATAAGAATCCCAACAGTACAACAATTAGCTATCGCAGAGTTCCCTTCTTTTGGGGCAAGATAAAACGATAGTTTCCATTCCCCTTTTTTTTTATGAATTCCACATAATCAAATTTCCGATGTAGCGGTGATTTCACATAGTCGATAAATTACACCGCTACAGGGACGACAGAGCTGGAACCAGGGGAGGAGTTGTAGCAGCGGTAGTCAAAAGCAGTTTAAAGCCTAGGATAATTGCATGTTCAGATAGCGAATACAATAGACGACCGGAGTTCCTGCTCTTGGAAATAATCGTAGCCCATCAGAAATGTGCTGTCTGTGTAGTGTACAAGGCACCTGCGATTGGATATTTGGAGGACGTAGAGAATGCATTGTTAAGCGTACTCCCGCAATATTAACATGTTATTTTATGGGCGACTTTAACACAGACACCGGAAACAACATCGCCGAATGTCGGCAGCTTTTAAACATGACTACATCTTGCGATATGAGCATTTTGCAAACACTCCCTACTCACCACACCGCCACATCACACACGACAATCGACTTAATGATTGTCAAGAATACAGACAAGGTACTACAACACGGACAGACATCTGTATCAGGAATTTCAGCTCATGACCTAATATACATATCCTACTCCTTAAAGACCCGAAACACAAAACCAAGGACTATTACATTCAGAGATCTCTCTAAAATTGGCTGCAGTATGTTCACTGAAGGCGCACTAGCTGTTCCATGGCACCATATACTGACAGTTGACAACATTGACATTAAAGTAAACATATTTAACGATTATCTGACAGCGCTCTATGATCGACACTCCCCGCCGAAAACAGTACGGGTAACGCGAGCCCCAGAACCATGGCTAAACTTAGAGCTAAATAAGTTAATGGCAAGACGAGATGCCGCACATAGAAAGTTTAAGCGACAACCGACAGAAGACGATTTTGACGCATTTAAACGGCTACGAAATAAAACATCGCAGGCAGTACGCAACGCTAGAATTAGACATGCACATACCCTGCTAAAACAAAGTACTAGACCTGCTATGGCTTGGAAAGAACTAAGACACATGGGAACAGGTAAACAAAGAGACGATAATCCTATTGACATATCCCTGGACTCCCTCAATACATATTTTACCACTCCCGGACATACCATTAACAAAGAAAGGAAACATAGAACACTATACAGCAATTACAACTCCCCTGCACATGACAGAGAAATTTCTACTTTTCATATATGACACCCTCGCAAGTTAAACAAGCCATATTTAGAATAAAATCGAAGTCCAAAGAGATAGACAACATAGAAATAGATTTTATTAAGACAATAATTGACATTTTACCTACTATAACTCACATATTTAACCACTCACTAATGACTGGCACGTATCCCTCCTTATGGAAAGCTGCCGTTGTCGCCCCGCTCGCTAAAAAATCACCGCCTGAAGACGTAACTGACTATAGACCTGTGAGCATATTATTGGTCCTTTCAAAAGCCCTAGAATTCATTGTACACCAACAAGTCTCCAACTACTTGCAAATAGAAGATATTCTTGACAAACACCAGTCTGGTTTTCGATGTAACCGCAGCACTAGTACTGCACTACTTAAGGGTACAGATGACATTCGCAATGCGATGGACAAAAGACAAGTTACCATACTAGCTCTTCTTGACTTCTTTAAAGCTTTTGACTCTGTTGACATAGACATACTACTTTCCAAACTATTTAAACTCCAGTTCTCGACAAACAGTCTTCAGTGGATGAATTCATACCTCGGCGGTCGTCTGCAGTGTGTAAGAAATAACAATAATGAATATTCATCTGGCGATCCGTAGAGGTTGGTGTTCCACAGGGGTCTGTCCTAGGACCGCTTCTATTTTCTGTGTATATGAATGATATTACGTCGTCGGTAATCAGCTACAGACACCACATGTACGCTGACGATATACAATTATACTTGCACCATGAACCGGAAAGACTAACCGATGAAATTAAAAATTTCAATAGAGACTTACAAGAAATCTGTAAATGGACTGACATGCATGGACTTAGATTAAATAACGTAAAATCTCAAGCTATAATAATTTCACATCCTCGGCTTTGTTCAAAAACTATAAGCAAATTCACTTTACCAAAACTCTACCTACAAAATTCACGCATTGATTTCAGTGAATCTGTCAATGATCTCGGCGTTATGATAGACGAACATCTTTCTTGGAAGCAGCAGGTTACCAGAATCTCCAGGAAAGTATTTGCGACACTTAACTCGCTTAGAAGATACCGCAACATATTTTCTCGAGTATTAAAAGAACGCCTAATTTGCACTCTGGTGTTACCTCATTTCGACTACTGTGATGCCGTGTATAAACGACCTGACTACTACTCTTAACGACAAACTACAACGCGCGCAAAACGCCTGTGTTCGCTATATATGTGACCTACGTTACTTTGACCATGTTACACCTGCCTCCGATAAACTCGGTTGACTAAAACTCAAACAGTGCCGTAATCTTCATGCTTTATGCCTTCTTCGTCGAATACTCTCCTCTTGCTCACCTCCTTACTTGTACAGCAATTTCACCACCTCTCAGCCAATCACAGATTTGGAACACGGTCAAAATCTGATACACTCTTACCAATTCCACCTCACCGCACCACACGATACACAAACTCATTTGTTATTTCTTCGGCACGACAATGGAATGCACTACCCGTCTCTGTCAGAGGAGCCTCACCTGCTAGTTTTAGGCAACTTTGTCACCGCTACCTACTAAGTAATGCTATGGAAATATTGTAGATTTTGCCTTCCTCAAACTATAAACTTTATATAATTCCACTGTTATTACCAAGGATAATAGAAATTAGCTAATCATGTCATTATTGTGTAAATAATCATCTTCATCATCACCATCAACATCATCATCATTCTCCTATTTTCATTTTTTATTTTTTATCATAATATTGTATTGTTTAGTAGCTGCAAGATGTTTCAATTGTAAGTATGTTTATTTCAATTTTGCACATGTAAAAACTGTATTTTCTGGTTAGATGGAAGAGAGGGCCTAATGGCCTTAATCTTGCCAGACAAAATAAATCTATTGTATTGTATTGTGTTGTAATGGACTGTCAGGGGAAGGAAGATTGGACAAACCCTTGCTTAAACAACAAAGAAATTCCTGGCCTAGTCTTCGCAGACGACATCCTTCTGCTCTCACTAACGACAGTCGGTATGCAAAGTAGTCTTAAGGAAAGGGCCGAATACTGCAGTACATGGATTTTGAAAATAAATATCAAGAAAACAAAAGTAATGTTTGTAAAAGAGGAAATAAACTAAAGAGAAACGAAAGGCGCTGGTGGTTAGATGGTGTAGAATTAGAAGTTGCAAATAAATTAGAATCTCTAGGAATCATAATAATATCGAACGGAATGTGGAAGGAACAAACAAGACGTGCCAAATTGAGAGGACTGGCCGCCCTATCAAGTATAAGGTCTTTAGAGAGGAAGATGACAAATATGGAATACAAGCTACACAAAAAAGTTTTAATGCTCTTGTGATATCAAGAATGGTGCAGAAATATGGGGTATCGAAGTAGACAAAAAAAGAATTAGATATAATAAATAATAAATTCTGTAAAATAATAACGGGTCTACCAAAATGCACAGCAAATAGTGGAGCTAGAAGTTTATGTGAAGAGCATACTAGCAGATATAAGCAGAAAAGTAGTAAAATATTGGTTACGATTAAGAAGGGGAGAGGGGAGGGAAATATTGAACCTAGCATACCAACACCAGATGAAACACCTAGATGATGATTATTGGGTGTCGAAAGTGAAAAGTATGCTAGACAGAATAGGAATGGGAGAATACTGGGATAAAGATATGAACAGTAAAGAGAAGAGATTCATTAAGAAATTAACGATCAGTGTGAGGGACATAGAGACACAGATGATTAGGGCAGAATGTGTAAGCAAAAGAACACAAGCAGAATTTTGCGGAATTATTCAAAATATGTCAATAAGAAAAGAAATATTCCCAAATAGAGAACTAAGAGGTGTGATATGGTGGCTAATGGAGTTATATAAAAATAAGGGTTCTGAGAGAGAACCATAATGAAAATCATTGTCTATTCTGTGGAGAAATAATAAAAAAGGTTCATCTATTGAGAACATGTGAGGGAACTAATGTACTGAGAACTAAATATTTGGGTGATAAATATAAATTAAAAGTAGAAAGAGAGAAGGGATTTTATACAATAGCTAAATTGTTAAATGAAGAATGGAGCACCCCAGGAAGAATAGCTAAGTTTTTTGTATTTTAAGAAGCATGTGGCAGAGAGAAATGAAAAGAGATTAGCACTAACCAAAAGTACTGTTACTGTTAGTATGTAGGGGATTTAATGTACTGAGAACTAAATATTTTGGTGATGAATATACATTAAAATAGAATGTGTCAGAAGGAGATGAAAAAAGATCAACACCACTAGTAGGTATAATTAATATTAAATGTAGTAATATATACATTGTAGTATTAAATAAACTAAGGAAGGGGAAGATACATGTTGTCCTGGACTATATAATATTGTTAACGTCTAGGACAAATAAATTATATTTAATATAGTAATAGTCAAATAATTGTGAGAGGGAAATGTAAGTCATGTATCGAATATAATGAATTGCAATAAACAAAAGCTCCTTCCCCAGTTTCAGGCGATGCGGTACTGGGAGACGAAAGTATTCTGGTATATTCTACTACTAGTTTAACTTTCTAAATCCAGCATCATCATCTATAGTTTCGTACACAACTTAATTATTTCCAGTACTTAACAATATGGCTTACAAAACTACAGGTTGAGCTTCCTACTTGCTTAACGTTACAAGTAATAATCAAGTAAGATTAAAACATAATTACCCAACAATCACAACAACAACAAGAGTACAACAAGTAATTCCATGACATCATTTATCCATTACAGATACTGGTACAGATTCAAACACTGTAAGACAACTTAAAATCACCTCACTTATGCCCCAAATGAAAACCAAGTCAATGTTTACAAAACCTCAAAGTGGTGGTGGTGACTATTGTTTTAAGAGGAAGTACAACTGGGCAACCATCCTCTGTATAACACAAACCAGAGAGAAAAAATGGAAGGGTCCGACACTTCGAAAAATGAAGGTAACGGCAAGACGGCCACGAAGGGCAACACAGGAATTGGAGTACTACTGTTACCATGGAAACATCTATGAAATTGTTTAATCTTATATTTGCTCGTTCGTGGTGGATGAAGCGATTACACAAATCCTGCTGTAGAAGTATTTCTATTCGTGAAGTGTAGGGTTCTTTAGTAACTTGCTCAATTTTCTTTTGAGACGTGCTGAAATAGGGTGGATTGACTTGCCACATTGTTTCTTGAATTATCACCCTGATCTTCCCTCCTACGACTGAATGGAATTCTGGCTTGGTGCGGTATCCCGCGCTATGGCGGTAACGTCGCAGGACTTCCTGCACCAGCCACCTACTGATCCATATCATTCTACCCGTTACAAATACAAAGAAGGGCGTTCATTTACTATTTTCACAGCCATACAGCATAACCATTGGATATATAAAAATCACAATGCGACAAAGAACGAGACAAAGTCACCTTCAAATTTGGATTCGATCGTTATTGTCTCTAGGGACCCCCATATAAATTAAGACCGTCCAAGTGGCGTTTTTACTTTCCGGTCTGGTATTAAAGGCGAGCGCATAGTAGCAGCGAGCACGAGTTCGACCTCGCAAGAATCAGTTGCCAGTCTGAATCTTAGCTGATATTGCAATACCCTGTTTTCGTATATAAAAATTATTTAAGTTCGAGTCGGCTCAACGGGTATGCGGTGAATTTGTTCAGCAATTTCCTGGTGAAGTACCATCTTCAAGAGCACAGATTCACGTAATCTATACGAATATATAAAAAGGTAAAGTTTCTATGTGTGTAATGGCTAATCTCAGGAACTATTGGATCGATTCTAAACATTATTTTACTAATGTAAATGTGCATTATCCCGGAGGGACATGGGCTGTATGTTATTTTCAAAACAATTCGGGGCGGGGGCACGTGCGCAGATATGAACATACTAGGCTAATATAAGCGAAATATCGAATTTGTTGTACAAGGACGAGACAAAGCTCATTTTAAGCCCCTTGACGCAGAGAACAGAACTCGGTGAGCCATACGGGCCCGTAAACCATGTTCTAGGAATCCGATACAGAAATAAACATCAGCTCCAGTATTCGTACAGCAGCGAGATTATCTACAATATATCACAAAAAAGTAACATGTTACAGACGTGAAAATGGGTATTTGGAATCTCCTTTAGAAATAAAGAGCCTCTTTCTTTTTTCCGATTTTAAAGAGGACTGTTTCTAACATGTCGAGTTCCATGTCGCAAGTTCCAGATTTAGGTCTGCCAATAGCCTGGTCGTCTTAGCCGCAAAAGGAAATGCCACAAACGTGGTTTACAAAGAGGTTCTGGGGTAAATGAATGCATTTTTTTGGTGAGTTTCCATGCTTTAGGGATTTTCAGATAATGTCTTAGTGCAGTACCGAGGAACACGTAATTTTTACCAACTTACCACGTCCTCGCGAGCGAAACCGCTTTCGATATTGTAGGCCTTCACATTTATTTTTCTTCCTATTCTGAAATACCACTCTTATCATAGTCGGCACAGTAAAACTAAATAAAACGTAAATGATCGGAAATTGTATTCTCTATAACTTTTTTATGTTGTACTTTTCGATAGGACCAATAACATAGGTATTTAAAAGTTAAATTTTAGGTGCCTTCTCCTAAAAAACAATTTCATCCAGGGTGAATACAATTGTTTATAACTTAGACTGTAGTTTCTTATTCCTCTTCTCTATACTGAACCCTTTAACTTACCATTCCATCGTTGGTCGGCCACAGCTGCTGCAGTAGAGCAATATCGAACTCTTAAAACGTGAGGTCGTAGCGGGAATATTTCGGTCGATGGGGTTCAGAAGAGAGCCTAACTACTTGAAATGTGCTTACTAACTTTTATTGAATAAATTAAATGCAAAAAATATTTATATAAAATCATTGATCAAACAATTTAATTTAAAAAATTATTTAATGTTTCAAACGCAGTCACATTGCATGGCGTTAGTTTTATTAGTTACAGTGTCGAAGAACATTCTTCGGAGAAAATTAGAATTATCACAGATTAGTGGACAGCGAAAACTAGAAAAATAAAAGTAAAACCTAAAAATCTGACACCTATTGATCCAAACGATAACTGAGAATTAATCCACACGATCCGTGGAAAATCTGACCTACAACATGTAGAATTCCAGATTTGCTTTCAATTAAAGTTATCCACCAGTCAAACACCCTGTCGGATATGGGAACACCACCGAGGGACCCTTAATCCAACCAAATTGACTATCAGTGGCTTTGGATAGGTTGCGAAATACTACTGGAAAGCATGGTGTCCACCACAAGTTAACAGCAGCATTCACATTTGAAAATAAAATTCCACCATGTATTGTCAACTCGTGACACCCTTAAGTTATAGAATAATCCCGATGCTGAAACGTGCATCACCCAAACAGCTGTTCAGAAGGAACCAACAACAACACGATCCGAGAGGATCTTACCTTACGTCGTCCTGAAGAAACAAAACTGCGAAATGCAGGAAACACTTATTCATCACGCATTTAGAAGAAATGCCCAACACTGAAGGTAAATAAAAAGTGGTAAATCTCTTGAAAATATTCTTAAAAAACCCACTTTCAGGTTATAAGCGGTTACGTTAAGTTTAATAAAATTACAAGTCCACATGGTAAATTAAAATCAAAAATCTAGGAATTCTTTCCTTTACAACAACGACTACCATTACAGATCCATCTACTTATTGTTTGTCCCAACAAACTACAAAGTTATTGATCGACCACAGTCAACTATATAAAAATGAAAGAACCAAAAAATGAAGATAAAATATATTCCCGGCTGACGAATCGAACCCGCATTCGTAACTCAAGTCTCACATAAATAAACTAAGTGTCGACACGCACACTAGCAAAACAATCGGACGTCTGAACTAAAAAAAAGAATTAAGTCCGTGAATTAATACAAAAATACTGAAGTTCGATGAATTCAAACACGCGTGGCAAACAGCAATAATACTCAATCACCGTTAGCTAGATATCCAATGTTGGACAACCCTCACGTTCAGGCCACTAGTGGTTCCATAATCTTATGTAAGCACCTTCCAGCTTGTACGGGTTTGTCGAAACATGGACTCAATATTACGTAGCTAACACTCTTCGCATTGCATACACTACTGCAGACACTACCATCGTTCAAGTCACTCCGCAAAAACACCTAATCTAAGACTTGAATATATACAGACGACACCCTAAACCTATCGTAGGGCCTACCTAGTGTCTACACACCCTAACACTAACACCTATGTAAACACGCACACCTTCTTAAACCTATTGTTGAGCGTAAACTGGGGCGTATTATCATCAGTATACTCCTATGATAACGTGTGATGTCCTAAATCTATTGTCGAGCGGAAACTGGGTTGTCTACGCTTCCTCTACAATGTCAGGCGAAATCGTAACTTCAAACACATTCTTTGATATTTTAGCTGGATACCTTGTCAAAACTATAGCACACAATGAAACAAATGTTGCCACTGAATGAACGAAAGTCGGAAAATGCAACTAAGTCCCTATCTTGTTAATAAAACGTAAAATTGAAAATGAATAACGAGTGGCAAGCAATTCACAACCCAAACACGATCTCGACATGCACAATGAAGTTTGAAAAAATAATAATGAATTTCAGCACACGTATAACATTACGTGAATGTCGCCCAAACCGTAATCATCACCACCGCAAAAATCCACACTGTAATTCTAGGGTGAGGCCCAAACTTCGCCTACCATCTCACTATTCCAAACAATCGTATCCATAGCTATCCAGTGAAGCGAAATTCAATGAATCTACACAGCTAAACTATCGCTTTAAAAACGTCCAATATCTCATCCCACAATATTTCCGAATTAATGATAATTTATCGTCTCGTAATTCATGAAATTTACTGAGTGGAAATTTGTTAATACAGTCAAATAACTCCAACAGTGTATTCAGAATGCTCTTCTGCACTTGAGGTTGCATACTATAATATTCATTATGCTGAATTTACATAAATCGTCACTTGGACTTAACTGCCAAGAGCTACAATCTCCTACACAATTTTTTTCACTGGTCGATCTTGGCTTGAAATAATGTGCATCACAAAGTACTAATTTCGAACCAACCTTCACCCGGTCAGCTGTTCCGGATTGTTAGCGGCATTTCACTACAGCCTGACTCAGGAATATCACATTTAATATACAACCTGTCTCAAAATTCTTCGCCATCAACAAATATAGCCTGCCTCAAAAATTCATCTTCATCGCCTATCACGGCAGGATTACTCACTAAATACAGGCTTCCTCTGCCTTCAATATCCATACAACTATTCTCTCAACAAATCATTCCGGCAGAATCCATTTCTTCCTGTTTCACAACTTTTCACCTCAATACTCCCGTGACGAACAACTTTATAAGAATCCTTTTCATTCATTTTTACTACAACTTTCGGACCTCAAGAATACAATAACACACCGTGATTTCCTATACCACAGACATACACGACGTCAGAACAGTTAACTACCCATGAATAAATAGAATTTTATCAGACTTCACTGAATTTTGAGACGAACGCAAATCTTACTGAACATATCTATTAAATACACTTTTAACATAGAAAAATTTTATCCCTAGGTAAATATTATTATTATTATTATTATTATTATTATTATTATTATTATTATTATTATTATTATTATTATTATTATTATTATTATTAATATTATTATTATTAATATTATTATTATTCCGACAAAATTTTCTGAACTCATACGATGTTCGAAATTAAGGCACTCACCACGACTACATTATCGTTGTCGCCTTTCTAACTCTACTGTTTGAACACTATCTCAATGAATGTTAACACATTTTTTAAGCTTCGCATTTTATAGTTTCTCGGCGCGAATTTTTCTTCCCTGAAGAGTTCCACACGGCTGTAACACATTTGCCTGATCATTATTAAATATTAATTCGACACACGCACTGAAAACTTTATCGGGACAAACAATTTCTATACTACAACATTAATGAAAATATGGTCACTGACCTGTAGTCGTAGTCATCCTGGAGAGCCAGCTGCCCTCTTGTTTAGCCGTTCATGGCTACAATAGATATCATCTTCTTATATATATATATATAATTTAAACTACACAGATTTTACCCTTTGTATCGATTAACACCGCAAATCGATGTTTAACATGCGACGAGCACCCTTCTCAACCTGTGACTGCCATTGTTTTCCCAGGACTCTGCTTTCGTAACTGTAATGCTGTCCGGGTGTTCCAAATAGATAACAAAAAATCAGCCCTCACCGGCTAGCCTCCAGACTCCCTTTGACGAAATGAAACACACACAATTGTAATACGGAGAGACACTCAGCTACGTATTTTAAACATATTACCTAAGCCTTCACAGTTTTCATCGGTAGAAGCTCAGGAAAATTACTATCACCTTCTATTTAATATTCTACTTGAACCATTGACACGAATATATATGACAAGTTATTTTGAGAACTAAACCCCGCACTTTCTTGTAGACGAGCGACGTGGGTTTCACCGTCCAGACCTTCAGACAGAGTGTGTAAAAATAGGTGGAGGGGGGTTTCTTATATACCCTCTGGAAGGGACGCCACCCTCTACACGAGGCTCGGTTGTGCAATCTGCTAATTCCACATCTACTGGACCGATTTTCTTGAAATTTATTCCATAAATTCAGACAGACTTATAATTCATTATAGTGTTAATTTCACATTTTTCCCCTACTTGCAACGGGCGTAATGAAATATTTTTGACATGTAATTTCGCGGTCTTTTTTCAGGAAAATGACCGCGGCACGTGTCGCAAATCCGCGAGTAGGAGGCCAACTTTCCTCCAGGCTTAACTGTATTTATATTTACCCTGGGGATTCCATATTCACGAAAGGTTTATTAATAATTTATATCCTTTATTCCTGGATTTACCATGTCGCCAAAATCTCTCGTTATGGAGGATTTTCTGAAATTGATAACTTATTCGGTACTTGAGGTCAACCGAAGTATCCCGGCATTTCACGAGCTCGCGGCTCGCTTGTCACGGTGAGTTCGTCCCACGAAAGAGCGAGGCTCTTGAAATAAAAACATGGCTACTCTCAAAAAAGCTGTTTGTAGCTGTAATAAATATTTTGACTTATTTTTCATCGTAGAATTATGAGTTCACTATACCGATTTTCATCCATTTCTGTAAACCCACTTTCTCGTGGCTCGGCGTTGATATGGACTTAGCAAGAAAAATACTAATTCATGAATATCAGCGTTATCATAGCCGGTACGGTAAAAATGTATAAGAACTATTTGATCGGAAATTTAATTCTATATAACTTTAGTTATGTAGTATTTATCGATAGGACCACTAATAATATAAATATTTGAGAATCACGTCTCAGGCCGTCCCCTAAACTACCATTTCATTCAGCATGAATAAAATGATTTATAGCCTAGATTGTAGTGGCTCGTCCCTCGACATTACATACCGATTTTTATTAATTTGTTTCAGCCGTTTTCTCGTGATGCGTGTACATACAGACAGAAATTACGGAAACGTAATAAGTGCATTTCCTTGTTACTGTGGTCATGACCGATACATAAATACCATTATTCTCAAATTCTGAGCAATGCACAGACAAAACTCTTATTACATGGAGAGAGATTCCGTTCCAAAGACACAACTTCCAGAACAGAGAGATCCAAGATTGCAATGCGGAGATGGCATCTCCGTTTCTCCGTTTTGAGGCATAAACTGCGTTTTCGGTCTTAGTTTACATGCGAGACCCTGATGAGACTTGGTGAACTCCACCGTTCAAGACGTGTTTGAAGATCACTGCTACTGGTGAACTCCACCGTTCAAGACCTGTTTGAAGATCACTGCGACTGGTGAACTCCACCGTTCAAGACCTGCTTGAAGATCACTGCGACTGGTGAACTCCACCGTTCAAGACCTGCTTGAAGATCACTGCGACTGGTGAACTCCACCGTTCAAGACGTGTTTGAACCTCACTGCGACTGGTGAACTCCATCGTTCAAGACGTGTTTGAACATCACTGCGACTGGTGAACTCCACCGTTCAAGACCTGTTTGAACATCACTGCGACTGGTGAACTTTAGAAGAATTTGACTTAACCTGGATGCGGAATGTAAGCCAGAAACATGTTCGCTTTTGATCATTTCGTCTATCACGTAAAAAATTGCGTTGTTAAGTAGTTCATCTGATTAGGTGCATGCATTATTGATCCCTTCATCTGAATCTATGTCTATTTTAAAGATTGCTAAGTGAATCAAATTTCTCAACCGGAAACCACTTATTGGAGACCTTTACCATGATATCATACGAGGCTGATCAGTACCTTTACCATAACTTCGAAACGTTTCGAACACCAATTGAGCAATGCCCTCGTTATATTGGAATGAAATCGTCAAATATATCGACATTTTTTTGCCTCTACCTGCTCGTTAAGTTTAAAAGCGCCGTCATATTATTACTTGATTTATTTCATCTATCAGCAGTCCATCAAGCGTTCCGGTAGCCACTTCGCTCTTTGATGATAAACAAACATGCTACTTGAGCAATGCACATATATCATTCTTCACAGGTAGAACACGTGTCAATTGTTTGCTTTGATCATGTGATCTTGCCGTGACCTCTCATAAATTAGCTGCTGTGGGAGCTCACTATGAATGCTCTGGCACGAATGAGCTGTAAATAAACTGGACAGCAGATGACTGCCATGTATAGTTCTCACATTCGGAAATAAAGGTTATAATTTTAAACGTTGGGCCTCCGTGGTACAGACGGTAGCACGCCGGTCCTTCACCGCTTTGTCCCGTGGTTCAATTCCCGGTCACTCCATGCGAGATTTGTGCTGGACAAAGCGGATGCGGGACAGGTTCTTCTCCGGGTACTCGGGTTTTCCCTCCCATCTTTCATTCCAGCAACACTCTCCAATATCATTTCATTTCATCGTTCAGCCATTAATCATTGCCCCAGACGAGTGCTACAGGCTCCGGTAGCCGGCACAATTCCTATCGTCGCCGCTAGATGGGGGTTTCATACATTGCATTCCTGATCCAATCGAATGTCTGGAAACCCCGTGTGGATTTTCATTTTCAATTATAAACGTATCGTCCCAACAATATAACATTTACAAGCGAGTAACTGGTCTCGTTTTACGTTATTGCAGTCTGGGTGAAGCTAGTGCGAACTCATCGGACGTTTGAATGAGTTTGGTACTATCAATCTGTTCGGTTCATCAACATACAGAAGAATCGCATAGGTCAGGGATTACAGTCCTCAGCCGACAGAAGGCGAGGTGGGTCTGACAGGATCCCCATATGAATTAGTTAACAAATTACTCAGTCGGTGAGAGGAATGTGTTCAGTCTCTGTGGACCGAATCTCAAAAATGCTGCGAAAACGAAAGTTTAATAACTTCGCTTTAGATTTTCATTTCGACAATCTGACTGCGGGATACGACTGGAACTTCACTTAGGATTTGTCACTGGATCAACCGGAGAATTGGGGACGGCGTGGAGCACTCTCCGGTACGCTAGTTAGTGGTAGTAATGGGTATTGTTTTAAAAGAAAGTACAACTGGACAACCATCCTTCCTTAACACCAACAAAATAAAAGATGGAAAGGTCCGATACCTCGAAGTATGGAAAGAGAAAGTCCTGGAGGAACGTAAAAATAAAAGACTCCTTAGGCCTCGAAAATATAATACAGTACCTTCAGAGTCGGTAAAGAACAAGAGGTGACCCAGCCAGCACTTGCCAAATTATAATCTACAGCAGTGGCGTATGCTGGTATCAGGACCTGGGCTAGCACTACGATATTTGGCTTAGTGAACGTCAAGCCTTGACCGTTTTGAAATGCAGCCAATAGCCTGCTGTGTTGTGGAGCCAGTTTCATAACCTATTAACAGAGCCAATACTTGCACCGGACCCAATACGTAAAAACACGACGGAGATTCGAGGACGTGGACTCCGATCAGGAGAGGCAGATATCAGCCTCGAACTGAAGACGTTGATTACTAATAATAATTCATGACAAGGAAAAAGAAACTAACTACCAGCAATAAAAAAAATCAAATAAAATTAAATGAGGGTTTATTAAGATAAAAATGTAAATGCAAGAAAAGAAGCCACCAAAGAAAAAGAATTTATTTTTAACATACGTGCTTTTGTCCTTCAGGTTAGTGGAAGCTAGCATCGTAACCGTTCGAGCACAACATACCATAAACATATGGATAAACAATACCTTACGATGTGCTCACTGCTTAATATATATATTCACAACATATTGAAATATCATTGATAGAAAAGATCCTCACGGACTTATATTGGTCATTTCTTTCCGCGAAGTAGTTCACATTTCATTTACTAAACATTACTCAAACCTCCATCATTATTACAGCATCAACAATGACCATCACAAGGATAAAAGATCACGCAGCCTCTCGGAGTAGAGCGAACGATAGTTACATGAAAGCAATGAAGGTATCGAGATGGCCAGGGGTGCAAGTAGTATAATGGGAGAGTTCTGCCGCCTCCTCCTCTTCGCGCGGCGCGGGAAATTAGAATTCTGGCGGGAAATTTGAATTTTGGCGGGAGATTTGAATTTTGGCGGGAGATTTGAATTTGTAAACAAAGCCACGTGCTTTTCGACAGCTGTCATCGACAACAACGCATCGCTAACCTCACTGCTGCCATCTTGACGGGCCTAAACCTCACTAGTACCAACTTAACCTAACTAGCATGAGGTAAACAAAGCCACGTGTTTTTTGAGAGCCACGTGCTTTTTGACAGACAACAACGCATCGCTAACCTCAGTACTGCCATCCTGACGGGCCTAAACCTCAGTAGTGCCAACTTAACCTAACTAGCGCGAGATAAACAAATCCACGTGCTTTTTGACAGATTTGTAAACAAAGCCACATGCTTTTTGACAGCTGTCACTTAACCTAACTAGCGCGAGGTAAACAAAGCCACGTGTTTTTTGACAGCCACGTGCTTTTTGACAGACAACAACGCATCGCTAACCTCAGTACTGCCATCTTGACAGGCCTAAACCTTAGTGGTACCAACTTAACCTAACTAGCGCGAGATAAACAAATCCACGTGCTTTTAGACAGCCACGTGCTTTTTGACAGCTGTCATCCGCCATCTTTAAACCACAGAGCACTGTGCTGCCCTCTTTAGCTAGATACCTGTGGTGGCGGCAAATTCCACGTGCTCTTGTTTGGAAACAAAGCCATGTGCTTTTTTGTCATCCGCCATCTTTGAGCACAGTGCTGCCCTCTTTAGCTACTTACCTTTGAAATGTGGTACGTCACAGCTGTCATCCGCAGTGCTGCCATCTTAACGGGCCTAAACCTTAGTCCTACCAACTTAACCTTACTAGCGCGAGATAAACAAATCCACGTGCAGCTGTCATCCGCCATCTTTAATCACAGTGCTGCCCTCTTTGTGGTAGCGGATAATTTGAAAAATGCTTTTTGACAGCAACCATCTTTGAGCACCGTGCTGCCCGGTGGCGGTAAATTCCACGTGCTTTACAAACCTATATGCTTTTCTGACAGCTGTCATCCGCCATCTTTAATCCAGAGCCGCCATCTTTAATAATAAATAATAATGTTATTTGCTTTACGTCCCACTAACTACTTTTACGGTCTTCGGAGACGCCGAGGTGCCGGAATTTAGTCCCGCAGGAGTTCTTTTACGTGCCAGTAAATCTACCGACACGGGGCTGTCGTATTTGAGCACCTTCAAATACCACCGGACTGAGCCAGGATCGAACCTGCTGCCGCCATCTTTAATCACCGTGCTGCCCTCTTTAGCTACTTACCTTTGACAGCTATCATCCGCCACCAGAGAGAACAGTGCTGCCCGGTGGTGGCAAATTCCACGTGCTTTACAAACCTATATGCTTTTCTGACAGCTGTCATCAGCCATCTTTAATCCAGAGAGAACAGTGCTGCCCGGTGACGGCAAATTCCACGTGCTCTTGTTTGGAAACAAAGCCATGTCCTTTTTTGACAGCTGCCATCCGCCATCTTTAATCACCGTGCTGCCCGGTGGCGGTAAATTCCACGTGCTTTACAAACCTATATGCTTTTCTGACAGCTGTCATCCGCCATCTTTAATCCAGAGGGAACAGTGCTGCCCGGTGGCGGCAAATTCCACGTGCTCTTGTTTGGAAACAAAGCTATGTGCTTTTTTGACAAAAAATTCTGCTCTCGAGATACTTACCGAACTATACGATACTATACTTACGAATCTGCTCATCACCTTCTTTCTTCTATGAGAAATAAACAAAAACTCTATCTTGCAAATAAGGAGGGGGAGGAAGGTAATACCTAACCTAAAATAAAAGAATATGCCAATTCTACATTATTTATTCACATCTTGTATGTACAAGTTTTATCTTGAATCATTTTACCCTAGTGATGTTTGCGTACTTCTCGACGCAATTCTTGAATGTACAAGTTTAAACTTGCCGTACTACGCTCTCAGCGTACCTCTTTGTGATGTAAGACAGCGTAACGTAAGTACACACCTCTAGCATAATGTTTATGTAAAGTAGTACCTATCAATACTACTATGCCCCCAGGCTAGCGTGTTGGTAGAATTTAGAATGACAAACCGTTTACAATCATCGCTATTAAGGGCTACCTTACTAATTAAATGAGTGTACAACTGGTGCTTCTTGCTTCTAATGACAGACATTTGCTTATGCAAAACAGGCGGATTACTTTTAATGCAAATGTTATAGTTTTCAAAACTTAGCTGATTCTGAACGACATTCTTTTTAACCCCCTTCAATCTCTTTATTTGTAATTCATTTAAGAGTTTTATGCAATATGACTTGGATTTAGTACCTACAAATGAATCGATAATATTCCCAGCACATTCATCTTTCATTTTACCTAGAACCTTTTTGTTCACTAGCGGTAGATGATATTGATTATCTGCAGGATAGTTACTTGTATCAAACCTACCCAAGTCCGGCTTTATATCATTGTAATAGTCATCAGTTTTGATTTGATAAATAAACGAATCGGTATCTGTGTAGAGCAATTGCGCATTATGCGCGTACTTCTTCATCATATAATCGTAATGGAATTCATACATGAGTGTTTTAGCTAATTCAAGTACTGCAAAGCCGACGTAGGTAGGTTTGTCATACTTAACCTTAACACGATTCATCTGTATAATAACTAAATTCTCATGTATGATGGTGCAGCTGTGGAAATTTGGTTTACTTATTAAATAGTTAGCACCATACCTTTTCTTAATATTATCCCAGTTTGTAATCAATTTTACATCAACGCGTTTGTCAACATTTTCCATAGTCTTACCAAACACACTGTTATTCATGAGCTTGTAGAAATCTTTTCAAACTCGTTAACCGCATTCGTTCTTAAATTATTGTTCAGATCGATATATGGCTTTAGCCACGGTGACAGATTAAATTCTAGTACGCGATGAATTTTGGATAACTTCAAACCATGCTGCAAACACTGTTTTAAATTTCGGTAATGAATGATATACTTAAATTTATCGCACAAATTAGCAATGAGCATTTTCGTCGTTGATGCGATGTACGGGGGCTTCATATTTTCAGGGCAGAACGGTAGGTCATTATGAGAAGTGTGTAACTCTTTAGGATACTGTAAGTCAACTTCGAGGAAATAACCTTTATCAGCTTCATCACCTAGGGCGTGTAGCTGCAAAGCATCAATTTCGCACTGCGTCAGCCAGCGGAAACCACTCACCGGTAGATGCTGACTCATCGCCCACCCATACTGATTATTAGCATTGAGGTAAACGATATACCGAGATTCCTGACTAGAATCGAAACTCGGCATGTACTTATTATTCGCCTTCGAATACCGCCCGCTGCACTGACTTAGACCACCTCGAATAGATGATTTTATAAAGTGCACCATATCAATATCAGTTAGCAGTTCCAAATTCACATGCGTGTGTTTTAACATCGCATCCCAACTTAACCCAGGTGCAGTAAAATACTGACATGGGTCAAGGCTGTAGGTGTTCATGCAAACAAAGCGAAAATTTTCAAAAACATCAGCTAACAAAAGTACATCTGTCTTTAAATATAAATCGGAGTATTCACCCAGCGTTTGAATGTGGAACTGCTCCCAGATATGTTGTGCATGTAAATAGTCATCATCACTAATATCTGCTGAATTCAGCGAGCTGTAAAAGGATTGTTTCGATGGTAAGGCACGTTCTTCGAGGCGGTCTAAGCAGTCGAGATATTCATAACAAAAAACACCCTTACGCCGAAGTAAATTAAACTGCGCTTCTTCGGGAAAAACGCGTCGAATTTCCGTAAATTGTTCAGGCTGTAAATGACTAGAAAATTTATCGAGGCTACTCGCCATAAAGCGAAACGAGTCAAGGAATCTCAGTTTTATAGAATGCTCAGCATCTACTTTTACAGACTTTGCAAACGCAATGTACCGCTCTTTATTCTGAGGGATTATATCTACTTTTTCATCTGAAGCTCCAAATTGTGAAATGATGAAATGAGAGTCGTAACCAGATAAGTTATGAAAAATTACAGGGATAAATTTAGGAACTCTATACTTAAGATTACAGCTATAATGAGCGGCACATCTGTAGAAACCAGTTAAATGATCATGATCAAAAACTTTAGGGTCATTTTCGGAAAATTCCCCATCACAAATGCTACACTTTGTAGCACGTTCATGATCATTTAACTGAATTTCGGTGAGTGGCTTCATAGGAATATTACTATTTAGAATACGACCAAGACGAACTGCATCACTTTCAAGTCTTTCTAAAAATACTTTAGCAGCATCATGTCCTCGATACAGCTCTAACTTGTTAAGCGTACTATCGTAACTACACTTGATGTAATACGCGAAGCTATACGGGACATGCATGTGCGTAGTATTAGTGAAAGTGTTGTCAGGATTAGGTGAGCATGTGTTGCATGGCGTGAGGATGGCTTCAAAGTCTGCATAAATCACGAACGGTACCCACATCTGCTTATGAAAATTTGTAAACTTTAAAACATTATTGCCTGTAGTAGGTATCTCTGTACGTACATGATTGCAGTCATTCTTGGAGTGCTTCGTTAACTGATCTTCAGTTTTAAAATACTGCAAGCATCCATCATATAGCCACTTTTTACCATCGCGTTTTGACAACTGACTGCCAACAAGTCTACTCAGATTTTTAATCCAGCAAAAGTGGCTATTTTCACTGTTTTCAATATAGAGTAAATTAACATGGGTACTCTTCTTATGACATGTATAATACAGAGGACCTACTACAGACTTTTTCTCTACACCATACACATTAATACTAATGTTATTTAGTTCCTCAAAGCGCTTAATATCCTTTATCTGCACAGGAAATTCTATACTATCGAAATTTAGCCGCGTTGAATAGTGTAGATACGATGATGATCTATTCGCTACATTCGATTTAGCAGGATTTAAAGCTGACATCACCGCCCATGCAAAACATGCTTCGTCATTGTTTTGGATGTTTACAACAGCTTTTCTTTGCTGAATCCATGTCGGCAGCTCGATGTGCGAAGATCCACGCATAGGATTGTACTTATTGATGTTAACTTCTAGATACATTATTTCAACTAAAGCCCACCCTGATTCCTTTTCCTGAAATTCCTCGCTCTTAGTTGAAATAATGTTAGAGACACCCCTAAGTACATCACCAAAATTAGTCGACTGACTTATGACAAAATTCTTCGTATTAAATGATTTAATGTCCGTTATTTCGGATTCATCCATGCTTTTAATGTTCAAGGCGAAAAGTTCAAAATTAACTTTAAATAAATTTCATTGGACAAGGATTTAGCAAGAAGCCGTTGTACATCCGGTTGAACGCAATTTAAAAAGTTTGAAGTGCTCTGAAACTTTTGACTGGTGCGAATTCTGTAACTAGCAATCCTACTTTTAAATGTTGTATTAATTTCCTCGATGTTAGCGTTACTACCACTTCTACACGCATTATTTTTATGTGCATTACTCCGTAAGTGTCCCTGAAAATGCGAAGATGGTACATCAGTGTTACAGTGCTCGCAGTGAATAGTTTGAAGGTCATTTTTCCTAGGTTTTTTACTACTAGTACTTTCTACAGCTACATCAGTAGCTGCACGCTTTTTCCCTACTACTACCTGAGGGCAAGTAGATATTTGATGTACCTCTGCTAAGTGAGCCTCGTATCGCACTACGTTAGCGAAATACACACTACAAACTTTACATAAAGCAGATGTTATGCTAGGGTGTTTTGATTTCATATGGCGCATGAAGTTATCACGCCTTGTAAACGTTACATTACACTCCTCGCAGCAGGGGAACATCTGAAAAGAGAACGACCGATAGAGATTAGGTGAAAGTTACGGAAGAAACCAAGCTTCAACGTATAGAGGTTGGACATGGCTGTGAGTTAGGCCTATAGCATGAGGATTGAAGAGAACGACTATTTATCAATAGACTAAAGTTACGATGTTCGGAAGAAACCAAGTTTCAATGTATGGAGGTCAGACATTTCTGTGAGTTTGAAATTATAAAATTAACCACGTCTATAGTATGAGGATTGAAGAGAACAACTATTTAAGATTAGCTTAAAGTTACGATGTTTTAGAAGAAACCAAGTTTCAGCCTGTTGAGGACAGACATAGCTATGTGCGCGTGTTTGAAATTATACCTCGTCTATAGTATGCGGGTTGAAGAGAACAACTATTTATCAATAGCTTAAAGTTACGATGTTTTAGAAGAAACCAAGTTTCAGCCTGTTGAGGACAGACATAGCTATGTGCGCGTGTTTGAAATTATACCTCGTCTATAGCGTGAGGATTGAAGAGAACAACTATTTATCAATAGACTAAAGTTACGATGTTTTAGAAGAAACCAAGTTTCAGCCTGTTGAGGACAGACATAGCTATGTGCGCGTGTTTGAAATTATACCTCGTCTATAGCGTGAGGATTAAAGAGAACAACTATTTATCAATAGACTAAAGTTACGATGTTTTAGAAGAAACCAAGTTTCAGCCTGTTGAGGACAGACATAGCTATGTGCGCGTGTTTGAAATTAACCACGTCTATAGTATGGGGATTGAAGAGAACAACTATTTATGATTAGCTTAAAGTTACGATGTTTTAGAAGAAACCAAGTTTCAGCCTGTTGAGGGCAGACATAGCTATGTGCGCGTGTTTGAAATTATTCCTCGTCTATAGTATGCGGGTTGAAGAGAACAACTATTTATCAATAGCTTAAAGTTACGATGTTTTAGAAGAAACCAAGTTTCAGCCTGTTGAGGACAGACATAGCTATGTGCGCGTGTTTGAAATTATACCTCGTCTATAGCGTGAGGATTAAAGAGAACAACTATTTATCAATAGACTAAAGTTACGATGTTTTCGAAGAAACCAAGTTTCAGCCTGTTGAGGACAGACATAGCTATGTGCGCATGTTTGAAATTATACCTCGTCTATAGTATGCGGGTTGAAGAGAACAACTATTTATCAATAGCTTAAAGTTACGATGTTTTAGAAGAAACCAAGTTTCAGCCTGTTGAGGACAGACATAGCTATGTGCGCGTGTTTGAAATTATACCTCGTCTATAGCGTGAGGATTGAAGAGAACAACTATTTATCAATAGACTAAAGTTACGATGTTTTAGAAGAAACCAAGTTTCAGCCTGTTGAGGACAGACATAGCTATGTGCGCGTGTTTGAAATTATACCTCGTCTATAGCGTGAGGATTAAAGAGAACAACTATTTATCAATAGACTAAAGTTACGATGTTTTAGAAGAAACCAAGTTTCAGCCTGTTGAGGACAGACATAGCTATGTGCGCGTGTTTGAAATTAACCACGTCTATAGTATGGGGATTGAAGAGAACAACTATTTATGATTAGCTTAAAGTTACGATGTTTTAGAAGAAACCAAGTTTCAGCCTGTTGAGGGCAGACATAGCTATGTGCGCGTGTTTGAAATTATTCCTCGTCTATAGTATGCGGGTTGAAGAGAACAACTATTTATCAATAGCTTAAAGTTACGATGTTTTAGAAGAAACCAAGTTTCAGCCTGTTGAGGACAGACATAGCTATGTGCGCGTGTTTGAAATTATACCTCGTCTATAGCGTGAGGATTAAAGAGAACAACTATTTATCAATAGACTAAAGTTACGATGTTTTCGAAGAAACCAAGTTTCAGCCTGTTGAGGACAGACATAGCTATGTGCGCATGTTTGAAATTATACCTCGTCTATAGTATGCGGGTTGAAGAGAACAACTATTTATCAATAGCTTAAAGTTACGATGTTTTAGAGGAAACCAAGTTTCAGCCTGTTGAGGACAGACATAGCTATGTGCGCGTGTTTGAAATTATACCTCGTCTATAGCGTGAGGATTGAAGAGAACAACTATTTATCAATAGACTAAAGTTACGATGTTTTAGAAGAAACCAAGTTTCAGCCTGTAGAGGGCAGACATAGCTATGTGCGCGTGTTTGAAATTAACCACGTCTATAGTATGCGGGTTGAAGAGAACAACTATTTATCAATAGCTTAACGTTACGATGTTTTAGAAGAAACCAATTTTCAGCCTGTTGAGGACAGACATAGCTATGTGTGCGTGTTTGAAATTATACCTCGTCTATAGCGTGAGGATTAAAGGGAACAACTATTTATCGATAGACTAAAGTTACGATGTTTTAGAAGAAACCAAGTTTCAGCCTGTTGAGGACAGACATAGCTATGTGCGCGTGTTTGAAATTATACCTCGTCTATAGTATGCGGGTTGAAGAGAACAACTATTTATCAATAGCTTAAAGTTACGATGTTTTAGAAGAAATCAAGTTTCAGCCTGTTGAGGACAGACATAGCTATGTGCGCGTGTTTGAAATTATACCTCGTCTATAGCGTGAGGATTAAGGAGAACAACTATTTATCAATTAACTATTTACGATGTTTTAGAAGAAACCAATTTTTAGCCTGTTGAGGACAGACATAGCCATGTGCGCGTGTTTGAAATTATACCTCGTCTATAGTATGCGGGTTGAAGAGAACAACTATTTATCAATAGCTTAAAGTTACGATGTTTTAGAAGAAACCAAGTTTCAGCCTGTTGAGGGTAGACATAGCTATGTGCGCGTGTTTAAAATTAACCACGTCTATAGTATGTGGATTGAAGAGAACAACTATTTATGATTAGCTTAAAGTTACGATGTTCGGAAGAAACCAAGTTTCAACGAATAGAGGTGAGACATACCTTAAAATCTTCGCGCTGCAAACTGTTACTCGGATGAATAAAATGCGTGCGTTCAAGTCTGAAACTCGAATGATAATATTCTGGTCGTACCTAAAAAGAAGAAACATATATGAATGTAGTGTAGGGTACATCATCTAACCTAGTTATCTTTACAACTCAAAGTTCGAAAACATACCTTTAAAAAAATGCACGTGCTGCAGACTGTTACTCGGATGAATAAAATGCGTACTTTCGAACGGTACCTAAAAAGAACACACATATATGAATGTAGATGTCTAGTGTAGAAGTTGCTTTGCAAAAAGTAACTAACAGTTCTACCTTACCTTAAGATAAAGGCTGAAGAATAATATTCACAGCAGACGGGAGATGTGTGTACGTAATAAACGCATACAGAGAACTGTGAGCACTTCGCGCAGACTGCAGCGAGTAAATATGCTGCCCTTTACCAAGCGGATGTGAAAAATCGCCGACAACTGCAGTACAAGCGGAACGAAGTGTTTATGCAACAAGAGCTCCCCTGTAGTCCCGCAGGCTGACGTATTTAAGCCGGAATCGAACCTCCTGTTGATGCCGAGGTGTCAGAATTTAAGAGTTCTGCAGCGGATCGAGCCTTGGAAAGTTAGCGCGCGATCCTCGACTTCTCGAGGGTACTAAGCTACATACGCGGTATTCCTTACCTGTAGGCACTTAAAGGTATTGAGCTAAAACTACATTTAGCTAGATCATGTAATGACGATCGCGCATGTCCCTCGCCTAGCATTTGCTATTTTTCACGGCTTCTAGTTCGAACCCACTATCTTCCGAAGTAGCGAGAATGATTGAAGAGTGTTGAGGGTGATTTCATTTGTCGGATGGAGGCGTTAAGCTGCGTGCAGGCTTCTTCGGTAGGAGTAGGCTATGTCAGGACATCTAGTTATCGATTTAAAATCCTACTCAGGAAGGGCAACCGGTCGTAAAACTATGGTGTATGATCTAAGAGGCGGGGTGTGCAAAAAGCCAGCATTAAGTAAGGGCTGTTGATGGGGACGTTAAACCTTGTGCAGACTCCTTCGATAATGATTTTTGAGTACAAGACGTTGAGGGTGATTCATCTGTCGGATGGAGGCAATAAGCCTTGTGCAGGCTTCTTTGGTAGGAGTAGGCTATGTCGGGATATCTAGTTATCGATTTAAAATCCTAGTCAGGAAGGGCAACCGGTCGTAAAACTATGGTGTATGATCTAAGAGGCGGGGTGTGCAAAAAAAAGCCAGCAATAAGTAAGGGCTGTTGATGGGGGCGTTAAACCTTGTGCAGGCTCCTTCGAAAATGATTGTGAGTACAAGAGTGTTGATGGTGATTGATCTGTCGGATGGAGGTAATAAGCCTTGTGCAGGCTTCTTCGGTAGGAGTAGGCTAGAATCGAACTCGGACCTCCGGGGTAGCAGCTAATCACACTAACTACTACACCACAGAGGAGGACTATTTCAGTTTTACAGAACAGAATATTTTACAACCTTAATTGGTACTGTGTTTTAACCTCTCCGTACAATCATAATATGTTAAGAGGCGAATGCTACTCAGCTAAGAAGACGTTCGTGAGTTACAAGTCGCTTATCAGCACACCGTGTCTTCGTTCAAGGTTAGTCGAGCCGGAAGATACGTGTACAATTTCAGCTAACACATGCATTCCATAACTCGCTCAGAATGACTGCGTCGATACAACTTCAAAGACTGTAGAACAAACCTATAGCCTACAGTTTAGTATGCATGCCTCTCACCCGGTAGTCTCGGGTTCGATTCTCTTGGGAATAAAAATGTGTTTTACAGATTTTAAATCGCAAGAATTTGTTGAGTTGTCCTTCCTGACGCAAAAGAACTCGGATTAAGAATCTGTCGAGAATCGGGGGATTACAGCTAGATGCTCTTCTTAGATTTTAAATCGCTGTACCACGAACTATTGTTTTACTGCCGGATGCCCTTCCTGACTAAGATTTTAAATCGCAAGAATTTGTTTTAAGACTCAAGTCTTGTTATGTTTCTTTCGTAATCTGCAAGTCTAAACATGCATAGCGCTGCACACTCTTGCCTTCGCGATGCGTGTTCGATAATTGTTTTCAACCGGTTGCCCTTTCTGACGTCAAAGAACTCGGATTAAGAATCTGTCGAGAATCGGGGGTTTTACAGCTAGGTGCTCTTCTTAGATTTTAAATCGCTGTATCGCGAACTATTGTTTTACTGCCGGATGCCCTTCCTGACTAAGATTTTAAATCGCAAGAATTTGTTTTAAGACTCAAGTCTTGTTATGTTTCTTTCGTAATCTGCAAGTCTAAACATGCATACCGCTGCACACTCTTGCCTTCGCGATGCGTGTTCGATAATTGTTTTCAACCGGTTGCCCTTCCTGACGTCAAAGAACTCGGATTAAGAATCTGTCGAGAATCGGGGGTTTTACAGCTAGATGCTCTTCTTAGATTTTAAATCGCAATATCACGAACTATTGTTTTACTGCCGGATGCCCTTCCTGACTAAGATTTTAAATAGCAAGAATTTGTTGAGTTGCCCTTCCTGACGCAAAACTGGCAGTATCTAGCCTCTTACATCATACACTATTGTTTTCAACCGGTTGCCCTTCCTGACGTCAAAGAACTAGGATTAAGAATCTGTCGAGAATCGGGGATTTACAGCTTAAAGATGGCGGATGACAGCTGTCAGAAAAAGCATAAAGGTTTGTAAAGCACGTAGAGTTTACCGCCACCACATAGAGGGTAGCACGGTGATTAAAGATGGCGGTTGACAGCTGTCAAAAAAGCATGTTGATTTGTTTCCAAGCATGAGCACGTGGAATTTACCGCCGCCACATAGATTGCAGCACTGTTCTCTCTGGATTAAAGATGGCGGATGATAGCTGTCAGAAAAGCATATAGGTTTGTAAAGCACGTGGAATTTGCCACCACCAGGCAGCACTGTTCTCTCTGGTGGCGGATGATAGCTGTCAAAGGTAAGTAGCTAAAGAGGGCAGCACGGTGATTAAAGATGGCGGATGGCAGCTGTCAAAAAAGGACATGGCTTTGTTTCCAAACAAGAGCACGTGGAATTTGCCGTCACCGGGCAGCACTGTTCTCTCTGGATTAAAGATGGCGGATGACAGCTGTCAGAAAAGCATATAGGTTTGTACAGCACGTGGAATTTACCGCCACCGGGCAGCACGGTGCTCAAAGATGGTTGCTGTCAAAAAGCATTTTTCAAATTATCCGCTACCACAAAGGGGGCAGCACTGTGATTAAAGATGGCGGATGACAGCTGCACGTGGATTTGTTTATCTCGCGCTAGTTAGGTTAAGTGACAGCTGTCAAAAAGCATGTGGCTTTGTTTACAAATCTGTCAAAAAGCACGTGGCTGTCAAAAAGCACGTGGATTTGTTTATCTCGCGCTAGTTAGGTTAAGTTGGCACTACTGAGGGTTAGGCCCGTCAAGATGTCAGTACTGAGGTTAGCGATGCGTTGTTGTCTGTCAAAAAGCACGTGGCTGTCAAAAAACACGTGGCTTTGTTTACCTCATGCTAGTTAGGTTAAGTTGGTACTAGTGAGGTTTAGGCCCGTCAAGATGGCAGCAGTGAGGTTAGCGATGCGTTGTTGTCGATGACAGCTGTCGAAAATCACGTGGCTTTGTTTACAAATTCAAATCTCCTGCCAGAATTCAAATTTCCCGCGCCGCGCGAGGAGGAGGAGGCGGCAGAACTCTCCCATTATACTACTGGTGCAGCATCTCTGTACCAAAGAGCACACAAAAGGCAAAGAAAATAAAGCGGGTGTGCTCATCGCCCGAATTAAAATGAAACAAAAATGGCGGCCATAAGAACGAGCAAAACGGTCATAAAATAGACCAAGATAAAAATAATAAACACCGCACTCGAAGTGAAAAAACAAGTGTACGAGGAATAAATGAAAAGGAACATAAATTAACTGACCGATACGACATCCTTTTAGCCCCTCGCTCGCTCTCACACATACACACTAACATTCAGGCATTGTCGATATCGGGCAACAATAGGGTCAATAACCTCTTTTCAAAACAGATCGTAAACACATGTAGTATGACTCACCTGGCCATAAGTAAGTTCCCACACACGACGTAGAAACGTGCACACTGCAAATATGTTATAAGCAGGACGATATGGATCCACGGCCCACGTACAAGCCCACCAACACAGGCGCTGGGTACGACGTATCTCCGTGTCGACACCCAGAGCCTACTAACATTTGATGTCAATAAAGAAGTATAATGTCGTGCACATGATGACAATTCTCGTAGAGACCCAGTTACCTCGTCACCACCACCACAATAATGCCCGCAAACACACACCCATTCATATCGCGGGGCAAAGACGTATATCAGTCAGTCGCGATTACAAGGCACTTGAAACAGCCACAAGATAAACATAAAATAAAAGTGAAAACACAGCTCACATTACCTGAGGTTGAAGCTGATCAATTAAAAATCAGAATATGAATACAGGCAGAGTTTAAACCTGATAAAAACCCATCGATAATTCAAAAATGCTACTCCGAGTAGAGGCGACTCCATCTTTCAGTCTGTCCTTCAGGTCATAACAACAACAAAGACGTCAAGTCAAGGAGATAAAAGACTCGCGGAAGGAAGGACCATCCGTTTACAAAGCAGGGGCGCTGCCCTCTGCGGTACAGTTTGGGAAATAGTTAATAGTCAGTTTAGTGAAGTCAAACGAGAGCTAATGCAAGCTCTTAGCAATCACAGATAAACCTACATGTTATGAACATGCTAAACGAGCATGTTTCATACTCAGTATCTCATCATTACCCTGGAGTTTAGCTTTGTGGCTAGATAGGTACAATGCTTGCCCTTGGTCCGATGGCCTGTGGTCAATTCTTGCAATTAACCTCCTTGTACTCTTAATTCTCCTGGCTTGGGGACTGGGTTTTTATGACGTCTTGGCCATTCATTTCGTCCTCAGTGGGTCACCACCATGCCTTTCCAGGAGCTATGCACAATCATCATCATGATTATTATTAAATCAAAATTCAGAATTTTACAGCATTACAAGCGGTCGTATCAGTCGTTCACTGGTTTATTAGCTTCCCCGATAGATCAGTGGTGTTGTCCGACCCATGATGACGGGTTCGATTCCAAACAACAAAAGAGAATATACTAAACCTGAGAGCTTGCATTTCATTTTCGCAGATCTACCTAAAATAATATAAATTTCTCCTGTAACAGCAGACATTGTAGTGTCATCCTACACGGATTTAGAAGTAGATTGGAGTGAAACAGCAGCACTCTGTTAAGTGAGAAGTATGAGGTGTGTAAGTATATACGATACGGGGTTGTCAGTTAGCAGTGGCGATCTGAGGGAGTGAAGCCCCTCTGACCCCGCACCAATCGAGCAAGCGCGCCTGGACTGCGATGCCTTGATCTCAGAAATACGCACGACGCTTTCAAGTTTTATAAACGAAACAATTTGTCAGACGCTTACATTATAATGTGCTCCACATTTCCGTTCTTCTCATTTGAGGTTTGGTCTTCACCCATAGTCTTGGTAGCCGCCACTTCATTTCCGTGTGAGATGGACCTTGGTCGTGTCCCATTTGCGATCGCAGCAATTACAAAAAAAGAAAAGAATGCGAAGAAAGACTAGTTCGTGTCGCATTTACGATCAGTGTAAAATTATGAGTAGCCTATCCGTGTTTTTCGACGTCGATGCAGTAAGGCGTCCTCCAGATAACCGTGTGGTAAGGCTAGGCTCAAGGATTCTCCCAAACCGTCCCCTCTCTCTTAAGCTTCTTGAGGTAATATTAGTCTACAGCTTTCAACATGATGAGTCCAGTTGTAGAAATCAATGGTTGATGTAGCTTTCGTTGTTATCTGCGTGGTTACTTACGACATGGAGTTCAGGAAGACGAATAGCCTCGTGCTTGATATAATGAATACTCCTACAGAAAGAACCGGGAAAGTCAAGGATGTTTGGGGACATACGTATGCTTAAAACAGAAGAAATCACAGTTTACGGTGCGTCAGGGCGGTACAGTGGTGAGAATGATCTCCGGAACGCAAGCTCACAGCTGCGCGCCCCAAACCGCACGGCCATCTCGCTCGGTTTGAGGTCATAGTTTGGGTTCATTGCTGGATGTCCAGCAGGTAGATTGACGGTAATTTTCGTCACGTTCATAGAGCTTTACACTCGTCAACTTGGAAGTTTTAAAATTTTACAAGCCCCACTTCCATGTGGTCCAATATAATATCAATTATATCCCATGTTAATACTTTCAATGCCAAAGATTATCGTGAAATGATGCCATCGTGAACAGTTTTTCGGTTTTAACATTCGCATTCATTATGTCTTCAATCAGTGGAGTTCCATTTTGTACATAGCTTGTCTTACAGTGGGTCACTTTAATATTCGGACAACACAGATAATGGAATGTTTCCTACATAATTTGTTCGCAAACAAATGTATATACAACAAACATACGTCCAGCAATTCGTGAGTATTTAGCGCACGTATCACAACAAGATTAAATGTCAGGCGAATTGGTGAAGTGTTGTGACAGTGATAGAAAAGGAAGTAATGAGATACTACACATCATTTTAATATTCGGACACGTCATTTTTACTCCATTTGCACGTGACTACGTGACCCAATTGCGGCAAGGGAGAAACGTAAGGAGTAGGATACGTATCCCTGAACTTCCCTGCAGTGAGCAGCGCTGTACAGAACGACGCTGTACGTACAATGGGGTGCAAAGGCAGAAACACAACGTTTGAACAGCGCCAACTGGTTATTTTCCACAATGCAAAGGGACGCAGTTGCAGAGATATTGCGCGAATGTTGTGTATGAGTAAGAGTACTGTCAATTACATTGTACGGCGATTTAAAGAAGAGGACAGGATTGAGTCTATACCGCAAAAGGGTCAACCAAAAACGCTAACTGATCTTGAAGAAAGACTTCTCGTAAGAAAAATAGGAAACGATCCTAAACTGAGTGCGCCACAACTTGCACGGGAATTAGACGAGGAAGCTGATAAATCAGTGCACCCTGAAACTGTGCGCCGGACTCTTCGAAAGGCCGGATTTAACGCGAGGGTGTCGAGGAAAAAGCCATTTATCAATGAAGCGAACCGAAGGAAAAGACTGAAGTTGCCTTGCAATATGTACACAAGGACACAGAATGGTGGAAACATGTGTTATTTTGTAATGAGAGCAAATTTAATATATGTGGGTCGGATGAGAGGAGAATGGTTTGGCGCAGACCAGATGACGAATTAAAACCGAAACATTTGCAACCAACTGTGAAACATGGAGGCGGGAGTGCAATGGTATGGGCGTGCTTTTCGTCTGCTGGAGTGGGTGAAATGTCGTTTATTGAACATACAATGGACCACAAACAGTATCTAGCCACCCTGAAGCAGAATTTACACCAAAGTGTTACAAAGCTTGGGATCAGGGACACATTTCATTTCTATCAAGATAATGATCCTAAGCATAAAGCGTTGAATGTCCGAATGTGGCTGTTGTTCAACTGCCCAAAGGTGCTTGAAACTCCACCCCAGAGCCCGGATCTTAATCCCATTGAAAATTTATGGAGTGAACTTGACAAGAGAGCGAGGAAGTCCAAAATAACGTCAAAGAAGGAATGGGCTAATATTAGGCCTAAGGACACGGAAAAGTTAGTTTCTTCTATGCCACAACGACTGAAAGCCGTCATAAAACAACGTGGCAATGCCACCAAGTACTAGATTGGTTTGAGTTCCATGTTACGCTACAGTTTCGGTCATTATGATCCTTGTGTCCGAATATTAAAGTGGTTTTGTTATGTGATAAGGTGACGACTGATGTTTTATCTACAAGTCATTTTCGTTCTGATACACTTGTATTATTATGTAATCATATCTGAAACATTGGTGTTTTGTATTGTCAAACTTTCCTTTCATCGTCGCCATAAGACCTATCTGTGTCGGTGCGACGTAAAACCCCTAGCAAAAAAATAAAATAAAAAAACTTTCCTTTCTGTATGCTCAAGAAAATACAAATATAATGTTCAGAGTATCACATGCCATCCGGTGTCCGAATATTAAGGTGACTCACTGTATGTCATGGTTGTTGTACTAATGGGAAGAACTACGGTATAATTCAATCTCCCTTGCTTACAGTATTCTAGTGATGTAGAGCTGTGCTCCGCCATATTATTTAGCCTCTCCTTTTCGGTAGTTTTATCAACATTTAACACCGGTACATACTCGTAACACTTCTTTCCTTTGTGCTTCGACCGTTCGGCCCTGTCTGGATCTGGATTTTCAAACGACCTTGTCCGAGATAGTGGCTGAATACTGGTTCGGGTAAGTAGACTAGTGCTTGTCCCTGTGCTTTATTAATGGCCATACAGATACCTTCCCATCCGTACGCACGTAGACTGGTTCCTCTTAGCAACTTGTAAGTTCTTAGAAACGTTCTGCCATCTGTTGGGTATATTGAGAACATGGGGAAGGTTAGAGAATCGAAGAATATCTAGCAGAGAATAGTATTCTTCCATGATCAGAAGAACTGTCTAATCTCGGGCCCGACTGGTAGTAATCCTTACTGAAAGTGTTAGAGCAACCTGCTAAGTGTAGAACATATTGCGGGTTAGCTTAAGCCTTCTCCTGCAATTATTGGATTGATCATTTAATGATTTGATTTTGAAAAAAATATATATATTTCCGTTGACTTGGCTGCCTCTGTGGATCAGCGGTAAGAGTGTCGGCCTCCGGATCCCAAGATAGCGGGTTCAAACCCGGCAGAGGTAGTCGGATTTTTGAAGGGCGGAAAAAAGTCCATTCGACACTCCATGTTGTACGATGTCGGCATGTAAAAGATCTCTGGTGACACATTTGGTGTTTACCCGACAAAATTCATTAAATCTCAGCCATAGACGCTCAAGAGAGTTTCGGTTTACTTGGTCTGCCATCCAGTGGGCCTAGAGTAAAACGGAACGTCGAAATTGACGAGCAGACAGCCAGATGGCGTCAAATTGAAATGTCTGCACACGGTAGCTGAGGCCATACGATTATTATTATTATTATTATTATTATTATTATTATTATTATTATTATTATTATTATTATTCCGTTGACTTTTCAAGAAATGTGAGATTTTTCCGGTACTACTGAAACAATTAGGAAGATTTTGGTACAAACCGCACCATTTAACTCCCTCTCGTTTAAGAGCTTGAGTTTTGAAAACATACACGTTGGCGTTTTATATAATAATAATAATAATAATAATAATAATAATAATAATAATTCCGACAATCATTCCTTTTTAGTTACCGCATCGAGACTCTGGAATACACTCCCAATGGACATTCGGCACCTTACTTCCTCTCATAAATTCAAATCTTCCTGCAGAAAATTTTTCCTGGTAACATAAAACTGAGTTGTGTGAGTCATTGTGTGTATGTTGTGTGAATGGGTTTTCTTCATTTATTATTATTATTATTATTATTAATATTATTATTATTATTATTATTATTATTATTATTATTATTATTATTATTGTCACATTAATTGTTGTACTGATATGTAGGCCTAACTTACCGGTAGTCATAGAATTATCTGTCTGTAGTATTATTTCTTTTTAGAATTTCTATGTCTTACTTTTATGTTTACGTTTTTAAATTCTGTTTATAGTGGTTAAGTGTAAGAGAGGGCCGTGAGCCCTAACTTCGCCACAAATGTAAGTCAGGAATAAATGAATAAATAAGTATATAAATAAATAAATAAATAAATAAATAAATAAATAAATAAATAAATAAATAAATAAATAAATAAATAAATAAATAAATAAATAATATTAATCGTGCATTTTTATTACAGACTGTTATGCCTTTTAGCATTCATTCTCGAAGCCTCTGTGAATTTACTGAATGCCACCAAAATTTCGTATTCAGTTGTGTGGGCATGCTTATTTCTAAATGTCTTGTCATAAATCATTATATAGTAACTCTAATTATCGTCGTCTTGGTCTCCCACTATATCTCTTACCCTCCATGACCCAGTCCATCAAACCCCCAGGTCAGTTTAGCACTACAGTTTCATCAATCGAGTTCATTCCTAATGTAGCTTTTAGCCCTCAATCCGATACCATCCTGTCATTGTTCCCACCTGTTCCTAACAGCGAACATTCTGATATCCCTTATTTCTAAATTTGGAAAAGTATCCCTAGTTTACCCATATTTCACTCCGTGTAATTGATCTGAAAACACACCCATGCAAAGACAGTTCATTCTTACAGAATAGTGTTGATCCCAATTACGAGCTGAGTCCACTAGTTTTTTTCCACCTTGATTCAATCACTTACTATAGCACCTTCCGGGGAGAACACGCAAGTGGTAGGGCAAGGTGTGCTCTAAAACAATGGGCGCTGAGTCAGCATTTTCCCACGAGGTCATTGACCCCTAGTTGAGTAGTAAGTCTATGAGTTTCTGACGCCAGGTCATTGACACCTAGTTGTTTAGTAATGCTATGTAAGTTCTAGACCATTGCACGCTTAACAACATCACAACCTTGCGTACGAGAGCAATGCCAACCTCACTGGCCAACCTGAAGTGTTTTAACCGCTAGGTGCGGATATGACGTATTACCCATACGTACGAGGACAATGCTAACCTCACGAGCCTCTTTGAAGGAACCGAATCGGACGGGTCACCCATGGAACAACCGAGTCGGAAAGGCCTCACCAGCCCAGCAAGAGTGTTTTTGACCGCTAGGTCAGGTTCCGACGTCATACACTTACGTAAGAGGGCAATGCTAACCTCACGGGCCAATTTGGAGGAGCCAAATCGGACGGGTCCCCTTCGGAGGAGCCAAGTCGGAAAGGTCACGGACGCCTTTGGAGGAGCCGAATCGATCGCGCACCCGTGGAGGAGCCACAAATCGATTACGTACCGTGCAGGTGAGGTTAAGACGTCATTATGACGTCTTAACTTAACCTTGCGCAGCAAAGTTAACCTAACTTCACTTGGAGGAGTCCAATCGGTTATCACATGTTAATTTAACCTCGCTACGAGGAACTCTAAACTAACCTCAGACGGATTCCCCTTGGAGGAGCAGAACTAGTAAGGTGACTTGTTCGTGTAGTTAACACGTGTGTTAACCCAACCTTGGCCGCGAACAGTGACCTAACCTCACACACAGGCTTGGAGCTGTGACGTCACAGCGTGGGTGATTTGAAATGCGGACTGATGGCTAAGGGTGTATTAACGGGTGTCTCTATTCGTTGTCCCACTTCTCTAAGGTGTTGGGTTTGTGGCGAGATGAACCTGTTAAGATGGATTTTTATAATCCGATGGCCTTCCTAACGTCAACCTCATTAGAGAAGATAATAAGATGATATGAATGTCATGATATATGATAGCAGGATGGGAGATGGTTCAACCAGGTAGTGGCACAAACCCTTCTCCTGCCGAATAGCACCTAGAGGTCTGCTCAAGGCTTTACGTCTCCATCCGACGGGCAAATAACTATCAATAGCGTTATATGCCCTCACTCTATATGCGCACTGCGCAGAGGATTGGAATTTAATCATGGCTTTTTTGGCACACAATCTAGTAATTAAAAATTGTATACAACCACCTAACTTACTCTGCCAGGCTGGGTGAGACGCTCGCCTTCCGTAGCAAATTTTTCAGGTTCGATCCTGGCTCAGCTGTGTGGGAGGAGGGATGGGTGATGACCCCGGAGGAGGAGGAGGAGGAGGAGGAGGAGGATGAGGAGGAGGAGGAGGAGGGGGAGGAGGAGGAGGAGGAGGAGGAGATCTTTCTCTCTCCTTATAGAACTAAGTCTATAAGGAGAAAGAGGAGAAAGACTATAATGGGGAGGAAAAGGTTGCCATACGCTGATAGGTTTATTAGGAGGAGGATGATGAAAATAAGAAAGTATTGTTTGAATGAGGTTACATTAACATTTAACTTTTATACGTTTCTGTCTTATATCAGAAACATAGCTTGTTAAGTAGAAACATTCTTTTCTTCAAATGTGTGTGTGTTTAAACAGCCACATTTCCTGATGTTATGTTACCCTGTCCATAGCAGAAGAGAGGTGTGCCAGGTAGGGGGAATGCATTGTGTGTAGAGGGGAAGGGGCAGCATGCATCCACTACGAAGTAGCGGAAGCGAGCAAAATGGGGCAAGCCTGACAATTTTGAATGCATAACAACCTATATATATGTGTTAGGACATGCATTGTCTGTTATCTTTCCTTGTTCATAAATTTCAAATATACATATATTTTGTAATGAAGAGAAAAGATTTGAACAGTCAGCATACAATCTCTTGTGTTCTGAACAGAAAAATAATATCTACATGTTTATTCCTGGTGAATGAACCCCACAACTTTAACACTTCTAATACGATTCGGTGATTGAGGCACTTTGTAAGGGAGAGTTAACCTCACCTACAAGAAAAATTGCGTGTTCAACCCCTACAACGGGAGTCAATAAAGATCTGTGGGAGGTTAGGTTAGCGTTTCTAGTAACAATGTTAGGTTATCATGTCATAATAACATTCTAACCTCAACTCCATGTCATTAAACTTAAAACATTTAATTTGGTTTGTGTTTTGGACAGATAACAATGATTGCACATTTTAGAAACGTAATTGAATGTGACTTAACTATATTGTAAAAAGAATTGATGATTATGGTAGAGGAGTAAGAAGAATCCGATTCTTTTTAGCTTTAAGTCTCACAGCCCCAGCATTTGCCTTATGTGAAAGTGGGAATCCATGGAAAGCCATGTTCAGGGCTGCCGACAGTGCGGATCGAACCCACGATGTCTCGGATGCAAGCTCAGAGCTGTGCACCCCTAACCGCACGGCTAACTCGCTGGGAAATACGAATAACCGATGTCACTCGATGTTCACTCTAATGAATATAACGAGATCACTACAAAAAGGAAGAAGAAGAGGTAAACAATGTTGATATCTTACAAGGCACTGAACACAATTCTGGAAGTTCAGAATCAGTTGACGAAAATTCGACTGAGTTCCAAAAGTTTCCCTTCTCGCCGTGAGATAAAATATTGTCACACGTTTCAGTCCATTGTTATGCTCACTTGTAATTCGTATTATTGTCATGTATGTGAATCCTTTACATTAACGTTTGAAATAGCATAAGTTAAACAACAGCATTATATAATGGCCTGGTGCATGTCTGTGAAGATGAGGGCCCTACCTAGGGTGATTTCTAATGCTGAATTTACTATACACATCCAGCCCCCGAGCCATTGGAATTAACCAATTAAAGTTAAAATCCTCGACCTGGGCTGGAAATCGAACCCGGGACCCTCTCGAGTAAACGCCAGCATGCTAACCCTTTAGCCATTCAGCCGGACTAAATGCTTCATGATTACTCTATGGAACAAATTCCACGCACGGCAAAATACGTTGATCCGAGTGCGCGATTTATGCAGTGTTAAATATTATGTTTTTTGCTATAATAACGATAATCTTCAAACTATGTTCAATTCATTATCATATCTGCAGAATGAAGTGTAGATGAATTCGTTGTGGTGTATGATTGGAATAAGACAGCGCTGAGGCTGAGAAGGTGGGGACACGAGACTAACAGTTGCCTGATGGGAAACCATCCACGAGGCAGCCAATTATATGATTCGAACCTACTATCTACCAAATACGAGCTTACAGCAGTGTGTCTCACTCGGTATTTTACCCTTTTCCGGGGTCGCTCAGTCGGTGGAGCGAGAATGGAACGTTCCCAGGTCCGATTTTGCTATATCAGGACAGTTCTTTTAAAATTTATTTTTGCAGGTCACAGGTGATTGAATAGGTAACACTGGCACAATGAAATATATAACAAAACAGCAATAACTATTTATTAACAACAGTGTGGACAACAGGGGGAAAAATGTAATACAGAACATGAGTAAACCTCTGAACTCATTCCAATGAATATAATAAAGAAAATCTTATTTACAAAATGTGCTCCTTGCTTTCCTTAAATTACATTTGAATAATTCTCGTATTCATCTTCCTCAAATGCTTCTTCTGGTATCAATGTCGAATCAATATGACTATAGAATCAAATAAATTAAACTGATATTAGTGAAAATGCGTATCACAATTGACAATAAGGCATCCAAATCATATCTATATCACCTTGAAATTGAGCATTCTACCCTTTATAAGTAGTTCATTTCACCAAGTTTACTCTCTTTTCAATCACTTTGCTGTTAATTAATGTAATTAATCTATTTATTCAAATGTTATTTGTTTGTTTATTTAATTCAGTTTATTGAATTACTCTCTTAATTCCTATTCCAATCTATGCTGATTATATAATTATAATTACTGTACATTTTTACAAAATTTGTTAACTCAGGAAGGATTTAAATATTATTTTAGAGTTTATATATGCTTCTTGATTATGCCCTTTTTATATCCTAGCTTAGTCTTCCCTATTCCTAGTTAATTATTGGTAAAATTTACCCCTATTCTCATATTTACGTTACCATTTAAGCCTACTCTCTATTCTTCTAAATGGTTTATGAAAATGTTCATACCAATAAATTAACTGAGATTATAATTTATTATTTAGGCCTCCATTTCTTTAAAGTTCGGCTCCAAAAAGATACTCTTTCATTCAATATTTCACTCATGAATTAATAATTAATCATTTAGGTTTCTTAATAGGTCTTCGATTCTTGCATCTCCAGATCTGACATTCCCTTTAAAAATTTTATGTTCCATCCTTACATAACAAGTTAGCATCATTTTGATGTCACTCAAATTCTTTCATTTAAATTTCTATAAAGTATGGATTTTGTTGAAATTCTAAGATAAAAACTTTCTTTAATTTTAAATTTATTCAAATTCTTTCGCATATTCTCTTCCTTCTCAGATCTCGTTTGATGGTATTTCTCGTTTTACTTCCGATAGTCTTCCCATTAACTGAATTAATCATTAACTGAGAAATAGAGCATAATCATAATCAACCTAAATTCGGCTATGTCAGAATCATTACAATGCGAATATGCATAGAATTCAACAAAAACGAAAACTAAAAACATGAAGTATACAGGTTGGCGATATTACCAAGCACACTATCGATATATACTAACAAAGAGCATATAACATTGCAAAGAAAGAATCCCTACACAAATCACAAATGCAACCCACTCTGCCATCTCTTGAGAAAAAGTTGAATTACGTAGTAAAATGAGACAGCGGAACAGTTCCGTGGTCCGGTATTTGGTCCGTGAGACGAAGCACTTCGAAAAAAGAAGGTGTCGGCCAAACAAAAACAATAACTTGAACGGCGTGAAAATGAAAGGCTCCCTAATACCGTCGGAGTCGGTAAATAACAACAGTTGACCAGTGGATAGGGTAGATGACAGTGAGGAGCCTGGCACAAGTAAGTGGAAGCAATGCGAGGACTCAACTAAAGCACGCTCCCAAATTCAGAGCCCCTTGTCCCATTTTCGTTGCCTCCTACAGTAGGCGGAGGATACCGTGGATTTTATCCTACTGCCACCATCCACATGGGATTAGAAGCAGAGGTCCTCTGAACTTGAAAATGTGGGTTTGAACCTCAGGGGCGTGTGTATCGTAGGGCATCTGTCTCCACACAGGCCTCATTTTCATTTTTCTTATCCACCGTCTCGTGTTCTCCTCGAAGCCGGACACCTTTAGGGTTGCGTGTAATAGCGAATATCGTATATTCCCGCCACTTTATTTCCAGTGCTGATATTTTCATTCTACGGAATCCTGTCACGTCCTCCATTTTTCCGCTAATGATTGTTACGAGGAAATGATTTCCGAGCAGTTCTAAAACTTGGATCCGCCACAATTCCACACCCCGCCTCTGAGAATTGGCACTTATTAGCTACTTGTAGCGCGGATAGCAATGCCTTCTAATATGAGAGTGATGCTTATTTTTGTTGCTAGTCCGTTATAATATTAATCGGAGGACAGGAAAGGCTTCTGAAAGACTGAGTAGTGACACCACCGAGGAAAGAGTGTTATGTCCTAAATTAATAATGCTGGACTCAGAAGAGAAAAAGGTAGTTGGTGGGGGTCATTACTGATTTGAGTGGAATGGCAACAATCTCCTTCTTACACTAAATTATAGAGATAAAGGAAGATGGTCGACCTTCTAAGGATGAGGGTAAGACAGCAGAATATGTTCCGTGCGCCGACCTCGCAAACATCGGCATGGAAGGAAACAAGAGTTGGTGGAGCAAGGCAGATTTATGCGAAACAATGTGAGAATCGGGGACCTGGTAGATAGAGGAATGCACTTGAACATTCTAAATACTTACCTTTAGAAGAGTAGGACAGGTAAAGAGGGAGATTAAGAGACATAGGCGGGAGTTTTCCTTCCAACCAGCACTTCAAGGGAAATGACGCACGTCATGTTAGACGGGATACACCCGTTAAATAAAGGCAGTCAAATGGAAACCGAATACCCACTACAACGGGACCATGGAATGATTTTATTTAAAATTAATTAGGAAAAGTGTAAATACATTTATCCCACTGGGAGACGAGAAGATCAGTTCCAGTTTTGTGGAAGGAGGGAGGCCGCTGACGGACCCACAACCGCGCCCACTCTTGCACTTCCTCGTCCGAATGAGTAGTATAATACAAGGATTCGGGCGCCACCGCCACCGCAGGCTCTAGAGGCCACCTCCACCACCACCACCACAGCCAGAGGCCTCCCAGATGCCTCCTCCACCACCACCACAGCCAGAGGACTCCTAGAGGCCTCCTCCACCACCACCACAGCCAGAGGCCTCCCAGAGGTCTCCTCCACCACCCGCGGGAAATTTGAATTTGTAAACAAAGCCACGTGCTTTTTGACAGCTATCATCGACAACAACGCATCGCTAACCTCACTGCTGCCATCTTGACGGGCCTAAACCTCAGTAGTACCAACTTAACCTAACTAGCGCGAGATTTGAATTGGTAAACAAATCCACGTGTTTTTGACAGCCACGTGCTTTTTGACAGACAACAACGCATCGCTAACCTCAGTACTGCCATCTTGACAGGCCTAAACTTCAGTAGTACCAACTAAACCTAACTAGCGTGAGATAAACAAATCCACGTGCTTTTTTGACAGCTGTCATCCGCCATCTTTAAACTACAGAGCACCGTGCTGCCCTCTTTATCGCAGTAGCCAAATTCGTCACCTGTCACCGGCAGTGCTACCATCTTGGCGGGCCTAAACCTTAGGCTACCAACTTAACCTCACTAGCGTGAGATAAACAAATCCACGTGCTTTTTTGACAGCTGTCATCCGCCATCTTTAAACCACAGAGCACTGTGCTGCCCTCTTTATCGCAGTAGCTGCAAATTCGTCACCTGTCATCTGCAGTGCTGCCATCTTAACGGGCCTAAACCTTAGTGCTACCAACTTAGCCTCACTAGCGCGAGATTAGAATCGGTAAACAAATCCACGTGCTTTCTTGACAGCTGTCATCCGCCATCTCTAATCTATAGAGCACAGTGCTGCCCTCTTTAGCTACTTACCTTTGAAATGTGGTGGCGGATAATTTGAAAAATGCTTTTTGACAGCAGCCATCTTTGAGCACCGTGGTGCCCTCTTTAGCTAGATACCTTTGAAATGTGGTGGCAGGCAATTCCACATGACAGCAGCCATCTTTAATCAAGAGAGCACCGTGCTGCCCTCTATGTGGTGGCGGCAATTTGAAAAATTCTACATGCTCTTGTTTGGAAACAAACTCACTTTTTTTTGACAGCCGTCATCCGCCATCTTTAATCAACAGAGCACAGTGCTGCCCTCTTTAGCTAGATACCTTTGAAATGTGGTGGTAGACAATTCCACGTGCTCTTGTTTGGAAACAAAGCCATGTGCTTTTTTGACAGCTGACATCCGCCATCTTTAATCTATAGAGCACAGTGCTGCCCTCTTTAGCTACTTACCTTTGAAATGTGGTACGTCACAGCTGTCATCCAAAGTGCTGCCATCTTAACGGGCCAAAAACCTTAGTGCTACCAACTTAACCTTACTAGCGCGAGATTTGAATCGGTAAACAAATCCACGTGCTTTTTTTGACAGCTGTCATCCACCATCTTTAATCCATACAGCACAGTGGTGCCCTCTTTAGCTACTTACCTTTGAAATGTGGTGGCGGATAATTTGAAAAATGCTTTTGGATACCAGCCATATTTAATCCAGAGAGCACCGTGCTGCCCTCTTTAGCTAGATACCTGTGGTGGCAGGCAATTCCACGTGACAGCAGCCATCTTTAATCAAGAGGGCACCGTGCTGCCTTCTTTGTGGCGGTGGCAAATTCCACGTGCTTTACAAACTCACGTGCTTTTTTCTGACAGCTGTCATCCGCCATCTTGCATCACAAACCTCAGTGCTGCGCTCTTTAGCTAGTTACCTCTGAAATGTGGTGGTGGCAATTTGAAAAATTATATGTGCTCTTGTTTGGAAACAAAGCCACGTGCTTTTTGACAGCTGTCATCCACCATCTTTAATAAATAGAGCACTGTGATGCTATCATGCGGGCAATTTCGTCAGCTGTCATCCGCCATCTTTAATCTACAGAGCACCGTGCTGCCCTCTATGTAGTAGCGGGCAATTTGGAAAGTTCTGTTAGCTGTCATCCGCCATCTTTAATCAAGGGAGCACCGTGCTGCCATCTTTAGCTAGATATCTTTGAAATGTGGTGGCGGCAATTTGAAAAATTCTATGTGCTCTTGTTTAGTAAACAAAGCCACGTGCTTTTTTTGACAGCTGTCATCCACTATCTTTAATCAATAGAGCACTATGCTGCTATCATGCGGGCAATTTCGTCAGCTGTCATCCGCCATCTTTAATCCACAGAGCACCATGCTGCCATCGCAAGATGGCAGTTGCTCTTATGAGGCGGCTTAAGGGTCCTTGCACAAGATGGCTAGAGATGCCCTAAGGATGCTTGCGCAAGATAGCGGACGCAAGATGGCGGCTATACACGACTCCTTATGAGACGCCTTAAGGGTGCTTGCGCAAAATGGCTGCTGCTCTTATCAAGAAAGCTAGCTTAGGGGCTAACGTGTCGTGCTAGTTCGATTCATTAAATTTTGGGCTTAAATGCATAATGTTAAATATCTCGAAAACGGTGCATCGTAGAGGAAAACGGACAAACGTTTTCTACCCAATACCTCGGTTCGCAGTATGGGGAACATGATATCATAAGAAAAATATAGTCTAATGATGAGATCAACGGTTCGGTTCAAAATTAGGCCGTTTGGCATTAGCTCTGTTTCAGCTTGTAATGAAGCAAGTCTTCGTAACAGGGTCAGGTCTAGCTATGGTAGAGCGTATAACGTACCGTGCAGGTTCGATTCATTACATTTGGGGCTTAAATGCAAAATGTTAAATATCTCGAAAACGGACAAAATTTTTTCCACCTGATACCTAGGTTTGCAGTATCGGGAACATGATAGCATAAAAAATATAGTCTAATGATGAGATCGACGGTTCGATTCCTACTTAGGCCCTTTGGCATTGGCAGCTATCTATTTCTACAAGATGGCGGCTATACATAGCTTCTTATGAGACAGCTTAAGAGCGCTTGCACAAGATGGCTGCTGCTCTTATGAGACGCCCTAGGGGTGCTTGCGGGAGGTAGCAGGTACAAGACGATGACTATACGCAGCTGCTTATGATACGGCCTAGAGGTGCTTACACAAGATGGTGGCTGCTCTGATGAAGAAAGCTAGCTTTGCATCATGCAGGTATTTTTACAGCAATAAACCTCATAACTTTGAAATGTGGTGGCGGGTAATTTGAAAAATTCGACGTGCGTTTTCTTCACAGCGGCTATCTTTAGACAGTAGCGGCTATACATAAGCTGTTAAGGCCTCCTCTTATGTCAAGGCATAGCTCTATCGAAGAAGTTTAAACCTGCATCGGAATAGCTAGAGTAAGCACGTGCTGCAGTGATGACGTCATTAAGCAAGTTTAGACTTGCAAATCACAGAAGAAAGGTAACAAGGCTGGAATCGAAAGCTGCACTCTATGCCGTTAACTTTATCATGTGATCGGAACATTGATTGAAGTGTTTAGAACACTAAATAAGTAGAACCGAACACTGTACTCGATACAACATGTGTTTAGAACATGTCAGGGGATACCTTTGTTCTAAGAAGATTAGTTTACCGCACATTCCTTGTAGGGCTAATAGGCTAAGGGGCTAATGGGCAAAAGGCCTAATGGGCAAAAGGGCTAAAGAGCTAATGGGCTAAAGAGCTAAAGGGCTAAAGGGCTAAAGGAGCAACAACCTCATCGATCGCTATCAGCAAGAACGCTTGTACTTTGTTAAGTGTAGAAAATTAATCTTTATTTGTAAATGGTTTCATGTTCAGAACAAGGAATGTAACCTAGGGGTTCCGTCTTACCTAATAAAATCCCCGAGGTGCGATGAGTTACGTTTTTCGAACTAGTGTTTGGAACACTGAACTTTTCAAGATGATAGCAGAGAGTTTAGCAATGTTCTGTTGTTGGATTATAAATTCCGAGCTACAACATGCATAAGGTGGCAGCCTTGAGGTTTACTGCCGTAAAGATTACAAGAGTGAGGTTAACAATGTTCCGTTGTTGGAATTTAATTTCCGCGCTATAACATGCATAAGGTGGCAGCCTTGCGGTTTACCGCCGTAAAGATGGCAGCAGTGAGGTTAGCGACGCTCTATTGTCCTTCAAAGTGAGGTTAGGGTTCGTCAAGAAGACAGCTGTCAAAAAAGCACGTGGCTATGTTTACCAAACAAGAGCACGTGGTCGTGACGTCACGGTCACGTAATCAATCCTTAGCTCGACGTCGTTAAGAGCAGCATTAGGATTAGCTGTGCTTAAAAGTCTTGGGAACAGAGCAGCAGTATGAATTGCCATGTTTCAAGGCGTGTACACATCACCTATCGATTTTACATGCATCGACCATCGAACTAAACTTCATCCGCTAGATCGTGCTGCTATCTTGGCATGACCTATACCCATAAAATGAAAGTACAATGAATAGCCATGTTTCAAAGCGTGTACACATTACCTATCGATTTTGCATGCAACAAATATCGTACTAAACTTCTTCCGCTAGGTTGTGCTGCTATCTTAGCATAACTTATACACATGAACTTAAAGTACAAAAATAGCCATGTTTCAAAGCGTGTACACATTACTTATTGATTTTGCATTCATCGAATCTCGTACTGAACTTCTTCCGCTAGATTGTGCTACTATCTTAGCATAACCTATACCCATGAACTTAAAGTACAATGAATAGTCATGTTTCAAAACATGTACACATCAACTATCGAATTTGCATGTATCGACTCTCGTACTAAACTTCTGCAGGTAGATTGTGCTGCTATCTTAGCATAACTAAGACGAATGAACTTAAAGTACAAATAATACATATGTCTCAAAACGTGTACACATTATCTATCGATTTTGCAAGCATCGACTCTCGTACTAAACTTCTTCCGCTAGATTGTGCTGCTATCCTAGCATAACCTATACGCATGACCTTAAGGTACAATGAATAGCCATGTTTCAAAGCGTGTACTCATTACCTATCGACTTTGCATGCAACAAATATCGTACTAAACTTCTTCCGCTAGGTTGTGCTGCTAACTCAGCATAACTTATACACATGAACTTTAAGTACAAAGAATAGCCATGTTTCAAAGCGTGTACACATTACTTATTGGTTTTGCATTCATCGAATCTCGTACTGAACTTCTTCCGCTCGATTGTGCTGGTATCTTAGCAAAACTTATACACATGAAATTAAAAGTACAAAGAATAGCCATGTTTCAAAGCGTGTACACATTACCTATCGATTTTGCATGCATTGACTCTCGTACTAAACTCCTTCCGCTAGATTGTGCTGCTATCTTAGCATAACCCATACGCATGACCTTAAAGTAAAAAGAATAGCCATGTTTCAAAGTGTGTACACATCACCTATCGATTTTGCATGCAACAAATATCGTACTAAACTTCTTCCGCTAGATTGTGCTACTATCTTAGCATAACTTATACACATGAACTTAAAGTACGAAGAATAGCCATGTTTCAAAGTGTGTACACATTACTTATTGATTTTGCATGCATCAAATATCGTACTAAATTTCTTCCGCTAGATTGTCCTGCTATCTTAGCATAACCTATACCCATGAACTTAAAGTACAATGAATAGTCATGTTTCAAAGCGTGTACGCATCAACTATCGATTTTGCACGTATCGACTCTCGTACAAAACTTCTTCAGGTAGATTGTGCTGCTATCTTATCATAACTAAGATGCATGAACTTAAAGTACAAAGAATAGCTATGTTTCAAAGCGTGTACACATCACCTATCGATTTTGCATTCATCGACTCTCGTACTAAACTTCTCACGCTAGACTGTGCTGCTATCCTAGCCTAACCTATACGCATGAACTTAAAGTACGAAGAATAACCATGTTTTAAAGCGTGTACACGTCACCTGTCGATTTTGCATGCATCAAATATCGTACTAAACTTCTTGCGCTAGATTGTGCTGCTATCTTAGCATAACCTGTACGCATGAACTTAAAGTACAATGAATAGAGTTGTTTCACAGCGTGTACACATTACCTAATGATTTTGCACGAAACGACTATCATACTAAACTTTTTCCACTAGATTGTGCTAAAATCGTGTAAGTGTGCTGCTATCTTAGCATAACCTATCGATTTTACATGCATCGACTATCGTACTAGACTTCTTCCGCTAGAGCATGTAGCAATCGCTCTTATGTATCCCTAACCCATATGCACGAACTTAAAGCACAAAGAAGAGCTATGTTCCAAAGCGTGTACACATCACCTATCGATAATGTATGTGTCGAATATCGTACTACACTTGTCCTGCCAGAGCGTACGACTATCGCTTGTGTGTGCACGAACTTAAAGCATAAAGAATAGCAATGTATAAAAATCTTGTAAACAAAGCAGCAGAATAAGTATAGCCATGCTTAAATGCGTGTACACATCATGTATCCATGATGCACGCAGTACTAAACTTATTCCATTAGAATGTACAAAGTTCGCATGTGTTCGTGCTGCTATCTTAGCATAGCCTATGTGCATGAACTTCAAGCATAAAGAATAGTTATGTGTAAAAAATCTTGTGAACATAGCAGAATGTTTACTACGTAGGTGTAGACATTAAACTTTGCATGCTGAGGCAGCATACTACGTGACCGTGACGTCACGACCACGTGCTCTTGTTTGGTAAACATAGCCACGTGCTTTTTTGACAGCTGTCTTCTTGACGAACCCTAACCTCACTTTGAAGGACAATAGAGCGTCGCTAACCTCACTGCTGCCATCTTTACGGCGGTAAACCGCAAGGCTGCCACCTTATGCATGTTATAGCGCGGAATTTTAAATCCAACAACGGAACATTGTTAACCTCACTCTTGTCATCTTCACGGCAGTAAACCTCAAGGCTGCCACCTTATGCATGTTGTAGCTCGGAATTTATAACCCAACCACAGAACATTGCTAAACTCTCTGCTATCATCTTGAAAAGTTCAGTGTTCCAAACACTAGTTCGAAAAACGTAACTCATCGCACCTCGGGGATTTTATTAGGTAAGACGTAACCCCTAGGTTCCATTCCTTGTTCTGAACATGAAACCATTTACAAATAAAGATTAATTTTCTACACTTAACAAAGTACAAGCGTTCTTGCTGATAGCGATCGATGAGGTTGTTGCTCCTTTAGCCCTTTAGCACTTTAGCCCATTAGCCCATTAGCCCTTTAGCCCTTTTGCCCATTAGCCCTTTTGCCCATTAGCCCCTTAGCCTATTAGCCCTACAAGGAATGTGCGGTAAACTAATCTTCTTAGAACAAAGGTATCCCCTGACATGTTCTAAACACATGTTGTATCGAGTACAGTGTTCGGTTCTACTTATTTAGTGTTCTGAACACTTCAATCAATGTTCCGGCCACATGATAAAGTTAACGGCATAGAGTGCAGTTTTCGATTCCAGCCTTGTTACCTTTCTTCTGTGATTTGCAAGTCTAAACTTGCTTAATGACGTCATCACTGCAGCACGTGCTTACTCTAGCTATTCCGATGCAGGTTTAAACTTCTTCGATAGAGCTACGCCTTGACATAAGAGGAGGCCTTAACAGCTTATGTATAGCCGCTATTGTCTAAAGATAGCCGCTATGAAGAAAAAGCACGTCGAATTTTTCAAATTACCCGCCACCACATTTCAAAGGTATGAGGTTTATTGCTGTAAAAATACCTGCATGATGCAAAGCTAGCTTTCTTCATCAGAGCAGCCACCATCTTGTGTAAGCACCTCTAGGCCGTATCATAAGCAGCTGCGTATAGTCATCGTGATGTACCTGCTACCTCCCGCAAGCACCCCTAGGGCGTCTCATAAGAGCAGCAGCCATCTTGTGCAAGCGCTCTTAAGCTGTCTCATAAGAAGCTATGTATAGCCGCCATCTTGTAGAAATAGATAGCTGCCAATGCCAAAGGGCCTAAGTAGGAATCGAACCGTCGATCTCACCATTAGACTATGTTTTTCTTATGCTATCATGTTCCCGATACTGCAAACCTAGGTATCAGATGGAAAAATTTTGTCCGTTTTCGAGATATTTAACATTTTGCATTTAAGCCCCAAATGTAATGAATCGAACCTGCACGGTACGTTATACTCTCTACCATACTAGACCTGATCCTGTTACGAAGACTTGCTTCATTACAAGCTGAAACAGAGCTAATGCTAAACGGCCTAATTTAGAACCGAACCGTTGATCTCATCATTAGACTATGTTTTTCTTATGATATCATGTTCCCCATACTGCGAACGGAGGTATTGGGTAGAAAACGTTTGTCCGTTTTGCTCTACGATGCACCGTTTTCGAGATATTTAACATTATGCATTTAAGCCCCAAATTTAATGAATCGAACTAGCACGACACGTTAGCCTCTAAGCTAGCTTTCTTGATAAGAGCAGCAGCCATCTTGCGCAAGCACCCTTAAGGCGTCTCATAAGGAGTCGTGTATATCCGCCATCTTGCGTCCGCCATCCTTAGGGCATCTCTAGCCATCTTGTGCAAGGACCCTTAAGCCGCCTCATAAGAGCAAACGCCATCTTGCGCAAGCATCTCTAGGGCGTCTCATAATGAGCCTTGTATAACCGCCATCTTGCGCAAGCATCCCAAGGGCATCTCATAAGAACCTATGTATAGCGGCCATCTTGCATAAGCACCTTTAAGGAGTCATGTATAGCCACCATCTTGTGCAATTAGCGTCGAGAGGTGGCTGATGTAGAATTTTTCTTTTTTAATTATCCGCCACCATATTTCAAAGGCATGTACCTAAAGAGTGTAGCACGGTGCTCTCTTGATTAAAGATGGCGGATGACAGCTAACAGAACTTTTCAAATTGCCCGCTACTACATAGAGGGCAGCACGGTGCTCTGTGGATTAAAGATGGCGGATGACAGCTGACGAAATTGCCCGCATGATAGCAGCATAGTGCTCTATTGATTAAAGATGGTGGATGACAGCGGTCAAAAAAAGCACGTGGTTTTGTTTACTAAACATGAACACATAGAATTTTTCAAATTGCCGCCACCACATTTCAAAGGTATCTAGCTAAAGATGGCAGCACGGTGCTCTCTTGATTAAAGATGGCGGATGACAGCTAACAGAACTTTTCAAATTGCCCGCTACTACATAGAGGGCAGCACGGTGCTCTGTTGATTAAAGATGGCGGATGACAGCTGACGAAATTGCCCACATGATAGCAGCGCAGTGCTCTATCGATTAAAGATGGTGGATGACAGCTGTCAAAAAGCACGTGGCTTTGTAGCCAAACAAGAGCACATGGAATTTTTCAAATTGCCGCCACCACATTTCAAAGGTAACTAGCTAAAGAGCGCAGCACTGAGGTTTGTGATGCAAGATGGCGGATGACAGCTGTCAGAAAAAAGCACGTGAGTTTGTAAAGCACGTGGAATTTGCCACCGCCACAAAGAGGGCAGCACGGTGCCCTCTTGATTAAAGATGGCTGCTGTCACGTGGAATTGCCTGCCACCACAGGTATCTAGCTAAAGAGGGCAGCACGGTGCTCGCTGGATTAAAGATGGCTGGTATCCAAAAGCATTTTTCAAATTATCCGCCACCACATTTCAAAGGTAAGTAGCTAAAGAGGGCACCACTGTGCTGTATGGATTAAAGATGGTGGATGACAGCTGTCAAAAAAGCACGTGGATTTGTTTACCGATTCAAATCTCGCGCTAATAAGGTTAAGTTGGTAGCACTAAGGTTTAGGCCCGTTAAGATGGCAGCACTTTGGATGACAGCTGTGACGTACCACATTTCAAAGGTAAGTAGCTAAAGAGGGCAGCACTGTGCTCTATAGATTAAAGATGGCGGATGTCAGCTGTCAAAAAAGCACATGGCTTTGTTTCCAAACAAGAGCACGTGGAATTGTCCGCCAATACATTTCAAAGGTATCTAGCTAAAGAGGGCAGCACTGTGCTCTGTTGATTAAAGATGGCGGATGACGGCTGTCAAAAAAGCGCGTGAGTGTGTTTCCAAACAAGAGCATGTAGAATTTTTCAAGTTGATGCCACCACATAGAGGGCAGCACGGTGCTCTCTTGAATAAAGATGGCTGCTGTCATGTGGAATTGCCTGCCACCACATTTCAAAGGTAAGTAGCTAAAGTGAGCACCACTGTGCTCTATAGATTAAAGATGGGGGATGACAGCTGTCATAAAAGCACGTGGATTTGTTTACCGAATCTAATCTCGCGCTAGTGAGGTTAAGTTGGTAGCACTAATGTTTAGGCCCGTTAAGATGGCAGCACTGCAGATGGCAGGTGACGAATTTGCAGCTACTGCGATAAAGAGGGCAGCACAGTGCTCTGTGGTTTAAAGATGGCGGATGACAGCTGTCAAAAAAGCACGTGGATTTGTTTATCTCACGCTAGTGAGGTTAAGTTGGTAGCACTAAGCTTTAGGCCCGCCAAGATGGCAGCACTGCCGATTACAAGTGACGAATTTGCAGCTACTGCGATAAAGAGGGCAGCAGGGTGCTCTGTAGTTTAAAGATGGCGGATGACAGCTGTCAAAAAAGCACGCGGATTTGTTTATCTCACGCTAGTTAGGTTAAGTTGGTACTACTGAGGTTTAGGCCTATCAAGATGGCAGTACTGAGGTTAGCGATGCGTTGTTGGCTGTCAAAAACACGTGGATTTGTTTACCAATTCAAATCTCGCGCCAGTTAGGTTAAGTTGGTACTACTGAGGTTTAGGCCCGTCAAGATGGCAGTACTGAGGTTAGCGATGCGTTGTTGTCGATGATAGCTGTCCAGAAGCACGTGGCTTTGTTTACAAATTCATATTTTCCGCGGGTGGTGGTGGAGACCTCTGGGAGGCCTCTGTCTGTGGTGGTGGTGGTGGTGGTGGAGGAGGTCTCTGGGAGGCCTCTGGCTGTGGTGGTGGTGGAGGAGGCATCTGGGAGGCCTCTGGCTGTGGTGGTGGTGGAAGTGGCCTCTGGACCCTGCGGTGGCGGTGGCGCCCGAATCCTTGTATTATACTACTCGAATGAAACCGACGTCAAGAATTTATTTCTTCAGGTCGCCAAAAATGAGAAAATAACAAGGTCGTACGGAGGATGTTGAAGAGTTTTCAACCTTCGTAGCCTCCGCCAGATTGAATGTATGGATGTGAACATTATCATGCAACAGGATGACTCCTTCCGACAGCATCCCAGGACGTTTTGACTTTGTGGCGCGTCTGCAAAATGTCTTCATACCGCAGCGTCACCAGAGAACAAAAGAAAGTTCTCTGCTCTTCTTTGCTTGCCTCCACTTCTACAGCTGGACGAACACACTAGACCATCAGAGACATAACCCAACAACTGCGTGCACCTGTGACTCGTCACTATGCAGTCTCCTACAACAGGGATGGCAGTATTTATACTAACAACAGTGTCCCCACCTTTAGCGCGGAATGTGTGTTACGGCAAGTATTTGACTGTCCCTTATACTCCCGGGAAATTTAATATGACCACAGAGGTGAATTTCGTTTCCTTAATATCACATTTTGAAGTCGTTTCTTAGTACAGGCAGGTGGCATCTTGGATTTAATCTTTGTTTGAAAATACATTAATTTGAAAAATATGTCATATTCAAAGTGCTCCCAGCACATCTCTCCGTTTGCGATCATCTTACTATTTTCCGCAAAATGTCCTCACAAGTACGAAGGCTATGCCGAAAGATTTTAGCAACCAAAAAACTATAAATCTGAGGACAATAGGATTATATTCATTTGAAAGTGCATGCGCGTGTACCGCCTCCCAGCGGTGGTTCCTCCACAGCGCGGGAAGAGGAAGAAAGCACGGTGCAAGATGGATGATTTTCGCGCAATGAGTTTTTATGGTTATAAAAATAATTTAAGTGCCGAAGAATGCCATTCTTTTTTGCTGCGTGTTTTTGGTGTGGCTTCCCTATCTAGGGCCACAGTTGGAAGTTCGTTTTGAAGTCAATTGAAGATGAACCTCGTCCCGGTCGCCCAGCAACAGCTCTGACTCAGATAAACAAACATTGATGCTTTGACGGAAATGATGAAAGATGATCCACATCTTACATTTCGTAACAATGAAGAGACCCTAAATATATGGTCAACAGCAGCGCAGACCATCGTTCGAAATTATTTTGGCCGTACCAAGGGATGTGCCCGTTGAGAGCCACATTCCCTGACAGAGAACCAAAAGGAGGCGAGAGTGGTCTGGTATCGTTTTATGCTAGAAAAATTCAACGGAGGTCATTCCCAAGATACCTACAATATCGTCACAGATGATGAAATATGGGTCTACCATAATTACCCTGAAACGAAGAGACAGTCTTCTGTGTGGTGCTTTCTAGGTGAAAGTCGGAGCTCTGGAAAGAAGACGTTCGAAACATGTTTTTTACGAAAATGGGTCACCTCACCTCTGTGATCTTGGACACACGACGTACATTCAACGTTGAATGGTACGTGAATGATTGTCTTCCTAAAGTCCTCGCCGGATGGAAGTCACAGATCTTGCAGTCCAAGAGCGGGCACTTTCTGCTGCATCACGACAACGCACGAGAGCGCAGGGCTGCCAGAACAATGGACTCTTTGGAAAATGAAAAAGTGCGAGTTTGACCTCATCCACCCTATTCACCTGACATCTTTTTGTTCCCTAAGACCAAGGAAAATTTCGTGCGTACCGGTTTTCGTCAGATGAAGAGGCCATTGCAGCCTACGAGAGTGCACCAAGTGACATCCCGAAAGAAATTTGAACTGAAACGTTTTCTAAGTGGTTTCGGATATTGGAAAAATGCATATGTGTCAATGGAGAGTATTTTGAAAATTTGTAATTGTTGTTTTGCGAATAATACTTTCTCACACTCTAGAAAGGTTTTCTGCATAGCCCTCGGTCATTATACGATATCATCAGTGAAGATTCTCGCTAGAATGATGCGTCTCCGTTGACTGATGAGAGGAAAACAGGCTCGTTCGTCTGGCGACGTGCTAATGGTAGCATACGATGTAATTTGTACATTATGTGCATTGCCTGCTTTTCATATGACACTCAGACGATAGAGGACATCCCATAACATTCCTGTTGTCTGCTCATTCTGGAGCATAACCCTAAGAGACTTGTCGTAGACGAGTGACTCGTTAGATAAGTCTGTCTAATATAATTGGATTGATTTCTGATACTTGAGCAATTGAAGTGCCATTTGTATCCATTCACAGTTTCTCAGAAATGTTCGAAAGCAGCGTAGCATTTGCATATTCTTCACTGTCAAGAACCTCACTAAACGAGTATACGGACAGGAAATATATTTCCGGAGAATTACAGTAAAATCCACTATTCGCCGAAATCTCACACAATATTGTTCCTTGCGAATAGTTTTCAATGCAGTGAAGTGTTCTTCTTATAATGCTGTGGTTCCCTTACGTTTCCAGCCTTCGTAAGTTCAGCAAATCCTATCCAGACTATTTCCAGCCTGGTGCAGACCCCACGAGTACGGGCGGTGAGGTGCATGAGTTGCAGGGATGTAACTCCCAGTCCCTGAACCAGGACGATCAACCATAAGATGAAAATCTTCGACCCGAATCGACCACTTAACGAAGAAGTAGCAGGTGACTTATTTCTCAGAAACACGAGTAATGAAGGATAAACTAAAGACTTTCCTCAATCACCACTGATTTGCATTTAGGGCAGTCGCCCAAGTGACAGATTCCCAATATGTTATTTACGTAGACTATTCCTAAATAATTACCAAGAAATTGTAAATTTATTGAATATCTCCCTTAGTAAATTATTCTAATCACTAACTCCTTTTTCTACAAACGAATTTTTTCCCCAATTTGTCCTCTCGAATTCCAACTTTTTCTTCATATTGTTATCTTTTCTACATTTAAAGGCACAACTCGAACTTATTCGTCTACTAATGTCATTCCATGCCATCTCCCCTCTGACAGCTCGGAACATGCCACTTAGTCGAGCAGCTCGTCTCCTTTCTCCCAAGTCTTTCCAGATCAAGCTTTGCAACATTTTTTGTAACGCTACTATTTTTCTGGAAATCACCAAGAACAAACCGAGCTGCTTTTCTTTGGATTTTTTCCAGTTCTTGAATCAAGTAACCCTGGTGAGGGTCCCATTCACTGGAATCATACTCTGGTTGGGGTCTTACCACAGGCTTATATGCTCTCTCCTTTACAAGCTTACTACAACCCCTAAATATTCTCATTGCCATGTGCAGAGATCTGTATCCTTTACTTAAAATCCCATTTATGTGATTACCCCAATGAAGATCTTTCCTTATATTAACGCCTAGGTAGTTACAGCGATCCCCGTAAGGAACTTTCACCCCATCAACGCAGTAATTAAAACTGAAACGACTTTTTCTATTACTGAAACTCACAACCCGGTTTACTTTTATTTTAGTTCACTTTACGTTGTTGTTCGCAGGCCAGAGTTGATCAGAAGAAGAAGAAGAAAAAGAAGAAGAAGAAGAAGAATTGATAATAATTTTCTCAGTCATTTGAAATTAAGACAGGTGTGCTACAGCGTGATTGGGAGAATTTGGTTTTCAACATCAAGAGATAACCCCGATATGCTTAGGAAGAAAATAGGGAGGAATCAAAGTCAACTGCCTGGCTTTCGCTGATGATCTTGCGATACTTTCAGAAAACCTAGAGGAAGCGGCCATACGGATCAACCTTGTATAAAAGATCGCTAGTAACACGGAACTTGGGATGTCGAAAGAGGAGACAAGTTCATGTTGAATGAGAAACATTCCTTGACACAGAGACTGGACGGATTCAGAGGGTTAAAAATTTCAAATTCCTCGGTGAAATCATACAAGAGCATGGACTAGAGAAAGCTGTTGTGGACGATCGTATCTCAAAAATGAGAGAGCTTGTGGCGTACTAGCAACCGAAGAAAAGGATAATCAAACAACTGAAGGCACAACACCGCTGCCCAGGTCTTAGACTGCCACCCCAACCACAAAAAAGACAAGAAGTCATCCCAGCCCGAAATCATGCCAGCTACTTACGGTAGGCCTCGATAAAAACACAGACACAGGACTGGGAAGCGGTGGAATCTGGGCAGAAGCAAAGGCCAAAAAGAAACTTCAACAGAGGGTGGATCCTGGAAATAGATAGAGCAATTAATGTGAAATTCCCAGAACACTCAAAAAGTTTAAAACACATGAAAATTTAACAAATATCTTTTGAAAGGAGAGCTACACCAATAAATAATATATAACATTTTAAAAGAAACAACAAAATGTAACTAAATAAATTAAATAATAATAGGAAGAAGTTAATTCATTCACTGGAACCATATTAAATCACATGTCGTGTAATACCCAAAAAATATATATAAATCTATATTACTCACGAACTTCAGTTCTTTCTTAAAAGAAAATCTTTAGATCAATGGTCATATTACTATATTTGGTTGAGAGCTCTCATATTCCTTTTGAAGGAAAGGGGGTGCCTTTTTAGTAGACCAAAATTTTCTACTATAATATTGAAGAGCATTTAAAAACATTTTAAATTCATACAAGAAATAATTAATAATAATGTTATTTGCTTTACGTCCCACTAACTACTTTTTAAGGTCTTCGGAGACGCCGAGGTGCCGGAATTTAGTCCCGCAGGATTTCTTTTACGTGCCAGTAAATCTACCGACACGGGGCTGTCATATTTGAGCACTTTCAAATACCACCGGACTGAGCCAGGATCGAACCTGCCAAGTTGGGGTTAGAAGGCCAGCGCCTTAACCGTCTGAGCCACTCAGCCCGGCATATACACTGACTGACAGAGCAAATGCAACACCAAGGAGGAGTGGTTCGAAAGGGATGAAAGTTGGGGAAAAAACAGAGACGGCACGGACGAATAATTGATGTTTATTTCAAACCGATATGCAGGTTACACAATGCGCACGGCATCGACTCAGTAGGATGTAGGACCACCGCGAGCGGCGATGCACGCAGAAACACGTCGAGGTACAGAGTCAATAAGAGTGCGGATGGTGTCCTGAGGGATGGTTCTCCATTCTCTGTCAACCATTTGCCACAGTTGGTCGTCCGTACGAGGCTTGGGCAGAGTTTGCAAACGGCGTCCAATGAGATCCCACACGTGTTCGATTGGTGAGAGATCCGGAGAGTACGCTGGCCACGGAAGCATCTGTACACCTCGTAGAGCCTGTTGGAAGATGCGAGCAGTGTGTGGGCGGGCATTATCCTGCTGAAACAGAGCATTGGGCAGCCCGTGAAGGTACGGGAGTGCCACCGGCCGCAGCACATGCTGCACGTAGCGGTGGGCATTTAACGTGCCTTGAATACGCACTAGAGGTGACGTGGAATCATACGCAATAGCGCCCCAAACCATGATGCCGCGTTGTCTAGCGGTAGGGAGCTCCACAGTTACGGCCGGATTTGACCTTTCTCCACGCCGACGCCACACGCGTCTGCGGTGACTATCACTGACAGAACAGAAGCGTGACTCATCGGAGAACACGACGTTCCGCCATTCCCTCATCCAAGTCGCTCTAGCCCGGCACCATGCTAGGCGTGCACGTCTATGCTGTGGAGTCAATGGTAGTCTTCTGAGCGGACGCCGGGAGTGCAGGCCTCCTTCAACCAATCGACGGGAAATTGTTCTGGTCGATATTGGAACAGCCAGGGTGTCTTGCACATGCTGAAGAATGGCGGTTGACGTGGCGTGCGGGGCTGCCACCGCTTGGCGGCGGATGCGCCGATCCTCGCGTGCTGACGTCACTCGGGCTGCGCCTGGACCCCTCGCACGTGCCACATGTCCCTGCGCCAACCATCTTCGCCACAGGCGCTGCACCGTGGACACATCCCTATGGGTATCGGCTGCGATTTGACGAAGCGACCAACCTGCCCTTCTCAGCCCGATCACCATACCCCTCGTAAAGTCGTCTGTCTGCTGGAAATGCCTCCGTTGACGGCGGCCTGGCATTCTTAGCTATACACGTGTCCTGTGGCACACGACAACACGTTCTACAATGACTGTCGGCTGAAAAATCACGGTACGAAGTGGGCCATTCGCCAACGCCGTGTCCCATTTGTCGTTCGCTACGTGCGCAGCAGAGCGGCGCATTTCACATCATGAGCATACCTCAGTGACGTCAGTCTACCCTGCAATTGGCATAAAGTTCTGACCACTCCTTCTTGGTGTTGCATTTGCTCTGTCAGTCAGTGTATATACAAGAAATAAAATTAGAAGTGAAACCAGAGGGGAAGAAAACAAATCCCAATCAACTAATTCAAAATACCACAAGTGGTAGTAGGCGAAGTAGGAACCAGAAAAACAATCACAAGTCGGGGAAATGTTAAGCCACGACATATTCACACCAAAAAATTTAATTTCACCAAATCCCATGACACACTGAATGGTAGAAATATCGTAGCGATCACTTTTCTTAAATCACTTTGCCAATGTTAAACGCTTGACCACTACAGCACACAACCGTCCGATCCACAAGACACTCACTACCTTGACATAACAATAGCAAGAAGTAAGGTTACCAGACGTAGAATATGCCCGTAACGTTAAAGCAATAGGATAATAGCACCTTCAATATTACAAAGAAAATAAATATGTTCCACGGAAACCTATTGATAAATAATAATAATAATAATAATAATAATAATAATAATAATAATAATAATAATAATAATAATAATAATAATAATAATAATATTAATAATAATAATAATAATAATAATAATAATAATAATAATAATAATAATAATAATAATAATAATCCATGAAAATTAAGTTAAGTAGAACACATATGAGGACGACAAATTTAAATATCAACAGTGATAATACTATGCTACTGAGCCTAGAATAGTTTTTAAATACTGGATAATTCTGAAAGAACACTTAATTACGGTGACCACACTTGTCGTTTCGGTTTTAAGGCCGTCGAAGTAAATACTGGATATCCCCTTGAAATTTAGAGAGGAACACTTTTAAACAGCTTCAAATATTATTTCCGCCAATGAACACCAAATTTGAGGCATTTTCACACAATACCCCAGGAAATATCAACGTATCGCCAATGCACTGTATACCAAATATTTCAGCCAGACATATTTAAATTCGTGGAAACTTTTTGTGTTCACGGTAGACGAGATATCTTTCACACAAAATATATTTTCAAACCTTCCGACCGAGGGGTCCATAAATAATCCTTTTCGGTACGTATTATAAGATGGTACTACCACACACTGTCAGTTGCAGAAAGATTAATATTACACAAGATTAATCAGCCACCTCGAAAGTAAATAATAAACTAAAACATGTAGATGATTTAGCAAGGTAGGTTCAGATAAATAAGAGGCTCCACAGCCACTTCCTGTCTCTTAACTAGGGTGGACGGTAATCATTTCCCGTAGCCATAACGGCTAGACAGAGTGTCTGTCCAAACACAGCCATCTTGGAGACAATCAGGAACCAACTCCCTGTTCACAGAACGCACGTCGACAATCAAAGAATAAAAGCCGTAGAAATTACTCCATATCGTCCCATCAAGAAATTAGATGTACCACAATTAACGAATTGCATCCAATTGATAAATGATACATTTCAAACAGTTATGGATAGCAGTCCCCTTTAAATAATACCGCCATAATCTTATAGACTGAATAAAACTATCTACAACAAGAAATGTATCTCATGGAATGCCAAAATAAGGCATTACAACACTGTAGTGGAAGGAGAATGTCTGGTTGCCAGCCAAGTTGGAGAAGTCAGAGATCCTAGAAGGAAGAGTACTTCGGAACAAGTCTACAAAAATGTGGAGGAAATTTCACAGACCATGAAAAAGAGGAGGACATTTGTACAGAATGGATGAAAACAGACTAACCAAAGAGTTATTTGAGTTCCTGTGAAATAAGAACACTACGACGGCATGAATTAAGGCAGTTCGTAAACATCTAGAGAAGTCCAACATCCAAGAAGTCCAGATGTTAGAGTGGAAAATATTTCGGATCATGACTCAAAATTTGGAAGGGTTTCGAATTGAAGGAACTGCTAAGATGGAAAGAGCCCGGACGGACGAACAGAAGTAACAGCATAGCGTCCATAAGAAGGAAGGGGAAACTTGAAAGAAAGAATGGAATTATAGCGTGATCCTAAGTGGTCAGTTCGCAATAATAATAATAATAATAATAATAATAATAATAATAATAATAATAATAATAATAATCTATATATATATAAATGTCATTGTATGTATGTATGTATGTATGTATGTATGTATGTATGTATTACATCTCCTCCTAAACCACTGGAGCGATTTACACCAAACTTGGTACACTTACGACTTAGTATCAGGAGACAAACCGCGTGCGGGTAAGACACCCCAAGTACCCTTAGAGGCGAGGGGGCGAGGGGGGTCACATATAAAAATATACGAAAATAGTGTCGAATCCATCGTTTTTGGATTCGCTGAGATGAATAGTGATACTCTGGAATTTTTCCAAGTCCAAATTCAGCCCCCTTTTGGGTGGGGGGCCAGGGGGAAGTGATATATCAAAGTAATAGGAAATCGTGTCGAATCCATCCTTTTCAGGGTCGCTGGGATCAATAGTGACACTCCGGATTACTTTTGACAAAATGCGTGCGGTAAGACACCCCATGCACTAATATGGGCGAGGGGGTCACATATAAAATATATGAAAATGGTATCGAATCCATCGTTTTCGGATTCCCTGCGATGGATAGTGATACACCGGAATTTTCCAAGTCCAAATTCAGCCCCCTTTTGGGTGGGGGGCGAGGGGGGTCACATATAAACATATACGAAAATAGCGTCGAATCCATTGTTTTCGGATTCGCTGGGATGAATAGTGACACTTCGGATTTCTTTTGACAAACCGCGTGGGGGTAAGACACCCCATGTACTCATAGGAGCGGGGGGGGGCGCAAGGGGGTGACATAAAATATTCTAAAATAGTGTCGTATCCATACTTTTTATGGTCACTGAGGTGAATAGTGATATTCCAGAATTTTTCAAAGTTGGAGTTCTTCCCCTGTTTGGGGTGTGGGTCGAGGGGGGAGTGATTTATCAAAATAACCTAATACGGTGTCGAATCCATCCTTTTCGGGGTCATTGAGATGAATATTGACAATCCGGATTTCTTTTGACAAAATGCGTACCCCACGTACCCACTGAGGCGGGGGGGGGGCGACGGGGTGACATATGAATAATTCGAAAAAAGTGTCGAATCCATATTTTTCATGGACGCTGGGATGAATAGTGACATTGTGGAATTTTTTTAAGTTCAAGTTCAGCCCCCTTTGGGGTGGGGGCGAGGGGGAATGATATATCAAAATGACCGAAAATAGTGTCGAATCCATTCTTTTTGGGGTCGCTGAGATGAATAGTGACACTCCGGATTTCTCATGACAAACCGCGTGATGGGTAAGACCCCACGTACCCATTGAGGCGAAGGGGGGGAGGGGAGTGAGATATAAAATATTCGAAAACGTGTCGAATCCATACTCTTCGTGGTCGCTGAGATGAATAGTGACACTACGGATTTTTAAAGTCCACTTTTTGGGTTGGGGCGAGGGGAGATTGATATGTCAAAATGACCGAAAATAGTGTCGAATCCATCCTTTTCGGGGTCGCTGAGATGAATAGTGACACGCCGGATTTCTTTTGAAAAACCACGTGGGGGTAAGACACCACATGTACCCATTGTTTTAAAGTCGAAGATCAGCCCCCTTTGGGGTGGGGGACGAGAGGGGAGTGATATATCGAAATGATCGAAAATAATGTCGAATCCATACTCTTGGTCGCTGAGATGAATAGTGACACTCTGGATATTTTGACATACCGCATTTGGGAAAAGACACCCGAAGTACCCTTAGAGGCGGGCGGGGGGGGGGGAGCGAGGGAATGACATTTAAAAATATTCGAAAATAGTGTCGAATCCATACCTTTTTTTTTTTTTTTTTTTGGAAGGAATCAAATACTTCCCAGTCAATTCTAGCTTCCACAATAACAAGGTTTTACTCGAATATTAAATAATCTAAAACTTGAAATCAGATACATCTAAATAACTCTAAAACTACATAATAGGTCGTAATATCAACATCTCAAAACTAAATCAATATGCATCCACTTCACACTTAACTAACTGGTAACACAAATACTAAAGGTTAACATTCAAAAGCTACCCGGACAACGTCGGGTACTACAGCTAGTAATAGTAATATAATTTAATACTTTCATCCATATAAGGTAGGAACTGTCCTGTAGTTGACATCATTGTCCTCAAGCGATGGGAAGAGTCTCACTTGTGTTTTGATGTCCTCTGCTTTGACGCGCTATCAAAGAGGAAATTCATCAGGATGATTTGTCCACACAGCGCCTGTCGCCGTCAGACGAGTTACTGATTTCCTCTGTTTTCAGACATAACGTGGCGTTTTGGAAGATCAGAAGTAGCTGAAGTGTTATGCGAATATCGATTAATAACCCTTTCCGCAAGGAATCCTAGCATAACAGAGGTAAACAGATTAGTCTGAGCCTTCGGGTGGCCTGGAGACTGTTATCCTCCAAATTACCTCCTGGGGTTTCACCTTGTGAGCATGGGTTCGCTACGACGGGTCTATGAATTGCGTCTGTTATTTCTTCCGTTTTCTTCTGTCAGGCTCGTCACTATGTTATCTCTCTTGGTAAACTCTTGTTCCCTTCCCTGTGGGTGGAGGTGATAGAATAACAATGACGGTATCTCCTGCCTATCGTAGGAGGCGACTCAAAGGGGCCCCAGGGACTCTTCACTTGAGAGTGTGGACGGGCTACCACGGCACCCTCAACTGCCTCTTTAGCTATCTGATCTGCCTTGGTCAACTGCTGTTCCGACCCCAACGGCGTTACAGCACTCGAGCACGTCATTAGGGAGTCTTTCATTATCACGCGTTTGGAGGCCGTTGGCTTTTTTTGTCCGATACCTCCGCCTCAGTGTCGGAGCTCTGTGCAGTTTTATAAATAGCATTGGCACTCTGAGAGGGGTGGCCGCGCTATGGTTGTGGAGTCACATGACTGCGTTCAAACCACAACGTCAGCTGTTCTGAGAAAGGTTTCCATTTTCACTTCCAGGCATATGCTGGGGCAGTTAGTTTTAATAGGTCACAGGTGGTGGTGGTTTTGTTTTAAGAGGAAGTACAACTAGGTAACCATCCTCTACATAACAGTAATAATAGGCTTACAACCTTGATAGTTAAACACCACGTTACCTTCGGGTAACCCCTCTAAACTTTTTCGTAACTCTGGAAACATGGAGCAAACGACTAATTGGAAATCTACCCCAGGTGGTAACAAATCCACCCCCACTCACAGTGGGGCAAGCAGGCCATCGGATTCTGGGGAGCCTGCATCTTCATGTAAGAGGAAGAAACACATCAACTATCTGGAAACAATAAACATTAATTTCCTCCTACAAACGGGAAAACTGAAACATACATTGGACGTCCTAACAAAACACAACATCCTTATAACGGCTTTACAGGAGACAAGATTTACGGACGAAGAACCTTTTGAGTCACAAGGCTTCAGGATCTACAAGGGACAGCCAGGTCAGAGAGTGATGAAGAATATGCCTCACCTGGGTACAGGCTTCATAGTCAACAACAAAATGATCAACTCTATTATCTCCTTCTCATCACCAAATGGGAGAACGTCCACTATAGCCTTCAGAAGTCTCAACAAAGCCTACACGATTGTTAACTTCCATGCACCTACCAATGATACTAATAAGAGTGATATTGAAAGTGTTGAATACTTTTGGGAAGAACTGGAAGAGACAATCGATAAAATTCCTGAACATCACGTGATCATCTTAATGGGGGACTTTAATGCCCAGATTGGTAAGGAGCGCAGGTTTAAGAACATAGTCGGAGAATACCCGGCCCACAAGAGAACCAATTGTAATGGTGAGAGGCTGATCAATCTGTGTAAAAATCACAACCTTGTTCTTAAATCTACAGCATTCAGACACCTCCCCCGAAAAGCCAAGACCTGGAGATGTCCCAATCCCTTGCTAGGAGAGTACCAGTTAGATCACGTTGCCATCAGTAGAAGGAATAGCAAGGAAATAATGAACGTCAAGGTATTGAGAGGTGCCAATATTGATTCAGACCACTACCTATCTTTGGTCAAAGCAAATTTCATTCCACTCACGAAGTACAGAGGTAACAATTACACCAGGTCCAGAATCCCAAAATTTAATCCAGCCCAGCTGAAAGAGAACAACAACTTTACTAAGGTACTAAGCAATAATCAGAATAAAACAGATTGGCCTAAACTACAGAAGGCACTGATAGATGCAGCAACAGAAACCATCCTTGCAACCAGAAGGAGTAAACACCCATGGTGGACACCAACATGTGATAAGGCAATGGAGGAGAGAAGACAGGCATGGGTGAAATGGAACTGCAACAAAAACCACGGAAAATCATACAGCCTTCCTAACAGTCAGAAAGAACACGGCCAAGACCATTAGAAATGCTAAGAGGCAATATAACAACGACATCATAGATCAGGCAGAGAAAGACTTTCAAAGGAACAACACCAGTAACTTGTACAAAACTCTAAAACCTCAGACAAACGCTTACTCAGCCCCTACACTCCATCTTCGAGGACCAGACGGAGAACTGAAAATGAACAATGAAGATTGTACTACAGCCCTTGCAAAATATTTTGATGGCCTCCTCAATGCAGAAGAACCACAGGAAAAACTACAATTTCAACCTAAGAATGTTATTAACCCTGACTCCCTTCCTCCTACCAAAGAAGAAATCAAACAGATCATTTCTGAACTGAAATCTAACAGAGCAGCAGGCGAAGATGGCATCATTGCAGAATTATGGAAACATGCAAATGAAGAGTCAATTGACAGTATCCATAGAATCATAACTGACATCTGGACAACAGAAACACTACCAAGGGATTGGACTTCAGCTATCATCCACCCGCTGCACAAGAAAGGAGACAAGTTAGACCCTAACAACTATAGAGGGGTCTCTCTCCTATCAGTGACGTACAAAATCTTCTCCAAAGCATTGCTTAAAAGAGTGGAGGCACAATTAGATTCCTGCATAGGAGAGTACCAAGCTGGATTTAGGAAGTCAAGATCATGCACAGAGCAGATTCTGAGCCTCAAAACTATCTTTACCTACAAAAACCTCAGCACCTCACCCTATGTAGCAATTTTCGTTGACTTCCAGAAGGCTTACGACTCGGTAGACAGACAGTCCCTCTTTGAGACGTTGATTGAAATGGGACTGGATAAGAAGACTTTGAATCTTGTGAAGGCTTCTCTGACAAACACCATCTCCAAAGTCAAATTCAGAGGGGTATTATCAGAAAGCTTCGAGATCAAATCAGATGTTAGACAGGGAGATGGTTTGTCCCCTATCCTGTTTAACTGTCTGCTGGAGAAGGTCATTCGGGAATGGACGAAAACACTAGCTGACAACTCTGGGTTAAAAATCGGCTACAAAAAAGACAAGTTAACAGTTACTTGCTTAGCCTTCGCAGATGACCTCACACTCTTAGCTTCAAGTATGGAAGAAGCTACGTTCCAGCTATCCTCCCTAGAACGCATAGCAGCTAAAGCAGGGCTAAAGGTCGCTGTCAATAAAACAGAATTTCTGACAAACATCAGAGAAGCACCCAACTTCATTTCTTTGGGGGACAAAATAATACACAAGGCCACCTCATGCAAATATCTTGGAGAGTGGATAACCCCAAATGTTAATGAGGATCTTGCAATGAAGAGTAGATGCACTAAATTAGAAAGAGCTTATCATCTTTGTAAGAAAATATACAAGTCTAAATCCCTCTCCTTGAATCTTAAACTTAGACACTACAACACCGTAGTAAGACCATCTGTACTGTACGCCTCAGAATGCCTAAACATGACCCGGAAAGGACAACTCAGAAAACTGGAACTGAAAGAGCGAAAGATCCTCAGAAGGATTATGGGTCCTATTAAAGAAGGAGATGGCTACAGAATCAGGCACAACAAGGAACTGTACAGTAAAATAGAGAGCATTACAACAGCTATGAGGAAGAGAAGACTAATCTTCTATGGTCATGTAGTCAGGATGGACAGCCAGAGGCTCACTTCAAGAATCTTCAACACTGTATCTAGAGGGAAAGCAACAAATGCCAAATGGACGAATTTAGTACGGAAAGACCTACAATACCTAAACATTGATCACATCGACATTTACAACCGAGATAAATTCAGAAAGTTAGTCAAGACATCTGACTCTCTCCAGTCACTAACAACTAAATCACTGCGTCCAGGAGTAGGAGTGAAATGGACTCAAGAAAGAAAAGACATCCATAGCGCTAGAATGAAAGAATACTGGGCTAAGAGGAAGAAAAGAGCTCACCAGAGTTAAGAACCACGTGGTCCATCGTAGGCCTAAACGAAGAAGAAGAAGAGAAAAATGGAAGGGTTACAACACTTCGAAGAATGAAAGTATCGGCCAAAGAAAGACGATGGTCACGAAGGGCGTGAAAATTAAAGACTCCCTAGGCCTCGAAAACCTAATAGCGTTGGGGTCGGAAAAGAAAAGAGTTGACCAAGAGAGGTCGGAAAGGATGTATGAAATTGAGGAGCCTGGCACAAGTAAGTGGAAGCGATCCTAGCACTCAGCTAAGGACTCCGTGGTTACCAGCCCATGCTTCCAAGTGAAGAGCCCCTCGGGCCCCTAGGCAGGGTATACCGTGAGTGTCATGCTACCCACAGGGGGAAATGAATACAATGATTTACAGTGAACTGAAGCCTACGTCGCTAAAAGGATTAAAACATGACTGTTGCATGCATGCACAAGAAAATTATGATAAGGTAATTGCTAAGGTTCAAAAATTCCACTTGTATAGTCACAAGTTTAAAGGTCTTCCGGAGCTCAGTTACCTTTCCCACGCATCATGTATCATCGGTTTCAGTTTGTGTTCGCAGCTGCTGCTGTGACAGGCTCTAGTTTTGTTTATTGCTGTAGACTGCGCACTGCATAACAATGTATTATGCCTGATACCAGTACACTTCGTGCTCTGTGTCGTAACAATAATATTCATGGGATATGATAAAAAGTAATTAAATTCCGTGTGTATTTACAGCCCGAGCTCAATTATCTTAGGGCATGTTGCGTGAAATTAAATTAATAATCCGCAGGCATTGAGAGATGTAATTACCATCCACCCTGTTAGTTGTATTTATATTTACACATAAGCGCATTACAACAACAAGAAATAAAGAAACGAATTTCAATAGTTTCCTGATTAGCAGGCGAGTTGGTGATCGCTCCTCACAGGTACACCATACACATGAGGGGAAATGTCATATTTCGAAATTCAAAAGAACGGCTTTACCACGGTGACGGCCAGGAGTGCGGAGGAACCATCTTCAGTCGGGTTTGAACCCTCTGTTTCCCGAATGCAAACTCGCATGTGCGCGGCACTAAAAATTGATAATAAAAATAAGTCTGTTGAGAAGCATTTGCGCTTAATCTCTCTTTGAACGACTATACGTTGCTTGATGTCAGCGAGCCATGAGCAATAACACAGGTAGGTTTCTGCCGACACGAAACAGAAAAGGGCTAATACAAAGATGATTGAGGCTGACGAGGCCAAATATGCAGCGTCTTAGCGATTGCCTTCCTTCGCCCCCTCCCCCCCAACCGTTGAGTCTCTTACCCTTTTGTTTTCTTCTTTCAATTAGTCTTTTCTGAAACTTCGCCACATTCCTCAACATTGTCAAATTTTCGCACAGTTTTTGCAATTTCCTCTCACAGTTACTTAGTGCGAGAGTCTTGGCCAGCTGAGAAGCACGGCATTCAGCTATCGCCGCTGGCTGTGTTGTTCCATCGATGTCACCTCTCTTCCTTCCTGGTGTTTTCCCCTGAAATCTCATTTGTTTGAGCATGCGTGTTCCTGCCTCCACACTGGTGACCTGCCTGTTATACACAAGCTGGCAGGATGAATCTTGCAGACGTCTCCATAAAATGCTAGGCGCCTCTTCCTGGCCACGCCCATGATTGTGTACGTTCGTGGATGGTGTGGTAGAATAATACTCACGTATCCCGTATCTTTCGTATGAGGGGATTAAAGGGTCCTAGGATATGTGAAGTTGAGAGTGAGGGTTGGTGACGACGGGGCACTTAGCTGAGTTCTGGCATTGTTTCCACTTAGTTCTGCCAAGGCCCTCACACTGATCTGACCGCCCTTACTCGACTCCTCTCCTTTTCCGACCCTGACGCTGTTAGGTTCGCTGGAATAGGGAGTCCTTCAATTTCACGCCTTCGTGGGCTTTGTCTTTCCTTTGTCGATACCTTCAATTTTTGAAGAATCGGATCCTTTCCATTATTCTTCTGACTAGAATTAAGAGAGGATGGTTGCTCAGTTCTTATTGAAACCATAATGAACACCACCATTTGGGCTAACGGAAAAGAGAAACGGCTTCGAAGAAGAAGTTCCAAGCTTACGTGCTGAATACGGTGGTGCGTGCCCTCGGCTATATACTGTAGGACATAGCGTGAGAACCGCCGGTCTCCGGCCATAGTCTGCTGCCATACTGCTTGGAGTTACTTGTCCTCGGTCAAGGTGCTTTAATCGGGGAATAAGTTCTCCAGAACTGCGAGCTGTGTGGGCAACCGTGAGTTAGCTATAACTCTGAGCTGAGGCAGGTACGAATACCGGCCCCACGAAAGTAGGGACAGCGTGACTGCCTCTTGTCCGGAGGTTCTGGCTCGATGCCGGCCAAGTCAGGGATCTTTTTCCTCGATGCGAAGGCTGTTTCGAGGTCCTCTCGGCCTGTCTGATCAGGAGTTATCTGACGGTGAGATAGCGGCCCGGTCACGGCCGAGATGTGACCACACGGGCCAAGGAGTCTCGATGACCAGCAGGAGAAGAAAGAATATCCATTTTCGAATCCGAATGTAATTCAAGAACAAAACACTTGAAATAATTCTGGACTCAATAAAAGTACTCGTCTGGTGGCCATGATCGTTAACACGCTGAAGTTTAAACGGTCTGACACCGTGGTTAGCCGGTTCGAGTCCCGTTGGTCGAAAAAATGTTTACCATCAGAATGTTGGCCGGCAGGGTAGGGGAGGTGGTGGTATACAATTTCTAATCACTAGATTGCGTGCCAAAAGCCTGGATTAAATTCCAAACCTCTCCGCAGTGGTCATATGGAGTGAGGGGACATGACGCTGTTGATGGTGATTCGTCCGTCGGATGGAGACGTTAAGCCTTGAGCAGACCCATTGGTGCTATTCGACAGGAGTAGGCTATGTGCCGGCACCAGATTTCACCCTCTCTCTACTATCATATATCACGTCATTCATTTCATCTTATTAACTCCTCTGATGGGTTGACGTCAGGAAGGGTATCCGGTCATAAAAACCCGTCACTACAGATTCATCTCATCTCAAACCCGATCTTGTAGGGAAACGGGACAAGGGTTGGACAAACATTAAAAGTAACTTACAAAGAGTAGTTTATGTATCATTTACTACAACCCACGTAAGTTTCCTTTGTCGAAGAATGCATGCACTTACGTGACCATCTTGTGTCACAAAATGATAAAATAAACAGTCTCCTAATTGTATAACCCTCTCTGGACGTAGTTCTACACTGAAGTGTTTTAAGAACCATCTACGCATTTCTTGTCGCCATCGAGTGTGAGCATCATGAACGTCACAGCGCAGTGAGTGATATTTATCGTTTAATAACGTACTTTACGTCACATCGAGAGAGATAATTCTTATTGCTACGGTAGGGGAGGAAAGGCTAGGAATGGAAAGGAATCGACCATACCCTTCCATAGCAGAGCATTTACCTGGTGTGAAAATGTGAAACGACGAAAAGCTGCCTTGAAGGCTGCCGTTCGAACCCACTATCTCCCGAGTGCAAGCTCACAGCTACGTATCCCATAGCGCGGAGACACTTGCTCGTAGTTCAGAGGGGAGTGCGTTTTGGTTCTCAGTATATTTCATTTATTCATTCATTCATTCATTCATTCATTCATTCATTCATTTTGACCTTGAATGGTTAATTCCTCTGGTCCGGGGACTGGGTTTTTATTCTGTCCCCAACATCCCTGCAACCCACACAGCACACTCCCTGCGTTGAATGATACGAGCATACCTCAAGCTTCCTTCAGGATGAACTCATTGGCACGAAATGACGTCGAAGGAATGTTCCTGTCTTTGTACAGGAAGACGGAGTTTGAAATAATGTCATTTCTTGCTTGACTGAAGTGATGAGCACAGCTCCTCATTTCTCGGGAGAAACTTCTTTACATGCCGGTAAATCAATGAGCACGGTACTAACACTTTTGAACACCTCCAGATAATCTGGGCTCAGCCAGTCAGGCATGGGACTGTGTAGATAACAGGAAAGTGTATGAGTGGTAGTGATTACTGCTTCAACACTGCGTAACCAACCCCCCCTCAACGCCTGCCATAAAAAACGGAACCGGACATACATTTCGAAGAATGAGCAAAAGAACCACGAAGAGAGCGGAAAGCTAAGACCAAGGGACGTCGGATAGCACGTCATCGTCAATCCCCCTTCCTCAGAGATATGCTCTCCTTAATTGATATCACATTATTTCCTAGTCGAGAGGGAACAGCGAGACTTAGAAGGAACCTACTCAAAGGCGAGGGAGAAAATTCAATGTATAGGTACAAATATCCGAAACTGTCAATGCTAGTATTTGCATAGCGGTACGAAAGTAATGGAATCCTTAGAATGAATTTCCAATACTCCACAAAACGTTCACAACAATCCCTTACTTGCACCATAGACAGTGATCGAAGAAATTTGCGTGATTGCAGTCGCCAGCAAGATGGCAGTTATAAAGCGTTGAGGAAGGTCAGCCAGGCATCAACTCTTACATAATGCATAAATACACTTACTGTTTTAACAATTCGTCATAGACCAGAGCTGGTGACCACAATTTCGTGTTACTTGTCTACACTCCTCGTGGAAAGTGTGCGTGGTACGAAACATACTGTCCCGTAAAGCACACGGAGTTCTCGACATCCCATCAGTTCACATCACGTCGTCGTGCATGCTTCAGGAGAACTCGCCTTTGATTTGCCAACTTTTGTCGACACTGCAGCACGTCATGTTTTATTGGCTGTTTGTTTCGAACATTTTCGATGATGTCCAATATGTGAAGTATTGTTAGTAGCGGTACTGTTGTTTTCGAATGGACGTCACACTCACACCAGTTAACAATAGAGCCAAGTTCATGAAACTACTGGGCATTCTCTTCCTCTTCACAGAAATCTGTAAAGCCCCTCATTATTGAATCTCCCCTGAACCACTGTCCTGGTCTTCTCCTCTACACAGCTGCTGCTCAGCCTAGTTCTACGACCGCATGCTCTCCCTACTGTCGTGCGATGTGAAGATGTGTATTAGGACCTACACAAACACCAAGCCCATGAGCTGGAGGAACTGACGAGACGTGATTTATATCTTCGTTCATGCCAGAAATCGAAGTACACTGACCATTCATATTATTATTACTATGTTTGGTTCCTTTTGGACTACTGCGGACCACGGGGCTCTTGTTAATTCTTAGTCTTCTGCTTTTTCTTGACCCAGTACGCTTTCACTTTCTGGCTGTGTGCCTGCTTCCTTCCATCCGTCCACCTTGCTCTGGTGGTTCCTGTACTCTTTTTGCTGCTAAGGGAAAGAGGAAAGACTCACTGTAGGAAGGCCTGTCGGTACTGAGATCGGTTCTTTGTGGTCTCTGCTGCGATCTGTAATTCCTCTAATTCTGATTTTACTGTGGTGATCCACTTGGTCTTGGAAGCCCTTCCCCTAATTGTCCCTGTGAGGATTATGTTGGTGAGCCTGCAGAGTTCCAGGCGGGTCATGTGCCCGTAGGTCAGTCGCCCTTTCCTCATACATATGACTATGTCTTCCTGATGTTCGTAGAGATCGCTGTTGTACCTTCCTCCTAGTAACCTCCTCAAGATCTTCCTCTGTTTAAGTTCAAGTTTCCTGAGTAGGCCCTATCGATTCACCAAGAGGCACTCAGAGGCGTAGAGCACTACTACAGAGTTGTAGTGCTACAGCTTTAGCCACTTGGAGGTGTAGATGCTCTCTCACCTGCTGTCTATGTTTCGCTCTCGCTTGCAATTTGGAGATATTCCGATGGCAATGGTCACTTACAGTAGTGTAATAATCAAGTTAAGACGTAACTACCCAACAACAATAACAACAACACCAACTACAAAAACAAAAGTACAACAAACAATTCCACGGGAAGAAAAATTACTCTACAAGTTTAAGATTCTAAAACCAGAATCATATTAATTTGTACAAGTTCACAAAGTGCTGGACAGTGTACACAGTAGTTAATGTGTCCGTCCCCCGATACGAGCTTCACATATCAACTAGAAGCAGATTCCACAGCAGAGTGACCACTGGAATGAGAGGATGTCCTATGTCTGTGAAGATGAGCATTTGTTTTCTTTGTGCCTGATCTTATTATTCTTTTGTTATGTTTGTTATAATTTATTTGCAGTGTTTTCGCTCGTTAATTCCCCTGTTGCCAGTACAAGTACCAAGTGCAATTTGCGAAGAAATATATTTTAAAAAATTGTATAAGCACTGAGTGACATCGTGGTCAGGGTCACCAGCAAGATTAGAATAGTGCTAATGAGCCAGTTCAATGAGAGAGTTGGAAATAAAACTGAAGCATACGAAAGAGTGTTTGTTAAATGTGGGGAAGATATGGAAGCTAATGGGAATGCGAAGCGTTCGCTGGACTTTTGTGCTAGTATCGGTTTAGCAGTTACGAATACATTCTTCAAGCAAAAGGCTATTCGCCGCTACACATGGGAGGATATGGAACCAGACTATATCTTAACCGACATCTAAATCAGGAAATCTATTAGGAATGTACGGGGTTTCGGGGATTTTTCGATCGTACAGACCACTACCTGAACTGTAGTGAACTAAGTATCTCTAGGCCTAGGATAGAGAAAGTGAAATCTGTCTGCAAAAGAAGAAGGGGAAAAATCGCCAGGACGAAAATATTAGAGAGAAGTACATGGATATGAATAGTGAGAAGTTCCGAACAGTGGATAGTAAGCAGATTCAGGATATAGAAAGATAATGGGTGCCATACAGGGATGCTGTATTAGAAACAGCAAGGGAATGCATGGGAACAACTGTGTGTAAAGATGGGACAAAGCGTAAATCTTCGTGGAATGATGAAGTGAGAGTAGCTTGTAAACGTAAAAAGAAAGCTTATCAGAAATGGCTCCAAACAAGAGCTGATGCACACAGGGATTTGTACGTAGATTGAATTGAATTTAATTTTATTGATGATTTAGATCCCACTGAGGCTGAACAGCCTCTTTATGTAGCGTCTTCGTATAGTTCAATACAGGTTTATGAACACACTAACTACATTTTTATAATATTAAAATATTAAATGAAATATTAAACCCAAAGAAATGTAAATACAGCTACCAAATACAATAAAATTGAAACATAAGTTATACAAGAAGTAAGGAAGTGTATAATTAAGCCGATTGATTATTTTAAACTACAAGAATCTAAAGAATATAAAGCTAAAACAGAGAAACAATTTTTCTAGATGAAAGAAACATATAATTTTTAGTCCAAAAACAAGTCGTGGGAATATTTTCATAATAAGCTGGAAAGGCTAGGTCAAGCAGCAAGGAAACCGTTCTGGATAGTAATAGAGAATCTTAGGAAGGGAGAGAAAGAGGAAATGAACAGTCTTTTGGGTAATTCAGGTAAACTCACAAAAGATCCCAGGGAATCACTGGACAGGTGAAGGGATTATTTTGAAAAATCTTCTCAACGTAAAAGGAAATCTTCATGCTGGTGTCGCAAACAGCGGAGCTCATGGGAAGGGGGAAAATTATGTTCGTGAATTTACGCTTGAGGAAGTGTAAAGGATTGTGAATAAACTTCATTATCATAAACAGCAGGAATAGAAATTAGACCTGAAATGGTGAAGTATATTGGGAAGTCAGGGATGAAATTGCTTCATAGAGTAGTAAAATTAGCGTGGAGTGTTGGTAAGGTACCTTCAGATTGGACAAAAGCAGTAATTGCACCTATCTGTAAGCAAGGGAACAGGAAGGATTGCAACAACTATCCACGTATATCATTAATTAGTATACCAGGCAAAGTATTCACTGGAATCTTGGAAGGGAGGGTGCGATCAGTCGATGAGAGGAAATTGGATGAAAACCAGTGTGGTCTCAGACCACACAGGGGCAGTCAGGATCAGATTTTCAGTATGCGCCAGGTAAATGGAAAATGCTACGAGAGGAATAGGCAGTTGTGTTTATGTTTCGTAGATCTAGAGAAAACATATGACAGGGTACCGAGGGAAAAGATGTCCACCATACTAGGGGACTATGGGATAAAGTGTAGATTATTAAAATAAATCAAAGGCATTTATGTTGACAATTGGGCTGCAGTGGTAGAATGAGTTTCTCGTTCAGGGTATTTACAGGGGTTAGACAAGGCTGTAATCTTTCACCTTTGCTGTTCGTAGTTTACATGGATCATCTGCTGAAAGATATAAAATGGCAGGGAGGGATTCAAATAGGTGGAAATGTAGTAAGCAGTCTGGCCTATGCTGATGACTTGGTCTTAATGACAGATTGTGCCAAAAGCCTGCAGCAAGGAATTTGAAAATAGGTGCAATGAGTATGGTATGAAAATTAGCCTTTCGAGAACTAAATTGATGTCAGTAGGTATGAAATTTATTGAAGGTGTGTTTACATCGGTCTGTTTTCAGACCAACTTTGCTTAACGGGATTGAAATCTGGGTGGACTCAGGGTATCTTATTCGAAGTTAGAAGAAACAGACATGAAAGTAGCGAGAATGATTGCTGGTAAAACAGATGGGAACAGTGGCAGGAGGGTGCTCGGAATGAGGAGATAAAAGCTATGTTAGTAATGAACTGGATGGATGAATTTGTAGGCATAAACCGGCTTCGGCGATGGGTCATGTGAGGCGAATGGAGGAGGATAGGTTACCTAGGAGAATAATGGACACTGCTTGGAGGGTAAGAGGAGTAGAGGAAGTACAAGACGACGATGGTTAGACTCAGTTTCTGACGACTTTAAGATAAAAGGTATAGAAGTAAATGAGACCACAGCACTAGCTGCATATAGAGGATTGTTGTGAGGCTTACAGACTGAACGCTGAAATGCATAACGGTCTATAATGATGACCTACGTATGTATGCAAATAAATAATAAATAAGTACAATGACAAATGCTATCAAATACCTGTACTTGTCTTCAGTCACGTAGTAGGTGATACTTCATTTGATCTGGTAATAGTAATGAATGATTCCTGAAGTCTGTACCTAAAGCTTCCCGCATGGTTTATCCCCGCTCAGAGTAAATACAGTTATGAAATACAAACACCCTATTGATTCAGTTTGGAACACAAATAACTTGCAAGCCCCCAGTCAACCCTGTTTTATATCCTACTTTACTTACAGCTCCCATGGAAAATTGTATAACAGTTTATATTTCAGCCAGGAATTTTATTTATTGTGGCACATGAGCACATACCTCGCATTGGCTGCAGACATTGTGCAGCGAATATTTCGTACAGGAATGCTCAGAGCGAGTTGTCTTCGAGCTCATCATGGTTTTATTTTGTAAACAATGCCACTCACTCTTTTGAAGCATTTTCAGTAGTTACTGCAAAGTGTCACTAGTACCTTACGGAAGAACCTAGGTTTGTCTCCTCCTTGTTCCCACAGAGTTTTGAAGGCGACAAAATGTTCAAATATCCATGTCTAAGACAACCCTATGTACGAAAGAGTTCACCAGAATAATATTTACCGTAGGTTTCCTACATAAATGTCTATAAAGTTAGTGTTGCCGTGATGTGACCCTTTAAACAGTACGGAATGTGAACATTTCCAGCAAATGGTCCATACGATGGCGCAGACCAACAACCGAGATAATGTATTATTATATGAACAAGAAAGAAATTATTCAAGCTTTTGGGAATTACTCAGAACGTAATCACTTTCTGGAGAATGTCCCACTCTCTTTGCGTAAAGATGATGATCATGAATGTCTCTTGGAACTCAAATATTCATAACGAACGATTTATGTCCATTATTTCACAGAGATCAGTACCAACTAACGTGACGTCACTTCCGTGGCACATTTTGCGCGTTACGTTACACAAAATTTCGGACTACCCCCAGCCATCACGTCAAAATATTAAGTTCTTCTGCTACGAGGAGAAAACGTGGCGGAAGTGTAACCAGAGAAGCCGTGCAGGCTGTGACGTAAGATATAGGCAAAGTTATCTAGCAACCGTGAAGACTGTAGTTTATTATATTTGTTCGTATCTGAAGCAATACATCATGTATAAATAAAGAATGAGAACTATGAATAGATAACTGGTAAAAACACAATAGAGGTGCACTCAAGGTAACAATTATGTCGTATCATTTCGGACCAGAATTTGGCGAGATCTCGACCATTTGGTGTGGCCTTCACTAAATCTTGCGTAGTGCGAACGAGAGTGCAGGAGTTTCAATGAGGGTGGTGCGCCATGATTTCTTCTTCTCCACAGGCACAGAGGTTTGGCTCATTAGAGAAACACTGAACTTAAAACTAGACCTCCTTAAACTTTTGCTCAGAAGATGTCACTACCTTTATTTTGTGATTACAAAGTTGCCAGTACTGTGTGAATTTCAACTTGTTTTGTTTTCCGTTCTTCAAGAAGTGTGGACATTCTCTCATTGATGTTTCTAATAAAAAACTATGATCATGCACCCTGGTGCGAAGTGAAGGAATATTTTTGAAGAAATTTTGCACTCATAAATATTTTTTACTAAATTTCGTTCATTATTTTGAGGGTTGGCAATATTTATCTTTTCCTTCCGCCAGTTTTTAATTTAGCCAACCCAGAATTTCTGTAATTAATTTCCTACCAATCACAGGCTTCTTCTTCGATTTGGTGTGTAACTGTAAGCTAGCCAATAAAAATTGAAAGGGTGTGGCTGTTTTATTCATGGAAGGTCTCGAACTTTCCCTGAAGGATTATAAAATGCTGATTTTTACGTCTCTTGGCCACTTGACAAACATCTAAGTGTGTATACGTGAAGTAGGAGGCAGGAGGCGCCTCTTTCATCAGGCAGCAGGTCTTCAGCAAGGTAATGGCCGTTTAACATCTTTATTTCTTGCTACCTCAGCAGTTTAACCCGCGGGAAAGTTCCGAAACCTTTACAATGTAACCTACTTTTCTAAACATGTAATTATCTGACGGTTTGTGTAAAATCTTCATAAAATCTGTAACTATAATTTGGGGATAGAGAGTGATTTACCCTCTCGAGCTCCCCTTCATTTTGGTTTGAGGTGACTACGTTTTGGTAACTGATTTTCTTCTCTTCCTTAATGTTTTAAAATTTCTTTCTTATACGGGTCAGGTCCATGGTTTGGGAATAGCCCCTGTGTCATCGGCCTAGCGCATTTTAGGTTTTAAGAATGCCTGAGTAAGAGTGCAAATACACGCCTCCATTCAGTTCGGTATTTCGGGCCATTTACCTACCCTGTTCTTTTCTGCGAAGGCCCCCTGTAGGTTGGGTACGAGATAGCCCCGTTTCATTTTTGTTAGTTGTGCCTTGATGGTAAGTAATTGTGAGGTCTGATATTGCCTTAAATAGGTTTGAAAAACTGAGAGCGTGTCAGGTCTTTTCAAGTGTTGGAAAAGTGCCTCTAGGCAGCAGCTTCAACCCTAGTCACTTCTGTCATAAATCTGCTTCAAGAAATATGTTTGCATATAAATGCAGACAAATCAAATGCCATTATTATAGAAAATGGTAAACTTCATTCTGATGATATCGTGACGGTCTCTGGAAACATTAGAAGTATAAATTATAGTGAAGAAATAAAATATTTAGGGGCAACTTTCAGACAGACTTTAGTCTTCAATGAACATCGGGTACTTGAAAAATTGAAAGCTAACTTAGATCAGATTACCAGGACTCACTTACACCAACCGCATCAAAAATTGACTGTAATAAATCAGTTTATTGGCCCTACACTAATATACCCCTTCCAGACTGTTTCGGTTGTGAAAATTCCCAAGTCAAGTCTGTTAAAAGCCGACAACATGATCAGAAGAGCACTTAAAGAAATTCTACAACTTCCGAGTGACCCACCGACAAGTATGATCTATTCGAGCTACAAATATAAAGGGTTAGCACTAATGCGCGCCACTTGGGAAGCGTACCTTCAGCAGCTGAACATCAATCTTAAGCTAGAAGCTGTGAATGATTCGCACGTAAATGCTGTTCGAAATTTCACAGAAATAAAAACTCGCTGCCTATCTGAACTTCAACTCAATGAAGAGACATCAACGAAATCTGTTAGACAACTGCGCGATATACTTAGAACACGCGAATTTGAAGCTTGGTGTGCATATCCACAAAAAGGAAGAGGTGTTGAGTTATTTGCTCAAGTTCCTGCTGCTAATTCTTGGGTTACCAGAAGAGATGGTTTAAATTGTTCGGAATGGAGGGAGATGTTGAAGATGACCGCGATGGTTGCACCAGTACATACTCTGCCGGGACGTTCTACCAGCACAGGCCACTGCAGACACTGCAGTGAGTATGAAACCTTACCACATGTGCTAGGGAGTTGCCCTCAAGGAGAACTGCTAAGGATCAAACGCCATAACATCATCAGAAACCTCATTGCTAATGCTCTTCGTCTCAAAAATCTAGAAGTGTACGAAGAAGTCCACTGCCTCGCCGAAGCAGGCAGCACTCGCAGGATTGATATTATAGCGATTGACAGACGGAGGAACGAAGCAGAAATTATTGATCCTACGGTACGCTTTGAATCTTCAGCCTCTCAGCCGACTGACGTAGACAATGAGAAAAAGGATATGTATAATCCAACCATCCCTTTCTTTCTTTAGTCGTATAACCTTAAAAAAATTACGGTGACTGGACTTTTCTTTGGCGCAAGGGGAACAATTCCCAAATCTTTCGTCACATGGCGACAAAAATATAAACTAGCGAGAAGCCTACAGGATGAGATAGTCGTCTCACTCATACAATACTCCGTTTCGATTCTTCGTCACCATTTATATGGAGTTCATGCCATTTAACATGGTTAATTGTAACCTATCATTTTTTAAAACATTAATCTTTTTATCTTCCCTAAAAATTGTTATTGTGCATTATTCTGTGTCTTATGGCAAATCTAGGGTGTCCTGGATCAGACTAAATAAATAAATAACTAGGGAGCAAGTGCTCCAGGTATTAGGGGATTTCTGCCCTTTTGTAATTTGAAGTCTTGGATTTTTCTAAAGTCTTGTTTTTAATTTGCTATGTAATTGTTATCTCACTAAGTGAGAATTTGTTAACTTGTTGCTTTTCGAAAATATAACCTTCCATTTCAGTTTAAATTCTTTCTTGATAAGTAGTTAGACCCATTCACCTCGGCACCTTATTTCACCTCTGCTGATCCACCAAACCACGGTAACAGTCTGGAAGAAGAATGTTGGGGGAGATTTTATTATACCCTCGAAGCTGAGATTTGAGGCTCGAAGGTCAAGTGGATAGATATGGGTAATGTTGGAAACCAGTATTCTGGAGAGGGTTGCTTTTAGCTGATAAAATTGTACTCTCATTGAGTTATTAAAATAGGTGTCAGTTTCCCTTGTATCGCATCTGCCTAACCATGCTTAGCAGAAGCGAAGCGAAAGAAGTTATTTCAATTTTTTCCCCAGAAGGGGGAAAGCGGACCATCAGCTCAACGAAGAAGCTCTTCGGCCATAGAGAGATGAAGTTATTCAGTGAAGAATTTTAAGAGTAGAGGGTATGTATTTTACATACCAGAGGGGGAAGACATTTAGTATAGGTGGCGCAAGGGCACCGCCACGACAAGCCGGGATCCAGGGAAGACCCGCAAAGCACCCCGCACAAGCAAACCACCACAAACACCAGAGGGGAGGGGAGAAGTAATTTATTTATAGTTATGTATCTCGGGCGCATTATGAAAATGTTGTGACATAGATTTACATAAGTACATTACATATATGATGCAGGTATAATGCGAGGGTGCGGTATGTAGGGGGAGGAAGGAGAGGGGTAGTGTTGTGATAGAAGGTAATTGAGGGTAGTGGTAATATTGGTGATGGAAGTGGCCAGAAGGCGAAGAAGATCTAATGACGGGAGAGGCAATAGGAAGAAGTTCGGTTGTGGAGCGGGGAGATTAACTGTTGGCGGCGGTGGGGTGTGTGGTGGGGCTGGTGAGGGGGTATGAGAAGGGGTAAGAGGAGGGTGGTCGGTACGGGGTGGGGAGCGAGAAGGCTCTACTCGATACGTTCGACTGCGGAAACGAACGCCAGTAGTGATGAGATGGTCGACGTCGGCTGCTGATGAAAGTTGGAGGCGAACCATGAAGGTCGGGCCGCAGTTGTTGAAGATTCGAAACGCCCGGCGAGCGGGGACGCCTGCCAGTTGTAGTTCATGCAGTAAATCCTGTTCAGGGATGGCAGGGTCAAGGCCACGAACGACACAGCTCGGAGGTGGAAGTGGCTGCTGGACTAGAGTGGAGTCATCTGCTGGTCCATGGGAAGCTGGTGGAGCTGCGACGGTGACATCCAGGTAGATGACAGAATATTGCTGGGGACTGGGCAGTGTGGTAGGCAGGGAAGTGGTGGACGTTGTCATGACTGGACAGGGATGACTAGTAGTGGCAGTAAGGACAGAAGTTGACATGATGGGGAAGGAGTGGCTGGTCGTGGAAGTAAGAGTAATAGCTGGCGAGGAATGAAGAACAGAAGTCGTGATGGTAGTAGTAGTAGGAGCGGTGGACGTAAGGGAGGTAGAGGGTGGTCCGGGGTGAACAGTGAGAGGGAAGTCAAGATCGGAGGCCAGTTGTTGTAAAATATGTTCAGGAGTAGGGACAGCTTCATGCATGTCATCATAGAGTAATATGCCGCTGGTGTTCAATGTCTCCGCTACTTCCGGATAACGAAAGAAGACCACAATGTCTGGAGAGGGTTGACCAGATGAAGCATCTTGGAGGCGGAGAACCACTTGAACTGCGATTCCGTAGTCACGAAGGAACTTGCGAATGTCGGATGGAGAACAAGTGGTGTCCACGCCCTTGATGAGACATGAGGACATGGTGGAGCAGGAAGGGGACAGCCAACTAGGCGTCTGCCCGTTTGGTGATTCTTGGGCCGACTCAGTAGCAGCAGAGAAGAGGGCCGCCAAGCCGAAAAAATCGTGGACGTGCGATGTACGAAGAGGGATCAGCTTAGCAGGAGCACTCACCGCTGAAAATACAATTTCATTGCGCTGGGATGCTGGTGGTGATTATTGTTTTAAGAGGAAGTACAAGTTGATAACGATCTCCTCTATAACGCTAATCAGAGAGAAAAAAAATGGAAGGAATTCGACACTTCGAAAACCGGCATGTCGGCCAAAAAAAATAGACAAGGGCCACGTAGGGCATGAAACTGAAACACTCGCTAGGCCTCGAATGCTCTAATATCGTCGGGGTCGAAAAATAACAAGTGTTGACAAAGGGAGGTCGGATAGGATCAATGAAAGTGAGGAGCCTGGCACACGTAAGTGGAAGCAATGCCAGGACTCATTTTAGGGCCCCGTGGTCGCCAACCTATGTTCTCAATTTCAGAACACCGGGGGACCCTTTAGTTGCCTCTTACGACAGACTATGATGAGGTACCGTACTCTGTGCAAAGCTTCCATGCTTGTTTGTAAAACCGAATTCGATCGAGGACCACACAAACGTACACTGACTGACAGAGCAAATGCAACACCAAGAAGGAGTGGTCAGAACTTTATGCCAATTGCAGGGTACACTGACGTCACTGAGGTATGCTCATGATGTGAAATGCGCCGCTGTGCTGCGCACGTAGCGAACGATAAATGGGACATGGCGTTGGCGAATGGCCCACTTCGTGCCGTGATTTCTCAGCCGACAGTCATTGTAGAACGTGTTGTCGTGTGCCACAGGACACGTGTATAGCTAAGAATGCCAGACCGCCGTCAACGGAGGCATTTCCAGCAGACAGACGACTTTACGAGGGGTATGGTGATCGGGCTGAGAAGGGCAGGTTGGTCGCTTCGTCAAATCGCAGCCGATACCCATAGGGATGTGTCCACGGTGCAGCGCCTGTGGCGAAGATGGTTGGCGCAGGGACATGTGGCACGTGCGACGGGTCCAGGCGCAGCCCGAGTGACGTCAGCACGCGAGGATCGGCGCATCCGCCGCCAAGCGGGGGCAGCCCCGCACGGCACGTCAACCGCCATTCTTCAGCATGTGCAAGACACCCTGGCTGTTCCAATATCGACCAGAACAATTTCCCGTCGATTGGTTGAAGGAGGCCTGCACTCCCGGCGTCCGCTCAGAAGACTACCATTGACTCCACAGCATAGACGTGCACGCGTGGCATGGTGCCGGGCTAGAGCGACTTGGATGAGGGAATGGCGGAACGTCGTGTTCTCCGATGAGTCACGCTTCTGTTCTGTCAGTGATAGTCACCGCAGACGAGTGTGGCGTCGGCGTGGAGAAAGGTCAAATCCGGCAGTAACTGTGGAGCGCCCTACCGCTAGACAACGCGGCATCATGGTTTGGGGCGCTATTGCGTATGATTCCACGTCACCTCTAGTGCGTATTCAAGGCACGTTAAATGCCCACCGCTACGTGTAGCATGTGCTGCGGCCGGTGGCACTGCCATACCTTCAGGGGCTGCCCAATGCTCTGTTTCAGCAGGATAATGCCCGCCCACACACTGCTCGCATCTCCCAACAGGCTCTACGAGGTGTACAGATGCTTCCGTGGCCAGCGTACTCTCCGGATCTCTCACCAATCGAACACGTGTGGGATCTCACTGGACGCCGTTTGCAAACTCTGTCCCAGCCTCGTGCGGACGACCAACTGTGGCAAATGGTTGACAGAGAATGGAGAACCGTCCCTCAGGACACCATCCGCACTCTTATTGACTCTGTACCTCGACGTGTTTCTGCGTGCATCGCCGCTCGCGGTGGTCCTGCATCCTACTGAGTCGATGCCGTGCGCATTGTGTAACCTGCATATCGGTTTGAAATAAACATCAATTATTCGTCCGTGCCGTCTCTGTTTTTTCCCCAACTTTCATCCCTTTCGAACCACTCCTTCTTGGTGTTGCATTTGCTCTGTCAGTCAGTGTATTTCGGGTGAGTGATCGTCATGGATCAAGGTAACACTGATGTATACACTCAGTTGCCCGACTCGTTGGCTGAACGGTCAGCTACTGGCCTTCGGTTCAGAGGGTCCCGGGTTCGATTCCCGGCCGGGTCGGGGATTTTAACCTTCATTGTTTAATTCCAGTGGCCCGGGAGCTGGGTGTTTGTGCTCTCCCCAACATCCCTACAACTCACAACTCACACACCACACATAACACTATCCTCCACCACAATAACACACAGTTCCCTACACATGGCAGATGCCGCCCACCCTCATGGGAGGGTCTGCCTTACAAGGGCTGCACTCGGCTAGAAATAGCCACACGAAATTATATATTATACACTCTGTTGTGTATTAAATAAGGTGTATTGTGACCCTGTCTTGCCCGTGCTTCGCTGTGATCGCCAACTTCGGGAGTAGAACGTAAGTTCACGTAGATCCTTGACATCTATATGCTGAGTGGCGATTGCTAATCCATCCGCATAAGCCAACGTCAGAACGTAAAAGCCTTAATTATAGCACAGTGGGACTGAACTGATCTCCTGTTATAAATCCGGTTTTCCGCATAGAAATTTTGTTAGTTTCTTTCAATTCCGATGGCAGTGTGCCAGTTGAATAGTTTAAATAAAATTCAGCCAACCTTCGTCAAGTTTTACGACCGCTGCTTAGGAGGATCTCCGAGAACAATCCATGGAATCCAAATATTTTGTCTTGCTTTTTCTGTGGAGGTAGAGTCTACTTCAAAGTTCAAGACGAATAGTAATAATTTATTATTACTATATTATTGTACCGGGAGCTACACCTCAACGCCGCGCATTCAAAATTAGCACCTGAAGGAACTCATCTATCGAACTAAAGTGGAAACTACTACAATAGGAACTTAGAACTTTAATCAGAAGATGTCACCACCAAAATATTATGTAATTCTGTTATTGTGCGGTTTCCTAACCTGAGTGAATTTCTCCTTGTTTAGTTTGCCATTTATCAAGACGACGTTTGGAAATTTTTCTACAGATGACACCACTAAAAAATGTATGATCACGCCCTCTGGTGCAAAGTGAAAGAACTTATAATTTGAAGTATTTTATTTCTAGTTTTTTGTAACTCATTAAAGTTCATTTATTTTTGGGTTGGCAATATTTCCTTTTTCTTTCCACCAGTTTTGAATCTAGCCAATCACTAATTTCTGTAATTTATTTTCAACTTATCACAGGCTTCTTGTACGATTCTGAGTGTAACTTTGAGATTAACCAATTAAATTGAGAGGGTGTGGCTGGGTTAGTCTTGAATGATCTCGAACCTTGCCTGAGGGTTTATAAACTGCGGCTTTTCACGTTTCTTGTCCAATTGATCGTCGTCTATCTGAGTGTGTGTGCTTAAGCAGGAGGCGGGCGGCCTCAGCAGAACATCTATAAGGCAATGACCACATAAATTACATCTTTCTTGTCGTAGCTACCTCCGCAGCTTAACCCGAGGGGAAAGGTCCGGATCTTTAACGATGTAACCGACTTTTCTAAAATGTAAATTTTCTTCTGGCTAATGTAAAAATTTCATAGAATCTTTAACTGTAAACCGGGAATAGAGAGTGGTGTACCCTCTCGAGCTCCCTTTCATCTCGGTTTGAGGTGACTACGTTTTTTAACTGTTTTTCTTCCTTTCCGTAATACAGCAATTGAACCTTTATTCGTGTCACCTCAGTGGCTTGGGATTAGCCCCTGTATCTCTGGGCCTAGAGGCCCGTTAGGATTTTATTCTTCATTATGTAGGAGTGCAAGTGTACGCCTCCATTCAGTTTGTTTTTCGGGCCGTTTACTTAACCTGTTCTTTTTCACAAAGGCACTATGTGTTGGGTGCTAGATACCCCTGTTTGAATGTGTAAGTTTGGCCATGGAAGGCCAGAGAGTGTAAATTTCGTGATGTTGCCTCGAGTAGGCTGGAAGAAACGGAGAGCCTGTTAGCTCTTTTCTAATTTTGTAATTGTGAAGGGTGCCTCTGGAAGGCTTGACAATTTATTGTAATTGAGGGAGCAAGTGCTTTTGATATGGAGGATTTCTGCCCTTGACTTAATGGTTCCCGATTTTTAACTTAAATTGTGTAAACTGGATCCGGTATCTCTGGAATATTGTAAAACTAGGGACTTGAAGCCCAGAATGTGTAAATTCCAATCTTGGATTTTCCCAGTCTTGTTTAATGATTGCTATTTGTATCTCTAATGTTGTTGTAAAAAATATTGTTAAGTTTGTTTTGGAAAAGAAATATAACCTTATAAAGTTTTAACTCAACTTTGATATTGTAGATAGACCCACTCACCCCTTCACCTTCTTTAACCTCTTTCTGCTCCACTGGTATCCCCGTAACAGTTAATAAGGTTTCTTTTCGAGCTTTCCTGGTGTTCACTTACACAAGGCGCGATTGCCGTCAAAGCCTAGCGGAACACTATTTACCTTCTGGCGTTCCTGAGTTCTGGAACCTTAAGATGACTTTTGAGCACTTTCGTGGTACTGCTGCCCGTTCCTTATCTAGCTCGATGTACAAGTTCTTCAGGTGAAGTGCATTGTCTTAGTGCTTCCATCATTATAGGAACAAGAAGAAGAAGAACTCCATCTCTGTCATTTCATTTGCTAGAAGCAGGTGGTTGTAAACCTTTCGACTCGTCTTCACACGAGTTGCAGACCTGGAGTGGAGAGACAATGTGAAACTCTTTGACTTTATTAATAGAGCTCCTTCTTTGTAATCTCTCTGTATTGCTGGTTGTGTTAATGATGTTCCGCTGTTATTGCCCTATCATCATAATCTTCTATTTAGGTTAGTGGTGCCCTTTATTCATTTGTTTATCCATTAGCCATATCTGGTGACTCCGACACGATAAGTGAATATCCAGCGTTCACTGCACCTAACGTCGCCGGGATGGAAAGCTTAGTATCAACCCAGCCACGAATGTGTGAAACTTCCATGATTCTGGATAGCGGATCCCGAAATGAGGTTCATTCTCATCAAAGCACAGTTGGAGTAGGCCAAAATAGCATCTCCGGAAACTAGCTAGCCTATTTCGTTGCTACGATTGAGTGTGGTTTCTGATGTTCACCGCGACGCGCAATTGCGTAGAGATAGACAGCTCTTATCGGGAGATTTACTGAATCTGGAGGTCGGGGATCCCATCCCATGCTCACTTCTCCTGGAAATTCAGCGCCACACGTCAGCCCAAGTACCTTCGTTCTCGTCACCACCATCACACGTACTGGAAGTGGAGTGCACTTCCCTAAAATCCTTGATGACTTTGTTTCAAGATAACAGGGGGATGGGGTATTATTGTAGTGACATCTTGTGGAGTGGAGTGACAATGTGAAAACTCCCTTCCATTGTTTCTCTCTAATGAGTGTTATATAGAGGATGGTTGCCTATTTGTACTTCCTCTTAAAACAATAATAACCACCACCACCACCACTCGAGGACAGTGCCCTTGACGCTGTAGAGGTGAGATCCTTCGCAGAGTCAAGGAAAAGAACCTTGGACGGTAAACGCATTAAGAAAGAAAGAATAGTGACGAAATAAATACTAAATCACTTCTGGCACTTGTTAAAAAATATCTCCAGCAGGGGCGTATTTTCCTTGCATGCAAGCATTCATTGCATGCGTTATGATTACGCAAAGAACTGTCTGAAATACGATTTTAGGTTGTTTCAAGTCAAGTATTAACGATTTCATCTCTCAGAAGTTCAGAATTTCCGCGCAACTGTACTAGTTCCATGGCTTGACTACGTGTGGTGCTGATGTAGTCTCGCCATCTATTCCACTCGAAAAAGAAAGAGACAGCAGATGGAGAAGTTAAGGATGTAAGGGAATCAATCTCAAAATTGTATTCGGTGGCAGACGTAGTGCTGAAACCCTCCGCATGATGTCACTGCAATTGAAACTTGGTAAGACTCTCCCACCCACACGTTCTCCCTCTGCCATCTGTTAGCAATTTGGAGAAAGTCTGCATGTCCAAGTTTACAGCGAACAATTACCACATAGCGAGTTGAGTTGTGGCTGACTTATGAGTTAATTCATTGTGTGTTTTGCTGATTAGTAAGTTCATTCTTTGTGTTCTGATAGTGTGCTACTCGTCGTTTTCGGGGTTTTATTATAGGCCTATTTTTTGCTTAAGTAGTATTAACGATGGATGAGTCTAAAACGGGTATAATTGTAAATCTGTTTGAAAAGCCATTTACTCTCCGCTCGTTTCATGAAAAGATTCAAATAGTTAAAGCCGGGAGACCTCTCCCTTCCCTCGCAAATTTAAAAACAGAAAACAAGAATTCTGTTTGCACGTTCAATCCAGAAACTTACAAGTAAAACTGTTTGGCTCTGCGGCTCTGAGTCACTAAGTAAATTATTATGTAGGCCTTGCTTATTGTTTGTTGCTGAAAATTCCCCTTAGAGCAGCAAGAAACGTGGATATGCGGATTTAACAATCTGCACACTGCTATTGCGAGGCACGAGAAATCAGATTCTCATATCCACGCATGGATAATCCTAAGGTACCTCTGGTAAAACTAGGATAAATTTGCAGTTGGATAATCAGAAGCAGGAAAATGTTGTAAGGAACAACGAAGCCGTTAAGAAAAAGATAGGGAAATTCTGAAACGGCTGACTGCGGTGACATGCTTTTTGGGAAAGCAAGAGTTACCATTCCGTGGGCACAATGTGAGTAGTATAATACAGGGATCCGGGCGCCACCTCCACCTCCGGCTCTCGGGAGAGGCCTCCACCTCCCGCGGGAAATTTGAATTTTGGCGCGAGATTTGAATTTGTAAACAAAGCCACGTGCTTTTTGACAGCTGTCATCGACAACAACGCATCGCTAACCTCAGTAATGCCATCTTGACGGGCCTAAACCTCAGTAGTACCAACTTAACCTAACTAGCGCGAGGTAAACAAAGCCACGTGTTTTTTGACAGCCACGTGCTTTTTGACAGACAACAACGCATCGCTAACCTCAGTACTGCCATCTTCACGGGCCTAAACCTCAGTAGTACCAACTTAACCTAACTAGCGTGTGGTAAACAAAGCCACGTGCTTTTTTGACAGCTGTCATCCGCCATCTTTAAACTACAGAGCACTGTGCTGCCCTCTTTATCGCAGTAGCTGTAAAATTAGTCACATGTCATCGGCAGTGCTGCCATTTTGGCGAGTCTAAACCTTAGTGCTACCAACTTAACCTCACTAGCGTGAGATAAACAAATCCACCTGCAGATGACATCCGCCATCTTTAACCTATAGAGCACAGTGCTGCCCTCTTTAGCTACTTACCTTCCACGTGCAGCTGTCATCCGCCATCTTTAATCTATAGAACACAGTGCTGCCCTCTTTAGCTACTTACCTTTGAAATGTGGTGACGGATAATTTGAAAATTGCTTTTTGACAGCAGCCATCTTGCATCGCAAACCTCATTGCTGCCCTCTTTAGCTAGATACCTGTGGTGGCAGACAATTCCACGTGACAGCAGCCATCTTTGAGCACAGCGCTGCCCCTCTTTGTGGCGGTGGGAAATTCTACGTGCTCTTGTTTGGAAACAAATTCACGTGCTATTTTCTGACAGCTGTCATCCGCCATCTTGCATCACAAACCTCAGTGCTACACTCTTTAGCTAGATACCTTTGAAATGTGGTGGCGGCAAATTCTACATGCTCTTGTTTGGAAACAACCCCATGTGCTTTTCTGACAGCTATCATCCGCCATCTTTAGTCCAGAGAGAACCGTGCTGCCCTCTTTAGCTACTTACCTTTGAAATGTGGTGGCGGCAAATTCAACGTCCTCTTGTTTGGAAACAAACCCATGTGCTTTTTTGACAGCTATCATCCGCCATCTTTAATCCAGAGAGAACAGTGCTGCACTCTTTAGTTGAAATGTGGTGGCGGTAAATTCCACGTGCTCTTGTTTGGAAACAAACCTATGCGCTTTTTTGACAGCTATCATCCGCCATCTTTAATCCAGAGAGCGCCGTGCTGCCCTCTTTAGCTACTTACCTATGAAATGTGGTGGCGGCAAATTCTACGTGCTCTTGTTTGGAAACAAATTCCACTCGCTCTTCAGCTGTAATCCACCATCTTTAATCCAGAGAGAACAGTGCTGCACTCTTTAGTTGAAATGTGGTGGTGGCAAATTCCACGTGCTCTTGTTTGGAAACAAACCTATGCGCTTTTCTGACAGCTGTCATCCGCCATCTTTAATCCAGAGAGAACAGTGCCGCACTCTTTAGTTGAAATGTGGTGACGGCAAATTCCACGTGCTCTTGTTTGGAAACAAATTCTACTCGCTCTTCAGCTGTCATCCACCATCTTTAATCAAGAGAGCACCGTGCTGCCCTCTTTGTGGTGGCGGACAATTTGAAAAATTATTTTCGACAAGCAGCCATCTTTAATCCAGAGAGAACAGTGCTGCCCTCTTTAGCTACTTACCTTTGAGGCGGTTCATTTGAAAAATTATTTTCGACAAGCAGCCATCTTTAATCCAGAGAGAACAGTGCTGCCCTCTTTAGCTACTTACCTTTGAGGCGGTTAATTTGAAAAATTATATTTAACAAGTTGCCATCTTTAATGAAAAGAGCATCGTGGTGCAATCTTGCGAGTAAATTTTACGTCACAGCTGTCATCCACCATCTTGCATTGCTAACCTTAGTGCTGCCCTCTTTAGCTATTTACCTTTGAAAAAAAATCTATTTGACAAGCTGTCACCCGCCATCTTGCATCGCAAACCTCAGTGCTGCACTCTATGTGGTGGCGGATAATTTGAAAAAATCTTTTTGACAAGCAGCCATCTTTAATCAACAGAGCACCGTGCTGCCATCTTTAGCTACCGCCATCTTACATCGCTTACCTCGCTGCTGCACACTTTAGTTGAAATGTGGTGGCGGTAAATTCGAACAAGTTTAATCACGCATCGGGAAAGCTAGAGTAAGCACGTGCTGCAGTGATGACGTCATCATGCATGTTTAGACTTGTCCGTTTTCTTAAGAGTAAGTCGGTGTAAAGGAATGTGGTAGCGGTAAATTCGAACAAGTTTAAACATGCATCGGGAAAGCTAGAGTAAGCACGTGCTGTTGTGATGACGTCATTGTGCACGTTTAGACCTGATCGTTTTTCTTAAGAGTAAGTCGGTGTAAAGCAATGCAATAAGTACAACATTTTTTGAATGCGATCAAATATTTATTTACAAATGTACTACAACAGTGTTCGTTTTTGCTGCTGACAAGGTTGGTGTGCTTCTTAACAACGTATGCTTCTGAAATGCCTCCTGCAATATTCAAATTAAACACAGCATTTAGAAATATATTATACTAAGTATGTTATGCTTTACAGAGAAGATCATATACTTCTTACCTTGCTGTTATTCCTTTTCGGAATCATCATCATCATCATGAGGTACTAGAGAAAGTTCATTCATACACTGTGTACAGTGTTCAATCCTCGGATTTGGTCCATCCCAATCATCATCACCATTTTCTCCTCGATGCTTGTAATGTCGTTCACAAGTTCTGCATAAAGCTACTTCGATCGACATCTTACTGTGTAGAGGAAGGATGTCCCAAAAATTATGTACGTAAGAGGCAGCGTACGTATATAAAAATCCTGGTGGTAAGTATTGAATAAGATGTTTCGGCATCGACGATCTACGTTTATAGAACATCTTAATAGCCTCACTCACTCGTGAAACATAAATAAGATGTTGCGTATGAGCATGCAAACAGCATGCACATTTACAGTTTTGTTCCATAGCGTACGATGTCGATGCACACACTAATGAAAATGATAAAGATCTATTCTTATTTATAGTCTCGTAACAATATTCGTTAGCGGATGGTAAGTAACATCACTCATATGAATAATAAGACAATAGGCTGCTGTGTTAGCAGGAATGTTTTCAGATGTTTCAAATTCTAAACGAATATCAACTGGAGATTCTTTTATAGATTCTTCATGATAAGAGCAGTCTATAACTACAATCGGTGCTTTATTTTTAAATTCTTGAGGTGTAAATAGCGGACGATCTTCTTTCTGATAATACGATGATTGAAATTTGCAAAACATGTCATAGAGCATCCCAAACTTATTTTTCTCAACGTTAATGTCGATGTTTTCGTAGGGATACGTAATTCCGTTGAGATATAGTCTAACGTGTCTTAATTTGCAGTGATCAAACAGTGAGCTATCTTTTTCGTGATTGAATTTACGATTAGTTTGAAATCCAAAAATAATGTACAAGGGCTTCTCAGTAAAACGTGATGTTTTAACAGCCCAGCTATGCTTGTTTGTAGGTGGTAACACAGGATATTCATGCAGCTCCCAACTTCTAAAACGTATAGGTAATGGTGTATCATTTTCTACAATCTAGAGCAATCGAAGTTTTTCACGATCAGATAAGGTTACATGTGGAATCCGCCACAGTATACGATGCAGTGTTATTTTCGATTCTACAGGTGTTTCTACTGCTTTAAGAGAATTGTAATCACTTCGATCACGGATTAGAATAAGCTCTTGTTTTGCGTTGATTATAATACGTGTAAAGTCTTCTGCGAATCCAAAAATATGTTTCAGTGATAACATACCCGTAAAAGTACCATCCTCATTAATCATCCAGTTGTTAGTAGCTTTTGGACACCATCCAGCCATCCGCAAAAGATTACTTTCTTCATCACAGAAAGAAGGGTAGAGTTTCATTGCACTTGTAATACCAACATTCTTCGTTCGATCTATTTCAACATTATTTACTTCATATCGCGCTTCAGAAAAGAGAAAAGCTAGAGTATGGTTGTTTAGTTGTGAAGTGCTTGGTCCACTTCCAACAGACTTTTCTAGTCGTCCTTCAATATAGAGGTAGCTTTCGTGTGGTAAGGTGTAAACAACTTGTTGATTAATAATAAAATGAATTTCATCATTGTTATTTAATCCAAACGTAAAAGGTTGATAGGAATGAAGCTCACTTAGTACTACACCTTCACGACTTTCTACTGTATTCGTAATATCTAGCATTTCTTCCATTCTGTTGTAGTAGTGTATATCCTAAATCTTGGAGTATCTGTTAACTCGATGAGTCTCTGCACACATGTAGTATGTCTTCGGAATGTACACCGTGTTTTATAGATGGTTTTCATACTGGTTTAAGATGTAGTTTGTAAGCTACGTACGCGTGCTGATCTAAATGAATAAGCTGATTATGTTTATTTACAAGTCTAAGAGTAATATTGCTAATGTGTTTTACAGACACAGGATGATAAAGAACTACTGCTGGTTTCTCACAAATAGTATATCCACGTTCCTCTGTAACAATAAAGTCGTGCAGGACGTGCGAAGTTTGTAGATTACTATTCAAGTCTGTAATAATATTACAAGTAATGTTCACATTATAATCATCGAAGAGTTTTATAGGCTGATCAGACTCGTAACGTACGTTCGGTAGGAGCTCCCTCGATGAAAATCCAAGCAGTGGTCCAATCGAATCAGGTTGTGATTTGAAGTCAATCTTAAATGATGATTCAATAACACATTTATGTGTAATGTTGCTTATAGTGATTGAGAACTTGTAATTATGATTACTAAAACTATCTTCCCCAAACTGATCAATTAACGTACTTTCAATATAGTCGTGAATATCGTCTACTGTATAACTACCTGAGGGTAGTGTTAGCACATACTCATCGTAATAGAACTTGTTTAAACCATCACGCACATTATAGATTTTATTGTAGCTTTCAAACGATACTAGTCCAAGACTATGCGGCTGATAACCAAGTTCGATTGGTGGATTAAAATAGACGGTTGTTTCAGGTCCTTCTCCACGTACAGCAAACGTTCTTTCACTGTTCGTCATCACGTAGACACTAATGCACTTTCTCTACTGTCTGGGTTTGATATAAGAACATAAGACATAATCGTCCACACATGCGTGTATTAAAGTTTTGCACACGGTTTTTATTGTAAACAATGTCTGCACTGCTTCCGAAATAACGTATCAGCTCAAAAGGAGGAGGTAAATCTCCATAGCTATCAAAATACCATACTTTCGATTTACGTTTTACATAAGCAACGTAATGAGTTCCAGGTCCACGACTGTCGTCCAAGTTAATTACGGCACTTTCACGTTCATGTTGGCGCACTGGTAGTTGATCGCGCATATACACTCCTCGAAAATAATGAATTCCTAGTTGTTTAGCAAACGTGAAAACTTCATCATGCGTTAGAGCTCGATATGGCAGTGCATTCAGTAGACGTTTTTTGGAGAAATGTAGATACCAAGCCCTTTTCTTGTATGGCGCTAGCTTCATGTTCACACCTTTGCCACGTAACGCAATTGCCTCCATCGTCTTGTTATGACGTTCACTCTCTCTTTCAACTGTTGTTTCGCTTCTTCTACAGCTTTGACAGTTCTCGCTACAGCACTAGCACCACCTAGCAATGACCCTAAAGCTGCTAAGCCAGCAAACAGCGCAGGAAGAAATCCTCCTCGTTTTGGTACAGGAATAATTCGTGCACGTCTTTCCATCCAACAGTTTTTACTTTCTTCTTCTTCTTCATGTCGTTTGGATATCGTTGTTTCACCATGCTGGACACGACTTTCCTAGTCAAGAGCAAATCATAAACTAACCGTTGCCTCTTGTTTCGTTTAATATATATATTACTATTACGTACTTTATGATTCAGTTATCATGAAGATTATAAAGCAGCAAGACACGCTACCTGTTACCGACATTGTACCACATCTCTTACCTAGTTCTAGTACAACTACAAGAAAACGTCATGGAACGTTGTTTCCTTTTACTGTTCGATGTATTATATCAGGTCCGTCGGGATGCGGTAAAACAAATCTTTTACTCACACTTATTACTTCTGTAAATGGTGTACGCTTCGAGAATATTTACATTTTCGCACAGTCACTCTATAAGCCGCTATATACTATTCTACAAACTGTAATGCACGATCTAGTTAAAGATGGAATAAGATATTTTAAATTTAATTCGCATGAGCAAGTACCATCACCAGACGATGTGCTTCCTAATTATCTTATGATCTTTGATGATGTCGCAACAGAACAGCAAAACGTTATTCGTGCATTCCTTAGTATGGGTCGGCATAAATATGTTGATTGCATCTATTTGTGCCACACCTATTCTCGTGTGCCTAAGCAGTTGAAACGCGACAACGCAAATTTTATTGTGCTTTTTCGGCAAGATGAGCGCAACATGCGACATGTGTATAACGATCATGTTAACACTGATATGACATTCGATGACTTTAAACGTATGTGTGCTAAATGTTGGTCATTACACCGTTATAGCTTTTTAGTTATTGATAAAGAAAGTGATGTACAGCATGGACGATATCGCATGGGTTTCGATCATTTGATATGCATTAACACAGAATTACAGTAACTACTTGATTAAAAACCACCATCATGTTAACATCTAGCAAGGAGATCACAAAACATATCATCCAAGCTCGAAACAATATTCGACGGAAATTTAAAGAGCTTAAACGTATTCAAGCAGACACGGATTTATTTTTAAAAACACAACTAAGTACACCACTCAAAGAAATTTTTAATTCTACTTCATTACCGCAGTCTACTTCAAGTTTTGCTTCTATGCAAACATCATATCATAAAGAGAAGCATGAAGAAGAAAAGCATGAAGAAGATACGGAAGAGAAGAAGCAGGATGTAGATCAAGAAGAGGAAGATAAGGAAGGAGAAGGAGAAGAAGAACTCAATGATACATCACCATCTAAGCGTGTTGAGTTTTTAACTACAGATGTTATTGCTGAAACACCTACTACATCGACGCAAAATCTACCATCTTTGTCTGAGGTTATGATTACACCAGAGTATCGCAATCAGTTTAGAACTTTTATTCAAGATACCTATGGATCTCTCTTTGCACCTTATATAGAAAAACTTTTTACAAGACAAACTGACACTACCTACGGTATTCGCTACGAAGATGACTGTTTCCGGATAGGAAATTCAAATGTTAAGATTAATAGCAACAAAATCATTGTAAAAGGTGTTACCTATAAACCTACGAAAGGACTCTTAGAACTTCTTTTCTCACGAATACCTGACAAGGATATAATTTTACAAGATGATCTGAAAAAATATAAAGCAATACTTTTTGCTACTGATGCAACACGACGTAATTACAAGAGAACAGAAGCTGTAAATGCGAATAAGAGTTACAAGTATCGTGAGTTTATTTCTAAGCTGTTTCCGACTGCACGTATTCTAGATGTTATCTACAAGCCTTTGTTGCCGTATGTGGATGTAAGATACTGGAATGACCCAAACTTACTCGTTGAACGATTACAACTTTTAAGAGCATCGCAAGAGGCTGGTCACACTGGTCACGGATCAGAAATTCTAGAAATAGAAAGAGAACTACGTTATGCCGGTATTATTTTGTAATGGCTCGTCAAGAGAAGATCTCACCTGTAAATGTAAACATCGCACATGAGTTACATAAACCAGCACGTCGCACCTACTGTCGCAGACGCGTTATTACACGAGGAAAAGATGATCTCTGGCAAGCAGACTTAGTAGAAATGATTCCATATGCTTCTAGTAATAAGGGGTATAAGTATCTACTTACTGTTATCGATGTGTACTCGAAGTTTGCTTTTGCACAACCCGTGCGTTCTAAAACAGCAGCTCAAGTTAAAGAAGCATTTAAACATATTGTTGAAGAATCGAAACGCTGCCCAAGGCTTCTTCAAAGTGATCAAGGTAAAGAGTTTTACAACAAGGATTTTTCTTCTTACCTCAAGTTACTTGGCATTCAACACTACTCTACGTTCAGCAATCTCAAGGCAAGTGTTGTAGAACGCTTTAATCGTACACTCAAAACAATGATGTGGCGAGAATTTACAGCGCAAGGTTCATATCGTTGGATAGATCTGCTACCTAGACTTTTATCTACCTACAACGATACACCTCATCGCACTATCGGAACAAAGCCACGTCTTGTTACAAAGAATACACCTCGTATAAATGCTATTCATCTAGTAATTAAAACAGCTGATCCACGTCGTCATCGCTTTAAAGAAGGTGATTTTTTTCGCATCAGCAAACACAAGTCTATCTTTGCAAAAGGATACACACCTAACTGGAGCACTGAAATTTTTCAAATCAGAAGTGTTAAGCTTACTAATCCAGTTACGTATTTACTTCGCGATCTCAGAGGACAGCCTATTGAAGGAGGATTCTACATCGAAGAACTGCAGAAAACAAAATATCCTGATCACTATTTAGTTGAACGTGTTATTCGACGTCGTGGCAATAAACTGTACGTTAAATGGTTTGGTTTTAATAACAGCTTTAATTCATGGATTAATAAAGAGGATGTACTTTAAATCTCATGTGTGTTTTCTTTTAATCCTCTACGTTTCCTTTCTTCTAAGTCACTAGGACATGCTGTAGGATTAAACAACACCTGTAATATGTTTTGACAATTCATATTTATTTTAGAATATATACATATATATATATATATATATACACTTTATCCTTTTTTTATTTTGCGGTCTTTGTCACTCAGTTTTCGTTTTATTACACCAACAACGACAAGTGCTGCTATATTCTTCTGAGCAGCTAAAGCACTAGGTAATAACACATACACACACAGCATAACTTTACGAAGCAGATTTTAACAGCTACACGACCTACTCTATGCAGGCAGCATGTAACTACGTGTCAGGTGTTCTAGGGCCGCAGAGGAGATGAAGCACGAAGAAAAGAAGATCAATCACTCTATTGATGAGTCCACGCCCAACATTCTTCCTCATCTTTCTCCCAGCACGTTTCTTCACCTTTTCCTTGTTTACTCTCTCCACAGCCATGATAAGTGTTTATAAGTGAAGACAACTCGTTAGTTTTAGGTCCATGATACAGTTTAATTAGTTGACATGTACGGCACTGTCTCACAGAAGGTCGTCTACCTGAACTCACGTGTTCATGATGTAAACTACACGTTTGAAGCTGTGACAAAACAGGATCTTGAGTCCACTCACGAGGCACCTTATCCCAAATCTTCTTTACAGCATTCGCAGCTACATTAACCAAAAATGCCTTTGGTAATGCATTTAACTCTTCTTCAGTAAAAGTGTTTAGTTTCTTTTTGCATGCATAAAACTTTACGATCGCCTTTTCAACTGCGTTACACTTAGTATCTGTTAGAAATGACATGATGTCTTTACTCTACAAATGTTTCTTTTACACTAAGGTTATTTCGACACTGCAGTTTACATATGTTGTTCACTTCCCGACATGGACTGCGACACAACCAATCAAAGAGCATGCATACATGTTGTAAAGACTGTTTACTTGTTTCTCTGCTATGCTCTTTCGGAAGAGTTTTAAATGATGGGCACCCTAATTCATGCATGTCGATGATTTCACATGATGATGGTAGAAAATCACGCAACCATTCTTTCTTTTCACAACCCTTTAAAAGAACAAGATCTGCTCTTGACAAATGTGCATTCATCATTAAAGGTAGCAAACGATAAGGTATTCCTTTTTCTTCCAACTTCAAACCTACATTGTTTTCAATCCACTGAGTCTGCTTTTTATCTTCATCTGTTTGCAAACAGTAAGGGAACGGTGGACTAAATACTAAACTAACAAGTTTTGGAGCCCACAACACACTGCAATCTAACACAGCCACCTCTTTAAACACAAATTTGTTTCCGTTTACTTTAAAGCCTTGCACATCAACTATTAATGTTTTCGTCATGTTTGCACTCCACACTCTATCACTGTTTCTCGAAGACTAAAGCTTTTAGTCAACGAACGGGTTTAAACATGCACAATGACGTCATCACTGCAGCAAGTGCCTACTCTAGCTTTCCCGATGCGTGATTAAACTTGTTCGAATTTACCGCCACCACATTTTCAACTAAAGAGTGCAGCAGCGAGGTAAGCGATGTAAGATGGCGGTAGTTAAAGATGGCAGCACGGTGCTCTGTTGATTAAAGATAGCTGCTTGTCAAAAAGATTTTTTCAAATTATCCGCCACCACATAGAGTGCAGCACTGAGGTTTGCGATGCAAGATGGCGGGTGACAGCGTGTCAAATAGATTTTTTTCAAAGGTAAGCAGCTAAGGAGGGCAGCACTAAGGTTAGCAATGCAAGATGGTGGATGACAGCTGTGACGTAAAATTTACCCGCAAGATAGCACCACGATGCTCTTTTCATTAAAGATGGCAGCTTGTTAAATAGAATTTTTTTTCAAAGGTAAGTAGCTAAAGAGGGCAGCACTAAGGTTAGCAATGCAAAATGGTGGATGACAGCTGTGACGTAAAAATTACCCGCAAGATAGCACCACGATGCTCTTTTCATTAAAGATGGCAGCTTGTTAAATAGAATTTTTCAAATTAACCGCCTCAAAGGTAAGTAGCTAAAGAGGGCAGCACTGTTCTCTCTTGATTAAAGATGGCTGCTTGTCGAAAAGAAGTTTTCAAATTAACCGCCTCAAAGGTAAGTAGGTAAAGAGGGCTGTACTGTCCTCTCTGGATTAAGGATGGCTGCTTGTCGAAAAGAATTTTTCAAATTATCCGCCACCACAAAGAGGGCAGCACGGTGCTCTCTTGATTAAAGATGGTGGATGACAGCTGAAGAGCGAGTAGAATTTGTTTCCAAACAAGAGCACGTGGAATTTGCCGCCACCACATTTCAACTAAAGAGTGCGGCACTGTTCTCTCTGGATTAAAGATGGCGGATGACAGCTGTCAGAAAAGCGCATAGGTTTGTTTCCAAACAAGAGCACGTGGAATTTGCCACCACCACATTTCAACTAAAGAGTGCAGCACTGTTCTCTCTGGATTAAAGATGGTGGATGACAGCTGTCAGAAAAGCACATGGGTTTGTTTCCAAACAAGAGCACGTGGAATTTGCCGTCACCACATTTCAACTAAAGAGTGCAGCACTGTTCTCTCTGGATTAAAGATGGTGGATGACAGCTGAAGAGCGAGTAGAATTTGTTTCCAAACAAGAGCACGTAGAATTTGCCGCCACCACATTTCATAGGTAAGTAGCTAAAGAGGGCAGCACGGTGCTCTCTGGATTAAAGATGGCGGATGATAGCTGTCAAAAAAGCACATGGGTTTGTTTCCAAACAAGAGGACGTGGAATTTGCCGCCACCACATTTCAAAGGTAAGTAGCTGAAGAGGGCAGCACGGTTCTCTCTGGATTAAAGATGGCGGATGATAGCTGTCAGAAAAGCACATGGGTTTGTTTCCAAACAAGTGCATGTAGAATTTGCCGCCACCACATTTCAAAGGTATCTAGCTAAAGAGTGTAGCACTGAGGTTTGTGGTGCAAGATGGCGGATGACAGCTGTCAGAAAATAGCACGTGAATTTGTTTCCAAACAAGAGCACGTGGAATTTCCCACCGCCACAAAGAGGGGCAGCGCTGTGCTCAAAGATGGCTGCTGTCACGTGGAATTGTCTGCACCCACAGGTATCTAGTTAAGGAGGGCAACACTGAGGTTTGCGATGCAAGATGGCTGCTGTCAAAAAGCAATTTTCAAATTATCCGTCACCACATTTCAAAGGTAAGTAGCTAAAGAGGGCAGCACTGTGCTTTATAGATTAAAGATGGCGGATGACAGCTGCACGTGGAAGGTAAGTAGCTAAAGACGGCAGCACTGTGCTCTATAGATTAAAGATGGCGGATGTCAGCTGCACGTGGATTTGTTTATCTCACGCTAGTGAGGTTAAGTTGGTAGCACTAAGGTTTAGACCCGCCAAGATGGCAGCACTGCCGATGACAGGTGACTAATTTTACAGCTACTGCGATAAAGAGGGCAGCACAGTGCTCTGTAGTTTAAAGATGGCGGATGACAGCTGTCAAAAAAGCACGTGGCTTTGTTTACCACACGCTAGTTAGGTTAAGTTGGTACTACTGAGGTTTAGGCCCGTGGAGATGGCAGTACTGAGGTTAGCGATGCGTTGTTGTCTGTCAAAAAGCACGTGGCTGTCAAAAAAAACGTGGCTTTGTTTACCTCGCGCTAGTTAGGTTAAGTTGGTACTACTGAGGTTTAGGCCCGTCAAGATGGCAGTACTGAGGTTAGCGATGCGTTGTTGTCGATGACAGCTGTCAAAAAGCACGTGGCTTTGTTTACAAATTCAAATCTCGCGCCAAAATTCAAATTTCCCGCGGGAGGTGGAGGCCTCTCCCGAGAGCCGGAGGTGGAGGTGGCGCCCGAATCCCTGTATTATACTCCTAATGTGACTAGCGGGTCCAGCAACAGGGTGAATTACACAGAACTAATTAAATTGTTAGCCGAGTTTTATGAAAAATTATAGTCACTTCACAACAGCGAGTGTATTTACAGGACTCTCTCCAGTCATTCCGAACGATTTAATTCAAAGCATCTGCACCGTAATGACCGCTGAAATAAATATTCAGGTTGGGGAAGCTAAATTCTTAGGAATTATGATCGATGAGACTTTTGATGTTTCGAACTTTTCACAGTTGTCTGTTGTCTTCAGATATGTTCATAATGGTGATGTTGAAAGATTTGTTGGTTTCTATAATGTGAGTTCTGATAGGACATCGAATGCATTGATGAAACTTGCGATTGAGTGTCTGGTTAACTTTGACTGCCGCGAAAAATTAGTTGGAGCGGCGGTGCTTGCAGGTCAGCTGAATGGTGTGTAAGCTAAATTACAAGAAGTAGTTTTTGAGGCTGTATTCACCCACTGCTACGCTCACAAGCTTAATTTAGTCCTCTATCAAACCGTGTCATGCACAAAAGAATTTCGTATATTCCTTGCAACGATGAGTGGCTTTGCGACATTTTTTTTAGCAATTCTTCTAAGAGAACTAGCCTGATGGACAGTATCCTCAGGGAAAGGATTCCTAAGCTAGCTCCAGCATGGTGGAACTATTCTAGCCGTTTAGTATAGACTATCGCGGAATATCGTGCTCCTCTCCAGGAGCTTTACGAAAATATTTCGGAGGAACTTGGGAACTGGGATAACAATACAATTAATGAGGCAAGCGGGTTTGCCGCGAAGTTAATGGAGTTTCAGTTCAATTATTTTCTGAATGTTTTTAATGAAATATTTTTATTGATTGATGTTATATATAACATCCTTCAATCTAAGACCCTAGACATTGCATATTGCACCAGAGAAGTAAATTCTTTAGAAACTAAAGTATCTATGAATATTGAATTTTCATGGCCGCATTGTAATTGAAACCGACTTTCAGCCTATTAGATCGTGTTACGTACATTAAGTACGTGTTGAAGAGATGCTAAGTACAGAACAAAAATATCCAACCGGACACTAGTTGGATCCGAACCCACAACCTCCCGATGTACGTAAGTCGGTTTTGATTAAAGTATCTATAATGCGAAATAGTAGATTTGCTAACATATGGGTAGGAAGAACATTTCCGGTTGAAGATGAGTGTAGGAGGCTTTATTTGAAAATACATTATATTATTTTTGCAATTTGTTTAACGTCGCACCGACACAGATAGATATCTTGGTAACGATGGGATAGGAAAGGCCCGGGAGTGGGAAGGAATCAGCCGTGACCTTAATTAAGGTACAGCCCCAGCATTTGCCTGGCGTGAAAATGGGAAACTACGGAAAACGATCTTCAAGGCTGCCGACAGTGGGGTTCGAACTCACTATCTCCCGGATGCAAGCTCGCAGCTGCGCGCCTCTAACCGCACGGCCAACTCGCCCAGTACATGATATTATTCTAGCACTGTTAAAATATAGGTTCTGTGCATTATATCTGCCCTTCATTGAAATGCTTTATTGTAAGAAATTTTCATTTTTTTCTGGCGATTTTCCTGAAGAGCAATTCATTAAATTGATTAAAGTTTATGGAAAATGTTTTGATATAGTACGACTTAAATCCGAATTGAGGGCAATGTTCACTTCTGAACACTTCTAACATAAGACTGTGGCTCAAATCCAGAAATTCCTATGTACCAGTGATGTCCACAGCGGACTTCCGAGCTTTACAAGTTGTGCACACTATTCCCGCTACATCATCATCTCGGCCTTAAAGTGAATAAAATCTTTCGTCCGCAATTCTCAGAGTCGTCTCTCTGCATTAGGAATGATGTGTATAGAATAGGTTCTTCTTGTTGAGATGAAAACACGTGAGGACTTCTATAGTGATGTCGCCAAGGAATTCTGCAAAGAGAATCGCAGGGTCGATTTCACCTACATGTAATTAGGGTGAGTAGAAATGAAATTTGCTTAATACATTGTGTTACTGCATGGTTACTAGTTGCATGCCTCGGTGGAGATTCCAGGATACGCCACTGATCTCCAGGCTGTTATGCCATTCTTAGGCATCCTTTACGGACATAAATGCATGTAAAGTATATTTTCAGAGTTTTTAGATCCAAGCAGTAGAAAAACCAGTATGTATTGTTTTTCATCTCGTGCATTTTAGACCTGTTATTGCGTCTAACATGTCTAACAGATAAATCAAATGTCATAGCGAGAATAAATCCCTTGAGACCGACAATCGAGAGGATTCAACTTACTGAATGAAACAATAGATCCACCGACGTTGTTAGCCTTCCTGGAGAGCTGTGAGACTCCGTTAATTAAAACTGTCAAGTGTCAGATGAAGACAGAGAGTCACAGCTCCAGAGTGTCTGCTCTCTCCCTCATGTACCGGGCGCGGGCTCTCAACACCTCAGTTCCCCATTTATCTACCAGTCGTAAGAATGAAATCCTTCCGATTTCAAGACACGTCAGATTATTGGTGTGCATGACGTATACAATTATTAATGCTATTCAACATTAAATACTATTTGCATGAAAGGTGTTAGATGTTAATAATAATAATAATAATAATAATAATAATAATAATAATAATAATAATAATAATAATAATAATAATTGATCCGGGGTATCTGTGGAACGCAGGGGTGAAAGAAGGTGCCGGGGTGAATGGGTCTAACTACAATGTCAATAATTGAATTTAAAACTTAAACTGAAGGTTATATTTTCAGAAATTCAAAAAAAATTTTCATCATGATAATGAAACAGCAGGTACAATGACAATCATAAAACAAGGAAAAATACAAGATTAGTGAACGTAAAAGATTTTAGGCTTCGAGCCAGTCATTTTACAATTCTTGAGCTCCTAGCTCAAATTTACAAATCAAAAAGGAACAACTTTAGTATAGGGCAGAAATCCCCTAATTCACAGAGCACATGCTCTCTAAATACAGTATCTGGCCTTCCAGAGGCAGTCTTTACAGTTACAAAACTTGAAAAAGAGCTAACAGGCTCTCTGTTTTATTTCAGCCTCCTCGAGGCATCATCAAAAATCTATTGCTCTGTGAGCCACGGAACCAAGGTAACAACAACAACAATCACCACCGCCTCTCTACCCTATCGACCAACATTCTGATGGTGAAATTATTTACAACAAACAGGACTGGAATTGGCTAACTACGGTGTATTGTTTGTTTTATGGTAACTTGGTGCGGTCCTCCTCAGTGTACATCACAATGGAGAAGGAGGAGTTCCCATACTCTTAGGGACTTAAAGACAGATTCTCATTATTTGTGTACATATTTCGCTCTCTCCGCAGTGTTCATACGGACCGAGGGCGTGATTAGGCTCTGTTTTATCTTCCACTTTCACAGCGTTACTGCCTGACGCACAAGTCGCCTGTGGAAGTCAAAAGGATACACCTGCCCCCCTGTGGGTGGGGACGGTAGAATAATAACCACTGTAACCCCTGCTTGCCGCAAGAAGCGACTAAAAGAGGCCCCAGGGGATCTGAACTTTAGAGCGTGCGTTGGCGAAGACGGGTCCCTTAGCTGATTCCTGGTATTGCTTCCGCTTACTTGTGTCAAGCTCCTCACTTTCATCTATCCTATCCGACCTCCCTGGGTCAACTCTTGTTCTTTTCTGACCGCGACGGTATTACGTATGGAGGCCTAGGCAGTCCTTCATTTTCATGCTATTCGTGGCCCTTGTCTTCCTTTGGCTGATACCTTCATTTTTCGAAGTGTGGGACCTCTTCCATTTTTCTCTCTGATTACCGTTATATAGAGGATGGTTGCCTAGTTGTACTTCCTCTTAAAACAATAATCACCACCACCACCGGATACCTGCGCCAGGCGAACAGTCCTCGGACACTCCTGGCGATCAGCTGAAGAAGTAAAAATAAGTTATCAAAGTAAAAGTGAAGACAGAAATGAAGTTGTCGTCAATACGAAAGAAGGGAACGGCTGCGAAGTGGCACTCCCAAACACCGTCGGAGTTCACCAATGGAGGTGCGATAATGGCAACGCCAAACCCAAGGAGTACTAGTGGCCCACACACGATCCCCATTTTCTGAGCCCTACGGGAGGCAGGGAATACCGTGAACGAGTTATACCAAACAGGGATCGATGTTCCTTCTTTGCGGTCATCTTTGAACTTCTTCCTCCTTCTTCCTCTTTTTTCCTCTGTCTGAAATAAAAAGTAACTGGAAGCAAAGCCAGAACTCTGGTAAGGGCCCCGTAGTCGCCAAAACACGTTGCAACATTAAATGCCGCAGCTATTCCCATTCGTATAAAGTTATTATTGAAATCTAAAGAATCGTTCATCAGTACTACAGAGTGTTTATGTCTCGAGATCTGCAAGCTTTCACATCAGTCAGTCTTTTGTCCCCACTTTAGACTATTTATGTTTCTTTCCTACTTGAGCAATCACTCTTCTTCAAGGCTAAGTTTTTAAAGAATAAAAGGTTCCAATTTGTCTTCAAGGCGACGCAGATAAATTCTGAGAAGCGGTCTCCTGTTTAATCCATGTGGATATTTCATCGAGTCCGGCGGAACTTCTTAACTTGCCGGCGAGAACATATGACGCCTCATAAATTACAAGAGGGTGCCTTGAGCTGCGTGATCAGTTGAATTAACATCCGTAACTTGAGTGAATCAAAGAAAACCTTGCATATTGACTGCTACTATAAGGCCACGCTTTTCACGTAGAGTTTTCACCCTAATTACAGCTTATAGGAGACGTTTTGTAAGTTTTTATCTGATTGCAGTTCCAAAGGGCGGCAACATATTCTGCTATTTTTTGATATACAAGAAAAGAAAATACCCACTTCTACCAGTAGGAAATGCTCATTGAAACAAAAAATAGGATTTAATGCCACTTTAAATATTTTAAAAACTATATACAATTTAGTTATTACGAAGCTCACTAGGTTGTAACTTGTAAATACCAAATTGTGAATAAGAAAGATATATCCAAGTATTTATGTTAAGGAAGGGGACCATGTTGAATTATCTCGTTACTGCTCTGAGATAATTATCAAAATATCTGAAGAGTAGTTGACACGTTCAGAAGATTTTCGCACTCATTACAGGTTTACATTTCGTAAACAATATTTCTCAAACGTATGCAAATAAGGGATCTGAAAGAATCCCAGGATACATTTTATAGAATGAAACATGTCATGCAATCGTTAATAAATTGTTTTTAGATGTTTTATAATTAGACCGCCTGCTGGCCATGATTGTTAAGGCGATGAAGTATAGACGGTGTGAGACGGAACTTAGCCGGTTCGAGTCCCATTGGTTGAAAAAATTTTCATCATCAGAATGTTTGCCGGCAGGCTAGGGGAGGTGGTGGTATACAACTCCTAATCACTAGATTGCGTGCCAAAAGCCTGGATTAAATTCCAAACCTCTCCGCAGTGGTCATACGGAGTGAGGGCATATGACGCTGTTGATGGTGATTCGTTCGTCGGATGGGGACGTTATGCCTTGAGCAGACCTCTTGGTGCTATTCGACAAGAGTAGGCTATGTGCCGGCACCCTTCTTACTATCACGTCAATTCATTTCATCTCATTCACTCCTCTAATGAGGTTGACGTCAGGAAGGCCATCCGGTCATAAAAACCCGAAACGACGGATTCATCTCACCCCATACCCGACCCCGTAGAGAGGGACAAGGGTTGGACAAACAACGGTGATGTTTTATAAAATTGTATTTTTACCCAATGGAGAGAAATCTTTAAAAAAAGTTGTTTCGATGCTCGAGCTTCTGCGCTGTTCTTCCTCTGACTCAGCAACTCGCTTCATAACGTCTGTGGCTGAACCTGTGGGTGGGGGCGGTAGAATAACACCCTCAATAGAGCAATTTGGCGACCACGGGGCTCTTAGCTGAGTCCTGGTATTGCTTCCACTTACTTTCATCTATCCTATCCGACACCCCTTGGTCAACTCTTGCTCTTTTTCGACCCCGACTGTATTAGAGCACTCGAGGCCTGTTAATCTTTCTTTCACGCCCTTCATGGCCCTTGTCTTTGTTTGGCCGCTACCTTCAATTTTCGAAGTATCGGATGCCCTCCATTCTTTCTCTCTGATTAGTGTTACATAGAGTATGGTTGCCTAGTTGTACTTTCTCTTAAAACAATAATCACCACCAGTGATATAATATTCTCGTCACCTAATGGGAAAAACTGTAAATGATGACGAAAAAATACCCAATGTAGAATTTTCACATAAAGTGAGTTGCAAACATGTACAAGTATTGTGTTCGGTTTACGGGTGTAACCCGCTCTAGGGACACCATGACTTTGACGTCGGTGTGGGGGCTTGTGTGCCATGCTGGATTGGCGTCGGTGTAAGGCCAGACTAACATGGTGTCCCCCGAGTTGCCTGAGAGATGTCTGTCCGCGCGATGCCCATACAGACAGACAGACAGACAGACAGACAGACAGACAGACAGACAGACAGACAGACAGACAGACAGACAGACAGACAGACAGACAGACAGACAGACAGACAGACAGGCAGACAGACAGACGGACAGACAGACAGACAGACAGACAGACAGACAGACAGACAGACAGACAGACAGACAGACATGACGAAAAATGAAAAAAGTGCATTTGCTTGTTTCTGTGGACACAACCGGTAGAAAAATACCGTTCTTTTTAAATTCTGAGCAACGTACAGACAAAACTCTTATTTTATATACATAGATGTTTACTTAAAATAGCCTTGTTCTACCAACCCGCATCAAAACAATGGCCTTCTGATTATTAGTCACCGTCCTAAGGATATCTGCATTTGTGACATGATCTGTTCACGACACCCTTCGGTAGAGCCACATTTCAATGGTCTCTAAAGTTTATTGTGCGAATGTGTCGTCAAATTCCATGTTTGAACACGGTAATCGACACACAGCAGCGAAGGCTATGGCTGATGTTAACTCACGACTTTTAAAAACGTTTCCTCATTGTTTTATTTTTGTTTCATGATCGAGTATAAGATGACCAGTAGGACTCAGGTTTTAGGGTATGACGCTGATTTTGGTTTTCTTATATTAATGCCAAGACCATATTCTTGGCTAGTCAATGCTACGCTGTCAATGTGATTCTGCAAACTTTCCGCATTATTTGCCAAAGTCAGAGTGTCATACTTATAACGGATGCTGTTTATCCATGGGCAAATTAAAAGTCTTCGCATTTCTATATTCTCCCGTCCTTCCCTGAAGAAATACACTGGATAGATGTTAAGTAGCAAAGAAAACATTACACAATCCTGCATTACACCGGGTTAGTTATATAATTGATGCCTTCCCTATTTTCAACTCCCAATCTTAGACAAGCAGGTCGATTTCAGTACATGTTGGCAATAGTTCTCAGAACCTTATCATCTAGACCGATACTTATCAATGTTCCAGTGATCATGTTACAGTAGGTTGTACTCTATCAAAGGCCTTTTGATAGTCAAGGAAACAGGCATAAAGGTAGCAATTTATGTGTCTGGATTGCTGAAATATTACTTGAATACCGAACAGAGCTTCCTGTATGCCAACGAAAAAGTCAGACCGCTGTGGATTTAAACCCGTGTTCATGGAATGTGGAGGCCGACACAGTTTTCAGCAGTTTTCTTTCCTTCCGGGCGTGTTATCTTTCATGTGTAGACATCCCCATATGTGGGATAGCAAGCCCCTTGATATTATTTACTATTTATTTATTTATTTATCATTTTCGGGACTTACATAATGGAGTTTTGTGAATTTAAAAATAGAGGACAGTTAAAATCACGGGATGTTAGTCCATTACTATTAACATGATAATCACCATTACGGGCAGTGAACAGCGGAGGGTAAAATAAAATAGGGTGTATAACTTCTATTTAGCATCCATTTTAATTTAGAATTGTTGTGATAACCGGAGATTCACACTCGTTGTCTACACATTTTAAAATCAGAATTAGGTGGACCGTTTCTGTTAACACATATTACTTTGTTGAATTAAATTTTCATCACGAGTTGGCTCACATTGCAGCACAAATAAAATATCGTAAATCAGATTAACGCTCGGATAAACAGTTGGATTTTCACCTTGATGCAGGCATTGCTGTAGACTCAGTGACGAGTGGCCAATAAACATAGCTCTCTCATGACCTCCGTTTGTATTAACTCACTCATAAGCTCCGTGTGACCTGCGCTTGTGGTCAACACTGCGATTAGATAATAATAATAATAATAATAATAATAATAATAATAATAATAGCAATAATAACAATAATCTTATGACGTGAGCTACCACGTTCCATTTTTCTCTCCCAGATGACAGATAAATGAATCTCTTTTGGGCTGCTTACATTTTGTTTGGCAAACAGTGACGTTAGAACGAATCCGATCTCTGTGCGGCGCATTCCTGTCGTATAAACATCAAATATGTCACCAGAGATTTGTAACATGCCGACGTCGTACGACATGGAGTGTGAAGTTGATGGATTTTCTCCTTCAAGAATGATCAATCAATCAATCAATCAATCAATCAATCAATCAATCAATCAATCAATCAATCAATCAATCAATCAATCAATCAATCAATCAATCAATCAATCAATCAATCAATCAATCAATCAATCAATGGGACACGTCACGTTCTTAAATCAGAAGTAATGAGCCTCGCAGAAGTTAGTTTATTTTATGAAATAAAGGCAGTAAATCACTGTGTATTGTAGTCTGTGACGAGCAATGTTGACTCAAAGAGTGGGAAATGACATAACATATACCTAAATCTTTCTAATTCGCACCGAGCTACTTGGGCGTGCGGTTAGGGTCGCGGAGCATTGAGGTTCTCTTCGGGAGACAGTGGGTTCGAACCCCACAGTCGGCAGCCCTGTAGATGGCTTTCCGTGGTTTTCGACTTTTCACACTAGGCAAATGCTGGGGCTGTGCCTTAATTAATGCCATGGCCGTTTCCTTCCCACTCCTAACCATTTCCTATCCCATGACGGCCGTATGACCTGTCCGTGTCGGTGGGAATAAAGCAAGTATTCTAGAAGTGAAGCTTCCACGGTGTGAAGAATTATTTAATTTAATTTCCGGGTTTAATCGTGTTGTAGCTGTCTGCACATCACGTACAGTTTGCCGACGTTTCGAATACATTGCAGTATTCTTTATCAAGGCGACTGAAATACCTCTACTCGATCCGAGGTAATCAGTCTGCCAGGCAAAAATGTACACTACTAGAGTGGCCCTGACCTTGGCGTTTTATATACTAGCCTTTCTGCCTGACGTAAGCCCTGGCTGTCTCGTGAGTATTCTGGAGGGTATGTGTCACAGCCAGGTAGTGTTGGCTTGCCCGCACTCTTATGTATTGGGGTTCCGGCCCGTGTGTTTATGTTGTGATCTGTATGTCTTAAACTATGAATGATAGGCATCCAAGAATTACTGATTTTATATCCTTCTTCTAAATTTATGTTGTCTGGTGGGGTTTATAGATAGTTTATATGTCGTATTTGTCCAGTATCTTGCCGATCCTGTCTGTAGTTTTTTAATGTATTACAGTATTTGTAATCCGGAGAGTTGTGGATTGTGCTGCGGGCTAGTCTCATTATCTGAACAGGGGCTCTGTTTGCAGGCTGTTCGGCGGGCTAGTCTCTGAACCTTACCGGAGGAGTTTCATGTTCTCGTCACTGGACAATGTAGCGTTTCTTTCGCCATAGAACACCATTTATTGTACGAATTCTTTACCTAGGCTACACTGAAAACATTTAGAAGTGTACAGTACTTCTTGTTCTGCAGGGTTCACCTGAAAAAGCTGATAAACTGTTCATGAGGTCGATCATCTGATTTCACTGTCTGTGATGTTCCCAAGGGGGTCACAATCAACCTTGTCCTAGTTGTCAAGGGTGTCAGTATCTGTTCTCTTTGTTCCCTTATGTATGTAACTATCGCACTCTATTTTCTCAACCAGTCTGTCTTGAGCAACAGAGGAGTGAAGTCACGTGGTGCAGTGCGTGCCGTCAACAGTACCGGGCCGCGATTGGGAAATGGCAGGGGAAGCAGCGGAAGGAGGCCAAGAATGGGCTGGTAAGAAGAAAAGAAGAAGTTTAAATCGGCGAAGCGGAGCTGGTAGCGACAGTGATAGCTGTGTTGCTGGAGATTGGTGGGGGGGGGTGGAATTAAACCCAGGACCAAATGCCAGCGGAAGATTCAGCATGGAGGAATTGGCAGCACTTAAGGTGGTAGTGAGAGAAGTATTACAAGAAAATTGTCAATGGGAAAAGGTACAAGAAATAAAGGTCATGATGCAAGAGCAGAGAAAGGAGATACGGAACATGAAGAAGTGGTTAGAAACGAAGGCTGAGGAATCGAACAGGAGAGTGGCAAAAATGATAAGGAAATAGAGTTATGAAGAGGGAAAGAGATACATCTAGAAGAGGAGGTGTTGATGCTGAAGAGAGGAGCAGAGGGGTATAGGCAGGAGAGAATGAAGAAAGCCATATATATATGGTGTGGAAGAAGGTGAGACGGAAGGCAAGATTGAACTAATTCACAAGGTAGTACAGGTCATACGAGATAGGATGAAGATTAACAGCAGTGAAGTGGACATAGACGATGTGGAGAGAGTGGGAAAAACAAAAGAGAGGAGGCCTATTAGGGTAAAAATTTTCTCTACCCTAATGGCAGAAATTGTGGTAAGAAAGGGTAATAATTTACAAGGCCAAAAAGTAGGGGTGAAAAGAAACTTGGGAAGAGAAGGCAGTGAAATTATTAAGATATTAAACAGACACCTTTGGAGAGCGAGGCAACAGGGTCTTAAGGCCCGAATAAGAGGTCAGAGGCTAGTTGTGACGAATGGAATATGGGTAAGAGAGTACTGAGTGGCGAAGCTGAAAGAGATGGACGAAAGCGTGAGTGCCGAGGGAGGAGAGATGGCAGTGCAAGATAGAAGGAAGGAAGAAGGAACAATGAGGGGTGGAGCGGAGATCAACCCAGATGGAACTGGACAGTGTCCTGTGGATACAGAAGATCAGAACAGTGAAGGGGTGAGTGAGGGTGAGCAGCAAGAAACGGCAGGAGCTGAGTGCAGTGTTTTAGTGAACAAGAAAGGGCATGGGAAGAGTGATCGACAGGAAGGTAAAACAGTTATGAGCAAAGTAAGAAGTAGGAGTTTGAAAGACTTATGGGGTAAAGTAACTAAGGGGAAGAAGGATACGGAGGACACGGAACGGCAAAAGTTGCTAATAAAAGGAGGAATGGAGATAGGGGATGAGGGGACGAGAACTACAAGGAGTAAGAATAGGGGAGGGAATTTAGTATGGAGGGAGGGAATGTTATAACTATATTGGAAAATAGGATGTGAGAATATTGAGGGACTAATAAGCAAACTAGGAAATAAAAAGGTTCGGGAAGTAGTAGAAAGTTTCGACGTTGTGGCATTCTTGGAGACGTTCCTGGATACAGGGAAAGAGATTACATGAAAGGGGTTTGTATTAAATATAAATATAGAAGGAAGGAGAGGACTAAGGGACGAGCCCCAGGAGGGATCGTAGTATTAATTACGGAAGAAATTAGTGAACTAGTGGAGGACATCGTGACAGATATTGAGGAAACCATATGGGTGAGATTTAATATGGGATGGGTAGAGGGAAGGATGAAGAAAATGAATATAGCGTTCATTTATTGTCATCGTAGTAGTTCAGCATATGCTAATAAGCATCTTTTTGAAGAGCTATTGGTGGATATTAGTATGATAAGAGAGAGATTTGCAGAGGAAGAGGATATGTTGCTATTCGGAGAATGGAACACGAGAATAGGGGAACAGAGCCCAGTATATAGTAGGGAAGATGGGAAGTATTTGTTGAAAAGTAGAAGAAGTGAGAATAAAATTTTAAACAACTATGGAGAGAAGCTCTTAGAGATGTACGCGCCGGCAAATTTGTATATTCTGAATGGATGGAAGGAGGGTGACAGTACGGGGAAATTGACCTATGTTACAGATAAGGGAGGTAGTGTGATAGATATGGTTTTAAGCTCGGAGGGAGTGTTGGAGGATATTGGATGGAAATAGGAGACTGGATTGAACCTCACCATTTTCCAGTGTGGGTTATGTTAAAAAGAGGGGCGGAGAAGCATATCAGGAAGGAAATTAAGATGAAGGATGAACTAGGGAGTGGATATAAGAAGTTCAAATGGTCCGAGAAAGTGGAAAGTCACTGGGATAGGGTAGCAAAAGAGTAATTACACATTGTGAAATATGGATGGGAAGGAGCGTTAGAGGAGAATAATATTGATAAAGCTTCGGAATTACTGCAACATCCAATAAAGATGATAGCACAGAAGGTAAAAGGTAGAAGGAGGAAAAAGAAAGAGGGTGAATAATCGTTTAATTGGAAGTGTGAAGATATGCGGAAGAGGGTGCTGGGGCCGTTAGGAAAGTATAGAAAAAAGGAGGGAGTAAAGAAAGGGAGGCCTTCTGTAAGTTGAGGAAAGAGTATAAAAAAATTTGTGAGGTAAAGAAGAAGTGGTTAGAGGAACAAACTGAAGCCATAAATAAAGAATGTAAGACTAGCAACATTGAAAAAGTTTGGGAAAGGATTAACAGAATAATAAAGGGTGGAAGAATTCTAGAGTTAAAGAGCATTGCAGATGTACAGTGGGTGAGCTACTTTGGTGAATTACGCGGGGGTAAGGAGGAAGAATGCTGGAGGAAGACGGGGGAAAAGTAATTTGGAGGAATAGAAGAGTGGCGAATTACGAACTGGACAAGGAAATTACGAGGGAGGAAACCTTAAGAGTGATAAATAGAATCAGGGGCAGGTCGGTGGGGGGTTGTAATGGTATCAATAATACGTTTTGGAAAGAAATGAGTAAAAATGAGACATTGATAGAGGGCATAGTGAAACTATTTAATAAGATCTTTGATCAGGAGAAGTACCCGAAGAAATGGGAAACAGGAATTGTATGTCCAATATACAAGGGAAAGGGTATTAAAACAGTTTGAATAATTATAGGGGAATATCTCTGTTAGATTCCTTAAGTAAAATTTACACAGGGGTCTTGGCGAACAGGTTGATTGAATAGGCAGAAACAAATGAAGTATTGTCAGATTTCCAAGGAGGAATTAGAAGAAAGAAAAGAACAGTGGATAATATAATGATAATGATGACAGTTCTGGAAAAGTATAGGAGCCTGTCAAGAAGGAAGATGTATGTGGCTGCAATCAATTTTGAAAAGGCGTCCGATAAGGTGGATAGAGAAGCTTTATTAGAGAAACTGGGAAGGTTTGGAGTTTCGGGAAAGATGATGAGGGCAGTAGCGGGGATATATAGGGTAGTCAGGTTCTGTGTAAAATTGGAAGAAGATAGGTTGAGCAGACCATTAGAGTCCAAGGTGAGTTTCAGGAAGGGGTGCAAATTATCGCCAATTTTGTTTATTTTATTTATTAACGTTATCTTGGAGGGGCATGGGGCAAGCAATTGTGCAGTGCCGGTAATTAATGGGGTGGAGGTCCCAGGATTGAATTTTGCTGATGATGTGATTTTGATGACTTTAACCCCAGGAGGGATGCAGAAGGCTTTAAATGCAGTGTGAGATTTTGCGAAGAAATGGGCCTTGAAAATTAATGGGAACAAATCTAAAATGCTTGTAGCCCAGGCACACAAAGGAAGAAGGGTTGACGGGAAACGGGTTGTGCAGGGAGAAATATTGAAACTGGTAAGCAAGTTAGAATATCTAGGAGTCGTTTTTAATAGTAAAGGCACCTGAAATGATCATATTAGGAGGGCAAGGATCAGTGGGTGGGCCGCCCTAGCCTCAGTCAAAAATTTGCTAGCGAAATATCCGGGTATCAATTATAAAACCCTGAGGTTACTTCTAAGATCGGTGATTTAGGGTATTGTATGGCGAGGAAGTATGGGGGTTGGATGACAAAATAGTTGAATTAAGACGAATTATTAGTAATTTCGGTAAGATAGTGATGGGGCTCCCGATGTGCACAGCCAATGCAGTGGTCGAATTAATATGTGGAGAGGATTTGAAATCTGAATGTGTGAAAAGAATAGTTAGATATTGGATGAATTCGAAAAGACAGGAAGGAGGGAGGATATTACAGGCCGCGTACGAACAACAACAGAAGAGTATGTATAAGGGATGCTGGCTAGATAAAATTAAGGGATACTTGGAGATGATAGAACTGGGGTACATGTGGGAAGAGGTGTGGATGAAGAGAGAAACTAGAGGGATGAAGGTAATTGTAAGGAGGATTAGAGATTTGGGTTCGTCGCCATAAGACCTATCTGTGTCGGTGCGACGTAAAGCCCCTAGCAAAAAAAAAAGAGATTTGGGTAGGCAGAAATTATTGGCCGTAAGGAGATTAAGAAGTTCTCTTAGTGTTTTTAATAAAGTTGAGGAAGTAACGGGAATAAATATTAGACACGTTGATAGGTTGAGAAGGAGAGGGTTGGTATGGTGGTTGTTGGGCTACATAAAAATTGGGGGTGGCTGAAAGGTAGAGATAAGGGAGTATGTATACTTTGTGGGGCGGAGAACGATGATCTTCACTTATTAGGTAAGTGTGAAGAAACAAGTAAGATTAGAAATAGTTTACTGAGTGCCAAACATCGGAAAATTTTAGGTAAAGGGGATTAGCGGTGTATTGTAAGGATGATTTTTAAGGAATGGGAAAACGGAAGAGAACTGAACAGGTATTTATGTGCGGTGAAAAATTCTTGTGTGAGAAAAATGGAAGAGGAAGGGGCATAGGACGATAAGTTAGGATGTAAGGGAGAAGTGGTTAAGAGTATGAGGATATTTAGTCGATGGAGTTTGTTGGAAAATTTAGAAGTTAGTGAAGTGTGGGTGATGTGGATAAAGTGAAGTAGTTTGAATTCGAGCCTGGAGTCTAAGTATGACCAAGTGATAACAAAGGTGGCGAGGTAGTTGAGTGAGTGAATGTTGTGGTATCTAGGAAATGTAGATGCCTTACCGACTGCGATATTGAGGAGTGTACGCAATTGTTGTCATTTGGTTTTATTTGAATCCAAAGGAATTAGATCACGGAACCAAGAATGCGGAGTAAGCAGGTGTGATTACAAGGGCGAGAGCCGAAACTCTTGTAAAGTGCAGTCAGCGGTTCTGTTGTGAAGGTGTACAAGGCCAGGCTTTCTATATTAGGGTTATTATTGTTATGACTATTAGTACCATAACTAAGTTATCCTCCTCTACGAACCATGTGACCTTGCAGCGGTGGGGAGGCTTGCGTGTCCCAATGATGCAGATAGCCGAGCAGCAGGTGCAACCATATCGGATGGGTATCTGTTGAGAGACCAGACTAACGAATGGTTCAACGAAAGGGGGGTAGCAGCCTTTCGGTAGTTACAAGGGCGGCAGTCTAGATGATTGACTGATACGGCCTTGTAATAATACTCAACATGGCTTAGCTGTGTTGATACTGCTACACGGCTGAAAGCAACGGGAAACTACAGCCGTAACCACCTCCCGAGGACATGCAGCTCTCTCTGTATGAATGATGTACTGATGATGGCTTCCTCCTGGGTAAAATATTCCGGAGGTAAACTAGTCCCCCATTCGGATCTCCGGGTGGGGACTACACGAGAGGGGGCGATCATCAGGAAGATGGATACTGACATTCTGCGAGTCGGAGCGTGGAATGTTAGAAGTTTGAATCGTTGTGGTAGGTTAGAGAATCTGAAAAGGGAGATGGATAGGCTAAAGTTAGATGTAGTTGGTATAAGTGAAGTACGTTGGCAGGAAGAACAGGATTTTTGGTCAGGCGACTACCGAATTATCAACACGAAATCAAACAGGGGTAATGCAGGAGTGGGTTTAATAATGAATAAGAAAATAGGGCAGCGGATAAGCTACTACGACCAGCATAGTGAAAGAATTATTCTCGCCAAGATAGACACCAAACCAATGCCCACCACAGTAGTGCAGGTCTATATGCCTACTAGTTCAGCGGATGATGAAGAAATTGAAATAATATATGAGGAGATAGAAGATTTAATACAATATGTAAAAGGTGACGAGAATCTAATTGTGATGGGAGACTGGAACGCAGTGGTAGGCCAAGGAAGAGAAGGTAGCACAGTAGGAGAATTTGGATTGGGACAAAGGAACGAAAGAGAAAGTCGGCTGGTTGAATTCTGCACTGACTATAATTTAGTCCTCGCCAATACTTGGTTCAAACACCACAAACGACGGCTGTATACGTGGACGAGACCTGGAGACACTGGAAGGTATCAAATAGACTTCATTATGATTAGGCAGAGATTCAGAAACCAGGTGTTGGATTGCAAAACTTTCCCAGGAGCAGACGTGGACTCTGACCACAACTTGTTGGTCATGAAATGCCATCTGAAGTTGAAGAAATTGAAGAAAGGAAAGAATGCAAAAAGATGGGATCTAGACAAGTTGAAAGAAAAGAGTGTGATGGATTGTTTCAAGGAACATGTTGCACAAGGACTAAATGAAAAGGCCGAAGGAAACACAGTAGAGGAAGAGTGGAGAGTCATGAAAAATGAAGTCAGTAGGGCTGCTGAAGAAATGTTAGGAAGGAAGAAAAGATCAACTAAGAATCAGTGGATAACTTAGGAGATACTAGACCTGATTGATGAACGACGAAAATACAAGAATGCTAGAAATGAAGAGGGCAGAAAAGAATACAGGCGATTAAAGAATGAAGTGGATAGAAAGTGCAAGGTAGCTAAGGAAGAATGGCTGAAGGAGAAGTGCAAGGATGTCGAAGGCTGTATGGTCCTGGGTAAGGTAGATGCTGCATACAGGAAAATCAAGGAAACCTTTGGAGAAAGGAAATCTAGGTGCATGAATATTAAGAGCTCAGATGGAAAGCCACTTCTAGGGAAAGAAGACAAAGCAGAAAGATGGCAGGAGCATATCCAACAGTTGTATCAAGGTAACGATGTAGGTAATTTCGTTCTGGAACATGAAGGGGCTGTTGATGCTGATGAAATGGGAGACCCAATTTTGAGGTCAGAGTTTGACAGAGCTGTGAGTGACCTATATAGGAACAAGGCACCTGGAATTGATGATATTCCCTCTGAATTACTGACTGCCTTAGGAGAAACCAGCATGGTAAGGTTATTTCATTTAGTGTGCAAGATGTATGAGACAGGAGAAGTCCCATCCGATTTACGGCAGAATGTTGTTATACCTATTCCCAAGAAAGCCGGTGCTGACAGGTGTGAAAACTACCGCACTATTAGTTTAGTATCTCATGCCTGCAAAATTTTAACACGTATTATTTACAGAAGAATGGAAAAACAAATTGAAGCTGAGTTGGGGGAAGATCAATTTGGCTTCAGAAGAAATGTAGGAACACGTGAAGCAATCCTGACTTTACGTCTGATCTTAGAGGATCGAATCAAGAAGGACAAGCCCACGTACATGGCATTCGTAGATCTAGAAAAGGCATTCGATAATGTTGATTGGACCAGGCTCTTTATGATTCTGAAGATGATAGGGATCAGATACCGAGAACGAAGAATTATCTACAACCTGTATAAAAATCAGTCTGCAGTGATAAGAATCGAGGGCTTTGAAAAAGAAGCAGCAATCCAGAAAGGAGTGAGGCAAGGCTGCAGTTTGTCCCCTCTCCTTTTCAATGTTTACATAGAACAGGCAGTAAAGGAAATCAAAGAGAAATTTGGAAATGGAATCACAGTCCAAGGAGAGAAAATCAAAACCTTGAGATTTGCGGATGATATTGTTATTTTATCTGAGACTGCAGAAGATCTCGAGAAGTTGCTGAATGGTATGGATGAAGTCTTAGGTAAGGAGTACAAGCTGAAAATAAATAAGTCCAAATCAAAAGTAATGGAGTGCAGTCGAACGAAGGCAGGTGACGTAGGAAATATTGGATTAGGAAACGAAATCTTAAAGGAAGTAGATGAATATTGTTACTTGGGTAGTAAAATAACCAACGATGGCAGAAGTAAGGAGAACATAAAATGCAGACTAGCACAAGCAAGGAAGAGCTTTCTTAAGAAAAGAAATTTGCTCACTTCAAACATTGATATCAGAATTAGAAAGATGTTTTTGAAGACTTTTGTGTGGAGCGTGGCATTGTATGGAAGTGAAACATGGACGATAACTAGCTCAGAAAGAAAGAGAATAGAAGCTTTTGAAATGTGGTGTTACAGAAGAATGCTGAAGGTGAGATGGATAGATCGAATCACGAATGAAGAGATACTGAATCGAATTGGTGAGAGGAGATCGATTTGGCTAAATTTGACGAGAAGAAGAGATAGAATGATAGGACACATCTTAAGACACCCAGGACTTGTTCAGTTGGTTTTTGAAGGAAGTGTAGGTGGCAAGAACGGTAGGGGCAGACCAAGGTATGAATATGACAAACAGATTAGAGCAGATGTAGGATGCAATAGTTACGTAGAAATGAAAAGGTTAGCACAGGATAGGGTGGCATGGAGAGCTGCATCAAACCAGTCTATGGACTGATGACTCAAACAACAACAACTAAGTTATTATGATTATTATATTATGAGCATGTATTTGGGCTGGAGACCTGTTATGTTCGTTAAATAAACTAAACTAAACTATTTTCTCAACCAGAGGTTAGGTATTATGGGTGTTACGGGGTTACCCGTGGACCAGCAGAGGTGAAAGAAGGTGCCGTGGTGAATGGATCTAACTACAATATCAAAGTTAATTTAAAACTTTAACAAACGTTACATTTTTAGACTTTCAGAAAAAAATCAACAAATAACAGTTACAATTAGCAAATTTGGAACAAGTCGAGGAAAATACAATACTCATACAGTGAAATCCACCAGTCCTGGGCTTCAAGACCCTCGCTTACATTTCCTGAGCTACACGCTCGAATTTACAAAGATCACAATTTTACTGAAGGGCAGAAATCCCGTAATACATGGAGCCCTTGCTACAGCAATTACAAAATCCGACCTCCCAGAGGCACTTTTACAACATTTGAAAAAGAGTTAACGTGCTCTCAGTTCTCAAGCCTAAGCAAGGCAATATCAGAAAATTTTAATTACTTGCCATCAAGGCACAACTTACAAAATTTGAAACAGGGATATCTAATACGCAACCTATTGGGCCGTAGCAGGAAAGAACAGGTTAAGTAAATGGCCCGAAACACAAATTGAATGGAGGCGAGTACTTGCACTCATAGATATGATTTCTTACCTAAGGGGCACTAGGCCAATGAAACAAGGGCTATTCTCAAACTACTGAGGTGACTCGTATAAGAATAAATTAAGACATTACGAAAAGGAAGAAAACGAGTCACAAAATGTAGTCACCTCAAACCGATATGAAGGTGAGCTCGAGAGGGTACATCATTCTCTATCCCCGAGTTACAGTTAGAGATTTTATGAAATTGTTTACATTAGCCCGCAGAACTTATATTTTAGAGAAGTTGGTTACATAGTTAAAGTATCGGATCTTTTCCTCAGGTTAAAGTGCGGGGATAGCAAAATTAAGATGTTAGATGGCCATTACCTTGCTGAAGAACTGCTGCCTGATGGAAGAGGCGCCTCCCGCCTCCTGCTTGACACATACGCTTAGTTAGACGACGATGAAATGGCCAAGAGACGAGAAAATCCGCAGTTTATAAACTCTCGGGGAATGTTCGAGACCTTTCACGAATAAACCAGCCACACCCTCTCAATTTTATTGGATAACATCAAAAGTGACACTCAGAATCGAGGAAGAAGCCTGTCATAGGCAGAAAATTAATTACAGAAATTCATGATTGGCTAAATTCAAAACTTGCGGAAAGAAAAGATCAATATTGCTAAACCAAAAATGAATGAACATAATTTAATTTTAAAAAATAACTTATGAATACAAAACTTCTTAAAATCAAAGTTCTTTCACTTCGCACCAGGGTGCATGATAGTTTTCTAGCAGTGACCTCTGTTGGAGAAGGTCCAAACTTCTTGATGACTGGTAAACAAAATGCGTAGAATTTCATACAGTACATGAAACTTGACAATAATAAAATTACGTCCAATTACTGAAGTGACATCTTCTGCGTAAAGGTTTACGTAGATCTAGTTTCAAGTTCACCGTTTCTACTGTAGAGGAGTTTTTTTGCGCAAGATTAAAATGCGCGGCGTTGGCGTGTACCTCCCGGTACAATGGGTCAGACAAGTACTGTTCCAGTAAACTCTTGTGCTAGTCCTGCCTCCCCTTTCTGCTCCTTCATTTCCCGGAGTGACCTCTTATGATGCAGCTATACGTGTATGACCTGATTTCGTCACTTGCTTTTTCGTAATACGAATATTACATATGAAACATCTTGTAAACATTTTACAACTAGCATATTGTTGGATTATTTGGACATTTCTCAATAGATTAACAGAGTTCAATTTAAGTACATAAATTCTTGTTCTGATTCCGAGTTAGTGCAGCTAGTTTCACACACATGGAGGTGAGCTGTACCAAACTCCATTCTCACCAATCGCAAACCGCTGTCACTACTGGGAATCGAACCCGAACCCGCGCAGGTATGCGAGTTGATGCCAGTTACATGGATGTTAGACCTGTTTTTCCGACATGGTGCGCTCAAGCTTGCCAGCGGCTGTCAGGCAGACCAAGTTCCCTGTGGACGTGGATCACTTTTCAAGAGTGCGGCTTTAACATGATTACTGCATCAGCTCCCTGCACGATTATATATCACCTTCCCTCCGGGGAATCTATTACTTTAAAGAGGCTCTTCCTCTGAACACATACAGAGCAATTATGTGGTTCTATGTCATTTAAGTGGTGGTGATTATTGTTTTAAGGTGAAGTACAACTAGGCAACCATCCTCTATTAACACTAATCATAGTGAAATAATAAAAGAGATCCGAGAGGTATCGGCCAAAGGAAGACAACGGCCACGAAAGACTTCCTAGGATTCATAACCTAAAACCGTCCGGGTCGGAAAAGAACAAGTGTTGACCAAGGGAGCTAGGATAAGATAGATAAAAGTGAGGAGCCTCACACAAGTAACTTGCGGAAACAAAAGATCAATATTGCCAACGCAAAAATGAATGAACATAATTTAGTAAAAAAAAACTAACTCATGAATACAAAATTTCTTCAAATCAAAGTTCTTTCACTTCGCACCAGGGTGCATGATAGTTTTCTAGCAGTGACCTCTGTTGAAGAAGGTCGAAACTTCTTGATGACTGGTAAACAAAACACGACTGAGCTAAGGGCCCCGTGGTTGCCAACCCATGGTCACAAGTTAATTACCCTGGGACACGTTTTAGTCTCCTTTTGAGACAGACAGTGATACTGTAGGTGTTATTCCATCGCTCCTACCCACAGAAACAAAGAAAAAGAAACAAGCAAGGAAGAAAGAAAGAAAGAGGTATTAAGGAACATATATGGATCAGTCTGTAGAGGTTGAATCTGGACGATAAGGGAATCCCATGACATGTACCAACACTCAGAGATAATCTGAGGCACATTTAAGAAAAGACGTATTCTGAGAATGAATCATCAGATATTGACCAAAATAATTCTATTAATGAAAGTAACAAGAATGAAATTAAATTAGCTGTTTGAAGTTGGAAAAGTTCTCCAGATAATAGTCATCACAGATGGCATTGTTTTAGAGGGATCTAAGTTCAGAAAATTAGTCGTCAATCACTGCTTTGCACACCATCCAAGTACCACAACCAACAAAACCTGGTCAGACCGTCGAAAGAAAAGCCAAAGCAAGAAGATGAAGAGACTTTGGGAGAAGTAAAATGCAACGACATCAGCTAAATAAGTCCCACCTCATTCCTCGGTCGGTCGTAACGAAGGAAGGAATAATAATAATAATAATAATAATAATAATAATAATAATAATAATAATAATAATAATAATAATAAAGATCTCAGACACCATGCGGAAGAGGAGAGCCATGTTCTTTGGATACATCTACAGAATGGACCCACGAAGACTGACCAACCAGATAGTTAGGCTTTTGAGACCAGGAAAACTGTGGTATACTGGCATCAGGAAGTGAAGAAAGACCTGACAGAAATGGGAATACAAGGATCGGAAATAAGCAACAGGGAAACTTACAAGTTGAAAATAAAGAACACAAAGAGTTTCCAAGAAAACTTTAGACCGCGGACCCAAACACCATGGACGGGAGAGAGAAGAATGTTGCAGAGTGAAAAATGAAGGATTACTGGGCGCAGATCAAAGCCCAGAAGCAGCTGAAATAGAAAGAACGTGGTCCACAGTTGGACAAAACGAAAGAAAGCAGAATAGCCTAAGTGTGACCAGAACGACGCTGATCTCTTGATGTTGGAACTGGTACATGGACAAGCAGAGGGGCAGGTTGCACACTATGCCTTACCGAAGGCGAGAAGGCATGACACGTGTGACCCACAAGCAGAGGGGCAGGTTGTACACTATGCCTCACCGAAGGCGAGAAGGCATGACACGAATGACCCACAAGCAGAGGGGCAGGTTGCACACTATGCCTTACCGAAGGCGAGAAGGCATGACACGAATGACCCACAAGCAGAGGGGCAGGTTGCACACTATGCCTTACCGAAGGCGAGAAGGCATGACACGTGTGACCCACAAGCAGAGGGGCAGGTTGTACACTATGCCTCACCGAAGGCGAGAAGGCATGACACGAATGACCCACAAGCAGAGGGGCAGGTTGCACACTATGCCTTACCGAAGGCGAGAAGGCATGACACGTGTGACCCACAAGCAGAGGGGCAGGTTGTACACTATGCCTCACCGAAGGCGAGAAGGCATGACACGAATGACCCACAAGCAGAGGGGCAGGTTGTACACTATGCCTCACCGAAGGCGAGAAGGCATGACACGAATGACCCACAAGCAGAGGGGCAGGTTGTACACTATGCCTCACCGAAGGCGAGAAGGCATGACACGAATGACCCACAAGCAGAGTGGCAGGTTGTACACTATGCCTTACCGAAGGCGAGAAGGCATGACACGAATGACCCACAAGCAGAGGGGCAGGTTGTACACTATGCCTCACCGAAGGCGAGAAGGCATGACACGAATGACCCACAAGCAGAGGGGCAGGTTGTACACTATGCCTTACCGAAGGCGAGAAGGCATGACACGAATGACCCACAAGCAGAGGGGCAGGTTGTACACTATGCCTTACCGAAGGCGAGAAGGCATGACACGTATGACCCACAAGCAAAGGGGCAGGTTGTACACTATGCCTCACCGAAGGCGAGAAGGCATGACACATGTGACCCAAAAGCAGAGGGGCAGGTTGTACACTATGCCTTACCGAAGGCAAGAAGGCATGACACGTGTGACCCACAAGCAGAGGGGCAGGTTGTACACTATGCCTCACCGAAGGCGAGACGGTATGACACGTATGACCCACAAGCAGAGGGGCAGGTTGTACACTATGCCTTACCGAAGGCAAGAAGGCATGACAGATGTGACCCACAAGCAGAGGGGCAGGTTGTACACTATGCCTTACCGAAGGCAAGAAGGCATGACAGATGTGACCCACAAGCAGAGGGGCAGGTTGTACACTATGCCTTACCGAAGGCAAGAAGGCATGACAGATGTGGCCCACAAGCAGAGGGGCAGGTTGTACACTATGCCTTACCGAAGGCGAGAAGGCATGACACGTGTGACCCACAAGCAGAGGGGCAGGTTGTACACTATGCCTCACCGAAGGCGAGAAGGCATGACACGTATGACCCACAAGCAGAGGGGCAGGTTGTACACTATGCCTCACCGAAGGCGAGAAGGCCTGTGACCCACAATCAGGGTTTTCAGATACCTCAAATAAAAATACGGGCCAGATGTGCTATACAGGAAATCAACGGGCCCGTAGTCTACAACTTCGTTTCAAGATGATACCCTTATTATAATGTTGACATCATAGTGCAGTTTATTTTTTATTTTTTGCTAGTTGCTTTACGTCGCACCGACACAGATAGGTCTTATGGTGACGATGGGATAGGGATGGGCTAGGAGTGGGAAGGAAGCGGCCGTGGCCTTAATTAAGGTACAGTCCCAGCATTTGCTTGGTGTGAAATTGGGGAAACCACAGAAAACCATCATCAGTGCTGCCAACCACGTAGGCGTGGATTTTGAATTTCGCGCGCTGGCGTAGCATACCACGTGACCGTGACGTCACGACCACGTGTTCTTGATTGTAAACAAAGCCACGTGCTTTTTGACAGCTGTCATCTTGACGAACCCTAACTTCACTTTTAAGGACAATAGAGCATCGCTAACCTCACTGCTGTCATCTTCACGGCGTTAAACTTCATATGCACGTCGTAGCGCAGAATTTTAAACATCAGAACATTGCTAACCTCACTGCTGCCATCTTGAAAAGTTCAGTGTTCCAAACACTAAAAAACTATCAAGCAGATACTGATTTCTGTTATAAAAACGCAACTCAATGCACTACTAATAGGTCAGGGATTTTATTGCTTATTGGGTAATTCTAATAAGATGTGACCCGTGGGTTCCATTCCCTGTTATGTATAGCTTGAACTTGTTCGGTTCTGAACATAAAGTTTTAACTCATGATCATTAGCACGGTAACCTTTTTGTCTTTAAGATGAAACAGTTATCAGTTTTCCGCGTACTTGTAGTAAGAAGAATGCATTAGCCCGTTAGCCTATTAGGCCTTTATCCCTAGGAGGAAGAGTCCTTTCATCCTTTTGCCCTTCTGATAAGACGTGAACCCTGAGTTCCATTTCCCATCATGTGCGTAGCACGATTATTTTTCGGTTCAGCATTTTGCAATCATCTTGCGTAGTAGCCCTCTCCTGCACAAGCTACAAGCTTGTAACCCATACCAGCAGATTGAAATAATATGTTTCCGAACTGAAATTTCAAGTTACATGTTTATCCAATGACTTGTTCGACTGCTAGGGACTTAAATGGAAGCAGTGTATTTCTTATACAACTAAGCGTTCTGTTTAATTTCACTTTCCGCATGAGCTACATGCTTGCAACCCATGCCAACAGATTGAAATAATATGTTTTCGAACCGATATTTTATGTTACACGTTAATGCGATAACTTGTTCGACTGCTCGAGGGCTTAAATGTAAGCAGTGTATTTCTTATAGCACTAGCGTTCTGTTTAATTTCACTTTAAGCGTTTGCGATAAGAGAACAGGGTTTGAAGCTATGTTTTTTTCTTTTGTAACTAAATCAGAGTTCGAAATCTACACAGATTTTTTTTTCTGTTGCATGTGTTCGTATCCCAAAATTTATCTCCTCAAGACAAATGTATCCGCCCTGCAAAGTAGGAAAATCATTTTATCTGCAGTGATTAAGAAGAAGTATGTCGGATGGAGATATACACCATTCGCAATTCTATGTGTGCGCAGTGCTATTGTATAAACAGAGAGATTAATCTTATAATGTTTTGCGTTTTAAGTTTTTCTGTTCTGAACGCTGATAGTTTCGTCTTGTTCTAAATCAATTCTAGTGTGTGTTAATTGTAACTCGTCTTGATAAATCAAAGTTTCAGGAGGTATTACAATTTCGGAAGCGGAAAGCTGTTAAGAAGAATAGCAGTCTTGTCAGGTGGTGGTGGTGATTATTGTTTGAGAAGAAGTACAACTAGGCAACCATCCTCTATATAACACTAATCAGAGGAAAATATGGAAGGGATCCGACACTTCGAAAAATGAAGATATCGGCCAAAGGAAGACAAGGGCCACGAAAGGCGTGAATATGAAAGACTCCCTAGCCCTCGCAAACCTAATAGCGTCGGGGTCGGAAAAGAACAAGAGTTGACCAAGGGAGGTCGGATAGGATAGATGAAAGTGAGGAGCCTGGCACAAGTAAGTGGAAGCAATGCCAGGACTCAGCTAAGGGCACCGTGGTCGCCAATCCACGCTCCAAAGTTCAGAGCCCCTGGGGCGCAGTCTTGTCGGCTGCAAAACGAAAACTGTTGTAGTACATTGTAAATAAATATTTTATTGCATTCAAAATGTTGTACTAATTGCATTCCTTTGCCTCCTTACACCTACTCATTCTATCTCTTAAGGCTTGAGAAAGCGAACGAGGCTAAACATGTATAACTATGATGACGTGCTCACTGTAGGCTCCGCGATGCATGTTTAAACTTGTTCGCTAGAGATATAAAGCTATGCCTTGATGAAGGAGGAAGAGGAGAAGGTCATAACAGCTTATGTATAGCCGCCATCTTGTGCTGTAGAATCTAAGCTAGGTTTCTTCATAAGAGCCTGTGTACAACCGCCATCTTGTGCATAAAGCTATGGCTAGACATAGGAGAAAGAGAAAGTCATAACAGATAGCCGCCATCTTGTGCATAAAGCTATGGCTTGACATAGGAGAAAGAGAAAGTCATAACAGCCGCCATCTTGTGCAGTAGCCTCTAAGCTACCTTTCTTCATGAGAGCCTGTGTATAGCCCCATCTTGTGCAGTAGGCCTCCTCAGCCAGCGTTCTCCATAAGAGCAGTCGCCATCTGGTCTATATTAATAGAGTATAGCTGTTATCTTGCATAATAACCCTTGCCTCATTTCTCGAATTTCAGGCTGATCAAACTAAAAGGTCATAAGATACAAGTTGTGGGCCCCTGAGCCAGCCCTCTAGTTAAGGCCTACACGAATACAATAGAGCAGTCATCTTGCATAGTAGCCCTTGTCTCATTTCTCGAATGTTCAGCTGATGAAACTAATAGGTCATAAGTTACAAGTTGTGAGCCCCTGGGGTAGCTCTGTAGAGTTAGGCCTATAGGAACAAGTACCGGTATCGCCATTAGCTTCTAGTCCAATGTTAGTCCCATATAACCAATGTATAGCGACGATCTTGCTTCGGGGTCTCTAGCACTAGGAAGTTGTACGCGGCCGCCATCTTGCGCAATCAGCCTCAGGCCTTCACCTTAATTCCTATGTCACCCCTGTGCCAGGTTTCTCCATAAGAGCCTGTGTATAGCCACCATCTTGCGCAAGCGCCCTTAAGCCCTCTCATAAGAGCCCTCTCATCTTGTGTAGTAGCCTCTAAGCCGTCTCATAAGAGCAGCCGCCATCTTGTGCAGTAGCCTCTAAGCTAGCTCTCTCCATATACGCCTGTGTGTAGCCCCCATCTTGCGCAAGCGCCCTTTAGCCCTCTCATAAGAGCAGCCGCCATCTTGTGTAGTAGCCTCTAAGCCGTCTCATAAGAGCAGCCGTCATCTTGTGCAGTAGCCTCTAAGCTAGCTCTCTCCATATAAGCCTGTGTATAGCCCCCATCTTGCGCAAGCGCCCTTAAGCCCTCTCATAAGAGCAGCCGCCATCTTGTGTAGTAGCCTCTAAGCCGTCTCATAAGAGCAGCCGTCATCTTGTGCAGTAGCCTCTAAGCTAGCTCTCTCCATATAAGCCTGTGTATAGCCCCCATCTTGCGCAAGCGCCCTTAAGCCCTCTCATAAGAGCAGCCGCCATCTTGTGTAGTAGCCTCTAAGCCGTCTCATAAGAGTAGCCGCCATCTTGTGCAGTAGCCTCTAAGCCGTCTCATAAGAGCCTGTGTATAGCCCCCATCTTGCGCAAGCGCCCTTAAGCCCTCTCATAAGAGCAGCCGCCATCTTGTGTAGTAGCCTCAAAGCCGTCTCATAAGAGCAGCCACCATCTTGTGCAGTAGCCTCTAAGCTAGCTTTCTTCATAAGAGCCCGTCTATAGCCACCATCTTTTACCCCTTTATTTATTTATTAATGTCTTTCTGTACATGGCAGGGCTCAGGCTATGAAGCCTGCTATTATGCCAAACCATATAATTATGCACCTGCATAAACATAATATACTGAACATTATAACTACTTAAAAATAAGTTAATTATAATTTAAAGTTAATGTGAAATGTAATTTGTATGAAATGTAAAGCATCATAAAAATTATTTTAACATTTTAAAATTAATTTATAATATTTACTATTATTAAAGCTATATCTCGAAAAATATAAACTATAATGTTTCTAACCTTACATTGACATTTTATTCATTTAACTTAATAATCTAAAATTTAAGGGTACTTCTAAGAGTAAATCAATCTGAGTGTAGGTAAAATTTCCAGCACATTCTTCTGAATAGCTTTAGGTTGCTTATGTCTCCAATTTCAGCCGGGAGAGAATTCCAGGAACGTATGGTCCCCGGTACAAATGACTTGTTATACGTACTACTGTGATGAGTGGGGATGGACAGCAGGGTTTGTACTGATGACCTTGAGGGTGTTCTGCCTGAGGGAGAGAGGTAGTTGAAATCTATTCTCAGATAATGTGGTTTACCTGTTCGCAGTATTTTGTGAAAAAGAGAAACAGCATGGTATTTACGTCTATCACATAATCTTAACCAGGACAGCTGATTGAGGAATGGGATGATGTGGGAATGGAGCGGAACATTTAGAATGAATCGAATGCAGGCATTATGCGCCCGTTGAAGTTTAGAACCAAGTGAACAACTTATGTTATTATAGACTACATCACCATAATCAAATATTGGTAGTATTAGTCCTTGAATGAGCAGTTTCCTGGTTTTGACAGGTAGAAAATCTCTCAGTTTGTATAGTGAGTGTAATGAACCGAATACACGTTGACAAATTTTTGTTACGTGCTCTGACCAACTTAAATACTTATCAAAAATTATTCCAAGGTTCTTAACGGAGTCTTTCAGTGCTATAGGTGTTTCATTGATCTTGACAACCGGTGCGTTGATGCTTTCTAACTTGGCATGCGCTTTTCTAGATCCTAGTATGATGGCTTGCGATTTTAATGGGTTTACTTTCAGGCAGTGGCTACTAGTCCATTCGTTAATGTTAAATAAGTCTTCGTTTAATTTCATGGTTGCTTCTTGTATGTCAATCGGCTTGGTATGAATAAACAATTGGATATCGTCAGCGTATAAGTGATATTTACAGTTCGTCAGTTGTTCTGATAGGTCATTCATGTATAGGGAGAACAGAAGTGGTGATAACACCCCACCCTGTGCTACCCCCATCTCAGTATTTAGCCATCTAGACATATTGTCTCCCACTGACACACATTGTTTACGTCCACTGAGATAGGAACGTACCCAGCATAATACATTATTAGAAAATTTCATCATTTCTAATTTAGCTAGTAAAATGTCTTTATCTACGCAATCAAATGCCTTTGTAAGGTCGAGAAGAATAAGAATTGTCATTTGTCCGTTATCCATTGCTAGCTGAATGTCGTTAGTTACTTTTACTAATGCTGTGCTGGTACTGTAGTTCGATCTAAACCCTGATTGGTATCTGTCGAGTAAGTTATGAAGTAAGAGATAGGCTGTCATTTGTTTGTGTACTGGTTTCTCCAGTACTTTTCCTAGTACAGGGAGAATACTAATAGGGCGATAATCGTCAAGGGTTGTGGGGGTACTGTTTTTCTGCAAGGGTCGCATGATGGCATTTTTCCAGTTCCCAGGAAAGATTCCCGTCATAAGAGAGGTGTTAATAATATGCGTTAATGCAGGAAAAATGATGTCTAGAATTCTTCTTAAAAGGGACAGGTTTATTCCATCGTGTCCAGTAGACTTTGATTTTATGTCATTTACGCCTTATACACCATCTTCCTAGTACCATGTCAAGTCCTGGGAGGTTAATGCGTGGTCAGCGCAACGTTAGTTCTGAGTTGTGAAGTGTAGGTAGGGATTTTATTCCGTATTCGGGGAATTCTGATAATACGCGAAATCCTGCTGAGCAAGTCCTGTGAGGTTAATGGGTAGTCAGCGCAACGTTAGGCCTGCAGGAGTATCGAACGTAAAGAGCTAAAATTCCAGCACCACATTAGGTATTCAGTATGAAGATAAGTTTCTGCATCTATGTACTCAAGTCGCAAACTTGTACGAACAATGAACTTTGTATTCCTTGTGTCAGCAAAATACTTCCAACTGGCCTGTGCAGTCTTAGCATCCTAGGTAAAAATAAAAATAAAAAAATAAATAAATAAATAATAATAATGAACTCGCTATTTCACGTCTCCACACTTTTCCTGTTACAACTTGACAAGAGCCCCTAACGAGACCCGATGTAATCTCTGTGTACGTCCTAAATTTAGCCCCGCAGTAGTTCAGACTCAATATCCCAGCACCAAAGTCTCTGGATCATGTCTAGTTAATTTGAGCCTCAAACTTGAGACTGTAACGCCCTTTAGCGAAAAATGCGTGGGTTAACCTAGCACTCTTAACTATAATCACGTTAGTAGTTAGCTTTCTAATGTTAGTAGCCATCTAGCACGAGCGGCTATATCCGTCATCATTCTATAAGAAGCCGTGTATAGCCGCCATCTTGCGCAAGAATCCCTAGGGCGTCTCATAAGAGCCTATGTATAGCAGCCGTCTTGCGCAAGCACACCTAGGCCGTCTCATAAGCAGCTGTTTATAGCCCCATCTTGTAGAACTAGATAGCCGCCATCTTTGCAAGCGTCCCTAAGGTGTCTCATAAGAGCCTATGTATTGTGACCGTGAGGCCACCGATGAGTGAACAGGTGTTGGTGCGGCTTGTGTTCGCTTGTCGGCGAGATGGGGTGCGCGCGACCTTGGACAAGGGCGAGAACGAGTTTTTTGTGCGGAGAGCGGCCGGCTGGCTAACGGAATAAAAATAAAAAAATGAAGGTTGGCGAGTGAAAGAAGGAGGCCAGCGCGTGTCACCTGTAATTGCGAGGAACGATATGAATGAAATATTCGTAATATCTTCGGTGGCGACGTGCATAATTACGGAAGGCTCAAGAACTATAGTAAAATAAACTGGATAAAAGAATAGCACATTTGGAGGATATAAATTAAAAACTGAAATTTTGAAATAATTTGCACGACCTTGTGGCTAAAATGGTGATGAAGTTGTAGATTCGTACAGTAGAAGAATTTAGTGTCTAAATTGACTTTACTTCCGTGCATGTGCACCAGACATGATATTTAAGTCATGTGATACGAATACTCATTCTCACTCACACACTGGCGTGTTCCTGGACTATCACCTTCAGTCGCTCAGCGTGGAACGTCGTGAATACTGGCTTCACGCCTGTGCTCTACACGTCTGAAAATTGGATACAATTTAGAACAGTGCTGTGATCAGACGTCGAATGTGCAGATATTAATCCCTTAAGTACGTGTCATTTCCAAAATACAGTTACGTGTGTGTTTGGAGCCTACTCTAAAGCATTTTGTGTAAGTTTCAGCTTTCTTACGAGTGGACGCGGAAGACGTGGACGTGAATATTTCCAGAAGAGGACGGAATCTCACATCATGGATTACCAGTGCTTCACCATGAAGTTCTAAACCTTTGACCATCGTTGGCGGCGTCGGGATGCAGATTCTTTCATCCTGGCATGGCTGATTGAGAACCCAGACTTCCAGACATGAAGATTTCTCTATAAGTTAAGTCGATTACGTCTCATTTATATCTGTTCTATGTAGTTTTGTTCTATTCTTTCTTCTTCTTAGTAAGCTATTTTGACACATTTTATGGTTGTTTATTTGCTCGAATACGTCGTAAAACTGACACATGTGATTACTTAATGACCATGTGGCCATGAATTTGACAGTGAGGGTTCTGATAGAGTTATCCATGTGTTATCGACACCATCTTTGCTTATTGAGTAAATTTCGTCACGAATATGAATTAATTTATGTCTGATAGATTTAATGGTAGGATATTTCGTCCACATTTTCTATATTTTCCTTGTATTGGAACTTCTACTTGTACCTCGTGTCTGAGACAACGTGTCATCGGGATATTGAGTCCGAATTCTATGTACGAATTTAATGTGAACATGTGCATTGGGAGCATGTGATAATTAGTTGGAGTAATTAATCATCGAGACACTTTTAAGTGGATATTATGTATTTGTAGGACGTTGGTAGGTCCTGATATTTCACGGCTACACATATTTGAGATTAGGATGCGACAAGTTAGGGTCGTCATTGTGGTACACTGTACGTGTAGAGTATATGGAATAATTGTGCATGGCACGAATCTTCGCGAAACTGAGCTTTTCACATGTTAATGGATTATTCGCGATAAATGCAGTGTAGCCTAATATTGGTGTCTTCAGATGAAGAAAATGAAAGTCCATGTTAATTGATGCACTTTTTAATTCGTGGGAATATCCCAACTTTTCTCAAGTAATCCAGTAATTTCAAGCTCAAGGTACAGATGAATGTTCGAGAAGGCCTTAGGTCTGAAGAACAGGTCTTCGACGAAATATCTAAATAATATCTGATTCGTGACTATATCAGCTCATTCGTTGATGCAATTTTTCGCTCTCGTGTGATAACTCAATCTTGCTGTAACTCAATAAATTCGTTAACAGGAGAGGAATACGGTTGATCGACACTCGTCGACATGTACATAGTGTAGATATTTTCTTCTTGGTACTTACAGTCTTCTTGACAATTTCCGTAGTTAGCTGTAGAAGTAGTAAGTTGTTAGTATTTAGAGGATTATTTTTTTTATGTGTTCTGTTCTGAAATATGTGACACTGATATTATCGATTGATAGTGGACAGGATTTCCACATGGATGGTATTCTCCCCATTTACTTACGTTTGCAAGCCCAGAAGGCGTTTTATTTTGTTTAATTGTTGGTCAAATACTTAACGTTCAGTATAATTCTCACGAAAAGAGATGTGAGATGACGTGAACAGGTATATCCGACGTCTCGGATTAACTTAGAGAAAACCAAGGCAAATTCAACTTTTCATTTTATTGTTAAGACAACGACTGTAAATTTTATTTTTGCTATGAGTGTTAACTTTTGAATCTTGGATATTTCTTTATTATACTCGTTCTTACAATTACTGCATTTTTTCCAGATTATCGATGAAGGCTTGGCCCAGACCTCATTTTTCTGAATGAAAATTTTAATTCAACTTTAAACCAATAATTTAATAACTTTAAAGACGAGAAAAAATTTTTTCACAATGTAAATACTCTGTTAGAATGTCAGGGAAATAACTGTCGTGTACCATCCCATTTGATTGCACATAGGTTTGTTACATCAAGAGCCATATAAAATTCCATAACGTAACGATCATAATCATAATCACAGATTTCAGGATGGCCAATATTGCATTTAATTAAATAAAAGTGTCATATATGTTCTATACCTGGAACGTGCTTATTTGATGAACCCTATGGTAATCCTGCCACATTCATTTATTTTATAAGCCTACAGCCACCGAACTGAGCACCCCTGGGGTGTCTCGTGTTCGCAGACTGACTATGACGGGCACAGTATAGCAGCCATCTTGTGCAATTAGGTGGCAACCATCTTGCGCAAGCGCCCTTAAGCCGTCTCATAAGGAGCTGTGTATAGCCCCCATCTTGTTCAATTGGCGTCGGGAAGGGCATCCGGCTGTAAAACTGTAGTCGGGCTCCTCTATGAAGTTAGGTGTGCTCTCTTATGCTAATCTCCACTACCCTACTACTCAAATAACGTCTCGAGAATACCCATTGCCCTACTACTTAAGATAGCGTCGGGAAGGGCATCCGGCCGTAAAACTGAGGTTAGGCACTTCCAAGATAGCGGCTCTAAGGTTAGGATTGCTGTCTTGTACGTAAAACGTTAGGTTAAGCCTCTCCAAGATAGCGTCAGGAAGGGCATCCGGACGTAAAAGTGAGGTTAGGCCCTTCCATGAGGTTAGGCTTGCTCTCTTACGCGTCAAAAGTTAGGTTAAGCCCATCCAAGATGGCAGATGTGAGGTTAAGCATGCAGTCTTAGCCAGCGCAGTCAGTGTGGAGGAGGCCTATGCGGAGGGTCTGTGGAGGCGGAGGCCGCCAAACCCGTAACTTATACTACTTTTTGACAACGTGTATTTGCTCGTTCAGGCTCATTCAGGCTGTATTTTCAGATTTTCGTGAAATGATTGATTTTTAGACGTTTTTGCGTTATTTTTCGTAAATTTGGGTGATTTTTGTGCTTTCTCTTTTTTTTTGGCAATTTTTTCGTGCAAGCTCGACGAGCGCAAATATTTATAATTTTGAGATGTTGGAAAATTTGTGGTGAAAATTTGTTTTTTTACATTGATATTTTTAAAATTTTCACTAAATATTATCGTTTTTTTCGTGTTTTGCTAATGTGGGCTAAATTGCGCTAGTGCATTCATTATCCATCTACTTCTACAGCAATCCCAGACATTCCAAGGCCTTCTCTGTATACAATCGTGACTCAGTACTTAGGATACCGGAAACTTTGTTCACGTTGGGTCCCGCTGTGGGTGGGGGCGGTATAATAACACCAACGGTATCCCCTGTCTGCGGTAAGAGGCGACTTACAGGGTCTTCAGGGACTCTCAACTTGGGATCCTGGGTTGGCCCCCGCGGGGACCTTAGCTCAGTCCTGGCACTGCTTCTACCAGGCTCCTCACTTTAATTTATCCATCTTCCTTGGTCAACTCTTTTTCTTTTCCGAACCCGACGCTATTAGGTTTTCGAGGCCTAGAGAGTTTTTAATATTCACTCCCTTCGTGGCCCTTGTCTTTCTTTGGCCGATACCTTCATTTTTCGAAATGTCGGATACCTTCCCTATTTTCTGTCTGATTAGTGTTATATAGAGGATGGTTACCCAGTTGTACTTCCTCTTAAAACAGTAATCACCACCACCACCACCTGTGAGATCCGTGTTGTTCTCGTTGGACACATCCTTCACTTCTCAATAACATTTTCTTTTCATTAGCTTTACGTCGCACCGAAGTCGATAGGCCTCATGGCGACGATGGGATAGGAAAACCCTAGGAGTGGGAAGGAAGCGGCCGTGCCCTTAATTGAGGTACATTTAACTGGTGTGAAAACGGGAAACCACGGAAAACTATCTTCAGAGCTGCCGACAGTGGGTTTAGAACCCGCTATCTCCCAGATACAAGCTCACAGCTGCACGCCCCTAACCGCACTCCCAACCCGCCCGGTCTCAACAGTTTATTCTTCTTCTACTTCTCCTTCTTCTGCTTTGATCCCACATTATAGTTTAACTTATAGTTCATTTTTAAGTCTGCGGGATGGGCCTTGTCCCTTTCTCAGGATGAGTTCTAGCGGGGTAAAGTGGTGCAGTGTCTAAGTTATGCACTGACTGATATGGATTCCTTCTGACACTTTCCTCTAATGTTTTTATTTTTTGGACTCTTTGGAAGTGTCTGTCAGTCGATCGAACAATCAACTGTTCTAAATTAATGCCAATGAGCATTAACAAACGGACAAAGAATGCAAATGTGATAACGTCCACTAACTCCGAGATAACGTGCAATTCGTTATAGTTAATGTCGTTTTGTCTGGCTCAGATGAAATGCTGGCAGATAAATAGTGATTTATGTATGGTGAGCGACTCTAATGACCACGACGACAACTGAATAGTAATTCATGGAACGTGAGAAAAGGACAGGTCGTCTGGTGACGTATTGGTGGTGAGGATACAACTAGGCAACAGTCTTCAGGATAACACTAATCAGGGAGAAACAGTCTTCGAAAAATGAAGATATCGGCAAAACAATGGGTATAATCATGAAGGGAGTCAAAGTTTAAGAACGCGATAGGTTTAAAGATTTTCTTCGCAATTTTTATTCTTGTACAGAGTTCACATTAATTATGGTTCAGTAAGTCAAATATCAGGAGGTGATTTTCTTTCAAACTTGCGGAATAATAAAGTTATTCGCTTTACGTCGCTTTAATTATATCCATGCTGTTCAGAATCGCCAAGATTCCCGGATTCTCTCCAGGAGCATTTCCCTTATGTGCCAGTAAATCTAACGTCGAAAGGATGAAGCATTTCAGAACTTTCAAATACTGCAGGAAACACCAATATGGGCTCAGTGTGTAAAATCCTGTGGTGTTTTACAGTCGAAACGCTAGCTATCATAAGATATTAATGATACATTACTTCATGTTTTATAAGATTGCCCTCATTTTTCTGAATGTAAATTCTTTACATTTATGGAAAAAATGCTGTAACATATGTAGAATAATAATTTAAAATATTTGAGTAAACCCAATTCTAGAGACTATGTAACAATGGTTTTACAAGAAATATATTCCTGTTCTATTCAATGCACAGCTGTTGTTTTTACAGAGATAGGTATCTCTCAATTTGTCCAACTCACTGGTTGAATTGTCAGCATTGAGGCCTTTGGTTCAGAGGGTCCCGGGTTCGATTTCCGGCCGGGTGGGGGATTTAGTCCGCCTCATTAATTCTTCTGACTGGGGGACTGGGTATTTGTGCTTGTCCCAACACTTTCCTCTTCATACTCAGTCAACACACTACACTACCAACAACCACAGAAATATGCAATAATGATTACATCCCTCCATGTAGGGTTGGTGTCAGGATGGGCATCTGGTCGTAAAACAGGGCCAAATCCACATGTGCAACACAGTTCACACCCGCGACCACACAGATGTGGGAAAAGCATAATAATAATAATAATAATAATAATAATAATAATAATAATAATAATAATAATAATAATAATAATAATAATAATAATAATAATAATAATAATAATAATAATAAGTTATCTTGAGTATAAGCACATTAACTTGTATGTCTTCAACGCCTTAATTGACTGTTTCATCTACGGCGATTCTTCTATCGCATGGATATTAACACAAATAAGCTCACTGGATGAAAGATTAGTCACCCCTGGAGAAATACCGTGTAACTCCGCCTCTGGACCTGATAACCGCCTGGATTCTGTTTTGCAGGTACGTCGCATCCAGATTAGAGCCACCCGTTGAGGATTTGATCGCGCAGTTCCAGTAAATTGTGGGGATGCTGATTTTAGCGTCGCACAAATTTTTCCATGGGATTCAGGTCAGGTGTTTTGCCCTACATGTCCACCGCGGAGTACAAGAGTGATGTAGATGTCCGTGCTTTCACAACTGGAAATGATTGGACGTGTTTGAAGATTCACTACATTGGTGAAATACTTCCCTCTAGTGCTAAGTAGCTTATGTTGTGACTCAAAGTATATCAGAGTCATGACAGCAAGTTACCACGCTCATTCTGTATTGTAATGCACACGATAGTTGGAGCTAGTAGAGAACTTTGTGCAATACAGAGCTCAAGATCACAACTACAATATAACTACTCCGTCAACAATAATATTCTATTAATTCTTATGTTCAAATGAAAGCGAGCTCTTTTTAATCCAATGAAGATCCAGAGAAACTGAGAAAAGCCATTATGGTCTCAGTTCCAATGACGGTGAAATCCTGACATTCACCTCCCCGCGGTAGAGAGGGGGCAACGACTGTTTATGACAATTTTGTTATTTGCAGGCGGCGAAAGAATGAAGGGACCGAGTATCTTCCCGTATAAGAAGATCCCCTCTACCAAGTGCCAACAGTCTTCTTGAGGGTGGATGAGCGGGTAGAGGTTAGGGCACTCTATTGTCCTTGGGACAGGAAATGGTCCCAAAAGGCGGAAGAACCTACAACTGGTCAAGGGCATTAGGATGCAGAAGGCAACGGGAAACCACTGCATTAAAGATCCTGAAGGATATCCCTTTAAGTTCATATAGCATGCCTCTGTTTAACGTGCAGTTATTATCCAAAGTTTCTATTCCCCCATTCGGAACACCGGGGGGAAAATGCTTTGAAAACTGATATGACTAGAAAGCCCGCCAGTTTTGGAAAAGATTACGACAACAAAGTTCGAATTGAAGGACATACGTAAACAACTACACTTCAGAAGATGCTTTCCATGCTGCTACATCACGTTCGGAGCTGGCTATGTGGACCGCCAAGCTCCACTAGGAGAAGGCGCCTTAAGAAGAAGAAGAAGAAGAAGAAGAAGAAGAAGAAGAAGAAGAAGAAGAAGAAGAAGAAGAAGAAGAAGAAGAAGAAGAAGAAGAAAGGTTTGTGTAAACTACTCTACCTGCTGTTTACTTGATGAAGAAGATTACAAATAATGTGGGGTGTTTGTTTACAGTGCAGAAAGATGTACGTAATTACACAAAAAAATATTATCACCATATCACTACACCGTACGGTTCAAAGGACTTCCTCACAAAATAAAAATCACCGCCCTAAGGGCCGTCTGAAGCGAACGTAGTGGTGATTATTGTTTTAACAGGAAGAGGCAAGCAACCTTTATATAACAGTAATCAGAGCAAAATAATGGGAGGGATCCGACATTTCGAAAAATGAAGGTATCGGCGAAACGAAGACAAGGGCCACGAAGGGCGTGAAAATGAAAGACTCCCTAGGCCTCCATACGTAATACCGTCGGGGTCGGAAAAGAACAAGAGTTGACCAAGGGACGTCGGATAAGATAGATTAAAGTGAGGTGCCTGGCACAAGTAAGTGGAAGCAATGTCAGGACTGAGCTAAGATCCCCGTGGTCGCCAACACACGCTCCAAAGTTCAGAGCCCCTGCGGCCACTTTTAGCCGCCTCTTGCGACAGGCAGGAGGTACCGCGGGTCTTATTCTACCGCCCCCACTCACAGGGGAAAAAGTGAGGAGGTGGTGGTGATTATTGTTTTAAGAAGAAGTACAACTGGGCAACCATCCTCTATAAAACACTAATAAGAGAGACAAAATGGAAGGGGTGAGATAGTTCGAGAAATGAACGTAGCGGCCAAAGGAAGACAAGGGCCACGAAGGGCGTGAAAATGAAAGACTCCCTAGGCCTCCATGCGTAATACCGTCGGGGTTGGAAAAGTTGGCTAAGGGAGGTCGGGTAGTATATATGAAAGTGAAGAGCCTGGCACAAGTAAGTGGAAGCAATGCGAGACTCAGCTAAGGGCCCCGTGGTCGCCAATCAACACACCAAAGTTAACAGCACCTTAGGCCACTTTTAGTCGCCTCTTACGACAGGCAGGAGGTACCGCGGGTCTTATTCTACCGCCCCCACCCACAGGGGAATAAGAGTTAATGATATTCGTGTAAAGAAATATAATGATGAGTAGACAGGGGTCATAAAACGTTCTTAAGAGGTGATAAAAGGGGAACGGACGAGTGTGCAGGAGGACTGTTATTGCAAGGAACATAGTTTCTGTTATACATGTAAGTGAGCGAAGATGTAGGGAGAATGAGGACGAGGGTTCACCATGTGAGGGTGCAGATGAGGAGGAAGTTGACAAGTTTTATGAAGCACTGAGTGACATAGCAGTCACGGTCAACAGCAAGGATAGGATAGTCTTGTCGGGCGACAGTTGTAAATAGAACTGAAGGATGCGAGAAGGTTATGCGTAAATATGGGCATGGTGCGGAAGCTAATACTATTGGCAAGCGTTTAATGCACTTGTGTGCTAGTGTCGATTTATCAGTTACAAATTCATCCTCCAAGCATAATCGACTTCGAAGTGAGGAAATCTTTTAGGAATGTGCGGGTATTCAGGTATTTTTTGATAATACAGGCCACTATCTTCTTTGTAGTGAAATAAGTACAGTATATGTAAGCCTAGGGTAGGGAAAGTGAAATGTGTTGCAGACGAATAAGGGTGGAAAATCTCCGGGGCAGGGAAATTATAAGAAAGTACATCGATATGATTAGTGACTAGTTAGCAGGTTCACCACATACAGTACGACAGAATGAGTGGGACACGTGGATGCCGTTTTAGAAAAATAAAGGGAATGCCTTGGAAAAACGTGCATTAAGATCGGAACAGGGGAAAATCTTGGCCGAATCATAAAGTGAAGTTTAAAGAATTTCTTGGCAATTTTTATTCTTGAAACAGAGTTCACATTAATTATGGTTCAGTAAATCAAATATCAGGAGGTGACTTTCTTTCAAACTTCCGGAATAGTAAATTTATTCGCTTTACGTCCCTTGTAAACGTGAAAAGAACGTAAATGGCTCCAAACAAGGATTGGTGCTGGTAAAAAGGTGTACGTAGATTTTTAAAAAAAGCAGAGGGAAACAATTGTTTTATCCGAGAAGAAGCCATGAGAAAATTTCGGTAATAAGATTTAAAGGCTTGATCAAGTAGTAGGAAAATATTTCTGGAAAGTAATAAAGAATCGTATAAAGGGAGTGGTGGTGGTGATTACTGTTTTAAGACGAAATACAACTCGGCAACCATCCCCTGTTAACGTTAATCAGAGGTTAAAAACGGAAGGGGTCCGTGACTTTCAAAAATGAAGCTACCGGCCAAGGAAAGACAAGAGGCACGAAGGGCGTGATAGGTAGAAAAGCGATTTCGATTAAATGACAGGTGAACAGTCTAAATTAAGGTGTATATACCTATGTGTCTTTGAAAGTTCACAGGCAGTACCTCTTATAATGCGTAGGTAAGAAAAAATAAACGCAAACTAGGGCAAGGAGACTAACGAAGGAACTAATTATATATCTAAAGAACGATAACAGACAACGCTGAATTTAACACGACAGTAGTCGTTCGAGGCAAACATCAGCCAGTCATTTACGGTAAGAATAAGATTTACTGAAGCTTACGAATATTGAACATCAGGAACGAAACACTTCCAGATTACTTCCATAGCAATCTATATAGTGTGATAGTGCGCCAGCCACGTTAGGACTTCACTGCCGCGTGAAGAGTTCAGGCTGAGGAAGACTAACACGTTCCTCACAAAGCAAGTCTGGACGAGCTTAGTTCAATAATCCCCAACCGATAATAGGTTTGTCACTTTGTCAAGGAGTATTGTAATGGTTTTATATTTTCTTAACGTCAGCTGAGTATTCAGAGAAACTTTCGATAACGAGTGCCATGAAAAAATTAAAGATCAATTTTCTTATATCCAATATAAATGGAAGTTGAGCTGAGCTTCACACTTACTTCACACCTTCAAGGGGATACAGAAGAAAAACGCGTCCAATAGATGAAAATTCACCATCTTTGTACTTTTTTGAAATCTCACTTCCTAATCGTACAACAACTTCTCCGTAAATATTCTACGCGGTTTACGCGTTGGGGCCATCTATATCCACGTTAAGTCTGCTTCACTTTCTTCTGAGCCCAGAATTCCCTCATTCTCTGTGAGTGCGCCAGCTTGCGTTTCTCTGTCCAGGTGCTACCTTGTCTTCTTTTCGGTTGCTTGTCTCGGTTTATCCCATTCGTCAGTATCTTTTTGCGGAAGAGACCTCTACTGAAGGCGTCTTCGAGTTCTATATTATTATTATTATTATTATTATTATTATTATTATTATTATTATTATTATTATTATTATTAGAAAAAATATCCTACAGACGGCCATGCCTATTAAGGAATCTGACTGAACGGACATGTTTTATTGCTATTCTGCTAGGAAGCATGTCATAACCGGTATAATTATCTACTGAATTCCATGTCATTTAATTTATTAAAATATTAAGCAGTTTCACAATTATATGCGGAATACAGGTAGTCTGATAATTGTCGAGTGTGTTCGCATTGAGTCTAATAAGTGTGTATGCCCTACAATAACACCTACGGTATTCCCTGCCTGTCATAAGAGGCGACATAAACGGGCCCCAGGGGCTCTGAACTTTGGAGCGTGGGTTGGCGACCACGGAGCCCTTAGCTGAGTCCTGGCATTGCTCCCACTTCATCTATCCTATCCGACTTCCCTTGGTCAATTGTACTTCTTTTCCGACCCCGACGGTATTAGAGCACTCGAGGGCTAGGGAGTCGTTCATTTTCACGCACTTCGTGCCCCTTGTCTTCCTCTAGCCGATATCATCATTTTTCGAAGTGTCGGATCCCTACCATTTTTTCTCTCTGATTAGTGTTATGTAGTGGATGGTTGCCTAGTTGCACTTCCTCTTAAAGCAATAATCACCACCACCACTTAGCGTGTATGCTGGATTCAGATGCTTTAATCTTCCTCAAGATGACAATGATTATTATTGTTGTTGCTATTGTTATTATCATTAAGTTATTAGCTTCATGTTGCTCTAACACATATATAGATGGGGTACGGTAGCGTTTCAATTCCCATCGCAACATGCCTCTACCATTAGCATCATGGTAAGCCTCCTAATATTTTTTAAAATGTTGATCATTCCTTTAAATAACCTTGCCCGCTTCCATCCAATTAGGGATTTCTTGATTCCAGAGTAAGATGGTAAGTTTTCTTTAAATTAAGTCAATAACTATCAACTACAATATTCACAGTCCACAGTTTTTAACTTCAATTCTGCTTCTTCTGATTTCTGCGATTCGTTTTCGGCATCAGACATTGCTGAGAGGCTACAAACTTGATGAATGGTGGTGGTCGTTATTGTTTTAAATTTACGATTTACTTTACGACGCACCGACACAGATAGGTCTTATGCCGAGGGAGTGGGTAGGAAGCGGCCGTGGCCTTAATTAAGGTAGAGCCCCACCATGAGACTCGTGTGAAAGTGAGAAATCACGGAAAACCATCTTCAGGCCTGTCGACAGTGGGGTTCGAGCCCACTATCTCCCGGATGCAAGCTCGTAGCTGCGTGCCCCTAACCGCACGGCCAGCTCACCCGCTGACTATTGTTTTAAGAAGAAGTAGATCTGGGCAACCATCTTCTGTATACTGTAACACTAATCAGAGACAAGAAATGGACGGGTTCCGACGAAAATTTAAAGTATCGGTCAAAGAAAGACAAGGTACACGAAGGGCATTTCCTAGGCCTCCATACGTAATACAGCAGGGTTCGTAAAAGAACAAGAGTTGACCACGGGAGTTCAGATAAGATAGATGAAAGTGAGGAGCTCAAACAAGTAAGTGGAAACAATGCTAGGACTCGGCTAAGATCCCCGTGGTCGTCAAGCCACGATCCCAATTTCAGAGCCCTGCGATCCACCTCTACCCACGGGGGAGGGGGAAGACGTGAAGCATCCCAGTCTGTATCATTTTTTACAAAGTTGTGTTCATGTTTTTAAAGCCCCACTCCAAACAACTAGTGAATTTTCAATTCCGAACAAAGCAGGCAGGTTCTTTCAACTGGAAGTGTATACATAAAATGTATGAAATATGTACTAAAATGGAAATTCTTTTCCAAAAATTCGGCTTTTCATCATCTCTGTGGCAGTTTTCGTCACTAAGTACTTTTGAAGCTTCTAGAAGCCATCCAGTTATAATTTTTTTATTTGTACAAAGGAACTGGCTGCCCTCTATTTTCTTTTTGAATGACCGGAGTCCCTAAGGCCGTGAAGCACTTCAGTCTTTCGTAGTTGTCTCTGGACCTTTTATCAAAGTAAATTTTTGTCGAAGTTCAACGTTTACAGTAATTCGTTAGAATTACAGAAGTTCCAGTGAGAGTATTTCATGTAGCCGACTGCTCGACAGGGAATTGGTAACCACAGAAGACTTGGGAACTTGATACCCTTGTGGTTTGGTCAGTCGTAGCCGGAACTAATGTGCTGAGCGAACCACAGCCCGATGTAAATATTTAAGTCTTCCTTAGGGACGCTGGTTACATGATTCATCCACTCATGTCAATGTTTACTGTAACAGGATACTTTTAAGAGACAAGTTTATTCTCATCACATATTTCATTCCTGGACGAGGTAACCCAATTAAACTGTACTTACTTTCAATTGGATTCTGACTTCAACGGCACTTGGAGCACATGTAACAAAAATTGTTCACAATCTTTGTATTAATATTACTAACCTACAGTGAAGCGTGCATAGTTTTATAAAAATAAATCTTGGAAATAATTTTTTACATCCTTTAACAAAGGAAATTATTATAACAATTGTTTTGCAGCACAGTAAAATTTTCTCGAATAAATCAATACAATTTGGTACGGCAAATAATAATTCACTATATCTACAATCCTGATAAACTTGATTACTTTTCCAGGAATAATTTCAGTGACAAAATAATGCACCTAAGTCCACAAATTATTAATTGGGAAAAAAAATACAAATTTAGCATAAAATAATGTTTACTCACCCGCAACACCTTGTTGATGTAAGCGCTGCCTCTTCTTTGTCATAAAGTGGGACTAATGGTGGTAATTATTGTTTTAAGAGGAAGTACAAGTTGGCAACCATCCCATATATAACACTAATCGGAGAGATAAAATGTAAGGGATCCGACACTTCGATAAATGAAGGTGTCGGCCAAAGAAAGGCAAGGACTCCGAAGGGCGTCCAACTGAAAGACTCCCTAGCCGTCGAGTGCTCTAATGCCGTCGAGGTCGGAGAGAAAAATACTTGACCAAGGGAGGTCGGATAGGTTAGATGAAAGTGAGGAGCCTGGCACAAGTAAATGGAAGCAATGCCAAAACGCAGCTGAAAGCCCCGTGGTCGCTAACCCATGCTTCCACGTTGAGAGACACTGGGGCCTCTTTTAGTCGCCTCTTATGATAGGTAGGGGATTCTGAGGGTGTTATTCTACGGCCCCCCAGCCACAGGGGGAAATGAAAAGTCATAAATAGTCCAGAGGACACAGACATATCAGCACGAGGCCGTTCGAGGAGCTGATCGTTTAAACAACCTCGTTCTTCGTATTTACAGCATCTGCGAACCCGGTTAGAGGACAACAGGTCAGACGTGAGGTGGTGATTGTTGCTTCAACACTACACGAGCGAAAATGATAACTGAGAGTATCGGAAAAAGGAGAGATCACAAAGGTCGTCTCTAGGATTCACTAAAAACGAGCCCAAGAAATGACCAACGGCGGTCGGAGAGGAAGCGGTCACCGAACCACGAAGCTAAGCTGGGATATTCTGGGAATCCCCGTTTCATTCGCCACTCACTGTGGCTGTATCGTATCGCCCCCGTCTGCAGTAGAAGAGGGAGCACGGAGATCCGCTGATGTAATAAAATGATAGTTACTAATTCGTTATTGGATCTGTTTTTTGCGATGCTGATGGACTAGGAATATGGCGAGTGAAAAGTTAATGGTGCGGAAGTAGGAGCAGGTCACCGCGTGGAGGATTGGACATCCGATAGCGACTTGTGCTGTGTGACTGGGGGTTGTGGGTCGACGAAATGCAGTTATCCTTCCTTCTGCAAGACGGAACAAGTGTCAGAAAAATATCGTACAACCTGTTATATTTTCAAAAATAGTATTTGTGTATTTTTCTTCGTTACTTCAAACTTCATAACAACTTTATTATAATTATTATTAGTCCACCTCTTTTGCATATCCGTTATCGTGATTAGTAGCCACCCCTCCCTCCCGGAGGGCCAGGTTCGATTCCCGGCTCTGCTACGAAATTTGAAAAGTAGTACGAGAGCTGGAATGGGGTCCACTCAGCGTGGAAGGTCAACTGAGGAGTGAGGTGTTCGATTACCACCTGAGCAATCCTCGGAGTGGTTTTCCGCGATTTCCTATTTCTCCTTCAGGAAAATGTCGGGGTGGTACCAATCGTAAGGGCACGGCTGCTGTTCAGCATAGCAGGTGAGCTACTGGTCCCCCTTCCAAGTTGTATGCGCCTGACCCGGAGTCTCATTCTCCACGACATGCACTTGAGGCGATGAAACTGGAGTCCGAGGGAGAAACCAACCCTGGAGGGTAAACGGATTAAGAAAGAATGAATTATCATTATTTCGTACAGGCCGACTAAGGACCACGATATTTGGGGTGGGTTTTGATCTCTGCCCAGTACTGTGTTGGTGTTGTCCCTTCCCCTCCTTTGTCCAGAGGGTGCCTCTCTTCCTTCTTGGTGGTTTCTCCTGTAAACTCAGCATCCTCCTGAGAGATGTCCAGTCTTTTAAGTAGTTTTCTGTTCCTCCCATTTCCTGCAGATCTTTGTTTACATCCATCAGCCATGGTGACCGTGTCTTCCTATTTTGCCAGTAAACGAAAATTGCTCATGGTGGTGATTATTGTTTTAAGAGGAAGTACAACTGGGCAACCATCCTCTATATAACACTAATCGGAGAGGAAAATGGAAGGGATCCGACACTTCGAAAAATGAAGGTATCGGCCAAAGAAAGACAAGAGCCGCTAAGGGGGTGAAAATTAAGGACTCCGTAGCCCTCGGAAACCTAATAGCGTCGGGGTCGGAAAGAACAAGAGTTAACCAAGAGAGGTCGGATAGGATGGCTAAAAGTGAGGAGCCTGGCACAAGTAAGCGGAGGCAATGGCAGGACTCAGTTAAGGGCCCCGCGGTTGCCAACCCACACTCCAAAGTTCATGCCCCTGGGGCCCCTGTTAGTCGCCCCATACTACAGGCAGGGGACACCGTGGGTGTTATTCTACCCACAGGGGGATCTGTTCTTGTTTTGAGGTTTTATTTCTTTAGCTCAGTGTTTTAAATGTCTGCTCTGGTAGTGTCGGAACTTAGCTCCCCATGACAGACTTCTCTTATTGTATATCTCAAGAATCTTAACTTATGCTGCCTTCATTTGGTAAATTTTGCCTTTATACCTTCCATCGTTCTTCATATCCTGTGTTATGTTAGTCGCAGGAATGATGAAGATTAACAAATCCCCAGTTCCCTACTCTAATGGCCTGTTTACTATTAAAATCCCTCGATCCCTCTCCACACAAATCTCTTATGGATCTGATGTCATCGGCGTCAATGCACCTTAAAATAAATTAACGTTAACGTTTGAAAATGATGGGATTGACGACTTCATACACGGCTGTTATAGAGAGTACGCTATATACTTGCTGAGCTACAGACTTTTAAAAATGAACACCATTTTTCCTTCCTGCAGGACGTATGTACTCTATTTTTCATCTTGGTGTCAGAGCAGGTGTCTTGAGGTACAACATCTATCAGCTTAAGACCAGGAGACTGCTCCAGACTTAACTAAATATTATCTTCATTCTTCATAAAAACCCTTTGCAACTCCTTACTTCATAATGTACTCAGAAAATTATACAACTCCTTAACCTAAACGACAGAGATGCGTTTTGTTGTAATTTCTCAACACTTTGCCACGAAAGAGCTTACAGAGCAGAGCTGGAAAACTCGCAATTGAATTAATCGTAATGCATTATATCTTAACTGTCATTGAACAGAAATTTACAGTTACCCCTACACTGTAATGATAATGCTCAATTGGTAGTTATAAGTACAAGACGATTGTTTTGGCCCTACCCGTTCACCATTATAACTGCAATGGTTAATGCCAATTGGCAATAACCAGCAACTTCTTGTAAACGTTAGCACTATAAATGAACAACCAGTACATACTTACAACATGTTTAGGTTATTTGAAATTGTCAAGCTCGCAATTTTTCTATTTCGTGGCCTTGAAATGCATATGCCCAATTAATGCTTTTTGAATGGCCCCTTCACAGAAATCTTATGAAATTAGTCATTTTCTCCTTCGTCGCCACAAATAAAGATATTTGAGCAAAATAATTGAAATCGCGTAAACAAGTTATGGGTGAGTTCCTCAGATAATATTTCAGAAATGAAAGTAAGATTTTTTCGGTACCGTATTATATTATTCTTAACCTGCGATCGATTCAACCCGTTACAAGAATAACTGTGCTTGGTTATGTTGTTTACGCGTAGATCAGCTCTTAGATCTCTCTGGAATGCTTCCCCCTCTTCATGTCGTTATTATAGGGGTTAGGAGTGTGGATGTGGCTTTTTAGAATATTCCTATGTGAACACCACCCACTGTGTTAGACGATGCGATATTTTTCCTGTTTTCATTGCAGCGACGACGTTCTGTTCTCACACGCTGGATGTGGACTACAGATGGAAAAAATGGCGGAATTGTTACTAGTGTGGTGTATGGACCTGTGTACAATGGAGCGGAGAAATTTATCGCAACTTTAAATTTTATCCTGGAGACTTATTCTTTGTGACAGGAAAAGGTAAATTTAGAGCAAATCGCCTTCTGACATTCTTATGTTAGACTTTCTCTGTCTTTCCTCCGGCACATCGTTTTATTTTCAATTTTCTGTTGTAACTGCATCCTTCATCTTCGTCCTCCTCGTGGATTTTTAGTATTAGGATGGTCGGCTAATTTAAGAAAAATTGATTTAACACACGAAATTCATACAGCCTTTAAGGGTCGAAAATTGAAATTAACAACGTGATATAAATAGCAGGAAGCTCGGTGCCGGCACAAGAGCCAAGCGGTCTGCTCAAGGATGAACGAATCACCTTCAAAGGTACAATATGTCCTGAATCCATATGAACAGTGAGCACAGGTTTGAAATTTAATCCGGGCATTCTAGTGACTACTACCGTCTTTCCTACCCTGCCAGCCCACATTCTAATGGTTAGAACGGGACTCGAACCAGCTAACAACGGGGTGAGACAACAACAATTTCACGCTTTAACGCCCACGGCCAACAAATGCCTTTGCTTAATGACAGAGAGATGATGTGTTTTCACACTTCAGAATGAAAAATCCTTCATTTCACTGAAAGATGTTATTTTTCACTGAACATTTCAAGTGTCATTGTTCTTGTAACCCATATCTGGTACAAGTTTTCTCAGTATACGTAACCTGTCTGTAGAAAGCAACAGAAGTCAAGATCACCCGGGTGAAAATCTTATGGGGCTTATGGTTCCAATCTGTAGCTAGCTTCAGGTATTTTCAGTCCTAATTTTTAGATGACACTTGAGGTCATTCACAACGTGTTCATAGTTGTAGGAAGGTTCTGTACATGGCAGGCGATTTTTGTAATGAAAGGCTGTTTGCCTTGAAGTGAAGTATTTCTAGTCTAACCTCAACCAGTGGGCCCTTCTGACAAAGAATCAGTCGTATAGCATCAAGTATTATGGAGATAATATTGCTGGATTGCACTGAATCCGACTTTACCCAATCGATAAACCTTATTCGAACTAATGTCGATTTTAAGCGATAGTTCCCATCATGCTACAGTATTTGTGTAGTTTAAATTCCAAGTGCCTTCATGCCTGTGCTGTAAATATTGCCTCCTTTTGCTTCTTTATTAGAAATATATCTTTGCCAGTCCTCCTGAAATCCTGTATTTCCTGTTTGAGTACACCTCAGGGGCTGAAAGCTGAATGGTTATATTAATGTGTATATATATATTTTCTGTCTCAGTGCACTTAATTCTGTTATTTTTATTTTCATTTAGTACTTGGATACTGATGTGATACCCATATCTCGCGTATGCAGTCTTGCTTTTGAAGGAATTCATTATTTGTCAGAATGTCAGCTATGAGGCAATGTGTCATTCATTCATTTCTAAGTAAAGGTAATATTTCGCTAATATGCTCTCAGTAACCTAGTACACCGTACGAACTAGGGGTATCAGATCGTTATCAATATTTAGGACATGGCGAGTACTTGAAAATAAAAATATATGAATTATAATGCACGGGGAATGTATATAGTAGAACTGCAATATAATGGTCATAGTAGGTGAGGGGGTGTGGTGAAGAAGGGGGTTAGTATAGATGGTGGAGGGAGGGTGGGAGTGAGGGGTTGTGGTGAGCGTAACCGGATGTGTGTCACTACGGCGGAAGTCACTTCTCTACGCTATCTTTTGATAATTATAGTAAGGTAAATGCACACAACGGGCTTTGCGGTCTGGAAATACAAGGGGCCATTTATATTGGAACCGAAATTTATTATTTACCTTCATCTCCATCCTACAGTATTATATCCTCTTTGGTCAAGATCTCCGTAGTTCGAACGCAAACCGATAGATAGAGCTGTGTATAACGTCATCATGACGAATGGGGAGAGAAAATCTCCGCTGATTGAAAAGTATTTTTGTTAAAATACGTACAAAACTGGCCACCATGAGATGTTCATTGTAATTTCTTCTTATAGAGAAGACGTGTGTAGTGGTTAGTGTGATTGGCTGCCACCCCCAGAGGGCCGGTTTCGATTCCAGCTCTGCCAGGAAATTTGAGAAGTGGCTGGAACCTGCTACACTCAGCCTCGGGAGGACAACTGATTAGAGAGAGAGTGGAGGAGGCTTCGATTCCCACCTCAGGCATGCTCGAAGTGGTGTTCCGTGGTTTCCCACTTCTCCTCCAGGCAAATTCCGGGATGGTACCTAAATGAAGTCCACGACCGCTTCCTTACCTCTCACTTGTCTACCCCACCCAATCTTCCCATCCCCCTCCCCACAAGGCCCCTGTTCAACACAACAGGTGAGACTGCCGCGGCGAGGTACTGGTCCTCCATCTCAGTTTTATACCTCGCACCAACGTCTCGCGCTCCAGGAAGCGATGGAATCCGAATGAAGAAGCAACACCTGGTGGGTAAATGGACTAAGGAAGACATGACACACTATTACTGGCAGCAGCTGTTGAAACATTCTGGTGTTCTCAACATCCTTGGGAATGACAGACAGAATAGGGACACGTTGAAGAAAACACAAGTTATAATCACAGAATCGCTGTAATACATTTTTAATATTTAGGCAGAATTCTAGCATTCGTGTCAGATACGCGTGACGCTCGCGTGTTAATGAGGAACAATTCAAAAGAGACCAGTAAGTCGTGCATTTCCCACTCAACACTTGACATGGAAACAACTGAAGGTTGATCAAGGGAAGTCGGATAAGGTAGATGAATGTGGGGAGCCTGGCACAAGTAAGTGGAACAAGTAAATTTTTGTTTTACTTTGAATTCTTTTTGACCGAGCTCGATAGCTGCAGTCGCTTAAGTGCGGCCAGTATCCAGTATTCGGGAGATAGTAGGTTCGAACCCCACTGTGGGCAGCCCAGAAAATGGCTTTCCGTGGTTTCCCATCTTCACACCAGGCAAATGCTGGGGATGTACTTTCATTATGGCCATGGCCGCTTCCTTCCCACTCCTAGCCCTTCCCTGTCCCATCGTCGCCATAAGAGCTATCTGTGTCCGTGCGACGTAAAGCAACTAGCAAAAAAAAAAAAAAAAGAATTCTTTTCGAAATTTATCGGTTTAGTTTCTTTTTAACAGTTGTACCTTAAAACAAAAATAGCCACCACCAGTCCCAGACTCCTCACGTTCACCTTTTTCTTCCTTTGTTGACTTTTGCTTGTTTCCAACCCCGATGGTTATAGAATTGTTAAATCGTCAACGAAAAATCAATCAATCAATCAATCAATCAATCTTGATCTGCATTTAGGGCAGTCGCCCAGGTGGCAGATTCCCTATTTGTTGTTTTCCTAGCATTTCCTTAAATGATTGCAAAGAATTTGCAAATTTATTGAACATATTCCTTGGCAAGTTATTTCAAACACTAACACCCCTTCCTATAAACAAATATTCACCCAATTTGTCCTCTTGAATTGCAACTTTATCTTCATATTGTGATCTTTCCTACATTTAAAGCCGGTCTCAGTGGCTCAGACGGTTGAGGCGCTGGCCTTCTGACCCCAACTTGGCAGTTTCGTTCCTGGCTCAGTCCGGTGGTATTTGAAAGTGATCAAATACGTCAGCCTCGTGTCGGTAGATCTACTCGCACGTGTAAGAACTCCTACGGGACTAAATTCCGGCACCTCGGCGTCTCCGAAAACCGTAAATGTAATTAGTGAGACGTCAAGCTAATATTATTATTATTATTATTATTATTATTATTATTATTGTTGTTGTTGTTATCGTGTTTTGGTGGATCAGCAGAGGTGAAAGAAGGTGCGGGCTGGAATGGGTCTAACTACAAGTCTGAAAGATGAATTTAAAATTTAAATAAAGGTTATATTTTCAACTGATAACAGGATTTAACAATTTTTCACTAGGTGAAATAACGAAGAAAAATCAGGTACAATGCAATTTTACAAACGAAAGCACAAGTTAAGGGGTTTTACAATTCTGGGCTTCCGGCCCCCAAGTTTAACAATTTCTGAGCTCTCAGCTCACAACCACAAATTACCAAAGGGCTGAAAACCCCAAATTACATGGAGCATTTGCTCCCACCTCGTAATGTCAAGTCTCCTAGAGGCACCTTTCAAAATACCAGAAAGAGCTGACCGGTCTCAATTTTTCAAGCCTATCAAAAGGTCATAAACGGACTTTACTACAAACTGCCCTCAAGGCACACATACAAGGAAACAGGGGTATCTTGTACCCATTCTACCGGGCCTTAGTGGACAAATACTAGGTTAATAAAAACGGCCCAAAACGCAAAAGGAATGGAGGCGTGAATTAGCACTCCTAAATACACATTTTAAAACCTAAGTGGCGCTAGGCCGATACACAGGGGCTATTCCCACACTATATAGGTGACTTGTATAAGAAAATTTTAACACATTAGGAAAGATTAGAAAATCAGTTACGAAAACATAGTCACCTCAATTCGAAATGAAGGGGAGCTCGAGAGGGTAACGCACAAAATGTTTACATAATCCGGCACTAAGTTACATTTTAAACAGGTAGGATACTTGAAAAGGTTTCGAACCTTCCCCGGGGGTTAAACTGCTGACCAAGAAAGAAATAAAGATGTTAAGAGAACATTACCTTTGCTGAAGAGCTGCTGCTCGAAGGAAGAGGCGCAACCCGCCCCCTGCTATACTTCCATACACTAAGCTAGATGTTGTTGAAGTGGCGAAGAGCCGAGAAAATCAGCAGTTTTTAAACCCTAGTGGAAGATTCGAAACCTTTCATGAATAATAAAGAGACATCCGCTCAACTTTATTGGGCAGCTAAGAGTTACACATGGAAATTCGAAGAAGAAACCTCTGATAGGTGGAAAATTAATTACAGAAATTACTGATTGGCTACGTTCAAAACAGGCGGAAAGAAAGCTTAATATTGCCAACCCACAAATGAAAGAACAAAATTTAGTGAAGACCAAAACTTATAAATACAAAATTTCTTCAACAAAAGTTCCTTCACTTCGCACCAGGGTATACAATCATAGTTTTTTGGGCAGAGACATCTGTCAGAGGAGGTCCACACTTCTTGATCAACCAAAAAAACAAAAACAAATCAAAATACACACAGTGGCATCTCTGAGGAACTGTTGGATTAATTCAGTTGTTAAAGTTCAGAGTTTCTCCGGTAGAAAGTAATTTAAGGCGGAAAATTCAAATATGCGGCGTATAGGTGTACCAACCGGTACAATTATTATTATTATTATTATTACATAAATTTAATAAGGCTCGGCTTGCGCCGGTAACATAAAGGGCTGACTCGACCTATGAAACTATACGTATATACATACATAGTATCTACAAATATTTACACAGTAATTTATGATTACAGGATCGGATAAACCTTCACCTGCTCTAATTCTCTGAGTTCTATTATCTAGAAATATAGCTACCCTTTCAGTCACTCCTTTGTCTGGTGCAAGAGCCCTCATTTTTGCCAGTAGTCTCCCATGATAGCCTCTCAAATGCCTTAGATAGGGCAATCGCGATACAGTCCATTTGAGTTACGGAATTCAAGATATCTGTTATATCTCGCTGGAATCTGCAAGTTGAGCTTGCGTGTCATTTTGACACCATTAGTGGCCTCCTTTTTCGTTACCTTCATTATTCGATTTGAGGGAACTGTTACATTTTCTATACATGAGGTTTTGTCGGTTCTACTTTCTCTACCTTGTAACTTTCAATATTTCGTGTTCTCGCCTTTCTCCTTTATGGCTCCACGTATTTCTAAATTGCTTCTGCAAACATCAAAAACTACCTTTATTGGAAACTTGTATGGGAAGTGAACGTCCCTTGGTCAACTCCCAGGTGGCATTAGGTTTCCAGGCGACACGTCGTTTGTCTTTCTTTCACCGATACCTTCATTTCTCGAAGTGTCGCCCAGGTACCAACACCAGCACCGCTCGTCGAGGTTAACTTTCTTATTCGCTTGCAACGATGATCAACATGTGCACACGCAGTTTGAAATAAACATACGATTTAATACTCTAAAAATACCAATGTTTTTTCTCCGTAGCACGATATCTGCTGACTGGGGAAAGAGAAAGGTCCGCAGTCTCTTGTCAGATACTGAACGACGTTATATTCCATAACGGAATATTTTCCACTTGAATTGATTTCAATCTCCCTTTCTTAAACAGATAGACTCCGAGTACCCTCGCATTCTCCGATATATATTAACCATTTTATTGAGAAGTAACCGAACAGAGAAGAGCAGTATGATAATATGAGTTCGAATTTTGTAGTTGCAATATTTACTATGATAATTCGATGTTTCGTAGCAAATTAAAATCACGGGATACCACACGGTTACTTCCTGGCATTTCACCTCCTTCGTGGCTTTTTTCATAGTGTAAGCTGATGTCGGTGTGGCTGATGATCCCGAGGGCTGTGCCAGCTCAGAGCCAGGCTAACAAGTTGTGTGCTAGGTGGTGGTAATTACTGTTTTAACAGGAAGTACAACTAGACAACTGTCCTCTATATAACACTAATCAGAGAAGAAAACCTGGAAGGGATCCGACACTTCGAAAAATGAAGGTATCTGCCAAAGAAGCCAAAGCCCGCGAAGGGCTTGGAAATGAAAGGCTCCCTAGGCTTCGGAAACCTAATAGCTTCGGAGTCGGAAAAGAACTAGAGTTGACCAAGTGAGGTCGGATAGGATAGGTGAAAGTGAGGAGCCTGGCACAAGTAAGTGGAAGCAATGCCAGGACTCAGCTGAGGGCCTCGTGGTCGCCAGCCTACGCTCCAATTCTCAGAGCCCTTGGGGCCCCTTTTAGTCGCCTCTTACGACAGGCTGGGGATACCGTGTGTGAAATTCTACGGTCCCCGGCCACAAGGGAAACAGAAACTTTCCTAGAAACAAAACTAAAATTAACACTTATCCCATGGTCCTAAGGTACACATCACTACGAGTGATAACCTCGTCTTTCTTTTTCAATACCTCGTAGCAATGTCTGAATCGACTTTTCGGAAGAGTTCTTGGTGATTTTTCTTACTTCTTAGACATCCTAATTGAATTCTGTACGTAAGTGTTGGACGAAATAAGACCTTAATTATTAAAATGCTGCGTTCGTTATTAAAGATCAGCTACGTTATTAAATACATTATTCGAACGTGCCACAATTCTACTTACCTGGTATTACCTAACAGATTTACAATCCCACAGAAAAAGAAAATATGTTTTAATTATATCCACAAATGCGAGACAAGTGACTTTAACAATACCGCAGTGGCAACACGTAATTCTGGCAATTCACGAAATAAACCATGACTGTATAGCGCCAGATTAACAGTAACTGTAAGACGTTGTAACGGCAAGTAGGGTCCCTAAACTGTATGGTTAGCGACACTGAGTCGAACCCAGTAGTTAGAAAAGTAACTATAAAACACTACCTTTACATTACAGGGGAGAAATAGTGGTGTTACACACTAAGTGTGTGGGCTTACGTGCTCAGGAGTATAGATCGGGTGATCTGGCGGGTCCTCCCCTTCCTATCCATGTTGGTTCCGCAGTGGCACGTTCTCCATCAACTGTGCGAGTTCATTTTGAAGAAAATTAAGGTAGCGTGCTCCCGTTAGATGTCTGTCGAAGAAATATGGTCTGATGACATAGTCACCCAAGATCCCACACCAGGCACTTACTCCCCCGTGCACTTGAAATGAGCCCTGCCTTACCCAATGGGGAATCCCAGCGCTCCATTAGCGCTTATTGCGCCGATTCGCGACGACATTGTTGTGAAATCGTAATTCAACTGAAAACAGGCCTCTTGACAAATATGCTGCATTATTGGTCACACTGCCTAATGGCCATATAAAAATGTGACAGTAACATCGAAATCATGTCCGTGGAGCTGCTGGTTGGTGTAGGTGACATTTATTGTTGTGCAGTATACGCATGACTGATGTCGGTCCCTTGTGCAAGTCTCTGTGTACAGTGTTCATTCTTCGTTCAATGTTTCGGAACGTGTTGGTAGTCGCTCGTGTTAGGGACGTCGCTGCTGGACTTCGTTCTGTCGTATTTGTACTCGTCACTAGAATACATCGTGAATGAATGAAAACGTGCTGTGATGTAACCTAGTAAGTGTGGATGACCATTGTGTGTCCGTTAAAATGGGACACGGTCTGTCGATCAAAATACGCGCATAAAGTTGGAATTGAACCACTTTATTACCGGTATTCAGATACTTTGTGTCACCGGCACTTAACCGACTCAGCCACAAAGACAAAATACAAGACGTTCGCTAAAGTATTACTACATAAATATGGCCGTTCCACATCGAAATATAATATCAGTGTCAAACTCTTTATAGTGTTCATTACGGAGCACGTGGCACACGTATTAATTCGACCGTTCTTTCTCCACAAATTAATAACAATTCAACCTTCTCTTCAGAGGAATGCATCGCGAGGAAATGAATAGTTCTGTGATGTGACATGGTAGGTGTGGATTGTTATTTGTGAGCGCTGGAATCGGGAGGGTGTGGATTCCAATCACACGCTGGCCGTCCTAAAAATGTGTTTCCTCGGTTTTCTATTTTCACCACCAGGTATTATTTTCCTGTCCCCGCTAAAATCGAGCACCTCTATGGTTCGAAAGATTTGCCTCAAACTGGATCCGATCCTCTAATTTGCCGATGCTCACACACTTTTTGCTCAAGTCATGAAGGGAACCGGGTAGTGTAAACGTTAGTTCCCAATAAATATTGAATATCTCCTAAAATACTTGAGATATATTTATGAGATTTTGAATACTTGTTACAATAGCTTAAGGTATACATCAGTTGAATTTCGTGAGGATTGAAATACTATGAGCACTGGCGTAAGGTTAAATAAAAAAAGGGCTGCTACTTTTTGTACCATTTTCTTGAGATCTAGAACACTCAGAACCATGAATATTAGAGAATGTACTTGTAAATGTGTAGTTAATAGCCCGTAGCAGACTTATATTGATGGGCTTAATGGTTGATTTTTAAACAAAAATCTAATCGACTTAACTTTTTGAGCCTTTTGTAATGGCAATTTTGGTTATACTTTATAATTTACTACTAATGATTTCAAAGCAATTCTGCTACTCGCACAGTATGTGGTAGAAATTTCAGGATTGAATAGTTTCAAGTTCCCGAGAAAAAGGTACATAACCGATCAACAATTGTGTTTTGAGAAGAATGAGTTTGAAGTTTGAATACGAACACAATCACAATGTAAACATCAGGTTAACCTAAACATTAGAAAGGCGGTAAAACGACTAACAATTTTTAATGCGTGCTCAGGCTAGCCAATGCCAATGTGATGAAGAGAAGAATCTCTCAGGATAACAAACTTTCCCGATTTCAGTTACACGATGTAGAAGAAGAAATATTCCCGGAAAACAAAACGAGGGCTTGACGTTACATGTAATTGACGTATGCATGGTTACATTAATGACGTGAAATACGGTTTCTATACCCATGTGTTATATGTTGTTGCAATCGGAAAAGAATGGAGAAGGTTTTTTGGTCATTCCACACCACCCGGTTCCCTTAACGGATTCGGCCACGAAGATAAATACATGAAGCTTGCTCGTGGTTTAGGACCCAATTATGGACGTTCCTCTTCGAAAGTTAATATCCGTGTCAAAGTCTTCAGTGATAGTTTATCGTGTCCATTTAACTTCTTTACATTACAGAGCGCTTCGCATAACCCATCGATTCGATCTTTCACGGGTACCTGTGATGTTTCAAGACGCAATGAATCACATGTTTGCAGAATGGTCCTTAGTATTTGGCGCGGAATTGTGCGTAGTAGTTTTTCCTTTGCTAGGTCCATGGGTCAGTTTACAGTCATGACACAAGGCATCGACCATAAGGAGAAATTTCAAGTTATTTCATAAAATTAAATAATAAGGATATTTAGGTCATACATGTTTTCTCGGTTGCCTATCTCCGAAAAAATGAGGGGCTGGTAAACCACTTGCATGCGATTTACCTTACTGTGGACTATACCAGTGATCCTTAATGCGAGGTCGAATTCAGCTGCGGATGTACTGCGAGATTGGTGACCTTAAGTGTGGTCCACTTGCGGTCATTCACGTGCGTGTTGATTAACAGTGGGCACAAAAGAGAATTCCAAATTACCGTATATGTTCTGTTACTTTCATTAGACGAAGAAGGTTTGTATCTATATCACCAGAGACTGTGGCATGCCAGTAAGTCGAGGTAAGAACGCTTCTTTCATCATGTCGTACACCAGACACATTTTGTGACCTATTACTCCATGTTATAGCCTTCTTAAAATGTTGACCCTCCAAGGTTTCTTTTCCCTCGGACTCAGCGTGGTTTCCACCTCTACCATCTCAGGGCAGTGTCCTGGAGCATGAGAATTTGGGTCGTGGATACAACTGAGAAGGAAGACCAGTACCTCGCCCAGGTGGTCTCCCCTGCTATGCTGGGGGGATGGGAAGTTTGGAAGAGATAGGCAAGGAAGAGCGATGGAAGCGGCCGTGGCGTTAAGTTAGGTAATATTCCAGCATTTGCCTGGAGGAGAAGTGGGAAACCACGGAAAGCCACTTCGATGGCTGAGATAGCAATCGATCCACCCTCTAATCAGTTGATCTCCATTGGCTTAGCGGATCCCGTTCGAGCCCTCGTACCACTTTTCAAATTTCGTGGCAGAGCCGGGAAACGAACCCGGGCCTCCAGGGGTGAACTAACCACGACAGCGCACGGGCGGACATTATGACGTCGAAAACATTTAACGCATCTAGATGCTGATTTGCATGGTTTTTGCACAAGTCCGAAGTGTAAACAGTTCGAACACTGGATTACTGACGAAATGTGCGGTTCTACTTGACAGGTAGCTTCATAAATAGATAAAATTGTTTGCTACGGCTCAAGCTGAAACCTTACTTGGCACCGAGAGTTTCTATTTGTCTTGATTCTTTATTCTTCAGGTAAAACGCCTCCCTGACTTCTGACTAAATACAGTCCATTAGTTGAGTTGAAATTGAAATGGCGTATAGCTTTTAGCGCTGGAAGTGTTCGAGGACAAGTTCGGCTTCCCGGGTGCAGGGCTTTTGATTTGACGTCCACAGGTGTTCTGCACGTTGTGATGACAGTGAAATGATGATGAAGACGACATATACACGAAGCCAGCCGAATTAACCAATAATGGTCAAAATTTCTCATCCTGCCGGGAATCGATCCCAGATTCCCTGTGATCAAAGAGCAGCACGCTAACAATTTCTTTACTGACTCAGCGATATTACATTATCGAGACCTAGGGAGTCTTTCATTTTCACGGTCCCTCTACCCCTTTCCTTTCTTGTTTCGAAAACTTCGTTCTTCAAAGTGTCGGATCTCTCCAATTTTCCCTGTAATTAGTGTTAAGAGAGGATCGTTGCCAGTTATACTTCCTCTTAAATCAATAATCACCAGCACTATTGTTTAATGGCTTATGACAATGGCTTGTTAATAGCATAAAACTAATCTGGACGATATTCATCATACTAACGACGCTATCAGGTATTCATGAGAGAATTAGTTTTATGGATACAAAGCCAAGCAAATTGGAAGATCACGTTGGCAATCTTAAGTTAATTATCGCCAGACTAAATGAGCTTGACGTCTGAATTATGTCAGTTAAATAGGTCCAACCATGTGGGTCGCATTTCTGAGTACATTAATATGGAACACGGCGACAAATTCACTTCCTTGGATTCCCCTTCTAATTTCACATTACACATTCAAATCATTGTTAAAAGGCGTTAGTATTAAATAGCGACTTTGTCTTTATAAGCATAAATCTGCCATTAAGGATGATTAGATAATCAAAAATAAGATAATCATAAATCAGATAATCATAAATCTGCCATTAAGGATGATTAGATAATCTTAAATCAGATAATCATCAATCTGCCATTAAGGATGATTAGATAATCATAAATCAGATAATCATAAATCCGCCGTTAAGGATGATCAGATAGTCATAAATCTGCCAATAAGGATGATTAGATAATCATAAATCAGATAATCATAAATCAGATAACCATAAACCTGCCATTAAGGATGATTAGATAATCATAAATCAGATAATCATAAATCCGCCATTAAGGATGATCAGATAATCATAAATCTGCCATTGAGGATGATTAGATAATCATAAATCAGATAAACATAAATCAGATAATCATAAATCGGCCATTAAGGATGATTAGATAATCATAAATCAGATAATCATAAATCAGATAATCATAAATCAGATAATCATAAATCTGCCATTAAGGATGATTAGATAATCATAAATCAGATAATCATAAATCAGATAATCATAAATCCGCCATTAAGGATAATCAGGTAATCATAAATCTGCCATTAAGGATGATTAGATAATCATAAATCAGATAATCACAAATCAGATAATCATAAATCCGCCATTAAGGATGATCACATAGTCATAAATCTGCCATTAAGGATGATTAGATAATAATAAATCAGATAATCATAAATCATATAATCATAAATCTGCCATTAACGATGATTAGATAATCATAAATCAGATAATCATAAATCCGCCATTAAGGATGATCAGATAATCATAACTCTGCCATTAAAGATGATTAGATAATCATAAATCAGATAATCATAAATCTGCCATTAAGGTTGATTAGATAATCTTAAATCAGATAATCATAAATCAGATAATCATAAATCTGACATTAAGGATGATTAGATAATCATAAATCAGATAATCATAAATCAGATAATCATAAATCCGCCATTAAGGATGATCAGGTAGTCATAAATCTGCCATTAAGGATGATTAGATAATCATAAATCAGATAAACATAAAACAGATAATCATAAATCGGCCATTAAGGATGATTAGATAATCACAAATCAGATAATCATAAATCAGATAATCATAAATCCGCCATTAAGGATGATCAGGTAATCATAAACCTGCCATTAAGGATGATTAGATAATCATAAATCAGATAATCACAAATCAGATAATCATAAATCTGCCATTAAGGATGATTAGATAATCATAAATCAGATAATCATAAATGAGATAATCATAAATCTGCCATTAAGGATGATTAGATAATCATCAATCAGATAATCATAAATCCGCCATTAAGGATGATCAGATAGTCATAAATCCGCCATTAAGGATGATCAAATAATCATAAATCTGCCATTAAGGATGATTAGATAATCATAAATCAGATAAACATAAATCAGATAATCATAAATCGGCCATTAAGGATGATTAGATAATCATAAATCAGATAATCATAAATCAGATAATCATAAATCCGCCATTAAGGATGATCAGATAATCATAATCTGCCATGAAAGATGATTAGATAATCATAAATCAGATAAACATAAATCAGATAATCATAAATCTGCCATTAAGGATGATTAGATAATCATAAATCAGATAATCATAAATCTGCCATTAAGGATGATTAGATAATCATAAATCAGATAATCATAAATCTGCCATTAAGGATATTTAGATAATCATAAATCAGATAAACATAAATCAGATAATCATAAATCTGCCATTAACGATGATTAGATAATCATAAATCAGATAATCATAAATCCGCCATTTAGGATGATCAGATAATCATAAATCTGCCATTAAAGATGAATAGATAATCATAAATCAGATAATCATAAATCAGATAATCATAAATCTGCCATTAAGGATGATTAGATAATCATAAATCAGATAATCATAAATCAGATAATCATAAATCCGCCATTAAGGATGATCAGGTAATCATAAATCTGCCATTAAGGATGATTAGATAATCAAAAATCAGATAATCATAAATCAGATAATCATAAATCCGCCATTAAGGATGATCAGGTAATCATAAATCTGCCATTAAGGATGATTAGATAATCATAAATCAGATAATCACAAATCAGATAATCATAAATCTGCCATTAAGGATGATTAGATAATCATAAATCAGATAATCATAAATGAGATAATCATAAATCTGCCATTAAGGTTGATTAGATAATCATAAATCAGATAATCATAAATCAGATAATCATAAATCCGCCATTAAGGATGATCAGATAATCATAAATCTGCCATTAAGGATGATTAGATAATCATAAATCAGATAATCATAAATCAGATAATCATAAATCCGCCATTAAGGATGATCAGATAATCATAAATCTGCCATTAAGGATGATTACCATAAATCAGATAATCATAAATCTGCCATTAAGGATGATTAGATAATCATAAATCAGATAATCATAAATCAGATAATCATAAATCCGCCATTAAGGATGATCAGATAATCATAATCTGCCATGAAGGGTGATTAGATAATCATAAATCAGATAAACATAAATCAGATAATCATAAATCTGCCATTAAGGATGATTAGATAATCATAAATCAGATAATCATAAATCTGCCATTAAGGATGATTAGATAATCGTAAATCAGATAATCATAAATCTGCCATTAAGGATATTTAGATAATCATAAATCAGATAAACATAAATCAGATAATCATAAATCTGCCTGAAGGATGATTAGATAATCATAAATCAGATAATTATAAATCTGCCATTAAGGATGATTAGATAATCATAAATCAGATAATCACAAATCAGATAATCATAAATCCGCAATTAAGGATGATTAGATAATCATAAATCAGATAATCATAAATCCGCCATTAAGGATGATCAGATAGTCATAAATCTGCCATTAAGGATGATTAGATAATCATAAATCAGATAATCATAAATCATATAATCATAAATCTGCCATTAAGGATGATTAGATAATCATAAATGAGATAATCATAAATCCGCCATTAAGGATGATCAGATAATCATAAATCTGCCATTAAGGATGATTAGATAAACATAAATCAGATAATCATAAATCAGATAATCATAAATCCGCCATTAAGGATGATCAGATAGTCATTAATCTGCCATTAAAGATGATTAGATAATCATAAATCAGATAATCATAAATCTGCCATTAAGGATGATCAGATAATCACAAATCTGCCATTAAGGATGATCAGATAATCATAAATCTGCCATTAAGGATGATCAGAGTCTTTCATTTTCACGCCGTTCGTGGCCCTTGTCTTTCTTTGGCCGATATCTTCATTTTTCGAAGTGCCGATCCCATACTTTTCCCTCTGATTAGAGTTAATGGAGGATCTTTGCCCAGTTGTACTTCCTCTTAAGGCAATAATCACCACCACCACTCTGTCTGTTACACCGACGAGGCTGATTTGGTTCGCTTTTCCCGTAAACGGCCAAACCGATTACGATGAAACTTCCTACCGTTATAATATGGAACCCTAAGATGGCCTTCAGCAATATAAACCTGCCATCCGCTATTTAAAAACAAAATGGTGGAGGCTCTTAAACGTGATTGTGTTAGTTTACATAGATTTTATTCCGTTTACACAGGAAAACAGCTAAAGCAATTGCTGTACGACATTAAGCTGTTATCCGCCATCCTGAGACGAACCTAATTTAATCCGTTTGTTCGGGATATTTTTCGTTTTACACCAGTGTGTCTGATCCAATTTCTATGATTACTTCAAGTGAAACAGTAAATAAGTTCGAGGCTATGTTTAATTGTCATTCAGTTATTCATTTCAGGTATAATAATGTCAATTTGTATATTTTTTAGCTTTGGTGTCTGTTTGTTTGTCTGTGTTCTTATAACTTGAAGAGTACTTGATATATTTCCACCAAACTTCGTAGTTAGAATCCTCCTGTCCTCCGTTCAGCATTTAGGGCCAATATTGATTCTAAATCCCTGAATTGACTGGTGTTTGCACTCTCAGCAAATTACACAACCAAACTTAACGGAAATCTGTCTTCCGTAACGGAAATCAATTTTTCGAACTGTTATCTCATGTGCATCATTTCGACACGAATATTAATAATGGCGGTGTAATTAACGGACCGTTTTCCAGTCTAAGTTCGAGCGCACTTTTGTTAGCTTTTTTGTCGATTTGTCTGTTCGTTCTTTTGTTGAGTTCTTATAAATAGGAAACTACTATATTATACCAGCAATGCCTACGGCCTGGAAAATTTTATTTTCAATTCACAATTTATTTGCTTCATGAAGGTGCTAGCACTTGAAGACAGCGCGCGAGGAGAATATTCTGGACACAGCTGCAAGCTATATTGAGAGAGGGAGAGCGCTACGTCACACACGGGGATCATTCCGGATGACGTATTCTCCTCGTGCAGCCAGCTACCTAGTCTAGAAAGTACAAGAACATTTTTATATCTGATAAACCCTTTTAGTTACAAAATAATAAAGTACATCACCGTAAAGCCCGTATCTTAAATTTAAACTGGCCAAAGATTCAAGAAAATCGACGTACAGATTTTCAAGATATTGAGGTGGAGAAGAAACATACTCTTTCGAGAGAAGCAGAGAGCCAGCCTCGACTTCGGGTATATAAGAGCCAAGACGAGAGTTGCAATCCACAACTCGAACACGACGGAGTGTACGGTCGCCGTGTGCGGGTGTCGCGTTTCGTGAAGTAAGTCGTCGAACATACAAAATTTCCGAAGTACAACGGACTTGGAAAAATCAAGCGTGTGCTAAGTTGAACTCTATTATTTTCGGAGACATCTCCAAACTTAGTAAAATTTCAGTGTGTGCTAGAATGACTGTTTAACACTGAACAGTGACATATCAGAAATTTCAAGAACTCGGAACTTAGTATTTGTCGTAAACGTGTGGGACAATTATTTTATTTTATTTTATTTTATTTTATTTTATTTTATTTTATTTTATTTTATTTTATTTCATTTTATTTTATTTGAACAGTGGTATCAAATGAGTTAGTAAATCACAAGAACATTTTATGACAGTTTCATGAAATATTAAGCAAAGTGAAGTGAAATAACATATAATATTTGTGTCAGCAATAATTAGGAAAATTCAAATACATCTTACGTGCGTAGTAAATGGACTGAACTAACACTTGATATTTCGATAAGCTTCGAATTCAGGTTTTGTCTTGAACCAAGTTCAACGTGTCTGACTGACAGAAACATTATTGTCATGGGTAAATAGCATGAATCGTATGAACAGTGATGTGTGATTCAAAACCATAACTATTTCAGACTGTGCTTTAATTTCACTCAAAAGCCATAATTATATCAAAGTAAGATTATTACTTAGAATTTTACGCAACAGACTGTCATTCAGAGTGCAATTCTGAATAACGTTTACCAGTGACTTGCTAATATTCATTTGATCAGATAGTGATATTTTAACACTCACAATAAATCGTCAATTGAACTTTCTCGTATGTCTTCACAATCAAGCGACACCAGAAATATTGACTGAGTGTTTAATCCTCTTATCAACCTAACACCTGACTCGACGTGAGAGATGGTACGTGGTACAGTGTGGAATTCACAATATCGAAGGAGTTCAGATGCTGTTCGTAGAACCACATTCCCCCACTTTCAGCGTCATGAACATTCATGTGATATGAGTGCATTTAGTATTAAACTTTTAAACTGTTAAAAGCAGTGATTATTTTTGTACCGGGAGGTACACCCAAACGCTGCGCATGTAGATCTAGCGCCTAAAAGAACTCCTCCAGTGGAGAAACAGTGAAATTGAAACTAGACCAACTTTTAAATTTAGTCAGAAGATGTCACCACAGAAATCTAATGTAATGTTGTTATTGTGAAGTTTCCTGAACTGACTGTATTTCTACTTGTTTTGTTTGCCATTTATCAAGAAGTTCGGACTTTCATCCATAGATGTCACTACAAAAACTATGATCGTGCACCCTGGTGTGAAGTGAAAGAACATTTAATTCAAAGAAGTTTGGTATTCATAAGTTTTTTTTTACTAATTGATGTTCATTTATTCTTGGGTTGGCAATATTTAACTTTTCTTTCCACCAGTTTTGAATCCAGCCAATCCCTAATTTCTGTAATTAATTTTCTACCAATCACAGTATTCTTCTTCAGCTTTCAGTGTAACTTTTAATGAACCAATAAAATTGGGAGGGTGTGGCTGGTTAATCTTGAATGGTCTCGAACCTTCCCCGAGGGTTTATAAACTGCGAATTTTCTCGTCTGTTGGCCAATTGATCGTCATCTTAGTGTGTGTGTGTGTCCAGCAGGAGGCGGGAGGTCTGTTCGTCCGCTGCTAGATCTTCTACCAGGTAATGGCCACTTAACATCTCTATTTCTTGCTAGCTTCGCAGTTTAACCCGAGGGAAAGGTCCAAAACTTTAACTATGTAACCAACTCTTCTAAAATTTAAATCACCTTTCGGCTAATATAAAAATGTCATAAAACTTCAAGGTAAATCGGGGATAGAGGGTGATATACCTTCTCGAGCTCCCCTTAATCTTGGTTTGAGGTGCCATATTTGTTTCTGCAATGCATTAAAGTTATTTCCATCCGTGCGAACTCAGTAGTTTGGGATTAGCCCCTGTTTCGTCGGCCAAGTGCCCTATAGGACTTTAAATTCTTTGGAGCTCAATCTTCGACTCCATACAAATTGTACACGGGCCGTTTATTTAACCTGTTCTGTTTCACTAAGGCCCTGTAGGTTGGGTACTAGATATCTCTGTGTAATAAGATTTCTATTAGTAAATAGTGCCTTGTAAGGCCAGAGATTATTAGAGTGTCTTGCTATGTTGCCTTGAGTAGGCTTGGAAAACTTAGAGCACTTTAGCTCTTATTCAAGTGCTGTAAAAGTGCCTCTGGGAGGCCTGATATTGTAGTTCAATGAGCAAGTGCTCCATGTATCAGGGGATTTCTGCTCTTGTATAAATTCATGAGTTTTGTAAATTTTACCGGGTAGCTCAGGAAATGTAAAGCTAGGGGCTTAAACCGCAAGGTGTTAAGATTCTGAATCTTGGATTTTTTACTAATCTTATTTAACGTTTGCCACTTGTAAAAGTTGTCAATTTTGGTGTCTGAAAATATAACCTTCACTTTAAAATTTAAATTCAATTCTTGACATTGTAGTTAGACCCATTCATCCCTGCACCTTCTTCCACCTCTGCGTTCCGCGGATAACCCCGTAACATTTTTGAAATCATTCATAGCACTATACATTTTTGAACATCCTCAAAACGCACATTATTTTTTCAAGTTTCTTCAAGGGCTACTTTAACTTCAAGTGCTAATTTAAAATCAAGTGTCGATTTACTTTCAAGTGATAATTTCGTTTCAAGTGATAATTAATTTAAAGTGATAAGTTAAACAGACTTTAGGAGACTTAAAGGAGTTTCATCTTAGAGAGACTCTAGGATTTTCAAATAACATTGTGAAGTCCTTAACTTAAAAAATGATTGTAGTCATTATCAGTGAATGTTTTAGAGAGACTGTAGGTCTTACAACAGAATAATCTAGAAAGACTACAAGTGCTTATTCCAGAAAAATCTAGAGGTGATATTTACTTTACAAATTTCATGAAGAAAATTAGTTCATTTTCAAATGTCCTTTATTGCGAGAATTTTCAGAATTGTAAATATTAATTGAATCGCTCAAGAATATACTTAATACAAGATATTTCCAAATAATTTCTACTTATCAATGCGAGATAATAATGAAGTTCTTTATGCGCCAAGTCGTTTGAATAAATTTTAATTTTGAAAAATAATATCTGTTATTTCGCTCTGCGAACTGCTTTTTCTGTTCCGGCTCCTAAGAACCGAACACTACCTAAGACCTTTCTCATGCTGCTTATTCGGACAATTTTTCCTGGTACAGAGAAATGGAAATAATAGTAGATGGCGCCCAGACGTACAAGGGCCTAGTTTTGAGCCATTAGTAAAGTTATAGATGATGCTGAGACGCGAAAGAGCTTGAATCGGAGCTGCCGATATAATAATAAATTGCATTGAACGTGAATGGGTATAGATTGGAGTCACAGCAACATATCAAGTTATACCAAGTAACACCAACGCACATAGGTCTTGATTGAATCTACAATATGCTAAGTAATGCATTAGTAAATGTGACTAACATAATCTTAATGTCTTGAAAGGAGTAGCACAAAACCTAAAATCCAAGATATACAAGTGCGCTTAACTCTTATAAATACAATCATCTTAAGTTATCTTCGAAACAACAAGACTTACATTTAACTGTGTTAACTGTTACGACTTAGATATATTTCACCATGGATGATCTAATAGCAGCCATCCAAGCTCTTAAGCTTAGCATTAACGATCAGAATGCTATGATAGACAGAGTTAATACGTAGATGGTCGAATCAAATATCAATTAGAAACACAGATACAAACGCGAATGGCCGAATCGAATGATAAAATAAATCAAACTAATGCTAAAGTCCAAGAATTAACCACTAACGTTAATCAAACTTTAGAAGCCAGGTTTACTGAGGCCCAATCAATTTAAGACAAGAAGTTTGCTGAAGCTGATAGGATTATTAATAATAGACTTGCTGAATCGAATGCTATGCTAGAGCAACGATTTAGAGAAGCAGGTGTCCGCTTGGAAAAAAAGATTTACCTGCTCAAGCAAAAAGGTTGAGGCTAAACTCGATGAAATGAAGGATCAGTTCGTTGAAAATTTAGAAACCCTTAAGGAGGAAATCAAAACTCAAGTCATAGAATCCACTGATAAAGATCTTATAGCAGTTCTTCCTTCAGTACAGTCATTCTCTGCCGATTTAAAGGAACATAGAACCGAATTTCAAGAGTCACTTAGTAATATCTTTCAAGCTCAATCAAGTCCAAGAAAATCTTAAATATTCCTTGAAGACTGATTTTAATAAACACAGGTGTGAAATAAGACGTATTGAAAGTACTCAGGGGGAGTTGGATAAGCGTGTTTCCGGACAAGTGTACATTACGCACACTAAAATAGCTGCTTTTGGTAAAGACGTGCAAGACATTAAAACTGATTTACAAGCTGTAAACAAGAATCTGGATCCTACCATTCAGTTATAAATAGAAAACATTTCGGAGGAAGTAACTCAAATCAAACAAAGAAGTTCTTCAACACACACCAGAAATCTTGGTACTTCGAGGGATGTTCACAACACAACAACACTCATTAAAGTCCAAGATGATGAACCCGTTAAATTCTCCGGACGTGATGAATATACTGCTCGAGAATTCATCTTGAATGTTGAAGATTATTTTCAGGAGAATAGAGTTGAAGCAGATAGAAAATTTCGTGTTCTAGCCAAATTATTGGAAGGCAGAGCTCTGTATTGCTTTATGGCATTTAAAAATAGTTTGAAGACGTATGACGAATTCAAACAGGCACTCTTAAAACGTTTCTGGGATGCTGAAACCCAGCACTTGTTAAAAATGAAATTTTACTCTAGAAAGTATAACACGTCTGTCAATACTTCGCGGTGTTCCGATTATTTCCTAATGCAACTTAAGAAGTTGGAATTCTTAGATCCCTAGAATTAATTCAGATCTTAACATTACAATATCTACCACACGTGCAGCAAATATTGGCTGCTGCTAATATTAAGACCTTGGAACACTTGGACGCTACATTGTAAAGACTAGACACCGCAAATACCCAATGTACTCACAAGAATAGCAGGGTTAAAGAAATTCCACTGAAGTGAAGAGACTATAATTAATCAATCTACTCCTGTCAGATTTTGAGGTTTTCGGAGGCAACAAAATCAAGATAGCAATCCCTATAGAACCAGAAATACTTGGAGAAGACAGGAGGAAACTCCAAAAGAATATCGAGATTCACGGAGAAAAGAGCTAGAGAGAAGGTGGAAGGAGACTTGGGTATATATGAATGAGAAAAATCGAATTCAAGATGAACCCGGAGCTACTTCTCTAGAGTATCAACGACATTATGCATCTCGAAGTAGACCGGCACCTGATACCAACTTAACTGGGGCGATAAAGGAACTCCAAATGCACAAAAAGAAGAATGTCTGAAAATCGAGGAGAAGACAAGCTACTGAATACCTGTACAGCTGTAATTAATTATTGGCATATTGATGGTACCGAACTGTTATATGAAGATGCACAATCACCTAGATCTGTAGTATTACGATCACTACCTGTAATTACGGTACGCGTGGGTGATTTGAATGTCATTACTCTTATTGATTCTGCAGCTCAAGCGTCTCTTATTTCAGACACATTGATCGAGTCGTTGAAATATCAAATTGGCATTCTACTTCTGCCAGTGGCGCAGATTAAATTTAATGGAATTGTCCCCGATAAAAGCATAAAATGTAAATCGCAGGCTTGTTGGAATTTCGAATCAATGAAAGATTATTCGAACATATCTTCTTGGTGGTATCTCGTCTCAACTTCAACTTAATCTTAGAAAAGGACTTTATGATAAATAATAAGGGAACTATTGACTATGATGCCAATCTCGTAAGATTGAACATCGCTGATCCTGTAGAGCTACAGCTGGTGGATAGAGGAGACTTGGAAGCTCAAGAGATAGGAACCCGTATCGAAGAAGCCGGTGGTGACAATAATATACCCGCTGAATGCGAGGGAGGGCCAGCCGAAGCATTGAGTAGAGAGGGTCATCCTGCAGGGGACGGAATAGAATCCATAGTTAATGAGGATTCCGTAGTCGGTCCAGAGTATTTTTTGTCCGTAACTAGTATAGCTGAAGACCCAGAATTCAGTCTACAATTGGAGAAGGCTATGCAAGAGGTCATCAATATATTTTCCTTTGTATTTGACGATAAACCGGGAGAGATTAAGGATTATGAGTATCACTAAAATGTAACGGACCACTCTCCTTATAGGAAGAAACCCTATCCGATTCCACAAAAATTCCGAGACGAAGCCAGGAGTCTTATTAATAAAATGAAAGACGATGGTATAATCTCATCCTGCATAACACAGTACATCAATCCCCTGGCAAAAGTACGTAGGACAAACGGCAGTATCAGGATATGTAAGGATGCTCGTGCTCTTAACGAAAGCCTAGTACTGAATAGGACCGCCCTCCTCTTTTAAAGGATATTATTAGAAGGTTTCATGGGATGAAAGTTTTCAGATGTCTGGTTGGAACTGAGCCTATCAAATTGCCCGCATAGACGGTACTATAGAAGGAATTTACAATGCTGCTAAACCTAAGAAGTATATTGAATAAGAAGAGTAAATGACAAGTAAAGAAAACCTTTCTAATTTTCTTTGTCCAGAGCGGGAGGAACATGTACCACGAATGCTTACGGCCTGGAATATGGTATTTTCAATTCGCAATTTAGTTGTGACATGAAGGCGCTAGCACTTAATATTTGTGTTAGCAATAATTAAAAACATTTGAATACATCTTATGTGCGTAGTAAATGGACTGAACTAACACTTGATATCCCGATAAGCTTTGACTTCAGGTTTTACTTTAAACCAAGTACAACTTGTTCTGACTGACAGAATCATTATTAATATATTTGTATTGAAAAGGTGGACACAATAATTTTAATCTTGAAAGAGTTTACTTATTGTATCTTTACTACGGAACAAAATGAGATTAGTTACTTGTAGAATCATTATTCTCATGTGTAAATAGCATGAATCGTGTGAACAGTGTTTCAAAAACTCGTATTACTTGAACTATGCTTGTAAAGTATGATTACCTAAAACTGTGGAAACTATTGAACAGTGATGTGTGATTCAAAACCATAAATATTTCAGACTGTGCTTTAATTTCACTCAAAGGCCATAATTATATCAAAGTGAGATTATTACGTAGAATTTTACGCAACAGACTGTCATTCAGAGTGCAATTCTGAGTACTGTTTACCAGTGACTTGCTAATATCCATTTGATCAGATAGTGCTATTTTTAACACTCACAATAAATCGTCAAATGAACTTTCTCGTGTGTCTTCACAATAAAGTGACACCAGAAATATTGACTGAGTGTTTAATCCTCATATCAACCTAACACCTGACTCGACGTGGGAGATGGTACGTGGTTTGACGTGAGAGATGGTACGTGGTACAGTGTGGAGTTCATAATATCGAAGGAGTTCCAGATGCTGTTCGTAGAACAGCATTCCCCCAGTTCCAGCGTCATGAACATTCTGGTGATATGAGTGTATTCAGCACTAAACTTTTAAACTGTTAAAAGCAGTGATTATTATGAAACTATTCATAGTACTAGACATTTTCGAACTTTCTGAAAAGGTACTTTATTCTTCACAAGTTATTTTTTCAAGTGCTACACTAACTTCAAGCGCCGATTTACTTTCAAGTGATAATTTAATTTTAAGTGATAATTAATTTAAAGTGATAAGTTAAACAGACTTTTGGAGATTTAAATTTCATTTTAGAGAGACTGTAGGTTATTCAAATAATATTGTGAAGAGCTTAACTTAGAAAGACTGTAGGCATTATCAGCGAATGATTTAGAAGGACTGTAGGTCTTACAAGAGAATAATCTAGAAATACTACAAGTGGTTATTCCAGAAAATTCTAGAGGTAATATGTCTTTTACAAATTTCATGAAGAAAATTAGTTCATTTTCAAATGTCATTTATTGCGAGAATTTTCAGAATTCAAAATATTCAATGAATCACTCAAGAATATACTTAACAGAAGATATTTCCAATTAATTTCTGCTTTTCAATTCGAGAAAACAATTAACCCATTTATGCGCCAAGTAATTTGAATACATTTTAATTTTACAAAATAACATCTATTATTTCTCTCTGCGAACTCCTTTTTCTGTACCGGCTCCTAAGAACCGAACACTACCTAAGACCTTTCTCATGCTGCATATTCGGACAACTTTTCCTGGTATAATATATTCTTACCAAACTTTATATCTGTCCTTGGATAGGAATTAGGTCCAATACTATTTCTAAATGCCGGATTGGTTTGGGGGTTCATAGGAAGTCAAAACAGTGATTTTACCCTCCCACAAAATATTCCAAGTGAGTACTGTGTTGTTTTACACTTTATTTTTATACCCAAATGAAGTACATTACACATCAGTTGTTACGTCCACCTTCTCCTTGTAACTGTATACTTTTGCCATCGATGTGTCAGTCTCTCCAGAACTTCCTGAAACCATTATTTCGGAGTGCTGCGTACCTGTGTCTTGGCAGCTGTGTCCAGTTCTGCGAAATCCACTAAATGGTGACCACGCAGAGGTTTCTTCATTTTCCCTTTGGCGGCGCACTTCCCCTATACATCCATTGCATCGATTTTTCTTTAATTTGTGGGTCATAGTAACGGAGCCAAGTCTCATCACCATTCACAAGCCTAGCCATGAAGTCGGCTGGATCTTGATCATCGCGTTGCAAAAGTTCTCTGCACACGTCTATACGCCTCTGCTTTTTGTCTTCAGAAAAGAGTCTTGGCACCCAGGTAGGTGACACCTTCCCCAACTGTAAGCGGCCGTGCACGATCCGCAGCAGGGTGTTTCGGCTGATTTCCGTGGCTGCTTCTATTTCCGTAAAAGTGATGCATTTGTTTCCTTGGATAGCCTGTTCGACCCGGGCAATGTTGGCTGGTGTTGACATTGTCACATTCCTTTTGGAAATAGTTCCCTTGTCCACCGATGTGCACCCTATTCTTCCATTTTCCGCCCAGTTTTAAAGTGTTTTCCGTGAAGGCACATGCTCTCCATAGACTGCCACCAAGTACCGATGAATTTCTGCAGTGGTCACGCCTTTCTTTCACAGGAACCAAGTCGTACAGCGCTGTCCCTGATGATTGCTTTCCATGTTGTCTGCTCCTACACTGACAGTGTTGTTATGAAATGGCTATGATAAGGCATTCGTTGGCCCTTTTGAGTGTGCTGCTACCAAACTGTAGAATAAGACACTAGTTACACGTCACCACCTTCAAAAGTGAAATTTGAACCGTACCCAGACGTACAAAAAATAAAGTGTGAATCAATATAGTACGCCCCTCGTACATGACCAACCTTAATGGAAATCAATTTCTAAATGTGCACCTTTTCCATAGGAGGATGACGAGTGACATGTCATTAATGGACTGTTTTACAGGTTGTCATGTCATTTCAAGTTGTGTTGAGCCACGAGTCTTCAGCCACTGTGCCATTCCCGGTTCCAGATAAACAACAATATGTAACCGAGAAGTTGGGAGAATTTACGCACAGCTTCGGACCAGGAACTGTATCTTTCAATAAACTCTGTCTCCACCTTGTTCATTGAACTTCACGTTACTGCCAGGAACCTTTGTAGAAAAGTACCAGTTTAACATGCCGTGTTATACGTTTGAAAATAGGCATGTATCTTCGCCCAAATTCATGAAGGAATGTTCTTCTTCTTAAGCCGTCGTCTCCAAACGGAGGTAGACGATCCACACGGTCAGCTCCGGTCTTGACGTTGCACCCATGCCATGTGGATTTATTGGAATATCTCTGAGGATCTTTAATGCGGAATCGATTACCAATTCCCATGCGAAGAACGGGTACATATGCTAGTTCATAAATAACACCAATTCAGCACAGTGCAACGTTTGTTTACATATATGGATGAAACGTTTTGCTAAATGCATGAGGAAGAAGAACGAATTTGATATTAAAACGAAGGCTTGGAATGTCCATATTAGGATAAATCTACGATATGTTAGAAATAGTTGGACGCTAAGCGGTAGATGGCAGTAGAAGTAAAACCTGCAGAACAATGTGTTGTACCGGAAACACCGCTACGCGAAAACAAGTTCACAGTATGTGTGTTAAACTTCGCTCGAGGTGGAAGATAGGCAGCCCGCCGAACTCTCTGACGTGCACAGACGTGACGTAGCCGCTGCGAGTTAGCTCCACACAGCCAGGCGTGACCATATATGGTAATGTCCTGACCCATGTGAAAAAGTCTACTTGGAGTTAAGATGTTGTTTTTACACCGCCAACGTGGAGACCTTCGTGACAGATGCAACGTGTCAAGCTCTGGAGAAAATCCACCGTGTACTTTGGGATATATAGAGGTGGATAATGTCCATGTTTCTAGATGCTTCGTCACATCCAGGTATAAAAGGAGGGCGATCCAAGCTACAGATTCAGCAATACTCCACCGTCTCTGCGATACGGGTGACGGGTGGAGTTCTACAAGTGCGGCAGACCGAACCTATGGTCGGACGAGACTTTGCATCAAGAGTCCTCGGTTAAAGCTGAGTTGGAACTTTATAATTTTCTTCAAATGCCATGTTAGGACTTGTGTTTCGGTGACAAACTGAAGGAACATAGAATTTTTCTCGTAAGTGTTGTAACTCTTCCAAGTGCTACATTTGAACTTGTGTTTCCTAAACAGACTTTGGGAACATAGAAAATTCCCGAGTGTCATATTTGAACTTGTGTTTTCCGACAAGCTGTGGGAACATAGAGCTTTTCTTATGAGTGTTGCAATTTTCCAAGTACCACACTGAACTTGTGTTTCGTGACGAACTGTGAAAACTTGAGTATTTCCGATTATTACGTTCGAACTTGTGTTTTCATAACAAATTGTGGGAACATGAAATATTTTTGAGTGCCGCATCTGAATTTGTATTTAAACTTGTGTCATCGTAACAGACTGTGGAAACATAGAGTACCCGTGCCGTATCTCAATTTGTGTTTTCCTCTTGTGAAGTTTCGACAGAAGATAGAACTTTTCAGTACCATAATTGAACTTATAATTTATGCTTCATAACAATTTTTCACGGACAGTGTTAGACTCTTTCCAAGTGCAGTTTAACTTTAATGACATTGCTAAACCGTCTTCAAGTACAAGTAATTTTGTTTATAGACGGAATAGGACATTTCCGAGTGCCATTAAATTTGCTTAATTTATTACGAACGTGCTAATGTGTCCTGAACTGTGCATCTCGCGCTCAATCTTGTGTTCTAATCATAAACTGACGAAATCTAATAGAACACCCCAGTCTGCCATGCCAATGTTAGCAGACTTATGTCGTGAACTTGACATTATAAATTGTACATTATTTTGCCAAGTATTAATTCCACTAACAATTTACGCGTGGTCAGATATTCAGTTCAATCGTATTACTTTCAAGTGATAATTTATGAACATTTGTGATTCAGCGAGGTGTTTGAATCAAGATTTGAGTGCCAGTTTCATTAACATTTGACATATTCCACTTGCAATGAATGAACGCAATATTGAACGGTCAATATTAATTTATTTAACAGTGCTACAAGTGAGTTGAATGCCATACGGGGGACTTGTGTGTGAGTCTCGCCTCACCATTCATCAATATCGTCGTGTGAGATCGAACCCCGCAACGTGTGCACCTAGAAATTCGAGAACTCCCAGATCTTCTAGAACTTCGAGAAATTCTGGAACGTCGAGAACTTCACATCCAGGATGGGCATGGTTCATGTCCAGACCGTGCTCAGTAACCATTCCGGAGTCCGGAGATTCCAGCCTGCTACAACGCTTCAACTCAACTTGTATGAAAGGTGATATGAATTTGTTTTCAATGAACAATAAAACGAAATTTTCAAAGAAATCTACGTTCAATGAACTAATACCCCTCTCTGCACCAACTCCGATGTTTACTTGCCACACTGTTAGAAATATTCCATGCTCTTCAAGCTAGTGTCAGCGGCCCCTAAGACAAACATTTAGTACTTAGATGCGAACGGCATGTAAACACTTACAAGTGCGTTTTGTTCACACTCATTAACCTCTTAATTTAATTCTGTATTATAAATTCTTTAGTAATTGAATGTTTCAAACAACAATTTTAAACACATGGAAAGAAAAATTAGAAATGAAGTACGGTCCCTCCTGTAACGCTTAGTGTCCAACCGTGCAGGAAGGACGGGTAACCAGCTGGTATTAAATAAACTGAATAGTTTATGAAATAATCTACAAAAACATCGTATGCACAGGTCTATAAACAACCTGTTGTCTGAGCCCTAATTTACTACAGTGATGAGGTGTAGCCAAGAATTTCTTAAGGTTAGTTGGATAATGAATGTAGCAGTTTTGAGCCCACTATGTGTTGCTGAACCAATGCTACATCCATAGTGTGTTTAAGGACACTAATGCGATGAATGATACTGGTATTAGTAAACACATAAGGCTCTAGAAGGAGTGTTGGATCAGTTGAGCTGTGACGAATACGAAACATCTACGACAATACTGCACAAGTTCATAACTTGTACGAATGCACATTTTTCATTTTTTAATGGAAAATATGAGCGGCCTTCAAGGTCCATGAGTACAAACGAAGTACTGACGACTTACTAGAGCCCATGTTGTCAACTGGCTGTCCACGTAGCTTCACTCTCCCAAACTGGGAACAACAACTGAAGCTTAAGTGAATTACTTCTCGAGTACTCTAATAGCGTCGGGGTTGTAAAGTAACAAGAAAAAGAGTTGGCCAAGAGAGGTGGGACAGGATAACACCATCTAACAACGTATCCGTCGAAGATGACCTCAGAGTCGCAGTAATCAACTGTAGAATTCTCAGTCGCATCTATTGAAAATATACAGCACTGCACTGCGAAATAAAAATATCAGTTCTAATTAGCATTAAGTTTTAAATTAAATTTCCGGTTTGAATGATTTTCTGTGTAAACGCGTATTGATTAAACCATACTCATTAATAATATGTTGTACAAAGCCATCTAATGGCGTACAATTCTCGTAAAAATGACATGAAACTCAGCCTAACGATACAGAGCGCACAGATTCTAAAGCCATAAAAGCTATTCTTCCACACTTACTGACTGCGAACGGGGTATTTTATTGCGGAAGCTCCTACGTGACCACACTACCCTCGATATAAGTTTTACGTGTGTGGCATTTAACATTTTGTGGTAAACTACGACGGCTTCAATTCAAAATACCATCAGGCTAGAACTTCGGTGGGGATATCTCAGGCAGTAAACTACAGCGGTCCATATTCAAATACCAGGTACAATTGAATAGTTTTTGAAAAGTTATACACAAACAAATTCAGCAAGAATGAATATCAGGTGTAAATGATAACAATATATATATTTACTCCTTTGGGCAGAATCCTCATTGTGAGAGAATAATCGTGCACTTAAAGGACTTCTGTAATCAAACACAAAAGCGAACCTTTCCAAATAAATAAATTTAAAACGTTTTAACTCTCAAAAACCGAGTAATTGGGTCAGTTTTCCAACGTTACAAGCATAACCTGAAGGTCATTTTGCAATCATTGTGAAAAATAAATCGAAGACGTGAAGAATTTACAAACACACTAACCCCATAAGGTTCAAAGTCAGAGAGTAACACTTGGTCTACCGATAACAGAGATTGTACTTCTATTGTTGTATGTTGTATTGTTATAAGTGAATTCCTAGAATTAATTGTGATACGCAACCCGTGTTATCCGAACTTTCCTTTCCCACCACGCTTTCCGGACTGAAAGTCTGTCGTGCATTCGACTGCTGTTAATCATGAACCAAACCTCGATGCGGGCATTGTGACAGCCTGTCAGGCATTAAGCACTGTCCCAGGTGTTCGACTCTCAGTGGCAGGAGGAGGTCACTTGGAAGATTACAGGTGTTGGTGATCATTATTGTTATAAGTGGTAGTACAACAGTTCAACCATCCTCCGTTAATCAGACGAAAACTGGAAGGGGTACGACACTTCAAAAATGAAGGTATCGGGTAAAGAAAGTAAAAATTTGAAAAGTTAACAATAATAACACTTAAAAGAACGAATAAAATAATCAAACCTAGTTCTTATTTACCATATAACATCTATATATAAAATCACATAAGTTACATACATTTTCATTATAGACTGTTATGCCTTTCAGCGTTCAGTCTGCACGCCTCTGTGGTTCTGAGCTCGGTAAATTCATGAAGCAGGATGCTACCCTACTTGCACACAGTCCAAGTGAGGATCTCTCCTCTAACGGGTTATGGACCACCGGTGGATTGTATAGTCCTAGCCACCTGAGCACAAGGAGGGCCATGCACACTCCCATTCCATAGCAACTGGTATCCGGACTCTCAGGACCACTTACTAGGCCGTGAAACGGAATGTAGCGAATAGAACATCATCGTATCCACACTATTCAACGCAGCTAAATTTCGATAGTATAGAATTTCCTGTGCAGTTAAAAGATATTAAGCGCTCTGAGGAACTAAATAACATTAGCATTAATGTGTATGGTGTAGAGAAAAAGTCTGTAGTAGGCCCTCTGTATTATACATGTCATAAGAAGAGTACTCATGTTAACTTACTCTATATCGAAAACAGTGAAAATAGCCACTTTTGCTGGATTAAAAAACTGAGTAGACTTGTTGGTAGTCAGTTGTCAAAACATGATGGTAAAAAGTGGCTATGTGATAGATGCTTGCAGTATTTTAGAACTGAAGATCAGTTAACGAAGCATTCCAAGAATGATTGCAATCATGTACGTACAGAAATACCTACTACAGGCAATAATGTTTTAAAATTTACAAATTTTCACAAGCAGATGTGGGTACCTTTCGTGATTTATGCAGACTTTGGAGCCATCCTCACGCCATGCAACACATGCTTACCTAATCCTGACAACTCTTTCACTAATACTACACACAAGCATGTCCCGTACAGCTTCGCGTATTACATCAAGTGTAGTTATGATAGTACGCTTAACAAGTTAGAGCTGTATCAAGGACCTGATGCTGCTAAAGTATTTTTAGAAAGACTTGAAAGTGATGCAGTTCGTCTTGGTCGTATTCTAAATAGTAATATTCCTATGAAGCCACTCACCGAAATTCAATTAAATGATCATGAACGTGCTACAAAATGTAGTATTTGTAATGGGGAATTTTCCGAAAATGACCCTAAATTATTTCATCGTGATCATTTAACTGGTTTCTAAAGATGTGCCGCTCATTATAGCTGTAATCTTAAGTACAGAGTTCCTAAATTTATCCCTGTAATTTTTCATGACTAATCTGGTCACGACTCACATTTCATCATTTCACAATTTGGAGCTTCAGATGAAAAAGTAGATATAATCCCTCAGAATAAAGAGCGGTACATTGCGTTTGCAAAGTCTGTAAAAGTAGATGCGGAGCATTCTATAAAACTGAGATTCCTTGACTCCTTTCGCTTTATGGCGAGTAGCCTCGATAAACTTTCTAGTCATTTACAGCCAGAACAATTTACGGAAATTCGACTCGTTCTTTCTGAAGAAGCGCAGTTTAATTTACTTCGGCGTAAGGGTGTTTTTGTTATGAATATCTTGACTGCTTAGAACGCCTCGAAGAACGTGCTTTACCATCGAAACAATCCTTTTACAGCTCGCTGAATTCAGCAGATATTAGTGATGATGACTATTTACATGCACAACATATCTGGGAGCAGTTCCACATTCAAACGCTAGGTGAATACTCCGACTTATATTTAAAGACGGATGTACTTTTGTTAGCTGATGTTTTTGAAAATTTTCGCTGTGTTTGCAAGAAAACCTACAGCCTTGACCCATGTCAGTATTTTACTGCGCCTGGGTTAAGTTGGGATGCGATGTTATAATACAAGCAGGTGAATTTGGAACTGCTAACCGATATTGATATGGTGCACTTTATATAATCATCTATTCGAGGTGGTCTAAGTCAGTGCAGCGGGCGGTATTCGAAGGCGAATAATAAGTACATGCCGAGTTTCGATTCTAGTCAGGAATCTCGGTATATCGTTTACCTCGATGCTAATAATCAGTATGGGTGGGCGATGAGTCAGGATCTACCGGTGAGTGGTTTCCGCTGGCTAACGAAGTGCGAAATTGATGCTTTACAGCTGCACGCCCTAGGCGATGAAGCTGATAAAGGATATTTCCTCGAAGTTGACTTACAGTATCCTAAAGAGTTACACACTTCTCATAATGACTTACCGTTCTGCCCTGAAAATATGAAGTCCCCGTACATCGCATCAACGACGAAAAAGCTAATTGCTAATTTGTATGATAAATCTAAGTATATCATTCATTTCCGAAATTTAAAACAGTGTTTGCAGCATTGTTTGAAGTTATCCAAAATTCATCGCGTATTGGAATTTAATCAGTCACCGTGGCTAAAGCCATATATCGCTCTGAACAATAATTTAAGAAAGAATGCGGTTAACGAGTTTGAAAAAGATTTCTACAACCTCATGAATAACAGTGTATTTAGTAAGACTATGGAAAATGTTGACAAACGCGTTGATGTAAAATTGATTACAAACTGGGAAAATATTAAGAAAAGGTATGGTGCTAACTATTTAATAAGTAAACCAATTTTCCACAGCTGCACTATCATACATGAGAATTTAGTTATTATACAGATGAATCGTGTTAAGCTTAAGTATGACAAACCTACCTACGTTGGCTATGCAGTACTTGAATTGGCTAAAACACTCATGTATGAATTCCATTACGATTATATGATGAAGAAGTACGCGCGTAATGCGCATTTCCTCTACACAGATACCGATTCGTTTATTTATCAAATCAAAACTGATCACTATTACAATGATATAAAGCCAGACTTGGGTAGGTTTGATACAAATAACTATCCTGCAAATAATCAATATCATCTACCGCTAGTGAACAAAAAGGTTCTAGGTAAAATGAAAGATGAATGTGCTGGGAATATTATCGATTCATTTGTAGGTACTAAATCCAAGTCATAATGCACAAAACTCTTAAATGAAATGCAAATAAAGAGATTGAAGGGGGTTAAAAAGAATGTTGTTCAGAATCAGCTAAGTTTTGAAAACTAAAAAAATTGCATTAAAAGTAATCCACCTGTTTTGCATTAGCAAATGTCTGTCATTAGAAGCAAGAAGCACCAGTTGTACACTCATTTAATTAGTAAGGTAGCCCTTAATAATGATGATTGCAAACGGTTTGTCATTCCAAATTCTACCAACACTCTAGCCTGGGGGCATAGTAGTATTGATCTCTACTACTTTACATAAAGCAGATGTGTGTAAATATTATGCTAGGGCTGTGTACTTTGTAATATATGCGTTAAGCTGTCTTACATCACAATTCACTGTACATATAGTTTAAAGATAGGGAGAGGTACGCTGAGAGCGTAGTACGGCAAGTTTAAACTTGTACATACAAGAATTGCATCGAGAATGGGAGAAGTACGCAAACATCACTGGGGTAAAATGATTCGAGATAAAACTTGTACATACAAGATGTAAATAAATAATGTAGAAATGGCATATTCTTTTATTTTAGGTTAGGTATTACCTTCCTCCCGCTCCTTATTTGCAAGATAGAGTTTCGTTTATTACTAAAAGAAGAAAAGCAAGAAAGGAGGTGATGAGCAGATTCGTAAGTATGTTATTGTCTAGTTCGGTAAGTATGTTGAGAAGAGAATTTTTTTCTTTTTCTAAACAGTGTTTGATTGCAGTACAGTGTTCAACAACATCGAACTATAAACGGTAGTATGTGTTTAAGTCTAAACTTGCAATACTCTTGCTTTTGCAATGCATGTTCGATAGAGATGTACCTTAACAGAGCAGGGAAAAGGAGGTTAACACAATCGCTATCTTACGCAAGCCGTTCAGAACTGTAGTCTTTTCTTCTCCTAGAACAAAGGTATTCCTTGACATGTTCTTTTTAAATTGTCCGCTACTACGATCAAGAGTGCAGCACGGTGCTCTCAGATGGCGGATGTGGAATTTGCCTCCACCACATGTCAAAGAATAAAGATGACAACACGATGCTCTCTTGGCAGCTTTTCAAATTGTCCGCCACCAGAGAGTGCAGCGCGGTGCTCTGTAGATTAAAGATGGCGAATGTGGAATTTGTCACCACCACATAGAGTGCGGCACTGCGCTCTCTTGATGCAAGATGGCGGATGACAGCTGACGGAATTGCCCGTAAGAGTGCGGTACGGTGCTCTGTAGTTTAATGATGGCGGATGACAGCTGACAAAATTGCTCGCAAGCTTGCGGCACGGTGCTCTGTAGTTTAAAGATGGCGGATGTCAGCTGACGCAAGAGGGCAGCACGGTGTTCTGTGGTTTAAAGATGGCGGATGACAGCTGACAAAATTGCCCACATTATAGCAGCACGGTGCTCTGTTGATTAAGGATGGCGGATGACAGCTATCAAAAAAGCACGTGGCTTTGTTTCCAAACAAGAGCATAAAGAATTTTCCTTTTCAAATTGCCGCCACTACATTTCAAAGGTATCTAGCTTGAGGTTTGCGATGCAAGATGGCGGATGACAGCTGTGACGTAAAAATTACCACTCACCACATTTCAAAGGTAAGTAGCTAAAGAGGGCAGCACTGTGCTCTATAGATTAAAGATGGCGGATGGCAGCTGTCAGAAAAGCACGTGGATTTGTTTATCTCGCGCTAGTGAGGTTAAGTTCGTAGAACTAAGGTTTAGTCCCACCAAGATGGCAGCACTGCCGATGACAGGTGACGAATTTGCAGCTACTGCGATATAGAGGGCAGCACTGTGCTCTGTAGTATAAAGATGGCGGATAACAGCTGTCAAAAAAGCACGTGGCTGTCAAAACACATGTGGATTTGTTTATCGCGCGCTAGTTAGCTTAAGTTGGTACTACTGAGGTTTAGACCCGTCAAGATGGCAGTACTGAGGTTAGCGATGCGTTGTTGTCTGTCAAAAAGCACGTGGCTGTCAAAAAACACATGGATTTGTTTATCTCGCGCTTGTTAGGTTAAGTTGGTACCACTGAGGTTTAGGCCCGTCAAGATGGCAGTACTGAGGTTAGCGATGCGTTGTTGTCGATGACAGCTGTCAAAAAGCACGTGGCATTGTTTACCGATTCAAATTTCCCGCGGGAGGCGGAGGAGGCCTCTGGGAAGGCCCGTAGGGAGGCGGACGCGGAGGAGGCCTCTGGGAGGCCCCTGGCTGTGGTGGTGGTGGAGGAGGACTCTGAGAGCGCGGGGGTGGTTGTGGCGCCCGAACTGCCCTATTAAACTACTCAAAATGTACTGATTAAGCTAGTTTCCTCAGTGCCCAGTTCCTGCCTAAGATATCTCAATTAACAAAAAAGAAAATAAAGAAAGAAAGAAAGAATGAATGAACGAATGAATGAAACTGCCGTGGCAGCTTGTCTCGCCCGCAAGAGAGAATTCCTCACACCAGCATTCCTTTTAAAAATGGCGTCGAGCCTCCCTGCCGTGCAGGCTGGGGGAATGACCTCCACGACTCGACCGTGAAATACCCTCACAACAAGAAAAAGATAAAAACATAGCCTAGTTTCCAAGCATGCAGAGACCTTTGCCACTACTCCTACCCTCTTCTACACATGACGAAAATAGCCATATAAATGAGTGAGGAATCGCATACATTTTTCGAACTGTCCAACACCCGTGACAGACCGCCCTGGGTCTCGATTATAACATATGAAGTATAACATTCCGTTATTCACATCAACATCGCCGTCAACCCATGCGACGGGTTCCCGCTACTCTCAAGTCTAGGGTTCAGTCCCTTACTTGGCAGAATATGAGGGGTCGCAAATATTCGTGACATAGCCTACGGTGTAGTTTCATTACACTCACAGTTAATCAAACTCAATACAAACACGAAGTAAACAATTAAATCCAGGCCGCATACGTGCTCTACATTACGCAGACAGATTCCCTTCCCAGTATAAAAAAATGGTACACTATCATTAATAACCCATAATTACAAGCAGATATCGTCTGATGCCAGGCACTAAGAAACATTGACCTAAGCTCGTAATTAAGCTTCCCTACGACTATGTACACAGCAACACTATCACCTAAGCTACCTTGTCCTTGCTTTCTATAAAATAGAATAAAATGTATATGCCTTACCCTAAAATATATAAAGAAAATACCTCAATAAATGGCCTAATGGGCCGTAATCATATTCCCTACTATATTTACAAATTAATCACCGTGTTTCTGTATAACAACCCCCCGACCCTACACATATATATTAATTATAGTTCACTTATCTATCATCTTGGAGACCTCTTCTTCACCGTCCGGGTTGACTGCGAATGCTTAAGCAGTCATGGCGGCAGCGTTGTCCCGGATCGATCCCTTAGGTCCAGTCTTCCAGTGTATCACGTTCATGATGTCTTCGTCCGTCTGGGTGGCCCGTTGGTCGTCTTCTTGGGGTCGTGGACAGCAGTTCGTAACACCCGTCTCCTGAACACCTCACCGCTCTGCACTAAAATGAAATACTTAGTTTATTCACAGCACACCACCTCCCGATCTATGTACTCCCTTTGACATGGGAATCAGTACTGGATATCTGGAGTCTCGAAACTGACTTTACTATTCCTGCTCCACTAATCTAGTCTTCTACGTCTGACCGGAATAATACCAGCTATCCTAGCTTATCGTTATTGGTGCTCCTTTTGCCCGTCGCCACTCCTCTCTCATCGCCTCATAATGAAAGTCTACACAGGTAGCACTCTTTGCGTCAAATACTTAAACACTCGCGGTCTCACTGCAAACGTCTTCATATTGTCATTCACTTAAATTGCTACCGGGAATTTTACAAATCTCGAAGCTACTGAATCAAGTTATCGCCACAACACTTATTAGTCACAATCTTTGTCTTAGACAAAGGTTTCTGGAGCAAATATCAGCAGAGATGCGACGCGCATGGATTGAGATCTTATCATGGACTGAATACCTCCTCCCACCATTCTCAGCTCTTATAGAATGCAGGAACCCACGCGACGCGCTGGGAAGTCCCGGGAAACAACTTGAGATTGGCATGTGGCCTCGAAATATTTTCTCACGGTAGTCAGCCTCCCACGTAGTTATTTACTCGATTATATATTAATAGACTTTGATGTACCTATGGCTTCGTAAAATTCTGGCAATGATTTCCATCCTTTTACTTTCCTGGGAAACCTTCAAATGTAGTAATTACGACTCAATTTCCGTAATGTTATGAGCCTGTCTGTTCCCGCTGAAAATCTCTGTTAAGATGGCAGGTCTCTCTCCCAGACAAAATCCAATCTCTCTTTCTTTCTTCCTCACATATTCTTTCTTCGTCACACATGACCACGCCTTGCCTCGGGAGTCCCGTTGAGTTCCCGCGCTTAGTATAGCATCACGCCTTTGCAGTTAGCGTCCTGCTGCGCATTATTATATCAGCGTTAAATATCCATTCTCATAATTAACAGAATGGTACATTTGCTTCCCCACACACCAAAGAAAATATGAAAAAATCCATTATTTTTTGTATTTTTCTTTGCGACTGATATTTAACGCTCATGTGGCCCTTTCTTTCATTCCGAGCCATCCTGTGGCTTTTTCGGAACTTGCTCCAGTAGTTCCTCACGTTCCTTTTCTTTGATGTCCCAAGCATGCATTACATTCAACTTCGATGTCTTCCTCTATCGAGCTACTCTTCGGCTCCATTTCTTCTGCTTCTACCATATTTAGAGACGTTCATTCGAGTCATTTCCAAGGTTTGAATTTTCTCCGTCTTGTGCCTCTGCGAATTCTTCTGCGCCTACCACGTCTTCTTCTTCGTCTTTTTCCTCATCTTCTTCTCCTTCATCCATCTCTTCATTCTCTGTATTATCCTCGATTCTCGTGTCAGTGTTATTTCTGAGTTTCTTGCATACAATTATATAGTAGAGGAAATTATATCTAGAAAAATTTTGTTACATATGATACAATTTAGTCTCGACGCCCGCACTCTTGGTCTAATCTGTCTCCGATTCAACCTGTGGCAATGAAGGTCCATTGTGAGAGACACACTTTACTATCTCTAGTTCCGTTTCCTTGAGCTTAGAGTTCAAAGTTCCCCTTTTCTTCTTCCGCTTTCTACCGGCCTTCCCATAATAATACCGGTCCTTTTCGTACCATAATTTGTTCTTACGCCTCGCGCGCGGTACCGGTAGCCATCTCATCCTTCTTCCATACAGCCACTTATCTCTTCTTTGTCGTCTCCTCTTCTTACTTGATCCTCGGTACAATTTATAGTAGCATCCTTTCAACGTAAATTGCAGACCTTCCTTCCTTTTCTTCCGTCGTCTAGCATTTTTGTGTAGTGTGGGTTGTTTTGGATTCGCTTTAAAGCCTGCCGTCATCTGTTGGGTACGCTGTTCAGCTGGACTTCTTTCACGCCTTAAATCAACTCTGTCGGCCTTCAACTTCCCTTCCAATTCCGCTCCTTGGAGGCTGTCACCCTCATCTGTCCTCGTTGCTGCCTTAGTCGCCTCAGACATACTGGCGCTGTTCTCCCCCTCGTTGGTTATCTGAGAAGCTAGGGTCGCTCCGCTTTGCCTTTCCATCTCAACTGTGTTCTCTACGTTCTCCAAACAAGCCATGTAGCTGGGGTGTGTATTTTCGACTTTCTGACCTGCTTTTAGTTCTAATCCTGACGTCCTGGTAGTTATCTTCATATCAGTTTGTTCTACCTGAACCTCTAAACCAGCCACCTTCGCTTTCGTCTCTTCAACTATAATTTCATTATTCATCGTCCTTTCCTCTAGTATATCGACCGCATTCTTTAATGTAACGATTTGCTCTCCTGTTTCATTTTTCAAGTTTGACACTTGCCTCTTCAGTTCCTCTGTGTTTTCCATGCAGCAAATGCGCACCCTTTCTATTTTCTCATTTAATTCCCCGAGCCGCGTCTGCGTCTGCTGATTGTCCGCCATTAACCGATCTAATTTAGCATTGGTGCGTTCTTCTAAGGCTGTTAATTGTTCTTTCGTACGGGCTTCTAATCCTACTAATTGTTCCTCAGTTTTATTCATCTATTTTTCACTTACGTCGATAACCTGTGACTTTACAGCGTCCATCTGCATTTCTAATTCTACATTCTGTCCCTCAATTTTGCTCATCTGTTTTTCACTTACATCATTAACTTGTGACTTAACAGCAGCTATCTGTGTTTCTACCTCGGCCATCTGAGCCCTAACTTGTCCTAATTCCTTCTTCAATAGGCTCTTTATATCTTCTAACGTCAACGACATTTTATTATACTGCGAATACGCCAACCCTTCAGGAGAGAAATCTGAGGTCTTCCTCCGCACGACATCATAACTCCAAGTTTCATTAAATTTCTATCCATCAACTTATGCTCTGTCACTTCACATATGAACCACAAAAATTACGAATTTTGAACAAATGCAAATAACACGTTGTTTAATTTAACCTAAATAACGGTGTAATCTTGTAAAAATGGTTTATTTGAAAGAAATCATCCTCACAATGATCAATAAAACCTATAATTAATTTTGACAACAATTTCCTGCACCTATATTCGCCATTGCTAAACATGCACTCAGATTCGGACAGATTCAATGCCAAACTCTAGCTTCTCTGTCCTAGTTCCTCATTTATCAAAGAAAACTCGCCCCAAAGGCTCACATCTATAAATCCAAAGATAAACATCAAAAACAATATACAATAGCTGGTTGATGTCGTGCGGGAGACGATAAGTGAACCAAAGAAACAAATGTGTCCTTACACGGAACAGCATCGCTGTACCTACAAATAAAGTAAATGATGCCAGGGTGAGAAATTGTCCTGCAGAAATAAAGCCACAAAAAGGGTCCCCATACATTATTTGGGAAATACACACAACAAAATAGTAAGTTTGAATCTACAACTACAGGCATATCTATTCAATCTCGCATGAAATATATATTTTATGGATGTGAACCAAGGTCCATTAAACAAACGTTATATTTACAAAATGTACTGATTAAGCTAGTTTCCTTAGTGCCCAGTTCCTGCCTAAGATATCTCAATTAACAAAAAAGAAAATAAAGAAAGAAAGAAAGAATGAATGAATGAACGAATGAATGAAACTGCCGTGGCAGCTTGTCTTGCCCGCAAGAGGGAAATCCTCACACCAGCATTCCTTTTAAAAATGGCGTCGAGCCTCCCTGCCGTGCCTCCACGACTCGACAGTGAAACACCCTCACAACAAGAAAAAGATAAAAACATAGCCTACTTTCCAAGCATGCAGAGACCTTTGCCACTGCTCCTACCCTCTTCTACACATGACGAAAATAGCCATATAAATGAGTGAGGAATCGCATACCTTTTTCGAACTGTCCAAGACACGTGACAGACCGCCCTGGGTCTCGATTATAACATATGAAGTATAACATTCCGTTATTCACATCAACCTCGCCGTCAACCCATGCGACGAGTTCCCGCTACCCTCAAGTCTAGGGTTCAGTCCCTTACTTGGCAGAATATGCGGGGTCGCAAATATTCGTGACATAGCCTACGGTGTAGTTTCATTACACTCACAGTTAATCAAACTCAATACAAACACGAAGTAAACAATTAAATCCAGGCCGCATACGTGCTCTACAATTATGCAGACAGATTCCCTTCCCAGTATAAAAAAATGGTACACTATCATTAATAACCCATAATTACAAGCAGATATCGTCTGATGCCAGGCACTAAGAAACATTGACCTAAGCTCGTAATTAAGCTTCCCTACGACTATGTACACAGCAACACTATCACCTAAGCTAGCTTAGTCCTTGCTTTCTATAAAATAGAATAAAATGTATATGCCTTACCCTAAAATATATAAAGAAAATACCTCAATAAATGGCCTAATGGGCCGTAATCATATTCCCTATTATATTTACAAATTAATCACCGTATTTCTGCATAACAACCCCCCGACCCTACACATATATATTAATTATAGTTCACTTATCTATCATCTTGGAGACCTCTTCTTCACCGTCCGGGTTGACTGCGAATGCTTAAGCAGTCATGGCGGCAGCGTTGTCCCGGATCAATTCCTTAGGTCCAGTCTTCCAGTGTATCACGTTCATGATGTCTTCTTCCGCCTGGGTGGCCCGTTGGTCGTCTTCTTGGGGTCGTGGACGGCAGTTCGTGACACCCGTCTCCTGCACACCTCACCGCTCTTCACTAAAATGAAATACTCAGTTTATTCACAGCACACCACCTCCCGATCTATGTACTCCCTTTGACATGGGAATCAGTACTGGATATCTGGAGTCTCGAAACTGACTTTACTATTCCTGCTCCACTAATCTAGTTTTCTACGTCTGACCGGATTAATACCAGCTATCCTAGCTTATCGTTATTGGTGCTCCTTTCGCCCGTCGCCACTCCTCTCTCATCGCCTCATAATGAAATCTACACAGGTAGCACTCTTTGCGTCAAATACTTAAACACTCGCGGTCTCACTGCACACGTCTACATATTGTCATTTACTTAAATTGCTACCGGGAATTTTACAAATCTCGAAGCTACTGAATCAAGTTATCGCCACAACACTTATTAGTCACAATCTTTGTCTTAGACAAAGGTTTCTGGCGCAAATATCAGCAGAGATGCGACGCGCACGGATTGCGATCTTATCATGGACTGAATACCTCCTCCCACCATTCTCAGCTCTTATAGAATGCAGGAACCCACGCGACGCGCTGGGAAGTCCCGGGAAACAACTTGAGATTGGCATGTGGCCTCGAAATATTTTCTCACGGTAGTCAGCCTCCCACGTAGTTATTTACTCGATTATATATTAATAGACTTTGATGTACCTATGGCTTCGTAAAATTCTGGCAATGATTTCCATCCTCTTACTTTCCTGGGTAACCTTCAAATGTAGTAATTACGACTCAATTTCCGTAATGTGGTGAGCCTGTCTGTTCCCGCTGAATATCTCTGTTAAGATGGCAGGTCTCTCTCCCAGACAAAATCCCATCTCTCTTTCTTTCTTCCTCACATATTCTTTCTTCGTCACACATGAACACGCCTTGCCTCGGGAATCCCCTTCAGTTCCCGCGCTTAGTATAGCATCACGCCTTTGCAGTTAGCGTCCTGCTGCGCATTATTATATCAGCGTTAAATATCCATTCTCATAATTAACAGAATGGTACAAATGTTCTTTGGTTTAACAGGAAAGTGAATTTAAAATTACTGAGTCTACGTAAAGTTGTCTACACATAGACATAGTTTCGGCAGATCAGGACTGATGTAAGACAAGGTGATGGTGGTGGTGGTTATTACGGTTCTAAGAGGAAGAACAACAAGGCAACCATCCTCTATATAACACTAATCACAGCGAAAATATGGAAGGGTTCCGACACTTCAAAAGACAAGGTATCGGCCAAAGAAAGACAAGGGCCACGAAGGGCATGAAAATGAAGGACTCCCTAGCCCTCGCAAACCCGGGTCGGTAAAGAACAAGTCTTGACCAAGAGAGGTCGTATAGGATAGATGAAAGAGAGGAGCTTGGCACAAGTAAGTGAAAATAATGTAAGGATTCAGCGAAGGGACGCGCGGTCGCCAATCCACGCTCCAAGGTTAACAGCCACCGGGGCCTCTTTTAGTCGGCTTTTACGACGGGCAGGGGATACCGTGGGTGTTATTCTACCACCCCACCCACAGGATTAACTAAGTCAAGGGCCACGAAGGGCGTGAAGATGAAGGACTCTCTAGGCCTCGATACCTAATACCGTCGGGGCGGAAAAAACAAGAGTTGACCGAGGATAGATCAACGTGAGGAGGCTCGGCCCTGCGGTCACGAGGCCACGCTCCCATCCTATGAGCTCCTGTGACCTTTGAAGATTTCACCTGATAAGTGAAATGAGTGTTAGTAGTAGGGCAAGGCAGATTCTAAAACACCGAGTCAGCGCTGAGTCAGCACACGAGGTCATTGGCCCCTAGTTGATAGTAAGGCTGGGGGGATCTGACCCAAGGTCATTGACCCCTAGTTGAGGAGTATGGCTATGATGGTACGCGGATTTTGCTTACGAGAGCAAGCCTAACCCGTCAGACACCAGTTTGGAGGGGCCTAAGCTCATAGACGCCATTTTGCGGTCAGATGTCCTTCCTTCTTCGTCACCTGGACGAGTTTTACGGTCAGATGCTCTTCCCTCCTCAGCTGGCCTAGTTTTAATAATAGATTCCCCTCCATCCTCATCATTACCCTAGTACGGTACTACTCATTTGACCCACTTTTACGGTCAGATGGCATTCCCTCCTCCTCAACTGGCCCAGTTTTACGGTGAGATGCCCTTCCCTTTGCATCTGGACTAGTTTTACGGCTTAATGCCCTTCGCTCCTCATCTGACCTAGTTTTACGGCTAGATGCCCCTCCATCCTCATCATCATTATAGCACTGTACTACTCTTCATTTGACCCAGTTTTACGGTCAGATGCCCTCTCCTCCTCCTCATCTGGCCTAGCTTTATGGTCAAATCCTCTCCCCTCCTCATCACTTTGTAGAGTACTGCACCTGATCTGACCCAGTTTTACAGTCAGATTCCCCTCTGTCGTCCTCATCTAACGCAGTTTCTCGGTCAGATGCCCTTAGTAGTGTACTCCGCCTTATGTGGCTCAGTTTTACGGCCAGATGCCCTTCCCTCCTAATCTGCCCCCGTTTCATGGTCAGATGCCCTTCCCCTCCTCATCTGGGATTTAAAATGAAATAGAAGTTTATTTTTTGTTTGATTAAACGGAGTCATAACGTTTTAGTAATTAACATTACGGTTGAAGAGCTATCTGATGGTATGTTGTCGGAAATTACCCTGGGCCTACAGTCATGCAGCTAATCACTTTAAACGCTACACCCCAGTAATGGAAATAATAATCCTGTGGTCACAAAAATTATTATTTATCTTATTGATTAAACGGAATCACTATTTTAGTAATTAACATTACAGCTGATGTGCTGTCTGATCGCATGTTGTTGGGAATTGTACCCGAGCCTCTGGTAACCACTAGACCCCAGTAATGGAAATAATAATAGTATAGTCACAAGAAAGTTATTATTATTATTATTATTGACTAAACGGAAGTATAATTTTAGTAATTAACATTACATTTAAAGCGCTATCTGATGGTATATTGATTCTATTTGCTTTAAGTCGCAACGACACAGATAGGTCTTATGGCGACGATGGGAGAGGAAAGGCCTGGGAAGTGAAAGGAAGTGGCCGTGGCACAGCCCCGGCATTTGCCTGGTGTGAAAATGGGAAAACACGCAAAACCATTTCAGGGCTGCCGACAGTGGGGCTCGAACCCACTATCTCCCGATTACTGGATACTGGCCGCACTTAAGCGACTGCAGCTACCTAGCTCGGTGGTATGTTGATGGGAATAAGATAAGAGAGCCTTGAGTTCCGCATTTTACATTCTTTTTCATTTTACCCTTTTTGCTATGTGAAAGAAGAAGAGGAGGGCATGGAGGATGAATGAGGCGGAAGGTGTGGTAAGGAGAAGGAGAAGGATTTGTGTATGTGCAGCACTGTCTTTTCGGTACTGCATTTACATTTATCCTTCTTCAGTCATTCATATCGGGAATATAACCTTGTTTTAACATAACTTATAATATTATAAAATCATAATTAGAAGGAAAAAGGAAGAGGAAATAGTGTGATGTTAAACTATTATACAAAATAAAAACAATATAGCATTTTTTATTGTTTTTAAATCTTCATCATCAACATCATCAGAGATTCTTTTCTTAAAAATCATTTCATGACAAAAAGGTAAAAAATTCCGAGAATATAAAATTGCACATAATACCACATCTTTCATAGAGAAATGAAATTAGAATTTCAGACTGAATGATGATGGAACAATATTTTTTGTAGAATAGAATAGAATAGAATAGAATAGAATAGAATGGAGTACGCCCATCCCCTAGTTCCGGATTCCGGAATTATGGGAGAGAGTACTTTTTTATTGCAATTTGTTCAATTTGATACATGCTTAACAATTAACATTTTCCTCTTACATTTGTTTACTGTACTGAATAAAATTTGTTTTGTCCTAAACGTTAGCATTGCTATCTTGTCTAGGACAACATGTATCTTACCTTAATTTATATATACACTTAAATTAACGAAAAAAAAGATCATTATCAAACAATGTAACTGCTCACCTTGCGGCAAACTAACAAAGGCACACACTTGTACTTTACAGCAGAAATAAATTAAATAAGTGTGAATACCCACTTTCCAGCGGATACTACATATTATGTGAAACCTTTTCAGGCAAGTCACAAAGCGCCTTCACAGGCATTTAAATAACCTTTACAGGTATATCAATCTGTTCCTCTGCATGCTTAAATGCCACCATGTATCTTACCATTACTATATTTGACGCAAGTGCTTGTTTAACAGTAACAATACTTGTGGTTATTGCTAGTGTCTTTTCGTTTCCTTATGCTATATACTTCTTAAAATCTTATTAACTCATACATTTCTGCTATTTCCGATATCTCTTGTTGTACAATCATCATATTATCTCTCTGCCTCGCTTGTACCTTTCATTGTCATCACACTTTACTCTAATCTGCACATGCAGAAGTGCTGAGTCAGCACTGGGCTTGAGATAGGTAGGCCTATCTCTTCCTCTCCCTACTCTACTATACTACAGCAGCCAAAACAAACTAATTAACCATCCCACAGCAAATAAAACAGGCTAACACACAGCAAACGACCTCATTGTAAGGAACTCATTACTGTTAGCATGTTGCTGAACTAAATCTGCTGCTTAGCAATATACAATATCTAATATAAATGAACACTGAACAACTACAAGAGAAACATAGTCCTAAACTTATAACTATAGTATTTCCGAGATCTCTTGTTGTACAGTCATCATCATGCTCATGTATATTACATTTACTATCATTTACCAGTACTGTTATTACTTTCTGTTATTACTAATCTCATTTTAATTTCTTTCTTCCACATGTTTCTTAGAATACAGAAAAATTTAGCTAGTTTTCCTGGGGTGATCCATTCTCTATTTAACAGTTTGGTTATTGTATAAAATTCTTTCTCTCTTTCTATTTTTAATTTATATTCATCTCCAAGGTATTTGGTTCTCAGTGCCTCCGTTCCCTTACATGTTCTCAGTAAATGAGCTTCTCCCATTATGTCGTCACAAAATAAACACTGATTTACGTTATGGTTCTCACTTATTCCCTTATTTTTGTATAAACCCAAAAGCCACCACAACACACCTCTTAGTTCCCTATTTGTGATTTTATTTTTTCTTATTGACATATATTGGATAATACCACAGAATTCTACTAGTGTTCTTTTGGTTTCACATTCTGCTCTGATCGTCTGTTTCTCTATGTCCTTTACTCTAATCGTTAATATTTTAATGAAGCTGTTTTCTTTACCGTTCATCTCCTTATCCCAATATAGCCCCATTCCTATTTTGTCTAGCATACCTTTTACTTTCGATAACCAAAAATTCTCATCCAAGTGTCTCATCTGGTGCTGGTAGGCTAGGTTTAATATTTCCCTCCCCTCTCCTCTTTTTAATCTTAACCAATATTTTACTATTTTCTTACTTATGTCTGCTTGGATGCTGATATCTCCACATATAGTTCTCACTCCACTATTTGCTGAACATTCTGGTAGGCCCATTATTATTTTACAGAATTTGTTACTTATGATATCTAGTTCTTTTTTATCAACTTCTATACCCCATATTTCAACCCCATACAGTGCTTTTGATACCACAAGGGCATTAAAAACATTTTTATGTACTTTGTATTGCAAATTAGGCATCTTCTTTTCTAAGGCCTTTATACTTGATAGGGCGGCCACACCTTTTATTTTTGCATGACGTATCTGTTCCTTCCACAACCCATTCTTTGTTAATATTATTCCTAAATATTCTAATTTATTTACAACTTCTAATTCAACACCATCTAACAGCCATCGCCTTTCATTTCTTTTTAATTTATTTCCTCTTTTGCAAACCATAACTTTTGCTCTTTGGTATTTATTTTCAAATTCCATGTATTACAGTATTCCACTAATTTTTTGAGGTTACTTTGCATACCCGCTGTTGTTAGTGAGAGCAGCAGGATGTCGTCTGCGAAGACTAGACCGGGGATCTCTTTATTGTATAAGCAAGGGCTAGTATTATTCTCTTCCGCTAGGCATTCTATTACATCATTAATAAAAAGCAAAAACAGTATTGGTGATAGTTTACATCCCTGCTTAAGTCCAATGTTCGAGTGGATCTTTCCTATCATTACATCTTCTTTGACTTTAACTGAACATATTACTTCGGCATATATATTCTTCTATGGCTTTAATCATTTTCATTGACATTCCTATTCCGGCCAGCTTCACAACGACAGCCCGTCTGCTGACTGAATCAAAAGCTTTTTGTAGGTCTATAGCTGCGATGTATAGTCTACCACCTTTCTTTCTTATGTACTTATCCATTAACGTTTTGATTATAAATACATTGTCAGTAGTTCTCATTCTTTTCCTAAATCCTGATTGGTATACCGAGAGAATAGAGTAATCTTCTGCCCATTTCATGATTCTTTTCGCTAAAATCCCAGTGTAGATCTTACTTAGTGAGTCCAACAATGTAATCCCCCTGTAGTTGTTCGTATTCGTTCTTTCTCCCTTTCTTTTGTAGATCGGGCAAATTACTCCTTCCTGCCAAGATCTTGGAATTTTTCTTCCCTCAAATATTTTATTGAATATTTTAGTTATTATTTCAATCATCTGACCGTTGTTACCTATCTCTTTCCAGAATTCATGCGTAATTCCATTAGCAGCACCTGATTTTCCGCCCTTCCCTTTTTTCATTACATCTAGTACCTCGTCTGTGGTTATTATATCGTCTAGTATAGGCAGCGTACACTCCATTTGTCTCAGTATACCAATTTCGTTTCTGTTCTCTACCCATGTGTCCTTACCCCCTAATAACCCCTTAAAATACGTTAACCATTCCTCATTAGATATTTTTGCTTGATCATAGCTTTTATAACCCTTACATATTGTGCTAATTTTGTTCCATACTTTCTTTGTTTCATTTTCTTTACAGTACTTTAGTAATATTTTTGATTCTTTGTCCTGCCATTTACTTTTCTTATCGCTTATTAAATCTTTGTATTCTTTCCTCTGATTACGAAAATCTACTCGTAAGGCCTGAGATCCCTCATTTCTATACCTTTTTAAAGCCTTAATCACTTGATTTTTCTTCTCTTTACACTCCTCCGTATACCATACATTTCTTTTATATTGTCTACTCTTACTCACAACCATTTTTTTACCGGCTACTTCTATTGATCTTTCAAGCATTCTTATTGCTTCATCTAGGTTATTATCCTCTATCATATACTCCATGCCTATTCTCAGAATTTCAAAGGTTTTACCCCTATAGTAATCTCTAAATTGTTCTCTCTTTTCCTCATTCCACCTGTATCTTACTAATTTTCTCTGTTCATAGTTAAAGAATTGTTTGTCTACTTTATTATCTTCCTCTCTCAGTAGCCGAATAACAACTGGGAAATGATGAGACGCTGTCCAATTTTTTACCTGGATTTCTTTAATAAGAGTTAAAGCCTCTCTAGATGCCAGTACTAGGTCTATAACACTCCCTCCTGGCTCAACTATATATGTTAGGTTGCCTGATTCATCTCCCGGCCATCCCCCATTTAAGATGTACAATTCCTCTATCGCGCATATTTCTAATAATTTCTCTCCATTTTTATTACAATCTTTGGCTTTGCTGCTCCTTTTTTCTATTAATATTTCCCCGATTTCTTTATCATATAATGGATTATTTAGGCCAACCCTTGCGTTAAAATCACCCATTATAATTATTCCTGCTTCTTCATTTAGTAATTTTATCTGATTTACTGCGTCAACGATTTCTTCAAAGAAATTTTCCTTCTCAAACGGGGACCCCGATGGGTGGTTGTAGCCAAAGCCAATAAACATATCTCTCCCCTTTTGATTTCCTTTTTTTGTTTTGACCCAGATCATTTCCTCACATCCTGATTCCCATATCTCCACTTGTTTGCAAATTTCATCTTTTGCGATAACTGTTATCCCTCCTGGGTGACGCCCTTTCGTACTCCTTTTATATTTTGTTTTACTCCAGACCTTAAATCCCGGTATTATCACATTTTTACTAGGCGGCAACCATGTCTCTACTATCCCAATAATCTCACTCTCTCTCATTAAATCAATAAATTCATCATTTCCCAGTTTACTTAGTATACTCTCTATGTTGATTAATCCCACTACCCAGTCTAGTTACTTGTTCATAGGTATATCTGATGATACCAGGGCCTTGCTTCTCGTTATTCGTGGTTTTTCTATTTGTATAATAGATCCACTTGGGGAACTAATTATTTCCTCCTCTGACCCTCTAGCTTCCTCTGACCTAGTCAATCCTTTCTTTGCCCATATGTTCTTTAAATTTAACGCTGGCTTACGTTTCTTTTCTTCTTTTCTCCCTGCGGTGTCTTGCTTTTTCTGGATCACATCTCCTTCTTGGGTTGATCTCCTGGGTTGGTGATGTCCGGTTTCTGTCGTCACAACATCCAGTTCGTTGTCCCTGCTTGGTAGGATTGCACACGTACCTGTTGACTCGCCCCCTGTACTGCTGTTCTTCCGCTTATCTGACGTATCAGGACAATGCCCTAGCTCACGTAGTTGACCAGCTGTCCATGCCCTGCTCCACGAATCGTCTGATATAATAAGTCTGTTTCCACGTATAAATGCTTTTAGTCCCGAATGCCTAGCTTTTCCTTGATGAAAACGTAGTGTTCGTACATTCTCCATTTCTTCCTTGTCGAGATCTTTCTTTATCCATATCTTCGTGCCTTTCAAGTTTCTGGTGTTTTCCAAAATTTTACGGGCCTTCAAACCAGATACCATGCAGACTTTTACTGGTCTTTTTCCCATATTTCTTCCTAATCTGAAGGCGTTATCAATATCACTATCATTGCACTCTATTTTCAAATTCTCTCTGATTAGAGAGAGTACTCTATCTATCAAGTCATTGAAGTTCTCTCTCCCTGGTTCTGCCAATCCGTAGATTATTATGTTTTTCTTCCTCTCTTCTTTCGACCGTGTTTTTTCTTTTTCCTCGAGTTTCCTTAATTTTTCTTCTACCTCCAGTGCTTTCTTCTTCAAACCATATATTTCATTTTTGTTTTGTAATACACTCTCTTTAATACCCTTCAGTTCTGTTTGTATAAATGATTTCAAGTCCTTGAATTCATTTTTCTGTTCTAGTAGCATTTCTTTGGTCTTTTCTGCATGGCATTCTTGCATGACCTCTTTAATCTTCTCAATATCGTCCCATGTCAGTCCTGGGCCAGGGTTCATCTCCACTCCGCCAATCACTAATAGTACCATCACTACAACTAATGACACTACTGTATGAGTGATGTTGATATCGTTTTTCACCGTTTGTAACGACTTCTTCCTACATCGGGCCTGCCATCTGCCTATAGCACATCTGTATTGTTCAATTGACACTCCCATGCTCGCTCACTCCTGTACTTCCCGCACGTTCAGCACTACGTCCGTTCACCTCGCTAGCTGAATTGCAACTGAATATTTTTTGTATTTACAGCCATTTTCAATGTTCTTAAATAAATGTAGAAAACATTGTATTTCAGATAATCTTATCCCTTTTACACATAATCATAGGTGAGAATATATTGTAATCTGCGATAAATGATTGTATTCTGAATATTCACAATTAAAATAATTACAGCATGACAATCAGCTATGTCCCCAAGTTACGCCCGTAAGAGAATCACTTTTCTACTGTCGTTTATCATCAACTGCAATTAATGAATATTTATTCCGTTCAATAGTAAAAACCTGATGTTTGCGTAAAAGTACTCTTATCTGCCTACAAAGGGCAACATTTTTAAATGTCAGTACATTACGATGGTGTTGTACATATAATTGTCTAACTACGCTTGAATACACACATATTGCCTTTCGCACAGATTGTGAATTTGCTGTCATTTATGCATACATTTTGGGGCTAAAGCAAAAAATTCATTCATTCATAATATTCACATTACATTAATCTTTCATAAGACCTATTATATTCCTATTAAGTGGATAAATGTCAAATTGATTGCAGGGTGGAAAAGAAGAAGTGTAGAAGGATTCAGAATGGTTACACATTACATCGTAGACGTTCGTATTCCGAATATGATATATAAAACTCTGTGTATCAATATAAAAAAGTGAAAGACCTTTTAACTGCTGCTTTGCAAAACCATAAAGAAAATGATGCCTTTTTAGTTTTGAGTAATCTAGTATGACCATTCCCAAATAAACTGGCTTTGAATAAACTATCACGGTTTTTTCATTTCAACAGTAATAAAGTCACGATCAATGCCATGATAGGATTTAAAATTCGGTTTCGAGATCTACTTGCGGGCACCATACCGTCCACCCCATTGATTAATTAAATGCATGTCTCGATGTTTACGTATATTATCCATAATTTTTCCATGGCTAGAGTAATTCATGAGTTTGAAAAACGTACTTTCAAATGTTGAAGTAGCATGTTGACGATGCCCTGTATTTAAATCCGTGTACAGTTTAAGGCATGCTTCCTGCTTAAACGCAATAATGCGGTGAAAACACTCTAATTGTAAACCGTATTCTAGAAATTGAACAAGACATTGAATGTGAATAATATACCGCTTTTTGGGGAATAGGTAGCTATCAGTTTAACAAGCCTTGATGTATTATCAGGGGAATAAATTTTTCAACACTAAAAGGAAGGTCGAATGAGAATTGTGCAGATTAGAAGGGTAAACAAGAGAAACTTATAAAACGAAACCGCGATGAGTATCTTTAGCAGCAAGATACACCTAAAAATGTTAAATTTCATTTTCTGTTAGCCATACAAAATATTTATATGGTAAAGCCTGTGACATTGCATAGCCGTAGAGATTACAAACATCAAAATAGATAAGATAAGAATCCTCTTTCTCTGAATCATAATAGTAGAGTTATGGATTATTTTCAATTGCATGTCTGTTATTATTATTTTTGAATATTATTTATTACCATTTTGCTTTCTGTCGCTCCGACGCAGATAGGTCATATGGCGACGAGTGGACAAGAAAGGTCTAGGAACGGGAAGGAAGCGGCCGTTGCCTGGATTAAGGTACAGCCCATTTTTACGGTCAGATGCCCTTCCTTCCTCCTCATATACCTCAGTTTTACGGTCAGATGCCCTTCCTCCTCCTCATCAGCCTAGTAGTGTCTACCTCCTGATCTGGCCTAGTTTCACGGTTATATACCTTTCCTTTCTTCTCATTTGACCCAGTTGTACGGACAGATCCTCCTTCGCCCCCCTCACCTGGCCTAGTTTTACGGCTAGATGCCCTTCCTTCTCATTTGATCCAGTTTTAGGACGGATAGTCTCAACGCCTCCTCATCTGGCCTCGTTTTACAGTCAGATGCCTTTCCCTCCTTGTCATCTGACCTAGTTTTACGACTATATGCCCTTCCCTCCTTATCAACATCCTAGTAGTGTACTCCTCCTGGTCTAGGTCGGTTTGACAGCCAGAACCCTTTCCCTCCCCCTCATCTGACCAAGTTTCATAGTCAGATGCTCTTCCCTCATGCTCATCATCATTCTGGTAGTGTACTCCTTCTGATCTGGCCAAGTTTTACGGTCAGATGCCTTTCCCTCCCCATGTAGACTAGTTTTACGGCTAGATGCTCTTCACTCGTCGTCGTCATCATCATGATCAGCCTAGTAGTGTACTCCTCCTGATCCTGACGACAACCTCATCAGGGAAGATAATAAGGTATCTTCTCTTTTCAAATTTCGTTGCAGTGACGGGAATTGAACCCGGGTCTCCCAAAAGTGGCATCATAAGTTTAGTAATAAACATTACAATTGAAGAGCTATCTGATGGAATATTTTATAATAGAATGCCTTTCAATATCAGGGCTGAGGATAGTGGGAGTCTCGAACCCACCTAATCCCGGATGCAAGCTGACAGCTGTGTGCCCCTATCCGCACGGCCAACTCTTTCGAGTAGTATAACTGGACAGTTCGGCGGCTACCACCTCCTCCGGCTCCCAGAGGCCACCTCCACCACCACCACAGCCAGAGGCCTCCTAGATGCCTTCTCCACCACCACCACAGCCAGAGGCCTCCCAGAGGTCTCCTCCAACACCCGCGGGAAATTTGAATTTGTAAACAAAGCCACGAGCTTTTTGACAGCTGTCATCGACAACAACGCATCGCTAACCTCACTGCTGCCATCTTGACGGGCTAAACCTCAGTAGTACCAACTTAACCTCACAAGCGCGAGATAAAAAAAGCCACGTGCTTTTTGACAGCCACGTGCTTTTTTGACAGCTGTCATCCGCCATCTTTAATCCAGAGAGCACCGTGCTGCCCTCTTTATCGCAGTAGCTGTAAATTCGTCACCTGTCATCCGCAGTGCTGCCATCTTAGCGGGCCTAAACCTTAGTGCTACCAACTTAACCTCACTAGCTCGAGATAAACAAATCCACGTGCTTTTTGACAGCTGTCATCCGCCATCTTTAATCTATAGAGCAGAGTGCTGCCCTCTTTAGCTACTTACCTTTGAAATGTGGTGGCGGATAATTTGAAAAACGCATTTTGACAGCAGCCATCTTTAATCTAGAGAGCACCGTGCTGCCCTCTTTAGCTAGATACCTTTGAAATGTATTGGCAGGCAATTCCACATGACAGCAGGCATCTTTGATCAAGAGAGCACCGTGCTGCCCTCTATGTGGTGGCGGCAATTTGAAAAGTTCTACATGCTCTTGTTTGGAAACAAACTCACGCGCTTTTTTGACAGCTACCATCCGCCATCTTTAATCAACAGAGCATAGTGCTGCCCTTTTTAGCTGGATACCTTCGAAATGTGGTGGCGGCAAATTCCACGTGCTCTTGTTTGGAAACAAAGCCATGTGCTTTCTTGAAAGCTGTCATCCGCCATCTTTAATCAACAGAGCACTGTGCTGCTATCATGCGGGAAATTTCATCACCTGTCATCCGCCATCTTTAATCCACAGAACACCGTGCTACCCTCTTTATGGCTACTACCTTAAGCACGTAGTAGCGGGCAATTTGAAAAGTTCTGTTACCTATCATCCGCCATCTTTAATCAAGAGAGCACCGTGCTGCCATCTTTTGCTAGATACCTCTGAAATGTGGTGGCGGCAAATTGAAAAATTCCACGTGCTCTTGTTTGGAAACAAACTCACGTGCTTTTTGGACAGCTACCATCCGCCATATTTAATCAACAGAGCATAGTGCTGCCCTCTTTAGTTAGATACCTTTGAAATGTGGTGGCGGCAAATTCCACGTGCTCTTGTTTAGTAAACATAGCCACGTGCTTTTTTGACAGCTGTCATCCGCCATCTTTAATCCAGAGAGCACCGTGCTGCCCTCTTTATCGTAGTAGATGTAAATTCGTCACCTGTCATCCGCAGTGCTGCCATCTTTAGCTAGATACCTTTGAAATATGGTGGTGGATAATTTAAAAAGAAAAATTCTACAGTTGCTTTCTCTCGACGCTAATTGCATAAGATGGCGGCTATACATGACTCCTTAACGGTGCTTACGCAAGATGGCTGCTATACACAGGTTCTTATGAGACTCCCTTGGGATGCTTGCGCAAGATGGTGGTTATACATGGCTCCTTATGAGATGCCCTAGGGATGCTTGCGCAAGATAGCGACTGCTCTTATGGGACGGCTTAAGGGTTCTTGCACAAGATGGCTTGAGACGCCCTAAGGATGCTTGCGCAAGATGGTGGACATAAGATGGCGGCTATACACAACTCCTTATGAGACGCTTTAAGGGTGCTTGCGCAAGATGGTTGCTACTCTTATGAAGAAAGCTAGCTTAGAGGCTAACGTGTCGTGCTAGTTCGATTCATTAAATTTAGGGCTTAATTGCAAAATGTTAAATATATCGAAAACGGTGCACTGTAGAGCAAAACGGACAAAATTTTTCTGCCTAATACGTAGGTTCGCAGTATGAGGAACAAGAAAACCATAGTCTAATGATGTGATCAACGGTTCGGTTCCTACTTAGGCCCTTTGGCATTTGCTCTGTTTTAGCTTGTATTGAAGCGAGTCTTCGTAACATGATCATTTCTAGCTATGGTAGAGAGTATAACGTACCGTGCTGGTTCGATTCCTTAAATTTGGAGTCTTAAATGCGAAATGTTAATTATCTCGAAAACGGTGAATCGTAGAGCAAAACGGACAAAATTTTTCCGCCTAATACGTAAGTTCGTAGTATCAGAAACAAGAAAAAACATAGTCTAATGATGAGATCAACGGTTTGATTCCTACTTAAGCCCTTTGGCATTGGCAGCTATTTATTTCTACAAGATGGTGGCTGCTCTTATGAGACACAAGATGGCTTGAGACGTCCTAGGGATGCTTACGCAAGATGGCGGACACAAAATGGTGACTATACATAGCTCCTTATGAGACAGCCTAGGGGTGCTCGCACAAGATGGCAGCTACTCTTATGAAGAAAGCTAGCTTAGAGGCTACTGCGCAAGATAACAGCTGCTGTTATGCATGCGGTGGAGGGCAATTTGAAATTCTATGTGCTTAATCAACAGAGCACCCTGCTGCCCTCTTTAGCTGAAATGTGGTGGTGGATAATTTGAAAAATTCTTTTGACAGTTATCATCTTTAAACAATGGCGACTATACATAGGCTGTTAAGGCCCTATCAATCTCCTCCTCCTCCTCCTCCTCCACCTCCTCCTCCTCCTTCTCCGCCTCTTATGTCAAGGCATAGCTTTATATCGAACAAGTTTAAACCTGCATCGCGAAGGCAAGCGTGTGCAGCGATAACATTATTGTGCATGTTTAGACTTTCGAAACATAAGAAGAGTAGAATCAAACGCTGTACTCGATACGACATGTGATCAGAACATTGATTGATGCGTTCAGAAAACAAAATAAGTGATCAAGACTAGAATCGAACACTGTACTGAATACATCATGTGTTTAGAATATGTCAGGGGATACGCTTGTTCTAAGAAGATCAGATTGAAACATAACAAGACTAGAATAGAATACTGTAATCGATGTTGTTAACTTCAACATATGATCAGAACATTGATTGATGTGTTCAGAACACAAAATAAGTGATCATGACTAGAATCGAACACTGTACTCAATACAACATGTGTTTAGAACATGTTAGGGGGTACCCTTGTTCTAAGAAGATCAGAATGAAACATAACAAGACTAGAATCGAACACTGTAATCGATGTTGTTAACCTCAACATATGATCAGAACATTGTTTGATGTGTTCAGAGCAAAAGTACAATTTTGATGATTTGCTTAGTGTAAAATCAAAAACTATGGAAACACACTGTGCACATATCGCGTAGCTAACTCGCTCAGTAAGCAATATTGCAAAACTACAACTTCAATGATTTGCCTAGCGTAAAAAATAAAAAACACACTGTACCCATACTGCGCAGCTAACTCGCTCGGTAAACGATATAGCCAAAGTATAACTTCAAATTATTTACCTTCCATCATTCGTCTTGTGTGAAAATCAGTCGAACAAGTTATCGCATAAACATGTAACATGAAATATCAGTCAATCTGTTGGCATGGGTTACAAGCATGTAGCTTATGCGGGAAGTAAAATTAAACAGAACGCTAGTGCTATAGGAAATACTCTGCTTACATTTAAGTCCCTAGCTGTTGAACAAGTTATTACATAAATATGTAACATGAAATATCGGTTTGGAAACATATTGTTTCAATCTGTTGGCATAGATTACAAGCATGTAGTTTATGCAGGCGAGGGCTACAATGCAAAATGCTAAGCCGAAAAAAAAATCGTGATAGGGTATGGAACCCAGGGGTTACATCTTATCAGAAGGGCAAAAAGGATGAAAGGACTCTTCCTCCTCCTTACCGCACATTCCTTGTAGGGCTAATTGGCTGAAGGGCTAATGGGCAAAAGGGCTAATGGGCAGAAGGGCTAATGGGCTAATGGGCTAAAGGGCTAAAGGGATAAAAGGAGCAACAATCTCATCGATCGCTATCAGCAAGAACGCTTGTACTTTGTTAAGTGTAGAAAATTAATCTTTATTGGTAAATGGTTTTATGTTCAGAACAAGGAATGTAACCTAGGGGTTACGTCTTACCTAATAAAATCCCTGAGGTGCGATGGGTTACGTTTTTCGAACTAGTGTTTGGAACACTGAACTTTTCAAGATAGCAAGAGTGAGGTTAGCAATGTTCTGTTGTTGGATTTTAAATTCTAAGCTATAACATGCGTAAGGTGGCAGCCTTGAGGTTTACCGCCATAAAGATGGCAAGAGTGAGGTTAGCAATGTTCTGTTGTTGGATTTTAAATTCCCCGCTATAACATGCATAAGGTGGCAGCCTTGAGGTTTGCCGCCGTAAAGATGGCAGCAGTGAGGTTAGCGACGCTCTATTGTCCTCCAAAGTGAGGTTAGGGTTCGTCAAGAAGACAGCTGTCAAAAACGCACGTGGCTATTATAACCTTCCAATGTATGTCAGGATGAGTTTGGTGAACACATTGGAAGTTTATTTTGAGAAATAATGTCAATGAAATCTTATGTCCGGTTATCACATCTCCTGGAGAATTTGAGTTCAGTTGACTTGTCTAATTATGTGAACGGCATCGCTGAATTGAAGATATCGGCGGATTGATAATAAGCTCTAAACCCCGTGGTGTCTCGGAAATATTGGTAGACAATAAAACATCGTGAAACATAGGGCAGGATTAAAGGAATAATACACATTCCTCAAGTAAAGTTTCTGAAATGCGCATGAACGGCAGAATATCAATGACAGAGTGTTACTGAGGGCCATGAAATGTGCGAATAATAAGTTTATATGAGAAGGCCATACCTTGTACATCTAGTCTCGCACGATTCGATGATCGAGATGAAGAATGAAACTGTCGATTACTAACCTAAATGCGAGGCAGCAATTATTAAATAAGTTCCTTTGCTAGTACAGCTGATTTATACGAGATCATTACGCATTATGTGTCAAATGTTTCCAATTGTCAAGAACATATGGGAGCTGGAAGCATAGAAGAATTCTAAAAAGCAAACCGTCTGCAATTATTATGTTGTAGAATTTGTTTTTATCTCTGAGGAAGTTGACTCTCAATCTGTATCTTAGAAGGATCGGAAGCAAAAATTCGTGGGAGAAAGATTGTGTTGAAGAGATATATTAGCGTGATATTGGCATATTATAAACATATATTATATTGTAAAACAAGATATCTTGTTATCGAAAAACATAAAGGCAAGTGTGTTAATTGAACTGTAAAAATTGTATCAAGGTGTATAACCCTGTCCTAATTGATATCTCTGAGTTTCAGGTAACATGGAATCGTCAGTTATTGGTTATACATATGAGATGACTGCACGTATTAACATGAACAGCTAAAATAGAGGGACTTCGAAGGATCTGGCCAGGAATGTGATGGACACTAATGGATAATATTAATAATTGAGAGCTGAACATGGAAGGTGACACCATCGTGGAGCAACAACCCAGGATGAGTACTTGAATATCGTCTATATATTCCGCCATGTAGTTGCTTATTTTAGATGTAGAGTAGTATTTATTTTAATGTCGATTTGACATGTATAATTTTCAACTTGAAGGCGACCGTTATTTGTTAATCATTGCGTTGTATTACTTATGATCGTTGCGTCTAGTGCGGTGAGTCAATCTATGGTGTGATAATATGCGATGGGTGGTGTAAGTTTTCTTTTAATGTCTGCTAGCATGGTTTTACGGAATGATTTTTCGGCATCGATGATATTGGTACCGTAATGGTGTTATTGTGATGAACGTTAACTTAACTCATGGCTCAAAATACCTCGGAGGAGCTCGGTATTTGCGATGTGCGATACAATTGTCTTCAGATATTATGTGCTTGTGCAGAAATACGGTGTTTGATAATGGAAGTGCGATATTATTGTGGTGATATAGTGTTAATGCGGCAATATATTTAGTAGTCTTTGACGTAATTGCCTGAATAGATTGTTCCTAGGTATTGTGAATTCGCTGTGCATGACGATTTGTGCGACGTGATAAGGTGTTTGATACGGTAGGATCTTTAAAAATATGTATGTGGATAGTGAGATGTGGATGGTTATAGACGTGTCATTAGGATTGCGTATTTTATGATGATGTAATGTGAAGGTCCTGATGATGGCATTGGCGTTAGGAATTATGTTGGTCATGCGTGAATTTTGATGTCGTTATGATGAATGATTTATTTAGGCACGAGGCCGTATTTAAGAATAGTGTTGAAGGATTTTGCACTCACGAACACTAATAGATGGTCGTCACATTATCCTATTTAAATACAAGATTGACCAGAGCGCACGATATTAAAGGGATGTTTAGGATCTTCACAAAATAAACGGTAACGTAAAGATATTGGGTCATGTCGTAAAGGGGAATATGATCTCCTATGGTAAGTAAATCATTTCTTTGCTAGTTGGATATTTTGTAGATCATTTGAGTTGATGCCTAGTGCTGATGTAGTTATTTCAGTCCAAACTTCGCAGTGGAATCCGGAGGCGCAGAATCAACGTAGTTAGAGAGGGTTATTGTAGATGCTGCAATGTCTATTGATTTCCTTTATCTAGGTGCAGTCTTCGATGAATGTTCGAGAGGATCGATTCTGTCTTTTAAATGCATGATTTTGATGGATGACATATTATACAACGATCCTGTGTCTTTCAAACACTTCTCTTGCATTTATGATGATTTATGAATTTAGAATAACGGTGTTTTCAAGTTGCTAGGTAGACAGTTTACCAATAAATAATGCGATGATTTAAATTAGAATGACGGAATATTATGAAATATTTGAGTAGGAACAGCATTCTGAAGTGGACGATTCAATAATTCCCAGTTATTTATTTCGAAATGCGTGATGGATAATAGATCTTTCACTGTAAGCCTTCAGCAGTGGGACACTTTGTCTCTTTTGTTTTCGATTTTCTCTTGATTGACGATGTTATAATTTCTTTGTAACAAGAGCAAGAAGTTAGGTGTTTATTTCAATTTTAACGTAACATTTACTTTTTTTTTCTTTCTATATCCGTTTGTGTTGCTAATAATTTGCTCATTGTGTAACTATTATTTGAAGTCATTTTTGAAGCCATTAAACGGAAAATCTTTCCATAAATGAAACATTTCACAGAGTTCTCATTTGATGTAGCGTAGGAATACTAGGATAGTTATCTAATTTAGGATGAAGTAAAATAATGGCCAATGTATCTTGATGAATATGCCAATATCCTAGATCTCTTGACATTCTGTTGCGGAATATTCACGTAATTTTGGGCAGGAAATGATGAATACTTTCTACGTAAAACTATACTGTTACCAGTCCACTATATAAACCTGTGACCCGACTCGTCGGACTTGCACGTCCCTAGAGTGGAGGCTTCATGGATCTCCGACTGTTTTGCTTTGCCGTGGCGTAACCCAACACTGAGATTTAGAATTGAGATGTGCAAAATGGTCACAGGGATTGCTGTCAGGGCTCACTATGTTTACCAAACAAGAGCACGTGGCTGTGACGCCACGGTCACGTAGTAGGCTGCTTCAGCATGTAAAGTTCAATGTCTACACCTACGTAGTTAACACCCTGCTATGTTCACAAGATTTTTACACATAACTATTCCTTATATTTTAAGTTCGTGCACATAGGTTATGTTAAGATAGCAGCACACGTACAAGCGATGGTCGCACGCTCGCGTAGTTGTTGTTTAGTACGATAGTTGATGTATGTATTATCAAAAGGTGATATGTACACGCTTTTAAACCTTGCTATTCTCACTGCTACTATGTTCGCAAGATTTTTAAACATCGCTATTCTTTATGCTTTAAGTTCGTGCGCATAGGTCATGCTAAAGTAGCAGTGCAAACACATGTTAACCTTGTACATTCTAGCGGAATGTGTTTGGTATAATAGCTGATGCATGCAAAATCGATAGGTGATGTGTACACGTTTGAAACTTAACTATTCTTCGTGCTTTATGTTCGTGCACATAGGTTATGCTATGATAGCAGCACACTCTAGCGGGAGAAGTTTTGTACTCTAGTTGATGCATGTATAATCGATAGGCAATGCGTACACGCTTTTAAAACATTGCTATACTTACTGCTGCTGTTATGTTCACAAGATTTTTATACATCGCTATTCTTTATGCTTTAAGTTCATGCGTATAAGTTATACTAAGTTAGCAGCAAAGTTATAAAGTGTACGCACGCTCTAGTGGAAGAAGTTTAATACGAAAGTCGATGCATGCAAAATCGATAGGTGATGTGTACACGCTTTGAACTTGACTATTATTTGTGCTTTAAGTTTGTACACATAGGTTATGTTAAGATTGCAGCACATACAAGCGGTGATTGCACGCTGTTGTAGAAGAAGTTTAGTACGATAGTCGATGCATACATCATCGATAGGTGATGTGTACACGCTTTAGAACATAGCTCTTCCTTGTGCTTTAAGTTCGTGCAAATGGGTTAGGGATACACAAAAGCGATTGCTACATGCTCTAGCGGAAGAAGCCGAGTACGATAGTCAGCACATGCATCATCGATACGTGATGTGTACACGCTATTCTTTATGCTTTAAATTCATGCACATAGGTGGCAGCACACAATTGTGATCGTTGTACGCTCTAGCGGGAGAAGTTTAACTTTATACACATACGTTAGCAATACACGTATGCGATCGTTATACGAAAGTCGATGCATGCAAAATCGATAGGTGATGTGTACACGATTTGAACTTAGCTATTCTTTGTAGTTTAAGTTCATGCGTATAGGTTATGCTAAGATAGCAGCACAATCTAGCGGAAGGAGTTTAGTACGAGAGTCGATGCATGCAAAATCGATAGGTAATGTGTACACGCTTTGAAACATGGCTATTCTTTGTACTTTTAAGTTCATGTGTATAAGTTATGCTAAGATACCAGCACAATCTAGCGGAAGAAGTTCAGTACGAGATTCGATGAATGCAAAATCAATAAGTAATGTGTACACGCTTTGAAACATGGCTATTCTTTGTACTTTAAGTGCATGTGTATATGTTATGCTAAGATAGCAGCACAACCTAGCAGAAGAAGTTGAGTACGATATTTGTTGCATGCAAAGTCGATAGGTAACGTGTACACGCTTTGAAACATGGCTATTCCTTGTACCTTAAGGTATTGCGTATAGTTTATGCTAAGATAGCAGCACAATCTAGCGGAAGAAGTTCAGTACGAGAGTCGATGTTTGCAAAATCGATAGGTAATGTGTACACGCTTCGAAACATGGCTATTCATTGTACCTTAATTTTATGAGTATAGGTTATGCTAAGATAGCAGCACGATCTAGCGGATGAAGTTTAGTTCGATGGTCGATGCATGTAAAATCGATAGGTGATGTGTACACGCATTGAAACATGGCTATTCACTGTACTTTAATTTTATGGGTATAGGTTATGCTAGGATAGCAGCACGATCTAGCGGATGAAGTTTAGTTCGATGGTCGATGCATGTAAAATCGATAGGTGATGTGTACACGCTTTGAAACATGGCAATTCATACTGCTGCTCTGTTTGCAAGACTTTTAAGCATAGCTAATCCTAATGCTGCTCTTAACGACGTCGAGCTAAGGATTGATTACGTGACCGTGACGTCACAGCCACGTGCTCTTGTTTGGTAAACATAGCCACGTGCTTTTTTGACAGCTGTCTTCTTGACGAACCCTAACCTCACTTTGGAGGACAATAGAGCGTCGCTAACCTCACTGCTGCCATCTTTACGGCGGTAAACCTCAAGGCTGCCACCTTATGCATGTTATAGCGGGGAATTTAAAATCCAACAACAGAACATTGCTAACCTCACTCTTGCCATCTTTACGGCAGTAAACCTCAAGGCTGCCACCTTATGCATGTTATAGCGTAGAATTTAAAATCCAACAACAGAACATTGCTAACCTCACTCTTGCCATCTTGAAAAGTTCAGTGTTCCAAACACTAGTTCGAAAAACGTAACTCATCGCACCTCAGGGATTTTATTAGGTAAGACGTAACCCGTAGGTTACATTCCTTGTTCTGAACATAAAACCATTTACCAATAAAGATTAATTTTCTACACTTAACAAAGTACAAGCGTTCTTGCTGATAGCGATCGATGAGGTTGTTGCCCCTTTAGCCCTTTAGCCCATTAGCCCATTAGCCCTTCTGCCCATTAGCCCTTTAGCCCATTAGCCCTTTTGCCCATTAGCCATTCAGCCAATTAGCCCTACAAGGAATGTGCGGTAAGGGGGAGGAAGAGTCCTTTCATCCTTTTTGCCCTTCTGATAAGATGTAACCCCTGGGTTCCATACCCTATCACGATTTTTTTTCGGCTTAGCATTTTGCATTGTAGCCCTCGCCTGCATAAGCTACATGCTTGTAATCTATGCCAACAGATTGAAACAATATGTTTCCGAACCGATATTTCATGTTACATATTTATGTAATAACTTGTTCAACAGCTAGGGACTTAAATGTAAGCAGAGTATTTCCTATAGCACTAGCGTTCTGTTTAATTTTACTTCCCGCATAAGCTACATGCTTGTAACCCATGCCAACAGATTGACTGATATTTCATGTTACATGTTTATGCGATAACTTGTTCGACTGATTTTCACACAAGACGAATGATGGAAGGTAAATAATTTGAAGTTATACTTTGGCTATATCGTTTACCGAGCGAGTTAGCTGCGCAGTATGGGTACAGTGTGTTTTTTATTTTTACACTAGGCAAATCATTGAAGTTGTAGTTTTGCAATATTGCTTACTGAGCGAGTTAGCTACGCTATATGTGCACAGTGTGTTTCCATAGTTTTTGATTTTACACTAAGCAAATCATCAAAATTGTACTTTTGCTCTGAACACATCAAACAATGTTCTGATCATATGTTGAGGTTAACAACATCGATTGCAGTGTTCGATTCTAGTCTTGTTATGTTTCATTCTGATCTTCTTAGAACAAGGGTACCCCCTAACATGTTCTAAACACATGTTGTATTGAGTACAGTGTTCGATTCTAGTCATGATCACTTATTTTGTGTTCTGAACACATCAATCAATGTTCTGATCATATGTTGAAGTTAACAACATCGATTACAGTGTTCTATTCTAGTCTTGTTATGTTTCAATCTGATCTTCTTAGAACAAGGGTATCCCCTGACATATTCTAAACACATGATGTATTCAGTACAGTGTTCGATTCTAGTCCTGATCACTTATTTTGTTTTCTGAACGCATCAATCAATGTTCTGATCACATGTCGTATCGAGTACAGCGTTTGATTCTACTCTTCTTATGTTTCGAAAGTCTAAACATGCACAATAATGTTATCGCTGCACACGCTTGCCTTCGCGATGCAGGTTTAAACTTGTTCGATATAAAGCTATGCCTTGACATAAGAGGCGGAGAAGGAGGAGGAGGAGGTGGAGGAGGAGGAGGAGGAGGAGGAGGAGATTGATAGGGCCTTAACAGCCTATGTATAGTCGCCATCGTTTAAAGATGATAGCTGTCAAAAGAATTTTTCAAATTATCCACCACCACATTTCAGCTAAAGAGGGCAGCAGGGTGCTCTGTTGATTAAGCACATAGAATTTCAAATTGCCCTCCACCGCATGCATAACAGCAGCTGTTATCTTGCGCAGTAGCCTCTAAGCTAGCTTTCTTCATAAGAGTAGCTGCCATCTTGTGCGAGCACCCCTAGGCTGTCTCATAAGGAGCTATGTATAGTCACCATTTTGTGTCCGCCATCTTGCGTAAGCATCCCTAGGACGTCTCAAGCCATCTTGTGTCTCATAAGAGCAGCCACCATCTTGTAGAAATAGATAGCTGCCAATGCCAAAGGGCTTAAGTAGGAATCGAACCGTTGATCTCATCATTAGACTATGTTTTTTCTTGTTCCTGATAATACGAACCTACGTATTAGGCGGAAAAATTTTGTCCGTTTTGCTCTACGATTCACCGTTTTCGAGATAATTAACATTTCGCATTTAAGACTCCAAATTTAAGGAATCGAACCAGCACGGTACGTTATACTCTCTACCATAGCTAGAAATGATCATGTTACGAAGACTCGCTTCAATACAAGCTAAAACAGAGCAAATGCCAAAGGGCCTAAGTAGGAACCGAACCGTTGATCACATCATTAGACTATGGTTTTCTTGTTCCTCATACTGCGAACCTACGTATTAGGCAGAAAAATTTTGTCCGTTTTGCTCTACAGTGCACCGTTTTCGATATATTTAACATTTTGCAATTAAGCCCTAAATTTAATGAATCGAACTAGCACGACACGTTAGCCTCTAAGCTAGCTTTCTTCATAAGAGTAGCAACCATCTTGCGCAAGCACCCTTAAAGCGTCTCATAAGGAGTTGTGTATAGCCGCCATCTTATGTCCACCATCTTGCGCAAGCATCCTTAGGGCGTCTCAAGCCATCTTGTGCAAGAACCCTTAAGCCGTCCCATAAGAGCAGTCGCTATCTTGCGCAAGCATCCCTAGGGCATCTCATAAGGAGCCATGTATAACCACCATCTTGCGCAAGCATCCCAAGGGAGTCTCATAAGAACCTGTGTATAGCAGCCATCTTGCGTAAGCACCGTTAAGGAGTCATGTATAGCCGCCATCTTATGCAATTAGCGTCGAGAGAAAGCAACTGTAGAATTTTTCTTTTTAAATTATCCACCACCACATTTCAAAGGTATCTAGCTAAAGATGGCAGCACTGCGGATGACAGGTGACGAATTTACATCTACTACGATAAAGAGGGCAGCACGGTGCTCTCTGGATTAAAGATGGCGGATGACAGCTGTCAAAAAAGCACGTGGCTATGTTTACTAAACAAGAGCACGTGGAATTTGCCGCCACCACATTTCAAAGGTATCTAACTAAAGAGGGCAGCACTATGCTCTGTTGATTAAATATGGCGGATGGTAGCTGTCCTAAAAGCACGTGAGTTTGTTTCCAAACAAGAGCACGTGGAATTTTTCAATTTGCCGCCACCACATTTCAAAGGTATCTAGCAAAAGATGGCAGCACGGTGCTCTCTTGATTAAAGATGGCGGATGATAACTAACAGAACTTTTCAAATTGCCCGCTACTACGTGCCTACGGTAGTAGCCATAAAGAGGGTAGCACGGTGTTCTGTGGATTAAAGATGGCGGATGACTGGTGATGAAATTGCCCGCATGATAGCAGCACAGTGCTCTGTTGATTAAAGATGGCGGATGACAGCTGTCAAGAAAGCACATGGCTTTGTTTCCAAACAAGAGCACGTGGAATTTGTCGCCACCACATTTCAAAGGTATCCAGCTAAAGAGGGCAGCACTATGCTCTGTTGATTAAAGATGGCGGATGGTAGCTTTCAAAAAAGTGCGTGAGTTTGTTTCCAAACAAGAGCATGTAGAATTTTTCAAATTGCCGCCACCACATAGAGGGCAGCACGGTGCTCTCTTGATCAAAGATGGCTGCTGTCATGTGGAATTGCCTGCCACCACATTTCAAAGGTAAGTAGCTAAAGAGGGCAGCACTCTGCTCTATAGATTAAAGATGGCGGATGACAGCTGTCAAAAATGCACGTGAATTTGTTTATCTCGAGCTAGTGAGGTTAAGTTGGTAGCACTAAGGTTTAGGCCAACTAAGATGGCAGCACTGCGGATGACAGGTGACGAATTTACAGCTACTGCGATAAAGAGGGCAGCACGGTGCTCTCTGGATTAAAGATGGCGGGTGACAGCTGTCAAAAAAGCACGTGGCTGTCAAAAAGCACGTGGCTTTGTTTATCTCGCGCTTGTGAGGTTAATTTGGTACTATTGAGGTTTAGGCCCGTCAAGATGGCAGTACTGAGGTTAGCGATGCGTTGTTGTCTGTCAAAAAGCACGTGGCTGTCAAAAACACGTGGCTTTGTTTACCTCGCGCTAGTTAAGTTAAGTTGGCACTACTGAGGTTTAGGCCCGTCAAGATGGCAGTACTGAGGTTAGCGATGCGTTGTTGTTGATGACAGCTGTCAAAAAGCACGTGGCTTTGTTTACAAATTCAAATTTCCCGCGGGTGGTGGAGGAGACCTCTGGGAGACCTCTGGCTGTGGTGGTGGTGGAGGAGACCTCTGGGAGGCCTCTGGCTGTGGTGGTGGTGGAGGAGGCATCTAGGAGGCCTCTGGCTGTGGTGGTGGTGGAGGAGGCCTCTGGGAGGCCTCTGGCTGTGGTGGTGGTGGAGGTGGCGTCTGGGAGGCGGAGGAGGTGGTGGCCGCCGAACTGTCCAATTATACTACTCTTTCGCTAATTCAAAACAGCCTATATTACTCGATGTACAGTCTAATGAATATAACGAAAAACAACGACGACGGTGTCACCTGACAGGAGAAAGAAGAAGGACGTGTGTGACATTTATTAAGTGTGTATTTTACATGAACAGGGTGACTATCAGCCAGGAATCAATCTGTTACTGCTTGCAAGTTGAACAATGCTCGGAGCTCGTACACTACGTGGAATGAGAACTTCTGGAGATACGGACAAGGAATAGGTGAACATGAACCCGACAATTACTTCTGCCGTGCAATAACCACGCCCGTACACACAATGAAGTCCCTTGCAAGAGTAGAAAGTAAAGTTTTGCCACACAGTGGATCTTGCACCAACGAATTAAACTAGTGCCAAAGTCTGTTTTAAATACCGTGTAACAAAATTTTCGCCAATAATCACCGGACGAGATAAGAGGGATCAGGAAAATTAAAATCAGGCTAATTAACAATCCTCTTGCTGGCAACTGTTCATGCGGAGTGAACTGAGAGGCAAAAAATATAAAGTCCTTTTAAGCGATGTCTCGGGATATTATCCCTGGAACCCCCGATGTCGTTTAAAACCACAATTATATTTCGAAAACCGAGCGAGTTGGTCCCGCGGTTACAGTCGCGCAGCCGTGAGCCTGCATTCGCATTCCCATCGTTGTCAGCTCTGAAAATGGTTTTTCCGTAGTTTCCCATTTCCCACGAGACAAATTAATTATGGTCACAGACGCTACAAATAGTTTAGATTATGTTGCGATGCCTTAGGGCCGCAAGACGTTCCCGCCAACCAGCGCTCCCAAGCTGAGAGTCCCTTTTCGTCACCTCTTACAACTGGCAGGGGTACCCTCTGTGTTATTCTACCGCACCCATGATGCAACAGCCCCGAAGGGCCATAACCTACTAAGCGTCCGCTGCTCAGCACCCCGATGGTCTCTAGTTAGTTCTTTATTATTTTATATGTTTCAATTTAATTTATTTTATGCTGTATTGTATTGCCTCTTTTTTCTCAGATGATATGTGACGTGATTAGACCGTGGTGCATGAGTGAGTGCGTGACTGCAGAATGTGAAATTTAATATCTTTGCTTCATCACTTCGCTCACCGGATCTAAGGCGTGCAACAAGAGAGGATTAATCTCGTGAAAACAATTCTATTTTGCTACTGGCTTTACGTCGCACCGACACAGATAGGTTTTATGGCGACGATGGGACAGGAAAGGGCTAGGACTGGGAAGGAGGCGGCCCTAGCCTTAATTAAGGTACAGCCCCAGCATTTGCCCGGTGTGAAAATGGGAAACCACTGAAAACCATCTTCAGAGCTGCCGACAGTGGGGTTCGAACCCACTATCTCCCGAATACTGGATACCGGACGCACTTAAGCGACTACATCTATCGAGCTCGGTGAAAATTATTCACAGTAGATGAACGCTTTATTCAAAAACTATGGAATTGTACCCTACTGTCATCGGCTATAATAATAATTTATTGTGCCTACGCACACACAACTACCGTTCAGTTATCAGAGATAGCGGGTTCGAACCCCATGCGGCAGCCCTGAAGATCGTTCTACTTGGTTTCTCATTTTCACACCATATAATTATGTGGGATCTAAAACATATCTTTACTGTAATATAGATGTAGATATGCGGGTCGTAGAGTTAAGATACGAGGGCACAGTCAAATTATTTAGGGATCTTTTGTCGTGTTAATGTGCTTAGATGTTATTATTGTTATTATTATTATTATTATTATTATTATTATTATTATTATTATTATTATTATTATTATTATTATTATACCGGGAGGTACACCTCTATGCCGCACATTTAAATCTTGCGCCAATTAAAACCTCTTCTACAGGAGAAACACTGAACTTGGAACTAGACCTACTTAAACTTTTCCTCAGAAGATGTCACTACCGTAATTTTGTGATTATGAAATTGCCAGTACTGTGTGAATTTCAACTTGTTTTGTTTTCCATTGATCAAGAAGTGTGGACATTCTCTCATAGATGTCACTACAAAAGCTATGATCATGCACCCTCGTTCGAAGTGAAAGAACTTTTGATTGAAGAAAATTTGTATTCATAAGTTTGTTTTCACTAAATTTTGTTCATTCATCTTTGGGTTGGCAACATTTATCTTTTCTTTCCTTTCTTTCAGCTAATCCCTAATTTCTGTAATTAATTTTCAGCCTATCACAGGTTTCTTCTCCGATTTAGTGTGTAACTTTAAAGTAACCAAGAAAACTGAGAGGGTGTGGCTTAATTATTCACGAAAGGTCTCGAACTTTCCCCGAGAGTTTCTAAACTGTGGATTTTTACGTCTCTTGGCCACTTGATCAACATCTAACTAAGTGTGTGTATGTGAAACAGGAAGCGGAAGGTGCCTCTTTCATCAGGCAGCAGGTCTTCGGCAAGGTTATGGCCGTTTAACATCTTTATTTCTTGCTAGCTCAGCAGTTTAACCCGCGGGAAAGGTCCGAAACTTTTACCATGTAACCTACTTTCCTAAAAATGTAATTTTCTGCCGGCTTATGTAAAACTTCATAAAATCTGTAACCGTAAATCGGGGATAGAGAGTGATTTACCTTATCGAGCTCCCCTTCATTTTGGTTTGAGGTGACTACGTTTTGGTAACTGATTTTCTTCTCTTCCTTAATGTTTTAAATTTCTTTCTTATACGGGTCATCTCCATAGTTTGGGAATAGCCCCTGTTTCTTTGGCCTAGTGCCTTTTAGGTTTTAACAATGCATGTTTAGGAGTGCAAATACTCGCCTCCATTCTATTTGGTGTTACGGACCATTTACTTAACCATTATTCGTGTTCCATGAAGGCCCAGCAGGTTGGGTACAAGATACCCCTGTCTCATTTTTGCAAGTTGTGCCTTGATGGCAATTAACTATAAGGTTTTGACATTGCCTTGGATAGGCTTGAAAAACTGAGATCGTGTCAGCTCTTTTCAAGTGTTGTAATAGTGCCTCTGGGATGCCTGAATTTGTCATTGTTGGAGCTAGTGCTCTATGTATTGGGGATTTTCTGCCCTCGCGTTAAAATTTGTACTTTGGTAAAGTTGAGCTAGGAGCTCAAAATTGTAAAACTTGGGACTTGTAGCCCACGAGTGTTAAAATTACTAAAATTGGGATCTTTCTTGTCTTGCTTGTCACTGTACCTGATATATTGTTGTGTTCACCTAGTGAAAGATTGCTAAGTTTGAAGTTCTAAAAAGAGAAAAAATATATAACCTTTGTTACAGTTTTAAATTAACTTTGATTTAGTAGTTAGACCCATTCACCCCGGCACCTTGTACACGTATAATTGATGGTTTGATTCACTTATAGGAAAGATGGGATCATCAAATTCTACACGAATATTGGCCCACCCAGCAGCCATATGTGAGCCAAATTCTATGTTTGAAGCTGTCGCTTAAGTATCTGAAAAGTAATTCACCGTGTGAAAATCCTGCACAAATTTCACCCTATTCAACGTTTCTAAAACATAATGAATTGTGGTAGACAAGTGCACCTGTCGTTATCATCACAACTCCACAACTTGCACTTTACATTGGAAACATCGTCTGTGGACCTCCTTATGCTTTTCCTCGGATAACGACAAATTACCTGCAATTTTTAAAATTATTATTCACTTCATGTACAGCAATTTACTTCGATATCCGTGTACAATCTGGAATACCGTAGCGAAGCACGGGTACGATTGTTAGTCTATAATTATAAAAGGAAGTGTCTGTCTGTCTGTCTGTCTGTCTGTCTGTCTGTCTGTCTGTCTGTCTGTCTGTCTGTCTGTCTGTCTGTCTGTCTGTCTGTCTGTCTCTGCGCGATGCTCAGCAAAATCTACAGCACGCAGAGATCTGAAATTTTGAACATAGGTAGATGGAAAGGGGTTCGAATGCACCTCGAAGCCGGAATTTTCATTTTCACTTTCGTTGGTGAGTAATGAACGGAACGGAAAACCATCGGAAAACGTGCATTGGGAAATGATAATCCAACGTGCTGTCCCCAAGATTAAAGGCATAGAGTGTCTGTCGCTAGGCAACGTACATAAGATAGGTAGAGAACACAATATTCAAGGAGCCATTTTACGTCCAGGGTAGAAAACCATTTTTGGTGTGAGGGCATATAGCGCTGTTGATGGTGATTCGTCCGTCGGATGGGGATGTAAAGTCTCGAGCTATTCGAAAGGAGTGGGCTATGTGCCGACGCCGGGTTTCATCCTCTTCATTCTTACTATCATATATAATGCCATATCATTCATTTCATCTCATTAACTCTTCTGATTAGGTTGACGTCATGAAAGTCATCCCGTCGTAAAAATTCGCTACAAAGATTCATCTCACTTCATATCCAAACCCCGTAGAGAAAGGGAACAAGGGTTGGACACTTAACATTTAGAGGAAACATATATGACACAAGATAGACGATAATAATAAACAAGGAATAATACATAAATCAGTCAGGATGCCATTGTAAGTCCGTGGAATAGGAAGCCATTTTCCTTCACTCCATGATGTCTGTCTGTCTGTCTGTCTGTCTGTCTGTCTGTCTGTCTGTCTGTCTGTCTGTCTGTCTGTCTGTCTGTCTGTCTGTCTGTCTGTCTGTCTGTCTGTCTGTCTGTCTGTCTGTCTGTCTGTCTGTCTGTCTGTCTGTCTGTCTGTCTGTCTGTCTGTCTGTCTGTCTGTCTGTCTGTCTGTCTGTCTGTCTGTGTTCATGTGTGCGATGCGTAGCCAAATCCACGGCAAACAAAGATCTAAAATATTTGTCATAGGTGGGCATAAGTTTTCACCTAAGACGAATGGCTGTGTCTGAGAGCAATTCTTGCACCAAGACATGAATCTGTCAACGTCATCAACAAGGAACACTAACAAGAATGATCCGGTTTCCTATAAATTGAAAAGTCTATAACACGACATGTCATACAGATGAGGCTGTCTACTAAAAGACAGAGATTTTGAACAATTTGGAGTCCCCTGGAGTACCCTCGAACATCTTAGAGCGGACGATTGTGGTACCGATTATCCTTCTCAGGAATATGAATCCTTCCCTCTGCAATGAACACGGCTCTGAAACTGATGACGAATATTACTGAAGCCACCATCATGACTGAGCATGCCGCGGGCGAAGTAGTATTCCTCGGACTGTAAATCCATTGAGTAGGAAGCCATTTTCGGCCCGCGACACGAGGAGCCATCAGCCCGTAATATCCGGAAGTGTTTGTGTGTATGTGTGCGAAGCCCAGTCAAATCTACGATACACAGAGATCTGAAATTTTGACATACGACAATCGCTTATAGTTGTATTACTCCATCTTCGAAAATGGTGTTTTTGCCATTGTCAACTGTATGTGGGTTGTTCAAGAGTTCGAAAGGCAAATACAATACAGTATACAGCTTACCTCCAATGGAAGGACATTATTATATTTTATTCCGAAGCTCTAAGGAAACAATATATTTTGTATTATATAACATGGTCTTTTACATGGTTTTAACATTATCTGTACCATCCATCAACCCGGTATCTTAAGCATTGAAACTAACAATATAATAAAAATAAAATAATGTATTTAATGCAATTTACGACAAAAAGATGCGAGTTAATAAACATAATGCTTTAATTTGCTTTTAAATAAAGAGTTTAGAAACACCTAACGGTTGAATTACTAAACGCGGACAAAGCCGCGGGCACATGCTAGTGTATATATGAATGGATTTTACAGTGTAACAGGTTGAGTAAGCCACGAGATTAATTGGTTTATGGTCGTGGTCAACAGTTTTTTCAGTGATTTTTCTTATCTGGACACTGAAATTAACCAATAATCATTAGTATTCAATTCAATAACCTGATATTATGATTTTCTAGAATTTATGTGCACATGACTTATTTGTGAATAGTAAGTGATAGTTCGTTGTTGCCAACTTTTTGTTGACGTCGTAGGCTATTAATTTGGGTGTCTCTCTTGTTGAAAATAATATCTTACTATTAGGATTATTCTTTTTCTTAAGTGGGAGAGTTATTTCTCTTTGATTTAATGTAGATTAGTTTAGTGTAGGACTCGCGTACAATGTAAGTAAATGTTTTAGATTCGAATGCAACAACAACAACAACAACCCAGAGGAATTTTATGAGTTACAGAACTAGAATATGGTGTGGACTAAATTTTATGTATATTTTTAAATTGTGTGTTATGGAATATGAATTATACCATTTGGTAATGATGGAATTATTATTTGCAAAAATATTCTTTAGGCAATTGACTTTTCTTTACTTTACACAATGAGCAGTGTCTTTTTTTTGAGAAGAAACATGTCATGTAACGCTTATTTAAAACAAATGTTTATTATGTAAACGAGAGTTAATTGTAACCACCAGAGGTGTGATCTATTAATTGATATGTGAATGTTCTGAATAGTAAATTTCATATACAAAGTGGTAGTGAATTACATTGGACACCAGTGGCTAGATATTATGATTATTATTATTATTATTATCGTTGTTTTTCATTATTATTATTATTATTATTATTATTATTATTATCAGAGTGTTATCGCTATAATTTATTATTAAACTTTCTGAAGCAGTTAATTATGCATTTTTAGGAATTATAATTTTAATTATAATATTAACATATTTACTTATTTTTATGTAACTTCTGAGCCATTTTGCTACTGGTTTAATCGAATTTTGATGGATGATTATTTAGGTAAAATCACTATTATTATATATGATATAGGTTAGACTCGGTTTCTAACGATTTAAAGATAAGAGGTATAGAACTAAATGAGGCCACAACACTTGTTGCAAATCGAGGATTGTGACGACGTTTAGTAAATACACGGAGGCTTGCAGACTGAACGCTGAAAGGCACAACAGTCTATAATGATAATGTATGTATGTAATGTTATATATATATATATTGTCCCCGACGTAGTCAGTCAACGAACACGAGACACCCCAGGGGTGCTCAGTTCGATGGCTGTAGGCTTATAAAAATAAATGAATGTGGCAGGATTAACATAGGGTTCGAAAAATAAGCATGTTCAAGGTATAAAACAAATATGACACTTTTATTGAATTAAATGAAATATTCGCCATCCTGAAGTCTGTGATTATGACTATGATCACTACTTTATGTAATTTAATATGGCTCTTGATGTAACAAACCTAAATGCAAACAAATGGGATGGAACACGGCAGTTGTTTTCCCTAATATTCTAACAGAGTATTTTACATTGTTAATTTTCTTTATCGTCTTTAAAGTCATTATTATTTATTTAAAGTTGAATAAAAAATTGTTATTCAGAAAAATGAGGTCTGGGCCAAGCCTTCATCGACAATCTGGAAAAAAATGCAGTAATTGTAAGAACGAATATAATAAAGAAATATCCAAGATTCAATAAGTTAACAGTTATAGCAAAATAAAATTTACATTCGTTATATCAACAATTTTGTAGTTATAAAATGAAAAGTTGAATTTGCCTTTGTTTTCTCTAAGTTAATCCGAGACGTCGGATATATCTGTTCACGTCGTCCCACATCTCTTTTCGTGAGAATTAATGCAGAACTTTAAGCATCTGATCAATAATTGAACAAAATAAAACGCCTTCTGAGCTTACGAACATTCATAAATGGAGAGAATATCATGCATGTGGAAATCCCATCCACTATCCATCGATAATATCAAAGTGTCACACATTATCAGAACAAAACACATAGAAAATAATTCTCTAACTACTAGCAAATTACTACATCTACAGCTAACTACTGAAATTATCAAGATGACTGTGATTATCAAGAAGAAAATATCTACAGTATTTACATGTCGACGAGTGTCGTTCAACTATATCGCTCTCCTGTTAACAGATTTATTACGTTCCAACAAGATCGAGTTACCTCATGAGAGCGAAAAAATTGCAATAACGAATAAACTTGCATAGTCACGAATCAAGTATTGTTGAGATATTTCATCGAAGATCTGTTCTTCAAACCTAAGGCCTTCGCGAACATTCACCTGTACCTTCAACTTGAAATTATTGAATTACTTGAGCAAAATTGGGATATTCTCACGAATTAAGAAGTACATCGATTAACATGGACTTTCATTTTCTTCATCTTAAGACACTAATATTAGACTACACTGCATTCGTCTCGAATAATCCATATTCACATTACAACCTAATCAACATCAGGCTTACTAATATTACGACATAAACATGTGAAAAACTCAGTTTCACGAAGATTCATATCATGCGCAATTGTTCCATATACTTTACATGTACAGTGTGCCACAATGACGACTCTAACTTGTCGCATCCTAATATCAAATATGTGTAGCCACGAAATATAAGAACCTACCATCGTCCTACAAGTACATAATATCCACTTAAATGTGTCTCGATGATTAATTAACCCAATTAATTATCACATGCCACAATGCACATATTCTCATTAAATTCATACATAGAATTTAGACTTAATATCCCGATGACACGTTATCTCAAACACGAGGTACAAGTAGAAGTTCCATTTCAAGGAAAATATTGACAAAATATCCTTTCATTAAATCCATCGGACATAAATCAACTCATATTCGTAGCGAAATTCACTCGATAAGCAAAGATGGTTTCGATATCACATGGATAACTCTATCAGAACCCTCTCTGTCAAATTCATGGCCACATGTTCATTAAGCAATCGTATGTGCTAATTTTACGACATATCCGAGCAAAAGATACAACCATAAAATGTGTCAAAATAAATTACTAAGAAGAAAGAAAGAATAGAACAAAACTACATAGAACAGATATAAATGAGACGTAATCGAATTAACTTAAGGAGATATCTTCACGTCTGGAAGTCTGGATTCTCAATCAGCCATGCTAGGATGAAAGAATCTGCATCCCGACGCCGCCGACGGTGGTCGATGATTTAGCACTTCATGGTGAAGTACAGGTAATCCATAATACGAAGTTCCGTCCTCTTCTGGAAATGATCACGTTCAGGTCCTCCACGTTCACTCGTGAGAAAGCTGAAACTTACACAAAGTGTTTTAGAATAAACTCCAAACACACACGTAACTGTATTTTGGAAATGACACGTACTTAAGGGATTAATATCTGCACATTCGACGTCTGATCACAGCACTGTTCTACGTTGTAGACAATTATCAGAAGTGTAGAGCACAGGAGTGAAGCCACTGTTCCTGACGACAGTATTCACGATTTTCTACGTTGAAAATCTTGCTGGCAAGGGCTCTGAGCAACTGAAGATGATAGTTCGGGAACACGTCAGTATGTGAGAGCGAGTATTCTTATCACATGACTTAAATATCGTGTCTGGTACACACGCACGGAAGTAAAGTCAATTTAGATACTAAATTCTTCTACCGTATGAATATATAATTTTATCACCATTTTAGCCAGAAGGTCGTGTAAGTTAGTTCAAAATTTTTAGTTTTTAATTTATATCATCTAAATGTACTATTATTTATCCAGTTTATTTTAATTTAATCCTTGAGCATTCGTAATTATGCACGTCATGCCACCAAAGATATTATAAATATTTCATTCATACCGTTCCTCGCAATTACAAGTGACACGCGCTAGCAACTTTTTTCTCTCGCCAACTTTCATTTTTTTAATTTTATTTTGTTAGTCGGCCAGCCACCCTCTTCGCGTAAAAATTCGCTGGGGCCATCAAGGACCACGTTAAGTCTTGTTGCATTTGACACAGAACTTGGCCTTCTCTAGAGCCCAAATTTCCCTCTTTCTTTGTGAGTGGGCCTGGTTACGCTCCTCTGTCCAAGGGGCATCGTGTCTTCTCTTCGGTTGCTTGTCTCTGTTCAGCCCGTTCGTCAATATTTTTTTGCGGAAGAGATCTCTGTTAAGGGCGCCTTCAGCTGAGATATGTATCATTTGCAGGTCTTCTTTGGTATTTCTAAACCAGGGAATTGTGGTTTTGGGGTTTGAATCAAAAAAGTGAGATTCCTTTACTTAACTTTCTTCCGTCCATTCTTTTCAGATGACCGTAAAATCGAACCGGTCTTTTTTCTGATTGTGTCAGTAATTTTCTCTATTTTGCTGTAGACTCCCTCGCTGGATCTCTTTTGATGGATTTCATTTCTGTACCTTGATCCCAAGATTCCTCTCACAATTTTGCGTTCTTTTTTCTCCAGTTCTTCAAAGAGTCCTTTGTTGGCATTTAGAGATAGGGTTTCGGCTGCATATAGAACTACTGGCTTCAGAACTGTTTCATAGTCGTATCTTGGTGTATTGGGAAAGGCACTATTTGTTGTAGATTGCGCGGGATGTTTGGTAGGCTATTTCCAGTTTGCGTATTCGCTCCTGAAGTGCTTCTTTGTCCAGTCCATTTTTCATGATGATCTCACCCAGGTATTTGAATTTGTCTACTCGGGTGATGTCCCTGTATTTTGTATGGAGTTTTGGTGGAGCCTCTTTGATGTTAGTCATTACTTCTGTTTTCTCAAACGATATATGCAGACCAGTTTGTTCGGCAATTTCCTTTAAAATTTCAACCTGAGCTCTAGCGGTTTCTATGTCGTTTGAGAGAACAGCAATATCATCGGCAAATGCTAAGCAGTCTGTTGCGATCCCCTTGGATTTGGTTCCTATTCTTAATGGACTGTAGTTGGTTTCCTGTAATCTCACCTGCCAGGTTCTGATGATCTTTTCAAGAACACAGTTGAAGAGTATCGGGGATAGCCCATCACCTTGTCGGACTCCTGTTTTGATGTCATAGGAATGCGAGAGACATCCGTGGAACTTCACCTTGGATTTTGTATCGGTCAGGGTGGCTCTAATTAATGCCAGCAGTTACAAATCAACTCCAAATTCTTTTAAGATGTTTAGCAGGACTTCCCGGTCAATGGAGTCGTACGCTTTCTTGAAGTCCACAAAGACAGACGCAGACTGCTCGGACCATAGTGTACAATATCTGATGATCATTTTGAGATTTTGGATCTGTTCGGCTGTTGAGTGACCTTTTCTGAACCCTCCTTGGTATTCACCTATTTGATGTTCGACTTGTGCTTCCAAACGCTCCAGGATGGCAAGTGATAGAATTTTGTAAGTCACGGGTAGCAAATATATTCCTCTGTAGTTTTTTATGTTCTTCATGCTGCCTTTTTGTGTAATGGATGAATCAAAACTATTTTCCAATCCTCGGGTAGGGTCTCTTGTTCCAAATTTCTTCTATTTGCATTCGCAAGATATCAAGTGATTCCTCTGGGTTATATTTCCATAGTTCAGCTACTACTGAGTTTTCCCCCGGAGATTCGTTATTTCTGAGATGGGCAATGTGGCGCTTGATTTCATCCCTGTCTGTGGTCTGGAATCTGGGTACCTGAGTAAGGGTTCCTTGGTCTCAATGGCGCTTTGCGGGTTAGAGCAATAAAGTAAATTCTTGAAGTAGTCTGGCAGAATGCTGCAATTTTCTTCATTTGACGTCGCCAGTGTGCCGTCCTTTCGCTCAAAGCATAGAGATGGTGGTTTATAGAAAGTGAGTTTTCGTTTGAAAGCTCTGTAGTACTCTCTGCGTTCATTATTCCTAAAGTTTTGTTCTATCTTTTCAATGAGAGATTTTTCATATTTACGTTTCTCAGTTCTGAACATCCTAGCTGCTTGGGCACGTTGGGTTTTGTAGGTTTCCCAATCATTTTCTGATTTCGTAGAGTAGTACTGTTTCCACGCATTGAGTTTTTCTTTGAGGACTGATTCGCAGGTAGCATTCTCTTGATTTTTGCAACATCTTTGGTGGCCTCAACAAGGAGACTTTTAGTCTTAAAGTCACAGTCACAGTCATTTGGTCTAGCCTTCTCCTGGAACTCCTCGACCCTTTGCCGAAGTTTATCATTGTCGAAGCGTGTGATCAGTTTGGTTGTATTCCTTGTGTTTGCGGGAATTGGTTTGAATTTGATAACAGACATATAGTGATCTAAGGCCACATTGATGCTTTTCTTTACCTTTGTTACGGTGATTTAGAGACTACGCGCTTCCACATACTAATAATAATAAATAGGATAAATGTTGACAGTTAATGTGAATAAAATGTGAATGAGGAAATAGTAAATAATATAGACACTTAATAATATGACTAAGGAAATAGAAAATGACGCAGTAGCGGTGAATTCACATCAAAACGTAAAAACGTGACGAATATCCATCATTAATAATAATAATAATAATAATAATAATAATAATAATAATAATAATAATAATAATAATAATAATAATCGTATCGCCTCAGCTACCGTGTGCAGACACTTCAATTTGACGCCATCTGGCTGTCTGCTCGTCAATTTCGACGTTCTGTTTTACTCTAGGCCCCCACTAGGTGGCAGACCGAGTAAACCGGAACTCTCTTGGGCGCCTATGGCTGAGATTTAATGAATTTTGTCGGGCAAACACCAAATGTGTCACCAGAGATCTTTTACATGCCGACATCGTAGGACATGGAGTGTCGAATGGACTTTTCTCCGCCCTTCAAAAATCCGACTACCTCTGCCGGGTTTGAACCCGCTATCTTGGGATCCGGAGGCCGACACTCTACCGCTGATCCACAGAGGCAGCTGAATATCCATCGATACGCAATATTAAATCAAATACAGGGAACACGTACAGGCCTAAAAATGACAACTAAGGGAGGAGAGTGGAAGGTGTTGGAAGGCCTATGAGGTCTATGGGAACGTATGGCGATATGGAGGAGAAAGGACTTACAAGAAACACCTTCTGGCTCAACTATATTAAAAATATCAAACGAAAAATAACCAAAACAAAGTTAAATCACAAAGCAGGTGATACTTAACGCTTTTGGCATACTGATACAATTAGGAATACAAAAAGCACAAATGAATGGATTGTTGAATTTAAAAAAGGTGAAAGACTTGAAATTATAAACAGAGGGTATCTAGGGCAATCTCGGACACGTTAAGTTTAAAACTTTAAAATGACATTAAGCAAGGAAATCCCGAAAAACCAAAATTAATTAAATTAAATTAAACGAAACCAGAAAACATTGAGAATAACATTGAAATAACACTTACCGTGGAAAGGCAGGAGTTCCCGAGGGAAGCCCACGAGCTTGCGCTCGCTAGGGTGGACGGATGCGAATGACCCGAGCTCACGCATGATTTTTTCGAAGACGGCCGAAAGTCCGGAAATGGCCCGATCACAACCGATCAATGGGAAACAATTTCCACTAGATTCCCTATATTTTCACCAATAGGAAATCTCGTTATCCTAGCGAATGAAATTGCATGACCATATATGGTCATATTAAGATAGTTAACAACTTCTCGAGATTTCCTGTTGCGAGACCTATTTCAACAGCAATATCCGCGCGTGCGGTATAGGCTCTTTCGAATTAAAGCACCTTTACATTTCCACTTCAATTTAAAACGTCCCAAGTGTCTTTTTACATGTTTGCTGACATTAATTAAATTACCAATTACAGAAAATTACATACAAAAAGCACTTCACAACAATTCTCATATCTTGCAATGTTCATTTAGAGTTCCATATCATCTTGATGTTTCCCTAAAAAATTATTGCAATATAAAAAATTTTCCAGCATCTCACCACATATTACATTCTCCTCCTCCCAACGTTGAGCTCCGCTCGACAAAAATTAATTTAAAAAATAACCAATTTAGATAAAATTAAAAAGGGAGGCTTAAATGGAGATTTGAAGATTCTCGCAACGCCACAATTGCACCACACCACAATTTTTATCTTCGTTCTCTTCAGGAACGTCCATACAGACAAAAACATGTAGAGTGTTGGTATCGCTGTCAAACGAAGGCGCTGACCGCGGCCGTTGCCAACGCCTCCATCCATATTGCAGTCCAACCATAGCTCTCTTACAGGCTCAGCACAGCCCACCAGCTTAGTGAACTGGCCTAAAACAGGCGAAGGTTATTGGCGTAATACTGCAGACTGCCGCCATCAGAACCACCTTCCCATTCCACCATCAGACATTAGTGGCCAAGCGGTGCGTTGCCGGCTCCAACCAGATACCCCAGGTTGAACAGAGTCAGTGGTATTGTAGTTACTGGAACATAAACAGACGCAGCAGAAACTTGGAACTGAAGAAATAAGGCCACTGGCCTGAACTATCGAAGACTTAAAATTTAGTTTCAAGGATGGGTTTTTTGTTTAACAATAACAAGGCTCCTTAGGGAGTTTCTCTCTCAAAGTTCTGGGATACCCCAGCCCCCTTGGCAAGTGTTATTTCAGAATTGAAAATAATTTAAAAGATTAAAAGAAAATCGTCCAGAGTTTACCATAGTACCAAAAACATTACAAAGTCCCTAACTATGCATATGAATAAATTTCTAATCTTAGTCCAAAATACATTATATATTACAGTATATTTAATATGATCACAAACGACCATCCTAATTACAACTGATATTCTAAATTAAACTATAAAATTGCCAATGTATCCGGTCAGATGTTTACCCCCAAAACAAAAATTTTATTTATATCAAAATCCTTTATAACTACTAAATTAAGTTACCGTGTGCATTCGTAATCACCCAACATTAGGAAAGAAAACCAAGCAAATAAAGGGAAAAATTTAGATTGTTGCAATGGAACTCAAAATAGGGAAATAAATAATTAATTACATTAGCTTGCAACCATCTTCTATGAACTGAGGATAGTAAGTCACTATTCATTTATCATGTCATGTAGGCCTACTCATACAATTTTTGCATAGATAAACTCACATTACGTATTACGTGTCCCACCAGTCGAATTAAAGCACAACTAAACCAGAAACACCAGATCAAAATCAATTACTTTACCAACAGGATCTCAAAAATGAAAATCGAAAACGATGCAAGAGTGCGCATCCAGAAATCCAACTCACTGATATAAGAAATAAAAGGTACAAACAGAACCTTCATACCGGAGATTACCAGATAACCGCATGACACACACGACTACCAAGCTCATCTGTCCTCCGACACACATAACATCCACAAAACGCACCAGAGCCAAGTGCGACGACTCCTGAATCAGCATAACCAAATGATGGTAAAAGGCATGAACGACCTCAATACTGACTCCATCTCACATCATGTTGAAGACGGCGGTTTCAAGTCAAAGAGTTGCACGTTGGTCGTTACACGTGCAACATTTTAACTTTACTATTGAGCTTTGCCCTGGTACGGAAAACATCAATGCAGATATCTTAAGTAGAAATCCCAATGAATAAGAGGAGCAAGCCAACTATGTAGACCTTGTGCAGGAAGACCAAGAAGTCTTGCTACATTTGAGCCAGCTAGGTCGGTTCTAACATGCAGATGCTGCTGTGGGAAGGATAATCGAATTTTTTCGAGGAAGAATTCAACAAGGAGATCCAAATTATTTAGAAATTGAAAAGCAGGCGGAAGGGTACTTGTTTGTAAATTACCTTTTCGTGAAGTATTTGGATAAAGACCATACAAAATTAAGGGTAGTGATTCCACCTCAACTTCAGGATGAAATGGTCTGGCATGTTCACCTAAGTACGGGGCATGGCGGAATTGACAAGGTTGTAGCTTGTAGGTTGTAGCTACCATTCAAGAAAAGTTTATTCGGGAAAACCTTCGAAAATCGGTTAGAGAGGCCATCATGACATGCGACACTTGTCAAAGTGTGAAATTCCTGCCTCATTAGGCAAATGTCCATTCAATTGTTACCAACTAAGCCAAAGGAGCTATATGCAATGAATATCTTTGGTCCAATCCCTAAGTCCACCAGGGGAAATAGATTTATCTTGGTAACGACGGATGTGTTTTCTAAATTCACTACATTATTCCCTATGCAAAAGGGAAACACAAAGCTTGTGTTAAGATGTCTTACTCGAAATATAATTCCAAGCATGGGGAAACCTGAAAGCCTTTTGAATGTCCATGGACCGCCGTTCACCTCGACCAAATTCAAAACCACTCTTCAGGAATTAGAGACAAAGAACATCATGAGTTCTATTAGAAATCCCCAGAGTAACCCGTCGGAAAGAATAATGAAGACCATCTCAAAATAATGTAGAATTTAAATTCCCAATTACCATGCGAAATGGTTAAAGTTGTTGCCGATAGTCATGGACTGTATAGCTGGGTGTATGTGTCGTCTCCATCATCATTTCATCCTCATTACGACGCGCAGGTCGCCTACGGGAGTCAAATCAAAAGACCTGCACCTGGCGAGCCGAACTTGTCCTCGGACACTCCCGGCACTAATAGCCGTACGCCATTTCATGGACTGCATCAACAATACAGTCCATGAAGCTACTGGAATCATACCTTCAGTTGTTCACTTGAATCAACATCCAAGCAGACCTTGGCGTGCAGTGGTAAATAGCCCAGTGGATGCACAACCTGCACCGGAGTTTAGGATACGAGAAGTAGCCGAACATCTGCGACAACAGGCGCAGCGTCGCTTGAGATGAGTCGGGGGAAGGACTTGTTTTGATTCGACGTCCAGCTACCTCCATGCCTGCAGCTAGATACTATGCCAAATTTGCACCGTTATATGTGGGACCATACCGTGTCACACGAACTTTCAACAATAATGCTTACCGAATTCGTGATCTGGACGGAAACAGTGAGGTAATCTTCAATGCATCAAATATAAAATTATACAGACCACTACAGAATGGAATTCCACCTCAGGTAAACATTGCTGAGTGTTTTGAAGATTCTACAGAAGAAGATGACGTTTGTTCGGAAGAAGAGGAAGAAGATGAGAAGGAAACATGTCATACTTCCGAAGATGAGGCTATCCCAAAATGCCTACAAGAAGAAATTGAACTGAGAGAGATTTTGCAGATGATTGCAGGTGATTATTAGAAGAACAGAGGCAACGTATAGAGGAAAATCAACGCCTACGAAGCGACCTGAAACAGGTAAATTTGTTATGAATATAAATACAGACTCAATGACGGTCGCAAATGGTCAATACAGGTTTGCACTAATGTCACTGAGGACAGAAATTTTTCTCGCAAGTCTCGATAAATTTCTATTTAAGTGGAAGAGTGTTACACCAATCATTTGAGCCTGTTGGGAAATTTAATTAATTATGTTTGAAATCGGATGGGAGATATTCGTATATGGCATCAGAATTATAAAATTATGGGACACTCAGTAGGCCACTGTAAGCGAAGAAAGAATTAAATGAAGCCCAAGCTTCCTTTCTTTTCTAGAAGGAAACGTTATCTCTGTATGGCAAGCAGTGAGCACCCGGTCGGTTGCATCAGAATAGAAACTACACAGTAGAAGCGGAAAATTCCACTGTACGAGTGAGACAGAAAACAGCGAACATTACTACCCAAAATCCCTTCATCTGTAATGGACTCGTCTATACAAGTGGCTGGCGAATACATCTGGTCCAATCAGGATTCACCATTCAAATAATTTTAAAAATAGCGGGTCGAAATATTTAATTAATGTGCAGCCAAGGCAAATAATTAAGATGGAGTTTATAACAGCAGGATACTAGTGTTGATCAAGTAACTTTAAGACCAAGCAAGTGCATTAATTGAGGTGAAAAATATTAATCACGCACTGAGCTCTCAGTTAGCAACAGATGTGTGCAGTTCCCGATACTGCAGAGTTGGTTCGACAGCGCGTGGGAAGAATTAATCCGACCAGCGCTATCAAGATTATAATAAATATTACGAACAATTTTTGGATCACGCTATACCTGTGAAATGGTACACAATTTATATAATTAATTGCGTGGTGCAATTTTTCTCTTGAACTTTTTTATTAGGAGCCGCTCTACAAAGGGGATTTTTGTATGATAAAAGTGTGTATCCTTCCGCTGAAGAGTAACTCCACCAAGGCAGAGCCCCAATTCGTAACATTCAGTTCTCAAGAAGGGGTCGTGTCGGTAAGACGCGTGTTGAGTATCGCTCCGTATTCGTGAATATCTACAGTGAACAAAGTGTATTTGTCTAAGTATACAAACGATGTTAAATAGAAACACCAAGTGTCTATGACAGTGTTTTTTCAGAACATCAGGGAACTAAATAATGGAAAAACATATTCTATGAAACAGTTAGCATATTGCCGATAAGAGATTTGGAGTTGCATAATAATTACGACATAATTTGTAATAAGAGCTTTGTTACGCTCAGTAGTAACGGAACTAAGACATTTCAACATGAAGTGAATCACTTCAGTTTAAAGAACACTTTCCTGTCTATGCTGTAGTAAGTCAGCTGGCGAGCATCTATTTGGAGAATCTTCACTTTCACCAGCATACTCGCTCAAGGCCAAACACAACCCTCGCATCTTAAGTGAAATATTTGTCAAGATTGGAGAGGAGGCGTACAACGGCAGATATTGACTGCGTGTGTGTGAAACAAGCAGACGTCCAAGACGAATAATATTATTAACAATCCTTCGCGATTGAGAACGAGGTAGGGTGTGCAAGTATCAAATGATTAGTGTTCCGATATATTATAGCAGTAGTACCGTGAAAATACCGTGTGTGAGTGTAAATAATAATGCGCTATATTTCTATGTTAGATATAAGTAGTGGTTAAGCAATCTGGATACCACAAGAAAAACTAAGAATTATAACCGCAGCAAAATTGAGTACTAACTTCCCATGGCGGAGTCCTCTGACGGGATTGGAGTTAGTTGCAAAATATGAGTAATATCTCATATAATTATGTGGAATCCAAAACATATCTTTACTGTAATATAGATGTAGCTACCGCGAGTCGTAGAGTTAAGGTACGAGGGCAGAGTCAAATTATTTAGGGAACTTTTGTCGTGTTAATGTGCTTAGATATTATTACTATTATTATTATTATTATTATTATTATTATTATTATTATTATTATTATTATTATTATTATAAATAAGATAAGTATGTTGCTACTCCAGGTTATTTGTAATAATTTTGATGATTGTGGTGAAGTAAAATTTCAGTTCAGTGTGGTGTCGTAAACATGTCTATTTTGAACTCTTTCAAGGACCGGCGTTGACATTTTTTAAAATTAATTATTTAATTAATAGCGTCATATCATTTGTGTGGGCCAGCATATCGAGTTAGGAGTGTGGTATCTTAATTCAATATTATGACCAGGAATTGATTTGATTTACTATCATACTGTCAGTAAATGTGATAGTAATAGTTACTTTTTAATCGGAATCAGAATAAACGATTGGGTCATTATTATTAAATTTATAGCCTAGAGCAAGAATTCTTTTCATAGAAACGAAATGCGATGTTGAGTGACAATAGCCGTCAGATATTTGTTGAGGTCCAGGTTAAACATGATTTTGTGATACGTGATGTTGTTCTCAGAGATTAATTTAGAGATTCATACAGCAGGTAGTGAATGGAAAATGAGGAAAAAATCAGCGATGCAGCTGATATGAATGAATAAGCCGAAGAAACATAGTATTGATAGGCAAATATGCTAATGAAGCAGTTGAAAATATTAAGTAGTAAAAAGGACCTAATGACGCATTTGTAGGCTAATTGTGACGCAACATCAATTGTTGATATGTAAAATTTATTTGACTATTTAGATTGCCACAGAAATGTCGTGTTGGTACATGGAACACCCAATTGGTTTATTGAGATGGTTAGATACTGTTTACTTTGAGGAATTACTGTTTCGTGTGACACTACTTATTGTTAAAATTAATTTTTTTATTTTTGGCAATTTTAGTGCTGCGGTCCTTGGAGCTGTTATGAACCTAATTTCAAGAATATATAAATGGATTTTACAGTGTATCAGGTTGAGTAAGCCACGAGATTAATTGGTTTATGGTCGTGGTCAACGGTTGCTTCAGTGATTTATTGTTATCTGGACACTGAAATTAACCAATAATCATTAGTATTCAATTCAACAACCTGATATTATGATTTCTTTGGAGAATTTATGTGGACATGACTTCTTGTACATATTTGTGAATAGTAAGTGATAGTTTGTAGTTCCCAACTTTTTTTGTTGACGTCGTAGGCTAATCATTTGGCTGTGTCTCTTGTTGTAAATAATACCTTACTTTTAGGATTATTCTTTTTCTTAAGTGGGAGAGTTATTTCTCTTTGATTTAATGTAGATTAGTTTGACTCGCGTACAATGTAAGTAAATGTTTTAGATTCGAATGCAACAACAACAACAACAACCCAGCGGAATTTTATGAGTTACTGAACTAGAATATGGTGTGGACTAAATTTTATATTTTTAAATTGTACGTTATGGAATTTGAATTATACCATTTGGTAATGATGGAATTATTATTTGCAAAAATATTCTTTAGGCAATTGACTTTTCTTTACTTTATACAATGAGCAGTGTCTTTCTTTTGAGAAGAAACATGTCATGTAACGCCTATTTAAAACATATGTTTATTATGTAAACGAGAGTTAATTGTAAGCACCAGAGGTGTGATCTATTAATTGATATGTGAATGTTATGAATAGTAAATTTCATATACACAGTGGTAGTGAATTGCAGTGGACACCAGTAGCTAGATATTATTATTATCGTTATTTTTCATTATTATTATTATTATTATCAGAGTGTTATCACTATAATTTACCTATTATTTTGGAAGGCCTAATATATTTATGGAGGCATGTTATCAATCTTTCTGAATTGTGCATTTTTAGGAATTAATTATAATTTTAATTAATTATAGTATATTTAGTTATTTTTATGTAACTTCCGAGCGATTTTATTATTGGTTTAATCGATTTTAATGGTTAATTAGTAGCACTTCTGATGCTTGATCTTGGATAGCCACTGTACATTCATTTAGGTGAGAAAGGATATCATACAGATGGGACTAAATTCAGAAGACATCTCAAACCGAACAAAGTTTAGGTCAGTGATCGACAGATTTCAGGGATTCCATGACGAACCAAAACTTAACCGTGGGTGGACGGAAGAAAGAAGACAGACTGCCAGAGAGAGGATGCTGAAGTTCTGGGCTGTGAGGAAGGCTTCCAGAAACATGTAATTGTTATCTAACGTGCTCTCTAATGGCCGTAAACGAATGTATATTATTATTATTATTATTATTATTATTATTATTATTATTATTATTATTATTATTATTATTATTATTATTATTATTATTATTATTATTATTATTATTATTATTATTATTATTATTATTATTGTCTACTTATTATTACATATACATAGTCACTATCACCATATTACCATCCAAGAATGTACATCAGCAGAAGTATTGAATGAATTTGCTAACAGATTTGGCAATTATTTATTAATTTTTCACGAGGTCATTAACAAGTTATTTACTTTAAGAGTTAATCAGTGATGTGATATCAAGTCTTATTTTATGAACAATACTCTTGGACACTATGACAGTTTAATAGTAAAATTTTCGTTCTGAATTTATATCACATTCACTAGTTATGGATTAATTACCTTTCTTCATTTTCCTTTGTGATAAATAAATTTTATTTTCAAAATCAGTCTGTGTCATATTTTTTTATTTAGTTAGTTAACTATCCTTAGTTGAGTTATACCTTATGCATCCCTTAATCGACTACAGGGACTGATCACCACTGAGATGAATCTCAAAGCTTCCGTAAGTATATTCTCTTCAGGGGCAGCCGTGGCAATAATGAACTTGAAGTAAACACCGAAGCAGCTCTAGAAGGGTGCAGTACGACAAATTCGATTTCGCCTATATTATTTTTATATTTTATATCTCCCCGCGTCGTCCTCTCCCTCGAATTGCTTTGAAAATAAAATACAGCCCATGTTACTCACTGCTTTCTATAGGTGAAGTAATTTTTTAAATTGGTTCGGTAGTTTTTGAGTCTATCCGTTACAAACAAGTACACCAATTTATCCTCTTTATAATATTAGAGTATAGTTGATTAATCTAAAATTCGTAGCTAGGATTTTTTCAACATTGAGCTGCTTGCCTTGAGGTGGATTTTTCGGGATGAACCTGAAACATTTTTTTCATACTGTATGTACACCATTGCACTAAGAGACCCAAGCAAGTCAGCCAGTTTTCAGATTGCTTTAGGTTCAACTCTTCAACTGCTGCAGTTATTCGTACACTGGATAACATAAGGCACTGATGTACTGCTAACATGACCACATCATGGAAGACTCTTCTATATAACAATGACAGAAGTAACACAAATGTATTGAAAGAAAAAAACAGTAAAATTACTGCAATAGCGACAATAGTTATTTACTGTAGTAGTAATCAAATACAGATAGGAGGTACAACATTTTGCACTGATTGTATAAAAATATAAACTCTTAACCAAGACAAACAATAAGAGGTGAGAAAATTCCTTGAAGAGGTGGAAGCAAAGTTAAAAGTTTCCACTATCCGTAACCTCCGCTCTAAATGAAACAGAATGGTTAACTCTGTCCCCAACCGCCTTTGTCCCCAGGAGTTAAGTTACATTTCAAATTTCTGACGGGGAATCGAACCCACGACCTTCCAGAGAACCAAGCAGACGTTTACCACCTCAGATAGGCAGTCCTTTCAACAAGAGGTAACTTGTTATTTATAAACGAAATAACAAGAAAGGAATAAGGAAAGCAGGTGTAACCTTGACCGCGCTGTTAACAGAGAATCGAAAGCTTACTCCTAAATAAGAACACATTTCAGTTTGGTTTTGAAGAGATAATTCCATGTCAGACATTTCCTGTAATCGGTAGATGATGGCACACATAGCGGTCCACTGTAAGGGTGAACGTTCAACGGGAATAAAAATACCGTCAACAATACGATAAAGAAACCAGAGAACTGTGCAGAGCAGAATTTTACTCAGGTCTAAGATATTTAGGTATAACAGAATTCCTTTGCTATGAAACTATTGAAGGGAGAATTACGTGCTTTCACAATGTACGCATACAATGAGAATTCGCGATTAGTTTATTAACGTTTCTTGTTTCATTGGGAGAATATAAATTGTTGATAAGTAGAACATAAGTAGCGAAGTGCAATGTGTGCGCGTTTAAGTCACGAAGTTCATTAAATTTGAAGAAAAGTCCAGGAGACCTCATGGGACACTCTTTACCTGATCAATATGAAAAGAGACATTTACCTTACTGTGATGAGTTATCCCAACATTTTTGACCTAAAGTAGTAGGCCTACTGGATGTTGTGGATCCTCAGGTGTGAGAAGTACCACTCGCTGTAGACCATCGAGATGTTGTTGAAATACTTTGCTGTTGAATAGTTTGTATGTAAGGAGATTATGGTTTACGGTGACAAATACTTTGGCCAGGTAATAATAAAAAATAATAATGGCGTATGGACTCAGGAGAGGTCTAGTGCAGATCTTTTCCTGCTAGACGGCTTGTAGGCGTCCTGGATGTCTGTGAGCGTGGGGTCTTTCCTAAATTAATAAAACGTCACAACACCAGGCCACCGGGCCAGAAGAATTTACGAATTACAGTAAGATTATAATCACCCACCCGGTCGAAAATTGAACCCGCGACCACCTGAACCGTAGGCCTCAACGCTCACCATTTAGCCAACGAGATGGACTTTCGCCAGGTGAATGCTGCATTATATTAGCTCTAACGGGCTGCGGTCGGGTTGTTATGGTCCTTCCCATTCCTTCTGCTCTTTCGCACATTGTGACGGTGTTGCTATGTTAAGCCTAATGTGTAGTATTGTAAGCCGTAGTGTTAAGCGCTGGAGTTGTGTGTGATGATGGTGGTTTTAGAGTATTAAACTAGTAGTATTTCTTGTAATATTTTCTTTGCATTGAATTGCTTGTTGTTGTTCTTGTTGGGTTCATATTCTAACTTAATTATCACACTACTGTAGGTCATAATTGCCACCGGGATATTTCCCAATTGGGATGTATTTGTCAATAATAATAATAAAAGTAAATTTACCTTAAGGACTACATCGCCTGGTAGGTTTGACTGAAGAGCATTTTTCCATCCAACGCATGCTTTTCTTCAGTAAACAATATTGAGCGAGACATGCAACCTTTTTGACCTTCGAACTGATTGAGATCTGGTACAACGACTTCAGTAGGAATGCTGTATTGAGCCGTATCAACATTGGACGACCAGTCGGGGGTGTCAGACACGACTGAGCGGTGGGCAGCACGAGCCCCGCTTCTACCTGCTTCCCGCCGCTCACTCCTCTCTACGCGGCAATTCAATGAGCTAACTTTGACACAAGTGCTAAATATACGAATGGACAAATAATGTTGATACGGCTGAATAAAGCAGTCCTACTGGAATTGCTGTACCGAATTGCAGTGAGTCTGGAGTTGGAAGAGTTTTCTTGTGAACGCGCTGCCCATCTCATCTCTAACGGTTCTCTCAATACGGAGCCACTTTCTCATATGTTTAAGTCTCACCCTGTCTAATTTCAATTTTAACAAAGTGTATCTTATGATGTTATTTCTAGCATCTTGGAGTTTCCCTTCACCTGACGTAGGGAAGGAAGGGTAAAATAAGCCGCCGGGGGCGAGGCCACTGAAGAAAACGGTAGGTGCTTTTCAACTGGTAGTTAGTCCTCCACCTGAGTCTGGCATTGTTCCCACTGACCTCTGTTGGTTGAATACTATTCTCTTCTGGAAACGACTATATTAGTCTCGTAGGATGCTGGGTTCCTTTGGCCGACAGCTTCATTCTTCCAAGTGTCGGACCTCTTCCATTCTCCCTCTGCTTGCCTGCTTGTACTTCCTATTAAAGCAACCTCGAGAGAACATAAAGGAACTCCCTCTAGAAGTTAGCGTACGGCGATGAAACGACGACTCGACTTCTTCTTTATACGTTACACATTTTAATTGGATCTGCGAAGTTAGACGCTCATGAAATTGCAAACTATCTCCTGATTACTTGATAAAAGTTCTATACATTTATCACAAGAATTCTTGTCACAAGACAGGCTCTGAATTGTAGCACATGTAAAAGTTTATATTGAAAAGTTTACTTTAAGAGGATTAACAAAGTCTCATTAAAGTAGACTTTTAAAATTACTACAGTCTGCATGATTTACAATATAGTAAGTCATTTAGCAGGGCATCTTCAAGAACTTGTTCAAAGTGCAATGTTATTTTACTCAATGATGAAATTAATGATGTACATAATGTTACCATATTCTGAATCTCCGATGTGAGGACGCCCTCAACGGGACTGATAAACATGTCCGTACTTTCGCCACTTCTTTAAGGGAAAACTAATGTATACAGATATGCTCTGGCATTCACCTCTTTTACGGAGAATATCTCGAGTTCCGCTAATTGAAGAGACAATGAACACTTTTAAGTTTATTTGTGAAAAACCACCAATGCTACAGGTTGGCTAAGAAAAGGAACATCTTAAAATGATGAGTAATGGGAATATGTTCACATTAGTTAAGCATTGCACATGTTTTCAACATGGAATCAACTGTGAAGGAACGAGAGAGAAGGATTTAAAACGAGTAAATAGCAGCACAACACGTATCCTTGACTTTCCGTGAGCCAAAGAAAAGCTCGACACAAAGGTAAAATGTGCATTCGATGTCTCACACCTAAACTTGTATGGACTTCAAACTACAGAAAACGACATCTAAACGTATATATACCAATAATAATAATAATAATAATAATAATAATAATAATAATAATAATAATAATAATAATAATAATAATAATAATCCCGGGTGGGGATTTACCGGTTACCTCCATCGGGCGCGTCCCATTGGAATTGGGAAAGCTCGCTGGCTCTGCCGCCAGCAGAGTCAGAGGGTAGTAGGGAAATAAAATACCACCGTGAAAAAAAACTGGTCCCTTGCCAGGGTTACGGCGAAGACTGGTAAATGACCAGAAGCCAGAAAACGTCTTGAGGCAACCTCTAGGGCTAACAACCCTAGCTGTAAAAGGATGGGTACCCGTCCAAAGCAAAGTCAAGTCAAAAAGCATGATGGCACAACATTTCAAGAAACATACCCCAGGGGGTACATCTTCGGATAAATCCCTCGTCGTGAACGCCACGGCGCGCGAGTCTCGTTCGGATTCTGGGGGAGACTCGACACCATGCAAGAGACGAGTCGGAGCGTCTCGGTGTACCCCGAAGAGTCAAAAACTCAGGCCAAAATCTAAAACCTTTCTGGCAACTTTCAACATAAATTCACTTACACAAACTGTCAAGCTGAAAACCCTCACCAAAGCTCTTCACGAAAATCAGATATCCATAATGGCCCTACAGGAAACAAGGTAACCAGATGAAGAGATTTTCGAATCCGAAGGCTACCGATTTTTCAAGAGCAAAGCGCAAAGAGGAATCCTCAATGGAGCTGTGATGCTTGGAACCGCGTTTGCTGTTAGAACCAACATCCTTAAATCGGTTGAAAATTTCGAACCTGTGAATGACAGATTGTCTATACTCACAATTAAATGCGCGAACAAAAGCTACGCCCTAGTTAACGCACATGCTCCTACAAACGATAAGAACAAGTCTGATCCAGACGAAGTTGATAATTTCTGGGACCTACTGGATGAAAAATTAAACAAAATCCCCAAACACCATGCCAAACTTCTTTTGGGTGACTTCAATGCCCAACTAGGTCGTGAGCAGAAGTACAAGAAAGTTATAGGAAATTACCCTGCTCACAAAAGAACCAATCCCAACGGCAAAAGACTGGTGTCCATTTGCGGAAATCACAACCTGCAGGTCATGTCGACCCACTTACGCCATCTACCCAGAAAGCAAATGACTTGGCGTTCTCCCGTCCAAGCTCTCGGAGAGTTCCAAATTGATCATGTTGCAATCTCCAGGAGAAACAGCCCTGAGATTATGAATGTCAAAGTAAAGAAAGGCATCATTATGGCCTCAGTTCATTATATGTCTCTTATCAAATTCAAACCAATTCCCGCAAACACAAGGAAGACAACCAAACAGATCACACGCTTCGACAAGGATAAACTTCGGCAAAGGGTCGAGGAGTTCCAGGAGAAGGCTAGACCAAATGACTGTGACTTTAACAACGCCAAAAGTCTCCTTGTTGAGGCCGCCAAAGACGTTGCAGAAATCAAGAGAAGCAAAAAGCATGCCTAGTGGAATGGTACCTGCGAATCAGTCCTCCAAGAAAGACTCAATGCGTGGAAACAGTACTACTCTACGAAATCAGAAAATGATTGGGAAACCTACAAAACCCGACGTGCCCAAGCGGCTAGGGTGTTCAGAACTGAGAAACGTAAATATGAAAAATCTCTCATTGAAAAGATAGAACAAAACTTTAGGAAGAATGAAAGCAGAGAGTACTACAGAGCCTTCAAACGCAAACTCACTGGCTATAAACCACCATCTCAATGCTTTGAGCGAAAGGACGGCTCACTGGCGACGTCAAATGAAGAAAATTGCAGCATTCTGGCAGACTACTTCAAGAATTTACTTAATTGCTCTAAACCGCAAAGCCCCATTGAAACCAAGGAACCCTTACTCAGGTACCCAGATTCCAGACCACCCGACAGAGATGAAATCAAGCGCCACATTGCCCGTCTCAAAAATAACAAAGCGCCGGGGGAAGACTCAGTATTATCAGAACTATGGAAATATGCCCCAGAGAAATCACTTGATATCTTGCAAAAGCAAATAGAAGAAATTTGGAACAAGGAGACCCTACCCGAAGATTGGAAAATAGCTTTGATCCATCCATTACACAAAAAAGGCAGCATGAAGAACATCAACAACTACAGAGGAATATCTTTGCTACCCGTGACTTACAAAATTCTATCACTTGCCATCCTGGAGCGTTTGGAAGCACAAGTCGAACATCAAATAGGTGAATACCAAGGAGGGTTCAGAAAAGGTCGCTCAACAGCTGAACAGATCCAAAATCTCAAAACGATCACCAGATATTGTACACTAAGGTCCAAGCAGTATGTGTCTGTCTTTGTGGACTTTAAGAAAGCGTACGACTCCATTGACCGGGAAGTCCTGCTAAACATCTTAAATGAATTTGGAGTTGATTAGAAACTGCTGGCATTAATTAGAGCCACCCTGACCGATACAAAATCCAAGGTGAAGTTCCACGGGTGTCTCTCGCACTCCTTTGACATCAAAACAGGAGTCCGACAAGGTGATGGGCTATCCCCGATACTCTTCAACTGTGTTCTTGAAAAGATCATCAGAACCTGGCGGGTGAGATTACAGGAAACCAACTACAGTCCATTAAGAATAGGAACCAAATCCAAGGGGATCGCAACAGACTGCTTAGCATTTGCCGATGATATTGCTGTCCTCTCAAACGACATAGAAACCGCTAGAGCTCAAGTTGAAAGTTTAAAGGAAATTGCCGAACAAACTGGTCTGCAGATATCGTTTGAGAAAACAGAAGTAATGACTAACATCAAAGAGGCTCCACCAAAACTTCATACAAAATACTGGGACATCACCCGAGTAGACAAATTCAAATACCTGTGTGAGATCATCATGAAAAATGGACTGGACAAAGAAGCACTTCATTAGCGAGTACGCAAACTAGAAATAGCCTACCAAACATCCCGCACAATCTACACCGGGCGAGTTGGCCGTGCGCGTAGAGGCGCGCGGCTGTGAGCTTGCATCCGGGAGATAGTAGGTTCGAATCCCACTATCGGCAGCCCTGAAAATGGTTTTCCGTGGTTTCCCATTTTCACACCAGGCAAATGCTGGGGCTGTACCTTAATTAAGGCCGCGGCCGCTTCCTTCCAACTCCTTGTCCTTTCCTATCCCATCGTCGCCATAAGACCATCTGTGTCGGTGCGACGTAAAGCCCCTAGCAAAAAAAAAAAGCACAATCTACAACAAAAAATGCCTTTCCCAAAACACCAAGATACGACACTATGAAACAGTTCTGAAGCCAGTAGTTCTATATGCAGCCGAAACCCTGTCTCTAAATGCCAACAAAGGACTCCTTGAAGAACGGGAGAAAAGAGAACGCAAAATTGTGAGAGGAATCTTGGGATCAAAGTACAGAAATGGAGTCCATCAAAAGAGATCCAACAAGGAAGTCTACAGCAAAATAGAGAAAATTACCGACACAATCAGAAAAAGACGGGCACGATTTTACGGTCATCTGAAAAGAATGGACGGAAGAAAGGTAACTAAAGAAATCTTTCACTTTTTTGATTCAAACCCCAAAACCACAATTCCCTGGTTTAGAAATGCCAAAGAAGACCTTCGAATGCTACATATCTCAGCTGAAGACTCCCTTAACAGAGATCTCTTCCGCAAGAAAATATTGACGAACGGGCTAAACCGAGATGAGCAACCGAAGAGAAAACACGGTGCCCCTTGGACAGAGGAGCGTAAGCAGGCCCACTCACAAAGAATGAGGGAAATTTGGGCTCTAAAGAAGGCCAAATTCAGTGTCAAAAGCAACAAGACTTAACGTGGTCCTTGATGGCCCCAGCGAATTATATATAATAATAATAATAATAATAGTAATAATAATAATAATAATATTAATAATAATAATAATACTGTTGTTGTTTGAGTCATCAGTCCATAGACTGGTTTGATGCAGCTCTCCATGCCACCCTATCCTGTGCTAACCTTTTCATTTGTACGTAACCATATAATAATAATAATAATAATAATAATAATAATAATAATAATAATAATAATAATAATAATAATAATAATAATAATAATAATAATAATAATACTCTACGCAATTCAGACGACATCTTTAACCATAAACACGACGGACATAGAGAAAATAGAACGGCAGATCCTCAGGAAGATATTTAGACCCAAGATCAAGATGGTATCTGGATGCATAGAAGCTCAGAAGAACTGGATTCTCTGACAGCGATTCTCCGCAGTTGCATGGAAGAGGCGTATGAAATTTTAATTTAATTTAATTTATTTAATATTGTGCTTCAAACAGGCATAAACCTAATGATGTCAAACACATACACGTATACTATTACATTATATAAAACAAATATCAAATTAAAATTATAGTATCTCTTACGAAAGTCCTTGTAATATAAAGTGATAAGTGAAATAAAAATACATTCTTCAGTAATGTAATATTACAAATATTCAGTTACATATGCACATAATATAACAAGATATTTAAAATATTAAAATTAAAATGAATTACTAACGGCTTTAAAGCTGCATTACCACTGTAATTACATATGATGGTAGTGATGTTATCGAAGATAATAATGATGATGAGGTCTGGAAGGATAACTAAAGTTATGAGGAGTCAGCAAAGTGGGATTTTAACAAAGAACAGAAAACTATTAAGTTAATGTGTTTCCATTGTTTTACTATGGAAGTGTATGTAGTTAAAATATTTGTAGTCTGTACTCATTGCTATATTTATTAAATATTTTCTTTGAGTTTAACACTGGTGAATTACTATGTTGTTGGGTGATTGATCTACAGAAGTAGGAAGTAATGCGTTTTTGGAGTGTAGATGGATTAGGGACAGAGAAGTTGAAGAGAGAGAGCAAGTTAGGACCACCAATAAGATTGTTAAATAATTTGCAGACAAATAGAGAACTGCAATTACTCGTCTTTGTGTAAACAGTAATTGAGAGAGGGTATAATAAACTATCTCTACAACCTATAATTATATACGGACACGTAGCACGAATGGACGACTCTCGACTGACCAAAAAAATTGTCATCATTAACGGAACATGACAAATCAAAATACGCTGGTTGGTAGACATTCAAAAGAAAGAAGATCAGCGCATAAAGAAAGGATGACGAAGGTTTGTCAAGATAAGGAGAACAAGAATATCAGTGCTAAATAATGGTTCTAAGTTCTCCTGGTCTTCTTGTTCTCATTATCTTGCCAAACCTTCGCCATCCTTATCTCCTTTCTTTTCATACACAGTTACCCTATGGTGGGCTTGTGCATTGCTCAACACTAAAATTAGTCACTGTTCCCAAAGAGAACTAACACGAAGAAGAGTTACCTTATGAATAATACAGCATAAAGAGGGGCATAATTACCCATACTACATGGCCTTAAGAGTAAAAAGAAAAGGTTGCACGTACCAGGCCATTAACAAACGAAGTACCTTCACATTCACGTGCCACACAGTTTAAATACCAGGGAGTGTAAGTTGGACCTTCATGATTATATTTAAAGAATATTTCACATATTAACAGAGAAAGAATATAAAACTTGGAAGTAGTTCATACTTGTGTAACTAACAAAGAAACAGTTCCACCTGTAAGTCTCCGATCTCATTGAGATTTGGTACAACGACTTCAGTAGGAATGCTTTATTCAGGAGTATCAAAATTATATTCCCAATTGTGTATTTAGCAACTGTTTTGGGATGTCAGAGTTTGCTCATTTAAGCACCGCATTGACAGCTATGAGCGGCGGGAAGCACATAATGGAGCGGCAGTAATGTGTGTGCGAAGGAGGAAGAGTGAGACGTGAACTGGCTGGCCGCCCCGCGCAGGTTCATCATAATCATCGCTAAATATTTCTGCAAGGTGAGTTAGTTATTTGATCCACATTTTTAGGTTTATTTGTAATTGATCCATAGAATGAATATCTTCGACCATTAATACAGAACTTATTCTATTTACCACTTATTTTTCGGATTTCATTTACATGTAATTTGGGACGTTTGGAATTTTAACCAGGAGGTTTTCTTATTTTATTTCATTTTTTGCTGTTGTTCGATATTTCTGAAAACTGATTTTATTTTCAGACGTAGGAATTTTTTGTAGAGGTAGTAAGCGCGGTTTCTATTTTTGTTAGCCACTTTATAAGAGTCGTTCCACCTGAGGAGGAACTGGGAGTTATTTTTGGGATAATGCGGTCAGCAGAGTATTATTAATTCAGTGAAGTCTTGAACTATAGTCTTGAAGGAAATTTGCTTGTCGGAATTAGATTATTTAAATAGTTCCCAATAGGCCTTATTTAAATTCCATTTATAGTATTGCGGTTTTGAGGTGTTGTCTGGATGATAAAATATAGGTTTGGATTACTGATTATTTTACAGCTGTTCTAAGCAACAATATCACACGCGCACTATGCGTAGGTTACTGCCATCTTGATCCGTGTCAAGTGTAATTTGATTTTTCTCAACGAGATCTATTAGAAGTCAGGAAGAAATATTTTGTGGCGGAAAAGTGAGGAATTTTGACATATCCTAACAATGGGAGAAGGTAATGAAGACACAAGGCTCAATAAAGTATCAAATGAGACCCAAAGTACATCTGTGGAAGCAAAGAGATGGCTACGACCTAGCGGTTAGCTGTGAGCATGCATTCGGGAGATGGTGGATTCGAATATGGTTTTGCGTGGTTTCCCATTTTCACAATATCTTGCGTGGCTCAAAAACTTGCATGTGTTAGTACAACATCAAACAATGACGGTGACTTGAGCGTCACAGTATCACATCATTCAATAACATTGTGATAGTTGCTAAAAGCATTACATGAACAAATGAGAGGATGTAGATGTTGATCACTGCTAATTACCATACTCGAGAGACGTTCCTCGCACCTTGCACCTGGTAAAGCGTACCACTGTTTTATGCTTGTGTCTAAAGGTCACACTAATACTGAGACTAGCAGCGCCTAGCAAGGGTTTCGAATTATAAAAGCCTTAAATTAGGTACAATCCCTGCATTTTCTCGGTGTGGAGGCCGGAAGTCATGGGTAACAGTTTTCAGATCTGATGATTGTGGGGTTCGAACCCACATTCTCCAGAAATCAAGCTCTAACTAGCCGACCAGAACCACCAGCCAAGTTGTTCTGTACCATGTAAAAAGAGCACATTTTTTATACGCCTTATTTTCCAATTTCATGACATTGTCAGAGAAGTTCTAATGGTCAGTCTTAAAATACAATGGACACGAGAAGCTTTGAAACTCTCCTAGTAGAAAATAGGAAATTTTTCCTCTAGTTACGTGTCTTGTTTACGACTGAGGCAACTGTCAGGCTCACTGCCCTTGTGAAATGTGAAACTGCGAGCGTCAGTTTGATGTGAGGTGAAGCTCTGGTTCTGACACCGACCAACTACAAGTGCATCATGGTCAAACCTTGGAGCATAGAATACACTTGCTTCATGATGTATCGGAATAATAGCGGTGTGAGAGACTTTTGGAATTGCATCTACTTCGATAATGAAAGAATATTTGAAATTCTCATAAATGCGGAAAGCAAAGGAATAAAGGGGAATCGGTCACTTTCGAAGGGTTGAAGGTACAGGGTATAGGGCCTAATGACTAAATTTCTCACCTCCATTAATTTTGACGTTTATTGATCTAAACAACAATGGTCCTAAATTATCAATAATAATTGAATTACCGGAGCCTCCGTGGCTCAGATGGCAGCGCGTCGGCCTCTCACCACTGGATAGCGTGGTTCAAATCACCGTCACTCCATGTGCGATTTGTGCTGGACAAAGCGGAGGCGGGACAGGTTTTTCTCCGTGTACTACGGTTTTCCCTGTCATCTTCCAATTCAGCAACACTGTCCATTCTCATTTCATAGCATTTACCAGTCATTAATAAATCACTTTGGGATTGGCAACCCCATCGCACTAATAGCCTATATCTGCTTCATTCATTCCATCCCTGACCCGGTCAATGGCTGGAAAACAGGTTGCAGGTTTTCATTCATTTTAATTGAATTATGTCCAGCTCCATGGCTGAATGGTTATTATTGGCCTTTGGTCACAGGAGTCCCGGGTTCGATTTCCGGCAGGGTCGGGAATTTTAACCTTAATTGGTTAATTTCGCTGGCATTGGGGCTGGGTGTATGTGTCGTGTTCATTACCATTTCATCCTCATCACGACGCGCAGGTCGCCTGCGGGTGTCAGTTCAAAAGACCTGCACCAGGCGAGCCGAACTTGTCCTCGGACACTCCCGGCAATAAAAGCCACACGCCATTTCATTTCATTTCAATTGAATTATCACTGTACTTAAAGCCGGACTGGTGGTTGTTTTAAGAGGAACGCCCTCTGTTGACATGTGCCAGAAGAAAAATGGAAGAATTTCGACACCTTGAAGATTGAAGAAGAGAAGACTCTCTAGGCTCGCGCGGTAAGGAGGCCGGATGGGAAAAATGCAAATGATGAGCCTGGCACAATTAACTGAAAGCAATGCCAGACTCACCTAAGGGAACTGTGCTAGACTCTTATAACAGGCAGGATGCACCCTCTCCTATACGGCCAGTTCAATTCACTTATCAACTACGGCATTTTACCTCCTTGATATTGTTCTTCACTTCCTGCAAAACTGTCTTTATGTTTGCTGCTTCGACACGTATATCTCCTGTCTGCGAAGCGTGTCTTAATAGAACAAGTCATATGATAGAAAACATAATATGTGGATGTTTACTTACAACTGACAACTACAAAGTACGCTAACGGTACCTGGATGTATTTGTTTGTTCCAAGACTGTCAAACATTGGTCACCATTTATTATCCTCTAAAGAAAAGTACATGCATAATACTCGTTATCCGTCCACCTCAGTTCATGAATATGGATGTAAACAATAATCAACCACACATTTCTGCCACAAACTTTAACATCTTCACTGGCTCTTCTCTGTGTGCACCTGCAAGAAAAAGTGCTTCGCCCTATTAATAGGAGCTCACAATAGGGAAATTCCTCTCAGAAATTTGAGGGCAGTTAGCTCCATTTAAAGGTAAATATATTCTGTAAATCTTCCCTGTAGCTTTTAGGTTTAAGAAAATGCTGAGTTGGTTCCTGAGAAACATATTTTTCGGAAAGGTAGTGTCAGCGGATAGCTGTGACAGTGGTCCCGACATATTTATGTAGCCATTCAAAGGGCAGTCTGGTTGCAAGAATATGCAAAACTATTTATACGCTAGTGTCCAAAAGTTAAGCATAATGACTAAACGAAGGCTGATAGGAGTGTCACACGGATTGCTGAACTCACACACGATATGTCACACAACTTGTCCAGAAAAACTGTGTCAGAAAGTTTCTGATAGCTAACGTACACCTTCGACAACAACTAACAAAACTTGGCAATGTCTTCCACAACAAAATATGCTGTCAATAGGGTGTATGGTTACCCCTAACGGCCACACAAACTTCGCAGCTCTCTATCAGATGGTCCAACAGCTATTGTGACAATCGATCCCATTACTCCGAAAGGGCAATATGAACGTCTTGGAGGGTCCTTAGTGCAGCCTGACGGATGCAGTTCGCTTCCCCAATGCATCCCAGGCATGTTCTATAGGATTCAGATTCCCAGACTTCGCTGGCCCGTCCATGCTATGAATGTCTTCCCCAGCCAGGAATTCATCCACTGGAGCAGCGCGGTGCGGTCGGGCATTATCGTCCATTAAGGGGAAGTGTGAACCCACCGCACCTCTGAAGAGTCGAACACGTGGTCTCAGTACCTCATCCCTGTATATCCTAGCGTTAACAGTGTTTCTCGGACCACCCATGAACATGTGCAGGTCTGTACGGACATTCAACATGATGCCGTCCCACACCACGACGCCACCATCACCATACTGGTCCCGTTCCACGATGTTCCTGTGGTTGTATCGGCTACCCGGTTCTTTCCAGATTAATGTGCGACGGGAATCGTTCTGCAAACTGAAGCGGGATTCATCTGTGAAGAGCACATTCATGGTCCAGTTTCGATGCTAACGGCTCCACAGTAAAGGGGCGATTCTCTGTGCTGGAGTGAGCAGGACGCACACTGCTAGACGTCGGGTAAACAGCTCTGCTGTCCTGAGCCCCCGGTACACAGTTTGCCGGGAAACGGCAATCCTGAGACGGCTGCAAGCTCCGTTAGACTGTTAGATCGGCACCGTAGTGCTGTTCATTAAAAGTGAGAACATATGCAGCTTTTCATTTGATGGAGTATTTCATTTTATGGTAGAATTGCTTTTAATGGCAACATTCCTCCTGAGTTCATTGTCTTGCAGGTGCACTCCGATTTTGTCGGGCGGTTAAGGCCAGACATCAGTCCTGCTGTGCGGTGGTTACCCTTGGTCGACCTGCTACTGGCCTACGACTAACATCTCCAGTGTCTCGAAATCGTCTCTAAAGCCTGGAAATGACACTTTGTGGCGCATTTAAAAATACGGCGACTTCGGTCTGTGTCTGGCCTGCAAAATGGGGTGCAAATGGCATCGTTGTGCCATTATCTTGTCACGTTGACCACGAAGCTACACTCCGCACACTATAACAGGGCGCAGGCAGTGGTTACGCCGCAAGACAAAACAGGGAACACTCCTTTGCTATACAGAGCGAACACGTAAGGTTGGTAGGCACACATGTCGAGCGATTTGCGGTCAATTTCCTGTTGCCCTGCTTACTCGTAACTTGTGCTTCACTTTTGAACACTAGTGTGTAAAATATGAGTTTTTTCTGAGCGTTCCTCGGAGTTTAAAAATAATACAATTCTGTATCGTTCGTTCCCACAAAAACAAGGAAATACGCTTTTAAATTTTCCGTCATTTTCCGTCATTTCTCTCGCGCATCGCGATAAAACGGTTGAAGGAAATTTGATGAAAACCGGTATGAAAATTCAGGGAACGAGCCACTGCAATCTATGCTATAGAAAATTTCATTCACATTAATTCAAATGGTAGTTCCGGCTAAGGCCTAAATTTACTTATCAAATATATATGTTATTAGTGATCCTATCGGTAAATACTACATAACTTAAACTAAACAGAACTAAATTTTCGATCATTTATGACTTATACATATTTCCGTACCGGTTATAAGAGTGCTGGTGGTGATGATAATTGTTTTAAGCGTAAGTACAACCGGGCAACCTGTTCTATACAACACTAATAAGAAAGCAAAGATGTAAGGAGACCGATAATTCGAAAAGTAAAGATGTCGGCCTAACAAAGACAAAGGCCACGAAGGGTCTGAAAAGTGAAATACTCCCTAGGCTTCCATACGTAATACTGCCGGGCTCAGAAAAGAACAAGGCAAGATTCCCTTTACATTAGATTCCCTAATATCACAGAGTTGGGAGAAATGTCGAAATCTCATAAAAGTGATCAAAAATAACATTACTTTGGCCACTGTTTTTAATTTACATTTTCTCTTCTGTTGCTTCTCATCTCCGATAGACGGGATTACTACTGAATACGGAGTACAACAGCCTGCCTGAACATTGGCCGGAAGTGGGTGGGGAGTTAGATAACTTTCTTCTTCAGCATGCCATTCCTCTGGTTCATCATTGTATTCCAGCTATTGGGGCCGTACTCTGAGGCGTTGATTGGAATGAGCAGTTTGAGAATAATGCGGGCCGGTGATAGAGCTGTTAGCCCCCTTTAAACAACAAACAAACATACAAACAAACAAGGAATAATACCAGAGGCGTTTTCACGGCTGTCTGCGGCCTGGTCATTCCATTTCGCGAACTTCGGACTGTTAGATCGGCACCGTAGTACTGTTCATTAAAAGTGAGAACATGTGCAGCTTTTCATTTGATGGAGTATTTCATTTAATGGTAGAATTGCTTTTAATGGCAACATTCCTCCTGAGTTCATTGTAATGTTCTATGCTGATTTAAGTTGGAAAAACAAAAAAAGACAGTTTTTCTGAGGATGTAAAAAGACAGGTGGAGAGTGACTGTCTGACATTATAATGAAAATTGCCCAATTCGATTGACTGGCGATAATAATAAATGGACCTGCGATAATAATGAAAACTCCCCAACTTGATTGTGATTGACAGTAGACAAGAAGGCCGGCCATTAAAATGAGCATTCCCTAACCCAGTCTTCACATGAGAAAAGACATATGGTGACTTTCCCGTAGCGTTTCTGGGATAACGTTGAGAGCTATGCGATTTAATGTAAATTTACTCACAACGTGTACACGACTTAACCTAGAATTCTGCATACAATATAGGAATTCCCTAACGAAGCAAGGGTGCATCGTCTGGTATTGTATATTTTTGTATTCGGAAAACTTGCTGTATTCAGTAAGTGAAAATCTACAATGGGAATGTTTGATGACCTTCCACATCCAGGAGCCCCTAAAATAATATCCTCCTGCGGTTGGAGTAGTAAAATTACACCCACTCTATCCCCTGCCTGTCGTAAGAGGCGACATTTGACATTTGACCGTGGATAAGTTAGCACTGGACTCTTACCTGCGCAGTGACATTGCTTCCATGCACTTGTGACATGCTCCTCACTTTCCTCTATCCTATACGACATCCCTTGGTAAACTGTTGTTCTCTTCAGACTCCCACGCTATTAGGTGACTTTCTCTCCGTCTTCCTTGTAACCTAAGCAATAGCTCTTGGTGATTGTCTTTTCTTTCCGTTAGTGAAGTATTCGATGAGACAGGACCACATAGATATTGAGCACGTAATTCTACCCTGCTAAAAAATTCAACTACAAGATGGGGTGCAACCATATTTTTTATGCAACCTCATCTCGCGTCCTGTGGCGTGACAACTCACAGTGCGGAGCGAGCCACCAAACATACGAACAAGGTCGGAACATTTCGGAAGACCTCAGGTAATTACTAATGAAATTCTGTATAACAACCCTCATTGCGAGAGATTTCAGCCCTGCCATTAAAAAAGAAATAAATAATTATGAATTTTTTGAAATATTTGATGAAGCTAAAGTCTACATGGTGTAAGTGTATTTCATTAGGCCTGGTGAGAAGTTGGCGTCCATACTGGAAGAATAGTGCACACGTGTCAAGGACATGCGGTCAAAATGCGCGGCAAACCTAATGCACGAAATTAACTCATTACGCCCGTTAAAGTAACGGGAAAATCAGCAATCAACACCATCTTGATTAGAAAAATAGGTGGAGTCTCGAAGAAAAATGTCCAGTGGTCGTCAATTGAAATGATTGCACCACAGTAGATAACGCCAAGTAGAGCGTCCTGAGAAAATGCTTAAATACCCCCTCCTCAACCAAGAGGGTCAATCGTCATTGTATGGTCCGAGAGTGTGAACCTACGTCAGACAACATTAAGAAGACTTAAAGTGGGCGAAATAGACTTGTAGAATCTCTAAAGCCAGTTGGCTTGAGGGATGAATATTTTACCAAGTGGTAAATAGTCAACGAACGCCAAATTTGCTATTGAAACATTGTAGTTACGACATCTATCACGGTCGTGGAGGAAAATTATCAGTTTAATAAGTATGGGATTCCTGAAATTCTCATAGGGGGCAGCAGATTCATAGATAGCTTTTGTGAATTACTACGGACAATGTTGTTATTTTGTAATCGGCAAGAGAGGACGATAGTCTGGCGGAGATAAGCTTTGTGTCTCACGGTCAATCACACCTGTGAAACATCTGGACAGGAAGGAGTTGGAGATTTACACAAACTGCATCAGTTGAATTCGCGATACGAAGTGGAGCGGTTTAACTGTTATATACCAATATAAAAAATATTTAAGTGTATTGCCTCAAGACGAATGCAGAATCTGTGTATTTATAAGATAATAATTTAAGAGAAGAAAGTGTCCTGCAATTATGAAGGGCTAAATTGGAGGTGGCTGGCACAAGATAAAGCCAAGATAATACCATGCCAAACGACTACGATTACAGGTCTATCTATTATAAATATTATGTTTTTTAGTTAGAGATGTAAATGCTTGTCCCTTTAAATTAATTAGTAAATCATAACATCGCGTTGTGTATGTGACGTGCGTAATCAAGTATATTGCGATGATTAGGAAGTGTCTTGTCGTTATTCTAGTGTGGAGGCAAATTGCCTATTATTTATGTCAGCACTCAAGACTTTAGAATGTGTTTAAATTTCTTTACAGAAATAAAAGTGAAGTTAAATATTGCAATGAAAATCAATGAAATAAGTTTCGGGCCCGTAAAAATGTTACAATTATGATAACGATAAAATATCCGTTATGAGTGTGATGAAGTCAAATATCGCGATAGTTCAATAATAATAATAATAATAATAATAATAATAATAATAATAATAATAATAATAATAAAATTAACGTCCGGATAACATTGAGATGATAAATTACGTGTTCAGCAGTAATATGAAGCGAAATTTGGGGCTTATATCGAAATCCAGTGAAGTATAATAATTTTTGTGAAACTTAAGTTTTGTGACTCCGGGTATTTGTGATACAGAAAATCACTGTATGCTATTTTGCTCCTGAGTTCAGGAAATTAATTGTGAGATCATTACAAAGCTGTTTGGTCATGGGATCGCTTGTGTTTGAAAGTTTCTAAGAAGAAGAAAATGGATAGTAATGGAAATGAAATATTGTGAGAGTAGTTAGAAGATGTTAAAGGCAGAGTGAGTCTGTAGCATGAGCAGGGTGCCGAGGAAAAGAGGTCCTATATTTCGACGGAGAGGATTTTGTGAAATGGTGTATAGGTTGAGAGTAATATTTCTGAGACCGGCTGTGTAAGATGAACGATGTCTTGTAGCAATCCAGAACGGCCGATTAATGCAAAGGTTATCAAATCTAAGTGAACGCGTTGTAACGTCTATTTTAAGTACAAGTGGACGTTCTCTCATTATTACTATTTTATAAAAGACCGTTGGTAACGGCGATTAAGTCTAAGTGGCGGTTCTATTTGATACCAGTGATAGCCGACCTCACGAACAAAATGCATTCTGACGCACGGTGAAGATAACACTTGCTTATTTAAATTGAATTCTATTCTCTATCTTTACGAGATGAAAATATCGCTGACTAGAAACATTGCGGATGTGAAAGATAAATTTTATTAGGGTGATAGTTCAGCCTTATTAGTTTGTTGAAAAGTTACTTCACTGCACAGTTAACGGTGATACCTGTTTGGAGTGTTAACATGTAAGGTCAGTTTGGAGCTCCACACTCGAGTTGTGCCGTGGATATCGTGGTGGTAGTGATTATAGTTTTCAGTGATATTACGTAATATCAATTGAGAGATGAGTTTATTTTTTTACCGAACTTCATTGCATGTATTGAGTTTCTATTGAGGAATATATTAAACTACTCGGACATGTTGTTTAAGCTCGATTTCACGCATTATTGTGGGAAATATTTCGAGGTTCGAGTTCATTTTTGTAGCGAATTTCACTTCATGTGTTAGAGTTTCAACGAGGATCAGGTTTAAATATCCGGACAGTGTATTAAAGTTTCGATTTCGCCTGGCAGTATGAATGATGTGTAGATAACATAACGTTGGCTCAACGATAGATTTAGGATGTTGAGTGTTTTATAACACTTAAGGATGAGTAGACACTGTAACATTGGCTCGACGACAGAATTAGGACGATGTTAGTGTTCGCAGAAGTGAATACGAATGTGACAGTATTAGCAGGTACTATTTAGGCCATGCTTCGGCACAATTCTTACAGCCAGTAGGTGCTACCATAATAGGGTTGCCCCTCGTGGAATCCTGGTTAATGGAGACTGTTCATTACTGCTTAGCCGCGTGTGATGAAGTTCGATGAACTTTCACTTTCCATTTACTTTTCCTTGACTATAAGATTTATTGCTCGAGTGTCCGATATTATCATAGTGCCATGTGTTGACAGTTAGTTGATTTTTTTAGGATTTACACTATGAATGCGGTTTCGATTCGTCAGCTGTTAATATTTTTATTTTCATTTTCGTTATTCCATTTTTATATGAGATGTTGATCTACCGGTCACTTATAGTTTAGTTTAATGAGACAAGTGTAGGTAGAACGATTTGTAAGTGTAGTCACAGTTATAGAAAACTGGAGAAATTTCCATTTGTTCGTGTTAGATTGTAGACTTGTATTTTAACAAATTTAACGACGCAATTGTTTCCTAACCTGGAAGTTGGTTTAGTAGGAACATATTCAAGGGACTTATCACCTTCCTTTAACTTCAGTGTTGTCTTGAATTACGCGATATATGATAGTAGGGAGGGAGAGTAACAGGCTACTTGTGTGCTCAAGGCTTAACGTTCCCATCCGGCGGACAAATCACCATCAACAACGTCATATGTCTTCAATCGGTATGAACGCAGTACACCACCACATCTCCTGTCATAGACTTCACACCTGGCGGCCCAAGGTTCATTGAAATACGTTTCTTCTCCATCTTCTTGGACTTTTCTGTTTATTGAGGTCGACACTTTCCTGCGGATTTGGTTCGACGGCCTTCCTCCTACTGAGGAACGTGTAAAGGGAATGTATCATAATTCTCATCTTAAATCACTAGAAATTGAAATCTTATAAGCTGCTGTAAGAAACTGCTGCCACGCAGGCGATGCCGTAGGTGGAGGCTAACTGTGAATGTCGTACGGGGTCAAATCCACATGCGGTGCCAACTGCTTTTCGCAGTTTCGTTCTTGCAGGATGACGTAACGTAAGATTCTCTCGGATCAAAAGTTGTTGGTTCCTTCTGAACATCTGTTTGGGGTTATGAATATTTCAGCATCTGTAATTTAAGGGTGTCATGAGATGACAATATATGGTGGAATTTTATTTTTGATTGTGAAAATTGCTGTTAACTTGTAACTAACACGATGCTTTCCAGTAGTATTTCGCAACCTATCCAAAGCAACTGATAGCCGATTTGGTTCGATTAAGGGTCCATTCGGGGGATGTTACAATATCTGGTAGGATAGTAGACTGGTAGATAACCTTAATTAAATGTAAATCTGGAATTCTACTTGTTGAAGGTCATATTTTGCACGGATCGTGTGGATTAACTCTCAGTTATCGTTTGGATCAATGGTGTCCGATTTTTGGATTTTATTCGCGTTATCTGTTTTTTCTGTCCATGAATTTTACACTACTTTTTCATTCTTTGAAAGACAATAATAAACCATATCAATAAAACAACACCAGTGATGTTGTTACGTCGAACACGCAAATCTACCCGATAAAACGGAATTTGTCTGATAGTTACACAGGTCATGACTTTTATTATTTTCCACAAACTTAAAACTTTATTTACATCGTTCTTTCTTGTACAAAACAAAACTTTTCTCAAAACCAAAGAGTACAAAATCTGGTGGGTGCATTCCATTTAGTCTCTGGATGTAACATACCTCCCACCTTTTGGTTTTCTTCATTCCCCTGTTAACAGAAAACCAAAATGAACCAATAAAAGAATCTGACAATCATTTCGCCTACACAGTTTTAACAAGACAAGAACTTTTCACAAAACTTAAGTCCTATATCGTGCAGGGAGTTTCACCAAACGTCCACTTTTCGTTTTCACTTCATCTTTTACAGCAGAAATAACACTTTCTTGCTCATTATCTCCATCATCTTCCACTTGTAAGGTGTCGTGCGATGAAGTAATCTCCAGTGGGTACAAACGTTGAATGGGCCTGATCATGTCCCGTCCAGCAGTCTGCACTCGAACCACTCTTGTGTTACCATCTTTACCAGGAAACATCTCAATCACTTTACCCAAAGGCCAATCGAGTTTTTTTCTTGGATCAGAGCCGACTAGCACAATGTCACCAATCTTTAGCATCCTTGGACACTTTTCTTTAACTTGCGGGTGTACTAAAAGGCTCAGGTAATCATCACAGAATCTTTTCCTCAATTCCTCCCGTAAACGCTGCAGGTACTTGGTCGGTTTTCTGAGGTCGGTGTTGCCAAGGCAGTCAAGTTCAGGGACTCCAATGGACCGCTTGTCTTGCAGGAACATTGCAGGAGTCAATGGCACTAAGTCGCTTGGATCCTCAGACAGGTACGTCAAAGGCCTAGAATTTACCACAGACTCCACATCGCATAGGACAGTCAATGCCTATTCGTAGGTGAGAGAGGCTCTTCCCAATGTCCTCTTCAACAACTTCTTGACCATTTGAATGATCCTCTCCCACCATCCACCCCACCAAGCAGCCGTGGGTGGAATGAATTTCCACTGGATCCTCCTTGAAGATGTTTCCTCTTCTATCTTGTGCCAGTCCAAAGAGTCAAAGGAATTCACAGCTCCTGTGAAGTTGGTCCCATTGTCACTGTATATAACTCTGGGTCGTCCCCGCCTTGCAATAAATCGTCTAAGTCCTTGAAGAAATGCTTCTGTGCAAAGGTTTAACACCAGATCAATATGTACAGCTCGATACACAGCACAAGTATACAACAAAATCCAAGCTTTCTCTCCGCCCCTTAAAATCAGCGGCCCAGCAAGATCAACCCCGCTGACCTCGAAGACTGACGAATCTTTCACTCTATCTTCTGGCAATGGAGCAGGATCTACATCAATTTACTTTGACTCAAATCGTCGACATTTGACACATTTTGTGATCACCCTTCGTACTGTCTTCCGACCTCTTAAGATCCAGTATTCTTCCCTTAATATTCTATGTAACACCTCAACACCTGCATGAGAATATTGTATGTTGTAGTCTCGGATTAGAATCTCCACAAGTTTGTGACTGGAAGGCAGAAGAATGGGATATCTGAAATGTTCCTCATCTTCTCTTTGAACAATTTTAGTGTTCAGCCTCAGAAGACCATCCTGGTCCACAAAGGTGCAAAGGGAGTTCAGTCGTCGTCTTTCAGTTTCTTCTAGAACCCCGTCTGGACAAGACGCAGGAGCCTTCTCTCCGCCTGTGCTAGTTCTGAAGCAGAGAGATCACCCCCACTTTCACAACTGCTGCGTTTCAATGATTTTCCAACAAATCGCAGCATCCATCCTATGAGCCTGACAATTTGAAAAACTTGGAAAATCTTCTTAGGTACCAGGCATCTCCATTCCCCGCTGTGGAATTGATCAGTGATGGAGATATTTTTCTTCTCTCTTCTTTGATGATGTCATCATCCACGTTGACCTCTGATGTTGGCCATTCCCCTTCTGCCAACTTCAACCAGATGGGCCCCTCCCACCATTTGGAGTCTATCAGGACTTCTACGGAACAGCCTCGAGATGGAAGGTCAACTGTATTCTGCTCCCCAGGAACATGCCTCCAGTCTTCTTGTCTCGTCAGAGATCTAATCTCCTTCACTCGAATGTTCACAAATACTCCCCACGACTCATCTCTCTTGATCCAATACAATGCCGCTGAATAGTCCGTCCAATAAAACTCGGAGATGTTCAAGTTCAGACTTTCTCCGACCAAGTTTGCTAGTCGACTACCAATACAACATGCCAGGAGTTCCAATCGCGACATCGAAGTTTCCTTCAGTGGTGAAACTCTTCTTCAGTACCGGCACCGCTTCGTATAAAGACAGCTGCAGCATAAGCACTCCGACTGGCATCACAAAATGTATGTAAACTCCAGGTTTGTTCAGACCTGCTTACTACGAAATGTCTCGGTATTTTCACTTCAGAATCCGCCAAACTTCAGCTTCCCATTTTCTAAACTTCTTCTGTACATCCTCTGGCAATGGATCATCCCACCCCATCTTCGAATTCCAACTATCCTGAATGAGAAGTTTAGGGAATAAGGTCAGAGGATATGAAAAACCAATGGGATCAAAAATCCACTAAGCAGATGACAAGATTTTTTCCGTGTAACTTATCCAGTCTCATTTTGAAGCCTCACATCACAGTACAATACATCTTCTTCCTTGTCCCAAAATAATCAAAGAACAGGATAAATCTTGTCAAACGTATTCTCTTTTCCCGTTGAGGTACATTCCCAGCCACGTAGTTCAAATCTGGCCCCTGAAAGTAGTTTAATAGATTTCTCAACAAATTGGGTCGTTTCCTTCTTTGAATCAAGGGATGTTACGCAGTTGTCGACATAGAATGAGCTTTTTAATAGTTGTGCTGATTCTTGCAATTCAGGAGGGCTGTTTTCTAAATGGAGATCAAGAACAGCACCCAACAAGCATGGACTACACTTGAGCCCAAATACAACTCGTCTATGTCGGAATATCTTGAATTTCTTCGTGGAGGAATCCTCCCATCATAGGAATCTCAAGAAATCTCTGTCTGAAGGAGTACCAGAAATTTGCAGAAAGGCCCTTTTTATGTCCAAAATTACTCCAATTTCATGACGGCGAAACCTGATCAGAATAGTTGAAATTTGTTCCAGCAGATCTGGTCCTTTCTCCAGGCACTCATTCAGAGATGGACTTTCCTTCCCCCTGCAAGAAGCATCAAATACGGGTCTTAACGGTGTGGTTGAATACACCTCTGTGAGGTAAATAGTGACATTTATTATCAAGGTCTTGAAAGGGTACCTCATCAATCACCCTTCCTTGAAGCCAATCCTTAAACACAACATTGTATTCCTGATACTTGTTGCCACTCAACAGTTTGTTAGTTGTCGCCCTGCACCTCTTCTCAGCAATTTCCAAATTGTCGCGGAGCTCCTCAGATACCTCATTCCATTGTAGATGGACTTTGTAACGGCCATCCTCGTCGATTGAGACAGTCTTCTTAAAATGATCCAAGGTAGCCATTTCCATTTCTTTCTTCGATGTCTTCTCAGCAGGATCCCTAATTCCCAGGGTGTCCAACTTGCATAAATCAGTGATTGCAGTGTTTAAAGTCAACATCGACGATACCGCCATACTGGATGAATCTGAGAGACTGTTCAGAGATAGCCTCCCCATAACAACCCACCCAAGTCGAGTCTCAACAGTCACTGGTCCACATTGCATGTTTTGTATTCTTCCAGTGAGGAGTGTTCCGTAGGTGTCCGCTCCTAAAAGAAGTTCAGTTTCATGCGTCCCTTCTCCAGAATCAGAGAGAAAGATTCTATTTTTTTCGAGTTCTTTCATCCAAGGACCACTTTGGATTCGAGGGACAGTACCACAAATAATAGGTTGATCCAATACGGGGAGCTTACATGTGTACCTGCCATCTAAACTGCTCAACTGTATTTGATAATTAAAATGTAGATACTCTTTTGATTCAGTTCCTCCAAACAGAGAATGAATCATGTTTTCAGATCCTGTCGGTTCCAGTCCGATGGTATCTACCAGTTTCTTTAATATATATGATCGTTGTGATCCACTATCTATGAGTGCTCTTACTACCCTATCCCCTTTTCTTCCTCTTATCTTCACCAACAAGGTCTGCAGAAGAACATCCTGACTACAGTTTTGGTTATCCAAGGTTGCACTGGCACCTTCCTTTTCGTCTTGTGTTTCTTCCACATTTTCCTTGGAAATATTTGAGGGTAATGTTGGGCACATTAGAATAACATGTTTCTGTCCACAGAAGTGACACTGTACATTACCCTTACAGATCTTGGCAACACGACCAGGTCTCAAGCACTGAAAACAATACCCTGCTTTCATCAAAATATTCTTTCTTTCCACCAGAGTCATCTTCTGGGCCTTGAAGCACTCTTTCCTCTCGTGAGATTTTCTGCAGCATACACATACATTTCCAAGATCATTAACGCCTCCTGTGAACAGACTACTAGCAGTGGCCATGTTTTCCATTTCGTTTAACCTAGGTTTCTGCTTTGTAGGCTTCTGATTTGCTGTATTAAATCCTCCTAGGGCAAGTGCTACCTTCTGTTCACCTTCCACTACATTCTTGAGGAATAAAATCAGTTGCGAGAGTTTGTCACAGTATAAATCCTCGGTAGAGTCGCTAACAGGGTGAGGGACAGAATTTCTGAGCCATATCCTCAGCAAGTCTTCTGGTAGAGATGACTCAACTAACGGAAACAAGAATGCTGCGTACTTGTCAGTAGTCATGCCCAGAGATTCAAGGGATCGAAGGTGGGATTCTAAGCGATCGTAGAGCTTTAGGAGAGTTAGTATTTGTGTTGAAGAAACATTTTGAATCACAAGTCCAAGTTGTTCACGAATATAGGATTCTAGAGTAATTCTTCTTTTCCGAATCTACTTTTAAGACACTAAACTGTACTATCATAATTTTTAGCTGTTGGGGGGAAACTAGTTACCACCTCCCTAGCCCTACTTCCTTCAACAGTACATTGGATCAAATATTGAAATTTATCTTCTTTTTCTATGTCTGAGTCGTCATGAATTCGACGGAACTGACTCCAAAACCCTAACCAGTCCCTAACCTCTCCGGAAAATTTTCGAAGTTAGATTTTCGGCAGTTTGAGCTATTTCTGTGAGAAACCTACGAAACCATCACTCGATATTTGATTTCCTTCATTCGTACGTTGTGTCAATACAACACACTCCATTCTCTGACGAACTTCATCTACTTTATCACGATATTCATTCACTTTATCGTATTCAATTGTGTATCGTTCTTCGTCACTGTCGTCGAGAAGCAGTTCTAATATTTTCTCATCGGCATCCTTCAGTTGATTTTCTAGTCGTTCTAGTTTAGTAAAATGCAATCTTACTTTGTTGGGGTCTGTTTCCGCCATCACCGCATCGTATGTTTTCGTGAATATCGCACGTATTTTTTTTCGCGATTTAGTCAACTTATCCATTTCAAATTACTGCTTTGTTCACGTCCAGTCGCGGTCGCCACTAATGTTACGTCGAACACGAAAATCCACCCGATAAAACGGAATTCGTCTGATAGTCACACAGGTGATGACTTTTATTATTTTCCACAAACTTAAAACTTTATTTACATCGTTCTTTCTTGTACAAAACAAAACTGTTCTCAAAACCAAAGAGTACAAAATCTGGTGGGTGCATTCCACTTAGTCTCTGGATGTAACAGATGTTATGCATTGTGACTGCATTAAAACATATTGTGAAAATTTTAAGTGATTTCTCTTGCCAATCTAATTAATAAATTATCGTGATTTATATTGAATAAATATTTTAGTAAGCACATTTTTGCTCGTCATTTGAAGTAGTTATGCTCTCCTCTGAGCCCTATCGTTCGGTTGATGAACTGACAGAAAAAACTGGGAACACCCCCAAGATCTAAGATTACGATATTGCTCTAGTGGAGCAGCCGGGGCAGACGACCAGCGATGTGTCACTTCATAATAACGTATTAGAATTACTGCATGATATCAAGCATTAAAGCAGTCTAATAGTGTTCTGACTACCAGAGCGGTGTTGTACCTTTCACAAGAATAATAATTACTTGTTTATGCATGGATCAGCAAGATTTCACACTATATAACATTTTAGCTTCCATTATAAACAATATAGAAGAATAAATTATTTCGGTATATTCGCCGACCTTACATGTTAATCTATACTAATATTATAAAGAGGAAAAACTTGTTTGTTTGTAACGAATAGGCTCAAAAACTACTGAAACTATTTTAAAAATTACTTCACCTATAGAAAGCTACATTGCCAGTGAGTAACATTGGCTATATTTTATTTTCAAAACAATTCGATGGCGGGGAGGGGGCGACGGGGAGGTATAAAAACATTAAAATAATAGGCTAATATAGGCGAAATCGAATTTGTCATACAAGGACGAGACAAAGCTCATTTTAAGCACCTTGACGCAAAGAACAAAACTTGGTAAACCCTTCGGGCCCGAAAACCGTGTTTTAAGGCCCTAAAACCAACCGTTACGGAGATATTGGCATCACACTACCCCTGCTCTAGGAATCGGATAAAGAAACGAACGGCCGTCACCATGGCAACGTCAGCTCCATGATTCTACAGCAGCTAGATTATGCATGTACTTTTGGACATAAATGCCAACCAAAATTGATACACATATGACTTACTATCTGCAAAAAATAAACTGTTGTGTAAGACGCTCATAGCACTCCTTTCGGCGGGGATGGAAAGGGAGTGAAGTATAGAAATAATAGCCCCGTAGATCTCCGTAGTACAGCGACCAGCGGTTGCCGAAGGGCCTCCGTTTTTACGTACTGGCTTAGGTTTCAGCATTTTGCGCAGTCTGTTACCTATAGTTTAAACTATCAAATCATGGAGTAGTAGGATCACTGATGTTATTAGTGCCGATATTTTGGTCCACTTTTACAATAACTGTAATCATGAAAACAACCTATATACTGTACACAATTGTCAAGATGGTGCGCCCATGACTTGAAAAAGTTTCTCAACAATTATACTCAGATTCATTATGAGATGTGCGACATGAGTGACAAGCCCTGAGATTTATAATTCTCGTTAATTATAGTAGTTTTTTTTTATGCATCGCATATTTCCATGATCATTTGTAATAGTTACGAAATGTCGGATCGAACAAATACATTCAATAATATTTATATTTGTGGTACTATCTAGCGGAAGTATACTTACACTAAACCTGCAGCTTTGTGAAGGGAGCAGGTATATCTAGGTGGGAATGAAGGAAAAATATGGTAGCAAAAGATCTTAGAGGTCGACGCTAATTAGGAACTAATATTTAGAGGCCGCCATGAAGAAAAGAAGAAAATACACCATAATTCCAAACCTGACAAATAATTTCTACGTACTTAATAAATGCACCAGTGATATAAATATCTAATGAAGTCAGTCACACCGATAGTATGAGTAACTAAAGCCAGTTTATGATAACCCGTACGAAGAACGGGTACTTCTGCTAGTGAAGTATATATCTAGAACGTGATATTATTTTGGTGTTGTCAAACGCCCTTTTCGATATGAACTGCTGCGAGCTATTTTTCAACTCTTGATTTTATGGCAAAGTTAAACTGAATTTTCTCCTTTCCTCCTACCGAGTCGGCTATGAAGCGACATTATTCTTAATCGTGAGTTCTAACGACAGGATGCGACATCAGAGGAGGTCAGAGGGGTGAAATGAATTACGCGATATGTGATAGTAGGGAGGGAGAGTAATAGGCTACTTGTGTGCTCAAGGCTTAACGTTTCCATCCGGCGGACAAATCACCATCAACAACGTCATATGTCTTCAATCGGTATGAACGCAGTACACCACCTGTCATAGACTTCACACCTGGCGGCCCAAGGTTCATTGAAATACGTTTTTTCTCCATCTTCTTGGACTTTTCTGTTTATTGAGGTCGACACTTTCCTGCGGATTTGGTTCAACGCCCTTCCTCCTACTGAGGTACGTGTTTCTATGGTGCTCGGTGGTGTGGTGTGTTGTAGAAGAGGAATTACCCCCACGCCCCGGCTGAGTGTACCGACGGTAGGTATGTTCCTTGTGCTGTGTATGTGTAAAGGAAATGTATCTTAATTCCCATTTTAAATCACTCAAAATTGAAATCTTAGAAACTGCTGTAAGAAACTGTTGCCGCGCAGGCGATGCCGTAGGGGGAGGCTAATTGTGAATGTTGTACGGGGTCAAATCCAATAAGTTTGTAAGAAGGTTAGGATGAAGTTTTATAGAAATGGCAATAACTCCTGCGACGTCTGCGATGTTCCAGAGGCGCGAGCATTAAGTACTGAGGCCCAATTTCCAAACCATATTTGGTAGTATTCGACCCACATCTCACACAGTTTAATCAGTCAACTTACAGCTTATTATTGATAAAAGCGATGCCATCAATGACAAGATATCAAAGTTAACATCCAGAGGCAAAGAAAACAAAGTGTTGACTAGGGTTCTGCTTACCGTCATGGAAAGGGGAAGGTTCACTGAGATTCCTTCCTCCCTCAGTCTACCTCCTCTCCCTTGCGAATGATTTTACGATAGGGGAGAACAATTGGCTTCCTCTTCAAGTCAGTAGGTTACTAGGGATGTTTAACAGAGGGGGAACATTCTTGACAACATTAATATTCTGTTAAAAGAAAGTAACTTTGCCGTTACGCAAGAACTACCCGATCATTTCTGTAGCGCATTAGAACGTATTTCATAACCGTACATACTAACGCACTTGTCTTGAATGGAATTGAACAGTTCGAACACATACACTGTACGTTTGTAATGTTTATCGTATGGTATTTAGAGGCAACCTACGATATGTAAAACACATAAATGTGCACGTATCATCATCATCATCATCATCATCATCATCATCATCATACTAACAAGCATCTTCCCCTGTTGCCTGTTATACACTCGATCCTTCTCTTAACTGGCGGTCGAAAAGTGGCGCGCGAACCGGGCGAGTTGCCCGCACGCGTAGAGGCACGCGGCTGTGAGCTTGCATCCGGGAGATAGTAGGTTCGAATCCCACTATCGGCAACCTTGAAGATGGTTTTCCGTCGTTTCCCATTTTCACGCCAGGCAAATGGTGGGGCTGTACCTTAATTAGAGGCCACGGCCGCTTCCTTCCAACTCCTAGGCCTTTCCTATCCCATTGTCGCCATAAGACCTATCTGTGTCGGTGCGACGTAAAGCCCCTAGCAAAAAAAAAAAAAAAAGACGTGGCGCCTCGTAAGATCTACTTTGGAATTTGTAACACCGTGTACTTCTGCACGCCCTGTAGTGTGTCATCTATTATTCTCAAGGTAGAATTCTACTGGAACAAACGCGGTTTATCCTGATATCTCTGTTCTTTGTATTCTTCTTATTATTTCGTATTTGATGACTATTTGGGGTGCGTTCTGATGTTTGCTCAGTACTTGCGCATCTCCTGGCTGTGTTCTTACTCCTTCTTGGTCGTTTGTCCTGGAAAATGAGCATCCTCTAGGAGATGTCCAGTCTTTTAAATCTCTTTCTGTTCCTCCCAGTTCCAGCTTATCTTTACCTCCATCAACCATGGTGACTTGGTCTTCCTTATTTCTTGTCTGTAGACGAGAAGCTGATTGGTCAGCCTGGCGTGATGATCCTGTAGACTTGTCCTAGAATGCTAGGCATCTCTTCCTGGCCAGTTTCTTAATAACAACCTTTGTACACTGACTGACAGAGCAAATGCAACACCAAGAAGGAGTGGTCAGAACTTTATGCCAATTGCAGGGTAGACTGACGTCACTGAGGTATGTTCATGATGTGAAATGCGCCGCTGTGCTGCGCACGTAGCGAACGATAAATGGGACACAGCGTTGGCGAATGGCCCACTTCGTACCGTGATTTCTCAGCCGACAGTCATTGTAGAACGTGTTGTCGTGTGCCACAGGACACGTGTATAGCTAAGAATGCCAGGCCGCCATCAACGGAGGCATTTCCAGCAGACAGACGACTTTACGAGGGGTATGGTGATCGGGCTGAGAAGGGCAGGTTGGTCGCTTCGTCAAATCGCAGCCGATACCCATAGGGATGTGTCCACGGTGCAGCGCCTGTGGCGAAGATGGTTGGCGCAGGGACATGTGGCACGTGCGAGGGGTCCAGGCGCAGCCCGAGTGACGTCAGCACGCGAGGATCGGCGCATCCGCCGCCAAGCGGTGGCAGCCCCGCACGCCACGTCAACCGCCATTCTTCAGCATGTGCAAGACACCCTGGCTGTTCCAATATCGACCAGAACAATTTCCCGTCGATTGGTTGAAGGAGGCCTGCACTCCCGGCGTCCGCTCAGAAGACTACCATTGACTCCACAGCATAGACGTGCACGCCTGGCATGGTGCCGGGCTAGAGCGACTTCGATGAGGGAATGGCGGAACGTCGTGTTCTCCGATGAGTCACGCTTCTGTTCTGTCAGTGATAGTCACCGCAGACGAGTGTGGCGTCGGCGTGGAGAAAGGTCAAATCCGGCAGTAACTGTGGAGCGTCCTACCGCTAGACAACGCGGCATCATGGTTTGGGGCGCTATTGCGTATGATTCCACGTCACCTCTAGTGCGTATTCAAGGCACGTTAAATGCCCACCGCTACGTGCAGCATGTGCTGCGGCCGGTGGCACTCCCGTACCTTCAGGGGCTGCCCAATGCTCTGTTTCAGCAGGATAATGCCCGCCCACACACTGCTCGCATCTCCCAACAGGCTCTACGAGGTGTACAGATGCTTCCGTGGCCAGCGTACACTCCGGATCTCTCACCAATCGAACACGTGTGGGATCTCATTGGACGCCGTTTGCAAACTCTGCCCCAGCCTCGTACGGACGACCAACTGTGGCAAATGGTTGACAGACAATGGAGAACCATCCCTCAGGACACCATCCGCACTCTTATTGACTCTGTACCTCGACGTGTTTCTGCGTGCATCGCCGCTCGCGGTGGTCCTAAATCGTACTGAGTCGATGCCGTGCGCATTGTGTAACCTGCATATCGGTTTGAAATAAACATCAATTATTCGTCCGTGCCGTCTCTGTTTTTTCCCCAACTTTCATCCCTTTCGAACCACTCCTTCTTGGTGTTGCATTTGCTCTGTCAGTCAGTGTATTACTTTCACTGTTTGTAAGGTACCTGGTATGGGTCATTAATTAATGTCTGTTTGATCTTGTTTTCCTTCTCATGCCATATCGACATAAGTTGTCACCTCCCATCAGTGCGATTTGCTCTTTATTCCCCACAACTCAGAGCCAAAACCAAACCAAACCGAACCACATGACCCAACAGCCCCGAAGGGACTTGGCTTACCAAACGGCCGATGCCGAAGGACTGCAGATTATGAGGTGTCGTGTGGTCAGCACGACGAATCCTCTTGGGCCATTATTCTTGGCTTCGTGGCCGCTATTTCACCGTCAGATAGCTCATATATTCTAATCACGTGTGAATCTCGAAGCAGTCCTCAGAACCAGGTAAACGTTTTTGATCTGGCCGGGAATCGAACCCCAGACCTCCAGGTAAGAGGCAGGCAGGGTACCCGTATACCTTGGGGCCCGCCTCTAAACTCAGAACGATACTGAAATGCTCGCCCCACAGCAGGAACTCAGATCTCTCAACCAAGATATTCCTCTTAGTCCACAGCCGCTTCTTCCTTCAGTTCTATCTTGGATGATAATTTCAAGGAGCTGGTACCTGTTCTTTCACACCATCTGGCCAAAGTACTCTAGTTTTCTACGTCTAATGGTATGCATGACGTATAATTATTTTTTGTAGTCATTTAAGTACTTTGGTGTTACATACTTGATCGACCCATGATATATTTTAAGCGATCGTCTGTAGCACCACATCTTAAACGATTCTAATATTTTGTTGGAAAAAACTGCGAGTGTCCAGGCCTCAGCATCGTTGAACAGTACTGAGGAAACATGCCAGCGAAGTAGAGCCAGACGAAAATTTAAGTTAAATTCCCTATTCCAGAGGATTTTAGACAATTTAAGAAAATGCAACTCTTGGCTCATCAATCCGAATTATTTTCCTTTGATTAATCCCCCTCACAATTAAGTAAACAATCAATATATCTGAAGCTATGAAGCAGCAGGTTAACAGGGGAAATGGGGTGTTTGCTCACAACCATCACCTTAATGTTGCGAGTACAAGGATATCTCAAACTGTTCATTTTGAATCCTACCTTTACACCTGTCCCGTATTTTCTACTTTTACATGTCCCACAAGCTCTAATGAAAAGTGGGATGCCGAATCGCTGGTTTACAAAGGAACGCTACAGCATGCTGTATTTCGGATATAAAACAATTAGCAATCATTTTTCCAAACATGTTTGTTAAACAGGGTGCATTTTCAAATACACAAAAATGAAGAATATTAAGTTTCATAGTTCATTAATACATTCATATACGAGCCACGACGACAGGGGAAGGGGAATGGCACCAGGGCAGGCGTACGCACAGTAGAGCAAGACTAGAGATAGGTAAACATGTGTACGATATGTTTATGATTATTTTTCCAGTACAATAATCTATTATAAGGTAACTCTGTGAGGACTATGAAAATAAATAAATAAATAAATAAATAAATAAATAAATAAATAAATAAGAATATACAGAGAGTTACTTGTACGATCAATTGCAACTCTGTTTGACAAAGGCGGCTATGTGGGAACCCCTGCGAGCTTCGGCTGCGCTCTGACCAGATTCTGCATAGATTAAAATTATGTATGTGTATTCGTAGTTGCTAAACACACTGACTATTGTAGATATTGTACCGGGCGGTACACCTCCACGCCGTTTATTTAAAAGTTGCGCCAGTTGAAACTCCTCTTCTGGAGGAAGTCTGAACTTTATCTACGGTCTTAATTTCCAAATTTCTCAGAAGATGTCACTACCTGGAAATTTTTGAGTTTGTGAACTGTGTCATTTTCGACGTACTTTTGTCTTGCTTGTATTAAGAAGTGTGAACTTTCTCTTCTAGAGGACACTACTGAAGATCAACAATAGTGCACCCTAGTGCGGAGTCAAAGAACTATTTTGTTGGAGAAAATTTAATTTCAGGAGTTTGTTCTTTGTTAAATTTCTTTCTGTCATTGTTTAAGTTGGCAATATTTACCCCTTTCTTCCCCTTGTTTTGAATGTATCCAATCACGAATTTTTTCAATTAATTTCTGACCAATCTGGTGTATCTTTCCCCAACTTGAATCTGTTGCGGGGTCCTACCCAATAAAATCTTTGTGGGAGGGTGTTTTCTTTCCCCTAACGCCTAGAACTTTCTGCGAGAGTATTTAAACTGCTGACTTTAGGGTCTCCGGGCCACTTCTGTTCCATCTTTCAGTGTATTAAGTACATAGCAGGAGGCGGGAAGCGCCTCTTTCCTCGGCAGCGGTCAACAATAAGGTAATGGCCGATTAATAAATTCTTTCTTTGCTAGCTCAGCAGTTTAACTTTCGGGGCGGGTTCTAAGCGTTCCCCTATGTAACCTTTTCCTAAAATGTAACTTCTCTTTTCTTCTATTCTCTTGTAAAGCGATATACTGGGATAGAGAGTGCTAACCCTCTCGAGCTCCCACTCACATTGTCTTGAGGTGAACTTATTTTCTCAATCAATTCTTCCGTAATGTAATGTAAATATTTCTTTTCTAAGTCACCTCTGTAGTATGGGATTAGCCCTTGCATCAGTGGCCTAAGAGCCAAAATAGGTCTTAAAGACAAAGTGTATTAGGAGTGCAAGTTCGCCTCCTCTCAAATTGTTACCTTAGAGGTCATTTAATTAACCCTTTTTTATTTCCTAGACCTCAGTAGATTGGGTATTTTACCCCTGTGTTTAGGTCCGTTGAGGACAACTTGAAGGTTGAGTTTGGTGTGGCCTGGGAGAAGGCTTAAATTTGAGAGCGTGTGGCTCTTTTAAAAATCAATTGTGGTATGCCTCGTGGAGGCTTATCGGTGTAATTTGGAGCAAGGGCTCCGAGGTATGAATGGGGTTTTCTACCCCTCTGTTGAAACTTGTGTTTTGGAGGTAAAACTGGGCTGATTGCCCAAGCATTGTGTTTTCGGGGCTCGAAGCCCAAATTATGTGAATATTGTGACTCCCCTTTGATTTGCTACTTTGTACCTGCCACACTTGTTATTTCTTTGTTTTTGAAAAGAAAATATAACCTTGTTAAATTTTACATTAACTTTGATTCCGTAGTTTGAGACTCATTCACGCCCGCACCTTCTTTCACCTCTACCTACCACCAAAACACGGTAACAAGTGGTAGCAGAGCGTGGTTACATGGGTCTCAATTTAGCCCCTTTTGACGGCTAAATATTGTTTGTTCCGAACTCTAACTATTTTCCCAGTTGCTGGAATTTTTTGAGTTTTTCAAAATTGGTCTGTCATCATGCCCGGCCCTCGCGATGTTCTCCTTCTTAACTATTTGCGTAAGGAGGAGTTGATCTATGAATTAACTATCAGAAATGTGCAATCTGGAGGCACGGTTGCAATAGACACTAACAAACTTAGAGAGTCCCTTGATTTGCCCATTTCTATCCCCAATTTGGGAGAGAAAGAAATTGACGACTCTCTTTCCACGATCACGGAGAATATTACTGGGCTAGCATCGGTCGTTAGTTTTTTTGATGAAAATGATCCGTCTCCAAATCAAATTAAGCGTGTGCAAGGCAGGCTATATCATTTTTCAAATAGAGTTAATGATCTGTTGTCTCTAAAACTGAATATTGTTCAGAGGAAGGAAGCTAGTACGCTCCTGGAAAATATTTCCGAATTATCTAGTAAGGTCACTCAATTGTTAACTGGGGAAGTTCCTCCCAAATCTGATCAACCCACCATAGTAAATGCAGGTAGTGAGGAAGCGCCTCCCAAGGGAGAAGTTAATAGAATAACCGTTGCTGCTCAAACTATCCCTGCCCCATTGGACAACGAGTCTGAACGCCGTGCATCGCTGAGTAACATCCGTTCTGAATTAACTTCCTTGCCATTGAAACCTTTACCTACTATGTCACCCGGGTTTAGTAGCTTGCCTCATCCATTGGCAATGTTGCTCAGAGGTATACCTAAGTTTTCCGTTAATACCACCAGTGACGTAATTTCATTTTTAAGATTTCTAGTGGAATTCCAGGATCATGCCCTTGTTTTTTCTCTTTCTCCATGTCAAATCTTGCAAATTATCTATCCGTATGCTATTGGTATTCTCTCTGATAAAATCGTAAGAGCCATTGCCGAGCAATCATCTATTGAGGATTTCCATGCCCATTTGCTAGCTAACTTCATCCCTGCTAGGGCCAGGTCCTCCCTTATTCAGAAGTACTATTATCGTGTACAGCGCTTGGATGAAAACTTGGCTGATTTCATACAGGACATTAAGTTTTATACTAGGGTGTTTGCCCTTCATTTTCCTGAAGATCAGATTGTACAGGCTATTGTAGAGGGAATTTCACCTCCCTATAGGTCATATTTGTGTTTCGCGGCGTGCCCGCAAACTTTCTCGGAACTTGAAGCATTGGCCGTCTCAGCGGAAGGAGTTAGATACGCCGATTCTTTGCGTGTCGCGAAAGAACCCCCGCCTTCCATTAGTAATACTCGGCCTCCACCTCGCCGATCAGTCACCCCCCGTAAATGTTATGCTTGCGGGTCGCCTGACCATCTGCGCAATAAGTGTCCTCTGATCAAAACTAGTAGGGCAAATAATGGAGCTGGTTCATCACAAGGCTGTCTTAAATGTGGGGCTTTCTCACATATCGCAAAGAATTGTCCCAATTCGAATAGCACCCCCTCCTGCTCAACTTCTGTTGTAACTTCCAACAACAATCAAAAGTGACTAGTGGCTGCGGCTGAGTCAACTAATTCTGCTTCCCAAGGCTCAGCCCCTGGCAAAAAGGTCGAGAATTCAGGGAACGATAAGTCTTCGAATACATCTTTTGAATGCCCCAAAGAGTGCCTTAGGATTGCGGCGGATACCCCCGCACCTGTTCCTTTTCTTAAGATTGAGTTAAATAACGAGCCTATAACAGCTCTCTTAGATTCAGGCAGTGTTTGTTCGATTATTTCGGCTGAATGGTATTCTAAATTGAAAGCTGTTTGTAAACTACCTGGCTACGTCTCATCTCCTATTCAATATGTTTCGGCTAATTCATATCCATTAGAAATTCTAGGTTCCGTACTGGTCAAAATTCGTATTTTTAAATTTACATGGAAAATTAAATTGTTTGTGGCTAAGTACCTGTCTTGCCCCATCATACTGGGAGCGGACTTTATTTCTCACACTGGTCTTGTGCTCGATCTTCAGAGTAAGTCGTGCACATTCAAATTTGCGTCCAATTGTAAAATCCCCTTGTTAAAGTGTAATTCTGTGTCATGTTCATCTATTTCGCCTACCCAGGATGAGATGTTGTTAGACCTTAGACATCTACCTGAGGAGCAGGCTGATAGTATTCGTAAATTATGTCAGTCATTTCCAGAGGTGTTCTCTGATACTCTTGGTGTTACTGACCTTATTGAATACAAAACTGAGGTCACGGATTCGATTCCTGTCCGTTTTCCACCTTATAGGCTATCTCCACCTAAAATGAAGGCTCTGAAAGAAATTATCGATCAGATGTTGAAGGATGGTATTATTAGGCCCTCTAAGTCGGCGTATTCATCGCCTATTTTTCTAGTCCCGAAACCCCAAGGAGGCTTCAGGCCTGTCATTGATTACAGGGCTCTCAATCGGAAGGTGGTGTTGCAATCTGTGCCCCTTCCTGACCTTCATTCTTGCTTTTCATTGTTTCATAAGGCCAAGTTCTTCACTATCTTGGACTTGAATCAGGCCTATAATCAAATTCCCCTTGCCGAAGAGTCTAAACACCTTACAGCGTTTGCCACGGACTGGAATTTATACGAATACAACCGCGTGCCTTTCGGGCTCCCCACGGGGGCAGCTGTGCTCACTAGGCTACTAGATAGGGTCTTCTCCGACATCAAATTCGAGTACTTATATCACTACTTAGATGATGTCGTCGTATTTTCAGAGACCTTTGAAGAACATCTAGATCATTTGCGAGAAGTTCTCGATCGCCTTCGTAAGGCTGGGTTAACTGTTAAGTTGTCCAAGGTTGTCTTTGCTAAGCCCTCTATGTCATTCCTAGGGCATATTGTGTCACCCGATGGTGTAGCAGTCGATCATTCTAGAACACAGGCCATCCGTGATTTTAAACCTCCCAAGGACATTAAAGGTATCGCCAGGTTCATTGGTATGGTGAATTTCTTCAGAAAGTTCATTCCTAACTTTGCTAATAGAGCGGCGCCCTTAAACCTTCTTCGTAGGAAAGGCATCAAATTCGAGTGGGGACCTTCTCAACAAGCCGCTTTTGAAGATCTTAAATTAGCGCTTTGTAATGCCCCTGTCCTTGCTATGCCTGATTTCTCGAAGAAATTCATCGTCCAAACCGACGCGTCGTCGTCAGCAGTAGCTGCAGTCCTTCTTCAAGAGACTGAACTAGGGAGGCGACCTATCGCCTATGCCTCTAGGACCTTGTCGGCTCAAGAAGCCAAGTATTCCATCTATGAGCTCGAAGGTTTGGCAGTCTTATTCGCCTTAGAAAAGTTCCGTCTCTATCTGGAACACGTCAAATTCGACCTGGAGACAGATAATCAAGCATTAAGCTGGGTCTTAGGTAGGCCGCGTCGTACTGGTCGTATAGCCCGCTGGGCTATTCGTATTTCCGCCTTCCAGTTTGATGTTAGACATATCAGAGGCACCGAAAATGTTGTTGCTGATGGACTCAGCCGTATGTTTCATAACGACGTCGAGACCCACGAACCGGTCGACAGTTCATCACCTCCCGAGTCCATGCTATCTGAGGTTAATGCCATCCTAACAGATGCTCCCATGCTTTTTAGGGATATCGAGAAATACCAACGTGAAGATCCGACGCTGGCTCCGATAATGGAAACCCTTTCTTCTGGGGAACATATTGTCCCTTATGTTCTGAGGAATGGTGTTATATGTTGCCCTTCGAGGCATGACAAGATGATGAAAGTTGTCGTTCCAGCTGTTCTGGTACCTATGATCTTCAAGTATTATCATGAGACCCCACTAGGAGGGCATCTGGGCATCTTTAAAACTCGTGAGAAGATTCGTGAAATGTTCATCTGGAAAGGTATGGACGGTGAAATCCGGGAACTTGTAAAAGCTTGTAAATCTTGTTTGCTCAGTAAACCCACCATGTCCACCAAGGTAGGCCTTTTGTCTTCGCATCAAGCGTCGCGCCCCATGGAACGTCTGTATATCGATTATGTAGGACCCTTCCCCCAGTCAAAGGGTAATGCTAACAAGTTCATCTTTGTGTGCGTAGATGGTTTTACCAGATTTTCTTGGTTATTTCCGACTAAGCTGGCTACCGCTCAGTCTACCATTACCTGCTTAAATTCTATTTTTGCTTCTTTTGGTCCGTGTCAATATATTGTATCTGATAATGCTAAAGCTTTTACATCTAATTTATTTCGTAAATTCTGTTTTGACTTATCAATCTCTCATGTAACTACTTCTGCTTATTACCCTCAATCATCTCTGGCTGAAAGGGTTAACCGTAATCTCAGGTCAGCACTTATTGCCTATCATCATGAAGATCATTCCAGGTGGGACACGTCCCTGCATTGGATAGCTTTTGCTTTGAATTCGGCGGTTCATGAATCTCACAAGTTTACTCCAGCTTCTTTGATGTTCAAGTTTGTTCCCAACTCGCCGCTCTCTAACCTCTGGTCTCTGAATGACATTCTACCCGAGACAATAGATCCGGATAACATTAAAGATCTTTGGAAGAAGGCTAAAGCCAATCTTAAAGTGTCTCATGAAAAGGTTAGGGAAAGGTATGATCGTGGACGGAGACCCACCCCTTTGAAGGTAGGTGACCAGGTTATGGTCAAAAATTTTGTTCCCGCGGGCAAGCTTGCCCCCAGATTTCATGGGCCATGCATCATTCTCGATTTTCTCACACCGGTTACATTGTTAGTAAGCAATCCAGCCACCGAGAGGATATTTAGGGTTCACCTGTCACAGGTGAAACCGGTGTAAATTTTCTGTCAACTTGCTTCATATAATTGATAGGAATATGATGGTTATATTTTTTTTTTTGAGTTCCACGCTTAAGGCATTCTGCTCCTTCTATAATATTTTGTTTTATATGTAAGAATTTCTTGTAAACCTCCCCCGATCCGTTAAACTGCCATCCTGTTCTTGCCACGGCCATTACCACGCTCCCGTCTCCTGCTCCACCTTACACTGTGGCTTCATAAGATTAAATGCCATGGATATCTACACGCCGCTGGCCCCTCAACCTCTCCATAATGCCTGTGCCTTCAAAAAGACGATGGTCCAACACAATTCTGCCGCCTAGCTTTAATGTTTCAGTGCCCCCGCAGCCGCGCAGCGCCGTGCAGCAACTGGGGAGGGGGATGGGCCCCCTCCTCTCCAGCGAGGACGACATGTGCACGGCGAGCCGGAGCTCTCCTCCCGGCCAAGGCTGATGTGCGGCGCACGACCTGCTACTGGCCCGCAGCCTGTATATGTTCACCGCGGGCGCGGCGTGTTTCAACACTCTGCTCCCCTCATAGTGCGGGCGAGCGGTATCTCAGGGTACTTAAGGGGTCCGAGCGGCCTCCTTTTGGACGCAAGCTGCAACGGCCGGTCCGGCCATCCAACTTCATCAACATCAACTACATGGACAGTTACTATAAGAGATAACTACATTTGGGAATTCAACAGCAATATCTGATGGACATTGCAAATTTTTCCTTCACTTTTAAGTAGTAAAAGCTTATCTTCAGATATTCAACTTCTATAAACCTAAAGACTTCACTTCACCTCCGACAACAAAATTTTGGAACCGAATTAAGAAATTTCTCAAATACTGCTGCAAGTTATCTTAATATCAACATCAAAACTTGGAACTTATTTTCAAACAAAAGTTCTTCTGTGTTACCCCGTGGAGGAACTTTTGGGGGGGGAGGTCTGTACCGGGCGGTACACCTCCACGCCGTTTATTTAAAAGTTGCGCCAGTTGAAACTCCTCTTCTGGAGGAAGTCTGAACTTTATCTACGGTCTTAATTTCCAAATTTCTCAGAAGATGTCACTACCTGGAAATTTTTGAGTTTGTGAACTGTGTCATTTTCGACGTACTTTTGTCTTGCTTGTATTAAGAAGTGTGAACTTTCTCTTCTAGAGGACACTACTGAAGATCAACAATAGTGCACCCTAGTGCGGAGTCAAAGAACTATTTTGTTGGAGAAAATTTAATTTCAGGAGTTTGTTCTTTGTTAAATTTCTTTCTGTCATTGTTTAAGTTGGCAATATTTACCCCTTTCTTCCCCTTGTTTTGAATGTATCCAATCACGAATTTTTTCAATTAATTTCTGACCAATCTGGTGTATCTTTCCCCAACTTGAATCTGTTGCGGGGTCCTACCCAATAAAATCTTTGTGGGAGGGTGTTTTCTTTCCCCTAACGCCTAGAACTTTCTGCGAGAGTATTTAAACTGCTGATTTTAGGGTCTCCGGGCCACTTCTGTTCCATCTTTCAGTGTATTAAGTACATAGCAGGAGGCGGGAAGCGCCTCTTTCCTCGGCAGCGGTCAACAATAAGGTAATGGCCGATTAATAAATTCTTTCTTTGCTAGCTCAGCAGTTTAACTTTCGGGGCGGGTTCTAAGCGTTCCCCTATGTAACCTTTTCCTAAAATGTAACTTCTCTTTTCTTCTATTCTCTTGTAAAGCGATATACTGGGATAGAGAGTGCTAACCCTCTCGAGCTCCCACTCACATTGTCTTGAGGTGAACTTATTTTCTCAATCAATTCTTCCGTAATGTAATGTAAATATTTCTTTTTTAAGTCACCTCTGTAGTATGGGATTAGCCCTTGCATCAGTGGCCTAAGAGCCAAAATAGGTCTTAAAGACAAAGTGTATTAGGAGTGCAAGTTCGCCTCCTCTCAAATTGTTACCTTAGAGGTCATTTAATTAACCCTTTTTTATTTCCTAGACCTCAGTAGATTGGGTATTTTACCCCTGTGTTTAGGTCCGTTGAGGACAACTTGAAGGTTGAGTTTGGTGTGGCCTGGGAGAAGGCTTAAATTTGAGAGCGTGTGGCTCTTTTAAAAATCAATTGTGGTATGCCTCGTGGAGGCTTATCGGTGTAATTTGGAGCAAGGGCTCCGAGGTATGAATGGGGTTTTCTACCCCTCTGTTGAAACTTGTGTTTTGGAGGTAAAACTGGGCTGATTGCCCAAGCATTGTGTTTTCGGGGCTCGAAGCCCAAATTATGTGAATATTGTGACTCCCCTTTGATTTGCTACTTTGTACCTGCCATACTTGTTATTTCTTTGTTTTTGAAAAGAAAATATAACCTTGTTAAATTTTACATTAACTTTGATTCCGTAGTTTGAGACTCATTCACGCCCGCACCTTCTTTCACCTCTACCTACCACCAAAACACGGTAACAGATATGTTAACAGCAACTGCATTACCGCTGTACGAAATTACCAGCGTACCACTCTGCGTTCGCGAACGAGGCTTAACGCAAAGCGGCGCATTAGACGGGTAGCTCTGAGTAACATGCAGCGAGCCCCCGTCCGGTTGTCCCTTCGTATTCTGGTGTAACCTTCCTGCAGGCAGAAATACTCCTATGAAAATGAGATATGTCCATTTTAACAGCATTATTTAATGCCTATACTAAGCAATAGTTTTTAATTAAAAAAAATTTAACCCTATTCCAAGACTCAATTAAGAATAACAGGCTTTATAAACTGATTTTAGCATCTAAGATATATGCCAGTAAGGTGTTACATTGATATTTCAGTCAAAAGTGTTCAAACCAATGTCCTACATTTTCATATGACTAATCAATAGCCAATTTGTGTAATTTATGAACCAACTTTAAATGTATATTGTTAAACTTGCGACTGTTGATTTGCACAAATGTATGTATATTCCACATTGTATAACCCAAAAAATTGGATGGTAGTAGCTTAAAAAATAACATGTGACTTCATGGATGATGCACACTAGTTAATCAACTACCTTCACACTGTGTGCTAAAAACTCAAAATTGGACACATACAATAGCCAAAATGTACCAGACATACCAACATTTATGATAGGTTCAAATTAATTTAAGCTTTTACCACTACATGTGATGTTTTTGTAAAAAATACATTTTTAATGCATGTCAACTGAAGATGACCCCCTAGGGGTCGAAACTAGTCTTGACTATATTTACCAGCTTAATGTAAATTAATTTTGTATTGATAAGGTGGAGACTCATATTTATATTGTTTTTTGTTAACAAGTGTTTGAGTACCTGTGGCAACACAAGTGCTCCTTCACTCAAACTGTGGTAATTGTGCTACTTGTTTTGCAACAATTATCATCCAATACAAGAATTGCTTATGCTGGGGTGGGTTTAACTCCTACCTGGTATGGGTATGGTATTATTGAACTTGTGGTATGCTTGTGGAATACTGGAGTATGTAAGGTGAGGGGGTTGTATTTTAATTTTGTACAAGCCACACTATTTATTATGTTGATAATGTGACAATATTTAGAAGTTTATTGAGCTATTCTTTAATTTTTCGGTCAACAAGGTCTCTGTATCTACAGTATGTACATCTTGACACATTGCCAAATTTAGTAGCTGTATTTTGCTTAGTAGTTTCTTTAGAAGAGAACGCAATAATAGCACAAGAGCACTTTTACTTCATCGTATTTATTGCCAGGTGTCATGATGTGTCCGCCTCTGTAGCGTAACGGTTAGTGTTATTAGCTGTCGTCCTCGGGGGCCCGGGTTCGATTCCCTGTACTGCCAGAAATTTAAAACTGGCAGGAGGGCTGGTGTGTGGTTGAAATGGTACATGCAGCTCACCTCCAATGGGGGTGTGCCTGAAAAGAGCTGCACCACCTCGGGATGAGGACACGAATTTACTTACTAGAGAGTGATGTTACATTTGAGAGGGCACCTTTTATGTTAAACAGGTGTTTTGTTATTTAACAAATACGGTTCATTACCTTGGTGGCACATATCCTACAAAATTATTAACCATCCTTTTCTTTTGTCTGTGGTAAGCTAAGGCTTTCTCATTTTTTGAGTACATTACTATTATTAATTACTGAGTTGATGAACCTCTATGAATTACATTGAAAGGGAATGTGTAAACTCTGAATTCAGGGTTAATCACTGTAAGTTCCTTCGTAGTAAACAGTAGTTTTCAGTAATTGTGAATTCAATTATGCATTTCCTCTTCCAGCATTATGCCCTATTCACACTGTGGTTATGAATTCCCTCTTCGAGAAAGTACTCCGTACATTGTTTGTTAATTTTTTTTGGTAGTGGCTTTACGTCGCACCGACACTGAGAGGTCTTATGGCGACGATGGGATAGGGAAGGCCTAGGAGTTGGAAGGAAGCGGCCGTGGCCTTAATTAAGGTAAAGCCCCAGAATATTCCTTGTGTGAAAATAGAAAACCACGGAAAACCATCTTCAGGGCTGCCGACAGTGGGGCTCGAACCCACTATCTCCCGATTACTGGATACTGGTCGCACTTAAGCGACTGCAGCTATCGAGCTCGGTGTGCTTGTTATTGCATGTAATGAGTGTAACATGCATCTGTGAAAAATTGGGAATTAATTACTTAATTTACATCATGTGTGTCTGCAGCTGGTTCATAATGAGTAGTTCAATGTGGGTTGTGCCACACTTTTATTAATGTAATGGCAGGGATGAAAGTTCTTAATATGGTTTCTTAGCATTTCAATTATTAATGTTCATAGACATCTCATATCATGTTTACCTCATGTCCATTTAAGTTTTAAGCAACCTGGTGAAGTTATATTAAAAACAAATTCAGAAAGTGTCTGGGTGAAGGTCAGTTCAAATGTTATCAGAATTGGCATGCCACTTTTCAAATTTATTTTCATTAATTTTAATGAGTTGTTTTATTTCCAGTTTAATTTCAATTTTTCCCCTGTTCTGGTTATTTGAATCAGGGCCCAAAATCATATGAGTACATTTGTATACACTAGGGAATGCGAATTTAATTTTGAAGACTTGATGAACAAACTATTGTTGGCATGTACCGTAATCATTCTCTTTGCATAACAGCCAAATTTTGTGAGGTCTTACGCCCTTAATTTATGTTAGGCGATTATTGTAAAAAAAATATTTACTTGTTTTCATGACCGACAACACTGAGCTTGTATGTTCCCGGACTGCTACTAATATAAGTAAGGTAGTTTATATGTTATTACTTTTATTTAATAGCTTTTGCTGTACTTACATATTGTTTTTTATTTTTTTCGATAATGTTGATTGGACCAAGCTATTTATGATTCTGAAGATGATAGGGATCAGATACCGAGAACGAAGAATTATCTACAATCTGTATAAAAATCAGTCTGCAGTGATAAGAATCGAGGGCTTTGAAAAAGAAGCAGCAATCCAGAAAGGAGTGAGGCAAGACTGCAGTTTGTCCCCTCTCCTTTTCAGTGTTTACATAGAACAGGCAGTAAAGGAAATCAAAGAGAAATTTGGAAATGGAATCACAGTCCAAGGAGAGGAAGTCAAAACCTTGAGATTTGTCGATGATATTGTTATTTTATCTGAGACTGCAGAAGATCTCGAGACGTTGCTGAATGGTATGGATGAAGTCTTGGGTAAGGAATACCAGATGAAAATAAATAAGTCCAAAACAAAAGTAATGGAGTGCAGTCGAACGAAGGCAGGTGATGTAGGAAATATTAGATTAGGAAATGAAGTCTTAAAGGAAGTAGATGAATATTGTTACTCGGGTAGTAAAATAACTAACGATGGCAGAAATAAGGAGGACATAAAATGCAGACTAGCACAAGCAAGGAAGAGCTTTTTTAAGAAAAGAAATTTGCTCACTTCAAACATTGATATCGGAATTAGAAAGATATTTTTGAAGAGTTTCGTGTGGAGCGTGGCATTGTATGGAAGTGAAAAATGGACGATAACTAGCTCGGAAAGAAAGAGAATAGAAGCTTTTGAAATGTGGTTTTACAGAAGAATGCTGAAGGTGAGATGGATAGATCGAATCACGAATAAATAGATACTGAATCGAATTGGTGAGAGGAGATCGATTTGGCTAAATTTGACGAAAAGAAGAGATAGAATGATAGGACACATCTTAAGACACCCAGGACTTGTTCAGTTGGTTTTTGAAGGAAGTGTAGGTGGTAAGAACGGTAGGGGTAGACCAAGGTATGAATATGACAAGCAGATTAGAGCAGATGTAGGATGCAATAGTTACGTAGAAATGAAAAGGTTAGCGCAGGATAGAGTGGCATGGAGAGCTGCATCAAACCAGTCTATGGAGTGATGACTCAAGCAGCAGCAGCATCTTTCATCAGCAAGTTCAGTTTTGTAAAGGCTAAGCTAGTGCCTTTACGTCGCACCGACACAGAGAGGTCTTATGGCGAGTTTTGTAAAAGGAACTGATCATTTTTGACTCTTACATATAGGAAAGGAAGTGTCATATAGGCATATTATTAAAATTGTTCAGTATTAATACTCTTAAAATCGGAGTTCTTCTGAATTTTTTATTGTTCTTCCTTATTACTACGGTATGTTACTAATGTCGCTTCCGACATGCGCGCCTACGAGAAAGAATACTCGTAGAATGTAGGTTAACCAGCGTACTTCATCTACTATCTACTCGCGCTGGCCCACTCGCGTCACGTCACGAATTGAATTGCCTGGCCTTAATCTCTACGAAGAGACCTCGAAAACGCTTCGCTTCCTTCAGCAAAGGAAATGCGTCCTGAGAACCCACGAGTAACGAGTGCTCCAATCTCTGACTGCAGAGGTGAATCCTGGTAGCACAGAATTTTCCACATGGGTGACTACCAATGCTTAATTCAAACTTCTGACGGTTACTCTTCATTCTTAGGAATGCCCGTTCTTTCCGAGCATGAGATTCAATTCTCCGTCGTTGCTGTTCACAGTTCTTAAAACCTTCATGTCCCCCTGTGGCTGGGGGCGGTAGAATAACACCCAACGTATCCCCTGCCTATTGTAAAAGGCGACTAAAGGGGCCCCAGGGGCTCTGAACTTAAGATCGTGGGTTGGCGATCACGGGGCTGAGTCCTCGTATTGCTTCCAATTACTTGTGCCAGGCTCCTCACTTTCATCTATCCTATCCTACCTCTCCTGGTCGACTCTTGTCCTTTTTCGACCCCGTCGCTATTAGGTTTGCGAGGGCTAGGGAATCTTTCATTTTTACGCCCTTCATGGCGCTTCTCTTCCTTTGGCCGATACCTTCATTTTTCGAACTGTCAGAGCCCTTCCATTCTTCTCTCTGATTAGTTCTATATAGAAAATGGTTGCCCAGTTGTACTTCCTCTTTAAACAATAATCACCACCACCACTAAGTAGACGACGCAACGCCAGGCGGGTAGTGTTAATGACGGCCAATGTGGCAGCAGTTCAAAAGATTCCCGACAATCTGAGGACAACTCTTGACCATGTTCCTCCGAATGTTTTCAGGCAGAATTGTTGAGCAACATAATGTACTAAAAATAGTAGTGAAAAAACCTAAAGAGCTTAAATGATTTTAACATTTGCAGTCGATGAAATTAAATTATGGGTCCCTTCTAGGAACCGTATGATATAAAGGGCAAAGGCAGACATTTATACAAGTGGAGGCACATGCCTCCCCTAGTGCACCATTGTCCTACATAGGAGGCTTGCAGAGGCGTCTCAACGGAGCACTACAGCTACAGTCTTGGAGAGGTGTAGCAGTCCAACTGATGAGCCCACTGCTCCACTGGGGCGAAACGCTGATAATTTCAAGACTGTAAAAGCCTGGAGATCTTAAATGATTTTAATAGCAGTCTGTGTACACCATTGCCATCTTCCGGTGGTTGATGAGAACATGAAGAGTTGTTCAAGTATCGAGAAACTTACACACATATAACAAATCTACTGATAATTATGATACTGTGAGACCTCATCCAAGGTTTTACTGGTGAAAATGTCAACCAAAATCGACCTGGACTCAAACATTGTGGCAGAGAAGAGAGGACTAAAACAACCTCCCGCCACCGCCCCAATTCTTTGAGAAAGTTTGCAGATAATATGCAGTATAAGGATTTTTAAACATAAACTGGTGTGTCGAAACTTACCAGGTGTATGCATACGTTTTTGCCGGTTTTTGTGGTAAAGAAAACATGCAATTTTGAAGGGAAATTAATGTTTTGTTTACACAAAATATTGGCCATCGGCTTCTACAAACTTCGCCCATCTTTCAGGTAAGTTATGAATACCATGCTAGAACAACTGCTCCTCTTTTGCGGGAAACCATTCGTCGAGCCATTTTCCAACTTTCTCGAAATTGCTGAAGTGCTGTTCTGCGAGCGCGTGCCCCATTGATGCAAAGAGGTGATACTCAGATGGCGCCAGGTCGGGGCAGTACGGTGGGTGCGGAATGATGTCCCATCCAAGCAATTCAAGGTGTCTTTCACTGGTTTTTCAGTGTGACACGACGCATTGTCGTGTAACAAAATCACTTTGCCATGTCTTGTGGCCCATTCCGGGCGTCTTTTTGATCATTACGTGATTTATAGCGTTGTGCATTAACGGTTTCGCCAGGCTCCAAGAGTTCACACTGAACACAGCACTTTTCTGGTCTACCAGATCGCACACTGTATTTCACAGTCAAATCACCACGTTTAAATTGTCGAAACCATGTCTCACATTTTCTAATCGATGGAGCGCGTTCACCAGCAAATGACGACTTTCCACAGCTTTTCTCTTTTGATTAAACAAGACAAGCTATGCGTGCCGAAAATGTTCTTTATCAGGCACGAACGTCGACATGATGACTGAAAGATACAACACAGATGGACTCAACTTGTGTGTAATGGTAGGTTAATGTCAGACGAACAAACTGACGTATGTGTCAAATTAATACGCTGCGTACTGTTCGCTGGTGCCATCTCTTAGTGAAACCGGAAATGACTTATGCATACCACAAGGTCGTTCCCTTTCCTCTTCCGATAGCTTCATTCTTCGAACTGTCCGACCCTTCCTCGTTTAGTTCCCATTAAGAATGGGTTTCAATGTGTACTTTCTATTAAAACATTAATCACAATCACCAGCAGAATGGAAATGATCCTGAAATTAACACACATTTCTCGAAGGAATTCCTGTCAAACAAAACAGAAGTGTAACACAAAATTGGAACAGTCTGAGAAACAGTGAAACTCATTATATTACTATTACCATCTACACTGCTGGTCAAGAGAAACAAATAAAAAAGTGAGCACCAATAATTTTCGTTACGTCTTGAAAATGTAGACTTTGATCTAAAAATTGAAAATGCCTTCCTTCAGAAACAATTCCACTATATACTGTATCATCGTCATCATACTCATTTTTCAATCTTCATCAATTATGGGAGACGTACTGCATGTTACAAATCCTCACGAATAATTTCCCTCATAGTTAGATATCTCTGCCTTCAAAGTAGACCTATCGATTGTGCAGGTTGATAGCGTAACTGAGACGAAGTCCCTGGAAAAAAGGAGGTTATCTGGATTTTAGGGATATATTTACCTTTAATCCTTAAAGTAATTAATTCTTATTCTCTAAATTCTTGCCCGAGGTTTACGAGTATTATGGCAGTTCTATGGGAAGCCGTCAGATTTGCGCAGATTTATCAGCGATATAACGTAACACGAAAACAGGAGTGCCATTAACGTGCTGAACTCATTTCCTTGAATATAAGGCTCTCAGTGTGTCACAACTCTTACCTGCTCACTTCCACCCCTGTTCATATTATCCGTCGGCGAGTTTCATTCTCATCGTGATGCTGTACTTCTTTATGTTTTGTGACACAAAATACATTCTCATCACATTTTCTCGAGTAACATTTGTAAATGATGTTATGCTGCTCTCGACACACGACATGCAATCAAATGTGATGGGTACGCGGACTCGAAGACGCTTGAGGTGGATTCCCTTAAGCGGGGCCCTGAGCTGAATCCTGGCATTGCTTCCACTTACTTGTGCCAGGCTCCTCACTTTGGTCTATTCTATCCGACCTCCCTTGGTCAACTCTTGTTCTTTCCTACCCCAATAATGTCTTTAATTTCCACGCCCTTCGTGGCTCTTGTCTTTTTTCACCCAATACCATTTGTTGAATCATGTATCTTCTGAGAATCCAGTACGGTGATTGTGGTGATGGTGGTGAAAATTGTTATATATGTTGTCAGATACAACACATTGTAGCAACGGTGGATATCTTTAAGTAGTCACCTACTGGAGGCACCAGGTTTCTCAACTTGGGAGCGTGGTTTCGTGACCACGGGGCACTGAGCTGGGTCCTGGTATAGCTTCCACTTACTGGTGCCAGGCTCGTCACTTTCATCCATCCTATCTGACCTCACTTGGTCAAATCTTGTTCTTTTCAGACCTCGACGGTGTTATGTATCGAGGCCTAGGATACCTTTCATTGTTTTGCCCTTCATAGCCCTTATCCTTCTTTGGCCGATACCTTCATTATTCGAAGTGTCGTATCCCTTCCATATTTTCTCTCTGAGTAGTGTTATGTAGGGGATGGTTTTCTCTTTGTACTTCCTCTAAAAACAATAATCATCCCCACTGGTCGCTTTTATGATATTAATTGTATTCTTATCCAAACCCATTTCCTCCTGGTCTCATAAAAGGGATTCTCTATCAGTCGAATCATGTATATAGAGTATGAATTGCTTTATTTTTCTTTTACGAGAATTTGCCGTAAAGTTCGGGAAATTTAAAATAAAATAGACATAGAGCTCATTTCCTTCACTTGAAATTCAGTAAGTTGCCGCACGAGAACTATTTAGGTAGGAGGATAGAGTGTCAGTTTCAAACTACCAGCTGGAAAGTTCTGAACCCTTGTAGTAATGATCTGTGATTTTCTGCGAAGTTTGTTGTTCTGGATTGTCTGGAGCTGCAAGTGAACGAACTTCGCATCTTAATTGTTACAACTGCTTGTTTCAAATATCGGAACTTATCCCATCTGGAGGACGTTGACACCATGGCCCTTAATTAACGTCAGCAATGTAGCCACAAACTTCACCTCAAAGTAATCTGCTCGGAGGCTACAAACGGAGTTTGCAAGTTTAGCAATCTTATAAGAACACCAAGCGTTATCCAAAATACACTGAACTCAGCTTAAAATGTCAAGCATATAAACATGTAATTAACCTTAGAATCCAGATATCAATGTTTTATTTATTTATTTATTTATTTATTTATTTATTTATTTATTTACTTATTTATTTATTTATTTATTTATTTATTTATTTATTTATATCTACAGACACGCCGTTCACTTACAGGTTACATTCATAAACTAAGCATTCTAATTTAGTTTACTTAATCTTCCTACAACCCCTGAAGTTGACGAAAATCTCAAAAACCCTCTGGAAAATTACTAAGAAATAATAAAAATAATGAATCATTCTGTTATATGTATAATTATTATCTAATTATTCCGTATATATAATGAATATAATGAAACTACTGAAGTGACAATGCGAAACACAGAAACATGAAAAGAAAACAGAAATTACATTCCAAGGCTAGGGATTAAAAAGTGGTATAGTTCAAAATGGAAAATATGAAATGAGAAAAAGCATAGAATGTACACTTCTCTCATTACTGTATATATCATGCAATAATTTTTTATGCACGTCCCTTTTACGTTTATAAGTTACACTTAATTCATTATTTAAACAGGGGGTTCATTTTTTACATCTTTGCACACCGTTCTTCAAAGACGTTCCGTTACTGAATCTAATACAGTATTTCTGTATGTCACTGTCCAGTCTCTTTAGCCATTAACATACTGTACACATTACTCTGCCTTATTTACTTTTCCACCTTTGTTTTTCTGTACATAACCGCTGCGGCAGCAACTTCAACAACTCCGTGTCTTTTCAATTCTCCACCAATTGCAGAAACGTAGAACAAATTATATCTTTATTGTTGTGATTATTATTATTATCATGAATTATTTTGTTCTTTCTTTCTTCAGCATATTAGAACAGGGGGATGGAAACTTAAACTCCAGACATCGAGGTATCTGCTAGCTACGAAATCGTACTTTGGTCCTAGATATATACTTCTATTACTATTTTGTCCCTGAAGGGCACGGCGGTCCTCCTCGAAGGTAATGCCATCCCTCAGGCCAGATGAAGGAAATGTTCGGGTAGGGTGAGGGGGCCGTGGCCTGCTTTGGTGCAGGAGAAAGAAAGCACAGCGGAGGGCGAGGACCAGCTTCTCTCCGTCTCCTGAACGTAGAGTTGTAGAACCACTGTCCAGGCTCACGCCCGAAGGAGACTCCGCATTCGCCGGACCTAGCAGATAGATATACCAACATTTGAGGCTTATTTTGATGTGATCTCTTTTAATGTGCGACAATTTTACAGAATTTATAGTGTGCCCTACAGACTCCAATACCCATCAAGCGAATGCTGAGAATGTATCGGAAGTACTGTACTATCGCAGAAATACCTATCTGCGTGGGTTGCTAATATAGTGGCACGTCTTACCATTAGTTCCTGTACTCTTCTGCTCCAGGCTGCACAGTCAGAGAGAAACCTGGTCTGTTCAGTGACTAATTATATGAAGTTAAATGGGACAGGAATACTATTTAGTGTGAGTTAAAGAACCATCTCGTAACAAAATAACATTTTAATATAAACATAAGGTTGGATAATAAACCCCTGAACAATAATAATTACAAACCATTTCTACAGCCATGAAGTGGCTGCGTCCGCCGGAGAAGTTTCATGAGTGCTGGAGATGGTTAATAAGCGCGACCCTAATTGCATTATGGAAACGCTCTTAAACACAGGAAATACATGAGATCAGGGAGGGAAATAATACTTCTCACACAATTTACACCAACAGTTTCCATATATTGGGAAAATATTTACAATGCACTGCAGGACTGGACTTTTCCCCCAAAAGAATTATAAAATACACACGCAGAATTTAAACGAACGTGCACAGCAGAGAAACGAACTAGAGACCCCGTCTCGCACCCGTGCGACACCTCCAAATGTAACACCAACTAATACAAAATGAAATAACACAAGAACAATACACAAAATGCACACGGCTACAAAGAAACCCGTAATAAATATAGAAATAAATTGTGGAAATCGTGCAGCATAGGAAATAAAGGAGCCATTCTTCTCTGTCCGCCTCTTGACCGAAGTTGACGGCCGACCTTACCGTGGGGATGAGTGCAGGCCACCCTCTCGCCAGACCGAAAAAAAAAAAAAAACACTACGTCATTCAAAGCTCCGCTTTCCTCTCGAGTTCTCAACATATGACCGCACGTCATCAGCTCAGCCTTCACAACAGCTGAGGGCAGTCTTCCACTTTACGAGCACTTCCTGGCCCTTTACAAATTGTACACATTATTTCCTTGCGTACTCACGCAAACTATGGGCTTCTCTGCCGGGTCATCTGTAAGCCATTCAAATATCACAACGTCTTGTCTGCAGGCCTGTATGTCTGGACTCTGTGGTCCATGGTTCATGCCATGCTCAGAAACTCGAGGCAACAATTGTAATGACCCTCAATACCACAACATTGAGGTGATCTGTTCTTACCATAACTGCACCTGAAATTCATGCATCCAAATGACATGCAACTATATTTAGGTAGCCCACTTAATCCACGAGGTCTTTCTATCGATGTTACAGGACCGTACTGGCCCCTTCCTTTTAATGATCCTTTACTGCATGACATAACACCTACTCCTAGATAATCCACATAATCCATCTACACAAATACAACACTACGTCTAGCCTAAATCCCTCGTAAGAAACAAACAACTAATACCTGATACAAAGCTATACATTATCTAAGCATACAAGTCCTGAGAGAGAAATTATACTTGCCTGAAGAGCTTGAACTAATTATTTATAAACATCTGCAAAGCTATCCTGTCCCTAACACACTGCCCAAACTTAGCTGTTTACATGACCTTCAGCGATCCTTCATATCGGACCAGATGTGTCTAGCCCTCCATCGTACTGCAGTCGTCACAGGTACTCAGTCCTTGGTTCAGCACCTGCGGTGGCACCATGGTCTTGCTTCTACTTGATCGCGTTGATCCGTTGATCTTCTACTGCTGGCGGCACCTGCTGTCTTCTTTAGGCCCTTTCGCACCACCTGGATTGCAACCACCCCCTAACAATGATAATGAATGACGTGCGTCATAGGGATGTGTGCACACGAGACAAAATAAACAAGGAGCAAATAAACCCTAAAACACAAAAACGCATCAAAATAAAAGGTAGCAAGGAAGAGTGCTGGAACCAACCCATAAAATGGATAGAGGAGGGGATCCTAGGAATCACGAGGCAATTCACCTCAGAATGACACCAGAATTTTCAAAAAATAAAATAAAAATATAATTTAAAAATAATGATTACAACTATACACCAAATTTGAAGTAAATGAAATAACTCGGAGGAATAAATAAATAGTACTTTTCTATTTCCAAAAATATATATACTGATGCATCAGCTTAGCTTAACAATTACCCATGATAAACACATGTTTGAAGTATATTAAAATTAAATGAATTTAAAATTTAGCACAGTAAAAGGAAGTGTTGGATTGTAAATCGAGGGCTTTTGGCAGCACCCCAGTGGAAACTAAAATTCCACCAAACCCCATACTAATGAAGAAACCTGACATATCACCATTAACACAGAACACAGCTAATACCGACCATAAAGTCGCCACAGCAGACACGCCCCGAAAATAAAAATGCAATTAATAAATTAAACAGCGAAACATAATTTACATTATAGAACCAGTTCACATAACATCACCGAGACCAAAAGAAACAAACACACAGATTCAGAAGGAAACAAGTCATAATAATATTCACGGAGCAATCCACAAGATGCTCTTATCGAGCCGGCGACAATTCACAATATCCCCAATAATTATAAAAGGTTACGTAACCGTCAGGCACGAAGAGATAACACAACAATAATCAGGAGCGATAAGATAAGGACCAGGCTCCATATCTTTCACACTAGGGGTATCTAAGCCCTCGATTAAATGAACACGTTACAATGGCATTGTTGACAAACGTTAATATAAATGTGGGTTTACAAAGTAATTAGAACAAGGATCTCATTAAAAGCCCGCAATAAGGATGAAAATAAACTAACTAAACCCAAATAAATATTCCCTGAGGGAGAAAAAAATTAAAATAACGAAAATAATAAAATAATAATAATAATAATAATAATAATAATAATAATAATAATAATAATAATAATAATAATAATAATAATAATAATAAACTTTTAAAAGTTTAGAAACTAGTGTAAGTGTAGTGTTAGTTCGAACACGGGCAAATGAAATGCCTAAACACACAGAAAGATGTTCGAAAAATTTAGATGAGAATGGCCACAAAATCACACGCAGGAATGTATACCAAACACACACCACGACAGCAAAATTTTCAAAAGATTCATAAATGGAACGGCACACGCATCAAACAAAGGCCATAATCACACGCAAAAATACAGAAAACAAATAAACCAAAAGGAAAATCACCTTTCAATCAAGGCGAAGGAGAATTTTGAAATTTCCTAGTCAATAATGGCCTACTTCGTTACAAACAGAACACATAGAAAACATGACGCCTTACCACCAAACTAAGATATATATTTAAATCATAACGGACACACGCACCAGCATATACAAACTTACACAAGACAAAAATATGAGCACAAGGAAATTATAACGGCCAACTTACTTTAATCCATATATACCTAGGTAAGGCACTATCACTACAACTCACCAGTAAGAAATAAACTTTACATATTCACATTCTTACAACTACACATTTACACAAGAAGAACTATAGAACGAAATTACACCTTAAAAAAACATAATTCCCCAGGTGGGAAGGTTTCAGCGCAACACCCTATACCGGTCTGCAGACGCGTAGTATTGGCAGCGCTAATGTAAGACATTGCTCCGAGACGTCTGTCTTCCAGCGTAGACTAGTTCACTTCCAAGTTCCCCGCTAGGAGCGACACAGACTAGACCGATACTCGCCCTGGTGGGCGTTGTCTAAACACCACCGCCGTCTCAATCTCTGTATGCCGCCTGCTCTGTGCCGCGAGAATTGCGTTTACAGCGACATTGCAGATGGCAGCACTTACTGCACCCAGAGCACATGTTGGTTAAATGAGAGTTGGTCCGTAACACCAGTGTAAAATGAAAAATAAACCATAACATGTCACTAATTGAGAAGGTGTGCTAGGGGCTTTACGTCGCACCGACACAGATAGGTCTTATGGCGACGATGGGATAGGAAAGGCCTAGGAGTGGGAAGGAAGCGGCCGTTTCCTTAATTATGGTACAGCCCCAGCATTTGCCTGGTGTGAAAATTGGAAACCACGGAAAACCATTTTCAGGGCTGCCGATAGTGGGATTCGAACCTACTATCTCCCGGATGCAAGCTCACAGCCACGCGCCTCTACGCGCACGGCCAACTCACCCGGTCTAATTGAGAAGATAATGTACATACAGAAACTAGCATTTCACATTTGAGCTTGGCTTAAGATATAGAAACGTAAAATATATAAAATCTTACCAGTTACAGTAGATATATTAGGATCATTCCACTGCTGCATGGTACATACAAATTTCAGAATTTTCTCGACACGAGTAACTGAGCAACTTTTCAGTCCTTTTCTTATTGTTATTTACCAGCAGTGGACGCAAAAAAATTCTATCACTATTTTGTTGACCCTTTATTCATGACCAGTTTTCAGGTTACGTTTTATAGCACATAATGCAGTGCGTGCGTTCGTCATGTCATTACATCCACCACCCACTTTCACTGAACTAAATCGAGCTTCTGTTGCGTCTCCAGAAAATCATCTAGTGAGAACATAAAATAACCGATTTTGTAACAGATAGGACACACATTCCACTGTAGATTTCACAGTTAGCGAGACAGCATCTACCGGGCGAGTTGGCCGTGCGCGTAGAGGCGCGCGGCTGTGAGCTTGCATCCGGGAGATAGTAGGTTCGAATCCCACTGTCGGCAGCCCTGAAAATGGTTTTCCGTGGTTTCCCATTTTCACACCAGGCAAATGCTGGGGCTGTACCTTAATTAAGGCCACGGCCGCTTCCTTCCAGCTCCTAGCCCTTTCCCATCCCATCGTCGCCATAAGACCTATCTGTGTCGGTGCGACGTAAAGCCCCTAGCAAAAAAAAAAAAAAGAGACAGCATCTGCCGTCTCATTAGTCAGATACTTCAGTGTTTCACGTTTTGATTCCAACCGAATTATTTTAACGTACTCGATGAAATCATAATTCAACTATTGTAAGTATTTTATCTGCTGGTGAATAGAAATGCACACAATCTGGATTGTTTTGCCGAAAGGCATTACAGTAATCATTTCTGAACTAAAAGGGATAGATAGAAGACTTCTAAGCCTTTAACGAGGAAGTAGGCGGTAGGACTAGAACACTTCTTTGAAAGTCGGATTACAAGAAAAACAACAGTTTATTCGCGAGAGCAGGAGATTTTAGAATATCTGTACCGCATACATCTTCAACATTGAACACGCAAACGAACTTGTCACTGGTTCGGTCGTAGAGGAGCAGTACCTAATTAGCCATTTAATCGGCGATCACTGTTACACTCCTCTGTTGGTCTGTGAGTTATACATTCAGCTCTAAGTCTTCCCTTCACTAATTGAGAAATTCCGACTGAACATTTTCCATTTAGGTTCCCTGTCCAGAGTACGTTGTGACGGAGCTGACACTAGACCAGGAGTCCTGCCATATACGTAACCGTTTGGGATAATATTCCCCACGCCACATAGTACCGCGTGATTTGTTCTGACTGCCGGATTTTGTCTTGCGAAAATTATGGATTTGATTTTAAAAGACGGTCGTTTTTTCCTTTATATTTGGCTGCTTCCTTTACTTTATTCAGACGATCAATTTCTGGGTTGTCTTCGAATTGTCTCTGTAGTCTTTTAATGTCATTATGGTTAGTCATCACATGTTATCGCAGTCTCAGATTCTTGATCGGAGCCTCTAATGTCTGATTTTTTGATCACTGCTGTCATTCTTACTCGTTGGAATACTGATTTGGATCGATACATCGTTGTTCAAATGAATTTCGTACTCGTTATCCAATATATTTCCTGTGGTTGAAGAGTTTGTTTCAACAATATTTCTTCCGAAAAAATATCTTGTCGCTGTCTGGTTTTTCGTGGAGCTATTTTTCTGGTTTGAAGGTAATGGGGATAATTCGAAGACCGACTAGGCATGCTCTCTGGCTTCAATATATTTTTATTTTAATTTTATCTCTTATCTCCTTCTCTAAAATTCAGGCTACAAACACGAGAATAATCGGATAGAATTGATTAGCCTTGGTTGATCCTTGCCTTGATATAGCGTTAAGCCTATTTTCCCAAAATTCTTTACTTGGGAGGGATAACAGGAATCCTCACACCTGAAGAATGTGGATTTCCTGCTTTGATATACAGGGGGGAACACAACAATTAATCCTTTTACAACCAGAGACACACACATAAATGCTCGATGCAAACGCACTGGAACACAATAACGTGGGTACGGAGATAAGTTGAGTGCGTTAGCTCGCGCCCCTAGCGGAGGTTCCTGACACTAAGAGCTGACGCTGAGAAGCATGTTAAACGCATAGCATAGAGCAGGCAGTATATAGGATTGAGACGGCGGTGCCAAACACACACTGTAGTAGCAACGTAATCTCATAGATGGCGTAAGAATACGTGTAGCCGTCCGCAGTGCAATAATGCCCTTAGAGATAATAACACACAGTATAACTATGTGACGAAAGGTTCACTTCTCCTCGTATAGATAGAGAATATGACCAGTAGGCAAAGAGTTCAAAGTGCTCAAGCACAATTTATCAGAGTCCACCAGATACAAGGTTTTATTCATCCAATACTTCAAGTAGAGTAGAATTCCAGTCTCATATAATCGTGGTAATATCACAGCGCCGTACAATAACTAGGCCGTGAATACAAGGTCCATAATGGAATGAAATCATTCACCAAAGTTACAAGTGCCAATGAGAGACACAATTTAAATATATGTCGCGTAGACAGTTGATTGTCCAAAGTATATGACATAACTAACGTATTTACTTAAATAACGCTTCAGGATACGCAGTCGAACATCAGAAATTTTCTGACGGTCACTCGTATGCGTATCTAGCTTTGACTGCAAGGAGAGACAGAATTAACGTCTCCCCTTACTGTAACATAACATTGTTACTCCTATTTCCCCTCTCACGGAAAGTTATTTGGCAACATTTAATGCTCAACCGCACACGCTCGCCTATCGTGGAAAGTTATTAGGCAAAGCTTTTAATGCTAGTTATATTCTCCAGAAGCTACGCTTATGGATGCTGGTGATATTCATTAAACACAGTCCTAGCTTCGTTTAGTTCCATAGCCCTATCTTTCAGCATATTATTTCCTGTCCATATTAAATAGCACAATAAATGAGACTTCCAACTTGTATGATCCTGTGTTAGTGAGCACAGTTCTTACAACGCAAAACGTTTACGGTCTAGATTGTCCGTAACAAAGCCTACACAGCGTGAGAATATATTTATCTCGAAACATGAGTTTATAATATTGCTGTTTGCCTCGCTATTCAGCCTCACAGTAGCTGGCCTGTGTGCTACCGTTCAAACCATAGAATGGTTCTCAGCTATCAAACACTGATCAACAAGTTTACTTCACTTCACGATTAAGCTTCAGCGCGACCGACACACATCACGCAATTCCAAAGAGTAGAATGGGGCCTCTGGTCTCAGAGCTCAGTATTTATTAGGTCTACAAGCCAAGCCACGCCAAGTGGATCCCCAGGATACGCACTTGAGGTCCACTTGATTCCTCTGTGAGGAGCAGAATTGGTTATTATGATTTTTACCATTATAATTGCATGTGATGATAATTAGCGTAACAAATCATATCATGATACTGAATAAATTATTCCTGATTTTTCCATTGTTTTATATTCTCTAGATTCAGTCTGTGGACAAAGATACACTTCAAGTGTCTTACCTTGTTACCCTGCATTCTTGCCAGTGGATTGGTATAAGTAAATCCCCAGACAGCATGTGAGTAGTTTCATCTCCTTCTGTCCTTCTCACGCATAGCACCACGCCCAAGCTGACGCTCTGATTCTCCTATGCGCACTCTGACTACCGTTGGCGTCTTTCTTCTGTTGACTCCTAGAATAATTACTGTTGTATGAAATATTACATTTCTCTGACCATGAAGAGTATGGTTCAATAGAAACAATGAAAACAGACAGATGGTTCTGAAAGTTTTCAGTTCTTACTCTTCAGAAAATAGTCTAAGCCAAACGCTTGTAGAAACCACTGGAGAAAGTATGAGCACAAAATAAAAACAAAGGATGTGACGTGATGATGCGGATATTGGAGGGACTTCAGTAATCGTAATTATGAAATATCAATGAAGTCTTTGTTTCATTGCAGATTACTCGAAAGTAACTTTTCCTAAATTTTACAGAATATAAAGGTAGGTGAACAACAACGTGAACGGGCGTTACGGAGTTGGTCGTTCTGATCAATGAATGGAGAAAGAGTACGGTTATTAGATATCTCACATAGTTGTCATTTTATCACCTGCTGACGTCACATGGGCTGTGCGAGGCGGTGTTGATAAATCTTCACGTGGCTTACGTCCGGCTTGAGAGCGCCAACTTCTCCACGGGTGGGACGTACTCGGCTCATACCAAACACTGTACGTTCGCTTTGCCTGAAACCCACGGTGTCCTCATTTCTCGACATGGACAACCAAGCCACGTGCACCGCCTCGTAAAGCCCATTGCGATCTCATTGGCTAATTTTAGAAGCAAATGAAATGATAACGTCGCGAGATATGGACGTAATTGTTTTCAGATTACTTAACAGTATGACGGACCGTCATATACTCGCTTCACGTTATTCCCGACCATCCTGTACATATCTCGGCTTTCATTCTGTGCAGCGATTTTTATTGGACTAGTATTTAATTTAAAAGGTACTTACAATCGCATGTATTTCGCAAATAACTCGTAAGTTTGAGAAATATATTGTGCTTAAGTAAGGAAATGCGGATGAAAAGGTAAGGATTAAAGCTTTTGAATTATGATGTTGGGGAAGGATTCTCAAGATTCCACGCATCTACAGAGTGACAAAGGAGAGGAGATGTGGTACCGAATATTTAAGACATCATGGACTCGAACATACGATACTGGAAGGCTCTCGGGAAGGAGCCAATTCTAGAGTCAGGTGTAGGAGCGGATACATGAGCCAGAATGGACATTCGCAGAGCTGAGAGGACTGGATGAAAGTCGTACAAGATGGAAAAATACTGGCAACCAATCTTACAATTGTAATCTTAAGAGAGAGATAGAGAGAGAAATAATATTAAATTTCTTTTTGTAATACAAATTTTAATGAAAACATTGTTCACAGCAAATAAGAATTCAATATCCCTTTAGATTTTGAACGAACATTTTGAAAATGGACATAATAATTATTTAAACAAACCTTAATTTCGTTAAGTACTTGTGCCGTCCAGATGAAATGTAAACCTTATCTTGGTTGGATACACCTCACTGAACGACTACATTTAGAGTAAATAGAATAAAAATTAGAGAAAAATTAAATTTTCGCAGCGTCTCTCGTTCATAACCTCCTCTACAAACATGTTTTACCTTTTTTTCTTTTTGGTAGAGACCACGACGTGTTAACTGCGAATGGGAGATGTTGATCAGGCTAATGCAAGTAGGAGCTTCCCTCGCCATCTTAACATTTTCCACCCCACATTACGAGACTCGGGACAATGCACAGGTGTACCTCTCTTGCTCTGTAATTTTATTTTAAAACTCAGCTCGTTTCATGAAACCAAATCTGTGTATTTCCTTCGCCACGTAAGTGTGAATAGGAATATCGTGATAGAAAGATTCTTACTGTACATTCTTAGTAATGGGAACTTGCTGCTTCAGATCTTTGAACGTTACTCTGCCGTACTGTACTCTACACGCACATTAACAGATATTATTCTGATGGTCAATATGTGGCTCGGATGTGTGACCAGTCCTAGCGGAAATAATGGATAGGAAGAGTATTGCTGGCACAGTATGGACGATATGAACTCTGCTGAGGGTTGCGGTGCGTAGCTCTAGCTCTGGGCTGGATGTACCTGCCTCCATAGGCTCTTGAAGTTGCTCAGGTGAATCCACAAAGTCAAGATAACGAGTATTGGGTCCAAACGATTCTACGTAAAGGTAGTCATGACAACTGCTCTTTCGTACGGCTGAAGAGAAAGCTGACACCGTCAGACAAAGCGGGTAGTGCGCCACAACCCTACTGCACTGACTACGGTGCTTAACTACATCCATTCACAAGGCCCACGCCTCGTCACAAATCTTGTCTGAGAATACACGCCAGTAAAGCACTTTCGAATCAGCAAGACATCCACAGATCAACCTGACTTAAATCCAGACATCCTTCTATTCTGCTTGCTTGAATATATTAATACTTTGTAAGAATGAGCCGCCATTCAGTTATCGTCACAGAGGTGCGGAGTGCTGCTCTGTATGGTCCGCTTTAACTTGCAAATCATCCCTCATACCTTCATCGTCGGAATTGTACCTATCGTTCGACGAGCCAAGAGCATCCCGCAGCATTACTGTTCCATTCAAAGTAATTCGCTCGATTGAGAGCTGTACTGCGATTGTGGGGACAAGCGGGCCCAGTAACACACAATGAAGAGCATTATTGGAAATGGAAAGAAGACAATTAATTCACTATTTTAGTTTCCCTCCTCCCATCAGACAGACTGTGACATGAAATCCAAAAATCTGTAATGTAGAGTGTGCTTGATGATCACTTACACTATCCAAAATATTTGCAAGTGTCACAGTCTGGCGGAAAGACAAAACTGATTTTCTCTTTAATTGAAGACATAAGTTCCAAATATTGCTAACGCCAAAATTATACAATTTCACGAACGAAGAGAACCGTAGTGTACCATTATTTTTTTCTTATTTTTAATAGAAGGTGCTAGGTACGAAACATGTATTTGTTTCAAATAGTTATATTCGCCCCGATGGTATTGGCAATACCCAAATACGCCAGCTTAGCACCAGATACAACGTCTCGACATGTCGTATGATAATAGTCAGTGGAACGTCAAAGCAGTAACATCGTTGTTCCCTTGACGTGTTTTGCCATCAGTTGAAATGTGACATGGAGTAAGAACACTGCTACAAGGTAACCACTGGCGGTACTCTGGACGTGAGATTGCTCATGATTGGTGAATTGTACATGGTGTTAAGCAGAAGTAAGACTTATGTCATCTGATGCTTGGCGTCACGAAGTTAGCAATACGAAATATTACGCAACAAACGTGCAGGCTGTGATGATAAGTATTTATGGATGGCCACGACTGAGAGACCTTTATCAAAAGGGCCTCATCGCACTATCGAAATCTAATTTTAATATTATTTCACAATTTGCTTTACGTAGCATAGACATTGATATAGATCTTATTGTGAAGATGGGGTAGGAAATGACTAGCAGTGGAAAGGAAGCGGCCGTGGTTTTAATTAAGGCAAAGGTGTGCAAAGCATGGAAAAGCACCTTCAGGTCTGCCGACAGTGGGGTTCGAACATGAAGCTGACAGCTACATGACCCACTCGCTCGGAGGTCCTGAGTCGGTTTCGATGCAGTCAGTCCTACACGCGTCGACTCCCAATTCCGTACAAATGTCTCTAAAATAAATTTACCGTTATCAATTTGAATTTCATTTTCTCAAAGACATGGCCTATTTATGACCATTTGTTTTTCCCGAAGGGAAAATTTGACACCATACTTTGTGTTACGATACGATGTCTTACCAAATTTCCAACCCAAAGGTTTCGAGTGAAGATGTGCTCGTAATTTTGATCGTTTCGGGGTTAGCATGTCTTACACTTCAAGTCCTCAATTGCTGATTTTGGTTTTCTGCAACTCCTGCCATAAGGATTCGCTTCGTGTCTGATTTTTCCATTCAGTGACTGCTTTATTGGGTCACTGCTCGGGTACTTGATTTATCCGCTAAATGACAGATTGATTTCCGTTCTCATTGGCTTTGTCTTGCAGGTCATTTGATGTAACAACTTGCAATGTTCAAATTTTCCATGTCAGTCATACCTACAAAAATGAGATGAGTTTGTAACCTACAGGCGCGCAATTCAAACGGACCAACTCGCCGTAAGCAGGGGGAAGTGGGGTGTGTAAGCCTCCTCGTTCGACTCGCACAGCACTGTGCTTGTCTCCTACAGTTCGTTTATTACACGGCCGTAACCGCACAAATAGTACAAGAACACACTCTAGTTACGACACTCTTGTTAGTCAAGGAATGCACCAGATCGCGTCTCGTGGTCGCAGTAACGTTCACCATGAAACACTTCCACCACACGATTGTGTATTCGTTCACTCACAACATTGTGATTGGAATGAAATACTGAACGAAGGAAACAATACGCCCTCCCACCTACTTGGATGCAGAGCTCACGACGTCCTGGAAATCTGATTGTATGTTCATCTTCTCTTTCTATAGGGTTGGCATAGCAGTCAGTTTGTGCAGAACAAACTGGACATTGTCTACTGGGGCTGGAGGAGCGAGAAACTTGTACATTCGCATCGAGCATTAACCCTTGTCTCCCACTTCCCACTTCCCCTCCCTTCCCACTGACGCACAGCAACACGTAGCGGCTGGCTCTTTGGCATAGCGAATGCGGCAAACTCGTGAATTTGAATCGCGCGCTCGCAAATTACGAAGTAACCTCATTTCCTTGAATAGAAATATTTTCTCCGCCAATTCGATTACACCATCGTTCTTAACACATAACACGAAGCGCATCCCTGACTCTTTGTCAGTATAGTTCTGATGCACCCTGTATTGAACCTTGTCCAAACACCTTGAAACATGGCTTTGTGGATATTAAGACATAGACAGGAAATGCCGTACAGGAAATACGCCTGGTGCTATCATAACATTCAAAATAATGTCCTTAGATGTACAGATCTAGACTTCAAACTCAGGGTTAAAGTTTGACAAACGTTGCATCTCCTTGAGGATGTATTGAGTAATGGAGATCTCTTTTGTTAGTAGGACATGTATGGAATCTTCAGTCGAAAAATTGTGTGGCGTCTCTTCAAAATAGATGTTCGTAGTGAGAGTATCGTGTGTACGCTGCTCCAATGCATTTCTTCATATACACTGACTGACAGAGCAAATGCAACACCAAGAAGGAGTGGTTCGAAAGGGATGAAAGTTGGGGAAAAAACAGAGACGGCACGGACGAATAATTGATGTGTATTTCAAACCGATATGCACGTTACACAATGCGCACGGCATCGACTCAGTAGGATGTAGGACCACCGCGAGTGGCGATGCACGCAGAAACACGTCGAGGTACAGGGTCAATAAGAGTGCGGATGGTGTCCTGAGGGATGGTTCTCCATTCTCTGTCAACCATTTGCCAAAGTTGGTCGTCCGTACGAGGCTGGGGCAGAGTTTGCAAACGGCGTCCAATGAGATCCCACACGTGTTCGATTGGTGAGAGATCCGGAGAGTACGCTGGCCACGGAAGCATCTGTACACCTCGTAGAGCCTGTTGGGAGATGCGAGCAGTGTGTGGGCGGGCATTATCCTGCTGAAACAGAGCATTGGGCAGCCCCTGAAGGTACGGGAGTGCCACCGGCCGCAGCACATGCTGCACGTAGCGGTGGGCATTTAACGTGCCTTGAATACGCACTAGAGGTGACGTGGAATCATACGCAATAGCGCCCCAAACCATGATGCCGCGTTGTTTAGCGGTAGGGCGCTCCACAGTTACTGCCGGATTTGACCTTTCTCCACGCCGACGCCACACTCGTCTGCGGTGACTATCACTGACAGAACAGAAGCGTGACTCATCGGAGAACACGACGTTCCGTCATTCCCTCATCCAAGTCGCTCTAGCCCGGCACCATGCCAGGCGTGCACGTCTATGCTGTGGAGTCAATGGTAGTCTTCTGAGCGGACGCCGGGAGTGCAGGCCTCCTTCAACCAATCGACGGGAAATTGTTCTGGTCGATATTGGAACCGCCAGGGTGTCTTGCACATGCTGAAGAATGGCGGCTGACGTGGCGTGCGGGGCTGCCACCGCTTGGCGGCGGATGCGCCGATCCTCGCGTGCTGACGTCACTCGGGCTGCGCCTGGACCCCTCGCACGTGCCACATGTCCCTGCGCCAACCATCTTCGCCACAGGCACTGCACCGTGGACACATCCCTATGGGTATCGGCTGTGATTTGACGAAGCGACCAACCTGCCCTTCTCAGCCCGATCACCATACCCCTCGTAAAGTCGTCTGTCTGCTGGAAATGCCTCCGTTGACGGCGGCCTGGCATTCTTAGCTATACACGTGTCCTGTGGCACACGACAACACGTTCTACAATGACTGTCGGCTGAGAAATCACGGTACGAAGTGGGCCATTCGTCAACGCCGTGTCCCATTTATCGTTCGCTACGTGCGCAGCACAGCGGCGCATTTCACATCATGAGAATACCTCAGTGACGTCAGTCTACCCTGCAATTTGCATAAAGTTCTGACCACTCCTTCTTGGTGTTGCATTTGCTCTGTCAGTCAGTGTACGTTTACGTTGCAGTTCGCAATCTGGTCACGGAGCTAGAACTCTGTCGTGACAATAAGAGCACACTTCAGCATGCGCAAACGCCGTGTTGACAACATTCAATTTACGAATATCATTCTTTACATGAAAGTGGAGGTGGTGATTATTGTTTCAAGAGGATGTACAACCAGGCAACCATCCTCTATATAACACTAACCAGAGATAAAAATGGAGGGACACTTCGAAAAATGAAGATATCGGCCAGAGGAAGACAAGGGCCACGAAGGGCGTGAACATGAAAGCCCTTGAATGCTCTAAAACCGTCGGGGTCGGAAAAGAATAATAGTTGACGAACGAAGGTCGGATGTGATAGATGAATGTGAGGAGCCTGCAATGGAAGTAATTAAAGCACTCACGTGAGGCCCCCGTGGTCGCCAACCCACGATTCCAAATTCAGATTCCATGAATCCACTTTTAGTCGCCCACACCCACAGGGTAGTACGGAGTGTAATGAACACCCCTGATAACATCCTGGACTAGCGCTCGTAACTGTCAGTCAGATTAATGTAAGTCTATAACAACATTCGATGTGGGCATTTTTCAAAGAGTAAAAGAGCCCGAGGGTATTCCAGAAAGAATTACTCTGGCCAGGAGGAAACCAGTGAAGAAACAAGCGGCTAAGATTCACAATCTTCCCGGACCGTTTTAGCCCTTCAACTTTCGGAGCAATTGAGGAAATTGATTAATACAATTTTTTTCGAGTAGAGAAAAGTAATCGTGTGAATTGCGGTCTGAATAGGCAGCATTCGTGGTCTCGCTGGACTGGCGGAGTGCCAATCACGACCTTAATTCTCGCTACAGCCCATTGAATCTCCACTAGGTGGCAGGCCGATAGAGAACAGGGTAAAGAACAAGGCGTTTTCAACGACAAAACACTAGAATTGTGAGAATAAAAAATTCTCAAGTTTCGAAAAGAGAAACGGAAAGCTGTTTACAAATGGTGGTCGACCAACGCAATAAGGAAAAGAAAATGAACTAGGCATAGCTTAAGCTAATATTTTTAGAAGCCTCAACATGCCAGAGGAACAGGGTAAGTTAATAATTCTTTTGTTCATTACTTTCGCTTTTAAATTTTACTTCCTTAACCACGGAGTTCTCTCCAACAGGAACGGCTACCGACAGTCGAGATTATAATTATCACAAACAACTGCCACTCAAATTAAGGAACACGAACAGAGGAGCAATCTCACACAGGATGAATACGAATCCAAATTTAAAAATTAATTGCTCAATAACGCGCTCAAAATTCCATAAGAGCAAGGGGAAATCATACATTTCGAAAGGGTGACAGTCTCCGAGAAGGGAATAATCATCATTAATGTGAATCAACCGCAACAATAATCCCTTATCGTCATAGCAACGCGCACACGCCATGAACCAAAAGCTATAACGGTAACAACGAAGGAGCAAAACATAATTTTACAAGTAAAAATCAAGGAAAGAACCCAGGGGGGAAAATAAAGGCAGAGAAAATTAAATAAAACTCAAATGGTTCAAAACTTTACCTAGTGGGGTGATTTGGTAGCAAACAAAAATAAAATATTACACTATTTTTTCATATTTTACATAATTTAGATAATAATTCAGCTTCACCCCAGATCAATATCACTAAAGTTTAAGTGCACCTGCAGTACACGATCCGTAACATGGATACCTCTATATCTAATATCTTTTTACAACAACCCGAATAATATTTTAGACACATTAAAAATTTACTAAAGCCTAAATATGGAGACGGAATGCCATAAGGAGTCCAACACGCCACACTATACAACAAATTTTTCAAAATAGATGGATCCCAAAAGAAGTTCCTGTTCACTAACGCCCAGAAGGAATTCCGTTAAAGTAGAGATGACGCCATAGCGCCATTTTAATACTCACATAGATGTGATGATTCTATTTAAGAAAAATAAATAATCCATACTGTCTGGGGACGTTGAACACCAAAAGAAAACTGAGGGCGAGAGAGAAAACCCTCTCACAGGACAAAACTTATCCGTTTTCCATCACACAGACTGGAAATTGCTCCCGCATTAGACGCAAGGTACGCTGACGATCCATCTCCTTCAAGTAACCACACCTTAATGGCGACTCTCGTCCGGCAGGATGGGTAAGGAAGAGCTCCCAACACAGAAAGCTCTTATTGGTTAATGGGCGCAGCATCGCCGTACGAACTCTCCGTAGAGAGGGCAGCACATACAAAGAGCTTGTCTTTCCATAAGGTTAAACCAAGACATTGAGCGCTAAACTCGGAGAGTATGTAAATTAAACCAGAAATAACGAGGGAAGGTAAAGAAACAAGGTCTGAAGAAAATCAGGATTATAGGACACGAATTTCAATGGCAATTAGCCCACAACTAAAATGTTAGGGGAGAAGGTGAATCAATACGACACCTCGGTGTCAGTTATTATTATTATTATTATTATTATTATTATTATTATTACTATTATCATTATTATTAAGAGCACACAAGCTAACTTTATGATGCCTAGGTGCACGTGCTTGTAATCATTTCGGACTGGACTTGGTAAGGAGCTGTCTTCCCAGCATTGGGCTGTAGGCACTTAAAACATAATATCCTCTAGCCTGACCGAGAGAGGAATTCGAGCCCACTTCTCATCTCTGCTGTTGTCAACCGTCTGAATGCACCCCCATCCATCCCTATACGGGAATCTCAATGCTCCCAGCCACTACGAGAATTACACATGCCATTCGGATGGGGAATTTACAGCATGTACTATTAGTAGGCGTCGAAGTAAATGTGCGCATTTAAAGAGAGTCCTGTACTTGGTGCAGCTAGAAGTGTTAGTTTCTATCATCATTTATAACTAACAATCAAGTGAAATGGTAACATCATTTCATTTACTAATATAATTTTCATATGCAATATATTTGGTAACTGAATGTTATTGAACAACGGCGAATAATGCGATGAGAATAACTTTGACGAGAGAGCAGCACTACATGCTCGCGTAGCCATCTCTGAAGACGCATCTTTATTGACCCTAGTTTCCTCCGTTAGAGAGTTGGTCACACTGATAAATAATTGGAAAAAGTATTGAGTTATCCTGCGCCATTGTCATTTTATCAGCTGCTGAAGTTAGCCAATCAGATCGCTTCAAAGGCGCTGTTGCTAAATAAACTTCTCAAGGCGAGGACGTCCCTGCTGATAAACACGCTAGCCTGAAGCCCACAGTGCCGACGAACCACGTATACAGCTTCAGCAACAGCGCCTCCTAAAGCCTATTTGAAGCGATCTGACTGAAGCTGTAAAATGATAACAACGCGACATGTGGACGTAACATTTTCAAATTACATAACATTACGGCCAACGCTCTGAAGCCCAAGTTTTAAGACATAAATTACCAATTTATCTGGTGAACCATTAGAATTAGAAAGAAAATGCGCCTGCCCTTGCGTATACAAAAAATATTTTAAGTGCTCATGCTATTTGATGGTAGACCTAATTTTTTGAAGATTACTTTGGGTTTTAGTGGATAAAACTTGCGAGAATTCAGTAAATACCTGTCCGCCAGTTAGAAAAGGAGAAGAGGCTGAGACAGACAGATAAAAGCCGTTACTTTGTGTGGTGAAGTTAGGGCTCCTCGCCCTTTCCTAAACGTAACTGCACTGCTTACTGATACTGTGAAACTGACAAACTTAAAACACAAATAACACTAATGTTTAAGACAAAACAGAGCCACAGTTTGAGCCCTTCAGGCAAGTACCTCAATGTCGAAGACATCCCAGGGACATGAGCTACGAATTTGAGGTAAATATAATAAAGCTTGGGATTATGTTTCCTACTTGTTCCTAAAAATACAATTCCTTCCATAATCATCCTTATCCGGTCGATTAGATTAACAGTTTGCATTTTTCTACCGCTACAAGCGCTGATGTGGGTCATTGTAATGTTTCTCTTAAACACCGCTACGAGCGCTAATGTGAGTCAAGGAAGAGTTCCACTCAAGCCCTTATAACAACATTCGGAGTGGACATTTTTCAAAAAAAATACCTGAGGGTATTGAACCAAGGAACACATTACAGAAATAGTTATGTAAATGCAGTAAGTTACTTTGACTAGGATTTGAATAAAGAATGAAACGAGTGAAGAAACAAGGTGTTTTCCAGAACTGCACTTAGGCCGGAAGTCATTTCGAAATTTGTTTACTTAGTTTGATAGAGATATCCAATACTCACAGTTTGAAATATTTCTGGGCCCTTTAGCCCTTTAAATTTCGGCACAATTGAGGAAATTGGTTCTTTTTTTCGTTTTTCGTAGTACGGGGACCTCTATTTTGTCTCGTAGGAAAAGTCTTCAACATCTAATAAAAGGAGCTGCCTACAGAATACAGATTGGGAAAATTCATAAGTAAAGAAAAAGTAAAAATAGTCATAATGAAAGTAAAATAAAATGAAACTAATTCTTGCAATGCTCGATCTAAAATAAATAATGTAATTACTGCTCAGTATGTTTATTTCTAATTCGTAAATAATAATTTAAACTTAATTTGATTGTTAATATACACTGTTAAATCATAAAATCATTAAGTCAGAACAAGAGCTTAAGCAATCTGATTGGAATGAAAGTTACAGATTTCAATTAATTCACTACCCGAGAAGTAAGCTCGTTTTGAGATATCGTGTTAAATCATCAAGTGTACAATAATATTGTGCCATATCATATATGCCCCAAATAGTAACTAGGTGCATTTGTGCATTTAATACAAGAAGGAGCCATGGTGCAATATAGAAGTTGCGTAATAAAAGATCTTGGCAGTGTGTGGCTACAGAAATAACTTATCATCTTCCATAGTGACAACGAGCAGTGCGGGTATTCCGTATGATTCAATCGGGGAATTTACGAGAGTGTTTGAGAGCGGCCGATTCAAAAGAGACAAATCACAGCCCTGGAAGCGATATTGCAGAATGATACGAATATACAGAACAAATTAAACCAGACCTACCAACTTCGAGATTTACAGTGCTGTACTACTCTTGATTTTATTAGGCAATCTGTTATAAAGCCATACTTAACGTTTTTGATATGAAATGGAAGCTAGTTAGACGTTGAAAACTACCCGTAGACAGTTACGGTACTTCATTCTGAACTAATAATGTAATTAATATATTTATATTGAGTCAGCACTTTGCCAAGCAAGCGGCTGAGCCATGGCGTCATCACATCAGTGAAATCCACGGTGATATTACTAATACCGGAAGTTTGGTGAACTTGGCAGCTTCTGGAGATGGGAATCTTACTCTGTCTTGAAGTTGTTAACCGCGCGGGTCGGTGTTTTCTTATATTAAGCCAGTGTTATATGAAAGTAACTTTTACAGTGACGTATTTTAATCAAACAAGTATATATACTTCTGTGAAAGCTGAAAAGTTATTTTATGAGGATATGTTACCTAAACGCAAGTGATATAATGTAATTACGAAAGTGTGTTGTACAGGCACAATGCAATTACTTTTGCTATATAGATAAGGTCACGTATGATGATGCAGAATGCCAGAGTGCGGTTGTGGCACGGGATTGACTATAACTAAGACGATAGTTACTATCGATATTTTCAAACCCGTATATGTAATTTGCATTTGTGTAGTGCAAATATTGTGATCGGTACGCGTCCGGTAACGCGAAGAGCGTGTGCGAATCGTCGTTATCGTTTCGGTATAACTTAATGGTGTGTGCGAAGCATCACATTTCAAAGATGATGGAAGAAGGAAGGACCTGCAGTGTATTTGGTAACGTCATGCATTTGTTGCTATAATGACGTAAAGTTTGCAGACGCAGCGGCCTGGAACCATGAAGAAGCTGAGAAAACACCAGATAAGTTCATCTTCAAAATTTTAGGCATGCTTAGATAGAAGAAATTAGGCTAATTCGATCCTATAGTAGTTTAACTGTAAACGTCAGTCCTTCTGTGGCTGAGCTATGTTTTCTTTTTATAGTTTAATGTCATACTTCAGGGAAGATGCATGTTTGAACCCTGATTTTATATATTATTTTATTTCATTTTTATAAGATGGGAAAGAGGGAAATGATTAGGTGTAGATGAGGATATGTATGTCAAGAGGTAACAGTCTATTCCATTTTTGTAATAAGATGTAGACTCTTTTATTAAGCTTGTTTGGGAATAAATTTCGGTAGGGAATTTTTTTAAAGCATGTAGCATGTTTACAGGAGTGTATGGCAGTTGTAACCAGCGTTAAAGTACACCGTTGAACTAGTATCTTTTAGATCGGCAAAGAAGACTAGCTAATTGGTATTGTGTTATGAATTTGCGAGAAAAAGGCAAGATTAGCTTGATACCGAGATTACAATGTGTGTTAATACAGGACGTGGGTGCCTGGTATATAACAAGAGGGGAAAATATAATGGTGCAGCTGTATGGTGAGGGAGAGAGGCTTGATTTACCTTGAGTGTTTATTAATACTATGAGAATCGAACTCATGGACACCGAAGTGTTAGGCCAGATGTGCCGTATGTCGTATAATACCCGTGTTAAATTGGAATATGTATTTAAGGCCATATGAATGTGTATTGTGATGCCTTAAGTTGAGTTCGAGGCCTTGTGTTAGTTTAATGTACAGATAAGTGAATGGCAGCGTTAATTTATGTTCCCAGATATATTAGAATTTCTCAGGCAGGAATTACCAATCCAATTAGTTAGTTTCTTTTTCTTGCGAGGCAGGATGTTTCAAAGCGGGACCAACACATTGACAGCTGAGCCAGGAGTTCCGTGTTCTTTTTAATATGAAGGAGTTTAGCATCTTATTGCTTGTATTTCAGATAACGGATACACAGATGTTTTGTTTATTTCATTTGCATGAATTTTACAGGTTTCTTTGGAGTGTTTATTTTATATTGCATTGTGTTACATGTATTTATTACTGATCATGTCATTGTCATCGTTGACAAAGACTTGTTCTTAAATATGAGTCCGTAGCTCATTTTATTGGGAAGTAGGCTTTCAAGCCATCCAATTTGTAACACAGTGGTCTGTTAGCAAACTCAGTGTTGCTATAAGTTAGGACCTACATTTATTTGTTAATAAGTGCTGTAAATATAATTTTTGATTATGGATCGGATTTGGCATAATTTTATTCAGCCGCGGTATGTCCTATATCCGTAAATTGAACGATATCCGTCAGAATTCGATAAGATGAACTTAACTGCGTTGACTCGATGCGAAGTGTGTATTTCTTCCCCAGATTGTTGTCTGTATTTTGTAAATATTTTTATTTTAAAACGGGACATTGCCCGTCTTTTTGTGACATATAATAATTTTGTGCTAATTATGTGCACGGCACATACTGGAATTTCTGACATTTATTTGAGCCATGTTTTGAATCGTTTTCATATTAATTTGTTTATTTTCGAGTTTCAATAATGTTTTCTTACATAACAAATCTATCTTATCCGCCTATTTTGAATTTTATTTCGGACTTTTGTTTCCCGTTCACATACCAATGGTATAATATCCTGAGATTTTTAAATTATTTTTGCCCTGATCATATTTTTACGAACCGAACACGCAGCTCTCCGAAGGCGCCGGTAGAATATTGTTTTAGACGGGAACGGCACAATATCATAATGTCACTTTCCCACACAATCACTCATACAGGTACTGGTACCTCTGGAAGGAACTGCTGGACACATCTTTTATATCTACATTTTTATGCGCTGTCATTAATGCCTTTGGGGAGAACATTCCACCAACCTATGGTGGTGATCGGTGGTATGTGCGTGTTGGACACTGAGAGGGAGAATCATGAAGATGTAAAGAAACAAGGTGACCTATTTTAATAATAATAATAATAATAATAATAATAATAATAATAATAATAATAATAATAATAATAATAATAATAATAATAATAATTTATATAATGTATGCAAGAGATAGTTACAAGTTCAATCTATTTTAAGTATTAATATGTTAATAATAATTTTACTTCTGTAATATATGTAAGAGTTAGTCACAAGATGAATTTACCTCAAGTATTAATGTCATTAGAAGAGTTATGTATTTAAGAAACAGAGTCCTGTAAATATGTAAACAACATAATGAGTGAATAAATACTACTAGTACATTGAGTACCATTGGTCATGAACTGGAGAAACAGCCGCCTCCTATTAAACCTCTTCGTGATTTACACAATAAATATAAATTCAAAAATATATTTTCAGATAAGGATCTTGAAACCGAAGATACCCGCAGTTTAGTCCCACTTCTCTTATAATTAAATCACCTAAAACTAAATCTAACCGTCGTCAGTTGGTCTTCGTCTACTTCTCTAACCTAGTACCTGTTGTGTTCCTCATGACTCCATCGTCGTACGTGAAGCTTCATGCATTTATATCTGGACAGGAACGCTGAAATATTCAATTACAGGAAGAGTTTGAAAAATCTGACACCAGTCAACATGTGCCTGGCGCAATCATTACCGACTAGCACATTCAGGAATACAGAGCAGTATGAGTGTCCGATCGCGTCTCAAGCCGCACGCGCTCACAAGACTTCCTGTCTTAGTAACAACTCGGGGAACTCCAGTGTTACATTACTGAATCGAAATTAATTAATATTTCTGTCTACAGGTAGTTTTAAATGCATAATTTACTTCTTGTACATATCAAAAACGTGGAGTGTGGCTTAACCCTGGTACGGGTTCAGTTTTGTATCATAAATGGTATAATGTTGAGTTTAAATGCAAAAAATAATTACACTGTTTACATCAGAAATAAACAACTTTCAAGTATTCTTAAACTTATTAAACCAATTAACATGCATACATACATTATCATTATAGACTGTTATGCCTTTCAGCGTTCAGTCTGCAAGCCTCTGAAAATTTACTAAACGTCGCCACAATCCTCGATTAGTAACTAGTGTTGTGGCCTCATTTAGTTCTATACCTCTTAAATCGTTAGAAACCGAGTCTAACCAGCGTCGTCTTGGTCTAGCTCTACTTCTCTTACCCTCCATAACAGAGTCCATTATTCTCCTAGGTAACCTATCCTCCTCCATTCGCCTCACATGACCCCACCACCGAAGACGGTTTATGCGTACAGCTTCATCCATCGAGTTCATTCCTAAATTAGCCTTTATCTCCCCCATTCCGAGTACCCTCCTGCCATTGTTCCCACCTGTTTGTACCAGCAATCATTCTCGCTACTTTCATGTCTGTTACTTCTAACTTATGAATAAGATATCCTGAGTCCACCCAGCTTTCGCTCCCGTAAACCAATTAATAAGTGACTTTTTGTTTGCATACATTTTCAAAGGACTAATGTTGCCTTGTCAATTTTGATCAATAATCCAGTATTATGATTCAATATTTTTCAATACAAAATGACAAAACAATGTCTACACTGATTCATAATAATGTCTTATGGTATAAAACATTTAACGGGAAAATTCTGACAAACCACCAACTTGTAGTTATAGTTGTCTCTTGATTTCTTACGTCACTCACGATTTTCACATACTTTACACACCTTTTGTGCACATTCATTTCATATTGGTTTGCTGCACATCTTGCAAACAATAGCCGTTTTCCTGTCCTCGCTGTATGGGCAGGTGGACACCTTTTTGCGTTTGGATTTAGGTGTTTCGGGTGCTTGAGCATAGCGTTCCTCTGGCACCTCCATTTGCGGAACTCGTCTAAGTCCTATCTTAATTTCCCTTGGAATATTTCTGGTGTAGAAACGGTTCTGCATCTGAGGAACAGTCAGTTCACTAGAAAGACCCTTCAAGAAATCATTCTATAAGCCAAAATGTGCGAAGGAAAGAAGAAAAATGTCAAACATGAACTTGAGAACACCTGAAAAATATTGCATTAATCGTACCCCAGGGTCCCGAGGACCCTGTGTTACTAACTTACCTGGGTGTGCAGAAGAAATTGACCACGTCCACATCTCACAGCTGCTCTCATCAACTGTTACGGTGTAACGCAATTTGCCCTACCCTGTAAACCTATTTTGAACTGGCAATATCGCCGTAGAAAATCTTAATCTTTCTATATGTCTAAGCGGACGATTTCCCTCGTACTACTACGAGCTTTGATGATACTCATCGAACTTACTTATGATTCTTATTGGGGACTAATGACAACGTCAATACATTCTCGCAAATATGTATGGTGTGGACTGTTTCATTCCTCGTCTAATATGTGCTGCTACCTTCTGTCAATCACCTACAATAGTGTTCCCCTCCCCGCGCGCTCTTCTACCTATCGGAGCGCGGCTACTGCCTGAGGAAGCGAGCCTCGCCATTTTGACCCGAGTCAGTACGCTTTGGGAAGTCATGGCATGCGGTTGTGTTAATTGGATTGTTAAGATGTTGGCGTCATGTTGGAGTATAGACCCCGGCTAAGGGTCTTGAGATGTGGGTTTTAAACCCAAATTACTTTGTTTCCTGCATCGTCCTATTATGATACCTTTCAACTAATTCTGACCGAGGAAATCAAACTGATCAGCAAGCATCTGTAAGTATGTGAGGAACTAGCTCAACATGCCTGAGCGTCAGCTTCACCCAAGTAAGTGGCTTCATCATTTGGCAAGTTATATCCTGTGATTATGAAACTGCAAGGAAATTCGTGTGATTTGTGTCTTGAAAATTAACTCTTTCAAGGTGGAATTTCGTGAAAATAATTATTTTGGAAATTACTAAGCGGACGAACGAGTGGATAAGTCTAAAAATATATCAAAATTATTGGCATGTAAAGACTACGAAAATAAGGATATCCTTTTTAAATTAACTATCATTTTCACCCGTTAATGAACTTCATTGATCATGTAAATTCAAAATGTGTCGGGCACTTAGTGCCCTTTATACTGCGTGAGGTTCCGCAGAAGCATATAATTCTGGTTTCCTCGGTTTAAAAAAAAACCCTTGCTTCTATTTTTCTGGTATTTTAAACTTTTGTGTTTCCTGATTTTATTTTGTTTCTTGCCTTGTTGTGGCTTGTACCATGTTTGGTTCGCGGGCGTATGTTTTCGTTGCTATGGTAACGATTGGCTTTTGGGGGCAGGATGGTGATTGTTGCCTATGGGTTTTGCGTGTTTTTTGTGGAGCCTGAGTTTACTTTAGAATTTTCGATTTATGTGGAAGATTTCTTTGCTCCTCACTTGATCTCTTACGGTTTTCTTCCTTTTCCCCTGTTTAACTGTGTGTGTTTTCCGTTCGCTAATCTTTTAAACCCCTCGTAGTTTATTAATTGGGCTAGAGTTCCATGCTCCTGCGAAGCCTCCTCTTATTAAGAAAGTTCAATGAAACTCGTTAATAGAGTGGCTTTCCCTAGGTTTAATGCGTTAGTTTTAATTTAATTTTAGTAGTCTAACAAACGGGGCCCGTTTAAACCTTCTGTGAACAATTTAAGTTTTAATTCGAATCATTTTCTGTTATTATAGTAATGTTATCAAGGTGTACTGTTTCTGGTAATGATTTACTGTCTTTAATTAGTACAACCTTCTGTTTTTAAGTTAATGATTTGCATCAGTATCATTTTCTGAAAAGGACTACGTTTTTCAGTTTCATCCGTGTATTTTCTATTATTCACTAATTGTTTTGAACTACTTAAAATACTTTTATTCCCTCAGATAGGACGATGTTCTTTTGGTTTCATGTTAAGTTTTCATTCTTTAATTAAAAGTTTATTTCATTGAAACCAGTGTCTCCTTTTATTATCTGTGTGGTTCAGCGCCGAAACAAGGAATTTTTATCCATTTCCTCTGGGAGTTTTATTTGGGCCTTGCTGGGTAAGTAACTGTTGGATGTAATTTTCCTATCCTTGTGACTGATTTCCTTAATTTGTTTAATAAACATTGTTGATTTAACACCGGTTTATAGGTAGTACCGACCGGTGCATGTTTGCTAACCGTTAGTGTAGTGTCTTACTGCGCTGGTGGCTTAGTAAAGTGGTAGCAGAAAGCTCTGGTTGTCTTTTTTTTTCTTGAGGGCGCTGCTAACCATTGTCCTCCTTTCCCTTTTTTTCCCTGGGTAATTGTACTTGTGACGGCGTTGAATGGCTGGATTATGAGGGAGGACTATGTATGATAACTATATGTATAATTGTGAAAAGAAGTGCAAGTATCTTTCCTAATTCTTTTGAACTCTGTTTCATGTTAATTCATCATGTCCCGAGCGGTGTTGTTTCCATATCATTTGCGGAAAGCCGAACTCCTGTATGAGCTCCAGGTTCGTGGCTTGGAGACTGACGGCACTGCTACTGAATGTGCAGCTCGTTTGTCATCCCATCTCCAGGTTCCGATTGATCTATCTAAGGTAGAAGTTAACAACTCCGGTGAGTCCATTCTTGAGATTAAAAGTAACGTAGAGGAGATTCAATCCTTCAGAAATGAATTTATTGAGGTGACGCCTACCAAGGCCCAAGTAGATCGGCTCAAGGCTAGATCATTCCACTATTGTGGGCGGATTCAAGACCTTTTAACCATTAAACCTGCTGCAGAAAATGTTAGTGAGTTAACACGTTTGTTATGTCTCGCCTCTAGTATCTCAACTGAGTTAGACCTGATGTTAGCGTGTAGAGAGGTAGAAAAGTTATCTGAGGTTGACAGGCAAGGTCCTTTGTGTCCTAACCCTAATAACCATCCTAACCGAGTTGCTTCCAATACTAATGAACAAGAGTCTACCTGTGTTCCTACTTCTGTGTTAGAAGGCCTTATCTCTAGGTTAAACGTTAACCCTTCTCATAATTCCCTTAAAGAACTGTTTAACGGAGTTAAGAATTTTACTGTGAATTCGATCGAAGAAACTTTAAGATTCCTAAGATTCCTTGTAGAAATCAAGGAATCCGCTTGTGTATACTCTGTTGACGATCTGGGTATGTATAGAGCCTTATTTTCCCATTGCGAGGGTATTTTAAAGAGAGAAATTTCTGAGGCTATTTCTCAGAGGTGTAAAATTGATAATTTTCATGAATTAATTCTTGATAAATTTATTCCCTCCTTAGCCCTTCGGAGTCTCATTCCACAGCATTGCTTCAGGACTCAGTACCTTCATGAAAACTTACTAACATACATTGTTGATGTGAAATTCTTTTGTAAGGTGTTCCGAATTACAGTCCCTGAAGAAGAAATGGTGACTCGTATAATAAAAGGGATATCTCCTGCCTATCGGTCTTACCTTTCCCTCACGAGGTGTCCTACTAATTTCAGTGAACTTGAGGCCGCGTGTTCCTTTGCAGAAGATGTAAAGCACGGAGACGCGTCCAGATCGGTACACCTACCTCCCCCTATTTATCCCAGTTATCCAGTGGGTCCTAAAACTGGTAATGGTTCTAATCTTAAAGCATGTTTTGTATGTGGTTCTGTCGAGCATCTCAGGAATTCTTGCCCTTCCAAGAACAGAAAACTGGATATTTGTTGTTATTTGTGTGGTTCTCGGCAACATTCCAAAAATTCCTGCCCTAACTCCTTCCATAGACGTAGCAAATGACAAAAGGGTAATGGAAAACTATCTGCATTTCAAAATTCTGTGAATTCAAACAATGTGAATGAAGTTCTCTGTCCCCCCGAATGTAATAAAATATATGGGCTCGTTTCTTCCAATGGTGCTTTCACTAAGGTGGAAGTAAATAATGAAGCTGTCCTTGCATTGGTGGATTCGGGTAGTATGGTGAATTTGATTGATTTTGATTGGTATAATTGCCTGAAGAGTGCCTGTAAATTTTCTGAATTGCAACCCGTTGGCATTAAATGTGTTGCAGCTAATGGTAACAAATTGGATATTTTAGGAACTGTGAGAGTAAAACTAAGAATAGGAAATTTCACTTGGAAAATTACCTTCCTAGTGGCATCCCAACTACCCTGCAATGTAATTTTAGGATCTGGATTCTTGTCAAAAACGGGATTGGTTCTTGATCTTCAGGACAAAATGTTTTTTTTTAATTTTCCCCCACCTGTAAATTTAAATTGATTGAGAGTTCTAGGGGTACCCTTAATGTCTCTTGTGTATCTGGGTCTGTACCAGATGAAAGTAGTGGTATTGAAAACTTAAAACTTGATCATTTAAGTAAAGAAAAGGCTGAGGTAATCCGTGTTCTCTGCAGTGAATTTCCTGAAGTATTCACCAGTAAATTAGGGCTAACTAATGTTCTTGAATATGATATCGAACTAACTGATACCAAACCTGTGAGGTCTCCCCCGTATAGACTCTCTCCTCCACGTGTGTTGGAATTAAAAAAGATTATTGAGAAAATGCTCGCAGAAGGGGTTATCCGTCCTTCTACCTCTCCATATGCCTCTCCTGTTTTCCTTGTACCCAAGCCCTCTGGTGGCTTCCGTGCTGTTTTGGACTATAGGAAATTAAACCAGAAAGTGGTTCTTCAGTCTATTCCGTTACCTGACCTGCACACCTGCTTTGGGTGGTTTTCTGGGGCAAAGTTTTTCACAGTACTGGACCTTAACCAGGCCTACTATCAGATTCCTTTATCTAAGCGGTCGATACCTCTTACTGCCTTCATTACTGACTGGAATTTGTATGAATTTCTCCGGCTCCCGTTCGGTTTAAATTCTGGTGCTGGTGTTCTCACTCGTTTGCTTGATTCTATCTTTTCTGATATCAAATTTAAATGCGTTTTTAACTATCTTGATGATGTCCTTATATATTCTAAAACCTTTGAGGAACATGTGACCCATGTTCGGGAAGTTCTTGAGCGCTTGAGGAAAGCTGGCCTCACCGTTAAGCTATCTAAGGTAGCCTTTGCCCAACCGAGTATGTCCTTTCTTGGACACGTTGTCTCTTCAAATGGAGTTTCCATTGATCAATCCAGGACACAGGCCATTCGTGAGTTCCAGCCTCCTAAAGATGTCAAAGGCATTGCCCGTTTTGTGGGAATGGTTAACTTTTTCAGAAAATTTATTCCCAATTTCGCTGAGGTAGCTGCTCCTCTCAATCATTTAAGGCGGAAAGATGTGAAGTTCTTCTGGGGTCCTCTTCAACAAGAAGCTTTTGAGAAATTGAAACTTGCTCTGTCAAACGCCCCTGTTTTGGCCATACCTGATTTTTCTAAACGCTTTATTGTTCAGACCGACGCATCTGGAAAGGCTATTGCTGGTGTTCTCCTGCAAGAGTACGAGGATGGACGCAGACCTGTTGCATATGCCTCCCGTGTCCTAACTGATCTTGAGAGTAAATACTCTGTTTACGAGCTGGAGTGTCTTGCAGTCCTGTTTGCCCTCGAAAAGTTTCGGCCATTTGTTGAACATGTAAATTTTGACCTGGAGACAGATAATCAGGCTTTGTCGTGGGTTTTGAACCGGCCCAAAAGAACTGGGAGGATCACTCGATGGGCACTTAGAATTTCTGCCTTTAATTTTAAAGTTAAGCATATCAGAGGTACAGATAATGTCATCGCCGATAGTCTAAGCAGAATGTTTGATGGGGAACCTTGTCCTAAGGAAAAATCTGATGTTGTAAATTTTGATGAAAGTAACGTCGTTGGAGTTAGTGCCATCCTTACTAATCTACCTTTACTTTACCATGAATTTGAAGATCATCAGAAATCTGACCCTGAATTAAGTGAGATCATCGACAAAATTAATAATGGAACTCTTGTGAAGCCTTACTCTCTTGTCAAGGGGGTCCTGTGTTGTAAAGGTCGAGGAGACCATAGTTTTAAAATTGTTGTGCCCAAGGTGCTAATACCGATTATTTTTAAGTATTATCACTACTGTCCAATCGGAGGTCATTTAGGTGTGTTCAAGACAAGGCAGAAAATTAGGCAGTTTTTCATTTGGAAAAGGATGGACTGTGACATCAGAAACATGATTAAGTCATGTAAAATTTGTGCCATCAGTAAACCTAGTTTGAACAACCGTGTAGGTTTGTTATCATCCTCACAAGCCTCTCGCCCGATGGAGCGACTATTCATCGACTACGTGGGACCAATGGTCCGATCTTCTCAGGGGAACACTCATATCTTTGTGTGTGTCGATGCGTTCTCACGGTTCACTTGGATCTTGCCTACTAGGTCTACCACTTCTCGGACTACTATTAACTGTCTAAATTATATCTTTGCTTCTTTCGGCCCTCCCAAGTTCCTTGTTTCTGATAATGCCAGTGCTTTCACTAGTCATCTGTTTAAAAGATACCTTTTCGAGTTGTGTATCTCACATGTCACAACCACTCCTTATTATCCAAACCCATCTTATGCTGAAAGAGTAAATAGAAATTTGAAGTCTGCGTTGATAGCCTATCATCACCATAATCAACCGAAGTGGGACTCCTGTTTGCATTGGTTAGCTCATGCTTTCAACTCTGCAATCCATGAGTCTCATGGAAAAACGCCCATGTCGCTTATGTTTTCTTACATTCCATATTCCCCAATGTCAAATGTACTTGCAATTGATGATCTTTTGCCTGATCTCTCTAAACCACATGATGTTCGCAAGGTTTGGGACGAAGCAAAGAAAAACCTGTCCGTGTCATATGAGAAAGCCAAGAAAAGGTACAATTTGGGTAGGAAATCAACTAGAGTGAAGGTTGGCGATTCAGTCTTCATTAAATGTTATCCCATCAGTAAAGCTGTTAATAAATTTTCTGCCAAACTGGCGCCTAGGTATCAAGGTCCTTGCACCGTATTACAATTTCTGTCCCCGGTATCTATGTTAGTGAGTGACCCGGTTGCTAAAAGAATTAGGCGTGTCCATCTGTCTCAAATTAAACCTGGTTGATGTACAGTACTGTTCTACTATTTCCCTTCCTTTGGGGTTTCTGTTTTGTCAAGCACCTGGGGTGCTAGAATCAACATACAACTGAGAACTGCATTTCAGTGAGCTAATTAAACAATTAACACGTTACGGTTTATTGTAAGTGTACTTGTCAGTTTCATTTAGGTACATGTTTCTGTGACTTTGGAACCTAAGGTTGTTATGCTTCTATTTGTTTTGGTACTGCTGAGGTTTCAGGTGTGAACATGGTGGTTTGGTGGTGTGTGGAATTTATCACATGTCTGTTTCTTGGGGTTTGTTACCAATAAGTTTCCTGAGCTGTACACCTAACATCTTTCCTTTTCTGGGTTTAAATTTTTATTTATCATGTCAATTCTGCCTTGGGTGTGAGTAGGATTTGATAATGAATTCTTCGAGTCTGCCTTTTGTCATCCTTGATACTCATACTGTGGTATTGGAAAAATGTTATGACCGTGTCCTGTTGATATGTATTTAACCTCCTGTGCAGGGTATGTTGTTGGTAGCCTTCTGAACCGTTGGTTGCTCATTTTAATCTTGTCACCTGGGTGATCGTTCTAAAATATATTAAAAAAAAAAAATTGGTCGAGTTTTAACTATCTGGTGGTTGATTTAATCATGGAATATTTTGTTCATATCCTTGACTTGTTTCTGGTGTTGGTGATCTTATCATAATCTATCTCCTTGAAATTAGGTTTAATATCTTATTCTGTATCTTATTTGTGGGCTACTATCGACTTTCAATAATAACTGTGCCTGAGTGCCATTTGTTTAAGCTTCAAAGATTAACACAGTTTCTTACCGCTGATCAGTTCCTGCAATCCTTTGGTTTTGGTGAAATCCTTTGGGGTGGTCTGTTAACCTGTGTCGGAGTTGGTAGACCGTTTGCTTCGTGCATGGATCTTGGATCTTTATGGTTTTTCCAGCTCTAGCTATTGGTTTCAGTCCCTCTTCATATCAAATGATGCGTTGCCCTTTGATAATTATTCTAAGAACTGACTGTAGTACCTCTATTCATAGTAATCTCTATTTATTCCTTATTTGGCTTATGGTTTCCTTTGGTTGGATGTATTATCCCATCGTTTTGAAATTTGGTCCTGTTTTAAAACTACTCTTCCTCTATGGGTGGTATTAGGTTGTCCTTTATGACGTTTATGAATCTTGTTGTATTTTAATCCACGCATTACCGTTATCGCCACACTACTGAAATATTTTCTTGAATTTACTATCTTCTTGTTGATCTTGTCGTTCTGTGCGAGTTGTGGAGTGTATGTTGGGGTGTTATCTGTACCATCTTCCATCTATTGATATTATGTTGAGTAGAGAAGTCAATACATGGACTTGAAGCCTGAGAAGTTAACTTCTTTTACCTTTGTGCTTGGTTTCCTGGTCCTGAATTTGGTGGTGGTGTGGTTTTGCACCATGAATTGGTTAAGATGTTGTGTGGCATGTCATGGTAGAGGGACCCTGTTATATTGTCTCTTAGTGCTGGTTACCATTGCTCCTGTGAGGATTCTGTGAGTCAATATTAGTTGTGTTATTGCACTCTGGGGGGTGTTTAAGCACCTTTGATTGAACCATTGTGTTTTGTGAAGATGGAAATTAATTAAGCAGTTTGTGCCTGCAACTCGTATGGTATGTTATGGACTTGGTGAGTGAAAATTGTAATTACCCGCATAACCTATTGCCCTGATGTCATCCTTTTTTTTACTTATTATATTGTAAAGTTCAATTTTGTTAATCCTACCTTCTATGGTTGTTTTTCCTTTGGTTAATTTGCTAACATTAGTAGTTATCATTGATTTGTCTGCTTACCATTCTGCATTCTGGATTGTTGAGCGTGTTATTGCTTACCTAGGTGCTATCTGCTTTTTGGAGTCATCCTGCCTATTAATTTGATGATCCCTTAGTGGAATTCATCCTTCTTCTGTATGTTGTCTAGTAAATTATCACCAACATCGTTACCTACTATATATATGTAATATTTCCACTCTCCTGTTGGTGGGGAAGAGGTCCTGCTTACTCATGGGCAGCAGTGTGTATCTACGGATATAACCTATTTTTAAATAACCGCGTAGTGGCGAGGTTCTTTGGGCTATCAGTTATGTGCGATGTTGGGTTATTGCCCATCACGTCCCCAGTAGTTATCTAATTGAGGTATCTCATTACCTTTTCTGTTTTAATTGGGTGTGCTATTGTGGAAGGTGCTCTAGTTTTTTCTTTTCCAATGTGGGTTGGTTATGTGACTCCGTGTTATATCCTCCTGAAGCCTTATCCATCAATTCTTGAATGGTACTTTCATCTGTGCTAGTTTGTTCCTTGCTTAGTGTACCCCCGCGGAATGATTGTCGATGACAAACTGTTGCGCTCCCTACACCTGATAGTACTAGAGGTCTCCAACTCATTCTACCTAGGGTTTCCTTTGCTTGGAAAGGCAGTTACCATTAACTCAGTTATGGCTTCACAATGTTTGTGCCCTGGTCTGTAATTGCTCAGCTTGATGTGTCCTTTGAAATAATCTCTTCTTCTGGGTTATGCGAGGTCAATTACTTATGATTTATAATCTGCCATCCTTTATGATCTAATTAGTTATTTGGGTTGAGTCATGGTGGGTTCTTAACTATTAATGAACCAGTGGCTCACTGATCTGTAGATCTCAGTCTGGTTTTTTTTAAAAAAAAGAGGGGGAAAAAGGAAGGGGGTTCTTACTCATCTTATCCGTCTGTGGGTGTTTAAGTAAAGCTGTGTTTTGGGGAATTGTATCTTAGTATATTGCTGGTTTTGGGGATTTTTCTTATAGTGGTAAGGTTTCTCCGGTGGAGCACGTGAATTGATTGTTCTCCTTGTGGCTCCCTGTATAGGTAGAAAATCTTTGTGGATGTCACGTCCATTGTTCCCATTCACCTCCTACGTTTAAGTTTAGTGTACTGAACCATTTGGTACATTGAGGTAAGTACTGTAAGCTTGACATTATGTTCCACCTTTGGAGTAGGGTGGGTTAAAATTTCCCTTGCCTGTGTCTATCTATTATATCTAGTAATCTTGTGACTTTTTGGGGTGCTGGTAGATTATTAGGTTCGTACCTACTTAGTTAAACCTAATTTGTGTTCTTGTGTAATTTTGTTTGGTGGGTCAATTGGTACGATTTAGTCTTGAGTCCGCCTTCTACTAAGTTAAGCTATGTGTGATTTATTATTGATTTTATAAATTTTCTTTGCTGTATGTATCACCGGACTTGTTTCTTCCTTGTGATTTTTCCTTTTCTTTTGCTTGTATGATTGACTATTATGTCAAAAGGAAATGGGCGAGATATTGCATTTCTTGGAAACCTAGCGAATATTTATTTCCTAACCTGTAATAAAGTACTTAATCTTAATATTCTTTAAACGGGTGAATTGTAATATGTAACAGGCTTTACTAGAAGCGCTCTGCCTAAAGAGTGTAAATTCGGCTAAACCTAGCTGTTTTAAACGTTCGGTAAATAGAACCCTGTTTGAGGGAAGCGTGATGTCTTTACTAAACTCTTGCCACCACAAACTTGAACTGAAGTGAGGATTGTGATATTAATATGACTCAAGGTTGGTGTGTTATTGTTATGCATACAAGAAGTCGTCATTTGTGGTCTCTATCTAATGTGGACTTGATTTGAAATTTAGCTTACTTCTTGACCACTAAACTGAACTGGAAGCTATATCAGTGAATACTCTAGGCTTCGGGGGGAGAGGGCTGTTACGGTGTAACGCAATTTGCCCTACCCTGTAAACCTATTTTGAACTGGCAATATCGCCGTAGAAAATCTTAATCTTTCTATATGTCTAAGCGGACGATTTCCCTCGTACTACTACGAGCTTTGATGATACTCATCGAACTTACTTATGATTCTTATTGGGGACTAATGACAACGTCAATACATTCTCGCAAATATGTATGGTGTGGACTGTTTCATTCCTCGTCTAATATGTGCTGCTACCTTCTGTCAATCACCTACAATAGTGTTCCCCTCCCCGCGCGCTCTTCTACCTATCGGAGCGCGGCTACTGCCTGAGGAAGCGAGCCTCGCCATTTTGACCCGAGTCAGTACGCTTTGGGAAGTCATGGCATGCGGTTGTGTTAATTGGATTGTTAAGATGTTGGCGTCATGTTGGAGTATAGACCCCGGCTAAGGGTCTTGAGATGTGGGTTTTAAACCCAAATTACTTTGTTTCCTGCATCGTCCTATTATGATACCTTTCAACTAATTCTGACCGAGGAAATCAAACTGATCAGCAAGCATCTGTAAGTATGTGAGGAACTAGCTCAACATGCCTGAGCGTCAGCTTCACCCAAGTAAGTGGCTTCATCATTTGGCAAGTTATATCCTGTGATTATGAAACTGCAAGGAAATTCGTGTGATTTGTGTCTTGAAAATTAACTCTTTCAAGGTGGAATTTCGTGAAAATAATTATTTTGGAAATTACTAAGCGGACGAACGAGTGGATAAGTCTAAAAATATATCAAAATTATTGGCATGTAAAGACTACGAAAATAAGGAAATCCTTTTTAAATTAACTATCATTTTCACCCGTTAATGAACTTCATTGATCATGTAAATTCAAAATGTGTCGGGCACTTAGTGCCCTTTATACTGCGTGAGGTTCCGCAGAAGCATATAATTCTGGTTTCCTCGCTTTAAAAAAAAAAACCCTTGCTTCTATTTTTCTGGTATTTTAAACTTTTGTGTTTCCTGATTTTATTTTGTTTCTTGCCTTGTTGTGGCTTGTACCATGTTTGGTTCGCGGGCGTATGTTTTCGTTGCTATGGTAACGATTGGCTTTTGGGGGCAGGATGGTGATTGTTGCCTATGGGTTTTGCGTGTTTTTTGTGGAGCCTGAGTTTACTTTAGAATTTTCGATTTATGTGGAAGATTTCTTTGCTCCTCACTTGATCTCTTACGGTTTTCTTCCTTTTCCCCTGTTTAACTGTGTGTGTTTTCCGTTCGCTAATCTTTTAAACCCCTCGTAGTTTATTAATTGGGCTAGAGTTCCATGCTCCTGCGAAGCCTCCTCTTATTAAGAAAGTTCAATGAAACTCGTTAATAGAGTGGCTTTCCCTAGGTTTAATGCGTTAGTTTTAATTTAATTTTAGTAGTCTAACAAACGGGGCCCGTTTAAACCTTCTGTGAACAATTTAAGTTTTAATTCGAATCATTTTCTGTTATTATAGTAATGTTATCAAGGTGTACTGTTTCTGGTAATGATTTACTGTCTTTAATTAGTACAACCTTCTGTTTTTAAGTTAATGATTTGCATCAGTATCATTTTCTGAAAAGGACTACGTTTTTCAGTTTCATCCGTGTATTTTCTATTATTCACTAATTGTTTTGAACTACTTAAAATACTTTTATTCCCTCAGATAGGACGATGTTCTTTTGGTTTCATGTTAAGTTTTCATTCTTTAATTAAAAGTTTATTTCATTGAAACCAGTGTCTCCTTTTATTATCTGTGTGGTTCAGCGCCGAAACAAGGAATTTTTATCCATTTCCTCTGGGAGTTTTATTTGGGCCTTGCTGGGTAAGTAACTGTTGGATGTAATTTTCCTATCCTTGTGACTGATTTCCTTAATTTGTTTAATAAACATTGTTGATTTAACACCGGTTTATAGGTAGTACCGACCGGTGCATGTTTGCTAACCGTTAGTGTAGTGTCTTACTGCGCTGGTGGCTTACAACTAAAATGAATTTACATGGAACAACAATGAACTACCGTTACAGACGGAAGAGTAACGTAAATTCAAAAGATGCGCGGGGTCCTCAGGACCCAGCCGTACCAGTAAAGGGTTAATAACAGATTGCCTAGATAAAACGATGATGGTGTAGCACTGTACAAATAAACGTTGGTCGTTCTGAGTTCGTTGGTTCTGTGGATCCCTGCAGTCAGAAACTCCGCCTCCAAGCTCGTGATTGGTCTCTTTCGAAAACGCCGCACTGAGGCGATCTCGTAATATTCCCAACTAATGTATATGGAATATCTAAACTGCACGCTGTTGCTACCAACACCACGCGCTCCCGAAAGCTTGCGCTATACCAAGCCAATGAGTCCACAGTATTACACAATATTCCACATTGTACTCTTGGGGCATAGGCACAGTAGGTTGTGCCTCGAGAGGCCTGAAAGTATAACATTTATTGAGCAAGGACGCTCTAATCTCTAATGTAAACTTAAAGTAAGGGTTTGGGAGCGCAGTCTCCAGAGTATAGAGGCTCTTTTCTTGTAAGGTGAAAGAGAATTGTGTGAATATTGAATGGTGCCCTTGAAAGGCCGTAACTTGTAACCTTTGGAGCAAAGTGCTCTTGAAAATTGTGTAATTTCAAAATCCTGTAAAAGAAATTGGGAGATTTGTCTCCTTGTCTATCTACCTAAACGCAACAGTAGTGATGTAGGGACTTTTGTAAATAGGGAGTCTGGAGCTCAAATTGTAACTATCCTTTTCTAGGTTTCTCGGTTTTTCTATTTTGTACCAAACTAGCTCTGTACCTGAAAACTGGACTTCTCGCCTAGCGCATTGTTTTGTTAAAATGTAATATCTGAAACAATATGACCTTCAAATTTAAAGTTTTAATTAATCTTTCGACTGTCGTAGATAGAGCCATTCAAGCCAACACCTTCTTTCGCATCTCTGTTCCACGCAAACTCGGTAATAATAATAATAATAATAATTATACTAATAATACTACTACTACTAATAATAATAATAGAGGCTAGAAGGGGGCTTCTTCCTAGATTTAGACAGTACCTTAAACATCTGGCATTAACGAGATCTTGCGGCGGTACGCAGTATGCAGTAGATATCTCTTCTTTGAGTTTGCCACCTAGGAGCTTATGCTGGAAATCTCATTTAAAGGGAAATGTAATGCTTACGGGTTGGCACCTCCTGTTAAAACACTGCCAAGAGTTGCCCCTACTGCTTTTCTACAGCCAATCCAGTGCCAGCCTGCCATTAAAAACGGACTGCCAGATTCCTCCTAATGATTGTTTTCACCGTCGGATCGTTGACTGAGGTTCGAACAACGCTCACGGCAGCTGGCGTGCTGGAGAAGCCTCCTACATCCTCGACAAACCATCAGCGTCGTACCTGCTTCTGTTTTAATGTCTTGTGGATTCTCTACTTTGAGTTTACAATTTGCTTTACCTCACAGACAGGTCTTATGGCGACGTTGGAATAGCGAAAGGCTAGGAATGGGAAGGAAGAGACCGTACAGTCCTAGCATTTGCATTGAATTAACATGGGGACCGAACCCGGTAGTCCCGAATACAAGATGACAGTTACGGGACCCAAACAACGCAGCCATTCGCTCAGTTTTTCTAGTTACTTCAAGCAGCGAGTTTAACCTCCCTAATGGGTCCTAAATGGAAGCAAGAATGTGGACCCTTGTTTTCTTTGCCTATTTTGTTTCTTCTGACTAGAATTCCCAAAATGTAACAGTTTCTTCCATTTTAGGGCTATGAATTTCTTTCCTCCTATTCACAAGTTTGTATGGGATTATTCTGGGCCTTTTTCTCCATTACTCTTTACTATCATGTAACGTAATGGGTTCACTTGGTTGGACTTGGCATCCCCTTCTGCTTTGTTATAGCCTAATTTCTAAATTTCATTAACTTGCTCTTGGCCTATGTTGTAGTACGAGCTTAGTTCCTGTTTACCTTCGGGTTCTCGGTCCCTTCTTTTGATTAAATTTTCGTGCCTTCCCTTGTAAGTAAAAGGGGATCGGGATTTCAACGGTCTTAATATTAGAGTAGTATAATAAGCGGGTTCGGCCGCCTCCTCCTCCTCCCGCCGCCTCCTCCGCCGCCGCCGCCTCCGCCGCCGCCACCCGCGGGAAATTTGAATTTTGGCGGGAAATTTGAATTTTGGCGGGAAATTTGAATTTTGGCGCGAGATTTGAATTTGTAAACAAAGCCACGTGCTTTTTGACAGCTGTCATCGACAACAACGCAACGCTAACCTCACTGCTGCCATCTTGACGGGCCTAAACCTCACTAGTGCCAACTTAACCTAACTAGCATGAGGTAAACAAAGCCACGTGTTTTTTGACAGCCACGTGCTTTTTGACAGACAACAACGCATCGCTAACCTCAGTACTGCCATCTTGACGGGCCTAACCTTAGTGGTACCAACTTAACCTCACTAGCATGAGGTAAACAAAGCCACGTGCTTTTTGACAGCCACGTGCTTTTCGACAGATTTGTAAACAAAGCCACGTGCTTTTTGACAGACAACAACGCATCGCAAACCTCAGTACTGCCATCTTGACGGGCCTAAACCTCAGTAGTGCCAACTTAACCTAACTAGCGCGAGGTAAACAAAGCCACGTGCTTTTTGACAGCCACGTGCTTTTTGACAGATTTGTAAACAAAGCCACGTGCTTTTTGACAGCTATCATCGACAACAACGCATCGCTAACCTCAGTACTGCCATCTTGACGGGCCTAAACCTTAGTGGTACCAACTTAACCTCACTAGCATGAGGTAAACAAAGCCACGTGTTTTTTGACAGCCACGTGCTTTTTTGACAGCTGTCATCCGCCATCTTTAAACCACAAAGCACTGTGCTGCCCTCTATATCGCAGTAGCCGCAAAATTCGTCACCTGTCATCAGCAGTGCTGCCATCTTGACTGGTCTAAACATTAGTGCTACCAACTTAACCTAACTAGCGCGAGGTAAACAAAGCCACGTGCAGATGTCATCTGCTATCTTTAATCCAGAGAGCATCGTGCAGCCCTCTTTAGCTACTTACCTTTGAAATGTGGTACGTCACAGCTGTCATCCGCCATCTTGCATCGCAAACCTCAGTGCTGCACTCTATGTAGTTTCGGCAAATTCCACATGCTCTTGTTTGGAAACAAAGCCACGTGCAGCTGTCATCCGCCATCTTTAATCCAGAGAGCACCGTGCTGCCCTCTTTAGCTACTTACCTTTGAAATGTGGTACGTCACAGCTGTCATCCGCCATCTTGCATCGCAAACCTCAGTGCTGCACTCTATGTAGTGGCGGTAAATTCCACGTGCTCTTGTTTGGAAACAAAGCCACGTGCAGCTGTCATCCGCCATCTTTAATCCAGAGAGCACCGTGCTGCCCTCTTTAGCTACTTACCTTTGAAATGTGGTACGTCACAGCTGTCATCCGCCATCTTGCATCGCAAACCAGAGTGCTGCCCGGTGGCGGCAAATTCCACGTGCTCTTGTTTGGAAACAAACCTATGCGCTTTTTTGTCAGCTATCATCCGCCATCTTTAATCTAGAGAGCACCGTGCTGCCCTCTATGTGGTGGTGGTGGTAAATTCTACACGCTTTACAAACCCATGTGCTTTTCTGACAGCTGTCAACCGCCAGAGAGCACTGTGCTGCGGGTAATTTCATCAGCTGTCATCCGCCATCTTTAATCTACACAACACCATGCTGCTCTGTAGTAGCGGGCAATTTGAAAAGTTCTGTTAGCTATCATCCGCCATCTTTAATCAAGAGAGCACCGTGCTGCCATCTATGTGGTGGCGGCAAATTCCACGTGCTCTTGTTTAGTAAACAAAGCCACGTGCAGCTGTCATCCGCCATCTTTGAGCACCGTGCTGCGGGCAATTTCGTCAGCTGTCATCCGCCATCTTTAATCTACAGAACACCGTGCTGCCCTCTGTAGTAGCGGGCAATTTGAAAAGTTCTGTTAGCTATCATCCGCCATCTTCGAGCACCGTGCTGCCCTCTATGTGGTGGCGGCAAATTCCACGTGCTTTACAAACTCACGTGCTTTTTTGACAGCTACCATCCGCCCTGCTCTCTGTAGTAGCGGGTAATTTGAAAAGTTCTGTTAGCTGTCATCCGCCATCTTTGAGCACCGTGCTGCCCGGTGGCGGTAAATTCCACGTGCTTTACAAACTCACGCGCAGCTGTCATCCGCCATCTTACATCGCAAACCTCAGTGCTACACTCTTTAGTTGAAAAATGGTGGCGGATAATTTAAAAAAGAAAAATTCTACAGCGGCCATCTCTCGACGCTAATTGCACAAGATGGTGGCTATACATGACTCCTTAAAGGTGCTTATGCGAGATGATCGCTATACATAGACGCCCTTGGGTTGCTTGCGCAAGATGGCGGTTATACATGGCTCCTTATGAGGGATGCTTGCGCGAGATGGTGGTTGCTCTTATGAGGCGGCTTAAGGATCCTTGGCTAGAGCCTCCCTAAGGATGCTTGCGCAAGATGGCGCATGCAAGATGGTGGCTATACATAGCTCCTTATGAGACAGTCAGTACAACATGTGATCAGAACATTGATTGATGTGTTCAGAACACAAAATAAGTAGAATCGAACACTGTACTCGATACAACATGTGATTAAAACATTGTTTGGTGTGTTCAGAACACTAATCGAACGCTGTACAACATGTTAGGGGATACCTTTGTTTAGATTGAAACATAACAAGACTAGAATTGAACACTACACTCGATGTCGTTACATGTGTTCAGAACAATGATTGATGTGTTCAGATCACTAAACAAGTAGAATCGAACGCTGTACAACATGTTAGGGGATACCTTTGTTTAGATTGAAACATAACAAGACTAGAATCGAACACTGCACTCGATGTCGTTAACCTTAACATGTGATCCGATACAACATGTTAGGGGATACCTTTGTCCTAAGAACCGAACACTGTACAACATGTTAGGGGATACCTTTGTTTAGATTGAAACTAACAAGACTAGAATCGAACACTGCACTCGATGTCGTTACATGTGATCCGATACAACATGTTAGGGGATACCTTTGTTCTAAGAAAATTAGATTGAAACATAGCAAGCCTAGAATCGAACATTGTTTGATGTTTTCAGTACAACTTCAATGATTAACACACACACTGTGCACATATCGCATAGCTATCTCGCCTAGTATGAAAATCAAAAAACACACTGTGCACATATCGCATAGCTAACACTTCAAATGATTTGCTTAGTACGAAAAAAAATCTATACCGCGTAGCTAACTCGTTCATCACACTGCTCAGACGCTTAGTAATTGTGAATACACTCATACGAAAATCAAGAAAGCACACTGCGTAGCCAACTCGCTCGGCTCACTCGCTTAGTAATTACAACACTGATACACACACGGATAAGAATGTTCCGAGATACTACATACTTACATGTTTTTTAAGGGGGGGGGGTGAAAGATCATAAATTATATGTACACATGTTGTCTCCTCCAAGTTGTAAGATGAAATAGACGCAGTACTGCGAGTTTCCGCTCTAGCTGGCGAACGGAAGTAGCATGATATCTCAGCAAAAATAAAAATACGCGTGAGCTTGCAAGTCAGACACAATGATGGATACCGCGATTCAAATCCTAGCAACTTATGCCGTCGGGAAGGGCATCTAGCTAGATCATGTAATGACGATCGCGCAGGCCCCTCGCCTAGCATTTACAGCTTCTAGTTCGAACCCGCTATCTTCCGAAGTAGTGTGAATGATTGAAGAGTGTTGAGGGTGATTCATTCGTCGGATGGAGGCGTTAAGCTGGCTTCTTCGGTGGGAGTAGGCTATGTCGGGACATCTAGTTATCGATTTAAAAATCCTAGTCAGGAGGGGTAACCGGTCGTATAAAACTATGGTGTGAGGCGGGGTGTGCAAAAGCTAGCATTAAGTAAGGGCTGTTGATAGGAGGCGTTAAACCTTGTGCAGGCTCCTTCATCAGGAGAAGCCTACATGCCGGTACCGTGCAGGTTCTTTCAATAGGAGTAGGCACTGTGTGTGTTTTAACCTCTCCGTACAATCATGATATTTTACGTTAGGAACTTACATAGGCTAAATGCTACACATTCCGTGGCAGAGCCGGGAATCGAACTCGGACCTCCGAGGGTAGCAGCTAATCACACTAACTACTACACCACAGAGGAGGACTATTTCAGAATATTTTACAACCTTAATTGGTACTGTGTTTTAAGAGCTTACATGCTACTCAGCTAAGAAGACGTTCGCGAGTTACAAGTCGCTTATCAGTGTCCTCGCTCAAGGTTGAGCCGGAAGATACGTGTACAATTTCAGCTAACACATGCATTCCACACAACTCGCTCAGAATGACTGTGCCGATACTTCGAGGACTGTAGAACAAACCCATAGCCTACAGTTTAGTTTAGCGTGCATGCCTCTCACCCAGTAGTCTCGGGTTCGATTCTCTTGGGAATAAAAAAGTGTTTAAATCGCATGAATGTGTTGAGTTGTCCTTCCTGATGCAAAACTAGCAGTATCTAACCTCTCACACTATAGTTTTCAACCGGTTGCCCTTCCTGACAACTCGGATTAAGAATCTGTTTTGTTTTAAGACTAGTTATCCTTCCTGACGCAAAACTGGTAGTATCTAAGCTCTTACATCATACGCTATTGTTTTCAACCGGTTACCCTTCCTGACGTCAAAGAACTCGGATTAAGAATCTGTCAAGAATCGGGGGTTTTACAGCTAGATGCTCTTCTTAGATTTTAAATCGCTGTATCACTACTGCCGGTTGCCCTTCCTGACTAAGATTTTAAAACACAAGAATTTGTTTTAAGACTCAAGTCTTGTTATGTTCTTTCGTAATCTGCAAGTCTAAACAAGCATATCGCTGCACACTCTTGCCTTCGCGATGCGTGTTCGATAATTGTTTCCAACCGGTTGCCCTTCCTGACGTCAAAGAATTCGGATTAAGAATCTGTCGAGATTCGGGGGTTTTACAGCTAGATTTTAAATCACGAACTATTGTTTTACTGCCAGATGCCCTTCCTGACTAAGATTTTAAATCGCAAGAATTTTGTTTTAAGACTCAAGTTTTGTTATGTTTCTTTCGTAATCTGCAAGTCTAAACATGCATATCGCTGCACACTCTTGCCTTCGCGATGCGTGTTCGATAATTGTTTCCAACCGGTTGCCCTTCCTGACGTCAAAGAACTCGGATTAAGAATCTGTCGAGAATCGGGGGGTTTTACAGCTAGATGCCCTTCTTAGATTTTAAATCACGAACTATTGTTTTACTGCTGGATGCCCTTCCTGACTAAGATTTTAAATCGCAAGAATTTGTTTTAAGACTCAAGTCTTGTTATGTTTCTTTCGTAATCTGCAAGTCTAAACAAGCATATCGCTGCACACTCTTGCCTTCACGATGCGTTTTCGATAATTGTTTTCAACCGGTTGCCCTTCCTGACGTCAAAGAACTCGGATTAAGAATCTGTCGAGAATCGGGGGGATATACAGCTAGATGCACTTCTTAGATTTTAAATCACGAACTATTGTTTTACTGCTGGATGCCCTTCCTGACTAAGATTTTAAATCGCAAGAATTTGTTTTAAGACTCAAGTCTTGTTATGTTTCTTTCGTAATCTGCAAGTCTAAACAAGCATATCGCTGCACACTCTTGCCTTCGCGATGCGTGTTCGATAATTGTTTTCAACCGGTTGCCCTTCCTGACGTCAAAGAACTCGGATTAAGAATCTGTCGAGAATCGGGGGTTTTACTGCTAGATTTTAAATCACGAACTGTTGTTTTACTGCCGGATGCCCTTCCTGACTAAGATTTTAAATCGCAAGAATTTTGTTTTAAGACTCAAGTCTTGTTATGTTTCTTTCGTAATCTGCAAGTCTAAACAAGCATATCGCTGCACACTCTTGCCTTCGCGATGCGTGTTCGATAATTGTTTTCAACCGGTTGCCCTTCCTGACGTCAAAGAACTCGGATTAAGAATCTGTCGAGAATCGGGGGTTTTACAGGTAGATTTTAAATCGCAGTATCACGAACTATTGTTTTACTGCTGGATGCCCTTCCTGACTAAGATTTTAAATCGCAAGAATTTTGTTTTAAGACTCAAGTCTTGTTATGTTTCTTTCGTAATCTGCAAGTCTAAACAAGCATATCGCTGCACACTCTTGCCTTCGCGATGCGTGTTCGATAATTGTTTTCAACCGGTTGCCCTTCCTGACGTCAAAGAACTCGGATTAAGAATCTGTCGAGAATCGGGGGGTTTTACAGCTAGATGCCCTTCTTAGATTTTAAATCACGAACTATTGTTTTACTGCTGGATGCCCTTCCTGACTAAGATTTTAAATCGCAAGAATTTGTTTTAAGACTCAAGTCTTGTTATGTTTCTTTCGTAATCTGCAAGTCTAAACAAGCATATCGCTGCACACTCTTGCCTTCACGATGCGTTTTCGATAATTGTTTTCAACCGGTTGCCCTTCCTGACGTCAAAGAACTCGGATTAAGAATCTGTCGAGAATCGGGGGGATATACAGCTAGATGCACTTCTTAGATTTTAAATCACGAACTATTGTTTTACTGCTGGATGCCCTTCCTGACTAAGATTTTAAATCGCAAGAATTTGTTTTAAGACTCAAGTCTTGTTATGTTTCTTTCGTAATCTGCAAGTCTAAACAAGCATATCGCTGCACACTCTTGCCTTCGCGATGCGTGTTCGATAATTGTTTTCAACCGGTTGCCCTTCCTGACGTCAAAGAACTCGGATTAAGAATCTGTCGAGAATCGGGGGTTTTACTGCTAGATTTTAAATCACGAACTATTGTTTTACTGCCCGATGCCCTTCCTGACTAAGATTTTAAATCGCAAGAATTTTGTTTTAAGACTCAAGTCTTGTTATGTTTCTTTCGTAATCTGCAAGTCTAAACAAGCATATCGCTGCACACTCTTGCCTTCGCGATGCGTGTTCGATAATTGTTTTCAACCGGTTGCCCTTCCTGACGTCAAAGAACTCGGATTAAGAATCTGTCGAGAATCGGGGGTTTTACAGCTAGATTTTAAATCGCAATATCACGAACTATTGTTTTACTACCGGATGCCCTTCCTGACTAAGATTTTAAATCGCAAGAATTTGTTTTAAGACTCAAGTCTTGTTATGTTTCTTTCATAATCTGCAGGTCTAAACAAGCATATCGCTGCACACTCTTGCCTTCGCGATGCGTGTTCGATAATTGTTTTCAACTAGTTGCCCTTCCTAGCGTCAAAGAACTCGGATTAAGAATCTGTCGAGAATCGGGGGATATACAGCTAGATTTTAAATCGCAGTATCACGAACTATTGTTTTACTACCGGATGCCCTTCCTGACTAAGATTTTAAATCGCAAGAATTTGTTTTAAGACTCAAGTCTTGTTATGTTTCTTTCGTAATCTGCAGGTCTAAACAAGCATATCGCTGCACACTCTTGCCTTCGCGATGCGTGTTCGATAATTGTTTTCGACCGGTTGCCCTTCCTGACGTCAAAGAACTCGGATTAAGAATCTATCGAGAATCGGGGGATATACAGCTAGATTTTAAATCGCAGTATCACGAACTATTGTTTTACTGCTGGATGCCCTTCCTGACTAAGATTTTAAATCGCAAGAATTTGTTTTAAGGCTCAAGTCTTGTTATGTTTCTTTCGTAATCTGCAAGTCTAAGCAAGCATATCGCTGTACACTGTTGACTTCACGATGCGTGTTCGATAATTGTTTTCAACCGGTTGCCCTTCCTGACGTCAAAGAACTCGGATTAAGAATCTGTTGAGAATCGGGGGTTTTACTGCTAGATTTTAAATCGCAGTATCACGAACTATTGTTTTACCACCGGATGCCCTTCCTGACTAAGATTTTAAATCGCAAGAATTTGTTTTAAGACTCAAGTCTTGTTATGTTTCTTTCATAATCTGCAGGTCTAAACATGCATATCGCTGCACACTCTTGCCTTCGCGATGCGTGTTCGATAATTGTTTTCGACCGGTTGCCCTTCCTGACGTCAAAGAACTCGGATTAAGAATCTGTTGAGAATCGGGGGTTTTACTGCTAGATTTTAAATCACGAACTATTGTTTTACTACCGGATGCCCTTCCTGACTAAGATTTTAAATCGCAAGAATTTTGTTTTAAGACTCAATTCTTGTTATGTTTCTTTCGTAATCTGCAAGTCTAAACATGCATATCGCTGCACACTCCTGCCTTCGCGATGCGTGTTCGATAATTGTTTTCAACCGGTTGCCCTTCCTGACGTCAAAGAACTCGGATTAAGAATCTGTTGAGAATCGGGGGTTTTACTGCTAGATTTTAAATCGCAGTATCACGAACTATTGTTTTACCACCGGATTCCCTTCCTGACTAAGATTTTAAATCGCAAGAATTTGTTTTAAGACTCAAGTCTTGTTATGTTTCTTTCATAATCTGCAGGTCTAAACAAGCATATCGCTGCACACTCTTGCCTTCGCGATGCGTGTTCGATAATTGTTTTCGACCGGTTGCCCTTCCTGACGTCAAAGAACTCGGATTAAGAATCTATCGAGAATCGGGGGATATACAGCTAGATTTTAAATCGCAGTATCACGAACTATTGTTTTACTGCTGGATGCCCTTCCTGACTAAGATTTTAAATCGCAAGAATTTGTTTTAAAACTCAAGTCTTGTTATGTTTCTTTCGTAATCTGCAAGTCTAAACAAGCATATCGCTGCACACTCTTGCCTTCGCGATGCGTGTTCGATAATGGTTTTCAACCGGTTGCCCTTCCTGACGTCAAAGAACTGGGATTAAGAATCTGTTGAGAATCGGGGATTTACAGCTAGATGCTCGCCGGATACCCTTCCCGACGGCATAAGTTGCTAGGATTTGAATCGCGGTATCCATCATTGTGTCTGACTTGCAAGCTCACGCGTATTTTTATTTCTTGCTGAGATATCATGCTACTTCCGTTCGCCAGCTAGAGCGGAAACTCGCAGTACTGCGTCTATTTCATCTTACAACTTGGAGGAGACAACATGTGTACATATAATTTATGATCTTTCACCCCCCCCCCTTGAAAACATGTAAGTATGTAGTATCTCGGAACATTCTTATCCGTGTGTGTATCAGTGTTGTAATTACTAAGCGAGTGAGCCGAGCGAGTTGGCTACGCAGTGTGCTTTCTTGATTTTCGTATGAGTGTATTCACAATTACTAAGCGTCTGAGCAGTGTGATGAACGAGTTAGCTACGCGGTATAGATTTTTTTTCGTACTAAGCAAATCATTTGAAGTGTTAGCTATGCGATATGTGCACAGTGTGTTTTTTGATTTTCATACTAGGCGAGATAGCTATGCGATATGTGCACAGTGTGTGTGTTAATCATTGAAGTTGTACTGAAAACATCAAACAATGTTCGATTCTAGGCTTGCTATGTTTCAATCTAATTTTCTTAGAACAAAGGTATCCCCTAACATGTTGTATCGGATCACATGTAACGACATCGAGTGCAGTGTTCGATTCTAGTCTTGTTAGTTTCAATCTAAACAAAGGTATCCCCTAACATGTTGTACAGTGTTCGGTTCTTAGGACAAAGGTATCCCCTAACATGTTGTATCGGATCACATGTTAAGGTTAACGACATCGAGTGCAGTGTTCGATTCTAGTCTTGTTATGTTTCAATCTAAACAAAGGTATCCCCTAACATGTTGTACAGCGTTCGATTCTACTTGTTTAGTGATCTGAACACATCAATCATTGTTCTGAACACATGTAACGACATCGAGTGTAGTGTTCAATTCTAGTCTTGTTATGTTTCAATCTAAACAAAGGTATCCCCTAACATGTTGTACAGCGTTCGATTAGTGTTCTGAACACACCAAACAATGTTTTAATCACATGTTGTATCGAGTACAGTGTTCGATTCTACTTATTTTGTGTTCTGAACACATCAATCAATGTTCTGATCACATGTTGTACTGGCTGTCTCATAAGGAGCTATGTATAGCCACCATCTTGCATGCGCCATCTTGCGCAAGCATCCTTAGGGAGGCTCTAGCCAAGGATCCTTAAGCCGCCTCATAAGAGCAACCACCATCTCGCGCAAGCATCCCTCATAAGGAGCCATGTATAACCGCCATCTTGCGCAAGCATCCCAAGGGCGTCTATGTATAGCGATCATCTCGCATAAGCACCCTTAAGGAGTCATGTATAGCCACCATCTTGTGCAATTAGCGTCGAGAGATGGCCGCTGTAGAATTTTTCTTTTTTAAATTATCCGCCACCATTTTTCAACTAAAGAGTGTAGCACTGAGGTTTGCGATGTAAGATGGCGGATGACAGCTGCGCGTGAGTTTGTAAAGCACGTGGAATTTACCGCCACCGGGCAGCACGGTGCTCAAAGATGGCGGATGACAGCTAACAGAACTTTTCAAATTACCCGCTACTACAGAGAGCAGGGCGGATGGTAGCTGTCAAAAAAGCACGTGAGTTTGTAAAGCACGTGGAATTTGCCGCCACCACATAGAGGGCAGCACGGTGCTCGAAGATGGCGGATGATAGCTAACAGAACTTTTCAAATTGCCCGCTACTATAGAGGGCAGCACGGTGTTCTGTAGATTAAAGATGGCGGATGACAGCTGACGAAATTGCCCGCAGCACGGTGCTCAAAGATGGCGGATGACAGCTGCACGTGGCTTTGTTTACTAAACAAGAGCACGTGGAATTTGCCGCCACCACATAGATGGCAGCACGGTGCTCTCTTGATTAAAGATGGCGGATGATAGCTAACAGAACTTTTCAAATTGCCCGCTACTACAGAGAGCAGCATGGTGTTGTGTAGATTAAAGATGGCGGATGACAGCTGATGAAATTACCCGCAGCACAGTGCTCTATTGATTAAAGATAGCGGACGACAGCTGTCAAAAAAGCATGTAGCTTTGTTTACTAAACAAGAGCACGTGGAATTTACCGCTACCACAGGTATCTAGCTAAAGATGGCAGCACGGTGCTCTCTTGCGGGTGACAGCTGTCAAAAAGCATGTAGAATTTGCCACCGGCATAAAGAGGGCAGCACGGTGCTCTCTGGCGGTTGACAGCTGTCAGAAAAGCACATGGGTTTGTAAAGCGTGTAGAATTTACCACCACCACATAGAGGGCAGCACGGTGCTCTCGGGATTAAAGATGGCGGATGATAGCTGACAAAAAAGCGCATAGGTTTGTTTCCAAACAAGAGCACGTGGAATTTGCCGCCACCGGGCAGCACTCTGGTTTGCGATGCAAGATGGCGGATGACAGCTGTGACGTACCACATTTCAAAGGTAAGTAGCTAAAGAGGGCAGCACGGTGCTCTCTGGATTAAAGATGGCGGATGACAGCTGCACGTGGCTTTGTTTCCAAACAAGAGCACGTGGAATTTGCCGCCACTACATAGAGTGCAGCACTGAGGTTTGCGATGCAAGATGGCGGATGACAGCTGTGACGTACCACATTTCAAAGGTAAGTAGCTAAAGAGGGCAGGACGGTGCTCTATGGATTAAAGATAGCAGATGACATCTGCACGTGGCTTTGTTTACCTCGCGCTAGTTAGGTTAAGTTGGTAGCACTAAGGTTTAGACCAGTCAAGATGGCAGCACTGCTGATGACAGGTGACGAATTTTGCGGCTACTGCGATATAGAGGGCAGCACAGTGCTTTGTGGTTTAAAGATGGCGGATGACAGCTGTCAAAAAAGCACGTGGCTGTCAAAAAACACGTGGCTTTGTTTACCTCATGCTAGTGAGGTTAAGTTGGTACCACTAAGGTTTAGGCCCGTCAAGATGGCAGTACTGAGGTTAGCGATGCGTTGTTGTCGATGATAGCTGTCAAAAAGCACGTGGCTTTGTTTACAAATCTGTCAAAAAGCACGTGGCTGTCAAAAAGCACGTGGCTTTGTTTACCTCGCGCTAGTTAGGTTAAGTTGGCACTACTGAGGTTTAGGCCCGTCAAGATGGCAGTACTGAGGTTTGCGATGCGTTGTTGTCTGTCAAAAAGCACGTGGCTTTGTTTACAAATCTGTCGAAAAGCACGTGGCTGTCAAAAAGCACGTGGCTTTGTTTACCTCATGCTAGTGAGGTTAAGTTGGTACCACTAAGGTTAGGCCCGTCAAGATGGCAGTACTGAGGTTAGCGATGCGTTGTTGTCTGTCAAAAAGCACGTGGCTGTCAAAAAACACGTGGCTTTGTTTACCTCATGCTAGTTAGGTTAAGTTGGCACTAGTGAGGTTTAGGCCCGTCAAGATGGCAGCAGTGAGGTTAGCGTTGCGTTGTTGTCGATGACAGCTGTCAAAAAGCACGTGGCTTTGTTTACAAATTCAAATCTCGCGCCAAAATTCAAATTTCCCGCGGGCGGCGGCGGCGGAGGCGGCGGCGGAGGAGGCGGCGGGAGGAGGAGGAGGCGGCCGAACCCGCTTATTATACTACTTATTAGTATGTTAAGTGCGTAGCTGTTGGTAAAGTCTCCCTTCTTATTAATGACGCTCTGAGACCACTCGGTTCGTTGTCAAATTACAAATCTTCTTTGTCAATAGTTATTGATATTTAGAGTGATCGATCACCCACTATTGTTACTGAGTTTCGCCAAAAAATAAGAGAAAAGAGAGAGAGAGGAAAGGAAATAAGGAAAAACAAATAGATCGCATATTAAGAAAGCATTTAAGTTATTTAGGTTTTTCAATCGTAACATTATCGGCGCTTCGCCCCACTGTAGCAGTGGGCTCATCAGGTCGATTGCTGCACATTTCCAAGGCGCTGGTGCTAGAGCCCCGTTGAGACACCACTCCAACCCTCCTATGTAGAACAATGCAGTGACGGTGCACTAGGGGAAGCATGTGCCGCCACTTGTATAAATGCCTGCCTTCGGCCTATATCAAAAATAAGGTTCCCATAAGGATAACATAATTTAATTTCATCGACTGCGAATGGTAAAAACATTTAAGCTCTTTAGACTTTTTCGATCGTGAACATTTTTGAAATATATTACACTTTTCCCTTTATGCGGTCAATTTAAATATAGATTTCGGAAAGTCTGAGGACTCTGTTTAAATCCCTGCTGGGAAACATATAATGTAAGGAACAAAGAGTTATTACCTTCTGTTGATTCCCATTGAACTTTGTATGGGATCATTACGGCCTTGTCGCCTCTACCGCGGCCACCTGTGTCGCCGTAATAATAATTGTACCTTCTCCATCTAGTTACTCTGTGCGACTTCTAGAAGGCCATCTGTGTTATTGAACTCGAACTAATGTAAAGCAAGATACTTGGGTCTGCAACTGTTAGATGTCTCTACCATCGGCCCAAGTGCCACCTCTGGCGAGATTAATTAATTCTTAAGGGAAAGTTGATTTTTACTGTTAGATAACCTTAGTTTTTGAAGATTGTTTTGTTTTTGTGCCAAAGTTGTCAACAGTTCTGCCGCCTCCATCTCTTGTATCTATCAACCAAACAGAAGTTGGTGAATATTTTCTCCAGCCAATTAAAATTTGCGGTGTGTACAGTCATCCAGCCTACTTGTAAAGAGTTCTGGAAACTTCCCCTCGAACATAAGAGCCGCTCCGGTTTATTGTGTGTGGCCCAGCGAGTCAAGGTAATGGCAGAATTTCCTTTAGATGTTATAGCTTCAGGGGAAGGTTCCAAACTTCTTCTATTCATGTAAAGTTGTAATTTCATGGTTTAAATATAGATTTCGGAAAGTCTGAGGACTCTGTTCAAATCCCTGCTGCGAAACATATAATGTGAGGAACAAAGAGTTATTACCCTCTCTTGATTCCCATTCAACTTGGTATGGGATGACTAAAGTTTCTAATCCTCTAAAACTCTTAACAGTCGCCTCGGCTTAGAAAAGACCTAGCCTCTGTGTCAGTGGGCCATAAGGGTTTAACAACTTCTAGAAGGAGCACAAGGGTAACGCCTCCAACCCCTTTTTTCTTGGCCTTTTAGTATGGGCACTTATTGCCCCTGTTTACGTTCGTGCAAAATAAAGTGAAAACTGTTGAGCAGAAGATGAGCCCAGACCGTAGCTGCGTGACTGTAAATAACCTATTTTGAAGATTGGGCAATGTAAGGAACTTATGCCTCTGAAAGGCTGGACTATAAATTAACGTTTGGAGCTCAGATTCCGTTTACAAGTGGAGCAAACATGCTCTTATAAGACAGTGCACCTGTTCAGAGCTATAATTGAGGACGTTGGATGCAATAACACCGCGCACTACGCTGTTGTCGCAGGGATCCAGACTGCATTGCACGAACAGCATGAATAGGTGAACATCTCGGGATGTTACAGTCAAAAACTGAGGGCAATTCTAGCGATTATCAGTACTCCGTGTCAAGTGAATCTGATTCAGATGTGACTAATGGTACGGAAAGTGTAAATGATAGTTTTACACCTAAAGGCAGAGGAAAGGAGAGGAACCGGAACCCAAGGAACTGGAAGAGAAACAGTGGCAAGAGTTATATTTTGATCGTAACTGGAAAGGAAGTGAAGAAAGTAGATAGATAGATAGATAGATAGATAGATAGATAGATAAAGCCTTTATTTTCTGTGGCAAACTTAGGGCTCTTGGCCCTTTCTTACACTTAACCACACACATATTGTTATTATTCCATACAATGACATTGATTAACTTAAAGAAGGTATTCCGAAGAGTGAATAAATGCTGCAGAAGAAGGAACTACATACATCCTAGTATTTCTTACTTTGTATTTAAAATGATTTGTTAAAAGTAACCTATACTAACTGTTAGGCTTGTATTCCTTTTAGTGATTAATCATTACATTTTCAGGTGCTTTGAGACTGTAAATCATAACGAACAAAAGGAATGTCCTAAATCATTTTCGGACACTGCAAGACACGATCTTACTGGGTTATATGAGGAGGAAAGAAAAACAAGTTTCAGAAACAAGATCGGACAAACGAGCGGAGCTACTGTGTCAAAGTCAAGAACGATGACAAGGCAGTTTCTGCTCACACTGAAAACAGGTGAGTGTATTGTGAAATTTATATGCTCTGTTTTGTGATAATTAGAAACGCAAAATGAGGAATCGAAGTGCTTTTACGTCATAATCGTTACAGGTGGAGTCTTGAAGGAACGCAGGGGCTTGCACAACAAACGTCCAAACGAAATAATCGAAAAATGTGTGGGAACTTGTTGAAGAGCACTGGATGCAGATTCCCCACAAGGAAGCTCATTACAGTCGAGCGAAAACAATCCGAAAATAATTTGAGGACCCTAACTGTATACTGCTTTCAAACAATATTTTTATGAATACATATCAAAAGTATTTCAGAGCAAACAGCGAGTTTTCATGTGAGCGGCCAAGGGCTTATAAGTGTGACTATTGGGCAGAATGCGAGGGTAAACTGAAAGCAAGTCCTGATAGTGCATGTAAATCAGAATACATGTTTCATGAGAAGATAATTGAGGCTTATAATGGATTAAAGAACAGATGTACTGGCCAAGGCGAGTTAAGACGATTCCACTTTACTCGTACTGGAATTTAACTATGCCAAAAAATCTTCCGCTGCCTCGTCTAAATGTAACTGCTAAGTTCTATAAGAGGCTTTTGTGACTTTACATATTGAATGTGCATTGCCACATTGATAGAAGCAGTAACTTATTTTGTTTTCGTGAGCCAGAATCGAAGAAAAATCCTAAATCTGTCTCTTCTTTTCTTTATCAGGTTGTTAGTCAAAATGTTGAACGAAGGCCTCGTATAAAAAGATTGTATTGTGGTCCAATTCCTGCGGAGGCCAAAACAATACCATGGTAATGTTCTGTGCATGGCTAAGTAGGGTATTTAATGTAGAAGCAGAGCACCTCTTTCCAGTAAGAGGTGATTATTTCAGTCATTGTGACCGTAATTTTGGAAAGTGTGGTATACGTCTCTAGCAGGTTGAAAATACAGGAACTGTTCTGGAGTACATCAGCATAATGAAAGAATGTAGAAGGAATCCAGAGCCATTTCACGCAGCTATGTCAGCTAATTTAATAAAAGACTGGGCATCAACACTCAAACCTTTCATTTTAAGTGTTCCTGTAACGAAGGGTTGCAAATTTTCAATTCAGGAATACACAAAATTTCACTACAACATTGGTATTGTTTCAGCGCCCCAGACATATACTTCCTGTTTCCATCCATTTACTTACATACGTAAGAAGGCTGAATTTCTTAATTATAGTGATCTTAAAATTAACTAATGTAATAAAACCAGGTGTAAAGACACAGAAAAGAGCTGATGTACAGTCTGTGATGAAGTACTTGAGACCTGAAAACGTTAAGTGGTACGAAAACACCTTATCTGTAACCCAGGATCCTGAAACGTCCGAAATCGACGCCGATATCGAATCCGATTTTAACACTGAATAATTCAGACATGTGTGCAAAGTTCAAAATAGTTTCAATTTCAGGAGATTAACAAAATCAAGGGCTTCAAATCACACACAAATAGCCGTGTGCTTTCTTAATATTTTAATTTGATATTGTGAAAGAGAGTTGAAAACATTCCCTGTGTTCACTGATTATTGAAAGTTTTGTGCCTGACTGTACCAGTGTATATGACAAATACATTTAGATAAATTCAGTAGATAGATAGATAGATAAGAAATGGGTGAGCCCTGTTTTCGCAGAGCTCCACACGTAGGTCTATGAAGACCCTTTGTGCCCCTTGAACGGGTTTGCCTAGTCCAGACCTAGTGCTCCTATAAAGGATACCAGTGTCTGGATTTTGGCGTTCCTGATATCCTCCAGGCTCACAAAATGTGAGCCCAGGTATCGATGTCTAGTGCCTGCAAAAGCCTCGCACTGACATAACACATGCGCGGAGGTCTCCTCCTCCTTACCGCATCTTCTACACATCGGATCCTGGGTGATTTTCATGATGTGTAGGTGTCTCTGTAAGGTATTGTGGCCTGTTAACAGTCCAACTACCATTCTCATTCTGGTCCTATTCAAATTCATTAGGACCTTTTTATAGCTTTGACTAGGCCCTTTGATAAGTTCACGTGCCTGTCTTGCTATGGTTAACCTCTTCCAAATATCTAGGTGAGACTGGTTTATCCATTGGGATATTGCCAGTCTCACACTTCGGAGTGACACTCCCAGGAAGGGCTCTGGTCCTGTGAAGGAACCCATTGAGCCCTGTTTCGCTAGTTTGTCAGCTTCTTCATTTCCACTGATTCCTGTGTGCCCAGGAACCCATAATAAGGTAACTGAGCTAAGCTCACACAGCTGATCTAACATCCTTTGGCATTCCCAAACCAGTTTTGATGTTGTTTTAACTGCACATAGTGCTTTTAACGCTGCCTGGCTATCACTACATATAGTGATGTGTCTTCTGTGTCCAGGCATTTTCCATATATTTAAAGCACAGGCTAGTATTGCGTATACTTCAGCCTGGAAAACAGTAGCATATTTACCCATAGGAAGGGAGAGCCTTGTCTTAGGCCCCCAGACCCCGGCGCCTGTGCCCGCCTCCGCCCGCGAGCCATCTGTGTACCATGTACAGCCCCCAGACTTAAGACGGGCCCCAGCGTCCGCGGCCCACTCCTCCCTTGTGGGTATCACCACTGTGAATTTATAATTCAAATTAAAGCTAGGCTTCATCAGATCCCCGATCATCATTGTCATAGGGCAAGTCTGGTGAAGCCTTGTAAGAATAGAGGCATGACCTCTATTCGGGTTTTTGAAGGACCATCCTCCGAGTGACCAAAGGCGATAGGCACTCATTCCCGCTATTACCTTAACATATAAATGTAAGGGGGGAAAACCTAGGATGGCCTCCATTGCACATAATGGTGTAGTATCCAGTGCCCCTGTTATTCCTAGACACGCAAGTCTTTGGACACTGTTTAACTTGGTGCTCACAGTTCTACTCTCTGAGCCTGGCCACCAGACTATAGATGCATAGGTGATCGTGGGCCGTACAATGGAGATATAGAGCCACTGGACCACCCTAGGTCTTAGGCCCCAAGTCTTCCCGACGGCCCTGCGACAGGCCCACATAATCTTGCGAGCCTTATCCACCTTATGATCTATATGTTTCTTCCAACTCAGTCTTGCCTCAAGGATTACCCCTAGGTACTTAACCGAGGTTGTCTTAACTAATTTTTGTCCGAATAGGAAAGGCTCTGACAGTCCGTCTAGCCTCCTCCTCCTGGTAAATACCACGAGCTCCGTCTTATCGGGATTAACCGACAAGTCTGTCTCGTGACACCATCTTTCCACCCTACGTAGAGAGCTCTGTACGAGTTCGGAAACCGTACTGGGGAAATTTCCTACCGCCATCAGGCTTATGTCGTCTGCATAGCCTTGGGCGTATATTCCTCCAACATTTAACCTGGTAAGTAGTTCGTCCACTACCAGACACCATAATGTTGGTGATAATACTCCTCCCTGTGGACACCCCCTGTCTATATTAGCTCTCAACATTACAGCGTTGAGAGTAAACAGAACTTGACGGCCCTGCAGTGAGGCCATAATCCATTTTATGAGCATACTGCTCACTCCTCTTCTCTCTAGACTACGTTCTATGGAGCCCAAAGATGTATAGTTAAAGGCCCCTTCTATATCTAGGAATACAACCATAGCAAGTTGTTGCTGATCCAAGGCACTCTCCAGCCTAGAAACCAGCTGGTGTAGTGCCGTCTCAACCGACTTCCCTGGTTGATATGCATGTTGATGAGAATGCAGGGGAAAGTCTCTTAATACTTTCTCCCTGATATGTCTATCCACCAGTCTTTCCAAGGTCTTAAGTAGAAAAGACGTTAGACTAATGGGTCTATAATCCTTAGGTCTAGTATATGAAGACCTTCCGGGTTTAGGTATAAATACCACCTTCGCCTGACGCCACAAGGAGTACACGTACCCCATAGTGAGACAGGCTCTAAAGATTCTGACCAGGTATGGTATAAGGACCCCCCCCGCCTCCTGAAGAAGCGCCGGGAAGATCCCATCCACACCTGGGCTTTTATAAGGGGCAAAGGATTCTAATGCCCACTTAACCCTTCTTGGGGTAACAATCTCTGCGGCTTCCCTCCAGCCACTTTTATCGGGTCTGAAGGATCCGCTCGATTCTACCTCACTATTCGTGATTACCGAACCTGGAAAGTGGGCATCAAGCAGTAAGCTCAGGGTCTCCCCCTCTGTGGATGTGTATCCACCAGAAGGAGTCTCCAATGAGCCCAGCCTTGCCCTTCTATCCAAGGTTAAAATTTTATGAAGCCTTGCCGCTTCATGTTGACTTTCAATGGAGTCACAAAATTGTCTCCAAGATTTCCTAGAAGCCTTCTTGACTTCTGACTTGTACCTTCTTTGAGATTCTTTGTAAGAATCTAGGCTTTCTTGATCCTGAAGTTCCCTGTATTTATTCCAGAGCCTTCGTGTATTTCTCCTCAGGTGTTCAAGATAACTATTCCACTTGAAGCTTCCTGTTACTCTTTTTGCCTTAACAATAGGGCAGTTTAATTCATAAGAGGTAACCAGTGTCCGTGTGAGGAAACTCACACTGAGCTCCAGCTCCTCTTTGTTTTTAATTATATTTGAGGGTCCTCCCTCCAGTCCCCTCCTCACGTCCTCCCTAAAAGATATCCAATCGGTTCGTCTAGGGTTTCTGTAAGACGGGATCTCGATGGAGCCCTCTATATAAAACACAATGTGTCTATGATCTGACAAGGAAGGCTCCAGAGAGACCTTCCAGTCTTTAAATTCCTGCATGATTCCCATGGAACCCAGGGTAAGATCTATGATCCCTTCGCTCCTATTATTAATGAAGGTAGGGGTATCACCAATATTCATGATCTCAAGATCAGTTGTACATAGAAATTCTATGAGGTGCTCTCCCCTTCGGTTTGTATTTTTACTTCCCCAAATGCTATGATGAGCATTGGCATCACATCCTACTACGAGGTTTAATCCTTGTTTCCTACAGTATATCACCAGTCTCTTGAACTCCTCCGGCGGGGGTGGAGATTCAGAGTCTCCTGGGAAATATGCAGAACAGACAACCAAGTCTCTTGGCTGTCCGCCCTCTTCATATCTCATTAGGACTGCTACTAGGTCTCTAGTAATGAAACCCGGTATAGCCCAAGCGTTATGATCCTTAACTAGTATACATGCTCTAGGCTTCTCCTCTGCTATTCCACTGAATAGAGTGAAACCTGCACAATTTAGTCCCATGATATGTCCCTGTCTAAGCCAGGGTTCTTGTATCAGGGCGACCGAAAACCCGCCTTTCTGGATACTTCTATTAAGTACCCTAGAGGCCGCTATACAATGTTGTATATTTACTTGTATGAAAGTAATCATTCTTTACTTTCATAGAATACTTTACCTTATGCGGTCTCCGGAACTTGCAGCTCCGTCTCCCGCGATGGATCCTGGGGTTTGGCTGGCCCCGGTTCCTGTCCGGGCTCCAGCTCTTCGCCCCTGCTGGTCTCGGTTTTATCTGTGGTGGGGTTGGTCCTCTGCTTGTCACGCTTGCCCTCCACTAATGTGAAGGTAGCCACATGCACCCCGCAGAAGATCTTCTTCCCCACCACTTTCTCCACATCCCTGGAGTCCATGCTGACCACAAGGCGGACGCCTCTCTTCTCCTCCTTGCGGTCGTAGACCCTCCAGCTGGCGGGATTTAAGCCATGGTTCTGGCGTGCCATTCTTCCCAAAAGGACGTTATTGTCCTTTGGTTGTCCTGGTATCCAGACCATGACTCTCTTGTAGGAAAGGAGTTTGTCCATGCCCACAATTGTGAGCCTGGCTCCTTCCCACGGTTGTATATCTGTAACAAGGCTAGAAAGCCATGCTACAGTTTCATTGTTCTCCGCTATGATGACGGCCGCACCCCTTGACAGATAGCAGTCCAGGAACTGAGGCTTAATGGGCCCCTGCTCCGGAAGCTCGTCTATCAGATTGGTGATAGCCTCTTCCACAGCTTCCACCTGTTTCTCGGATAGCTGCTGGTCAGGATATCCCACAGGTACTATGGCCATCCTGATCCCAGCTTTAGCTATCCTGGCGTACTCCACTTTGGGTCTCTTGCGGGTCTGCCGATCTTCTTCTGGGGTTGCCCCCGACAGAAGTCGTTTCCCCGCTGGCATCTTAGTGGGTGGGGTCCTCTGTGCCCTAGAAGCAGAGCCCTTTTCAGGGTCCCGCCTCTTGTGCCCATTGGATCCCTCCACTGTTGTCGCTGTTGTGGTAGTAGAAGTCCCCTCAGCCCCAGGAGTTAGGCCTTCTTTGGCCTGCTCCCGGGCCTTTAAGGCCTTCTTGTACCTCCTCTTTTCAGCGCCAGAGCGCTGTTTCTTCTTCTTCTTCACCTGCAGATTGCCCACCTCTTGAGTGAGCCCTCTAACTGTTGAAGTCGTACTGTCCGAGGGTATCTCCGAAGAGTCCCCTTCGGTTGTTGTTGTGCTGGTATTTCTCTCGGAGGCCCCAGAAGAGCTCTCCGGTTTATGGGTGGCTACGGAACTCATGTAGGTCCCACGAGTAGCTAGGGAAATATATGTCCGCCCAGGCAGAGCCCCGCATACCTGGGTAAGGCTACTTACTTCGAGAGGTCGCCAAGTATCTCGAAGGCTCCGTTCAAGACACATCTCCCATGTGCCATGCACCCCATCGGCACGGGTCGCGTTACACCTTAGGGTTGGGCGGTGCTTTAGCTTCCTCCTCCTTGTATGCCGAATGGTTACCCAATAGGGCTCCATTCGGCATCGCAAGAAAGGAGCTACTAGTCCCCCTCACCGCGAAGAGGATCTTCAATTGAAGAGGGTAACCAAGGTTAGCCCCCTACAATTGCAGAAGCACACACGAGGGGGCATATAAATTCAGTAGTGAGTCATTCATTTAATCTGCCTTCCTGGCCTATCTCCTTCACACAACAGATCCTAATTTTCTTCATATTTAAGTGAAACTATATATTTATAAACTTTTCCCGTAGTTTATGCAATAATAGCGTATATTTAAGAATTTAGAATCATTATAAAGTCCTAGAAAATCACAATATTTTATCAGATACTCTAGGAATGTTGCATCTTACATTTGAAAAGCAAATGAAAGAAAATTTGACCGTATTTACCGATTTATTCTTCAGGTACAATAAATTGAAACTTTACATGCCAGTTCCTTACTTACGCTGTTATTGCACCCAAGTCCTCAATTCTCTTTCCTTGTATGATATCGTGTTGATCATTCTCTGTTTATTGTTTTTGGAGCTGACGAGCTAATTTTTATATTGTTATTGTTCATTCAAATCTTCTATTTATCAAATTTTAAAGATAAGACAAGGAAAGAAATAAAATTTTACAATTTAGTGAACTAACTTATGCTCTGGTCAATTCATTCACCCCGGCACCTTCTCACACCTCTGTAAGTCACGGAATTCCCGTATTAACAATAATATTTGTTCCGGGGATTCTGTGGAACGCAGAGGTGAAAGAAGGTACAGGCATGGATGGGTGGATAGAGAAACGATTAAATAGTAATTTAAAACTTCAAAATTCTGAATATATTTCTTTCCTATGTTTTTCTTTTCTTTTTCAGTGTTTGACAGTTTGCTAAGCAATAACAAGTAGTCAGGTACAAAAGTTTAACTCATGAGCTCAAGAAAATTCTAGAAGAGACAACGTGACTCAACAACATGACCTTGACAACTTCAACAAGAGCACCACTGCTCCCTTCAATAACTCCTCAAGGAGACTGAGCTCCAAAATTTACAACAGTTAGTAGGAGCCTCTTTGCTCCACACAGTTACTCTCTACAAGACTGTTTTCTGAATTTTACAAGTTCAAGCGTCTTAAAGGCACTATTCACTGACTTATCTGCTCAATAATTACATTTTAAAGGAAATGAATAATGGAAGTAAGCTTTAACAGCGGTAACAACCACCCATTCTATATGGCCTTATTTAAAATAAACAAAAGGTTAAAGTCCTTGGCCTAAAATCAAAATGATAGGAGGCGAACTCGTGCACTCTTCTGAAAAACACTTGAAAAATACCTAAAACGCTATGTGGGCTGATGGCCCAAAGTTGCAGGGGCTAAGTCTATACTACAGAGGTCACTATATGGAGAGAAAGTTTCAATTATAAGGAAAAGATAAATTTAAAGTTTACTAAATCATAGTCACCTCAAGACCAAGTGGAAAGGGAATACAAGAGGTTAATTATCTGAAACCAGATGTAGAATTTACATGGCCGAATTACATAAAAAAAGGAATTTTGAAACTTCCACTCGTGTTAAATTAAAATATATCTGCCATTACCTTGAGCTGGTGGACCTTCCGGAGATGGACGAGGAAAGCTTGCCCCTGCCTCCGCTACTAAAACACTCTACTGCGGACTGGAGCGATCAAAAGACAAAATGTTTTATTTGCTTACTAGCAAATGTACCCGTGCTTCGCTACCGTATTCTACATTGTATACGGATATCGAAGTAAACTGCTGTACATGAAGTGAATAAAACATTTTTAATTGCATGTCTCTTGGCGTTACCCGAGGAAAAGCATAGGAAGGTCGCAGACGTTGTTTCCAATGTAAAGTGCGAGTTGCAGAGTTGTAATGATAACCACAGTTCCACTGGTCAGCCGCAATTCACTGTGCGTAACGTCAGTCACATTTTGATAGGCAAATTTGTTTATAATCGGGGGCACCAAAGAGAATCAGGTAAAAGAGTTTTTAAAAATGCACGCTCCCTTGCCTTCTGCTAGTCAAATCAAGAAGGGAATTATGCATTACAATGGTACACAGGCGTTGGAGAACTACCCCATTCCTATTGCTAGTTAAAGTCGATGTGGGGAGTACTGATTACAACAGCAGACGCCCTCCTGCTGAGAGTCACTATTGATTTGTAAAGTATTAATTACAATGTAAGACACCCCCCCTCTTCTAGATCGCTACAAATTGGCTTAAATAAATAAATGTAGATCGACATACGGAAGTATATGCATGTTCACCTTCATTTACAGAATCACTGCTGCTAAACGGTGCATTCATATTGGAAAAACGGATTGTACAAAAGGACGACTCTGGCCTCATATAGCCATCTAAATGGCTGGCCCTATTATATTTCCTCGTATCTCATCTATTTAAAGGCAAAATTATTTTAGAAACGTTGAATAGGGTGAAATTTGTGTAAGGTTTTCACACAGTGCATTACTTTTCAGATACTTATGTGACAGCTTCAAACATAGAATTTGGTTGGCTGGGCCAATATTCGTGTAGAATTTGATGATCCCATCTTTCCTATAAGTGAATCAAACCATCAATTATACGTGTACAAAGTGCAAAATTTAGGCTAATACAGAAATAGAGCGAAATATAACAAAAGGGGTAGAGATACGACAAAAAGTTCTAGGACCAAAGTTGTTGATCACCCCAAATTGAAGTGAAATTGTGCCATCCGTTTTGTGATACGACTTACCGTTTAGCCACCAAATACCTCGAAAGGATGGTCTGACCGTCATTAATATTGCCTCCATATTTCAATATTTTTTTGGGGGTAAAAAATAATTTTTTAAACATCTCGTAAATTTTCCATCTGTTACAAGCAAAAAGCTATATTATACCAAATTTCTATTTTCTAACTCGCCTGGGAGATTCTGCTGCCATCTTGATATGAGGAGGGGGTTAAAAATTAGGACTTTCAGGAAACTTTTAAGCCCATGAAACCTATAGGTTATCGTTCAGGATAAATATCACCGACTGTGTTCTTATGCAGATTTGAAACTCCCAACGTGTCCCTCTCAGAGAATTTTGGTAATTTTAGATTTTTCTAGGAATCCTGAAGTCATCAGGTTGTCTGGTACCAAGTTTTAAGTTTCTAGGATGCATAGAATTGTCTCGTTAATTCACATCTGTTTTCATTTTTATGCCTTAGTTTATATATGTATAGTACAGTATATTTTGATCGCACCAAACTGACTTCTATTTATTAATATGGATTATATATTTCACCCTCTTCCGAAGTGGTTCTAGGGGCGTCTTACTCCCACAATATGTTTTCCAGGTAGTAAGTCATACTTGAAAGTCATACTGGAACATACACACGTCTATTACCTTGGGCATTCTTGACAATTTATTTTTTCACCCTTTCTCACCCTCTATGCCAAAGGGGGCTGAAGCTGGTCTTAAAAAATCCGGAATATTACTATTCATCTCAGCGACCCGGAAAACTATGGATTAGGCAGTATATTCGCTTATTAGTATATCTCACTCACCCTCCCCCCTAAAGGGGGTTAAACTTTGAGTTTTAAAAATCGGGATTGTTACTATTCATCTCAGCGACCTCGAAAACTATGGCTTCGACACTATTTTCGATTATTTTTAAATCTGAATCCCCCTCACCCCCACCAGAAAGGGGGATGAACTTGGACTTGTAAAATATCCGGGGTCTCACTATTCATCTCCGCGACCCCGACAACTATGGATTCAACATTATTTTCGTTTATTTTTATATATCACTCTCCAATTGCCACCCACCACGAAGGGGGCTGAACTTTAAAAAAATCCGGAGTGCCATTATTCATCTCAGCGACCCCGAAAAGTATGGATTCGACACTACTTTCGATTAATTTTCGGTATCATTCTCCCATCTCCCCCACTACGATGGGGGCTGACATTGGACGTTAAACAATTCCGGAGTGTCACTATTCATCTCAGCGACCCCAAAAATATGGATTCGACATTAAATTCGATGATTTGTATATCTCAGCACCTCGCAGCCCGCCCCAAATATTTCCTGGGGTGTATTACCCCCACGTGGTTTATCTCCTGATACTAAAAATCCGCAGTGTACAATTCACCTCGACGACCCCGAAAACTATGTATTCGACACTATTTTCGTTTAATTTTATATATCAGTCCCCACTCGACCTCACCCAAATGGAGGCAGAAATTTGATTTTTAAAAAATCGGGAGTGCCACTATTCACCTCAGCGACCCCAAAAACTATGTATTCGACACTATTTTCGATTATGTTTTTAACTTAACCCTCTAACCCCCCACCCGTGCGGGGGCTAGTGGTGGCTTACTCGCACAGTGCTCGTCTCCAGATAGCAAATAATATGTGTTCAAAATTTGATTGAAATTTCTCCAGTGGTTGTGTCATTTACACGCATACATCCATCATCAGTCCCCCCTCACCCCCCACCCAAATGGGAGCAGAAATTTCCAAGGACTGCCCGATGAGTCGGAAAATCAGTTATTGTACACTGCCTGGGGAGAAAACAATTCTTCGTGGAGGCGATGTTCACTTCCAGCCAGAGCTGCACAAACGGTCCCAACTTTTATAGCAGAGAGGAAGGTTCCAGATGTCTCTGGACCAAAGCCCTGACACACCCATAATTTCCATTGGACAATCAAATAGATATCAAAAATCTTGATTGGTTACTTAAATAAATGTACATAAATTTCCTATTGGTTAAAATTTAAGGTGATAGAAGGAGATAGAAGTGCTGGTATCCGTAGAGCACCAAAAATTATGTACGGACAACACACTTTAGGAAACCAATGTTTACACAATTCCCCTTGAAAATTAATAGGCAATCCTCTAATCGGAGGGAGCACGTAAGTTGATAGTAGAGACATCTGTCCATGAATGTTCAAACTTCTTCCGAAATGAGTTTCATTTTTCATGTTATAGATGCGCTTCTAAAAGGCGCTAAATTTAAATGGACGGAGCGGGTGTAATTCCGAGCAAACACCATGGCTCAAGACACCCGAAGAACCGTGGCGTACTGAGCGAACGCTGCTCAGCCCGAAGGCCTGCTGATTACGAGGCGTCATGTGGTCAGCACCATGAATCCTAACGGCCGTTGTTCTTGCGTTTCTAGACCGGGGCCGCTATATCACCACCAGATAGCTCCTGAATTGTAATCATGTAGGCAGAGTCGACCTCGAACCAGCCCTCAGATACAGGTAGAAATCACTAATATGGCCGGAAATCAAATCCAGGGCTTCTGACTAAGAGGAAGGCACGCAATTTCTGCACCGCGGGCCCGTCTAATAATAATAATAATAATAATAATAATAATAATAATAATAATAATAATAATAATAATAATAATAATACCGGGCGAGTTGGCCGCGCGTGTAGAGGCGCGCGGTTGTGAGCTTGCATCCGGGAGATAGTAGGTTCGAATCCCACTATCGGCAGCCCTGAAAATGGTTTTCCGTGGTTTCCCATTTTCACACCAGGCAAATGCTGGGGCTGTACCTTAATTAAGGCCACGGCCGCTTCCTTCCAACTCCTAGGCCTTTCCTATCCCATCGTCGCCATAAGACCTATCTGTGTCGGTGCGACGTAAAGCCCCTAGCAATAATAATAATAATAATAATAATAATAATAATAATAATAATAATAATAATAATAATAATAATAATAATAATAATAATAATAATAATAATAATATTAATAATAATAATGGGCAACTGCGGTGGAGGAAGGTCTGACCGATGTCTCCCACACGCTGGTTTCAGAAAGAAGTAAATTCAGGGCCTGGATACACGGAATAAAGGATCTTCTGGAAATGCCGCGTCATACACTGTCTCTGGCAGATGGTATCGAAGTCATCACTTTGAAGCAAAAGAACACGAGACAAGTTGTTGTTGACGTTCCTAACATTGTTCGCCTGAGGCAAAGTCTTGCGTGAAGGTTGTGGAAAAGCTCCATGACACCTATTCAGTAGCAGATCGAATCCCGCCGGCCGGCTACGCTAAACAAGAGCAGCTCAATGACCGAATTGTGCTCAATGGATACTGTGATGGAGCGCTCTATTCAACAACGACCCTCAGAACTCCTCCACTGCGAAGACATCACACATATCGCCAGGCTGAGTGACTCAGACGGTTGAGGCGCTGGCTTTTTGACTCCAACGTGGCAGGTTCAGTCCTGGCTCAGTCCGATGGTATTGATAGTGCTCAAATACGTCAGCCTCATGCCGGTAGATTTAGTGGGAGGAAAAAGAAATACTGCATGACAAAATTCCGGCACGTTGGCGTATGCAAAAACTGTAAAAGTATTAGTGGAACATAAAAACCGATAAGGGTATTAGTATTGCTATTATTCAGACACCACAGCGTACCTCGCCTTCGATGGGCCCGAGCACATCAGACATGGACAGGTACAGAACGTCGCTCGCTGATTAAGTGCGAATTAATATACTTCCTGATGACAAATCTCTGCGTACCTAAAGGGCAAGAGGGGAACATTACAATGATAACATCACCAAACGCTTGGAAGTTCAGCATTATTCCGTGCAGTATCATGTTCGTCCGCCGTACACCTCTGGTTCACATTCAGAAAACATGATTGCTGCAGTGTGCGAACCCATAGTAAGTGGTTTTGCAGGCGTAGTAAGACATGGAATTACTCTGGAGAATGACAACGCTGGTCATATTGTCTAACAGTTGTGAATGGAATACTGATGGGACGTGAGATCAGCGGAATGGATTGGCCAACGTCTTTTCGCACATGAACTGCATAGATTCTTTAAAAGAGCAATTTGAAACCGTCATCATTCACCACTAAAATATGCTGGCATCGAAGTGTGGAACCAATTGCTGACTTGGTACTGAAATAAGCTCGTGGAATTTGCAATGGAAGTTCCAGTTAATGGAAAAAATATTTTGGACGGGATTCCCACACTTTTGTTTTAGTTTTCTTGCAACACTTGCATCGTTTACCACATTCGGTGCTAAAGTCATGCCATCGAGGTGTAATGTGACGATTCTCTTCGTGGAGTAAAGGGAATAACCAATGTGTTATTGATCAAATACACATTTTAGCAAGTGAACTCACCTGAATTCCCAAATGAAGTCTTTAATACTCAAATGTACCGCTAATGGATACAACTAAAAGATCCACAGCGAATTTTATCGACTCCCAACTATGAAAGACGTCTTTAATAACACCCGTAATGGTGACATCGCTGTTAGTGAGGACTGCAATTAAGGCTCCGCACTTCACGCCGGCGAGGACGAGATATATTGGCATTGCTCCTCTTGTGTCATATCGAGCGTGGCTCTCGAACAAGTCGAACTGCGCTGTACGTCCTAATTTAAATATGGGCTCTGGAGATGACTTTTACTGGCAGACTATACGTTTAAACAGAAATTGGTTGTATGCAATTACCAGGGCTCCATACTGGAGAGCATGAATGATGAATCTACCATATTCTCGATGGATTTTTACCATCTTAACATTGGCCGTTGAAACGTTCCTTGTAACGCTTTAAATCGGGCTTCTTTTAAATCCTTCAGACGTGTTTGATATCGTTATTGTACAAATTTACCAAAGTTTTATGAATTACAGTTCCACATCCAAATTCTTATGTCATTTTAAAATGATACACTAAAAACGCTTCTTCTCCTCGTGCCTGGTCCTGTCGTGATGTTGGAGATCATCAGGCATGTTACACTCTTCTTCGTAGATCATCCCCCTATGGGTGGGGGCGGTAGAATAACGCCCAAGGTATCCCCTGTCCGTCGTAAGATGCGACTACAAGGGGCCTCATGAGCTCTGAACTTTGGAGCGCGTGTTGGCTTCCACGGGGCCCTTAGCTGAGTCCTGACATTGCTCCCACTTACTTGTGCCAGGCTCCTCACTTTCATCTATCCTATCCGACCTCTCTTGGTCAACTCTTGTTCTTTTCCGACCCCGACGCTATTAGGTTTGCGAGGGCTAGGGAGTCTTTCTTTTTCACGCCCTTCGTGGCCCTTGTCTTCCTTTGGCCGATGTCTTCAATTTTCCAAGTGTCGGACCCATTTCTCTCTCTGATTAGTGTTATATAGAGGATGGTTGCCTAATTGTACTTCCTCTTAAAACAATAATCACCACCACCAGCAATTCGTAGATAATCGGAAGAGCTCAGCAAATGACCAGCAGAATTTGAAGAACTTGTTAATAAGACTGGTAAACTGTCTAGTATTTCCCATACCGACATCGGGATGCGAGTTCTGGACATCAGGAAAGAATGAGAGGAATAACATCGATGCAACTTGGAGGAAATGGATGTTAAGATTTCCATAGACTGAAACTCCATCCTGAAGGAGGATCTTAGGTTCCGTCAGCTGAAATGAGGAGAAGGACAGTTGATCATTGAGGGAGAAGCCAGGGTACAAAGGCCATCAGATAGAACGCACAGGCGTAGCTAATCAATAATGGGTTACGTAGCGCATACCTATCTACGAAATGTCACTGTAATAGTTGTCCCAAATGGAAAAAATTATTGCTTTTCCACAAACAAAGCCGAAAACCTGCGGTAAATTAAGAAATACTACGAAATATTTTACTTGCAGAGAATGATATGCATACATACTTTACTACCTTACAACAAATTCTTTTCTGCTACGTCGCAGCGCTTCCGTATGTGTTTTATTTATCTAACACTTTCGTGTGTGATGTTTTTCTCACTGAAGTTGTTTGAAGAAATTAGGTGCCGTTTTCTTCATGTTGCTCATTCGTTTTGTGCCCTAACTCATTCTTTAAATGTTATATTTATTGGTCCAGGGATCATGCTATTTTGCTGTTTGAACTGCCCGCGCAAGTCATATGGACAAAGATAATGAGAATTCACAGACATAGCACTCCCATTCGTCGGTGCTAGCCCTGGACCTCAAGAAAGAAACAAAAGACGCCACAAGCAGCGAAATACAACTCAAGGGAAACCTGTCCACAGCTCGTAAGTACGTATACCTATTTCTCTAGCAACGACGGTATATTTCTTAATTTACCGCAGATTTTTCACTTCATTTGTGTAAAAGGAATTATTATGTTCCATTTGGGACAAATATTACAGTGGCATTCCGTAGATAGGTATGCGCTACTGCCCCCTCTATTGCCAAGCTAAGCCCAGCCAGTAAGCGAGAGATCCCAAGGTGGACAGTCCGTTCATGGCTTCTGTTTTCTAGAGGCATTTAAGAGAATAAGGGGTGACGAACAAGCAAAAAAGAAATTAAAACAACATTCTGACATTTATTGACACAAGCATCATTGAACAATAAAATATCCTAGCTGATATTAAATACAATGCACTTTCATGATGTCTGATCTTCCAGTGTCTATTTACAATCGATCGCAAATAATCTTCATCCTCCAGCTCTATGGTTAAATTATGGAATCAAGATCAACAAAAAAGAATAGGTCTTTTACTGTCTCGTAAAACAAATATTTTAAATGAAAATATCCTGAGCCTTCTATAATTATTCACAAAAAAAATTAGCAGGCAGTTATCTCGCTTATTATTCCATAACAAATTAAACTTAATTTTCCCTGAATTTAATACGATTTCGTCACTGTTAGACACTGATAAATTTAGTTAATCAAGGTATGTAACGTCCGTTAATGACATCAGTAGAAATTCTGAGTTAACTTCAAGACCATAATTAATTATTATTATTATTATTATTATTATTATTATTATTATTAATTTCCAGTATTAACTGGGTAACATTTACTTTGATCATGACACGATCGCGTTTACAACTTGATGTATTTCACTAAATAATTCTCACTGTAATCATGACATACATTTTTCTAATTAATTAAATAATTAATCAATTAATTATTATCATTATTACTCGCTATCTCCTAAGTTCAAATTAATTATGCCATTTGTGGACATTTAATTTTATTCGCACAGTATTTAAAGTTTGAAATCAGTTTGAAAATATTTGGAAATTTTAACATAAATGCACTGAAAAATTTCTCATAACCATGTGTGAATTAACATTAAAAATTAAATAATTGAAGTTCAACCAATTCAATACATAAAAGAAAGAAATGTAGTAATTACATTCTTATTTAAATGGGACCGGTTTCGACCCTAGACCAGGTCATCGTCAGGCGTAAAAACAAGTAGGCGAAATCACACAATGTTTATGAATATTGGAGAAATGGGTCAGTTTCACACTCTGTCAGGCACAAAGTCACAACACTATCAAATAATATATGAAGATTATAAATAAACTTGAAGTCGCAGACGAATAGATTTGTAGAAGCAAACCGCCAGTTCCCGGTGATCAGCGCGGCACATTCAAGGTCATGCGCTGCGGTCTCGAACGCCAAAGTAGAGTGAAGAATGTCTTGAAGGTCCAATTATACTGATTAGCGTCGTATATTTTTTTTATATACGTACTTAAATTCCCGCAACCGAGACAAATATTGGACCTTCAAGACATTCTCCACTCTACTTTGGCGTTCGAGACCGCAGTGCATGACCTTGAATGTGCCGCGCTGATCACCAGGAACTGGCGGTTTGCTTCTACAAATCTATTCGTCTGCGACTTCAAGTTTATTTATAATCTTCATATATTATTTGATAGTGTTGTGACTTTGTGCCTGACAGAGTGTGAAACTGACCCATTTCTCCAATATTCATAAACATTGTGTGATTTCGCCTACTTGTTTTTACGGCTGACGATGACCTGGACTAGGGTCGAAACCGGTCCCATTTAAATAAGAATGTAATTACTACATTTCTTTCTTTTATGTATTGAATTGGTTGAACTTCAATTATTTAATTTTTAATGTTAATAATTTCAATACGGAACAATGCAATTTTTATCTTTAAATGTGTGAATTAGTTAAGGATTAAAACAATCGCTTGCCCTTGCTGGAAATGAACTAGACGAACTTTCGTCTAAAGCTTTGCCAACTGAAAATGAAATCCTAGTCTGGTCTTACTTGACCTTATTCTCAGCAAATTGTTCCTTAAAGTATGCTAAACAAGTCATCATGGTGCCAAATCAACGTTGAAATGATCCGTACCGTCGCCATGAACGCACGACCAGATTAAAATACATATAATAACTGAAAACATGAAAATATTCCTAACTATATCACACACACACACCACATTCACACAAGGTAACACGTATTTTATGTACACAATATTTACTACGAATCCTGCTATTATGAATTAATTAATTATTTTAGCATGGTCGCGTCAATAAGATCCGGAAGATGAACTCATGTCCGGTAATTTTCCCAATTCAATTAGTGGCTGGTGATCGAACTAGTGTTATCACTTGAAATGAAATACTCTTTAAATAGCAACGGAGATCCATCTAAATTTCAGAGATTAACTTGAAGATTCTAATAGAGTTCAATAATCGTCACTATCACATGCGTTACAAGTCGCAAGTGTAGCGTTCGTGAGTCTTAATCACATTATTATTACTCCCTATTCATGAAATGTATTCAACACGTGCTCCATTTTATTATAATTCACACTGTGCTCCCAAAGACACAAGCAACAAATTATTCAATAATAAATTATTCAATTATTATCCCGCATGACCGCCAATATTCAAGGCACAATCATGAACTGAGCACATCAAATATCATAAATGAGGAATTCTAAGACAATTTACAGCCCACGAACGTTTAATTGCATTCTTATCCCGGTCTTCTACTAAAAATTAATATTATTTTTAATGATTATTAGGTCTAACAGTCCTCCAGAAATGTCGTGAAATTAGATGACTCGATCCTAAGGAATCTGAAGTGAACTTAGATGACACTCAATTCTACACTATCTCGCAAAAATTACGTATAACTCCCCATATCACGATATTTCCAATATCCCACGTAAGCAAATGAAGTTTATCGCGAGGTCAGTGATTTTTAATATGTCTAAATCCTACATATGAGAATTCATTGAAAGACAGTCTACAACAGCTAGTCTAATAGGTTTCAAATTCCAGTCACACACATGTAACTCATGAGAAATGAAAATCAAAGTAACTCAATCTACTACAAAAACTAATAGAACTACGACCTAGGGAAGAAAGATCATCTAGTTTTACATGGATGAGAAAGATATCAAACAGTTAAAATGGTACTCAAGTTTAGCCGAAGTTCGATTCCGGGTTGAGGTCCGTAATTCCGGCATTTTCCCGTCAGTTACCTCCTCCAGCCAGAAATGCCTTACATTCTTAGCAGGTCATGGAGGCACAGTAGGAGACGTCCGACGATGAAATTATGCTGCACATTGTAGAGGAAGAATCCATCTTGAAGTTCAAGTCGATTCGTTCGGATGAGTTCCGCCACGTGCCAGTAATGTAAGCTGTAACTAATGCAACATATATTAGAAATTGCACACACGCGTCGGAATATTTAATGAAATTAACTTGGATCACTAATTTTGAAGTACGCTCCATAAGACTTTATTATGAATAACTGCACTAAATTAGCGGAGTAGATGTTCGTCTGCACGGCTGAATTTATTTTCCACGTGGTCCCGATGAATATCGTCAGCAGCGGAGTCGCAGAGCAGAGTAGTAGAGTGGATTAGCGTAGAGTAGAGTAGAGTAGAGATTGTGTGAACATGATGTTTTATAGTTTTCGCCCTGCGGGTGTGCCTTTCTTAGAGACGATCATTGGTTCACGGGGTCTCTTGTAATTGGTCGTGACTGTTTCTGGAAGCTTGTCGCCTGCTCGCACCGCAGGTCGGCATGCGCGTGCTTCGCTTGGGGCACTGGCTTGTCACGTGATTTACTCTGCACTCAATCGAAGAGGGATGAATACTTTGCCCCTCTGAATTGGCAGAAAACACCAGTTTGGTGCGCTCCACAGCTTTCCAAATGAGAAATCTAGCTCTTGGCGAACAATAAAACTTTTAATGTCGACCTGTCGTAAATAATCCAATGATGACCAGATTTGAAGGGGACAATACATAACCAACCAAACCAGATGTGGGACGTGTGAGAAGGTAATTAAAATGAATAGGAGATCACACTTACCTGTGACGGCTTTTGCAAAAGAAAGCATCATAAGGATTGTACAGGCCTAACTCAAGGAGAAATTGAAATCATTAAGAGAAGACATCTGTAAGAAAAATATCACAAAAGAAGAGGAAATTGAGGAGAAAATCTCAGGAAATATAAAACTTAAGAATTTATATGAAAAGGTAGAAGGTATAATAGACATGTTAACAAACAAATTAGACACTATAATTGAAATAAATGTAAACGCAGCGTTCTACCAGCAAACTAAAAAACCTTCAATAAATAGAAAATAGGAAGGTACCCCAACGAACAGCCAAATTAGTCAAAATATCTATCCAATTGCAGATGAGAAAGAGGTAAACGCCGAACAAGGCGATATTACATTGGAGAACGTGAACCAAACACCGATGAAGAGCGCATGGAGAACTCTCCCCTCAAGTAGGAAAATACTGAATCACAGTAAAGACATCATTGGAACAAAACAGGACGATAACGACCTACAGGCAGCGGAAAAGATGGTTTGCCTGTATTTAGGACGACTAATGAACAATACAACAACAGATACATTACGAATCTTCCTTAAGAAGAAAAATGGACTCGAAGACATTGTTAACTGCAAAGTGCTTCAAACGCCAGGTAACAACAAAGCCTTCATGATAAGCGTCCCTTTTAAACACATCGACAAAACGGAACAAACAGATTTCTGACCAAAGAGAATAGTAGTCAGGAAATTTCGCTTTCGGAGAACCCGACAGGATGACGACGTGGAACTCATCTAAATACGTTTCCATTATCTTATATAACACAGAAGGTTTACAACAAGCAATATCGTATCCCCACGGAATGATATCATAATCACCACAGAAACAAGTCTCACAAAACAATATAATATACGGGGATACTACGCTTTCCATTCTTTCGCACAGTTAAGAAAATAATTAAAGTATAAAATATAGACGTCGTCAAAGCAAACGAAGTCACCATCGTAGGTTTATACATCAACCCACAAACAGATAACGAAACAGCTGTGGAAAAAGTAATGGAAGCCATCGCAAAAACGAGAAGTGACGTTCGGGTCATCCTAGCTGGTGATTTAAATGCAAGGAAATCTAAAATATGAATAAATAAACCTCATCTGAAAACCTACTTTGCGCCTAACGAAACAAGCTCAATAAATCTTGCCTTCGTACGAGGAGAAGCTAAGAACATAATAAGTCAGGAAGGTCTATGGTCTTCAGAAATGGCTCCCAATAGGAAACACATTAGAATAGTGACAACAATTGAAATTATGCAATTGCAATCTAAAGACACCTCACTCTAGTTCTCAGTATCTAGGAAACTAAATCAGGTTGAACTAGCTCAGGGCAAAAACAAAATAACGGAAGCAATATCACTAATAGAACAGAACCAATTAAATCAATCGATGGCACTTTTCACAAAATCTCTCCAAGGCTGTAGAATACCCCTCAGGAGTAGAAAAGCACAGCCTTGGTTTGACAAGGAATGCTGTATAAAACGGAAAGAGACGTTCGCAGCACTAAACAGTGCAAGATCTTCAACGCAAAATTGGCCCTTTTACATTATGCAAAACAGAGGATGTCGTATAAACAATTATTAAAAAAGAAGAGAACATACTTCATAGTGGAAGACGCAATGCGACAAGCTGAATAGCAAAAGAAAACCCCCTCACAGTTATTAGAAAGGTAAATTCCTCTTTCACAACATAAGGACTATGCTTACGATCCTCCCGCAACACAAATCTTAGAACTTTTAAACCCAATTACTAGAGAAATTGAACAGGTAATAACATAAGCTAAACATGGAAAAGCCCCAGGGCCAGACGGCATTTTTGCTGAGCACATCAAGGAGGAGTACTAGTTAATGTTGCTCAACACGTGCACGACAACTGGGAAAATCCCCGAGGCATGGAGAACCTCAACATTATAAGTGCCCTTTAAAGGTAAAGGCCGGCCCCGTAGTGTAGGGGTAGAGTGCCTGCGATTCCAGGCCAGGTCAGGGATTTTTCTCTCGACCTGAGGGCTAGTTCAAGGTCCACTCAGCCTGTGTGGTTAGAATTGAGGAGCTATCTGACGGTGAGATGGCGGCTCCGGTCTCGAAAGCCAAGTATAACGACCGAGAGGATGCGTCGTGCTGACCAAACGACCCCTCGTAATCTGCAGGCCTTCGGGTTGAGCAGCGGTCGCTAGGCAGGCCAAGGCCATTTTAAGGGAGTTAACTTAACTTCTACAGAGGCATTGGTCTAGATCTAGAAAATGTAAGCCTCAAAATGTTTTCAAATATCTTTACAAAACGGCTTGTGTAGAAAATAGATGAACACATTCCAGAAAACCAGTTCGGGAAGAAGCGCCCTACATGCCATCTCCTATCAGGTAGAAGAGGCTCAAGATACTTCTTGGGAAAAAGTACCACGTGGTCTTCATAGACTGCAAGAAAGCTTTTGATTACGTAGACCGAAAAAAGCTCCTCCATAAGCTCAGTCAGATGACTGGAGATACAGACCCCATTACAAGAGTCATTATGCATATAATGAGTCACAAATACATACAAATAGACGATGGAGTTACATCATCGAGAAAACTGACCCTGACTAATGGAGTTCTCCAAGGTGATCCAATGAGTCCGACATCCTTTAATGTCATGACAGCTGATATTACAAAAATCACCGAAAACACCACAGCTACTCTGACAATGTATGCAGATGATATGGCAATATGATCAGCGGATATAAAAGAGATACAAGGAGTACTACGGAATTTAAGATGTGCGCAGGAGTAAATGGGTTACAAATACATCTTAAGAAAACGAAACAGATCAACTTCAGGAAGGGAGGGATGATAACACCAAAGGACAACTTGACACTACATGATAAACCAATAGAAATTGTTCCAAAATTCAAGTACCTTGGATAACACTCCAACCAACTTTAACCACATTTAGAATTCAGGTGCAAGAAAAAGCAGCCGCTGCATTAAGAGGAATATATAACATAAAACATCTCCCACTACTCTCAACAAAAACTGCAAGGACATTTTCCCGAACTATAATAATGTCCATAGCAACCTACGGTATTACTGTGACTTGGGATACTCTTACAGTTGGAGATTTATCAACTTTAGAAAAAGTTAAGGCCCGTACTACTAAGTACAACAGCACCATCCAGGTTAACATACATTCTGTTGAGAGAAAGCTTCTTTATAGAGGATATTAGGCTACAAGAGCGTATGATAAAACCCTCAAGTACCACACGACAAAAGGAATGACATTTGGGATGACTTCTTCATTACGGATGCGATGATGAAAGAAGAACGGAAAGAAGCCAACTACCAACTGCGGCACACCATCACACACTTTGCAGTACACGGCTTTCACCAAAAGACGTGTGCCACCAAGAGATTTCACCACTGTGTGTATCAGTTGTGCAATGATTATTGCAGTCGATATCATGCTAGTGAATGCAGGGAAGGACAAATATCACTAACTAAACTATGTACTGAATAACTTAGAATCTGTACTGACATAATATTCATTCATCAGGAAGAGTCCCGATAAGGTGGAAGGCCAATGTATGATCTAATAAAGCAAGTCGATGACAGGGAATTATGCAGTAAAGTTATGTGTGGCCTCACAATGACCGAGGTCAGGATTGAAGAGAGGAAGACTCGTCCCTTGCCCAGCCGTGAACAAGCAAGGCTGCTGTCGCACTGTCGGCAGTTCGTTCGATCCTGAGACCTTACGTAAAGGCGAAACGTTGGCGGTCATCATAACACCATCTTTCAGTTCGCTGCTTGTCAGGCCATCACGTTTTGCGAGCCTCTTATTTATTGCCTGGGGTGAACTCGTTAAATTGAATAACCTCCTTTCCTTTCTGAAGTAAGTGGCACCATGAGATGATCATAATAATAGTAATAATAATATCCGCTTCTGTGGCGTAGTGGTTAGTGTGGTTAACTACCACCCGTGGAGGCCCGCGTTCGATTACCGGGTCTGCCACGAAATTCGAAAATTGGTACGAGGGCTGCAACTGGGTCCACTCAGCCTCGGGAGGTCAACTGACTAGAGGGAGTTCGATTCCCACCTCACGCATCCTCGAAAAATTTTCTGTGTTTTCCCATTTGTCCTCCAGGCAAATGCCGGTACCTAACTTAAGGGCAGGGCCGCTTCATTACCTCTTCTTTGTCTATCCCCTCCGGTCATCCCATCCCCCAATACGGCCCCTGTTCAGCATAGCAGGTGAGGTACTGGAACTCATCTCCAGTTGTATCCCCGACACAAAGTCTTATGCTCCAGCATACTGCCCTTGAAGCGGTAGAATTGAGATCCCTCGCTGAGTCCAATGGTAAACATTTTACCGAGAGGTACACCTCAACTCCGCTCATTCAAGAGAAGCGCCTTAAGGAACGCTATCTCTCTAACAAAACGTGAAACATCTACGGCATGACGTTGGGACATTGACCTGAAGATGTCACTACTGCAGTATTGAGTAATTGTGTTATTGTCAAGTTGCCTAAACTGACTGGATTTACTTGCTTTGTGTTTGTTTATTTCAAGAAGTTTAAAATTCCTTCCATAGATGTCATTACAAAAACTGAGGTCATACACTCTGGTGTTACAGAAGATTTTTGTTCTCATGTTTCCCAACTAAATTAATGTTCTTTATTTTGTTATGTCTAGGTTTGCAACACTTCTTTCTCATTCCGCCAGTTTTTGAATCTCGCAAATCATTAACTTTCAACCAATCACACATTTCTTGTTCATTTCGAATTTGCCAATAAAATGAGAGGGCGTGTCCAGACCTCGTCCACAACCCTCCCGAACAGTCCTCTTGGGTATATAAGCTGCGGCTTTCAGGCTACCTCGTCTTTGGATCACCGAATTTCTCAGAGTATGTGTGTTAAGTGAGGAGGCGGGGCGCCTCATTCTTCGCCAGGCAGTTCAGCCGCCAAGGTAATGGCCACCTATCTTATTTTTCCGTAGCTACGTCCGCAGACTTACACGAGCGGAAGTTTCGAATTTATAACTATGTAATCAATCGTATCTAAAATGTAATTTTTTTTCTAACTGTAAATCGGGGATAGAGAGTGCGTTACCCTCTCTAGTTCACCTTCAACTTGGTTAGTGGTGACTACGATATTGTAACCGGTTTTCTTTCCTGTAATACATTAAATTAACCTTCATTCGAATCACCTCAGTAGCTTGGGATTAGCCCCTGTATCATCTGGCCGAGAGCCCAATTAGGATTTTTTATTTAATTTTCTTAGAGCGCAAGTGTACGCCTCCATTCATTTTGTGTTCGGGCCATTAATTTAACCTGTTCTTTCTCCCCGAAGGCCCAGTAGGTTGCGTAATAGATACCCCTGTGTAAAAAAAAATTAAATTGTGCCGAGACAGGCCAGAGATCGTAAGGTTTTGTGTAATGTGGCCTTAAGCGGGCGGCTCTTTTCTAAGTTTACTGTAATATTGAGGGGTGCCTTTGTTACTGTTGGAGCCTAGTGCTCGTGAACACTGTGTATTGGGAGATATATCTCCTTATCTGGCTAACGCAACATTTGCAAAACTTCTAAATCTGGAGCCTGAAGCTCAAAATTTGTAAATCTGGAGCCTGAAGTTCAAAATTTGTAAATCTGGAGCCTGAAGTTCAAAATTTGTAAATTTGGAGAATGAAGCTCAAAATTTGTAAATTACCTATCCTTGGGTTTTCTACTTTGTATCTCTATTGCTATTTTGTACCTGATTAGCAGTACCTGAAAATATTGTTTGTTAAGTTCGAGATTCTGAAAGAAATATAACCTTTATTTGAAGTTTTAAATTAATATTTGATATTGTAGATAGATTCATTCACACCAGCACCTTCTTTGACCTCTTTCTGCTCCTCGGAATCTACGTAACAATAATAATAATAATAATAATAACATGCATGCGTACATCATCATTATAGACCGTTATGCCTTTCAGCGTTCAGTCTGAAAGCCTCTGTCAATTAACTAAACGTCGGCACAATCCTCTATTTTGAACTGGTGCTGTGGCCTCATTTAGTTCTATACCCCTTTTCTTTAAATCGTTAGAAACTGAGTCTAACCATCGTCATGTTGGTCTCCCTTTACTCCTCTTACCCTGCATAACAGAGTCTATTATTACCCTAGGTAGCCTATCATCCTCCATTCGCCTCACATGACCATACCACCGAAGCCAGTTCATGAGTATAACTTCATCCATTGGGTCCATTCCTAAGTTAGCCTTTCTCTCCTCATTCCGAGGACCCTTCTGCCATTGTTCCCACCTCTTTGTACCAGCAATCTTTCTCGCTACTTTCATGTCTGTTACTTCTAGCGTAAGAATAATATATCCTGAGTGCAGCCAATGTTCGCTCCCGTAAAGTAAAGTTGGTCTGAAAACAGGCCGATGTAAACATAGTTTCTGGGAGCTGACTTCCTTCTTACAGAATACTGTTGATCGCAACTGCCAGCTATTAACATAATTTTATTTTGAGTGACCTCCTTTAAAAGGGAGTGTAAGAATTATGCACTTCAATCTTCTATGAGCAAATTTTGTGTAATAAAAGGGGTACCCGTTCTTTTTAATCTTAGATATTGAGAGCTCACAACAGGTATGTCATATGACCACGGATTAAAGGGTTGGTTTTAAAGAACTGCAGTTCGTGTGTAAAACTTTAAAATGTATTAAACGGAATTGTGACTAAGTCATTAAGTACAATCATTTAAACTTTTGTTATTCGTACTCAAGATGCACGTTTCAACTCTAATGTTTCTTTTTTAAAATTGGGAATCCTTTTGAGGATTTTAAAATTTTTGAATCTATAATTAATTATAATGCGACCTTTTTAAAGAAAACTGTCGGTATTAACTATAATTTGGAAGATCGATTCAGTGTATGATTTAATTTCTTTTAACCATTTTATTAATTTATTTAGATTTATTTCGTTTGTTTTCTTATTTAATGAAATTAGTTATGGGTGTTACTATCTATCTTTATATTCTTCATTCATTAAATTTTTATGTTGTTAGAGCTATTTATGGTGATTCATGGTACTTCGCATGAATTTCTCTATTCTTTTGCCCACGATCCACCCTCTGTTGAGCTTCATTGACCTTGGTTTGCGCAGATTCCATCGCTTCCTAGACCTGTGACTTGTGTCTTGGTCGAGGCCTCCCCATTGTGTAAATGACTGTTCGGCAGAAGGGAATGTAAACACAGTATTGAAGTTTATCTGGCAGAAGCTTGTCCCTCTGAGAGGTTGGAGCTCAGAATGCAAGTGAGTAGAGCAAACATGCTTCTGAGCTACTATACTCATCTCTGATCTATTATCCTGCTGATAAATATATCTTTTAAGTCATTTCTGTTGTGGGAGCTGAAGAGCTGATTAACTGTTATTCCTTGTTGTTCAATCAGATTACATATCAAATTTTTTAAGTAAAAAAAAAAGAAGGAAAGAAATAAATTTTCACAATTGAGTGCTTTAACTTTCTCTCATCATTTTACTGTCCACCCATTCACTCCAGCAGCTTCTTACACCTCTGTTCCACAAAATCTGTGTAGTAGTAATAATAATAATAATAATAACGCAGAACTTGAAAACGGACACAGTCAATAAAATATGAGATACCGAATTTCCTACTCTAAAGTGATGTGACGTGTGGAGTGTAACCGAGCTAAAGGCGTTAACGGTATTTAGTAAAAAGAAGTGAGACATTATCTTTACATCGGCCTTTATTCAGAGCAACTTTTCTGTAAGGAAGAGAAAGCTGAGTGGACTGGGAATATATTATTTATACGGTGCGTGGCCTCCGAGGGACCTGGTGCAGGTCTTTTGATTTGACAGCCGTATTTATAAGCTGAAAATAACAGACATGAAGGTGCTCGGAATGAGGAGATAAAGGCTAATTCAGAAATAAGTCGAACTGATGATAATGTGCTTTATAAGTGAAGTGAAGAAAGGAGGAGAGGTTACCTAAGAGTGTAATGAACGTCGTTAAGGCACTAAGAAGCGCACATAAAGATCTAAACCGAGACTGTCGTACTGAGTTGTTAATGTTTCAAAGCAGATTTTGCCAAACATTTTATGTCTCAGCACATCTCATGCATGTTCAAGGACCCCTAACCCAGAGAAAATAATAAATCAGTAAACAATTCTTTAACATTATTTGTATAATATACACCTACTATCTACTTTAAAGTTTAACGTAACTTCATTTACATAAATAGCCTGGATCTGGAAAATTTTCTTGAGAAAATTCACTTGGTACCGTTGTTGGGTCAAACAGACGGAGGGTGCTGTTTTCCAGAGGCCAGCCATTTTAGGTCTTGTTGCAGCGTAGTCACTTGAATCCGAAGGACAACCTCTATATTGGTTCTGTTTCTGTACTTCGTTTTCAATCGCGTAAGAGCCTAAAAGGTATACTCATATAGCTACGTTGTCGTGAAAGACATTAAATTCAGTATTGCCTTGCTAGAGATGGCAGGGTATACGGGGCGTGCGTGGATCGATCAGAGAAGTGCAATTGTGATACAGAAGAAGAATCAAAAGGTACATCGGGTTGATATTCCTGAAGGGATGGCAGTTCATGTTCAGTTTCAGTGAAGGTAATTTTCATTACGCCATTAAATCATTCTGAAAGGATTCATTAACGGAAAACGACCTCCAGAATGACCAAGACATCTCCAGAAAATCCAGGAAGATACCGAAATGAGAAATTACATAGGACTGGAAAGGCCTGCAAATAACCGAACAGTTCGACGTCTTTTTGTCACAAACACCAGACTGTAGACTGAATGTTAAGTAACGATGATGATGTCTTCTCAATCAGAGGCGGAAAACATTGGCTAAATTAAGTGTTACATGTAAATTATACAACAGTGAAGACATGGTTCCAAAATTTAAAATAATGATGTGTGAATTGTGTGTGTACAATAAAATTTCGCTCTTAACATTATTATTGCGGGCCCCTGGATTACAGTTGCGGCCCCCTCAGCGGTCCAAGGACCACGTCTTGGGAATGGATGTTTTATAGCTAAGAGGTGTGGGCCTCATGGAACTACTCTTAACTAAGTGACAGGGGCTTGCAGACTGAAGGCTGAACGACATTAGTGTGCTGTCCCTGCGTCCAGGAGAGGACACACGAGATCCAGGCTAGCTTAAACTGTGATCATACGGGTCGCTATACATATATATATGGGCTATGAGTTCCGGTTGAAAGGAAAGAAACACCAAATTATGTTTTAGGGAACCTCTAATCCACGTCAAAGGACGTCTCCTACACGCTACTGGCTAGAATTCCCTATGGTTTACCGAGTTGTTATGAAAACAAGTACTTAAGACTAAGTCACTATTCTAAAAAAAATTAAAACAAAGATTGATGCTTTAACATACAACATTTTATTATGAACTCAGCTTATTCCATATAACAGATATCATGTTTTGCTCTTTGAAGATGATAATAAAAATTGGTGGGCTATGCCCACGTCTGAGGTTCATTCTTAACGGAATTAGGCTTAAGTTCTCAAAATACCAAGTGTCCTGTCAGAGTACTTGGCAAATTACTTATTTACTATCTTAAAAACTCCCCAACACAAGTAACGTGTCTGTAATGTCTATTCTTTTGGTAGGAAATAAATTTAATAAATGTCGGTATCGGACAAAAATGTTGAGTAGTAGTAATCATAGGTGATTAAGTGATTAACATGTCCGATAATGGAAATATTCAAGGATAATATTGTAGCTCAAATAAAATATTACCTAATAAAATACTTGCTAATGAGAACATTGATTATGTAGAACATTGGATGATTAAAACATTCAATGATTGAAAAATTAACTAGGTAAAAATATTAAATTGAGTAAAGGATTAATAAAGTAAAAAAAAAAGAAATTATTGGATTGGGATTATTAGATGCATCTAACGAGGAAAAACAATATTTACAGTATAGCACAATATATACAAAGTCGTCGATTGAGAGCGGTTTTGAAAATATGCAGGACGTATATTTGTATCTGGGATTAATCCTTTATGAACTGGAATCATAACTTTCCTATATGACTTTTCGAAACATTTAGATCGACTATTCTGTTTCCCTGATCCTACTTATGTTGATCTACAAAAATGAAATAATTTTTCTTCCTTCTAGTACATTGTGTCAAAATACACAACCAGATTAACTGGGGAAAATGTTCTCGTAGAATTATATCATGTGATAGGTGTTCTATTAGACGTAATGTTTATGCTTCTTGACATTCCTCTGCATGAATATCGATAAGTCCCTTTTAAATTAATGTATGCTCTCCAAAAATGGTTAAACATTACATTCATAATATTAAATATATTACTCTTAACTTGAGTTTACTCACAACTTCAAGTGCGTATTTATGCGATTATATTATATTACCAAGTGGATAATATCATAATTTCATCAAAAATATACTTGGCTTACAGGGTCTACTTTATATGAAGACTTTACCTCAAAATAGTAACTCATATGCCTGCAGTCAGTCATCAGTGATACTAGATATCGCCTAAGAAATAACCCTAAAGTTCATCTCACATGAGAAGAATCTTATAATTAGGAAATATATATGAAGGTGTCAACACGTTCAAACGTATCCTCCTAGTTAGGAATCCATTGGTGAGTTCACGCATAATTGTCAACAGACGGTTGTCATTTCGATCGTATTCTAACCTAGTCTGTGCTTACTCATAGGTAAATAATTGAAGGAAAATATAATAAATTCACTAAACACTTCATAAAGCTCAACTTGGGATACTATGTCCACATCAACATGACCATGATTATACTCACGAACTACCACCATCTACTACTACTACCATCCTTAATTACCAATCTCACATCATCACTTTCATTAAATAACTATTGTTTCACACTTTAAATGAATATCACTTTTCAATTACCTTATATATATATCATCCTATTCTCACTCGACGTATCTTTTACCTTTATCATATCTTGTGAACTTACTTATTCCATTAGAGCTTTGATTCCTTCATAATTCCAAAAATAACATTACCACCTTCATTTATATGGCAAGCACTTCATATGAACGATCTCTATCTTACTCTTCTTCAGTCATATACCATCACTTACATACCTAACTTCCAGTCTGACGTTGTGTACAATTCACCAATACATTAAAGAAACTAACCTTTCTCACACTATATTGACAGTATTTCGAACGTAGGCTTTCTATCACTGACTGACTTCCTACATATGGATCTGACGTTTCGGGTGTGAAGATTACCTCACCACCTTTAACCTAACTCGTAATCCACTATTCGTATTTCATCATTACTTTCATACAGAGTAACTCCGCACTTTAATAAAAGGAAAAATAAATATATCTTATTTGAACATTAAGTTAAAAACGGACTTATCTCATTCAGCAGCTCCTGTAGTTGGCTCCTGTCCGGGTGACTGGACATGCAGACACGCCTCCTCTCATTTCCCTAGGTATCTGGGAATGCTCGGGCACGTCTCATCTGAGCTTTGGTCATCTTATGGCTGGCAACGTCATCCTGCAGCTCTCATCTGGGTAGTTTCGCCTCCGGTTTTCTTAGAACATCTTGAGCATGGCTTGAGCAATTGGAACAGAATAATACAGTATGTGGTTTTAGTTAGCATCGTCATCTTAGGGCTATGTTCTGTTATTGCCTGCTTATGTAGAATGATCGTCTTTTCTGGAAAAGTTGATGTTATAGACAACTAGCAGTATGGGATAAATGAAATTGACTGTTATACTCGAAGTGAGCAACTTGTGTTTTATATATCCCTTCTAAATATTATGGTCGAGATTCTACTCCTTTAGTTGCTTAAAACTGACAGTATCGGGTGATGCGTCGTCAAAGGACTGTTGTGACGTATCCCTGTTACAACGTTTATATTTAGCTTTGGAGTCTTAAAATTTCGCGAAGCGAACTAATATCTCTTGGCAATAATCTGGAATGTAGTCGTCAACGAAGTTTTCTTCTTGTATCTAGTATGGGATTCTAATACTCTGATATCTTCTTTTGGGCGATTGACTATGTTGCTTCTCGTATGCAAGTTAAGTGAATGTACTTTTTTTTTCAATAATTGCGCGTAACAATCTTCTCACTTCGTTCCTTTTCACTGCCTTCTATGCCTCGATCCTTTTACAAGCGCTTGACGAAAATATCTTAGTTGATGGTATTATCTGACGTTTAAATACACGTTGTTTTTGGAGGTTCAGACTCCATTTTTGTTCCGACCGCATCTTTAGGTAACAGTGAAATGGCACATTAGTCAATAATTGAGATGTATGTGTGTATGTATGTATGTATGTATGTATGTATGTTATGTATGTATGTATGTATGTATGTATGTATGTATGTATGTATGTATGTATGTATGTATGTATGTATGTATGTATGTATGTATGTATGTATGTATGTATGTATGTACATAGAACTCAACATGTTGATGCACATGAGGGAGAGCAGCTAGCCGTGGAGCTAGAGGCTCATGTAATATCCCCATGAGGCTTGTGGTTCCTTTACAGCGCGTCTTCTCAGCGCTACTTAACCTCTTGGTAGATGTCTTAAATGATAAATATGCTCGTGGAGTTCTACATACGCGTACAAAACTTGAGACTAACTTCAGTCGTGCTGGGATTTGCTCCACCAAGGCACCTGGAGTGTGAGATGATGAGCTTCGAAATGATACGTGAAGACAAAATTAATAAAATAGTTTAGAGTAGTAACATTAAAAGTTTACACAAATTTTAGTGACCCTTTCCTGAAGTACTTGCCGTAGCCATAAGTGTTTTGATGGAATGAATTATATCAGCTAAAGGTAGGATGGTTCTCCGCATCCCAAGAGTAAGGGTTCAGTCCCGGCAGAGACTTATGAAGGGTGTAAGAGGTCTCAAAAGTCTCTGCTGACCCATCTGGTGTTCGGTCGAAAAAGTAAATGAAACCTCAGCCATTTCTCTGTCGTGTGGTAAAATAAAGCACCCAGTAAAATTGAGAATCTTTTAGCCTTAATGCCATCACATCAAGAGGTGATTATTGTTTTCAGAGGAAGTATAACTTCATCTCTTGAAAATCATCGAAAGGATATTGGAAGAGGTCTGGCACTTCGAAATTTGAACACTTATCGGGAAAAGAAAGGTTCGCGAGGGACGTGAAAGATACCCCACACCTCACAAATGTGATACTGACGGGGAAGGTAAAGAAGAAGAGTTGGCGAGGAGGGGTCGGATAGGATAGATAAAGGCGAGAAGTCTGACACAAGTAATTGGAAAATATGCAAGGCTCATCTGAGTAATCCATCGCCGTCAACCCTCGCTCTGAAGATAAAACGCTTGGGTCCCCATTTACAGTAGTCGTATTTTATGACGGACAGGATATACCGTGCCTGCCGCCTTACCGACTATCAGCAGCAGTTAAACATAGCCAATAAAATTAAAGGCAACAGCAAAAATAACACATTAACATCAAACAGTTACGCTACTTTACTTAAAACCATCAGTTACCCAGAGACCATGAACCCAAATAACCCCTGATATAACACTACTAAAGAAAACAAGAGGTTCATTGAGAAAAAGGTACATATTATATTATTCAATAAATAAGAATTAAAAAGGAGACATAGTCAGAATAAAATTAAAGAAATAAACGCCCTCGAGATAAATCCGTAACTAATGAAATCCAAATTAAATAGTGAGCATAAATTTTAAGGTGTTCGGCCGAACGAAAGAAAAGAAAATGAAATCACAGATTTCCTATCTTTTTAAACAACCCAAAGAAACTCTTGCAGTTTTTACAATCCACCTGAAATCATAATTTCTTTAAGTTATTCTCTTCCATAGTTTCAACCATTTTAATTTTCTTTCATTATTATACTTCAACAGTACCAACAACCATCACAGAGATTCCACCAGAATTCAGTTCATATCTCACTGCCGGAAAACATAGTTAACCATACAACCCAACAGGAGGGCAGAATAAAACCAACCCCAACAGGAGGGCAGAATAAAACCAATCCCAACAGGAGGGCAGAATAAAACAAACCCCAGCAAAATAAAGAAGGGAAATTAAGAAGGAAAAGGAAAGGAAAACAAGTTAATACACCACAGAGATGTAGGGACCACCAAACTCATATAATTAAAATCAAACGCAAAGACCGTGAGCCACCCCATAATAATATTAATCAACCCAACCGGTTGCTATGGAAATGTCAACACATAAAGCGTCCATAGCAACCACCAATATCAAAACAAGTACATACACAGGAGGAAAAGAAACCCCAAAATCATAATGAAATAAGAACACTATAAGATAAAAATAAATTAACGGGAATTGCAAATTAGAATGTGACAGAAAAACATTTAACTGAAATTCAAGTGAAACCTCTTGTGATCTGTAATTTTATAAATGAGCTAGTTAACTTTTCAATTACGCATACCGAAAACGTAACATAAATACAAACCAATTTGCCTCTTCAAGACAAGAAGAAATACGAAATCATAATAACTCATAATAATTATTTGGAAGTAACCTTCTTAAATTTCACTACCCTCACTTTTCAGCAATATTTAGGCGATATTATCAAGATACAATGAATTAATAAACACCCTAACTAAAATTAAAAGAAGGCGAAGATGGACGCTTTTAGAAGTTCACACACCCGAAAACTTCAGACGCGAAGTTTTGTACATCATCTTCCATAGAATCCATAGGCCAAAAGGAATTTAATTTTGAAGAGACTTACATTTTGGTTCAAGCTGCAGAAACATGTTACCATAGTCTACTAACGCAGGGGCACTAGTAGTTTACCATATTCAGAAGAAAAGTACTGTATATAAATAAGAGGACGTCCTGTTTGAGAAATGTTAAGAAGGTTTCGTAGGGCAAAGCCCTCACACAAATTCCAACTATCCAGGCTCCATATCGTATATGGGAACCAGATCCCGCAGGGGAGCAAACACACGTCCTTCCTTCATCTTACACACGCCGCAACTCATGGCGGCCCACATCTATAACAGCATGGCCCCACCGAGCGGAAAGAGAAAGTCAGAGACTCACCCACAAGGAGGCACTACAACTTAGGGCACGGAATCGTACCAGACCAAGTTTAAGGATTTCAAGAGAAAACATTAAAGAAATATAATCTCATAGTTACAACGACGGAGATGGTATCAAATTAATAATATGGGCAAAGCCACGTAGAAAGTACTAGTTGAATACAAGACGGAAATAATTTCCGAATGACACCAATTTCTATAGCACGAATGCAGATTCGAAATATGGTTGGGGAGAGCTAAAAACTCGTCACCAACGTGACAGCCTCCTTCCCAGAAGCTTCACATAATCCTCTTACCATACATTGGTCAAACAATCAACAAAATTAGAGAGTAGTGCCAAACACATGAGGAAAAGACCGCAGAACCAAATTTTTTTGCTTACTTCCAATATGCATAATATACCATCGTTCTCATAGTTCTTGGACCATTTATAATGTAAAACAAGATCAAATGTTCAGCATACTAGCAGACGTACTTTAAGTTCATAATTTACATAACCTTTCGCACACCAGTATCTTTTTTCTTTTGAACATAGAGTTCCATTAAGAATGTTCTACAATACTCATCCCTGTAGTTCGAGATATTTTGTTGTACCAAATAAATGTTAAACTACATGTTAAAGTTCAGTAGATTTCAATTATACATTTACACCAAATTGTTAACCATAGGCAACAACAGAGTAATCAACCGCTAGGCAATCAGAAGTTCTCACACATTGCTAGAAGAATCACGCCTTTTTAATTTAACATCACACGGGTCCTGTACATACTTTGAAAATCAGCACCAATAGTTTATATCTTTATTATTTTCGGCATGCGTCCATTTTAAGGCTACAAGATTACCATCATAATATTAATCCTATCTATCGGGTTTCCATGATAAAAGAGAGCAAAATCTTGTTTCATGGCAAATCCATTACCAACTGAACCATACTGTTCATTGGGACAATTGTATTAATTTGAGTATTGGATATTGGAATCACACAAGGCCACCCACGAAGCCAGTGTCTTACAGTAAATGTCATAAAGGAGTCCAGAAGAAGCGTTCTTGTGTGAAGTGAGCGCGAGCGTCATTATGAGAAATCTCCAGAAACTCATTAAAAGGAGTTATGTCCCAAGCCAAGCCTCTTGATGAAGATTGGGGACGCTTCCCAGATCCCGGCAAAACTTATATTAGGAGGGAAGTAAGAATTAAATTAATATCTTTGGTTACGGAGGAGTTGCATTGGATTTGAGACAAGAATTGCAACCTGTATAATTTCTGCTTTATTTTGATATGAATTAGGGCTGCATTCATTAATGCATTCGTTAATTAGAGCTCATGATATACTTAGTGCGGGAAAAATTTCGCGGGCGCGCGCGGATTGCACGCGACCAAGCGGCTTGATGACGCTATACGGGATTATAAAATAAGGCCACCTGGCATATCAGGCTCATTCTTGGACAAGAAGACCGCTTGAACGAGTCGTCATACTGCGTGTTGGTACTGAGAACAACGCTTTGTCTTCGAGCTGCACAGACGACGAGTACAGCTAGATCTGCGAGGAAGTAAGTAAGCAACTTGAATATTCAGCTGAATTTAAGATTTTACCTGTGAGAATATGCTATGGGGAGATGAGGTACTGCTTATAAGAGACTAATGAACTAGTAGCTTCATATTTCTATGAGGTCAAGTTATGACTGACGAACTGCTAGAATTAAGATTGGCTCAGGTTAGGAATTCTGAAACTATGTGTTGTCCGTGTGATAGGGTGAAAGAACAGTGACTGAGAGGAGTGAAGAAACTATTGTGTACCAGGTTAAAACTCTGAACGAGACTTGGTCAATGTGACGTGTGAGACACGATAGTAGTGGAGACAGGCATCGAGTTTGGACAGTCTGTAATATATGAATTTATTTTCAGTTACCCCAGCATCAAGTCAGAACGAGTGTTTGACATCATCATTGCAAGGAAGCCACAACCAGGAGCTGAAGCCAACACGACAACGGGCATCGATCCAGGAACGTTGGGAGCACCTGATCAGCGCGACATCGAAGGGGACACCTTCCAACTACAGAGGGAGCTGTACGAAGGCGCCACACAAGAAAGAATGTCTCCAAGTGGTCAACAGTATCTGATGCCAGCGCCGCAGTCTATCATGATGTGGTAGATTCAGTGGTCCACAGGGAAGGCCGCTCCGTTATGTCAGCGATAACATAAGGTCAGAGCTTTCCAATTCTGTTCCAAGCATGTCATTTAAATTTAGATAGGAATATGGGGGCCGTCAGTCAACAGATTAGTTATGGTAGGAATTTTCCTTGTAATTAGAGCTAGGCCTCAAGCTCGAACCCCGGACATTAAGGTAGATGATATTTGTAGATTCCTTGTTAGCGTGTGTATTTCATTTCGATTGTATTATTTTAACGGACGTGTGTTTTTCAAGGGTCTGATCGAACTCCTTTGGTCATAGGAGGTTAGTCTAACAGATAGGTACTTTTATTAGATCGCATTTAGGCATTTGTTTCTGCAGACGTAGATTCGTTTAGTTGAGACCAGAATGAACCCGTAAATCCACCCAGCTTCACTGATAGAGCGAGCGAGTCCGAATATTTAAGAGATATGAGCCCATGATAGGCAGAATTAAGATTTGCGATTGATATGAGAGAGCCCAGCACAATTGAGAGTTTATTGGATATATTTGGAGATGCCTGGTATGGCCATGTGACTATCGCCTAATGATTAGTGTTTTTGTAGCACCAAGATTTAGCCCATGAGAGGCGTAAGTAAGATTTGCGATACTGCTGGTGATTTTGAGACGAGGGCAGATAGCCCAGGTGTATTTAAAAGAGGGCTTTAGCAGCAGATTACGTGAGGTGTTTCTTTTGAGAGGCGAGATTTTAGCCTGCCGCCCCCGATGAGCTCATAAATTAGGGGGACTGCAGCGAGTGAAGTGGTGAGGGTGGAGGTCATTGAGCTTGACGTCACAGGCTTGAGAATTGGTTATTGTCGTTTGCAGTTTGTCAAGTGTGCCAGGGGGGAAGAAACGACCTTCATGTTTTGAAAGCAGGGAGAGATCATTTTATGTCCTATTTGTTCTACGTTAATTTTTAACACTGGCCCGTTTGATATTGACACCCGTGTATATGTTGGGTGTGTCCTTTTTATATTGTTTGCATATGTATCTTATGCGCCTTACTCGTCATGGGACTAGGGTTCATGACCGTGTCAGGTCATTGTACATTTTGTCGTGATATTTGTTAGCACCGGGGTTCGACGGCGCGAGGCATTGTAAATTGTATGGGAATCACTGTTTATGAGTATTTAAGCCGATATCCATCTTTCGAAACTTCGTTACTTACACTATTGTAACATGCTTGTTGCAGCACAGCTGTTTTCGTGAAGGCGGTGAACTGGTTGTCATCGGCTCAGCGTTATTTTACCCTGTCATAATGAAATGCTCTATCCTTTGTATATAATTCAATTTTATGTAATAAATCCCTGTTTGTTAAACTTTGAATGCAGCGATGTTTTCTGTTAGATATTTTATTTTATATTTATTTAGCCGTTTCTTACCTGATTAGTCACATATCCTCTTGTTTATCTTTTGTTGCCCCGTTATACCCATGTTATCCCTGAGAAGATTGCTTATCCGGCTGAGTGAAGAGGATTATGTTCAGGTAAGACTATGTGCACCAGCTCACGTCTGTGAGAGTTCTTTCACTACTGTACTCTGGGTTCGAGACCGGCTTTCGCCTGGCCGGAACCTCAGGGTCCAGTAGGGCACACAACGATAAAGTATAAACGAAACGCAAAGGCGCAAGGGAGGGCAAAAGGCGGCGCAATTGGTGAATGAAAACTACGGAATAACCAATTTTAAAATTTAGATCAACATAGCTTTGTTACACTTGATTGAGTCAGGGCCAAAGTACCACTCTTAAACACAGAGAGCACCGAAGGCACACATTCAAGGGTTATCAACAGAGGAAGCATGAGTAAAGCGTATACCGGAAGAAGTACAAACAATAAAGTTCATATCACCATAGTTAAAAAGAAATCGTAAATTCAACACTCGGTTCAGTTAGCAACCAAATAGGTTCAAAATTACCATTAAGTCATAACCCATTATCGAGAGCATCAAACACTACTCAAGGTAGCATACACACCGTACCAGACGACAACACCCCACAGAAGTCCTAACCTGATACTCACAGAAAAACAAAGCGTAGCTCAGAAGTACCTTAAAGGTAGTTCAACGTCTGACCCGAACCAGATAAACGTAAGTCAATTGGGCGTAGGTCAAGGGAATTTTTTTTCAGAGAAGGAGTCATTACACAGGCATAATCCAAGAAAGCAGGATCAAATTCAAAGTTTAAAACTCAGTAGATACAGGAGTACGACACGGTGAAGAATTAATCGTTTCAAAAAAACAAAATAAACTGACAAGGACATTAAATAAATGTTCAACTAACCCCGGTTCAACTTTCCATATCACAATACATCACGTAATTGAATAAGAATAAGGACAACCAACCAATACACAATTAATGAGTAATGCTTCAAACAACCAGACATAGGGTATTAAATATGGGAAATCCAAGGCTTAAACGGTAAACAAATTCATAGCAAGGGAAGAGTAGGCAGGATCGGTTGGAGACCTCTACAATTTCAAGATGGAGGGTGCGCAATCAGGTTTGTCATGAACAAGAGATCAACCAACTAACGCCAAGCTACAAAAACTTCCAGATCAAAAGTTAATACAACATTGGACCATAATAAGCTCCATGGAACAATCAGGACAGAAATTGGGATAGGAGATACTCAGGAGGAACACAATCAGGAATCAAGTAACCAACTCACTACACTGTATGATCAAAATTCTTCGTTCCACAACGGCATATCTAATCAACATAAAGGCAATGAAAAACCTCAGACCAGAAGACCGTAAAAGGAAAGTAACAAGCAATGACCCACACTACGTATACCACCCTTAGGATCTCAGCGTTATGTGGTCTAGAAATACGTGATATCCACACCACACTGTCCCTTTATGGCAACAGGCACCTTCTCCTATCCACCAGGAGAGCAGGCAAATAAAATATAAGTGGTAGAATACAACTCAAGTCCATGGAAAATGCCCAAAGTAACATGAAGGAGACAGTACACTACTAATAGACCCCATAATCTAACAGCAGTGAGATTCCAGTACCGACTAGGGGAGTACTACCTAACAAGCAGACCCGCAGAACGGTAGGTTGACCAACGAACAATATCAACAGACACTAGGAGATTCACTGAGAGAAAAACACCATAGAGTGGCAGATGAAATTAAAACGAGCTTTACAGGAGCAAATATTGAACACTAGACGACGTCATATCAATAGGAAATGCATGGAGACAAAAAGAAGAAGAAACCAGAACACACCAAACCAACACATTACTCATAACAAGACAAGCTAATTCTGAGAGTAGCAGTTTCATGTAAGGAAAAATGGCCATATCCACAGGACACGGAGGTAAGTTAAAGACAAGACACTTGCCCATACCTAGGTGCCATCACCACCCAATTACACAACACAATAACATAACCATGATAAACCTCAACGGACATGCGTCAGGCCGACAAGCGATCAAAGGAACACAGACCATCCTCAACAACATGCCGTGAAATTACCATGCCACCCCAAAATATATTCCCCAAAAACAAACCACGGTACCGTAACGAATGATCACCCAACACAGGATCCAGTGCCATGCCGTTTAGGTTTAAATAGGCATTTCCTCTCTCAGGCGCAGGATTCTCACTTGCCCAAAGCAAGACCACAATAACAAGCAGATATGGTAGGGAATACATGGAACCCACAACTCAAAGGAATTAGATAAACAACAATAGCCTCTACGTTCCGACGGTCCACATATGTGGACCTCAGTTGTGAGCTAATTTCTCGTGTGTTTTAATGCGGAATTCGTTGCGTAGCGACCGCAATCCTCGTCTGTGGACCTCTTAGTTCACCTTGTTGCCACAGAAACGCTGTGGTACACCTAACTGTCATGGTAGATTTAAATGTAAAGAGTGGTGCGCGAGAAGATGGCTTCCTCCCATCATGCTGAAAGTAAGTATATATTTCCCAGTAAATAACTCAGAATCTTGCTAAGCTGATTTTTTTCAGTGTTGTGTAGTATTTGTAGAGTCTGTGAATTATTTCAGTTTATCAATATTGTTAAGTGGTACTGATATTTATCACATAATGTGATGGTCCTCATACGTGGACCTCAGTTGAGTGTTGTATTATTTTTTCTGTAGGTTTTGATATGGGAGTGATAAGTAATGGCATCACAATTACCGAATGATGCTACAGGAAATACGTTGTTTTATGGCAAAATAACTTACTTTATGTTTATTCCTTTTTTTTACAGAAGGAATATTTCTTGAGGAAAGAGATATATGGGCTTTTCTGGATGAAAGTGATGCGGATCTGTCCGAGGGCGAGCTTGACGAATTCTCAGTTACTGATGTTACTAACTTTGACTCATCTTCTGTGTACGATAATGACGGTGATGTAAATGAAGGTGAAGGTCTTGGAAATGAATGTGTCCTAAATAGAGAAAATGATGTGCTTGGCAACAACGAAGACGAAGGAAACAGATCTATGGAATCGGTGGTATCTCAGGCGCTCACACCTTCAACTACTAAGACCCACGATATGAAATGGAGAAAGAAATCTATGACTTTACAGGACCGCTGCGATGATGAAGTATTTTTAACAGACTATGACAATGAAAAGGGAATTTTAGATTCATTCTTGGAATACCTACCTCTTAGTTTCTGGGAACAACACGCGGAACAAACTAACCTCTATTCAGTTCAAAATCGCGACTTGAAATCCGTAAATACTACTAAGGAAGAAATGATGCATTTGGCTGGTGTGCATGTGATGATGGGTGTGCTGGGTTATCCACAAACCAAAATGTACTGGCAACGTGATACTGAGGTGCCGATAATTTCTAAGTGTATGTCCAGGGATCGTTTTTTCGAACTGAGGAATTTTATGCATTTTGTTGACAATCAAGGGGAACATGAGGGACCACTCTGGAAGGTGAAACCATTTCTTGACTGCGTGAAACAAAAATGCATATCTCTCCCACGGTCAAAGCATGTATCACTTGATGAACAGATGGTGCCTTTCTCAGGCAAGTGTGGGTTTAGGCAGTTTGTCCCTTCAAAACCCAACCCATTAGGATTGAAGAATTTCATTTTGGCAGCACCAGATGGATTAGTTTTAGATTTTATGTTTTACACAGGGGCAGGTACAGTATCGATTGAGGACCAAGAAGAATATGGTCTTGGCGGTGCTATTGTCAAGGTTTTGACAGAAAGTATTCCACAAGATAAAACTCATTGTGTTTACACTGATAGGTTTTTTACCAGTGTAAAATCAGTAGACATGCTACTGCAGAGAAATATATACCAAACAGGGACTGTCATGAAAAACAGGGTGGGATCAGTGTCACAAAAACTGAAAACCGATAAGGAACTGAAAAGGGGAGAATGGGAGGAGTGGGTAAGGGAAGATGAAAAAATGTGCATTGTAAAGTGGAAGGACAACAGAAGTGTTCTTCTTCTGTCTTCATGTGTTGGCAGTGAGCCACCTACAACATGCAAAAGTTGGTCGAAGGAGGAAAAGAAAAAGGTTGTTATTCCTCAGCCATTGATTGTTAAATACTACAATGAAAAAATGGGTGGAGTAGACCTTTGTGATAGATTCATGTCATACTATAGGTGTTACATTCCTACCAACAAATGGCCAGTGCGTATGTTCAACCACTTTGTTGATCTTATAATTGTTGGATAATGTATCACAGATGCTGTGCAGGTAGTGGTATTATTAGACAAAAACGACTCTCATTAATGGATTACAAAATGCACGTAGGAAAGGCATTGATAAATTTTAAGGACATTGGTTACATAAACATTAGTAAACGAGGACGGCCTCCCTCAGCATCCACCAACCCTGTTGACGAAGATGATGACTCCGAGGATGACATGGACAAACAAGGTACGGTGAAAGTGCGAAGAGTTCAGAGTCAACCCATTCCAGAGGTTCGTTTTGACAATATAGGACACTTACCAAAATTTGTTGATGCAAAGAATGCCTCGAAATGCAGAAGGCCTGGATGTCGTTCCAAAACGAGGGTAGTCTGTACAAAATGTGGTATGTACCTTTGCGCTCTAAAAAACAACTGTTTTTGGCATTATCACACCAAGTAATGAGTAGAATGACTTGTGTAGTGAGAAATTGTTCAATTATGTGTATATTTAGTTTCTATGTATGCACAGAGTTCCTATATTATGATGAGAGTGTTTTAGAATAGGTTTTGGTTATTTTACGTTAGTAATACACAGTTTCCATGTTATGAGAGTGTTTTAAAATAGGTTTTGGGTTTTTAAGTAATTAAAGTACATAATTGGAATAAAAACGCATATTGTTTCCAAAAAACCCATCTGCTAAATCAAGAGAACTGTAATCCATAATGTGTTAACAAAGACCTGAGGTCCACATATGAGGACCCTCAGTTATGCCCTTTGGGCACGTTACGAAGAAAAATTTTATTGCATGGTTTGCTTACTAGTGACCCATATTCTCAGAAATGGCATGTATAAAAATTCTGTTTCCGGAGTATTCAGTCCGGGATTGAAGAGGATAGGTTAGCAGAATTATTTCAAAACACATGTTCCAGACACATAAGGACCACGGCAGTGCACAATACCAACAATACAGAAGACAATCAGGCGTATGAAACATCAATGCACCAAGTAACTTTTACACCAGGATGAAAACAAAACCAATAGTTCAGAAAGGACAAATTTGGTTAATTAGTACACAACAGGAAAAACACGAGGGGGAAAACTTGAGGTAGCCCAGACATCAGATGAATACTTAACAACTAGTTGATAGATTACACTAAGTAAGTGGCCCACGACACAACAGATATAGTCAAACACATGCAACCAATAATTAGGAAAGGGAAAACCAGTAAGAACTGTCAAAGTTCAGGCACGAGGCCAACTAGACACCCATACTAACACTGCTTAGTAGAGATGAACCAAAAACCGAGGACCACTCAATATCAGATAACATAAATGAAATGCCTCCAACCACCCAGCAACGCACCAACCGACACTGACCGTAAAAACGGAGTAAAAATGGGAACACCATTCATGTCATAAGCAAAAGCCAGTCTCACAATCAGCATCCATCAGCAATCGCCAAGCAGAAATGGCAACATATAACCCGCGGCAGATCACATATAGCCAGGATTAGTTACCAACAGGTTGATAAAATTTCAACACCTTGTCAAGATACAAGTAAATAAATAATGATGTGAGCGAGCCACAAGTTACCGCAGTAGTATAAATAAGCTTTAACAATACAGGTACAGTTACAAGCCAAAGATTACTAAAACATCATGCGCCACATTTAATTCATAACCTGCATAAATAATTCACGAGAGTTGGTATATAATAATTTCAGAAAAAACAGTACTGGCAAGACAATAAAACAGTTAGGCCATAAATTAGTACTACCAGATAAATACACCCCACAAGTTCAGGTAAATTTAACACCCACCAACTACATAATTTCATTAAGGTTTACAGGACAAGGTCACAGATAGTAACCATGGGAGGGTAGCATGAACCACCATATACTTCAGTACATAACCATTTACACCTAGAAATAGACATAGTTGCATATGCCTAGAAGTTAGGTTAAATTATTCGTCAGTTTCACGCGCCAGAGTCAACGCAGTAGAAAATATAATTTAGAATAAGATAAATTAACGGTTAGCATGTACACAACTTAAGCACAATACAGGAAACCATGATAATAATGATAATAATAACAACATGAAGTCCGGGAGCCACAACCAAAGCCAGGAGAGAAAAAGCAATAAAATGCTCCCAGATCGCTGACAATCACTCACCAAATAGCAACAGAACGAACTTCACACAAACGTAAATGATAGGTAAGTACTCCCAGTTAAGAAAAAATTAATTCTCAGTGAAATCGCAAAGACAGAACACAGGTAGATAATAAAAATAACAAGCTCACAGCCAGCACACACAATACGGATCATGTAGCCAATGGTAACCCTGAGCCAACCAAGTCATACTAAATGACTAAATGATGTTATTCTCTATAGAGTGATAAATAAGTTACAAGATTGTGAGCAACTGCAACGTGACCTCGAAAATGTTGTGAGATGGACAGCAGGCAATGGTATGTTGATAAACGGGGTTAAAAGTCAGGTTGTGAGTTTTACAAGTAGGAAAAGTCCTCTCAGTTTTAATTACTGCGTTGATGGGGTGAAAGTTCCTTTTGGGGATCATTGTAAGTATCTAGGTGTTAATATAAGGAAAGATCTTCATTGGGGTAATCACATAAATGGGATTGTAAATAAAGGGTACAGATCTCTGCACATGGTTATGAGGGTTTTTAGGGGTTGTAGTAAGGATGTAAAGGAGAGGGCATATAAGTCTCTGGTAAGACCCCAACTAGAGTATGGTTCCAGTGTATGGGACCCTCACCAGGATTACCTGATTCAAGAACTGGAAAAAATCCAAAGAAAAGCAGCTCGATTTGTTCTGGGCGATTTCCGACAAAAGAGTAGCGTTACAAAAATGTTGCAATGTTTGGGTTGGGAAGAATTGAGAGAAAGAAGAAGAGCTGCTCGACTAAGTGGTATGTTCCGGGCTGTCAGCGGAGAGATGGCGTGGAATGACATTAGTAGACGAATAAGTTTGAATGGCGTTTATAAAAGTAGGAAAGATCACAATATGAAGATAAAGTTGGAATTCAAGAGGACAAACTGGGGCAAATATTCATTTACAGGAAGGGGAGTTAGGGATTGGAATAACTTACCAAGAGAGATGTTCAATAAATTTCCAATTTCTTTGAAATCATTTAGGAAAAGGCTAGGAAAACAACAAATAGGGAATCTGCCACCTGGGCGACTGCCCTAAATGCAGATCAGTATTGATCGATCGATCGATCGAAACTACAAGTTGTTCAATAATATCAACTTCCACTAACAAACGATAATTAGTTACATACAGTCACTTATCAAATCCGCCGAGAATAAGGAAGGAAATATGACAGGTCACCTCAAAACGTCCAAGCAGAGAGGCTGCATTCACCGCACAGTTACCAGAAGGGTATCAAAATCATATCCAGCAAATTGGTAAATCATTCAGCTCAGCATAAATACAGATGAAGTAAAACAGTGGACGCCATATGGCAGATACATGAAACAAATAAGATAACAGACAAGATAACTGCACTTTTTTACAGTTTTATATCACAGTATTTGTTTTTTTTTTCCTGTTAGTCTTTCAACAACTTAATACCGTACCATTAATATAGAACCTAGGAAGGCTGCAATCAACCTACAGTAGATATGAGCAGTCGGCACTCAAAATAATCAACTATCAGCACAGACACCTCCACCAGACCAGATTACAAAAGTGAGGATGCAACAAACCTACATGAAACCCACAACACCCGAACAAAATAAACCTAAGCTGCTGCTACCACTTAACTCTGCCGCCTTACCGACTATCAGCAGCAGAAGTTAAACATAGCCAATAAAATTAAAGGCAACAGCAAAAATAACACATTAACATCAAAACGTTACGCTACTTTACTTAAAACCATCAGTTACCCAGAGACCATGAACCCAAATAACCCCTGATATAACACTACTAAAGAAAACAAGATGTTCATTGAGAAAAGGTATATATTATTTTATTCAATAAATAAAATTAAAAAGGAGACATAGTCAGAATGAAATTAAAGGAATAAACGCCCTCGAGATAAATCCATCACTAATGAAATCCAAATTAAATAGTGAGCATAAATTTTAAGGTGTTCGGCCGAACGAAAGAAAAGAAAATGAAATCACAGATTTCCTATCTTCTTAAACAACCCAAAGAAACTCTTGCACTTAGTAACCAGTTTTTACAATCCACCTGAAATCATAATTTTTTAAGTTATTCTCTTCCATAGTTTCAACCATTTTAATTTTCTTTCATTATTATACTTCAACAGTACCAACAACCATCACAGAGATTCCACCAGAATTCAGTTCATATCTCACTGCCGGAAAACATAGTTAACCATACAACCCAACAGGAGGGCAGAATAAAACCAACCCCAACAGGAGGGCAGAATAAAACCAACCCCAACAGGAGCGGAGAATAAAATCAACCCCAACAGGAGGGAAGAATAAAACCAACCCCAACAGGAGCGCGGAATAAAACCAACCCCAACAGGAGGGCAGAATAAAACCAACCCCAACAGGAGCGGAGAATAAAACCAACCCCAACAGGAGGGAAGAATAAAACCAACCCCAACAGGAGAGCAGAATAAAACCAACCCCAACAGGAGCGGCGAATAAAACCAACCCCAACAGGAGGGCAGAATAAAACCAACCCCAACAAGAGGGCACAATAAAACCAATCCCAACAGGAGGACAGAATAAAACAAACCCCAGCAAAGTAAAGAAGGGAAATTAAGAAGGAAAAGGAAAGGCAAACAAGTTAATACACCACAGAGATGTAGGGACCACCAAACTCATATAATTAAAATCAAACGCAAAGACCGTGAGCCACCCCATAATAATATTAATCAACCCAACCGGTTGCTATGGAAACGTCAACACATAAAGCGTCCATAGCAACCACCAATATCAAAACAAGTACATACACAGGAGGAAAAGAAACCCCAAAATCATAATGAAATAAGAACACTACAAGATAAAAATAAATTAACGGGAATTGCAAATTAGAATGTGACAGAAAAACATTTAACTGAAATTCAAGTGAAACCTCTTGTGATCTGTAATTTTATAAATGAGCTAGTTAACTTTTCAATTACGCATACCGAAAACGTAACATAAATACAAACCAATTTGCCTTTTCAAAACAAGAAGAAATACGAAATCATAATAACTCATAATAATTTTTTGGAAGTAACCTTCTTAAATTTCACTACCCTCACTTTTCAGCAATATTTAGGCGATATTATCAAGATACAATGAATTAATAAACACCCTAACTAAAATTAAAAGAAGGCGAAGATGGACGCTTTTAGAAGTTCACACACCCGAAATCTTCAGACGCGAAGTTGTGTACATCATTTTCCATAGAATCCAGAGGTAAAAAGGAATTTAATTTTGAAGAGACTTACATTTTGGTTCAAGCTGCAGAAACATGTTTCCATAGTCTACTAACGCAGGGGCACTAGTAGTTTACCATATTCAGAAGAAAAGTACTGTATATAAATAAGAGGACGTCCTGTTTGAGAAATGTTAAGAAGGTTTCGTAGGGCAAAGCCCTCACACAAATTCCAACTATCCAGGCTCCATATCGTATATGGGAACCAGATCCCGCAGGGGAGCAAACACACGTCCTTCCTTCATCTTACACACGCCGCAACTCATGGCGGCCCACATCTATAACAGCATGGCCCCACCGAGCGGAAAGAGAAAGTCAGAGACTCACCCACAAGGAGGCACTACAACTTAGGGCACGGAATCGTACCAGACCAAGTTTAAGGATTTCAAGAGAAAACATTAAAGAAATATAATCTCATAGTTACAACGACGGAGATGGTATCAAATTAATAATATGGGCAAAGCCACGTAGAAAGTACTAGTTGAATACAAGACGGAAATAATTTCCGAATGACACCAATTTCTATAGCACGAATGCAGATTCGAAATATGGTTGGGGAAAGCTAAAACCTCGTCACCAACGTGACACCGTGCAAGTATTGTACTACACCTATCCGCAGGAAGTACCAAATCAAAAGGTATGCACACCGTAGTCGAAGGCTTAAGGTAGCTCTTATTATTATTATTATTATTATTATTATTATTATTATTATTATTATTATTATTATTATTATTAGACCGTTAATTATCACTGGCAAAACCATAAGAAGGTGCGACCCATAAGATCTGGACTGCCCGAGGATAGGAAACAACCCAGATGGCGAAAACATTTTATACCCGTAGGAAATCAGCTTAACAAGTTTATTGAACAAGATAGATGAACACCGAAAAGAGTAAGGAAGAGTCAATATCAACATCAGTAAGACACGTGCCCTATACTAATTCACAGGGGATCAGCCCTGGTCACAATTTAACACCAGAGAACTAACATGCAATAGACAATTCTAGATACAGCTTAGCGATAATACGCCACTTCAAATTACTCAAGGGGGAGCGCAAAATATCCCTAACATAGCATACAATGGCTTCAAGTACCGTATAACTTTCATTAAAATACGCCTCTAGGCGCCTAAGGCTTCTAAGGGAGTTGAATACATTGCTCAACATCTATATTTACATCTTCCAAGGGCACACTCTCCAAATAACTTCTTTTAAGCCGTAATAAACAGATCCAAGGGTTCACACATAACTTTACAAAATCTGATTCAAGCATATTAGGTTTCAAGCAGCTCGGCACTTATAATGTCGTAAAACAACATTTAGCGCCCAACACGGGGCTTAAAAGCGAAGGAGTGTCCTCCAATCATCCGTGAGTTTAATCAAGACTTAGATGCTTAACTCCCATACCCCTAGTGGTCCTAGGTTCGAAGACGGAGCCATGAAGTGCTCAGGTGACAGAGCAAGAAACCAATGCCTACTCCCAGCCTCGCCAAGATTAGCAATGACGCAAGGCTACGTGACGCAAAGCGACACACATAGGCTGCGATATTTGGGCACGGGTCATCCGCAGGAGCAAGGGAGGGGAAAGCCAAGGGGGCAAGTACAGGTCAGGCTGCTCCCAGGGCGGTAAAAATCTTTTACCCTGGGTCCATAATTTGGGAATACTTTATTACAATTTGCCGGAGGGCATAACTCAAAGGGACGAAATAACACAATAGTGCATAAAAATGAGTAGAAAACCATTAAAATTCACATAGCAAGTTGTATAAGGGGGAGGGGAAATCCAATATATGGCTCAGACCTCCCCCCTTAAGCACCAACCAAGGTGATCAATAAATTGTCACCAATAAAATATTCTTGCAGTATAGTCCATTCACTTACTCGTAGGCTAATAATATAATAAAATTCTTGCCTTACAATTAATAAAGATAGTAGAGACATATCTTGCTGTACAAAGTGACGAAAGTTCTTGTCAAAATATCCCGGGATGTCGACAAGTAGTAGTTTCACGAGGTAATGTCTCAGCAGATCGACGAGACCAAGCCGGCCGTACAAGCCAACACAACCGCGGCGGAAAATGCCTCCCCAGGCATTTGGGCAGTTCTTGTAGCATACGCACGCCACATGATGAGAGAAATGAAGCAGCGACCGCACACACCAGGTCAGTAGTGGGCTGGCAATACATAGTCCGGCACAGGAAAAGCCGAAAGGCTCGGCAGCTGGAGACGAGGCACGCCAAGACAGCCCACACGGGAGGCCCTTCCCGTGCAGCAACGGGCGAAGATAGTCACTCCAGCACACTGCAAAAGAAATCGAGCGCCAGCAATGGTGTCCAAATGACGCCCAGCATACGAGGGAAACAACGGGCAAGAGACGGCTCAGTGACCGGACCGAGGTATGGGAGTAATGAGGAAGAACCGGGTCCGGGAGGACTCACATGTTCATTAACCATACCACCAAAATCTTAAATGAATCTAAGGAAAATAGCTCCCCCTGAAGGCAGAACATGTGTCAAAGGAACCGAAGGAAAAAACATAAGGAAATGGATAGCACAGAAAAGGCTACTCATAGCAAGCAGAAATGCCACACAAACTCAGGTAACGCCAGGCAGCTTTAACCTGGGATAGATGTACTCGGAACATTTTCTCCGTCTCTGGATCTTTCACCAACAAGGTGACTGGCGTCAAAAAATCAATAATCTCGCAGGGCCCGCGGAAGCGAGGAGCGAGCTTCCCAGAAGGGACGAAATTCTTAACAAATACCATGTCCCCGACGGCAAGATCGGTAGGACGGCGCCCCTTATCATAGCGCTCTCGTTTCTTCTCGTACGAGACCTTGAGGTTTTGCTTAATCTTCCTCCAAATGGCCCTGATGTTAGGGGGATCAATCTTTTCTGGCAACAACTCATTTATGTTCCTCAAATTAGTGAGCGGAGAATTAGGGACGAAATAAAACATTAGAGAATTAGGGGAGAATTTATGAGCCTCGTGTACCGCAGAATTGAAAGCAAATGCAAACCAAGGCAACGACGTGTCCCACCTCAAAACATCGTCGTGGTGAAAGGCATTGAGAGCAGAACGCAAGTTTCGGTTAACCCTTTCAGCGCAAGAAGGTTGAGGGTAATAGGGAGATGTGGTAACATGAGAAATGGACAAGCTGAAATAAAATTTCTTAAACAGATTCGATGTAAAGGCCTTGGCATTATAGGAGACTAAGTACTGGCAAGGACCGAAGGACGAAAAAATGGTCTTCAAACATCTAATAGTAGTCTCAGAAGTGGCTAACCTCGTCGGAACCAAACAAGTAAAACGGTTAAAACCATCGGCGCAGACAAAAACGAACCTATTACCATCTGTCCTAGATTTGGGCAAAAGGGCCGACGTAATCGATATAGAGGCGCTGCATGGGGAGGGTAGCCTGACTAGAGGACCGTCGACGCGGGTATTAGGAGAAGACTTACTGAGCCTGCAAATTTTACATGCTTTAATAAGTTCACGAACTTCAGCGTCAAGCCCTTTGAAAATAAAATTTTCCCTAATCATTTCCCTAATCTTAAATACTCCTAGATGACCACCCAAAGGAGTTTCTTGAAAGTATTTAAAAATCATAGGCACCAGGACCGAGGGTATAATGAACTTCATTTTAGGATCGTGAGGGGCGGGACAATATAGCACGCCATTTCTTAACACATGAGGATCAATAACTTTCCGTTCCTTAAGATCTTGGATAATGGGCCCCAAAGTAGGGTCCTCCGCTTGGAACTTACCAACGTCGTGATACAATAATGGAGTATCAGACAGGATGGTCCCCACTAGGAGTAATAGCAAAGGAACCCCAGAAGTTGAAGACTCGCCCTCCTGAATAGGCTGATCCGAAAACATCCGACTGAGAGAGTCGGCGACTACGTTGTTCGTACCACGAATATGACGTACGTTGAACTGAAAAGCCGAGATCTTAATGGCCCAACGGGCTAGACAGCCAGTATCCCTGGGCATCGCCAAGACCCTGTTCTAGGTAAATACGAAACGTTTCTAAGGCGAAAAAACCGCCAAAACCTTCAGGCTCGTATACAGAATACTTGATTTCGAGAGAAGACAAAGTCCTAGAGGCATACGCAATGGGGCATCTCCCCAATTCCGAGTCCTGTAAAAGGACGGCCGCAACTGCAGACGCCGATGCATCGGTCTGAACGATGAAAGGCTTGAAAAAGTCAGGCATAGCCAACAGCGGAGCGTTAGATATGGCCAACTTTAAATCATCAAAGGCAGCTTGTTGGGAGGGCCCCCATTCAAATTGAACCCCTTTACGTCGGAGGGTGTGAAGAGTCCCGGCTCGATTGGTGAAATTCGGAATAAATTTCCGAAAGAAGTTCACCATCCCGACAAAGCCGGCAACACCTCGTCCTACGGGGGTTTGTATTGACGAATGGCCTGGGTACGAGGCTGATCAACAGAGACGCCATTGGATGACATTATGCCACAAAAAAGACATGTGGGGCTTGTCAAAAGATACTTTAGAAAGTTTGACGGTGAGGCCCGCCTTGCGAAGACGGGATAATACTTCCCTAAAATGACGAGGATGATCCTCGAAGGTTTCGTAGTAAATCACTACGTCATCAACGTAATGATAAAGGTTCTTAAACTTGATGTCAGAAAACAGTTGATCACGCAGCTTAGTAAGTACAGCAGCGCCAGTGGAAATGGCAAAGGGAAGGGGGAAAAATTTGTACAATTTACAGTCCGTAGCGAAGGCTGTCAAATGACGGGCTCTTCAGCTAACGAAATCTGATAGTACGCCTGATTGAAATCTAACACAGTAAAATATTTAGCCTTCTTGAACCATGAGAAGCGAGAATACAGATCAGGGAGAGGAACTGACTGCAATACCACTTTTCTGTTCAACGCCCTCTAGTCCAGCACATGGTGATAACCACCTTGAGGCTTCGGAACCAGGAAAATGGGGGAGGAGTAGGCAGAAGTAGAGGGTCGAATAAAGCCCTCATCCAAAATTTTATTAATTATCTACTTTGACGCTTGCATTTTCGGAGGAGACAAGCGATAGGGCGGTGACCAAACCGGAGCCGAGTCCGTGACCTCGATCTTGTACTCCAAAAGATTCGTCATCCCCAGTTTCTCGGTAAAAACCTCCGGGAAGGCATTGCACTTCCCCCTAATGCATTCAGCCTGATCCTCAGGTAAATGGCTAAGGTCAGGTACCATTTGATCCTGAGGAGGCGACACTACAGATGAAGAAACAGAATCAGAGATAAGTAAAGGTATCTTAGTAGTATTACAACATTTAAACCACCAGGAGCCCTCCTGCATATCCAAAAGCAACCTTGTATACGCAAAAATATTAGAGCCAAGAATTATAGGATACGGCAAATTTTTAGACACATAAAGGCGAATTTTCCAGGAAAAATTAGATAGACGAATTTTGCACTTTATTACGCCGGAAACCTCAACTCTCGAAGAATTCGCAGCAACAAACGACAGAGAAACAGGCAGGACATCGGAAAATTTACAAACGAAACTATAGAGAACGGAACTTCTCGCTAATAAACGAGACTACGCTTCCCGAATCCAAAAGAGCTGACACCGGTTCATTATTTATCTCTACCTTGACAATGGGGGCTAAACCCTTGACCTCAGTAGATATGCCTAAACACTGAACGGGGCAACAAGAAGAATGTTCCCCGGACGATATGCTTGAATAACGTTGATCAACGGGTGATAAATCAGGGAAGCAAGCGCTTCCCGCTTCCCTGTTTAGTCAGCTAACATTTGGCTTACGCGAATACTGCCTCGCTACAAGACCGGGAACCCCACACCTGAAACACACGACATTAGAAGCCCTAGACTGAACCCTGGTGCCCGAACTGGCAACCGAGACCTGTGCGCTAGGAGAACGAGCAGGGCACTTATTTCGAAGATGATCAGGAGCCCCGCAACCAAAATATATTTTAATAGGACAGGTTTACTAACAATCGGAGAGCCAGAAATATCACAGACCAAGGAAATACTCTCAACTCGAAGAGATTCAGCATTGCGAAAACACTCCGTGGACACAACCATAGCTTCCAACTCGTCAAAATTGCGAGGCTGGGACGCGAAGCACAAATATGAACGGTATGATGGAGAAATGCCCTCCACAATCGTAGCCACAAGCTGCTCTTCGGTAAAATTCAGCGCGAAAACTCTGGCATAGGACTTAATATCTGAAATAAACTCCGATAAGGTCTCGTTCAGGCGCTGCACTCTAAAGTAAAATTTCTGGACTAGCAAATTAAGAGCCCTAGGAGGAATGAATTAAGCAAGTATATGAGCATGGGACTGAGGTAATGAGGATTGGCTCGAAATAGCATTAACGATTTTGTTTGACAAAACCCCAACCGTATATAGGTAAATAATCTGTAGAATTTGAACATGCGTTAACCCAAAGACTAAGGCGTGATCCAAAAATTCAACCAGAAACCGAAGAAAGGAAACCACATCGCTTGCCGAATTTACGGAGTAACGAGGGGCACCTTTCAACATCATATTCAGAGGGTGAGGCATATTCGAACAGTGTGAGCTAAGAGATGGCAAAGTTGACTGTTGAATCAACGGGCGACAATCAGAAGGAGCATTTAAATGAAAGGACTGCTGCGGTGGAAGCGAAGCTCTCTCCTCGTCAGGCTCACAACTACGAGTCTGTTGGTTCAACTCGCCTTCCACCTGGGCAGGTGGGGGAAGAACGGGCTTTATTTAATGGAAAGCCCAGCTAACCAAGCCTCCACTATCTCTAAAAGGTCACATGATGGGTCCTTTAATTCCAGAACCTGACTCGATATATCTTCTTTCAATTCCAGTGAAAGGAGATCTTCCTCTCGTTGAACATAATGATTTAATCTACCCTGTAGTCTCTTAAGTTGATGAGGAGAAGCCACGTCATTCACCAGAAAATACATCACAGGTGCAATATTGGAAAGGTTAGCCTGGATAAGGGACAGCGCACTAGCGACCTCACCTTCGATATAATGAGGCACTGTAATCGGTCTAGTTAAGTTATTCCGTAACAAAATTTTATCGGCCTTGACTGTGCCTTTAGACTCCAAGTTACGTATTCCAAGTTCATATAAATGCTCCTCCTTCCGCAGGGATCCCGAATAAGGTATGTCTCGAATGGACATCGTGTAATTAATATAAGCCACACTACAAACTAAAGAAATCCTGTAAACAGAAAGACTGTGATGGGCTCAAATTCCTTGGCTAATCGGAAACAAGTCCAGATCCAACGAACTCGCCAGTTTTGGTACCGTTAATTATCACTCGCAAAACCATAAGAAGGTGCGCCCCCATAGGATCTGGACTACACAAAGATAGGAAAACACTCGGAGGGCAAAAACACTGATACCCGTAGGAAATCCGCTTAACAAGTTTATTTTACAAGATAGATGAACACGGAAAGGAGTAAGGAAGACACGTGCCCTATACTAATTCACAGGGGATCAGCCCTGGTCACAATTTAATACCAGAGAACTAACATGCAATAGACAATTCTAGATACAGCTTAGCGATAATACGCCACTTCAAATTACTCAAGGGGGAGCGCAAAATACACCTAACGTAACATACAATGGTTTCAAGTACCGTATAACTTTCATTAAAAGACGCCTCTAGGCGCCTAAGGCTTCTAAGGGAGTTGAATACATTGCTCAACATCTATATTTACATCTTCCAAGGGCACACTCTCCAAATACTTTTAAGCCGCAGTAAACAGATCCAAGGGTTCACACATGACTTTACAAAATCTGATTCAAATATATAAGATTTCAAGCAGCTTGGCACTTATAATGCCGTAAAACAACATTTAGCGCCCAAAAAGTGGCTTACAAGAGAAGGAGTGTCCTCCAATCATCCGTGAGTTTAATCAAGACTTAGATGCTTACCTCCCATACCCCTAGCGGCCCTAGGTTCGAAGACGGAGCCATGAAGTGCTCAGGTGACAAAGCAAGAAACGAATGCCTACTCCCAGCGAGCCCGCACGGCCTCGCCAAGATTAGCAATGACGCAAGGCCACGTGACGCAAAGCGACACACATAGGCTGCGATATAGCGGCACGGCTCATCCGCAGGAGCAAGGGAGGGGAAAGCCAAGGGGGACACGTACAGGTCAGGCCGCTCCCAGGGCGGAAAATCTCCTTTACCCTGGGGCCATAATTTGGGAATGCTTTATTACAATTTGCCCGAGGGCATAACTCAAAGGTTTACATGTAAATTTTGAATATTTTATACGTGTCATGTTTGAAGTGGAAGTTCCAGTGAAGGTATAGCATCACTGGTGATGGTGCACCTTCACTGACCCCTTTAATGAAAGTGGATTATTGATACCAGATTTGCCAAACAATACACATTCACTAGGGATAGTGCACCCTCACTGCCAAGAGGCAAGGAATGTGAAGCATGGTGCTGCAATAGCAAAACATAGTCATATTTCAAAAGTTGCATTTTATGAGCTGTAATTTGAAAACATAGTCATATTATGTAAGGCAGCATGAAAAGTATAAGATATGAAGAGAAACATTAATTTGCAGCACTGAATGTTTCATTTTAGTTTATGAAAAAGAGAACAGAATTGAACATTTATTGCAGCAAGGATGTCTACCGCATATTTTTCCTTTTGCAAAAGCATCTGAGTGACATTTGTGCTGGCAGTTTCATTTGAAGAATCCCTGGCCGCTTCCTGCAGACTGAGACTGTCCGCAAGGCAACACTTTTCTCTGCTGGAACTTCCTCCTCCATGATTATTATAAGAGTGCAAGAACTGAACTGAGACCTGAAACAAAATGTTGACGCCAACGCATATCCTATCGTCCGTTCCCAAAATATTTAACAATAATAATTTTATTACATTGCTACTGTACGCATACTCTAACCTGGGCCAGTGATGGTATACTTTCACTAGTGGACGTATTTTATTAATTTCATAGCAAGCCTTCACTGATCATTTTAGTGATGGTATACATGCACTAGGGAAGATTTACCGTCCCTAACTATCCACTTCCACTCCAACATATATACATACTGTAACTGGAAATGCCCGTACTTCAGTCTTGAAGAGCACGAGATTTACGCAGGGCATGTACGGTACATTAAGTGGAGTGGTACAGAGAGAGAGAGAGAGAGAGAGAGAGAGAGAGCGAGGGAGAGAAAGAGAGAAAGGTTTAATTTTAAATTAAGTTCGAAGAATAGTAAAAAGTTATCTGATTTATTGAGGAAATTCAAGTTTATTTCACCTCAGTACAGAGGAATAATGAGCCGTGAACTTCCCCGTCCTGTAGCTGGCAATGTCCCGCGTTGATCCGCTACTCCTCTCGTACACCCACGGATCAGCTCTCTGCACCATGGAGCCACGACTCCTCCAGCGATTGAAGCTCTACAAGTTCTAGAAATTCTGGAAGATATGGAAGGTCTTGGAGGTCAAGTAGTTCGGTACGTTGAGATAGCTCACTTGCAAGAATGGCGTGAACACACGTACTAAATCCCTTGGATGTGTTGATCTGAAATGCATCCTCTGCACAGAGGAAAATAAATGAAATGATATACTCGAGGACAAAATGTTTCTATAACACCAATAAACAGTTCACTCGAAAGAGTAGAATATTAGCTCTCACGCGGTTGAATGTTAATGAAATCCAACCCGCGACTTAAATTGGTCATTTGAAAACACAGAAGTAAACTTCTATGTTGTCGAATGTCAATGAAATCGAACTCACGATCAAATTCTCCATTTGGAAGTAATTAATGCAGTACACTTTCATGCGGCCATATATCAATGAAATCTACCTCGCAAACAAACAAAGTACGTGACACTTGCCACAAAATAGTTTCGAAGAATAGAGTCCTACGACTCGGCGATTATTTACAAGTATTTACACTGTTTATTTAACACTGAAGGCAATCACTTTAATCTGTCAGAAAATAAACTATATACTTTGCTCGTGAAGTTAGTCTTGTTCACACGCACTGTCATGAATAATAATGCCGGCAAATACTTTGATAATGGAAATTTATTCTGTTCACTAACAGTCCCACACGTAAAGGTTTTCCTAACATTGAAGTTCCATCTGAACAAACACAAATCCTAATGCACTGTTCTAAGTCTGTTATCTGCAGAAATGTTTCGATCATTTGAAGAATACTCTTCACTCGAGAAATACAAGTCCAAGGACATTATTGCGGAGTCTAAACTGGAGAAATATTTCAATCACTTCAAAACATTTGACACATAACAAAGTACAAGTCCTAATACACTGTTCTGAATTTGCTAACTGCAGACATATTTTAATCACCTGAAGGCATTTAACACTGAGGAAAACACTAGTCTTACTGCACTGATCTAAGTTCATCAATTGCAGGAATATTTCCATCATCTGGAAGTATGAACACTCGGAAAAATGCAAGTCCTAATGCACTTGTCCCTAACTGTAGAAGTAATCAATAACCTTGGAACGTTAATACAAGTTCTACCGCACTGTTCTGAGTAGAAATAATTCAATCCCTTTGCATCATTCAACACTGAAGAAAATATAATTTCCGCTGTGCCATTACGGAGACTAACTTCGTTCACTGTAGAAGTAATCAATCACTTCCACAAGCCGACCGTCGGGTCTCGACCGTGGGACTTGACTGTGTCCTGTTGAAAATCCGGCCCCTTTATATAACAGAATAGTGGCAATGGCAGTTCTTTTATTTCATTTAATATATTATTTAATCCTTTCTGGATGTTTATAAAACTTGGTGGGATTGAAGATAATAAAGAGGCGAACACGGTGACGTTGCCGTATATATATTTTTGTCATATATACAAAAAATTATTTATGATAGAAATTTTGGAATGTTCGATGGCTGATTTAAGAGCCTTGGCAAGTCGAGGCAGGTTCTTACGTCATCCGCTCCATGTCACACACAGCATGCCTGCAGCACGTAGGTGCTCCGTTGGCGCGCGATATAATTTAAGTTTAAAATACAAGGACTTTATTACTGGACCAGCGTTCCTGATACAATACAAGATAGATAGATAGATAGATAGATAGATAGATAGATAGATAGATAGATAGATAGATAGATAGATAGATAGATAGATAGATAGATAGGTAGATAGATGGATTTGTCTAACCATAAGAATAGTATTTGAAATATGCATCCCTGTTCACCTAATCTCATATTTTGAAAGTTATTAATATCATTATGAAGAAAAGGATAAAATAACAAATCCATAAAAAGGAAGTGTTCCACAGGGAAGTACCCAAGGACGCCTTCCATATGTAATTTTGTCAACAGCATTTGCTGATGTTTAAAAAAGTAAGTACTTCTTCTGGTGGTGGTTGTGTTGATTATTATTTTTAGAAGAAGTACAACTACGCAACCATCTTATAAATAACACTAATCAGAGAGAAAAATGGAATGTGTCTGACACTTCCAAAAATAAAGGCATCTGCCAAAGAAAGACAAGGGCTACGTAGGGTGTAAAAATGAAGGGCTTCCTAGGCCTCTCGTGTTCTAATACCGACGGGGTCCGGAATGTTGACCAAGGGAGTTCAGATAGAATAGATGAAAGTGAGGAGCCTGGCATAAGTAAGTGGAAGCAATGTCAGGACTAAGCTAAGGGCCCCGTGGTCACCAACCCGTCCTCTTAAGTTCAAAACCCCTGCGGTCAAATAGTTTATCTTCTTCTCAGACGACTAAATTGTGCCAGAACCTAGAAACCAAACGGTGGCTGAGAAGCATTTACACGCTTTGAGAATGGTGACGTGGTGCATATGTAATAAGTACAGGTTCAAAAACAGAATGAAAGCAAAGTGCATTCGTGATGGTGATCACACGTAACTTGTAACAGAGGATAGCGATTCTAAATGGGATCGTAATTAACTCAGTGGCTAGCAACCCGGTAGGCTGATGTTCGAATACCGGTCAATCTTCGATTGGGATTTTCATCTCCGAAATTACTCGATGTCAGGAAGAGCATCCGGTCTTAAAGCCCAGACCAAAATAAAAATGATCCTCGGTGGGGCCAGCGACCCCAGAATGTTCGAATACCGGTCAATCTTCGATTGGGATTTTCATCTCCGAAATTACTCGATGTCAGGAAGAGCATCCGGTCTTAAAGCCCAGACCAAAATAAAAATGATCCTCGGTGGGGCCAGCGACCCCAGAAATGACGGAAATACCTAAATTATTTATAACTAAATTAAACAATTCATAGGGATGAACAAAACTACTCTAATGATGATGATGAACATATTTAGTTTTGAGGATATAAAATTAATATTACACAGTTACTTGAAGCATCCAACTTGTCAAAAATGTAGAGTAATTACAATAAATATTACTACTTAACTTTTGGCTTTTACGCCATCCACTAGCAGGAAAACATCCTCAACAGCCGTGCGTGAAATGTGGCAAAGATCTTACTTACTACAAGTAGACCGCGTCTACTGAACGCGGCGTATTGATTATAACTTGGACCACGCCAGGTTTCGTTAACCATGATATTGTTTTGGCGGTATGAATCGAGTTCATCATTTGGCTTCGTTCCAGTTGGAAATAGTGTTCAAGTCTGTGTGCAGCAGACACAGCTGGGGGTGATGTGTAATTTACACTCTGCCATGTGGCCTGTGTTGTAGGATTGTGCCGTCAAATGTTGTAGACGAACTTCTGTGCTAGGACGGATCTGCTGCTAATGACCGGTGACGTTCTCCCTGCAATTAATATACTTCACCTATCTTCACGCAATTTCAATACTACTACTGCTACTACTACTATTATTATGAATATCCAATACAAATGAACCCTGTTTTACAAAGTACAAAGTTGAACATACAATCATAAATTAAACATAATGATGGTGATTTACAGAACCAGTTTACAAAAGATGCGTTGAATGAAAATTGGGAAATGTTTGTAGCAGCATTCTGTATGGAAATATGGTATAGTGGTCCTGAAAGCTGAATATTACAGCAGTTCAAATGAGAGTCCAAAACAAATCTTGCTCTTGTAAATACAGGACAATCAAATATTAAATGATCAATTGTCTGAGCGGACCCACAAAAGCAAGAATAGTCACCTGTCAAAATAATTTTAAAACGTTCGAAATATGATTTGATATTTCCATGGTCTAATATAAATTGTGTTAACTCAAAATTTGGCCCCAAAAGTTTGCACTGAAGTCGGTTTCAGGCTCCAAGACCCTAGATTTCAGGCTTTCAGCCCAGTCTGGCATTAGGCACCACATTTTCACCCAGTTCAATTGCTCCTGCCACTTTATACCTATAAGCAATGATCCATGTATACTACGAACAGCAAAGCCTTGCCCAGCCCCTGTAACCACCCTGCACGCAATTAGGACAAATTACGAGTCCATTGTTTGGCGCGCCGTTGCTTAAATATTTTCAATGAAGCTGGATATTTAACGAACATCTCCTTTCGTAAATGATTTTCCTTCCTAATGCCTCCGCCTATAAATGAATACTCACCCTATTTTGTCCTCTTGAATTCCAACTTTATCTTCACGAGCTTGTTCGTCAACTAATGCCATCCCTCGGCTGACAGCTCTCCACATAACATGTTACCCTCCGTGGGTGGGGGCAGCAACATAACACCCATGGTAACCCCTGTCTGTCGTAAGAGACGACTAAAAGGGGCCCAGGGGCTCTTAAATTGTGAGCGTGGGTTGGTGACCACGGGGCCCTTAGCTGAGTCCTAGTATTGGTTCCAATTGTGCCAGGCTCCTCACTTTCATCTATCCTATCCAACCTCCCTTTGTCAACTCTTATTCTTTTCCGACTCTGACGGTATTAGGTATCGAGGCGTAAGGAGTCTTTCATTTTCACATCTTCGTGGCCCTTGTCATCTTTTGCCCGAAATCTTCATTTTTCGAATTGTCGGATCGCTTCCAATTTTCTCTCTGATTAGTGTTATATAGAGGAAGGTTGCCCAGTAGTACTTCCTCTTAAAACAATACTCACCACCACCACTTACAGGTCTTTCCTACCGAAAGAACGAATTGTGCTGTTTTCCAGTTGTAGTAATCCTGGTGAGCGTCTCATGCACTGGAACCAAGAACTCCTTCCATCAACAAGTTTTCACCCGAACTGCATTGCCTTCATAAATGCCTTCGTTTGCTTCTAATTACCTACCCCCGTGGTGCTCTGTCAGTCAGCATTACAAGCTTTGGAGTTTCCTCTTCCTTCCTTTCCAATACTTCTTCAGCCTTTCGCTGAGTTTCTCATTCTTATTATTAGTATCATTTCCGTCTCCTGTAATGATCGCACAAAGGCTGTTTCACCGGGGGAGTTTTGTATGTTGTGAACTGCACCTGGGAAGTCATGTTATGTAAATGGGTGATGTCACCCAATACAGGCACGTTATGTAACACCAGTGGCGTGTTGTCAGTCGCAGCGAGATGGGGACACAGATCGTAAAACTCTGCGCTTGTTGGACAAATCATCGTCAATAATGTGTCCCTGCACCTGATTGGAGATCGTGGCTAACTACGAAAGGGAACATCACAGAAATAAATGTGTATGAACTGTTAATCGTGGGCTTCGGCCTCTTTCACGACCCAATATTTCTTTTTTGGGAGGGGAGTGTATAACCCTTTCGATACCACATGAGTGTGGAATGTTAAGCTGAGAATGGCGGTGTCAGTTTGAATAAAACGCATCAGGAAAGACATTGTCCTGCCCACGATTTTAAATATAGAATTCTGAACATTTCTAACATAGGACAAACATATACCTGACACTATAGGCTCCGTGCGTATAGCACTGTGCTGCCGCGGGTGGATATTATGAGAACTACTCAGAGGTTGATGTTTATAAACAGCTGATCGTAACAAGTTGGAGTATGTGTGTTTACATGTATTTATTCAATTCTTTTATAGTGTAATCTTGGCATTACTATTTTTAAAATGTCAAAACGTTCCGGAAATACTATGTGCTGTGTTGTTGGCTGTAATAATAGATACTGCAGTACAGAACAAAGTGTGAAATTTTATAGTTTTCCATCACGACCTCACGAAATAGATTTGAAAAGACAGTGGATCTTAGCAGTAAATCGCAAGAAGTAAGTAATTGGGGATTTACATATTTTAATTAATTCTAAATTATACTGTACAAAACCTATATTAACCATAAATTTTACAAAAAAGGTTATGAACTACAACCAAATAATTTTAGTACGGTAATGAATTTTACAATTAGGTTAAGAGCTACAACCAAATAATTATAGTAATGCTATACCTGAAAAGTAAGCTCCATACGCCTTATTTTTAAAGCACACACATCATAATCATAGAGATATTATATTACTCAATAGTCTTGATGAAAGCCAGGATAATAATAATAATAAATACCTTAATACTGAGCAAAGTGTCAAATTTTGAAGTTTTCCTAAGTAAGTGGATAAGTATATTTACAGAAATAGGCCTACATGGCAAGAAATAGGAACACCATCTTAATAGCCTACAGAACTATTTTACAAATGTGTAATTATATATAAACATTAAATAAAGAAGCATTGCAGTATTTTAAGTAGTCCTATCAAAGTCATATTATAAAACCAGATAGTCACAAAATAAATTGAATTCATTACAACAGAAATTCAAATAAGTGTAATACAGATAAAACTTAAATTTTACAATATGTGTTCAGAATAATAATTCCATTTAGGCCTAGAGATTGCTCAAACTTTATCACCACATGTACACAATTCATTTTATAGGGCAGATGGTACTTTGTGGACACCTTCAAAATCATCTAGAATCTGCAGCAAACACTTCATAGGAGGGTGTAAATCTCAACATCCTTCTAGTCCAGCATATGTACCAAGTATCTTTCCAGAATGTTACAGAAGAAAGTTAACAGGAATAGGCTCTCTCAACAGATTTGTAAGACTGAAGGAGAGAAGTGTAAATAGAAATTTAGTCATTTCAACATCTCATATATCAGATCTGCAAGATAGTGAGCCTGTTCTAGTGACCATTAAAGCTGATGCACAAACTCAGACAAATAGAAATAGTGGTGTAGAAAGTAGTTTTGAATTTAGTTGTATTTTGGATGGAAATAGTGTCAGCACACAAGCAAGTATATCAGCCATTCACACATTGCATGCTAAACCTAGACATGTTAGTAAACTGTCTGGGCCTGACTCCCCATATGAAGAAAGAGGATTTTTTGGTTATAGTTCAGTTTCTGATGAATCACAATTAAATGTCCTCACTGGTGTAAACAAAGAAATTTTTAATATATTTTTAAACATACTGCCAGGCACTACTAGACACAAAATTAGTAAAGAAAATAGACTATTGGTATTCTTAATGAAAATGAAGTTAGCCTTGCCATTTGCTGCCCTTGCTGTTATTTTCAATATTCACCGTAGTACTATTTCTAGGATATTTCAATCGGTTTTACCTGTACTGGCACAAGCAACCAAAAAGTGGGTTTTCTGGCCTAGCAATGATACTGTTAATGCTACATTGCCTTCTGTTTTTAAAGATAACTATCCAAATTGTAGAGCTATTATAGACTGCACTGAAATTAAAACAGAACAGCCTCCTGAAATCAGCCAGCCTGTGTATATGTACTCTAATTATAAATCTACATATACTGCAAAGGTCCTTATTGCAATTGCACCTTGTGGTATGGTGACATTTATTTCCAAATGTTATGGTGGTAGAGGTAGTGACAGTTTTATCACAAATGACTGTGGAATTTTGAAATTGATATAACCAGGAGATCAAATCATGGTTGATAAAGGTTTCCCTGGCATAAAAACTGTATTGGAGGACAGCAATGCAATTTTAGTAATACCTCCCTTCATGCATGAAGGTCACTTGACACCTGAAGAAGTAGATGACACTTACAATATTGCTAGTGTGTGAATCCATGTTGAACGCTGAATTCAGAGAGTGAAAGTATATAACATACTTCAAAAAAATTCCAAGTGAACTGTTATGTTGTGTTATGACAAATGTACAACCTCCCTTGATTTCTGAAGCTCATTATTAAACTTGCATGATAGTTCCTTTAAATAATGTGTAAAATAAAACTGTTTCAACTTTTCAATACAACCCTTCAAGAACATATCATTTCTTTGAATTTCTAAAAGAATGGAACTATGGTTCTCTGTATAAATGAAAAAGTCACATACATGAAGCCCACAACAGTACATCAACAGCTGACATTGAGTGAAATATGTATGATTTTGTTTCAGTTCCAAATTTCTTTGTGAATTTCTTGCAATATAGGGTACATTGATCTCATCATTATCACCTACAATTGGTTTATCTTTGCATGAAATAGGGCATTTAATTTCTAGTACCCTTTCTGCCTTCCCACCCACCATTACTATACCATCAGGACTAGCACATAACCAAGGATGGGTGAGATGAATTACAAGACCACATTCTACAACTGTTCTGTCATATAAATTTGTGTATTTGGCAAGAGCAGGTTTTTCTAATTTATTTCCAAATGTGACATTCCTGAGGCCCCTACCATAAAGACATTTAGGATTAAAAAGTATATTTACCAGTTTCATGTGATCTTTCCTTCTATTTTTAACTGAATGTGCCCTACTTGCAGAGATCCTTTTCTTTCTTTCTGAAAAGCAGAGGTCAGACTTTGATTGATGTAAGGTTTTTACACAAATTTCAGTTGCTTGAGTCTTATTAATTACAACATGATTGTTATAAAAATGATTTTCTAGTGCAGAATTGTTGACACTACACACATTAATTACAGATGTAGTCTCCTGTTTCATTAATAATGTTGTTATTACATGTTTACATGCATTATTCTGAACAGTAACTGTGACATCTGCTATTAAATATCCTAGCAATTCATTGGCAACTTTTACTGATTCTGATTTTTTCTCCTCATTTAAGACTTTGGAAAGTATGCATGGGGATTTTAAATCAGAAATTTCAGCTGCATTAACATCAAGCCTCTGCCTTTTTGTGGGAAAAAGTTCTTCTAACCTCTTTCCCTTGTTATATTACTCTTTCCCCGCGTTTGAGATACGAGGTCGAGACCATTCACATGGTTGATCGGTTCGCGAAGTTACATTTTCTGAGTTCACTGCATGAATAACAGCCGAAATATGCTTGCACTTCTCTGACGGTCCAGCAGAACATTCACAGGAACAGTTAATTGTCTCTCTAGTAGCACTAACCTATGAGAACATGATATCCTATTAGAAATAAGCCTAACATAGTTTTCTAATAATAATACTGTTATTTGTTTTACGTCCCACTAACTACTCCTTTTACGGTTTTAGGAGACGCTGAGGTGACGGAATTTTGTCCCGTAGGAGTTCTTTTACGTGCCAGTAAATCTACCGACACGAGGCTGACGTATTTGAGCACCTTCAAATACCACCGGACTGAGCCAGGATCGAACCTGCCAAGTTGGGGTCAGAAGGCCAGCGCCTCAACCGTCTGAGCCACTCAGCCCGGCAATATAGTTTTCTAAAGTCAACATTGCTTTTGTGTACATGATCATTAATCCCGTTATCACTTCAACTGGTACATACATTATTAGGTACTGTACCAGGAAAAGTTGTGGGCAAAGGGCATGAGTAGGACCTCAGGGAGTGGAACTGGGTTTTGGAGCCGATACAGAGAAGGATAGTCTCGCAGAGCGAATAATAGATGGTAAATAATTTTTTTTTTCAAAACAATTTATTAATTTCTCACCCTGCGGTATGATTGTTGACTCAAAATTTATATTGAAATTAAATGTTGAAAATAATCTTCTTGAAAAAAAAATGGCATAAATATCATTGGTTTCAAAGTCTTTCATATGTGTGAATTTCCACCTAAAGTCTTTTTAAACCTAAGCACACTTTTATAATGGTAAATGGATATGAGAAATTATTAAAAGTTTTCAGTTCTCAGTTCGTCAATCTCGTTATACAGCACACTTGAAATCCTACAGTCTTTCTACGAGAAATGAAATTGAAATTAAATTTATCACTTTTGAGAAATTATGGAAATTGTTCACACGCGACACTGAAGTTTCACTGTTCAAAATAAATGAAAAAGTTTAGTCAGTTTGTTACTCACTTATGACAAGAACTGTTGTTACCAAATGTCGAAAGATGGACATCTGGAATGTTCCATGTAGAATCAGGATCGGCGATGTTGACGTTCCCGATGAGGTGATGACAGCTGGAACTGTTGAGTTTCGCACACGGAAATTCATTTAGTGCGACTGGTTATCACTTACACTGTTGAACACTATTTATGGCGTATGAAGAATCACAGTCCTTTCTGTACTAAATACTATTTACAGTCGTTATTGAAACGTTCTTAATCACACAGTTCACACTTGAAGAAAAAAAAAAAAAAAGCAAGTCGATAAGCACAGTCTGTGAACACAGTCATTAAGTTAGATTTTCTGCTAATCCTGTTATATTAACTCAGAATAGTTCTTACTTTTTCATTCAAAATATTGATGTGACGTGAATAAAGAAATATAATGCAATACTCGAGGAAAAAAAATAAGTTCTGGTGATTCTTAAGTATTAGGCTCTGTAGAAGTTTAATGTTACTTGACGTTGCCTAAGTCCACACGTAATGAAATAGTTAATATTTGTACTCCAATAAGTTCACTCGTGTTACAGTCTTAAATGTCTTTTTAGGATTATATTGTAATCGCGACGCGACATACTAACTGCAGTGCGACGTCCTTTATCGGCGATAGAATTTCGCGTTCTGGAGATACGACGAAAGTACTTCTACCGTGACTGCGCGAACATACTGTACGCGGGCCGGTCTCTTCACTATCTCACTCACACAGTTGTCTGCTTGTCCTTGTACGGTACTGTACTGTACTGTACTGCACTGGTTTGCGGGCTATCTGGCCTTGACATATATAGATACCAGCGCAGGGAGGGGTGGCAGCTCTCTCTCGGCCATGTGACCGTAATTACGTAATTCGTTGAGACTTTAAATTGTTATAACTCAACAACCGTTTGATGAATTAATTTGAAATTTACAGGGATTAACTTTTATGATGTTTGCTATAATTCAGCGTTTGTCCCGTTGAAATTGGTTAAGGTGTTAAAAAGCTGTTAAAAGAAAAATTCTTTCGAGAAATATCTCTAGGGGAGGTGAGCTTCGAGCGACAGGTGACGTCACTTGACTCCGCCTAGCGTACTCGTAGGGTCTGGCACATACTGGAACATTCTTTACATGGATGTTCGTACGTCGGTCGGATCTTTAATGCTGGAAATAACATTTCTTTCAATTAATATGGACCAGGACCTAGGCCTTCCTGGTATATCTTCCCCTTGGTTGGACGAAAAGAAAATACGCAGGATTTTCTTTTCCAGGCTTTACTCTTCCTGTGGTACATATTGTTATTTGATGGATTAGCTGAGGTATAAATACAGGCTTACGCACTATGGCCAATGGATTCAAGTACTTAGTTACGCAAGGCGAAATTATCCCATCATCTGTCATTTTATGAATTAAGTTACGAACTTCTTCTCGATATTTCTCGGGTACGGGATATGGTTTCTTCTGATAAGGAGACAAGTCATTTACATCAAGATGATATTCATAGTCAGCTATCTCTCCAGGCTTATCATCGAATACACATGCAAATTTCTGTAGAACGTCATTTTTAGCCTCCTCCAATTTTAATTTAATTTCCGGGTCTTCAACCACACTGGCTATTGACATTATATAATCCGGACCTATAATGGAGTTTTCATTGAATATGGACTCTGCATCGTCCTCACTTTGGTCACCCTTTCTACTTTCTGCTACGGCTGGCGCAACCTCGCTCACAGCGGGCTTAATAATGTCACCACCGGCTGCTTCAAAACGGGCTCCCTTCTCTTGAACTTCTAGGTCACCTCGTCCTACCAGCTGTAGTTCTACGGAATTATTCTGTAATCTTACGAGGTTGGCATCATAGTCAATGGTTCCTTTGTATTTGATCATAAAGTCTGATCCAAGTATTAAGTTGAAGTTAAGACGTGATACTACCAAAAATATGTGTTCGAACATCTGACTGTTAATTTCAAACTCTAAAAATGCCTGGGATTTACATTTAACAATCTTATCAGGAACTATCCCTCTTACTTTAATTTGAGCTGCAGGTAATAACAAAACATTGTTCTGATCTTTAAGCGAGTCTACAAGCTTATCAGAAATTAAAGAAGCTTGCGCTCCAGAATCGATGAGCGTAATCACCTGTAGGTTGCCTGTGCGTACTGTTATGACAGGTAATGAACGTGTAATAATTGGCCTTAGTGTTTGTGCGTCTTCGAATAGTAATTCGGAATCGTCAATATGCCAGTAATTGATAACAGCAGTACAATAATTTGACGTTTCGACCTCACCGTGTTCTGTAGTCAATCTCCCTATTGCGAGATCGGCGTTTTTTTTTATAGCGCCTGTTGGGTCAGGATCAGGTGATCTTTGTTCTCTTGGTCCGAATTGACGTTGATATTCCAGGATGTAGCTCCAGGCTCATCAGGATTACGGTTTCTCTCCCTGATGTATTCCCGTGTGTCCTTCCATCTACTTTCGAGTTCTCGTCGTCTGGCCTCACGGTTTCCTTCAGGAGTGCTTTCGCGCTGTCTCCATGTATTCCTAGGTTGGTAAGGGTGTCTATCCTGATTCCTCTGACGTCTAAAATTCCGGAATCTGGTTGGGTTAGTAGGGCTTAATCTGCCTTCTTCACGTGTCCTGGGTTCCTCTCTCTCCGGCGGTTTTATTTCCGCAGAATTCGTATTTATTTCTCGACTCCTGTTAGTTTTCGGACTAGATTGGGTATTAGCCGTATCTAACCTACGCAAAGTAGCGTCAAAATGCTCCAATGTTCTAATGTTGGCAGCGACTAGTATTTCTTGCACATGAGGCGGATATTGAAGTGTCAGGATCTGAATAAGTTCAATATCTGGCAAAGGTGGATCTAAAAACTGGAGCTTCTTTAATTGCATTAGGCAGTAATCTGAATATCGGGAAGTATTGACTGAAGTATTGTATTTGCTAGAGTAGAGTTGCATTTTTACAAGGTGCTGTCTTTCTGAATCCCAAAAGCGTTTAAGAAGTGCCTGTTTAAAGTCGTCATAGTTTTTAAAGTTGCTCTTAAAAGCTATGAACCATGATAAGGCTCGTCCTTCTAGAAGTTTGGATACTACTCGAAGTTTCCTATCGTCCTCTACCCTATTTTCCTCCAGGTAATCGTCGACATTTAACAAAAATTCTCGAGCAGTGTATTCATCACGTCCTGAAAATTTGACTGGTTTGTCATCTGGTACTTTAATAAGGGTTGTTGTATTGTGTATTTCCCTCGACGAACCAGGAATTGTGACGTCAGTTGTATGTTCTTTAAGTTTAATTTGATTCATTTCTTCGGACAAATTTTTAATTTTAGAATTAATTGAGGTGTCTAAACTTTTTATTTCATTTCTCAAGTCAGTTTTAATGACTTGTACGTCTTTACAGAAAGCAGCTATCTGGGTATGCGTGCTATCTAGCTGTCCTGTAATACGCTTATCGAGTTCTCCTTGCGTGCTCTTAATTAATCCTATCTCGCTTCGTAATTTACCCACGTCGCTCTTTAATGCATCTCGCAAGGTTTCCTGCACCTGAGCTAACTTTGCTTGAGTTTGTGAGATGTTACCATGGGATTCTTGAAATTCAGTTCGTAAATCTTTGAGTTCAGTAGAAAATGCTTGAACGGAAGGAAGAACATTTCTAAGATCTTTGTCTAAAGATTTGACGACCTCTGTCTTTATTTCTTCCTTAATAGACTCTAAGTTTTCAACAAACTGATCCCGCATGTTTTTCAATGTAGCTTCGACTTGTGCACTAGAATCAGTAAGTTTCTTTTCGAGGCGAGTTCCAGCTTCACGGAATCGTTGCTCGATAAGGGCACTAGATTCAGTGAGTCTTTTGTTAATGACTTTATCCGCTTCAGCAAACTTAGTATCCAAGGTCCTGTCAATTTTAGAAGTTAAGTCTTCAACCTTACTATTTGACTCAGTTAACTGCGCTTGAAGTTGAGTATTTTGTGCCTGCATTTGGTTATTAGACCTATCAATCTTAGCATTCTGATCGTTAATGCTAAGCCTGAGAGCTTCGATTGCTGCAAGTAAGTTATCCATGTTTCCGGAATCTTCGAATAAGTCAAATACAACAAATTCTTTGCAGTCAAATCCTGTGCTCGAGATATAATGACTTGAATCGAACCCTGAATGTTGCGACTATTACAAGTGCATCATTTATTATTATAGCACGGCTTCAAAATTGAGTCCTTGAAATTGCGATGTCATCTATTATTATAGTATGGCTCCAAAATCGTGCCCTTGAAGTTGCGGCGCCATCTATTATTATACTATCCTCTCTGTACCAGGAAAAGTTGTGGGCAAAGGGCATGAGTAGGACCTCAGGGAGTGGAACTGGGTTTTGGAGCCGATACAGAGAAGGATAGTCTCGCAGAGCGAATAATAGATGGTAAATAATTTTTTTTCAAAACAATTTATTAATTTCTCACCCTGCGGTATGATTGTTGACTCAAAATTTATATTGAAATTAAATGTTGAAAATAATCTTCTTGAAAAAAAAATGGCATAAATATCATTGGTTTCAAAGTCTTTCATATGTGTGAATTTCCACCTAAAGTCTTTTTAAACCTAAGCACACTTTTATAATGGTAAATGGATATGAGAAATTATTAAAAGTTTTCAGTTCTCAGTTCGTCAATCTCGTTATACAGCACACTTGAAATCCTACAGTCTTTCTACGAGAAATGAAATTGAAATTAAATTTATCACTTTTGAGAAATTATGGAAATTGTTCACACGCGACACTGAAGTTTCACTGTTCAAAATAAATGAAAAAGTTTAGTCAGTTTGTTACTCACTTATGACAAGAACTGTTGTTACCAAATGTCGAAAGATGGACATCTGGAATGTTCCATGTAGAATCAGGATCGGCGATGTTGACGTTCCCGATGAGGTGATGACAGCTGGAACTGTTGAGTTTCGCACACGAAAATTCATTTAGTGCGACTGGTTATCACTTACACTGTTGAACACTATTTATGGCGTATGAAGAATCACAGTCCTTTCTGTACTAAATACTATTTACAGTCGTTATTGAAACGTTCTTAATCACACAGTTCACACTTGAAGAAAAAAAAAAAAGAAAGCAAGTCGATAAGCACAGTCTGTGAACACAGTCATTAAGTTAGATTTTCTGCTAATCCTGTTATATTAACTCAGAATAGTTCTTACTTTTTCATTCAAAATATTGATGTGACGTGAATAAAGAAATATAATGCAATACTCGAGGAAAAAAAATAAGTTCTGGTGATTCTTAAGTATTAGGCTCTGTAGAAGTTTAATGTTACTTGACGTTGCCTAAGTCCACACGTAATGAAATAGTTAATATTTGTACTCCAATAAGTTCACTCGTGTTACAGTCTTAAATGTCTTTTTAGGATTATATTGTAATCGCGACGCGACATACTAACTGCAGTGCGACGTCCTTTATCGGCGATAGAATTTCGCGTTCTGGAGATACGACGAAAGTACTTCTACCGTGACTGCGCGAACATACTGTACGCGGGCCGGTCTCTTCACTATCTCACTCACACAGTTGTCTGCTTGTCCTTGTACGGTACTGTACTGTACTGTACTGCACTGGTTTGCGGGCTATCTGGCCTTGACATATATAGATACCAGCGCAGGGAGGGGTGGCAGCTCTCTCTCGGCCATGTGACCGTAATTACGTAATTTCGTTGAGACTTTAAATTGTTATAACTCAACAACCGTTTGATGAATTAATTTGAAATTTACAGGGATTAACTTTTATGATGTTTGCTATAATTCAGCGTTTGTCCCGTTGAAATTGGTTAAGGTGTTAAAAAGCTGTTAAAAGAAAAATTCTTTCGAGAAATATCTCTAGGGGAGGTGAGCTTCGAGCGACAGGTGACGTCACTTGACTCCGCCTAGCGTACTCGTAGGGTCTGGCACATACTGGAACATTCTTTACATGGATGTTCGTACGTCGGTCGGATCTTTAATGCTGGAAATAACATTTCTTTCAATTAATATGGACCAGGACCTAGGCCTTCCTGGTACAGTACGTTACCTCTATCGTGACATGGTAAGGTTTCTGGCGAACCGATGTCTCTCTTATCACATCAGCAGTTATTACACTGTTGGTATTTCCTGCAAACTGTTTTTCTAGTAAATTAATTACATGTCCACTTTCTGCAAGTAGACGGTTTTTTTTCGAAGAATTGGGCCGATTACTGTCAGATAAAATACTCTGAAATCCCACTGATATTATCAAGTCTGCCATGGCAACACGTGGTGAGATGACAGCTGATGTTTGTGCGTTCGCGGTATAACGCAATAACTTACAATTTTCGCCACTTGCAGCGCGGCAGTGCATTTCTCCTTCGAACGCACGGAGCCTATAGCGGCTCCTTCATTAGCGGGAGAATTATTGACTGTGCAGTTAGGGGCGCGCAGCTGTGAGCTTGCATCCGGGAGATAATGTGTTCGAGCCCCACTGTCGGCAGCCCTGAAGATCGTTTTTCGTCTTGATACCAGACCACGACCACTTCCTTCCCACTCATAGGCCTTTCCTTTCCAATCGTCGCCGTAAGACCTATCTGTGTCGGTGCGACGTAAAGTCAATTCTAAAGGAAAGGAAAAAACGTAACGGAGCACATCGTGCATTTCAGCATCTTTCTCGTATTCGCTCAAGTAATATTCCCGTGGAAGTTCTGAGGGAACCGAAATGAATAGGTTGCCCGTACGAATTCAAGTAAATCTGTATTCCGTCCAAACAAAGGTTTCTAAAAGTCCTGACAGGAAGTATAAGACCTCCTCCAAAAGTACCAGTTCTTAATACAAAATCAACATGGTTGTCACATCTGTTGAATATAAACAAGTCTGTGATACATACAAATAACTATGTGATTCTGCTCTCTATTTACTAAGGTGTCAATAATATTGCACCGAGCTCGATAGCTGCAGTCGTTTAAGTGCGGCCAGTATCCAGTAATCGGGAGATAGTGGGTTCGAGCCCCACTGTCGGCAGCACTGAAGATGGTTTTCCGTGGTTTCCCATTTTCACACCAGGCAAATGCCGGGGCTGTACCTTAATTAAGGCCACGATCACTTCCTTCCACTTCCTAGACCTTTCCTATCCCATCGTCGCCATAAAACATATCTGTGTCGGTGCGACGTAAAGCAAAATAGCAAAAAAAAAATTGCATAAATTCAAAAATATCATTTTTGATCACGTGAACTAATATAATAAGGAGATTGACCTGAAATAAATGGAGATCATTTAAAACCAAATGTCGACTCTACAATATGCATAACCCATCCTAGATATCGGTATGTCCTGTTTCTCTGCGGGGTCCGGCATGAAGTCAGGTAAACCTTTGTAGCGAGTTTTTACGATCGGATGCCCTTCCTGACGTTAACCTTATCAGAGATGGTGGTGGCTGTGATTATTGCTTTAAGAGGAAGTACAACTGGGCAACCATCCTCAATATAACACTAACAGAGAGAAAAATGAAGATACCGGTCAAAGAAAGACAAGGGCCACGAAGGGCGTGAAAATCAGAAACTCCTTAGGATTCGCAACCTAGTATCTTCGGGGTCGTAAATAACATGATTTGACCGAGGGAGGTCGGATAGGGAAGACTGAAGTGAGGAGCCTGGCACAAGTAAATGGAAGCAATGCCCGGACTGAGTTAATGGACCCGTGGTCGCCAACCCACGCTCCCAACTTACGAGACCCTGGGGCCCGTTTCAGTCGCCGCTTACGAGAGGCAGGGGATACCGTGGGTGTGAGAGATTGACTATACAGTAAGAGGAATGAAATTTAAGAAGGTGAGAACAGAAGTGTAAAAATAGTTACGAAGAATAAAGAGCACAGACACCTCTCGGGGACACCTTGTTAGTCTGGCCCTTCACCGAGAGCACAGACACCTTGTTAGTGTGGCCCTACACCGAGAGCACAGACACCTTGTTAGTGTGGCCCTACACCGAGAGCACAGACACCTTGTTAGTGTGGTCCTACACCGAGAGCACAGACACTTCTCGTGGGACACCTTGTTAGTGTGGCCATACACCGAGAGCGCAGACACCTCTCGGGGACACCTTGTTAGTGTGGCCCTACACCGAGAGCACAGACACCTTGTTAGTCTGGTCTTACACCGAGAGCACAGACCCCTCTCGGGGACACCTTGTTAGTCTGGCCCTACACCGAGAGCACAGACACCTCTCGGGGACACCTTGTTAGTCTGGTCCTACACCGAGAGCACAGACACCTCTCGCGGGACACCTTGTTAGTCTGGCCCTACACCGAGAGCACAGACACCTCTCGGGGACACCTTGTTAGTCTGGTCCTGCACCGAGAGCACAGACACCTCTCGGGGACACCTTGTTAGTGTGGCCCTACACCGAGAGCACAGACACCTTGTTAGTCTGGTCTTACACCGAGAGCACAGACACCTTGTTAGTGTGGCCCTACACCGAGAGCACAGACACCTTGTTAGTGTGGCCCTACACCGAGAGCACAGACACCTCTCGGGGACACCTTGTTAGTCTGGCCCTACACCGAGAGCACAGACACCTCTCGGGGACACCTTGTTAGTGTGGCCCTACACCGAGAGCACAGACACCTCTCGCGGGACACCTTGTTAGTCTGGTCCTACACCGAGAGCACAGACACCTCTCGGGGACACCTTGTTAGTCTGGTCCTACACCGAGAGCACAGACACCTCTCGCGGGACACCTTGTTAGTCTGGTCCTACACCGAGAGCACAGACACCTCTCGGGGACACCTTGTTAGTGTGGCCCTACACCGAGAGCACAGACACCTCTCGCGGGACACCTTGTTAGTCTGGTCCTACACCGAGAGCACAGACACCTCTCGGGGACACCTTGTTAGTGTGGCCCTACACCGAGAGCACAGACACCTTGTTAGTCTGGTCTTACACCGAGAGCACAGACACCTCTCGGGGACACCTTGTTAGTCTGGTCCTACACCGAGAGCACAGACACCTCTCGGGGACACCTTGTTAGTCTGGTCCTACACCGAGAGCACAGACACCTCTCGGGGACACCTTGTTAGTGTGGCCCTACACCGAGAGCACAGACACCTCTCGGGGACACCTTGTTAGTGTGGCCCTACACCGAGAGCACAGACACCTCTCGGGGACACCTTGTTAGTCCGGCCCTACACCGAGGCCAATCCAGCATGGGTAACCCTGAGCTGGCACAACAAGCACACAAGCCCCCACACCGACGTCAAGGTCTTGGTGTCCCTAGAGGGGTCATCAGAGGAGTTAATGGGATGAAATAAATCACGTCATATATGAGAAGGTGAAACTCGGTGGCAGCACATAGCCTACTCCTCGCGAAGAGTACGAAGGGATACGCTCAAAGCTTACCGTCTCCACCCGACGGACGAAGCATCATCAAAAGCGTCATATGCCCTCACTCCACTGCGGCGAGTTTTGCAATTTAATGCAGGCTTTTGTGTTGTTGAAATGTTCTTCCACTAAGGGGACTTGAATCGGCCAACTACGATGTCAGAGCACAGAGATTTGACATTTTATGGCCACCCGGAGGGCTTTGACGGGCATTTCTACAGTATAGGCCTCCGCTGCGTACTTTTTGAACATGAAGTCATAACTCACTATGTAGTATGAACTCGCCCTAGGTTAATAGGCAAGAATGATGAAAACCTTTTAAATATAATTAACAGTTTTAAATCTCATCAATGAACGTTCACAAGGTTATTACGTGGTTCTCTTCTTAGTCACTGTAGAAGTAGAATACTTACGAGAAACTCTTTTCGAAAGCGTAAGTCCAGTTTTACAAGGTGCAAACATTTTCTCAATAAATTAAGTGTCTCGGATAAGAAAATTTATCTTTGGCTGTAGTATATTCAGAGATTGTACTCCTTTCCTCAGTAACATTGGAGATCCTTCCTAAGATAGAGAAACCAGATTTAATTGTATCTGTTTAACCGGTTACTGAGCCGCCTTGCAGTTCTACCTTGGGAGGAGGACGGTTGACAGTCGAGAGAATGCTTTTCCCTCTTTTTCCACTGTTCTGCAATAAGGCGAATGCTGGGCCATGGCCTTAGTCACCTTAGCTCCTCCGAATATCACACATCTCCCTGCCGGGGGTCCAAATAAAGGTTTTACATATTCAGTTAAAGTCTGTCTGGTGTCAAAATTCTATAATCACACAACAGCTCAAATAATATTCTGTTGACACGTTTCTTGTCAGAAACCGGCCAAACATAACATCATAGCTATTTCATTATCCATAAAATGTAGTAGAATAAGGGGCAGTGAAATGAAAACAGAACACTTAACGTAACAGACATTCCGGGCGAAAGGTGGCAACACTGTTGTTACGTACCGCTTTGCTAGGAGAACTACATCGCACGAAGTTGTCGGTGCGCGAGTTAAGTTTTTGTAGTAGTTTGGATTACTACAATGGTCACAAGTTCGACCGTCGGTGCGCAGTACTGACTGGTAGAGTAAGAAGTCACGAATTTTATCAATGTTTTATTCTCCAGACGAATATGACCTGGTGATCTACACACTAAGACTTAATCTAATGTTGTGAGCCCCGATACATTGTGGAGTCTGCTTTTATACCATGATATCTCTTGCTTATCATTAATGGGAGAACAACAAGTATGATACAATATCACATGAGCGGATGTTGGTCAGCAGTGCCGCTGGTGATAGGAGATAAACAGTCAATAAAAGGAACACTTGTGCTTGAATGAGAGTTTATGTCATATGCACCAGTCTTCAGGTATTTATTGTTTATTGTTTAGTGTTTTTGAATAAGTGCCTTACCATAGACACTTTAGAATATTTTAAAGTATGTTTATTAAAAACAAAGTGTTTAACATCACCACAGACGCGAATTTTAAGTAAGTTATTATTTTTCTCACATATGCCTGAAGATTATTACAAACACGAACTTTTTATGCACGCCACCTAATGTTATCAAAAAGAATTTTACCATAGACGCTTTTAAATATTTTAAATATGTTTTTCATCATTTAAGTTTTTTAAACACAATTGTAAACGATACTGTAATTTAAGTATCATTCACATAAATCTCCTTATCCCCCCCCCCCCGCATCTTCCATTTCATTTAAAGCATCTAGAACAATAGTTTTTGGATTCCCATGGGATATAGTTTTAAGATCCAATGTGCTTGCTTTTAAATGTTATCATCTAAGATTTTTTATATACAGCTGAAGATGACCACTAAGTGGTCGAAACATGTACTGTGTTTGTTAATGTATTTTTAAGTTTGCCAAAGTCAAAAGAAATAAAGTATCGATTAGGTGGCTTTTTAGATTAATTTGTTGAGTGTACTTTATTATCTTCTATTTTCATTATGATACCTTCATTGTACAAATTCTTTAACTTTTTATTTCTGGTCAATGGATTTGCTACGTAAACAGTTTCTCCGATCTTGTAGGAGTGTTTAAAAGTAGGATTGTTTGGTTTAGGATTCGAAATGAGTCACTTTGTCTCTGAATGTATTCATTGATTTTTGGCGTAGGAGAGAAAACGTGATCTAATACGTCATAGCAGGGCCCATAGAGTATATTAAAAGTTTTTTTTATATTTTTGAGTGCACTGAAGAGTTGTAGTTTATGATGATATTCACTAAGAGTTGGGGTATATGAGAGAACTTGTCATTGTCTCTTGAAATACGTGGTTTTCGAGCAGTGTAGAATTGAACCTCTCTACGGGAGAGTTAGATGAGGAGTTCAGTGGAGTGGTTGCATGATACTCGATGTTTAAGGCTTTACAATATTCTTTTATAATATTGCTTTCAAATTCTCCTCCTTGATCGTATGTGATCTTTTTGGGTAGGCCATGATGTGAGAAGTAAAGTTGTAACTTATTTAATACAGCGAGGGCTGTGCCATCTGACAATATGTAGGCCTGTCCGTATTTTGAGAATACATCCAGTATTGTCAAAATCCGTATTTGCTCAAAATGAAATGTATCTATGTGGACCTGAGCGAAAGGGTGGTCTGCGGTTATCGGACCTTGGTTCTCAACCCGGCTGGGATGTCGTTCATGTTTATTTCGCTGACATAGATTGCACTTATTGATCAAGTTTCGAACTTGTTCTTTTAAGTGAGGCCAATAGTACTTGGTTTGCAAGTGTTCTATGGTTTCTGAGGTTCCATTATGATTAATTGAATGGTATTCCAAAATTAAGTGCCTTTGTTTTTCGGAGTTTCCGACATCTACCAACAGTTTTGCTGCTCTGATAATTATGAGTTTCAGAAGTGGACAGATTCTGGCAAGTTCTAATGAAGGGAATTTCTAAGGTTATATCATCAAAGAAAACAGCATATTTGTTTGAAGTTATTATTACTTTTAGTAGGAGATCTTTCAAATCTTGGTAAAGGTTTGTTTTTGTGACAATCATGAAGTGTCGTGTGTTTTTTCTGAATAGTGCCTGTTTAATTAGTATGGGAGAGTTTCCATATTTTACAATGATTTGATTGCGGTTTTGATTTAAGTTCCTTTCGGAAGCTTTTAACGTGAAAATGGGATCCTCCTGGTTAGAGTGTATAGTTGGGTTATCAATGTCGTCCTGATATCCGTCATTCTCTGCTATGGCTAATTTAGAGTCTGTTTTATCGTTTGCGTTTATCTCAATGCTATACAAGGCATCCGCGACATAGTTTGTTTTTCCTTTCATAAATTGATATCGAAATCAAATTCTAGTTTAATTTTCCAGCTATACAGTCTCGAACTCGGGTCTTCCAAAGTGAAGAGCCACTGTAGTGGTCTGTGATAACCTTCTACTTGGAAATGTCTTCCTTATAAGTAGGGATTGAAATGTTTGCAACTATCTACTATGGCGAGTAGTTCTCTTTCGATAGTTGAATATTTTCGATCGGTTGGGTTTAGTGTCCATGAGTAGTAAGCAATAGGATGTCCCTTTTGTGAGGGAACGCTCCAATTGCGAAGTCTGAACTATCTGTTGTCAGAGTAAAAGATTCATTAAAATCTGGATAGCTTAACACAGGGGCGTTTTTATAAGGGTCTTGAGTGTTTCAAATGCATTTTTATATTCAGAATCCTCTGTATCAATTTTGGCTCCCTTCTTTAAATATCGTGTTATTGGTTGTGCAATTTTCGTAAAGTTCTGAATAAATCTCCTATAAAAACCGGCCAATCCGAGAAATTGCTTAAGCTCTTTGGTGGTTTTTGGGATGGGATATTCTTTGACTGCTTTAATCTTGTCTGGGTTCTGTTTGATTCCAGTTTGTGACACAACGTGACCCAGAAAGGCAACTTCCTTATGAAGGAATTCAGTCTTGTCCAGTTCTACATTCAGATTGACTTAACTGAGTTTTGAAATACTTGGGACAAGTGCTGCAAATGCTCTTCGAGGTATTTGCTGAACAAAATTATATCATCCATATAAACGAAACCAAACTTGTATCAAAATGGTCGCAATACGTTATCCATAACGCGTTGAAATGCGGCTGGGGCATTCTTAAGCCCGAAAGGCATCTTTGGAACATTAGGTGCCTATTGTCGACCGAAAAAGCGGTCTTCTCGACTGATTTTGGGTCCATTTCTATTTTATGGAAACCCTGTGCCAGGTCTAAGGTGTTGAAATATTGGCAGAACCCTAGATTGTCGAGAATCTCTTCGATTCTGGGAAGTGGGTATTTATCTTCGATAGTCTTTTCATTGAGCTGACGGAAGTCCGTGACTAAACGCCATTTTCTTTGCCCTGAAGCGTCTAGCTTCTTGGGAACAATCCAGACTGGGTTACTATAAGGCGATTCGCTGGGAACTACTATGCCTTGTTCTAAAAGCTTTTCTACTTCCTTGTTGATTATTTCTTTCAAATGAGGTGGATATCAATAGTTTCTTTTGTATACTGGTTCTTCGTCAGTAGTCCGTATATAATGTTTTACTACATTGGTTAACGATAAATCGCAACCAGGGTAATAACATAAATATCAGAGTATTCAGGACAGAGACTGTGAATAGCGTCTCTTTGTAGATCATTTATGTGTTGTGTTCAGAGGTATCCCTTTATGTCTCTATCTGTTATGGAATTGATTTCTAGTGGTTGAATGTCCACGTTTCCAAGTGGTTCGACCAATACGGGTTCTCTGAAATTCAGTTTGTTATGTGTTTTACTTGGGTAAAGTACTTGATAATACTTCACATTCAGGAATGCGTCAGGAAAGTGAAGTCCATTATGCTCAAACTGGGGATTACATACATCTCCCTGTTTGATGTTAACTGGAGTTGAGATGAAGTGTGGTTCTTCTGCAGGCTGTGTGAGTTTCTGCTCGGTAAGCGAATGAAAATGAAGTGGTATTTCCTGGCCTGATAGAGTAAGTTTGTTAGTACTGTAGTCTCTCTTTTAGCCTAGTCTGGCAAAATCTGCGGTACCGATTAAAGCATCGAAATATTTATGCCATTTCATTACTCTAAATGTCACAGGAGAGTCAATATTGTATTCAGAAAAATTTGGAAATCTTACATTATCATTGCCTATTGTTTGGGCATGAACTGACTGAATACAAAATGGTTCTTTAAATAAATGATCGGCAAAGCATGTGTATGCTACGCTTGGATTCATTATGGATTTACACGCTCCACTATCAACTAATATTTTAATTCCGTGCAGACTAATAAATGGTAGTTGAGGTGCATTATAAATATTGTTTAGGTCTTCGATCGTGACGACCGGGCCAAGCGAAAACCTCGATTCTGTGTTTCAATTTCTGATTCGAATTGTTCTACTGGCTCTAAATACGAGTCGTAGCGGTATTGGAAATCTTGTTCTAATTCTTCGGCATGTGGGATTTCAGTCTGATTGTTTCCAAATCCTGTGTGCTGGGGGTTCTCTGTCGATTCTGCGTGAGAATTTAAGTTACCTCTGATCGTTGAGACACCTGACATAGGTCTTGGGAGGTTTCGATCTGATGGAGCGAAACGTCTCCCGATATTTTCGGAGTAGGGTAAGAGCGATTTGTCGGCTGCGGCGGCCTCGTGGGTATTGTGTTTCTTTGCTCTGAAATTCGTGGTGGTGTATTGGACCAACCTTGTCTCATCTGATTGTTTGGTTGATTTTGTGCGTTGTATGGTACTGGGTTATGCGTATTATGCGTAAATTGAGGAACTGACCTCGGTAAGAAACTCTGAGGTGTGAATGGATTGTAATTCATGTTACTAAAATTGTTAATTAAGTGTTTGGGAGTAGGTTTGTGGAGAAATTGCTCATGTCCTCCTCTTAATTGATCCATATAGCTCTCATGTGCTCTATCATTATCATAAGATCTGCAAATTCTAAGTGCATGGCTTAAATCTGGGACATGAGCGTTACGTAAGTATGCTCTGTATGGTTCTAATATTCCGGCTTTAAATGTGCTCAGACCTAATTCTTCTATTTCTCTAAACTTTAAGTCTCGAACCTGATCTCTGTAGTTGAGCTTACACAGGCTCTTATATCTAAGAATCGTTCGTGGTAGTTCGTATAAGATTCATTATGCTTTTGGAAACAGTTAGAAATTTCTTGGAGTAGAAGTGGCTCGTTTCTAACATCTCCGTATTTTGAGACAAGCTTTTCCTTGAATCTGTCATAGTGTTAGCATCTAAGTCTAGTATACTTCGCGCTTCTCCTTTCAGTTTTGATTTCGCTATATTGAATAGGAAATCGTTAATGAAGTCCGCATGAGGGACTGTTGCTACTCTTCTGAAGTTATTCAGAAATGACCGGGCGAGTTGGCCGTGCGCGTAGAGGCGCGCGGCTGTGAGCTTGCATCCGGGAGATAGTAGGTTCGAATCCAACTATCGGCAGCCCTGAAGATGGTTTTCCGTGGTTTCCCATTTTCACACCAGGCAAATGCTGGGGCTGTACCTTAATTAAGGCCACGGCCGCTTCCTTCCAACTCCTAGGTCTTTCCTATCCCATCGTCGCCATAAGACCTACCTGTGTCGGTGCGACGTAAAGCCCCTAGCAAAAAAAAATATTCAGAAATGAGTCGCACCTAGCAATAAAATAATCTAAGCTACAAGAATATTTGCCATCAAATTCTGGCAATAATGGTATGTGGGCATATTCAAACTTAGAGAGTAATTCTCCTTCCATTTCTTAAGTTAAAAAATTGTTTTGCCGTAAATACAATTATTTAATTAATTACCTAATGTAATTGATGGTGAAAAGTAGCTACTAATTCATATTCAATTAAAAATAAATATATAAATTAAGTAGTTAGCAATTCATTGGTTTAATTCAATTGACTTTGAAAAGTAACGAATGTAATCGATCTTATTAGTTCGCGTTCAATTGAAAGGAAAATATGCTTATTTATTGTGTTAGTTCGGTTTAATTCAATTGATATTTGAGAAAGCAACGCATCACTTGGATCTCACTAATTCTCGTTTCAATTGAAAGGAAATATGCTTAATTATTCTTTATAGTAAAGTTTAATTCAATTTGATATTGAAAAAGCGACGCATCCTTTCGATTCCACTAATTCTCTATCTAATTGAAGGAAAAATATGCTTATTTAGTGATTAGTTAAGTTTAATTCAATTTGATATTGAAAAAGCGACGCATCTATTCGATCCAACTAATTTGCCATCTAATTGAAAGGAAATATGCTTACTTAGTGATTGAATAATTGTATTATTCTTATTACTTAAATTAATTGAACTTAATTGAACTTAATTGAACTTAATTGAACTTAAATATGAACTAAAAATGAACCAGGCTATTCTGAACTTGGGCTCAGAGAATAATATTTCTAAAATGTGAAGGCGGCAGTTTACCGTTGGCACTTATAGTGAAGGCGGCAGTTTTAACGTGAGCACGTATTTAGAAATAGCACTTCTTGATACTCAATTACAGGCTTGAAAAGATGAACAGCAATTTCAGCATCCTCGGTCTGCAGTGGATAGTTGGGCGGCTTCCCCTCTGTCCGTCAGTTTCAGCGGTTTGGACGGATAGGCAGCTGGTGGATCGGCAGGCGGGCAGCAGCAAAGTCCAACTAGCGTGGTCTCAGCCGAAAGCTCCCTGTAGAAGTTTTCGCTGACCTCCAATCTGCTCTGTAGTCGATCTGGCTAGGATAGACCGCTTGCCAATCCCGGAGGGGCCCCCAGTTGAGTTTTTGTAGTAGTTTGGATTACTACAATGGTCACAAGTTCGACAGTCGGTGCGCAGTACTGACTGGTAGAGTAAGAAGTCACAAATTTTATCGATGTTTTATTCTCAAGAAGAATATGACCTGGTGGTCTACACACTAAGACTTAATCTAATGTTGTGAGCCCCGATACATTGTGGAGTCTGCTTTTATACCATGATATCTCTTACTTACCATTAATGGGAGTACAACAAGTATGATACAATATCACATGAGCGGATGTTGGTCAGCAGTGCCGCTGGCGATAGGAGATAAACAGTCAATAAGAGGAAGTTGCCTCAAGCGATTAGTTGGCGGCAGCTTCCTTTGGAAACCTGATAACAATGAGTAACTATTTACAACCTTAGAATAGGGACAAACACATTATCACATTGGTTGGCAACAGCCTTCTTAGGGACTTGGGACATGATGACATTAATCAGCTATTTTCAGTCTTAAAGTCGGAACAAACACATTGCTTGTGCCTTGTGACACACTAATGTTAATCATTCATGTCCGTTTAAAATTGATATCTGGTTTCCTCGAGCGGTTTTGGGTGATTATGACTTCCGTCTCTGAAACTGTAGTCAGGGAACATAACTCGCGGACTGGTCTCGTGTGTTCGTCCAACTGTAGGAATGGAGGCAGTTGATGAAGAGCAGAGAAGCGAGGTTTTGTTTTCTGGTGGCTGAGGGTCCTGGAGTACGAGAAACTGTCTGCTGTGTTTGGCGAATACTGCATGTCCATGACGAGTGGCATAGGAGATTCCGAGATGGGCGCACATCACAGCTCAGGACAGACCGCTCGAGCCATTACTCCTGATGTGATAGGGCGGATTGATGGCGTTATGCAGGAAAACCGACGAATCACGGAGGAAGAAAGATATTCGGGGACGTCGCTTTTATTCGGACGAGGAACTGAAGGAGTGGGTGTGGTTGTGGATCAGTCAGCTACCTACCTGTTTCCACGAAACTGGTATTGATCGTCTCCTTTCCTAGTGCAATAAATTATAAACGCTTTTGCTAATTACTTTTGCATAAAACGATTACAGAGTCACGTTGTAGCCCGTATATTATTATTAATATTATTATTATCATTATTATTATTGTGTTACATTTACATGTTTAATAATATAAAATAGCTTTACATATTGTTAGTAGCCAGCCCCGTGGCACCTTCCAGGAAGGTGCTTGTGACTCCCAGCTGGCCTGTGATCAACGGGAATGTCCTGCCTGTAATGACGTCGTGAAATTTCTGGATCAAAGCACGCGAGCTATAAAAAGAGAACCTAGCCACGGACAGTCATTCAGAGTTGGACTCCGCGTAGGAGGGGAGGCGGGGCAGTGTGACACTCTGTGGGTTAGGTTTCGGTGTCTGGGCTGAGGGTGACAGAGGTGTCGGCGAAGTGTCCCACCGACGTCTGACAAGGAGCTGTTGTTGTGGTTTCGGAAAGACCAGTGTGTAGGTGTGTGTGGACTGAGGATCGCCGCGAGCCAGCGAGGAAACGCGTCATCTTGAGTGCGAGGGTAAACAGACCTGTGTTAATGCTCGCTGTCGTGAGATCGTCCTGCCGTTGAATACTATTGAGCTGCTCAATTGTCCACTGCATGGGACTGTGCGAAGTACTGGACTATCATCGGAGTCGATTCGACGAACAGTCGTCGTGTGTTGTATAGCCAGGGGCACCGTGTTCAAATCCAGCTGTCTACGCACAGTGGCTGTAGGAGCTGACTGGACACGGGGGAAAGTGAAAGTAAGGATTAGTGTCCCTGGTAAAGGAACGGACTGTGCCATAAGGTAGAGAGATTTGTAAATAGATTTGTAATTAATGTGTGGCTCTTCATAACTGGTTAGAGTTGTATGTGTTTAAATATGAGTGTCTGCATTTATTAGGCCATCCTGAAATAAATTAGAGTAATGAAACAGATGGACTTTTATTCTCAACAATATAATGTAAAAGAAACCTTGGACAAGCAGTGCACTGCACTCGGTGCCACTTAATGCAGAGTCTGTAAAAACATCGTTAGGGATGGACAGTGAACAGTTCTCAACAATGCTCGTCAGCACCTCACTTTTTCACCATACACCGTCACCTGCCAACGTGTACCATACCAGATGAGCAGTTTTACGAGAACCTGATGAAAGAGAACAATAAGCAAACTCATAATCAAGTTGGAATGCACGAGTTATGAAAGCAGAATTGATGTTCAACCTGTGAAAGTGAATTCTCGTACTACAGCTTTCTTCCACATCACGTTGGTGCAGCCGTATGCACAAGATGAATGTGTGATGTTTAATCACAACGCATAATGTTGTTAATATAGTAATGTATTAACACTTCTACTCATTTCAACTCTGTGGTGAGTAGATAACGTCATAAATACGCAATGACATTCACCGCTGCGATGCAGCACCAGGCGTAAATAATCGAACCGCGAGGTTTCATTTCTTGGAGCTATTTACATTTCAGTGCTCTGGGCTAACAATACATCGTTATATTCCTTGCTCTTATTCTTTAGAAAGAACATTCCTTTCAAGAGAGATCTCTTTGATACGGATTAAGCTTCCTCGGCCCAAGAAAGACGAGGGGCTTCAGTGAAGTTTAAAGAAGTATCTGAGAAATGGCTTTAGTGAAATCTTATTCTTGGTAAGATTCCAACTTAGTGATGAGTGTAAATATATTCAGCACGTTGGTCCAGGAGTGCATATTAAGTTCATGGGGATTGCCTGCTATCAGATGAAATGCTAATTTCACAGGGAGACAAAATGTTTGGTAGATATTTTCAGACAAGCATTTGACACGGTGTTCAGCGGTGGGGTCGTTCTGTGTATATAGCACTAGTCACGTAAGGCTATGCACTAAAAGCCGCCCTATTCGCCTAAATGCCTCATCACTGCTGCCAGCTTGACTAGCTACGTACTGAAATCACGAGACATAACCATCATCAAACTAACCTGTAATATATCAATAATGGAGGTTCCCTTACCTAAGAAAATGATAATAAGTGATAAATCAAGATATACATAATTAAGTCGGTTTTCAGTCTTTATTACTTATTGTAATGCCTTATTTTACAATTTTTAGATAATCATTACTTATTGTAAAAATTCTTCGACATGCCATGAGCTATTTTTGTATCGTGTGGAACCTTTCTTCTACAGCAGATTGTTCTAAACCATTTTCTTCAAATTTCTTGATTAACATAACCTTATTATTATTATTATTATTATTATTATTATTATTATTATTATTATTATTATTATTATTATGCAGCCCTGTGGTGGAGAATTGGCGTTCCTGTTTCTTATTCCAAGGTCCTGGATTCGTTTTCCATCCAGTTCAAGGATGTTAATTCTGGACTGAGGAGTAGACCCTGGTTCACTTGGTACAAGCTCTTATTTACAGGAAGAAAGCGCACTGGTTGGGAAAGTGATGGCGCTAGTCGAACACGGCAGCCACCTGCCAGAAGATCGTAAAACAAGTACTCCTCAGCCTCTACGCAGACCGTAAAGGAAGATACACATTCTTCAGCATGGATATTCACTTAATTTACCCATGAACCTAATTTGGTGATCGACATGGCTACATGGAGCCACTCCGCCTCGCAGGATTTGCAGATGATCAAGCTGTGATTATCTGCTTAGTTATCGGCCCAACAAAAAACCTCTTGATCCGTAGGCTTAAAATAAAGGCGATAAATGTTCTGCAGTAGCAGGAAATCGCGGTAGTCCGATACAGTTCAATCTGGACCATAGTTCGGGAGGGATTTTTTTATTTATTTCGGACAGCGCAAAAATTAAATATCTGGCTTGAATATTTAATTATGAACGTCCTTTTCTGCAACAACTTGGGAAAGTTATCTGAATCACCGCTATTTAACGCGAATCGAAAGTTTAATATACCTTTCCGTCCTTGTTTACCTGCTGACCAGGCGAACTGTCTGCCCCTGTATCCCCTGTCTGTCTGTCGTAAGAGGTGACTGAAAGAGGCCAGTGTCGGGGATAAGACCCCGCGGGGTGTCGGAACCAATGACTGTTACTCATTTCAGTAGCTGAAAAGTCATTTGTATTACTGAGGATTTTTCCAAATTTAGGCCTTCGTAGTGCAGAGCTTGTTTCGCCAATTGGAGGAGTACGGTAGTTATTCCTGAAAGAATGTGGGTTTCCCAACCTGTTCTAATAATAACCATTCCTTGCTGCCACTCACAACAATCAACAAGGCTTTGCTAGTAATTAGCGAGTTCTGAGAAGCCATTAGTCAGCGAAGATGCGATAACAAAGACATCCTCCTTAAATAATGAAGTTTGTAGCGTGTATTCGTGTAACTAACGATGGACGGTTGAGTTGGTCCTAGGAACGAGATTATTTCGAAATACTGTGACGTTCGGCGTGTTTTCGTTACTATAAATGGTGCTTCTATCTGTGTGCTCGAATCATTCATTCGTTCGGATTTGAAAATTAAATTATATAATTATTATTACCCGTAGTATTGTTGTTGTTCATTGTAAAACTATACAACCCAGTACTAGGAAGTAAACTTGAAACTTTCCGTATTAGGAAACGAGGGGCCCATGTTCAATTATTCGGAAGTTGGGGGGAGGGGGAGCTTCTGGGCGTCCCAACTGAAGGGGATTAGAGGGTTCTTAACTTGGGAGCAAGATTTGGCGATCACGGGTCCCTTTGCTGTGTCCTGGTGTGGCTTCCAGTTACTTGTGCTGGCTCCTCACTTTCATCTAACCCAGTGGTTCCCAACACCTTTGCCAGCCCTTTTCAAATACGGGTGGTCATAATCCCTCCCCCTCCACCGTAGTTTCTATAACCCTTCCGATAAACTGACGTGGAGGATATGGACCTAACCTAATGACACTACGTAATGAATTATTCCATTATTAAACTATTTATGAAAAAATAACATGAAGTGCGCGCTTTATATCTATGACATACTGACTTCATTTTAGAACAATACAAAGAACACACTTTTACAATGAATCCTTAAATTAGTCAACAAATGTCAGTGAGAGGGTTGACACTTTTTCCTCTTGGTAAGATTCGGTATGTTTGGTTTGATATTTGACAGAGCTCAGCGGAGATCACTTGCAACATCAAGCCGACAGTGCCGCTTTGTGTTTATGACACTCAGCGTTGAAAATCCTGACTCGCATAAATATGTCGTTGAAAATGGGACAATGACACGCAATGCCACTTTGGCTATTTCAGGATACACTGCAAGACAGTTTACCCAAAAGTTGCCCAGTCCTAATATTTTGTAATCATCTTTTAGCTTTGAATCACACTTCAAATCAATGGCTTTTTCTTGAAGTTGTGCTGGCAGTGCTTCTATGTCAATGGCAAACGGATTTCTTGTTAACATCCAGGACCTTTCCGGCAAAATTTCATTAAGGCGATGGAAGGATGAGAAGTTGTTCAACTGAAGTCGGCGTTTCCATTACTGTATTTTTCCCAGGAGAGCTCTGATGACATCATAAGCAAGTTTCTGCCTTGGGGCTTTAAGTTCAAACTGTTCAAAGCTTCAAAAAAATCGCAAAGACATGCCAATGTGACGATAAAATTAGCATCAGTAAACACTTCATACAGATCGTTCTTACCTTCATCAAGAAGAAAAATTTCAACTTCAGACTTTAATTCAAACAGCCTAGCCAACATGTTCCCTTTTAATAGGCAGCGAACTTCTGTGTGGAAAAGGAGAGTTTTGTGATCGGCTTGAAGGTCAACGCAAAGGGCTTCAAAACAATCTTGTCTGTAAAGAACTTGTCACAGAGTTCACAATTCTTATAGTGACTTTTAGAGTGTTATTAAAATCCTGGGGCAAGGTTTTGGCCGCCAAAGCCTGCCTGTGAATTATACAGTGGGTTCCCATGATGTTTGGTTTTTTATCTTTTGCCAATTTGAGAAACCCAGAACGTGACCGAATCATAGCAGGTGCACCACCCGTACATACACCCACTACATTTTCCCAGGAAAGTCCGTGTTCTTGGAAAAAGCTATTGATGGCAGAAAACACATCACAAACTTTCGAAGTTGTTTTCAAATATTGGGAGAATAACATTTCTTCTCTTAAAATTCCACTGTCGACAAATCGATAATATACAATCAGTTGACAACAATGGGCCACATGGGTTGTTTAATCACATTGAATTGAAAACATTGGAGATGTTTTCGCCTTCTCCAAATTTGCATTTTAACGTCTTCTGACAGTTCGTAAAGTCCACACTTCACTGTGTTATCAAAAAGAGAGATTTTAGACAATTTCTGCCGACTCCCTTCACCCAAAACTATACATGCTGCTAATAACATACATGGCTATACTAATTTTTCCTCAATTGTGTGTACTTGTTTGTCTTTGGCAATCAGAAGATCTAGTTCATATGATGCTTCCACCTCTTTCTCAGTTGTTTGGTTAAAAGTACCCGATGAATCTAATTTCATACGTTTTAGTGAGTTCAGTTTAGCTGCAAAACATTCTGTGGGTTTGTCCTTTAAGCCTGAACGATTCGCGTTTAAATGTCTCTCCAAACGCACAGGCCTCATCGCATCGTTACTCAGAACACAGTGGCAGATTTCGCATTGAGGCTGTTGTATTCCGTTCCGTTCAACGACTGTGAAGCCATATTTAATGTAGTCATCATTGTACAGTCTCTCCTTGAACATGGTTATCAAGTTTAAAAAAAGTCAGAATATTAAATAGCACAATTCACACAGTAGCACTGTTACAGCGAAGCATACAAAACACTCACAATAAACAACTTGACAGACACGTCCACTGCGAAAGTATACGAGGCACAGAATCAACAGTCGAAGGGCCTGGCCACTGATGATCTATCGGTGATGTGTTGTCATGGCCATTACTGCGCCATCTCTTTTTTCTTCTTTTTTTTTTTTTTTTTTTTTTTTTTTTTTTTGCTAGTTGCTTTACGTCGCACCGACACAGGTAGGTCTTATGGCGACGATGGAACAGGGAAGGGCTAGGAGTGGGAAGGAAGCGGCCGTGGCCGTAATTAAGATACAGCCCCAGCATTTGCCTGGTTGAAAATGGGAAACCACGGAAAACCATTTTAAAGGCTGCCGACAGTGGGGTTCGAACCTACTATCTCCCGAATACTGGATACTGGCCGCAGTTAAGCGACTGCAGCTATCGAGCTCGGTACGAGACATCTCTAATGGGACAGTTGTACTGTGTAGCTCTCGCCAATTTGACTGCAAGGGAAGAATAAGAATGTGTAGGGGTGGGAACAAAGCAATCAAGGACGAGCTACCCACAAAACGACTCTATATGCCGCAGAGTGAGAGGGAAGGAGGAACTTCCACTTCATTTGTTGCTTCTGAAACTCCGATATTCTTTGTTCGTCAGAGTTAATGTCGACTCCTGACTGTACTAACTTATTGCCAGTTAAGATCTTTGGTGAGAAAATGTCACTGTTTCTTTAATTGTTGTGGTTAAACATTAATTAGTTGTAGCCCAAAATACCAGTAGGCCTACATAGAATTTCACTACTGCATCGTTGATTAGTTGAAACATGTCACGCAAGTAGGTCTACAAAGTGTGCAATTAAACATGCGTTGAGTGGTCTTGTTCCCGCACCTGCTCTTAGGCTTCATTTTGTTCCTCACAACATAGCAAATTCCTTATTTCATCTCCAGCCTCGCGGCTCCGCAGAGATCTGTGCCGACAGTTGGCAATTACCAGTACTTTTGAACGATTGGCTTGGCGCGACAATCACTTGGAGAGATTACACAAAATTGTAATATTCCAGTTAAAAAAGATTAATTCGGAAATCACATGACGCCCCCCAACTCGACGATATTAGGTTCGTGCGCCTTGCCGATACCTTCATTTTTCGAAGTGGAACTGAGGGTAATGGCCAAGTTGCACTGCCTTTTAAAGCAATAATCATCAACAGACGCAGTCACCATCAACATGGGATACCTGGAGAGAGATGAGATGGCGTATGGCTTTTGTGTCCGAGGACAAGTTCGGCTCGCCAGATGCAGGTCTTTTGATTTGACTCCTGTAGGCGACCTGCGCGTTATGATGAGGATGAAATGATGATGAAGACGACACATACATCCAGCCCCCGTGCCAGCGAAATTAACCAATTAAGGTTAAAATTTCCGACCCTGCCGGGAATCGAACCCGGGACCCCTGTGAGCAAAGGCCAGCACGCTAACCATTTAGCCATGGAGCCGGACGGGATACCTGGAGTTGGCTTGCTAAACTACAAATGGAAATCTCCTTTCTGGTATCTATCAGTTGGCGATGAAATTACTAAATACGATCAGCTCGAAAGGGGGTTGTCAGATACCTGAAATCAAAATACGGGACAGATTTGATCGAAGGAATAAACGGGCTCGTATTCTACAAGTTATAAACTTTGTTTCTAAATGATGCGATAATAATAATGTCGACATCATAGTGCAATTTGTTTATACATTTATTTATACTCAGACTGAAACTTACAGCACCCACCAAGGAGGCCGCACGGTTTGGGTCATGTAGCTATGAGCTTATATTCGGGAGACGATGGGTTCGAACCCCACTGTCGGCAGCGCTAAAGATGGATTTCCGCGATTTTCCACTTCACACTACGCCGTAGCCTATCTTAAGGCGACGGTCGATTCCAATCCTAGCCCTCGTCATCGCAAAACCTGCCTCTGTCGTAAAACAAAAACTTAGTCTATTCATCGCAGTTCTTTCAGTTTCAGTAATATTTTCATTTCTTGGAAGTTCTGTTGCCCCTCTTTTGTCATTCTTGGCAGTTTCATAGAAATCTCTGCTTGACATTGAAGAAAAATATCCACAAATGAACAGCTCAGACGTAATCAAGCCAACAGAATATATTTTTCACAGCTGACAATTTCACACGAGCATGCGGTGGACTCGGACTACCTCAGGTGGCTGTCTGCTATTACGCATCTTATTCGCCAGGATGGACAACTGGAGAACTGCAAACAATAAAATAAGAAACAGTTTTAAGAATGTACGCACTCACACCAGATAAAGAAACTATGGCGAAGAAAACATCTTGGTACTTATCAGAGGTGGAAATACTGGCGTAGTTCTCTCGAGATTCGAAATACGGGACAATTGCCGTCGCGGATAGGAACTGTCCGGGACGCGGGACATTTTGCACGAATGCGGTACTGTGCAATAAAATCTGAGGTATCTGCCGATTTTGCCGTTAATTTGAGTAGTAGAAAGTTTCGCCGGATGTTGAGGTCAAAATCATTCCATGACCGATCAGTAAAGCGTGACAAGGAACAGGACTGACGCAGCCAATTATTGTATGTCATTTACTTTTTTATAAATTTTAAAATAACATCATTTTCAGTTTCACTCTACATTGATCATGATTAAATTGGTATCTTTTGTTTACAACCAAGCAGCTTCATATTGGAAAGGAAGTGTTTTCTTTATATATCGAGAGTAACATTTTCATCCCAGTGTTAGTTTTTTAACTATGTACTGATATTTCAGGATTAATTGAGTACATAAATCTCCTTCTCAAGTGTTCCAAGGGTTTAATAGTCTCGATTCCCTATAGAAAGTAACAATCACCACTAAAACATTAGAGTGTTTGCTAAGTAAAGCACGGTAGTTATTTGAGATTCCATTCCATATTTTGATCCTCTGAACACAACAAATGTGGCATCATGAAGCACTTGGAAAGGTTTATCCCATCTCATTTCGAGTAGCATGTAGGAGGATAAGCCAAGTTAAGGCCTGATGCACTAACATTGACTTTCCTTCTCCCAAACGGAGCAATAAAGCTCGGGAGTGCGGGGATTACTGGCACAATGGCGAGAGCGCTTTCTTTGTGACCTAAACAAGGGAAGGCTCAGAGGAGATAGCAAGATCGGGACATATTCCAGAAGAAATTCCCAATGTTCCGTGATTGCTGCTTTCGAAATGAAGTGAGTTCAATTATTATTGACTTACTTCTCCATTATGAGCTTTAAGAATGTAATATTTTAGAGTTGCGATACTACAGTCGAAACCGGTTGTAAAGACCGCCTTTTAACGGTCACAATCCGCTCTTATTTTCCTCTTCTTAAACATGCGACATCGGTTAGTTTTAGGCTGTACACTTACATGGGGAGTTAACGGAACTATTGTATTTGTGGAGTGGCGCTGAGAGCGATCGCACACGGTCTCTCTCTGTAGTTACAGCTGAGTCCTTCGCGACACTCACCATTTCGTGATCGCCTAATTAAATAAGTCTTTTGTTCAGTATTAAACACATTTCTCCTCATTGGCGACATCTTCACAGCGATTCTTGCCTTCAGTACTTAACAGACAGACTAATAACGACGTGCGGCCTCCGGAGAGGCAGGTGCAGGTCTTCCGAGTTCACGCCGCATGTGTGAGAATGCGGCCCTGCGTAAGATGAAATCTAATGCTGGAAACGTCACAAACACCCAGCGCCCGCGCCATAGGAATTAACTAGTGAAATTTATAATCCCCTACGCTACCGGGATTGTAACTCTTGTTAACGCAGTTCCCGTGCCTCACAGACGGAGAGGAAGAGCCTGGGTTCAAGTGCTGGAGAAGGAATTACACAAAGCAGCATTTAAAATAACAAATTTGGAAATTTGATTTCTTTCCTTTTTCTAAAATTGAGAGTTAGACAATCTGAATGAATAGCAAACAATAAAACAGGTTATTAATGAGTTCGTCAGCTCTAACAATATAGGGGACTTAGAAGTCCGGAAATCAGTTAGAAAACCTTGAGATAATTACCAAGTTGTTAATTTACACAGAGAAAAGCAATATCGCTCTTGACAAATACAATATTTTTTTACAAGAGCAAGGTTTGCTCCAACAAGGTGAACTACACAGGAGCCTGACCTAGAAAATATATATATATAGTTTTTTTTGCTATTAGTTTTACGTCGCACCGACACAGATAGGTCTTATGGCGACGACGGGACAGGAAAAGGGCTAGGAGTGGAAAGGAAACGGCCGTTTGCCTGGTGTGAAAATGGGAAACCACGGAAAAACATTTTCAGGGCTGCCGACAGTGGGATTCGAACCTACTATCTCCCGAATACTGGATTCTGGCCGCACTTAAGCGACTGCAGCTATCGAGCTCGGTACCTAGAAAAATAGCATAGTCTACCCCCACAGCGGCAATCACTTTCTCTTCATAAACTTAAGTTACACTAGGCAACCCATTTAGCCACGGAGCCGAACTAAAATAAAAAGTTAGAAAATAACCATTACATTGTTCTCAGCAAACGCGTTAAAAACACAAATAAACATTGCAAGATATGCTGGATACATTTCTCCTAGAATGTGATGAAAACATACGCCGTTTTATACCGTATGCTACCGGGCGAGTTGGTCGTACGGTTAGGGGTGCGCTACTGTGAGCTTGCATCCGGGAGATAGTGGGTTCGAATCCCACTGTCGGCAGCCCTGAAGATGGTTTTGCGTGGTTTCCCATTTCACACCAGGCAAATGCTGGGGCTGTACCTTAATTAAGGCCACGGCCGCTTCTTTCCAACTCCTAGGTCTTTCCTATCCCATCGTCGCCATAATACCTATCTGTGTCGGTGCGACGTAAAGCAACGAGAAAAACAATACAGTATGCTGCAATAAGCCATGTCATAGTAAGCCTTTGTCTAGGTACAGGGATTTAGACGGCACCATTATTTATATCGAATGGGTCGTTAAAAGCGATCTAGCGGCTCCCATTGTACATTACTTCTCGCTGAAGATTATTTTTATCATCATCAATATTTCGCACAATTACACGTGTCTTCTTCCGTTATTTCCAATTTCACGGTTCTCTTTCATGGTCTTGTAACTCCGTTCTTTCAGTCATCCTCCCCCTCCCTCCCGTTCATCAGTTACTTTTTTTTTTAATTTACATTTTGGCATTTGGTCCATAAGACCATGCTGCCAGCTCTGTACATTTAGAAAACAGGAAAGTCAACAACAAGTCTTTACAACATGGGACCGTTCATGTCATTGTGACTAATTGGTGATGGAAAGCCACGGTACGGGAACTTTGGTTGGATGAGAACAGTTTAACTACAGACTACAGAACAAACGTATCACAGTGTTAAATTGGCTTCACTTAAAAATTTGGCTATTGCTTGATATATACGGATGTCATAGCTGCTGAACAACGACGAAACGGAGGTGGGAAGTGGAACTTTCAGTTGTATAAGCGTTTGATATAAAATGGTCACTTGTGGTTTGTATCTAGTGCATCCTAAAATTGTATGGTTGAGGTCTGCTTCTTGAGTGGGGCCAGAGGGACAATTTGAGGAGTCTATGCATCAGTTACTTGAACACCCTGTCTCTTATCAGACTATATCCAATTTTTTCTTATTGGAATTCGTGAATGGAGTGCGCTTTTCAGTATTTGTCTAATAATCTAATAACTCGAATAACGGAGCCCTAGCAATTATGATAATTGTGCGAGCTCAATGATACAAATCTCACCTCGTATTACTTGTAGGAGAGTGCTGTGTTTTCGAATCGACCAAACACCATCTTGTTTGTCCATCCCCTGTCCCTATCCTCTACGGCGTCGGGTATGAGGTGAGATGAATCTGTCGTGGCGGGTTTTTATGTCCGGATGCCCTTCCTGACGTCAACCTTATCAGAGGTGTTAATGATATGAATGACGTCATATATGGCAGAAGGAAGGGAGAGGGTGAAACCCGGTGCCGGCACGTAGCCTACTCTTGTCGAATAACACCAAAGGGTCTGCTCAAGGCTTAATGGACGAATCACTTTCAACAGCGTCATATGCCCTCACTCTTTTGAGCACTGCACGGAGGTTTGGAATTTAATCCAGGCTTTTGGCACGCAATCTAGTGATTAGAAATTGTATACCACCACATCCCCTACCTTACCGGCCAACATTCTGATGGTAAAATTTTTTCGACCAACGGAATTCGAACCGGATAACTACAATGTCGGACCGTTTAGACTTCAACGCCTTAACGATCATGGCCACCAGGCGATCTTTCCACCAAACACCTAAAAAATGTACATTATCGCGGGATGTCCACCATTTGGCAATAATAAGAACAAAAATAACGTTGTTTTCTTTACGTCCTACTAACACATTTTTATGGATTTCGGAGACTCGGAGGTCCCTGAATTTTGTCCCGCAGGTGTTCTTTTACGTGCCAATAAATATACCTACACGAGGCTGACGTATTTGAGCACCTTCAAATAATACCACCGGATTGAGTCAGGATCGCACCGGCCAAGTTGGGGTCACCGTCTACGTCAGCCCTGTGAGTGGGGGCGGTAGAATTACACCCACGATATCCCCTGACTGTCGTAAGAGGCGACTAAAAGGGGCCTTAGGGGCTCTGAACTTTGGAGCGTGGATTAGTGACCACTGGACGCTTAGCTGAGTCTTGGCATTGCTCCCATTTATTTGTGCCAGGCTCCTCACTTTCTTCTATCCTATCCGACCTCTGTTGGTCAACTCTTGTTCTTTTCGGACCCCAACGGCATTATGTATGGAGGCCTAGGGAGTCTTTCGTTTTCAAGCCCTTCGTGGCCCTTTCTTCCTTTGGCCGATACCTTCATTTTTTGAAGTGTCGGACCGCTTCCATTTTTCTCTCTGATTAGTGTTATATAGAGGATGATTGCCTAGTTGTACTTCTTCTTAAAACAATGATCACCACCAACACTCACCTGGAAGAATTGCTTAGTACTTTGGACACAGCCCCTGAGAAGGTGTACAAGACAGAAAAGAAAACGTAATGGGAAGCAGTCCAATGAAGTGGGGAAATACTAGATTAGGAAACAAAGTCATAAAGGAAGCAAATGAATATTGTTACTTGGGTAACTATGGAGGGAGGAAGAAGGATATAAAATTCACACTACCATAAGCAAGGAAGGTCTGTGTTCATTGCCGTGTAGGAGTGTGCGTTGTGTGGAAGTGAACGTGGAAAATACTTAGCTCCAAATTATAGAATCTTTTGAGATATGGTATTACATGAGAATGTGAGATGGATAGAATGGATCGTGAATGTTGAGATAGTGAAACGAACTGGTCAGAGGAGAACGATTTTCTTAGATTTGAATAGAGGAAGAAATAGAATGATTAGACACCATTTCAGACACCCAGAAATTGTTCAGTTAGTTACTGAAGGAAGTGTAGGTGGTAAGAACGGTGAAGAAACCGATTAGCATAGATGTGGGATCTAGTACTTCCGTAGAAATGAAAATTTTAGCACAGGAGGGAGTGGTTAGTACGTCTACGTCTGTCCTTGGAGTACTGTGCTCCACCATGACTGACGTGCAGCTTCGTCAAACCTTCTACCCGGTGCCTTACAGCAACACGGAACCCACCTTGACTCGTATGCTTGCGCTTGAAACGTTCATTTTAGAGCAGAATGAGAAAAAGCTCTACGGACGTGCGAATGTGATGCTGAGGAGTAGTTGTGACACCAAGAGCAGTGGACTGGTTGACGAAGTTGAACATGTATGCTTGTGTACAACAACAATAATAACAATAAGTATTTGTGTTACGTCGTACCGACTTACAGGGTGTTGTATGACGACGGCATAGGGAAGGGCTTGGATTTGAACGGAAGGGACTATGGCCTTAATTAAGGTACAGCCCCAGCATTTGTCTGGTTTGAAAATAGGAAATCACGGAATATCACCTTCAGAGGTTCCGACAGCGTGTTTCGGCCCCAACATTTCCCGAATGCAAGCTAACTGATGCATAACAGGACCAGTACAACCAATTCGCTCAATAATAATAATAATAATAATAATAATAATAATAATAATAATAATAATAATAATAAAAATAATAAAAATAATAATAATTGCGTCTGACACAATATTATGAATCTTAACTAAAATCATTTCGGAGATAGAATAAATCATTACGAATTATACGAATAGTGTATTTTCACTTTCTAACTAATAGAAGATTTCCGCTGTCATTACAGTCTCCGAACAGTTCTAGCTGATTCACAATTTCATTTACTCCGTCGATGAAAGCAATGTAATTGTATATTAAAGATTGTTTCTAAGCAATCAGTGTCGATGTAAGTACTGTACTACAGAGAGTGCTGAGGGCCGATAAGTCATCCTTTTCCTCTCGAGGGACAGGCCAGGAGCTAGAAAACGAAATCTCACCACCCCGCGCACACATTTTACAAATGTTAATGACGGCAGAGATTTAAGTATATTTGGAGAACTATTCACACGCTATGTCGTGCAGATAATATGTCAGCAAGGTATTCTTGGGGTACAAGTATGTGAACCTTCGCTTGTTATGTTGTCACAATGTAGGGATTTGATTTATCTACATTCTGAGCTCACATAGGCTACACAGTTTTGTACTAATGGGTTCTTAAAATCTACGCCAGATGGCAGCAGCGCGTAGATCAAGCTTCTGCTGGAGAAAAAGGATACAGAGTTGACAAGATGGGAGCTCGACCAACCTCGCTTACTAGTAAGTACGTTTTTAATTGGTATATGCTTATTTTCAACCAGACTAAAATTTATCAGCTTTACTGCTTGTCTAATTATGACACTCATTTTATAATTTCACAGAATTCTGCTTGATGCTTGCATTATTTGAGTTAAAATAACGAGGTTTCTCGTACGTTAGGGTCATATTAACTGAAGATGTCTGTAACTCGCTGTTTATTTTTACGTATTCTCACTTAGGTGGTGATGAACAATAGTGAGGAGAGTTGTCAGATTCTAGTGATGATGAGCCTCTGGAGTAGGGATGGCAGTTTTTAAAAAAATACCGATATATCGATATTTCGATATATTGAAAACTTAATTTCGATCATCGATATTTATTGCACATAATATATCGGTATATTCAAGCGATATCGATATATCGTAACCCAAGAGTACAAGAGTAACTACAATATCATCACTATCAGACCTCAATGCATATATAGATTAATATTGATTTATTCTGCCTGTGCACGCGACTGGTTGGTTGAGTTTATCTTGCTACTGGAATTCGCGGTTTAATTATTCATGGAAATTATCCATCAACGACTGCTAATTTCAGATGACCACTAGCCTGCACGGTTGCTGGGGTTATGCTATGGCTGGTCCCTGGTCCGACAGCTTTGCACTCCGACCGACCGACCGAGCAGAGGAGTGGCCACAGCTCTGCCATGGTTTTACGCTTAGGGATGGCAAAAAAATTTAAATACCGATATATTGATATTGAAAACTTATTTTCGGTAATCGATATTTATAACACATAATATATCGGTATATTCAAACGATATCGATATATCGTTAATGATAACCTAAGAGTCCAAGACCAACAACAATATCATCAGACCTCAATGCATATACATCAATATTGGTATTCTGCCTGTGCGTGCGACTGGTTGGTTGAGTTTATCTTGCTACTGGAATTCGCGGTTTAATTATCCATGGAATATATCCATCAACGGCTGCTAATTTCAGATGAGCACCAGCCTGCACGGTGCTAGGGTTATACTTCCGAAACACAAATTTTCATCGACCCTCGGCCACAAGATATACTTATGTCAACAGGCGCCAGCAGTCGAGGCATAGACCCTGAATAATTAGCTTTTTGAAAAAACTAAGTACACCTGTGAAAGAGAGTGAAAAAATAGTGTCAGTAATGCTTGATGAAGTCCGTATAAACCTCGTAAATTAGTAGGAATGGCCGAAAATAGTTAAGAATATGATGCAGAATCTACCGTGCAAGTATGTATGGCTTTATCATTGCATTCTGGGAATAAAGATATCATTGGTCTTTTTTTTCTGGTGAATAACAATAACTCAGACACTTAAAGTGTTAGAATTCATGGTTGAATTAGGTTTTGATGTTTTGTACTTTACTGCTGATACCATTTTACACAAAATATTTTGGTCATTATATTTGATTCCCTTAATTATCTTGTTTTTCTTGGAACTGTCGTTGTCCCCGTTTTAAAGAACTTCAATATAATTTCAAATCCCTGTATTATGAAAAAAAATTTATATCGAGATATATCGATATTTTGTTTTGATAGTAGGATAATATCGGCATGTCTATGTCGAAAGAAATATCGATATTTTAGTACGGTATATCGGAACGTCCCTAGATGTTATCGTTACCTACGAGATAAGTAAAGGCCTCTGCATGTACGGTCTCTTCAAGTACTAAACTGATAGAGTAACAGCAGTTCAAATAGCGCCGCTGGATGTCCATCTATTCCTCAGCACGATTCCAATTGGCATTACGAAAATAACTTGCAGATAAAAGCACATTACAAACATAAAACATTGCGTTTTGAGTAGGAAAGTGATATTTCTATGCCGTTTAATGAAGAAAAATAAATGTAATTCAAGATGAGGTAGTATGATTGCAACCGGAAAGTTCACGTCCTAATAAAAATGAAAATACTCCATAGCATATTTTAAAACACTGCAGTATTCACATAGCGTACGTCGATGAATGCAGAGTGGGTCTCGGTCCGCAAGTGGCCACGGCTGGCCCGTGGTCCCACAGCTCTGCACTCCGACCGGCCAACCGAACAGGGAGGGATGGCCACGGCTCTACCTGGCTCTTCACCTCTGTATTCGGAAGACGGGACAGGGCTGGAGCTCACGGCTGGTCACCACTGTCGACTGCCCTGAGAATGGCTTTCCGTGGTTTTCCTTCTCCTGCACTAAGGCGAATGCCGGAACAATTCCTAGTATAGGCCACGGCCACTAACCCCCTCACCTTCAGCGAGCATCTCCTTCAACGTGACAAATCTCCCGGCCTGAGAGACGGCGTCACCGCCTAAGTGGCCCGCCTCCTCCTTCAGGTGAGGAATGAGAACATTTTAGTAGTAGTGCATAGCCTAGTCTTGCCATGTAAATATGATGGATAACCTGAAGAAAGTGCTGGCATTGATTGCGGCTAGTTTTAGTAGAAATGCTAAAGCATGTGCTTTCAAAATGTTCACTACATACTACAGACTTCGAGGAAGGTTGCCACATGCTATTCTTCTCGTCACCGCGACATGATATAATTTTGGCCCATTTTTCTCGTAGTTCTACATTTGCTCGTGGAAAGAAATGCCACTACCTTTCTGAAGTTTACTTTGGCAGAATGGTACACAGCAATAAACCATTATTTATCACGCGCATTTAACATCCTGTGAATATAATGTTTACAAAAAAACTCTCTCGGCTCTTGCATATTTATCAATATGCACAAAACATTTTCTTAATGTAAATCCTCACCTTGTTTAGTCATTTGACCGGGTCAGGAATGGAACGAATAAGGCCTCATCTAGCGGCGAGGATGGGAACTGTGTCGGCTGCCGAAGGCTGTCGCACTTGTTGGGGCAATGATTAATGGCTGACAGATGAAATGAAATGTTAGTGGAGAGTGTTGCTGGAATTAAAGATGACAGGGAAAACCGGAATACCTGGAGAATAACCTGTCCTGCCTCTGCTTTGTCCAGCACAAATCTCACATGGAGTGACCGGGATTTGAACCACGAAACCCAGTGGTGAGGGGCCGGCGCGCTGCCACCTGAGTCACGACGGCTTCTATTTTCTTAATGTTACGTTTAAATATAAACCATATACTCACCCCAAGCTGAATACACAAATCAACGCCTCTTATAATTAATTTTAAGGCTTATCTCACCTAAAAACTCACTTACCTTTTTGCTTCACAGTTCCCTTATACGTCTGTGTTGTTAAACAATGGAGGGCTAACACGAAGTCTAGCGGCGACTCTGGAACTAGAACGTATTTCACGCTGCGTAAACTGCCATGCGGAGGCCTTATTACTATTCACGTAGACAACGGTGTTACATATTCCACCGTTTGTATTCGAATTATAATCCAGCCTATCAGAGGCTCAGAGCAAGGTATTGATTAATTTGGATATTTCCAGGTTGCAATTCCACTTTCACTAGCACCATCTCTTGAAGAATTATCGGCGTTCTCTAGTGCGGATGTATTTATGAAAATAATAATTCAAAGAAAAACGATACATTTACGGAAAAACCGATATATTATTCGGTAAATTGAATCAAAATTTCGGTATCGATATACCGATAAATCGAAAGGAAAATATCGGTATTTCGTAAAAACCGATATATCGTTGCCATCCCTACTCTGGAGGTGCCAAAATACATTTTAACTTCTTGTTTTTACAATCTACTTTACGCCGCACCGAAGCACATAGGTCTTATGACGACGATGAATACGTTTATTCGGAACCTGAAATAAATCAAGATCCAGAACGAGATGACTCGGCTGAACCCTGTGTTACGACATCTTATAGAGAATTGCCATGCATTTCTAAAGAGTAAGTCTTCGGAGTAAATGTTTTTATAACTGTTGCAATGTTGGAGTAAACAAATTAGAAATTAGAGAAATTACGATTACAAAAGGAGGTCATTAACCCCACAGGTAATTTGTAGTAATGAAATGACAAAAGAACTTCATGCTGACTGAAGTGCAACTTTCAAAGTTTCAACAGGAGAGTAACAGGAATTCCTATTTGTAACACTAACACAGCGCATGACTACTGCTGAGGTGTTACCTCCAGATTCAGATTATTCAAAGGGAAACCTCTATTCAATTTTTGAATATTTCAATTTACAATGTTGGCACCATGTAGCAGACCAATCTAAATTCTGTGCAACCGTGGATCAGTGAGTATTACAGTAAAGGAGATTGGAAAATTCACTGGAATCCATGTGCTAATGGAAAACACTGAAGTTTCCCCACAGTAGGATTTATTTCTCACAAGATCTGACAGTAAGACTATGACAAGGGATCGATATTGGACCTTCGGCACAATCTGTCTTCACAATAGGCCAGACTACTTACTACATTTTCATCTAACTGCCAACGAATACCTTTCATCACATCATCCAAATATACAGTACTATGAACAACAAAGATGGAAAATTACAGCTTCTCTAACCGCTGTAAATACATTGAGCCAAGAACTCATTCTACCATCAATTCTCACTGCAGCCCGAATTGTCATCATAAATGTCAGATTGATTTTTGTAATCTATCCTTAATCTCATAGTCCCCCAGTATGGCGAGCAGCTTTTCCCTCGGTACTCTCTCATGTGCCAACTGTCCATTTCTCTCGTAGCATTTCTCAATTACTTGCCGCGTACTGAAAATCTGATCCTGATTGCCCCTCTGTGGTCTTTAACCACACCGGTTTTCATCCAACTTCCTCTCAACCACTGATCGCACCCTCCCTTCTAAGATGCTAGTGAGCATTTTGCCTGGTATACTAATTAATGAGACACCTCGATATTTGTTGCAATCCTTCCTGTTGCTTTATGACAACGGAGATTATTTACCTTCCTTTCCATTTCATCAAGCGTAATTTCATCTACACCACTGTTCTCCTCCCCCATGAACTCGGTTGTTTGCGACGTCACCAGGAAGATTAACTTTTACGTTGAGAAGATTTTCAAAATATTTCTTCCACCTCTCGAGTGATTTCTTTGGATCCATTATGAGTTCACCTGGTTTACCCGACACAATAAACCTTTCTTTATGCTTCCTAACATTCTTTATTACTGTCCAGAAAGGTTTCGCTGCTGCTTTCCAGGTTATTACCAAGATCTTCCCACGAAATCTTATTGGATTCAACAACTATATGTTTCGCTCTGTTTATTCCCTCTACGTGCAATTCCCGGTCTGTATCAGTTCTTGTTTGGACTCAGGTTTGTACATTAGCTAAAACTGCAAGACTTCGAAACATTGCATAGAGAGCATTGCTGTCATGAATAGCCTTCACTAGAGATGTTGAAGTTCTATAGAACTGTACGAACGAAGTTGCTTTCATATATGACGAGGCAAAAATTGGGACGAACTAATGATCTGCTTAGTTCTCTTATTCCTGTTATTGTATCTTACCACATGACCATTTAGTGTACTTTTTACAATTTATTACATTCCAGTCATCTACAATGTTTTAGTTTTCCAATAAAACATTGCCATAATGTGATAACACACCTAATCGTTAATCAGAAAAAAATATTTTAAATTAAAATGTAACTAGCTAATTTGGCATAACTTGCGTGGATTTGAATGCATTTGGAAAAGTTCAAATTGTGTGCAAGAATACCGGTGAGAGCAAACCCACCAATTGTTAAAAATGAGTAATTGACATTTTTATTTTACTATTATATATTTACTATTTCTCATTATATGAATACTTTCCACTTTCAATCTACCACGTAAAAAATAAATATTTTGAAATATATCTAAACCGCTTGCAGTGCGAGAGGGAGGTAAGCCAAGCGGTAAGATTACGTTAGCTAGTGGTAGCCAATAACACACGCGCTTGCAGTCACATGTTTTAATACTGACATCATGGCTGACGGTTAAGATGATTCTGCGCCTAGTAGATGTGAGAAATCTAGAAAATGTGCAAGGAATGAAGAAAGAAAACTATTCTTCATTGGCTGTTTGGGAGGAAGTTCAAGTTTTGGATCAAAGTACAGGACGAGCTCGGAAACACAGAAAATGAACAGATTTCCATCCCATAACAGTTTATTCACGCTTACATAATGCGGAATGCTTGTATCCTGTTGGCAGAAATATTGCTGCTGCAGAACACCTACATCCCTGTATCGTATCGTGCTCTTTAACAGACACGCAAGGATGAGGATTCTTTACGTTTTTGCTAGGGGCTTTACGTCGCACCGACACAGATAGGTCTTACGGCAACGATAGGATAGGAAAGGCCTAGGAGTTGGAAGGAAGCGGCCGTCGCCTTAATTAAGGTACAGCCGCAGCATTTGCCTGGTGTGAAAATGGGAAATCACGGAACACCATCTTCAGGGCTGCCGTCAGTGGGGTTCGAACCCACTATCTCCCGGATACTGAGTGCTCCTATTATTAAACATTGAATCTAACAATACATTCATGTTGAAGTAAATTTGAACCTACTGCATTTTAAAACAAGAAATTAATGAAAATTGGAGTGTTGTCAAAGTAAGTTTAATTTTCATTTTTCAGATGTGGAGATTTGGAACTGACATTTTACAGATAAATAAAGCATATGAGAAGAAGATTTTAGTTTTCTTACATTTTTGGACTATAAATAATTGTTTGTGAATCACAATGGTGACTTAATATGCTCATGGAATGAAGACACACTCAAAATTCAAAATATCTCATGTCCATGTCTGTGTGGGTTAGCTCCTTCTCGAATTCTAGCACACAATTATCAACATGTTAACGTTGTTCTGAAATAATTTTTCTGTACGCGGAGAAGTACCGTGTAATCTCTTGCTAGGCTGCCCTGAAAAATCGTAAGATTTGAAGATGGCCGTATTTGCAACAAGGTTACAAATGTGACCCTTTTTTGTGTAGGCCTATTATGTGCTTACTTCAAATTCTGGGTGTTTTGATAGCATGGGACTTTGATTTCATTGTTTATTTGCCTTGTATCTTAATCTGCATTTTACCCTCTTCATTATATTATGATGTGTTACAACGTTAAATCAGTTTATGTTTTATCATCATATTGAGTGGACGTACATTACTTAATGATAAACCGTGTTACATTTTACTGTTGATGTGTAGTACAAAGTTATGTTCGCGAACATTCAGGAGACCCACATCGACATTTCAAAAGCTCTCGTAAACAATTTTGCAATAAAATGTGACACAGATGCCAGTAATGTTATATTGATGTATATATATCGTCAAACACAGCTGTTGGAACGATTTGGAGAGTTTTTATTTTCATATCAAAACAACACAATATCAGATCCATTTGTTTCAGCTGTTACTTCCTTGTAATTTGTGGCTCTTAATGTGAATGTTACTTAAAGTACAGAGTGAAAATACAACGTATGAACACAAAATATATTTAGGTGAATGTTTACTGGTTTTAGGCAGAATTTACATAATCGACTGCTGGAAGCCTGAAGTATAATATACTGAAGCAAGAACAGAGATGTTGTGAGTATGGTATGAAAAAGTATTTCCAGGTCTGAAGTGATGTCAGGAGGAAAGAAACCTTTAAGGAAGTACAAAATTCGAAGAGGTTGATCCTTTCAATATGCAGGACTTGAATTTCCCCATTGTGGTTCTGTGGTAAGGTTTTTCTTATCCAGTTCAGGCTATAATCGGGCTCTTTCTTTCATATCCTCGCCGTTAAAGTTGTTTTTAAAGAATATTTTTCATATTTTCATGCTATGTGTTACGTGTTATGTGTCATACTTTCATAACGTGTATACATCGGCTATGCTCCCTCACCCCGTCCCGCACCGTCTCACGTCATTATCATTCTCTGTTTTTCTCTACACACTTTGTTACGATCTCCGCTACCGCTACGTATCCATCCTACCTTCGCATGCTGGTTTTCGCCGATCACGCCGCCACTGCTTCATTCACTCTTCTGCTATGCTCACCTGTCTCCTGCCTACTCTGTTCATCACGTGATCCTGACGTCATCTTCTTCTCCACGCACCGCCTCCTCTACCTGTGTGTGTGTTTGCGCTAACCTCTATTGGACACGTGATTATGACGTTTCTGGAATATGCTGGTTTTCTACTTCTCTGTTCTTCTCGATGTTTCTGTACGATTATATAATCTCGCTCCACCGCTCAAAATATGGAGTTTGGCTTCGTTACGGAGTGGTGGAAGCAGCCATACTACTGCTACGTTCGATATTGTCATTTACCATCTGGACTGTTATTTTCTTCAGGTTATCCGGTGAGCAAGTTTTATCATAATGTTATTTGGACATTAAATTCTTCATTGGGCCATCTGCCCCACTTGAACTTTATTTTGGCCAGCTTATTACGGCATCAAATATATAATGCAAGACATTATTTCGACTAAAACCTTTCAAACACGAACTGTACTACGGACAATGGAATTTTGAAATTACAATATCTGTTTCCTTGGACCATCGTTACCTTTTGGTATAATGTTTATTTAACACATTCTGCAGCGTAACTTCACCCGGCGAAGAGAATCCCTTTCCCAGTTCAATCCCTACTTCATTTTTATCCTTTTTCCTTCTTTTCACTTTTTCTTTCAGGTTGCTTCCTCTATATCGACTTATATTATTCTTCATTGTACCCTTTATACTTATTCATACGGTTTTGATGTTTTATATTGTAAATGTGGCACATTTTCCTTGTCTTTCAAGGTTTCCTCTATATATTTCAGTCTAGCAAACTCTTGTCTGCGATTTACTAAACTTGTTGAAAAATGTTTACTATTTTTATTATCTGTTAAATACATATCCTGTTTGCTTTGTTAAATTCGAGATTTTCTTGTTCCTGTCACCTTCTTTTGGGTCCTATTCCTTCTCACTGCGCAAATTCTGCTGTAAATTATTATTCTTATTATTATGATTATTATATCGTCCTGCTTCTTCTACCACGTATATGTTTGAGCTATCAACTAATATTGTATACTATTTTATCTCTGCTTCGTATGTACCTACGACGATAGCTGAGGGTATCTGTATTATTCCTGAACACCCTCACTACCACTATATTGATAATCGGGCCCCTCAGAACAGTAAGATAACAGAGCAATCTCACCTCAGTATGATAGCAAACTTCTTCTCTCAACTTCCTTCCAGTTCTTCAGCTCTGTTCCAACCTATGCTGCGTGTTTCGTTGCATTTTATTTTATTTTATTTTATTTTATTTTATTTTATTTTATTTTATTTTATTTTATTTTATTTTATTAATTTATATTTATTTCTGGGACCACATTCGTTCCTGTTTCGTCTGATGACCTTTCTGTTACTTCTCACGCACACTCGGTGTGATAAGCCACCTTCAACTCCCGCTTGGAGCGCTGTATCAGCACACAGCGAGCCACCTGGTGACGAGCGATCGTACCACTACAACTCGAACAGTAAAGCATTCAAAAATTCAAACCCTCATTATTGTAGAAGTCTTCCTTGTGAACAGTCGAGATTTTCTTCTGAAGACGCGACGCAAATTTCTCTGCGAAACGAAGGCATAAGCCCAAAAACCCGTAAGACGCCTACAATATATTTTCATTTCCATCTAACCGAATTACGAGTAGACCTAAGTACATTACAACTTGCCATATTGGCTACATTTTGCGCGGCGATTCATGTCCACCTCCAACGTCATTTTGTCTCAAACAAAGCAAATTCGGAAAGTTGTTCGCTTGTTTCCTTGTCTTATAACATCACATTCAACACCGTGTCTAATGTCGCCTACAATCCGAGACACACTACTGATCTTGTTTTAGTTAAATGCAAGCAGAGGATTTTCCACCTGAAGAAACAATCACCATGAATCATACATACGCATCAATTAATATCAACCTCAGTAATTATTTACGTTGTCAGGTAATTTCGTACTCTTGTATATCAATGTGGATCATTTTGTGTGGAAGGTAATCTCACAGCTGAACGGCTGGTGCGGAGCCATCGCTCTATGAATCCCCGAGCCTAGCTTCACACAGATGCAAGTCCCCGTGGACTAAGCTGCTTCCTCCCCTGAGGCCACTGAGCTAGCGGCAGCCCAACACTGGACGACGAGCCATGTTATTTATACATCGTGCTTGCTGCAAAAAACCGTGTCCACGAAAAATCAATTACTTTGCAAACAGAGAGATGAAACGTAACAAACTGATGAGTGACGGATGTGGGTATAAAAATAGAAACGTCAAATTTTCTAATTCACCTCTCGAATTACGTACCAGAAATTATATTCTAAGTGAGCAAAAGTGGTTAGTAAAGGAGCGTGCGCAGATTGAAGTCGATTCTATCCATGTGACGATTGAGAAGCAGCTCGATAACAGGAGAGAAGTTTATATTCCAGCATATTATTCACCTGTAATACGATTTGACGTTCAGAATACTACGGATTAAATGGATTGAAAAAAGAACAGAAAAGACCTTGGGCAAAAATTCAAGGGAAAGCTGATGCAGAGAAGAGCAGTGACGAGTACTTTTCTTACCAATCTCCTGTAAGGAAAAATCACGGGGAACAAAGGCCGAGGACAACACTTCAAGACTTGGCACTCGGTCCTTATTACGGAATGAAACCAGGAGCTGAGGACAGATGGTGATGAAAAGCATTCAGCCTAAAAACAAAGTTGATAACCCTCGTAGCTGGGAATATATTTCACAATGTGTAATTAATTACAAAAATGATTTTCAAGACGACCGAATGCCTTTGCATTCAGGCATAAATTATCGGATGGATGCTTTGCCAGTAACTTTTCACAGAACCTTATGTAATTGAAGCTTCAAAATATTATGCACTTACACGAACTTAGAAACGTGATTCGGAAAGATTATTTGTCTGTAACTAATTGTTTGACTTATAAATAAATATATTTTAAAACTCCCATGGCACCAAGCGCCCGCTGCTAGGCCTGTAGATTACGAGAAGTCGGCACGACGAATCCTTCTGACCGTTATTCTTTACTCTGTAGGATGGGTCCATTATCTCACCTCGATTGTGTAATCACGTAGGCTGAGTGGACCTCGAATCAGGAGCCTTCGGGTAAGAGATAGGCTACCTCTACACCTTAAACGTGAAATTAAATGAATGATCTTCATTGTCATTTGTGCATTGCCTTTTCCCGGTGGGTGGAGACTGTGGAATAACACCCACGATATTCCCTGCCTGTCGTAAGAGCCGACTAAAAGGGGCCCAAGGAACTTTCAACTAAAAAGCATGGCTTGTTGACCACGGGGCTATTAGCTTAGCCCTGGCATTTCTTCCACTTCCTTGTGCCACGCTCCTCACTTTCAACTATCCTATCCGACCTTCCTTGGTGAACTCTTTTTCTTTCCCGACCCCGACGGTATTAAAGCACTCGAAGCCTAGAGACTTTTTCATTTTTACGCCCTTCGTAGCCCTTATCTTTTTTTGGCCGATACCTTCATTTTTCGAAGTGTGTCTCTCTCTGTTAGTGTTATATAGAGGATGGTTGCCCACTTGTACTATAATTAGCACCACCACGCATACTCCTCATTGTACTCGAATGAAGAAACGTTAATTAGGTCGTAGTGGTAAAATCCTCCTCTCTAAGAGAAGAGAGAAACGGGAACGCCCGACATTTCAACGGTACAGGTATTCGCAAAATGCAGGAGAAGAATCACGAAGGGCGTGAAAATTAAATCTCTAGGATACGATAAAGTAAAAGCGTCAGTATGGGAAGAAAACCGGAGATCGCCGAAGGAGGTACGATAAGAAAGGTACAATAGGCAGCGGGAGGGGGGCGGAGCATGGATGCATTCAACAGTTCTCACCCAAGGGGCGAATAATAGTTGTGAGTGTTACTGTGAATAACTGTTGTTGGTGGTGATTATTGTTTAGGAGGAAGTACAACTGGGCAACCATCCTCTATATGACACAAATCAAAGAGAAAAATGGAAGGGATTCGACACTTCGAAAAATGAAGGTATCGGCGAAAGAAAGACAAGGGCCGCGAAGGGCGTGAAAATGAAAGACTCTCTAGGCCTCGACTGCTCTAATACTGTCAAGGTCGGAAAAGAACAACAGTTGACCAAGGGAGGTCAGATAGGATAGATGAAACTGACGAGCCTGGCACAAATAAGTGGAAGAAATGCCAGGACTGAGTTATGGGGACCGTGGTCGCCAACGCACGCTGAAAGGTACATAGCCCCTGGGCCCCTTTTAGTCGTCTCTTACGACAGGCAGGGGATATCGTTAGTGTTATTATACCGCCCCCACCGACAGGGGGATGAATAATCATTCAGTAAAATACCATTTACATGGGAAATACCAGGCCCTGGTTTTCTTGCATTATATTTCACACACGCAGGTAAAACTCCATGGAATACGACTTCAAAACAAAATTATTATTATTATTATTATTATTATTATTATTATTATTATTATTATTATTCTACTCATTCGTTGAATATTTAGCAAGAGTATATTGAAATTAGAGTTTAACAATCAGCTAGATGCAAAAGAAAGGACACTAAATTACTGAAGAAGTGCTGAAGGTATTTTAGGAACTGTTTGCAGCAGCAGTGTATTAAGGCTTGGTATTCAAGTATTCAAGTATTCAAGTGACCCTTAAGATCACTTCCAAGTATGGCAAAGTCAAACATTAAAAAATAGTCCACTGTTTGAGAAAATCCACAAGACCACTGATAATGTGGAAAAATGCCATTATAAATCCTGTTCCCAAAACTTCCTCACCTGTACTTATGACAGATTATCGACCTGTTTGCATACTTTCATCTCTCTCCAAGCCTCTTGAACGCATAGTACACGTACAATTAACCGACTATTTAAATAAATACAAACTACTTGACCCTTTACAATCAGGTTTCAAAAAGGGACACAGTACGACCACTGCCCTGCTGAAAGTTACAGACGACATGAGACGTGCTATGGACGAAAGGCAGGTGACGTTACTTACACTTCTTGATTTTAGCAGCGCTTTTGACACAGTAAATATAGACGTACTGGTTGCTAAATTGAAATCGCTTCACCTTGGACAGACAGCTCTAGAATTATTTCTCTCATATCTTACGGAACGAAAACAACGCGTAATTCTTCAGAATAGGTCATCCGAATGGGTAATGAAATAATCAGGGGTACCACAAGGCTCTGTACTCGGACCACTTCTCCTTGTTATCTATATTAACGATATATCGACACGGCTAAGACACTGTAAATACCACTTGTATGCTGACGATCTGCAGATCTATTATCATTCCAAAATTTCAGACATCAATCAAGCAATAAGTTATATGAACTCTGACTTAAATAATATCTGTGCATACGCTCATGAAAACTGTATTTTAATTAATCCATCAAAATCTAAAGCTATTATTGTTGGGCAGACGAAACAAATCAGTGCGGCAAAAAACAAAAACATTCCTCCACTAACTTTATCTGGTAAGATTATTCCGTACGAAAACTCGGTAAGAAATCTTGGTGTAATTATAAACGAGAATCTTAACTGGGGAGAGCATATTACAAATATATGTAGAAACGTGTATGCGTCCCTTCACCCCCTAAAATATCATCAAAATATGTTGCCGCTAAACATAAGAATTAGGCTTATATATACTCTTATCCTACCTATATTTTCCTACTGTGACGTAGTACTAATTGATGCCACGAGAGAACAACTAAACCGACTACAACGTGCTATGAACTCATGTATTAGATTTATCTTTTCCTTACGCTATGATGTTCATGTTACCCTTTATTATCGACAACTTTTCCTTCTAAAATTTGAACAATATAGAAACCTCCACAAGGCAGTATTAATCTTTCGAGTATTAAAAGAGAATATCCCATACTACTTATCTTCACAACTCAAGTTCCTATCCTCTTTCCACCACCATAACACACGCTTTGGCAGTACACTTGCTATCCCTCTCAGCAGGTCAGCAGCATTTAGCCGTTCCTTTGTTGCAAATTGAGCTAGAATATGGAATTCTGTCCCCCACAACATTAGAGCCATAAAATCCTTAAATTCCTTCAAGTTGTCTTGCCGTGAGCATCTCCTCGATGTGTCCCGCCAGGCTGAATGAATCTGGAAGAGTGAATGTGTGTATGAATGTACGTTTACTGTGCTTGTGGTATTTTGTGTCATTCAACCTTTAATTTGTAACGATAGTTTTAATACATGACTAAGAATATTTATGGAGTTTATGTTATTTCGTTTCATATTTTGTAACGGTAGTTTTAAGATAAGATTATGAATATTGCTCTCAGATGTACAATGTTAATGAAGTGTGGTCAGGAGTAAGAGAGGACCATGAGCCCTAACTTCGCCACTACTAATAAAGGCAAATATAATAATAATAATAATAATAATAATAATAATAATAATAATAATAATAATAATAATAATAATAATAATAATAATAATAATAATAATAATAATAATAATCCGTGCCCAGTGGGTAAGATCATGTGTAATGGTGCTGCGTCATTTGTCGGCTTATACAGAAGAACTGTACTTCTTTTATGGCTTCCGAGGAATAATAGTGGTTCTACTTGTGGTGTTACAAGTGAGTTAGTGTTATCTTGTGATTTTGTTGTTATATAACATGGTTTTTGGTTAATATTTAATATGAATTTCATGCCGTAAATGTCCGCCATCTTGGTAAATACGACAATTATTCCATAGATAACACGATCTAGAGGTCACTTCATATATCTAGTGAACATTTTTGATATAACTGCACTCATTTTGTTTCCTTTGTCATCAATTCCATAGAAACCACGAATAAGATATGCAATATTCCTTTTACTATCAGCGTTGCCAAGGCCACACTGCCGGCCACTACATTGTCAGCCATTTTTAAGCCTGGCAATGTGACGCATATGTAATGGACAGCATAGTGCATTATTACCTGGTCAGCTCACGTGGGGGTTTAGTTCCGAACTGAGTACGAACTAAGCATAACCCTGCGTGAGACACTGGGATGGGGCCCTCAACCCCGACACGGCGCGTCCCAATGGCTAATAGGGGAAGTCTCCTGTAGATATACAGGACAAGTGTGAATAAGATGTAGTCAAATAAGCACTCGCGGATCAACTGAGGAAACTAGAACTGTGGTCAACGGCTTCGATGGCAGAAGAGGACATATGTCTCAATGGCTGAGAGGGCGGAAGAACCAAAAATAAAATCCACCTCGCGTCTGACTCGGATCGAGCGGTGAAGTGGTCAGCGTCTGTTTACCTAATAGGTACGGCTGTATAGTTATGTTCCAGGAACTAGCAATCCCTGGTCCTAATTTCCCAGTGGAAACGCTGGATCAATCTTTGATTACAAGCTATGATGATTCGTGAGAGTAAAATCAGCATTACCCCAGGTGGTAACCAATCCACCCGTCATGAGACGGCTACTGGGTATTCGGATTCTGGGGAACCCAGGCAATCTCGAACACAGAGAAAGTCGGAGTTCTCTGGCAAACTAACATCCAAAACCTTTACATACATTGGCATGTTCAATGTAAATACCTTAATCCAACCTGGTAAATTGCACAATCTTACAACAGAACTAGATCAACAGAAAATTCAGATACTTGCCCTGCAGGAAACGAGATTCACTGATGAGGACACAGCTGACTATGGAAACTACCGTATCTTCAAGAGTAAAACGGAGCGGAGAGTTGGCAAGGGAACTCCCTTACTAGGAATGGCCTTCATGGTACATAAAAGTATTGTAGACTCAATAAAAGAAGTTACTCCAATAAGTAACCGGCTTATGACAATGCGAATCCAATGTGCTAACAAGAAATATACAATAGTGAATGTACATGCACCCACTAACGCGGACAATAAAAAAGAACCGCAAAAAACTGATGCATTCTGGGCTAAACTTGAGAAAATCATGGCGAAGATTCCAAAAGAGGATACAAAAATTTTGCTGGGCGACTTTAACGCACAAATTGGTAAAGAAAAAGAACACCAGAAAACTGTTGGCAAATTCCCTGCTCACAAATTCACTAACAAAAACGGGTTGAGACTCGTTGAACTGTGTCAACAAAACAATCTTAAAATCATGTCAACTTCTCTGAGAAAATCTCCACGGAAACAGAAGACCTGGAGGTCTCCCGTTCCAGGGATCGGTGAATTTCAAATCGATCACATTGCCATCTCTCATCCCTTGCAGAGAGAGGTGCACGATGTACAGGTACGCCGAGGAGCAAACGTCGATTCCGATCACTACCTAGTGAGAATAAAGGTAAAATTCACCCCGAAGAAAATTCATCATAAGAGGTCACACGTACCGAAGTTTGATACGACACAGATTGGAAATACTAATCTGCAAGAAGTGTGGGAAAGAGAACATGCAGGCACCTGGGAGAAATTCCGCAACAAAATCATCCAGAAAGCTCGAGAGCAAATTCCCCTGAAAAAGAATACTAAACACCCTTGGTGGAATTCTGAATGTGAACGTGCCTTGAAGGAACGAAAAGAAGCATTCCAGAAATACAACAGCAAGAAATCACCAGAAAACCAAACATATTTCAATGAAACTAGAAAACGAGTAGCCAAAATCATCAGGCAGGTCAAGAGAAAACACCTGAAGCAACAACTGGACTCGATTGAAGACAACTTTCGTAACTACAATGTACGAGATTTCTACAGGGAATTCGGAGGACAAGTCCGTGGGTACGCTCCTCAAAACCTGGCTTTCAAAAGATCAGATGGAAAACTTGCACTCAGTAATCAGGATAATTGTCAAGAATTAGCACTTTACTTCGCTGATCTCCTCAACTGTCCAGAGCCCCTCACAAGATTCCCTCAAGAACCCCCAAGGCACACTTTCCCAGAATCTCCACCACCGACAGAGGAAGAAATCCGCGGCCACATCCTCAAACTTAAAAACAATAGGACCTCCGGAGAAGATGGCATCATTGCGGAACATCTGAAAAATCTTGGACCTAACTCCCTCAAGGAGCTCACTCAAATCATTACAGATATCTGGCAATCGGAAGAATTACCTCAGGACTGGAAGTGCGCCCTCATCCACCCATTACACAAAAAGGGAGATAAGACTGACGTAAATAATTACAGGGGCATTTCTCTTCTCCAAGTGACTTACAAAATTCTTTCAGCTTGCCTTTTGAAGAGAACGCAAGAACAACTTGAACAAAGTATTGGCGAATATCAAGCAGGCTTCCGCCCTGGTCGCTCGTGCGCAGAACAAATATTCAACTTGAAGGCAACACTTAAATACAAAGCATTGAGGAACAAACCGGTCATCTGCATTTTTGTTGACTTTAGGAAAGCGTACGACTCGGTTGATCGACAGTCTCTCTTCGTTGTTCTTGAGGAACTGGGACTTGATTCCAAGACCCTCAACCTCATCAAGGCAACACTCACTGACACTATCTCCAAAGTTAAATTCATGGGGGAGATCTCTGAACCATTCCCGATTAAAACTGGCGTCCGACAAGGTGACGGCTTATCTCCGCTTCTTTTCAACCTCGTCCTAGACAAAGTCATCCGCGAGTGGGAAAAGGTATTGAAAGATATGGGATACTGGCGCCCCATACGATTAGGACGACCCAAAGACGGTATTGAGATATCATGCCTCGCTTTTGCAGATGACCTGGCCATACTTACAGATGATGTATTCACAGCCGTTAAACAAATTGAAACCCTTAGCGAATGTGCTGGAAAGGTTGGCCTACAAATTTCCTTTGAAAAGACTAAGTTCTTCTGCTCAAAATTTGACATCCAAAATTTGAACACGACACATGGGCAAATCAACCGAGTACCACACTTCAAGTACTTGGGAGAAATACTTGAACCAACGGGAGGCGAGAAGGCTGCCCAGAAAATTCGCCTACAAAAATTTCGGAAAGCCTACGGTAGGGTTCACAACATATACAATAAAAAGTGCTTGTCCCGCCATGCAAAGATCAGACACTATAATACAGTAATAAAGCCCGAAGTCTTATATGCCAGCGAGACCCTTACACTGAACGGGAAAGGTGACCTAGAAAACATTTTAAAAGAAGAAAGAAGAATCCTGAGGAAAATTCTCGGCCCCCGAAAAACAGAAGATGGATATAGAATGAGGTCACGCAAAGAGACAGAAGAGCATTCCAACATTGCAGCAGACATCCGCAAAAGACGTCTGAAATTCTATGGGCACGTCCACAGATTGCCGGCAAGTAGACTGACACACAAGATTCTCACCTACATAGAACATCTAAAAAACATTCCATGGGTACTAGAAGTGAAGAAGGATCTGGAAAAAGCCCAGATAAACCCAAATGACACCGCGGACAGAAACCTTTATAGGAAAAAAATTAATGGATGGAAAGTGCAACCAGAGAACGAAGTGAAAAAGAAGACTGGAGCAAAGTGGACAGAAGAACGAAAAAGGATCCACGGAGAAAGGATGAGAGCTGTTTGGCAACTCAGAAAACAGAATCGTTAGAGCTTTGCGTGATCCATTGGGTCCATACGCACATAATAATAATCATAATAATAATAATAATAATAATAATAATAATAATAATAATAATAATAATATTAATAATAATAATAATAATAATAATAATAATAATATAATAACCGTTTTTTTAAACGTTCAAAATAGCACTTAAACTTTCCACATCCGGAGAGGAGAATGACCCCTGGCACTTACATGTCGACTGTTCTCTTGTGATAGATCCAGTGGTTGTTCCACTAAATTACTAGATATCTTTATACTTGAGTTTTTATATACCGTGCAGGTAACATCTGTACTGGATGACGAGGCAGCTTTTGCTCTTTCATTTCCCGGAGAACCATGGTCCAGGGAAGACCGGCTGCTGCACTGAAAGTCTTATAGTACTGTGCAACCTGCGAGTAATTGCATAGCCAATCCGAAAACTTTTCTTGCTGTGTTAACACCATTTCACAGCAAAAACTGCTAAATCCTCAGCCTCGCTCTTTCAACAATTTAATTTAAACAAGGAAGTTCCGGGTAGTCAACAGACGACTGCCTCTAATATCAACCGAGACAAGGCACTGGACTGTGCCGGTACTTGGGCTCAGAAAGCCAGTTCTTGACCGTCCGAGCTGCTCAGTTCAACATACCTGTGTATATATCGCCGCATTACTGAACATTGGTAGTGTACGACTCATGACCCCAGGTTTGCGGTTTTGATAGTCGCCGATGTTCTGGACAATCCGAATTCCCAGAAGTAATTATGGCTCTGCTTATGTCGATGTTGTTGACATGATCAAGACTTCTGACACTCAGCGCCATTAATACTAAAATACATTTTTTGTGAAATATTTCTGAACAATGCTGACAGCTTCTGAAATACAAGCAGGAAGAGCATTACATCGCCCCCTCACTTCTCTTGATACAGTTCCTCCTTTAAACAACGTAATGGGTTAGGGCAACGTTGGAACAGAAAGAAAACATGCAGACGCAGCGAAATTGACCCGGTGACTTTAAATTACATGGTTTATTTTGATAAAATAAAACGTAATTTTCCTAAGGTACAGACAGATGTTAAAAAGTGTAATTGTAGAGGTACGTTGAAAGAAAAGAAAGTTTAAAATGTGATTCCGGCGGAAAACACAATATATTAGGGAAAGTTTGCTCAGGAGTGAATCACGAATGAAGTAAATACTTCACTGTATAGAAAAATTCCTTCGGATGACTGTTCCATTAAAGTAACCACTTGAATAAAGTTGTTACTGGAGTATTTTCACATCTTCACAGAGAAACATCGAATCATGGATATATTTTTAAGCTGAAAAGACTAAATAATGTTCTCTTTCTTCCGCAGTTTTCACCATTGCTTTGTTTACAGCCTCTCTTACAAGAACATGTCTTTCCATCCACTAAAATGCGTTCTTCTTCGATCCATATGAAGTACACTCGTTGCCTGTTTGTCATGTATATATTTGTCCGTGCAAAACTGCACCGCCGAATTGCTTAGACTATTTCCACATAGACCTGCCGCCCAAAACCATATCCAATGAAACCTAATTCAGTAGATGAGATAGTGATAAGGGATCTCTTATGGAATATGATTAGGAATACAAGGATCAATGGAACTCGACGAAAGGAGAGAAGGAAATTCGGAAAGTTAACAGATTAGAAACATAAGGTCATGTGCTAAACCGAAAAGAGAAATAGCCTGTGTTCTCGGCGATACCGTAGGTATTTACTGCGAGGGACGTCTTCTTACGAGTCGAGGATGTGCAAAATTTAAATTTATTCTGCCGTACATCGACTTCTGACACTTCAGTACCATAGCACTCAAACCACCATCATCAGTTAGGGTGCCAAACGTGTAACTCTAGCAGGCTGTGATGTAAGGTGTGAATGTATCGTCAGACGGTGGTAAATAGCAACTGTGGAAGCCGAGATGAATGGTATGGATATATGGACACACAATGTTACCTAACAACCATCCATCCTATGATGTAAGGTATGGATATATGGTCATACAATGTTACCTAACAACCATCCATCCTGTGATGTAAGGTATGGATATATGGACACACAATGTTACCTAACAACCGTGCATCCTGTGATGTAAGGTATGGATATATGGTCATACAATGTTATCTAAAAACCATCCATCCTGTGATGTAAGGTATGGATATATGGTCACACAATGTTATCTAAAAACCGTGCAGGCCGTCATGTAATGTGTTGTCCCCTTTTTACCGGGCATGTTCAGCCGGAGAACGAGAGTCTCACGGGTTGTCCAGCTTTGCTTATTTTGAGGGCAGGGAAAGAGACAAGGACTGGCGACAATAATACAAAAGTATCAAACAACAGGCTTATGACATTTATTATCAACTAGCACTTAAACAATAACAAATGAAATTTAAACAAATCGTGACGGAAAATCAAATTTTTGGTTCTTCTCTGCCGGTGCATTCGAATACAGCATTTAATTCATCCAAATAGCTTTGACGTCAATAATTCTGCAAATATACAGATGGATATTAGCCTACTTCTAACTAAACACAAGAAAAAAGTAAACTTTATATGGGAGGATCTCCTGTCGCAATGTCGTTAATATTCACAAGTTGAAAATAATTCAGTCTCAAAAAGCTGTCTATCTCATGCTAGTTTTAATCGTCTAAATATCAGCTCCACTTGTGTTAACATTCATTTCCTCAAATGAAGACTTTACTCCTTTAAAGAACTGAATCAAACGTGATATCCATTAAATTGGAAAAATAAACAAAATTTTTATCGGGAACATAACTCAGAGAAGTCTCTCTCTGACCTAATTTCACAAAATTGTGCTTGTACAATAATTATTGCTATGAAACTTTCTTTAATATTCAATTGAACAAAACATTATGTAAATCTTTAACATCTGACGTCTTGAGGATTTTTTTAGCATTGTAAGCTTTACAATAATAGTGAATCGTCCACTGAAATAATTCTTTCTTATTCATTACTGTATGATATTCTGAACTTTTCTCAGCTTAATCTCAAAATAAAATTTACTAAAGGTTCAATTCTCAAAACGTTAAATCAACTCAAACAACGATGCTGATAACCAGGACCCAACGTAACAAACACGTGGCCGGCTCACAACCACAGTAAAACACATATCACAATTCACTGAAATTACTACCACACACACAGCATTCACACTAAGGCACACGAGAATTATTTACATTATTTACAACGAATTCTAGACTTTGAATATTATATTTTGACTTTTATCCTAGGCATCTGAATTCTCGGGATGACGGTATCGGGTAAAGAAATATCCATTCACGTCTCTCAGAAATGTGATGAAGTCTGGATGATCACTTGCTCAAAGATGATAACATTTTACAACATTGGTCACGATAATATCGGCAGTTGATATCTGGAAAAAACGCACATGGTACAGGTCAAATATTAGCATTCGCTTTCATGGTTCATAAGTCACGACATTATTATTACTCAACTCCATGACCTTCAATTAACACGTGCTCACACTTGAAGAAATTACGTCTTATCCCACACGTATTCTTCAAATAAATTCAATAAATGAATCCACAAGTCAATAAAAATACAGTAAATGATCCATTCACAAGTCAATAAAATACAGTAAAATCCCTTCAAGGACTGCCATATTCCAGGCTCATATTCATCTTAACTGAGCACACAAAATCAAGCAATATTTAAACTCATGACCCTTATTCGTTCATTTAACCCGGGATGAAAATTTATTATTATTATTATTATTATTATTATTATTATTATTATTATTATTATTATTATTATTATTATTATTATTATTATTATTATTATTATTATTATTATTAGATGTGAAAGATCTCAAATTCGCGTAAACTAGGGTTTGACAATATGCCAGATGACACTAACACGCCTTAACATCATACAAGAAGAATTTTTTATATAGAAATCCGGCGTAACAAACATGCTGTAAATCTGTCGCACACGACTTCCGAAACAGATATTTTCAAATTAAATTATTAATTAACGGTGAGGACAATGGTTTTTAAATCACACTAGACAGTTAGAATAATCGTAGAAGACACACGCTCGTTCTAACTATTCTAATAGAGACCAATAATCACTCACACACACATGACAATACTACCATATCCCATGTGAAAGAAGGATGAAAATATTTAAGACTACCGCAAGACTAGAAGAAATATTACCATTAATGAATAAGTAAGCATCATTTCTACATCGATGAACAGATAAACATTAGAAAAATGGTACTTAAATGAATGATGAAACTGGATCTCTGCCGGTGATCTGGAATCTCTGGATTACATGTAGTGGATTATCTGCTCCCGTCGCTATCTCCCCATGTCAGAAGTCGCCTACATTTTAACATACCATTGTAGCCGTGATGTTCAATGCAGAGTCGTCGTAGGTCTTCTCTTCAAAGTGTTGAAACATCTTGACGCACTCGAACAAACAGGTGGCGATCTTCTTTCTTCTAACACAGTAGAAGCTGAAACTAACAAGAAATTTTAGAAGATGTTCTGTACACACACGCGATGAGTTTTAAAGATGAATGACACGTAACTTTGCCTTGAAAATCTGCCAGACTCGTTGACTGAGGTGTTAATGAAGGTAGTTGATTTGCACTGCCGGATAGAAATATTTTAAGTCCAATGACGGAGTATTTGCGTCGTAAGTTAGAGCTCGGCGAAAGCAGCAGCAAGTAAGAGCGTGAGAAAAAATACGTAAGTAAGAGTACCAGAATCGGAGCTATTGGCTTTACGTCGCACCGACACAGATAGGTCTTATGGCGGCGTTAGGACAGGAAAGGGCTAGGAGTGGGAAGGAAGCGGTCGTTGCCTTAATTAAGGTACAACCCCAGCATTTGCCTGGTGTGAAAATGGAAAATCACGGAAAACCATAATCAGGGCTGCCGACAGTGGGGTTCGAACCCACTATCTCCCGAATACTGGATACTGGCCGCACTTAAGCGACTGCAGCTATCGAGTTCGGTGAGAATCAGAGAGTGTTCCTTCTGAAAACTGGGGTATTTAAGCACTTCACAATGAGGGCGTGTCACCACAGTGGTTCGTAATTGGCCGTCGTCTTGCACCGGATAGGCCATTACAATTCTCGAAAATGCCTTCCATTTGAAGGCTTGGACATGCGTAATTCAGATCGGGAAGACATTGACTACTCTCAGTGGGTCACGTGGACAGCTGACAGCTCGATAAAAATTCAATACTCTGCTCACTCGCTGGTAGGACCGGTTCTGTACAAATGGGAACGTCTTTACAACACGGCATTGGAAAAACATAGCCCGTGCTAATGAAATAATAGCCTTGCACTCGCAGACACAATAAATACTTATCGTAGGCCAAATTTGAAGGGGACAGTGTGGATGGATGACCAGACAATGTTACCGAACAACCGTGCAGGTCGTAATGTAAGGTGTGGATGGATGACCAGACAATGTTACCGAACAACCGTGCAGGTCGTAATGTAAGGTGTGGATGGATGACCAGACAATGTTACCTAGCAACCGTGCAGCCTGTGATGTAAGGTGTGGATGGATGACCAGACAATGTTACCTAACAACCGTGCAGGTCGTAATGTAAGGTGTGGATGGATGATCAGACAATGTTACCGAACAACCGTACAGGTCGTAATGTAAGGTGTGGATGGATGACCAGACAATGTTACCTAGCAACCGTGCAGCCTGTGATGTAAGGTGTGGATGGATGACCAGACAATGTTACCGAACAACCGTGCAGGTCGTAATGTAAGGTGTGGATGGATGACCAGACAATGTTACCTAGCAACCGTGCAGCCTGTGATGTAAGGTGTGGATGGATGACCAGACAATGTTACCGAACAACCGTGCAGGTCGTAATGTAAGGTGTGGATGGATGACCAGACAATGTTACCGAACAACCGTGCAGGTCGTAATGTAAGGTGTGGATGGATGACCAGACAATGTTACCTAACAACCGTGCAGGTCGTAATGTAAGGTGTGGATGGATGACCAGACAATGTTACCTAACAACCGTGCAGGTCGTAATGTAAGGTGTGGATGGATGACCAGACAATGTTACCGAACAACCGTGCAGGTCGTAATGTAAGGTGTGGATGGATGACCAGACAATGTTACCGAACAACCGTGCAGGTCGTAATGTAAGGTGTGGATGGATGACCAGACAATGTTACCGAACAACCGTGCAGGTCGTAATGTAAGGTGTGGATGGATGACCAGACAATGTTACCGAACAACCGTGCAGGTCGTAATGTAAGGTGTGGATGGATGACCAGACAGTGTTACCGAACAACCGTGCAGGTCGTAATGTAAGGTGTGGATGGATGACCAGACAATGTTACCGAACAACCGTGCAGCCTGTGATGTAAGGTGTGGATAGATGACCAGACAATGTTACATAACAACCGTGCAGGTCGTAATGTAAGGTGAGGATGGATGACCAGACAATGTTACCTCTAGAGCGTTCCAACCTTAAATTTGCAGAACAGCGTAGATGGAGCGCGCTGTTGCGAAATCGACTCGTGAAGATCACGCTCGAGTGTGACTCAAACAGGGCGTCACAGTTCCACATTTTTCGTTTGTAATTTTGTAATTTAAAGTTCATTCATTCATGAATTAATATTTGTACGATGGTAAAATAAATACAACACACCTTAATCATTGGCGTTGTTCTCAGACATTGGACATACACTTTCTATCATTTCTGCAAGGCCTGATCTTTCCGCTTTCGATGAACCGGGTTCGGGAGATGAACTTGAGGATGATCCGCACGATGAAGAAAGTCGTATTAAAAACTTTTCATCGTCGACATCGTCCTGTAATTCGTCTGCTTTCTATAAATGTCTTTTCATTTTTCATTACTTCCTTCACGTAATTTGCCCAATTGTCTTATGTTTTCATGGCATAAAAATGTTAGTTCAGCATTTGGAACAAAACCATGTTCAAGGAAAATCACGGACCTCAGCTTTTCGGTGGCCTAAGTCCCGAACTCACCCCTTCAATGGCGTCCTGCCGTGCACTTTTCACTGTCGTATCCTTCCATTCTTTTGCCACTGTCTGCCCAATATTTACCCACGATTCATCTTTATATATTATAGCTTTAATTAGTTCCCTCAAACGTTTTATCTCCCTGAGATATCTGTGCCTCCAATTAATTATTTCATCGGTTTCAATGAAAGCTGCTTTATTACCCCGTCTTAAATAACGGAAGCCTATATGATGTAAGAAGCGATACAACGTAGTTTTGGAAAATCGGGGCAAAGAATCTTCTCCATTTACCCGACTCAAAATCACGTTCAATGTCGGTGGTATGTTAGCAAAAAAAAAATACACAGTGAACCACCCGACGCACTCCACTTCGCACAATTTTATCATATTTAATTTTCCTTTTTCTGCCGTCCTTCTGCTTTTGCTTTTTTGCTTTTTGCGGGAATTCGCAAAGGACCATGTGTGTGTTCCTTATAGCATAGATTGTTCTTTCGGAACAACCTGTAGCTTAAGCAGTTTCACTGACTGCGCTGCTCATATTCGTAGACTTTAAAAAATAATCCAGGACACTCATTAAAATATTGCGTTCTTTTCCCCTGAGTTTACCTACGGAACGTTTCTTCATAATTTGACGATCCATTGTACATCCTTCTGCACTTTTTCTTCGAACTAAGAACCCCCCGCACGAGCACGAACTGACAACTACACAGACTACACAAACATAACAAACACAATCCACTTGTCCTCAAGAACTATACATTTATCACTGATCTTGTCCGACTCCATGGCTAAATGGTTAGCGCGCTGGCATTTGGTCCAGAGGCGCCCGGGCCGGGTCGGGGATTTTAACCTTCATTGGTTGATTCCAATGGCTCGGGGGCTGGGGTGTGTGCCGTCTTCAGCATTATAATTCATCACAGGTAGGGCCCGATTCTTGTAGACGCGCAGGTCGCCTATGCGGCGTCAACTCGAAAGGCCTGCACTCGTCGTCTTCGGAGGCCACACGCCATTAAATATTATATATGTCACTGATCTTTATTTAATAAATCTTATAATGCTGATTAAATGAACACCGCTGCACACGGCTGTCGGTATATTTAAAAGCTCAGCCAGCCGAGTCACTCGTGAAACGTAAACAAACGAGACATTCTCCCTGTCATAAATTAAGAGATAACGAGATAAGGAATTGAGGTATGATTTGATAATAACTTCCATATCCGACGACCGTTTGCTTTGCTTTAACCACGCCATGATCCTTCTGCACTTTTTCTTCGAAATTAGATCCCCACGCACGAGCACGAACTCACGAACCACACAAACGAAATACACTTGCCCTCAAGAATTGTACATATGTCACTGATATGAATTTAATCACTATTATACATACTACTGACGAAATGAGCACTGCACTGCATGCGACTGTCTGGAAATGTTAAGAGCGCATGTTTGGGAGATCACTACCGGTACTTAGCCAGCCAGCCGAGTCACGCGCGAAACCAAAATTCAAGGAGATATTCTTCCTGTCACAAATTAATAACTAAGCAAGATAAGAATTTCGGGATTGTTTTGAAAATAACTTCCATATATGAAGACCATTTGCCTCGCTTTGAACCCCCATGCAAATTCTATAGGAAAGACGCTGGCCAGCGACTGACTTTTTCGTGCCTGTACATAAAATTCCCTGAACATGACTGAAAATAAATGCATATGCTGCATTTTGTTATCATTTAAATTTAAAAATAAATTTATCTACATCGACCTGAAATGTTTCTTTACCAGCAGTGAAAAAATTAGGAAAATATTGAATATAAAATAGGAGTTATGACATGAGAAGTTCTATGCAATGAAGATTTTGCATTTGGCGAAACTTTCCATTATATTACCATTTTCACACTAAATTATTTTTTAACTTTTTGTTGTTAACGGCATCGAATGCGCCTTGAAATTCTGTACATAAGACGATATTTACCCATTTTAACTGACAACATTCTGATTTACGGATATTTGGCAAACCCGTTGCATTAGAGTAGGACAGCGCTACCCGCAAAACACGGGAGAAGGAAAGAGACGGAATTATCCCATTACCGCTGTACTGCAATTTAAGGTTAGAACGCTCTATAACAACCGTGCAGGCCGTGATGAAAGGTGTGGATGGATGGACAGACAATGTTACCTACCAACGGTACAGGCCGTGATGAAAGGTGTGGATGGATGACCAGACAATGTTACCTACCAACGGTTCAGGCCGTGATGAAAGGTGTGGATGGATGACCAGACAATGTTACCTACCAACGGTACAGGCCGTGATGAAAGGTGTGGATGGATGACCAGACAATGTTACCTACCAACGGTGCAGGCCGTGATGAAAGGTGTGGATGGATGACCAGACAATGTTACCTACCAACGGTACAGGCCGTGATGAAAGGTGTGGATGGATGACCAGACAATGTTACCTACCAACGGTACAGGCCGTGATGAAAGGTGTGGATGGATGACCAGACAATGTTACCTACCAACGGTACAGGCCGTGATGTAAGGTGTGGGTGGATGACCAGACAATGTTACCTACCAACGGTACAGGCCGTGATGAAAGGTGTGGATGGATGACCAGACAATGTTACCTACCAACGGTACAGGCCGTGATGAAAGGTGTGGATGGATGGCCAGGCAATGTTACCTACCAACGGTACAGGCCGTGATGAAAGGTGTGGATGGATGGCCAGACAATGTTACCTACCAACGGTACAGGCCGTGATGTAAGGTGTGGGTGGATGACCAGACGATGTTACCTACCAACGGTACAGGCCGTGATGAAAGGTGTGGATGGATGGCCAGGCAATGTTACCTACCAACGGTACAGGCCGTGATGTAAGGTGTGGGTGCATGACCAGACGATGTTACCTAGCAAACGTGCAGGCCGTGATGCAAGGTGTGGATGGATGACCAGGCAATGTTACCTACCAACGGTACAGGCCGTGATGAAAGGTGTGGATGGATGACCAGTCAATGTTACCTACCAACGGTGCAGGCCGTGATGAAAGGTGTGGATGGATGACCAGACAATGTTACCTACCAACGGTACAGGCCGTGATGAAAGGTGTGGATGGATGACCAGACAATGTTACCTAACAACCATGCAGACTTTTTCCTACGGTTGATGTTCATCTGAAATTAGGAGCCGTTTATGCATCGCCGTGACCGGGAAGCATATCGATCATTGTTTGATGTTTGCAAAGGGAAAAGTTTTTTCTTAGTGGTTTAACGTCGAACTAACTAGATGATTCTCGGTGATGCAAGGATGGGAAAGAGCTAGGACAGGGAAGAAGCGGCTGTGGCTTGAATTAAGGTACACAGGTGTGAAACTTATTAGAGTCAAAGGAGAAGACACAAATGAAATTTCCCTTTTTTTTTTCTTTTTCCTTTTGCCCGGCCTTGTCTCTGTAATTTGTTCTATGCAACTTACTTTCAGTCAAATGTTCATCCGAGTTCTTCTTGAAATACTGTATTATTCGTAATTTTTTGAAATATTCCATTGAGATGAAATATTTCTGCTTGGTCTCTTGCCAATCCTACAACATCAGTTAGCAAGTGTTTGGATAGTAAATAATATAAATCACAGCAAATTACTAGCGCTCCACCGCAGCATTGAAAAAAGATTTATTTGCAGGTGAGTAATATGTAGTGGGAGAGTGGAAATATTATAAATTTAGTGTTAAATATAATTTTCACGCCTCTGTGCAACCCCAGCATACACCTTTTTCAGTTCTGGTTAGAGTGAGGGTGGTTGCTCAGTTTTATTTCATTCATAACAATGAATCCCATCATCTCCAAACCTCTTAATGGCTCTTGACCGACGGGTTTGTTTGTTTTTAGCTCAGTTAGGTAAGGAAAGTGCGAAACACCGTTTAGGTAATTCGTGGTAGAAAACTCTTTCGAACAACAGAGATGTGCACACCTTAATTAGAAAAAAGCTGGTAAACGTCAATTACAACACCAGTATCCCCGTCTCTGGAGATGGCTTTCTCTCTTTGATCATTTTCCAAAGAAGCCCTAAATAAGGCCGCGGCCACTATCAAACCAATCCTAGTCCATTTGCCAATCTAGTGCAACTGCAAATGTGTTACATCACTTAAAAAAAGAGAGAACCAACATCAATAAATCTTTCTTCTGTTCGGCTAAACAATCAATAATAATAATAATAATAATAATAATAATAATAATAATAATAATAATAATAATAATAATAATAATAATAATAATAATAATTGTACCGGGCGGTACACCTCCACGCCGCTAATTTAAAATTTGCGCCAGTTGAAACTCCTCTGCTGGAGGAAGTCTGAACTTTATTGACGGTATTAATTTTCAAGTTTCTCAGAAGATGTCACTACGTGGAAAGTTTGGAGTTTTTGAACTGTGCCACTTTTGATGTATTTTTGTTTTACCGGTAGTAAGAAGTGTGAACTTTCTCTTCTAGAGGACACTACTGAAAAACTACAATGGTGCACCCTAGTGCGATGTGAAAGAACTGTTTTTTGGAGAAATTTGTATTTCAAAAGTTTGTTTCTTGTTAAATTTTTTTCTGTTATTGTCTAAGTTGGCTGTATACCCCTCTCTTTCCCCTTGTTTTGTATTTAGCCAATCCCGAATTTCTTTAATTAATTTCTGACCAATCTGATGTATCTTCCCCCAACTTGAATATGCTGCTTATCCCTAACCAATAAAGTGATCGTGCGCGGGTGTTTTCTTCCCTAAAACGCCTCGAACTTTCCGCGAGAGTATATAAACTGCTGATTTTTGGGTCTCTGCGCCACTTCTGTTCCATCTTTCAGTGTGTAAAGTACATAGCAGGGGTCGGGAAGCGCCTCTTTCTTCGGCAGCGGTCAACAACAAGGTAATGGCCGATTAATAACTTCTTTCCTTGCTAGCTCAGCAGTTTAACTCTCGGGGCGGGTCCGAAGTTTTTCCATAATGTAACCTTCCTTAAAATGTAAAGACCCTTGGTATCTATTCTATCTTTAAACTGCATTTCGGGATAGAGAGTGCTTAACCCTCTCGAGCTCCCACTCATATTGTTTTGAGGTGAACTTATGTTTTCTCAACCTATTCTTCTTTAACGTAATGTAAATTGTTTCTTTCTTAAGTCACCTCTTTAGTATGGGATTAGCCCTTGTATTAACGGCCTAGTGCCAAGTAGGTTTTAAACAAAGTGTATTAGGAGCACAAGTTCGCCTCCTCTCAAATTGTGATTTTAGAGGTCATGTAATTAATCTTTTTCTCTCTTAATAGACCTCAGTAGGTTGGGTATTTTACCCCTGTGTCTATGTCCTGAGAGGACAACTTGAAGGTGGAGTTTGGTGTGGCCTTTGAGAGGCTAAAAGTTTGAGAGCGAGTGGCTCTTTCTTGAAAATTGAGTATTGTATGCCTCGAGGAGGCTTTTCTGTGTAATTTGGAGCAAGTGCTCCTGAGCATGAATGGGGTTTTCTGCCCCTCTGTTAAAACTTATTTTGGAGTAAGGTTGGGCTGATTGCCCAAGAATTGTGAAGCCGGGGCGCGAAGCCCAAATCCGGTAAATATTGTAACTACATTTTGGTTGCCTTGCTACCCTGTACCTGCCATGCTTGTTATTTCTTTATTTTGAAAAGAAAATATAACCTTGTTAAATTTTACATTAACTTTGATTCCGTAGTTTGAGACCCGTTCAAGCCCGCACCTTCTTTCACCTCTACCTACCGCAAAAACACGGTAACAAGTGGTAGCAGAGCGTGGTTGAATGGGTCTCAATTTAGCCCCTTTTGACGGCTAAACATTGTTGTGTTCCGAACTCTAACAATTTTCTCAGTTGCTGGAATTTTCTGATTTTTTCAAAATTGTTCTGGCATCATGCCCGGCCCTCGCGATGTTCTCCATCTTAACTATTTGCGGAAGGAGGAGTTAATCTATGAATTAACTATCAGAAATGTGCAATCTGGAGGCACGGTTGCGGTAGACACAAACAAGCTTAGTGAGTCCCTTGATTTGCCCGTTTCCATCCCCACTTTGGGAGAGAAAGAAATTGACGACTCTCTTTCCACGATCACCGAGAATACTACTGGGCTAGCATCGGTAGTTAGTTTTTTTTATGAAAATGATCCTTCTCCTAATCAAATTAAGCGTGTGCAAGCCAGGCTATATCATTTTTCAAATAGAGTTAACGATCTGTTGTCTCTGAAATTGAATGACGTTCAGAGGAAGGAAGCTAGTACGTTGCTTGAAAGAATTTCTGAATTATCTAGCAAGGTCACTCAATTGTTGACTGGGGAGGTTCCTCCCAAAATTGATCAACCCACCCCGATGAATGCAGGTAGCGAGGAAGAGCCTCCTAAGGGAGAAGTCAATAGGATAACCGTTGCTGCTCAAACTATCTCTGCCCCATTGGACAACGAGTCTGAACGCCGTAACTCATTGAATAATGTACGTTCTGAATTAACTTCTTTGCCACTTAAACCTTTACCGACTATGTCACCTGGGTTCAGCAGTTTGCCTCATCCATTGTCAATGTTGCTCAGAGGTATCTCGAAGTTTTCTGTCAACACCACCAGTGAAGTTATTTCCTTCTTAAGGTTTTTAGTTGAATTTCAGGATCATGCCCTTGTTTTTTCTCTTTCTCCGTGTCAAATTTTGCAAATCATCTATCCTTATGCAATTGGTATTCTCTCTGACAAAACAGTAAGAGCCATAGCCGAACAGTCATCTATTGAAGATTTTCATGCACACTTACTTGCAAATTTTATTCCCGCCCGCGCGAGGTCATCTCTGATTCAGAAGTACTATTATCGAGTACAGAGATTGGATGAAAATCTGGCTGATTTCATACAAGACATTAAGTTTTATACTAGGGTGTTCGCTCTTCATTTTCCTGAAGATCAGATTGTACAGGCTATTGTAGAAGGAATTTCACCACCCTATAGGTCATATTTGTGTTTCGCGGCGTGCCCGCAAACTTTCCCTGAACTTGAAGCGTTGGCCGTCTCAGCGGAAGGAGTGAGATACGCCGATTCCTTGCGTGTCGCGAAAGAACCCCCGCCTTCTGTTAGTAATACTTGGCCTCCACCTCGCCGATCAGTCACACCCCGTAAATGTTACGCTTGCGGGTCGCCTGACCATCTTCGGAACAAGTGTCCATTGATCAAATCTAGTAGGGCAAATAATGGAGCTGGCTCATCACAAGGCTGTTTTAAATGTGGGGCTTTCTCACATATCGCCAAGAATTGTCCCCCTCCTGCTCAACTTCAGGTGCAACTTCCAACAACAATCAAAAGTGACTAGTGGCTTCGGCTGAGTCGACTAATCCATCTTCCCGAGGCTCAGCCCCTGGCAAACAGGTCGTAAATTCAGCGAATGTTCAATCTGCAAATCTATCTTTTGAATGCCCCAAAGAGTGTCTTAGGATTGCGGCGGATACCCCCGCACCTGTTTCTTTTCTTAAGATTGAGTTAAATAACGAGCCTATAACCGCTCTATTAGATTCAGGCAGTGTTTTTTCAATTATTTCGGACCAATGGTATTCAAAATTGAAGTCTGTTTGTAAATTACCTGACTATGGCTCATCTACTGTTCAATATGTTTCGGCTAATTCATCTCCATTAGAAATTCTAGGTTCTGTACAGGTCAAAATTCGTATTTTTAAATTTACATGGAAAACCAAACTGTTTGTGGCTAAGCACTTGTCTTGCCCCATCATACTGGGAGCGGACTTCATTTCTCACACTGGTCTTGTGCTCGATCTTCAGAGTAAGTCGTGCACATTCAAATTTGCGTCCAATTGTAAAATTCCCGTGTTAAAGTGTAATTCTGTATCATGTTCATCTATTTCGCCTACCCAGGATGAGATGTTGTTAGACCTTAGACATCTACCTGAGGAGCAGGCTGATAGTATTCGTAAGTTGCGTCAGTCATTTCCAGAGGTGTTCTCTGATACTCTTGGTGTTACTGACCTTATTGAATACAAAATTGAGGTCACGGATTCGATTCCTGTCCGTTTTCCACCTTATAGGCTATCTCCACCAAAAATGAAGGCTCTGAAAGAAATCATCGATCAGATGTTGAAGGATGGTATTATTAGGCCCTCTAAGTCGGCGTATTCGTCACCTATTTTTCTAGTCCCGAAACCCCAAGGGGGCTTCAGGCCTGTCATTGATTATAGGGCTCTCAATCGGAAGGTGGTGTTACAATCTGTGCCCATTCCCGAACTTCATTCTTGTTTTTCATGGTTCCGTAAGGCCAAGTTCTTCACCATCTTGGATTTGAATCAAGCCTACAATCAAATTCCCCTTGCGGAAGAGTCTAAACATCTTACAGCGTTTGCCACGGACTGGAATTTATACGAATACAACCGCGTGCCTTTCCGGCTCCCCACGGGAGCAGCTGTACTCACTAGGCTGCTAGATAGGGTCTTCTCCGACATCAAATTTGAGTACTTGTATCACTACTTGGATGATGTCGTCGTATTTTCGGAGACCTTCGAAGAACATCTGGATCAACTGCCAGAAGTTCTCAATCGCCTTCGTAAAGCTGGGTTAACTGTCAAGTTGTCCAAGGTTGCCTTTGCTAAGCCCGCTATGTCATTCCTAGGGCATATTGTGTCACCTGATGGTGTTGCCGTCGATCATTCTAGAACACATGCCATCCGTGATTTTAAACCTCCCAAGGACATTAAAGGTATCGCCAGGTTCATTGGTATGGTGAATTTCTTCAGGAAGTTTATTCCTAACTTCGCTAATAGAGCGGCGCCCTTGAACCTTCTTCGTAGAAAAGGCATCAAATTCGAGTGGGGACCTTCTCAACAAGCCGCTTTTGAAGATCTTAAATTAGCTCTCTGTAATGCCCCTGTACTTGCTATGCCTGATTTCTCAAAGAAATTCATCGTCCAAACCGACGCGTCGTCGTCAGCAGTAGCTGAAGTCCGTCTTCAAGAGACTGAACTAGGGAGGCGACCCATCGCCTATGCATCTAGGACCTTGTCGGCTCAAGAAGCCAAGTATTCCATCCATGAGCTCGAAGGTTTGGCAGTCTTATTTGCCTTAGAAAAGCTCCGTCTCTATCTGGAACATGTCAAATTCGACTTGGAGACAGGTAATCAAGCCTTAAGCTGGGTCTTAGGTAGGCCGCGTCGTGCTGGTCGTATAGCCCGTTGGGCCATCCGTATTTCTGCCTTCCAATTCGATGTCAGGCATATCCGAGGTACCGAAAATGTTATCGCTGATGGACTTAGCCGTATGTTTTCCAACGACATCGAGACCCATGAACCGGTCGACAGTTTATCACCTCCCGAGTCCATACTACCTGATGTTAATGCCATCTTAACAGATGCTAACATGCTCTTTAGGGATATCGAGAATTACCAACGTGAATATCCGACGCTGGCTCCGATAATTGAAACCCTTTCTTCTGGGGATCATGTCGTCCCTTATGTTCTGAGGAATGGTGTTTTATGTTGCCCATCCAGGCATGATAAGATGATGAAGGTTGTCGTTCCAGCGGTTCTTGTACCTATGATCTTCAAGTATTATCATGAAACCCCATTAGGAGGGCATCTAGGCATCTTTAAAACTCGTGAGAAGATTCGTGAAATGTTCATCTGGAAGGATATGGACGGTGAAATCCGTGAACTAGTAAAAGCTTGTAAATCTTGTTTGCTTAGTAAACCAACTATGTCCACCAAGGTAAGCCTTTTGTCTTCACATCAAGCGTCGCGCCCTATGGAACGCCTGTATATTGATTATGTAGGACCCTTCCCTCAGTCAAAGGGAAATGCCAACAAGTTCATCTTCGTATGCGTAGATGGTTTTACAAGATTTTCCTGGTTATTTCCGACTAAGCTGGCTACCGCTCAGTCCACCATTACTTGCCTAAATTCTATTTTTGCTTCTTTTGGTCCGTGCCAATTCATTGTGTCTGATAACGCTAAGGCGTTTACATCAAATCTTTTTCGTAAATTCTGTTTTGACTTGTCCATCTCTCATGTGACGACTTCGGCTTATTACCCTCAACCATCTCTGGCTGAACGGGTTAATCGTAATCTCAGGTCCGCGCTTATTGCCTATCATCATGAAGATCATTCTAGGTGGGACACGTCCCTGCATTGGTTAGCTTTTGCTTTGAATTCGGCAGTTCATGAATCTCACAAATTTACTCCAGCTGCTTTGATGTTCAAGTTTGTTCCCAACACGCCGCTCTCTAACCTCTGGTCTCTGAGTGACATTCTACCTGAGACAATAGATCCGGACAACATTAAAGATCTTTGGAAGAAGGCTAAAGCCAATCTTAAAGTGTCTCATGAAAAGGTTAGGGAAAGGTATGATCGTGGACGGAGACCCACCCATTTGAAGGTAGATGACCAGGTGATGGTCAAGAACTTTGTTCCCGCGGGCAAGCTTGCCCCCAGATTTCATGGGCCGTGTATCATTCTCGATTTCCTTACGCCGGTTACGTTGTTATTAAGTAATCCAGCCACCGAGAGGATATTTAGGGTTCACCTGTCGCAGGTGAAACCAGTGTAAATTTTGTGTCAACTTGCTTTATATAATTTGAAAGGATTATGAAGGTTATAATTTTTTTGAGTTTTCACTTTTAAGGCGTTCTGCCCCTTCTATAATATTTTGTTTTATATGTAAGCATTTTTGTAAACCTCCCCCGATTAGTTAAACTGCCATTCTGTCCGTACCTCGGCCATTACCACGCTCCCGTCTCCTGCGCCACTACACACAGTGGCTCGCATCTGAAATGAATTGCTGCACGCTGCTGGCCCCTCAACCTCTCCATAATGAATGTACCCTACTATTATTCTGGTCCAACAAAAATTCTGCCGCCTAACTTTAATGTTTCAGTGCCCCCGCAGCCGCGCGGCACTGCGCCGCGTCTGGGATAGAGGAAGGGCCCCCTCGACCCCAGCGAGGACGATATGTGCACGGCGAGCCGGAGCTCTCCTCCCGGCCAAGGCTGATGTGCGGCGCACGACCTGCTACTTACCCGCAGCCTGTATATGTTCACCGCGGGCGCGGCGTGCTTCTACACCTCTGCTCCCCTCATAGTGCGGGCGAGCGGTATCTCAGGGTACTTGAGGGGCCCGGGCGGCCTCCTCTGAACGCAAGCAGTGGCGGCTGGTCTGGCCGTTAAAATCATCAACGTTTGAAGTATATATCCAGCTATATGGACATTCCAGTTCAACTTTACTACCTTTTCTTGGGAATTCAACAGCAATATTTGGTGGACTTTGAAAATTTTCCTCAACTTTAAAAACTAAAGTTTTCTTTCTGAATTCAACTTCTACAAACATAAAGACTTTACTTCACCAGTTACAACAAAAATTTTGAAACTGAATCAAACCAAATTAAGAAAATCTTATAAATACTTCTGCAATTAATCTCCATATCAACATCAAAACTTGGACCTGGTTTTCAAACAAATTTCATGTGTCACCCCTGGAGGAACTTTTGGGGGGGGGGGGAGGTCTGTACCGGGCGGTACACCTCCACGCCGCTAATTTAAAATTTGCGCCAGTTGAAACTCCTCTGCTGGAGGAAGTCTGAACTTTATTGACGGTATTAATTTTCAAGTTTCTCAGAAGATGTCACTACGTGGAAAGTTTGGAGTTTTTGAACTGTGCCACTTTTGATGTATTTTTGTTTTACCGGTAGTAAGAAGTGTGAACTTTCTCTTCTAGAGGACACTACTGAAAAACTACAATGGTGCACCCTAGTGCGATGTGAAAGAACTGTTTTTTGGAGAAATTTGTATTTCAAAAGTTTGTTTCTTGTTAAATTTTTTTCTGTTATTGTCTAAGTTGGCTGTATACCCCTCTCTTTCCCCTTGTTTTGTATTTAGCCAATCCCGAATTTCTTTAATTAATTTCTGACCAATCTGATGTATCTTCCCCCAACTTGAATATGCTGCTTATCCCTAACCAATAAAGTGATTGTGCGCGGGTGTTTTCTTCCCTAAAACGCCTCGAACTTTCCGCGAGAGTATATAAACTGCTGATTTTTGGGTCTCTGCGCCACTTCTTTTCCATCTTTCAGTGTGTAAAGTACATAGCAGGGGGCGGGAAGCGCCTCTTTCTTCGGCAGCGGTCAACAACAAGGTAATGGCCGATTAATAACTTCTTTCCTTGCTAGCTCAGCAGTTTAACTCTCGGGGCGGGTCCGAAGTTTTTCCATAATGTAACCTTCCTTAAAATGTAAAGACCCTTGGTATCTATTCTATCTTTAAACTGCATTTCGGGATAGAGAGTGCTTAACCCTCTCGAGCTCCCACTCATATTGTTTTGAGGTGAACTTATTTTTTCTCAACCTATTCTTCTTTAACGTAATGTAAATTGTTTCTTTCTTAAGTCACCTCTTTAGTGTGGGATTAGCCCTTGTATTAACGGCCTAGTGCCAAGTAGGTTTTAAACAAAGTGTATTAGGAGCGCAAGTTCGCCTCCTCTCAAATTGTGATTTTAGAGGTCATGTAATTAATCTTTTTCTCTCTTAATAGACCTCAGTAGGTTGGGTATTTTACCCCTGTGTCTATGTCCTGAGAGGACAACTTGAAGGTGGAGTTTGGTGTGGCCTTTGAGAGGCTAAAAGTTTGAGAGCGAGTGGCTCTTTCTTGAAAATTGAGTATTGTATGCCTCGAGGAGGCTTTTCTGTGTAATTTGGAGCAAGTGCTCCTGAGCATGAATGGGGTTTTCTGCCCCTCTGTTAAAACTTATTTTGGAGTAAGGTTGGGCTGATTGCCCAAGAATTGTGAAGCCGGGGCGCGAAGCCCAAATCCGGTAAATATTGTAACTACATTTTGGTTGCCTTGCTACTCTGTACCTGCCATGCTTGTTATTTCTTTATTTTGAAAAGCAAATATAACCTTGTTAAATTTTACATTAACTTTGATTGCGTAGTTTGAGACCCGTTCAAGCCCGCACCTTCTTTCACCTCTACCTACCGCAAAAACACGGTAACAATAATAATAATAATAATAATAATAATAATAATAATAATAATAATAATAATAATAATAATAATTGTACCGGACGGTACACCCCAAAACCGCGCATTCAAATTCAGCACTTAAATGAACTCCTCTATTGGTAAAAAAGTGAAATTGAAACTACAAACGTTACTCAGAAGATGTCACCACAGAAATATGATGTAATTTTGTTATTGTGCAGTTGCCTAAACTGAGTGAATTTATCCTTATTTTGTTTGCCATTCATCAAGAAATTAAGACATTTTTCCACAGATGACACCACTAAAAAACTATGATTATGCACCCTGGTGCAAAGGGAAATAATTTATAATTTAAAGAAGTTTTGTATTTCTAGGTTTTTGTAACTGAATGTTCATTTATTTTTGGGTTGCAATATTTCCCTTTTCTTTCCGCCAATTTTGAATCTAGCCAATCCCTAATTTCTGTATGTAATTTTCAACCTATTACAGGCTTCTTGTTCTATTCCAAGTGTAACTTTGAAATTCATCCAATAAAATTGAGAGGGTGTGGCTAGTTTAATCTTGAATGATCTCGAACCTTCCCTGAGGGTTTATAAACTGCGGCTTTTCACACCTCTTGGCCAATTGTTCGTCATCCTACTCAGTGTGTGTGTCAAAGCAGGAGGCGGGCGGCTAATGTAACACCTTCATTAAATCTTTAACTGTAAATCGGGGATAGAGAGTGAATTACCCTCTCAAGTTCCCCTTCATCTTAGTTTGGTGTGACTTCGTTTTGTAACGGTTTTTTGCCTGTAATATATTAAAGTAATTTCTATACGAGTCACCTCAGTAGTTTGGGAATAGCCGCTGTTTCATCGGCCTAGAGCCTCTTAGAATTTTAGTGTTCATAGCTAGGAGTGCAAGTACATGCCTCCGTTCATTTTGTGTTCGGGCCATTAATTTAATCTGTGATTCTTATTCCACGAAGGCCCAGTGGGTTGGGTATTTACTACCCCTGTAAAAATAAGTTCCATTTGTAATTGGTGGTTTGAGAGACCAGAGATTAATGTAATGTTGCCTTGAGTAGGCAGTAAGAAATTGATATTCGATTTTGGAAGCAAGTGCTCCATGAATTAGGGGATTTCTGCCCTTGAATAAATTTGTGCTCTTTTGTAAATTTGAGCTAGGAGCTCAGAAATTGTAAGGCGAGGGGCGTGAAGACCAGGATTTGTAAAAATCACTAAATTTTGATTTTCCTTGTCTTGTTTAAAATTTGTCATTGTACCTGTTCTTTCATTCTTATGGAAAGTTGTTAAGTTTGAAGTCCTAAAAGAAATATAACCTTTGTTAAAATTTTAATCCATTTCTTGACATTGTAGTTAGACCCATTCACCCCGGCACCTTCTTTAACCTCTTTCTGCTCCACGGTTAACTCCGTAATAATAATAATAATAATAATAATAATAATAATAATAATAATAATAATAATAATAATAATAATAATAATAATAATAATAATATACGGTAGATATCTTCAAAAGTGGTACGTGTCCTTGCGAACACTAGAATATAATAAGGCGCGCGCCGTCTCAGCACTCCCTGATCGATTCTGTCGTGCCGTAAGCCTCCCGCGGCTACATTATTACGTCATAGCGAAGTTATAACGATGACCAGCACACAGCACAATACGGAGGAAGTGGCAATTTACTTTTAAAGAGAAACAGCTGACGACAATGAGGCGATTTCAAGACGACGCAATAATGAAAAGAAAATTATAGAGACGAAACTGATGAATTTTCCGTATTTCACTTTATTGTTACGGATTTTTATTTTGTACTGTATCTGCGCCCACCATAGCTTCACAAAAGACTGACAGAAGCACTGAGAAGTTGATATAATTTGTTGAAACGCACGATGTAACAAGAAATGTCAGAAGGTAAAACCAATATCAATATTGTCTACAAGATTCCTTATATAATTCCGTAAGCAATAAAAGATTGTGAGAATCCCGTACGTCGTAGTGCCTTGTGATATAGCTCATTCTCCAGATAAACCCAGAACCTCGGTATAAATCACGTTCCATGAAACCAAACACTGAACGTGATTGCGCAATGGAAGAATAAACGTAAATCTTGAGTTTCCATATCTATTTAGAAAAAAGTCTAGTCGTTTTTATTACTACTTGTGTTCAAAACATCTAAAACATGTATAACATCTATAAACACTACAGTAGATCGATACAAGAACATGACTATAGACTAAAATGTTGCTACAGGCTGTTGATCAAGTTGTATACATTGCACGAACATGGGCAATTAGCGCAGTTCATTACGCTCGTCCCTGTGGGTGGGGGCGGTAGAATAACACTCACTGTATCCCCTGGCTGTGTTTCGATGCGACTCATAACTTAGGAGCGTGGGCAGGCGACCACGGGACCTTTAGCTGATTCGTCGCATTGCTTCCAGTTACTCTTGCCATGCCTCTCACTTTAATCTATCCTCCCTTGGTCAACTCTTGTTCTTTTTGACCCCACAGTATTAGGTTTGCGAATGCTATGGAGCCCTTCGTTTTCACACCCTTCATAGCCCTTGTCTTCCTTTGGATATATTACAAGGTACTACGACGTTCGGAATTCTCACAATCTTTTATTGCTTACGGAATTATATAACGAATGTTGTAGACAATATTGATACTGGTTTTACCTTCTCACATTTCTTTTGACATCGTGCGTTTAATTATATCAACTTCTCTCCACTTCTGTCAGTCTCTTTTTCCTCTTTGCTTACGAGGGAACACATACATGTGTTTCACTCGTATTCGGTTGTAATTTGGTAGGAATATTCGTGGGAGGCAGGAGAATGCTAAAGGGAAAACTGCATGTCCCCAGTGCAAGTTTAAACGCCAAAATAGAAGAAATAAATAGTCGTAAAATTAGAAGTGCCGCGGGAGTATCGGGGTTTGGCGGAAAGGTAGGAAGGAGCGAAGCAGCGGACGTGAGCCAACCGGGCTGTGTCGAGCTGCGCCAGCAGCCAGGCAGCGTATAGTTAGCGCGTTCCCCTTGACTTCCCGATTAGATGTGCAAACCGTAAATATGAAAACAGCACATGAAACAAGTGTACAAAGGACGATGTTTGAACAACGATGCAATAAGGTTTGAAGAATTCACGCCCGCGTTCTTGTTACCCGTTGTAATTAGTGCAATAGTGATTGTTTACAAAAAAGTGTACAAGGCACAGGTACTGTGTGCACCATGCACATCTTACAGCGCTGTCGCTTTCACAAGCATTACATTGATTATAGGAAGGCTCTTCTTTGAAACAATAATCGACTGGATTAACAAATTGTGAAGGTTTCTTGTTAACATAGCCGCATTTGTACCATCTGTACTGCCACATGCTACGAAAACGCGGAGAGGAGAACTGGTTGTGCGTCAAAGATTGCACTTTTAAAATGTTGTTCCTTAAATGTACCTTGATGTCTAACGAGTTTAACAAAATTAAATCGTACCTAATACGTATAAATTGCTTCCAAATGCGGAAGCCCAAAACATTTAACGGCTGGATAAGTCCAGTGGTTCTTTCGGAATTGTTTGAACATTAATGATTTTCTTACTCCCAATTTTAGCATTTAAAATATTTTCTTCTTTCTGTCCGGTCCAGGAATCGAGAACTAAAACACTGTACTCTGGTACTAGCTAACAATAAACATCCCGTAACCATTTCTCTACAAGTTCTTTGGTCAGTTTTCCAGACTTTGAAGGCAAAGTGAACACATTTGGTGCGGTAGTTTTTTTTTCTGTATTAGGACCAAATTTGCCATTTTATCTTTCAACACCACTAGCAACTTCGGTAGGAGTTGTCCATCTGCCGAAATTATTGGCTGTATTGTGTAGCTATGAGTTAGTGAATTCATAGATTGTGCTTCCGCTAATACGACTTTTTCTCCTCGTTTATTATGGGTCGTGCCAGAATGGAACTCTTCATGAAAACCAGACTGATCAGTATTAAACACGCACTCTGGGCCGTGACTTTCTATTAATTGCGACACATCATCAGCAAACAGTGTCGCGTTGCAATTAGTATCTTCTTGTGCAAATTGGTACTTTTTAGATATGAATTTGCAAATTTTTCTTGATCCAATTTTGAATTTCTTTTTAAAACTCATTACCCAGGAATGAGATGCTCGAAACATGTCGTAGTTAACTAGACGACCGTACTTTAAGGCCCATTTTTAAATATTTATGTTGTGAACAATTTTGTTTCGTTGTCTACTTTCTTTGAACCTTTGATAAGTCTTCTTCGTAACAAATTTGTTTTTTTCTCCCATTGTGCCACCGTTTCCCAGTTGTTTCTCCCACCTGTAAAGCTCTTGCCGGAACTTTAATTTACAATACCTGCGTTTCACTGATGCGAAGCTCCTCTGTTTCCCACCTTTGTTTCGCCAATATTCGACGACCTCCTTCTTATAAGTTATTGGGATTAGGCTTCGTTCAGCCGTTGTTGTGGATGCAGGGTTAGGAGCAACATTTTTGGAGACGAGGTCAAATAACGGTGTTTCAATATTGTCTTTCTCGAAATCAAAGTCATCATCTGACATATCCAATGTGCCATCCAGTTCCACTGTCATATCGGTATCCAAAACCCTGTCGGCAATTGGACCTGTAAAACGGAGACAAGAACACAATTCCTATGAACGCTTATTTTTCTCGTAAAAGAAAAAAAAATATATAAATACATTGATTTACTTACGATATCATTCCAATCCCAAATTCCTTTCATCTTCAGAAAATGGGGTGTTTTTTTTGTCACACTCTGCAAAACAATTCTGAAGGCACACTACTACTTTCCACGGATTGAATGACTTCTGTAGTGGGCGTTTTTTTGTATCTAGGTATAAAAAATCAATTATTACCATACATGGTTAAAGTAAATATACAGTCACCATTCATAAAAATGTCTATAAGAACGTCAGATTTTACCTGTCATTGTAAGAACGTTGTCTCATCGGACGACTAATCAATGTGCACCTCTTGATCTGCTTTGACGTTTCTAATCGGGAAGATACGAGGTATGTGCGAAATGCGGTGTAATAAAGAAGAGTAGCCGGGAGGGTGGGGTTGGGTGGTCATTCATTTGACTCGAGCGAGCAGCCCGAATATACGCTGCTCACGTCCACTGCTTCGCTCCTCCCTACCTCTCCGCCACACACAGATACTCCCGCGGCACTTCTAATTTTACGACTATATATTTGTTCTAGTTTGGCGTTTAAACTTGCGCTGGGGACATGCAGTTTTCATCTTAGCATTCTACTGCCTCCCACGAATATTCCTACCAAATTTCAACCGAATCCGAGTGAAACACATGTATGTGTGTTCCCTCGTTAGTGTTAAATGGAGGACGGTTGGCTAATTGCACTTCCTCTTAAAACAATAAACACCACCACCACCGTACGGATTGTTCCTCACCACACACTCATGGAGAGTGCTCTACCCACTCCGGTGCGGAGACGATTAAAGATCTTCCATATATTCCACACTTCATTGGAACCATGGTTCAGATTTGTGGGTTACTGTGGTCACGTCCTAGTTCGTGAACCATGGCCAACGACTGAGTGGCCTAGTAAATGGTCCTGAGAGTCGGGATACCAGTTGCTATGGAATGGGAGTGGGCATCTCGGACATTATACTGAGTCGTGGCCCTCCTTTTGCTCAGGCGGCTGGCACTATACAATCCACCGGTGGTCCATAACCCGTTAGAGGAGAGATCCTCACTTGGACTATGTGCAAGTAGGGTAGCATCCTGCTTCATGAATCGACCGAGCTCAGAACATTTTAAGCAAGCCTCGGACCTATGGGAGTAACGGAGTCCCACTCCCATTTGACAGGCGAGGGACTCCTTGGAAACAACTTGGCGAACGAAATGGAATTCAATGGGGAGATATCAATATTAATGGGGCTTATGGAAGAAAGAAAGTAGAACTGGCTGAGTCATCAAAGAGGATGCATCTGGATATGCTAGGAGTAAGTGATATTCGGGTAAGGGGAGATAACGAGGAAGAGATAGGAGATTATAAAGTGTACTTGACGGGTGTTAGAAAGGGAAGAGAAGAGTCTGGGGTAGGGCTCTTTATCAGGAATACCATTGCACGGAACATAGTTTCTGTTAGGCACGTAAATGAGCGAATGATATGGGTAGATTTGTCAGTTGGAGAAATTAGGACTAGAATTGTGTCCGTGTATTCACCATGTGAGGGTGCAGATGAGGATGAAGTTGACAAGTTTTATGAAGCATTGAGTGACATCGTGGTCAGGGTCAACAGCAAGGATAGAATAGTGCTAATGGGCGATTTCAATGCGAGAGTTGGGAATAGAACTGAAGGGTACGAAAGGGTGATTGGTAAATGTGGGGAAGATATGGAAGCTAATGGGAATGGGAAGCGTTTGCTGGACTTCAGTGCTAGTATGGGTTTAGCTGTTACGAATACATTCTTCAAGCATAAGGCTATTCACCGCTACACATGGGAGGCTAAGGGTACCAGATCCATAATAGAATATATCTTAACAGACTTCGAATTCAGGAAATCTGTTAGGAATGTACGAGTTTTCCGGGGATTTTTCGATGATACAGACCACTATCTGATCTGTAGTGAACTAAGTATCTCTAGGCCTAAGGTAGAGAAAGTGAAATCTGTCTGCAAACGAATAAGGGTAGAAAATCTCCAGGACGAGGAAATTAGACGGAAGTACATGGAAATGATTAGTGAGAAGTTTCGAACAGTAGACAGTAAGCAGGTTTAGGATATAGAAAGTGAATGGGTGGCATACAGGGATGCTGTAGTAGAAACAGCAAGGGAATGCCTAGGAACAACTGTGTGTAAAGATGGGAAAAGGCGAACAACTTGGTGGAATGATGAAGTGAGAGCAGCTTGCAAACGCAAAAAGAAGGCTTATCAGAAATGGCTCCAAACAAGGGCCGAGTCAGACAGGGAGTTGTATGTAGATGAAAGAAACAGAGCGAAACAAATAGTTGTTGAATCCAAAAAGAAGTCATGGGAATATTTTGTAACAACCTGGAAAGGCTAGGTCAAGCAGCAGGGAAACCTTTCTGGACAGTAATAAAGAATCTTAGGAAGGGAGGGAAAAAGGAAATGAACAGTGTTTTGAGTAATTCAGTGAACTCATAATAGATCCAAGGGAATCACTGACGAGGTGGAGGGAATATTTTGAACATCTTCTCAATGTAAAAGGAAATAATCCTGGTGGTGTTGAGAACAGCCAAGCTCATGGGGAGGAGGAAAATGATGTTGGTGAAATTATGTTTGAGGAAGTGGAAAGGATGGTAAATAAACTCCATTGTCATAAGGCAGAAGGAATAGATGAAATTAGACCTGAAATGGTGAAGTATAGTGGGAAAGCAGGGATGAAATGGCTTCATAGAGTAGTAAAATTAACATGGAGTGTTGGCAAGGTACCATCAGATTGGACAAAAGCAGTAATTGCACCTATCTATAAGCAAGGGAACAGGAAGGATTGCAACAACTATCGAGGTATCTCACTGATTAGTATACCAGGCAAAGTATTCACTGGCATCTTGGAAGGGAGGGTGCGATCAGTTGTTGAGAGGAAGCTGGATGAAAACCAGTGTGGTTTCAGACCACAGAGAGGCTGTCAGGATCAGATTTTCAGTATGCGCCAGGTAATTGAAAAATGCTACGAGAGGAATAGGCAGTTGTGTTTATGTTTCGTATATCTGGAGAAAGCATATGACAGGGTACCGAGGGAAAAGATGTTCACTATACTGGGGGACTATGGAATTAGAGGTAGATTATTAAAAGCAATCAAAGGCATTTATGTTGACAATTGGGCTTCAGTGAGAATTGATGGTACTGTAAAATGAGTTCTTGGTTCAGGGTACTTACAGGGGTTAGACAAGGCTGTAATCTTTCACCTTTGATGTTCGTAGTTTATATGGATCATCTGCTGAAAGATATAAAATGTCAGGGAAAGATTCAGTTAGGTGGAAATGTAGTAAGCAGTGTGGCCTATGCTGATGACTTGGTCTTAATGGCAGATTGTGCCGAAAGCCTAGTCTAATATCGTGGAACTTGAAAATAGGTGCAATGAGTATGGTATGAAAATTAGCCTCTCGAAGACTAAATTGATGTCAGTAGGTAAGAAATTCAACAGAATTGAATGTCAGATTGGTGATACAAAGCTAGAACAGGTCGATAATTTCAAGTATATAGGTTGTGTGTTCTCCCAGGATGGTAATATAGTAAGTGAGATTGAATCAAGGTGTCGTAAAGCTAATGCAGTGAGCTTGCAGTTGCGATCAGCAGTATTCTGTAAGAAGGAAGTCAGCTCCCAGACGAAACTATCTTTACATCGGTCTGTTTTCAGACCAACTTTGCTTTACGGGAGCGAAAGCTGGGTGGATTCAGGATATCTTATTCATAAGTTAGAAGTAACAGACATGAAAGTAGCAAGAATGATTGCTGGTACAAACAGGTGGGAACAATGACAGGAGGATACTCGGAATGAGGAGATAAAGGCTAATTTAGGAATTAATTCTATGGATGAAGCTGTACGCATAAACCGGCTTGGGTGGTGGGGTCATGTGAGGCGAATGGAGGAGGATAGGTTACCTAGGAGAATAATGGACTCTGTTATGGAGGGTAAGAGAAGTAGAGGTAGACCAAAACAACGATGGTTAGACTCGGTTTCTAACGATTTAAAGATAAGAGGTATAGAACTAAATGAGGTCACAACACCAGTTGCAAATCGAGGATTGTGGCGACGTTTAGTAAATTCACAGAGGCTTGCAGACTGAACGCTGAAAGGCATAACAGTCTATAATGATAATGTATGTTCATTGGAACCAGGAGGCAGCGTTTCACCAAGTTTTTAATTTTCCCACTAGGTACTGGTATCTTCGTGATTCTGGCTGTCGTTGATGTGGTTCTAATTGGTGGCGTGGTTCCCAAGAGGCTGTTCCTCGATCTTGTTGCCAACTTTTTCTTTCTTGTGGCTATTTCTAGCCGGGAGCAGCCCTTATAAGGCAGAGCCTGCGATGAGGGTGGGCGGCATCTCCCATGTGTAGGTAACTGCGTGTTATTGTGGTGGAAGATTGTGTTATGTGTGGTGTGTGAGTTGCAGGGATGATGGGGATAGCACAAACAACCAGCCCCCGGGCCATGGGAATTAACCAATGAAGGTTAAAATCACCGACCCGGCCAGGAATCGAACCCGGGACCCTCTGAACCGAAGGCCAGTACGCTAACCATTCATCCAACGAGTCGGACTTCTTACAAACTAATATCCTTGAATTGGGTGTCGCGAATCCCGGATGATTTTACCAGCTTGCACGTCAGACGCACCTGTTACTGACTGAGGACTAAACCAAACAAAACGTATGCGCAGATCATCTCAGATTGTTTGTTTAGGCTTCGAGTGATTATACGGCATGTTTGATTTAATCCGACATCAACTATATTTTCCTGTACGGAGTGTCACCTAACTGCAAGTGCTGCCTAATCTCTAGCTGGTGAACACATTACAAGAGATGGCACATGTTCCCAGTTTGGAGCCAATTCATTTGCGAAGCAAGCTGGAGGAAGCCGTGAACTTCTGTTTGGTATTTTCAGAGCGCGGTTTAAAAGAGAGTGTTCTGTGCAGGATTTCACCGTGTTATGTAGGAAAATAATAGTGTTCCAACCCATGAACAATTCTATGAAACATTCCGATGTCTTTTCTGCTGCGGAGATGGAAAACGTAAGCTGACGTTGGGCTTCAGTTGGAATTCACAATATTATTCGCAGAACAGTTTTAGAACAGATGGTATTGCTAAAATGCTTTCCTTGACTACCAGAGCTAAGACATCAGGGTAAACAAAGCACCTAGTAGCAGAAGGATTCATTTTCCTTATGGTTGGTGTAGATGTTGAGAAGTATGGGTGCCAGAACACTTCCTTGTGGCGGACTCTGTTTGTAGTCTCCCTCTCTCTACTGTATCTCCCCTGTAGCTCAACGAAGAATATTCATTAAGATTGCAAAGAATTATTTCTGAACGTGAATCTTATAAATCCGGATGCCAGTTTCAAAACTTAAGTGAGACGAAAATGAGGAGGAATTTAAACCGCGCACAATACAGGCAGTTGAGTGTGCAGGCACAAACGTTTACGAATCCGCCAATGATCTTGATCGACGTACCGAACGGCCAGTCTACTTTGAGTACTCACGTGTTATCCGATTCAAGTGAAATAAAATTCCTTCTGAGTAGAACTGTAAGACCAAATTGCAAAAATTGCTGCAAAAATTGGACATTGTCGTAGCATAATAATTATAGTGAATGTATGCAATCGGAATTTCAGAAAGTGACAATTACTCGTACAAAGAAGAGCAGCACGTGGTGGTTTGCCGAATACATTATAATGTACAGACATGTGATGAAACCAGTGTGGCCAACTCTAGCAACAAGTCACTATATCTGTGGAATTCAGGATGTCATGTGTCATTTTTCCGGCTCATCGAGTATTCTCCGAAACAGAGGAGTAAAAGGCCATATTTTTCCCCCTGGGACACTCATTTACCTGCCCTCGACAAAAGATAAAAGCGCACGTGGTTGTGATGGTAGTGAGGTAGGGATACGGTGAAGCCCAGTGTTGGCACATTCTCTACTACTTTTGAATAGCACGAAGGGGTCTGTTCAGTGCTTAACATCTCTATCTGACGGACGAACCACCATCAGGAGTGCCATGTGCCATGTGCGCTTTATGGAAGTTTGGAGTTGGATCTAGGGTTTTGCGCGCAATCCAGTAATTATAGATTGTGCCTCTTTGTCTCCCGGCCAACATGGTGTTGGTGAGGGGACTCGAACTCGCTAACCACGGTGTCAACGCCTGAACGATCATAATATAACAAGTAAAAACACGAATTGCCTGTAGACTAAAGTAGAATATAGTAGGAGAAACAAAAACTTTAAATTATTCAGTTATAATTGTTACTGGGATATCCGTGGAAAAGAAAGAGGTTAAAGAAGGTGCCGGGGTGAACGGGTCTATCTACACTATCAAAAAATAATTTAAAACTTGAAATGAAGGTTATATTTCTTCAAAAAACAACAACTCAATAAATAACAACATGTCAGGTACAAAAGCAATCTTGAAACAAGAGCAGGAAAATCCAAGATAAGTGAAGCCCCTAGTTTTACAATTCCAGAGATACTGGATCCAGTTTACAAAACATTAATTAAAAATAAGGAATCATTTAGTCAAGGGCAGAAATCCCCTAGTTCAAGAGCACTTGCTCCCTACATACAATATCTAGCCTTCCAGAGGCACTCGTTACTATTACCAAAACTTTGAAAAAGAGCTTACAGGCTCTCAGTTTCTTCCAGCCTACTCAAGGCAACATAACATCAAAAACTTACATTCTCTGGCCTCTCAAGGCACAACTTACAAATTGAAAAGGTTTTTACACAAGGGTATCTAGTACCGAACCTACAGGGCCTCTGCGAAAAAGAACAGGTTAAATAAACGGCTCGAACACAAACTGAATGGAGGAGTACCCAGCGCTCCAAGATAATGAAAATTTTTAAAACCTACAGGGCTCTCGGCCGATGAAACTGGGGCTAGTCCCAAACTACTGAGGTGGCTCGAATGGAAATAACTTTAATACACAACAGAAACGAAAGGTTGCGAAACCGCAGCCACCTCAAACCAAGATGAAGGGGAGCTCGAGAGGGTAACTCACTCTCTATCCCCGATTTACAGTTGAAACTTAGTGAGAATTTTACATTAGCCAAAATAAGATTTACATTTTAGAAACGTTTGTTACATAGTTAAAGATTTGGACCTTCCCCTCGAATAAAGCTGCGGAGGTAGTAAGAAAGATAGATTTTACGTGGCCATTACCTTATATGTGTTCTGCTAACCGAAGAAAGAGGCGGCCCCGCCTCCTGCCTTAACACACACACAGAAAGACGATGATCAATTGACAAGGAAACGCGAAAAGCTGCAGTTTATATACCCTCAGGGAAGGTTCGAGATCATTCAAGACTAATCAGGACACACCCTCTTAATTTTTATAGGGAGATTCAAAGTGAAATAGAAAGGCGGGGTTGGTTGAAAATTAATTACAAAAATTCGTGATTGGCTAGATTCAAAACTGGCGGAAAGAAAAGGAAGTATTGCCAACCCAAATATAAATGAACATAGACTCAGTTATGGAATACCTAGGAATATGAAACTTCTCTAAGTTATAAGTTCTTCCACCTTGCATCAGGGTGCATGATCAGAGTTTTATGGTAGTGAAATCTGTGGAAAAATGTTGAAACTTCTTAATGTATAGTAAACAAAACAAGGAGAAATTAGGTCAGTTTAGGAAACTACACAGTAACAAAATTACTTAATATTTCAGTAGTGACATCTTCTGATTAAAGTTCCAACTTCATATAGTATCAATTTCACCTTAAGGTCGATAGATGAGTTTATTAAGGCGGTTATTTTGAATGAGCGGAGTAGAGGTGTACCTCCTGGCACTATGTTATTCTTGCACTATCACAACTTTCCTAATTTTAACTAATAGTTAACATGTTATGACTGTACTGTGTTGGGTTCATTGTAACACTAAATTACTCTCTCATACATTCTGATTTTTTATAACCACAGATTTCATAGTTCAGTGCGACTTATAAAGATTGTTTATAAATCAATGCCAAGTAACAGTCAAGAATATTTATGAATTATATAAGAAAAGAATTCTTAATTTTTGTATATTCATACATTCAGGTTTGCCTTTGGTGAATATGGAAATAAATCACGAACTGCAAGGTGTAATTCATAAAGAGATACGTGTATCTGTATGTTGCTAACATGACTCTTTTAACTGTAATGACTCCTTCACCTCTAATAGGAAGGGAGGGCAAGTGGCATGCTACTTCCTGAAGGATGGGCCGTTTTCCGACAAGAAAAAGAAAGATTACAGTTATATGTCTTTTCACGATAATTTAATCCTGATGTAAATATGGTATGTCCACCCCTCTGCCAAAGAAAGAGTTGTGATTCGCTGAGAGTGTAGCACCGACCTCCACCCCGTCAACGTCTCGTGTACGGATGTACAGGGCTGCGCATCGCATACAACAGTGCAAAGATATGAACTTCTGAATAAACGACTAAATCTCGATTTTGTTCACTTAGTTTATTGAACACATTCATGATGCACTGCTTGTGGTCAATTCTGAGTGGTTTACCTCTTTCGTGCTTCACTACACGCGATGGTCCTACCTCCTGCTCCATTTCTCTCACTATGAATACTCGCTGACTTCTGCTGCAAGATGCAACACCTTATCTCCACGCTGTACAGCTTGGGACTTTCCCTCACCACGAGAAGACTTCCTGTATTACACCACGCCTTCTGCCTTCATTGCTCGGTATTGAATCACTATTTTATTAAAAATAAACCATACATATACCGGTGTATATGACAACCATTTGATTACGTACTATTCCAGACTCTCTAAATGTAATAAAATAAAATAAAATAAAATAAAATAAAATAAAATAAAATAAAATAAAATAAAATAAAATAAAATAAAGTTAATGCAATGTACTACTTTCCTTCGAGCTCGCATACAGTCGACTGAGTGCAACGGTTGCTTCTCCAATCAACTACGTCCATGTCCACGTGCATAGGCAAGGTGCTCCGCCTATTTGTTTACATCACGATTAAACTCTCGTGTAAAAGCGGTATAGAGGAGTGGGCCACACCATCTGGGATGTAAAATAAACTGGTGGACACATTGCTTTATTCCTCTAATGATATCTGTTCTGTGCCTCTTCCGTACCTATTGGCATGACTATTTCCAATTTTTACAAATATAAAATGTCCTTCCCGATAATTTATCATCACCGCTTTCCAAGGTTTTATTTTGTGGTATTCTTGGCTGGCAGTTGCACGTAATGTTCTATGTTGAAAGCAATGTTGATGTCATGGCTGTAATGGCTGTAATGGCTTAGTATGATAAATTATATGAGTTAATACGAACTTTCTTTACGTCATTTCTTGTTTATAAAATGCTGAATGGCGTTTATGAATTGTGTGGAAACCCTGATTGTTCAATTCTTGAGGACATTTTCACCGAGCTCAACACGCCGTTGCAATTGCTGAGTAGTTTCGCCTTCATTACCGGTACCTTCTTGTGATTTTCCATTGCTGAAAGCATATTGTTTTAAGTGAATCACATTGACAGTTGACCAGTGTGCACAATACTGTAAAATGTTTGCAAGATTGCAAAGGTCATGTGTACCTGCTACTAAAGTTCTGTCGCAGTCCGTCTGTAAATATCATCATACTCCTCGTCACCCCTCATCCAGCACCTTCCTCTCTCCTTCCACCATTCCTCCTTCATCATTTTGTTCTAGTTCTCCTCGTTGCTCTCTTTCCCTCTAACTTCATATCCTTTATCTGTTTTGGAATACTCAATCGTCTTTATATTTCCAAACCATCTTAGTTTACTCCTACCAACTCTTTCATTCAGGTTCTGCATTCCGAGATCCTTCGTTTCTCAATCTGTTTATATTCCATTTCACTGGCTCCTCCCTCTTTGTCAGAGTCAGTCAGTAAATAATTAATCTGAAATAAATATTCCCTCACATCATTTGTTATGTACTATACGCAGACAGAACGTAACGACAAATAAGTAAGCTTACCTTGAGTTTAACGGAGTACGAGGTTTAGTTAATGCATGTTCCTGATATTTCTCTGAATATTTATTTTACCTGCACAGTGAGTTTACTGCTATTAAACTGTGCACCTTTGTTTAAGGTGGAATGCTTGGTTGCAATTATTTTACAGAATACCACCCAAATAACTGTCTAAGTCATTTGACAGACTGAAAGTTGTCAGATATTCGTAACGTGAAAAAGAGAAGCTGCCATATAGACAGTAAAGAAATGTACGTGTAATTTACAAGTAGAACCAGAGGTCCCTTCCTCTGTAACTAACTGGCACTGTAACTCAAATTTATCAATTAATATTCGAAAATATAAAAGCAAAGAATAGAAAATACGAAAGAACGCAAAAAACATATTGATACTGAGAATAAAGCATCTAAAATATTTACAGAAGATGTGAACACTTGTGAAACATAGAATACTTTGGTGAAAATTACCTTAGTAAGTGTAAAGGTAGCAGCCAGTGGCCATGGGATAGTTATATACATAAATACATGCAATAAAGGTTCACTTAGAATACCATGTGTAGTTCTTTATGTTAGTCACTACAACAAGAACACATTCCTGGGGGTGATAGCGATCACTGTCCTCCTGCGGATCATCATGTTTCGTATGTCACATATTCTGTGATGTACCGTAAATCGTGTCATGACCTGTCCGACCTGCCAATCGCGATAGTATTAGCTTTTCGAGGCAATGGGAGTTTTTAATTTTCACGGCCTTCGTAGACCTTGTCTTATTTTGTCCGATACCGTCATATTTTGAAGTGTCGAACCCCTTCCATTTTCCTTCTGATTAATGGTTTCTGGACTGTGACATAGTAAAGGACATACGCCTACAATTTATACAGAATTCACCATACTCTGATTCACTATTAAGAACTGAATAACATTTTCTGGACATTGGAATGGTGTCAAATGTCTTTCACTAAATGAAGCTCAAATTTATAACGATTAATTCATTTGCATCCAACGAGTCATTTCCGAAAGACACGTATTTAAGACATGTTTCTGACTTTTGACACTACCTTCATATAGTTCAAGTGAGAGCCACTGGGAATAAACGACTTACTGCACCTTACCCTACGATGGTGTAGAACCTAAGCTGTAAACCTATTCTCCTGATAATGCAATTAACTCATATGATTAATGAACTTGGCCAAATATGAAGGAGCATTAGATTTTAAATTCTCAGCAGTAAGCAAGCAGCTGAGTATGATCATCTGCTCATGAGTTTCAACTACTCTGCGAACTTAGCGAATACTGAAGACGCGTACAGGCATACAGGAGTTTCGTATAATATTTATCTGAGATATCGCTGTAAATGAAATCATCATAAAGGAGATAACATCGTTTGGACCAACATCTTTCTCACCGAGAAAGGAAGATACGACAAGTTAGGACGAAAGTGATCTTGACCAAATGTTTGTCATGGAAGGACTATCAGAGAGTGATATCCACACAACACCTTCCTGATACTTGACCATCGATCCATTTACCATTAAGGACGAATTTTCACATAAGAAATATAACCAAGGATTTGTTTTCCTTTAATAGCAAATGTTTCCGTGCACTTACATACTATTGAGATTACTTTATCGTTTACTTATTCTGAAACGAAATATAACAAACTTCGTATGAAACTAATAACTTGAAATAGTATATTACGGACATTCGTCTGCGAGACGGAGATGTTATACTGAGTGGTCTAAATCAAAATTGCAAGCACGTCCCACGGTTTGAGCAAAAGAACACAAAATTGTACACTTCGTGGTAAATATTTTAGTACCCGTGAATAAGCAAAGCGATGTGAACGTGCCGTGCGTGTTCAACTGCAGAACCCTTCTTCAACTGTTCTAATAACGTTATTTGTGAATGACGTGCCTACTTCTTCCTTTAAGAAGGCTGGCAATCCAGCGCTGGAGCTACAACTAAACCACACTTTGAGATTGTCCGGTCACAAGCTAGTGGCCGCGCAGTTCGAGTCAGTGGACGGCAGCCCTGAAAGTGGTTTCCCGTGCTTTTCCACGTTCACACCAGACAAATGCTGGGGCTCTAGCATAATTAACGCCACTCCTGGCCCTTTCTTATCACATCGCTGCAGTAACACCTACCTGTGTCAGTCCGACGTACAGCAAATTGTCAAAAAGGAAAAAGAGGGTAGTTTTCTACCGCAACTCTTTCTCTCATTACAACAGCGTGACTGTAGTAGTAGTTTGTGCTGAGCTGCTCCTGTGGGTGGGCCCGGTAGAATAACATCTACTGTATCCCCTGCCTGTCATAAGAGGTGACTAAAAGGGGGATCATGGGATCAAGGTTTTGTGACCACGTGGCACTTAGCTGAGTCCTGACATTGTTTCCACTTACTTGTGTCACACTCCTCACTTTCATGTATCCTATCCGACCTGCCGATCCCAATAGTATTAGCTTCCCGAGACCTACAGAGATTTTGATTTTCACGCCCTTCGTAGACCTTGTGTAATTTTAGCCGATACCTTCATATTTTGAAGTGTCGGATCCATTCCATTTTCCTTCTGATTAATATTAAAAAATGATGTTTGTTTCGTTGTACTTCCTCTTAAAACAATCACTACCAGCACCTCTTCCTGCTGAGGAACCGAAACAGGCGATAATGGTGAGCATTTTCAAAGACTTTCTTCTATTATCTTGCGCTACTACCGTGAAGGGAAGGCTTCCCTTGTTCTCGAGACATTTCTGAAGCCAAACTGGATCCGTACATTCTCATGCACTGGCCTATTTTCGTGAAGCCATTCTCTAGGAATAGTATTATAAACGGCATTGTATAAATCTACCTATATCTCCACATTTTCTTGATCAGTGAGTTTTACTATTTCAGAGGTTGTGAATCTGGACCCCGTCATGAACAATTACGGAGCTATATAATGGTGAGGAAGCAGGCTGGGACTAGAAAGCCAAGAATAATTAATAGCTGAGAGAATTCGTGATTCTGCGCGTGCTTCACCTCGTAATCTATAGGCCTTGGATCTGAGCAGCGGTCGCTTCCTGAGTCAAGACCCAGCGGGACTCTAGAGACATATGCTTTGGTTGGACTGGACTTATTTGAAAAGATGAAACAAATTAAATATTGTAGAAACAAAGGGACATTGTATAAAACGAAAATCCATGGAAAATCCAGAGAAATTTTTCGAAGATTTGAATTTTCCGGTAATCAGTTCATAGAAAATTATTTCGCGGGCGATATGAAAGTCCTAAATAACAGCGGAGTTGGATAGTTCTGTCGTAGGAGCAGAGTTCGCTTATAATCTGAAACTCCTTGCTTGGTTATTTTATCGGTGGTATTGACATGGAAATCGTACGATACTGAATGTCTGGAATTTATAATGGAAAAGGAGTAAAAATGAATAGCGTTAAGTGATGCACGTCAGATGTGTTGACGACTTTCTTCAGTAATAAATCAATTGCTTTACTGGGCATGTTCTACAGTTCTTATCATTCTGTATAATTCTGCGTATTTCCCTGGAATCTACGGTTCTATTTCAGGTTTATGTTCCTGTACAGAACTTCTGCACTTCCAGCTCTAGACCGTAGCCACTTTAGTTCGTCAAATACCGGAAGAGATATCAAACGTTTCCGAGGGAGAACCACTACAGATAGGCTGTTAATTTCCACGCTCGCCAGAAAGAGGAATCGAGTCTGATGAGAAGCCATGCAGACTTTTTAATCGGAAATAATGTTATTTCTTATAATTTCGTTGGCGCCTACTCGGCCGTAGTGGACCAGAAACTAGCACGCGTGACATGAGTGATAGATTAATGAGCGATTTAAATGGAAAGTGCCCTTTAAGTTCAAAGAAAACTATAAAAACCAGATCGCCATCCGACCGTTTATAAACAAAATGGTGAAAATAGCTTGAACAGAACTGGGATGATGAAGATTCCATGTTGTGACATCTGACGTAATTCACGTTAGTGGCAGTTATGGCGTAAACAATAACCATTTTGGATGGGGCCGCACATAACTGTGGTAACACCTACAATACGTACAGAAGGCTACTCTATTAAGAACTGATCTGGACATTAGAATGGTGTCAAATGTCTTTCACCAAATGAAACTAAATTGTGTAACGATAATTTTCAAAAGACATCTGTATAAAATTTGGAATTGACAAGTGTGAGACTCAGGGCCTATGCAAGTACCACGAATGTAATGATGTGTTCTCTAGAGTATGGTGAGATGAGCTCTGCTTGATAGTAGTCCTCTATAATTATCTCTCAGCCATGGCCATTCATCAATACTTCACAACACAGCCTACATGAGCACATCTACAGTCCCTTTTTGATAATATGTCTCTGAGTCATAACCAACGGTTGCTGGGTAACATTTCGTCACAAATTTGTATCGCTAATTTCAATTTTTCAGACTACCCGCAGCCTTCTTACCTATGGCGAAAAAAGCTTTGTAAATATAATATTTTGCTTTCCTACTGGCATCCTAAATAGAGATCTGTATGACCTGACACGTTGGTTAGTCAGTTCAAGTACTGTTGGTCGATGCCCCAGTGGGTGAAGGCCGTAGGATGCATCCACGATATCCCCTGCCTGTCTTAAGAGGTGAATAAAAGGTTGACCAACTTGGGAGCATGGGTCCATGACCATGGCTCCCTTAACTGTTTACGGTATTAGTTCCGCTTACCTGTGCCTTCACCCTGCCCATGCGACCTTCGTCGCCGACCCCGATTATAGCCCGCCCTTCGAGACCCTTTCCGGCTGATACCTTCATGGGACGGACCCCTTCCATTTTCAGTCTGATGATTATTAATGGAGGATCGTTGTCTAGTTGTTGGCGGGCGGGATAGGAGAGGTGGTGCTGTGCCAATTCTAGACCTCAGGGCACATGACATTCATTGGTCTGTCTGGTAAGTGCGATACACCTTGGTGGCGGCAACGCGTCTTCCTTCTTAATCACGTCATTCATTTCATCTCATTAACTCCTCTGACGAGGTTGCCATAACTCGCCTCGCACACACACACACATTAGTATATTAAGTTATTACTTTTCAAAAACGTTGGAAATACCTCATGAAAATAATTTATTAAATCCCCAATGGGTTAAATAACTTTAAGGCAACCTCTAGACATGTTCTACCCAGTGTAGTCTACTTACCATTCTGACAACACGAAAAAAAAGCCATTTCCAAACTGACCTCGGAAGAGCCTTGGAAAGCTGAATGTGAAGACATACACAATCCGTACGCTCAGCACCCCTTACACCCACCCACCCTCCCCACAGACAAGAAGTACAATGTACTCCTATATTCCTCGCAAACATATTGCAATCGTAATTTTCCCTTCATTCTCATTCAGTGAATAGATTCCAAGACAGATCTAAATATTTCACGACATGATTTTGGCAATGCAAGGGAAGTCATTTCAATTCTCCTCAATTATCTCAATGAGACACGACTTTTTAATTACCATTCCACGAATTTCGGAATGAAATTTTTAATGTGTACTGACTTCCTGTTGTAGATAACAAAATAAATATTTACCCTCCCGCGAGAGTTCGGTGCTTCGAGAAGTGTGCACTGTGCTGTGTTACTGATCCGGTCCCCACTGCGGTGATAATTCATCCTGCCCATGAACCATCACATGAGCCATTAGCTAAAGTGAACCAGGGATATAAACCGAAAAGGCTAAATGTCAATACATTATTGGAAGTGGTGGGGGAGGACAACAACAGAGATCAGTTAGTCCCTCAGTGGTGAAGGACACCGCAGCCAACGCAGGGGGCTTCAACATATTGGCTAAACGCTATTTCCAACTTCACAACAAGTTTCAATTGACAAATATGTGTTCTTCTCTATCTATCTATCCCATCCCCTTGACACTTAACGTACCCGATTCCAATTCTCACGACAACAAACCATCCAAATGTACTCCATGTAGCCGAAATATTCCCATAAACGTTGTCACCCTACGAATGAAAGGATACCAGAGTGGTTCATAGTAACCAACGTGACTGGGGTCGTTCCTGACTACATCAACGCACATAGAGTACTGGCGAATATTCATGCTCGTGACTGTGTACCCTGTGATGAGTCTTGTCGATATGGCTCGCTATTGTAACCCGCGTAGGGCCGCTTGGAAGCTTCCCAATCAAGGAAGGAAAGAATAAACAGAAGCAGAATGAAGAGAGTGCCTTCTTTGAAAGGCGCTCATATCCTGAGAGCTTTGCTTCCACATACTCGTTGCAATATCCTCACGTTCATCTCTCCTACCTGTTCCATTACACCCACAAGGTATTAAGTGTTGAAGCCTAGGTAGTTTTTCATTGTCACTTCATTCGTGGCCCTTGTCTTCCTTTGGCAGATATCTTTATTTTTCGAATTTTCGGACTTCTTCCATTTGTTCTCTCTGATTAGTGTTAATAGAGGATGGTTTTCCAATTGTACTTCCTGTTAAAACAATAATCGCCACCACCATCTTTCTTACACCGATATCTTAATTTTTCGAACGACTGAACCTCTCCCATTTTATGTTCTGTTTACTGCTACTTGAGGATGGTTGTCCCTCTTGAAACAACAATCACCATCACCACCATCATCCTGACGGGGAATCGAAACCACGTCCAGAGAGCGAGTTGGCCGTGCGGTTAGGGGTCCAGCAGCTGTGAGCTTACATTCGGGAGGTGATCAGTTTCAAGGCACTGTCTGCAGCCCTCATGGTGGTTTTCGCGGTTTCCCATTTTAAACCAGCCGAGCACCGGGGGCGTAACGCCATGGCATTACTTTTCGTTGCCGTAAACACTCGATATACTGCGTCGTTAAACGGTTAGAAAAATAATTCCCGCATTCATGGTTTAGTTCCGCACATTCCTCTGCCGACACCCCTACTAGGGGCATGGGAATTTGAAAAATCAGCAGAACGAGAAAAATCAGAGAGGAAATAACCTTCACCTTGTATAACAACAACAACAACAACAACAACAGCGATGTGCCACCTTTCTGGTTATAGAAAAACCTATCTCGGAAGCCGTAATGCAATAATGATGATTGATGATGGTGAATGGGTGAAAACCATTAGGGTATGAGGAAGAAAACCTTTGATGATACCAAGTGAAAGGTATACAATGCTTGGCACTGGAGGGAAGACGAGCTTGTACACCATGCTTTTTAGAAAAGTTAACTTTCAAATTTGCCTTTTCTGGAGAGATGTAGTGTCTTCTGCCATGGGCTATAACATTGATCTGTCTCTGTCTTATCCTTGGCCTTGACAATATGAAAGTGACTGAGGTATGCAGCCAGTCCCTGCTATGAATGGTGTAAAAATGTTGCTCATAGGGTCAGTTGGTGCATGCATTTCAGTGGGTTTGGCAGACTGATATCTAATAGCTTCTGGCTCAGTGAGGAAAACAGTGGGAAACTACCTCACTCCTCATTTCCCTAATGTGCGTCTTCAGTGGCACCTAGGCTGTTTATGACGCTGTTCACAGTGCTGTGTAGGATCAAAGCAGCCTTCGAGGTGAATAACTTTCAAGTAATTCATTGCGAGTCTTTACTTCGTCACTTTCACGCATGTCAGGGTTGTATCCTTCGTCACCTCTTGTTACAGTCGCATTTCCTCTTGCTCCAAGGATGAGTCGAGGGCGACCAGACGATATGTGTATTGGTGTACTGGCGTGCTCTCAATCCGTTTCTGGTTCTTGATATCCTGACTTATTGAAGGAGTGACGGACATTAAGTCATTATTTTTTCAAACAATAGGATGGTATTTTTATGTTAATTCAGTTCCGCTTATTACCTCATGCTTAGTCCCCAAGTTTTGTATGACGCACAATTCATTGAAAATTTTAAAACACACATTACTGTCACTGCTATATCTGACGCAAGATGGCCTTAATTTAATTTATGTTGTTTCGGAATATAATCATCATCCCCAGATAAATCCTCTTCTTCACTTGTCCTAGATCCGTACTGAAGAGATTTGAAACAATTGTCACCAACATTTGGAACTGAATCCCCGGAGAAATTCGAGTCCAACACATCCTTGTAGCAGCCATCTGCCATGTGGCAGGTTGTGCCGGTATGACATTACCTATAGGTTTGAGATCAGTTAATCCGTAACCCTTGCCAAGGTGCAGAGACCACCTGCTGTCATGTTCTTGAGATCATTTCATTTACTCTCTGACCGAGTAAGTCATCGTGCGGTTTGGGTCACATAGCTATTAGCTTACATTCAGGAGATAGTGGCTTTCAACCCCACTGTCGGCAGGTCTAGAGATGGTTTTCCGTGGTTTCCCATTTTCAGACCATGCTAGGTCTGTAGCTTAATTAACGCCACGGACACTTTCTTCCCACAAGTCATAAGATCTTTCTGTGTCGGTATGATGTAAAGCAAAAAATAAATGCTGTCTATCAACAAGAGTTATGTGCATTCACTTTGAAATTCTGACTCTTTTGAAGATGGGTGTACTAGTACGTCTTTTGGTCCATGCGATACGCAATAGAATGCGCTAGTATTGTATCATATATCAAAGGTACAAAGTTCCTTTACTAACCATGTTTCTGTAATGTAATTGTCAATTAAAGACGAGGGTTTGTTTGCTCAATGATTCTGTGATTCCTCTAGTTTTTATTATTTTACAATACCCGTCCTTGCCATCCTAATTCTTCAGCGTATCTCAGGTGTAGAGCTTCCAGTTATCCCAAGTGCACAAACTTATATTTTACATTTGAGCCATCAACTCTTCGTATTGTTGAAAGGTTGTCGTGAGCTCGGTCCAGTGTTATCACTTTGGACTCACTTTTATATACCCAAGGCTTCACTGTCCCCCCTCAGTTGCTTTTACGACATGTTCGAGTTCCCCTATACTTGCCACATCAGCATAATTAAGTTTAATGATAATTCGACCTTCATAATTTTCAAGGACTCGTCTAATGATGAATTCTCCAAAGACGATGCCTTGATTCCTGACTGTCAGCATAACGAATTTAAAAGTTTCATATCTACCCTAACGTAATCCTGACTGTTGCCATGCATTAGTGACTACTAAACAGGAGTAGCTTACGCTGTTCACATGAACGTCACTAAAGTACGACTATATGCCGTGGCTATAGTGCACTTAACGACTTGTTTCCAAAATTCACTCATACTGTTATGATTTTCGCTCTATCTTTACCCGCTTCGAGAAATCAGGCGTCAATATAACAGGTTTCGTTGGGCTTTACGAACTTAAATAACTTAACAGTTAGAATATTTTTCAGAAAACATTGGATGAGAATGAAAAGACTATCCAGGAACAAATGGATTTCGAATTTAAAAATATGTGTAAATGTCAAGGCTATGAGAGGACGAGAGAGTTATTACAGTCCACCCACAAGGGAGATGAATGCCAAGTCATAAGATGACAAGTAAGGGATTTGAATAATTTACCAAGGGAAATGTTTGATAGATTTCCAAGATCTTTGAAATCATTTAAGAGAAATTCATGTAAATAAGTGATAGAGAATCTGCCAACCGGGCGACAGCCCAAAATTCAGATGATTGATTGATTGATTGATTGATTGATTGATTGATTGATTGATTGATTGATTGATTGATTGATTGATTGATTGATTGATTGATTGATTGATTGATTGATTGATTGATTGATTGATTGATTGATTGATTGATTGAGAGCCCCGCCTATCAGGAACTACGCCCAACTAAACTGCCGCTGATGTAGCATGCAACTAAAAGACCATATATTTTCGCAAGATACGTATTACGAGAAACATTCTGCTGTCTTCGGTGATGCTGCAGTATGTAAGGGGCTTTGCTGTGATCTCGACCATCGCCCCTATACTATAACTGCGCTAATACGCCTTTCCAATACAGCCGATAGACATCGTGGATACGGGGCTAGTTCCCATTTTTACCGCCGAGCGCTGCATCACTGGCATTGGACACGACTGTTCATTACAGCATACATACATTTTTGTTGATATATTGCCAGTCATTCAAGAATCATATGTAAATCACACCTTATACCTTAATAATGCATTTCAGTGAAGAGTGTGTCCCTACGAAGCGGAAAAGTAAGTACAAAATAATATTAACTGTAGTAAATGCTATAGGAAAGGAACCATTTTACGTAACTCTTTATTTTGCAGCTACTTACACAATACCGTCCTGTTTAAGGGTCTCGCGTTCAAATGTTTTGGTCTTTCAAAGATCTTTGTTGTTGATGTGGCTATGTTATTTAAGATTACAGGAGGAGCACACTCGTAAATAACTTTACGCAGTAATTGCGAACATCCGATTTCAGGACAACTGAAGTGAAGAAAATCCTACCACATAGGCATAAAAAAGTTACTCGTAGAGTAGATGCGCCGGGATTTCTATGTATACATGGTTGTCCTATCAATACAAAAAAAATTCCATATCCACTGCAGAAATTGAGATGGCTACTGCAGCCTACTTTTTCCATCTCCCTTATTAAGTCCATTAGCACGGATCAACACCATCGTCTTGTCAAAAAAAAATCAAGCAGATGTCACACTTTATTTTTCGAACAACAAAACCTCCTATATACGACAAATATACTAATTTCATAGAAGGCTGTCACAGGCAGAAAAAAAAAGAGAACTGTTGGATTTAAATTCCTGCTTCAGACCAATAATGAAGAAATAGTTATTGTACAATATACTGTATTTAAGCATTAGCTACTGTAGGCATAGAAGTTACCAGGGGAATTCTGCATATCCTTAAGGATACACGGGACATGATCTGGTAAATGTGCTACATTCCGCTGATCTTGGGGCGTGTTTGGAAGATTCTCTTTGGCATTTCCGATCACAGGAGTGCCTGACTCCACCTCCACGTTTCAGCTTCCAGGGTTAGCCAAGATTCCCATATTCAAAAGCGGTTGAGACCGAAGAAGCAATCTCAAGGATCCAGCATATCATTGCTGCCTGGCATTTGCCGCAGAGCGCTAAAAACCATCTCTGTAGTCACTATTGAATGCTCGGGTCAGAACATAACGAAACTCTGTTTCAAGAAAGTACCTGATACACACCACTCTTGATGCTGTAGTCAACAGAATGGCCTTATTCGTCTCCCTTACTAAGGATTTTTTCCGACTTTCTCACTGGAGATCTTAAGTTCATTCAGGTAATGGGGAAAATCATTTTCCAACCGCTGCAATTTCTCGTCATCCAAGCTAAACACTTTTCTGGCCATTTGTGCTACTGGCATCATGTGCATTATGTCGAACAATTTCTTTATTGATGACATGTATTTGATAGTAGCGCCTGCATTATGAAAAATCGTGCACATCTTTATGACATGAATGATCGTTTAAATTTTCTAGGGCTATTATTATTTCATTCGCGGAGGTATCTTCATTTTTTCAAAGTTATACGGCTCAATGTGTTAATGTGTAAGGAGAGGAAGCGGTTTCACAGTTAATTTTGATTACATCTGATACAGTTTCTTGATAAAATCAATGCTAATCATCATAGATTTTTTCTAAAGAATTCCCTTCGTTTTTCAGAACGTGTCATTGGTCGAATGCAAGAAAAAGAGGCCTTTAACTGTCACCCAGATGACTGATCTTCGATTTAATGTCTTTTAAAGAGGACAGTCTTCTCATCATGCTGACACTAGTCTTATAACGGTCGCTCAAAATAAGCATCACGAATAAACCGCAATCTTCGAATTCCTTTCTTGCTGTGAGCGTTGAAGTATGTACCTCTGTACCTCAAATGCTCCTAGAGAACAAAAATGCTGCTTGTAGCATGTATTTTGCAGCCACACCAGAAAATTCTTTTTAAAGGAGAAGGTTATTGACCAGGGTAGTTGGATGTCTACTTTCGTTTCCATGATCTGGACTAGTTTTTGTTCGCTCAACGTGGAAAGAAGCGTCTTTCTGTTCAAAGAAGGTATCCAGTTTCATGTCATATAATATCTGCTGTTCGACGGACTACCAATAAACGCAATCTATCTGCTTCATTTAGGAGCTACCTTTCTGCTAACAGGCTCTCCTTTACTGAGGGTGTTATTTCATTTCCTACGTAGCGCAAATGTGTGGATTTACTCGGTGGGGTGAACATGTAGTTTCGAAGATCTGGAATTGAAATTCGGCGAGAAATCCTTGCTTGATATAAATTTACTACTACTACTACTACTACTACTACCACTAATAAAATATTTTCATTCATCTCCTGAAGGGGGAGGCGGGCCTTTTAGACGGTGAAGGACATGCTCGGAGAAGGTGAGGGGGTTGGCGGCCGTGGCCTTTACTAGGAACTCTCCCGACATTCGTCTTAGTACAGAAGAATTTTAAACCACGGAAAACCATTCTCAGGACAGTCGAAGGTTGCGGCCAGCCGTGTCGTCCAGCCCTGTCCCGTCTCCCGAATGCAGAGGCGTAGAGCCACCCCTCCACTGCTCGGATGGCCGGTCAGAGTGCAGAGCTGGTGGACCACGGACCGGCCGTGGCCACTTGGGGGGCGAGACCAACTCTGCATCTATCAACCAAATAACATTTAGCCCTTCTTGAAGTTGTTGTTCGTTGAACGGAAATTTATGAAACGAAATCCCATTCCACGATCTGCCTTTGCTCTTAAATAAAGGCACACAACAATAAAATATATAATGAACATAGACATTCAAACAGTGCACGACCAAAGAAACAAACCAAATAAGGTAAACACAGGCTTACCAGCACTCTTAGCCATGATCACCGAGCAGACTCAGCGCTCCAAGCGCCAGAACTGATAACTACGCCGTGTTCGCTCGATCACATGCGTCACCGGACGAATGAGAATGCGTATTAGCCACTGATCTCTATACCTGGATGGCTGGTAGCTTGGGTAGCAGTAAGCCGAATAGAAGATGACTGGCGTAGTAAGATGGCAGCGAGCGCATGGTGCAATAGACCACGAGGAGCGCGCTTGCTTTGTTTATGCTTAGTTCAGTGACGCCACGCCTCTTGATTGTAGTTCCACGAGTGTTCTGTGCTGTTTTATTGCAAAGTAAATAGTAGTGTATTTTACGAATTTAGGTTCGTTGCCTTGTAGTATACTAACTTGTGGATTACAAGATTCAATTTAAATATGTATGTGTTTATCTGAAATATGAATTAAGAAACATTCTACGGGGTATTAACATACCGCAGTGTTCAGCTTATGGATGTACAAACAGAACCGATCAGCAGAAGGAGAAATCATTACATCGGGGAGTTTTATACCGTACATAAGAATCTTCCTAGGGTAGTGTTTTGAATTTCAGGTTTATTGTATCTTTTTTCGCATACTCCGGGAGCGAAATGGCAATTAATTTTTGTAGGTTTCCTTTCTCGAGCCCCGAACTTTTAAGATCATGGATTATCAGGCGGGAGAATTGAGCCTTCTAAAACAGGTGTTCTCTGCTCGGATCACCTAGAGGAAGACTGTTTTGATAGAAATGGACAAACTGTACACCTTAGAAGTGATGTACAGCCAACTGTTTTCAATTTTACTGAACATTAACTGCAAGTAAAGATTTGCTTTTTTTTTAATTTCTCATAATTAAACTGACGGTTTCGATGAAATAATTGACGTGACCTTATAACAATCTTAGAAAATGAAGTCTGGAGGAATTCTAGACCTTATTTACATCAGTAATAATTATGGGTTTCAGACACTGGAGTGGTGGGAGAAGGGAGAGTGTGATGGGTGTTTGGGGCTATCCCATTATACTATTCGTGGTATTTGGGACTCTTTTAACTTGTGTTACATATTTCTGATGATGACTATCAATATCGCTTTGCTAGCTGAATTTAATTAAAGAGGTCTGTAATAGTAAATTAAGCTGCAGGTAATGTGATATATGGACAAGTTTTGAATATTTGCTGGCTTTATAAACGTGTACATTTGCTTCAATGATATTTTAATTTGACAATATGCGCGTTATTTCATGGAAACAGGAATTTATTATCAAGCTCCGATTACGATATGTCGAATCTAGGCCTGTATAGTGAGCTACGTTTATAGGTACATCATTTTAAGAATGCATAATTTCGTGGCATACATGTATACAATTTACAGCAATGTTTCCAGAAACTGGTTTTCACTCGTATTGTGTTACCGATCGCTAATTGCATGTATTCAGCACCTAAGTTAATATTTGTCGGCCGTTATTATACACTCATGTTTATTGCTATCCCGGAGATTTACTGACCTCGGAATGACGTGTCAGTGATCCAAATGTCCTTATGCTTTGAGTGAACATGTCTCTATATTTTTAATTATTCCAATGCGCCATTAATTGTGACTTAAAATTGACTATATTATCATTGCTTCCCCATAAGGAGAGCTCTAGGTTGGGTATGCCAACATGGCGAACCGCGCGCTCAACTTGGCGTACTTTCTCCTGCAGCGGAGACCTGCCATCAGCGATCCATGTATAGAGATCAGTGGTATTAGCGCAGTCATAGTAGAGGCAAATACACTCACTTCCGTATTCTCCCGTACTAAAGTGAGGGACATATTGACAGTGGGGTATCTGGAGGTCCGACTGAAACCGGAAAAGCTGCATGTTAAAACTGACAGAAATAGTGAAACTCATTAATGATTTCATCTGAATGGTCAGCGTTGAGGCCTTCGGTTTAGAAGGTCCCGGATTCAATTCCCGGCTGGATCGGGCATTTTAATCGCGTCTAATTAATTCTTGTGGCTCGGAGACTGGGTTTTTGTGTTTGTTCCAAAACGTTTCTCTTCATACTCAGACAACACACTACACCTGCAACCATCACATAAACATGCAATAGTGATTACTGGACCTCGGGTTTTTAGGTGCTTAAATGTTATTTTGGCTGCCTAGAACAGACTCTCAAATTCGTTCTGAAGTATTTTTAGGCAGCTTCAATTTTCGGTGTTTTAGTAGGCATCGATTAAATACCATGTTTATTTTGCTAAATTGATAATAACTCGTTAGGGGAAAACAAAAATAAGTTTCACGCACCTCTTTGCTGCAAACGTCACAGATTATAATTTTCACAATCGGATGCGAAAGGGAGGAACTCCTGTAAACACTTTTTAATTAAAGGCGACTTGGAACCTGACACTTTCGGCATAATTCATAGTGTATAGTGCACCATTACATTCAGTTTCAAGGCCGTCCCGCTAGGTGCTCTGGCAATCAATGTCTTGCGATATATCGCAAAGTAGCAAGTGTTCTTTATAGCGTATTTGGTAGAGGGCGATGCCTGGACGGCGCCATTTGTACTACTGTATATAGAAGGCAATATAACGACGCGACGAAGAAGATGACGAACACTTGTTTTCCGTCCACGTTGAACTGACGATGCTAATTGCAGATAGATCCAGCCCAAAATCATCTCCACCGCCGAGTGGATTTTGTCTTGCAGCAATCCGATGAGAATGAAAGAATTTATTGATTGAGATATGAATTACATTTCACGTATCGTTTTATTAACATTTTACGCTTGGAAGTACATACAATCTAAACAATTCAAATTTCAAAATTCTTACAAACTAGGCATGTTACAAAAATATTGCACCGACAGAGTAGGAAACGACGAGAGCTTTGGTCTTGTCATCATATCCAGATACTTACAATTTCCCTAGCGTCGGTTAGCCTGAGTGCGTAACTCTACCTTTAGTTTATTTTTAACATAAAAACTTAATGACAGAAGCATTTCCAAGACCTTTGACTTAGCTGCCACGGACAGAACTAATACCAAGACCGTCAAGTCACCCACAGAACACAGCTACATAATCAGATCTGTTACTTAATCAGGGCTGATACTTCGGCTTCTCTATCAAGATCTTCTGGATCTGAATATGTCGTATTCGGCTACAAATTCAGTATCATCCGCAGAATCCAAGCCTTTCTTTGATCCTGCTGATGTCCACTCTCTCGTACGAAGTGGCCTTCCTAATTACGAAGTACCGTACAGTATATTCATTTTAATAACTTTCAACACATAAAGCGGTAAGAGAATAGCCCACAAATTATAACGAATGGTGTACAGATGTGAAGTTAGAATAAAGGTCGTTAAATTAAAGTCGTTAAAATTAGTAAAGGGTTCCTCTAGTTATACTTTAATCGACATTTTTAATGCCGTTGTAAATTAAAGTGTAGTGTCGTTACATTTTATAACCGTTTACAAGAGTTGTTGCATGTGTTATAAGGATGTTGAAATTAATTTATTTGTAAATGATTACGAATTTGTACACAGAAAACAATTATTCTACCACCGCCCTGCACTTAAGTTGAGAATGAATAGCTACATGTCCACAGCTGTCTAAGAACGGTATGATAATGGGCACATATCTGCGAAAGGCGGCCTTAAATAAATTTCGCGTTACAATTCGAAACCTATCGTTAGATTAATCAAGGAATTCTTAGTAATGGCTGAGTACTTATCATCCTTTCAATTTTACTGAAAGCGGAGGAATATGGGGAGAAATGACTGAGCTAACAGACAGGCGGCCGGAAGTTCCTTAGAGAAGGAAGTACTAAAAGATGCACCACAATACAATTATCATTACTCCCGTACGATACCCCTCCCCCCTCCACGGTATTGCGTGCCTGTCTTAAAAGTCGCCTCTAAGGGATTTCATCTCGAGAATGTGGGTTAGCAAGTAGAGGGCTGAGTTCCAACCTTCACTGCTCCTTGTTGTTAGCTTTCCACGGCCTACCGAGTCTTTCATTTTCACGCCCTTCGTGACCTTTCACTTTCTTCATCAGATACCTTTATTATTCCGACCTCTTTTATTTTTCTTTCACCGAGCGAGTTGGCCGTGCGGTTAGGGTCGCGCAGCTGTGAGGTTGCATCTAGGAGATAGTGGGTTCGAGCATCATTATCGGCGGCCCCGAAGATGGTTTCCCGTGGTTTCCCATTTTCAGACCAGGCAAGTGCGGGGGCTGTACATTAATGAAGGTCACGCCCGCTCCCATCGTCGACATAACTCCTATCTGTGGCAGTGCGTCGTTAAGCCAATTGTAAAAACAACAATATTACCGATTAATTGTAACAGAGGATGGTACTTCCTTCGTAAAACAAAAATCACCGTCTTGTGACTTAGTCCCAGCCGCAATGAACGCACGGTGTCTTTGTTTATAAATAGGAAGAATATCGGCTATTGTACTTCATTCTGAAAGCAGAAATGACCTTTCTCGTGACAAGTAAAATAATAATAATAATAATAATAATAATAATAATAATAATAATAATAATAATAATAATAATAATAATTTCGTGCGGCTATTTGTAGCCGGGTGCAGCCCTTGTAAGACAGACCCTCCAATGAGGGTGGGCGACATCTGCCATTTGTAGGTAACTGCGTGTTATTGTGGTGGAGGATAGTGTTATGTGTGGTGTGTGAGTTGCAGGGATGTTGAGGACAGCACATACACCCAGCCCCCGAGCCACTGGAATTAACCAATGAAGGTTAAAATCCCCGACCCGGCCGGGAATCGAACCCGGGACCCTCTGAACAGAAGGCCAGTACGCTGACCATTCAGCCAACGAGACGGAGGAAAAGTAAAATGATAATAATTATGAAACCTCTCACTACAGTCGTCTACTCGGAGGTCGGTTGAATACTCAAAATACATGGCCGTTGTACTCAAAACGCAAGTAGCGATGGTGCCAAATCAAGATGGAGTACTTTATTTCTCCATCGTCTGCTCCCCTGAGGACATCATGTGTGTTTAATACTCATACCATTCTTAAAAAGAGTGACTAGTTCTTGTTTGAATTCAGTTTAGAGGATGCAAGTATCGATTCTTGAGAGTGTAGTGTTTTTGAAGATACCAGTTGTTTTTATTTTGAAATATGACGAACGATGACAACACCAGCAGATTTAAGTTCCTGGGAGAAGCCAAGCATACCGACTGACCAAGAACGCGTGTCTCGCCCGTAACTACCAGACAGTCATGTCAGAATGTCTAATGTTCAACAGGAAAGCACTGGTGGTGGTGATTATTGTTTTAAGACGAAGTACATCTTATCAACCATACTCCATATAACACGAATCACAAACAAAAAATTGGAAGAGAGCCGACAGTTCAAAGAATGAAGGTATCGGCCAAAAAAAGACAAGGGCCAGGAAGGGAGTGACAATGAAAGACTCCTTAGTCCTCTATACGTAACACTAAGTTGACCAACGGAGGTCATATAGCATAGATGAAAATGAGGAGCATGGTACAAGTAAGCGGAAGTAGTGTCAGGACTCAGCTAACGGCCCCGTGATCGCCAACCAGCGCTCGCAAGTTGAGAGCCCTTGGGGCCCCTTTTAGTCGACTCTCGTGACAGGCAAGGGATACTGTGTTGTTATTCCACCGCCCCCACCCACAGAGAAAGGGGCTGACGGACAAGGTCGAAATGCAGGAGAGAAAAATATTGAGGAAGATATTCGGACCAGTCAAGGAAGATGTCTACAAATACTGTGAAAAAGTCACGGACGTGGCCAGGAAGAGACGCCTAGCACTTTAAGGCCGCGTCTTTAGGACGCATTATTCTCGTTTACTGCCAAAGAGGAAGACCAAGTGGGAGGCATCTCTCAGGAGGATGCTGAGGTTACAGGACAAACCACAAAGGCGAGGAAAGAACAGCACGGCCAGGAGATGCGCAATTATTGGTCCTTTGTCGGCCTGCCATGGGTCTAGGATAGTGCATTTTGTTTTTGGTTGTTTTTAACAATAAAGCTTTTGTAAAGTGAACGATAAAGTGATCATCTCTGCAGTGCAATGGCAGTTTAATGCTTGGGATGAGAATATCACTTCTCAGCTTCCGTGCTCACCTCGCTCCACAATAACCTCAATAAATAAAGACTCGAAGATTTTTAACGTGAAATCGACAAAGAAAATCTTGTCTACACATGAAAAGGTGAAACATATCGTAATGAATTTGAGAACAGGTCGAGAAGGAAATGATCCAGAGCGTGATAATGACGTCACGGTGGGTACAAAGCAAAACCCGCTTTTGCAGAAAATATGATTTTATCTCAAAACGGAAATCGCCATGACTTTAATTTTTCTGAGGTTTTCGTGAAAATTAATGTCATATTACTACATTGATTTTGTATCTCAAATATTTAAAAATTTATCTTCCAATAGACTGGCGTATGATATAGCGTAAAACTGAAGTATACAATTGTATTTGAAGCTGATTATAGAGCATGTATTCTTGGTTAAACCTGTAGGGTTGTCGCATCGACACAAATACGGTAGTTCTTATGGCGACGATGGAACAGGAGTGGGAACGAGGCGACCGCGGCCTTACTTGACGTGTTCAGAGCTGCCAACAGTTGGGATCGAACCCATTATCGTCTTATACAAGATCACAGCTACGCGACCATGTGGCAACCTGACTCCTTCCGACAGAAGAATATGAGCAGAATGTTCACGCTTTCAGCATCTCTGGAGATGAGCGACAGATGTTTCGCGGATCACTTTTGAGAAGTGCTTAGGAATGTACAATAAATTACGTAGAGAATATATACAGTGAGGAATTGGCTTCTTTTGACATAGTTATTTTTAGGTAACCGAATTTTCCATACCCTCGTGTTTTCTTTATACGAAATGAAAGAAAGTTGTGAAAGTTTAACAGTTTGTCGAACACCAGTCCTGATTTTGAAGGTATCTGAAAGTTCATTTGTAATCTTAACTCTTGATATCGTATCACTGACTGTTTGTTAAACCAGCTCTACCAGCGATTTGTTTGCGCATTCTTATGGCTAGAACAAACTAATTAACAAGGAAATATTTATTTTGGGAGTTGGTAAACGTTTGCTTTAAGGATTTTTTTAACGTAACGAAGTTGACAACACTTCTGCTGGTGCCTCCTCTCTTGTAATCTAGCTATCAGATGCTTGTAAATATGCTCCAGCGTGACTTAATTGAAGCCTAGGGAGACAGGGACGTGGCCTGCTTGAAGATGATCCAGCGATACGAGGTAATGGCATGTGATAGCGCCTGCGGGTACTTTGAGGGGCAGGTTTCATGTAATTTTCGTAGTTTAAATGTAGGATTTTTGATGAATCTGAGAACTCTATTGGGAGATATGTAATGGAAGGGAAACGGGAGTAATGATCCTCTGCCGTCCACCATTAACTTTCAATTAGGTGACTCAAGTTTTCAGTCTCTAAATTTTAGAAATCTTGTCTCGGCTATAAATCTTTGTCCTTTAGTCACCCTTTTTAGTATGGGATTTATCTCTGTAATATCGGACCTTCAGCCCACTATAAGGAGTCCTCGTGTTTCTCCTCCATGCCTTTTGTTAATGGCCGGTTATGTGCAACCTTCGTTTTTACGCTTAAGGCCGTGTAGTATGGGTAATTATACCCCTGTTTATTCTGTACAGTTCATAGGGTAACCGTTTCTTCGTTTTAGTTCCCTTTGGGAACAGTGAATATATTATTGTTGAGCAAGGCATAAGCCCAACATGGTGCAACCACGTATGAAAACTTTGAAATTATCTCAAGTTTTTGTTCCTGATTTTCGGACTTCTAAGTCCAAGATATTGTTAGAGCTGACGAGTCCGTTATTAAACTTTTCAATTGTTCTGTTGTCCTCTTAGTTTTTCTTTCTCCCTATTTTAAGAAAGGAAAGAAATAAAACTTCCAAACTTGTTAGATGTTAAATGCTGCATTTGGTAATCCCTTGTCCAACCATTCAACCCAGGATCCGTCAACCTTTGTGAACCACGAAAACTCAATAATAATAATAATAATAATAATAATAATAATAATAATAATAATAATAATAATAATAATAATAATAATAATAATAATAATAATAATAATAATAATAAATTAAAATTATGATAATACATTATAAATTATAATTATAATTATTATAATACATTATGATTATTATTATTATTATTATTATTATTATTATTATTATTATTATTATTATTATTATTATTATTATTATTATTTGCTAGGGGCTTTACGTCGCACCGACACAGATAGGTCTTATGGCGACGATGGGATAGGAAAGGCCTAGGAGTTGGAAGGAAACGGCCGTGGCCTTAATTAAGGTACAGCCCCAGCATTTGCCTGGTGTGAAAATGGGAAACCACGGAAAACCATTTTCAGGGCTGCCGATAGTGGGATTCGAACCTACTATCTCCCGGATGCAAGCTCACAGCCGCGCGCCTCTACGCGCACGGCCAACTCGCCCGGTATTATTATTATTATTATTATTATTATTATTATTATTATTATTATTATTATTATTATTATTATTATTATTATTATTATTATTTGTTAATGAGGCTACAAACCCTCTGGAAGGCTCCCTCGATATTTCCTGGAAGGGATGAGTGAGTCAGACCGGAGACCTTCCAGCCAACCTGAGGGTATGTGCCAACCTCTGCTTTTCTTTCCGGGTGTGTCCGTGGATTATCTAGACGGAGAAACTAGAACGTTCCTACTGCGGACGCACTTCGAAGATTCTGAATGTTCATCATCAGGTATATAAAAACATGTTCCCTCGAACAGATTGTCAGTGTAATATTGTCGTCGTGGGGAGTGTTGGAGGCTGACTGAATTGGTGTCCTCGAGTGATATGTTTTGAGTAGTTCAGTGTGTGTGAAGCTGTCACTTGAGTTATCGGTCTTGTCTAGAGTCGATCCAAGTGTAACGTCGCCATGCTGCGTAATAGTCAAGACACTTGTGTTCGAAACTGTTGGCGTGTAATCGAAAGAGACTTTCAACCTATCAAGGTCGCGTTACGTACATTTAGTACGTGTTGAAGAGATGTTAAGTACAGAACCAAAATGGACAACCAGACACCAGTGGGATCCGAACCCACAACCATGTGGTGAGTGCCAGGGGAAAGGTGAAATCTGTCAATCTAGATTACGGAGGGGTCGCCCCTTCCAGGTAAATATCAGCAAGTGTAGACCTGCTGTGGGGACTAGGTACTTTGTAAACAGCCAGTAATTAGAGAGCTGTTGTCAATCGTTGTCTAGTATATTTGTGTGTGGGTGTGATACAGTCAACCTAATCTAAATTAGTCCAATAAAATTGACAGTGTTGTATTCATAACATTTAAGCTGTTTTAGTTTGACAAGTGGCCTATACAGTAAAGTATGTGACATGGATAACTGTAGTAAACAGCTCTTATTTCTGCAGTAAAGACGGAAGAAGAAACACAACAATTCCAAACAATCTGCGAGTAGTGAACACAATAACAAAGAAATGACGTCATACATCATTATGCTATAATGGGTAGAGTGCAATTGACATAATCTTGACAAATAGGAAGAATATTATCCACTGTAGCAGAGACCTACAGTAAACGTCTTTCAGTTGAGCCCATCTTTGAACTAACAAGTATAAGGACACAAGAGAACAGAAGAGTAAGGAAGATATGTTTACAAAACCCAAGGAACAAATTTCCCTTTGTAAAATTAAACGAACATAAATATGTCTCTCGGCTATGGTCATCCATCAATGGCTGCTAATTCCTAATGATCATCAGGCATACGACATAGGCTGGACGGTTGCTAGGTAACATCCATACCTTACATGCACGGTTGGTATGGTTTCAATTCCGTCACACTTACTGCGGTAAGTAACGGAAATTTTCAGAAGATCTCCAACTATAAGACATATCTGTGTTAAAAATGTAATTTCTTCTTTAATTCGTAGTTTATATTACTACTGGAGGACCTGTCCTGCTTCGTAGCATTCGTTATAAATAGGTCAGATAACTCGCTTGTCTTAGTTATATTGTTTCGCCTGCCCTTTTCAATGGTTTTGTGAACATTTAATAAGAAGCGCGTTATGCTACGCCGCAGTTCGGTGTCAGAATTCATCCATTCTGACGTCATCATACCGTCTGTTCATATTTTAGCTTTTTTTATCCTGCAGTTCTTTATGTAAAGCTTGGTATCGTATGGTAGAAGGCAATGGTACTTTTAATCGCACTTCTTCTATACAGAACGATTTTCTTGAGAGCTCTTAGGCTAGTCTCGAAGGAGGATTTCTTGTAGGCAGAGAACTTTGTTAAGGTACATGGCTTCCACTCTTTCTAGTGTAGCTAGGTTATCCTTCGATAGGCGCTCTCAGATGATGTCTAAGGCGTATGTCATGATAAGGGGCTGTTTGCATGTAGCAGTGTGTAAGTTATCAGGAACGATGTGCCATCTGTTGAATATATTAGAAAACTCTTAAAGGTTAGAGAATCGTAAAATACTCATCAGAGAATGGTATTATTTGGTGATTTTAGGAAGTGTATACACTCTGACTTGACAGGCAGTAATCAAACATGCTTGCAATCAATGACATTACTAAGGATGACAATCACATGTATCAGAATATTAATGAAAGTGTTAGTTGCTTAGCAACCTGCTAAGTACAGACTGTATTGCGGGTTAGGGTAAACATTCGCCTGCAATTATTGGAGTGATTATTTAGTGATTTGATATAATTATTACTCAAAGTTGGCTAAACTTACAGACGTATCAATGTCTCATAATTCACCAGCGGGCAATTCCGAAGAGAAAAAACAAAAATGAAGCTAATCGGTCCAGTACAACGGATGCACAGATTTGCCAAAGCTATTTTTAATAAACTCTTCTAATATATAGATTGTACGGGGAGTATCCTATGTTATTCTAAATTTAAAAACATTCAGTTACTGTGTCATGTAAACATTTAAAATTTTGAACTGTAATTGAAAAAGAATCGAAATAAGATGCAGTTCGCTTCTCGTCCTGTAATGGCAGTGAGAAAGAAACTATTCGGAACACGACCTTGTTATAACTGTCCACTGACCCCTTCTGGAATTATTCCCCTTCCTTCTCACTCAACTAGAGTCCTGCACCTAGCCAAAGTTTCCTCTTTCCCTAAAGGTCTCCATACAAATGTACATTCTTTGTCTGCCCATTTCCACGAACATAAAGAGCTTGTCCCGGACGTATTCGATGTTTGCCTTCTGACTGAAATCCGGCTTCGAAGACTTTCAACATACCTGGCTACTGTTTACTCCGGAACGACAGAGCAGGAATGAGGGGAGGAGGTGTGGCAGCGATAGTCAAAACCAGTTTAAAGCCTAGGAAAATTGCATGTTCAGATAGCGAATACCATAGACGACCCGAGTTCCTGCGCTTGGAAATAATCGTAGCCCGTCAGAAATGTGCTGGGACATCAAATATCACAAACCAAGAAAAACCATAAAATGAAAAGCTAATACTTACCGAAATACACCAACGGGGCATTAAAACAGAGGCAACTCGGATCGTAACCTAGAGATTTTCACGTCGCAAATAACAGAAAACATGAAAGAAAAACCCAAAAATTTTACTTCAAAGAACTAAACGTTTAAATACTCAGACCAATGTTCATAGATGACATTTAAGGAAAGCTCATTAAATGAAAAGGTGCACCTTCGCGAATCTACAATATTAATTACCTAAGTTCTAAATAGGTTAGTGAAATAGACATTGAAAATGAATAACAGTGAATAATTGATTAACGAAATAAAAGTAAGAGAAAAAAACTCTTTCAGTAGGAATAATTACTTTTACATCAAGTGAATATATGTTGGAGTGAGGCCGCGAGATACTATCGTGAACCGGATCACGGGAGCGCAATTAGAAATTAATAACATCCGTAGATAGTATACATCAAACCCGAAAAGGCGCTCCCAAAATTAAATGACACGAAACGGGGATCAACCCCTAACATACACCTCACATGAAAAAGGCAGAACAAGATAGCGTTAAGCAAAAATTTTACAATAAAATCATATATTATAAGAGCAAGCCGCTCAAATCACAACTCAGTGACCACACGTAAAACCAGATCGGCATAAAACACAAGGCACCATAATAAACAGAGGAAATCAACTACCAATTAAATCATGAATCAAAAAATGAGATGAAAAAGGAGTAGGCAGCTCCCAACGTAAAGACACGCTCGTCACCATTTCAATCAGTCTTCAATCCTTTCCCAACCCGAACAATCGTTCCCGTTGGCAACGGTTGCCATGGTAAAATAAACAACAAATAGCGTTACCCAAGCATAAGTTATGAAAAGAAATTTCACCAAAGGAAGAAAGAACAGAAAAGATCAAATTAAACCAGAAACAGATTCCGATCAACGGAGATAATTTCGCGATCTCAAACCTTTATAAGACATCCCTTTACATTTGTCCATGAGAAGAAAGCTACTCCATGGCGTCAGTAGAAATATCATTACTTACATAGTCCTGGCACAGAAATAAGTCGTATGAAAAACAGGCGTCCACTCGAGGTAATAATATTATGGTTAAAATTTAAAACACATCAGGTCCTTAGCCCGTACCCAATACATATCACGGAAGCATATTGTGATGGGTAAATGCCCTTACGAAGTGCAACCGCACAAAGCTTCCATACATCATGGTTGCTGACAATGAACTGAGGCTACACAAGAAGCCGAGCCTGTTGCAGACGCCGGTAGAACAGCGAGCGGGCCTAAGATCGACTTCGCTCTCAGGCTGGCCTGAGGCGGACCAATAGACAACAGGAAAATCGTGACTTTCATCAAATTAAGACATTTGAAGAACTCCGCGGACGGACGGAATACAGATCCAGTAAGCGACATTAGTCGCACAGTACATAAAATAAAACAGAGTTGGTATAAATTCCAAATAGATACCAATTTCAAGGGTGAGTCACCGAGGACTAAAATGTTTGGGGAGAAAGACTAAAATCGTGTCCCACCTGGGACACTGTCTGTGTGGTGTACAAGCCACCTGCGACTGGACATTTCGAAGACGTAGAGAACGCAATACGAACATGTAATTGTCATGGTGACTTTAACACAGACACCGGAAACAACAATGCCGAATGTCGGCAGCTTGCGATATGAGCATTTTGCAAGCACCCCAACGTCATACGCCACAATCGACTTAATGGTTGTCAAGAATACAAAGTACTACAACACGGACAGACGTCTGTACCAGGAGTTTCAGCTCATGACATGTCCTACTCTTTAAAGACCCGAAAGGCAAAACCATGGACTATTGCATTCAGGAATCTCTCTAAAATTGACTTTTTTTTTTTTTTGCTAGTTGCTTTACGTCGCACCGACACAGATAGGTCTTATGGCGACGATGGGACAGGCAAGGGCTAGGAGTGGGAAGGAAGCGGCCGTGGCCTTAATTAAGGTACAGCCCCAGCATTGGCCTGGATATTCGGGAGATAGTAGGTTCGAATCCCACTGTCGGCAGCCCTGAAAATGGTTTTCCGTGGTTTCCTACAATTGACTACAGTATGTTTAGTGAGGACGCACTAGATGTTCCATAGCACCATATACTAACAGTTGGCGACATTGACATTAATGTAAACATATTCAACGAATATCTGACAGCGCTCTATGATCAATATGCCCCACCAAAAACAGTATGGGTAACACGAACCCCACCACCGTGGCTAAATCTGGATGGCAAGACGAGATGCCCGCACACATAAAGTTTAAGCGACAACAAACACAGGACAATTTTGACGCGTATAAACGGCTACGAAATAAAACATCGCAGGCAGTACGCAATGTTAGAATTGGACATGCATATACCCTGTAAAAAATACTAGACCTGCTATGGCTTGGAAATAACTAAGACACATGGGAATAGGTAAACAAAGAGACGATCATCTTATTGACATATTGACTCCCTCAATACATGTTATACCACGCCCGGATATACCATTGACAGGGAAAGCAAACATAGAACACTATACAGCAATTACAACTCCCCTTTACCTGACAGAGGAAAATTCTACTTTTCACATGTGACACCCTCGCAAGTTAAACAAGCCATATTTAGAATAAAATCGAAGTCCAAAGGGATAGACAACGTAGAAATATCTATTAAGAGAATAATTGACATAATTTCACCTACTATAACTGACATATTAAACCATTCACTGATGACTGGCGCGTATCCCTTCTTATGGAAAGCTGCTGTTGTCGTCCCGCTCGCTAAAAAATCACCGCCTGAAGATGTAACCGACTATAGACCTGTGAGTATACTGTCGGTCCTTTCAAAAGCCCTAGAATTCATTGTACACCAACACGTATCCTACCACTTGCAAACCAGTCTGGTTTTCGACGTAACCACAGAACTAATACTGCACTACTTCAGGTTACAGACGACATTCGCAATGCGATGGACAAAAGACTAGTTACCATCCCAGAACTCCTTGACTTCTATAAAGCTTTTGACTCAGTTGACACACACATACTACTTTCCAAACTATTTGAACTCCATTTCTCGGCAAACAGTGTTCAGTGGATGAATTCAGACCTCCGTAGTCCTATGCAGTGTGTAAGAAATAAAAATAATGAATATTTATCATGACGATCCGCAGAGGTTCGTGTTCCACAGGGGTCTGTCCTAGGACCGCTTCTATTTTCTGTCTATATCAATGATATTACGTCGTCGGTAAACAGCTGCAGACACACATGCACGCTGACGATACACAATTACACTTGCGCTTTGAACCGGGGAGGCTAACCGATGAAATTAAAAATTTCAATAGAGACGTACAAGAAATCGGTAACTGGACTGACACGCATGGACTTATATTAAATAACGTAAAATCTCAAGCTATAATAATTTCACATCCTCGGCTTTGTTCAAAAACCATAAGCAACTCCACTTTACCAAAACTCTACTTACAAAATTCAGCCTTTGCTTTAAGTGAATCTGTTGACGATCTCGGTGTGATGATAGACGAACATCTTTCTTGGAAGCAGCAGGTTACCAGCATCTCCAGGAAAGACACTTAACTCACTTAGAAGATTCCGCAACATAACTTCCCGAGTGTTAAATGAACGCCTCATTTGCACTCTGGTATTACCTCATTTCGACTACTGTGGCGCCGTGTACAACGACCTGACCGCTACTCTTACCGACAAACTACAACGCGTGTTCGCTGTATATGTGACCTACGTTACTATGACCACGTTACAGCTGTCTACCATGAACTCGGTGGGCTTAAAAACTCAAACAGCGGCGTAATCTTCATGCTTTATGCTCTCTTCATCGAATACTCTCCTCATGCTCACCTTCCTACTTGTACAGTCAATTTCACAACCTCTTATCCAATCACAGTCTCGGAACACGGTCAAAATTTGATACACTCTTATCTTTTCCACTTCAGCGCACCACACGATACACAAACTCATTTGTTATTTCTTCGGCACGACAATAGAATACGTCTCTGTCAGGGAAGCTAGTTTTAGGTAACTTTGTCACCGATACCTACTAAGTAATAGATGAAATCCTAAATTGTTATTCGTATGTTATGGAAATAATTTAGGTTTAGCCTTCCTCAAACTATAGACTTTATATAATCTCACTGTTATTATCAAGGTTAACAGAAATTAGGTAATCATGTCATAATTGTGTAAATAATCATCATCATCTTCATTTTCCTACTTTTCCTATTTTTTATTTTTGCTCTTTATCATAATATTGTATTGTTAGTAGTTGCAAGATGTTTCAGTTGTAAGTCTATTAGTTTAATTTTGCACATTTAGATACTGTATTTTCTGGTTAGATGGAAGAGAGGACTTAATGGCCTTAATCTTGTCAGACAAAATAAATCCATTGTATTTTGTTGTATTGTAACTAACGGGCTGCTCATTTGCAAGGTGTTGAGTGTGGAGGTACGAGGTTGAAGGCCCTACATATACGTGTGACACACGGAAGAGTTAAATCCACTCTCTACAGCAGTGCTCGTGTCAGCATCACTGACATTCCAATAGCACGAGAACTTTGCTGTTTCAAGCTCAGAGCTGTTGAAAGTTTCTAACTTTCCTTGTATCCCACTGCCTGCGTTCCAAACACACCTCTCACTGTAATTGGATTATTGTCAAGCTTTCTAATTCAGGGAAATAGAGTCTAGTTGTAATTTGGCGTGCGTCTGCATGCATGTCAAGTAAGAGAGTTTAATGATGTTCACATGCCGAATGGTTATAAACAATATACTACATAAATTCTGTTCACGGACACGCATATTTCCAATAGATTCGCACGACCAGCGTAGAAGATTAAGACTGAATAACATATTTATGAACGGGGAGTTGCATATTTATATCAGAAAATGCTGTGCTATATTCAAGTTTCAAGAAATAAATGCGTGAATCTTTCTACAATTACACTATAAATGTTAGTGTTCTGGAGAAAGTTCCTTTATTGAATGTAAGTTAAATGGGCAGTAAGCTACCTTTTAAGACATGTATTGAGAAAATACTTAATGAACCTGTATTCCGGTTGCTTGGCTCAATGATCAGCATAGAATCCTTCGATTCAGAAGCCACATTTCTTTTCTTGATGGGATGGGAATTTTAACCTATCTAGTTAATTACTATGGCTTGGGGACTGAGTGTTTGTGTTAGAAACGCTAGTCAGTACGTTCCTCAACATAGTAGTGAAGAATGATATTCGGAAGATGCAAAGAAGCGTACAAACTTAACTTCGCCATCTTTTTAGTACACCATTTCGAAATTAAAGTGAGGAGAACTCTTTATTTAAGAAAACTGCTTTAATTAACGAATTGCTGCAAGTTTAATTAAGGCAATTATCCTTAATTATTGGCATGTCCTCCATTAGTCTTAAAAATCATCTTTACCTTTTAGGTACTGAATTCACGATCAACTTGGCACATTTTTCATTTTCTAAGTCAGGGTACCACACAGCTTCATGGGCTCCAAGGAGTCGTGGGTTCAATTCCAGCCTGGGTTGGTTACTTCCTTCGGCTCGGGGGTTAGGTGTTTTAGCGCTCCATTCTCACAGACACGCGGGTCGCTCATAGACCTGCACGACGCCTCCCAGACACAATCGTGCTGAAAAACAGAAACTCTGGCAACGCTTTCTTCCGCAGTGTTCAACATCCTCTGGCAACCAAGAGTCTTATAAGGCTCCACCCCCTGGCGGGAGTACTCTAACACCCCGCAGAAAGACACTGAGATTCATTGAAGAATACAACCTTTCGTCAGTTCTCAACAGTCGATTTTCGGTTTGTCTTTGCCATGTCCAAACACTTTCATTACTTTTGGTGCCAACATTAGTTTCTTTACGGGTGGTACACCGTGGTATGTAGCATTTGAATACCAGTTGCAGCAAGGTCCTTCTGTGTCTGAACTGTATTTCCCAGGATCGATCTACTTTTTCTGATAGGATATTCATCGATTGTCTTGTTTGTGGCTCCTTTCAACACAGCAGTCTCTTTACCTAGGAATAATCGAGTCAGTCTCTGACTTCATTTTAATTACTTTGTTGACAGCACCAAGACTCACCCTTGCTGCCACAGCCATCTCAGAAGGCGACAAGGAAACGTGCACTTCATTAAAACAGTACTAGCAACTGAGGACCGGTTTTGTGAAAGTTAACGACTGTAAAATTTCTGAAAATGTATATGATGTCGTGTAGTTTAATAAAAGAGGAATCAACTGCATTCATCAGAATTTAGCTGAACTGAACATCTACCAATATAACAGAGCTTCAAAAGTTAGGGGTTTTGAAAAGCTCTTCATCTAGGGGAATTGTTTTTATCAAAACTCAATACATACTATTCCAGATTTTACTTATATTTGGGAAGTATTTTTTTGTTTTCTACTCTTGGCACCCATGTAGGTTTTTCGTAATATTGAGAAAAACTAAGAGAAGTGGAAACTAAATCAGTCCCGTCTCAACATACTGAGAAGAGCTGACTTCAAATGAGCAAGTAGACAGATTTCGAAAGAAAAGTTACCCTTCAAGATGCCAGCATTGCCGGTTTTAACGTAACTGATATAAAAAACCTAGTACGGTGCAAAGTTCAAACACATTATTTAGGTGATCCTACTGAATAGCATGGACACTTCAGAAGTATGGACGACATATTCCCTATCAAATTACGAAATCACGTCAATGTTAACAAGAGTAAAGATGTTAAGAATCTTACGAAATATTTCAATTCATCTTCCGAGGAGGCGAAACTGTTCTATGCTACAGTGTTGCAAGGTTTCTCAGAGCGAAATGAGGGCAATAATGATGCTGAGTATCCAAACGAGCCAATCTACTAATTTTCAAATTGTAGTTCTACATAATGTATGAAATATAACCTTAAAATTAATTTTGTATTCTTTTGTTCCTATGCACGTTGAGTTTTGCAGAAAACCCACAATTTTTAACTCTATTTTCCTACTGTTGTAAATAATTATTTTGGAAAGTTCGTTATAGTAATAACTTTTTCTTAATGCTCTTTCATAAGTGAATTTTCAGTTTAATATATATTTTTGGGAAGAAGATAATCAATAAAATGTCTTTTCTAAAAATTTTACTATTTGTAGTTGTTGAGTTTTGCAAAAACGGTCCTCTATTCTGCCATTGTTTCGACATTCCTTAAAAAACCAGGATTACCCAATAATGAAAGGATTCTACGGCCACTTCTATCTGCTGAACACATGTGCGGAAAAATGTAAGAAACAGAAATCGAACAACAATGCCGAAAATATGAAGTAAAGAAATGTCACTTCTTGTTGACATCAATTCGTGTCTCATCCGAAGATCGCGGGACGTAGCCAGACGTAGAGTGGAATTTGCAAGGTAGGAGAAATAATTCAGTACTACATGTTGTACAATATTGGCATGAAGGAGATATATGATGAAAGAAAGGGATTCTGGGCTGTACATCTAGTTTTTATTGTTTCTAACTGATAAGCCATTTACCATCATTTTCTTGTAGGCCACCGACAGATACAACAATAACACAAGGACAGTTACATCACTTCTTCAGAAGCAATCAGGACAAATTACTACAATGGCGAGTAGAACGAAACATTAGCAACAAGTTCGTACAAGGTGTTGAGTACAGTCGATGGAAGTTGTTCCTCGTGCTCCCTTCAAACATAATTCACTCAAAAGGAATAGTCGTTCCTCTATCATTCAAGTCATGTCTTATCTTGGAGCTTGCTTCTGTCAAATGGGGTGGAATATTCTCTGTGTCCTCCCCAACTTCCAGTTCGCCTGCTGTTATCTATCCACTTGGTTGAACTGAGCTCCTTAATACGCATGCCTTTGAGAGGGATCTCACCAGCTGACAGCCACGGTCTCGGTACGAATACTCCTTCTAAATTATTAAGTAATCATAAACTGTAAGAAACATGTAAGGAAAGCGCTCTCATCAGGTGCTGGTTAATACATTTAAACTTCTATAATTTATTTCTCAACAGGAAATGTTGATTCACCCTTTCGGTGACCGCATGGGAGCGGAAGACAAATGAAATACTTGCTTCTATCGAAAGAAACCCCTCTTAGAATAATGTTGAAGTAACAAACTTAAATTACCAAAACATTACTAGCTACAAAAACGGAGAGGTAAATTGTTTCTTTAAGAGGAAGTACAACTAGGTAACCATGCTCTTAAGTCTAGAAAATGAAAATAAAGTGCATCTATTTATTAAACGGATGAATTTGAAAATTAACTGAAGAGTGTAGTAAGTCTAGTATGCTAGTATGCTACAAAACTTGAAAAAAGGAGTTTTGCCATTTCTAGCATTCTCCTGCCGTCTGTTTTCTATCATGTGAACTTGAATCATGTGACGTAGCTCCTGCGTATTCTGCAGCTGAGATTTTAAGTACTGGAAGACACAATGATGTAGAAAACTCAATACATCTCAATTCCTTGTCAAACTGGTAGAGCTCCCTCAAGTGAAGACTAGCCGTCTAGAACACAAATACATCAATAGGGAAAGTAAGTTCCCCAAATAACAGATCACTTGAAATTTATCCGCCCCTGATTAACCCCTCACACACAAAAAGAACGACGAGATCAGCAGTAGTCAGCTAGTAGGAATTCGAGTGTTTCTTGCAGGCCGAGGTAACATCTCAGGACAGAGCGGACGTGCCATGTGCGCTATCCCCTGTGTTGAGCACATACACATAGAATTGGTTGATCAATCACTCAATGACGCCTTCCCCCCGCCTTCCACAAGCGCAGGAAGACGGAGAACCCTGAGTATGTTACGGGCGTACACCTCATCCAGGAAGAACGATCAAATCTCGCAGCTCATGCACGTGCAGATTGTAGTCCGGTAGAAATTATACTTTGTACGGAGGGCGAACAGCAATTGCTTCCACCCCAGTTAGGAGCAACATAACTTCACTGAAGATGTCCTAACGGTATAATGTACAAACACCCCCATATCTGCTCGGTCTTGGAGTAAAGACGAACACATCACGTAGCCGCGTCACGTCCATTTCTTAGACGAGATTCCTTTGGAGGGATTATGGATATCATTTGACTTAATTCAGCTAGAGGACCTGGATAACTGCTCCAGTCCCATTGCGTCGGTAGATAGAGTAATGCTTGCCCTCCTTTCGTCCAGATATCTACATTGTTGACATGACCGTCCAAGATCATGAGTTTCTTCACACAAGAGGGAAACAGGGCTGCTGAACACTCCGTCGACTCCGTGGAAGGGTGGGCCTTCTCCATGGGTGGACTGGGTTCCCCAGAATGGGATCGAGCAAGACGGGTTGACGCCTCTCACTCTTGTTCTCTACAGGAGTTTGGTACAAAAATAACGTGGAAAGTGAGATCTTATGAGACCTTTCCAGCGAAGGAGATGAAGAACTTCGGAGTAGCAGGAGGGTGAAAAGGCCGGAGCTGGCGCAGGGGCAAATGGGCAAAATGGCGGCCGTGTGCAACGTCCCAGTGCCAGGGTCCCGGAAGTAAGATGGTCGCTATACATTGGTTATAAGAGACTTCAAGGAGATGGACTACGACCTAATGGTGATACATTGTTCCTATAGGCCTAACTGTACAGAGCTGCCTCAGGGGCTCACAACTTGTACCTTATGACCTATTAGTTTTATCAGCCTGACATTCGAGAACTGAGGCAAGGGCTGCCATGCAAGATGGCCGCTAAACTTCATTCCTAGAGACCTAACTAGAGGGCTGCCTCAGGGGCTCACAACTCTTAACGTAGATCAATTAGTTTTACCAGCCTAACTTTCGGGAACTGAGGCAAGGGCTACTATGCAAGATGGCTGCTATAATGTATTCTCATGGACCGAACACCAGAGAGCTACCTCAGGGGCTTGCAATATGTAACTTCTGCCCCATTATTTTTATCGTGTATCTTTTGGGGAACTGGGGCAAGATGGCCGCTGTACAGTACATTGGTTATATTAGACTAACTTTGAGGAGCTGCGCAATTGCTCATCCTTCTAACGAGCTGCACTTTTTAACTTTAGTCCAGCATAGGAGCTAGTATTGATACATGTGCTTCTATGGCACTAACTCTCGGAGAGCTCTTCTATGGCTTTTCGTGTATTGGGCGAATTCGGGTGGTTCATCACCCTAACCGGAAGCCCTTCCTAACTTCAGACTAGTGCAGTGGCTCTTGCGTGTACATGGGCTCTGATGGGACTAACCCGGGGAGACCTCCACTAGGGTTCTCGAGGAAAGATAGCAGCTCAAAGCTTGGAAGTATGCAGGTGTTAGGGTTATAAGCCAACCAGTATGTTAGAAGGTAAAAACTGCCGTTAACACAGCAGCAGAGGTTTGTAAGCCTGTCTTACAGAAGTGTAGCAAGTACTCTACTCTCTTTGCGAGAGCCCAACCGCATAAACGACGAAGGAGTTAAATGGCAAAGGGGAAAAGTGCTAAATGGATAAATGGGAAAAAGGGCCAAATGGCAAAAGGGCAAAAGGACCGAAGTGCAAAAGGGTCAAATAGCAAAAGGCCTAAAGGCCTAAATAGCAAAAGGGCTAAAGGACTAAAGGGCTAAGCGGTAAAAGGGAAGAAAAGCTAAAAGACTAAGTGGCAAAGGGTAAATGGCAATAGGGTTCACATTTTTGTATTATTTAGGATGTCTATCCTTTATCGGGGTTTGAGACCGGCTCTACGGCTAGAGGCGGAGTTAACACCCTAAGGAAGGGAGAATCATGGAAAAGAGTCTGTACCTGTATAGCTACACGATCCACTATATTATACAGCAGAATGACTTAGGTGAGGGTGAGGCTGGGAAATAGAAAGGTGTTTAGGCTGCTGTACTGTCGAGGGAGAGCTTACAATTAAGGTGGCGACGGTGTTGATTATTGTGTAAAGAGGAAGTACAACTAGGCAACCATCCTCTATATAAAACTAATCAGAGGGAAAAATGGAAGGGAACCGAAACTTCGAAATATGAAGATTAGTCCAAAGGAAGACAAGGGCCACTATGGGCGTGAAAACGAAAGACTCCCTAGTCCTCGGGAACCTAATAGCGTCGGTGTCAGAAAATAACAAGAGTTGACCAAGGGAGGTCGGATAGGATAGATGAAAGTGAGGATCCTGGCACAAGTAATTAGAAGAAATGCCAGGATCATCTAAGGGCCCCGTGGTCGCCAACCCACACTCCAAAGTTCAGATACCCTGCGATCCCTCTCTGTCGTGTCTTACGACAGGCTAGGGATATCGTGGGTGTTATTCTACTACCCCCACCCACGGGGGGTCTTAGAGCGAAACGGACAATTTTCGTCGCAGACAAAATCCAAAGGGCCTAAGCAGCAACCGAACTGTTGCACCTATAACTTTATAACTTATACCATAGTGTTCTAGATAGCGAAATCAGATGGCGTGTTTCATGGTTAGGGGCCACGGAAATTTTCCTCTTTGCTCTACGACGCACTGTTTTCGAGATACTTCACTCCTTGGCATTTAAGCCCCCAAAACTGACGAATCGAAACGTTCTTTCCAGCACTGTATGACATATGCCATTGCAAGAAGAGATGAGGTTACTAAAGTTGCTGCCAAACAAGCATTACTCCATCACCTCACACGCACAGAGAGAAAATAAAAGCCATGGTGATTCAATCACTCCACTACGGGCTGGCGTATGGAAGGGCAGTCGGTCAGGAGGTGGAGATGTCAATCGTCGCAGGAGGCTCTATTTCATCAAAAATATATGAACATATTGAACATGTGAACCAAGCCCTGGCCGCTTCCTTCCCCCTTCCTTGACTAAACCTTCTAATCTCCCCACCCACCCTGTATAAGGTATACAAGAGGGGTTATACGCTTTTTGTGTTATAATACTGTTACGCGGCAAGCTACTCACATCATGGTAAGGACTCTCGTACTATAGGCTACTTTTATAATCTACACAGCTCCGTATTACATTACATAAGTAGAGAGTAGCAAGTGTCTAGTAGATTTAGTTTGTCTCTTTTAAAGAAGAATCTGTTAGCAGAAGATACAGTCCATCATAGAACAACACATTTCTAGCTATATTTGCAAAGATTGTCGAAAAACATTTCCCCGAGCCTATCACAAGAGACGTCATGAAATATCTTGTAGGACAATTTTTCAATGCGAACATTGTAGAAGAGAGTTCAAGAACGTTTAGAACGCTCAACGTCACAAAGCCGCAAGTAATGTAGCTTAATCGAGAAGAAAATATAAATAACTGAATCGTATTCATGCAAATTCTTCCACTTACGTGGGAGATTTCTGGTTATCCCTTGTTGTCTAGGCCTGCTACAAGTTTCGTTACTAAGCACACATTTCGAGATAAAGAGAAGCAAGATGATGATGATGATGATGATGATGATGGAGATGCTGCTGATGATGAAGATGCTGATGATAATAGTGATAACAAAGAAAAATAAGGAGAAGGAAAAGAAGATTTCAGTGTTTCTTAGCCATGAGAGCTTTATGATTTTACTTCGTTTCCTAAGCCTACTACACGTTCTGTCGCCATGCAAACACCTCAAGACGAAGAGATGCAAGATGAAGTAGAAGAATATTTCAACGCTTCTTTGCTATCAAAACAAGTTCAGTTTATACCTAGAAACGCTACGTCAGAAGAACACATTACATCAAAACAAGTCCCTACACATCAACTGTCTGCATGCAGGCACAAACCTCTCATACCCCATGTAGACGAAAGATACTGTAAAGACGCCAACCTATTCGTAAAACGTTTGCCACTGCTAAGAGCCTATTACGATACAGGTTACTCAGAGTATAAAGCAGATATTTTGAAGTAAACCAAGAATTACGTCGTGCAGGTATTATTGAGTAATAGCTCTTCAAAGTGAAGACCTTACCTGTAAGCTCTCTCTCGAGAGTACAGCAGCCTAAACATATTCCTACATTCCCAGGCCTCATCTTCACCGACACCAAGGTCATCCTTCTGTGGCATATAATGGATCGGGTAGCTATACTAGTACAGACTCTTTTCCAACATTCTATCTTCCTTCGGGTGTTAACTCCACCCGGATAAATGAAGGGAGACATCCAAAATACGGTACTAGAAAGATGTAAACCCTTTAGCACTTTAGCCCTTTTTCCATTTAATCTTTTGCCCTGTTGCAATTTAGCCATTTGGCTCTTCGGCCCATTTGTCATTTAGCCCTTTTACCATGTCTCGGGGGCCCTAGCACTGGGAAATTGCACTCGGTCGCCATCTTAATCCCTAGTCCTATGTATACCGCCTCTACTACCCCGTACCAGCATTGTCCATAAGAGCCCAGCCGCCATCTTGCCCACATGCGTCTGTGCCAGCTCCCCATATTCAGTCTCATAAGAGCCCGTATGTAGCCGTAATCTTGCCCATTTTCCCCTGGGCCAGCTGCGGGCTTTTTACTCTACTAGAAGCCATGGATTTGAACTTTCTCCGGGCATCCTGATAATAACCTGTCCAGAGTTTTGATCCATGGATCTCTTCACCTCCTGAATGTTGGGCACTCCTGTGAGATTGGAGCATGCACACCCGTGCAGTTGACGAACACAGGTGGCGGTGTGTACTCGAGAGCAGCATGCTCAATTTTCCCACATATTGTGTAGGTCGTAGAGCCTGTACATCGCAATGAGAGATATGGCCAAATTTCTGGCAGTTGTAACACCTCATTTGACCTGGAATGAAGGCGCGGACAGCCAGACGGTGCAGACTCGTTCAGGCACAATCTGGGCCTCGATGGTCAAGATGAAAGCTGCTTTATCGAGGTAGTTACTGCCGACAAGCTATTTAACCTCCTCACGCCGAGCGGGTTACACCTCGACGAGCAAGATTCCTGATTATGTCTGTTGACTTGTGTTACATGGGAGAAAAGTCTCGCTTTTAAGGAGGAAGTTCCCCCTTCGGAAAAACGTCAAAGCAGAAATAGTTTGAAGAATTTGTGTCTTTGAAGCCATGTGAATCGTCCAATAAAACACCTATTTAGCTTTGAAGGTCCTACACAATTCGGCAATCGTTTAGAAATATCGAAGGAATGTAGCCTCAATCGAGTATTTCTGTGAGGCACTTTTCTGAGCAGGCTGCAGTCAAAGTAAGGAGTAGTGTAACCCTAAAATTTTATTTTGATGGCTAGCTCGAACATAAGCCTCGGCCCAGGCGGTGACCGGTCACTATCTGAATGGTTAAAGAGGAGAGGATAGTCAGATAAGTATAATGGAACACTGATTGTTTAAAAAATATATTCATGAAAATACAGTCAGATTCCCACATCACCTCAGTGTAGTAGTTATAAAGAGTACTTCTAGTTGTCTCCATAGATACTCCTTGTGGAACGGAGACCCAACCATGGAGATATGATACCTCAAAGGCAGCAATCAAACCATGGAAACACGATCCGTTGTAAGCTGGTCGTCGTTGATTCTAGAAGGTCTTGGTTCGAGGTAACCACTCACCGATTATGTTACGCAAGTGTCCACATTTGACAGTCCGAGTAATGGAATGGTTTCGCGTAAATCACAGCACTTCGTAATCATGACGTAATACTTAATAATTGGTTATGCTCTGACTTAGAACAAAAATGTTAGTTTAGAAAAATAGCATGTACTTCTGTGAAAAGATTGTGATTGTTTGCTTACACACATAGGAAAAATCAAATTTGAATTCCTACACTGGCGTGGTGTCTTCGCACGAAACTAGAAATGAACACCGTTTCTTTACACTAATAAATATACAGTTTATTCCTAATCACATCAGAAAATATAGCGTCTGATGGAATTACTTCATTTTGAGATAATTCGTGAATATTCTAGAATGAAATTAAATGTCTGCAGCGACCGACCAAAAGCACTTGTGAGATGACGTGTCAATTAGCACATCACAGTTCTAAATGGAAATATCACTCGTAATTACTGTATTCTACACGAATGTCTAAAGCGATTTAAGACTGGATTCATGTCATGGAATGTCTATTCGTAAAGTACAATTCACACGCAGCACTTATTATTACTATTATTATTATTATTATTATTATGATTATCCTGTCAGCAAAGTTCAATTCACTAAAACAAGTCGCTTATAAGTACTGCGTTATTCACAATGTCTGAAGTGAACTACCAGAACACTTGCAATACGTAAAGTCCATTACAAAGTACCTGGATATTCTATCACTCAAGTCCTAACGTCAAAGTTCAATTAAATTCACTTTGAAACTGTTCTGACATATGTGACATACGTAAGTATTGGTTATACTATGATTTACAAGTCGTGGAGCCGAACTCGAATCTTTACAAGTTTCTTTAATAAAGTTCTACTCACTGCAAATGTACAAGTTCCGTAACAACGTAAGTATTCTATGTCCAAAGTTCACGCTGCACTCGGACAGAGTCCTGTCTTGAAAATACGATCCAGCGAAGCAACGTCGTAGCGAAACAACTGTACTGTAGATGAACTGGCGGCTAACATCACCAACAGCCGACCGACCGGCCTCGACTGTGGCACAAGGTAGACTGATCTGACAAGCAAAATGCTTGCCTATTTATTCAGTATTGCCTGGGAACCGTAATTGCTAATATCCTTGGCACATTTTAACGGATCTCCGTGAACTTTAGGGATTATGACTATAAAAAAATCAGGCTACGCAGTGATGTAGTTCGTTTTTTCATATCATTAATCAGTCTGAAAGAAATTAACGATGAAAAAATGGAACATTCCATCTGACGTAACACAAGTCATGTTACTCAGTCGTGACGTTTCACTTCCCCGCTGCTCGCAGCTGACATGGTCGCAGGGGAACGTGTTCGGCGGGTAGCATAACTCCGCATACATCGGGACTTCGATTGAGAACCGTGTTACGGGTATAGTAGTGATAAGGATTTAATATAACTCCATGTTGAAAGATAGGTGATACAACAGTGCAGGTAGCCTCCTTGGATTTTTTAAGAAACTGGAACAAAAAGACTTCCACCTTTTGGTGTGTTTGGTTCTACGTACTGAACCATACTGTTCATGAACGAAGAGTATCGATTTTAGTATTGAGATTGGGATTACATGAGACCACCCACGAAGTCATTGTCTTATAGTATATTTCATAAAAGAGTCCAGAAGACGCGTTCTTGTGTGAAGAGAGCTGGAGCGTCATTATGAGAAATCTCCAGAACCTCATTAAAGGGAGTTATGTCCCAAGCCAAGCCTCTTAATGAAGATTGGGGACGCTTCCCGGATCCCGGCAAAACTTACATTAGGAGGGAAGAAAGAAGTAAATTAATATCTTTGGTTACGGAAGAGTTGCATTGGATTTGAGACAAGAAATGCAACCTGCATAATTTCTGCTTAATTTTGATATGCATTAGGGCTGCAATCATAAATGCATTCAGTAAATAGAGTACTTGGCGGGAGTTGCGCGGGAGAACTGCGAGTCGCGGGCGCGCGTATCCTGCACGCGATCAAGCGGCGTGGTTACGCTAAACTGGATTATAAAAGTGAGGCCGCCTGGCATATCAGTCTCATTCTTTGACCGGAAGGCTGCTTGAACGAGTCGTCATACTGCGTGTTGGTACTGAGAACAACGCTTTGTCTTCGAGCTGCACATACTACTAGTACTACTGTATCTGCAAGGAAGTAAGTAATCAACTTGAATATTCTGCTGAATTCTTGATTTTACCTGTGAGAATATGCTATGGGGAGATGAGGTACTGCCTGTAAGAGACTGATGAACTAGTAGCTTCATATTTCTGTGAGGTCAAGTTGTAACAGTACGAAATGCTAAAATAAATATAGGCTCAGGGTAATTCGAGTACTACATGTTGTCCGAGTGAAGGGATGAAATAACAGTGACTAAGAGTAGTGAAGAAACTATTGTGTACCAGGTTTAAAATTCTGAACAAGACTTGGTCAATGTAACGTGTGAGACACGATAGTAGGGGAAACAGGCATCGAATTTGGACAGTCTGTAATGAATGAATTTGTTTTCAGTTACCCCTGCATCAAGTCAGAACGAGCTTTCACATCATCATTGCGAGGAAGCCACAACCGGAGCTGAAGCCAACACGACAACGGGCATCGATCCAGGAACGTTGGGAGCACCTGATCAGCGCGACGTCGAAGGGGACATCTTCTAACCAACTAGGGAGCTGTACGAAGGAGTCACGCAAGAAAGAATGTCTCCAAGTGGTCAACAGTATCTGCTGCAAGCGTCGCAGTCTGCCATGATGTGGTAAATTCAGTGGTCCACAGGGAGGGCCGCTCCGTCATGTCATCAATAACATAAGGTCAGAGCTTTCCAATTCTGTTTCAAGCATGTCATTTAAATTTAGGTAGGAATAGGGGGGCCGTCAGTCAACAGATTAGTTATGGTAGGAATATTTCTTGGTAATATAGAGCTAGGCCTCAAGCTCGAACCCCGTACATTAGGGTAGATGATTGTTTGTAGATTCGTTGTTGGTGTGTTTATATTTCCTTTGAAAGTATTATATTAGCGTACGTGTTGTCTTTATGGGTCAGATCGAACTCCCTTGGTCATAGGAGGTTAGTCTAACAGGCAGGCACTTTTTATTGTATCGCATTTAGGCATTTGTTTCTGCAGACGTAGATGTGTATAGTTGTGACCAGGATAGAACCCGTAATCCACCTAGCTTCACTGACAGGGCGAGCGAGTCCGAATATTTGAGAGACATGAGCATTATGCAGACAGCTGACTGTATGTATTGATATGAGAAAGCCCAGCACAGTTAGAGAGTGTATTTGATGTATTGGAGATGCCTTAGTATGGCCATGTGACTATCACTTAGTGATTTGTGTTTTTGTATTATCAAGGTTGAGCCCATGGGAGGCGGAAGTAAGATATATTATAGTGCTGGTGATATTGAGATAAGGGCGGATAGCCCAGGTGTATTTAAAAGAGTGCTTTAGCAGTCAGATTACGTACGGTGTTTTTGAGAGGCGAGATTTCTTAGCCTGCAGCCCAGCTGAGCTCGTAAATTATGTGGACTGTCGCTGGTGAAGTGGTCGGAGGGTGAGGGTGTGGTGCCTAACGTCACAGTCTTGAAACTTGGTGATATTGCCGTCTGCAGCTTGTCGAGTGTGGTAAGGGGAAGAGACGACCTTGATGTTTTGAAAGCTGAGAGAGATTTTTTTAATGCTCTATTTGCTCTACGTTTAATTTTACACTGACCCGTTTGATATTGACACCCTTGGATATGTTGGTTGTGTTCTTTTATATTATTTGTTTATGAATACTATTCGCCTTACTCTTCATGGGACTAGGGTTCGTGACCGAGTCAGGACACTGTACATTTTGTGGTGATATTTGTTTGCACCGGGGTTCGATGGTACGAGGCATAGTAAATTTTATAGGAATTACTGTTAGATGTGTGTTTCTGCAGATATTCGTTTTTCTAGAATTCGTTACTTACACTATTGTAACATGCTTGTTACAGCACAGCTGTTTTCGTGAAGGCAGTGAACTGGTTGTCATCGGCTCAACGTTATTTTACCCAAGCATTTTGAAAGCTCTTTCATTTGTAAATAATTTTATTTTATGTAATAAATCCCTGTTTGTTAAACTTTGAATGCAGCGATGTTTTCTGTTAGATATTTTTTTATTTTAATTTAGCCGATTCTTACCTGATTAGTCACATGTCCTAGTGTTATCTTTATGTTGCCCATTGATCCCCATGTTATCCCTGAGAAGAGCGCTTTTATCCGGCTGAGCGGAGATATGTGTTCAGGTAAGACTATGTGCACCAGCTCACGTTTGTGAGAGTTCTTTCACTACTGTACCTTGGGTTCGAGACCGGCTTTCGCCTGGCCGGAACCTCAGAGTCCAGTAGGGCACAGTACCTCTGAGAAGACATATTCTCAGTCGTGACGTGAATTAGAGTAAAACTTGCTCATGTTTATCAGTTACGCATTCATCCTGCTCACTTTTCCCTGGCATCACCAAGTTGGTGAAATTGAAGAAATGTCCCAAATGCAGAGAAAAGACGTTTTATTTTGTCGGTCAACATTTGCAATTCTTTCTCCATCTGATGACATGTAGCGTTTTGGGGGTTGGTGGACTCCAATCCCACCGTCGGCAGCCCTGAACAGGTTTCTCTTTTCACATCTGAGGCCGTACCTTAATGAAGGCGACGGCCGGCATCTTCCATCCGTCCGCCGCCGAAAACCTTCCTTGTGTTGGTGCGACGTTGAATAAAGGGGAAAGAAATGTACCATTCAAGTACCTCAGTTGGTTTTCTCTCCGCTGCCCACTTGGAACTGCCACCGAACGTCAAAGTTTCTAGTCTATACACTCACCAGGAGACCGAATTATACGGCGTTTTCATATCAAGCAAGCACTTGACGTGACTGTTAGCCATACAAAACTCCAGTTTTAGTGGAACCTAAACCACGTGGGAGGTCGAGTCCTCGTCGCTTTCCGTGCGTGTCCTGCACGTGATCTCCGGTTGGCGCTAACAGGCTGTGGACATCAGAACACACTTTACAACTGGGGTCATGAGTACAAACATAGGGCGATCACTGACGATAATATAAATAATCGCATTAACAGTAATCATGAAAACAAGTAGATATTTCTCGTACTGTACCGTATGGAGGTGTCTCAGGGTAGACACAGGGTTTCTCATTTGCAGATACACAATTGACGTTGGCGGTTGGTTAAGGTACACTGATATTGAGGACTTTAACACGTCATTTATGACTTTCAACTTCTTCTGCCGATACCTCATCATTTTCCTATGACTAAAATAAAAAGGGATTGTTAAATTTCTCTTGAAGCAACAACACCAGCACCTTGATTTTAATTTATTGTCCTTGCCAAGAGTAGAAGTAGGTGCAAAGGGGGAAGAGATACAGAACAGAACAACACAAGGTTGTGGGAGTGAAGGGTACACCCGAAAAACCATTCGCGAAACCATGGAACATTCGGACGAAGGATGGGATACACCTCGAGATATGGCAGAGTGCTTAATTGATTTCAGAGGTTAGTTTATATTTTGTCGTGTCTGGTTAAATTACTGAAAGGCTATTATGAAAATTTATAGCGAGAAATGTATAATTTCTCTACTGGCGCTTGAAGCGTGTTTTCATCATACGTATAGTATGGTTAAGTTGGGATACGTGACGCTGTTTGAATAAGAAAACTGAAACGTTGGCAACAAAATGCGATCGATCATCTTCGGTACGTTATAGTTTTCTCACTTTGTGCATTTGCGAACTCTCTCATTGATATTCAAAGGCGAGTGAGAAAGAAGAAGATCGAGATAACCGTGTGGGTGAAGGTATATCCTGTCTGTGGTAAGAGGCGACTGGAGCGTGGGTTGGCGACCACATTTCGCATAGCTGAGTCTTTCCACTTACTTTTGCCAGATTCCTCAGTTTCATCTATGCTATCCGACCGCCCTAGCTCAACTATTGTTATTTTCCCACCCCGAAGGCATTAGGGTTATGAATCGTAGGGAGTCTTTCATTTTAAAGCTCTTCGTAACCGTCGTCTTTCACCGGTATCAACCTCCGAAGTATCGGATGTCTTCCAATTTCTTTCTCATTGGTGCTAATAGAGGACTGTTTAACAACTGTACTTCTTATTGAAACAGTGATAAGTATTTGGCGAGAATGCAAAGAGAAGGGTGTGACAGAAGACAGGTAGATTGTCTGAGATGGCCCTATGAGTAGTCACATGTCCTCAACTACTATGTGCAGATTGTCACGTTCCGCTTTACTCTAAGAGATCGATATATTCTGGGTGAATTTTGACTAATTTTTTCAGGCAAACACCGGAGATCATTTGCATGCCGATATTGTGCAGCATACAGTGATGAAAGTAGTTTCTTAAAATAATAATAATAATAATAATAATAATAATAATAATAATAATAATAATAATAATAATAATAATAATAATAATAATAATAATAATAATTGTACATCTCACTAACTACTTTTGGCAGTTTTCGGAAGCACCCACGTACCAGAATTTTGTCCCGTTGGAGTTCCTTTACGTGCCAGTCAATGTACTGATACGAGGCTGACGTATTTGAGCACCTTCAAAAACTACCGGAGTGGGTCAGGATTGAACCTGCTAAGCTGCCTCCACCAAGTTAGAGCACTTTCTTCTGTCCTTGAAAAATAAAGTGCCTTTGTAAGTTTTGAGCCCCTGAGTTAGGAGCCTCCAGGCCGCCGCACCACCACTTTTCTACAAAATAACATTCAACTTAATATAATAAGCCCATAAGAGAAAATACCAGAACAGAAGTATTATCTCAAGTTACTATAATCTTCAGATAAATCACATCGAAAATATAAATGCAAAAGCTATAAAATACGTGAGACTGAACCACCCATACACATACTGGAATTAAAAACATAATACATAATACAAACTTTAGCGTTCTAAAATTCTAAAATGTTCGATAAAAATCATTACCATATATACGAATCGTAGATTGCTACTAATACAGATAACCCCAGAGCTCCTTCGCACATAGAGAATGTTAAAAAGTGCTAAAATACACTCATAATAAAACATGTAAATACAAAAAAGCAAACGAAATACACTAAACTCCATGCTTAACAATATAGATAACAAATATTTATGTTTAGAGCAAAACACTCACATCTCTACAAAAATACTAAAATCAACGTAACTCAACTTATAGTTATTACCATTGTCTTAGTTGTTTAATAAAAACACGGGTCTTGTAAACCAATATAAAGATATCTCTTCTAAAACTCGGAGGAAGGAATAGCCACTCTTCTCATTAATACCCAAAATTAATATTTTACACTACATTACTGTCTGAATTATAAATTGAACAATCCTTACCATTAATCTACTAAATAGCTTAGTTTTCGCTCAAACGAATGATAGTAACTAAAATTTTCAGGGGGAGATTGCTGTAACAAATTGCAAGATCATCGAGCACACTTTCATTGACAACTCTCCCTCGATGAAGCTGCGGATTAAAATACTGATGGGAATTAAATCTATATTTAAGGTGGTACATTAGACTGATTGCCAATTACAGCTGACATTCATGACTCAGTGCTTGGACTGCTGTCTAAACTGTAACTCTACGTATTATAGCGGATGACATCAATATGACAAGATCCAATCGTCCGCCCGCTGTGATATGTAGTAGGCACTTTAATTAATTATCTACGCATTCATGTGTAACGTGAATTTTACATGGGCTGAAGTAAACTTTAAACTAAATGTTGTCATTTTTTATTTTTATAAATGGTATTTGTTCGTGACGTCGACCTCTGTACATGTTCTGGCACTACTTGCACCATATGATATGAACCTGCGTGTGAAGTGAAGAGTGTTGAATGTGAGAAAATGAACAAAAACACGCAGTCGCACGGCCAGGGATATTAATCATCAACAATCAAAAACCCCTGACCCGGCCGGGAAAGGAACCCAGGGCCGCCGGTTGAGAGGTAGGGCCGGACAATGTTGTCTCTCTTATTTATGGTGGAGCACTAATTCTTCTAATTATTTGAGGTCAACAGTGCAATTTGTTTGTCCCAGTTTTATTACCGGATGCACTTCCTTCACACTCACATATTTCTGTGGTGGTTTGAGGTGTGTATACCCAGTTCTAGGACTGCGACGCGAATTCTGCTACATTCGGCTAGGAAGCATTACTTTATGACATTAATATTAAGTTGTGAAACAAAATCTGTATTAATGCTCTACCTCTAACAGGCATTGAACATGATGAGCCCTACAGAGTGGTGCTGATGATTATTGTTTTAAGAGCAAGTACAACTGACCAACCATCCTCTATGTATCACTATCGGCCCAAGGAAGACAGGGGCCACGAAGGCTGCAACAAATGAAAGACTCCGTAGCCTTCGTAAACCTAATAGCGTCGGGTGTCAGAAAAGGACGGGCGTTGATCAAGAGTGGTCGGATAGGATAGATGAAAGTGAGAAACCTGGCAGAACTCAGTTAAGAGCTCCTGGGCCCGAGCCACTTCAGATTCGCGTCACATGAACATACGAAGCATTCCGGCTTTGTATTCCGTGGTGTAGTGCGATTTGAAGTTCTTGGTATGTCATCGAAAGTTGACGAGGGTTCTCCTGCATGGCAAAACTTGTGTTATCCGCTTGATGAGTTTTCTACTACAGTATATATGTATAAGCGTTTCAGAGAAGAAGCATGTAGCACGTTTAAACTCTGCGACTTGAGTACTTAGCAGAAATCCATCTCCAAACTTGCTTAGATATGTCTTGGATAACTAATTGTTTTTGTTCTCATCATTGTGTCAAAAACAGTTAAAAAACACTCTGGTAGTAGGATGAAAGTGAGAAGCCTGGCACAAGTAAGTCGAAACGATGCCAGATTTGTCCAGTGCTCGTTATTTGCAGTCATTTCAAAAGTGATATTTTAGTTCAGTTTTTTTAATTAACGGCACAAGTAGTTGAAAGCCATGAGCCACAATCAATCACTAATGCCATTTACCAGGCGATGGCGGTTCTTACGGAACTACAGTGCACGCGAACGTCACAACCCTCTAAGATAACCAAACACTACACACAACGCAATTTGTGAGAAATATTCTGTTGTAGTTCTGGAGGCCGGGATTTGACTCGGCAGCTTTTAGTTCGTTTCCATTCTGCAACAGTTTTTAGAACAGCTGCGAGCTGCTGAGTTCTCACGTTGTCATTTTCCAAACTTTCGTAGGTACTTCTTATCCATTTTGAGACTCTTCTGGTTTTTAAGAATTTTTCTTCAAACTCTTGAATTTTTCTTACTATATTTCATGAAATATTTATTCCACAATTTTGATTTTGATGTAGTACACGGCTCATCCAGTGGAGCTGTTTGGCTGTGCACAACACGAACAGGAGCTCTACCAATGTGTTGCGAGCGCTGAGCGGCCATTTTGATATGTTCATCAATCACGCTCTATCACATCACAGGAGAGTGGGAGTGGTCTCAAAGGAATGAACATATCCTTATGAAAGAGACGACGAGCATTTCAAATCTGTCCTGATACAGAGACAGCGGCCGTCCACGTGAATCGTTTTGTTCGTTAAAAATACCATACTGTTATTTCCTCTTCTAATTGAACAGGAAATAATCATTGATTTCGTGGAGTACATTCATTGCGAAAGTGGTGATGTGTTACAGCAGGCCATTAATTTTAGTTTAAAATTATTTAATCACCCATATTCTTCTTCTCCTCGTCCATTGCCCCAATGTATTGGTGTCAGCGCTTGAAGACACTAGATTCTATTTCTACAATCGGCTGTCCTTCAGTTCCTCAAACCTATGGGGAAGGATGTATTCACTTTTGTGTATTTATGTGGCGACATATCAGCATAGGAGCCATATTTACTGTATTTATTTATTTATTTATTTATTTATTTATTTATTTATTTATTTATTGTTCATGTTTGTGGGTTACTGTAGTCACGTCCTAGTTCGTGAACCATGGGCAACGGCTGAGTGGCCTAGTAAGTGGTCCTGAGAGTCGGGATACCAGTTGCTATGAAATGGGAGTGGGAATCTCGGACATGTTCTGAGTCGTGGCCCTCCTTGTGCTCAGGCGGTTAGGACTATACAATCCACCGGTGGTCCATAACCAGTTAGAGGAAAATTCCTCACTTGGACTATGTGCAAGTAGGGTAGCATCTTGCTGCATTAATTTATCGAGCTCAGAACATTTTAAGAAAGCCTCGGACCTATGGGAGTAACGGAGTCCCACTCCCATTTGACAGGCGAGGGACCCTTTGGAAACAACTTGGCGAACGAAATTGAATTTGATGGGGAGCTATGAATATTAACGGGGCTTATGGAAGAATGAAGGTAGAACTGGCTGAGTCAACAAAGAGGATGCATCTGGATGTGCTAGGAGTATGTGATATTCGGGTAAGGGGAGATAACGAGGAAGAGATAGGAGATTATAAAGTGTACTTGACGGGTGTTAGAAAGGGAAGGGCAGAGTCTGAGGTAGGGCTCTTTATCAGGAATACCATTGCACGCAACATAGTTAATGTTAGGCACGTAAATGAGCGAATGATGTGGGTAGATTTGTCAGTTGGAGGAATTAGAACTAGAATTGTGTCCGTGTATTCACCATGTGAGGGTGCAGATGAGGATGAAGTTGACAAGTTTTATGAAGCATTGAGTGACATCGTGGTCAGGGTCAACAGCAAGGATAGAATAGTGCTACTGGGCGATTTCAATGCAAGAGTTGGGTGTAGAACTGAAGGATACGAAAGGGTGATTGGTAAATGTGGGGAAGATATGGAAGCTAATGGGAATGGGAAGCGTTTGCTGGACTTCTGTGCTAGTATGGGTTTAGCTGTTACGAATAGATTCTTCAAGAATAAGGCTATTCACCGCTACATATGGGAGGCTAGGGGTACCAGATCCATAAGACTATATCTTAACCGACTTCGAATTCAGGAAATCTGTTAGGAATGTACGAGTTTCCTGGGGATTTTTCGATGATACAGGTGACTATCTGATCTGTAGTGAATTAAGTATCTCTGGGCCTAGGGTAGAGAAAGTGAAATATGTCTGCAAACGAATAAGGGTAGAAAATCTCCAGTACGAGGAAATTAGACAGAAGTACACGGATATGATTAGTGAGAAGTTTCGAACAGTAGATAGTAAGCAGGTACAGGATATAGAAAGTGAATGGGTTGTATACAGGGATGCTGTAGGAGAAACAGCAAGGGAATGCCTAGGAACAACTGTGTGTAAAGATGGAAAATGCGAACATCTTGGTGGAATGATGAAGTGAGAGCAGCTTGTAAACATAAAAAGAAGGCTTATCAGAAATGGCTCCAAACAAGGGCCGAGGCAGACAGGAATTTGTATGTAGATGAATGAAACAGAGCGAAACAAATAGTTGTTGAATCCAAAAAGAAGTCATGGGAAGATTTTGGTAACAACCTGGAAAGGCTAGGTCAAGCAGCAAGGAAACCTTTTTGGGTAGTAATAAAGAATCTTAGGAAGGGAGGGAAAAAGGAAATGAACAGTGTTTTGAGTAATTCAGGTGAACTCATAATAGATCCCAGGAAATCACTGGAGAGGTGGAGGGAATATTTTGAACATCTTCTCAATGTAAAAGGAAATCTGCCTGGTGGTGTTGCGAACAGCCACGCTCATGGGGAGGAGGAAAATGGTGTTGGTAAAATTACGCTTGAGGAAGTGGAAAGGATGGTAAATAAACTCCGTTGTCATAAAGCAGCAGGAATAGATGAAATTCGACCTGAAATGGTGGAGTATAGTGGGAAGGCAGGGATGAAATATCTTCACAGAGTGGTAAAATTAGCGTGTTGGTACCTTCAGATTGGGCAAAAGCAGTAATTGAACCTATCTATAAGGAAGGAAACAGGAAGGATTGCAACAACTATCGAGGTATCTCATTGATTAGTATATCAGGCAAAGTATTCATTGGCATCTTGGAAGGGAGGGTGCGGTTAGTCGTTGATAGGACGTTGGATGAAAACCTGTATGGTTTTAGACCACAGAGAGGCTGTCAGGATCTGATTTTCAGTATGCGCCAGGTAATTGAAAAATGCTACGAGAGGAATAGGCAGTTGTGTTTATGTTTCGTAGATCTAGAAAAGCATATGGCAGGGTACCGAGGGAAAAGATGTTCACCATACTGAGGGAGTATGGAATTAAAGGTAGATTATTAAGAGCAATCAAAGGCATTTTTGTTGACAATTGGGCCTCAGTGAGAATTGATGGTAGAATGAGTTCTTGGTTCAGGGTACTTACAGGGGTTAGACAAGGATGTAATCTTTCACCTTTGCTGTTCGTAGTTTACATGAATCATCTGCTGAAAGGTATAAAATGGCAGGGAGGGGTTCAGTTAGGTGGAAATGTAGTAAGCAGTTTGGCTATGCTGATGACTTGGTCTTAATGGCAGATTATGCCGAAAGCCTGCAGTCTAATATTTTGGAGCTTGAAAATAGGTGCAATGAGTATGGTATGAAAATTAGCCTCTTGAAGACAAAATTTGTGTCAGTAGGTAAGGAATTCAACAGAATTGAATGTCAGATTGGTGATACAAAGCTAGAACAGGTCGATAATTTCAGGTATTTAGGTTGTGTATTCTCCCAGCATGGTAATATAGTAAGTGAGATTGAATCAAGGTGTCTTAAAGCTAACGCAGTGAGCTCGCAGTTGCGATCAGCAGTATTCTGTAAGAAGGAAGTCAGCTCCCAGATGAAACTATCTTTACATAGGTCTGTTTTCAGACCAACTTTGCTTTACGGGAGCAAAAGCTGGGTTGACTCAGGATATATTATTCATAAGTTAGAAGTAACAGACATGAAAGTAGTAAGAATGATTGTTGGTTCAAACAGGTAGGAACAACGGCAGGAGGGTAATCGGAATGGGGAGATAAAGGCTAGTTTAGGAATGAACTCGATGGATGAAGCTGTACGCATAAACCGTCTTCGGTGGTGGGCTCATGTGAGGCGAATGGAGGAGGACAGGTTACCTAGGAGAATAATGGACTCTGTTATGGAGGGTAAGAGAAGTAGAGGGAGACGAAGACGACGATGTTTAGACTCGTTTTCTAACGATTTAAAGATAAGAGGTGTAGAACTAAATGAGGCCACAGCACCAGTTGCAAATCGAGGATTGTGGCGACTTTTAGTAAATTCACAGAGGCTTGCAGACTGAACGCTGAAAGGCATAATAGTCTATAATGATAACGAATGAATGAGTTTATTTATTTATTTATTTATTTATTTATTTATCAATGCCTTTTTTATGTGACGTGATTCAGGCAATGAAGCCTTCAGTTCTGACCGATGATATATTCTCCTGGAAATGAGACATGACAAGTCATCTTATTTTTAATTAAACATGCTACTGGGTTTTTATACCTGCGCTCATCTCGTAAGTAATTTATTTTAACTTGGGATATAAGGTAGTTTCCACTGCAAGCTTTGTACTTCTATGTCTACATACATTTCTTGCAACGCACCTTAAAGTACAAAACACTTGATATGCTACTAATTTCAATAGGTGGGGAATTCCAGGCGTGACTTGCGCAGACAACGAATGACTTACTACAGCCAGATGATCGCTGGAAGAGTATAATTAGCACAGAGCCAGATGACGATCTCATGTTTGGGCTTGTAGAAGTGGACAGGTAATGAAAATGAGAGGCAAGGTATGCTTAGGATTAGTACGTGAGGAAAAGTGGCGAATCCGTGGCTTTTTCAAACGTAAGCGTTCAGGTTTGAACGGTGGTCCATCGAAAATAAATCTAACGCATGCATTATGGGTTCATTGAAGTTTGTTGGAAAGTGATGTTCTAACTGCTAGTAATTGCCTTACTTTTAAAGGCAATCATTCTCTGAGCATCTCATAGAGAGTAGCGAATAAAACACCCGCTGACATATATTTAAGATTTAAGATATCTTTGAATTGCTGAGAGGTTCCGCTGAGTACTACAGGCTGAGAGCTTTTATGGTACCTATCAGAATACATTTTTATTTCAGTGTCTTCAATTTACATGCATATGTCAACTGTGTGAAGAAATGTGGGATCGTTATCACATCGAAGTGTGTACAAAGCGAACAAAAACCATAAGTGAATACACAAAACTAAATGTTACTAGAAATATTATTTAAATAATTTTTGTTACACTCTGCATATTTCAGCGCATTTGCAATAATAAATGTCTTCAGTTTAATTGCATTGCCATCTGTCTGTCTTCGTATGCGTCTCCAATCTTCCTTCATGTTACTTATAAGGGTTTGGATGTCCGCATACATGTGATAATATTACTCGAGGTAATAACGCACTATTTGAGAAATTGAGGCTGCTCAGTTAGGCTAGTAGAATATCTGTGTCAACAGAGTCGAGGGTCTTACTAAGATTGGAAACAGTTAATACAGTTACTTACCGTTTATTTATAGCCCCACCAATGCCATAATGCTGCTGTGCTCTGAACCCTGAATGGTGCTCGCCAAGGAAGTTGTAGTTCAAGTACGCTGTTACTCGTCTCTGCATTATTTTCACCAGAAATGTTGACGGGTGCGATGGAATGCTAATTGGTCGAAAATCGTCTGGATCAGATGGATTACTTGTCTTTGGAACTGGGTGGTCAACATCTGATTTCCGTATGGAGGGGATTATACCTATCTTCAGTGATGTGTTAATTCTACGGTAGAATTATGTCAAGAATTTTGAATAATAATTTAATGATTACGTCATGCCATCGTACTAATATTGAATTAATTGGAGACATTGTTTCCTTCACCTCTGCGGGTGTTACGTTTGAAAAACTGAATTGTTCATCCCCTTCTCCGACAAAAATCTCAATTGTCTGTTATTTCCTTGCCTGTCTATATTACTAGTCGTGAAATGTTGGTGCGGGAGGTATATATACTTGGTTTTTACCTAAGCCTATGCTTGTCACAGTTTCCACCGTTCCTCAAAACGTTATGTGAATGTTTAATTTTAGCATCTCTAATAATTTGGATCTTTTGCCCAGTAATTTTATCTATTGAAATCGTCCTTGGTTTGGCTTTGTCAGAATTCAACCAATCATCAGGGGCTGCAGGTCGGGTTACGCGTGTTTATTCAGAAAGGCTTGGGGTGCGCGTTGATGAAAGCTACCTTCCTGTTTATATTAATAAAACGCTGTATTCTAGTGAATAGGTTACGTAAATTATATAATTACTTTTTGATGGCTCACAGGCAGGTACTAGTCAGAAGTTCAGTACTCTGTTGGGGTTCCTTTTAACTTTGAGTTCAAGTAGCTGTGTGGTTGAAGAGGCGGTATCGTCATATTACAGTTGTCTAGCCTCAGTTGCAGTCTCCTTCAAAATGCCTTCATTAAGGTTACCTAGTAATGAAATACAGGCGATAGATTCTATACGTTCTCTAGGACGTGTTAAAAGTCTGCTAGATTTCCATTCTACGTTGGGTGGGATACAACGCTTAGCAAACACTCTTGAACACTAATTTAAATGTCCGCAGTATGAATACTGGACTAGCACGATGTTCAATATTTGTTAGACTAATTCTTCAGGTCGATCCTAACGTACATTGTCACTCCTCTTCCTCTTCTTAGTTCTTGTTCGATCATTTCTCATCATCGGGTGATCATTTATTCAAAAAGAGGATCTGTAAGTACGGCTCAAGTCATGTTTCCACAACCATAACCACTTTTGCATGGTTATCAGCTAATAAGTTACGTAACTCTTGTAAATGTGGAATACGTTTTGTACATCAGCATGAAGACTGCCAGGGAGTTGGGAAAGCTGTTAACTGTGCAGGTGTGTTGCTTGAAGACTGGGCAGGTGGAAGAGTGGAGTATTCTCTCAGTTGGTTGACGGTGACCGTCCTGGAAGTAGGGCCACTTTGAGAAGACAACTTGGTAATTAAACATGACAGAATAGTAATTATTATTTATTATAATTTTATTATTATTATTATTAATATTATTATTATGTGGTTCATGGTGTGGGTTACTGTAGTCACGTCCTAGTTCGTGAACCATGGGCAACGGCTGAGTGGCCTAGTAAGTGGTCCTGAGTGTCGGGGTGGCATTTGATACGGAATGGGAGTGGGCAGCTCAGACATATTCTGAGTCATTACCCTCCTTGCGCTCAGGCGGCTAGGACTATACATTCCACCGGTGGTCCCTAACCCATTAAAGGAGAGATCCTCACTTGGACTATGTGTAAGTAGGGTAGCATCCAGCTTCATGAATTTACCGAGCTGAGCATATTTTACGCAAACCTTGGAATAAGAGTGGTACGCCGCTTCTAATCCACTCTGGGGTGGGGGATGGGGGGTTTGGGTGGGGGCGTGGTCATTGCTCTGATTTGTCGGTGGAAGGGGGTGGGTTCGTGGCCTGTGCTCTGATTGTTGGGTAGGGGTGGGGTGGAGGTGTGGCCTCTGCTCTGATTGGTGGGGGCGCATGGTGCAGGGGGAGAGTGTGTGTTCTCTGTTCGGAGGGGATGGGAGGGGAGGTGGGTGTGCGCGCGCATTGGGCGGGACGGGAGCATAGTGGGGGAGGTATGTGGGGGGCGACACGTGTGGCTCGGACGGCGTTGACCATCTCACCCCTGGCAGGTGTACTCTCCCACTGAGTTGGTTTGTACGTGCGCTCTCTCGCTGAGTCAGCATCGTTCCCCTTGCAGGTGCGCTATCCTCTGAGTCAGCATCGTACCCCTTGCAGGTGCGCTCTCCCGCTGAGTCAGCATCGTTCCCCTGGCAGGTGCGCTCTCCCGCTGAGTCAGCATCGTTCCCCTCGCAGGTGCGCTCTCCCGCTGAGTCAGCATCGTTCTCCTCGCAGGTGCGCTCTCCCGCTGTGTCAGCATCGTTCCCCTTGCAGGTGCGCTCTCCTGCTTAGTCAGCCCTGGCAGGTGCGCTTTCCCGCTGAGTTGGTTTGCACGTGCGCTCTCCCGCCGAGTCAGCATCGTTCCCTTTGCAGGTGCGCTCTTCCGCTGAGTCAGCATCGTTCCCCTGGCAGGTGCGCTCTCCCGCTGAGTCAGCATCGTTCTCCTCGCAGGTGCGCTCTCCCGCTGTGTCAGCATCGTTCCCCTTGCAGGTGCGCTCTCCTGCTGAGTCAGCCCTGGCAGGTGCGCTTTCCCGCTGAGTTGGTTTGCACGTGCGCTCTCCCGCTGAGTCAGCATCGTTCCCCTTGCAGGTGCGCTCTCCCGCTGAGTCAGCATCGTTCTCCTCGCAGGTGCTCTCTCCCGCGGAGTCAGCATCGTTCTCCTCGCATGTGCGCTCTCCTGCTGTGTCAGCATCGTTCCCCTTGCAGGTGCGCTCTCCTGCTGAGTCAGCCCTGGCAGGTGCGCTTTCCCGCTGAGTTTGTTTGCACGTGCGCTCTCCCGCTGAGTCAGCATCGTTCCCCTTGCAGTTGCGCTCTGCCGCTGAGTGGGCTTGCACGTGCGCTCTCCCGCTGAGTCAGCATCGTTTATCTCTTATTTTAAATGCATGCGGGTGCAGCAGGAGTGCTTAAGAAACAGGTGTTATAAAATTAGAAGCGTTGTTGGCTTGCACGTGCGCTTTCGGGGCAGCGCTCTCTCTCCTAGCCAACCACCAACAGTTTCATCACACGCGCTCCCCTGCTGGTGAATAATTGTGTAGTGCCTTGGAGTAGGGGTAAGAGATTGAGTATTATACTGGAGGGTTTGGTGGACTGTATTGTAGAATCATCTCACACATTGAACAGAGTACTCTTCAACAACACTATGGTAAGAGTTAAACAGAGCTCGCAGCGATTTCATGAACCTCTGGACTTGAGGTTTAGCGGTAGCCTTCAGCAGCAGCAGCAGCAGCAGCAGCAACAGGAGAAGGAGATGGATTGCAGCCTACAGCAGGAGAAGGAGGAGCGGGAGGAAGAGGAGGAGCACCACAGTGGTTCAATTCTAAAATGGACTGAGGAAGTGGTGCAAATGATAAGCAAAGAAGACCAAACACTATTGGACTTGAGCTGTAATGGCAGCCTACAGCAGAAGGAGGAGGAGGAGGAGGAGTAGCACAGTGGTTCAATTCTAAAATGGACTGAGGAAGTGGTGCAAATGATAAAAAAGTATAGGAAGAAGAGGAACTACAGAAAAATATTTTCCTCTTTAAGGAGGAAGAAGAAGTAGAAGACCCAGATGATGAACAAGAAGAAGATAGTGATGACGATGAGAATGAAAAGACATTTGTGAAAGAAATGAAAAAATCAGTTTTGGTACAGTAATTCAAAGGGGGTTGAGGAAATAAGGGATGAGAACAAGGTTGTTGCAAAGCACCCAATTTAGAAAAAAAGCAACAACGTTGGCTTTTATATCTGTAAAAATTGTGAATGTGTAAATATTATTTTAAAATTTGTTTTGTATGTATGTATGTATTTTTATTATATTTTGTGTAATATTTTTGTAAACATATCATTATTTTTTATATTTTTATTTCTGAAATCTTTAGCTATATCCTTTCATTATTACTAGGAGCAGAAGGAAGGAAGAAGGAAAAAGCACTGCATCTTTTATAGTTGTTTATTTCAATCGATTCATTACAAAACATCGTTTCATTAATCCAAGAATTATGAGAATCATCGTACCCTAACAATTTCACAAACACTTCATTTCCTTTCCTTTGAAGTATGCGTTCCACTAGGTAGATGTCTGGATGTTTAGTCTTTTGCAATTCTCCTGTGTAGGAAGTACCAGCTACTAGATGTTGATAGTCTTTTAAGAGGCATGTTACAGGATTAGTAGGTTGCACCTTATAAACAGTTAAGAGCTCAGTAGTCCAGTGAACTGTATACCCTTTTTCAAATTGATAATTGATGTTTTTGCTTGCTGATGCAAATAATATCACCTACTTAAAATTTTCTCTTTCTTGTATCTACTGTTTTAATTGCGTTATACACTGTTGTAAGCAGTCGATTGGCTTTTACATCACAAGGATTCATTTAATAGTACAATGATAGGTGTGATTATAATCATGGATAAGCTTTTGTAACCTATGTATCCATGGATGACTTCCTTGTTTAGTAAACATTCTCCACATATGTTCACGAAGTGTTCGGTTGAAACTTTGTACAGCACAAGCATTCATATTGCTGTACGTTGACTAATGATTAATGTTGTTGGATGTGGCCCTTCTTTGAACTCCGTATTTTCGAACTCTTTTCCTCTGTCTGTTTGAATATGTTTAGGAAATCGTTTGCTCTTACTGTATATCTTACGCAAAACTGCAGCAACTTCTTTTCCACTCTTACTTTTTAAAGGTTGAGCCCAAGCATATTTAGAATTAACATCTATAATGGTTTGCATGTACTTAAAACCATTATTCTCTCGAGAATAGGGAATCATTTCTACGAAATCCATTTCGTGTAGATCATCTAATCCTTTAGTAATAACCCTCGCCTCATGTAACATCTGTGAGCGGAGCGGTGTAACTGTCTAGCAATATTACCTCTGAGGTCAAAACTCAGTCTGATGTGGTGTAAAACGAAGACTGGTTATTTATGTAATGATTCGAGCTTCTCGCAGTTCTTCAATAATATACTGTGCTATTTCACTGTTACCTAAAGATGCGGTCGGAACAAAAATGGAGTCTGAACCTCCAAAAACAACGAATATTTAAACGTCAGATAATACCATGAACTAAGATGGCAATATTTTCGTCAAGCGCTTGTAATAGGATCGAGACATAGAAGGCAGTGAAAAGGAACGAAGTGTGAAGATTGTTACGGGCGATTATTGAAAAATACTACATTCACTGAACTTGCATACGAGAAGCAACATAGTCAATCGCCCAAAAGAAGATATCAGAGTATTAGAATTCCATACTAGATACAAGAAGGAAACTTCGTTGACGACTACATTCCAGATTATTGGCAAGAGATATTAGTTCGCTTCGCGAAATTGAAAGACTCAAAAACTAAATATAAAAGTTGTAACAGGGATACGTTACAACAGTCCTCTAACGACGCATTACCCGATACTGTCAGTTTTAAGCAACTAAAGGAGTAGAATCTCGACCATAATATTTAGAAGGGATATATAAAACACAATTTGCTCACTTCGAGTATAACAATCCATTTCATTTATTCCATACTGCTAGTTGTCTATAACATCAACTTTTCCAGGAAAGACGATCATTCTGCATAAGCAGGCAATAACAGAACATAGCCCTAAGATGCCGATGCTAACTAAAACCATATATTATTCTGTTCCAATTGCTCAAGCCATGCTCAAGATGTTCTAAGGAGATCGGAGGCGAAACTACCCGGATGAGCACCGCAGGATGACGTTGCCAGCCATAAGATGACCAAAGCTTGACAATTATCCATGAACTCACCAATGGATTCCTAACTAGGAGGATGAGTTTGAACGTGTTCACACCTTCATATATATTTCCTAATTATAAGATTCTTCTCATGTGAGATGAACTTTAGGGTTCTTTCTTAGGCGATATCTAGTATCACTGATGACTGACTGCAGGCATATGAGTTACTATTTTGAGGTAGAGTCTTCATATAAAGTAGACCCTGTAAGCCAAGTATATTTTTTGAAGAAATTATGATATTATCCACTTGGTAATATAATATAATCGCATGAATACGCACTTGAAGTTGTGAGTAAACTCAAGTTAAGAGTAATATACTTAATATTATGAATGAAATGTTTAACCATTTTGTTTGAAAGCATACATTAATTTAAAAGGGACTTATCGATATTCATGTAGAGGAATGTCAAGAAGCATAAACATTACGTGTAATAATACAACACCTATCACATGTTATAATTCTACGAGGATATTTTCCCGACTTAATCTGGTTGTGTATTTTGACACAATGAACTAGAAGGACGAAAAATTATTTCTTTTGTGTAGATCAACATAAGTAGGATCAGGGAAACAGAATAGTCGATTTAAATGTTTCGAAATGTCATATAGGAAAGTTGTGATTCGAGTTCATAACGGTTTAATACCAGATACAAATATACGTCGAGCATATTTTCAAAACCGCCCTCAATCGACGACTTTGTATATATTGTGCTATATTGTAAATATAGTTTTTCCTCGTTAGATGCATCTAATAATCCCATTCTAATATTCTTTACTTACTTTAATAATCCTTTACTCAATTTAATATTTTTACCTAGTTAAATTTTCAATCATTGAATGTTTTAATTATCCAATGTTCTACCTATCAATGTTCTCATTAGCAAGTATTTTTATTAGGTAATATTTTATTTGAGCAACAATATTATCCTTGAATATTTCCAATATCGGACATGTTAACCACTTAATCACCCATGATTACCACTACCCAACATTTTTGTCCGATACCGACATTTATTAAATTTCTTTCCTGCCAAAAGAATAGACCTTGCAGACAAGTTACTTATGTTGGAGAATTTTTAAGATGGTAAATAAGTAATTTGCCAAGTACTCTGCCAGGACACTTGGTATTTTGAGAACTTAAGCCTAATTCCGTCAAGAATGAACCTCAGACGTAGGCATAGCCCACCAATTTTTATAATCATCCTCAAAGAGGAAAACATGATATCTATTATATGGAATTAGCTGAGTTCATAATAAAATGTATGTTAAAGCATCAATCTTTCTTTTAATTTTTTTGGAATAGTGACTTAGTGTTAAGTACTTGTTTTCATAACAACTCGGTAAACCATAGGAAATTCTAGCCAGTAGCGTGTAGGAGACGTCCTTTGACGTGGATTAGAGGTTCCCTAAAACATAATTTGGTGTTTCTTTCCTTTCAACCGGAACTCATAACCCATATATATGTGTAGCGACCCGTATGATCACAGTTTAAAGGGTACATAGTCAATAAAAGGTTGTTGATGATTATATTTCCACTTCAGACCCATGCCTATTCGTTTTCTTTTTCTACATGGTGAACATTCTATAGAGAAGAGTGGTTTATGTTGGGTTAGACACTCCCGCACTACCCGTGTCACAGATCCTTGCACCAACATTAAAAAACTGCAGAACGTCATCTATACATGTAAACACAGTTCTAAACAGAGAACATACTTTCACACGAAATTTAATTCTCCAGACATCTACAGACCACAAACAATCACACCATTTTCTTTTTTCACACTCCCAGAGTTCTCCATTTCCAAAGAGTACATAACCACGTTCAAGGTAGTAAACAACACAAAGAACACATATTACTGGATTCTCACATCCTCCCTCCTCGATTGTTGCACGAAGCAACAATCAACTATGCTCAAAGGTTCAGCTTCTCAGGAAATTTTACTCTCCTTCCGCTTCTCGTCACCTGTACCTCCCTCAGTGGCGACATTGAAGATTGTCGGTCTCTGTCATCAACATCAATGACAGGACTAACATCTGAAGGTGAAGATCCCTCCAACAAGTAGAGTCTCTGCAAAGGGCGGGTAAGTTCACCAGAAGAAGTCTTCAACCGTACCACTCGTACCACACCATCTCTTCCAGGATATACCTCAAGCACCTTGGCAATAGGCCACTCGATCCGCCTTTTCTGGTCGCAACCAACGAGCACAATGTCCCCTTCCTTGATTGTTGTAGTTTCACCACTTGACTTCTGATGACAGTGTACAAGCTGACCCAGATATTCATCCCTGAATCGCTTCCTCAAGTCCTGACGTAGTTGCTGGATATATCTCATCCTTTTTGTTAAACACTTCTCATCTATCAAGTCCAAATCAGGAGTACTCACATTAGGCAGGTCTTGTAGAAACATGCTAGGCGTGATTGGACTCAAATATTCAGGATTTTCTGACATGTAAGCGAGAGGTCGAGAGTGTATCAGAGCCTCGCAGTCACATATTATACTCAGTAGTTCTTCGTAGTTTAGAGACGCTCTTCCCAGTACACGACGAAGGGCTCTTTTGATTGTTTGGATGATCCGTTCCCACCAACCTCCCCACCAGGCAGCGGTTGGAGGGTTGAACTTCCGCTGGATTCGTAGCAACGAGTCATCTTCTTCTATCTTGCTCCAGTCAATGGATCTGAGCAGGTTATTACTCCCAACAAAGTTGCTTCCGTTGTCGCTGTAAATTATCTTTGGCCTTCCTCTTCGCGCAATGAACCTACGAAGACTCATAATAAACCCATTTGTTGACAGAGTGGTTATTAGTTCTAGATGAACTGCCCTATACACGGCACAAGTGAATAGTACAATCCAGGACTTCTGTCCTCCCTTGAGGATTAGTAGACCTGCAAGGTCTGTTCCCACAACTTCAAACACCGATGCGTCCTTCACTCTATCTTCTGGAAGAGGGCACTGCACTTCTGGAACCATACGTTTGGCTTCATGTCGTCTGCATTTCTTGCACGATGCAATCACATTTCTAACAGTTCTTCGACCTTTCAGTATCCAGTATCTCTGGCGCAAGTGAGCTAGTAGTATATGAGTTCCACTATGAAGCAGTCTTTCATGTTCCTCCTGAATCAAAAGCTGAACTAGTTTATGCTTGTTTGGCAAGACAACGGGACATTTGAAGTTATCATCGTCCTTCCTTTTCACAATTTTCGTCTTCACCCGCAGGATTCCTTCTGCATCCTTGAAGACACATAGAGATTTCAAACTAGAAACCCTTTCTTTGGTGAACGTTTCCTCTTGTACCAGTTGTATAAGCTTCTTTTCAGCCCTTTCTATCTCTTGCACTGTTAACTTCCCTTTATACCTTTCATTTCTTTGTTTTACACTATTCTTCACAAATGTGAATATCCATGCCACCATCCTCACTATCTTGGTATACTTCGAAAAGTACTCCAGAAAATGAGGTAGTACTACCAACTGTCATCACTACCCCTTTCTCCTCTTCCTGACAAGAGGACTCTATGTCCACAGCCATATTACTAGGCCATTCCTCCTCAGGTAGCCTTAGCCATGCTGGTCCCTCCCACCAGGCAGATTCGAAGAGTTCTTTAGCCAAACATCCTCGCGACGGCAAGTCAGCAGGATTTTGTTTCCCAGGAACGTGGTTCCACTCATCTCTTTGTGTGAAGTTTTGTATCTCCTTTATTCTGTTCTCTACGAAGGTTCCCCATCTTCCATACCTCCTAATCCAACTCAATACAATAGTCGAATCAGTCCAACAATATTGAGGAGTCTCCATGAGACCTAAACTGTTCTTGACAGTGACTAGCAGTCGGACACCAATGCAGCAAGATAACAATTCTAGTCTAGGCATAGTTACTTTCTTCACCGGTGCAATTCGTGACTTCGCTAGTAACAACTGCACTGTCATCCCACAGTTACTTTCACTTCTTAAAAATACAACAGCAGCATAGGCTGAAGCACTAGCATCACAGAAGACATGTAAAGTGTATGATGTTCGATCGCTGCTTGAAGTAAATCGTCTAGGAATTTCAACATAAGCCAAACAATGCAATTCTTCTAACCACCTCTCGAAGTTTCTTTGCAGATCTTCCGAGACCTCAGCATCCCAGCTTGTCTTCTCTTTCCAACTTTCCTGCAATAGTTTTTTCGGTACAACAGTGACAGGACATGTATACCCTACAGGATCAAATACTGCCTGACAGACAGACAAAATCTTTCTTCTTGTTACAGGTGGCTCTATATTTTGTATTTTCCCTACACAAGACAGGCTATCAGTTGTTCTGTTCCATAGTAATCCGAGTACCGGTATGGTTTCTTGAACCGCATCGCTTTCATTTAGTGCAGTACTCGCCCAACCTCTTAACTCAAACTTTGCCGTGGCCATCAAAAGAGAAGCCTCCTGTATGAAACAGTTTAATTCTTCTTCCGAACTGACTGAAGCAACACAGTTGTCCACATAAAATGAATGCTTGAGTTTTTCTGCAGTTTCACGGTACCCAGCAGGGCAATTATCAAGATGATGCTCTATAACAGCTCCTAGAATGAACGGGCTGCAATTTACACCAAATACCACGCGACAGAGGCGAAAAATCTTGATCTTCCTGGTTGCATAACATCCCACCAAAGGAATTTCAGATAATTACGGTCCACTTCGTTCACAGAGATTTGCAGAAATGCCTTCTTTATATCTGACACTACTCCTATTTCCCTTTAGGGCCTTTCTCCAAACAGTCATTTAGGGACAGCTTTCCTCCTTGTTTACTGGAAGCATCAAACACGGGTCGGCACGTTGTAATTGAATCACTCTTGAAAACTCCACGATGAGGCATAAAGTATCCCTGCTTCTTTCCAATATCATCATCATCTTCTTCAATTATATTTTCTTTTAGCCAGTCTTGTAGTACTGAATGATATTCTTCGTATCTGTTCTCGGAGACAAGTTTTGAAGTCATCGATGCAACTCTTTTCTCTGCCACCATTCTGTTATTCTCAAGATCCTCTCTTCTTTCACACCAGGGTAGGCAGACTTCATATCTACCATCTTTGTTAACAGCGACTGTTCTCTTGAAATGATTCAGAACTGCTAACTCCACCTCGTCTCTGTTTTTCCTGTCTGCTGGATCTGTAATCCTGAGCACATCTAACCTCCAGAGTCTTGCCAGATCTTCACTATGTGTTAGTAAGGATGTTACCAGGTTAGCCGTGTTACCATGTCCTGTAATTTGTGTTGATCCCATTATCACCCAGCCAAGACGAGTTTCTTGTGCCACTAAGCCACACTGTAGTCCTACCATATTTCCCGTGAATAAGCTTCCTGCATAATCAGCTCCAATTAAAATTTCAATAGTAGGATGACCAGCTCCAGTGTCAGATACTACAATGCCCTTCTCTTTTAATTCTTGCAGGCAAGCACTTTGATTAATGCGAGGAATTGAACCACGTACAGAAACTTGATCTAAGGCTTCAATCTCACATGAATAATTTCCTGTCATGCTCTGAAGTGATACTCGATATCTCTTGTGTACTTGTCTTTGCGACGAGATTCCCCCAAACAGAACTTGTATGAGATTCTCAGATCCAACACAAGAACAAGCCATTTCCAGAGCAGTCTTCTTTAGAATATAGGAACGCTGGGATCCAGTATCTATCATCGCCCTTATCACACGTTGACCACCCTTAGCTGTGATAACTACATTAGAGTCTGCAACAGGACGTTTGGAGAACAACAGTGGATTGCACCAACAACACTCGTGTTTTCTCTCCTATTTTCTTCTGACAATATTGGTTTCTCGTTATTTCTAGGCAGATCAGAACACATTATCGGATAATGTTTTTTCCCACAGATCAAACATTTTAGTGAGGATTTACACCTTACAGCCCTGTGTCCGGGTTTTAAACATGTGAAACAAGCCCGTTTAGATTTTAACATGTCTGTCTTTTCCCTAAGAGACATCCTTTGGGCTTTAAAACACTCCTTACTCTCATGAAACTTCTCACAAAATACACAAACATTTGATCGTGTATTCTGTTTTTCACTAGTCAACAGATTATATGCAGTAGGTACACTTTCATTCTCTGAATCTTTTCTTTCATTGGAGGTTTTACCTGATCTATGAGTCAATTTAAACCCAGTTTTAGCTAACATTATCCTCTCCTCTCCTTCCACCTCAGCCTTTAGAAATTCTAGCAACATCTTCAATTTTTCACTGTAATCACTTGTCTGAGTCACACTTGAACTACTCCTCATCCAGATCCTCAAAAGCTCCTCTGGAATGCTTGATTCAACAAGTGGAAACAAAATTGCCACATGCTTGTCAAAAGTCACTTCAATGGATTCCAGCGCTCTTAAGTAACACTCAAGTTTATCGTACAGTTGTAAAGTATGTTCCTTACCTTTCACACTGGTGGCATTTTTTATGACCAAACCTAGGAGCTCTCTGATGTAGAACTCTTTCAGCAACTCCTTCTTACCAAATCTTTCAGTCAGTCCGTCCACTGCCTTCTGATAGTTTTCTGCAGTCGGTGGATAGCTGTCGATGATCTCTCGTGCTCTTGTTCCTGGAACTGTCGCCTGGATCAGGTACTGCAATTTGTCTTCTGCTGCTACGTCTTCATCTTCATGAATTCTGCGAAACTGACTCCAAAAGGAAATCCAGTCCTTTATGTCACCACTAAATTTAACCTACTCTATTTTTGGTAATTTCATCTTCTTTTTATGTGACTCAACAGAACATGCCATCTCAAACCTATCATTTTCTTGGGTTACACCTAACCTCTGAGTGTGTGCTTCTATTTTGAATCTCACAGAGTCCATTTTATCCCTATATTCTTCAATATTGGCATACTCATCTTCATATTTCTTATCACTCCCTTCTTTCTGCAAAACCAAGTCCAGTATTTGCTCATCTAACATCGAAAGTTCTTGAAATAACCGTTCCAATTTTACGGACATTAACCTAACATCTTCGTCATTTATCGCGTCTTTATTTAGCTCATCTAGTAAAAGTCGGGAGGTTTTCGTGAATGATATCCTCACAGGTTTCCGTTTCTTACACAAATTCTCCATTGTGGCACATACAGTTATACTTATCACGTCGGGGTCACCAAATTAAATGTTGGGTTAGACACTCGCGCACTACCCGTGTCACAGATCCTTGCACCAACATTAATAACTACAGACGTCATCTATACATGTAAACACAGTTCTAAACACAGAACATACTTTCACACGAGATTTAATTCTCCAGACATCTACAGACCACAAACAATCACACCATTTTCTTTTTACACACTCCCAGAGTTCTCCATTTCCAAAGAGTACATAACCAAGTTCAAGGAAGTAAACAACACAAAGAACACATATTACTGGTTTCTCACAGTTTAATAATGTTTGTATACTTATACCCCCGATTAGACATTAACTGTTTATCTGATCGATGCTGAACTCTGTGTGAGTTTGTAGATTCTAATATTTTTACATAATATGAAAGGTCTTTCTTTGTGTATATACTATTATTGGGATAGGATTTGAAAATTAATTCATAAAGACCTCGTGTGCCTTTATATAGCTTTTGTTATTTATGACTATGTCGTTACCGTGGAAACGTATTTCCGAATCACCAAGAAACCATCTATCTTCTTCTTTTTGCACACCATAAACTCGGTCTAATACTTTGCGTACACTGTGTGGTTGTATAAATAAATCTAAGTAAGAAGAAGCAATGTTCCCTATTACTGGCTTCTGTGCTTTAAAAATGAATGGAACTTCCGCAAAGGGTTGTTCTAGAAGAGTTCTTTCTTTGTTTTCTCCTGTTTATACTGTTTCTTCTCTTTTTCTTGTTTGATAGGAGGTGGTGTAGGTGAGTTGAAGAATTAGATTTTTCTGAGACGGTAGCCAGTATAGATTTTAAGGGTTTGGATATAGGACTAAATGGTTTAAGTTGATTTTCTTGTAAAAGTTCTCCTGATTTAAGCGCATCATATTTATATTTTACATTTTTAGTAGCTTGTGCAAGATGTTGATTGTCATATATGTCTTTCTTTATGTCAGATTGTACTTGGTTTATGAAATGGGTGCTGTTTTTCAAACGGGTGTTCTTCGGACAAGTATTCGTTTGACAATTCATGTTTTTTCAAACAAGTTCTCTAGATCTGTAGCTTCTGTTTTGTATCTTTGAACAGACAAACCCTTAATGGTATTGTAATTCATATTTGAACGCTTTTTATTCTATCATCTTCTTCTTAATTCTCAATCCTAAGATTGGTTGGCAGCAATTCGTCTTCTCCACTCTTCTCTGTAATCCGCTAATCTCTTCATTTCCACATATGAGCCTGTTCCTACGTCATCTCTGATCTGTCTTGCATATTGCAGTCTAGTTCTTCCTCTTCCTCTTTTACCTTGAATCTTTCCTTCTATGACATTAACTATGAATCCATTGTGCCTATAGAGATGGCCAATTAACTGGTCTCTTCTTTTTCTTATTGTTGCTAAAAAGGTTCTTTTTTCACTTATTCGTCGAAGAACTTCTTCATTGGTGAGTTTTTCTGTCCATGAGATCTTTTCCATCCTCCTCCATCATCATAGAGAAATCCAATTTTGTTGTGTAGTCAAACACAATATGTAAAGGTAAAGTATACGTTAAATGCTTACCATCGTCTCCACCTAACTTAAATTGCAGTTTGTCATTTGCATGAACAGTAATTACAGTTCCTTCTCCGATTGTTTTAACATTTCCATTATGTTTACACTGAATCTTGTAAGCTGCAGGAACAATAGATAATACTTGGAGTGTTCCCGAATGTGGAAACGTGTATGTAAGATGTCCATTATTGAGACGATAAAACGGATTATCGTACATTGATGGTATGCCTCTTATTTGTAGAATGAAGTGAACAAGCATCTTATTTTTTAAAGCCCGTTCTATAGATCGAACGCTTTCATTTGCATTGCTTAATATATTTTCTTTTGTTTCAACGACGGTTTTTGCATCCATTCCCTGTTCTTTTCGTTCAACAAATTAAGTGTTTTAGTTATACTAGCTTTGAGTGTAGCGATGTCTTGCTTATAGGTAACCTCTATGTTATCGGTGTGCTGTTTGTTGTACGCATAATCTTCCAGGTGGTGCAGAGTGACAACATCTTGAACTTCTTTAGGGTTGGAATCACCAGATAGATGTTTATCATTTATATCGATAGTCTCTTCTATAATATGAAAATGAGCAAAGTGATTTATAGTGTTGTTTTTCAATTCGTTGATATCATAGGTTACTACGTCAGTTAGGAAATTTTTCAGATTAGCGATGTCTTGCTTATGGTAAACCTTTATGCTATCAATATCTTGTTTACTGCAGGCATCACTTTCTAGATGGTGTAAAGTGACAACATCTTGAGCTTCTTTGGGGTTTGAAACCTCAGATTAATGTTTGCCCTTTATGTGATAGTATCTTAGTTTATATCACAGTGACCAACATGATTAGTAACGTTACTGTATTTTTAAGTTCATTAATATCATTGGCTACTACATCAGTTATGTGAGTTTGAAGATTAGCGATGTCTTGCTTATGAGAAGCCTCTGTGTTATTGGTGTGTTGTTTGCTGTACGCATAATCTTCTACGTGTTGCAAAGTGACACACCCTGAGCTTCTTTACGGTTTGAAACACCATATAGACGCTTGTCTTTTATATTGGTGGTTCTTTGTTCTTTCTCCAGATCTACATAATATGTATATGATCGATTAATGTGGAGAAAAAATAACAAGTCTGACCTAAACCAGCTCACAAAAGAAAGGAAAAGAATGCCACCAGATAGGCAGACACATGAACAAAACCGTTCATAATGATAATAGTAATAATCTATATATATAAAATAAGAGTTTTGTCTGTACATTGCTCAGAATTTAAAAATAATGGTATTTCTGTATCGGTCATGTCCATAGTAACAAGAAAATGCACTTTTTACTTTTCCGTAATTTCTGTCTGTCTGTCTGTCTGTCTGTCTGTCTGTCTGTCTGTCTGTCTGTCTGTCTGTCTGTCTGTCTGTCTGTCTGTCTGTCTGTCTGTCTGTCTGTCTGTCTGTCTGTATGTATGTATGTACACGCATCACGAGAAAACGGTTGAAGAGAATTTAATGAAAATCGGTATGTGAAGTCTGGAGATGAGCCTCTATAATCTAGGCTATAAATCATTTTGCTCACGCTGAGTGAAATGGTAGTTTAGGGGAAGGCCTAAAATTGAATTCTCAACTATTTATGTTATTAGTGGTCTAATGAAAATCGGTATGTGAAGTCGGAGGATGAGCCTCTACAATCTAGGCTATAAATCATTTTACTCACGCTGAGTGAAATGGTAGTTTAGGGGAAGGCCTAAAATTGAATTCTCAACTATTTATGTTATTAGTGGTCGTATATTAAAGAAAATGGGTATGCAAAGTTGAGGAATAAGTTGCTACAATCTAGGCTATCAATAATTGTATTCACGCTGAGAAAAATGGTAGTTTAGGGGAAGGCCTAAAATTTAATTCTCAAATATTTTTGTTATTAGTAGTCCTATCTTGATGAAAATCGGTATGCAAAGTCAGAAAATAAGTCGCTATAGTCTAGGCTGTAAATTATTTTATTCACGCTGAGTGAAATGGTACTTTAGGGGAAGGCCTAAGATGTAATTCTCAAATATTTCTTATTAGAGGTGTAATCGATGAATGCTACATAACTAAGGTTATATAGTATTAAATTTCCTATTATTCATGTCTTATACATTGTTACCGTACTGGCTATGATCACAAAGATATTCATGAATGTGGATTTTTGTTACTAAGTCCATATCAGCGCCGAGTAACGAGAAAATGGGTGAACAGTATTTAATAAAATCTATATGTAAAGTCGGAGAATAAGAAACTACAGTTTATGGTATAAAATATTTTACATATCACAGAGTCGAAAGAAAACTAAATGTGAAGACCTACAATATAGAAAGCTCATAACATTGATCAACAATAACATTATATTGACCATTGTTTGTCGTGATGTGCTTTGTGTCTTCTGTTGCCCCTCATCTCCGGTAGATAGGATTACTGCTGCGTTCAGAGTATTTTTTATTTGATTTACGTTGCACCGACACAGATAGGTTTTATGGCGACGATGGGATAGGAAAGTGCTAGGAGTGCCTCCTTAATTATTGTACAGGACCAGCATTTGACTGGTGTGAAAGTGGGAAACCACGGAATACCATCTTCAGCGCTGCCGACAATGGGGTTCGAATCCACTATCTCTCGGATCCAAGCTCACAGCTGCGCACCGCTAACCACACGGTCAACTCGCCCAGTCGTACAGAGTGTAACAGCCTGTCTGAATAGTGATGGGAAGTAGCTGGGGAGTAAGATAACTTTCTTCTTTAGCATGCCATTCCCCTGGTTTATAAATTTTCTGATACTACTGGTACGTAACACACTGGATCATCATAGCATTCGGGCTGTTCAATCCCTACTCTGAGGCACTGATTGGAAGGAACAGTGTGCATATTTAGCGGAATAATGCCAGATGAGTGTTCACGGCAATCTGCGGCCTGGTCATCCCAGCTCTGGAACTTTGGGCTATGAGATTGGCACCGCAATCTAACCGCAGCACTGTTCGTTAAGTGATAAAACGTGCGGCTTTCCATTTGATCGAGTATTTTATATGATAGCATTGCTTTTAATCGCTACATTCATACTTACGTTTTTGTAATGACCTATGTTGATTTCAGGTTAGGAAAACCACAAAGTCAGTCTTTCTGAGAATCCCGTAGCAAAGCACGGGCACATCAGCTAGTAATAATAATAAAATGGCAATGAGGCAGCATGAACACTGTCGCCTGGACCGAGATCAACCGTTATTGGTGGTCTGTTGGCCATGGCAGAAGGCAGTATGGCAGTATAATAACAAGAAACTAAAACAATAACATATTACTGTGTATATCACAATGGTGTCAGCAGACGGCTTCTGTAATTTAAACAAACAGCATATCACTTCCGGCCTGGTTCGCAACTCTTCGCAATCCTTCCTGAACACTGACCTATCTGTAGTTCAACTTAAGTTGCAAATCCAGCTTTCGTGTTGTATCCACTGTCGTGCCGGTGTGCAATTGTTCTCCTTAAGTTTCATTACTATTGTCCACTTTTAAACTCCATTATCTCGCTACACTTATTTTATTTAAATTTCAGGCAACTCTCCACATTAAATGGGACCACCTCACTTGCCATACCATACATCACTAGCCAAAACACACTATCTGCCTATTGATCCGCCAGCCGTGACTCATCACAAATATTTTTCATCCACTCTACTACCTTATACCATCCAACTTCACACATTAACTTAATCACGAAACCCCGTGGTTATTTACTAATCCACCACACATGCCATCGCAACTTTGAATCACACTCATCCTGCACCCACTTGTAATCACCAACCAACGTATCTCAACTATAGCCACACAAGCCTCTCACCATATTAAATTATACCACTCCATTTTACCATCTCAACACACACCCTTCACTATCCTCATGTGCTTAAACAATTTACTTACTGCTGCTTGATTTTTTTACTTTTTGTTACTACGCCTCCGTCCAAGTTACACGTCCTACCCCACATTTAGCTTCTCCCTTTCGCCAAGGCACCTCGTGGTTCTGCTTTCTCCCTCCAACCCGTATTTTCACTTCGTTTATGTGCACTTGTCACATCTTTTGCTTCCCCACCACATTCACTCCCTGTACCTTCCCTTCTTCTCTCGCACAGACCTCCGTCCTCAGCTCCTTAATTATTGCCCCGGTCTCCCTCCTCGTCTCAGTTTCTGCTTCCCTGGCTCCTTCTATGATCGATTCGAAGATAGCATGTGCGTCCTAATCTGCCCTGCTACTTTCTTCTTGCTGCAAGCTCTGTTCCAATGCTCTATTTTCCTTGGCTTCTTCTTTATACCCATGCCCGTCTTCACCAACTTTACTGTCTCTAATTTGCCTTTCTTTCACTCTCTTCCCCATTACCACTTCGTTCTTCAGATTCTCGTCCATTTACCGTAATTTCGTTACTGTCCAAAATCTGGTCCATTGTCCATTGTTTACCATTAATAGTTGATCCTTAATGTAGGCTCTTAACCCTTGCAATCTATCATTGATCAACTGTTTTTTCAGATTGTTTATATTCTTAATCCCTTCTCTTCCCATGTCTCTTTTAATCCAAAGTGTTGTCCTCCGTATATTATCCGCGCCTCTTATTACTATTTCCGCCATCAGGGTGGATAACAACTTCAATTTTATCGGCCTATTACCCCGTGTTTTACCTATCATTTCCACATCGTCAATATCAACTTCACTAAAGTTAATTTTCATTTTTTATGACTTCCACAACTTTGTATATAGTCAGCACTTTGTCCTCTCCTTTTTCCGGCACTCCATATATAAATAATCATTTCCTCCTGCGTTCTTGACTACCGACTTCTATTTCTGCCTTCAGCTTCACCATCTCCTCCTCCATCTCCCTGGTTTTCACCTTGAGTGATATAATTTCTCTCTCATTGGTTTCTACTTTGGTCATTGTTTTGTATGTTTTCCCTGTATCCAACGCCTCATATTTTCAAATTCTTTCACTTGTTCCTTCATCATATTTTTAATCTGCTCAAGCGGCATACTTCTTCCACAACTTCTTTAACCACTCTTCTTATGACCTCCACGTCTTCCCAGTTCATGATGCTCCTGGAAGTCGGACCGGGGTTTACTTCCACACACCCTATAGCTAGCAGTACCATAATCACCGCTGCCACCAGTATCATCTCACCCATCATTCTTGTTTCCACTTTACCTCCTTCACTCCTGGCTGTTTCCTTCTTCCATCTCCCCTGCCATCTTCCAATAACTACTCAATATTGATCCACACCAATCACCGCTCAAACGTTATTCTTATGTTCATTGATATCCTTGACTACCACATCAGTTATGCTGGATTCAAGATCAACAATATCTTGCTTATAGGCAACCTCAATGTTGTCAGTACGTTGTTTGCTACATGCATAACCTTCTAGATGATGCAAAGTCAGATCATTTACAGCTTTTTTCGGGGTTTGAAACCCCAGATAACGTTTGCCTTTTATATTGATAGTATCTTCGTTTATCTCAAAGTGAGCAGCATGATTGGTAACGCTACATCAGTTATATGATTTTTGAGATTAGCTATGTCTTGCTTACGGATAGACTCTATGCTATCGGTATGCTGTTTTTTGTACGCATAATCTTTTAAGTGGTGCAGAGTGATAGCATCTTGATCATTTTCAGGGTGTGAAACACCATATAGACGTTTACCTTTTATGTCAATGGTCCCTTCCTTGATATCAAAGTGAGCAACGTTCTCTTTAAATTAATTAGTATCGTTTTGATGATTGGCTATCACAGTCTGTGTACTGTTTGTTATATGGATAATTTTTAAGACGATGCAACGTAACAACATCTTGAGCATCAATTGGATCGGAAACTTTCGATATGCGTTTATTATGTATATTGAGGCTATCAGTGTTTACTTCTATAATGTCAGTTTGTTTATTCGAGCATGATTTGAGTTCGTTTACATCTTGGTTTATGCTTTCTACAACAGCATTAACATCCTCCTGACTAGATGCGTACAGTTCCAAATATTGTTTATTTTCCGCATCAAGAGGTTTTCTCGGATTTTCGAAACCGTTTAGTCTTCTTTTCTTAACATCTATATCACTCTCTGTTTGAATATCAAAAATATCAACGTAAGTGTCAATCTTACGTTTCAATTCATTGAGTTCTTTTGCAACGGATTCGTCTAAATACTCGTTGAAATGTGTATAATTATGAAGATGCTCCAAGGTTACTGCATTAGAAGCTGCGTTTGGATTTACTATTCCTGTAACTGTAGTAACTGTAGTGTTAACAATTGTTTCCTTTCATTCGTTAAGAGAATCTTCAACAAATTTTATTACATTTCAATTATAGGATCAGCTTCATAACGTAGTCACTTGTTATTTAACGAATAATCTCCATCTTCAGTGTGATATAAGTTATTGGCTACAGCTTCAAACAAAATACCATCCACATAAGCCTTAGTTATACATAATTCACTATCTGTATCAATAACAAGGAAAGTATATCAATCCGTATAAACATGATCATCGTACACATGTTTCCGGTTCCAACATCTTGTCGAAATAATATAATAAAATTTGCATTATCTCGAAGTCAATGTTTGGGTAGACAGGTGTAAGTTTGACATAAATAAAACACATCAACACCAAAATATCCAGCCATAGTAAAATATGCTTTCATAATACTTTTTATCGCACGCTACATCATCGAAAGTAATCACAGAGTGAGGTTTTATTTCTTCAGGACATATATCATCTTCGTTTCCAGAATAGCTGTAATAGGAGATATTTAGAATGGAAGCTAGTACCTTTTCTAAGCGAGCATATTTACTTTACTGTAACGATTTCGAATAGACGTAGACGTCGGCGAAACGCAAACCATTTGGATGTTCCAGCAGATTAATCATAAGATTAGTTTTTCCACAATTCGATGGACCACATATGATACAACGCAAAGAGTTTGAAAGGAGAACACTGTGGCGTTGCATTGCATTTCTTTCTCCACCTCCATCACCGACTTCTATTACACGAACAGGTAGAGAGATGTTTTGCTTTACATCACCTGCATGCTTATATATATGCTTACCTTGAGGTGAAAGCTTTCACACGATGTTTGTCACTCGAACGAATAACAACAACGTTACTAGTACTACAAAGAAGACGATGAATAATAAAAAGAAGAAGACTTGTTTTGGACGTGGGTTATTGAATGAAATTATAAACAAAGGTATTGACCACCTCCCATTCGAAGCACACATTCCAGGTTACCAGTATTGTGGACCAGGCACTCGACTCGAAAAACGGCATCAAATCTCTAGACAAAGCGTGCATACCAAGAAACTGATGCAAAGCATCGACGAGAAGCCGATCGATTATTAGCTTCTAAGGCTTGGGCTAGAGTCAAGTCACGGGACGCAAGCGTACGAGAAAGGCTTGCGGCGCTAGCCGTATCTGGAATTATGAAAGGCAAGATAAAGCTAGGAGCTGGAGAACAAAGAAGATTAAAAAAAGAAAAACCATTTGTCGTTGGCTATTCAGAAAGCTCGCTCTGCACTCGCATGTCTAGGACCAGGTGTCAGCATGAAGCAGGCAGCTACCGCAGCATATAGAGCAGCGCGCAAAGCCGTAGGGAACAACAACAACAATAACAGTGTAGGAAAAATAAAGAGTTATCCCATTACCACTAAAAATGTGGGAGGAATTATTCCACTTATTCCGCTATTCGCAGGCCTATCAGCCTTAGAAAGCCAAGCGGGTGGAGCGACAGGTGTGGTCAACGCTATAAACAAAGCCAGAAAAGCAAGAGAGCAACTGTCCGAGATGCAACGCCACAACCATATCATGGAAGCAGTAGCTTAACGCGGCGGAATAGGTCTATATTTAGCTCCTTACAAAAAAGGATTGGGTCTGTACCTCTGAAACTACCATACAAACCGCTCTCCAACATTGAATTCCATCACTATGCCTTACAATTAGGTAATCCTTATTTTCGAAGGGTTTACATGCGAGACACCTTGCCTAAGCACGCACACAAAAACGAGTGTTGTACTGTATACCCAGAACCTTCTTCCCTTTCAGGTTCACATTGCTTAGCAATATATAAACGAGGCAAGCATGCACATTATTTTCACAGTTTTGGTTATTTGAGACCACCTTGTGAAGTATCACGCTATTTGCATGGTTGTAGCCGTATTCTATATAACTACGAACGTTACCAATCCTTTGCTAGCGTTATTTGTGGACATTTATTTCCACAGTTCCTACTAACTATAAATACCCCACATCATTCATCATGAAGATTAGAAAGGAGTCGGTGCACACGTTGACTAGAAATGGGTCTGAATTGAGGATGGAACTATCTCCAGCGTTTGTTTTAGATGACTATTCGTACGAAATAGACATGAAATGTTTGTATACCTCATAGACGATTCCTAACATAACAAAAAATAATAATCTTCTGAGAATTAGGTATGTAGGTAACATAAATACATGAATCACGATATAAAGATATCACCCGGATTGTATGAAATTCAGGATCTTATAGATGTTTTAAATAGCAAGTTTGCGCGAATAGGTGATACTCCCGATCAAACAGATGAATACGAAAAGAATAGTACAAACAGACCCAACAGTAATTATACTTTAACCTTTGACAAACTGTACAGTGAATATACAATCGATTTCACCGTCGACGATTCAATAGCACCTATTCATCTTTTCGGACGAGCTATTTTGAAACCAAGCACGACTAATAACTCACCGTCCCCTATCTGCATTGCGAACATTAACGTTATCCGTGTAGATTGCAATATTGTAAATGGCGCATTTTTAAACGGAAAACGTACACATTCCACTTACGATTTTTATTCTAACGTTGCTCCAGGGTATAAGATAGTCGAGCAACCCTTACGTATAATTTATTATCCTATTGCCTTACAAAGTGTAAACAACATCATTGTGACCCTCAAAGATCAAGATGAAAATAAGGTTGATTTGCTTAACGAAAACCTTTCGGTTATGCTTCACATACGACCTATCGAATAAACACATGGGTATCTTCTATAGAAATATAAGCGATGGAAGTGGTAGTGGAGAACGTGAAGCTTCGAACAGCATCTATCTAAAACCGTTGACATTAAGCAACAAACGATATATGGAATCTTTAGGATACAAGGTGCTTCACCCTTATAAAGACATAAAACTAAACAGACACACCTCGTTCTCACCTGCAGTCAGCAAATCCTTTATAGAGTAAACAACACATCCACCATGTCTCAAGCGCTAAAAGAAGAAAAACCAGTTTTCGATCGTTCTATTACTGATACTGCAGCATAGAAAGATGAAATACGAATCCCCTATTACGCAAGCAAGGATAACATCTCTTGTCATCCTCACGCTATAGGTATAATTTGGACCGAAACCCTCCCTTACCGAGAACAATACCCCAACATATACACACACATCGGAAGATTATGAGGCGTGGATCGCGACTAGGAGAGGCCAGATAAACAGCTTTGAACTGGAAATGGCCCTCATTACCGATGAAAATAAATATGGGACTAATACTACTAACAATGAAATTCAAATTAAGATTAATGAGGGTTTATTGCTATAATGAAATTTAAAAAAGCAAAGAAAATGAAGCGAACACTTTAAAAATATAAATAACTAAAGGATACATACATGAGCAGAGTCTGTTGAGTTGAGGTGGTAACATCATTTCGTGAGCAAGGCATTTTTCAACTCCAATATAAAATTACAATTACAACGGGCTCGCCGCTTTAGAAGTAATCTCATTTCATTATCTGCCAATGCAAATATAATCCACACGGGACAATTAGATCGTTCCTTCCGCCAGATTAAATCATCCTTCATATACGCGTCTTTAAACTCCACCATCTTCACAACAATTATCCTAAAACGATAAGCTCCCACGCATCAGGGAGAAGAAGAAGCCCCGAGCAGATAATACAAAGGAATGTAGGTATCGTCATCGCACAGAGGGTGAACATCTCTGGACCAAGGAAGCAATGATCAAAACCCAAAGAGAAACACAGGCATGCCCATAGCCTAAATATAAGGAAAACAAACATGGTGGCGTCGCTGGCAAGCCAGCGACCAAGATAGCCACAAAGCAAAAATAAATAACACCGCACCCCAAACAAACATGAGGTACAGAAAAAAGATCAAAAGTGATAATTGAGCCGAGCGATACGTAATCCTTTCACTCCCCTCTCTCGCCAACACACACCCAAACATCCAGACATTGCCGGTATCAGCAACAATATGAACTCAACTCGAGTTAACGGTCGATACCCAATTCAAATACTATGACTCTCGCGGTCATCGACAAAGGCCTCATACACCACGGAAGCAGCATGCACGGCTCAGACAATTCAGCAGTGGGATCAGAGAGGATCCCGTAGTCATATATAAATTCATCATGTTACGCACCTCGTACGACACGAATGGAACTTCGCATTGACACGGGGGTGTGCGTTCTTTTGACGGCGTAACACTTTAGAATGCCATGCACATAATTAATATCAATCAGAGACCCAGCTATCAACATAACTCAATCAAATTAAAACAACAATCACGCAACCCATTCACGCAGCAGAGCAGAAGGATGCGCATCAATTAGCTATGAATAAAAGCGAAAATAATCCACGAAAGAACCGCACAACCAATATATAAACAAGAATTACCATACCTGAAATATTAGCCGTGAATATTAAAGGAAGGATGGTAGTATAGGCTAATTTTGAACCGATTTAAAACCCATCTGTAGCTTAAAAATGCCACTCCGATCTGCGTGGCTCCATTTTATATTCTTCTATCAATAAACAATGCAAAGATTCGATCCAAAGGGATATGACAACTATCTCGTCGGAAAGAATGATGTCCCGTGTTCACAACCGAGAGAGCCCTCTCTAGTGCAATCTTGGAAATACTTAAGTCAATCAATGAGCAGCCAGGAATAGGCCATTAACAATGACAGAAAGGTACTTTTATGAAGCTGCCGTTCAAGCATGGCTCAAGTTACAAAGGGAATGTTTAAGTTATTATAAATGGACATACGCACATGCCATATGTACGGTTACGAACGAAAGCTTTACGTTTTAGTGCTATCACTCCTAATAAAGGTAAAACACACTCCGTTCTTGCTCATAGTGAGCTAAACTTTTGTACGGTACACAACACTTCCACCATGTTTGGTAAGCTAAAATAGAAGAAAGACCAGTTTTCAATCGTTCTATTAAAGAGCGAACCTATCGCCCCTACGCAGGTACAACATTCGGATACAGTGATGAAATTCGAATTCGAGCACGCAAGCAAGAATACCATCTGCTGTCTTCAAAAAGTTATGTTCACGTTATAGGTAAAGTTACAAACGGACTAGGAGCTATATCCACTACTTCAACCCTAGATAGCAATTTCGGTGCTTTTCTCTTCAGTGAATGTCGATGTGAACTTAACGGTACAGAAATACATCGAACAAGGAATTTGGGATTAGCAAGTACTATGAAGACTAAATAATGCATCAACGAAATCTGCAAATAATCTCCAAAATGCTGGTTGGTTCGCTGTCAGTGCAGGTTATGCCCTAGCTGACCCTACAACAGGCTACTTTCACATCGTTATGCCTCTTTCTAATATTTTCGGTTTTGCTGAATATTATCAAAAGTGTATTACAGGTTGCTCCCACGCACTTTTATTAATCAGAAATAGCAATAATAACTATACTCTCAAATCTACAGAAAATAATGATAACTCTAATATAATTATTGACGATATTTACTGGAAGGTGCCTTCGCTCTCACTCTCCCACCATGAACAGGAACGCATGCTGAACATTGTAGAAAGAAATGAGAACTTGCAAGTCACCTATCAATCGTGGGAATTGTATGAACATCCTTCTCTGCCTGCAACCAAACGAATGAATTGGACTGTAAAAGCATCTTCCCAACTGGAAAAACCACGTTTTATTACCTTTGGATTTCAAACTGACAGAAAGAGAAAACGCTAACATCTGTGTGTTTGACCATTGTAATATTTCTAAACTAAATTTCTTTCTTAATGATGAATATTATCTAAATGAAGACATTCGTCTTCAAATAAGTGCTGGAGATTATTCCGAACTGTATGATATGTATACAAAATTTAGTGCTGCTTATTAGTCATTTGAGGAAAATGAAACCGTTGAACCTATGCTTGATAGACTTATGTTCAAATCACTGGCACCTTTGATTATTGTCGATTGTTCTCACCAAAATGATTCTATTCGCTCATCTCCAGTCGACATTCGTGTAGAATTTGAAACCGACAACGATATTCCAGCTAATAAATCTCTTTATGAGCTTCTCCTTCGTGACCGAATTGTGACTTATAAACCGCTTAGCGGTGAAGTTACTATAAAATAGATGTAGACATGGGAAGAAAACTTACCATGTGTGCATACATCTCTGTTATTATGGAACTAGAACTTAAAAATAGGTATGACTGAATAATAGCGTGGTGTCGTCAATAAACAACGCTTCTTTCGCCACGCTCGTGTCGATGGAGTTACTATAAAACAAATGTGGGCTAAGAGGAAGAGGAAGAGGCAAATAAAAAAGTATCAAAACGGTGGAAGAATTTTAATATTTTAAAACTCAGTAAGAGGAAACCTTCACTCCTTGTGCATGTACTACTCTTTCATCATGGAGCATTCTACACTAGCTCTCATCGATCTGAAACTTTTAGATAATGGACGTGTTGAATGTGCTTTCTGTGAATACACCAAGGATGCTGATTTCAGTTGTGCAGCTTTAATTAAATTCGACAAACGAGATAATTTAAAACAATCTTTAAAAGACTTACAAAACAAATGTTTTATTGTGGTGAACGGATTGGGGGAAGAGTTTATAACTCTATTTTATAAAACTGTTACTGATTTATCAATGTACGGATGTTCGAAAGCAGCCTTGACAACAGAAGAAACTGGAGATTCCATGTGAACTACATCAAGAAGAAAAACAGAAATGTGTGTTATGGCATAATAAACACATGCATAAATGGCTCTCTAAACAGAGTAATTTTATGCGCATGGTGAGTGCTTCTATAAACAAATATCGTCATAGTTGACTTAAATCTTTCAACACTCTGGACTGGTGTTATATGTCTGATGATATTCTGATTTCACTTGTTGATCGTCAACTTCCTTTTCTTTGGGACATACTCCCAGATGAATTCAAGAAAAAACATCCTGAGTATGAATATGGTTATGAACATTACTTCAACAACGGTCCAAACGCTACTACTCAAATAGATGGTCCTCCCAGTATTAAGAAAGACTGTCGTATGTGTAAACAAAAAAGTTGAAGGAGATGTATTATGATAGTCCTTGCTGCTCAAAGAAATAAATCATAGAAAAGATGGTGTAATTATGTTTATATATACATTTTAGTATATATGTGTTTGATTAAATAATATCATATAATCTTTTTTGTGTACTATTTATTTCACCACCTTCCTTATTGTTAAAATAAAAAGCAACCAATGTATACAATTTTTATTTTTACAAGTTAATTACATAATCAATTCATTTTTACTTTAATAACAATCAAATAGGTACACAAATAATATATTAGTTCCTGTACATACATTATGAATAATGTATTAAAAATCGTACATCTTATACTTCTTCACTATCACCATCAATGCGGTAACGACTCCACGCTAAAGTTGAAATACCATGTGATTTGATGTATCGTTTATCATCTGGTGTTAAAACTACTTTCCTTTGACACACAGTAAACACATGATGATTTGATTGAATAAGATGCTGATTTTTCATGATATGCTTATTTTCTCTGAAACAGTCCTCATAATCCTCTATTGTCAAATTCGCTGTAGATTTTACACCTTTGGCTTTTGTTACAGTTTTCTTGTCTGTTTTATAACATACATCTTTGCTCTAAGTTCAATAAATTTACAAAACAATTCACCTGACAATTCGTCTTTCATGTAGCCTACTTCACGTTTATTCATTCTAGGAATTCTATAAGGATTGTCCTCTGAATAGTCTCCTGTATCGAGCCATTCAGCAATATCTTCTTTTATATCTGCGTAAACATCCTCAGCATCAGTACACACCAATGTAAGTTCTCCCTCTTTTGGATACTTTTGATTCATGTACGCATAGTGAAAATCAATTACCTTTATTTTAGATAAGTCTAATATCGTCATACCTACAAACAATGGTTTATCGCTCTTTATTATCAGCCTTTCCATTTCAATAGCTGCACACGATTCATGGACCTCGACTGGCGTTGTGAACACTTTGCTACGGAAATGGCGTTGTGGGGTCAAAAATGATACCATAGAATGGATGACCTCAAACACGCTTTATTTAAGTTTACAAAATAAATACATGCCAATTACGTTTCCGTATACCTTTTGCATTACCTACAGTGAGAAATGAATATTCTTACTGATTATAGATTGTGTGATAATGCATAGTTGTTTTACCGTCACTGATTTTAAAAGAAAATCGCACTCCCATGAATTAAACTTAATTGAAAACAAATTTTAAATGTTCATTGCTCTAAAGCAAATGCAAAGGTAAATTTAAATATTATAGTAATAAAAAACTCAGAAAACGTTTGAATTTCACAGTCATTTACGTCATTTTCACAACCACTTAAAGGTTGGAAATTTGACAATAATGTTCTGACTTTGACGTCTCACTTGCCTGTTGGGTTCGGTAGCTGACCACTTCTATCTGTTCCTACCAGAGAAAGATGACGGCTGGTTATGGACGTCTAGGTTGTCCGTGAAACTTCCCTCTTCGTCTTACTCACCTTCTTCTTGTTCGGAATCCGTGTTGTACTCGGAATTGTAATCTGGCTCATTTTCATCTGAGAGATCGCTGTCGTCACTTTCTTCGGCATCTTCCTCTAAAACACTGCGATCCTAGGATCATACACTGACTGATATGCCTGGGCGAGATGTGGAAGCCATAGCAAGGGGCTTACACGAAGGAAAAGTACCAAACGCGCACTTCGAATGAAATATGAACACTTACAAAATTTTAAGTCACGACAAACTTCGTAACACAAACGCCGTTGTGGGGTCGTAAACGGCACCACACAATATTTAAATCAAGTTCCTGAGAAAACCAATATTTACTAAACGCTACAAATCCAGACAGCAGTTGATCTTGCACTAAGTAACAGCTACAGTGAACAACGATAGCCAGAACGGAATACGGAGGGAGCGCCAGGGTTGTGCAAAGTCACTGGTATTTCAAAGACCCCACAACGCCAGTCGAGGGTTAAAGGTATGTTGCGCTATTAAACGTCCAGCTCCAAAAGGTCCATCACAACGCGTCACGATTTTAAAGTCTTTAAACTTTCTGTCATTCATTAGTTTGCGACCGAAAACAGAATTATTCATTAACTTGAAAAAGTTCTTATCGGGATCGGTAGTGCTTTGCTTACGTTTTTCTGTATTTAGTTCAATGTAAGGTTTCTACAAGGAGCCTGATTAAATTGTAATATTCTAGAAATTTTTAAACATTGCAAACCATACTTTAAACACTGTTTCAAGTTTCAATAATGCAACACATATCTATGTTTATTATGTAGTGTTGTCATAAGTTTAGGAAGAGCTTTTTGTGCAGGAGATTTTCCCATTTCAGGACAAAGTGAAAAATCGTTTTGCTATTCATGTATTTCACTAAGATAAAATAAATCCACTTCTAAAATATAACCTATTTCGGATTCAACATCTACATTTAACACATCAAATTCATCTACATTTTCTACCCAAGAAAAACTACCTACTGGGAGATATTGCATCATAGCCCACCCATATAGGTTATTTTCATCCAAGTACAGTAAATAATAGTTGGAAATTGCTTGGTTGTAATCGCTCATGTATTTATTATTAGCTTCAACATACCTATGAGCACAATACACTACTCCTCCTCGAATACCTCTTTCTACAAATTGCATCATATCCACATCGGTTATGAGTTCTATGCGAACTTTTGTTGTCTTTAGAAGCGAACTCCAAGTTATACCAGGAGCAGTGAAATAATGAACAGGATCCAACCCATAAGTCTCTCTGCACACCTTTCGAAAGTTTTCCAAAATATCTACCAAAAGTAGCACATCAGTTTTCAAATACACATCTGAATAGTCACCTAAAGCAACACAAATAAAAGTTTTCCATACACGTTGTGCTCGTTCGTATTCTATCTCAGAAATGGACGTACCAGTAAGCAAAGTATCAAACATATCCTTTGGTGGTGAACTTCTTTCATCTAATGCGTTTATTTCCTTTACATATTCGTAAGGAAAAACACCTTTTTGACACATCAATTCGAAATGAACAGCATCTGGAAAATATTTCCGCATGATATGTTTAGCATCATTGTTCATGTACAAGGCACATTTCTCCAACGAACTACCTAAAGAGTGAATGAATCAGGAAATCGTAATTGCAACGACTTGAAAGGTTTACTATCAACAATAGGAACAACTTTAGTAAACGACTTTATTACATGTATTTAGGTTGTGTGTTCCCTCGGGATGGTAATATTGTAAGTGAAATTGAATCAAACTGTAGTAAAGCTAATGCAGTGAGCTCGCAGTTGCGATCATGAGTATTCTGTAAGAAGGAAGTCAGCTCCTGGATGAAATTATCAATCAATCAATCAATCAATCAATCAATCAATCAATCAATCAATCAATCAATCAATCAATCAATCAATCAATCAATCAATCAATCAATCAATCAATCAATCAATCAATCAATCAATCAATCAATCAATCAATACTGATCTGCATTTAGGGTAGTCGCCAAGGTGGCAGATTCCCTATTTGTTGTTTTCCTAGCCTTTTCTTAAATGATTTCAAAGAAATTGGAAATTTATTGAATATCTCCCGTGGTAAGTTATTCCAATTCTTAACTCCCCTTCCTATGAATGAATATTTGCCCTAATGTTTCCTCTTCAATTCCAACTTTATCTTCATATTGTGATCTAACCTACTTTTAAAGACGCCACTAAAACTTATTCGTCTACTAATGTCATTCCACGCCACCTCTCCGCTGACAGCTTGGAACATACCACTTAGTCGAGCAGCTCGTCTTCTTTCTCCCTATTGTTCCCAGCCCAAAACTTTGCAGTATTATCTTTACATCGGTCTATCAGATCAACTTTGCTTTACGGGAGCGAAAGCTGGATGGACTCGGGATATCCTATTCTTAAGTTAGATGTAACAGACATGAAAGCAGTGAGAATGATTGATTGTACAAGGAGGTGAGAACAATGGCAGGAGGGTACCCGGAATGAGGAGATAAAGACTAAGTTACGAATGGACTCGATGGACTCGATTTACGCATAAACTGGCTTAGGTGGCGGTGTCATGTGAGGCGAATGGAGGAAGATAGGTGACCTAGGAGAATAATGGACTCTGTTATAGAGGGTAAGAGAAGTAGAGGGAGACCAAGAGGACGATGGTTAAACTCAGTTGACAACGATTTATACATGAGAGGTATAGAACTAAATGAGGCCACAGCACTAGTTGCAAATAGAGGATTGTGGCGACGTTTAGTAAATTAATAGAGGGAGGTATGTATGTATGTATGTATGTATGTATGTATGTATGTATGTATGTATGTATGTTATTATTACTCTTATTCCACAGTTCTGGAAAAGCCGGCTTCCCGAACATAAAACTGTTTCGAAAATGTAATAGTAGTTAAAATAAATGTCCACTATATTTATAACAGACTCTCTGCTGTCTAATTTGGTAATCCGTCCGTCGATCAAGACATGATTAAAATTTCGGTGAATGAAGTAACACGACGGGTTTTGTAATTGTGCCGTGCATTGCTAATTATAACGTTAACAAAGATAGGTAAAGGGTGGATTGTGATAATTAAGGTCAGAGCGGCTGAAGTAGTGCGTGTTAATCAGTGGAGCAGCCTGACGGTACAAAGTGGTGAGGTGTTGGGCACACAGTGGTACGCAGTGGTCCCATTAATTATTCCAGTTCCACTTCAGAATCTTCAAAATATTGACTTGTCCGATAAGAGCAGGAGGAAGGGGGCTGTCTGTCGTAAGAGAAGAGTGAACGTGGGGTCTGATATAGAGAGCGTGGCGACGATGGAGTCGCTAGCTGAATCTGGCAGTGCCTTTTCCACCTGACCTACCTTGCTTTCCTCCCACCCCGACGATCAGGTCTTCCTTTACCGGAACCTTAATTGCTGAAGGGTACGGGAGGTTATCTATTTGGACTTCTTTGTTATACCAAGTTACAGTAAAATGTTTTAAAATCTTAAAGTAAGAAAACACTGAGTACGGGCTCTCACATTTAATAGCGATCAAGGTCATAAAAAGTAGAGGAACAGTACATGAATCAGAAATTCACAGTCAAGTTGCTTTTGTTAAATCCGTTGTTACCTTTGAATGTAACTGGAACAACTTCCGGGTATAATGGTCTTGAAACCCATTTCCTCTACATTTAGCCTTCTCTGTCACAATGAATAAGTCACCAGTATAAATTTAAAGTTAGGATACATCTCGCCACTCGAGTCTTTTGGACAGTTGTCTCGAGAGGTCCAAGACGACTGCACTCAATATGATGTGTGAGGAAACACTAGTATACAACCGGAAATATGTAACTTTCATTCATAAGATATATTAATGATCCGTTTAGAATTTCCAGGTACTTTAAGACAGGCTTACGTAAGAGTAAATACAGTAAATAAAACAGGTAGAACTGATCTCGAGAGACGACAGTTTACGAATAAGCGGAGGATGGGCTAGTTCTCTTCTGTTGTCCTCACTCGATGTTAATCAGCAGCAAATACTTAAGAGGTCCGACCCCTTCAAGAATGAACGTATAGGAGAAACGGAGGGTAAGGCCTCGCCGTGCTTTCACATGAAGGTCAGAAATCGAATCACATGTCTCCGTGTGGCTCGGGGTCGTAGACTAACACCCACGGTATCACCTGACTGCCGTAAGAGACGACTAATGGGGACTGCACGGTCTCTGAAATTTGTGGAGCGTGCGTTGACGATCGCGGGCCCCTTAGCTGAGTCCTAGAATTGATTCCACTTACTCGTGTCAGGCTCCTCACTTTGAACTATCCTATCAGACCTCTTGTTATTTTATTACCCCGACGATATTAGAGAACTCGATGCCGAAGGAGGTTTTCCAATTCAAGCCCTTAGTGGCCGTTGTCTTTCTTTGACCGATACCTACATTTTTCGAAGTGTCTGAACCCTTCTATTTTTTCCGACTGATTAGTGTTATAAAAAGGACGGCTGCCTAGTGTACTTCCTCTTGAAACAATAATGGTCACCACCACTTGTCTCCGCCACGGCCATACATGAACGGCTACCAATTTCAGATGACCACCAGCCAAACGGCACAGACTGCACGGTTGCTAGGTAACGTTCTCTGGCCATCCACCCATACCTTATATCCCAGACTGTACGGTTGCTAGGTAACGTTGTCTGGCCATCCACCCATACCTTATATCCCAGACTGTACGGTTGCTAGGTAACGTTGTCTGGCCATCCATCCATACCTTACATCACATCCTGCTCGGTTGCTAGGTAACACTGTCTGGCCATCCACCCATACCTTACATACCGGGCGAGTTGGCCGTGCTCGTAGAGGCGCGGCTGTGAGCTTGCATCCGGGAGATAGTAGGTTCGAATCCCACTATCGGCAGCCCTGAAGATGGTTTTCCGTGTTTTCCCATTTTCACACCAGGCAAATGCTGGGGCTGTACCTTAAATAAGGCCACGGCCGCTTCCTTCCAACTCCTAGGCCTTTCCTATTCTATCGTCGCCATTAGACCTATATGTGTCGGTGCGACGTAAAGCCCCTAGCATACCTTACATCCCAGACTGTACGGTTGCTAGGTAACGTTGTCTGGCCATCCATCCATACCTTACAGCGCAGACTGCTCGGTTGCTAGGTAACATTGTCTGACCACCCACCCATACCTTACATCACATCCAGCTCGGTTGCTAGGTAACACTGTCTGGTCATCCATCCATGCCCTACATCACACCCTGCGTGGTTGCTAGGGTTACACTTCCGTCACGCTAACTTCCATAACGCAAATTTTCAGATAACCCCCAGCAATAATATATATTTATGCGAAATTAGTTGGCCAAGGAGGGTCTGACAGGAGGGATGAAGGCAAGGAGGCTGACGTAAGTGTCTACAAAGCATCGTCAGATTCGTGGTCGTCAATCCAAAAGCCTCGAAACCTTATATTGTCACCGAGTCATATTTTGTGCATTCCTGCTATAGTAGGATTAGAATTAAAAGAATAACTTGAGAATACTAACATTAGATAGCTTTTGTATAATTTCGAACCTGAATTAGTTGGTTGCTCTGATGGTAGATTACACTGTACTATTCTGTTGAATCGGTAGCTATAAAAACGCGTATAAAGAGGGAAGTATACTAATATACTTGACATCTTCCACAGCTCCACATGTTAGATAACTCTTAAGAGGTAGAGTAAATAATTAGTAAGGTACAAATTAACTGCGATTGCTATAAATATACAGTTACTGTCAATGTAGATCTATTTAAGTAATTTCCAATTAGAAATTAGTCCCTTACTTCTAAACTTGTTGAAATATGACGTAACATATAATATGTCACACATAACTGGCCTTGAAGTTGTAAAGAAGAAAGCAATTAAATGACATGCAAGCCAAGACGAACTTGAGGAGGACGGTATTTCCTCATCTGGGATCTGTTCAGTCAATAAGTAATCCAGCTTGGCCGAGTTAGATGGATCCATTAGATTGTAATGCACTCATCAACTATTCACCCCAGGATTCCGCTCAACACATTCAGCTCACGAACACTCGCTAACACCCCGTAGACTGAGCCGTTAATCCTAGAGCACTGAACAAACCGCATCATTTTCCTCGACTGGAAACTGCGCTTCAGGAAATTTAACATCTCACTTTCAGCGAATGCTCTTTTAGCTTCCTGTATGTGATTCTGTATTTCTCAAAATATTTTCTGCACACACTCACTCACGTATTGCAAATTCTGAGAAATTCTTGTTGTTGATTTTCCAGCAGGACTACTATGATCATGGTGAAGATTAGTGCCTACACACACTTCATTGATTGATAAATCACATAACAACCTATTCATCATTCCCGTCAGTAAAATCTACCTCAAGAATATGTTAGAAAGAGCTGGCCCACTTGGGGGCATCAAGCCCACCCTCATCTCAAACGTCCTCCGCCCTCTGGCTTGGAGACAAAAAAACGAAAACTCAGAAGACGAACTGGAAGAGTTCTCCGAAGAAGGAGAATAGCACCACCCAAACTTGACTCGCCCTCTTCTACCCGCCTAGTCCAAACTCAAATCAAATCCGTCAAAATGGAACCTCCCGAAACCAAACAGGAAATTATACAAACGGAAATTCTAACCACACCTCGCATAACCTCACAAACCTCAAACCGATATCCAGCCAACCACACCAACTCAGTTGACCTCCCGAGGCTGAGTGGACCCCGTTCCAGCCCTCGTACCACTTTTCAAATTTCGTGGGAGAGCCGGGAATCGAACCGGGGCCTCCGGGGATGGCAGGTATTCTCGCTAACCACTACACCGCAGAGGCTGACAAACTTGAATTTCCATTATAAATTATCCCACAAATAAGCAAATATTCAGTTTACTTCCTCTAACCAGGCAGTAGGCAAAGACGGACTGAGAGGCGGCGCTGGCCAGCTGACCCGGGTTCGATCCTGGCTCAGTCCGGTGTCCATGTACGTCAGCCTCGCATCGGTAGATTTTCTGAATGTTTGATTTATTGAATTTATGTGAATTTCAGAGCTCAAATGGCATTTGTAGGTTGTCCAGCCACTGGTCGTCGAACTAGTCGAATAAATCTCTAAAATGACATGAACAATAATAAAATCGTCCTGAACGTAGTGAAGTACCGGCACGCAGCTTGAGACTCATCAGCTTATATATTTCTGCAACATATTTCTTGGGGGTATTTTGATAATGTTTTCTGTCGACTACATATTCACATAGTTTGAGTCTGCACCAATTAAGGTGTGAAAACGGGAAAAGACGGAAGTTTATCTTCAGTTTGCCGACGATGAGATCCGAACCCACTGTCTCCCAAATGCAACCTAACAACTTGATTCGATCCTAATCTTCCGGTGTTAGGAAGGGTAGGAGGTGCGACTTGTGGAGGAGTGTTTGAGATATGGCTGTGCTTGACAGCAGAATTAAAGTACCATTGATTGGTAGCAGGTTTTGTGTGAGGGTGCGGCTGTTGAACGAACGCAGGAAGGAGCCTGCCGTCCGTTGTGAGGCCTACGAGGATGGGGCGTACAGTATTTAGAAGGGTGGGTGTCTAGGGTTAACAGGAGATTTTTAAAAGGGAGAGAAGAGACTTCAGAAGTTGTAAGGCTGAGTGACTTGGTTTGTTGCAATTTGTCCGGTAGGGATTAGTTTAAGGCTTAGGAGACCGGGGGCGGGGTTAGATGATGGTTGCGCCTGGCATCGTGTGCCTAAATGGCCCTCTCGAGGATTGCTGAGGCACTTCCCCTGCTCAAAGAGTGCTGGAGCAGGTGTCATTTGTAGGCCTACATTCTGCGGCCGAGTGGTGCAGCCGTGGGCAGTTGTAGCGCGTTATGACCAGGGAGTTGGTGGCTTTTGTCGTCGAGTGAACTGATGGCTTCAAAATTAGAGGACCAAGAAATGTTTGGAATCAAACTCGTGCTTTATGATTTACACGAGCTGGATTTTCATGATTTAAAAACTCAAACACTTATCTTCAGCATTGGGGATCCAGAAAATTGGTGGGAACTGAAATTTTATTGTACTTCATTCAATTTAACGCAGTGTTGAAGAAATCTAAATTGGGTCGATGCTTCAAATTCCAACCTGAGGAAACTCGGGATAGAAATGAAAACGGTATTTCAAAACTGGATGGCCAAAACGTTTGGGATAGAAAAGAGAAGGATTTCAAACGCATACATTGTTTAAAAGTGGAGAGAATATATATTAACCTAGTCACGAGAAATAAGCTTGGCTACAAAGGCCTACTTTACATTCTGTCTGGCTCAATTCTCTTCACGCTATGTTTGGAATATTCACAAGTTAATGGCTAGGAATATTACTAGTTATATGTCTAATTGACATATCTCTACTCTGTATTGAATTTTCCAAGTGATTAGGCAGTGGCATTAATATTTTTTGCAATATAAATATTAGCTGTCATGTTTGAACCGGAACGGATGCAGACTATTGGCAAGTTGCCTAGAGCGTGTACGAAGTGAATATCCGATGCCAGTTTATGTACCGTGGCATAGCGCGTCGTTATTTTGTGAATAATATATGTGTGGTTTTTATTATGACAGCTCCTGTGCAGTCCAAAAGGGAAATGACACTCCCAGCCAATGCAAATCGGCAACTACGTAATCATACATGTAGAGTGCTGATACTGATACATGTTAATGAACGCAGGTGACCCCATTAACTCGTAAATCTCTAGAAGCTGTACCAGGACTTTCCATGTTTTGCACTGGCTATAGTAAACGTAATATATTCCACAAAATAATAATTTGTGAATATTAGGTCACGTACTCTTTATAATCTGCTGACGCTTTTTGATCCTACGTACAGGATCGTCTTCAGAGCAGTAACAAATACAGTTTTGGCAACAATCACTCCATAGTAACTAGACTAAAGACAGAGAGAACCTGTTAGAAACATAGTAGATTCCAGGGCCTCCAGAGTCAAGGAGAAAGATGTTAAAGAACATCGGACCGGGCGAGTTGGCCGTGCGGTTAGGAGCGCGCCGCTGTGTTTTTGGATCCGGGAGATAGTGGGTTCAAATACCACTGTCGGCAGCCCTGAACATGGTTTTCCGTGGTTTCCCATTTTCCCACCAGACAAATGCTGTTACCTCGATTAAGGCCACGGCCGCTTCCTTCCAACTCTTAGCCCTTTCCTATCCCATCGTCGCCATAAGATCTATCTGTGTCGGTGCGACGTAAAGCCATTAGCAATAAAAAATCGGAGACACTTACAGTATGTCTCTGTCAGCCAGAGAAGTCTGCTGTGGCAGAATATGCCATTAATAATGACCATCAAACCATTTATGATGAAAGTTCTGTCATTTATAAAGAGAAACATATTGTGACTAGAATGATTCGTAAGGGGATAGAAATTGCTAAACACCCGTATAATGTTAACAAAGGTGATGCCATCCTCCGTAGTCACCATCTCAGTACAAGTGACGGTGCGAGCGTTACGAAGTGGAAGGAGGTGGAGGAAAGTTAAGGAAATTCTCACTTCAAGACTTAGGTGATGAGATATTATCTCCTTCCCAGTTTATTACAGTCAGCACTTGCTCTGTATGGGGTTCTGATCCAGTTCCAAGTAGAAGATGATAAAATAACAGCATGTCTGCGTTCCCTGAACAATGTCAGTGAGAGGAACGGCCCTCTCGATCCAAGGAAAATAGCTTTCTTGTCTGTTGTACACTTCATCCACTACCGGTAGCCCGAACATTCGGGAAGTTCATAGTTTATTAAATATATATCTATCCATGCCAGAAGTTATTACTCTTAAGGTTAAACAGCTTCTATAGAGATTTCTTTGTCCTACAGTTAAGAAAGTCCACCTGCGTAGATTCAGTTATTTTTTTTATGAAAATTGCTAATCGGCTGATTTGTCCGACAATTCTACTTTTAGATACCGTATCTCAGCTACAAGCTGAACACAATTCTGAATATGATTATTATTTGTCTCGATAACTGGACATTCGGCCAGGAATGGCACAGGCTTGTGTTAAGAATGTCGACCTCTGAAACCAAAACATGTTGCTATAGCCCGGGAACTAATACCTTTGTTTCGACATTTTGTAACACTACTCTTTTATCCGAAATCGCCCCGAACAAATCGCGCTCCAATCCTTCGAATCTTTTCCAGTTCTTGAATTAAATTGTCATAAACATATAAAGAGATCTGTAACCCGCACTTACAACTTCGTTAACATGATTTTCCCAATGAATAACCCCTGTGGGTGGCGGTGCTAGAATAGCATCCCCGCTATGCTCTGCCTGCGGGTTTTCAAGTTAACGTTGGTTGGTGACCACGGTCCCCCTCACTTTCATCTCTCCTATCCGACCTCCCTTGGTCAACTGTTGTTCTTTTCCGACCCCGACGGTATTAGAGCACTCGAGTCCTTCGTGGCCCTTGTCTTTCTTTTGCTCATATCTTCGTTTCTTTAACTATCGGTCATTTTCCATTTTTTCCTACTGATTAGTGTTAACAGAGGATAAAACAATAATGATCATGGCCACCACCATCACTACTGGAACGAATATCCTCCCTAATATTAACACCTAGATAGTTACAGTGATCCCTATGAAGTAAAATCTCTCCATCACCACAGTATTAAATTGAGGTGAATTTTCCTCTTTCTGAAATTTACAACCTGATTTTTCACCCAGTTCATCAGCATCCATCAACTGCCCATTGACCATATGTTTTTGTAGTCACTCAAGAGCGTATGGTGGTGGTGGTGATTACAGTTTTAAGAGGAAGTACAACTGGGCAACCATCCTCTACATAACACTAATCAGAGAGAAAGAAAAGGAAGCGGTCGGACACTTCGAAAAATGAAGGTATCTGCCAAAGGAAGACAAGGGCCACGAAGGGCGTGAAAACGGAAGCTCCCCAAGCCTCCGTACGTAATGCCGTCGGGGTCTGAAAAGAACAAGTGTTGACCAAGGGAGGCCGGATAAGAAAGATAAAAGTGAGGAACCCGGCACAAGTAAGTGGAAGCAATGCCCGGACTCAGCTGACGGCCCCGCGGTCGCCAACCCACGCTCCAAAGTTCAGAGCCCCTGGGGCCCTTTTTAGTGGCCTCTTACGACAGGCAGAGAATACCGTGGATGTTATTATACAGACCCGACCCACAGGAACAAGAGCCTGTAATTTATGTAGTACTGTACAGATCTGTGATTCCCCTTCTTTACTCATATATATTAGAAAACGTAAAAGTCCAATAATAATAATAATAATAATAATAATAATAATAATAATAATAATAATAATAATAATAATAATAATAATAATAATAATAATAATAATAATAATAATAATAATAATAATATTAACTGACTCAGATCCCAAGTAACAAATAAGAAACCTCAGGGGTGAAAATGAAATCCTAAAGCACGGAGTAATGTTTCCTAGTAAAATGAAATGTATTGCTTTCATTGCCAGGATATCCCAGGACGGGTTCGACTCGCCAGGTGCAGGTCTTTCTATTTGACTCCTGTAGGCGACCTGCGCGTCGTGATGGGGATGAAATGATGATGAAGACAACAAATACACCCAGCCCCCGTGCCATAGGAATTAACCAGTTAAGGTTAAAATCCCGGACCCTGTAGGGAATCGAACCCGGGACCCTCTGAACCGACGTCCAGTACGCTGACCGTTCAGCCAACGAGTCGGACATGTTTCCCAGTGATATGCCAAGGGATGCTATGACAGTTAACGTTAATGCCACTTGGTATCGTTCATATGTCTTACAGAAAGCACGGAGGGACGGAACGGAACTCCTGTTTCTCCTAAGGACGACGGAAGAATGTTCTGTTCTTTGATTCGTTATGCCCGAGTATGGAACGCATTTGAACTTGTTAACACTTTTTGTTTTTCTTCATCTCTTCATCCTCTCACTGTGTTCCGGTTTTCGTGGTTCAGTCCATTCTGTCGAGTGGGCTTTACAGAAAATTTATGTTTGTGAATTAAGGGTCTGAATTTCATTCTATCCTGAATGGTTCCTTGTCTGCTTCTATGTCTAAATGGTTAGCTTGCTCGGTGCTGGGCTCGATTCCCAGCAGGGTCGGGGATTTTAACCATCATTCGTTAAATCTGATGGCTGTATGTGTCGTCTTCATCCTCATCACGACGCGCAGGCCGTCTACTGGCGTCATATCAAAATACCTGCATCTGGCGAGCCAAACTTGTCCTCCGACATAAAATGGTTATCGCCGTTTACTGATGGTATCTGTGACTTTTTCTGTAACTTGATAGATTTCATGTGAGTTCTTTCTCATCCAAATTTCATTTTCGCATTTTGGTCCGAAGATTTTGCTGTGGATTTTCCTTTCTTATTTCTCGATTATCTTTATTTGTAACTTGCCACCAATAATAATACTTTTAGATGTAAAATAAAGCTTATTTTCAACTACTATGTTATAATGTCGTAATTTTGTTTTTATTGATACAGTTCCTTCATTGTATCTGTTCATGTTCAAAGTAACTTTGACCGGGTGAGTTGGCCATGCGGTTAGGGGCGCGCAGCTGTGAGCTTGCATCCGGGAGAGTGTGGGTTCGAATCCCACTGTCGACAGCCCTGAAGATGGTTTTCCGTGGTTTCCCATTTTCACACCACCCAAATCCTGGGGCTGTGCCTTAATTAAGGCCATGGCCGCTTCCTTCCCACTTCTAGGCCTTTGCTATTCCATCGTCGCCGTAAGACCTGTCTGTATCGGTACGACGTAAAGCAAATAGCAAAGTAATTTCGAAGTTTTGCATTTATTTGGTATAGAAAAATAAAATAGAGTTCTCATAACAAATACCTAGGATGAAAAGTGGGTAATTCTTATAGAATACAGGTATCACTGTATTCCCGAAAAACCTCATGTTGGAATTTCGAAATTGCTTATACGTTAGGTGCTCGCTAAGAAGCAATTTGGGGAGTAACACGAGGTAACTTATAGACGGTCATTTAATTACTTCACACTGTGAATAGTGAGTAATATGGAGGTGGAACTCTTCGCTTTCAGGACTTAAGTTCACGTTCTGATGTGTCTCCAAACTTTGTTTACTAAGTCATCTGCATAAACTGAATATACGTGTCATGCCGTGACTGTAACTAAATAAAAATGATACTGTGAGTTTTGATGCTGATGAAGATTCATAGATTCTGATATTTAGTAGGCGTTTCTACACAGAACGATGACACTTTTTCGGGAAGTTGGCTGCTCGCTCTGGACCAAGTTGCTGATTGCTTTCATTTGGAAAAATGTGCCTTCAAAAACGTCGCATGCACCCGTGAATATGTTGCTCTGTGGGTTTTCCGTTTTCACTGCATGAATTGACCAGGAAACAGGGAATTCCGCAATGATAGCAGATTTCGGTGGTAGGGAGCAGATCATAGCGAAGTGAGCCTTTTTAATGTTTGTCAGTTCCCAGTTGATCTCTATTTAGTCCGAAAACTGGGAAATACGATCAATTTCAGACTAGGAGCGTAGATGTGACTTTAACGATTCACGAATTGAGCGGGGAGTTAATTCGAGTTTATTAACGTAGCGCTAACAGAGGGGTAAGGAGAATGTTATACGTGATAAGACCAGCATGCTGAGAACAACCGTACCCAAACATTACAGAACTAGAAAGATTTTCAACCACAGTAAACGTGTATGGCCAAGAGAATTTGTTTATCTTTTTAGTTAAGTTGATTTTCCCTATAACATTCTTTAGGTGACATTTTAGAAACGTCTTCGTAATACACGCGCCGTGTTCTAAATCTTTATCCCATCTGAATGGAGGGTGGTAGAATAACACCCACGGTATCCCCTGCTTGTCGTAAGAAGTGACGAAAAGGGCCATAGAGACTCTGAAATTGGCAGCGTGGGTTCGCGACCACGGGGCCCTTATCTGAGTCTTGGTATTGCTTCCACTTACATGTGGCTGGCTCCTCACTTTCGTCTATCCTACCGACCTCCCTTGTTCAACTGTTGTTCTTTTCAGACCCCGACGGCATTACGTATTGTGCCCTATAATGCCTTCGTCAACATCAAGCAAATGCTGAAATCTGACCAAGTACATTATAGTGAACAATACGCTCACCACCTTGTGAATCCTTTGGCACATAGCTTACCTTGCTCGACTATCCTCTTCATCAGCTCCGGCAGCAACAGCAGTAACAAGAGATTACGGGTCCAAAAAGGAGTCACCGTGACAAATAAAATAAATGAAGGGGAATAAAATGAGAGATGTGAACTACCTCGAGCCAAAGAAAAACTAGAACTGAGCTGCACGTTCGCTATAATAAACTAATTTATTACAATAATATTTACATTTCTGTTATAAAACAAAATCCTCAATGAAATTTACAAAATGGACAATATTGTCATAAAAAATATAAATGAGTTCTTGAAGTAAAGAGGCACCTTGCCTGGAGTTAATGGCGTTGTGCAGGAGATTTCTAGCCTCGTGGAAACACTCGGTACTGCAACAGCCAGCATAATGGCTCCGTCAAAAGAAAATAAATTATATCATAAGTTGGCTAATAACCAAATCACATTTACAAAGAACATAACATATTCCCAAAGTGAATCTATGCGACAGTACTCATGATTAATATAAGCTATAAATTAAGCATGCAATACACACTCTACCGTCTGGGAATTGACCACGGGACAATCCCCAAATCCTACGACAACATGACATCTAGTATGATGAGAAAAACATTATTTACATCGTGCAGACACATATGAATAGTTACGTACACCTTAAAATGACACACGTTATCGTGTGTAGAATTTATCTTCCAGACCGCAGTATTAAAAGGCCCCTGCTCTCCTTTTCCCTCCTTTTCCCTTGACAGAAACCGTACTGTTCCTCTCTGCAGACTTTGGTGTCGTGACGTCAGAACGACCTAATTTTTGTGCTTCAACACGCCTTGGCTTTTGTATAAACTGAGCGGCCATGTTTCTACAACCATAAATCTCTCTCGGTCGATAACTTGTAAACAGAGCCAAGGGACGACTCTCCCCTCGTTCCAGCCCATTGATCTACCCTTCATTTTGCCCTCTTATTATATAATAATTAATACATGCCAATTTATTCCTTACAGTTCCAAATTCAACACTCTATTCCCGCTATGACTCTAATACAACTGGCCCGTTTATTATCTTCACACTGGTGCTCTAACTGGTACATTCATACAAATAAAACTTTGTGCTCTTGCTGGCACACAAATTATCAAATTACCACTTACGCCTTTCTTCCTCATGCTATTTATGGGCATTATCTCCGTACTCTGGGCCTAACAACATATTCCTCATTTCTTATGGGCTTCTCAGTACATGACCCGCTCATTTTGATACGCTAGTCCGAGTGCATTAAAGAAATATAGAAGATCTTATGCTTTTCTTCGTCTCACAAATTAACACTACAGTCTACCATGATCCATGCATTTAGCTAGTACCTAAACAACTTGTCCTGGCTATACTCATATCAGACTGCTTAATTCGTGGGTAAATGAAAGTACACGACCCTAACTTCCCTATATTGAAACAATGTATTTCTTCAATTATGACACTACGGTAACGAAAATAAATGAGAACAACAACATGCAAACATTAACTAACCAACTAAGCTTGAGTCCTTGGCATAAATTCTATTTACATGTGACCTCAGACACCTACTTATTTACATATTGGTGGAAGGCCAAATTTTTCTGTTGCTGATCTAACCATTTGCGATCTGCTGCATGCTAAGGAGTGAAATGATCTGACCTGTGTCTTGTGATATCATCTGAGCAGTTTCCCTATAGACATTGCAAATTTAAGTCATTATGTTAACGTTGTGGGCAGGGGACAGCAATCGTAATTTGATGACTGGTGACATCCTGGTCTGCTGTGCCGTTCAATTGCAACTCGTTCAGGTGACTCGATTGCTGCCTCCTCGATGTGGTCGGTGTGCTGATTGGACGTCGCTGATGGTCCACGGTTGTACCTTGATGCCGTGAAGGATGTTCTGTAGCTGCGCTCCAAATTACTGCCTCAACGTGATGGATGAGCAGCGTCTGGTACACACGTGACGTAAGAGAAACTGTAAGGAAAACCATGTTACAATGTGTTCTTACTTCGATACCTACTGTAGTTTATCCCGTAATATCAGGACTCATTCTTAGCATTATCTTTCTAAGACAATACCACAACACTCAGCAGCAATTCACTTTACTCTTGACCGATATTTATACTGACCGAATTGAATTAACATCAACCTTCCGAGCCTACACTAACATGTAACATTAGTTTAGAACAATATTAGCATCAGATTATGCTATGCATCTTTGCGTGAACACAATTACCAGCAGAGAAATGTCCTCACAGAAAAATCAGGTCAATATTTGCTGTACAAAGTTCTTATCTATATCACAAATTGTTGTTATTTACAAGTCGCTAGGACAAGGTAAACTCTGACTGCGATGCTCGTGGACAAATGTCATCTTCCCTTCGCTGAGTCGCTGCGTGACACACACCTACTTGACAGCGAAACACACTGTAAAATGACGCTCGTGCCCTGGGCGGCCGTATATATTAGCGATCGTGCAGCCACGCTACAGAGCTCTACGTGTGTGTGCCTCCCTGAGCGTGCCCGCGGCGAGGAAATTCCTACCACGTATGCAGAGTAATTATTCATTCCTTTATTGTGATTACTATTAGTGTCATGTAGTATGTCAAAATTTCCAGAAAAATATGCTCATTGCAATTATTACATCCAATGCTCTATATACCTCTTGTGGGCGGAGGTATTGAATAAATTGGCTTCCCTCCAATATAAACTTCCCTGCGTCTTCTCACGGAGTAGTTCGCGTCCCACGCTGCTAGTCAAGCGGTTCGCTTGGGATAATAAATTTTAATAAGCATCTTGGGAACTTCAGCTCGCTTCCAACGCTAAGTTCTCTTGAAAAGCGCGCAATGTTAGATACAATTGCACAATAAAATGCCACCTAATGTCCTTTCTTTGTGGTCACATATGAGTACCATAATTATCCTTTTATCAACATTCTTTGACCATGAACAGAATGGTTCAGTATGGAGGCTTGGGGAGTCTTCCATTTTCACGCCCTTCGTAGCCCTTGTCTTCCTTTGTCAGATACCTTCATTTTTCGAAGTGTATTAAAGCACTCGAGGCCTAGGGAGTCTTTCATTTTCACACCCGTCGTGGCCCTTGTCTTCGTATTAAACTAATCGCCCGTACAAGTGGCATTGCTGAAATTCTCCGCTACTCACTTCGCAGTGTTAGCAGCACAGTGCGCGGCTTCCGACGAATTGGCTTATTATTGAGGTATTAAGCATGTTCAAAACGTTATGTTATGTCCCTTTGCCGTCAACTTTACAAAGTAGGACTGGAACTATAACTTGAGAAATAATATTCCCCAAGAGTTTCTTATGACTTCTATCAGACGATGCGCACATCAGTAAACGTGATTCGTAAAAAATAGGAAGAAATACGAAGAACAATTTCAGTCAACGTTTCACACACTCTACTGGACACGAACACCTCGGTCTCACCCACAAACCTGAAAACTGTGGTCATAATCCACACAAGTTCTTCGGTGGGGTAGTACAGCTTGTCAGATGTGTCCTCTTGTAAATTAAATTGTTAGTGGGAAACTTATTTAACTTCTACCTGCCAAACCACAACGTAATTCACATTTAATCTTCTTCACTACCTGCTGAACTATAAAACCTCCTATGCACGTCATTGTTTCTTCCTCCACTGCAACGGATCCACGACCTCGAAATTTACCCAAGCGTCATTGCGTGGAAATTATACTTAGCTGGAGGCAATTCATCCACCTCGATGGTGTAGTGGTTAGTGTGATTAGTGATTAGCTGCCACCGCCGGTGGCCCGGGGTCGATTCCCGGCTCTGCCACGAAATTTCAAAAGTGATATGAGGGCTGGAAGGTAGTGCACTCAGCCTTGGTTGGTCAACTGAGTAAAGGTGGGTTCGATTCCCACCTCAGCCATCCTGGAAGTGGTGTTTTCCGTGGTTTCCCACTTCACCTCGAGACAAATGAGGGGATGGTACCTAACTTAAGGTCACGGCCCCTTCCTCTCCTCTTCCTTGTCTATCCCTTCCAACCTTCCCACCGGGCGAGTCGGCCGTGCGGTTAGGGGCGTGCAGCTGTGAGCTTGCATCCGGGAGATAGTGGCTTCGAACCCCACTGTCGGGAGCCCTAAAGATTATTTTTGGTGGTTTCCCACTTTCAAACCAGGCAAATCCTGGGGCTGTACCTTAATAAAGGCCACGGCCGCTTCCTTCTCATTCCTAGGCCTTTCCTATCCCATCGTCGCCATAACACTTAACTACGTCGGTGTGACGTAAAGCAAATAGCAATATAACCAATCTTCCCATCGCCTCAGAAGCAGGTGAGACCGCCTGGGCGAGGTACTGGTCAACCTCCCCAGTGGTATCCACCGACCCAGAGTCTGAATGTCCAGGACACTGCCCTAGGCGGTAGAGGTCGCATCCCTCGCTGAGTCCGAAGGAAAAATCGACCCTGGAGTGTAAACAGTTGAAGAAGGAGAAGACAATTCATTCAGGGTGCAAAATAATAAAATAGATATTTAAACTTACTTGGAGGTTTTTAAGCTTGTTTAAAATATTCTTCACTGAATCCGGAACAGTAGCCTGGTCCAGTTCCTGCCGCAAGTTTCTACTTCCTTTCTTTGCGGATGGGTTGGCATTAAAAATAAGCTTGTTTTCAGTATGCGGTTCATGCTTAACACAATTCAACATGCCATTGCTTCTGAAATATGCCTCAATTTGCTGAAAAGTTTCCAACCCGGTCACTGTTAAGTGCCCTTGTAAGCACAGCAAATAGCAGATACTTAATACACTGAACGGTTGAAGTAGGGAACAGTAAGCTCCAGCTTATCGCAGAATCTGTGCTAGGTACGACGGTAACTCTTTTTCCATCCATAATAACTTATCGACTTCCATACTGAAGCCAACAGCCGTAGCCGTGTTAAAACACCGGATCCCTTGAGATCTCCGAAGTTAAGCAGCATTGGGCGTGGTCGAGATTGGGTGAGTTGCCACGCGCTCTTGTTGGGGGATAAGGGAATTGAGGAGCGGAAAGGAACTGGCCACACTATCGTACGTAAACTCCGGCTCAGGTACACCTCTGCAGAGCTTCGGACCTGCCTCCGGGTAGAATACAGCCTTACCTTCATATTGGAAGAAGTGCATTTTATCTTGATTTTGATGGAAAGTAAAACTACTAACATCATGAATATTAAACCACTTTCTTATTACTTTCAGGAAAGTTATAGTCGAATTACTATTCTGGAAGGCTTGCGCTTTTTAAATGCTCAAAACTGTTCTTCAGATACTTCAAAGCAGTTATGACCTCGGTAAAAAATACCTCTTTCGCCCTTTTCACAGTGTTCTTTTCCAAGTTGGATGGTGCGACATGTTTCCGAGTTAAAAATGCAACAGGATCTCCGTGTCTCCGAATAACCGTAAAAGAAGTTAGTGGGACGTTAAGCCATTATTACAAATGGAACAGGCTTAACAATTTCCTTTGACTGCATTTCAGACTTTTTTGGCATATTCTCCAGTTCCTTATTCAGATCCATGTGTCATTTTCTTCTCCAGCAGTGTGTTTCTGACTTACTTCAGGATACGGACAGAAACAAAGGTCTGCCTTGGACATCTGAATGACATACTCGGGGCTTTTTTCCTTTCCGTTGGATAATATTATCATATTTGCATTTGTCTTATGGTTATGGGTAACTAATCTTACAATCACAAACCCCCAAGTATTCACATGTTTTATTACCGACAGAGTTAAAGCTAAATTATCAACACTAGAAAGTCTTTCATAGAGAAAGTGCGCCACAGGAATTCGGTAACGAGCAGATAAACCGCATATCAAAAAACACAATAAACTATTAGCAAGAACTGCCCTGTTCTCTTTAGTATCTTGTTGAGTGGACACCTCTGTAGAGGCATTGTTAGTCTGTAGTGCTGCGACATGTTGAGGAGTGGTATCTAGCTTCTTATCATTGGCCTACTCTAACTGTTGATTGATTGACACTTCGTTAACAATTAAAGAGCACATTTTTTCAACTTCATTCATTAGTTCAGATTGTAATGAAAGTATTTTTTAATAAGGTGTGTCAAGCCTGTTTCACGTGATGTAGGCTATCTCCAATATAGTTACTAAGTGCACTCCTCAATGACAATTAAAAAAAATTATTTCTGGGGATCAATGTACCCTTACTGGAAAATGAATTCCCATATCGCACAGTGTCCTACTGCGGTTTCTGACCAGCTAGGCGATTTCTTGCTGTAACTTGGGACGTACCCGGAACACCCTAATTATAATCAACCAACTCCAGAAGCTCCTCCAATAAAAATGATAAATGTGACGTGCCCAGAAATCGCCACGCACATAAATATTAACTCATAACTTTCTTATAAATAGTTTCCGTGGTTTCCCATCCCTTTTAAACATTACATCTCTCTTGTATGACGATTGGGCGCAAGTCCAGAGCTGAAGGTTCTAAGACAAAATTTATATTTAAAAAGACGCACTCAAAACATTCCCAGGGTACTCTTGAGAGGAACAAGAATAATTAAAGCGATCGGAATTAACTTTAAAAAGAGCAAAGAAAACAATTCAGTAATATAAGAGATGAAATGAAGGCATCGTACAAAGAAAAATGTTTTTCTGATTTTTTAATTAATCAAGAAAATAAACTCACTTTGCGATGACTTACAATAATTTGATCAACGACTCACAAACTATAGTCTCTCTCTTCTGGACTGCTTGCGAGGTACTGATTTTCTGCTCACCTGGGGCTGTTTCCGTGGTTGTAGATTTCCTTCTCATCAGGGATGCTCATGTCGTCCGCGAAGTACCATTCCTGCCTGTTATGTGCGTTAATCACTAGTTGAAGGACGTCTTATTTCTCCTTAACACAAGGAGAATATTAGTCCTGATAAACTAGACCACCATGAGTACATTGCGGGGGTGAGAATCCGAGATCGGAATTCTTCCAAGTTATTCAGAAAGACTTTCTAGATATAAAATCCAGCTATACCTGAATAAGTCGTTGGTCTAATATCAGTGGAGCCTGCTGGTATCCTGAGTGGACTGAACCACAATGACTCCCACTTGCTGGATTATCAAGTGTTCGAATAAAATTCGAGTTCTGTCTCCCTCTACTCCTTGGATAAATCCCTCCATCAAACTACGCCAATTAGCCACTTCTTCATAGGTGGAAATTTCCCGCCATCAAGTAGCGTCCCATGCTAACTTAAATACAGGGGCGTTGCCGTATTCAAATCTTCCAGCACAAGGACGGACAGTAGTAAACGTTAACCTTGACCTACTTCTAACATAGATTTCCTGGAATCTCCCTTTGTCTCTGTCGTGCGCAGCTACATGGTGTCATTAGCGCTTGACGAAATCCTTGCAAGTCAGTACCTGTCGCAGTATGTTACCTCTACGAAAACTCTCTTTCAGCTCTACCGTATACAATACAACTGGACATTACAAACTTACAACTTGCTTTAAAATAAATGAACACTATGTTTTTTTTTTTTTTTTTGCAAGCTGCTTTACGTCGCACCAACACAGATACGTCTTATAGAGACGATGGGGTAGGAAAGTGCTAGGAGTGGGAAGGAAGCATCCGTTGCCTTAATTAAGGTACAGCTCCAGCATTTGCCTGGTGTGAAAATGGGAAACCATCTTCGGGGCTGCCGACAGTGGGGTTCAAACCCACTATATCCCGAATACTGGATACTGGCCGCACTTAAGCGATACTCATTGTCATATTGCTGCATTCGTCTCAGCGGGTTTTCCAATATCATTTCTACTTCCTTTATTTTCATGTTGGCGCACTATAGCTTTTCTGCTCGAATAAATTCATTTTATCGTTGTTTTCCGTCTTAATTTAGCAAAATTGCTAATATTATCTCTCATCTCAATCATTTGCCCTTCTTTTGATGTTTGAGAAGATTTTAATTCTGTTTCAGAAGTTAAAACATCACTTTCGGCTGCAATATCCACTGTTTCACCGTTCCTCTTTCGTTTCTTTCCTTCCCACGGTTCTCGTCATATTTAGTTCCGGTTCAGGATTTTGTTCAGGAGCTTTGTGGGTGGGATAATCTTCAAATTCTGTGAAAAATATTGCTTTTCAACTTCTTAATTTTTAGTCCGGGATGAAAGGCCGATTCAACAAAATGCCCCCTGCATACATGACAAGTTCTTTATTCTATATTAGGTACAAATTTATCTCTAGAAATTACATTAAGCCATTTCTGCCTGAGGTATGGTTTCACATAGGAATTCGTGCAATTAAATCCCTTTAGTCTTCCCGTTCTTGCTTTTGCCGTATGGGACGCATTTCGGTTGTCGATCACCTAACATTATAGCTAATTGACAAACTTTGCAAGAGCATGTAGAATAATTCAGGTGGCAGGGCGCCGTTTCCTCACCGCTTGGTTCCATGGTTCAAATCCTGATCACTCCATGTCAGATGTGTACTGGGCAAAGCGGAAGTGGGACAGGATTTTCTCCTAGTACTCCGGTTTTCCCTGTCATCCTTTATTCTAACAACATTCTCAAATGTCATTTCGTTTCATTTGTCAGTCATTAACCATTGCCCACAGAAGTGCGACAGGCTTCGATAGCCGGCCCAGTTCATATCCTCGCCCTAGATGGGGCTTCATCCACTCCATTCCTGGAAAGAGGCCGTGGATTTTCATTTCCAACACTGTTGGCGTGGTGAGATTCAGCTTTATTGCTATCAGTTACAAGTATTGAATATCAACATTATAAGAACACTGCACTCAACAAAATTACCACTGTAAGACAAAATATTATAAATTTCATTGGTTCGAACCGCACTGTCAGCAGTTCTGAAGGTGGCTTTCCGTGGTTTGCCATTTTCACACCTGTCCCAGTGGGGACACTGTTTCGAAGCGTGGTGAATTTTTGGGGTCGTTTAGAGTCCTGTTTAATGTCTATTCTTGTGAGCGCCTTCGGTTTTGGATGTGCTTTTCTTTTAAAAAAGGATATTTGCTACCTCTTGACCTTTGATTACTTGTACCAGTAATTGCGGGTACGACTGGTATACATTTTAATTAAGGCTACGGTCGCTTCCTTCGCACTCCTAGCCCATCGTGTCGGTGTGACGTAAACCTTTGTCCATTCTGGTAACCTTCAACCGAGGGAAGCTTTTGTAAATAAAATTCAAAATTGTAGTTTTCTCACTTACAATGGTTCTCCACTCTAGGCGCTCGTCTATTACAATGGAGGTACTTGGATCTTTTTCTCCACTAAAGCACTCAGAAAATCTGGCCCGAGAGAGAAGCGGTAAAATATTGGCTCTCGTTTAAAAGGACGACCTGCAGAATAAATGATCGCATTTCAAACCAAATAGAACTCTTCAGGAACATTCGTTCTCAATTCATCTTCGACGCCTTTTTACTTTCGCTCTCCTGTGCCATGCGGCGTGAATACCGTGGACCTGGAGGGTTCAGGTTTACGTAATGAACAAATATTAACTCACTAACAGTCAATTGTCCTTCCTCTAATCCAAACTGTTCTCTAAAGGCTGTAAAACATCTAGTAACCGATTAAATTTACCCCAAGTACACACTTTGATTAATTACCATCCCTATTATTATTATTTTTTATTTCGTTAGGGCCATCTATGGACCACGGTGCTTGTGTTTTAGCTGTTTCTTCATGTCATCGTCATTGTTTGCCACAATTGGTGTTCTTAGCGGTTGGTTTGGCAGCTGTTTTCTTCTTGGTACCTTGAGCTTTCCTGGTGGTGCAGTAGTCCTTCATTTTCCGGCGAAATTCAATCTTACGTTCCTCAGACCATTTCCTGGTCTCGTCTTTTGGTCTGTGGGTAACTTCTGTGAGGGATGTTACAAAGGATTTAGTTTTAACAGTTGTATGATAATTACTCCGATCAGCTATGTCGTTTTGATTTATATGGAGTTCCGAAAGGTACTTCTCCACTTGCTTCATCCACATGAATCCAGTAGCTCTGCCCTTGTTAGCAGCCTTGAAGATCCTATGGGATAACCTATTTGAGTCCTTTCTGGATAGGTGTCCGTAAAAAGCCAGTCGCCTTCTTCTGATGGCATCTATGCGATTTTCTTGGTGTTTATGTAGCTCACGATTTGGTTGATACCATCGGCTTCCATCTGGTAAAATTCTTGGTCCCACTATCCGTCTCAGGAACTTTCTTTCTTGTACCTCGAGGGCTCTTAGTGGGGTCTTCTTAGTTAAATATAGACACTCTGCTGCATGGAGGACTGAAGGTCTGATTACTGCATTGTAGTGTCTTAGTTTGACATTCATCGACATATTTTTTTGAAGCATATAGCTTTCTACAGGCATCGTAAGTCTTATCTAATTTGAGTCTCCTGTGTTCAAGAGCCATTGTTTCGCTGAGGTCCTCTGAGAACCATTCCCCAAGGTACTTTACACTTTTGACTCTCTTGATGTAGATATTATCACTGACTCTCATCTTTCCAGGGGCATCTTTGATGTTAGTAACGAACTCGGTCTTTGCTATGTTGATCAAAATACCCGTTTTAGCCGCTGTTGAGTGCAGTGTTTGGAGCTGAGTAGTAGCCTCCTGTATGTCATTTGCCAATAAAGTCAGATCGTCTTCAAAGGCTAGGCATGGTATCCTTAGGTTGTCGGCTTTAATCCCCTTCCGTAATCCAGTGTTCTCTGGAAGGAATCTCATCCACTCTCTAATTCTTTCCAGAACGCAATTAAATAATATGCATGAGATGCCATCTCCTTGTCTCACCCCTGTTTTAATGGCGAAACTCTCCGAGAGTTGTCCTCTAAACTTTACTCTGGCTGTGGTATTGTGCAAGGTGGCTTGCACCAGCCTATTGATCTTGTCGTTAACTCCTAGTTCTCTTAATGTCTTATAAAGAGTAATTCTGTCTACTGAGTCGTATGCTTTCTGGAGCGTTTGAACTTGTTGGTTGGTTTGATGGTTTGTGCCTTCTTATCCTCCCAAAATCTCTTCATGAATGCACTGTGATGCATCTTGCGTTCTGTCGACCACTTCCTACCAGTTGTCTTTTTGGGTTTCTCCCTAAATTTATGATTGGCTACTTTTGTTGTAAAAGCTCCACGATTTTCCATGATGTCGTCTGTGATATTTATTTCTTGGAGGTCCGCCTTAGTTTCTTATAGCCATGTTATTTTGACCTTCATTGAGTTGATTACTTTGAATACAAAGAACAGACTGGTGTACACCCTGGTGGATGAGCCGTTCTTCCTAGAGGACAGAAAAACCTCCTTCAACCTTCCCGACACCGAAGCATCCGCCGCACTCCTGGAAGAAAGGCGACGAAAAGCACAGCAAATCCCGGAAGAATTCTATGAAACTGAGGCAGTGAGAAACGACGAATGGAAAGGGCCAGGCTTCAACCTACGCCACACCTTCACCCGATTCGCCGTCCACGGGTTCCACGGAAAGGTATGCCAAACCGCTGGATACCACGAACCAGACGAAGAATGTACCTGCCGGCTCTGTGGTGGAAAATGCTCCAGGTACCACCTCATCAACTGCACCGCAAGAACAATATCCATTACCGCACTCGCTAAAGACTGGTAAAGAGGAACCACGTGCACCTACAAGCGGACGAGCCATGTTCAACAGAGTGTTGCCCTGCAAAATGCGATCTCAATACAGTGTCGCAAATGAGACAAGCAAACGGCCTCCCTTCACTGTGCGCTACAATATGTGTGAGGCAGAGTTCAGCTCTAAATGTCCTCTCACAGATGGAACACTTGGACACACGAGCACCACTGAACGGACCTGCTTACAAGCGGAACGGAAGTCAATCCACACTATGACTGCTAGTAAAGACCTGACAATGACTATCTGACATTGTACCTTTTTACTCTATGGAATTTAATTACTTATGTAATCTAATCATTATGAATAATTGTGTGTATGGCCATTGGCTGCAATAAATTATTACAAAATAATCTTTTAGTTAGTCTATCGCTGTTCATTCTGTAGATATGGCCATAAAAATTAAGGCGTCTTTTCCGTAGGGCATCAGTAAACCTGTCGGTGAAGGAGTAGAGATCCGCTGTTCTCCTCTTAATCCATATTCCATTTTATTATTATTATTATTATTATTATTATTATTATTATTATTATTATTATTATTATTATGATTATTATTATTATTATTATTATTATTATTATTATTATTATTATTATTATTATTATTATTGCTGGTGTATTATCAATATATTTGGGTAGAAAATTGATGTAGATTTTGCCAACTTTTACGGCTGGATGCCCTTACTCGCGGCAGCCCCACTCGCAGTGTGTGTTTCTCTGGTGGTTGGTTTGTAGTATGTGTGAGTGTAGATGAATGACAGTGTATAAAGACGAACAAATCACCTAGTCTCCCAAGGTAGTTAGAGTAAGAGGTAGGGATCACGCGCAGGTCTCCCCACCAAGCTTGGCTGGCGATGACGTCACTTGAACCCTCAGCGCCTTGTCCTCTATATGAGGTAGGCTAATACACAGCTGTAAGCTATTCTGTTTTAGCCACAAGTTAGAGATAACTTCATTGATATTTTAACATCACCTAAGAAAATGCATTCCACTTCACTATTACAGTAGAGTAATAATAGGAGATCAAATACAGTGTGAATCCAGCAGCGTTTCTGAAGTATTTCGATCTGTATAAAAGGATGTACCAATGCTAAGACTGTGATAGCAGTGGAATGGCCATTCCATATGTTCATGTTCTCAACACCTATGATAACAATAACAAGGGGCTCTAATTGTTACAGACTCGAACATAAAGCTTGATGACTGCAAGAAATATGTCCGTTGTTACAAGCAGTATTGGGAAACTATATACACCGTCAACAACACAAACAGCAAATTTTAGGAAACTGTCCACAATACAAACAGTACAGTAAATGTTTTCCTGCAAGTGCCAAGAAATGACAAATTCCACGTTAACATTAGATAGGCCATATTCATGAGCCTGTATATCAACATTCTTAGCACTGGTTTCATATACAACATAATAAATTGCCTTTCATAAAAAATAAAATAAAAAAATAACGGGTATATTATACACAAAGAATAATGCTGATATTAAAAATATATATAACAAAACACACTTATCCATAGCATCAGTGGAATTTCTTTGCTTTTCTTCTTTCTTTATCGGTGTTGTATTAACAGAAACCCGGTCTCTTCAATGTCTTACTTTTGTTTAAAGCGTCCATTGGAATAAAAGAACGGCTTCTCACGAAGCAACTTGCAAGCTCATAAATTTCGGAGAATGTCTTTTTCAGGATATCCGTAAGGTTTGTGATGATGTTAGAACCCTCTTTCAGTTCTTTCCCGTGGTAAAATTGAAACTACCGAGCTCGATAGCTGTAGTCGCTTAAGTGCGGCCAGTATCCGGTATTCGGAAAATTGGGTTCGAACCCGACTGTCGGCAGCCCTGAAGATGGTTTTCCGTGGTTTCCCATTTTCACACCAAGCAAATGCTGGGGCTGTAACTTAATTAAGGCCACGGGCGCTTCCTTCCCACTTCTAGCCCTTTTCTGCCCCATCGTCGCAGTAAGACCTATCTGTGTTGGTGCGACGTAAAGCAACTTGCAAAAAAAAAAAAAAAAAAAAAAAAAAAAAAAATCTTTTTGAAATTTAATTTCCACCCCTTGTAGTTTGACCTGTTTTCTCTCCGTAATTACTTTCTATATCGAGGTTCTTCTTTATCCTAAAAGCTATATAGCCAGTGAAGTCTTCAAGCAGCTCCTTGGTTTCACGACTCCCCTCGAGCTGTTTCACTAGATCTTCAAGGGCTTTAACGAACCCTTGCTCATCCTCCGATAAAAAATAGGATGTGGGCTCAACGCTGGCCTTAGACTGGCACACGATATCCGAGTTTTGATCGAGTTCATCAGTACATATTTGGACGTAATATTTCATAATCTTCCGGAGAACAGTTGGAATTTCTTATCGCCTTGGAAGCATTGAGGCTAGAAGCAATGATTTCACCTTTCGCGTCACAGCTGTCGGAAGAGGATCGTCATAAAGCCTTCCGAACCCTCGAAGCTGAGAAAGATAGCTTTCGATAATGTCTTGATTACTTCTGTCGCCATTTATTTACGTCAGTGGTTTTAGGGAATTCATGAAAGTGTATGTTTCGTTCCTTCGCGTGCCTGCTATGATTTGTGCAGCCTGCAATGGCATGACAAAGCATACTGAAAAGTGTACATTATTACTGCTTTTTACGTTTTATCTCATAAAATAAACACACACGGTTTCTTATACACCACAGATATGTTACTATCGTGTATTATTAGCACCTAGCTTCTGCGTGCACAGCGATTCTTACTCGAACTACCTCTACCTCACTCTGAGCAGATTCAACGCGAGGGTCCTGCGTGACGTCACAGCTCTGCTTTGCCACTGCGCACCTCTCTCGTGATCCCTACCTTGTATTCTACGTACCTTGCTAGTCTCCAAGCGAGAGGAATGAACAGTATGCCTCTAAAATCCCTGACCCACCTAGAACTCGAACCTGGGGCTAACAGGACGGAAGATCAGTGCGCTGACCATTTAGGCAAGGACACGGACAGAATAACTATCATCTATCGTGACACCCAGATGAGGATTCATCTTAGAGAATCTCACCACAGGAACAGGAAATCTGTCTTGCGAACAAAATGTACTCTAGAATTTGTAAGACACTCAGCACCACCCGCATTACCTGTCCGCCTCGGTGCTCTAGTGGTTAGTGTAATTAGGAGATCCGGGCTCGATTCTCGGCTGTGTCACGAAATTTGAAACGTGGTACGAGGACTGGAACGAGGTCCACTCAGCCTCGGGATGTCACCTGAGTAGAGGGGGTTCGATTCCCACCTCAGCCATCCTGGAAGTGGTTTTCTTTGAAGTAGTTTTCCCTAAAGTGGTTTTCCGTGGTTTTCCACTTGCCCTGCAGGCGAATGCCGGGATGGTATCTAACTTAGGCCAAGGCTACTTCTTCCTTGTCTATCCCTTCCCCCCCACAAGGCCCCTGTTCCTCTGCGGTTGTATCCTCGACCCAATGTCTAATGAGGTGGTAGATAAGGGGATCCCTCGCTGCACGGTAAACAGATTAAGAAAGAAAGTTATACCTGAAAAAATCAGTAAGCTCGATGCTGCGGAGAATGAAGTTATGAGAAGTAGGAAAAAAGTGCTATTGATGGCTTTTTTAAAGTTAGAGAACAACAGTTGATCAAGGGAAGTCGGATAGGAAAGAACAAAATGAGATCAGCAGCGTTCAGTGTGAGAGCGAACCCGCTCTGTAATCAACACTCTACTGCGTTAGCCCCTCCAATGTCACCCCGTTTAGGACAGACAGGGCACACCGTACAGAAGGACAATGACCTCATGCATTGGACGAGTCTTGAACAAGGGAAATCGGTTGGGAAAAATTAAATCCAACAGGGATCACTGACGCCAGAACGCGTGGAGTGGTGCACCGTGATAATTATTTCATGGTGTGAGGATATTTCTTCTTCCTCACGCAATACAAGACAAAACAGCTTGTTACGAACAAGATATTAGACAATAACTTGGTGATTTCGGATGACATTGTCATCAATCAACAACTCCACTTTATTGGCTCTGGTTCACAAAGCATTCGCCATATGGTCCTCTATTTGTAGTTTATGTTCCTTCATATCCTCCCACTTCATTCGCTGTTTCTAGACCTTTGATCTTACAGTCTCCTTGACCTCCCATCTCGCCCCTTCCCTTCACTTCTCTGGCAAAGTACAGTACAAAACAATTCTCATCACTTGCCCATAGGAAGTCAGTGGAGAAGAACTGGAATATTTTCAGCGTCATTTACAAAGTAATCTGCCGTCTCCTAAACGAGGAGGTAATATCATTATGACCCTCCACCTGCACGAACTCTAGGACTTCAGTATTCACTCGGGAGCTGTTTATCTTTTCTGAGAACTGATGTCCCTCATCAGTATCTGTCACGTGCTGACATCCTCTCCACACGTTGTATTTCATCCCTTAAGCTTGCACTGGACCGTAGTAAGTAGAACTGATGGCTAGGAATATCGTCCACCCTCTCTCATTTGTCCGGCAACATTAAAAAGCGGGAACTAATTTGTACGTATTAAGCCACCCTCCAGAGGGGCGCGCTTCTGACTTCATGGAGCAGCCACTCTTCTGCATTTTGACGTACCGTACGTAATACAATATAGCAAACGACTTCCCTTACATATTGCCAGAACTGATATTTGTGATCAACGAATTATTAAGGAAAGGTTTGGCCCTTTTCGAACTTTTCTGCCTATTTCTTCTATTTTTGACTTGTTATCTTGATTTCAAACGCGCGCTAATAAGAAGTGATTGGAAAGTCGTTGTATATTGCACCGCATATTGCTCCCTTCGTTTACATCCGATTTTCCCCTGCGGTTGGGGGAGGTAGAATTACACTATCCCTTGCCTGTCGTAATTGGATATTAGAGGCAGCCCCAGGACCTCTGAACTTCTGAGCCTGGGTTGGCGACCAAGGGGCCCTCAGCTGAATCCTGGGATTGCTTCCGCTTAATTGTGCCAGGCTCCTCACTTTCACCTATCCTATCCAACCTCCATTAGTCGACTCTTGTTCTCTTTAGGCTGCGACGGTATTAGCTATCGAGCCTAGGGAGTCTTTTATTTTCAAACCCTTCGTGGGCCTTGTTTTTCTTTGGCCGATACCTTCGTTTTGAAGTATGGGAACTCTTCCATATTTTCTCTCCCATTAATGTTATATAGAGGATGGGTGCCCAGCTGTACTTCATCTTGAAGCAATAATTACCACCACTTATATCCGAATACAACACAACAATAATGTTACAATTTTAAAAAATAAACACTTTTGGAACGTATTTCTAGTTGTAGACATGATGTCATCACAAACCTAAACTGCGGAATTCGCTATTCCATAAGTTTGAAGCGCTATTAAATATAGAGGAACTGGTAAGGTAAGGGTTATTCTGCCCGAAGGCAGGTCCGAACCTCCGCAGAGGTGTTCCTGAGCCGGAGTTTACTTGCGGTAGGGTGGCCAGTTCCTTTCCGATCCTCCATTCCCTTACCCCCCCAACAACAGCGCGTGGCAACTCATCCAACTCCTGACCACGCCCAATGATCTCAGAGGATCCGGTGTTTCAACACGGCTACGGCCGTTGGCTATAGAGGAACTAGTGATTGATTAAATTAAAAGCGTTGATTGGAATTGTTTGTTAAAAATTTAGACTACACATTTTCGGCAGGAAATTTAAAAACAACAGCAAGATTACGGGTGCACCAAAACACGTCTCTTAAACAAGAGATACAAAAAGAAATACCACAAAACAACGAACAAATAACTGACAGATGAGTCAAACGCAGAGCGTATCCAACGTCGGAAGCCCAATGCACTAGACCAGGCATCGGAGTCATTTTTGTAAGTGCATAATTGTAATGATTCTCAAGTTCTTGCATAACGTTAACGGGCGCGTTTCAGTGCGCATGGGAACCTTCGCCTTTCTTTCTTCCTTTCTTTCTTTTACCGAGCCTGTTCTCATTTTGCAAGTTGAACAAGTCTGTTTGCTTTTCTGTTCCATGTTACACTTCAAGTACCTTGCTATATTAGAGCCTGAAGACGGTGGACGTACAATAAAACTAAATTTACAGCCTGTGTCGCACAAGAACTCAGGAAAATCATGTTGACCTATTTATTATTCTGGAACCGAGGACTTTCCTGGCCGCCGATTGGGAATGAGATTAGAGTTAAATTACTAAGCAATCTGTGCTTGATGAAAGAGCACACGATATGTAGATAGAATTACATAACCCACATATGTGTTCTGTCGCCCGCTAATCAAGCATACGGCTGTCCGTACGTGACAGCAATGTTGAACACCGACATTTGTTTGAGTGCGAGTAAAATACGTGAGAACGGCGTTTCACTGAGGCACTCATTTTGAATTGTTCACAACATGTCTTACTTTTCTTTCTTCGTTTCGAGTGTCAGTTAGAGTACTATAATCTGTTGATGTCATCGTTTTTGCGTTCTTCACCATCTGATACTTCACGTTATCTCATATCAGTTTTGTTCATAGCATGGGATAGAACTTCTCCGGTCTGATACCACCATGTACAGTACGTACTATAACTTAAAATGGCTGTTTCAATGAAAAATTTTCTAGGAGCCAATGCTTGTGGAATTATAGAAACGAAAAGCCACGTACTCCCTTGTGGTTCCAGTGGATGTGCTCTTCAAGTTAACGAAGTGTCATGCTAATCTGTCGAATATCCTCCTTACCCAGAGTATATGAACAAAGGAAGTTGAATAGTGAAGAAAGGAAATAAAGTGACGGACTCTCTCGGAGTCGCAGCCCTAATATCATTGGGGTCGGAAAAGAACAAGAGTTGACCAAGGGAGGTCGAGCAGGGAATATTGGAGACTAGCACAAGTAATTGGAAGCAATTCGAGACACCTTCACGACAGGTAGGCGATGCGCCCGCACCCACAGTGGCGGCTAGAAGAATGTGTATGTCCCTTAGTCCGGTCTCCTGATACACGGTCGGTGGTGAGATGACATGAGATGAAATTATATGGCATATTATTACGGCCGCATGCCCTTCCTGACACCAACCTCACTTGAGCAGGTAATGAACATGAAATTAATGTTGCTGAAAACTATTCTCAGGACAATCCCCTCTCCCGAATACAAAGCTCGGTAGAACAGAAAATACAATGGAGTGCTATATACATTTCATGTGTGGTTCTCTTCCAAAAGGCATTGCTGTAGGACATAAACCACAGATGTCTGCCCCTCCATTAACTGAGCAGTAGCCAGGCAAGTGACAAGCTTGGACAAGGTGCACCCGTGTGTGAGTTCAAAAGCCGCACGTGTTGTCTCCTGTGATGTGGCTCTCAATGCAGTCGCTAAGTGGAGAGCACAGAGAGAAGTGCTGTCCCCAGTTTATTGTTTAACAAGACCAGCATATTAAGTCCGAAAATAACACGAAAACCTATTTTACAAAGCAATGAAAAGTGTAATTTCTCAGGGCACTTGTTTTCTACTTCTACGCGTAACTATCTCTGTGTAAACGTCTGTCTGTATCTCTGTTTGGTTATAACTCTAGACCCGCTCGACATACTTCTATGCGGTTTTTGCTTCTCCTAGAAGATCTCACGAGGAAGGTTTTCGTATATTCAATAACGAACTGCAATGAAAGTATTCCAAAAAGTAAGAGTTTCTGCGAAACTCGTGGAAGAAAAGAACATCACGCAAATCATTCTTTGCCCTATGCTGACTACAGCTATGCGCAAACTACACGAGTACCTAATAACTGTAACGCACAAACAGTTCTGAAACATTCCCTGGGACCATATGCTTACCTGTAAAAATCACTCACGAAAACAGTTTATATGTTAATAGGCTGTTCATTCCTCTCGAAGAAAATTTATACATAGCGCGTTCTTGTCAGCGTCTCGTTTGAGTGACCACAATGCGTCATTGCATCTGGTTTCCGGCAACTACAAGACAGACTTGATAGCGACAACATGTCGTCTAGAGACGCATTCACGGCCTCACACTTCATTTTAGTCTTTAAAGTGTAAATAGTGTTTGTGCATTTTGTTAATCATGAATAATTTAAATAAGAGTTTTATTACGTGTAATATTGCTGAATGACTTGGCCCTATGGTCCAATCACGTGCAGAACAAAACTGCAGTCCACTACTAGAGTAATCATCGCTATTTACAACCTGTGCACTGTATTCAGTTCGTCATTCCAACATTTTTTGGTCCATTTCCGTACACGGTCAAAGTGTGAAACGTCATACAATCCAACATGAGACTCTTCAGTTTACAAGGTCAGATTCCTTTTAATTTCGTTTCCCTTGCATTATTTACATTTGTGTGAGCCAGTGCTTTACGATGGATGAGAACGAAATCACAAAGCTAATCAAGCAACGAATTTATCTGAAAGTCAGAATCACAAAAATCAAAACTTTCGACCAAAAGTACAACACTTCTCAAAACCTAACAGAAAATAGGGTCAGATGCTATGCATTTAGAAACCAAATATGATTTAGTTCAATCGCAGCTTGAGGTGGAAGATAAAGAAGAACATAGTGTAGATACAGATGAAGTAGATGATATTGTGTACAGTTTGAAGACAAAATTGCAGGTATTTCCACAAGTAACACTTCACATTCTCCGCACGAAAATATCAACATCAAATTACCGGCGATTAAACTACATATGTTTAGAGGTAACTATGAAGACCGGATGTCATTTGAAGATAATTTCAATCTGTTGGTGCATGAAAATCCCAGTCTAGCATCTATTCAGAAATATCACTACTTAATAGGAGCAGTTCAGGGTTCAGCTAAAGCATTAATTCACAACCTTCCAACTACTGAAACAAACTACACGGCACCTTGGAACCTCTCATCTGATCGGATTCAAAACAAGAGACTTATAGCAGCAAACCATGTTAGAGAAATCTTAAACATTACAACAGTGGAAAATGAAACCGCTGAAAATCTCAGGTAATTTCTTGGCACATTCTCAAGTAACTTACAAGCACTTAAGGCAATGAAATCAGATACTCCTCTCGAAGAGGTAATATCGTCACAGCACACTGTTGATCATATTGATTATGAAACCAGGAAGGACCGGGAACTAGAAGTGGACTCTAGCAAAAATTCCAACCTCAAACAATTACCGTCTAATATTGAATATCGCTGCCAAGTCCTAGAAAGCATGCAAACGTCTGTCAGCCAAGTCAAGGTGCGCAGTAGTAAAGAAAAAACTCATCCTATACACATGTTGCATGCATTAACAATCAGTGCTCTTATTGTAAGCAAGGCCATGCCCCAGGACATTTGGCAAGTGAAGCATTTCTCAAGTCAACAGTGTCGAATCGCATTCAATATGCTTGTAACAACAAGCTCTGTTTAGATTGTCTTAAAGCATCACATAAAATGTCCGAGTGTACATCCAGTCACTGTCGCAAATGCAACAAGGCCCATAGCATATTACTGCATCTTAAAAATCACAGGCCCAGTACAACTAACGAAACAACAAGGTGCTATTTGCTAGCGTTCACACGACTACCAAGAATGAACAGCCATGTACACGAAACAAATCATATGTGTTGATATCCACAGTCATTGTCAAAATAAAGGATCACAGCAGTAGTATAAGTCAGGGATTCGGCGGCCACCTCCACCTACGGCTCCTACGAGCCCGCTCCACCTCCTCTTCCCGAGGGACCTTCCCAGGGGAACGTTCCACCTCCTCCTCCCGAGGGACCTTCCCAGGGGCCCGTTCCACCTCCTCCTCCCGAGGGGCCTTCCCAGGGACCCGCTCCACCTCCTCCTCCCGAGGGGCCTTCCCAGGGGCCCGTTCCACCTCCTCTTCCCGAGGGGCCTTCCTAGGGGCCCGTTCCACCTCCTCCTCCCGAGGGACCATCCCAGGGGCCCGTTCCACCTCCTCCTCCCGAGGGGCCTTCCCAGGGACCCGCTCCACCTCCTCCTCCCGGGAGGCCTTCCCAGGGGTCCGCTCCTCCTCCCGCGGGAAATTCGAATTGGTTAACAAAGTCACGTGCTTTTTGACAGCTATCATCGACAATAACGCATCGCTAACCTCACTGCTGCCATCTTGACGGGCCTAAATCTCAATGCTGCCAACTTAACCTCACTAGCGCGAAATTTGAATCGGTAAACTAATCCATGTGCTTTTTTGACAGCCACGTGCTTTTTAACAGATAACAACGCATCGCTAACCTCAGTGCTACCATCTTGACGGGCCTAAATCTTAGTGGTGCCAACTTAACCTCACTAGCGTGAGATTTGATTCAGTAAACAAAGCCACGTGCTTTTTTGACAGCTGTCATCCGCCATCTTTAATCAAGAGAGCACCGTGTTGCACTCTTTACGGCACTGTTGGTGATTCCGTCGGCTGTCATCCACCATCTTGCATCGCAAACCTCAGTGCTGCACTCATTAGCTACTTACCTTTGTGGAGGGCAATTTGAAAAAAATCCTTTTTGACAGCAGCCATCTTTAATCAACAGAGCACCGTGCTGCCCTTTCTAGCTACATACCTTTGAAATGTGGTGGCGGATAATTTAAAAATTCTACAGCAGCTATCTCTCAACGCTAATTGCACAAGATGGCGGCTATACATGACTCCTTAAGGCTGCGTACGCAAGACGGCTGCTACACATAGGTTCTTATGAGACTCCCTTGGGATGCTTGCGCAAGGTGACGGTTATACATTGCTCCTTATGAGACGCCCTAGGGATGCTTGCGCAAGATGGCAGCTGCTCTTATGAGACGGCTTAAGCGTGCTTGCACAAGATGGCATGAGACTCATTAAGGATGCTTGCGCAAGATGGCGGACACAAGATGGCGCCTATACACGACTCCTTATGAGACGCCTTAAGGGTGCTTGCGCAAGATGGCTGTTGTTCTTATGAAGAAAGCTAGCTTAGAGGATAATGTGTCGTGCTAGTTCGATCCATTAAATTTGGGGCTTAAATGCAAAATGTTAAATATCTCGTAAACGGTGCGTCGTAGAGCAAAACGGACACATTTTTTCCGCATAATACCTAGGTTCGCAGTATGAGGAATGTGCCGTAATTCAACCGGTAGGACGATCCAAAGGAGAGCGGGCCAGGGATCTGGATATAAATGTAAGGTCCAACCCAGAGGTTTAATGTCAAGACCCAATTCCAAACAGCTTGACAACAACATTTATTCACAGACAATGAAAAACAAACAAATTCGGAAGCGCTTGGAAATCAACATAACTAAAGGAGGGTTTTGACCCGTTTCCATTTATCATCCTCTTAAAACATAGAGGAATTCCTCTCCTCCCATAAATGGTCTAACATAACATAACCTGCGCGCCTTGCTACCAAATAAATGTCTGACTAATCACTACAGCGCTGCAACGTATATACAGCTCACCAGTTACAAGGTAAAGAAAAATCTTCCAACAGTGAGGACACAATGAACAGCCCATTCGGGCACAATGACACGCATACTTCCTAAACTACACGACCAGAACATTCTGGCACCTTTCTCTCGTTTTCGTGAGCTTTTTCCTCATGATACAAGAAACATACAACACATTAAGTTACTTTCACAAAATATCTCGGCACCAAGCCGTCCCTTATCAAATTACAACCAGATGCATGGCGTTACATATCCGTACAAGTTCCTAGTTTCAAGTTCCTCCCATCATCCTACCAACACATAGCAAGCCAGTAGGTCTTACCTCCCATGCCCCCCTCACGGTCCTTGGTTCAACGAAAGAGTAGTGCTCTACTCCAAGAGCAGCAGGAAAGTGAGACTGTCCACCGCCCGGCGACCGCGTAGGCTCGCCAGGAGGGGGGAGGACTCACTACCAACGTCAGCACGCCCCCTCTCTCGGAGAAGCCGTGAGGGGGGTAAGAGGCCGCGGGCAGGGCATGACAGATGCGACAAAAGAGAGCAGAGGGGCGCTCCAGGACGGAATTAAATTCCTTGCCCATGGAGCCATAAGTGAGGAACAGGGAGAGACACATTTATTACAAAATATCAATGCCTAGGACATTCAGAAATACGCACATTTAATAGGAGTAAATTTCAATGAGCTCACTAGGAGCACTGCACAGGTATCAAGTCCTTTAAGGCGGGAGGAGACCAAACACACGGTTCAAGGAACATGATAGCATAAGATAAACATAGTCTAATGATGAGATCAACGGTTCGATTCCTACTTAGGCCCTTTGGCATTTGCTCGGTTTTAGCTTGTATTGAAGCAAGTTAGTAGTATAATACACGGATTCGGCGGCCGCCACCGCCACCGGGCTCCCAGAGGCCTCCTCCACCACCACCACAGCCAGAGGCCTCCCAGAGGCCTCCTCCACCACCACCACAGCCAGAGGCCTCCCAGAGGTCTCCTCCACCACCCGCGGGAAATTTGAATTTGTAAACAAAGCCACGTGCTTTTTGACAGCTGTCATCGACAACAACGCATCGCTAACCTCAGTACTGCCATCTTGACGGGCCTAAACCTCAGTAGTACCAACTTAACCTAACTAGCGCGAGGTAAACAAAGCCACGTGTTTTTGACAGCCACGTGCTTTTAGACAGACAACAACGCATTGCTAACCTCAGTACTGCCATCTTGACGGGCCTAAACCTCAGTAGTACCAACTTAACCTAACTAGTGCGTGGTAAACAAAGCCAAGTGCTTTTTTGACAGCTGTCATCCGCCATCTTTAAACTACAGAGCACTGTGCTGCCCTCTTTATCGCAGTAGCTACAAATTCGTCACCTGTCATCGGCAGTGCTGCCATCTTGGCGGGTCAAAACCTTTGTGCTACCAACTTAACCTCACTAGCGCGAGATAACCAAATCCACGTGCTTTTTTGACAGCTGTCATCCATCATCTTTAATCTATAGAGCACAGTGCTGCCCTCTTTAGCTACTTACCTTTGAAATGTGGTGGCGGATAATTTGAAAAATGCTTTTTTTGACAGCTGTCATCCGCCATCTTTAATCTATAGAGCGCCGTGCTGCCCTCATGCGGGTAATTTCGCTAGCTGTCATCCGCCATCTTTAATCGACAGAGCACCGTGCTGCCCTCATGCGGGTAATTTCGTCAGCTGTCATCCACCATCTTTAATGAACAGAGCACCGTGCTGCCCTCATGCGGGACAATTTCGCTAGCTGTCATCCGCCATCTTTAATCGACAGAGCACCGTGCTGCCCTCATGAGGGGCAATTTCGTTAGCTGTCATCCGCCATCCTTAATCGACAGAGCACCGTGCTGCCCTCATGCGGGGCAATTTCGTTAGCTGTCATCCGCCATCTTTTAATGAACAGAGCAACGTGCTGCCCTCATGCGGGGCAATTTCGTTAGCTGTCATCCGCCATCTTTTAATTAACAGAGCACCGTGACGTACTCTTCGTTGTGGCGGACAATTTAAAAAAGAACATGTCAAGGAATACCTTTGTTCTAAGAAGATATTACAAGAGAAGTGATTAAGAATATAATCGAACACGGTACTCGATACAACATATGATTAGAACATCGGTTGATGTGTTTACAACATATCTGGTGTATACCTTTGTTCTAAGAGAAAAAGTAAGACTAAAATTTTGAACAGCTTGCGTAAGATAGCAACTCTTATAACTTCCTTTACTTTGCTAAGACATAGCTTTATCGAACATACAACGCAATCTTGCACATATCACGTACCTACATGTTTATACTTGAACACATACTGCTGTTCATAGTTCGATATTGTAGAACACTGCATTGCAAGACTAGAATCAAACACTATTGAGGAAAAAAATTCTGTTCTCGACATACTTACCGAACTAGACGATACTATACTTACGAATCTGCTCATCACCTTCTTTCTTGGTTTTCTTCTATGAGAAATAAACAAAAATTCTATCTTGCAAATAAGGAGCGGGAGGAAGGTAATACTTAATCTAAAATAAAAGAATATGCCAATTCTACATTATATATTTACATCTTGTATGTACAAGTTTTATCTCGAATCATTTTACCGTAGTGATGTTTGCGTACTTCTCAACGCAATTCGTGTATGTACAAGTTTAAACTCGCCGTACTACACCCTCAGCGTACCTCTCCCTACAATATGTACAGTGAATTTTGATGTAAGACAGCTTAACGTAAGTACACAAATCTAGCATAATGTTTACACACACACATCTGCTTTATGTAAAGTAGTACCGATCAATACTACTATGCCCCCAGGCTAGAGTGTTGGTAGAATTTGGAATGACAAACCGTTTGCAATCATTGCTATTAAGGGCTACCTTACTAATTAAATGAGTGTACAACTGGTGCTTCTTTCTTCTAATGACAGACATTTGCTTATGCAAAACAGGTGGATTACTTTTAATGCAATTGTTATAGTTTTCAAAACTTAGCTGATTCTGAACGACATTCTTTTTAACCCCCTTCAATCTCTTTATTTGTAATTCATTTAAGAGTTTTATGCAACATGACTTGGATTTAGTACCTACAAATGAATCGATAATATTCCCAGCACATTCATCTTTCATTTTACCTAGAACCTTTTTGTTCACTAGCGGTAGATGATATTGATTATTTGCAGGATAGTTACTTGTATCAAACCTACCCAAGTCTGGCTTTATATCATTGTAATAGTCATCAGTTTTGATTTGATAAATAAACGAATCGGTATCTGTGTAGAGCAATTGCGCATTATGCGCGTACTTCTTCATCATATAATCGTAATGGAATTCATACATGAGTGTTTTAGCTAATTCAAGTACTGCGAAGCCGACGTAGGTAGGTTTGTCATACTTAACCTTATCACGATTCATCTGTATAATAACTAAATTCTCATGTATGATGGTACAGCTGTGGAAATTTGGTTTACTTATTAAATAGTTAGCACCATACCTTTTCTTAATATTTTCCCAGTTTGTAATCAATTTTACATCAACGCGTTTGTCAACATTTTCCATAGTCTTACCAAACACACTGTTATTCATGAGCTTGTAGAAATCTTTTTCAAACTCGTTAACCGCATTCGTTCTTAAATTATTGTTCATATCGATATATGGCTTTAGCCACGGTGACTGATTAAATTCTAGTACGCGATTAATTTTGGATACCTTCAAACCATGCTGCAAACACTGTTTTAAATTTCGGTAATGAATGATATACTTAGATTTATCACATAAATTAGCAATTAGTATTTTCGTCGTTGATGCGATGTACGGAGGCTTCATATTTTCAGGGCAGAACGGTAAGTCATTATGAGAAGTGTGTAACTCTTTAGGATACTGTAAGTCAACTTCGAGGAAATAGCCTTTATCAGACTTAGACCGCCTCGAATAGATGATTTTATAAAGTGCACCATATCAATATCAGTTAGCAGTTCCAAATTCACCTGCGTGTATTTTACCATCGCATCCCAACTTAACCCAGGCGCAGTAAAATACTGACATGGGTCAAGGCTGTAGGTTTTCTTACAAACACAGCGAAAATTTTCAAAAACATCAGCTAACAAAAGTACATCCGTCTTTAAATATAAATCGGAGTATTCACCCAGCGTTTGATTGTGGAACTGCTCCCAGATATGTTGTGCATATAAATAGTCATCATCACTAATATCTGCTGAATTCAGCGAGCTGTAAAAGGATTGTTTCGATGGTAAGGCACGTTCTTCGAGGCATTCTAAGCAGTCAAGATATTCATAACAAAAAACACCCCTACGCCGAAGTAAATTAAACTGCGCTTCTTAGGGAAAAGCACGTCGAATTTCCGTAAATTGTTCTGGCTGTAAATGACTAGAAAGTTTATCGAGGCTACTCGCCATAAAGCGAAACGAGTCAGGGAATCTCAGTTTTATAGAATGCTCAGCATCTACTTTTACAGACTTTGCAAACGCAATGTACCGTTCTTTATTCTGAGGGATTATATCTACTTTTTCATCTGAAGCTCCAAATTGTGAAATGATGAAATGAGAGTCGTAACCAGATAAGTTATGAAAAATTACAGGGATAAATTTAGGAACTCTATACTTAAGGTTGCAGCTATAATGAGCGGCACACCTGTAGAAACCAGTTAAATGATCATGATCAAAAACTTTAGGGTCATTTTCGGAAAATTCCCCATCACAAATGCTACACTTTGTAGCACGTTCATGATCATTTAACTGTATTTCGGTGAGTGGCTTCATAGGAATATTACTATTTAGAATACGACCAAGACGAACGGCATCACTTTCAAGTCTTTCTAAAAATACTTTAGCAGCATCATGTCCTCGATACAGCTCTAACTTGTTAAGCGTACTATCATAACTACACTTGATGTAATACGCGAAGCTATGCGGGACATGCATGTGCGTAGTATTAGTGAAAGAGTTGTCAGGATTAGGTGAGCATGTGTTGCATGGCGTGAGGATGGCTTCAAAGTCTGCATAAATCACGAACGGTACCCACATCTGCTTGTGAAAATTTGTAAATTTTAAAACATTATTGCCCGTAGTAGGTATCTCTGTACGTACATGATTGCAGTCATTCTTGGAATGCTTCGTTAACTGATCTTCAGTTCTAAAATACTGCAAGCATCCATCACATAGCCACTTTTTACACCTATCTTTTGACAACTGACTGCCAACAAGTCTATTCAGATTTTTAATCCAGCAAAAGTGGCTATTTTCACTGTTTTCAATATAGAGTAAGTTAACATGAGTACTCTTCTTATGACATGTATAATACAGAGGACCTACTACAGACTTTTTCTCTACACCATACACATTAATGCTAATGTTATTTAGTTCCTCAAAGCGCTTAATATCCTTTATCTGCACAGGAAATTCTATACTATCAAAATTTAGCTGCGTTGAATAGTGTGGATACGATGATGTTCTCTTAGCTAGGTCTGATTTAGCAGGATTTAAAGCCGACATCACCGCCCATGCAAAACATGCTTCGTCATTGTTTTGGATGTTTACAAGAGCTTCTTTTCGCTGAATCCATGTCGGCAGCTCGATGTACGATGAACCTCGCATGGGATTGTACTTATTGATGTTAACTTCTAGATACATTATTTCAACTAAAGCCCACCCTGATTCCTTTTCCTGAAATTCCTCGCTCTTAGTTGAAATAATGTTAGAGACATCCCTAAGTACATCACCAAAATTAGTCGACTCACTTATGACAAAATTCTTCGTATTAAATGATTTAATGTCCGTTATTTCGGATTCATCCGTGCTTTTAATGTACAAGGCGAAAAGTTCAAAATTAACTTTAAATAAATTATGATTGGACAAAGATTTAGCAAGAAGCTGTTGTACATCCGGTTGAACACAATTTAAAAAGTTTGAAGTGCTCTGAAACGTTTGACTGGTGCGAATTCTGTAACTAGCAATCCTACTTTTAAATGCTGTATTAATTTCCTCGATGTTTGCGTTACTACCACTTCTACACGCATTATTTTTATGCGCATTACTCCGTAAGTGTCCCTGAAAATGCGAAGATGGTACATCGGTGTTACAGTGCTCGCAGTGAATAGTTTGAAGTTCATTTTTCCTAGGTTTTTTACTACTAGTACTTTCTACAGCTACATCGGTAGCTGCACGCTTTTTCCCTACTACTACCTGAGGGCAAGTAGATATTTGATGTACCTCTACTAAGTGAGCCTGGTATTGCTCTACATTAGCGAAATACACCCCACAAACGTAACATAAAGCGGATGTTATGCTAGCGTGTTTTACTTTTTTATGTCGCGTAAGGGCATCTACCCTCGTAAACGATACCTCACACTGCTCGCAGGTGAACGTATCAGACGCCTCACGATGTTTCGATTTTACATGACGCGTAAGGGTATCTCGTCTTGTAAAAGTTACATCGCACTGCGAGCAGGGAAACATCTGAAAAGAGAACAACCAATAGAGATTAGCCTAAAGTTGCGATGTTCAACCTATAGAGGTCGGACATGACTGTGAGTTTTAAATTATACGATTAACCTCTTCTATGGCATGTGGATTAAAGAAAATAACTATTTATCAATAGACTAAAGTTAGGATGTTTTAGAAGAAACCAAGTTTCAGCCAGTTGAGGTCAGACATAGCTATGTATGTGTTTGAAATTATAAAATTAACCTCGTCTATAGCATGAGGATTGAAGAGAACAACTATTTATGATTAGCTTAAAGTTACGATGTTTTAGAAGGAACCAAGTTTCAGCCTGTTGAGGTCAGACATAGCTATGAGTGTGTTTGAAATTATAAAATTAACCTCGTCTATAGCATGAGGATAGAAGAGAACGACTATTTATCAATAGACTAAAGTTACGATGTTTTAGAATAAACCAAGTTTCAGCCTGTTGAGGTCAGACATAGCTATGTGTGTGTTTGAAATTATAAAATTAACCTCATCTATAGCATGAGGATTGAAGAGAACGACTATTTATCAATAGACTAAAGTTACGATGTTTTAGAAGAAACCAAGTTTCAGCCTGTTGAGGACAGACATAGCTATGTGCCAGCTTAGTATTGGCCAGCAGGTATTCATCGCTGATCGCGCGGAATTTGAAATGTCCCAACTTTTAAGCCCCGTAGTTAACGCCCTAATGAATGTTGGCACCCAAACTTTATGCCGACATCGTTTCCGATGTTCGGAAGAAACCAAGTTTCAGCCTGTTGAGGTCAGACATAGCTATGTGTGTGCTTCAAATTATAAAATTAACCTCGTCTATAGCATGAGGATTGAAGAGAACGACTATTTATCAATAGACTCAAGTTACGATGTTCGGAAGAAACCAAGTTTCAGCCTGTTGAGGTTAGACATAGCTATGTGTGTGTGTTTGAAATTTTAAAATTAACCTCGTCTATAGCATGAGGATTGAAGAGAACGACTATTAATCAATAGACTCAAGTTACGATGTTTTAGAAGAAACCAAGTTTCAGCCTGTTGAGGACAGACATAGCTATGTGTGTGTTTGAAATTATAAAATTAACCTCGTCTATAGCATGAGGATTGAAGAGAACGACTATTTATCAATAGACTAAAGTTACGATGTTCGGAAGAAACCAAGTTTCAGCCTGTTGAGGTCAGACATAGCTATGTGAGTGTGTTTGAAATTATAAAATTAACCTCGTCTATAGCATGAGGATTGAAGAGAACGACTATTTATCAATAGACTAAAGTTACGATGTTTTAGAAGAAACCAATTTTCAGCCTGTTGAGGTCAGACATAGCTATGTGTGTGTTTGAAATTATAAAATTAACCTCGTCAATAGCATGAGGATTGAAGGGAACGACTATTTATCAATAGACTAAAGTTACGATGTTTTAGAAGAAACCAAGTTTCAGCCTGTTGAGGTCAGACATAGCTATGTATGTGTTTGAAATTATAAAATTAACCTCGTCTATAGCATGAGGATTGAAGAGAACGACTATTTATGATTAGCTTAAAGTTACGATGTTCGGAAGAAACCAAGTTTCTACGAATAGAGGTCAGACATACCTTAAAATCTTCGCGCTGCAAACTGTTACTCGGATGAATAAAATGCATGCGTTCAAGCCTGAAACTCGAATGATAATATTCTGGTCGTACCTAAAAAAAAGAACAAACATATATGAATGTAGTGTAGGGTACATCAGCTAGCCTAGCTATCTTTACAACTCAAAGTTCGAAAACATACCGTAAAAATGCATGTGCTGCAGACTGTTACTCGGATTTATAAAATGCGTACTTTCAAGCCTTTACTCGAACGGTACCTAAAAAAGAAAAGAACAAACATATATGAATGTAGATGTCTATTACCTAGCGTAGAAGTTGCTTTGCAAACAGTAACTAACAGTTCTGACTTACCTTTAGATAAAGGTTGAAGAATAATATTCACAGCAGACAGTACTTAGACGGGAGATGTGTACGTAATAAACGCATACAGAGAACTGTGAGCGCTCCACGCAGACTGCAGCGAGTAAATATGCTGCTTGTTACCAAGCGGATGTGAAAGTCGCTGACAACTGCAGTACAGTTGGAACTAAATGTTTATGCAACAAGAGCTCTCCTGAGGGTCTTACGCTGAGTTCTGCAGGCTGACGTATTTAAGCCTGAATCGAACCTGCTGTTGATACCGAGGTGTCAGAATTTAAGAGTTCTGCAGCGGATCGAGCCTTAGAAAGTTAGCGCGCGATCCTCGACCTCTGGACTTAAACGGGAGGGTACTAAGCTACATCCGCGGTATTCCTTACCTGTAGGTACTTAAAGGTATTGAGCTAAAACTGCATCTAGCTAGATCATGTAATTACACGTTATGACGATCGCGCAGGCCCCCCTCGCCTAGCATTTGCTATGTTTTTACGGCTTCCAACAGTAGGAGTTCGAACCCGCTATCTTCCGAAGTAGCGAGAATGATTGAAGAGTGTTGAGGGTGATTCATTTGTCGGATGGAGGAGATAAGCCTTTTGCAGGCTTCTTCAGTAGGAGTAGGCTATGTGCCGGTACTAGGATATCTAGTTATAAAACCCGCTACAACAAATTTATCGCGTATACTGCGATTTAAAATCCTAGTCAGGAAGGGTAACCGGTCGTAAAACTATGGTGTATGATCTAAGAGGCGGGGTGAGCAAAAAAGCCAGCATTAAGTAAGGGCTGTTGATGGGGACGTTAAACCTTATGCAGACTCCTTCGAAAATGATTGCAGGTACAAGAGTGTTGAGGGTGATTCATTTGTCGGATGGAGGTGATAAGCCTTGTGCAGGCTTCTTCAGTAGGAGTAGGCTATGTGCCGGTACTAGGATATCTAGTTATAAAACCCGCTACAACAAATTTATCGCGTATACTGCGATTTAAAATCGTAGTCAGGAAGGGTAACCGGTCGTAAAACTATGGTGTATGATCTAGCAGGCGGGGTGTGCAAAAAAGCCAGCATTAAGTAAGGGCTGTTGATGGGGACGTTAAACCTTATGCAGACTCGTTCGAAAATGATTGTGAGTACAAGAGTGTTGAGGGTGATTCATTTGTCGGATGGAGGCGTTAAGCTGTGTGCAGGCTTCTTCAGTAGGAGTAGGCTATGTACCAGCACTGGGTTTTACCCTCTCCCTACTGTAGTATATTACATTCTTAGGTAGTTTCGAGGGCATGCAAAATGTCAGCATTAAGTAAGGGGTGTTGATGGGGGCGTTAAACCTTGTGCAGACTCCTTCGAAAATGATTATGAGTATAAGATGTTGAGGGTGATATATCTTTCGGATGGAGGCGTTAAGCTGTGTGCAGGCTTCTTCGGTAGGAGTAGGCTATGTACCAGCACTGGGTTTTACCCTCTCCCTACTGTAGTATATTACATTCTTATGTAGTTTAGAGGGCATGCAAAAAGTCAGCATTAAGTAAGGGCTGTTGATGGGGGCGTTAAACCTTGTGCAGACTCCTTCGAAAATGATTATGAGTATAAGATGTCGAGGGTGATTTATCCGTCGGATGGAGGCGTTAAGCCTTGTGCAGGCTTCTTCGGTAGGAATAGGCTATGTGCCGGCACCGGGTTTTACCCTCTCCCTACGGTAGTATATTACATTCTTAGGTAGTTTCGAGGGCGTGCAAAAAGCCAGCATTAAGTAAGGGCTATAGATGAAGGGGTGTTAAACCTTGTACAGGCTCCTTCAACAGGAGTACCCTACATGCCGACGCCGTGTAGGCCCTTTCGATAGGAGTGGGCTATATGCTGGCACTGTGTTTTAACCTCTCCGTACAATCATGATATTTTATGTTAGGAACTTACACGAGCTAAATGCTACACACAGCTAAGAGGACGTTCCGTGAGTTACAAGTGGCTTATCAGCACACAGTGTCTTCGTTCAAGGTTACTACAGCCGGAAGATGAGCGTACAATTTCAGCCAACACATACATTCCTCACCTCGCTCTGAACGACTGCGCCGATACAACTTCAAAGATAGTGTTCTATGCAGTAGAACAAAAAATGTAACCCATAACCCGTTCCTAAAGCTTAAAACTGTAAATGTTTGAAACTCCTGTTTTTACAGCTAGATGTGGTTCCTAACGTAGCAGGGCCGGGATTAAAAATATGTTTTAAAGCCGAGTGCCTCCTCCTGACGCAAGAGTTTATATCGCAAGAATATGTTTTACGACCGGTTGCCCTTCCTGACGCGAGATTTTAAATCACAAGAATCTGTCTTACAACTGGATGCCCTCCTAGGATTTTAAATAGCAGTATCTAGCCTCTTACATCATACACTATTGTTTTCGACCGGTTGCCCTTCCTGACGTCAAAGAACTGGGATTAAGGATGTTTTACAACTAGATGCTCTTTTTAACACGAGAATCGGGGTTTTACAGCTAGATGCACTTCTTAGATTTTAAATCGCAGTATCTAGTGTTACACTTCACAAGAATCTGTTTTACGACTGGTTGCCCTTCCTGACACAAAACTATTAGTATCTAGCCTCTTACATCATACACTATTGTTTTACGGTCGGTTGCCCTTCCTGACATCAAAGAACTGGGATTAAGAATCTGTTTTACAACTAGTTGCCCTTTCTAACACGAGAGTCGGGGTTTTACAGCTAGATGCTCTCTTGGTGCAGGAACTAAGATTTTAAATCGCTGTATCACGAACTATTGTTTTACGGCCGGTTGCCCTTCCTAACGCTGAAAGACCAGGATTTAGCCAGTTACCCTTCCTGATGTAACAAGACTAGGATTTATTTTTAGACTACACTTAGCTAGAAATAGCTACAGGAAATTATTATATAGAAAGAGAATCGCGTTGTATGTTCGATAAATCTATGCCTTAACAGAGCAGGGAAAAGGAGGTTATAACAATCGCTATCTTACGCAAGCCGTTCAGAACCGTAGTCTTGTTTTCTTTTAGAACAAAGGTATTCCTTGACATGTTCTTTTTTAAAATTGTCCGCCACAACGAAGAGTACGTCACGGTGCTCTCAGATTGTGGATGTAGAACTTGCCGCCACCACATGTCAAAGAATAAAGATGCCAACACAAAGATGGCAGCACGGTGCTCTGTTCATTAAAACATGGCGGATGACAGCTAACGAAATTGCCCCGCATGAGGGCAGCACGTTGCTCTGTTCATTAAAAGATGGCGGATGACAGCTAACGAAATTGCCCCGCATGAGGACAGCACGGTGCTCTGTCGATTAAAGATGGCGGATGACAGCTGACGAAATTACCCGTATGAGGGCAGCACGGTGCTCTGTTGACTAAAGATGGCGGATGACAGCTGTCAAAAAAGCATTTTTCAAATTATCCGCCACCACATTTCAAAGGTAAGTAGCTAAAGAGGGCAGCACTGTGCTCTATAGATTAAAGATGATGGATGACAGCTGTCAAAAAGCACGTGGATTTGTTTATCTCGCGCTAGTGAGGTTAAGTTGGTAGCACTAAGGTTTAGACTCGCCAAGATGGCAGCACTGCCGATGACAAGTGACGAATTTGTAGCTACTGCGATAAAGAGGGCAGCACAGTGCTCTGTAGTTTAAAGATGGCGGATGACAGCTGTCAAAAGAGCACGTGGCTTTGTTTACCACGCGCTAGTTAGGTTAAGTTGGTACTACTGAGGTTTAGGCCCGTCAAGATGGCAGTACTGAGGTTAGCGATGCGTTGTTGTCCATGACAGCTGTCACAAAGCACGTGGCTTTGTTTACAAATTCAAATTTCCCGCGGGTGGTGGAGGAGACCTCTGGGAGGCCTCTGGCTGCGGTGGTGGTGGAGGAGGCCTCTGGGAGGCCTCTGGCTGAGGTGGTGGTGGAGGAGGCCTCTGGGAGCCCGGTGGTGGTGGCGGCCGCCGAATCCGTGTATTATACTACTCAAGTTTTTGTAACATGTTCAGGTCTAGCTATGGTAGAGAGTATAACGTGCCGCGCTGGCTCGATTTATTAAATTTGGGGCTTAAATGCAAAATGTTAAATATTTCGAAAACGGTGTATCGTAGAGCAAAACGGACAAAATGTTTCTGCCTAATACGTAGGTTCGCAGTATCAGGAACATGATAGCATAAGAAAAACGTAGTCTAATGATGAGATCAACGGTTCGATTCCTACTTAGGCCCTTTGACATTGACGGCTATCTAATTCTACAAGATGGTGGCTGCTCTTATGAGACAGCTTAAGGGTGCTTGCACAAGACGGCTTGAGACGCCCTAGGCATGCTTACGCAAGATGGCGGACACAATATGGTGACTATACATAGCTCCTTATGAGACAGCCTACGGGTGCTCGCACACGATGGCGGCTATTCTTATGAAGGAAGATAGCTTAGAGGCTACTGCGCAAGATGGCGGACACAATATGGTAACTATACATAGCTCCTTATGAGACAGCCTAGGGGTGCTCTCACAAGATGGTGGCTACTCTTATGAAGAAAGTTAGCTTGGAGGCTACTGCGCAAGATGGCGGCTGCTGTTATGCATGCAGTGGAGGGCAATTTGAAATTCTACGTGCTCTCGTTTGTAAAGTTCCACGTGCTATTTTTTACAGCCCTCATCTTTAATCAACAGAATATCATGCAGGTATCTTTACAGCACTAAACCTCATACCTTTGAAATGTGGTGGCGGGAATTTGAAAAATTATTTTAACAGCTGTCATCTTTAAACAATGACGGCTATACATAGGCTGTTAAGGCCTCATTATTCTCCTCCTCCTCCACCTCGTCCTCCTCCGCCTCCTATGACAAGGCATAGCTTTATCGAACAAGTTTAAACCTGCATCACGAAGGCAAGAGTGTGCAGCGATAACATCATTGTGCATTTCTAACAGATACTAAGTGTAACGCAGTTGAAAAGGCGATCGTAAAGTTTTATGCATGCAAAAAGAAACTAAACACTTTTACTGAAGAAGAGTTAAATGCATTACCAAAGGCATTTTTCGTTAATGTAGCTGCGAATGCTGTAAAGAAGATTTGGGATAAGGTGCCTCGTGAGTGGACTCAAGATCCTGTTTTGTCAGAGCTTCAAACGTGTAGTTTACATCATGAACACGTGAGTTTAGGTAGACGACCTTCTGTGAGACAGTGCCGTACATGTCAACTAATTAAACTGTATCACGGACCTAAAACTAACGAGTTGTCTTCGCTTATAAACACTTATCATGGCTGTAGAGAGAGTAAACAAGGAAAAGGTGAAGAAACGTGCTGGGAGAAAGATCAGGAAGCATGTTGGGCCTGGACTCATCAATAGAGTGATTGATCTTCTTTTCTTCGTGCTTCATCTCCCCTGCGCCCCTAGAACAGTGGCGGCTCGTGGGTTGTAAGTTTGGTGCAGCCCAGCACTCGCATCTGCAGTAAATGTGTAGCCTACATTTTGAATAGGTGTGTTGGATAATCTAGCTAGGAGGAAATAAGGGATCGGGGAGATCCTTTGGTATGATAATGGTCTACAAATATCCGCTGTGTAATTTTCATGCAATTATTTTAAAAAGCACAATGTAACTATAACATTAACTAAAAAACAAATATTACATTCGGTAACGTCTATTGCTTGTACGTTACATCTATTCTTCGGTCCTTTGAAGCAGCGAACTTGTCAATGATGTCATCGTAAAAGGCCATGGTATCCATCAAGTCGCTGAGCAGTGACTTCTCCAGGGAAATGGTTGCCAGCGCAGTCAACCTCTCCTGCGATGTTGAATTCCTTAAGTAGGTTTTTATCCGCATAAGGCACGAAAAGCTTCTTTCTACTGAGGAGCCGGTAGACGGTATGGTAAGTATTAATTAAAATAATTTATATTCTTCTTTGAAAACGTCCGTGAGTTCATTTTTATTGAGCGACAGAATTATTTCCTCCAAACTGGTATTTTTGTAGGTGGAATCAGAATAGATAAACTGAAGTTCATTTTTTAACCTGTGTGTGTCAAATGTCGTGGGATAAGACATTTTTAAGTTCTCTAGACCATCAAGAGGGAGGACTTTAGAAAATTCTTCAAACTTAGACCTATCCCCTAAGCAAAGAAATTGGAGCTTCTGCATATCTTGAAAACGTGTGAGCTGTGATGCTCTTCAAATGCGCTTATGTTATTTACAATTCACTCACATGGCCACACGGCCACGATTTACATTATAAAAACGGACATTTATTTTCACTATGAAAGAATAATCCGTGCACCACACGTTCAAATTTATAACAAGCTTCTTGTTACAGCTGGTGTAACAGTAGCCACAACTCTCGCGACAAAATATACTAGTAAATGTGTCTTTGTTTGATTGTGTTTTAGCGTGAGATTAAGATACCAATATTGGCAACAATGCTGTAGGAGCCCGCATATGTTCAACCCAACGAGCTAGAATAACATAGAGAGGCGGAAGCGCTGCCTGGGTGAACCTAATAGAATGAACGTCCGCCATGTTTCCTGTGGTCACACAAGCAAGGGGGCATGGCCTTTAAATGACGAAAAGTGTAGAAAATGCGCATTTTAGAATCACTGGGGGACAATTAAAGACCGTTGCCCAAAGCTTGAAGCATGAAAGCGAATACCGCCACTTCACCATATTGCGGCACGAGGTCAACATCACGATCAGTTGATTGTAGGGTAGTTCGAAATCATCGCACAGTGACATACGAATAGGCCTCGAAATCGGAACAAGAGCGTTACCCTGCTTGGCTGTTGTGGTTAAGCGTAAATTATAATAAAAACGATGGACATAAATATTTATGACAGGAAACCTTAAAATCATAGGGACCTATAATAGGTTACAACCTCATTCTCTTAATATTTTTAAAATTATTGCATCCTCATTGGTACTGTGTTCTTTTCTTAATCTGTTTACCCTCCCGGGTTGGTTTTTCCCACGGACTCAGCGACGGATCCCACCTCTACCATCTCAAGGACAGTGTTCTGGAGCGTGAGACATTGGGTCGGGGAATACAACTGTGAGGGAGGGCTGCACCTGCTATGCTGAACAGGGGCCTTGTGGGGGGGGAGAAGGAAGCGGCCGTGGCCTTAAGTTAGGTACCATCTCGGCATTTGCCTGGAGAAGTGGGAAACCACGGAAAATCACTTCGAGGATGGCTGAGGTGGGAGTCGAACCCACTTCTACTCAGTTGACCTCCCCAGGCTGATAGAATCCCGGTACAGCCCTCGTGCCCCTTTTCAAATTTCGTGGCGGAGCTGGGAATCGAACCCGGGCTTCCAGGGGTGGCAGCTGCTCACGCTAACCAGTGCACCACAGAGGCGGCCCATGAATACTTTACCACAATAATCGTTTAGTGTAATTATGTATTATAATATAGGGGGGATATCATGTTTTTTCCCATTACCATATCATACTGGGATTACTAGCTTGAAAGTTGTCCATTATGAAGTGTGGCATAGTTCTAAAAACCAAGGCAACAGACATTTACAATAAAGGCTGTATACATTTCAAAAATGCTGTATTTACCATACTTGGTGTACGTTTGAACGAAATAAGTGATTTTTTGTGGTTACGTTTTCTTGGTGGTGGGCGCTCCATTTCCTTTATTTGTAAATGTGAGTGAAAATTAAATATGGCTGGAAATGTACAGTGGGATACCATTTATCTCTTTTCGCCCTCACAACGCATTGTTCGGTAAATGAAATGAAATGGCGTATGGCGTTTAGTGCCGGGAGTGTCCGAGGACAAGTTAGGCTCGCCAGGTGCAGGTCTTTCGATTTGACACCCGTAGGTGACCTGTGCGTCGTGATGAGGATGAAACGATGATGAAGACGACACGTACACCCAGCCCCAGTGCCAGTGAAATTAACTAATCATGGTTAAAATTCCAGACCCTGCCGGGAATCGAACCGGGGACCCCTGTGACCAAAGGCCAGCACGCTAACCATTTAGCCATGGAGCCGGACATTGTTCAGTTAATTCCTTGTTCATTAAACGAAATCTGAAACAAAATTCGACAAATAATTTCCGTGGCTATCCGTACTTTCGCTAAGTAAACAATAAAATGGATTTAATTACAAACAGAAATGGCAAAAAGGAATCTCGGCTATAATTCAGTAATACTTACTTAAAGTACGATATATCCTTGGTTTTATTACTCCGATTAGTACAACCATACGCTGAGCTTACGGCTGGCATTCTTGAAAGCGACAATCTATGTTTTCACTTCTTAAAACTTAGGGAATTAAATTGGCATGCACGATCTCCCTGTCACCTCAACATATGCTCTCGCGCCAATTCGCTTTGTTTTGACAACCGTTAACATGGCTGTCCCTTATCAACTTGCTTCAAGCAGGGATCGCTGATGTCAGGTATACAGCCCCTCTATGCTATTCTAGCTCGTTGGTTCAACCCAAGCAGAGAGGGCGGGTTACACGTTCGGTTGGGTTCGGATAATATCGTCCCAGCTCGGGCCAAGCAGCCGAATATCCCAGAGACTCGCTGGGCTGCACCACGCAAAATACAACCGTATGCGTACTCATGACAGTCTTGAGCGTTGTCATGGCAACCGTTGTGTTACACGTCACAAGTCAGCCCGCACTGCTTTGAGCATTGAGAGGGCTGCACTCAGTCCGCAGCACTCGTAAGTGAAGCGAACAGCGGTGGTTGCTTAACTATGAGCGCTACGCATGTTGAGTAATCACAACATATAGAGCGCACTCTTCGGTTTTTTCAACGAATATGTTTTAAACAGAAAATGTAGTGATAAAGAAAATGATAGACAATTGTTTTGAGAAATGTTAGTGCAGCCGGGCTGTACCTGATACACCTGAAAAGCCGCTACTGCCCTAGAACACGTTCGCCTGACACGTAGTTACATGCTGCCTGCATAGAGTATGTCGTGTAGCTGTTAAAATCTGCTTCGTACAGTTATGCTGTGTGTGTGTGTGTGTGTGTGTGCGTGTGTGTTATTACCTAGTGCTTTAGCTGCTCAGAAGAATATAGCAGCACTTGTCGTTGTTGGTGTAATAAAACGAAAACTGAGTGACAAAGACCGCAAAATAAACAAAGGATAAAAATGTATATATATATTCTAAAATAAATATGAATTGTCAAAACATATTACAGGTGTTGTTTAATCCTACAGCGTGTCCTAGTGACTTAGAAGAAAGGAAACGTAGAGGATTAAAAGGAAACACACATAAGATTTAAAGTACATCCTCTTTATTAATCCATGAATTAAAGCTGTTATTAAAACCAAGCCATTTAACATACAGTTTATTGCCACGACGTCGAATAACACGTTCAACTAAATAGTGATCAGGATATTTTGATTTCTGCAGTTCTTCGATGTAGAATCCTCCTTCAATAGGCTGTCCTCTGAGATCGCGAAGTAAATACGTAACTGGATTAGTAAGCTTAACACTTCTGATTTGAAAAATTTCAGTGCTCCAGTTAGGTGTGTATCCTTTTGCAAAGATAGACTTGTGTTTGCTGATGCGAACAAAATCACCTTCTTTAAAGCGATGGCGACGTGGATCAGCTGTTTTAATTACAAGATGAATAGCATTTATACGAGGTGTATTCTTTGTAACAAGACGTGTCTTTGTTCCGATAGTGCGATGAGGTGTATCGTTGTAGGTAGATAAAAGTCTAGGTAGCAGATCAATCCAACGATATGAACCTTGCGCTGTAAATTCTCGCCACATCATTGTTTTGAGTGTACGATTAAAGCGTTCTACAACACTTGCCTTGAGATTGCTGAACGTAGAGTAGTGTTGAATGCCAAGTTTCTTGAGGTAAGAAGAAAAATCCTTGTTGTAAAACTCTTTACCTTGATCAGTTTGAAGAAGCCTTGGGCAGCGTTTCGATTCTTCAACAATATGTTTAAATGCTTCTTTAACTTGAGCTGCTGTTTTAGAACGCACGGGTTGTGAAAAAGCAAACTTCGAGTACACATCGATAACACTAAGTAGATACTTATACCCCTTATTACTAGAAGCATATGGAATCATTTCTACTAAGTCTGCTTGCCAGAGATCATCTTTTCCTCGTGTAATAACGCGTCTGCGACAGTAGGTGCGACGTGCTGGTTTATGTAACTCATGTGCTATGTTTACCTTTACAGGTGAGATCTTCTCTTGACGAGCCATTACAAAATAATACCGGCATAACGTAGTTCTCTTTCTATTTCTAGAATTTCTGATCCGTGACCAGTGTGACCAGCCTCTTGCGATGCTCTTAAAAGTTGTAATCGTTCAACGAGTAAGTTTGGGTCATTCCAGTATCTTACATCCACATACGGCAACAAAGTCTTGTAGATAACATCTAGACTACGTGCAGTCGGAAACAGCTTAGAAATAAACTCACGATACTTGTAACTCTTATTCGCATTTACAGCTTCTGTTCTCTTGTAATTACGTCGTGTTGCGTCAGTAGCAAAAAGTATTGCTTTATATTTTTTAAGATCATCTTGTAAAATTATATCCTTGTCAGGTATTCGTGAGAAAAGAAGTTCTAAGTGTCATTTCGTAGGTTTATAGTTAACACCTTTTACAATGAGTTTGTTGCTATTAATCTTAACATTTGAATTTCCTATCCGGAAACAGTCATCTTCGTAGCGAATACCGTAGGTAGTGTCAGTTTGTCCTGTAAAAAGTTTTTCTATATCAGGTGCAAAGAGAGATTCATAGGTATCTTGAATAAAAGTTCTAAACTGATTGCGATACTCTGGTGTAATCATAACCTCAGACAAAGATGGTAGATTTTGCGTCGATGTAGTAGGTGTTTCAGCAATAACATCTGTAGTTAAAAACTCAACACGTTTAGATGGTGATGTATCATTAAGTTCTTCTTCTTCTTCTTCTTCTTCTTCTTCTTCTTCCTCTTCTTGATCTACATCCTGCTTCTTCTCTTCCGTATCTTCTTCATGCTTTTCTTCTTCATGCTTCTCTTTATGATATGATGTTTGCATAGAAGCAAAACTTGAAGTAGACTGCGGTAATGAAATAGAATTAAAAATTTCTTTGAGTGGTGTACTTAGTTGTGTTTTTAAAAATAAATCCGTGTCTGCTTGAATACGTTTAAGCTCCTTATATTTCCGTCGAATATTGTTTCCAGCTTGGATGATGTTTTGTGATCTCCTTGCTAGATGTTAACATGATGATGGTTTTTAATCAAGTAGTTACTGTAATTCTGTGTTAATGCATATACAATGATCGAAACACATGCGATATCGTCCATGCTGTACATCACTTTCTTTATCAATAACTAAAAAGCTGTAACGGTGTAATGACCAACATTTAGCACACATACGTTTAAAGTCATCGAATGTCATATCAGTGTTAACATGATCGTTATACACATGTCGCATGTTGCGCTCATCTTGCCGAAAAAGCACAATAACATTTGAGTTGTCGCGTATCAACTGCTTAGGCACACGAGAATAGGTTTGGCACAAATAGATGCAATCAACATATTTATGCCGACCCATACTAAAGAATGCACGAATAACGTTTTGCTGTTCTGTTGCGACATCATCAAAGATCATAAGAGAATTAGGAAGCACATCGTCTGGTGATGGTACTTGCTCATGTGAATTAAATTTAAAATATCTTATTCCATCTTTAACTAGATCGTGCATTACAGTTTGTAGAATAGTATATAGCGGCTGATAGAGTGACTTTGCGAAAACGTAAATATTCTCGAAGCGTACACCATTTACAGATGTAATAAGTGTGAGTAAAAGATTTGTTTTACCGCATCCCGACGGACCTGATATAATACATCGAACAGTAAAAGGAAACAACGTTCCATGACGTTTTCCTGTAGTTGTACTAGAACTAGGTAAGAGATGTGGTACAATGTCGGTAACAGGTAGCGTGTCTTGCTGCTTTATAATCTTCATGATAACTGAATCATAAAGTACGTAATAGTAATATATATATTAAACGCAACAAGAGGCAACGGTTAGTTTATGATTTGCTCTTGACTAGTAAAGTCGTGTCCAGCATGGTGAAACAACGATATCCAAACGAAATGAAGAAGAAGAAGAAAGTAAAAACTGTTGGATGGAAAGATGTTATAAAGGCTGCGCAAAAAGCTATTCGAGGGGAATACAATCCTCGTGTAGCTATTACTAAGGCGTTACGCGCAGCAAGAGCGAGAATTTCTCCAAAGTGCAGAGCAATATTTAGTAAACGTGCACGAATTATTCCTGTACCCAAACGAGGAGGATTTCTTCCTGCGCTGTTTGCTGGCTTAGCAGCTTTAGGGTCATTGCTAGGTGGTGCTAGTGCTGTAGCGAGAACTGTCAAAGCTGTAGAAGAAGCGAAACAACAGTTGAAAGAGAGTGAACGTCATAACAAGACGATGGAGGCAATTGCGTTACGAGGCAAAGGTATGAACATGAAGCTAGCGCCATACAAGAAAGGGCTTGGTATCTACATTTCTCCAAAAAAACGTCTACTGAATGCACTGCCATATCGAGCTCTAACGCATGATGAAGTTTTTACGTTTGCTAAACAACTAGGAATTCATTATTTTCGAGGAGTGTATATGTGCGATCAACTACCAGCGCGCCCACGTGAACGTGAAAGTGCCGTAATTAACTTGGACGACAGTCGTGGACCTGGAACTCATTACGTTGCTTATGTAAAACGTAAATCTAAAGTATGGTATTTTGATAGCTATGGAGATTTACCTCCTCCTTTTGAGCTCATACGTTATTTCGGAAGCAGTGCAGACATTGTTCACAATAAAAACCGTGTGCAAAACTTTAATACACGCATGTGCGGACGATTATGTCTTATGTTCTTATATCAAACCCAGACAGTAGAGAAAGTGCATTAGTGTCTACGTGATGACGAACAGTGAAAGAACGTTTGCTGTACGTGGAGAAGGACCTGAAACAACCGTCTATTTTAATCCACCAATCGAACTTAGCTATCAGCCGCATAGTCTTGGACTAGTAACGTTTGAAAGCTACAATAAAATCTATAATGTGCGTGATGGTTTAAACAAGTTCTATTACGATGAGTATGTGCTAACACTACCCTCAGGTAGTTATACAGTAGACGATATCCACGACTATATTGGAAGTACGTTAATTGATCAGTTTGGGGAAGATAGTTTTAGTAATCATAATTACAAGTTCTCAATCACTATAAGCAACATTACACATAAATGTGTTATTGAATCATCATTTAAGATTGACTTCAAATCACAACCTGATTCGATTGGACCACTGCTTGGATTTTCATCGAGGGAGCTCCTACCGAACGTACGTTACGAGTCTGATCAACCTATAAAACTCTTCGATGATTATAATGTGAACATTACTTGTAATGTTATTACAGACTTGAATAGTAATCTACAACCTTCGCACGTCCTGCACGACTTTATTGTTACAGAGGAACGTGGATATACTATTTGTGAGAAACCAGCAGTAGTTCTTTATCATCCTGTGTCTGTAAAACACATTAGCAACATTACTCTTAGACTTGTAAATAAACATAATCAGCTTATTCATTTAGATCAGCACGCGTACGTAGCTTACAAACTACATCTTAAACCAGTATGAAAACCATCTATAAAACACGGTGTACATTCCCAAGACATACTACATGTGTGCAGAGACTCATCGAGTTAACAGATACCCATAAGCAGATACTCCAAGATTTAGGATATACACTACTACAACAGAATGGAAGAAATGCTAGACATTACGAATACAGTAGAAAGACGTGAAGGTGTAGTACGAAGTGAGCTTCATTCATATCAACCTTTTACGTTTGGATTAAATAACAATGATGAAATTCATTTTATTATTAATCAACAAGATGTTTACACCTTACCACACGAAAGCTACCTCTATATTGAAGGACGATTAGAAAAGTCTGATGGAAGTGGACCAAGCACTTCACAACTAAACAATCATGCTCTAGCTTTTCTCTTTTCTGAAGCGCGATATGAAGTAAATAATGTTGAAATAGATCGAACGAAGAATGTTGGTATTACAAGTGCAATGAAACTCTACCCTTCTTTCTGTGATGAAGAAAGTAATCTTTTGCGGATGGCTGGATGGTGTCCAAAAGCTACTAACAACTGGATGATTAATGAGGATGGAACGTTTACGGGTATGTTATCACTGAAACATATTTTTGGATTCGCAGAAGACTTTACACGTATTATAATCAACGAAAAACAAGAGCTTATTCTAATCCGTGATCGAAGTGATTACAATTCTCTTAAAGCAGTAGAAACACCTGTAGAATCGAAAATAACACTGCATCGTATACTGTGGCGGATTCCACATGTAACCTTATCTGATCGTGAAAAACTTCGATTGCTCAAGATTGTAGAAAATGATACACCATTACCTATACGTTTTAGAAGTTGGGAGCTGCATGATTATCCTGTGTTACCACCTACAAACAAGCATAGCTGGGCTATTAAAACAACACGTTTTACTGAGAAGCCCTTGTACATTCTTTTTGGATTTCAAACTAATCGTAAATTCAATCACGAAAAAGATAGCTCACTGTTTGATCACTGTAAATTAAGACACGTTAGACTATATCTCAACGGAATTACGTATCCCTACGAAAACATCGACATTAACTTTGAGAAAAATAAGTTTGGGATGCTCTATGACGTCTTTTGTAAATTTCAATCATCGTATTATCAGAAAGAAGATCGTCCGCTATTTACACCTCAAGAATTTAAAAATAAAGCACTGATTGTAGTTATAGACTGCTCTTATCATGAAGAATCTATAAAAGAATCTCCAGTTGATATTCGTTTAGAATTTAAAACATCTGAAAACATTCCTGCTAAAACAGCAGCCTATTGTCTTATTATTCATATGAGTGATGTTACTTACTATCCGCTAACGAATATTGTTACGAGACTATAAATAAGAATAGATCTTTATCATTTTCATTAGTTTGTGCTTCGACATCGTACGCTATGGAACAAAACTGTTAATGTGCATGCTGTTTGCATGCTCATACGCAACATCTTATTTATCTTTCACGAGTGAGTGAGGCTATTAAGCTGTTCTATAAACATAGATCGTCGATGCCGAAACATCTTATTCAATACTTACACCAGGATTTTTATATACGTACGCTGCCTCTTACGTACATAATTTTTGGGACATCCTTCCTCTACACAGTAAGATGTCGATCGAAGTAGCTTTATGCAGAACTTGTGAACGACATTACAAGCATCGAGGAGAAAATGGTGATGATGATTGGGATGGACCAAATCCGAGGATTGAACACTGTACACAGTGTATGAATGAACTTTCTCTAGTACCTCATGATGATGATGATGATTCCGAAAAGGAATAACAGCAAGTTAAGAAGTAGATGATCTTCTCTCTAAAGCATAACATACTTAGTATAATATATTTCTAAATGTTTTGTTTAATTTGAATGTTGCAGGAGGCATTTCAGAAGCATATGTTGTTAAGGAGCACACCAACCTTGTCAGCAGCAAAAACGAACACTGTTGTAGTACATTTGTAAATAAATATTTGATCGCATTCAAAAAATGTTGTACTTATTGCATTGCTTTACACCGACTTACTCTTTAGAAAAACGATCAGGTCTAAACATGCACAATGACGTCATCACAACAGCACGTGCTTACTCTAGCTTTCCCGATGCATGTTTAAACTTGTTCGAATTTACCGCTACCACATTCCTTTACACCGACTTACTCTTAAGAAAACGGACAAGTCTAAACATGCATGATGACGTCATCACTGCAGCACGTGCTTACTCTAGCTTTCCCGATGCGTGATTAAACTTGTTCGAATTTACCGCCACCACATTTCAACTAAAGAGTGCAGCATCGAGGTAAGCGCTGTAAGATGGCGGTAGCTAAAAATGGCAGCACTGTTCTCTCTGGATTAAAGATGGCTCCTTGTCATAAAGATTTTTTCAAATTATCCGCCACCACATTTCAACTAAAGAGTGCAGCACTGAGGTTTGCGATGCAAGATGGCGGGTGACAGCTTGTCAAATAGATTTTTTCAAAGGTAAGTAGCTAAAGAGGGCAGCACTAAGGTTAGCAATGCAAGATGGTGGATGACAGCTGTGACGTAAAAAATTACCCGCAAGATAGCACCACGATGCTCTTTTCATTAAAGATGGCAGCTTTTCAAATAGAATTTTTCAAATTAACCGCCTCAAAGGTAAGTAGCTAAAGAGGGCAGCACTGTTCTCTCTGGATTAAAGATGGCTGCTTGTCGAAAAGAATTTTTCAAATTATACGCCACCACAAAGAGGGCAGCACGGTGCTCTCTTGATTAAAGATGGTGGATGACAGCTGAAGAGCACATAGAATTTGTTTCCAAACAAGAGTACGTGGAATTTACCACCACCACCACATAGAGTGCAGCACTGTTCTCTGTAGATTAAAGATGGCGTATGACAGCTGACGAAATTACCCGCATGATAGCAGCACGGTGCTCTGTTGATTAAAGATGGCAGATGACACCTTTCAAAAAAAAGCACATGGCTTTGTTTCCAAACAAGAGCACGTAGAATTTGCCGCCACCACATTTCAAACTAAAGAGGGCAGCACTATGCTCTGTTGATTAAAGATGGCGGATGGTATCTGTCAAAAAAAGCACGTGAGTTTGTTTCCAAACAAGAGCACGTGAAATTTTTCAATTTGCCGCCACCACATTTCAAAGGTATCTAGCTAAAGATGGCAGCACGGTGCTCTCTTGATTAAAGATGGCGGATGATAGCTAACAGAACTTTTCAAATTGCCCGCTACTACGTGCTTAAGGTAGTAGCCATAAAGAGGGCAGCACGGTGTTCTGTGGATTAAAGATGGCGGATGACAGCTGACGAAATTACCCGCATGATAGCAGCACGGTGCTCTGTTGATTAAATATGGCGGATGACAACTGTCAAAAAAGCACATGGCTTTGTTTCCAAACAAGAGCACGTGGAATTTGCCGCCACCACATTTCAAAGGTATCTAGCTAAAGATGGCAGCTCTGTGCTCTGTTGATTAAAGATGGCGGATGACGGCTGTCAAAAAAGCGCGTGAGTTTGTTTCCAAACAAGAGCATGTAGAATTTGCCGCCACCACATAGAGGGCAGCACGGTGCTCAAAGATGGTTGCTGTCATGTGGAATTGCCTGCCACCACAGGTATCTAGCTAAAGAGGGCAGCACGGTGCTCAAAGATGGCTGCTGTCAAAAAGCATTTTTCAAATTATCCGCCACCACATTTCAAAGGTAAGTAGCTAAAGAGGGCAGCACTGTACTCTATAGATTAAAGATGGCGGATGACAGCTGTCAAAAAACACGTGGCTTTGTTTACCTCGCGCTAGTTAGGTTAAGTTGGTAGCCCTAAGGTTTAGACCCGTCAAGACGGCAGCACTGCGGATGACAGGTGACGAATTTGCAGCTACTGCGATAAAGAGGGCAGCACAGTGCTCTGTGGTTTAAAGATGGCGGATGACAGCTGTCAAAAAAGCACGTGGCTGTCAAAAAGCACGTGGCTTTGTTTACCACGCGCTAGTTAGGTTAAGTTGGTGCTACTGAGGTTTAGGCCCGTCAAGATGGCAGTACTGAGGTTAGCGATGCGTTGTTGTCGATGACAGCTGTCAAAAAGCACGTGGCTTTGTTTACAAATTCAAATATCCCGCGGGCGGTGGAGGAGGCCTCTGGGAGGCCTCTGGCTGTGGTGGTGGTGGAGGAGGCATCTGGGAGGCCTCTGGCTGTGGTGGTGGTGGAGGTGGCCTCTGGGAGCCGGTGGGGGTGGTGGCGCCCGAACTGTCCAATTATACTACTGATAATAAAAAACTACAGAAAAACTATACTGCGTAGCTAACTCGCTCGGTAAACGATAATCTGATTTAGTTTCAATAGAAAAAACATAGATTCAAGCCCTGTTCTATTATCGCAAACACGGAGAGTAAAATGAAACAGCACGATTGGTGCTATAAGAAATACATTGGTTACATTTAAGTCCCTAGCAGTCGAACAAGTTATCGCATAAACATGTAACATGAAATATTAGTCAACCTCGAAAAGGCTCTCATTGAAGAATGGGACCTGATACCGCAACGTGACCTCCGTCGACTTGTGTACACTATACTGAAGCTCTCCTACTGTGGTAAAAATCCGCCCTGGAGGACGTTTATCACTTTGTTTTTGCCCCTATTTGGACATTTCCGTTTGTGTTCTGAAAATGAACGCGAATCCGTTGATGTTCTCTTGCATAAAGGTTTAGTTGGTAATTTACCTGGGTGTGAGGTATTGTTTTGCGGAGCATGGCATACGTTCAAAACATGTTCTCCTAATTTATTTGAACTGTGTACCTGGTCGGTTGTATATTTAAATAACGTTTTTTCCACAGCACATTTTAAGAATAAAATAAAAGTTGGTAATTCTGTTGCTTGGCTCATTACGTAGTTAAACTTTTCATTTAGTACCGGAACCAGTTTGCTATTTCCGGTTGTATTGATCAACTGGTTAAGTCCTCGTTAGAGTTCAAGTGTACTTGTACAATTGAGAATTGTCAGGATAAAATAAATTCTACTTTTCTTTATTTAGCTCGGTGCTTGAAAGGAAAATAGATTCACAGTAACCACATTCATGATAGCAAATATTTGATCGCAGTAAAAGATTTCGGGGTGCGAAAAATTACCATTAAGCTTACTGGGCATCTTTGCTTGTCTGACCTGTTATTGAATCAATTTAAGTTGACCGCCAAATAAAAATGTCTTACCAACAATTCCTTACTACAGGGAGAAATGCCAGATTGAGGAAATCGACATAGTAGGTCTGATGATTGGAGCAAGGGGAACGATTCCCGCTTTTGCCGCTAATTTCTGGAAACAGATGTCTCTGCCAGTTACAACGTTGCGGGAGATTGTGATCATAGTCTTAAGGGGCTCACTGATAATTCTAAGAAATCACTGTTACAATTAGGTTACCTTTAACATTTCTCAAGTACAGTATATGTATTTCTCATCTAAAAGTAAATATAAAAGTATACTTTGTGGCAAAGCAGCCTCTGCTTGAGAGGAAGTATTTCATAAAATAAAATAAATATATTAGCCCCATGCTTGAAGGCCAATATATAACTTAACAAATTAACGGTGATAATAATAATAACAAAAATAGTACTTGTACCACAATTGGATGTTAATTTTTACTTGGCGACTTCCAATGAAATAAAAAAACAAACCAATCAATATTAGTTATAAAGTTAGTTATAATGACAATAGCTGAAAATGAAGGTAAGTGAGCGTCCGAGGTCACCGTAATATCACTCAATTCAAAATACAGGTAATAATAGCAATTTATAATTTACAATAGAGCATGCAAGTTCCAACTCGGGTTGTGCACATAACTACTGGAAGTGTGGCTGTGGTGGTGATTATTGTTTTAAGAGGAAGTACAACTAGGCAACCATCATCTATATAACTCTAATGAGAGAGAGAAATGGAGGGAATTCAACATTTCGAAAAATGAAGGTATCGGCCAAATAAAGAGAAGGTCCACGAAGGGCGTGAAAATGAAAGACTGTCTAGGCCTCGAGTGCTGTAATACCGTCGGGACCAAGGGAGGTCGGATAGAATAGATGAAAGTGAGAAGCATGGCATACGTGGAAGCAATGCCAGGAATCAGCTAAGGACCCTGTGGTCGTGAATCCACGCTCCAAAGTTCAGAGCCCCTAGACCCCCTTTTAGTTGCCTCTTACGACAGGCAGGGGATACCGTGTATGTTAGTCTACCGCCCCCACCCACAGGGGAATAAGGACAGGAAAACTGGTATCCTGTTGACTGGACCCTACCCAATAACCCTGCAGATGAAGAGCATGCATTCACGGTAACTTAAATGACTTTAAAATATGTATATATACAAATATTTTACCGGTAAGAATTTACAATACTTCTGGCGTGAATCAGATCAGTTCTAATACTCATTCTTCTTTTAGAATTCTCCATTTACTTCCCACCTGTGTAATAGGTGCTTTCCAGCAGATCGTTGCTTCTTTCTCTGATTTTGAACCTCGTGTCCTGAAACTCCGGAGCTGTTCTTAGCTCGGTCTCCTAGCGATGACGTTTACCACACTCGAGGAGCGATATCACCATCCTCTCCCGTGTGCGGGTGCCACTTTCCCGCATAGTAATTGCTGAAGTGACCCGGTACTTGTAAATACATTTATTTATATGTTTACATAGCCCAATCAACTCACAGTAGTTCGTGTACGCTCAATTCAGTACTGAGAGCGAATTACGAAGAATTCCATACTTCACTTATACAACACCGGAAATGTGACTGTCCCTAGCGACTGGCATAATGGAAAATATAATAACACGTATGCGAAAACTTCACTAATATGAGTGACGACACGACACGCTGACAATAGTCGTGGCTAATGGAAACGTCGTGTGAATAGTCTTCCTAGGTTTATATATCCTTGCACGCTTTCCGTTTTCAACACTTCAGTTATCTCCGTCCCATGTGAAACCACGCTTTCCTGGCAAGTTATTTCGACATACCGAGGCTCATAACGTATCGGGTAGAATACAAGCATGGTATGCTCTGCCTATCACAACAGGCGACTGAAATAGGCCTGAGGGGCTCTTAACTTGGGAGCGTGGGTTGCTGACTCCGGGGCCGTCAGGTGAGTCCAGACATTGCTTCCACTTACTTGTGCCCGGCTCGTCACTTGTATCTATCCTATCCGACCTTCCTTGGTCAACTCTTGTTCTTTTCAGTATTAGGTGCCGACGCCTAGGGAGTTTTTCATCTTCACACACTTCCTAACCCTTGTCTTTCTGGAGCTGATACCTTCTTTTTTCGAAGTGTCACATTCTTCCATATTTCCCTGTGATTGACGTTAATAGAGGATGATTCCCACGTTTTACTTCAACTTAAAACAGTAATCATCACCACTTTCGTATGGGGAACTCCACAGTGTATTTCTGACCATGGTTTTACCCAGGATCACTGCTCCCTCCCGTCTTTTGTGCAGAAGTAGATTGAGTTGATATTTCTCAGAAGTTTATTCTTATCACGTGTGTAAGGAACTTTTAACATACAATTCTATAAATGTTTAACTGAATTACTACTACCCATAAATTTGTATCATGCTAACAAAAATTAATCATGGCGTAATAATAACAATGCCACAATTTTTCCTAATATAATGAAATATACCACTTCAATAATAGGGAATATATAAACTGTCGTCCTCTTTCTGGCTGAAGTTCAATCTCGAATAGCCTATTCAGTGCTTTACTTGTACACTTATGAAGTGTCAGCAAAATGCACATTCTCCCTTTTTTACTTAAGGAGTCTAGAAAGGAAAATAGGTTCACAGTAGCCACATTTATGAGAGAAACGATTTGTTCGCAGTGAAAGATTTTGGGGTGCAAGAAATTACCATTAACGCTTACTGGGCATGTTTGCTCCTCCATTCTGCCTTTGAATCGATTTACTGATGTAGATACGCTCAGCCGGCAAGGAACTTGGAAGGATGAAGGAAGCGTGTTCAAATTACAAGTTCACTTTCTTCGCCGTTATTCATCCGTTACCAAGCTCGATGGCTGCAGTCGCTTAAGTGCGGCCAGTATTCAGTACTCGGGAGATAGTGGGTTCAAACCTCACTGTCGGCAGCTCTGAAGATGGTTTTCCGTGGCTTCCCATTTTCACACCAGGCTGTACCCTATTTCCTACTCCTATCCTTTTCATGTCCTACTCGTTGGCTGAACGGTCAGCGTACTGGCCTTCGGTTCAGAGGGTCCCGGGTTCGAATCCCGGCCGGGTCGGGGATTTTAATCTTCATTGGTTAATTCCAGTGGCCCGGGGGCTGGGTGTTTGTGCTGTCCCCAACAACCCTGCAACTCACACACCACACATAACACTATCCTCCACCACAATAATACGCGGTTACCTACACATGGCAGATACCGCCCACCCTCATCGGAGGGTCTGCCTTACAAGGGCTGCACTTGGCTAAGAAATAGCCATACGAAATTAATAATAATCCCTTTCGTGCCCCATCGTCGCCATAAGACCTATCTGTGCCAGTGCGACTTAAAGCAAGTTGTAAAAAATATATTCATCCGTTATGTTTCAGATTCGTCTGCTGCGAGGTAGTCCGGAGTAGAGAGACGACACCGCAATTACCGTCCCTTTGTCCTCTTCGACACTCGCAATAAACGTAACTTCAATGATTTCATTCCATTCATATATTTATGATGTCTGGGTCCTTGGTTGTGCTATCAGTTCACAGGTTCTCGCGTTCGATTTCCGACCGGGCCAGTGATTTTATCCATATCTGCTGACTTCCCTGGGCTAGGTGTCTGTATTCGTTATAATACTCGTCTTTATTTGGATACAACTCATGGCACAGAAACGCAAAATAACATTCCTCCACATGGCGTTGGCACCCGCTCGTAAAATGTGCCCACCCCAGGAAACGGGTAGAATACGAATAATAATAATAATAATAATAATAATAATAATAATAATAATAATAATAATAATAATAATAATAATAATAATAATAATAATAATAACACATGTATTTGTGTTGGAAATCACTATCATAATAATAATGCACACTCAATAATTGCATTTGATATTAACCATCACATTACGCAAGAAGTAAGAGGGCTTGTAGGCACCACTAGACCTGGTAGGAATAAAATTGACAAGCAAGCTTGGATGTCGACAGATGTGATTCAGGAAAAGTGGAACAGAATGAGATGAGGTTTCATCATTGGAGAAAGAATTAAACAGGAGTGACCAGAATTCAGCACAAAAAAGACAAGCGATTAAAAGGCAGTGTCAATACAAAAACAGGACCACTTATACTGTGTTACAATCTAAATACAAAGGAGGGAGAAAAATTAATTTACAGATTACCGAAATCCAGACAAAGAATATCCATCATTAACGAGTTGTGAAAGAGTACGATGGTACTAGGCTATACAAAGAAAACGCCTTTCTGAACGGATTACTTCAGTGAAATAGCAACCGAAGATTTTTAAAAGAAAGTGAAGTCAATGAAGCAGTCGATTCAATTAATAAAGATTAAGTTTCGGAATACCTTAACTATATGAAGAGGAGGGCAACACTACCCGAAGATATACCCCGTGATCTATGGTAAATGCAGCCACGAAGTACTAAAAGACTTTACCAGGATCATCAATATGTAAAGGCAGCATAACCATTCCGATACACAAACGGAAAGGCGATCCAGTTGAATGCACCAATCAGAGTTCTTTCACACACCGTGAAGGTACATTACGGAAGATCACAAACATGTCCACAAACCAGTGCAGATTTTAGAAAGAATGAGCTACGATAGACGCCATACATGGAACATGCAGTTCTTCAGGGGGCTTAACATATTCAGTCCTCCTATGAACGACATTATGAAGCAGAATAATGCGGAGTACTATCCCGCTACTATGTCACATCTGTCAAAACATCATGTCCAACTAAATAAAGTAGACTACGATAAAGCAACATCTCTTCAAGCGACCCTGTTGATACAAGAGTTCGCAAATACAAAGACACACTAAAAATTACTGTGTCAATCCTCGTGTCATGGCCTATGTAGTTGTATGCTTGAACCACTGCAGGTAACTGGAGCCTATCATTGATAGACGTGCACAGTCCTAAGTCAGCAAAGTGGGGAAGTAAATGTTGACTGAGGGGAAGCGACTTGCGCTCGCGTACACAGGAATTCCTAGAACGGGCAGTGGGGAACCTTTTATAGCCGTAACCTAGAGGAAGGCCAAAAAAAGGATGGAGGTCGCCTGATGCTCACGACAGGATAACGTCGAGACAGTATTCTGGATGAGCAACTCAAACAAGCAGATTAAAATTACTATTATTATTATTAATATTGTTCCGGGGTTATCTGTAGAACGCAGAGGTGAAAGAAGGTGCAGGCTAGAATGGGCCTATCTACGATAGTCAAAGATGAATTTGGAATTTTAAAGTAAAGGTTATATTTCTTTTCAGATCTTCAATTTCAACAAATAACAAGCTTTCAGGTAAAGAGGTGGTTGGTACAAAAATAGAGAAACCAAGAATTGGTAATTTACGATTTTGAGCTCAAGCTCCCAATTTACAAGATCCCAACATCTCAAATGTTGCGCTTAGTTAGACAAGGAGAGAGATCTTCCAAAACACAGTTTTCAAGAGCGCTTTGCTCCAACAGTTACAATTTACGGTCTTCCAAAGGCATCACTCAATAGTACACAAACATCTATTACCTAACCACAAAAGAGCTTACATGCTCTACAACTTCTCCCAAGGAGACAGCGCTCCCGCGCTCTCACGGTCTACTCAAGGCAACCATTAACTATAACAAGACGAAAAAGAGCGTGTCTGTACACCTTTAGGCCTCTGTAGGCACAACCTGCAATTTACAATACCATATTAATTACCATTTAGTTTACACAGAGGTATCTAGTACCCATTCTACTGGGCCTTCGTGAAAGAGAACAGGTTCAATTACTGGCCCAAACTCAAAAATGTATGGAGGCGTACACTTGCGCTCCTAGAAAACCAAGGTTAAAACCCTACTTGGGCTCGCCGCCCGACGATACAGAGGCTAAACCCACACTACTGAGGTGACTAGAAGGACAAGTTAATTTACGATTTAAAAGAGAAAAGCAGTTACAAAATTTAAGTCACCTCAAGATTAATTGAAGGGGAATTCGAGAGGGTAACGCACTCTCTACCCCCCGATTTACAGTTAAGTCTTTAGGACTTCCATGAAATTTTAATTGAGAAAGAAGAAAGTTTACATTTTAGGAATTGACGGTTATATAGTTAAAGGGTGGAAACTTCCCCTCGGGTTCAGCTTGTGGTGAAAACTACAGAGATAGAAAACTGTTGCCCATTTCCTGGGCTGATGTTCTGCCTGCCGAAGAATGAGGACCCCTGTCTCCACTCTTAACACACACACACACACTCAGAAATTCGGCGATCAATAAGACAAGTTAACTTGAAAAACCGTCAGCTTTTATACCCGAGAGGAAGCTTCGAGAAGGCTCTGGACTAAATGTGGACATACCCTCTCATTTTTATATATATATTCGTTTACGGCCATTAGAGACCACGTTAGATAACAATTACATGTTTCTGGAAGCCTTCCTTACAGCCCAGAACTTCAGCAACCTCTCTCTGGCAGCCTGTTTTCTTTCGTCCGTCCACCCACGGTTAAGTTTTGGTTCGTCATGGAATCCCTGAAATCTGTCGATCACTGGCCTAAACTTTGTTCGGTTTGAGATGTCTTCCGAATTTAGTCCCACCTGTCTGAGATCCTTTCTCACCTCCCTGAACCATTTGTCCGACACTTGAGGTCTGTTGTCTAGTATTGTGAAAATCCTTTTCGTTAGTCTCTTCTCATCCATTCTAAATAAATGCCCATAGAATTTAAGTCTCCATTTTCTCATGGACTCATTTAGCCTTTCATTGTCTCGGTAAAGTTCTTCCCTTCCTCGCAGCCTATACTGCCCATTCACAATCTTTGGACCCATTATTTTGCGAAGGATCTTTCTTTCAAATTTCTCAGCTTCTCTCAGTCCTGCTTTTCCTGTCATTTGGATACATTCACTAGCATACAGACATTCCGTTTTAATCACTGTATTGTAGTGCCTTAGTTTAGCTCGTCTGGAGATGGTTTTCTTCTTGCATACAGGATATGTCCTACGAAAAGCCGCAGTCATCTTCTCCCGTCTGGTGTTGTTTGCTTCTCTTTCATTTGTTTTCAATTGCACTATTTCACCCAAATACTTAAAGCTATCAACTCTTTCTATTTTACCGTGTTCTGTCTTCAGGTACCGAGGGGCTGTTTTGATGTTCGTTATATATTTAGTTTTTTCGAAAGAAATCTGTAGTCCTGCTTTTTCTGCTTATAGTTTTAGTACATTCAGCTGTTCTATTGCTGTGTCAGTATTCCTAGATAGCAGCGCAACGTCATCAGCAAAGGCAAGGCAATTGATCATGACTCTACTTTTTGACCCTCCAATGTATACTTGGTTAAGTAATCCTTTTCTGTCCAGTTCTTTTTCCCACTCCCGGATAATCTTCTCCAACACACAGTTGAAAAGAATTGGTGACAATCCATCACCCTGCCTGACTCCTGTTTTAATTTCGAACTGCTTCGAGTTCTCTCCCATGAACTTAACTTTCGAATGTGTCCCAGTTAAAGTCTGCTTAATAATTGCTGTTGTTTTGGCGTCAATTCCAAATTCCACTAATATATTGAATAGCACTTCCCTGTCGACTGAATCATACGCCTTTTTAAAGTCTACAAAAACGACTACCAGATCCTTTGAGAGATAATTCTCTAGTACACGTTTCAGACTCCAGATTTGATCAACGCACGATCTTCTCTTCCTAAATCCCGCTTGATACTCGCCTAGTTGATGATCCACTTGTTCCACAAGTCTCCTCTGTAGTGCTTTAGAGAGTGTCTTATAAGTTACAGATGTGATGGAAATGCCGCGGTAGTTGTTAGGATCTGCTCTATCACCTTTTTTGTGTAGAGGATAAATGATAGCATTTTTCCAATCTTCAGGGATTACCTCCATTTCCCATGTCTTTTCCATTTCTCGCCTTAAAATTGTTATTGCGATTTCTCCACCACTTTTCAGCATCTCTGCTGTGACAGAGTCTTCCCCTGCAGCTTTGTTGTTCTTTAAGTCTGAAATTATTTCACGGAGTTCTTTTTCGTCAGGGGATATTGCGTTTTCATTCCGTTGCTTTGGATCCTCTTTTGGCCATTTATTTTTAGGTTTTTCACAGTTCAACAATTTCTCAAAATATGTAGCTAATATCTCACAATTTTCATTCTTATTCACTGCCAATTTTCCATCTTCCCTTCGAAATCCCATGGTAGATGGTTGATATCCATGTATGTGCTCTTTAAAGGTCCTATAAAAGTTTCTAGTATTGTTCTTCTTAAATTACGTGTCAATACTTCGGATTTCTTCAGATATTTGATTCCTTTTGGCTTGCCGGAGGATCTTTGCTGTCTGTTTGCGTACCTCCTTGTATGTCTCAAATTTATCTTCTGTTTTATCTGCGTACCATGCTTTATAGGCTGCAGCTCTCCTATCAATTGCTACATCACAGTCTGTAAACAAAAAAGTTACAAGAAGCCTAGGACTGGCTGAAAAATAAATACAGAAAATTTGTGTTTGGCCAGACTCCAGCGCTGGCGGGATCAGTAAGACGTGTTGCAAACCTTGAAGTACCAAGAATAAGAAAAGTCAATTCAGTTCAGAAAACCTATAAACTCAAAATTTCTTTAAATTTGTAGTTATTTCACTTTGCACCAGAGTGCATGACCTCAGTTCCTTCATGAGAACATCTATGGAGAAAAGTCCAAATTTCTTGAAATAGTTGTTGCAACTAGTGATGCACCAAAACAAAACAAAGAAATCCAGTCAGTTTAGGAAACTTTAAAATAACATATTACTCTGTCATTCAGTAGTGACATCTTTTGAACAACGTCCAAACTTCTTGTACTAGATGTTTCAAGTTTTATATGTTAGATAGCGTTCTTCTAGGCGCTTCATTTAAATGTACGGGGTTGAGGTGTTCCTCCCGGTACAGTTATTATTATTATTATTATTATTATTATTATTATTATTATTATTATTATTATTATTATTTCTTTCGCTTCGCCCTTTTCGCGGCACGTTGAATCTGTGTGTTGTTCGTGCCCAGTACTTCTGATCTTCGTTTCGTTTTTAATGTAGATTTGTCTTGGAACCTTACATTTTCGACTTAAGTTCTATCGAATAGCGAATTTTCTGTAATTTTATGTCTACTAGGTCTTTTCCAGTATCTTTAAAACTTTTGGGTTTTGTTTTGCGGTTACTGAAGAAGTCAAAGATTAGTTTGGTTAATCTATTGGAGTTCATTCTGAGGAGAAGGTGACCGTAAAACATATCTTTCTTCTTCGCATAGTATCTGAGAGGTTTTTTTTTCAAATTTTCTTCTAGTGTGTCTCATATTTTATGTGTATTATCTTATTATGGGCCCTGGGAAGCGACCTAGGGAGAGTCTTTGCGATCACCTTGAGACTCTGGCTAAATGGGGGTGTCATGCGATTATAAGAACTCACCAAGAGACTTCTCTCAGCCTCTCACACCTCAATTCTTCCATTTCTACCAACACGCGGTGCCCCTGTTAAGCCGAGCAACCCACTGGAAGGTTGGATATCCAATCCCAGCGGGAAACTGGGTCGCACCATAGCATTAATGTCACATGCTAGCAAAGTCCTGCTGTACATAATGAATCCACGACTAGAAACTTTCTTGCAATCTCAGATCTCTGCTGAACAAGCAGGTTTTGTGGCAGGTAAAGGTACACGAGAGTCAATAACAAACATGAGGCAGTTCTGTGTCCCTGCCTATATTTTTTTCCTCAATTATAAAAAGGCTTTCGACTGTGTCAAGTGGGGCAAGTTGTGGGAAGTGTCCAATGAATGTGTAGTCCCAAAACACCTAACGTCATTATTGAAAGGTCTTTATAATAGTCATAATGCAACCATAAGGGTGGATGGTGAATGCTCAGAATTTTTCAATGTGACAAATGGAGTCAGACAAGGTTCCATACTGTCACCCCAACTCTACAATCAACAATTTACGCTTCGCTGATGATACTACACTCATTGCAGGAAGGGGAGTGGACAAGAACTTGATGAATTGCTCTCTAGAGTGACAGTCATTAGTTCAGATTTTGGTCTAGAAATTAACATGAAAAAGACCAAACTAATCATTATCAACCGACAAAGTCAAATCCCAATCCAAATAACAGGACGCCTGAAAGATGTGGAGTTGGTGAATGATTGTGTATATCTGGGCTCCATAATCAGCAACACGGGAAATTGTGATAAAGAAATAAAAACTACGGATTGTCCTAGGTCGTGCCGCAATCGTTAAACTCACAAAGATCTGGCAGAACCGGGCATTATCCAAAACAGTGAAAATAAGATTGGTGGAATCACTGGTGTTCTCTGTTTTCCTATACGTTTGTGAGACCTGGACTGTGAAGGCTATTGACAAGAACCGAATAGATGCCTTTGAGATGTGGTGTTCCGTATACCATGGACAGAAAGAAGAACAAAAGCCTCCATTATAGAAGAACTGAGCATCAAAAAACGTTTATCTTCCCGCGTTAGTGAAAGTTACCTCCAGTTCCTGGGACACATTTTGAGGAGAGAAGGAGACAATTTAGAAAAGACCATTCTGCAAGGCACCAGACCAAGAGGCAGAACAACAAGTAGATGGTTAGATCAAGCAAAGAAGATCACCGGTCTACCTCTTCACAATATCTTAAGAAGAGTTGAAGACCGCTCAGGATGGAAAAATCTCGTTAAGGATGCAGTTACTAATGAAGTGAAAAAATGAGGTCACGACGCTCTGCAATGAGTAAACCGATTTATGATGATGATCATATTTTCCTGAAATTTTGGTCCTATGATCTTTCTTGAAATTTTCCTTTGTTTACCTCGAGTTCCTCCATATTCCCTATGAAATTCATGTTTACTGTTTCTGCTGCCTATAGTGCTTCTGGTTTAATCACTGTTTTAGATATTAAATTTTTGACCCCCATGAAAGGGATTTCTTGTTGTTAGGTATATTTTCTTAGATGGAAGGCCAGCTCAAATTTCCTGGCTTCCACTGCTTTGCATTCCACAACATTCCAACTAATCCAAGAATTCTTTTACCACTTCAATCTTTTATTCTTGGACTTTGAGTTATTTATGTGGCTGTGTGTTATTTGTCACGATTTTAGTGAAGGAGACGTGAAGACCTACTTCAACTGCTTGTTTTTCTGGTTCAAGGATTTGCTCGCTTGCTTCCTCCCTTTTTGAGCAAACAACGCCATATCATCGGCAAAAGCAATTTTTTGTTTTCAAGTTGCTTTACGTCGCACCGACATAGATACGTCTCATGGCGACGATGGGACAGGAAAGGGCTAGGAATGGGAAGGAAGCGGCCGTGGCCTTAATTAAGGTACAGCCCCAGCATTTGCCTGGTGTGTAAATGGGAAACCACGGAAGACCATCTTCAGGGCTGCCGACAGTGGGGTTCGAAATATCCAGAACACTAGATACTGGCCACACTAAGCGACTGCAGCTATCGAGCTCGATGCAATTACAATTATTATTATTATTATTATTATTATTATTATTATTATTATTATTATTATTATTATTATTATTATTATTATTCCGGAGTTACCCGTGGAGCAGAAGGAGGTTAAAAGGTTATATTTCTTTTCCAAAATCCAACTTAACAATATTTTTTCACTGAGTGAACAGAACAACATATCAGGTACAAAAGCAATACTAGGAAAATCCAAGATTCAATTTTGGGCTTCAACACCCTAGTTTACAATGTCAGAGATACCGGATTCAGTTTCAAAAATTTTAATTCAAACTAAGGAATCATTTATCCATGGGCAGAATTCCCCTTAATTTAAGATCACTTGCTCCCTAAATACAATATCAAGCCTCTCAGAGGCACTCGTTACTCTTACAAAATTTTGGAAAAAGAGCTAACAGGCTCTCAGTTTCTCAAGCCTACTAGAGGCAACATTGCAAGGAAATCTGACACGCTCTTGTCTCTCAAGGCACTATTTACAAATTGAAATATCCTTACACAGGGGTATCTCGTACCCAACCTACAGGGCCATTGCGAAAATGAACAGGTGAAATAAACGGCCTGCCTCAAAAAGAATGAAGGCGTACACTGCGCTCCAGATAATGAAAAATTAAAACCTACTGGGCTCTTGGCCGATGAAGCAGGGGCTATTCCCAAACTACTGAGGTGACTCGTGCGGAAATAACTGCAATACGTTACAAAAGAAAGGTTGCAGCAACGTAATCACCCCAAACAAAAATGAAGGGGAGCTCGAGAGGGTAACTCACTCTCTATCCCCGATTTACAGTTAAAATTTTTTTGAAGTTTTTACATTAGGTAGCCGAACGAAAAGTTACGTTTTATAAAAGTATGGTTACATATCTAAAGAGTCGGACCTTCCCCTCGAATTCAACTGCGGAGGTGGCAAGAAAGAATGATTTTAGGTGGCCATTACCTTATAGATGATCCGCTGACCGAAGAAAGAGGCGGACCCGCCTCCTGCCTTAACACATACACTTATCAAGACGGTGATCAATTGACCAGGAAACGTGAAAAGTCGCAGTTTATAAAGCGGTGGTGGTGGTGATTATTGTTTTAAGAGGAAGTACAGCTAGGCAACCATCCTCTATATAACACTAATCAGAGGGAAAATATGGATGGGATCCGACACTTCGAAAAATGAAGATATCGGCCAAAGAAAGACAAGGGCCACGAAGGGCGTGAAAATGAAAGACACCCTAGCCCTCGCAAACCTAATAGCGTCGGGGTCGGAAAAGAACAAGAGTTGACCAAGGGAGGTCAGAAAGGATAGGTGAAAGTGAGGAGGCTGGCACAAGTAAGTGGAAGCAATGCCAGGACTCAGCTATGAGCCCCGTGGTCGCCAACCCATCCTCCAAAGTTCAGAGTCCATGGGGCCCCTTTTAGTCGCCTCTTACGACAGGCAGGGGATACCGTGAGTGTTATTCTACCGCCCCCACCCACTGGGGGAGTTTATAAACCCTCAGGGAAGGTTCGAGATCATTCAAGACCTATCAGGACACACCCTCTTAATTTTTATTGGCTAACACAAAGTGAACAAGAAATGCAGGATTGGTTGAAAATTAATTACAAAAATTTATGATTGGCTAAATTCAAAACTGGCGGAAAGAAAGGAAGTATTGCCAACCCAAAAATAAATGAACATAGATCAGTTATGGACAACCTAGAAATACAAAACTTCTTTAAGTTATAAGCTCTTTCACCTTGCACCAGGGTGCATGATCAGAGATTTTTGGTAGTGTCATCTGTGGAAAAATGTCCAAACTTCTTTATGAATGGCAAACAAAACAGGGAGAAATTCAGGCAGTTTAGGAAACTTCACAACAAAACAATTACTTAGTATTTCAGTGGTGACATCTTCTGATTAAAGTTCCAACTTGTTGTGTAATCAGTTTCACTGTTTGACCAATGGAGGAGCTCATTTATGCGCTAATTTTGAATGCGCGGCCCTGAGGTGTACGTCGCGGTACAATTATTATTATTATTATTATTATTATTATTATTATTATTATTATTATTATTATTATTATTATTATTATTTCCTTGGTCAGTTTTCCTCTATTTTGAGCTGCAAATACAGCCATGTTATTTCTTAAATTACAGTTTTACATGGGATGCTAACATTTTTTATACCTTTTTCTGCCGACTTTCAACTTACTGTGTACATTATTTCGGTGTTGTTTAGAATTACCTCAAATTTTTGTATTTTAAAACAAAGAAAACCGCGTGCTATTTATCTCCTTCCTTGTATTTCTATTGGGTTAAGTGTGACCCTGAGATTCTTTGCGCCAGATTTGTTTTCGACACTGCCTTCGTGATGTACAGGCCGTACTGTAGCTCCGATGATGTCACGCAAAGAGGCGAACTGTTTCCTCCGTCCGAACCGTGCAATGCAAGGACTTGTACCTTGTAATTATGAAATATTCACAAATGTTGTATTAATTTGACAACTGAGATCATTAAGACATGTAATCGCATCGTAATTCGTAATTCAGGACCATATAATTTTACGAGAAGTAAGTCAAAGTACGCGGTCAAAGCTTGACTGATTTACCGGTCAATGTCTCCAAAAAATAATTATTTTGCATTGATACTAATATGGAGACTACAAATGTACAATAATAATAATAATAATAATAATAATAATAATAATAATAATAATAATAATAATAATAGATCTTACATCCATAACTCTAGATGGCTATAAGTACAGTAGTCTTCTTGTGTTTTTTCTTGACATTTCTGGCTCAATCATTCGAAGACTTTCTTGAGACCCTCCCTTCCGCACAAACATTTGTATATTTTTTTTAATTAGGAATAGCTGGCGTTTTCCCAAATATTAATGCACTGACCAGCAGTATCTGTTAGTTACTTCCAACATTCAAGGAAATTACCAAGGAATAATTCCTTAATTATTACTTAAGTATTCATTACTTAATTGTTAAGGTGCATTGCTTCGAACATCTAAATGCCATCTACCAGACATAGTTTAATGTATGCATAAAACGCTAAAATCATTTAACAGAACGTTAGGTTTTTTAAATTGCATTTAGGTCTACTTTTTAGACTGGGTTTTGTTGTTACTTGCATTAATTTGGGGGAGAAAAGGCAGCGCGTACTCAATACTACTAAACCAAGGTTCGATTGGTTACTGTCCACGTTTATGCTTGTGCTGTATCAGCAATAAAACGCCCTGCTGCAAACCTGTGTAACAAGAAAGTCAAAAGCAGAACTCATCATCACCTCGGGAAAATGAGTGAAATATACTCCTCTATTCTTCGTAACAGGTACCCTACATTTTAGGTTGGGATTTTAGTTTTTTATAAAGCTATCCTGCCCTCATCCGAAGATAATTGGAGTATCTGTGTATATTTACTTGTATAGTTGTATTTTCTTTGCATTGTGGCAACTGTGAACTTTCACACACTTTATTTAAATTTTCAAGGCATTATATTTCCACAAAATCGTGTTATACGATAACAATTAAATGAATAAATTACACGAGATATATTACGTACCTTGAATTACTGACCTCGTGCAGATACCTTACCTATGAGGTCTCATTTTCTTAATAACAGCTGTTTACGTAAATCCAAACCAAACCAAACCCCATGGCACTACAGCCCTTGAAGGGCCATGGCCTACCAAGCGACCGCTGCTCAGCCCGAAGGCCTGCAGATTACGAGGTGTCGTGTGGTCAGCACGACGAATCCTCTCGGCCGTTATTCTTGGTTTTCTAGACCGGGGCCGCTATCTCACCGTCAGATAACTCCTCAATTCTAATCACGTAGGCAGAATGGACCTCGAACCAGCCCTCAGGTCCAGGTAAAAATCCCTGACCTGGCCGGGAATCGAACCCGGGGCCTCCGGGTGAGAGGCAGGCACGCTACCCCTACACCACGGGTTACGTAAATCCTGATGTGATAAATTTAGAGAGCAAACATGCAATATGCTTAAATATTAAGTTTTGTCTTTCAACAGCCGCAATTATCCACAGAATTCCCCCAAAACTTATGAATTACATTCACAAGTACAATTTGTAACATTCGCTTAGCTCGCCTCAATTGATCAGCTGATTGGCTTGGCGCGCTTTCTCCAGTACGGCCTGTATATTACGAAGGCAGTGTTTTCGAGGTAAACATGACGCAGATACAATGGGTGAGTTCAATAAGAAAGTCATTGTTCCGTGTACAGTTACCTTTATCTAAACGTAGCGGATAATAGCACATACGCACCGAGAGTTACTTTCGGCTCATTAACCAGTAAATTGCTCGGGGGAACTAAAGCAAGTCTCTGCACTTAGAAGGCGGTGCAGTTAATTCATACTGTCAGCAGAAGTTCACCTTGTTAAGAGCTTTAGCGCACTCTGCCAGAGAAAACCTGCTAAACGAGTGAGGCAAGGCAGGGACTAGAATAATAATAAACTTATTTCGTATGACTTGAGTTCATAAAATATTACACGATTGTAGTAAAAATAGTTCGTCGAATATCTGAGGATAATATTGTATGCATATGTGGACATATTAAATACGATAACTAGTGGAATAAGCAATGATACGCTGTTTGTAGAAAAAAGTAATATATTGACCGAAAAGTGGAATAAATGCAGTATAAGGAAATGTTACGAGAGGCAGCATAAGCTTTACTAGCTACAAATAAGGAGAAATTCGCGTCGTAAACACTTCTGTTATTATTCAACAATACGTACTTTGTTAATATTAGTAATAATAATAATAATAATAATAATAATAATAATAATAATATTAATAATAATAATAATAATGGAAAAGGCATACGGTATAACAACGAAACAGAAAGTGTTTATCTAAAAACCTCAAAATACAACACTACAGCACAGTAGTCAAACCGGAATGGCTAAACGCGAGTGAACGTCTGGTACTGAATTACAAGCTGAATACATTGGAAGTACTGGAAAGAAGAATTATTCGCAAAATACTTGGTCCGCTAAGAATTACAGAACTCTGGAAATCAAGAACTAAAATGATGAAATATACCGGAACATAGAAAACATAACAGATACAATGCTAAAGAAGCGATTGATATTTTTTATACATTAATACAGAATGGAGTCCACCTCTGTGGTGGAGTGGTTAGGGTGATTAGCTGCCACCCCGGAGGCCCGGGTTCGATTCCCGGCTCAGCCACAATATTTGAAAAGTGGTACGAGGACTGAAACGGGGTCCACTCAGCCTCGGGACGTCAACTGAGCAGAGGTGGGTTCGATTCCCACCTCCGCCATCCTCGAAGGGGTTTTCCGTGGTTTCCCACTTCTCCTCCAGGCAAATGCCGGGATGGTAGCTAACTTAAGGCCACAGCCGCTTCCTTCCCTCTTCCTTATCTATCCCTTCCAATCTTCCCATCCCCACCACAAGGCCCCTATTCAGCATAGCAGGTAAGGCCGCCTGGGCAAGGTACTGGGCATTCTCCCGAGTTGTATCCCCAACCTAATGTCTCACGCTCCAGGGCACTGCCCTTGAGGCGGTAGAGGTGGGATCCCTCGCTGAGTCCGAGGGAAAAACCAACCCTGGAGGGTAAGCAGATTAAGAAAGAAAGAATACAGAATGGATGACAACAGGTTAACCAAACACATCTTTCGAATAAGAAGTGAACAACAGCAACCTGGATTCTTGAAGACAAGGAAGATTTGGAAAGGAACAACATAAAGGAAGAAGAAGCAACGGAGAGAGAGATTTTGAGAAAGAAAGTGTTAAATATGAAAGCATTTCAAGGTCAGGAGAGAAAGAAAACAGGCTCAAAATGGTGCGAGGAGAAAAAAGGAGACATAGTGAGCAGATGAAGGAGCATTGGAGGAGGAAGAAAGGATGAAGCATTAAAATTGTTACGTGGTCCTTAGAAGACCCTAACGGAGAAGGGAAAAATAATAGTAATAATAATAATAACAACAATAATTATAAAACACTTTGATTAGTGTTCACAGAGGATGGTTGCCGATTTGCACTTTCCCCACAAAATAATAATCGCCACTACCATTTCCACCTCTCCCTCTACTTCTCTTACCTCTATGACCGAGTCAATCATCCTCCATTCGCCGCTCATGACCTGTCCATCGGAGCCGGTTAATGCGTACTGCTTTATTCATCGAGTTCATTCCCCATTCCGCCTTTTCCTCCTAATTCCGAGTGCCCTCCCGCCATTGCTCAATTTCTGTTTGCGCCATTCATTGCTTGTTACTTACCGAAGTGTTCTGCAGACATTGACATTGTTGTAAATGTACTCATGTATTCGTTAGTTGGCACCCGTCCTCAAGATTAAATATTTCTGCGTTTCTTATCTCTGCCTGAATTTGCATCTGTCCTCAAGGGTCCAGACTAGAGCAACACATTCAGCCTTCATCATTTATGAACAAAGGAAATTAAATATAAATAGCCAAATGATTTGTGATTTGCTGCGCATTAACATGATGATGCTTGTGACGGCAGCAGTATGGATGACTTCTTAGTTGGTTCTAGTCCGTTACAAAAGTTGACAAGGAAAGATGTAATCTTGTCTGTGGGTCCAACCATAAACGCCAGAAATGCTAAGTTATTGAGGTGATATCCCTCAGGTATTGCGGGATATACACTTACACTGACTGACAGAGCAAATGCAACACCAAGAAGGAGTGGTTCGAAAGGGATGAAAGTTGGGGAAAAAACAGAGACGGCACGGACGAATAATTGATGTTTATTTCAAACCGATATGCAGGTTACACAATGCGCACGGCATCGACTCAGTAGGATGTAGGACCACCGCGAGCGGCGATGCACGCAGAAACACGTCGAGGTACAGAGTCAATAAGAGTGCGGATGGTGTCCTGAGGGATGGTTCTCCATTCCCTGTCAACCATTTGCCACAGTTGGTCGTCCGTACGAGGCTGGGGCAGAGTTTGCAAACGGCGTTCAATGAGATCCCACACGTGTTCGATTGGTGAGAGATCCGGAGAGTACGCTGGCCACGGAAGCATCTGTACACCTCGTAGAGCCTGTTGGGAGATGCGAGCAGTGTGTGGGCGGGCATTATCCTGCTGAAACAGAGCATTGGGCAGCCCCTAAAGGTACGGGAGTGCCACCGGCCGCAGCACATGCTGCACGTAGCGGTGGGCATTTAACGTGCCTTGAATACGCACTAGAGGTGACGTGGAATCATACGCAATAGCACCCCAAACCATGATGCCGCGTTGTCTAGCGGTAGGGCGCTCCACAGTTACTGCCGGATTTGACCTTTCTCCACGCCGACGCCACACTCGTCTGCGGTGACTATCACTGACAGAACAGAAGCGTGACTCATCGGAGAACACGACGTTCCGCCATTCCCTCATCCAAGTCGCTCTAGCCCGGCACTATGCCAGGCGTGCACGTCTATGCTGTGGAGTCAATGGTAGTCTTCTGAGCGGACGCCGGGAGTGCAGGCCTCCTTCAACCAATCGACGGGAAATTGTTCTGGTCGATATTGGAACAGCCAGGGTGTCTTGCACATGCTGAAGAATGGCGGCTGACGTGGCGTGCGGGGCTGCCACCGCTTGGCGGCGGATGCGCCGATCCTCGCGTGCTGACGTCACTCGGGCTGCGCCTGGACCCCTCGCACGTGCCACATGTCCCTGCGCCAACCATCTTCGCCACAGGCGCTGCACCGTGGACACATCCCTATGGGTATCGGCTGCGATTTGACGAAGCGACCAACCTGCCCTTCTCAGCCCGATCACCATACCCCTCGTAAAGTCGTCTGTCTGCTGGAAATGCCTCCGTTGACGGCGGCCTGGCATTCTTAGCTATACACGTGTCCTGTGGCACACGACAACACGTTCTACAATGACTGTCGGCTGAGAAATCACGGTACGAAGTGGGCCATTCGCCAACGCCGTGTCCCATTTATCGTTCGCTACGTGCGCAGCACAGCGGCGCATTTCACATCATGAGAATTCCTCAGTGACGTCAGTCTACCCTGCAATTGGCATAAAGTTCTGACCACTCCTTCTTGGTGTTGCATTTGCTCTGTCAGTCAGTGTATTTCATTGCGAAAAATTTGCAAATATTTTATGAATAATAATAATAATAATAATAATAATAATAATAATAATAATAATAATAATAACAAATTCGAATGTGATTTCTTTCGCGTTATGGCCGATAATTTTGCCTTGAAACACACACCGTGTAATGAATTTTGTCGAAATAAAGTATGTAGTCACTACGAATTTGAATTGATATTGTTCACATATTATTTATTAATTCTAATCAAAGGTCCCCAGAGAATTTTTATGGCAGAAGCTTATCGGTAAATGATAGTCCTTAATGTGCAGTTCAGAAGTGTTAATGAGCAAACAATTCAAAAAATATTCTTTCTTTCTTTCTTAATCTCCTTACCCACCAGGGTTGGCTTTTCCCTCGGACTCAGCGAGAGATCCCACCTCTACCGCCTCAAGGGCAGTGTCCTGGAGCTTCAGACTCTGGGTCGGGGGATACAACTGGGGAGGATGACCAGTACCTCACCCAGGCTGCCTCACCTGCTATGCTGAGGGGGATGGGAAGATTGGAAAGGGTAGGCAAGGAAGAGGTAAGTAAGCGGCCGTGGCCTTAAGTTAGGTACCATCCCGGAATTTGCCTGTAGAAGAAGTGGGAAACCACGGAAAACCACTTCCAGGATGGCTGAGGTGGGAATCGAACCCAACTCTACTCAGTTGACCTCCCGAAGCTGAGTCGACCCCGTTCCAGTCCTCGTACCATTTTTCAAATTTCGTGGCAGAGCCGGGAATCAAACCCGCACCTCTGGGGGTGGCAGTTAATCACGCTAACCACTACACCACAGAGGTGGACTCATAAAAATATACTCTGTTGTTTTCTGAGTTATAGCCTTTTACATTTGGCAATTTTTGCATATCCTCCTCTCCTAATTTTAACAAACATGTTTAAACTTAAGAAAGCGCTTGAAAGCCCGCCTATGAACAGACGACTTGAGTAGTGAGGTTGATACAAAGAAACGCAGGGCTACAATTAAAGATGTAATATGAATTTGAATCCTCTGGCTATTGCCGTTCCTTGGAAAATGTAGTGTTGGCCGACAGAGGGAGTGGTAATAGTGCCATCATATTATTTTGTTTAATCGTGTCAACGACACCAGCATTAACGATAAAATACCAAATGATTGTGATAATTCTGTGTCACAGAAACTTCAAGTACAGAGAATATGATGGCTGAATGACTAGTAGTAGTGTTGATATAACGCTGGCTGCCCACAGCTTCTGATAGGCCAGCGTGCTTCAAGTTGGAGGAGGAAAGCGGTGCTGCTTAGTCGGACGTTCGAGTACTGTACAAGACGATATTTTTTATTTCGTTGTTAAATGTTCGTATGAGTCGCGTTGTCGAAGACAAATCTAAATCATGATCAGTTCTCATGTTGCAGATACTCTGATATGTTCATTTCTAAGTAGCTCTTAGAAATAAGTTATTACCGACAGAGGTGCATGGCCATGAAGAAAACCTGCATATCTGAGTACAGTAGAGGTGAGTCATTCTTGCTTGCTGCCGCCTGCACTTTGTGCTGTTTCATGAGCCCCACGTATCAAGTCCAGTCATTCTCTGAGTCGAACGTGCGCAGTTGTGGTGTGTCATAATGCTGACAGTAAGTGCATTGCGCTTCATTCCTTGAAGCCGTTTGCCGTAAACCTTAACTACTAATGTAAAATAATAACAATAATAATAATAATAATAATAATAATAATAATAATAATTTAAAGCTCGCAGCTAGATTCGAGCTCCGAATCCGTCGGAAAAATCACACGATGGCTATGATTAGTACCATGTAGCCACTCCAGGCAACGAAGAATAGGTCTCGCGTCTGTGTACTAATGGAATAATGTACCCTGTCGCTTCGAAACTGATCTTGTACGTTACAAGTTCCGAACTCGAGTGTGCAGACAGGTTTACCTTGTTGCAAACACCACCGCGTGTGCTAAAAATCATGACCCTCTTAAGCCCAGATAGTTGCAACCATTCTCTACGAGTATATTTTTATTGCTAGTTGCTGTACGTCGCACCGACACACATAGGTCTTACGGCGACGATGGGATAGGAAAGGCCTATGAGTTGTAAGGAAGCAGCCGTGGCCTGAATTAAGGTACAGCACCAGCATTTGCCTGGTGTGAAAATGGTAAACCACGGAAAATCATCTTCAGGGCTGCCGACAGTAGGATCCGAACCCACTCTCTCACGGATGCAAGCTCAAAGCCGCGTGCCCCTGACCGCACGGCAAACTCGCCCGGTTCTACGAGTACCTATTTCTTTCTTTCTTAATCTGTTTACCTCTAGGGACGGTTATTCCCTCTGCCTCAGCGAGGGATCCCACCTCTGCCGCCTCAAGGGCAGTGCTCTGGAGAGTGAGACATCGGGTTGGAGGATACAACTGCGGAGGATGACCAATAGCTCGCCCAGCCGGCCTCACCTGCTGTACTGAACAGGGGCCTTATAAGGAATGAGAAGATTGGAAGGGATAGACAAGGAAGAGGGAAGGAAGCGGCCGAGGCCTTGAGGCAGGTAGCATCCTGGCATTTGCCTGAAGGAGAAGTGGGAAACCACGGAAAAACACTTCGAGTATGCCTGAGGCGATAATCGAACCCACCTCTACTCAGTTGACCTCCCGACGCTGAGTGGAGCCCGTTCCAGCCCTCGCACCACTTTTCAAATTTCGTGGCCGAGCCGGGAATCGAACCGGGCCTCCGGGGGTGGCAGCCAATCACGCTAACCACTACATCACATAGGCGGCTACGTACCTATTACTTCGTTAAATGAGTCCAGCATTATGTTTTAGGTGGTATTCACAATTAATTTGTCCGTAGATGGTGCTTAAATCGCGATTATTATGCCTGGTTATTATAACTTCCTTAGAAGAATATCTGAGACTTCAGAAAAGGCAAGTCTTCGCAAAGGATGCCTAGAAGAGTACGATATCGAAATTAAAAAAGCATGACTCAGTAATTCGAACCCTCATTGCTCCCTGCAGCTTGTCCACGTGTATATACCTTGCCCTATACCGCGCAGCTACTTCCTGCCCGAACGACCCGCTGTTAAATTCTGTATTCACAAGAAGAGCAAAAGTTCTCACTTCGTAAAGTTACTGATGTGTTACAGCCTCATGGTCCTGAACGCCGTAACGGTAGTAATTACATGACTTAAGCTATCACATTGCGTGCCATAGATTATAAAATACTGTGAAAAACGCGCTTCTATCAGTTTCGATATGATGAGACGATACAAAATGGCGATGTATTGACATGTCTGTAATTGGTCCTAACCTTTTACGTTTTCTATGATACAGTGACCACCCTTTACTGTAAAAAAAAAGAAAAAGAAAATGGCCTCTTGAACCAATAGGTGTGCAATTCTCTATCGAAAGCTAAAGGAGTGGTTATGGTTTGTACAGTACCGTAACATCTCGTAAAAATGACTGGAGTATTGGACTCCGCTGTACATGAAATGGTACTGTTTTTTTTTTAGATGGGCCTCACTTACTGCCTCTTGTACCGTTTTTGCATTGTGCGGGGAAGCCTATGTCGGACTAACTGCAAATAAAATTGCTGTAAGATGTTGTGCGAGATAGGACTAAGAGACATTTAATTCCGAGCTGGTTGCATATGTTTGGGGAAAAATAGGGGCAGCTGTACCACCCGGTATACTTTTCACTCGATTCAAAACAGCGGAAAGCCGAATTGTACATGTTTGATGACTTGGCACGTCGAGATGTTCTTGGACCAAATCAGCAGATTAGGGGCGGAGTAAGGAAGACAAAGTACAAAATACCGTACCAGTTTGCGTTTAATTTGTAATAATCCGTGTAAAACTTCTCTCCTACTCGCTAGTATCAAGGGAATGAAGCAAGCAACAGTGGCTGAGTGGGAGAAGTCCCGAACACCTCATTGATAATTGCTAAGCACTCGAATGTTTAATCCCCTTGGTGAGTTCTAGTTTAGCGGCTGGAGACTAGCAGCTGAACCGTAGAAAAGTACACTTCCCAGAGGACTTGAACATTTGCATATTACAAGAACGATCGAAATTGTGTTATTACTTTTGTGGCTTGAGAATAAGAGCAGACGTTTTAAGTTAACGTTCTACCCTGGAACTCTGAGAACATACAGATGGCATCGATTATGTATTTTACTGCAGCCTTAAATATCGATGATACTAACGCAAAAATAGGAATTAAAAAGAAAGAAGTAAATAAGAGAGCTGTACGGGGTACTGTGAACTTTCGTATTCATCGCTGCGAGGTTAATTTTTGTACAATTGTTGCAGTGTTGCCATTCAGTGAAGTGCCTAGTACACGGAGAGAGAATTGGGAATGGTGATTACTGTTATAGGAGGAACAACTGAGTTAACCATCCTTTCTTAATACCCATCAGAAGGAAAATGGAAGCTGTTCGAAACTTCGAAAAATGAAGGTATCGGCACGAATGGCGTTAATACTTGTTAGTAGTTCCATTACCAAACCTCTTTCTACGATGGCTGTAATGTTGCTTTTACGGTTTGAAAATAAATTACTGATATATTTTGATATTTGGAACAATAAAATAGTCGCAATCCGCCTCTGTGGTGCAGTGGTTAGAGTGATTAGCTGCCCCCCCCCAGAGGCCCGGGTTCAATTCCCGGCTCTGCCACGAAATTTGAAAAGTGGTATGAGGGCTGGAACGGGGTCCACTCAGCCTCGGGAGGTCAAATGAGTAGATGGGGGTTCGATTCCCTCCTCAGCCATCCCACTTCTCCTCCAGGCAAATGCCGGGATGGTACCTAACTTACGGCCACGGCCGCTTCCTTCCCTCTTCCTTGTCTATCCCTTCCAAACCACCCCCCTCCCCCACAAGGCCCCTGTTCACCATAGCAGGTGAGGCCGCCTGGGCGAGGTACTAGTCCTGCTCCCCAGTTGTATCCCCCGACCCAGAGTCTGAAGCTCCAGGACACAGCCCTTGAGGCGGTAGAGGTGGGATCCATCGCTGAGTCCGAGGTAAAACCGACCCTGGAGGGTAAACAGATTACGAACGAACCAAATAGTCGCAGATATCTTCGTTATTATTCGCCGCACAGTTGTTCACCAACAAACCTGTTTTCCACAACGTTTATCATTGTTATTATACTCCCCAGATTTTCAATACAACTAATGTTAATGGAGACATTTCCTACTTCCCCCCTAATATTGCTACGCCACTGCATGGCCTAGTACAAAAATGGGCTACAGACAGAGACAGCCACTGACTTTATACAGATACTCCGATAAATATTCGGTCACTCTGATTTTTGACACACTTCTATTGGATAGTTATTCTTACACTATAATGATAATGTATAATACAACGAAACATGTAGGAAAACATGTGAAGTAAGTCGAACTCTTCTGACTGTCATTAGTACGCCATCTGTCGTATATTAAATAAAAGCAATAATTCCAGTGCCGCCTCAAAAATATTTGGTTACTATACAAAAAGCAACATAAACTCGCATAATTCACAATACACATTCAATACTTTTTGTGTCACCTTGATGTTTTATGACCTCTTCCAGTCGATTTCGCATTCTGTCAGGACTTAATGCCGCCCATTCTTGTAGCAGTCTTCTCTTCAAGTCTGTGAGGGAACTTGGCGGCCGAAATTACAAAGCTGCTTACGTTTGACTTCACACATTCTTGACGGGGTTCAGGTCGGGTGAAAGTGGTGGAGTCTCCAAAAACTTTGGGCAGTTGTACAGCAGCCACTCTCTGGCAAGGTACGACTTGTGCTTGGGGTCGTTATCTTGGTAGAACTTGAAAGTACGCTGTATATCTAATTGTTCCTCAGCTTGTTGCAAATTGTTTTTGAGGATAGCCAAATAGTCTTCTTTTGTCAAAGTATGTTCAGTGAAACTCAGTGCACCAACCCCGTTCGATGCAACACATCCCCACACCATCGCATATACTCACCATGTTTTACCGTTCCTTGTAAATTGTTTGTTTTCATTACCTCGTTACCTTTCCACCACGCCAATTGCTTTCCATCGGACCCAATTACGTTGAACCATAGCGTATCGAAGAGGATGTGCGAGATCTTCTCCGTTCACCCGTAAGAGAGCTCAAGAGGTTGGTGGGACACCCGCTTGGTGGCAGCACAGGCGATTGCGATGTCAACAGAGACACTTGGCCATTAGGCAACACCTCCTAGATAATAAGGCCTAACAACAGCGTAGTGACGTCACGCTACGGAGGCGATGGCAATGCAGAGAAACGCGGAACATAGTTAAACACAGACATGAATTTAAATTTTTTGCCAAAGGAATAATTTATTTACTAACAAATAGCGTTTCAAATTTGAAGGATATTGAATTATACTGTCGTTATTACCGTATTTTAGTGACTCTGCCATTAAAGATAAACAGCAGACAGTTGTAAAACACGACAGCATTTTGCAATGTTAACTCACTTAGGCCGAATTGCTAACATCACAACAGAATGTTACAAACATATTTCAATTTAAATAGGTATTACGTGATCTTAAAAGAAAACTAGCACGTATAATATTAGCATAGGCCTAACATCTAAGCTGATGTAGCATCACTGGCAGTATTTGCACATGAGCCTACAATGTTTCCTCTCTTGAAGTTCATGTATGGTTTAATGAGAATTTCACCTACCATCGATGTTACTAATTTGTAATTCTGTTCGAAATCTTTATGTATTCCAGAAAGTATGTAAGTTTCTAACCTAATATTGGACTACCATTCGGACTGGAGCCTACTCTTTTAAAAGTATTGACATATTGTGGCAACATTAAATTGCTACTGTCTCATAAATTTGTAAAAATCGCACGGCGCAACAGCCCTGAAGGGCTTGGCCTTGATCCTGCTCAGCCCGAAGGCCTACAGATTACGAGGTGTCTTGGGTTCCGCATGACGAATCCTTTCAGCCGTTATTCTTGGCTTTCTAGACCTGGGCCGCTATCTCACCGTCAGATAGCTCGCAAATGTAAACACGCAGGCTGAGTGGACCTCAAACCAGCCCTCAGATCTAGGTAAAAATCCCTGACTTGGCCTGGAATCGAACCGGGGCCTCCGGGTAAGAGGCAGGCATTATATCCCCTCACCACGGGGTCGGCCATAAATTTGTAAACATGAGGAGATATCAGACAGAAGGTTGAACAAATAACAAGAAAATCATGCACATACTCCTTTATGAACTAAGAAATGTTTTAACTATGGCTATTAAATTAACTGTGGGGACATCATCCTCGGTGTCCAATTCGCCAACTAGGACTAGAATTAACTTATTTATTGAATCTTTCTACACATTGTTACACTCATTCCTTGTGATGCAGCTATGATGTTTTGTAACTAAAGATTATACCGCATTTATATTAGTAATTTTGTCCACATATACATTAGAAATATTTTTACTTTAATAAAACCCATTTAGAATAAAGGCCATGTCTTATAAGATGATTACATATGCCATGCAGTATGGTTGCCTTGATGTATCGACGTACAGAAAAATTACTTACGTTCCCTTCATCACAGTACAACAACCATCAGGTAACAACGTGTTTATTGTACTTTTCAGCTGTGTTGAAATTCTGTGTATGAGATATGTACTATCTTCAATGGCTCTGTTTATTGCTCCTTTCTATTCTACATTTTTGCCTGGTTCTTTTAACTACTCCTCTTCCAAGACTATGATTGTCAGAGACAGCAGTGGCTTATATCTTTTCCAACTGCCCATCATATTTATAGTCACATTCTGGCAGGATCAGTACCAGTTACTTCCCATAAAATATCACCGACTTTGAAATGTCTGTGGCATACCTGTAAAATAATGTATCACCGTGAGCGAAATTCGTGCATTTACAGAGTGAATCGGCCTACACCAGCAGCTCCTGTAGGTGGTATGTTTTAATGCGTATAATAATAATAATAATAATAATAATAATAATAATAATAATAATAATAATAATAATAATAATAATAATAATAATAATAATACCGTTGAAATAATGTATCCCATGATTGTGATCTAACATAACCTTATATCATTGAAGAGTAAATATGCCTACATATCACCAGCTGTTGCGTGTAGTTAAATACGTCAAAGGCCTATACTCATTATGATTGTGTGAGAATGTAATAATAATAGTTACTCACCATTGAGTTATTAGTAAATCTGTAGTCTTGTCTTGGAATTGCACGTAAACATATCTGCCGCATAACCTCGTCTTTCGTAAACTTAATGCATGCACTTCGTTATCACTGTCGGAATTCTCCTTACAGTTGAGTACGCAACACATCAGTACCATTACGTACAATGGTATTAGCAATTGGCATCATTAAACGAATTAAAACTCTTCCAATTTCAGCGTTACATGGCCAAACTCATTGCTGTGTTATTACTGAAAAGGTTCAAGCTTGCCTCCCGATTTTGACGTCACAGTATATTCCCAGAACAGTTGTGAGGCCTTACATATCTAGGAGGTGTTGCATTAGGCCGCGTTATATTTGCCTTCAGATGTAGTAATTTTTATTGCTCATTATTGTCGCTGTCAGAGATGTTTCGACAGTTTGCATTATTAGTGTACTCACGATTGAGTTGTGTGAGAAGTGTTACCTCGGTCTTTGTCGCTATTGTGCTATAAGGCAACGTATATCATGCCCTCGTGTTTTGTACCCGGCTGCAGATCTGGGTATGACCGGTCGTCTTCAGGTAGGCATTTCCTTAGGCCCCCTAAAGAGAGTGGTGTTTTATTGAAATGGGAGAAGGCTATCCATAGAAAAGACCGAAAATTAACTCATAACTGTTTCGTTTGTGACATTCATTTTTGCGATGACTTTCTAGTAAAAGTAGACTCGTTTACGGTGAATGGTGAAAGAGTAGAGATACCAAGACAGCGCTGGAAATTAAAACCAGAAGCATTTCCTCACATATTTCCTAATCTACCCAAGTATATTTCTAAGGCAGTTAAGAAACGCAAGTCCCCCACGAACAGGCAATCCACACGAAGAGATTTCCCTAATAAAAGCCCTGAACAGATCGTAAATATCAGAGATAGTGATCAACCTGTATGCTCAGTAGTTGAATATAGCTCTAATGTCGCAGATGCTAGGAAAACAATTGCGCTATTAAAGAGGTGATTGAAGAATCAGAAACGTAATTTCATTAGAACGCAAAATCAACTCAATGTCGCTAAAGCTAAGATACATTTGCTTGAGAAAGACATTTCTGATATAAAATCAAAGAGAACTGAGTCAAAACAATTCGGTTCTCTCAGCAAAAAACAGAAAATTATAGTCGATACAATGTTAAAGAAATGTCAAGCGAAAAGTAAAAAAGGAATGAGATATAGTGATGAATTTCTTCTTGATGCACTTCTTTTAAACATAAAGTCTCCCAAGGGTTATCGGCACTGTTTAAATCATGACTTGCTGCCTTTGCCTTCTGAATCCCACTTGAGAAATTTGGTGAAGGGCCTAAAATGTTCGTACGGCATAAATGAGCATGCTACCGCTGCCATAGCAGATTGTTTTAATGGAAAGGAGGAACATGAACGCTTAGGGATGTTGATATTTGACGAGGTGAAGTTATGAGAATAAATTCGCTTTAACTCGGAATCGTTGCAAGTGAATGGTTTTGTTGATTTTGGGAAATTTACTGAAGATAAAAGCAACGGTCAGTTGGCAAATCATGCTCTTGTTTTTATATTTGTTCCTTTCCTATATAACTGGATACAAGCCATAGCGATATATGGTTGCCGGAACGCCACCCCTGGCGATATAATTGCAAACATTCTCATTCAAGTCATCATACAATTAGAGCAAGTAGGTGTCCGAATCATTGGTTTCACATCGGATGGCAGCCAGTCGAATAAAATTGTTGTGGAAATGCTTAGGAATATCTGGTAACATAAAACATCTGAAGTGTTATATTTCCTATCCAATTGACTCCAACAGAAAATTATGGGTATTTTCAGACGCGCCACATATATTTAAATATGTAAGAAATCATTTTCATGGCAAAGGAAAGGTTAATTGTAATGGCAATATTGTTGATTATTCATTCTATAGAAAAGTTTAGGAATGTGACTCATCTCCTGAATTTTCCGGATTGAAAGTTTGCTACAAACTGACCTCTGCCCACTTGATCCTAATTCGTTTCAGCGAATGAATGTAAGACTGACATTTCAACTATTCAGTAGATCAGTCGCTAATGGTATCGGAGCATTAAAACACAGGGTTTAGAAGACAGTAAACAAACGGAAATTTTCACAAGCGATTTAAACTGTCTGATTGACGCATTAAATTCGTCTATTCCCACTTAAGCACTGTATAAGGGATCACAGGCACATGAAACATTAATGAAATGGCAGAATGTTATCAGAGATACCCAAAATTCATTCGCTTCACAAAGGACACTGGAGTCCTTAAGAGTTACCGTGGAAAGTACCTTAGAAGTGTCTGAATATTTGTGGGAACACATTTGAGAGGAAAATTTAATCAAGATTCCCTAGAACGTCATTTCGGTATCCTGCGATCACTAAGTTTTGATGATCATCCGTCCACTGTTGACTTTCTACATTTACACACGTTGCAGTCTATTTACGTACCGTCTAAACTTGCCTTATCGTCTGGCGGAAACTGTGAGTACAGATCTGAATCCCCATTGACGTCTCTTGTTAATCAAATGCGTATTCTTGCAAGAGAAATTGAAAGAAAATTCGTGCAGTGAAGACACAAGCTGTAGATGAAATCAGGGAAAAAATTGTGATCATCGAAAATGACATCCAAATACCAGACTGGGAAAACAGTTTACCTGAGATAAGTGGGCAGAATTGTAACAAAGAGTACTTGGGTGTATCATTTAGCCGGATACATAGTGCGGGAGATTTCAAAAGTGATTCAGTGTGATTTATGTCGTCCTTTCCTTTTCGGCAAACCGACTGATAGTGTGCCTGCTTCCCTAACACTAATTAAAGATTACGGCTCAATGCAAAGCGCCACATATCTCACGTATGCGTCGGAACGTGTTTATAATGTGTTGTTGCGAGTGGAAAATGTTGTTGCGGAAAAGTTATCGTGTATGGATAGTTTATGGGGTGATACTTTCTTCGAGTGCTTGGATAAATTAGATGTTATTAAAGTGAAGTCATCGCAGTTGGGGTGCTGTGAAGATCATGTGCTGTGTTTGCTACCAAAACTCGCATTTCACTACTTGAAATGTCGATTCTTCCGCACGAAGGAGATAAGAAGGGAACTGGTTACTTCGAAGGCAGCGAAATCATCCAGGAAATATTCCAAAGTGTCCAGCATATGAAATCATTTTCAAACGTAAGTTGCATGCTTGAGTTTCTTAGTAGATTCTGAAGTAGTAGTCCCGATAATGCCTCTGTTATCCTCTCGCTCAGACATCACTGTGGATGGCAGTGCCATCTGTGCGGCGGTCCACGGTAACTCGTGAAGACGTCGCACTTCCTCTTCGATACGCTATGGTTGAACTTTGACTCATCAACAAATAACACATCCTCCCACTGAGCACTGGGTTTGCTTACGTAGGTTTTTGCGAACTCTTGCCGCATCTTTTTATTTACCGCATTAATGTATGCTTTCCTCCTAGCTCTTCTCCCAAAGAACTCATTCCTACGCGGTGATATTCGCATGGTTTCACTACCCACTTTCTTTCCACACTCCTTTAAAACAGGTCCTGCCTGTTTCGGGACACTAATTGTCGGATTTCGTTTCACATTCTGGAGAGTGGTGTCCTTAAAAGTAGGAAAGATCACAATATGGAGATAACGCTGGAATTCAAGACGACAAATTGGGACAAATATTCGTTTATAGGAAAGGGAGTTAGGGATTAGAACAACTTACCAAGGGATTTCGTTTCACATTCCGAAGCACAAACCACTACTCGTGTTTTGTTAGACTTCTTTGTCTGCCTGTCTGGGGAAATGAACCAATTCTGTCTTTGTTTTTGAATCTCCTTATTGTACCTACGACTGTTGTTCTGCTTATACTGAAATGAAATGAAATGTCGTATGGCTTTTACTGCCGGGATATCCCAGGACGGGTTCGGCTCGCCAGATGCAGGTCTTTCTATTTGACGCTCGTAGGCGAACTGCGCGTCTTTATGAGGATGAAATGATGATGAAGACAACACATAATCCCAGCCCCCGTGCCATTGGAATGAACCAATTAAGGTTAAAATCCCCGACCCGGCCGGGAATCGAACCCGGGACCCTCTGAACCGAAGGCCACTACGCTGACCGTTCAGCCAACGAGTCGGACCTGCTTATACTAAGCATCTGCGATATCTTTCTAGCGAATTACCTCGAGCATGATGGAATATCACGTTCTTCAAATGAGATATTATGTAGACCTTTACACCCCACTCGATACCAATCCGCAACACTGCAGCAAATTTCTTCGGGACGACGTGTCTTGCGTCACCGCACTACTGAACAGAACATTTCGCTGTCAACAAACATAGCGTCAATCCCGGCCTTTCCGGGTGACCGAATATATTTGAGGCGTGTCATTGCACCCATGTGAGCAATGTCCTTTCTTTTACAGCATACTGTATGCCAATGCCCCATGATTCCTCTTCGACATAAGCAAACACATGTAGTTCCATTACTTAAGACGCATTTGGTTTCATATTCTGCTCTTGGTTGCCTTATTGTCATCACTTTTTCGCGAATATTTATGGGAGTGACTGTAGATTATATTGAGTAGATACGTTCTTTCTCCATTTAGACCGTCTTCCTTTAGCTCTGCTGAACGGGGAACCAACGGATGATACATTCTCTTACAAATGTGTCTTCTTGTGAAACGTTGAATAATAGGAATTCAACCCTCTTCGTTTCATGAGCAATCCGGTGAGAGTGATTTGATGCCAGCAATGATCCCTTCTAGTGGGAGTACTGAGTGATGTAGTGTCCCTCTAGTGCTGACTAGTCACATTCATTTCTCGATATTAGCCTCGAGCCTAGAAAGTCTTTCATGACCTTTCAATTTCTTTTTTGATGCACTCATTTGTCGACGTGTTGGACCACTACAAGGAGAAGACGTGATTATATGACACTGGATATCGACGGTGGACCGGTTTCCACATTTCGAAGTGCTGCTGTATGACACTGAGTTCTTACCATGTTTCAATAATCAAACATCTCAACAAGAATCGAATCAATGGGATCATCAGTTCGACAGTCAGTGGAAGTTCCTCTCTGACAGTTCTTTCTCCTATGATCATATTTAACGGTGGATAATTCTGTCTTTATTTCTCCCTCCATTCCAGCCACTGTGGACAAAATGCCGATCAAGTGGTAGTGGTGATAACTGTTTTATGAGAAAGTACAACTGACTAATCATCCACTATTAACACCAACCAGGTAGAAAGAACTGAAGAGGTTCGACACTTTGAAGGTATTGGAGAAGAAAGGGAAAGGCCCCAAAAGGGCGTGGAAATCAGATTCCTAATACTGTCGGGGTTGGAAAAAACAAGAGTTGATCCAGAGAGGTAATATGGGAGCCCGCAGAAAGAAGTCAAAACATTGACAGACTCAGCTGAGAAACCGTGGTCATCAACCCGCGCACCCAAGTTGAGACACCTGGTCGCCCTGTTAGTTGCCTGTTATGAAAGGCAGGATGTTATTCTACCATCCCACACACAGTCAAGTCGATACTAACTTCACTGAAATAGAAAGCTGAAAACCCCGTACCACAGTTGCTTTAAATGTTTGCTCCTTCTCCTCGTGACGACCCTCTCAGTTAGTAAACTTTCAATCGAACACCACGTGCCCAATACACACGTTTTAGCTACAGAAATGGTGGAAGAACGGGGAGACACATGTCACGGAAACTGCCTGATCTGAATAATTACTAAACTGATATCTCGTCTGCAAAGCCTTAAAAACAAGGGTAAACTTTTAAGATAGTGTCTGACCTCAAAACAACTTTAGAGTCAGAAAGAATTTCACAAAATGTTCATCGTGATGTGTCCATCGGTGAGAAATGTATTTCGCAACTTTTCAGCGCATTTCAAAGGGCTAACAATATTGTCTGCTGCATATTTACAAAACAATGAGGTTTTCTACCGTTGTGTATCTCAGTGGACTACTGCGGCATACGTGGGCGTAATAAACCATTGTATCAACGAGTCGAGGGAGAAATAATATTTATCTGTTTGAATATATTTTGCTTCCACCTGTGATATACAAGGTACACTCCACTTCGGTTATCACACACGCCGTCACCATGAATATAAACTTGTATCGTGAACAACAAAGCAGCCATGCGTGAATTTTTCTGGTAAAACTGAAACAGTTATCGCTCCGTGCAGAAGACAAACAGTTCTGCACTTCAGAGACATGTGACAGAGTATCAAACTACTGGAGTTGATGACTTCCATCACACTCCTTCTTAAGCTAAACTGCGAACTGGAGCAATAGGAAATAAGCTACATATTTCAGTTCCAGTAAATAAATAGTTCAGACATCTGGTCATCCGTACTCAATATAACTAAAATAACTCGTCCACACCCTTATTTATGGTAGGTACTAGAATGAGCTGTCATGTCAAGATTCTGTACTTGTGCTCTAAATTCCACAGCGTGACCACAAAGTAATCTGTAATACTGTGTGTGCACTTCAGATGTTCGCTATTATAATTCGTTCCTTTCTCGGATTATGTACAAACGAGTTGCAAAATAGTTCAGTTTTATTTTTGTCTAGGTGTCTGGTTGTCTTTATATTTGTTTGTCTTTGTGTGTGTTTGTCAGATTTGGTGCCAAGATGTTGGAAAATAGATTCTGTTCAGTAAATTTTGTCTGTCTTTTTTGTTCGTTTTATGATATCACAGGAAAACAGCTCTACACAACTTCTGAAAAATCGGTAGATACGTTTAAGGGTATCCGAAGTGTACACTACATTACATATCATCTTATTGGTGAATATTGGTGTAACAATATTAAGGGAGCAACACCTGCAAATGTTACATTTGTCGTAAATACGAGCTGCACAGAGAAACTAAAAATATTCAGAGTTGTGTAATATAAAATTTCCAATCTTTTCATTCATTCAACTTGAACGCGAGAAGAATAGTAACAGATATGTTTGAAATTATTATATTTTTGACAAACTTCCAACTATTACCAGGAATATCACTTCTATCTGGAAGATGTGTTTAATAGTCTTCGTGTGGAACTTCTTTAGGATTTTACCAAACGATGCTATGGCAGCGATGTGCTAACGTTCAGTTCAGATTAGCCGGCACGACAAATCAGCTCACCCATCAACAAAACAGCATTAAGTAAACCGAAATTTCGCATTAGTGGCTTAGCAATCCTCGGGGGACAGACTACTGCCAAACATAAGCAAAACAGAAGTGTCTTGCTTCCACTCAAGTAACAAAATGACAGACAGCGCTCACCATACACTTTACAAATGTAACGTTCTCAGGCCAACAGGTTCCAACAGGCGTGCTACTAGATCACACTCTCTGATGTAAGCAATAATTCTTCAAATGCAGTATCATATTATAGGAGTTCTGTAGAACAAATTGAGGTGCGTCTCGAGGTGCCTCTGCTCCTACCTTTCGATTCTATGCACTGGGATTTGTCTTCTTTACAAAAGAATAATAATTTTCAGTACGACTGCAAAGTTCTCTTGAGAAATTAGTTAATACCCAGCTGAATAACACTCTGAGGATGGTCTCAGGCTTAATAAAATTCATCCCTTCCCCTTGGTTTTCTGTATTTAGCAATGGTATACCACCTTCTGTTAGACAACGAACACTCACAACGGAATATCCTAGGGAAAGTGAAAACGTAAATAGTAGAGATATACACCGTCTGACAAAGTAGATAAGCACCTAGAAGTAGTGGTTGAAAGTGAATGAAACTACATATGCTGGAAGACAATTGAACTGATTACACTATGGGATGAAAGAGACAACGCTGTTGGCAGTTACAGGTGGAAGTTTAGGGTGTTGCAACCCCCCGTCCCGGCCGCAATGCATGCCTTTATGGTGTCAAAGAGCCTTTCGACCCTCTTCTGAGGCAAGTTCGTCCGCAGTTGTTGCAGCTATCCCGCAGGTTGGTACTGGGACGGAGTCATCCCACACGTGTTCATTGATGGATATTGCTGTCCACGGGAGGACCTCAACATGATCTAGGCAGTCCACAGACACACGTTCTGTGTGTGGACTTGAATGATCTTGTTTAGAACACTGTCCTGGGGTGCTGTGACATAAGGGGTAGGACGTGCGGACACATAGTCCTTGACGTATGGCTGTGCCGTCAAAGTCTGCCGAAGCACTATTACAGGTGACCTGAACGGATATCCTTTGGCTCCCCACACCATGATGCCAGGGGTTACGCCTGTGTGTCTTTGCACAATGTGGGCAGGATGTTCGTTCTGCCCTCGATGCCGCTAAACCTGCACACGATGGTCACCGGAGGTTATGGAGAAGTAGGACTCATCACTGAACAAGATAGGACGCCATTCGACCTCTGTCCATTCCTCCCGGGCAAGGCACCACTCCAAACGCAGGCGTTGGTGTTCTGGTTTCAGTGGCAACCGATGCATGGGGCATCCGGCGAATGCGAGTCGTCGAGACACTGTGCGGGAAATCACATGATGTTGTCGAGTCACCAGTACGTATTCGCGGAGGGTGGGTGCTCAAGGTATGGAATCTCGGAATGCTTGGCACACCATACGACGGTCATTCCTCGGGGTGGTGTTTCTTGGTCGACCCGAACCTGAACGACGTGATTGGATGCCCTCATGTACCCATTAAGTCCAACATCTGGCCATTGTGCCATCTGAATGGCCCACATGCCTGGCAGTTGCACGATACGATCAACCAGCCTCATGCAGTCCCACAATGCGGCCTCTGTCAGTTGGTGGAGAGTATGTTCAAGACTGCTTCGTACTGTACGTAGTTCTCTCTGAACGTCTTGCTTAACTGTCTGACTCACGGCAATTGAACCCCCAGTGGGTGGGGGCGGTAGAATAAAACGCATGGTATCCCCTGCCTGTCGTAAGAGGCGACTAAAAGGGGCCGAGGAGCTCTCAACTTGAGAGAGTGGGTTCGCGACCACGGGGCCGCGAGCTGAGTCCTGGCATTGCTTCCACTTACTTGCGACAGGCTCCTCACTTTCACCTATGATATCTGACCTCCCTCGGTCACCTCTTCTTCTTATCGAGCCAGACGGTATTAGATTGCGAATCCTAGGGAGTCTTTCATTTTCATGCCCCTCGTGGCCCTTGTCTTCGTTTGGCCGATATCTTCATATTTCGAAGTGTCGGATCCTTTCCACTTTTTTCTCTCTGATTACTGTTAATAGAGGATGGTTGCCTAGTTGTACTTCCTCTAAAAACAATAATCACCACCAACAGTCACAGCAGTTGACTGGTAATAACTTATCAACAACAGGACGATGCCATCACGAATGCAATCTAGTGGGCGTTCTACAAAATACAGATCTTTGTAAATCTAATCATTTACTCACACACCAACGGTATGCATGTACTGTATACCGAAATGGGATAATATTGGACCAATCCTTCTGGGTGCTTAGCGTTCTTTGTCAGGCAGCGTAATTGACGAAAATAATATCAGAGCATCGTACTTAATTATATATTGCAAATATCATTGAAGAAGTTACACCAGTTATTTCATACTGTTTCATGTTAAATATCTTTAAAAATCATTGTATATTTATGGCCTGGTGGCCGTGATCGTTAAGGCATTGAAGTCCACATGATCTGACACCGTGGTTAGGGGGTTCGAGTCCCGTTGTTCGAAAAAATGTTCACCATCCGAATGTTGGCAGGCAGAGTAGGAGAGGTGTGGCTGGGGCGTATATAAGGAGGGTCCAGGGGGCGTGAGACCCCTCCCCCCGAAATAAAAAATATAAAGAAGAAATAAGTACCGTAATCTGAATTATTTTAATGAATCATGCGCGAAGGCATCGCCTACTTTCCCGTGTAGGTGAGGGCAGTGGGGTGCAAGTGGTGTGAAGTTCGTGTCAGTGATCACTGAACACCGCCCGGCTCTGCGCGTGCGCGGACAACTAGACTACACCAATCGCCGCCAGAGGCCAGCACAGGGGTGTGGCAATCATTGGTTGTTGTTTACGTTTGTTCGACATCTGTCGCATGGCTCTGTTTTAAGTGTTAATGTTTACGTACTTTATCGGTATACTGAAGTTGGCCGTAAGTGAACCACAATCGTAATGAAGAGGCAAGTTTCCATTCAAAACTTTTTCGCGATAGTTCTGAAGTCGGTAGTGTTACGAATGGACAAAGTGCAAATGGCCGTGACGGTGACAATGCTGAAGTCGGCTGCGTTGGTAGAAATGCTCCTTGTGATGTCGCTACTTCGAGCTCAAGTTCCGGTTATGGAGGATAGTAGGCCTAAACAAGTAACGAAAAATATCTATGACATTGGAAACTATTGTCAAAACAAATCCATTCAGTCTTTTACGAACAAAAAAAGAATATGTTAGAAAATATTTGTAAACCTCAGGCTGGATACAAATTTCCCTCCACTACTAGGGAAAGCAGCAGGAGCTTTGGTCACTTAAGCATTTACCAATCTTAGAAAAGCCAGGGAAATATTTAGCAAACATGAAAACTTAGCCTGTCATAAGAAATATGATTTGATCGCTGAAAATACAAAAGGTATAGTTAAGAAAAAGGCTGAAAGTATTGTCAGTCAAGGAAATGCCCAAAGAAGACTGGATATTGAGAATAGTAGAAAACGGCTAATTCCTATAATACAAACAATACCACTTTGCAGGAGGCAGCAAATAGCTATAAGGGGTCATCGTGACTCTGGAAGAATAAGCCTTGAAGAACCGGATCAAGATGATAGGAATTTTCGATAGTTGTTGAGATACTGAGCCAAAAGTAGAGATTGTTCCGGGGTTACCCGTGGAACGCAGAGGTGAAAGAAGGTGCCGGAATGAATGAGTCTAACTACAATGTCAAGAAAAATATAAAACTCAAACTGAAGTTTATATTTTCTTAAATAACAAAATTTTCATAACAATAAAATGTCAGCTACACTGACGAATTCTAGACAAGACAAGAAATCCAAAATTTAGTGACTGTTTAAAAGAACTGGGCTTCAAGCCCCTCACTTTACAATTCTTGAACTCCTAACTCAAATTTATCAAAAGCACAAATTTACACAAGGGCAGAAATCCCTCAATACATGGAGCGCTTGCTCCCAACTCACAATATCAAGCCTCCCAGGGACACTTTTACAACACTAGAAAAGAGCTGACGTGCTCTCAGTTTTCCAAGCCTATTCAAGGCAATATTAGAAAATTACCATCACTCGCCACCAAGGCACAACTTACAAAATTTGAAAGAGGGGTATTTAGTACTCAACCTATTGGGCCTTAGCGGAAAAGAACAGATTAACTAAATGGCCCGAAACACAAATTGAATGGAGACGTGTACTTGCACTCCTATATATGAATTCTTAAAACCTAAAGGGCACTAGGCCGATGAAACAGGGGCTATTCCCAAACTATGGAGGTGACTCGTATAAGAATAAATTAAGACATTACGGTAAGGAACAAAAACCAGTTACAAACCGTAGTCACCTCAAAACCAATATGAAGGGGAGCTCTAGAGGGTGCATCACCCTCTATCCCCGATTTACAGTTAAAGATTTTATGAAGTTATTACACAAGCCGGCCGAAGTTACATTTTCAGAAAGGTAGGTTACATAGTTAAAGTTTCGGACTCTTCCTCCGGTTAAACTGCAGAACTAGCAAGAAATAAAGATGTTAAGTGTCCATTACCTTGTCGGTGTACTGCTGCCTGATAAAAGAGGCGCCAGGTTAGATGACGATCAATTGGCCAAGAGACGAGAAAATCCGCATTTTATAAACCTTCGGGGAAAGTTTGAGACCTTTCAAGAATAAACCAGCCACACCCTCTCAATTTATTGGTCAGTTTGAAAGGTTACACTCCAAATCGAACAAGAAGGCTGTGATAGGTTGAAAATTAATTAAAGAAATTTGGGATTGGCTGGATTCAAAACCGGTGGAAAGAAAAGATAAATATTGCCAACCCAAAAATAAATGAACATCAATTAGTAAAAGAAACTTATGAATACAAAACTTCAAATCAAAGGTTCTTTCACTTCGCACCAGGGTGTATGATCATAGTTTTTCAGCAGTGGCATCTATGGAAGAATGTCCAAACTTCTTGATGAAGGGCAAACAAAGCAAGTAGAAATTCACACAGTACAGGAAACTTCACAATAACAAAATTACATCAAATTTCTGTGGTGAAATCTTCTGAGTGAAGTTGTAACTTGTTGTATTATTGATTTCAAATTTGGTAGATGGAGGAGTTCTTTTAGACGCTCATTTTGAACGCGTGGCGTAGAGGTGTACCTCTCGGTACAGACCTCCCCCCCCCCAAATGTCCTTCCTAGAAGTGCCACAGAAGAATTTTGAAAAAAATATTTACAGTTGAAGAAAATTGTCTAAGTTTTTTTGAAGTAGATAGGTAGAAAGTAGTTTAACTCCAGCTTTAGAGTGTCTTTGTTGCAGTAGAATGTGAAATACATGTTGATAATTTTGACGGCAAGAACTGCTGCCGCTGCCAATATCCAGTTGAGGTCGCCCAGACCCCTCAAGTACCCTCAGATACACTTCTCCCGCTACTATGGGAGGGGTAGTCGTGGTGAAGGCCGCCGCAGATTAGAAGTATATCTCCAGTCCCCAGATGTTTTGGCGGTAGCGGCGCCGCACTTCAGCCTTTGCCGGGAGATGGACACCGGCGCGCCGTTCACAAGTAGACTTCACGGGAGTGGAGTGGGCCCGTACCCCGGCTCTGTGGTAGTACGACGGCGAACGGCTGCGGGGGCACTGAAACAGTAAGATCTCGGCGACAGAAAGGTGTTGTTGGTGACTAGAGATTAGAGGGTACGATCTTTATTGGTGATGCTGAGGGCCGGGCAGCGCGGAAGGCGTTTTTATGCTAATGGTGTGGATTTGCAGGAGACTGGGGCTTGGTAATGGCCACAAAGAAATTGACAGCAGAAAAACCAGAGGGGAAGATCGTACATACTGCACCCTTTTCATATGACCTGGTCAATGATTTCTTCATCCTGGGTTCTGGTTTGGCTGCACTGAAATGAAAATACTCAGCGTTGATGATGCTCTTCCTCAGGGGTGGCGACGTTCTCTGGACTGTCGGGGTGCTCTCGCGATAGGGATGTAAGGTTACTCGGCTACAGGCTAACTAACCTACCGAAATAATTATGATTTGGCCCAGACTGTATTTAAATAAATGTTATTAAAGCAAGGAAATGAATGATAATGTGACTGAGAAAAAAATATTAAAATATCATTAGAATAATATTAAATCCATTAATTCAGACATAAGCGACCTCGTTAATAACAAATCTACGTTAGATTTACGATCAATTACATTATACAGCAGTTGTCCATACTCCAACTATATCACTCACCAGTATCATAATCAAGACTATGAGTTGAAAATGAAATTGAGTAGGTAAGGAGTCACAAACTTTAATTATAAAATGAAAAGAATTATAAATAACTCAGAATATTCCATGATCATGGGGATTCATTTCCTCCCCTATTACACCTATCAAACTTGAATAACATTATCATTTTCCGTTATTTCAGTTATAGATCGGTAATGGCTAATTATCTCCATCTGACAGGTAACTTATACTCAGAATAATATATGTAAAATAAAATGGTATAAATTTAACCACATTATACCGCTCAAATAATAAATCACTGGGTCAAACCATAATGTGGTACATCATTTACCTGAAAAAATTGAATGATTAATCAACTGAACAGCTGTCTTATTTATACCACAATAAGTGTTGATTATAACTGGTCTCAACTGGACATAAATGACTTTACAAAACATGGCGAATATTAATACCTGTTCACAAATACAGGATCGTTACCCAATGTTTCAAGACAAATTTTAAATAACTAGAGGGTTTGCTGTTCAGTGAAGTTATAAACTGATTATGTTTTCCGTTCTACAACCAAGAAGTGAATTCTAAGATGATGTTTGGGTTGTTTGACGCAAGCTTTACTCTATTTACACAGCGGAAAATCTTCCGTTTACCACGCCACAAAAGAATATCTATGCTGTTCATCACCGTCAAACACTGCCTAAGCTACGCATATAAAAAATCAAGGGAAGTGAATCTATACTGAGAAAAATACCCTAATTAATATACACACATATCACGCATAATTTAGGCAATATCAAAATTTTTACTGAATAATGAAGTCCCTAATCAAAATGCCGCATATTGATTTCAACGTCCTAGGATATTTGTCGTTGAAATAATAGGTGACCATGACCAAGATTAACGTTTATCATGGCTGCTCTCTCCCTATTTTGATTCACATGATAATAATTGAAACAAACATTGCGCAAAAATAGCTGACCAAAATGATGTTATTATCTACTCACAACATTTAATGCAGTGCAGTCTGTGACTTCATGTTTCAGAAAAAAAAACAGGAAAGAAAGAAAACACCATTTGATATTATTATTACCTATGAATCATATGGTCCCAGCCTTGCTGGACACGTTAGTATGTTTTATGTAATCGTTACACATATAAATGCTTGATAATAAATTGTGAGGGTATTTAGTTGAAGTTACGTCCATTAATATCACCCTTGTGAGTATCTTATTAATTCCATTTCACCTTGCTTATCAATATTTATTCATTATTATATCATCATAGATTCATAATTATACTCTTAACCTCAAGTACATTATTATTATGTATAAAAAGTTCGTATTCTCGCCCTCATTGATGTCACGGCTTTCCTGCTGAGATTGAGTTCTCTACTTCATTATTCTTCTTTCCATATACCACGTCCGTCAGCTAGCCTACTGACCTATGAATGTCTTCCTCTCTACTCACTACATACAATTCATAATTAATGCTCTAGACTCCTTGTCGTAATGGACTGCTCAGCGTTACCATAATTCTCACACAACTACATTATCAATCGTATAACTAGATTGATTTAACGAATATTAAAGAAAGACTCAAACAATACCAAATGGTCACAAAAAAGAAAAGAAACAGTCTGAACCATGGAAATGGGTTCGACAGAACCCTGCTTGCGCGAAATACCACGAATACTGTCGATACATGTCCAATATAATAAAAATCTGCCTCAATGCATGCGGAACAACATTACAATATCAAATCAAAACGCGTGACTGCTAAACAAATTACATACAAAGTGATGACTGTGGTGTAACCCTAACACGAATGATCTATGATTAAAATTAAACTACTGAATTACCATTACCGACAGCTGCGTCCTGTACAAATTAATATTTACATTATTTACAACAAACAACACCTTAGATTAAATTTCACTTACTCATACGGGTGGTTCGGCTGCCGCTCCTCCATAGTCCCGATGGCTATTCAGCTTACGCCATCATGATTGAGACATATGACGGGGTTAACTTGCAGTATTCTAATATGGTTGCTTGCGTATTCTACATGATCATACACACATATACATTGATCTTGCTTTTACACTTATATGCACGCACACACACAAAAAACTATACCCTACTCTAAAACACTGACTGACAGAGCAAATGCAACACCAAGAAGGAGTGGTTCGAAAGGGATGAAAGTTGGGGAAAAAACAGAGACGGCACGGACGAATAATTGATGTTTATTTCAAACCGATATGCAGGTTACACAATGCGCACGGCATCGACTCAGTAGGATGTAGGACAACCGCGAGCGGCGATGCACGCAGAAACACGTCGAGGTACAGAGTCAATAAGAGTGCGGATGGTGTCCTGAGGGATGGTTCTTCATTCTCTGTCAACCATTTGCCACAGTTGGTCGTCCGTACGAGGCTGGGGCAGAGTTTGCAAACGGCGTCCAATGAGATCCCACACGTGTTCGATTGGTGAGAGATCCGGACAGTACGCTGGCCACGGAAGCATCTGTACACCTCGTAGAGCCTGTTGGGAGATGCGAGCAGTGTGTGGGCGGGCATTATCCTGCTGAAAAAGAGCATTGGGCAGCCCCTGAAGGTACGGGAGTGCCACCGGCCGCAGCACATGCTGCACGTAGCGGTGGGCATTTAACGTGCCTTGAATACGCACTAGAGGTGACGTGGAATCATACGCAATAGCGCCCCAAACCATGATGTCGCGTTGTCTAGCGGTAGGGCGCTCCACAGTTACTGCCGGATTTGACCTTTCTCCACGCCGACGCCACACTCGTCTGCGGTGACTATCACTGACAGAACAGAAGCGTGACTCATCGGAGAAAACGACGTTCTGCCATTCCCTCATCCAAGTCGCTCTAGCCCGGCACCATGCCAGGCGTGCACGTCTATGCTGTGGAGTCAATGGTAGTCTTCTGAGCGGACGCCGGGAGTGCAGGCCTCCTTCAACCAATCGACGGGAAATTGTTCTGGTCGATATTGGAACAGCCAGGGTGTCTTGCACATGCTGAAGAATGGCGGTTGACGTGGCGTGCGGGGCTGCCACCGCTTGGCAGCGGATGCGCCGATCCTCGCGTGCTGACGTCACTCGGGCTGCGCCTGGACCCCTCGCACGTGCCACATGTCCCTGCGCCAACCATCTTCGCCACAGGCGCTGCAACGTGGACACATCCCTATGGGTATCGGCTGCGATTTGACGAAGCGACCAACCTGCCCTTCTCAGCCCGATCACCATACCCCTCGTAAAGTCGTCTGTCTGCTGGAAATGCCTCCGTTGACGGCGGCCTGGCATTCTTAGCTATACACGTGTCCTGTGGCACACGACAACACGTTCTACAATGGCTGTCGGCTGAGAAATCACGGTACGAAGTGGGCCATTCGCCAACGCCGTGTCCCATTTATCGTTCGCTACGTGCGCAGCACAGCGGCGCATTTCACATCATGAGCATACCTCAGTGACGTCAGTCTAACCGCAATTGGCATAAAGTTCTGACCACTCCTTCTTGGTGTTGCATTTGCTCTGTCAGTCAGTGTACATTAATTACATATGTGTACTTTACACACTGTTCGGATCTTCCTATAGTATTGAACCTCTCCTCTGTTGACTGCTAGACTGCTGGTCTTGTATCTCCCTCTTTGTAACGGGACCACGGGATTACCTTCCCCTAGTTGAGCTTCCGTGCTGTGTTTACGTTCGAGGTCGTACACCTGGCGATTCTAGAATTCTCCTGCTTTGAATGAACTGCAACAGGACATTCCTTGGGCAATTGCTGCATGTCCCCAACATTAAACAATTACCGTCTGTCTGTAATAGCAGATCCTAGTCGTAATGTGTATTAATTTGAATGGCTGATCATTACTTCAAGAATAATAAATCGAAAATACGAGATGTTGCCTCGCTTGCACAAATCATAGTCTCTGCGACAGAAATATGCACTTATTAACTCTATATGCCACACGGTTAACTAGTTCCTTATTCCATCGCGATCCTTAACTTGAAAAGTCTCACCTCTCCTTGTGAAAAGTACTCATATAGTTTATTATTACTTAGAGATGACTGAATTAAATAAACGTTCCTAATCATCGTTCGTGAGTAAATACATTAAAGTTCGCAATTCATTAGTAACTTACTCTAGCGATGGCTGTCACTGGCGAACAAATTACTTCAGGAATTACTCTCCACATTATTAGAGTTCACTGGACACAAAGACTGAACATTCGCGAGACAGTAAGACGAAGTGATCTTCCCTCAATGAGAACATAAATAGAACACTCCTCCTTGGGTGTGGTAGGCGGGCTTAATTTATGTGTTCCTGGGTACGCTGGGCTTAGCGCGGTATCCTGAGGGCTTTGGCGTCACTGATATTCGTGCGCTAAGGGGGTGGGTGTCCCTTGCACAAATAGTTTTATCACATGTGTCCCCTATTCACTTATTCGCTATAAGTTGAATCACAATATTCCTAGCCATTCCTCTAACTGATGTTCCATTCCACAGCAATCGTAGATTTTTCACTTAATTTGAATGCGTGGGAGGTACTATTTTCTGCCGACGATGCATTTTATGTGGGTGAAAAATGTCAGCACGAGGTTGGCAACGCGGGATTTGTATCACAACGACGCACTTTCACATTTAAAGTCATATCACCTACAATTAATAAATAAAATCACACTGAAAATATACTACTTTCAGCTATTGTCAGTAGCGCCCAAATCTGCCTTAATACTGTTCCGATGCCCCGAATCAACTAAATTATCATAGGCGCCTTTTTTAAACGAATAATTTTGAGCTCCCTGATTGGCCGAATTTTGCCTAGCGGTACATGGCTTTCTTCAGTATGGGATGAACCACCTCTGTCCGAGGGAGGTCTGTCATCATTCCGTCTCACTCGCACAGAACATGTGGTCTCTCCCTCTTTCTGCCGCCTTTGTTCAGTTACTGGCGGTAGCGTACTTGCACCGTGAGAAAGCGCTGACCCGAGTACTTACCTGTCGGCTGAAAGTTTTATTTGAGGATGGTAGGGAGTGCAATTTTCTTTGGCTGCACCCTAGAGCGTGCCTTAAGCATGGTGACAGGGCTCGAGTCTCTGTCGCCAATTTTTATTTGACACACCATGTCCCCTTCCGAAATATCTACCGCAGTGGCTGTCTCATATTCTCAAACATCGATTGAAATAATTCATTGTTTTAAAATGCTAATACGGCATATGGCTGCAATACAGATGAAATATACATAACAAAATAAATTATTTTGGGCCAGAACGCCTCCCAAAAATATAACTTCAAACTGCTGCTAAACGTGATTGCTAAGTTAACAATGACATTACACAGGTTTCACCTGAGACAGGTGAACTCTAAAGATCCTCTCTGTGAATGGATTGCTTACTAAAGGTAACCGGTGTCAGAAAATCCAATATTATGCACGGCCGAAGAAATCTGGGGGCAAGCTTGCCCGCGGGAACAAAGTTTCTAACCATGACTTGATCTCCTACATTTAAATTGGTGGGCCTCCGTCCACGATCACACCTTTTCCTAACCTTTTCATGAGAATCTTTAAGATTGGCCTTAGCCTTCTTCCATAGATCTCTAATATTGTTAGGATCTATTGTATCTGGCAGAATATCATTAAGTGACCAAAGGTTAGAGAGCGGCGTGTTAGGCACGAATTTAAACATCAGATAAGCTGGGGTAATCTTATGGGACTCATAAACCGCCGAATTCAAAGCGAAGGCCAACCAATGCAGGGACGTATCCCACCTGGAATGATCATCATGACGATATGCATTGAGAGCCGATCTAAGATTACGATAGACCCGCTCAGCCAGAGATGGTTGAGGATAATACGCTGATGTAGTTACATGTGATATAGACAGGTCAAAACAGAATTTATGGGAGAGATTGGATGTAAATGCCTTAGCATTATCAGAAACTAAATATTGACACGGACCAAAGGAAGCAAGTATGGTATTTAAACAAGAAATGGTTGACTGAGCTGTTGCCAGCTTAATCGGAAATAAGCAGGAAAATCTTGTGAAATCATCTACACACACGAGAATGAATGTGTTGGCGTAGTCGATATAGAGGCGTTCCATGGGGCGCGACGCTTGATGAGAAGATAGTAGTCCTAGCTTAGTGGACAAGGTGGGCTTACTAAGCCAACAAGATTTACAAGCTTTTACTAATTCACGAATTTCACCGTCCATACCTTTCCAAATAAACATCTCTCGGATCTTTACTCGAGTATTGAAGATGGCTAAATGCCACCCTAATGGGGTCTCATGGTAGTACTTGAAGATCATAGATACAAGAACAGCTGAAACCACAACTTTCGTCTTTTGAGCATGCCTCGACGGGCAACATAAACCCCGTTCCTCTACACATAAGGGCCGACATGTTCCCCAGAAGAAAGGGTTTCAATAATAGGAGCCAGGACAGGATCCTTACGTTGATATTTTTCAATATCCCTGAACAAGATGGGGGCATCAGTTATAATGGCATTAATGCCCCAAGGTATGGGCGTGGGAAGAGACGAACTATATTTCAATTCGGAGGTCTCTACATCATTAGCAAACATGCGGCTTAGTCCATCCGCCACAACATTTTCAGATCCACTTAAATGCCTAACATCAATCTGGAAGGCAGAAATATTGATGGCCCATCGGGCTATACGACCAGTACGACGCGGCCTAGCTAAGATCCAACTTAAGGCTTGGTTATCTGTTTCCAGGTCAAACTTCTCTAATGCAAATAAGACTGCCAAACCCTCAAGTTAATAGATGGAATACTTGGCTTCTTGAGCCGATAGTGTCCTAGATGCGTAGGCGATTGGTCGCCTTCCGAGTTCAGTTTCTTGAAGAAGCACAACAGCCACCGGCGACGACGAGGCGTCGGTTTGAACGATGAATTTCTTCGAGAAATCAGGCATAGCAAGGACAGGGGCGTTGCAGAGAGCTAATTTAAGGTCTTCAAAGGCGGCTTGTTGAGAAGGCCCCCACTCAAATTTGACGCCTTTCCTACGGAGTAAGTTCAAGTGCGCCGCTCTGTTAGTGAAGTTGGGAATAAAGTTCCTGAAGATATTCACCATGCCGATGAACCTGGCAATACCTTTGATGTCCTTAGGAGGTTTGAAATCACGGATGGCCTGTGTTCTAGAATGATCAATAGAAACAACATCGGGCGACACAAAATGCCCTAGGAATGACATGGAAGGCTTAGCAAAAGCTACCTTAGATAACTTCACAGTTAACCCTGCCTTACACAGGCGATTAAGGACCTCTTTTAGATGATCAAGATGTTCTTCGAAGGTCTCCGAAAATACGACATAATGGTAGAAATATTCGAATTTGATGTCGGAGAAGACCCTATCTAGCAGTCTCGTTAAAACAGCTGCCCCGTGGGGAGCCCGAAAGGCACGCGGTTGTAATCATATCAGTTCCAATCCGTGGCAAAAGCTGTGAGTTATTTTGATTCTTCGTCTAGAGGGATCTGATTAAGGTCTAAGATGGTGAAGAACTTAGCTTTCCGAAACCATGAAAAACAAGAGTGCAGGTCGGGAAGAGGCACAGATTGTAACACTACCTTTCGATTTAAAGCCCTATAGTCAATCACAGGCCTGAAACCACCTTGGGGTTTCAGAACCAGGAAAATAGGCGATGAATACGCCGACTTAGAGGGTCTAATGATACCATCCTTTAACATCTGATCGATGATCTCCTTGAGAGCCTACATTTTAGGAGGAGATAACCTATAAGGTGGAACTCTAACGGGGATCGAATCAGCAACCTCAATCTTGTATTTTATGAGGCCAGTAACACCAAGAGTATCAGAAAATACATCCGGAAGCAACTGACACAATTGACGAATACTATCAGCCTGCTCCTCAGGTAGATGTCTAAGGTCTAACAACATCTCATCCTGGGTCGGCGAAACAGATAAACATGATACAGAATTACAATTGAGCAAAGGAATTTTACAGTTACTATCAAATTTGAAAGTGCACGACTTGCTCTGAATGTCGAGCACTAGACCGGTATGAGACATGAAGTCTGCTCCTAATATTATGGGGCAAGACAAGTGCTTAGCCACAAACAGTTTTACTTTCCAAGTAAATTTAGAAATCGGAATTTTGGCAAGGATGAAACTTATAATTTCTAAGGGAGAGGAATTGGCCGAAATGCATTGAACCAAAGATGAACGATAGTCAGAAAATTTACAAACAGACTTTAATTTTGAGTACCATTCTGCCGAAATAACGGAACAAACACTCCCTGAGTCTAATAGAGCGGTAATGGGTTCACTATTCAACTCAATCTTCAGAAAAGGTACAAGTGCGGGAGACTCCGCCGCAATTCTGAGGCTTTCTTTAGGGCATTCAATTGCGGGGTTAGAAGAACTTCTACCCTGTTCCGAGCTTTCGGTGGTCTTACCCGCGGCTGAGCCTTGGGAAGATGAATTTGCCGACTCAGCCGATGGCACTAGTCACTTTCTTATTCGAGTGGTGGAGGTTGCACCAGAAGTTGAACAGGAGGTGGTGCTATTGGCATTAGGGCAATTCTTGGCGAGGTAATTAAAGGAGCCACATTTGAAGCATCATTGTGATGACCCTGCCCCATTATTTGTTCCACTCGATTTTATTACTAGACACTTGTTACGGAGTTGATCTGCCGACCACAAGCATAACATTTGCGGGTGGTGAAAGTTCGACGAGATTGAGGCCGAAGGCTACTCGAAGACGGAGGGGGCTCCTTAGCAACTCTTAAGGTGTCGGCATACCGCACTCCTTCGGCTGAGACCGCCATAGCCTCTAATTCAGCAAAAGTTTGAGGACGCGACGCAAAACACAAGTACGACTTGTAGGGCGGGGAAATCCCTTCAACAATTGTCTGCACAATTTGATCTTCGGGGAAATGAAGAGCAAATACATTTGTGTAAAACTTAATATATAATAAAATTCTTCCGGGCTGTTATGCCGTGGTCCACTCTTCTCGCTTCTCCCAGACGTTTCGACTACTGCTGCGGTAGTCATCTTCTGTGGCGTCGTGTAGATACGCTCTCCTGTATCCCGCTGGCGACTGCAAAAGTTGTTTGGGAAGCAGCTGTATTTATATGTAAGTGTGTGGCCTCCAATTGGTTCGCGCTCTGCAAACCGACATCTGATTGACTATCTGAAAGCACGACCTCCGATTGGGTCGCGCCGAGCAGCTTGACGTTTGGTTGGCTATCTAAGCACGCGACCTCTGATTGGTTCGCGCCGGGCATGGATTCTGACTGGGTCGCTCCGAGAAGTCTGTCGTCTGATTGGATCTCGGAGTGCACGACCTCCGATTGGGTCGTGCCGAGCAATGGAACCTCTGGTTGGTTGACTGTAATGTCCCTGATCTTAGTAAACTTCGGCCGTACGTTATATAAAGGGGTGTACCAGGCCATCGATCTACAAAAAGCTTCCCCGTGACCCGACTATGAGTATCCTGCGCAAGACCAATACTCTGATTAAGAAATCTTCTATTTCACCAGAAGAACAGAAGAAGCTGAAGAAATCAGAAGCCTTGTGTCCAAGACTATATGGTCTTCCTAAGGTCCATAAGCCAGACGTCCCTCTTCGTCCCATCGTTAGTACCATTGGCTCTCCAACTTATGAAGTCGCAAAATATTTAAGCAATTTACAGAAACCTTACGTAGGGACTAAGGACTCACACATCAGAGACTCGGCCCATTTCATAAACAGATTGCGACACTTACGAGTCCAACCGGGGGATATACTTGTTAGTTTTGACGTCGTCTCGCTGTTCACTATGGTACCAATCAAGGATACTCTTGAACATATTCAACATCTCCTTGCAGAGGAGACAATAGTTTTATTTGAACATGTACTTACGACGACATTTTTCCAATGGAAACATGAATTTTATGAACAGACAGACGGTGTTGCCATGGGAAGCCCACTTAGCCCAGTTATTGCTAATTTTTATATGGAGTTCTTTGAAGAGGAAGCCCTGCAGACTGCTGTAAATAAACCCAGCTGTTGGTTCCGCTTTGTTGATGACACTTTTGTAATATGGGGACATGGAGAGGAGGCACTTGACGGTTTTCTTACACATCTGAACAGTATTCATCCTCGTATACAATTCACTGTGGAGAAGGAAAAGGATGGAGAATTAGCTTTCCTGGACGTGCTGGTGAAGAGGAAGAATGATGGATCCCTAGGGCATCAAGTATACCGAAAACCAACACACACATACCGATATTTAAACAAAAATTCGAATCACAATCCTGGGCAGAAGCGCGCCATGATGAAGACTTTGGTGGATCGCTCCCTTCGTGTCTGTGAACCAGAGTACATCGAGAAGGAACTACAGCATCTTGATCTAGCCTTACAAACCAATGGCTACACGGTACAAGAGGTCAGGAGAGCACTCCACCCCAGAAGACAGCCAGCGAATAGTAAGCGAGAAGAACCCAGGAAGAAAGGTATCGCTTATTTGCCGTATATACGGGACGTGACGGATCGTATTGGAAGGCTCCTTGAACGTCACGAAGTTAAAACCATTTTTCAGCCGACCCAATAAGCTACGAAACATGTTACGTTCTGCCAAATATCCACGTGACCCTTTAACATCTACTGGGGTCTATAGGATACCGTGCAGCTGTGGAGCTGTTTATATTGGCACGACTGGCAGAAGTGTCAATACTCGCCTGACGGAGCACAAAAGGAATTGTCGCTTGGGGCAATACGACAAATCAGCAGTAGCGGAGCATGCACTGCTTGACGGAAATCGTGAGATCCGTTACGAGGACACTGACATACTTGCCACAACATCCCACTTTCACGCCCGTATCTACAGGGAAGCAATCGAAATACATAAACATCCGGATAACTTTAATAGAAAGGAGGAAGGACTGAAACTCAGCAAGGCCTGGTACACCCCTTTATATAACGTACGGCCGAAGTTTACTAAGATCAGGGACATTACAGTCAACCAACCAGAGGTTCCATTGCTCGGCACGACCCAATCGGAGGTCGTGCACTCCGAGATCCAATCAGACGACAGACTTCTCGGAGCGACCCAGTCAGAATCCATGCCCGGCGCGAACCAATCAGAGGTCGCGTGCTTAGATAGCCAACCAAACGTCAAGCAGCTCGGCGCGACCCAATCGGAGGTCGTGCTTTCAGATAGTCAATCAGATGTCGGTTTGCAGAGCGCGAACCAATTGGAGGCCACACACTTACAAAAAAATACAGCTGCTTCCCAAACAACTTTTGCAGTCGCCAGCGGGATACAGGAGAGCGTATCTACACGACGCCACAGAAGATGACTACCGCAGCAGTAGTCGAAACGTCTGGGAGAAGCGAGAAGAGTGGACCACGGCATAACAGCCCGGAAGAATTTTATTATATTGACACCGGCCGTGAAAGCCTTCATACTTTTAAAACTTAATATCCTGGATGAAGTCGGCGAGATTTTCATCCAGTCGCTGTACTCTGTAATGTTGTTTGAGTCATCAGTCCATAGACTGGTTTGATGAAGCTCTCCATGCCACCCTATCCTGTGCTAACCTTTTCATTTCTACGTAACTATTGCATCCTACATCTGCTCTAATCTGTTTGTCATATTCATACCTTGGTCTACCCCTACCGTTCTTGCCACCTACACTTCCTTCAAAAACCAACTGAACAAGTCCTGGGTGTCTTAAGATGTGTCCTATCATTCTATCTCTTCTTCTCGTCAAATTTAGCCAAATCGATCTCCTCTCACCAATTCGATTCAGTATCTCTTCATTCGTGATTCGATCTATCCATCTCACCTTCAGCATTCTTCTGTAACACCACATTTCAAAAGCTTCTATTCTCTTTCTTTCTGAGCTAGTTATCGTCCATGTTTCACTTCCATACAATGCCACGCTCCACACAAAAGTCTTCAAAAACATCTTTCTAGTTCCGATATCAATGTTTGAAGTGAGCAAATTTCTTTTCTTAACAAAGCTCTTCCTTGCTTGTGCTAGTCTGCATTTTATGTCCCCCTTACTTCTGCCATCTTTGGTTATTTTACTACCCAAGTAACAATATTCATCTACTTCCTTTAAGACTTCGTTTCCTAATCTAATATTTCCTACATCACCTGCCTTCGTTCAACTGCACTCCATTACTTTTGTTTTGGAGTTATTTATTTTCATCTTGTACTCCTTACCTAAGACTTCATCCATACCATTCAGCAACTTCTCGAGATCTTCTGCAGTCTCAGATAAAATAACAATATCATCCGCAAATCTCAAGGTTTTGATTTTCTCTCCTTGGACTGTGATTCCCTTTCCAAATTTCTCTTTGATTTCCTTTACTGCCTGTTCTATGTAAACATTGAAAAGGAGAGGGGACAAACTGCAGCCTTGCCTCACTCCTTTCTGGATTGCTGCTTCTTTTTCAAAGCCCTCGATTCTTATCACTGCAGACTGATTTTTATACAGGTTGTAGATAATTCTTCGTTCTCGGTATCTGATCCCTATCATCTTCAGAATCATAAATAGCCTGGTCCAATCAACATTATCGAATGCCTTTTCTAGATCTACGAATGCCATGTACGTGGGCTTGTCCTTCTTGATTCTATCCTCTAAGATCAGCCGTAAAGTCAGGATTGCTTCACGTGTTCCTACATTTCTTCTGAAGCCAAATTGATCTTCTCCCAACTCAGCTTCAACTTGTTTTTCCATTCTTCTGTAAATAATACGTGTTAAAATTTTGCAGGCATGAGATACTAAACTAATAGTGCGGTAGTTTTCACACCTGTCAGCACCGGCTTTCTTGGGAATAGGTATAACAACATTCTGCCGAAAATCGGGTGGGACTTCTCCTGTCTCATACATCTTGCACACTAAATGAAATAACCTTACCATGCTGGTTTCTCCTAAGGCAGTCAGTAATTCAGAGGGAATATCATCAATTCCAGGTGCCTTGTTCCTATTTAGGTCACTCACAGCTCTGCCAAACTCTGACCTCAAAATTGGGTCTCCCATTTCATCAGCATCAACAGCCCCTTCATGTTCCAGAACGAAATTATCTACATCGTTACCTTGATACAACTGTTGGATATGCTCCTGCCATCTTTCTGCTTTGTCTTCTTTCCCTAGAAGTGGCTTTCCATCTGAGCTCTTAATATTCATGCACCTAGATTTCCTTTCTCCAAAGGTTTCCTTGATTTTCCTGTATGCAGCATCTACCTTTCCCAGGACCATACAGCCTTCGACATCCTTGCACTTCTCCTTCAGCCATTCTTCCTTAGCTACCTTGCACTTTCTATCCACTTCATTCTTTAATCGCCTGTATTCTTTTCTACCTCTTCATTTCTAGCATTCTTGTATTTTCGTCGTTCATCAATCAGGTCTAGTATCTCCTGAGTTATCCACTGATTCTTAGTTGATCTTTTCTTCCTTCCTAACATTTCTTCAGCAGCCCTACTGACTTCATTTTTCATGACTCTCCACTCTTCCTCTACTGTGTTTCCTTCGGCCTTTTCATTTAGTCCTTGTGCAACATGTTCCTTGAAACAATCTGTAATAGTATCTTTGAATTAAGGAAGACATGGCTCGAGCCGGAATGAAATTAGCTAGCAGATGGGCGTGGAAGTTTTCTATAGACGATTGTTTAGCTATTGCTCTGACTATGCTGTCCGAGAGGACACCTATGGATTAAGGGTAAATAATTTGAAGAATTTGAGAAGGGGAAAGAGAAAACACTATAGCGTGATCTTGAAATTCATCTAAAAATCTTAAAAATGAAATGACATCATTAGTAGAATTAATCGAAAATTTAGAACTACTGAACCCGGGTGACATAGTAGGTAACGGCCTAGGGGGTGAAGAAGCTTCAGAGACCGCATTATTTAAAAAGAAAGGTGGAATTGAGGTACGACGATCAGACTCATTTCCTAATGGGGCAGAAGTTTGTAGAGTAGCTACCGATTTCCTGCTTTCTACATTCTTGGACGAATCTTCCTCACATACGATGTTTACAACAGTTGCTTGGTCGGTTATGGGGGTAGCTTCCCCACTCAGGAATTGAAGAACTTTATTTGACATTTCAGAGAGGTGTTCAACAAGGTTGTTAGCCTCCTTAGCATGGTCATCTTTTAGTTTAAGAGACAATAGGTCCCTTACTCTATTGTAAAAATGGTACAACCTAACCTGTACTCTTTTAAGTTGGTTAGCAGAAGGATCACTCACTTCAAAAAACCTAATTGCGGATGCTAGCTCAGTGGTGTTGACAATGATAGTGGAGAAAGCCTCATCAATTTCCTTCTCTCCCATGGTTGGGATACAAATTGATAACTCTAATGACTCTTTCAGTTTGGTTGTATGTGCCGCAACCGTGCCTCCAGATTAAACATTTCTACTAGATAATTCGTAAATCAATTCCTCCTTGCGCGAGTAGCCGGGATGGAGGATTTCGCGAGGGCCGGACATGATGACAGAAGTTTACACATTTTAAAAATAGGAAAAGAAAAATTCCAGCGGGTGAGAAAATTGTTAGAGTACAAATCGAATCCTATGTTGAGCCGTCAAAAGGGGCTTAATTGAGAACCATTCAACCACGCTCTGCTACCACTTGTTCCGGGGTTACCCGTCGAACGCAGAAGTGAAAGAAGGTGTCGGAGTGAATGGGTCTAACTACAATGTCAAGAAAAATATTAAACTGAAACTGAAGGTTATGTTTTCTTAAATAACAACATTTTCATAACAATAAAATGTCAGGTACACTGACGAATTCTAGACAAGACAAGAAATCCAAAATTTAGTGACTTTTAAAATAGCTGGGCTTTAAGCCCCTCACTTTACTATTCTTGAGCTCCTACCAAAATCACAGGGGCTATTTCCAAACTATGGAGGTGACTCGTATAAGGATAAATTAAGAGATTAGAGTTAGTGATGAAGAAGTTCTTGATACGTTTGCAAGTGTACCAAGAAACCTGGACCTCGTTTTGTCACCATTGGTGTGCTGTATGCATGTATGTATGGATCAGCCCAAATCAATGTTTCCTTTCTCCTTTCTAAAGTGTTTGAAATCGTCTGACCCCTTAAAATTACTTAACCTAACCTTACATTAATCTTGGCACCCCCACCCCAAAATATATTCTATATTCGCCACTGGGTGGTGGTATACAACTTCTAACCACTAGAATGTGTGCCAAAATCTTGGATTAAATTCGAAACCTCTCCGCAGTGCTCATATGGAGTGAGGGCATATGACGCTGTTGATGGTGATTCGTCCGTCGCGTAGAGAGCAGACCCCTTCGACAGGTGTTCGCTACGTGCCGATACCGAGTTTCACCCTCTCCCTACATCATCATCGCACATCCAGACGTGCAGGTCACCGATCTGCACCAGGTGGGTGTAACATGTCCTCGGACACTTCGGGCCACACGACAAACAAATAATCGTCTACTGTAGCTTGTTCTGAACGTAGGCTATTTGTGTATGGTAAGTCAACGAAGAACTCATAGCGAATAACCTGAATTTAATTCTTCATTTTGATACCTTCAGAATGCAATACATCTTTTGCAGAATAAAGATAGTTTCATTATTTTTGTTTTGAATAAATGCTGATGCATTTTCTCTAACAAAATGTCCAAAAATATTTAATTTTTTTAACTTGTTAAACAAATCGAAGGATGTTATAAAGTAACTTAATTTTTGAACCTTTTTGCCCTTGATAAATTTAAACAAAATATTTGTCATGTATTGCAGACTTATCTGGTACAAGTTTCATGCAAATAGTAGTGTAAATAACTGTTATAAGCAACTCATACACAACTTGTGTAAGATGAGGTTGAAGCAATGTTAGTTTGGATATAATCGAACTACAAGAAACTCTGTACATTCTTCTTGTTTTGTTGAGATCACGTGGTTCCTAAGTCTGGTTAGCCCGCGATTCTCTCATCTTTGCGCCGTTGGTTGCTTTCCTTTCCTGAGTCCACTTCACTTCAACTCCAGGACGCAGTGTTTTAGCTGTCATGGATGGAGAGTGTCGGATGTTGTGACCAGCATTCTAGGTTTATCCCTGTTGAATACATCTTTGGGATCAATTTTTAAAAATTCTAGGTATTTTCGAACCAGTTTTGTCCATTTAGCATTTCCCCCTTTTCTCTGTATGAGATATATGCAGAAAGGAATGTTTAGTGTATATGGTCACCTTACGTTCTTGATAGTCGAGTGAGTCTGTCGGTTCTTTTCTTCCCTCTCCGAGTGTAATTATTTCTACGCCGCCCTTCTGAAGACGTCACAAATCAAGCTCTCCCTGGCGTTTATATCTCCGTTAACGTCACAAACTGTTTCCGTGGTGGAAATGGGGCGCGTCTCTCAGCCAGCAGAGTTACAGTGGAAACACATTCTAATGACACGTAATTCGGCTAAATGTTACCTGATTTCCTCCTAAATTAATTTACAATCGAATCAAGATTGTAATGGCTTTCATTATGACAGATGCCTAGGTAGAGTCTAATTTAAACCGAGCGAGTTGGCCGTGCGGTTAGGGGAGCCCAACTGTGAGCTCGCATCCGGGAGATGCTGGGTTCGAACCACACTGTCGGCAGCCCTCAACATGGTTTTCCGTTTTTTTTCATTTTACACGAGGCAAATGCTGGGGCTGAACCTTAATTAAGGCCACGGCCACTTCCTTCCCACTCCTAGCTCGTTCCTATTTCATCGTCGCCGTAAGACCTATCTGTGCCACTTTGTAAAAAATAGGAATAAAGAGCTGAGTTGATTTTACTTTAAAGTGAACCAAGTGACTTATGTTTTAACGAATGAATTAATGACACCAAACGTCCGAGTCCTTGGCTGAATGGTCTGCGCACTGGCCTTCAGTACAGACGGCCCGGGTTCAATTTCCGGCCTTGTCGATGATTTTCTGTGGCTCAGGGACTGGACACCACCAATCACCGCAGAAAGAGTGAATACAACCTTTCTCACTAGTTTGGCGTCAGTAAGGGCAAGCGGCTGTAAAACTGGTATTAAGCCACATTATCGCCAACCCGAGATGATCAGGAAAAAGCCAGCAAGGAGCTAACGACACTAGAGGAAGGATTTAAGGCGAGTAGTATTTGTCCTTCAGCAGAAGGAAGATCACTCAAAGGCAGGTTCAGTGACGGAAGAAAATTTACTTTGCGGTGTTCAGTGACCATTCAGTATTCAAGAGTTAATATAAGATACAAGTATGGTTAGAGAAAAACATGAAAAAGATGGGATGATTTTAATGGGGTACTGGAATGCGAAGGTAGGTACTTTAAGTCCATCATATAATAAGGAGGTTATGGAAGCAATGAGAGGAGAGAGACAGAGCGAGGATAAAGAGAGGAATTGTTTGGGTAATAAACTGTTGGGTTTATGTGCGGCAGCTAATTTGTATATTTTGAACGGATGGTGGAGAGGGGATGAAAAAAGAGAAGATGACATACATATCGAAGCTAGGAGGGAGTGTAATTGATTGGTGATTAGTTCGGAGACACGCTGGATAGAATAAATAAGATGGGGCAGAATCATCCCACGCTCCGGTATACTGTATATTACTTTCAGAAAGATGAAGGAAGAGGAGAAGAGGGGTATGGAGAGGAAGGGGCACGAGTGAAGGCGAGACAAAAGGGAAATTAAGTCATTATTTAGATGAGAACTTCCATATCATCAGGAGTGGGATTGAAGTAGGGCGAGGGGTAATACTGTGGATATGGCCTTGGAATTATTAGAAAAACCGATCAAAAGTGTAGCAGGTGTGGTAAAAGGTAGAGCAAAAAACAAAGGAGGAGAGGGGATCGGTAAAATAAGGAATGTGCGACATTATTAAGGAACTTGGATTCTTTGGCAAATAATTTGAGATCCGTGTCATATAATTAATTAAAGTTACAATGGAACGTACCTCATGTGCCTCTTGCCGTAGCTAGTAACTAAATCCTCATCCAGTTGGTGGCGCTCCTGGCGGCTGCCAGTCTGAACTGCGACAATGAATCCACGGCCGACTGGATCCCTCGCTGCGCTCCTTATAAGGAGCTAGCTAGAGCTACGCATCAAGTCGGCCGTGATGAGTCAAGAGACGAACGACCTTGGTAGTCTAGGTCAAGATGGATGTGGAGTTTGATGCAAATTCGTTGCAAAAAGGAATGCCTAGAAGAGTAGAATTTGACCCAGGATTGGTTTCATGACTGAAAAACATTTTCCTTTCAATCGCCGCTAGCCGGTGTTATTTATCAGATAAACTATACTTGTAATATATTAATTATTCAATTTGGAATCCTTAAAAACTGCTAAACTTGAAAACCTTTTCCCCGACCTCTCTGAGAAAGAGGTGAGTAGGTCGAACTCCTTTATTTCCGATGCTGTGAATGAAATAAGGTGCTGTATTTCTTGCCTAGAGGATAGTAACCCATCTGTTAGTCAATTGAAAAGTTTAAAAACTGGTACGTCACATAACCTGAATTGAGTGAAGTATCTCTTAAAATTGAAACTCAACCCCAAATAACTAGAAAAATGTTCTATGCTTTTATGTGAGGATAGTACACTATCATGTGATATTGACATGATAATCATGAATGTAAAGTAGAAAAATTTCTCTATCACGTGTTCAGAAACCTTGCGTGACCAGAATAGTAAGTATGAGGAGGAAATAAATTCTGTTTCGTGGTTTCCAGACTATTGTGCTTGTAAAACAGAAGCCAAGGGCTGTGTTATCCTTTAGATGAACATGCCCTATTAAAACTAAACGCTATCCCAACTTCGATTACTAATTTACTTAAAAATTCTGATTTTACTGTAGAACCAGTAGAAGAAACCATCCGTTTCCTAAGATTTTTTGTGGAACTGTTAGAGTCTGCCAAGGGTTTTTATCTGAACTCTTCCAACATTTTAAGGGGCTTGTTTCCATATACAACAGGTGTGTTAAAAGGTGATATATGAGATATGATTTTTATGAAGTGATTCTTAAGAAGTATATCCCTAATCGTGCCAGAAGGAAATTAATTCAACGTTGTTGTGATAGGCCACAATCGTTAAATGGAAAGTTGTCATCTTATGTGAGAGGTGTTAAATTTTATTCCAAGGTCTTTAAGGTGTCTATACCAGAAGAAGAAATGGTACATAATATTTTACGTGGTCTGTCTCCATCATAATAGATCTTATCTATTTTTTATTTCTTTGGAGCGTGAGTTGGAGACCATGGGGCCCTTAGCTGAGTCCTGACATTGCTTCCACTTACTTGTGCCAGGCTCCTCACTTTCATCTATCCTATTTGACCTCCCTTGGTCAACTCTTGTTCTTTTCCGACCCCGACGCTATTAGGTTTGCGAGGGCCAGGGAGTCTTTCATTTTCATGCCCTTCGTGGCCCTTGTCTTCCTTTGGCCGATATCTTCATTTTTCGAAGTGTCGGATCCCTTCCATTTTTCCTCTCTGATTAGTGTTACATAGAGGATGGTTGCCTAGCTGTACTTCCTCTTAAAACAACAAACATTTCCAGTCGTTGTCCACAACCTTCCACTAGATCTAGGTCGCATGATCTGTCCCATGCGAGAAGCATATAAAATAAAATGATTATACATCACTTCCGATTGACCAAGATACCCATAAAATCACATCAACCCGTCTGAAAATAGTTTTAGGACATTGTAGGCCACTGCATTCAGTTCTCTTCCGAATTGGATACATGAAGGCATCGGGGACAAAGGAGTCATTTCTTCTCATATTATTTTTGTGTGTGTTGTCCTTGTGTCGATGGTTACCTCAATTATCTTACCGATGAATATGGGCTTATAATCACGTGGTTTGTCGATACTAATATTATAAAGAGAAAAAATGTGTATATTTGTTTGTAACGGATAGACTCAAAAACCACTGAAACGATTTTAAAAATTACTTCACCTGTAGAAAGCTACATTGCCAGTGAGTAACATGGGCTGTATTTTATTTTCAAAACAATTCGAGGGGTGGGTGACGTGGGGAGATAAAAAAATAACAGGCCAATGCAGGCGAAATATCGAATTTGCCGTACAAGGACGAGACAAAGTTCATTTTAAGCCCCTTGATGCAAAGAACAAAACTCGGTAAGCCCTACGGGCCCGAAAACCATGTTTTAAGGCCCCAAAACCAACCGTTATGGAAATATTGGTACCACACTACCTCTGCTCTAGGAATCGGATAAAAGAAATGAACTGCCGTAACCATGGCAACGTCAGCTCCAGTATTCTAAGCAGCGAGATTATGCACGTACGTTTGGGCATAGCTGCCAACCAAAATTGGTACACATATGACTTACTATCTGGGAAAAATATACTGTTGTATAAGACACTCATAGGACTCCTTGGGGTGGCGATGGAAAGGCGGTGAAGTATAAAAATAATATATATATAAATGTGACCATTTGTATGTATGTATGTATGTATGTATGTATATATGTATGTATGTATGTATGTATGTATGTATGTATGTATGTATGTATGTATGTATGTACAGTATGTATGTATGTATGTATGTATGTATGTATGTATGTATGTATGTATGTATGTATGTATGTATGTACTAGCTGATGTACCCGTGCTTCGCTACGGGATTCTCAGAAAGACTGACTTTGTGGTTTTCCTAACTGAAATCAACATAGGTCATTACAAAAACGTAAGTATGAATGTAGCGACTTAAAGCAATGCTATCATAAAAAATACTCGATCAAATGGAAAGCCGCACGTTTTATCACTTTTAACGAACAGTGCTGCGGTTAGATTGCGGTGCCAATCTAATAGTCCAAAGTTCCAGAGCTGGGATGACCAGGCTGCAGGTTGCTATGAACACTCATCTGCCATTATTCCGTTAAATATGCACACTGTTCATTCCAATCAGTGCCTCAGTGTAGGGATTGAATAGCCCAAATGCTATGTTGATCCAGCGTGTTACGTACCAGTAGTATCAGAAAATTAATCAAAGGTAGGCGGGGGAGTGGACGACGCGCCGGTAACCCAGACCGTAATAAACGGTGTGCGATGTGTGTTCTACTGTTGCACCAGAGCCGAGGAAGACGCATATCTGTCCTGCAATTCCATTCGGATGAGGTGTCGATCTTCACGGGGGGTGCGACCAGACCCGTTGCACTGCCGACACACTTCGTCCCGCACGAGCAGTAATTTCCCGGATAGATGCATCACTTCTCCCATGCCAAAAAAGCGCTCTTTTTCAAAACTCACTCATGTGACGGTACGGATCTCGCGAGGCAACTTCCACATCTGCTCAAGTAGCGACAAAGAGAGCCGCAGTCGGTGGTGGTGCGCCGAGATTTCGATGTGGACTCTGAATCTAAGTGCTGACATGGTTCAGATGATAATCATTTCTTCAGTACATACATACGTGTCCTGTGAATATGAGATTCCTATTTCTAGTCTTTCAGGGTGTTCTTGTTACTGTGAATATGAGTGTATTTTATGTATAGGTTTTAGAATGAAGTTTGTGACAAACTTTAATAGTGAATATCGCCGCTCTAATAATTCGTGAGGTGAAAGTGCACGAAAAATAATAATAGATATTATATTGTAGTTCATCATATGAAGTACCGTAACTGCCTTCTTTCCCTACTCAAACGAGTAGGGAAAGTGGCACTTTACGGTAGTGCTATTAATTTTCGTACTGATGTAATAGAAATCGCCTTTTATTCGTTGAACGACGCTTGACAGTAATTTAAACACGGATCTTTTGCTGTGCACCCAGCCAACAAGAGCACAGCGGAAATGGCATCTCTGCATCCCCAGCTCAAGTAATCTGCCGCTATCACGATACCGACTAATGCATAGGTCGATCCATTTCTAACAGATAAATAAATAAACAATACAGTATATGATCAATTTCGTATTGCATTTCAATTCATTACCGTTTAACTTGCAGGGGTGGTCTCACCGAGGGATCCGACCTATACCACCTCAAGTGCAGTGTCCTGGAGCGTGAGACATTCGGCCTGAGTTACAACTGGGGAGGAAGACCAGTACCTCGACCAGGTGGCCTCACCTGAGTAGTATAATTGGACAGTTCGGGCGCCGCCTCCGCCTCAGGGCTCCCAGAGGCCCTATCCGCCTCCGCCTCACGGGGGGCCCTCCCAGAGGCCTCCTCCGCCTCCGCCTCCCGAGGGGCCTTCCCAGAGGCCTCCTCCGCCTCCCGCTTGAAATTTGAATTTGTAAACAAAGCCAAGTGCTTTTGACAGCTGTCATCGACAACAACGCATCGCTAACCTCACTGCTGCCATCTCGACGGGCCTAAACCTCAGTGGTAAAAACTTAACCTAACTAGCGCGAGGTAAACAAAGCCACGTGTTTTTGACAGCCACGTGCTTTTTGACAGACAACAACGCATCGCTAACCTCAGTACTGCCATCTTGACGGGCCTAAACCTCAGTAGTACCAACTTAACCTCACAATCGCGAGATAAACAAAGCCACGTGCTTTTTCGACAGCTGTCATCCGCCATCTTTAAACCACAGAGCACTGCGCTGCCCTCTTTATCGCAGTAGCTGTAAATTCGTCACCTGTCATCGGCAGTGCTGCCATCTTGGCGGGTCTAAACCTTAGTACTACCAACTTAACCTCACTAGCGCGAGATAAACAAATCCACGTGCTTTTTTGACAGTTGTCATCCGCCATCTTTAATCTATAGAGCAGAGTGCTGCCCTCTTTAGCTACTTACCTTTGAAATGTGGTGGTAATAATTTGAAAAATGCTTTTTTGACAGCAGCCATTTTGCATCGCAAACCTCAGTGCTGCCCTCTTTAGCTAGATACCTTTGAAATGCGGTGGCGGCAAATTCCACGTGCTCTTGTTTGGAAACAAAGCCACGTGCTTCTTTTTTTGACAGCTGTCATCCGCCATCTTTAATCGACAGAGCACCGTGCTGCCCACATGCGGGACAATTTCGCTAGCTGTCATCCGCCATCTTTAATCCACAGAGCACCGCGCTGCCCTCATGCGGGGCAATTTCGTCAGCTGTCATCCGCCATCTTTAATGAACAGAGCACCGTGCTGCCCACATGCGGGACAATTTCGCTAGCTGCCATCCGCCATCTTTAATCCACAGAGCACCGCGCTGCCCTCATGCGGGGCAATTGCGTTAGCTGTCATCCGCCATCTTTAATGAACAGAGCACCGTGCTGCCCTCATGCGGGACAATTTCGCTAGCTCTCATCCGCCATCTTTAATGAAGAGAGCACCGTGCTGACCTCATGCGGGACAATTTCGCTAGCTGTCATCCGCCATCTTTAATGAACAGAGCACCGTGCTGCCCTCATGCGGGACAATTTCGCTAGCTGTCATCCGCCATCCTTCATGAACAGAGCACCGTGCTGCCCTCATGCGGGGCAATTTCGTTAGCTGTCATCCGCTATCTTTTAATGAACAGAGCACCGTGCTGCCATCTTTGTGTTGGCATCTTTATTCTTTGACATGTGGTGGCGGCAAGTTCTACATCCACAATCTGAGAGCACCGTGACGTACTCTTCGTTGTGGCGGACAATTTAAAAAAGAAAGTGTCAAGGAATACCTTTGTTCTAAAAGAAAACAAGACTACGCATCTGAACGACTTGCGTAAGATAGCGATTGTTTTCCCTGCTCTGTTAAGGCATAGCTTTATCGAACATACAACGCGATCTTACACATAAGACAGCATGCATATCACGTACCTGCAAGTTTAGACTTGAACACATACTACCGTTTATAGTTCGATGTTGTTGAACACTGCATTGCAATCAAACACTGTTTAGAAAAAGAAAAAGAATTCTCTTCTCAACATGAGCTAGACAATAACATACTTACGAATCTGCTCAACACCTTTTTTCTTGCTTTTCTTCTTTGAGTAATAAACGAAAATCTATCTTGCAAATAAGGAGCGGGAAGAAGGTAGTACCTAATCTAAAATAAAAGAATATGCCAATTCTACATTATTTATTTACATGTTGTATGTACAAGTTTTATCTCGAATTATTTTACCGTAGTGATGTTTGCGTACTTCTCGACGCAATTCTTGTATGTACAAGTTTAAACTTGCCGTACTACGCTCTCAGCGTACCTCTCCCTACAATATGTACAGTGAATTGTGATGTAAGACAGCGTAACGTAAGTACACACCTCTAGCATAATGTTTACACACATCTGCTTTATGTAAAGTAGTACCTATCAATACTACTATGCCCCCAGGCTAGAGTTTTGGTAGAATTTTGAATGACAAACCGTTTGCAATTATCGCTATTAAGGGCTACCTTACGAATTAAATGAGTGTACAACTGGTGCTTCTTGCTTCTAATGACAGACATTTGCTTATGCAAGACAGGTGGATTACTTTTAATGCAATTGTTATAGTTTTCAAAACTTAGCTGATTCTGAACGACATTCTTTTTAACCCCCTTCAATCTCTTTATTTGTAATTCATTTAAGAGTTTTATGCAATATGACTTGGATTTAGTACCTACAAATGAATCGATAATATTCCCAGCACATTCATCTTTCATTTTACCTAGAACCTTTTTGTTCACTAGCGGTAGATGATATTGATTATTTGCAGGATAGTTACTTGTATCAAACCTACCCAAGTCTGGCTTTATATCATTGTAATAGTCATCAGTTTTGATTTGATAAATAAACGAATCGGTATCTGTGTAGAGCAATTGCGCTTTATGCGCGTACTTCTTCATCATATAATAGTAATGGAATTCATACATGAGTGTTTTAGCCAATTCAAGTACTGCGAAGCCGACGTAGGTAGGTTTGTCATACTTAACCTTAACACGATTCATCTGTATAATAACTAAATTCTCATGTATGATGGTGCAGCTGTGGAAATTTGGTTTACTTATTAAATAGTTAGCACCATACCTTTTCTTAATATTTTCCCAGTTTGTAATCAATTTTACATCAACGCGTTTGTCTACATTTTCCATAGTCTTACCAAACACGCTGTTATTCATGAGCTTGTAGAAATCTTTTTCAAACTCGTTATCCGCATTCGTTCTTAAATTATTGTTCAGATCGATATATGGCTTTAGCCACGGTGACTGATTAAATTCTAGTACGCGGTGAATTTTAGATAACTTCAAACCATGCTGCAAACACTGTTTTAAATTTCGGTAATGAATGATATACTTAGATTTATCACACAAATTAGCAATTAGCATTTTCGTCGTTGATGAGATGTACGGAGGCTTCATATTTTCAGGGCAGAAAGGTAAGTCATTATGAGAAGTGTGTAACTCTTTATGATAATGTAAGTCAACATCGAGAAAATGGCCTTTATCAGCTTCATCGCCTAGGGCGTGCAGCTGTAAAGCATCAATTTCGCACTGCGTTAGCCAGCGGAAACCACTCACCGGTAGATGCTGACTCATCGCCCACCCATACTGATTATTAGCATCGAGATAAACGATATACTGAGATTCCTGACTAGAATCGAAACTCGGCATGTACTTATTATATGCCTTGGAATACCGCCCGCTGCACTGACTTAGACCGCCTCGAATAGATGATTATATAAAGTGCACCATATCAATATCAGTTAGCAGTTCCAAATTCACCTGCGTGTATTATAACATCGCATCCCAACTTAACCCAGGCGCAGTAAAATACTGACATGGGTCAAGGCTGTAGGTTTTCTTACAAACACAGCGAAAATTTTCAAAAACATCAGCTAACAAAAGTACATCCGCTTTAAATATGAATCGGAGTATTCACCCAGAGTTTGAATGTGGAACTGCTCCCAGATATGTTGTGCATGTAAATAGTCATCATCACTAATATCTGCTGAATTCAGCGAGCTGTAAAAGGATTGTTTCGATGGCAAGGCACGTTCTTCGAGGCGTTCTAAGCAGTCAAGATATTCATAACAAAAAACACCCTTACGCCGAAGTAAATTAAACTGCGCTTCTTCGGGAAAAACGCGTCGAATTTCCGTAAATTGTTCAGGCTGTAAATGACTAGAAAATTTATCGAGGCTACTCGCCATAAAGCGAAACGAGTCAAGGAATCTCAGTTTTATAGAATGCTCAGCATCTACTTTCACAGACTTTGCAAACGCAATGTACCGCTCTTTATTCTGAGGGATTATATCTACTTTTTCATCCGAAGCTCCAAATTGTGAAATGATGAAATGAGAGTCGTAACCAGATAAGTTATGAAAAATTACAGGGATAAATTTAGGAACTCTATACTTAAGATTACAGCTATAATGAGCGGCACATCTGTAGAAACCAGTTAAATGATCATGATCAAAAACTTTCGGGTCATTTTCGGAAAATTCCCCATCACAAATGCTACACTTTGTAGCACGTTCATGATCATTTAACTGTATTTCGGTGAGTGGCTTCATAGGAATATTACTATTTAGAATACGACCAAGACGAACTGCATCACTTTCAAGTCTTTCTAAAAATACTTTAGCAGCATCATGTCCTCGATACAGCTCTAACTTGTTAAGCGTACTATCATAACTACACTTGATGTAATACGCTAACCTATACGGGACATGCATGTGCGTAGTATTAGTGAAAGAGTTGTCAGGATTAGGTGAGCATGTGTTGCATGGCGTGAGGATGGCTTCAAAGTCTGCATAAATCACGAACGGTACCCACATCTGCTTGTGATAATTTGTAAATTTTAAAACATTATTGCCCGTAGTAGGTATCTCTGTACGTACATGATTGCAGTCATTCTTGGAATGCTTCGTTAACTGATCTTCAGTTCTAAAATACTGCAAGCATCCATCACATAGCCACTTTTTGTTACACCTGTTTGACAACTGACTACCAACAAGTCTACTCAGATGTTTAATCCAGCAAAAGTGGCTATTCTCACTGTTTTCAATATAGAGTAAGTTAACATGAGTACTCTTCTTATGACGTGTATAATACAGAGGACCTACTACAAACTTTTTCGCTACACCATACACATTAATGCTAATGTTATTTAGTTCCTCAAAGCGCTTAATATCCTTTAACTGCACAGGAAATTCTATACTATCGAACTTTAGCTGCGTTGAATAGTGTGGATACGATGATGTTCTATTCGCTACATTCGATTTAGCAGGATTTAAAGCCGACATCACCGCCCATGCAAAACATGCCTCGTCATTGTTTTGGATGTTTACAACAGCTTCATTTCGCTGAATCCATGTCGGCAGCTCGATGTACGATGAACCTCGCATGGGATTGTACTTAACTTCTAGATACATTATTTCAACTAAAGCCCACCCTGATTCCTTTTCCTGCAATTCCTCGCTCTTAGTTGAAATAATGTTAGAGACATCCCTAATTACATCACCAAAATTAGTCGACTCACTTATGACAAAATTCTTCGTATTAAATGATTTAATGTCCGTTATTTCGGATACATCAGCGCTTTTAATGTATAAGGCGAAAAGTTCAAAATTAACTTTAAATAAATTATGATTGGACAAAGATTTAGCAAGAAGCAGTTGTACATCCGGTTGAACACAATTTAAAAAGTTTGAAGTGCTCTGAAACTTTTGACTGGTGCGAATTCTGTAACTAGAAATCCTACTTTTAAATGCTGTATTAATTTCCTCGATGTTTGCGTTACTACCACTTCTACACGCATTATTTTTATGTGCATTACTCCGTAAGTGTCCCTGAAAATGTGAAGATGGTACATCGGTGTTACAGTGCTCGCAGTGAATAGTTTGAAGTTCATGATTTTTTCTAGGTTTTTTACTACTAGTACTTTCTACAGCTACATCCGTTTTTTTACGCTTTTCTCCTATTACCTGAGGGCAAGTAGATACCTGATGTGCTTCTACTAAGTGAGCCTCGTATCGCTCTACGTTAGCGAAATACACACCACAAACTTCACATAAAGCAGATGTTATGCTAGGGTGTTTTGATTTTATATGGCGCATAAAGTTATCTCGCCTTGTGAACGTAACGTTGCACTGCCCGCAGGAAAACATATCAGATGCATCACGATGTTTCTGAACGTTTCGTTACACTGCGAGCAGGGAAACATCTGAAATGAGAACAACCAATAGAGATTAGCCTAAAGTTGCGATGTTCAACGTATAGAGGTCGGACATGGCTGTAAGTTTGAAATTGTAAGATTAACCTCTTCTACAGCATGAAAGATTGAAGAGAACAACTATTTATCATTAGACTAATGTTACGATGTCCGGAAGAAAACAAGTTTCAACCTATAGAGGTCAGACATTGCTGTAAGTTTGAAATAATAAGATTAACCTAGTCTATAGCATGAGGATTGAAGGGAACAACTATTTATCAATAGACTAAAGTTACGATGTTCGGAAGAAACCAAGTTTCAACCTATAGAGGTCGGACATTGCTGTGAGTTTGAAATTATAAGATTAACCTCTTCTACAGCATGAAAGATTGAAGAGAACAACTATTTATCAATAGACTAAAGTTGCGATGTTCGGAAGAAACCAAGTTTCAACCTATAGAGGTCAGACATTGCTGTAAGTTTGAAATTATAAGATTAACCTCTTCTACAGCATGAAAGATTGAAGAGAATAACTATTCATCAATAGACTAAAGTTGCGATGTTCGGAAGAAACCAAGCTTCAACGTATAGAGGTCGGACATTGCTGTAAGTTTGAAATTATAAGATTAACCTCTTCTACAGCATGAAAGATTGAAGAGAATAACTATTCATCAATAGACTAAAGTTGCGATGTTCGGAAGAAACCAAGCTTCAACGTATAGAGGTCGGACATTGCTGTAAGTTTGAAATTATAACATTAACCTCTTCTATGACATGCAGATTAAAGAAAATAACTATTTATCAATAGACTAAAGTTACGATGTACGGAAGAAACCCAGTTTCAACGTATAGAGGTCGGACATTGCTGTGAGTTTGAAATTATAAGATTAACCTCGTCTATAGCATGAGGATTGAAGAGAACACCTATTTATGATTAGCTTAAAGTTACGATGTTCAGAAGAAACCAAGTTTCAACGTATAGAGGTCAGACATTGCTGTGAGTTTGAAATTATAAGATTAACCTCTTCTACAGCATGAAAGATTGAAGAGAACAACTATTTATCAATAGACTAAAGTTGCGATGTTCGGAAGAAACCAAGTTTCAACATATAGAGGTCAGACATGGTTGTGAGTTTGAAATTATAAGATTAACCTCTTCTACAGCATGTACATTGAAGAAAACAACTATTTATCAATAGACTAAAGTTGCGATGTGCGGAAGAAACCAAGTTTCAACGTATAGAGGTCGGACATTGCTGTGAGTTTGAAATTATAAGATTAACCTCTTCTACAGCATAAAACATTGAAGAGAACAACTATTTATCTTTTTTTAAATTGTGCACCACAACGAAGAGTACGTCACGGTGCTCTCAGATTGTGGATGTAGAACTTGCCGCCACCACATGTCAAAGAATAAAGATGCCAACACAAAGATGGCAGCACGGTGCTCTGTTCATTAAAAGATAGCGGATGACAGCTAACGAAATTGCCCCGCATGAGGGCAGCACGGTGCTCTGTTCATGAAGGATGGCGGATGACAGCTAGCGAAATTGTCCCGCATGAGGGCAGCACGGTGCTCTGTTCATTAAAGATGGCGGATGACAGCTAGCGAAATTGTCCCGCATGAGGTCAGCACGGTGCTCTCTTCATTAAAGATGGCGGATGACAGCTAGCGAAATTGTCCCGCATGAGGGCAGCACGGTGCTCTGTTCATTAAAGATGGCGGATGACAGCTAACGCAATTGCCCCGCATGAGGGCAGCGCGGTGCTCTGTGGATTAAAGATGGCGGATGACAGCTAGCGAAATTGTCCCGCATGTGGGCAGCACGGTGCTCTGTTCATTAAAGATGGCGGATGACAGCTGACGAAATTGCCCCGCATGAGGGCAGCGCGGTGCTCTGTGGATTAAAGATGGCGGATGACAGCTAGCGAAATTGTCCCGCATGTGGGCAGCACGGTGCTCTGTCGATTAAAGATGGCGGATGACAGCTGTCAAAAAAAGAAGCACGTGGCTTTGTTTCCAAACAAGAGCACGTGGAATTTGCCGCCACCGCATTTCAAAGGTATCTAGCTAAATAGGGCAGCACTGAGGTTTGCGATGCAAAATGGCTGCTGTCAAAAAAGCATTTTTCAAATTATTACCACCACATTTCAAAGGTAAGTAGCTAAAGAGGGCAGCACTCTGCTCTATAGATTAAAGATGGCGGATGACAACTGTCAAAAAAGCACGTGGATTTGTTTATCTCGCGCTAGTGAGGTTAAGTTGGTAGTACTAAGGTTTAGACCCGCCAAGATGGCAGCACTGCCGATGACAGGTGACGAATTTACAGCTACTGCGATAAAGAGGGCAGCGCAGTGCTCTGTGGTTTAAAGATGGCGGATGACAGCTGTCGAAAAAGCACGTGGCTTTGTTTATCTCGCGATTGTGAGGTTAAGTTGGTACTACTGAGGTTTAGGCCCGTCAAGATGGCAGTACTGAGGTTAGCGATGCGTTGTTGTCTGTCAAAAAGCACGTGGCTGTCAAAAACACGTGGCTTTGTTTACCTCGCGCTAGTTAGGTTAAGTTTTTACCACTGAGGTTTAGGCCCGTCGAGATGGCAGCAGTGAGGTTAGCGATGCGTTGTTGTCGATGACAGCTGTCAAAAGCACTTGGCTTTGTTTACAAATTCAAATTTCAAGCGGGAGGCGGAGGAGGCCTCTGGGAAGGCCCCTCGGGAGGCGGAGGCGGAGGAGGCCTCTGGGAGGGCCCCCCGTGAGGCGGAGGCGGATGGGGCCTCTGGGAGCCCTGAGGCGGAGGCGGCGCCCGAACTGTCCAATTATACTACTCACCTGCAATGCTGAACGGGGGCCTTGTGGGGGGATGGAAAAATCGGAAGGGATATACAAGGAAGAGGGAGGGAAGCGGCTGAGGCCATAAGTTACGTACATTCCCGGCATTTTCCTGGAGGAGAAGTGAGAAACCACGGAAAAACACTACGAGGATGGCCGAGGTGGGATTGGAACCCCCTCCCCCTCTACCCACCCGAGGCTGAGTGAACCCCGTTCCAGTCCTCGTACCACTTTTCAAATTTTCGTAACAGAGACGGGAATCGAACCTGGGCCTCGGGGGATGGCAATAACGACTACACCGCAGGGTGGACGGAAATTTCTTACTACTAGAGGACCATGTTTATGGCTCAGGTAGCTTAGTGGACTCTTCACTGCTTCTAATAACTTTAATTTAATTTTTTTATTACCACACAAATCCATGTTCACACTGCTTATATGCGTACAAGAAAACAAAATAAAATAAAACATCACAAAACAAAAAATGTAACTAAACATAAAACAAAACAAAACGAAACAGAACAAAACATAAAACCAGACAAAACCAAACAAAACAAAATGAAATGAAACCAAACATAACAAAACATAAAACGAAACAAAACGAAATGAAAAACAAAACAAAATGAAAGAAAACAAAACATAACAGACCAAAAAAGGAATAAATCAGAACAAAACAAACCGAAACAAAACATGAAAGAAAACAAAACCTACCAGACAAAACAAACTGCAATGAAACAAAACAAAACATAACAAAAATGAAATGAAACAAAACATGACAAAAGAAAAACGAAATAAAACAAAACGTAAAACAAAACAAAACTGAACAAAATGAAACAAAACAAAACGAAGCGAAACGAAACAAAACGAAACGAGACGGAAAATAAACAAAACGTAAGGCAAAACGAAACGAAACATAACAAAACACAAACGAAATAATATAAAACAGAAAACAAAACAAAAGGAAACAAAACATGATAAAAGAAAGGAATAGAGTCGTTACATGAGTCAAACATGGATGTTAAGAGTGACGGCGTTCCAAAATTGGTATAATTTCATTTCTCGTTTCGGAACATCGCACTCGTGGCGTAAAAGATCACATTCCGTGACAGTTGCGTAAATAGTTTTTATCTACTCTAATTTTATCATACGTATTATTTGACGTTTCATATTTTTGCCTCCTTAATATTAATAAGCCACTTAAAAATAATCTGATCTCCAACGGGGTTATATATGTAGGAAATCGTTTTCCAATGGCGTAACACGTAAATGAACTGACAGACAGACGGACAGACGCATTGAACTAAACCCACTTTCGAATATTGTATGTGCACTTCGAGGTAGGTACGATGTATGGGGAGAAATTATAGACGATCGATAAGACGGTGACAGGTCCTCTCCAAGGAGCCCGTTCTGGAGGAACGGAGACAATAATTGCTTCCTCGGACTTGGATTTAATCTCGTGATCAAACAAGCGTGAAAAGCGATCTTGATGAAGAACATCCAATCTTAATGGAAACGATTTGGTACATTTGTAGCCAAGAGTTGTCTACTGGCAACTGGGATTTAGACTCACCTGATGAACAAGAGAATTTAGTTTTAAGAGGGATAATAAGTTAACTAATTGTATGCTCGACGATGCCGAAATAAAGGTATTATATGCCAGAAAACTGAATCATCATGAAGCTCATTATAGTTCAAGTTTCATTATGATACAGTTTCTCCACCAACCAAAGTTCAGATTTTCATTATGACCAATTAGGCAAGGATAGCAAAATCAAACATGTCAGACACATATATTCACATCAATACACCTTTTACTTCCAATATTCCACAAGCACACGGCACATTCCAGGAAATTCACTTCGCCAAATGTACAATAACCAATTTGTATTTGAAATATAGCTAGGTAATGAAAACCGTCTATGAAAACTTTCAAGACATAATTATGACATTTTCAACGTCTCTGATCCACTAATGAAACATCAATAAGCCAGCGCATGCGCTCTGCGCTCTGTTCAGTAAATGCAACTGTCAAGCGACATCTCGACAGAAATTTATGAATATTTTAAAAAATAGGGTTAAAATTATCGTTGAGAGTAGTATAGGTCACGAGTTCTAGGACCACCGCCCCCGCAGGTCCCACCGCAGAGGCCTCCACCGCATTGACCTCTGGCAAGGTCATGTTTGTAAACAAAGCCAAGTGCTCTTGTTTGTAAACAAAGCCTCGTGCATTTTGACAGCTGACAATCTGACAGCCACGTGCTTTTTTGACAACGGCCATCTTTAATCAAAAAAGCATCGCACTGACCTCTTTACGACACTAAACCTCATCGTGATGGCGGGTAATTTGAAAGCCACGTTCTTTTTTGGACAGCTGTCATCAGCCATCTTGCATCGCTAACCTCAGTGCTGCCCAATTTACGGTACTAAACCTCATCCTTATGCAAGAAGTGGCGGGTAATTTCAAGGCCACGTGCTTTCTTGACAGCTGTCAGCGGCCATCTTGCATCGCTAACCTCAGTGCTGCCATCGTTACAGCACTAAACCTCATTCTTAAGCATGTAATGGCGGGCAAATTGAAATTCTACGTGATTTCTGGACAGTTGTTAGCTCTAGTAAACAAAGCCACGTGCTTTTATGACAGTTGTTATCCGCCATCTTGCATTGCTAACCTCAGTGCTGCCATCTTAACGGAAATAAACCTCATCCTTTGACATGTGGTGGCGGGCAATTTGAAAAATTCTTCGTCTTCTTGTTTGTAAACAAAGCTACGTGGTTTTGACATCAGCCATCTTACATAGCTAACCTCAGTGCTGCCATCTTTACGACACTAAACCTTATCCTTATGCATGTGGTGGCGTGAAATTTGAAAAATTCTAAGTGCTCTTGTTCATAAACAAAGCCACGTGCTTTTGACAGCGACTATCTTGCATCGCTAACCTCAGTGCTGCCATCTTAACGGGGCAAAATTCGCATGGATGCTACCTTAGGCACGTGGGTCCATAAAATTTGAAATTGAAACCTGAGTAAATGGTTATGCTTTATTGACTTCGGGGAGTACTCTCTCCCTAGAGGTCTACCGCCGTAGCGATGTCTCCTCTACAAACAAGATTGCCCTGGGGGAGGGCAGGACACGGCCGCCTCTTACGAGACAAGCAAGGATGCATTGGTTTACACTCGTATAGAGTATATACCTAGAGAATGCTTAGATCAACATGTGCCCGCGCACCTCCTGCTATCTAATGAGGCGGGCAGTGGGAAATGAGTCAACACTTTTTTTGCAGAGTCAGCACCCGAGGTCTAGTAGTGTAGCAATGTAGAATCCAATGCAAGATCATTGAACCCTAGTATAGTAGGTGAGTAATGTCGATTTGCGGATTTTGCATAACAGTGCGAGCCTAACCTTACAGTCATTATCTCGAGGGGCGTAATCTCACTTTAACGGCTAGTTGCCCTTCCGTACGCTTAAGAGAGCTAGCATATCCTCACATCCGCCATCTTGAAGGGGCTAACCTTAGTTTTACGCCAAGGTGCACTTCCCGGCGTCAATTGTACAAGATAACAGATATACACAGGCTCCTTATGAGACGGTTTAAGGGCGCGTGCGTAAGATGGTTGCTGCTCTTATGAGACGCCCTAGGGACGCTTGCGCATGATGGCGGCTATACACGGGCTCTTATGAAGAAAGCTAACTTAGAGGCTGCTTCAAAAGATGGCGGCTGCTGTTATGAAGATCCTTATGCATGCGGTGGAGGGCAATACGTGCCCTTGTTTGTAAACAGAGCCATGTGCTTTTTGACTGCTGTCAGCAGCTATATTTAATCAAGAGTTCATCGTGCTGCCATCTTTAGCCACTACCTTCGGTACGTGGTGGCGGACAATTTGAAATTCCACGTGCTCTTGTTTGTAAACAAAGCCATATGCTTTTTTTGTCAAGTTGACAGCAGCCGTCTTTAATCAACAGAACACCATGCTGCCATCTTTAGCTGCTACCATTGAAATGTTATGGCGGGGCAATTTGAAAAATTCCACGTGATTTTTCTGACAGCTATCAGCGACCATCTTTAAACAACAGAACTTCAGTGCTTGGAGGGGCTAAATCCACATGCCTACAACCTTAGACATGTAGCGACGGGCAATTTGAAAATTTCCACGTGCTTTTTGACAGCTGTCAGCCGCTATCTTTAACTACATGCACATGGCTGACTGCTATCTTGACGGAAGTAAATTTATAGCGCGGGACTTAGCCACGCCGAAAGCAAACAAGCAATCTGCCCTTCTCAACACACATACCGAGCTGCCCTTCTCGACATACTATTAACTTAGTTTTTAAAATCAAGATGTTTAGAGGTGCCGGCTATGGGCGAGTGCACAAGATGGCAGCTATACATGAGCTCTTATGAGAAGGTCTTGGGGGCGAATGCGCAAGATAGCGGTTCCTCCTCTTCCCCCTCTTCCTCCTCAGCCTCTATCAAGGCATAGCTCTATCGAACAAGTTTAAACATGCATCGCGAAGGCAAAAGTGTACACGTGTTGCAACAATGACGTCATTATAGATGTTCATGTTTAAACCTTTTCGTTGGCGAGAGTGTGCACGTGCTGCAGCAATTACGTCATTATAGATGTTCATGTTTAAACCTTTTCGTTGGCAAGAGTGTGCACGTGTTGCAACAATGACGTCATTATAGTTGTGCATGTTTAGTACTGTATCCAACAATACAAAACATATTGACTGTTAAACAGAAAACTTTTATTGCTGCTGTGCTTCATCAAGACAAGTTACAATTAACACACACTAGAATTGATTGTAGAACAACACGAAGCATATTGACTATCAGTGTTTAGAACAGAAAAACTTATAACGCAAAACAATGTAAGATTAGTCTCTCTGTTGATACATTCGCACTCTTATGCAATCAGCACGCACACATAGAATTGCAAATGTTGTATATCTCCATCCGAGATACATATTCTTAATCACTGCAGATAAAATGATTTTATTACTTTGCAGGGGTTCCTTTGTCCTAAGCAGATAAATTTTGTGGGATTCGAACATATGCAACAGAAAAAAAGTCTGTGTGGATTTCTAACTCTGATTTAGTTAGAATAGATTCAAACCCTGTTTTCCTCTCGCAAACATGGAAAGTAAAATTAAACAGAACGCTAGTGCTATAAGAAATACACTGCTTACATGTATGCCCCTAGCAGTCGAACAAGTTATCGCATAAACATGTAACATGAAATATCGGTTCGGAAACATATTATTTCAATCTGTTGGCATAGGTTACAATCATGTAGCTCATGCGGAAACTAAAATTAAAAATAACGCCTAGTGCTGTAAAATACATTGCTTACGTTTAAACCCTTAGCGCTCGAACAAATATCGCATAAACATGTAACATGATGTATCGGTTGAGGAACATACTCTTTCAATCTGTTGGCATGGGTTACAAGCATGTAGCTTGTATAGGAGAGGGCTGCTATGCAAGATGATTGCAAAATGCTGAACCGAAAAAAATTATCGTGCTACACACATGATAGGGAATGGAGCCCATGGGTCACGTCTTATCAGAAGGGCAAAAGGATGAAAGGACTCTTCCCCCTCCTAGAGATAAAGGGCTGACGGGCTAAATGGGTGATGTCCTTATGGGTTAAAGGCTAATGGGCTTAAGGGAAAATGGTCTAATGGGCTAAAGGGCTAAAGGGCTAAAGCTCAAGGGCTCCTCAACCTGGTCTACCTTACCTCGACCTCCTCCACTCAGAAGGACTTAGCTGAAGTTGGTACATTTTTGACAGCTGCAACACCCTCATCGATTGTTATCTGCAAGAACGCTTTTACACTGACTGACAGAGCAAATGCAACACCAAGAAGGAGTGGTCAGAACTTTATGCCAATTGCAGGGTATACTGACGTCACTGAGGTATGCTCATGATGTGAAATGCGCCGCTGTGCTGCGCACGTAGCGAACGATAAATGGGACACGGCGTTGGCGAATGCCCCACTTCGTACCGTGATTTCTCAGCCGACAGTCATTGTAGAACGTGTTGTCGTGTGCCACAGGACACGTGTATAGCTAAGAATGCCAGGCCGCCGTCAACGGAGGCATTTCCAGCAGACAGACGACTTTACGAGGGGTATGGTGATCGGGCTGAGAAGGGCAGGTTGGTCGCTTCGTCAAATCGCAGCCGATACCCATAGGGATGTGTCCACGGTGCAGCGCCTGTGGCGAAGATGGTTGGCGTAGGGACATGTGGCACGTGCGAGGGGTCCAGGCGCAGCCCGAGTGACGTCAGCACGCGAGGATCGGCGCATCCGCCGCCAAGCGGTGGCAGCCCCGCACGCCACGTCAACCGCCATTCTTCAGCATGTGCAAGACACCCTGGCTGTTCCAATATCGACCAGAACAATTTCCCGTCGATTGGTTGAAAGAGGCCTGGACTCCCGGCGTCCGCTCAGAAGACTACCATTGACTCAACAGCATAGACGTGCACGCCTGGCATGGTGCCGGGCTAGAGCGACTGTTCTGTCAGTGATAGTCACCGCAGACGAGTGTGGCGTCGGCGTGGAGAAAGGTCAAATCCGGCAGTAACTGTGGAGCGCCCTACCGCTAGACAACGCGGCATCATGGTTTGGGGCGCTATTGCGTATGATTTCACGTCACCTCTGGTGCGTATTCAAGGCACGTTAAATGCCCACCGCTACGTGCAGCATGTGCTGCGGCCGGTGGCACTCCCGTACCTTCAGGGGCTGCCCAATGCTCTGTTTCAGCAGGATAATTCCCACCCGCACACTGCTCGCATCTCCCAACAGGCTCTACGAGGTGTACAGATGCTTCCGTGGCCAGCGTACTCTCCGGATCTCTCACCAATCGAACACGTGTGGGATCTCATTGGACGCCGTTTGCAAACTCTGCCCCAGCCTCGTACGGACGACCAACTGTGGCAAATGGTTGACAGAGAATGGAGAACCATCCCTCAGGACACCATCCGCACTCTTACTGACTCTGTACCTCGACGTGTTTCTGCGTGCATCGCCGCTCGCGGTGGTCCTACATCCTACTGAGTCGATGCCGTGCGCATTGTGTAACCTGCATATCGGTTTGAAATAAACATCAATTATTCGTCCGTGCCGTCTCTGTTTTTTCCCCAACTTTCATCCCTTTCGAACCACTCCTCCTTGGTGTTGCATTTGCTCTGTCAGTCAGTGTACTTGTTAGATATAGCAAATTAATCTCAATTGGTAAATAGTTTATCTTTTCTATCTTCAAACTAGCGACTATGTGTAACTTCAATTGTTCACGATCAATGACTGTTTACAATGCATCTTACAGTAATTTAATCTATTCGTGCTGTGTATATCTGTGGTTAATCTTCAATAAGCAACTGCATTGAATCTTCTACAGACTTATGATTTCGTTATAATCCTTCAACTATGAGTAGTTACAACCTAAACAGCTTAAAATTTGTATTATTCTTACTATAATTACGCGGAAAATTGTTAACTGACTCGTCCTAAAAAAGGAAAATGTTACCGTGCTAATGATCATGAGTTAAAACTTCGTGTTCAGAACCGAAGAAATTCATGCTACACATAACAGGGAATGGAATTTACGGGTCACGCCTTTTAGAATTACATAACAAAGAATAAAATCCCCGACCTATTAATGATGCACTGAGCTGTGTTTTTCAAACAGAAATCAGTATCTGCTTGATAGTTTTTAGTGTTTGGAACACTGCACTTTTCAAGATGGCAGCAGTAAGCTAAGCGATGTTCTGTTGTTGGATTTTATATTCCGTGCTACGACGTGAGTATGAGGTTTAGCACTGTGAATATAGCGGCAGTGATGTTAGCGATGCTCTATTGACCTTAAAAGTGAGGTTGAGGTCCGTCAAGATGACAGCTGTCACAAAGCACTAGATTTGTTTACAAACAAGAGCACGTAGCCGTGAAATCACGGTTACGTAGTATGCTGCGTCAGCATTCGCAGTTTAAGATCAACGCCCACATTGTTAGAACTCGTCAAAAGCACGAGGATTGTACATTTCGCGCCTACATTGTTAAGTTAGTATACATAGGTTATGCTAAAATAGCAGCATACAATTGCGATCGTTGCACGCTCTAGCGGAAGAAGTTTAGTACGATAGTTGATGCGTGCATCATCAATAGGTTATGTGTACACGCTCTAGCGGAAGAAAAACTTACTGCTGCTATGTCCACAAGATTTTTAAACATCGCTATTCTTACTGCTGCTATGTTTAGCATCATACAATTGCAATCGTTGTACACTGTAGCGGAAGAAGTTTGCCGTAGTCGATACATGTATAATCGACAGATGATGTGTATATGCTCTAGCGGTATTAATGACGTAGAGAACTGAATTTTAAATCTTCGTGCCTTTAACAAGTTCTAACCATGTAGGCGTGGATTTTGAATTTCGGGTGCTGACGCAGCATACCACGTGACCGTGACGTCACGACAACGTGTTCTTGTTTTATAAACAAAGGCACGTGTTTTTTTGACAGCTGTCATCTTGACGAACCCTAACCTCACTTTTAAGGACAATAGAGCATCGCAACATCACTGCTGATATAATCACAGTGCTAAACCTCATATTCACGTCGTAGGACGGAATTTAATATCCAGCAACAGAATATCGCTTAGCTTACTGCTGCCATCCTGAGTAGTTCAGTGAACCAAACACTAAAAACTATCAAGCAGATACTGATTTCTGTTAGAAAAAAGTAACTCAGTGCACCACTAACAGGTCGGGGATTTTATTCTTTATTATGTAATTCTAATAAGATTTGACCCGTAAGTTTCATTCCCTGTTATGTGTAGCATGAATTTCTTCGGTTGTGAACACAAAGTTTTAACTCATGATCATTAGCACGGTAACCTTTCCGCTCTTAGGACGAGACAGTTATCAGTTTTCCGCGTAATTATAGTAAGAATATTACAAATGTTAAGTAGTTTAGATTGTAACTACTCATAGTAGAAGGACTATAACGAAACCATAAGTCTATAGATCATTCAATGCAGTTGTTTATTGAAGATTACCACAGATATACACAACACGAGTAGATTAAATTACTGGATTATGCATTGTAAACAGTCATTGATCATGAACAATTGAAGTTACACATCGTAGCGAGTTTGAAGTTAGAAGTGATAAACCATTTACCAATAGAAATTAATTTGCTACATCTAATAATGTAAAAGCGTTCTTGCAGATAACAATCGATGAGGGTGTTGCTGCTGTCAAAAATGTACCAACTTCAGCTAACGCCTTCTGAGAGGAGGAGGTCGAGGTAAGGTAGACCAGGAGAGGGAGCCAATTTGAGCTTTAGTCCTGTAGCGTTTAGCCCATTAGACTATTTGCCCTTTAGCCCATTAGCAGTTTAGCCCATTAACCCATTAGCCCTTTAGCCTTTTATCTCTAGGAGAGGGGAATAGTCCTTTCATTCTTTTGCCCTTCTGATAAGACGTGACCCCTGTTTCCATTCCCTATCATGTGCGTAGCACGATAATTTTTTTCGGTTCAGCATTTTGCAATAATCTTGCATAGCAGCCCTCTCCTATACAAGCTACATGCTTGTAACCCATGCCAACAGATTGAAAGAGTATGTTCCTGAACCGATACTTCATTTTACATGTTTATGCGATAATTTGTTCGACAGCTAAGGGTTTAAATGTAAGCAATGTATTTTATAGCACTAGGCGTTCTGTTTAATTTCACTTTTCGCATGAGCTACATGCTTGTAACCCATGCCAACAGATTGAAGTAATATGTTTCCGAACCGATATTTCATGTTACATGTTTATGCGATAACTTGTTCGACTGCTAGGGGCATACATGTAAGCAGTGTATTTCTTATAGCACTAGCGTTCTGTTTAATTTTACTTTCCATGTTTGCGAGAGGAAAACAGGGTTTGAATCTATTGTAACTAAATCAGAGTTCGAAATCTACACAGACTTTTTTCTGTTGCATATGTTCGAATCCCACAAAATTTTATCTGCTTAGGACAAAGGAACCCCTGCAAAGTAATAACATAATTTTATCTGCAGTGATTAAGAATATGTATCTTGGATGGAGATATACAACATTTGCAATTCTATGTGTGCGCGCTGATTGCATAAGAGTGCGAATGTATCAACAGTGAGACTAATCTTACATTGTTTTGCGATATAAGTTTTTCTGTTCTGAACACTAATAGTCAACATGTTTCGTCTTGTTCTACAATCATTTCTAGTGTGTGTTAATTGTAACTTGTCTTGATGAAGCACAGCAGCGATAAAAGTTTTCTGTTTAATAGTCAATATGTTTTGTCTTGTCGGATAAAGACATACGACATGTCAATTCTATACTTGCATACAATTGCATTCTTTAACTAGGTAGAACCTGTTTTGTCTTGTCGGATACAGCACTAAACATTCACGACGCTGATTACGTCATCGTTGCAGGTTAGAAACACCTGCACCCTCTCGCCAACGAAGAGGATTAAACATGCACATCTATAATGGCGTCATTGCTGCAGCACGTGCACTCTCCTGCCTTCGCGATGCATGTTTAAACTTGTTCGATACTGCTATGCCTTGACAGAGGCTGAGGAATTGGAGAGGAGGAGGTTAGATGGCCATCTTGCGCAATCGCCCCCTAGGCCTTCTCATAAGAGCTCATGTATAGCCGCCATCCTGTGCAATCGCCCATAGCCGGCATCTCCAACATCATCTTGGTTTGAAGAACTAAGTTAATAGTATGTCGAGAAGGGCAGCTCGGTATGTATGTTGAGAAGGGCAGATTGCTTCTTTGCTTGCGGCGTTGCTAAGTCTCGCGCTATAAATTTACTTCCGTCAAGATAGCAGTCAGCCATGGGCATGTAGTTAAAGATAGCGGCTGACAGTTGTCAAAAAGCAAGTGGAATTTTTAAAATTGCCCGTCGCCACATGTCTAAGGTTGTATGCATGTGAGTTTAGCCCCTCCAAGCACTGAAGTTTTGTTGTTTAAAGGTGGTCGCTGACAGCTCTCAAAAAGGCACGTAAAATTTTTCAAATTGCCTGCTACCACGTACCTAAAGTAGTAGCTAAAGATGGCAGCACGATGCACTCTTGATTAAAGATAGCCGATGACAGCTGTCAAAAAGCACATGGGTTTGTTTACAAACAAGAGCACGTAGAATTTCAAATTGCCCTCCACCGCATGCATAAGGATCTTCATAACAGCAGCCGCCATCTTGAGCCGTAGCCTCGAAGTTAGCTTTCTGCACAAGAGCCCATGTATAACAGCCATTTACGTAAGCGTCCCTAGGGCGTCTCATAAGAGCTGCAGCCATCTTGCGCAAGCGCTCTTAAGCCGTCTCATAAGGAGCTGTGTATAGCCCCCATATTTTAGAATCTTGCTCAAGCGTCCTTTGGGGAGCTCATAAGTGCAGCAACCATCTTATCAAGCGCCCTTAAACCGTCTCATAAGGAGCTGTATATAGCCCCATCCTGCGGCCGCCATCTTAGGCAAGTGACCCCTAGACCGTCTCATAAGTAGCTGTGTATAGCTGCCATCTTGTGCAATTGACGTCAGGAAGGGCCTCTTGCCGTATAACTAAGGATAGCCCCCTTCAAAATGGCGGATGTGAAAATAGCCTTGCTCTCTTAGGCGTCAGGAAGGACAACTTTCTGTTAAGGTTTGGTTTCGGCTCTCAAGATAGTTACTGTAAGGTTAGGCTCGCACCGTTATGCAAAATCCGCAAATCGACATTGCTCACCTACTATACTAGGGTTCAATGATCTTCCATTGGATTCTGCATTGCTACACTATTAAACCTCGGCTGCTGACTCTGCAAAAAAAAGTGTTGACTCATTTCCCACTGCTCGCCTCATTATATAGCAGGAGGAGCGCGGGCACATGTTGATCTAAGCATTCTCTAGGTATATATTGTAACAGGAACGCCCGTACTTCAGTTTATCGGAGAGCATGATGAACGACAAGGCGTGTACGGCCCATGCTAAGAGAGTAAGAGAGAAGGGTAGTGAAAGAAAAATTCATGATTAAGTGGATCCTTCAGTTTATTCAATAAATAGGCAAATAATTATGTCACCTTTTATAGCTGAATTGTAGATTTGTCCCTGAGGGCGTGAAGAGGACGTTGTCCCGCGGCGGCTGCGTCGTCTTGCGGTCGGCGTCGGCGTTGTCTTCCGTCGTTGGTGTTTGTATTAGTGTTGATGACTTGAACCAGGGGCAGGAACGGGGAAATGTGGAGCTTCCACATTTGACGTCGTGGGGTATTGGTGTGACACTTCCCGATGGCGAAGCACGCCGAAATAGTTCCCACAGTAGCAAGGATAAAGTTAGAGTCACACTTCGTATTTGGAATAATACGCAAATGAAACAATCTAGAACCTCCCGAGGTGCGGTGATCGAGCACTTCATAAAGAAAATTAAATTTATCGAGTACAGTCTCTGCACTGTACTCCACCAGCATAATACATTTGTTGAAATAAATGACAGTCCAAATTCCCGTACGTCGTGATTTTCAGATTAACACTGGCACTTAAGATCATAATGCAACACAGTTCAACGGATAGACATAGTCTTTAAAGGAAATTGAGGCTGGCTAGAAATACTACCGCTGCTTTCACACAGTCTTTGAACGAAATCAATGCTGGCACAGTTAATGCAAGAACACAGTCTTTAAATGAAATAAAGCTGACACAATTAATGCAAGAACACAGTCTTTAAACGAATTCAAAGCTGGCACAATTAATGCAAGAACACTGTCTTTAAACGAATTCAAAGCTGGCACAGTTTATGTGAGAACACAGTCTTTAAATGAATTCAAGCTGGCGAGAACACAGTCTTTAAACGAATTCAAAGCTGACACAATTAATGCAAGAACACAGTCTTTAAACGAATTCAAAGCTGGCACAATTAATGCAAGAACACTGTCTTTAAACGAATTCAAAGCTGGCACAGTTTATGTGAGAACACAGTCTTTAAATGAATTCAAGCTGGCGAGAACACAGTCTTTAAACGAATTCAAAGCTGGCACAATTAATGCAAGAACACTGCCTTTAAACGAATTCAAAGCTGGCACAGTTTATGTGAGAACACAGTCTTTAAATGAATTCAAGCTGGCGAGAACACAGTCTTTAAACGAATTCAAAGCTGACACAATTAATGCAAGAACACAGTCTTTAAACGAATTCAAAGCTGGCACAGTTTATGTGAGAACACAGTCTTTAAATGAATTCAAGCTGGCGAGAACACAGTCTTTAAACGAATTCAAAGCTGACACAATTAATGCAAGAACACAGTCTTTAAACGAATTCAAAGCTGGCACAATTAATGCAAGAACACAGTCTTTAAACGAATTCAAAGCTGGCACAGTTTATGTGAGAACACAGTCTTTAAATGAATTCAAGCTGGCGAGAACACAGTCTTTAAACGAATTCAAAGCTGACACAATTAATGCAAGAACACAGTCTTTAAACGAATTCAAAGCTGGCACAATTAATGCAAGAACACTGTCTTTAAACGAATTCAAAGCTGGCACAGTTTATGTGAGAACACAGTCTTTAAACGAATTCAAAGCTGACACAATTAATGCAAGAACACAGTCTTTAAACGAATTCAAAGCTGGCACAATTAATGCAAGAACACTGTCTTTAAACGAATTCAAAGCTGGCACAGTTTATGTGAGAACACAGTCTTTAAACGAATTCAAAGCTGGCACAATTAATGCAAGAACACTGTCTTTAAACGAATTCAAAGCTGGCACAGTTTATGTGAGAACACAGTCTTTAAACGAATTCAAAGCTGACACAATTAGTGCAAGAACACAGTCTTTAAACGAATTCAAAGCTGGCACAGTTTATGTGAGAACACACTCTTTAAATGAATTCAAGCTGGCGAGAACACAGTCTTTAAACGAATTCAAATATACAGCCGGACCGAGAGACGAATTATGTCGCGACGGCTTACTTGCACACACTCGCTGACTCACGGCTTACTGCCGACTCACTCCACTCTCTGCCTTCAGCACACTGCCGTCGCATACCGCGCACTCCCTCTGCTTTACTGCAGGTTTTCTGCTTACATTCTGCCTTACCCCAGGCTGGCGACTCGCTTATATTTCGTTCATGCAGCAATGGAACACGAAGGAACCTTCTGCGTGACGTCGCTTGTCCTTGGCCGGTGTTCTGGAACGTCGCGAACTTGCTCGCAGTTCCCATTATGCCTGTGCGCTCGGCGCAAGTTTTAAGGCTTACGGCCGGGTGTTAGCGAGCTTCTCTTAATAAAAGAATGAAACGTGAATGCTCGTAGGGTGTTACCGTTTCATCTCCCCCCCTGCTCGGGAAAAAGAAAATTGCTGGGCGATTTTCTTTTCGCTCATCTCCTAGTAAAGTATTTCAAAAACTTGAACAGTCTTCTCACTATAGCCAGAGGATTAATGTAAGGTGTGACGCATTTTGATATGATTCCATCATTCTCCATCTGTTTAATGATGACCCGTGCTTCTTCCAAGTACTTCATGGGTATCGGATAAGGCCGTTTCTTATAAGGTGATGTGTCAGTAACATCTAAGTGGTGCTTGAAACCCTTAATGACTCCAGGTTTCTCAGAAAATACATCTGGAAACTTCTTACAAAGCTCTTGGATTGCCTTTATTACTTTATCATCATCGTAATCTGGGCTTTCAGCTACATTGGCGAAAAGCGTGAAGTTGTAGTGGTCCTCGTTAAACTCATCATCGATAATAGACGCCATCTGGTCCTCTACGGGTCCCACTTCCTCGGGTCGCCCCTCTTCGTGGACGCTTTCTTCGACAGGCGGAGCCTCGCTCATCTTGCCTTCTACTATGCCCACCGGGGTCTCACATTCCGGATTCTTCACGTCATTATAAGTAACCAACTGTAGCCCTACAGATTCGACGTGGAAAAATTTAATCACATTAGCGGGATAATCAATGATTCCCCCATGTTGAATGAGAAAGTCTGATCCAAGAATTAAGTCAAATTTCATTTGCGTCAAAATCAAAAATAGATGTTGGAACTTAACACCACCAATTTCTAACTCAAGAAACGCCTGGAATTTGCATTTAATAGCTTTGTCAGGAACTATGCCTTTAACCTTAACTTGAGCAACCGGCAAGATGGAGATGTAGGTCGTCTCCTGCGCCACATCTATTAATTTCTGCGAAATTAGTGAGGCTTGCGATCCCGAGTCTACTAGAGAGTGGACAATCATATTGCCTAACTTAATGATAATGATCGGTAAGCCGCGTTGTATCTGAGGCTGTCGTGGTGTTGAATCCTCATATAGTAAATCTGCATCCTCTAAATACCAATGGTTAATGAGTGCGCTACATACTACTTCTCCTCCCTCCGGGTTTTCAGGCAGTCTCTTTATTGCTTCGACAAAGTTTTTTTTTTTGTACCCGTAGCTCTTGGATCCATTTCCGTTCTCTCATTTCTTCTCTGTATCTCTGCCTGGTATTCCAAAGAAGCTGCTCCAGGTAAACCCTCTTCCCTGTTCTTATTCCTTACATACTCCGTAGTCTCTCTCCAACGTTTCTCTAATTCTTCCCGCTGGGAGTTCCTATTATCATTGGGTTGATTAGCTGCCTGCCTCCATGAAGGTCCAGGTTGAAACTTAGCCCTCCCTTCGTAGGGGCGATTCCTAGATCTTCTATACCGAAACGGAATATCTCGGCGAGTTTCTCTTTCTTCTCGCGGTTCTGGATTTACTTGAACCGGAGTTTTCATTTCCGTAAAGTTGGTTGTAGTTTCTTTGGTTCGACCTGCTTTTGCTGCGCTCTGAGTGTGCGCAGTATCGAGTTTCCTCAGGACATCATCGAGCTGCTCCAAGTCCTGGACATTTGCTGCCACCAATATTTCCTGAACATTTGGTGGAAATTGCAGCGTTATGACCTGAATAAGTTCTTGCTCCGGTAAAGGAGGGTCGAAAAACTGCATCTTTTTAAGCTGAGATATGAGATAATCTGAATATCGCGAGGAATTGACGGACGTGTTATACTTTCTAGAGTATAATTGAAGTTTTATCAGGTGCTGAGCCTCAGCACTCCAAAATCGTCTAAGTAAGGCTTCCTTAAATTCTTCGTAAGTGTTAATACTGAATTTAAAAGCGGTAAACCACATTAACGCCTTGCCTTCTAACAATCGAGATGCTATTCGTAAACGACGGTCGGTCTTAACGTGATTTTCTTGAAAGAATTCTTCGAGGTTGAGGAGAAACTCCTTAGCAGTATACTCCTCTTTCCCCAAAAATTTGGCTGGTTTTTCCTCAGTTATTTTAAAAATTGTGGAAACATTCATGGATTCTCCACTAGTGTTGTGAAGGCTAGATGATGAAACATCCTGTTCGATTTGCGATACTTTGCTGTTGAGAGCTTCTATACCCCCTTGGAGTTCAAGTTTTAGGGTTTTAATTTTCCCCTGTACGGAATTCTCAATTTCCTTGACCTCCTTCTCTATGTCGGTCTTGACTTCTGCTACATCGCGACAGATACGAGTAATTTGCGTGTGAGCATTATCTAACTGAGTCTTGACACGTTTATCGGCCTCCTCTTGCTGACTTTTCAGAAGAGTAATTTCGTTTCCCAACTTCATGAAATTATTTTTAACAGATTCATGAAGTTTGTCTTGAATAGACGCGATTTTAGTTTGCGCAAGAGATAATTGAGCATGGGACTCTTGAAATTCTTCCTTTAAGCTTTCTACTTCTTTAAGGACCTCCTGAGAAGAAGACGGGAAAGCAAGTTTTAAGTCCTCCGCCACTTGTGATTTTATATCTTGCTTAATGGTTTCTAAGTCACGTGTTAATCTTTCATTTATTTCCGTAAACTTAGAATCCATTCTTTTGTTAGATTCTTTAAATCTTTTTTCAATTTCGGCACCTGCACTATTGAGCCTACGTTCCAAATTATTATTAACTTCTGCAAATTTTTGATCAACAGATTCTGTCAATTTTACAATGTTGGCTTCATTAGCCTCCCTTAGTTGAGTGATACTACGATTAGTTGCTTCATTAGCCTCCTTAAGTTGACCTATACTAGCCTTAGTGGCTTCCAGGGTCGCGTTAGAATCTTTAAGTTGAACTCCTAAAGTGTTATTAGATTCAGCAATTCTACGCCCGAGATTAGTGTTACTTTCCGTAATCCTGTCATTTAGACTGAGTTTTAAAGCCTCGATGGCAGCTAGTATATTTTCCATATTAATGTCGTTATTTTCACAAAATGCAGAAAATACAATCATTCACCTCATACGTAAAATCACCATTATTGTCCAATGGTAAAGTTCAAAAATTTCACCAACACAAAATATCAAACACTTGTGCATAAAATTAAATATCACCATTATTGTCCAATGGTAAAGTTCAAAATTTCACCAACACAAAATATCAAACACTTGTGCATAAAATTAAATATCACCATTATTGTCCAATGGTAAAGTTCAAAATTTCACCAACACAAAATATCAAAATTTATATAAGCCTGTGCATGAACATTATGCCTGAAATGTTTTACATAGCAAGAGAAAAAAAAATAATCACTTGTGCCATAAACTTGATCAGAGTTCTGTGCCAAAAGTTTAAAATTTCGTCAAAGTCATTGAATTGAACTTCGTAAAATTTTAACACATTCACTGAGCTGGAATTAACGTACGTACTATGCACTTTTATTTGAATTGGTAAGTTAAGATGTCACTGATTTCAAAGTTAATTTTTATCACTTTACTCTCTTTAATCTGGCCCCAACGTCACGGGTGCCACTATTCACTCTCTTTAATCGGGCCCCACCGTCATGGGTGCCACTATTCACTCTCTTTAATCGGGCCCCAACGTCACGGGTGCCACTATTCACTCTCTTTAATCGGGCCCCACCGTCATGGGTGCCACTATTCACTACCTTCTCTCTGTAACAGGAACGCCCGTACTTCAGTTTATCGGAGAGCATGATGAACGACAAGGCGTGTACGGCCCATGCTAAGAGAGTAAGAGAGAAGGGTAGTGAAAGAAAAATTCATGATTAAGTGGATCCTTCAGTTTATTCAATAAATAGGCAAATAATTATGTCACCTTTTATAGCTGAATTGTAGATTTGTCCCTGAGGGCGTGAAGAGGACGTTGTCCCGCGGCGGCTGCGTCGTCTTGCGGTCGGCGTCGGCGTTGTCTTCCGTCGTTGGTGTTTGTATTAGTGTTGATGACTTGAACCAGGGGCAGGAACGGGGAAATGTGGAGCTTCCACATTTGACGTCGTGGGGTATTGGTGTGACACTTCCCGATGGCGAAGCACGCCGAAATAGTTCCCACAGTAGCAAGGATAAAGTTAGAGTCACAGTTCGTATTTGGAATAATACGCAAATGAAACAATCTAGAACCATCCGAGGTGCGGTGATCGAGCACTTCATAAAGAAAATTAAATTTATCGAGTACAGTCTCTGCACTGTACTCCACCAGCATAATACATTTGTTGAAATAAATGACAGTCCAAATTCCCGTACGTCGTGATTTTCAGATTAACACTGGCACTTAAGATCATAATGCAACACAGTTCAACGGATAGACATAGTCTTTAAAGGAAATTGAGGCTGGCTAGAAATACTACCGCTGCTTTCACACAGTCTTTGAACGAAATCAATGCTGGCACAGTCAATGCAAGAACACAGTCTTTAAATGAAATAAAGCTGACACAATTAATGCAAGAACACAGTCTTTAAACGAATTCAAAGCTGGCACAATTAATGCAAGAACACTGTCTTTAAACGAATTCAAAGCTGGCACAGTTTATGTGAGAACACAGTCTTTAAATGAATTCAAGCTGGCGAGAACACAGTCTTTAAACGAATTCAAAGCTGACACAATTAATGCAAGAACACAGTCTTTAAACGAATTCAAAGCTGGCACAATTAATGCAAGAACACTGTCTTTAAACGAATTCAAAGCTGGCACAGTTTATGTGAGAACACAGTCTTTAAATGAATTCAAGCTGGCGAGAACACAGTCTTTAAACGAATTCAAAGCTGGCACAATTAATGCAAGAACACTGCCTTTAAACGAATTCAAAGCTGGCACAGTTTATGTGAGAACACAGTCTTTAAATGAATTCAAGCTGGCGAGAACACAGTCTTTAAACGAATTCAAAGCTGACACAATTAATGCAAGAACACAGTCTTTAAACGAATTCAAAGCTGGCACAGTTTATGTGAGAACACAGTCTTTAAATGAATTCAAGCTGGCGAGAACACAGTCTTTAAACGAATTCAAAGCTGACACAATTAATGCAAGAACACAGTCTTTAAACGAATTCAAAGCTGGCACAATTAATGCAAGAACACAGTCTTTAAACGAATTCAAAGCTGGCACAGTTTATGTGAGAACACAGTCTTTAAATGAATTCAAGCTGGCGAGAACACAGTCTTTAAACGAATTCAAAGCTGACACAATTAATGCAAGAACACAGTCTTTAAACGAATTCAAAGCTGGCACAATTAATGCAAGAACACTGTCTTTAAACGAATTCAAAGCTGGCACAGTTTATGTGAGAACACAGTCTTTAAACGAATTCAAAGCTGACACAATTAATGCAAGAACACAGTCTTTAAACGAATTCAAAGCTGGCACAATTAATGCAAGAACACTGTCTTTAAACGAATTCAAAGCTGGCACAGTTTATGTGAGAACACAGTCTTTAAACGAATTCAAAGCTGGCACAATTAATGCAAGAACACTGTCTTTAAACGAATTCAAAGCTGGCACAGTTTATGTGAGAACACAGTCTTTAAACGAATTCAAAGCTGACACAATTAGTGCAAGAACACAGTCTTTAAACGAATTCAAAGCTGGCACAGTTTATGTGAGAACACACTCTTTAAATGAATTCAAGCTGGCGAGAACACAGTCTTTAAACGAATTCAAATATACAGCCGGACCGAGAGACGAATTATGTCGCGACGGCTTACTTGCACACACTCGCTGACTCACGGCTTACTGCCGACTCACTCCACTCTCTGCCTTCAGCACACTGCCGTCGCATACCGCGCACTCCCTCTGCTTTACTGCAGGTTTTCTGCTTACATTCTGCCTTACCCCAGGCTGGCGACTCGCTTATATTTCGTTCATGCAGCAATGGAACACGAAGGAACCTTCTGCGTGACGTCGCTTGTCCTTGGCCGGTGTTCTGGAACGTCGCGAACTTGCTCGCAGTTCCCATTATGCCTGTGCGCTCGGCGCAAGTTTTAAAGGCTTACGGCCGGGTGTTAGCGAGCTTCTCTTAATAAAAGAATGAAACGTGAATGCTCGTAGGGTGTTACCGTTTCAATATACAAGTGTAAACCAATACATCCTTGCTTGTCTCGTAAGAGGCGGCCGTGTCCTGCCCTCCTCCCTGCATATGGCAATCTTTTTTGTACAGGAGACATCGCTACGGCGGTAGACCTGTAGGGAGAGAGTATTCCCCCGAAGTCAATAAAGCATAACGATTTACTTAGGTTAGCCTAAGATAAGAGCCGTGGAATTTCAAATTTCATGGGCCCACGTGCTTAAGGTAGCATCCATCCGAATTTTGCCCCGTTAAGATGGCAGCACTGAGGTTTGCGATGCAAGATAGCCGCTGTTAAAAACACGTGGCTTTTTTATGGGATGAGGTTTAGTGCTGTAAAGATGGCAGCACTGAGGTTAGCGATGTAAAATGGCCGCTGACAGCTCTCAAAAAAGGACGTGGCTTTGAAATTACCTGCCGCTACCTGCATAAGTATGAGGTTTAATGCCGTAAATAGGGCAGCACTGACGTTTGTGACGAGATAGGTCAATGTGGGGTACCAATAAATATTTTATTCATACCAGTGGCAAAAGGAACGGAAACCTTAGCATAGAAAATGAGATGGTCGACCCACAACAACAAAGATCGTCAAAAGATAATCTTTGGGACACCACAACGCTCAAGGTATACCAAAGTTATTTCACTGGTGGTGACTTGTCGGACCACGGAAAGACTTGCGGTCAATGCCTCGTTGGGTGAAACCTAGTATATCAGATTTTATCATTCACCAATCAGCAGAGCCAGTGGACGCCACGGCGGGCTACCCGAGAGGGGTGTCCGTGGTAAGTACAATTTTTTTTTGATTTAAAAAGAAGAAAGGAAAAGGGAAAGGTAAAGAATGAGAGAGAACGCACAACTGAACAAATGTAAGAAGAGGAGAATGGTTTTAAAACAAGTTGTATTTTAAACTTCAAATAACTAGAATAAGCAGGGTACAACAAGCAAAGGGGGGGGGGGAATTACAAACTTTAGATAAGGGCTCAGCCCGTTTGACAACCAAGACACAATCAAGAGTAATAATTATTAAGATTTCTTGGGATCTGTTATTATGACTTTCAAGAAAAGCCCAAGAGCAAGGTTCGACAGGGAAAACTATAATCAACACCTATATATAGTACACAAATACTTTAATTAAGAAACAAAGCCACTAAATCTTTATATAAACAATGATTTAAGGCCACCCTTACAATCTCGATTTTGCACCCAAAGGAGGGCAGGAAGGTTATAGCGCATCGGATGACAAGAATTTTTAGTACTCAATATCCGAAAGGAAGAAAAGGAAAGAAAAAGAAAGCGAAGTAAGGAGGGAAGAAGAAAAAACAAGGGATGAAGAGGGGGGGGATCCTTCCAGGCTGCTTAGACGCTATCACGTTGGCAATGTAAACGATCACTCGGATCAGTGAAAAGTTCAAGGTGTGGCAACACTACTCTCACTTGTCCAAACACAGTTGATTCTGGCGTATGAGGTTGATAAAAGGTTCCAGTCTGAAGGACTTAGTTAGAATTGAAACCACGAAACCCCATATAATTTAACATTCAAAGTTCAAATCTTGATATTGAAAGATATAAAAGGTTGTAACTTTTGCTCACCCAGTCTGTTGATAAATCAATGCAGCAATTCACAAATAAAAGTAGTTAAAACGTCCCAACGGACCAGCCGTTGGAGAACAGTTCCGCTCTCTCTCCTCGAGTTGTTTTCCAACTGAATGTCTGACCGCCGAGAGTAAGGAATAGCTTGCTTATATAGGTGGTGAACATATTCGAGAAGTTACTCGATGAAAAATACGTAGGTGTGACGTCACAACGAGGAAGCAGCAGTGTGAGATAGCAGGCCAGTTAGTGAACAGCTGGGCGAGCAAGCAGAAGAATGCGGCAGAAGGTAAGACGTAATAGCGCGGTCGTAACATATTCCCACCACTCGGCGAATCCGAAGGATGGGGGAGATGACGATGATGATCCAGAGGTGGAGAAGAAATTCCCATGATGACCACGGAGGATACCATCGCCGGAACTCGTAGAACGATGAAGCAGAAACGGAAAGCAAAAACCAAACAGGCATAAGCAGCGAAAAATAAAAGGAAAAGGGAAGAAAGGGAAAAAGGGATGGAAGGAAAGAGAGAGAGAAGAAGGGAAAACAAAGATGGTAGAAAGTAGAAAGGAAGAGAAAGGTGATATGGAGGGAAATAGAGAGTTACAAAAAATAGACATATATTAATAAAAAATGGAGTGGCCTTAATATATATATGGAGAGAGAGATACGATAAAAATAAGTATTTTTGAACAATATACGTAATTTAAAGTAAAGTTTCCCATACGAGAAATCAAAAAAGGGAATGTAAAACCCCTAAAATTTATATATGGGAGAGTTAGACATAGGGGGAGGGTGAGTGGAGAGAGCAGAATTGAGTGAGGAAAAGGAAAGAGAAAAAGAAAATACAAGTATAGAAAACCCAAAATGGACAAATGAGAGAAGATAAAAAACCTAACCGAAAGGAACAACAAAGGCAGCCTGGAAGAAGTCTCTATCCCTAACCCTCAGGAGAGGAAGGAGGGAAAAATTTCTTCATCTGAGAAAAATGAGCTTTTTTAACTTCAGTAGGAGTGTCAAGGGATTGGAGGAGGGCAGTGGTCGGAGAGGGAAAAGAGAGGATACGGAAAGGACCAATCCAGCGAGGGGAAAGCTTTGCAGATAAATTTTGAGAAGTAGAACTAATGGGATGATTCTTTAAGAGTACAAAATCAGAAACTTGAAAAGATGGGGAACGGACTCGGGAATTACAAGCCTTACGATGAAGATCTCTGGCGTGAAGAAGTTGTTGAAGGGCTTGATTCAGTTGAGTATCAGTGAGGAGATGAGAGGGGGTATCCAATAATGAGGATAAATTCCAAGATAAAGAAAGGGGTGTGTGTAACTCTCTGCCAAGAAACAACTTGGCAGGAGTAAAGGATGTAGATGAATTAATAGTAGTATTTAATGCCAAAACAAAATGGGGGAGTTCGGAATCCCAAGACTTATGGTCAGTAGAATGAAAAATAGAAAGAAAAGTTTTGAGATTTCGATGGTAACGTTCTACAATGTTACCCTGAGGATGATAGGGGGAAGTAAAAACTTTCTTGATACCGTAAGAGAAACGAAAATTATAAAAGGTCTTAGAAGTAAAAATAGAAGCGTTGTCGGAAATTAATACTTTAGGAAGACCAATGATGGGAAAAATCTGAGTGGATAATAAATTAATAATTATTTGGGAAGAAATATTTCGTAACGGACGAACAATAAGAAACTTGGAGAAACCGTCGAGCAAAGTGAATATATAAGCATTAGCTTTTGAGGATTTTACTAACGGGCCAACAATATCAATATAGAATTTTTCAGCGGAATAAGTGGCAGGAGAAGCGGCATAGGTCCCATAGGGTTGGTGGTTGAGTGGCTTATGTTTTTGACAAGAATCACATAAACGAACCCAAGAATATATGTCTTTTCTCATCTGTGGCCAAAAAAATAAAGAGGCAAGACGAGCATAAGTTTTGGCCATTCCAAAGTGGCCCCCAACAGGGGAACCATGGAAATACTGAAAAATCATAGGACGTAAATTTGAAGGAAGAACGAGGCGAGAAATAGCACGTGGAGTAGGTTTAAAAATTAGCAGACGATTCTGCAAACGAAAAGGACCAGAATAATTTGGGAGAGAAAGGTCTTGAATGAGCTGTTGACAATACGGATCTTGTTTCTGATGGTCCAGACAGGACTGAAAGGAAAGGGGAAAATTAGTAAGGGAGGAAATAGAGGTAATAGCATTAACAGGCAAAGAATCAATTTCAGAGTCATGGGATTGAGTATCTTCAAAAAGGCGGGATAAAGCATCAGCAACTGAATTATGAAAACCCGATACAAACTTAAGCGAAAATTTAAAACGAGATAACCGAAGGAGCCAACGACCAGTACGACCTATTTTAGGAGCATTATGAAGCAACCAGGATAATGCTTGATTATCGGTCTGTACTACAAATTCGCGATGGTCCAAGTATTCGGCAAAATGTTCAATAGCCAAAAGAAGCCCCAGAGCTTCTCTTTCGTAGACAGAATATTTCCGTTCTGCAGGAGATAAAAGACGACTAAAATAGGCAATGGGTAAGGTTTGGCCATTACAAGTTTGTTGTAAAACAGCGCCAAGAGCGACGTCAGAGGCATCAGTTGAAAGTTCAAAGGGGAGGGAAAAATCGGGGATTTTCAAGAGGGGGGCATGAGAAAGTTTGGATTTTAAGGTATCAAAAGCAACTTGTTGAGAATTAGTCCAATGAAATTTAACGCCTTTTCTTTTAAGGAGATTTAATGGTTCCGAAATTTGAGAAAAATTAGGAATGTATTTGGCATAAAAGCCCACCATGCCTAAAAAGGAGCGCAATTGTTTCAAATTCTGAGGAGGGGGAATTTTATGAATGGCGAAAACACGGTCAGGATCAACAGCGACACCCTGTGAGCTGAGGATATGACCAAGAAATTTGATAGATGTTTGAGCGACAAGAACCTTGGAAGGGTTAACAGTCAAGCCAACGGAACGAAGACGTGTAAGAACTTCACGGACATGCAGTAAGTGAGATTCGAAATCAGGAGAATAAACAAGGATATCGTCAATAAAAGGAAACAAATATTTTTACTTAAGATCGGAAAATAAAGAATCAACAAAACGCTGCATGATTTGAGATCCAAGATTTAACCCAAATGGAACTTTTTTGAACTGATATAAACCAGTAGGCGTAATAAACGCAGTGTAGCGAGAGCTAACATCATCAACGGGAATCTGATTGTAAGCGGAGTTGAAGTCAAAAATAGTAAAATAATGAGAATTAGAAAAATGTTGGAAAGCGGATTGTAATTTAGGCATCGGATAGGCATCATACAGTATACGGGCGTTTAATTTTCTATAATCGACTATAAATCGAAAGGAGCCATCATGTTTATTAACAATGAAGGCAGGAGAGGCATAATTGGAAGATGAAGGAATGATAGTGCCATCACGAAGCATCTTATCAATTAATTCATTAAGAATCTTCATCCTAGGAGGGCTAAGAAAATACGGAGAGGAGCGAACCGGAGTAGTGTCAGTCAAATCGATATGGGCTGTGAAGTTCTTAACAGTCCCTAAATTAGGGGTAATCACATCAGAAAATTCCTGGAGGAGAGATTGTACCTGATCAGAATGAATAGAATTAATTGCGAGGGAGGAAGACTGATGGGAAAAGGGATAATCAAAAGGGTTTATCAACGGAACAGATTTGGATGAAAAATGAAAAGAAACCTGGGAATGAACGGAATCAAGAATGAGACCAGTGTGAGAAAAAAAATCAAACCCTAAGATGAGAGGAGACGATAAATGCTCAACCACAAGAAAAGTAAAGGGCCAGGAAAAATATTGCATTTTAATGTTTAGAGATATAGTGCCAAGGACATGAAGAGGTTGGTTTGATGCGGAAATACATTGCCGAGAAGATGGAGTATACTGCAAATGAGGAAAATTGGCTTTTAAGGATTCAAAAAATGACAAACTAATAAGGGATACGGCAGCACCTGAATCTAAGAGAGCAACTGATGGCAAATTATTCACAGTTATCAACACATGAGAAGTACAAGGAAGAAAAGAAGCACTAGAAGAAAACGGAGGAACATTTTCAGGAGGAGAAAAAGTAAGTGAAGGCAGGTTTTCCCCAATAATACGACGACTGCCTAACGACGTGGGTGGAAGGCGTTTCCCGAAAGTGAGGCAGTACAATACTTAGAAATATGTCCCTGACCTTTGCAACGAAAGCATGTTATAGTTGAACGATTTGTTGATGAAGAAGGAGAGACAGAAGGCGAAGGTAACGAAATAGGTAAGGGAGGGGGTACGATACCAGGTGGGGGAATAGATGAATAATATGAAAGATCTCCTAAGGAATTAATGACATGAGACTGAGCCAAATTGTATAACTGAAGCATGGTAGTGGGGGGGTTAAGTGCATCGAGGAGCTGACGAAAGGAAGGAGCAGCATAAAAACGGACAACTGAAATTAATTCAGAAGTATTACAAGCAATGTTCAATACATCACTATAGGTAGTAATAGAATCAAGATAGTCATGTGTAGATTCAGTAGGTAGTTGGTGGCGACGGACAAAGTCAGTGCTTAATTTGTAACGAATCTCATAGGGCAAAAAATAATTATGTATGATAGTCAGTAAGTGAAACCATGAAGAAAAATTAGACATATTATCAAGCCAAAATTTTGAAAACAAACCAGTAGTTTTAGCTGACAAAAGACCAATTAATTGAGGAAAGGAAGCAAGTGTAATATTTAAAAATTTTCTCACAGAGAAAAGCCAAATGGTCAAGCTGCGAGGATCAGTAGCTTGTAGCTGAGGTACAAGAAGCAATGATTGCTTAACTATCTGAATATTAAGTGCACTGTCAACAGAAGTAAGATGGGGGGAGGAAGAAAAATGGGTTGGTGATGGAAACATTGCATGTTGTTCGACGACTGGAGGAGATTTTATGTCATCAGAAGAATGCATTAGTGAATCCGAAGAAGGAGAGAAAGAAATCAAATCCCCGATAAGAGGGGTCCGTAAGGACAGATTATGATACGAGGGAAGTGGTGAAGAATTAGAACTGTCACCCAGAGGAAAGTTATCCGAAAAACATGCCATAACGATAAGGAAAAGAAAAACAGAGCGTATAATTAATGGAAAAGATTGTCTGCTACCATTTGTGACGAGATAGGTCAATGTGGGGTACCAATAAATATTTTATTCATACCAGTGGCAAAAGGAACGGAAACCTTAGCATAGAAAATGAGATGGTCGACCCACAACAACAAAGATCGTCAAAAGATAATCTTTGGGACACCACAACGCTCAAGGTATACCAAAGTTATTTCACTGGTGGTGACTTGTCGGACCACGGAAAGACTTGCGGTCAATGCCTCGTTGGGTGAAACCTAGTATATCAGATTTTATCATTCACCAATCAGCAGAGCCAGTGGACGCCACGGCGGGCTACCCGAGAGGGGTGTCCGTGGTAAGTACAATTTTTTTTGATTTAAAAAGAAGAAAGGAAAAGGGAAAGGTAAAGAATGAGAGAGAACGCACAACTGAACAAATGTAAGAAGAGGAGAATGGTTTTAAAACAAGTTGTATTTTAAACTTCAAATAACTAGAATAAGCAGGGTACAACAAGCAAAGGGGGGGGGGGGAATTACAAACTTTAGATAAGGGCTCAGCCCGTTTGACAACCAAGACACAATCAAGAGTAATAATTATTAAGATTTCTTGGGATCTGTTATTATGACTTTCAAGAAAAGCCCAAGAGCAAGGTTCGACAGGGAAAACTATAATCAACACCTATATATAGTACACAAATACTTTAATTAAGAAACAAAGCCACTAAATCTTTATATAAACAATGATTTAAGGCCACCCTTACAATCTCGATTTTGCACCCAAAGGAGGGCAGGAAGGTTATAGCGCATCGGATGACAAGAATTTTTAGTACTCAATATCCGAAAGGAAGAAAAGGAAAGAAAAAGAAAGCGAAGTAAGGAGGGAAGAAGAAAAAAAAAGGGATGAAGAGGGGGGGGGGATCCTTCCAGGCTGCTTAGACGCTATCACGTTGGCAATGTAAACGATCACTCGGATCAGTGAAAAGTTCAAGGTGTGGCAACACTACTCTCACTTGTCCAAACACAGTTGATTCTGGCGTATGAGGTTGATAAAAGGTTCCAGTCTGAAGGACTTAGTTAGAATTGAAACCACGAAACCCCATATAATTTAACATTCAAAGTTCAAATCTTGATATTGAAAGATATAAAAGGTTGTAACTTTTGCTCACCCAGTCTGTTGATAAATCAATGCAGCAATTCACAAATAAAAGTAGTTAAAACGTCCCAACGGACCAGCCGTTGGAGAACAGTTCCGCTCTCTCCACTCGAGTTGTTTTCCAACTGAATGTCTGACCGCCGAGAGTAAGGAATAGCTTGCTTATATAGGTGGTGAACATATCCGAGAAGTTACTCGATGAAAAATACGTAGGTGTGACGTCACAACGAGGAAGCAGCAGTGTGAGATATCAGGCCAGTTAGTGAACAGCTGGGCGAGCAAGCAGAAGAATGCGGCAGAAGGTAAGACGTAATAGCGCGGTCGTAACACGTTCGCGGTGCAAGGTGGTGGACGACGGCTGTCAAAAAAGCACGTGGCTTTGTTGAGGCATCTGCGGTGGGGCTGCGGTGGTGGTGGTGCTTTAGATCCCTCCATGGTCAAAGGTTCAAACGTGGCAGAGGAGGAGAGATTTTTGAAGAACAGAAGAAAGTACTTTCGGCGCTCCATGTCGTACGATATCGGCATCGGAGGTGATTCAACGACGAAGTTCGACAAAACTCAGCCTTAGACGCCCATGTGTGATCCGGTTTCCTTTGCCATCTAGGAGGCCTATTGTAGGCTAGACGAGCAGATGGCGTCAAATTATAATTTTTGCGCACGTTATCTGAGTCCATAAGATTCTTTTTTGCTATTAGTTTTACGTCGCACAGACACAGATAGTTTTTATTGCGACGATCCCACAGGAAAGGCCTAGGAATGGGAACGAAGCGGCTTTGGCCTTAATTAAGGTACAGCCCCAGAATTTTTCAAATGTGAAAATGGGAAATCACGGAAAACCATCTTCAGGGCTGCCGACAGTGAGGTTTGAGCCCACTATCTCCCGCATGCGAGCTCACAGCTGCGCGCCCGTAAGCGCACAGCGAACTAGCCTGGTCGTAAAAGTTTTCTTCCTTCTTTTCCGAATTTGGCCGCCTATGGACCGCATTGAACCTAGGAATTTATATTCTTCTTCTTCTTCCCCTCCGAGAACCTCTTCATCCTTTCACTTCTAATCTTTCTTTCTTTCTCAGATATGAAAAAAAAATTGGGTCTACATTTTGGTGGTTTCTCCTGGAGTATTTGATGCTGTCCACTCGGCTTCTAAATTCATTTCTTTTGTGGATCATATCCATTATATGTCCATTTTCTATTGCATCCCTTTTTACCTCTTCGACTGACTTCGTCAAAACTTTCAGTCCACTGAATTGCCTGTATATTTTCTCAGTTATCCGTTTCTCATCCATTCTTTCTAGATGCGCATAGAATTTTAGCCTTCGCTTTCGCATTGTGACAGTGATTTCTTCGGTGTATTTGTAGATATTATCATTTTTTCTATTCTTCCACTCTCCATCAGCATTTTTCTATGGTCCTAAAATTTTCTATAAGATTTTCTTCTCCTTTTTTCGAGATGTTGAAGCTCACAGCCTTTATTCATTGTCGGGCTCTCTGAAACCTTATTATTATTATTATTATTATTATTATTATTATTATTATTATTATTATTATTATTATTATTATTATTATTGTACCGGTTGGTACACCTCTACGCTGCACATTCGAATTTTCCACCTTAAAGTACCTCTCTACCGGAGAAACCCTGAACTTTAACAACTGAACTAACTCTACTGTTTATCAGAAGATGTCACTGTGTGTTTTTGATTTGCCTTTGTTTTTCATTGATCAAAAAGTGTGGACATTCTCTAACAGATGTCTCTACCCAAAACTATGGTAATGCGCTCTGGTGTGAAGGAATGAACTTTCTTGGAGAAATTTTGTATTCATAAGTTTTGTCTTTAGTAAATTTTGTTCTGTCATTTGTGGGTTGGTAATATTAATCCCCTTCTTTCCGCCTGTTTTGAATGTAGCCAATCAGGAATTTCTGTAATAAATTTTCGGCCAATCGGGGCTTTCTTCTTCAATTTTGCATGTAACTGTGTACTGTAGCCAATAAAAGTTTGAGGGCGGATTGTTATCATTCATGAAAGGTCTCGAACTTTCCACGAGGGTATAAAAACTGCTGATTTTCTTGTCTCCGGGCCATTCGTATAACATCTTTGTCAGTGTGTGAATATGTAGCAGGGGGGGGGGGAACGCCTCGTTCTTCAGGCAGCAGCTCTTCAACAAGGTAATGGCCTTTTAACATCTTTATTTCTTGCCAGCTCAGCAGTTTAACTCGCGGGGAAGGTTCGAAACCTTTAATATGTAACCTATATCTTTAAATATGTAAGCCTTTTCAATCTTTGTAAAAACTTCACGTAACTTGAACTGTAATTCGGGGATAGAGAGTGCTTTACCCTCTCGTGCTCCCCTTCATTTTGAAATTGAGGTGACTACGTTTTCGTGACCGCTTCCACTCTTCCTTAATGTGTTAAAGTTTTCTCATACGAGTCACCTCCCTAGCTTGGGATTAGCCCCTGTGTAATCAGCCTAGCGCCACTTAGGTTTTAAAGGTGCCTTTAGGAGTGCATGTAAACGCTTCCAGTCCTTATTGTATTTTGGGCCAGAAACTTAACCTGTTGTTTTCCTTCATGCGAAGCCCCTGTAGGTTGGGTACATGATACCCCTGTTTCTTTGTAAGTTTGCCTTGAGGGCAGTTAGAAGTAAAGTTTGTTGTGGCCTTTGATAGGTTTGTAAAATCGAGAGCGGGTATTCTCTTTCTTGTACTTTGATGGGGGCCTCTAGGAGACTTAACATGGTAATTAGGAGCAAATGCTCCTTGGTATGATGGGGTTTTCCGCCCTTAAATCAAATGATTTCCTTGGCAAGGTTGGGCTGGTAGCTCAAGGAATGTAAAGTGGGGCTTGGAGCCCAGGGCTTGTAACGAATATTGAACTTGTTCTTTCATTTGTAAAATTATTCTTGTACCTGATTTTTCCATTGTTATTTCACCTAGCGAAAAATGTTAAATTGCCCCTAAATCTTGTCAAGTTTTGATATTTTTGAAAATATAACCTTTATTGAAATTTTAGGTTAATCTTTTGGCCTTGTAGTTAGACCCATTCCAATCCGCACCTTCTTTCACCTCTGCTGTTCCACAGATACCTCGGAACAATTATTATTACCAATATTTCATTGTGAAGCCAGTAAAACCATGCAATGTCAGGTTTTGCTGTATTTGAGTAAGACAATGTTAGGCCGCATAAGGTGATGATATTAATTAAAAGGATGACGAGCTGTCTGCACGTAGTAATAGTTGCCCAACCCGATTATTCGAGGGTGAATCAAGTATGGAAATGGTACTTACACCTTTTCATTACGTCAGTGCAGAAAATAAGACATTTCTTATCTACATCGCCTCCACTAATATCCATATTTTACTTTTTTCCATCACACTGTCTTCTTTTAGTTTCCTTCTACATTAGTATTGTCTTTGGTGGGTATGTACCCCTTCTTCACCGAAAGTTGAATTTACTCGAAACTCTCTTTTAGGCGTCCAAATAAGAGGTTCAGTTGTGGAGAATTATTTTATTATTAATAATAATATTATCTAACTAAGTAAATTTTTACGGTTTTCGGAGGCGCCGAGGTGCCGGAATTTAGTCCCTCAGGAGTTATTTTACGTTCCAGTAAAGAGGCTGACGTACTTGAGCACCTTCAAATACCGGATTGAGCCAGGATCTAACCTGCAATCACACCCCAACGATGTTTTCTTATTGTTTTAAGAGTCAACACTAACACTAATCAGAGGGGGAAGAAATAGGAAATTATTTGTAAAATAAACGGAAGGGCAACGGACGACTCCCCAGGCCTCGGAAATCTAATAGCGTCGGGATCTGAAAAGAACAAGTGTTGACCAGACGGGAAAGATTAAAGCCATAAGCCTGGTAAAAGTAAGTGGACGCAATGCCAGACCCATCTAAGGGTTTCCGTGGTCGCCAACCCACGCTCCAAATTTGAAACCTTTTGGGGTCTTTTAGTCGCATCATACGACAGGCAGGGTGTACCGTAGGAGTAGTGGAGCAAGACAGTTCAAAATCCGCCGAGTCAACACTTTTTCTGCTGCGTCAGAACCCTGGGTCATTGACCCCTGTCACGTGACCGTGACGTCATGACGACGTACTCTTGTTTGTAAACAAAGCCACATGCTGTTTTGATAGCCACGTGCATTTTGATAGTTGTCATCGGCCATCTTTAAACAACAGAGCATTGCTAACCTCAGTGCTGCCATCTTAGCGGCACTAAACCGTATAGCTACCACCTTAGGCACGTAGTGGCGGGCAATTTGAAAAATTCCACGTGCTTTTTTTTTACAGCTGTCAGCAGCCATCTTTAAACAAGAACGCATCATATTGCCATCTTAACGCCAGTAAACCTCATGGGTGCCACGTTATGCATGTGTTGGCGGGATATTTGAAATTGGCTTTCTTGGCAGTTGTCAGCTGTCATCTTTAATCAACAGAGCATCGTGCTGCCATCTTTACGGCACTAAACCTCACTGCTACTACCTTAAGCATGTGATGGCTGGCAATTTTAAATTCCAAGTGCTCTTGATTGTAAACAAAGTCACGTGGTTTTTGACAAGGTGTCAGCTGCCATCTTTAAACAACAAAACTTCAGTCCATTCCCGTCGCTAAAGAGGGCGAGCCTAACCCTACATCCACTATCTTGAATGGATTATCGTTAGTTTTACGGCAAGGTGCCTTTCCCGACTCCAATTGCCCAAGGTGGTGGCTGCCCTTATGACATAGTTAGGGGCGCTTGCGCAAGATGGCGGCTATATACGGCTTCTTATGGAGAACAATGACGGCTATGGACGATTGCGCAATATGGCTGCTATAAGACGGCTCTTAATAGGAAAAGATTAAATCATAATTTTTGGCATGTAGTCTGCTGCAAGTTATACGGACAAATGAGAACAGTACTGCTACTGCTTGCAAAAACGTGAACGGAAGTGAGACAGCAAATATACACATTACCTTGACCGCCTTCTGCTACTGCTTGCAGATGAACGTAAACGGAAGTGACTCAGCAAAAATACACAGTACTTTGATCGCCTACATATGATGGATACTGCGATTCAAACTCCCGGTGACTTAATGTCCTGTTACTCGATTGACCTTAGGAAGGGCATCCGGCTGTAACACAGATTCTTGCGTTGTCGTCAACCTACGTGTTGCTTTTCTCAACGCTATTGCGTTACGCCATAAAAAGCAACAGTCATCGTTATTCCTAATATTGATCACTGCTCTTTTATTTACAATCGCTTGAGGAAGTTGAATGTGTCGCCTACCTGAATTAAAGGGGTCGAATTTGCACACATTAATTTGAAGATGCAAAATACTTTCAAGTGCCTTATTACTCGCTCCTTCTTCAAACTTTTGAAATTTAGCCAGCTATGTGTCGACGATGTGTTTGCGAAACCATATCGAAATATTGTCTGATCATAAGAGTTTCGTCATTTTAGAAGAAATGTAAGATGTTTCATGACTTTCCTGATTACCTTTGAAAAGAATGAAAGAACAAGCAAGACTAGCGCCGTATGCACAGACAGCAATGAACTGAAAATATTATAGCAAGAGAGTAAGAAAGAATTTGGGTCTAACACATTTGATGAGTTACGTATCATGCCACTTAGAATACGGGATGAAAAGCATGTACGTATAGTTTCCCAATTCATGGTCATAATTACGCACAAGACACGCAATGACGCAATATTTGTTCTCTATTCCTCGGTATAACGTTGATTTAGTTCTTCTGTTACTAAATCAGTTAGCACACTGGGTAGAAAAACTTAGAAGTCCTCACAGACGCATAAAATTCTTTTACCAAATTTTCAATCACTTTAAATCGCTGATTTAGTAGAAGATTGCTGAGCCGCCTGGTTAATCCGTTTGGCTTTTCTACAAAAAAGTGGAATACTATTTTTAGATTTTTTAAAATGTAAACATACGAGATCGATTAAAAGATCGAGACATACCTTAAGGTGTGCACGTAGATGAATGACGATGACGACGAAATCCTTGATGTACTTAGAAAACAAAAACAAAAATATGTCTGTAGTTTGAAGGATAGCCTAGGCGTACAAAGAAGGGTGAAGCAGCCAAGTAAAAGTTGCGTCGCACATAGGTCCTATAGTGATGATAGGATAGGGAAGGGTTACGAGTGGGGCTCGAAAATTCGTCAACAGCTAGTCTAAAAGTAAGGTGGGTTTCTTTACTGAGCTAAAATACATGCAACTCGAAGGTTAGCCAGATCTTCAGCAGGTAGCGTAGAAGCACTTGCATCGCACATAGGTCTTATGTCAGGACGATAGGAAAGGAAAGGGCTACGAGTAGGGCTCGAAAGTTAGTCGGATCGTCAACAGCTAGTCTAAAATTAAGGTAGTTTTCTTTACTGAGCTAATATACATGCAGCTCGATGGTTAGTAAGATCTTCAACAGTTAGCGTAGAAGTAAAGTTGCTTTCCAAAAATGCAAGCACTAACCAACAGTTTTACACTAGGCTTACCTTAAGATGTGCACGTGCAATGTAGCTTTAGCAGATCTCACTAGAATAATGTTGACAGCTGACGATGATTTTCTAAAAAAACGCAAAGAAAAAAGAAATCGTAAGTATAAAAAATCGAAAATAATAATAATAATAATAATAATAATAATAATAATAATAATAATAATAATAATAATAATAATAATAATAATAATAATAATAATAATAATAATAATAATAATGGATTGCAAATATCTTTTGAGAAGACGGAGTACATGAACATAAATACCACTGACCCAACCTGGACAATGAGGACGAAGTACGGTGACATCAAAATTCAAGTGCCTAGGAGAGACTTTGACTCCAAACATGAATGAGAAAGCAGCAATTCAAGAACGTGCAAGAAAGATGGAAACTGCGTTTAGATTATGTCAGAAAACCTAAAAATCTAAGTCACTCTCCTACCAAGCCAAATTCAAGCACTACAGCACGATAGTCAAATCTGAATGTTTATACGCAGCTGAGACAATATCCACGACGGGACTCTCAGATTTGGAAAAGAAAGAAAGGAGGTTCCTTAGAAAGATTCTTGGACCCATAAAATCATCAGACAAGTTTACGTTTCGCATGAGACCAAACCGAGAACTATACCAACAATTTGCAAACATCACCACCACAATGAAAAAGAGGAGATTGACGTTCTACGGACATATTAAAAGGATGGGATCGGAGAGACTCGCCAACAGGATCTTCACTTTCCAGGAGAACAGGAAGACACAAGTCCCATGGGTAGAAGAAGTCCACCGAGATTTAGAAAAATGTGGGATCACGGCAGAAGATATAACAAACAGAAAAATCTTCAGGCAGAGAGTTGCGGAGGTGAAGGACCTAACTGATGAGGAAACGAGGAAGAATAGAGTACTCTCGGCAGAAGAACGAGCACGAGCAAGCCAACGGATGAAGGAATACTGACGAAAGAGGAAGGAGAAAGAACTGGAGAAAGCAATGAAGTTGCGTAATCGTAGCCCATAGATGGCTGAAACGAAAATAATAATAATAATAATAATAATAATAATAATAATAATAATAATAATAATAATAATAATAATAATAATAATAATAATAAAATAATATTTAAAGTAATAAACCTACGTTTTCTTAGCAGGTAGCTCTAGACGGTGGACGATGGTAAGCTTCAATCAGAGTAAGAGAATTGAGTAAATTGGTTATTCGTTTATATACACACGCGATTTTATATCATCAGCTCTTAACACACGGGCACTGCAACTGTTAAGCAAACTATACCTACAGCCTACAACTAGGTCAATTGTACTGCCAATATTTTCTGCTATATAGGTTAGTTTTTCCCTCTCATCACCGAACCACCATCCATTCAATATATAAAGCTCCTCTATCGCGCATAATTCTAGTAGTGTTCCGCCATTTCTGTTCCATTCTTTATCCTGGCTATTTCTGGTAACAACTAACACCTCGTCCTCATGTTCACTATAAATTGGCTTCTTGTCCCCTATCCTCGCATTAATATCACCCATAATAATAATGCTTGCCTGAACATACCTACTTCTCATTCGTCTAATTTATGTCGCTAAATTCTCAAAAAACTCATTCTGTGAAAATGGGGAGCTCAAAGGTGGATTTTATATAAAAGCTATACATATTTCTTTCCTCCTTTTCACCCTATCTAACATTCTTATCCAGATTAATTCCTTAAACGCAGATTTTAAGTGCTGTATCTTATCTTTTAAGTTGTTTTTGATTACCACCGAAATTCCTCTCAATATCCTTCCTCTAATGGATCTCCTTGATCCATATTGACTCCTTCTGTCTTTAAGTCTTTCGTTTAATCAGCCCAAGTTTCTTCAAGTCCAAGAATATCCATTTCTTCCAGTAGCTCTTTAACGTCTTCGTTACCTATTATGTTCCATATTCCTTCGATATTAACTCATGATACCTTTAACACTAATAATTTTTTACTTTTATAGTCTAAATTCCTTGACGTACTTCTGGTCATTCTAGATATTTGCATTTGTTCTATTTCTACCGTATCCTCTTCCTGAGTTTTAGATGTTTTCCCATTCTCTGCCCCCCCCCCTTTGTCAGGTGGTGGTGGTGATTATTGTTTTAAGAGGAAGTACAACTAGGCAACCATCCTCTAAATAACACTAATCAGAGGGAAAAATGGAAGGGATCCGATACTTCGAAAAATGAAGATATCGGCCAAAGGAAGACAAGGGCCACGAAGGGCGTGAAAATGAAAGACTCCCTAGCCCTCGCAAACCTAATAGCGTCGGGGTCGGAAAAGAACAAGAGTTGACCAAAGGAGGTCGGATAGGATAGATGAAAGTGAGGAGCCTGACACAAGTAAGTGGAAGCAATGCCAGGACTCAGCTGATGTCCCCGTGGTCGCCAACCCACGCTCCAACGTTCAGAGCCCCTGGGGCCCCTTTTAGTCGCCTCTTACGACAGGCAGGGGATACCGTGGGTGTCATTCTACCGCCCCCACCCACAGGGGGAACCCCCCTCCCCCATTTGTCAGTCTGTAACTTATATCTCTTTGCCCACAAATCTTTTAAACTTAGGTTTTTACCCTTTGCCATTGTCTCTCGTCTTCTTTCTTCAATCCCCTTGCTGACCTCTGGGCGTTGCTCGTTAGGGCTATTTTCCAGGGCATTAATTAATTGCGCTCCACTCCCGCGTGCGCCGCTGACTGCTCGGCTCCTGTATCCACTCTTCTTTCTTCTGCCGTATCGCTTCCACATACGTCATCACTGACTTCTGTCAGCGTTACCCTGCCCACTTCTGCTCCTGCCTCACACGTTACATTCTGCTTATATTGGTGTTTTTCCTGTAGCTGAGCTGGTGTCCACGTGCGCCACCAGCGACCGTCTCCAACGATCAAACGCTACCCTTTGGGCCTTGAAATCTTGCTTTGCCTAGGTGCCTGCGTAAAATGTTTTGTTCCTTGATGACGCCATTGTCCATGTTCCTTCTCACAAAAATTGTCTCACCTTTTAAGTTGCAGGTATTCCTCAGCCCTATTTCCGCCGTCAGGGTTGATATTAACTTAGCCTTGATCGGTCTCCTACCCTTCAATTTTCCCACGCTATATTCATCGTCTATGTCCACCTCACTATAGTTCATCTTCATTTTACTTTGTATTACTTCTACCACTTTAAATACTATTTCTACCTTGCTTTCGTAGTCTCCTTCCGGCACACCATAAATAAAAAGGTTTTTCCTCCTGAGCTCTTGGTTAGTCCTGTTTTCAGACCACCTTGCTTGACTTAGTTATTCCTCTGAATCCCTGACTTTGGTCTTCAGCAGTCGTTTTACTTCCTCCGCGTTATGAGCCATTCTCTTTTATCACATTCATCTCCTCTTTAACACACGGTTTTAACTCTTGTATTTCCTTATTTATTTCCTTGCCTTGTTCTCTAATTAGGTCTCTTGTTTGCTCATCCTGACATGCTTCTTTGATCAGTTCCTTAATCATTTCGAAATCTTCCCATCCGATTGCACCAACTGGTCCAGGCCCCGGGTTTAACTCCACTCCACGAATGTTCAGTAAGATTGCTATCACTGAGGCTACGTACAAGGTTACCAATACACCCATTTGCTGCCCAGTTTTCATCTCTCCTCTAAATTTTTCACATTTCACTCCTCCGTTGCACCTCCCCATAGCTGCCCCGCACTGCGCTAGTAATAATAATAATCATATGGCCTCAGCTACCGTGTGCATACATTTCGATTTGACGCCATCTGGCTGCCTGCTCGTAAATTTCGGCGTTCCGGCTGAGATTTGATTAATTTTGTCAGGTAAATACCAAATGTATCACCAGAGATCTTTTACATGCCGACATCGTACGACATGGAATGTCGAATGGACTTTTCTTCCGCCCTTCAAAAATCCGACTACCTCTGCCGGGTTAGAACCCGCTATCTTGGCATCCGGAGGCCGACACTCTACCACGGATCCACAGAGGCAGCTACTGCGCTAGTGAATCGCCCACATTCAGCACTCTACTCAGCACATCCGCTCACTCCACTGTCTCACTCACGACTGCGCATCATCTATATAGTCTAATACTAACCAGAGAGAAAAAAATGGAAGGGATCCGACATTTCGGAAAAAAAGAAATGAAGGTATCGGCCAAAGGAAGACAACGGTCATGAAAGGCGTGAAAATGAAAGATTCCCTAGGCTTCAAATTCTCTAATACCGTCGGGACAGAAAAGAACAAGAGTTGACAAGGGAGGTCGGATAGGACAGATGAAAGTGAGGAGCCTGGCACAAGTAAGTGGAAGCAATGCCAGAACTCATCTAAGAGCCCCGTGGGCCCCAACACACGCTCCCAGGTTGAGATAACTGGGTCCCCTTTCAGTCGCCTCTTACGACAGGCAGGAAACACCGTGGGTGTTATTCTACCGCCCCACCCACAGGCATTATCGACGAAAGGAAGACTAGGACCACAAAGGGAGTGAAAATGAAAGACTCCCTAGACCTCGACGCCTAGAACCGTCGGGGTCCGAAAAGAACAAGAGTTGACCAAGGGAGGTCCGATAGGTATGGCGATTATTCTAAATTTAGAGCTGCCTCGCCACCCAGTGTACTTGAAAAGTGTCATAACGAGCATTATTCTGCATGTGTGATGTTTCGGTTTCCTTCAACTGTCAGCGGGTTGATTAAATTCATTGCGCTGCCCAGTGTTTTCGCAATAGTTCCGTTGTGCGCCGCTACAGCTCATCTGCTCTGAGTGACAGACTCTACAGTGGAGCCATCTATTTGAGTTGATGGAAATGGGACAGTCATTTGTCAACGCATGGACGTGCGACAATGAAAAGTGTGGCAGGTTTTTGGTTGTTGTTGATCTTTAGAAGGAACGTCCTCCCTTTGTGTGCTTCTGAAATTTAATATAAATTAATTGAAAGAAGAAGATATGGTGCTGCAGGTCGACCCGGGGTAAACCAATCGCCGGTCGGCGTAATGCCGAAACAAGTTTTACATTTCGTTTTATTCTAAAGGTTTCCTCGAAATTGTAAGTAAGCTACCAGTCCTTCCTATCTGAAGCAGAAATGGTGTGATCAATTCCAACCTAAAGTAAACCTGTGAACGAGTTCTTCTGGTGTTGGGCGACTAAATTATGCATTGATTGCGTTGAATAACTTCCGGAAAAATGAAATTACGTTTGAGAACAGAATAATATTGTGTTTCGGTCATCATCATAATTTAGTGCCCTAAGTTATTTGGAGTTTATTTTTATGTAATATTTTGAAGAATAAGTTCCCTTGAGCGACCATTTTAGAAATTGATTAGATATCAGGTGTTGTTTGTTAAAATTTACGAATTGTACTGGGTCGCAAGAATCTGTGTAACTCATTAACTGTAATGTCATGAAGATCCATACTGTTACTAAGTGAAAGGTGGTTTTACCCAGTATTTTCGTTATTATGGGTTGATTCACTAAACTCCGAGCTTGGGGGTAAATATGTGAGCCGTAAAATTGTTTCTTTGACTAACTCAGTGGTTTGGGAAGCCATGTTTGTTTCGGTGTCATGTGATCTGTTGCCATGGCTACTCTTAGTAAACATATTGTGGGCGTGTACTATTTTCATTTTGACATTTGATGTACGACCTAATTATTATTGTTTGTCAACATATGAAGTGAGTCTATTGTGCAGATGAGGGTTACGTTTGTCGGCAGGTGTATGCTTAATGTGTCAGTGTAGAGACATTTCTCTGCATAACTAATGTTTTAATATAACTTGTTTCTGGAGAGTTTACTGTTCGGAGACCTCTCGAATTACCTTCCGATTTTGATTTTTCGGTGTATTATTCTCGCTGAACTTAATCTTGCCGAGCGTTCGTTGGGGGCGTCTTATTTCGTTTTGAGATAGCCATAATAGGCTGTTTTCGGCTCCCGAATTTTAAATCGAATGTGATCTAAGATCACAGAATTGTAAAGAAAATAAATCTCGATTTTCTCGACAATTGATCAATGGGTTTTAAACCCCAGTAATTATAGTTTAGCATCATCTTATGATCAATGGTTTTGAAGTGTGGAGTGTTTCGTTTCTAGAACTGAGAATTTTCAATTTGAGTTCAAGTGAACTCGTAATTATTTCATTTTCCTTGGTCCTTAAGATTGTCTGGAAACCTAATTAATTAATTTCACTTTATTAAAGTTATCACTTTCTCATGTACTGTGTTGTTATTTAAGTCTATATATTAGAATTCTTTCTTCTGGTGATTCATTAGCCCTCTTGGGTCTAGTTCGCTCTCTTGTTTTCGAGATCTTTGTACTGTGAAAGTAAGTTTTGTTTTATTCTTCTAATTTCTGTTTGTCCTTGGTCGTGTAACAACTATCGCTTTGAAATTCAGGAAACTACGCGATTGTATTCTGGTAGCTGCTGCGTGGTTCATTTTACTACCGTCTTCTGGTACCCTATTCTGTTTTTCTTTTCTTGAAATAAGTTGAAGCTTCGGTTTATCTATGTATACTGACTGAAATAAGAAAGATTCCTGTGTCTGAAGTGATGGTGGTGGTGATTATTGTTTTAAGAGAAAGTATAGCTAGGCAACCATCCTCTATATAACACTAATCAGAGATAAATAAATGGAAGGGATCCGATATTTCGAAAAATGAAGACATCGGCCAATGTAAGACAAGGGCCACGAAGGGCGTGAAAATAATATACACCGCAGCCCTCGCAAACCTAATAGCGTCGGGATCGGAAAAGAACAAGAGTTGACCAAGGGAGGTCGGATGGTGGTGGTGATTATTGTTTTAAGAGGAAGTACAATTAGGCAACCATCCTCTATATAACACTAATCAGAGGGGGGAAAATGGAAGGGATCCGACACTTCGAAAAATGAAGATATCGGCCAAAGGAAGACAAGGGTCACGAAGGGCGTGAAAACGAAAGACCCCCTAGCCCTCGCAAACCTAATAGCGTCGGGGTCGGAAAAGAACAAGAGTTGACCAAGTGAGGTCGGATAGGATAGATGAAAGTGAGGAGCCTGGCACAAGTAAGTGGAAGCAATGCCAGAACTCAGGTGAGGGCCCCGTGGTCGCCAACCCACGCTCCATAGTTTAGAGCCTCTGGGGCCCCTTTTAGTCGCCTCGTACGACAGGCAGGGGATACCGTGTGTGTTATTTTACCGCCCCCACCAACAGGGGTTTCTGAAGTGTAAGGGGAAAGGCAGAATTATTATGAAGTCTAGTGTATACTTTGTCTGTTTCATATCCAAAATGTCTGCCTGGTCTGTCTAACTGCCGCGCATGTTAAGGAAAAGTGAGCTGCTGTATGAACTGGAGGTACGCGGTGTGGCGTTGTCTGGGTCTATTCCGGGTGATGTTGCTTTACTTATGGATTCCCTGGATTGTCTGGTAAAGCCTGAAAACTTGAGCTGCGGGTTGGGTGAATCAGTGCAAATTGTAAATGATGCCTTGTTAGAAATTAATAATGTGATAAATGAGTTAAATTTATGCAACATTCAGCTTATCAAGTAAAAAGATTAAAACCCAGAACTACTCACTACATCAACAGGGTTCAGGATTTAATATCATTGTCACCCTATCCTGAATTGCTTCCACGGTGTACCCCATCGTTAACATTGGGAATTAATCTTTCTGTTGAACTGGATATAATGATGAGCGTTAGAAATGTTAATGAACTTTTCTGAAGTGATTTATCTAGAAAAGATGAGAATGACAATCAGGAACTGAATAACTGTACTGCTTGTCCTCAAGCATCGCGGAATGAGGCATCTCACTGCTGCGCTCTTGCTCCTGTTTTGGAAGGTTTGTTAGCTAAACCTAATGCTGCTCCTAATTCTCTCAAAGAATTATTCAAAAATGTAAAAATATTTTCGGTAAACTCTATTGATGAAACGGTTAGTTTTATGCGCTTTTTAGTGGAGTTGACGGAATATGCCAATGTTTTCTCTATGGATGCCCCAGGTACCTTTAGGGTTCTATCTCCATTCTGCGAGGGAATATCAAAGAACAAAATTTCTAAGGCCATTAATAGCAATCTAAGTATAACTGAATTTCATGAGCTGATTTTATGTAAATTTATCCCATCTCTTGCGTTACAGAGTTTAATTCCTAAACATTGTTTCAGGACTCAATTTCTTCACGAGAGCTTATTAGCATATGTTCTAGACCTCAAATTTTTTTGCGAAGTCTTTAAAATTGTTGTCTCTGAAGATGAAATGGTGGCTAGAATTCTTAAGGGAATTGCTCCACAGTTCAGATCCTTCTTGTCGTTAACTAGGACTCCCACTACTTTTGCTGAGTTAGAAGAGGCGTGTTCTTTCAGCGAAGATGTTATGTATGGTGATGAATCAGGTCATGTTAACTACCCACCTACCCTACCTCCTAGTAAATCCACATATTATTTCTCTCATGCTCCTACTGAGGTTCAGGGTAAGAAATGTTATGCGTGCTGATCGAGGGACTATCTCAGGAACAAGTGCCCTTCCGCTAGAAATAGAAGTGGTGTAGTCCAAAATCAGAGCATCTGTTGCTTTATTTGTGATTCTAGACAACATGTGAAAAGACAGTGTCCTAGTTTCAACAAGAATATTTCACGGTGACTACTAAGTGAAATTAAATCAGCGAAAGCGTGCCTAAGCATAAGCAGATAAGTGATGAGTTTCGTGTCCCTTAAGATTTGAGAATTTCATGTAGGGTCATTCCGGAAACTTCTATGATTCAGGTCGAGGTTAATAACGAACCTGTATTGGGTTTAATTGATTCTGGGAGCATTATCTCTCTTGTGAACGATGTCTGGTGTAGGAAAATTGAAAGTTGTTGTAAATTGCCCGAAATTGTAAGCTCGAAACTTAATTGTGTAACTGCCAATTTCAGTAAGTTGGAAATTGTTGGTTCTACTACAGTCAAAATTCGAATTGCCGAATTTACGTGGAAGATTGATTGCCTTGTGGCTTCTGAGGTATCGTGTCGAGTCATATTAGGTACCGATTTCATAATTAAATTTGGAATGCTCCTGAATTTTCAAGACAGAATGTCTTCCTTTAAATTCTGCCCTAACCGAAAATTTTTTCCGTGATAGGGTGGCTTGTGTAGTGGATGAGAATAGTGAGGAGGGTGAGAATGATAAATTGGATCTTGACCATCTATCGGAGGAACAGGCTTCCAAAATTCGTGAACTTTGTGCTCAATACCCTGAAGTTTTTACTTATCGACATGGGTTAACTAACGTGGTCAAATATCATATCGATGTAACAGATAACATTCCGGTAAGATCTCCTCCTTATAGACTATCTCCGCCTAGAATGATTGAGCTGAAAAAAATAATTGAACATTTGCTGAAAGATGGAGCAATACGACCTTCTATTTCTGCGTACTCTGCCCCAATATTCCTGGTCCTAAGTCCTCTGGGGGTTATAGGTCTGTTGTTGATTATCGGGGACTGAACCGTAGATCGTTCTACAGTCTGTTCCTTTGCCTGATTTACATACCTGTTTCTCTTGGTTCCATGGTGCTAATTTTTTCAACTTTTGATTTGAATCAAGCATATTACGAAATACCTCTTGCTGAAGATTCTATTCCTCTTACTGCATTTGCTACAGATTGGAACCTGTATGAGTACACGAGTATTCCTTTCGAGTTCTCGACTGGGGCTGCCGTGCTCACTCGGTTGCTCGATGCTGTGTTTGGTGATGTAAAATTTAAGTTCGTGATCAACTACTTAGGTGACCTGCTTGTAAATTCAACTAATTTTGAGGATCATTTCAAGCATATCAAGGAGGTTTCTGAAAGATTAAAGAAAGCTGGGCTAACAGTTAAACTCTCAAAAACTAATTTTCCTAAACCCCAAATTTCTTTTCTTTGGCATATTTTATCGGCATAGGGCATCTCTGTAGATCAGGCCCGTACCCAGGCCATCCACAATTTCGAACCACCCAAAAATGTGAAGGGCGTTGCTAGGTTCATCGGAATGACCATTTTATTTATCAAATTTGTGCCTAATTATGCTGAAATCGCTGCTCCGTTGAACTTATTACGACGGAAAGGTCAAGTTTGTGCGGGATCAACCTCAACAAGTTCCTTTCGATTCCATGAAAATGGCCCTTAGCAATGTCCCGGTGCTTGCTATTCCTGACTTAAACAAAATATTTATCATACAAACTGACGCCTCTGGCAAGGCTGTCGCTGGAGTCCTATTGCAAGGTTCGGAAATGGGAAGGAGACCCATTTCTTATGCATCCAGGGCACTTTCTCCCTCGGAAAGGAAGTATTCTATTTATGAACTTGAGTGTTTGGCAGTACTTTTCTCATTAGAAAAATTCCGTATGTATGTAGAACATGTATATTTCGACTTGGAGACCGACAATGAGGCTCTTTCTTGGGTGTTTAGAAGGCCTAAGCGAACTGGCAGATTGACTAGATGGGCATTAAGGATTTCTGCCTGCAATTTCAATGCTCACCACATTCGTGGTACTGATAACGTAATTGTGGACGGGCTTAGTCGTATGTATTGATGGTGAAAAAGACCCCCCTGAAAATTCTGGAGAAATTGTTCCTCACTGTAGTCCGGTAAAGGTAAATGCGATCTTAATTTTAGAGAAAATCCTGTCCGGCGAAAATCTGAAGCCATATTCTTGTGAGAAAGGTGTTCTCTTGTGTCAGTCCCGTAATGATAAAAGGTTAAAGATTGTTGCTCCGGAAATTATTGTTCCTACCATCTTTCAGTATTATCATGATAACCCCCTTAGTGGACATTTGGGTGTATTTAAAACGAGGCAAAAATTCGGCAGTTTGTATATGGAAGAAGATGGATAGTGACATAAGATCTATCGTTAAATCATGTAGAATTTGTGCAGTTAGTAAAACTAACCTCAATAACCGAATGGGTTTGCTGTCTTCCTCCCAAGTACCTAGAGCTATGGAGCGATTGTTAATCGACCATATCGGACCCTTACCACGGTCTTCTTGTGGGAATACTCATGCATTAGTGTACATTGATTCTTTTACCCGGTTTTGTTGGATCTTCCCAACCAGATCTTCAAATTCGCAAACAACTATTAACTGTTTAAATTCCATTTTTGCTTCATTTGGTACACTTAAGTTCTTAGTTTCAGATAATGCTAGTGGATATACCAGCCACACATTTAAGAAATATTTATTTGACTTGTGCATTTCGCATGTCACTACTACTCCCTATTACCGAACCCATCATATTCGGAGAGGATGAACAGGAATTTTAAATCTGCACTAATTGCGTACCATCATTCTGACCAGACCAAGTGGGATACTTGTCTACATTGGCTGTCCTATGCCTTCAATTCAGCAACCCACGAATCCCATGGTAAGACTACTATGGAATTGCTGTTTTGTTTTATTCCATTTTCACCTCTGTCAAACCTACTTCATATTGAAGAACTGTTACCGGATCTATCCACTCCTAGTAATGTCCGTAAGGTGTGGGATCAAGCCAAGGCGAAGTTAGCCGTGTCATATGAGAAGGTTCGGCAAAACTATGACAAGGGATGAAAACCTACCAAGCTGACGGTTGGAGATCAAGTCTTCGTTAAATGTTATCCTATAACCAAGACTATCAATAAATTTTCTTCCAAGTTGGCTCCGAGATTCCAAGGTCCTTGTACCATCTTGCAGTTTTTGAGTCCAGTATCTATGCTAGTAAGTGTCCTATTGCCAAGAGGATAAGGAAAGTTCATCTCTCCGAAGTGAAGCCTGCGTGAATTTCCGTATAATTGTGTGTTTGGTATTGATTAACTCTAAATTTAATATATTGAGGGTAATTCTCCAGTTATCATTTCGATTAAACATTACCGTCTTTAATTTGAAATATCACTAAAGATATTACTCGGGCAGTTAATGAACTTGTAGTGTGGAGAATAGAATTTTGAATGATGCATATGTGTTGATGTTGGGAATGTTCTGTATTTGGGTTGAACTGTGCTAATCGTCTCAACCGTAGTAATCTAGGATTGAGTAAACAGCAAAGGTTATCTTGATGAATTAGGATGGTGAGGTTATGTATTATTCATGTAACTATGAAGTCACTTATCTGCCTTCAGTCTACATTTCACTAAGCGAGTTAAGTCATTCTGGCACCGGGCGAGTTGGCCGTGCGCGTAGAGGCGCGCGGCTGTGAGCCTGCATCCGGGAGATAGGGGGTTCGAATCCCACTGTCGGCAGCCCTGGAAATGGATTTCCGTGGTTTCCCATTTTCACACCAGGCAAATGCTGGGGCTGTACCTTAATTAAGGCCACGGCCGTTTCCTTCCAACTCCTAGGCCATTCCTATCCCATCGTCGCCATAAGACCTATCTGTGTCGGTGCGACGTAAAGCCCCTAGCAAAAAGAAAGTCATTCTGGTTGTACCATAATTATCTTTTTCGGTGGGTAAATTTCTATTGGTAACGAGTAAGTGTTACCATTGACTAATTTGCGTATGTGTTTTTTCTGACGAGTAGTGAAAGGTGAGTTGTGCGCTGATTATCTAGCGACTTGGGATTTTTAACCTGAGAAGTAAAAGAGTAATCTCCATTTAATTTTGATGATATGGTTTTTCATCCTGACGGTATTGTGGAAATGTGTCTGCAGTTGATTGTGGTTACATAGTGATTTGATGGCATGTGTTGTGGGTTGTAAAACTTTTCCTTTATGTACATATATATATAATGGTGTGGTTGTGATGTTGGTGTTTATTAATTGCTTAAAGCAGGTGAGGCAGGTCTTGCCTTTATTCATGTTACCTCTGTGTCACTGAAGTATGGGCTGTGATTTATTTATAGGTGTCTGCAACTCCTCTTCTGGCACCTTTAATTGTTAAATGCAACCTTCTGGTTCCTAGTGTAATGTCATGTTCCCATCCTTGTGTTTGCTTGCACAAACCATTTAATGACGTAATTATCAAAAATTGTCTTAGTATGTTGTGATACTTCTAGCTTTGACCTACCTATCCTTGGTATGATATCAGGGAAGTTGACCTCTGAGGATATTTACATCTAACCAGATCGAGTTCCTGCTGGATAAGTATGGGTTATTCTACCAATTCTAAGTTGGTTCTGAAGGCATCGACTTGCTATTGATTAGCGAGTCTTGCAGTGTTTTGTTTTCCAACCTTCACAGTCCTATTGAGCATTTGTTATCAGTCTGATTCCTTACCTGCCATTAGTGGTTACCGTTGGTTTATGATGTAGATTACTGCTCCTTTATTTTCCTGTAGTCACCTAGTTAGAGGTAAATTTCTTTACCTTTTTGTCTAATTGGGTGCCCATTATGGAGATGTGTTTTGGGGTATTTCTATGGATTTGGTTAAACTGCTGATATTAGATCATTGTATGCTCATGTGTACTATTCCTAAAGACTATTCTTAAGACTTTTATCCTTCAACTCCCATGGTGTTTATGGTTACCTTGTATCGAGTTATTGCCCCTTCTATCTTGGGGCTGTGCTTTGCTTGGCGTTATTTGATGAATTTGCTGTCGATGACAAACATAACGCGTATCCTCCATCTAATTGAGCTCGAAGTCTCCAACCGTGTTCATTCCGTTTCTCCTGGCTTAGCATATTGTTATTTTTAAAACCATGAATTTTTGGTATTCTCTTATCCTTGTCACTACTCTGTTACTATTCTGTCGGTATGCTGAATTCCTACCTTTCTTCTTCTTACTCTTCTGGGTCATGCATTCGGTACATATGGGTGTGAACCAATACAGTTGTGAATAAATTGCATGACTTGGATATGTATTTTGGGAATTTTAAAATGACTCGCTGATTTGTAGTTCTGAGGCTCAAATGTACTAATTCGATTTTGATGTTATACCTTGATTTCTTATATTCTGAATCTGTAGTATGATTTAAATGTATGCTTTCTCGGGGTCGTACATAGGTATATTTACTCATTATTCTGGTGAATCGTATTTGATCTACTTAGTTTCTATGATCTTTCCGTTTTGGGGTGAATGATGTTGATGCTGACTGATACCTGTTGATGAAGAGATTAGTATGTAATATATGTACTAATTAATTTATTTATGTACACCTATGCGCTGACTCATCGGTTTGCGGTGGTTTCGGCTTTATCTCTGTAATTATTTTTCTTCCTTCTGTCCGTGTGCGAGAGTATCATTTCGGAATCAGTTCAGTCATAAACTAGATAACTCCGCCTTTCTCTATGATTGCAGCCCACAATTTACTTGATAAAGGAAGTAGTATAATTGGATGGTTCTGGCGCCACCACCGCCACCGGGCTCCCAGAGGCCACCTCCACCACCACCACAGCCAGAGGCCTCCCAGAGGCCTCCTCCACCACCACCACAGCCAGAGGCCTCCCAGAGGTCTCATCCACCACACGCGGGAAATTTGAATTTGTAAACAAAGCCACGTGCTTCTTGACAGCTGTCATCGACAACAACGCATCGCTAACCTCACTGCTGCCATCTTAACGGGCCTAAACCTCAGTGGTACCAACTTAACCTAACTAGCGCGAGGTAAACAAAGCCACGTGTTTTTGACAGCCACGTGCTTTTTGACAGACAACAGCGCGTCGCTAACCTCAGTACTGCCATCTTGACGGGCCTAAACCTCAGTAGTACCAACTTAACCTAACTAGCGCGTGGTAAACAAAGCCACGTGCTTTTTGACAGCCACGTGCTTTTTTGACAGCTGTCATCGGCCATCTTTAATCCAGAGATGGTGGTGGTGATTATTGTTTTAAGAGGAAGTACAACTAGGCAACCATTCTCTATATAACACTAATCAGAGGGAAAATATGGAAGGGGTCCGACACTTCGAAAAATGAAGGTATCGGCCAAAGGAAGACAAGGGCCACGAAGTGCGTGAAAATGAAAGACTCCGCAGCCCTCGCAAACCTAATAGCGTCGGGGTCGGAAAAGAACAAGAGTTGACCAAGGGAGGTCGGATAGGATAGATGAAAGTGAGGAGCATGGCACAAGTAAGTGGAAGCAATGCCAGGACTCAGCTGAGGGCCCCGTGGTCGCCAACCCACGCTCCAAAGTTCAGAGCCCCTGGGGCCCCTTTTAGTCGACTCTTACGACAGGCAGGGGATACCGTGGGTGTTATTCTACCACCCCCACCCACAGGGGGATTTAATCCAGAGAGCAGCGTGCTGCCCTCTTTATCGTAGTAGATGTAAATTCGTCACCTGTCATCGGCAGTGCTGCCATCTTGGCGGGCCTAAACCTTAGTGCTACCAACTTAACCTCACTAGCGTGAGATAAACAAATCCACGTGCAGCTGTCATCCGCCATCTTTAATCCATAGAGCACAGTGCTGCCCTCTTTAGTTGAAATGTGGTGGCGGATAATTTGAAAAATGCTTTTTGACAGCAGCCATCTTTGAGCACCGTGCTGCCCTCTTTAGCTACTTACCTTTGAAATGTGGTGGCGGTAAATTCCACGTGCTTTACAAACCTATATGCTTTTCTGACAACAAATCCACGTGCAGCTGTCATCCGCCATCTTTAATCCAGAGAGAACAGTGCTGCAATCTTTAGTTGAAATGTGGTGGCGGCAAATTCTACGTGCTCTTGTTTGGAAACAAATCAACATGCTTTTTTGACAGCTGTCAACCACCATCTTCAATCACCGTGCTGCCCTCTTTAGCTACTTACCTTTGAAATGTGGTGGCGGTAAATTCCACGTGCTTTACAAACCTATATGCTTTTCTGACAGCTGTCATCCGCCATCTTTAATCCAGAGAGAACAGTGCTGCAATCTTTAGTTGAAATGTGGTGGCAGCAAATTCCACGTGCTCTTGTTTTGGAAACAAATGAACAAGCTTTTTTGACAGCTGTCATCCGCCATATTTAATCACCGTGCTGCCCCTCTTTAGCTACTTACCTTTGAAATGTGGTGGTGGTAAATTGTAAGCGCTCTTGTTTGGAAACAAACCGGAAATTTCGTTAGCTGTCATCCGCCATCTTTAATGAACAGAGCACCGTGCTGCCCTCATGCAGAGCAATTTCGTTAGCTGTCATCCGCTCGCATACCCGCAGTAATGCATGTTTAGACTTGAACACACACATACTACTGTTCAAAACTTATTACAACTTGAACTGCATACTAGTGTTAGATGTTGTTGAACACTGCATTGTATAACTAGAATCGAGCACTGTTTAGAAAGAAAAACAAAATATCTTCTCAACATACTTACTAACTGCTCTTCTTCCTCTATCAAGCTACATCTCTATCGAACGTGCATTGCAAAAGCAAGAGTATTGCAAGTTTAGACTTGAACACATACTACCGTTTATAGTTCGATGTTGTTTAACACTGCATTGCAATCAAACACTGTTTAGAAAAAGAAAAAGAATTCTCTTCTCAACATGAGCTAGACAATAACATACTTACGAATCTGCTCAACACCTTCTTTCTTGCTTTCCTTCGATGAGTAATAAACAAAAACTCTATCTTGCAAATAAGGAGCGGGAGGAAGGTAATACCTAACCTAAAATAAAAGAATATGCCAATTCTACATTATTTATTTACATCTTGTATGTACAAGTTCTATCTCGAATCATTTTACCCTAGTGATGTTTGCGTACTTCTCGACGCAATTCTTGTATGTACAAGTTTAAACTTGCCGTACTACGCTCTCAGCGTACCTCTCCCTACAATATGTACAGTGAATTGTGATGTAAGACAGCGTAACGTAAGTACACACCTCTAGCATAATGTTTACACACACATCTGCTTTATGTAAAGTAGTACTGATCAATACTACTATGCCCCCAGGCCAGAGTGTTGGTAGAATTTGGAATGACAAACCGTTTGCAATTATCGCTATTAAGGGCTACTTTACTAATTAAATGAGTGTACAACTGGTGCTTCTTGCCTCTAATGACAGACATTTGTTTATGCAAAACAGGTGGATTACTTTTAATGCAATTTTTATAGTTTTCAAAACTTAGCTGATTCTGAACGACATTCTTTTTAACCCCCTTCAATCTCTTTATTTGTAATTCATTTAAGAGTTTTATGCAATATGACTTGGATTTAGTACCTACAAATGAATCGATAATATTCCCAGCACATTCATCTTTCATTTTACCTAGAACCTTTTTGTTCACTAGCGGTAGATGATATTGATTATTTACAGGATAGTTACTTGTATCAAACCTACCCAAGTCTGGCTTTATATCATTGTAATAGTCATCAGTTTTGATTTGATAAATAAACGAATCGGTATCTGTGTAGAGCAATTGCGAATTATGCGCGTACTTCTTCATCATATAATCGTAATGGAATTCATACATGAGTGTTTTAGCCAATTCAAGTACTGCAAAGCCGACGTAGGTAGGTTTGTCATACTTAACCTTAACACGATTCATCTGTATAATAACTAAATTCTCATGTATGATGGTGCAGCTGTGGAAATTTGGTTTACTTATTAAATAGTTAGCACCATACCTTTTCTTAATATTCTCCCAGTTTGTAATCAATTTTACATCAACGCGTTTGTCAACATTTTCCATAGTCTTACCAAACACACTGTTATTCATGAGCTTGTAGAAATCTTTTTCAAACTCGTTAACCGCATTCGTTCTTAAATTATTGTTCAGATCGATATATGGCTTTAGCCACGGTGACAGATTAAATTCTAGTACGCGATGAATTCTGGGTAACTTCAAACCATGCTGCAAACACTGTTTTAAATTTCGGTAATGAATGATATACTTAGATTTATCGCACAAATTAGCAATTAGCATTTTCGTCGTTGATGCGATGTACGGGGACTTCATATTTTCAGGGCAGAACGGTAGGTCATTATGAGAAGTGTGTAACTCTTTAGGATGGTGTAAGTCAACTTCGAGGAAATAGCCTTTATCAGCTTCATCGCCTAGGGCGTGGAGCTCTAAAGCATCAATTTCGCACTGCGTTAGACAGCGGAAACCACTCAACGGTAGATGCTGACTCATCGCCCACACATACTGATTATTAGCATCGAGATAAACGATATACTGACATTCCTGACTAGAATCGAAACTCGGCATGTACTTATTATTTGCCTTGGAATACCGCCCGCTGCACTGACTTAGACCGCCTCGAATAGATGATTTTATAATGTGCACCATATCAATATCAGTTAGGAGTTCCAAATTCACCAGCGTTTATTTTAACATCGCGTCCCAACTTAACCCAGGCGCAGTAAAATACTGACATGGGTCAAGGCTGTAGGTTTTCTTACAAACACAGCGAAAATTTTCAAAAACATCAGCTAACATCTGTCTTTAAATATAAATCGGAGTATTCACCTAGCGTTTGAATGTTGAACTGCTCCCAGATATGTTGTGCATGTAAATAGTCATCATCACTAATATCCGCTGAATTCAGCGAGCTGTAAAAGGATTGTTTCGATGGTAAGGCACGTTCTTCGAGGAGTTTTAAGCAGTCAAGATATTCATAACAAAAAACACCCTTACGCCGAAGTAAATTAAACTGCGCTTCTTCGGGAAAAACGCGTCGAATTTCCGTAAATTGTTGTAGCTGTAAATGACTAGAAAATTTATCGAGGCTACTCGCCATAAAGCGAAACGAGTCAAGGAATCTCAGTTTTATAGAATGCTCAGCATCTACTTTCACAGACTTTGCAAACGCAATGTACCGCTCTTTATTCTGAGGGATTATATCTACTTTTTCATCCGAAGCTCCAAATTGTGAAATGATGAAATGAGAGTCGTAACCAGAGAAGTTATGAAAAATTACAGGGATAAATTTAGGAACTCTATACTTAAGATTACAGCTATAATGAGCGGCACATCTGTAGAAACCAGTTAAATGATCATGATCAAAAACTTTCGGGTCATTTTCGGAAAATTCCCCATCACAAATGCTACACTTTGTAGCACGTTCATGATCATTTAACTGTATTTCGGTGAGTGGCTTCATAGGAATATTACTATTTAGAATACGACCAAGACGAACTGCATCACTTTCAAGTCTTTCTAAAAATACTTTAGCAGCATCATGTCCTCGATACAGCTCTAACTTGTTAAGCGTACTATCGTAACTACACTTGATGTAATACGCGAAGCTGTACGGGACATGCATGTGCGTAGTATTAGTGAAAGAGTTGTCAGGATTAGGTAAGCATGTGTTGCATGGCGTGAGGATAGCTTCAAAGTGTGCATAAATCACGAACGGTACCCACATCTGCTTGTTAAAATTTGTAAATTTTAAAACATTATTGCCTGTAGTAGGTATCTCTGTACGTACATGATTGCAGTCATTCTTGGAATGCTTCGTTAACTGATCTTCAGTTCTAAAATACTGCAAGCATCCATCACATAGCCACTTTTTGTTACACCTGTTTGACAACTGACTACCAACAAGTCTACTCAGATTTTTAATCCAGCAAAAGTGGCTATTTTCACTGTTTTCAATACAGAGTAAGTTAACATGAGTACTCTTCTTACGACATGTATAATACAGGGGACCTACTACAGACTTTTTCTCTACACCATACACATTAATGCTAATGTAATTTAGTTCCTCAAAGCGCTTAATATCCTTTATCTGCACAGGAAATTCTATACTATCGAAATTTAGTTGCGTTGAATAGTGTGGACACGATGATGATCTATTCGCTACATTCCGTTTCACAGGATTTAAAGCCGACATCACCGCCCATGCAAAACATGCTTCGTCATTGTTTTGGATGTTTACAACAGCTTTTCTTTGCTGAATCCATGCCGGCAGCTCGATGTGCGAAGATCCACGCATAGGATTGTACTTATTGATGTTAACTTCTAGATACATTATTTCAACTAAAGCCCACCCTGATTCCTTTTCCTGAAATTCCTCGCTCTTAGTTGAAATAATGTTAGAGACATCCCTAAGTACATCACCAAAATTAGTCGACTCACTTATGACAAAATTCTTCGTATTAAATGATTTAATGTCCGTTATTTCGGATTCATCCGTGCTTTTAATGTACAAGGCGAAAAGTTCAAAATTAACTTTAAATAAACTATGATTGGACAAAGATTTAGCAAGAAGCTGTTGTACATCCGGTTGAACGCAATTTAAAAAGTTTGAAGTGCTCTGAAACTTTTGACTGGTGCGAATTCTGTAACTAGCAATCCTACTTTTAAATGCTGTATTAATTTCCTCGATGTTAGCGTTACTACCACTTCTACACGCATTATTTTTATGCGCATTACTCCGTAAGTGTCCCTGAAAATGCGAAGATGGTACATCGGTGTTTCAGTGCTCGCAGTGAATAGTTTGAAGTTCATTTTTCCTAGGTTTTTTACTACTAGTACTTTCTACAGCTACATCGGTAGCTGCACGCTTTTTCCCTACTACTACCTGAGGGCAAGTAGATATTTGATGTATCTCTACTACGTGAGCCTGGCATTGCTCTACATTAGCGAAATACACCCCACAAACTTCACATAAAGCGGATGTTATGCTAGGGTGTTTCACTTTTTTATGTCGCGTAAGGGCATCTACCCTCGTAAACGATGCCTCACACTGCTCGCAGGTGAACGTATCAGACGCCTCACGATGTTTCGATTTTACATGACGCGTAAGGGTATCTCGTCTTGTAAAAGTTACATCGCACTGCGAGCAGGGGAACATCTGAAAAGAGAACAACCAATAGAGATTAGCCTAAAGTTGCGAGGTTCAACCTATAGAGGTCGGACATGATTGTGAGTTTGAAATTATACGATTAACCTCTTCTATGGCATGCGGATTAAAGAAAATAACTATTTATCAATAGACTAAATTTACGATGTTTTAGAAGATACCAAGTTTCAGCTTGTTGAGGTCAGACATAGCTATGTGTGTGTTTGAAATTATAAAATTAACCTCTTCTATAGCATGAGGATTGAAGAGAACGACTGTTTATCAATAGACTAAAGTTACGATGTTTTAGAAGAAACCAAGTTTCAGCCTGTTGAGGACAATTGAAATTATAAAATTAACCTCGTCTATAGCATGAGGATTGAAGAGAACGACTATTTATCAATAGACTAAAGTTACGATGTTTTAGAAGAAACCAAGTTTCAATGTATAGAGGTCGGACATTGCCGTGAGTTTGAAATTATAAGATTAACCTCGTCTATAGCATGAGGATTGAAGAGAACAACTATTTATGATTAGCTTGAAGTTAAGATGTTCGGAAGAAACCAAGTTTCAACGTATAGAGGTCGGACATTGCTGTGATATTTTAGAAGTTTCCGCCTGTTGAGGACAGACATAGCTATGTTTGTGTTTGAAATTATAAAATTAACCTCGTCTATAGCATGAGGATTGAAGAGAACGACTATTTATCAATAGACTAAAGTTACGATGTTTTAGAAGAAACCAAGTTTCAACGAATAGAAGTCAGACATACCTTAAAATCTTCGCGCTGCAAACTGTTACTCGGATGAATAAAATGCGTGCGTTCAAGCCTGAAACTCGAATGATAATATTCTGATCGTACCTAAAAAGAAAAGAACAAACATATATGAATGTAGTGTAGGGTACATCAGCTAACCTAGCTATCTTTATAACTCAAAGTTCGAATGATAATATTCTTGTCGCACCTAAAAAATAAGAAACATGTATGAATGTAGTGTAGGGTACATCAGTTAGCCTAGCTATCTTTACAACTCAAAGTTCGAAAACATACCTTAAAAATGCATGTGCTGCAGACTGTTACTCGGATAAATAAAATGCGTACGTTCAAGCCTGAAACTCGAATGATAATATTCTGATCGTACCTAAAAAGAAAAGAACAAACATATATGAATGTAGTGTAGGGTACATCAGCTAACCTAGCTATCTTTATAACTCAAAGTTCGAAAATATACCTTAAAAATGCACGTGCTGCTGACTGTTACTCAGATGAATAAAATGCGTACTTTCAAGCATGTAACTCGAACGGTACCTAAAAAAGAAAAGAACAAACATATATGAATGTAGATGTCTATTACCTAGCGTAGAAGTTGCTTTGCAAACAGTAACTAACAGTTCTAGCTTACCTTAAGATAAAGGCTGAAGAATAATATTCATAGCAGACAGTACTTAGACGGGAGATGTGTACCTAATAAACGCATACAGAGAACTGTGAGCGCTTCACGCGGACTGCAGCGAGTCAATATGTTGCTTGTTACCAAGCGGATGTGAAAATCGCTGACAACTGCAGTACAGTTGGAACTAAATGTTTATGCAACAAGAGCTCTCCTGAAGGTCTTACACTGAGTCCCGCAGGCTGACATATTTAAGCCGGGATCGAACCTGCTGTTGATGCCGAGGTGGCAGAATTTAAGAGTTCTGCAGCGGATCGAGCCTTGGAAAGTTAGCACGCGATCCTCGACTTCTGGACTTAAACGGTAGGGTGCTAAGCTACATCCGCGGTATTCCTTACCTGTTGGCACTTAAAGGTATTTAGCTAGATCATGTAATTACACGTTATGACGATCGCGCAGGCCCCTCGCCTAGCATTTGCTATTTTTTACGGCTTCCAACAGTAGGAGTTCGAACCCGCTATCTTCCGAAGTAGCGAGAATGATTGAAGAGTGTTGAGGGTGATTCATTTGTCGGATGGAGGTGATAAGCCTTGTGCAGGATTCTCCGGTAGGAGTAGGCTATGTGCCGGTACCGGGACATCTAGTTATAAAACCCGCTACAACAAATTTATCGCGTATACTGCGATTTAAAATCCTAGTCAGGAAGGGTAACCGGTCGTATAACTATGGTGTATGATCTAAGAGGCGGGGTGTGCAAAAAAAAAGCCAGCATTAAGTAAGGGCTGTTGATAGGGGGCGTTAAACCTTGTGCAGACTCCTTCGAAAATGATTTTGAGTACAAAACGTTGATGGTGATTCATCTGTCGGATGGAGGCAATAAGCCTTGTGCAGGCTACTTCGGTAGGAGTAGGCTATGTGCCGGTACCGGGATATCTAGTTATAAAACCCGCTATAACAAATTTATCGCGTATACTGCGATTTAAAATCCTAGTCAGGAAGGGTAACCGGTCGTAAAACTATGGTGTATGATCAAAGAGGCGGGGTGTGCAAAAAAGCCAGCATTAAGTAAGGGCTGTTGATAGGGGGCGTTAAACCTTGTGCAGACTCCTTCGAAAATGATTTTGTGTACAAGACGTTGATGGTGATTCATCTGTCGGATGGAGGCAATAAGCCTTGTGCAGGCTTCTTAGGTAGGAGTAGGCTATGTGCCGGTACCGGGATATCTAGTTATAAAACCCGCTATAACAAATTTATCGCGTATAATGCGATTTAAAATCCTAGTCAGAAAGGGTAACCGGTCGTAAAACTATGGTGTATGATCTAAGCGGCGGGGTGTGCAAAAAAGCTAGCATTAAGTAAGGGCTGTTGATGGGGACGTTAAACCTTATGCAGACTCCTTCGAAAATGATTGTGAGTACAAGAGTGTTGAGGGTGATTCATTTGTCGATGGAGGCGTTAAGCTGTGTGCAGGCTTCTTCGGTAGGAGTAGGCTATGTGCCGGCACCGGGTTTTACCCTCTCCCTACTATTGTATATTAAATTCTTAGGTAGTTTCGAGGACGTGCAAAAAGCCAGCATTAAGTAAGGGCTGTTGATGGAGGGGTGTTATACCTTGTACAGGATCCTTCAACAGGAGTAGCCTACATGCCGCCGCCGTGCAGGCTCTTTCGATAGGAGTGGGCTATATGCTGGCACTGTGTTTTAACCTCTCCGTACAATCATGATATTTTATGTTAGGAGCTTACATGGCCTGAATGCTACTCAGCTAAGAAGACGTTCCGTGAGTTACAAGTGGCTTATCACCACGCAGTGTCTTCGTTCAAGGTTACTACAGCCGGAAGATGCGTGTGCAATTTCAGCCAACACATGCATTCCGCAAGTCGCTCTGAATGACTGCGCCGATACAACTTCAAAGACTGTGGAACAAAAAAAATTTAACCTATAGCCTACAGTTTGGTTTAGTGTGCATGCCTCTCACCCGGTAGTCTCGGGTTCGATTCTCTTGGGATTAAAAATATGTTTTACAGATTTTAAATCGCAAGAATTTGTTTTAAGACTACTTGCCCTTCCTGACGCAAAACTGGGAGTATCTAGCCTCTTACATCATACACTATTGTTTTCGACCGGTTGCCCTTCCTGACGTCAAAGAACTCGGATTAAGAATCTGTTTTACAACTAGATGCTTTTTAACACGAGAATCGGGGTTTTACAGCTAGATGCTCTTCTTAGATTTTAAATCGCTGTATCACGAACTATTGTTTTACAGCCTGATGCCCTTCCTGCCGCAAAACTAAGATTTTAAATCACAAGAATTTGTTTTAAGACTAGTTACCCTTCCTGACGCAAAACTGGGAGTATCTAGCCTCTTACATCATACACTATTGTTTTCGACCGGTTGCCCTTCCTGACGTCAAGGAACTGGGATTAAGAATCTGTTTTACAACTAGATGCTCTTTTTAACACGAGAATCGGGGATTTACAGCTAGATGCTCTTCTTAGTGCAGGAACTAAGATTTTAAATCTCTGTATCACGAACTATTGTTTTACAGCCGGATGCCCTTCCTGACGCGAAACTAAGATTTTTAAATCGCAAGAATTTGTTTTAAGACTAGTTACCCTTCCTGACGCAAAACTGGGAGTATCTAGCCTCTTACATCATACACTATTGTTTTCGACCGGTTGCCCTTCCTGACCTCAAAGAACTCGGATTAAGAATCTGTTTTACAACTAGATGCTCTTTTTAACACGAGAATCGGGGATTTACAGCTAGATGCTCTTCTTAGATTTTAAATCGCTGTATCACGAACTATTGTTTTACAGCCGGATGCCCTTCCTGACGCAAAACTAAGATTTTAAATCGCAAGAATTTGTTTTCAGTCTAGTTGCCCTTCCTGACGCAAAACTAGCAGTATCCAGCCTCTTACATCATACAATATTGTTTTCGACCGGTTGCCCTTTCTGACGTCAAAGAACTCGGATTAAGAATCTGTTTTACAACTAGATGCTCTTTTTAACACGAGAATCGGGGTTTTACAGCTAGATGCTCTTCTTAGATTTTAAATCGCTGTATCACGAACTATTGTTTTACAGCCAGATGCCCTTCCTGACGCAAAACTAAGATTTTAAATCGCAAGAATTTGTTTTAAGACTAGTTGCCCTTCCTGATGCAAAACTAGCAGTATCTAGCCTCTTACATCATACACTATTGTTTTCGACCGGTTGCCCTTCCTGACGACAAAGAACTGGGATTAAGAATCTGTTTTACAACTAGATGCTCTTTTTAACACGAGAATCGGGGTTTTACAGCTAGATGCTCTTCTTAGATTTTAAAAAGCAGTATCTAGCCTCTTACACCATGCACTATTGTTTCACGGTATGGCCGGTTGCCCTTCCTGACGCTGAAAGACCGGGATTTAGCCAGTTACCCTTCCTGATACAACAAGACTAGGATTTTTTTAGACTGCACTTGGCTAGAAATAGCCACACGAAATTATTATATAGAAAGAGAATTGCTGGGCGGATGACAGCTGACGCAAAAGTGCGGCACGGTGATTAAAGATGGCGGATGACAGCTGTCTAAAAGGCATGTTGATTTGTTTCAAAACAAGAGCACGTGGAATTTGCCGCCACCACATTTCAACTAAAGATTGCAGCACTGTTCTCTCTGGATTAAAGATGGCGGATGACAGCTGTCAGAAAAGCATATAGGTTTGTAAAGCACGTGGAATTTACCGCCACCACATTTCAAAGGTAAGTAGCTAAAGAGGGCAGCACGGTGATTAAAGATGATGGTTGACAGCTGTCAAAAAAGCATGTTGATTTGTTTCCAAACAAGAGCACGTAGAATTTGCCGCCACCACATTTCAACTAAAGATTGCAGCACTGTTCTCTCTGGATTAAAGATGGCGGATGACAGCTGTCCAAAAAGCATGTAGGTTTGTAAAGCACGTGGAATTTACCGCCACCACATTTCAAAGGTAAGTAGCTAAAGAGGGCAGCACGGTGCTCAAAAATGGCTGCTGTCAAAAAGCATTTTTCAAATTATCCGCCACCACATTTCAACTAAAGAGGGCAGCACTGTGCTCTATGGATTAAGGATGGCTGATGACAGCTGCACGTGGATTTGTTTATCTCACGCTAGTGAGGTTAAGTTGGTAGCACTAAGGTTTAGGCCCGCCAAGATGGCAGCACTGCCGATGACATGTGACGAATTTACATCTACTACGATAAAGAGGGCAGCACGGTGCTCTCTGGATTAAAGATGGCGGATGACAGCTGTCAAAAAAGCACGTGGCTGTCAAAAAGCACGTGGCTTTGTTTACCACGCGCTAGTTAGGTTAAGTTGGTACTACTGAGGTTTAGGCCCGTCAAGATGGCAGTACTGAGGTTAGCGATGCGTTGTTGTCTGTCAAAAAGCACGTGGCTGTCAAAAAACACGTAGCTTTGTTTACCTCGCGCTAGTTAGGTTAAGTTGGTACCACTGAGGTTTAGGCCCGTCAAGATGGCAGCAGTGAGGTTAGCGATGCGTTGTTGTCGATGACAGCTGTCAAAAAGCACGTGGCTTTGTTTACAAATTCAAATTTCCCGCGGGTGGTGGAGGAGACCTCTGGGAGGCCTCTGGCTGTGGTGGTGGTGAAGGAGGCCTCTGGGAGGCCTCTGGCTGTGGTGGTGGTGTAGGTGGCCTCTGGGAGCCCGGTGGCGGTGGTGGCGCCAGAACCATCCAATTATACTACTAAAGGAAAATTTAAAAATGTTTCAACATTTGGAATATGAACTGTTTTTCTTTTCGGCGCTAATCTCATGTCAACTCCAAACCTCGTGTAGTGTTCAGTGCATAAAACACTAACTACTAGTGTATTGTTCCTTCAAAATGGATGACCGTTTTCGTTTTCGGCGGTACTACCAGTGTCGAAGATATGTGGTCAAGTCGTACTAAATGTTGTTCTAATAAATACTGCCCGAGTTACGACCGTCGGACTTTCTCCTTTGCCATAAACTTTCGAAAGCCTGCATCTAACAAATATGGCTCCTACCAACCTCAAGTAACAGTGTAATAATATGCTGGAATTGTAGAGAAAAAGACTGTTTCGTCGCTTGTTGTTGCAGCGCCGAACCCTGTGATGGGGAAGGATTCTTTGGCGATTATTCTAAATTTAGAGCTGCCTCGCCACCCAGTGTACTTGAAAAGTGTCATAACGAGCATTATTCTGCATGTGTGATGTTTCGGTTTCCTTCAACTGTCAGCGGGTTGATTAAATTCATTGCGCTGCCCAGTGTTTTCGCAATAGTTCCGTTGTGCGCCGCTACAGCTCATCTGCTCTGAGTGACAGACTCTACAGTGGAGCCATCTATTTGAGTTGATGGAAATGGGACAGTCATTTGTCAACGCATGGACGTGCGACAATGAAAAGTGTGGCAGGTTTTTGGTTGTTGTTGATCTTTAGAAGGAACGTCCTCCCTTTGTGTGCTTCTGAAATTTAATATAAATTAATTGAAAGAAGAAGATATGGTGCTGCAGGTCGACCCGGGGTAAACCAATCGCCGGTCGGCGTAATGCCGAAACAAGTTTTACATTTCGTTTTATTCTAAAGGTTTCCTCGAAATTGTAAGTAAGCTACCAGTCCTTCCTATCTGAAGCAGAAATGGTGTGATCAATTCCAACCTAAAGTAAACCTGTGAACGAGTTCTTCTGGTGTTGGGCGACTAAATTATGCATTGATTGCGTTGAATAACTTCCGGAAAAATGAAATTACGTTTGAGAACAGAATAATATTGTGTTTCGGTCATCATCATAATTTAGTGTCCTAAGTTATTTGGAGTTTATTTTTATGTAATATTTTGAAGAATAAGTTCTCTTGAGCGACCATTTTAGAAATTGATTAGATATCAGGTGTTGTTTGTTAAAATTTACGAATTGTACTGGGTCGCAAGAATCTGTGTAACTCATTAACTGTAATGTCATGAAGATCCATACTGTTACTAAGTGAAAGGTGGTTTTACCCAGTATTTTCGTTATTATGGGTTGATTCACTAAACTCCGAGCTTGGGGGTAAATATGTGAGCCGTAAAATTGTTTCTTTGACTAACTCAGTGGTTTGGGAAGCCATGTTTGTTTCGGTGTCATGTGATCTGTTGCCATGGCTACTCTTAGTAAACATATTGTGGGCGTGTACTATTTTCATTTTGACATTTGACGTACGACCTAATTATTATTGTTTGTCAACATATGAAGTGAGTCTATTGTGCAGATGAGGGTTACGTTTGTCGGCAGGTGTATGCTTAATGTGTCAGTGTAGAGACATTTCTCTGCATAACTAATGTTTTAATATAACTTGTTTCTGGAGAGTTTACTGTTCGGAGACCTCTCGAATTACCTTCCGATTTTGATTTTTCGGTGTATTATTCTCGCTGAACTTAATCTTGCCGAGCGTTCGTTGGGGGCGTCTTATTTCGTTCTGTGATAGCCATAATAGGCTGTTTTCGGCACCAAAATTTTAAATCGAATGTGATCTAAGATCACAGAATTGTAAAGAAAATAAATCTCGATTTTCTTGATGATTGATCAATGGGTTTTAAACATAGTTTAGCATCATCTTATGATCGGTGTTTTTGAAGTGTGGAGTTTTTTTTTCTTGAATTGAGCTTGAAGTTTCAATTTGAGTTCAAGTGAATTCGTAATTATTTCATTTTATTTGGGCCTTAAGAGTGTGTGGAAACCTAATTAATTAATTTCACTTTATTAAAGTTATCACTTTCTCATGTACTGTCTGGTTTTTTAAGTCAATATATTAGAATTCTTTCTTCTGGTGATTCATTAGCCCACTTGGGTCTAGTTCGCTGTCTTGTTTTCGCGACCCTTGAACTGTGAAGGTAAGTTTTGTTTTATTCTTCTAATATCCGTTTGTCCTTGGTCGTGTAACAACTATCGCTTTGAAAGTCAGGAAACTACGCGATATAGGATAGATGAAAGTGAGGAGTCTGGCACAAGTAAGTGGAAGGAACGCCAGGAGTCACCTAAGGGCCCCGTGGTCTCCAACCCTCGCTCCAATGTTCATAGCCCCTGGGGATCCTTTTAGTCGTCTCTTAAGATTTTGAAAATAAAAAATAAAATTCGTACTGCATTCATTATTCCGGGACCAGAGGCCATGTAGCTTAGTGGACTGCTCCTACAAGAGAACCCTCCGTACACACCTATCATATGTTTCATAAGAAGACTCAAACAAAATTACAAGAAAACGTCCGTGCCTGGATCAAATATGGACGATTTGCATCTCGACAAATCAAAATTATTTGTTATTAAATTAATTTACAGTAAGTAAATTCAGAAAAACTAAGAAAATTATTCTACTCAAGAGCAACTAAAACGTGAGTCTTTTCTAAATTCTCACTTGTAACGTGTATCGTTGCTGATGCGTGAAGTCCAGCTTTCATTACCTACACTTCACCATACTGGTGCGGACACTTGGAGAAATTTGAGAAACCCCACTGTTAGAGCAATATTGAGGAAAGAATTAGTATGTGTTTTGACTCTAGGAACGTTCATTCAGTAACTTCGTAATTAATGATATCTCCTACCGGAATTAAATAGAACTTTCAGGGTGAAAATGGGGCTATAAAACGCCGTACAGTTAGGAACGGTGTTAGAGTTTTTTACATGAGTATTCCCCTCCAAACAATGACGTATGCAATTATGTTCTGAAATTGCCATTTATGTCAGCTTTGTGCTCCATATCCGATATTCATAGCCTTGTTTGTGTCACTTAATGGCATCGCAACCGAACTTCCCAACAGTTGTTATATTTTAGACAAGAGAGAAGGTCCGAACGTTATCGATGTTTCTCTGTGAAATAGCGCTATAAGTACACTGGTAGAGACGGGCCCTGCTTGTTGCTCTTTCAGTCGCCTCTGACAATAGACAGGAAATATTCTGGGTGTATCCCCCTGTTCCCCCTGTGGGTGGGGGCGGTAGAATAACACACACGGTATCCTCTGCCTGTCGTGAGAAGCGAATAAAAGGGGCCCCAGGGGCTCTGAACTTTGGAGTGTGGGTTACCGACCACGGGGCCCTCAGCTGAGTCCTGTCATTGCTTCCACTTACTTGTGCCAGGCTCCTACCTTTCATCTATCCTATCCGACCTCACTTGGTCAACTCTTGTTCTTTTCCGACCCCGACGCTATTAGGTTTGCGAGGGCTAGGGAGTCTTTCATTTTCACGCCCTTCGTGGCCCTTGTCTTTTTTTGACCGAGATCTTCATTTTTCGAAGTGTCGGATCCCTTCCATTTCTCCCTCTGATTAGTGTTATATAGAGGATGGTTGACTAGTTGTACTTCCTCTTAAAACAATAATCACCACCACCACCACCTGCATCCCCCTTTGATCGGGGCAACAGAATAAAATCCACGGTATCCCATGTTTGTGTTAAGAGGCGAGTAAATGGGTCCCCAGGGGCTATGAACATTGGGGCGTGGGTTGGCGACCACTGGGCCCTTGAGTGAGTCCTGGCGTTACTTCTACTTACTTGTGCCAGGCTCCTCACTTTCATGTATTTTACCCAACTTTCCTTGGTCAACTTTTGTCCTTTTCCGACCCCGACACTGTTAGGTTTCCGAGGGCTACGGAGTCTTTCATTTTCACGCCCTTCGTCGCCCTTGTCTTCCTTTGGCCGATACCTTCATTTTTCGAAGTGTCGGATCCCTTCCACTTTTCTTGCCTGATGAGTGTTATGGCTGCCTAGTTGTCCTACCTCTCTCCGTGAAGGTCGGAAAGAGGACCGCCACACGGTAGTTGTCTTCTTAATTGCTTTCAGCTTGTTGGGAGATCGGATATCTAGCCACTCCGATTCCCAGGACGCCGAGATGGTTCGACGTAACTGAGAACAAATATCCTTAGCAGGTACATTGACTGGTCTTGGAGGCAAAAGTACAGCTTCCTTTGCAGCTTCATCCGCAAGTTCGTTTCCCGCAATCCCTACGTGGCTTGGAAGCCACGCGAAAGTGATTCTGGAGCCAGCATCCCTTAACCTAGCTAGAAGGTCATGTATCTGCTGTACCAGTGGGTGTTGCGAGAAACAGGTTTCGATAGACTGCAAAGAGCTTACGAATCGGTACACATAAGAAAGTGGCTTCTTTCGTCATGCAGTGCAAACTGCAGTGTCTCTAAGAAGGCAGTATACACGCTACATACTTTAGAAGCGAGATCTTCGTGCTTATATCATCAATGACGAAAGAGCAACCAACATTATGTCCGATTTTACAACCAACCGTGAAAATATGTCTCGCAGCCGGATATTGGTGAACGAAGTCCTGGAAATACCTCCGATAAACGGAGGAATCCATGTTCACCTTGGGTCCACGGAGCAGATTTAGACGTATATCCGGTTGCGGAACAAACCACGGAGGTACCTCGTTAAGAGTTCGTTCAAGACAACCACCGATATCAATATTCAAATCATGACACAAGCTATCAATCCGAAACCCAACCTGCCGTGTGGCATTCGTCCGGTCTTGCCACCGCTGGTGGTATTCGGTACGATAGATGCATTGATAGCTTGGATGTAGCGGCATTTCACGAATTTTGGCAGCGTACGTGAGGAGTAACTGCTGCCTCCTTATCCGTAAAGGTGATACTCCCGCTTCAGCGAGTAGGCTGGGAATGGGGCTAGTACGGAAAGCATCAGTTGCTAGCCTTACTCCACTATGGTGAATACTGTCTAAAAGGCTCAGCGCAGATTTTGATGCTGAGCCATAAGCCGCACTTCCATAGTCAATTCGGGAGAGGACCGTCGCCGTGTAAAACCGTAGCAGTACCGCACGGTCAGGTGGTGGTGGTGATTATTGTTTTAAGAGGAAGTACAACTAGGCAACCATCCTCTATATAACACTAATGAGAGGTGGTGGTGGTGGTGGTGATTATTGTTTTAAGAGGAAGTACAACTGGGCAACCATCATCTATATAACACTAATCAGAGACAAAAAATGGAAGGGATCCGACACTTCGAAGAATGAAGATATCGGCCAAAGGAAGACAAGGGCCACGAAGGGCGTGAAAATGAAAGACCCCCTAGCCCTCGCAAACCTAATAGCGTCGGGGTCGGAAAAGAACAAGAGTTGACCAAGGGAGGTCGGATAGGATAGATGATAGTGAGGAGCCTGGCACAAGTAAGTGGAAGCAATGCCAGGACTCAGCTGAGGGCCCCGTAGTCGCCAAGCCACGCTCCAAAGTTCAGAGCCCCTGAGGCCCCTTTTAGTCGCTTCTTACGACCGGCAGGGGATACCGTGGGTGTTATTCTACCGCCCCCACCCACAGGGGGAACTAATGAGAGGGAAAATATTGAAGGGTTCCGACACTTCGAAAAATGAAGATATCGGCCAAAGGAAGACAAGGGCCACGAAGGGCGTGAAAATGAAAGACTCCCTAGCCCTATCAAACCTAATAGCGTCAGGGTCGGAAAAGAACAAGAGTTGACCAAGAGAGGTCGGATAGGATAGATGCAAGTGAAGAGCCTGACACCAGTAAGTGGAAACAATGCCAGGACTCAGCTAAGGGCCCCGTGGTCGCCAACCCGCACTCCAAAGTTCAGAGCCCCTGGGACCCCTTTTAGTCTCCTCTTACGACAGGCAGGGGATACCGTGGGTGTTATTCTACCGCCCCCACCCACAGGGGAGAACCGCACGTTCAGCCCCCAACGAAGTGCCGCTGAGAAACTTAAGCATTTTAAGTCTCTTCATGCAGGCAACCTTCAACTGCCACGTAAGTCTCTCATCAAAATGGAGACCCAGGAATCTGCAGGTGTCAACCACTGGTATGACAGTGTTTCGCAAGCGGAGCTCTGGTTCGGGATGCACTGGCCGACATCGACAGAAGTGTACAACTGAGGTTTTGCTGAAAATCGAAAACCATATTGCAGGGCCCATCTGTCGACTCGGTTAATAGCTTGCTGTAGCTGTCTCTCAGCAAACGCCATCCTTCCGGAGCTGTGATGTAGAGCTAAGTCGTCTACATACAGCGATGGAACGACTGCTGGCCCAGCAGCGGCAACTATCCCGTTGATGGCGATTGCGAACAGCGTGACACTCAGTACAGATCCCTACGATACTCCATTTCCCCGAACGTAAATTCCCTGTTCTGACCCGAAACAGACGGAGGGACTGAAGTTCTCAATAAACGTTGGAAAATTTCCCCGGAATCCCCACTGGTGTAGAGTGGAGAGAATCCCATATCGCCAGGTAGTGTCGTAAGCTTTCTCCAGGTAAAAAAACACGGGGACTAGGTGTTCCTTCCGGAGAAAGGTCTTCTGAATGGCGCTCTCCAGTCTGACCAGATGATCAGTGGCAGACCGATGAGATTGAAAACCACACTGGTAGTTAGACAAGAGGCCTTCCTTTTCCATGGCCCACACAAGACGCCGGTTAACCATCCTTTCAAATAGCTTACAGAGGTCATTCGCAAGGCATATTGGCCTATAACTATCCAGAAATTTTGGATCTTTACCTGAGTTGGGAATTGGTATCACAATTCCCTCGCGCCATTGAGATGGAACCACTCCCTTACTGCATATTCTGTTGAATAGGGTGAGGATGGTGGTGGTGGTGATTATTGTTTACAGAGGAAGTACAACTAGGCAACCATCCTCTATATAACACTAATCAGAGGGAAAATTTGATGGGATCCGACACTTCGAAAAATAAAGGTATCGGCCAAAGGAAGACAAGGGCCACGATGGGCATGAAAGTGAAGGACTCCCTAGCCCTCGCAAACCTAATAGCGTCGGGGTCGGAAGAGAACAAGAGTTGACCAAGAGAGGGCGGATAGGACAAATGAATGTAAGGAGCCTGGCGCAAGTAAGTGGAAGCAATGCCAGGACTCAGCTGCGGGCCCCGTGGTCGCCAACCCACGCTCCGTATTTCAGAGCCCCTGGGGCTAAACAGACTCCAGCATAACATTAGGACCGAGCTCGATACTTACAGTCGCTTAAGTGCGGCCAGTATCCAGTATTCGGGAGATAGTAGGTTCGAACCCCACTGTCGTCAGCCCTGAAAGCGGTTTTCCGTGGTTTCCCATTTTCACACCAGGCAAATGCTGGGGGTGTACCTTAATTAAGGCCACGGCCGCTTCCTTCCCACTTCTAGCCCTTTCCTGTCCCATCGTCGCCATAAGACGTATCTATGTCGGTGCGACGTAAAGCAACTAGCAAAAAAAAAAGCATATCATTACCCATCACTGCGCGTTTCGAAAATCTGGCCAATTTGCCCGCCGAAGTAACCAGCGCTTGGGTACTTCGGACTGTCTTTGATTCAAGAGATAGAATTATCGGGAAGAGGTTACTATCAGAGAGGTCGTCGTGTACTTGCCACCGTAGCAGGGGAACTAGCGCACGGCTACACAAAGTGACATCCAGGTGTGAGAATGTGCCATATGCGCTGCTGAAATGTGTCGGTTCCCCTGTATTAAGCACGCAAAGATCGAACAGGTTGATCATTCGCTCGAGCATCCTCCCCCTAGAACAGGAAGACGGAGAACCCATAGTATGTTACGGGCGTTCACATCTCCTAGCACGAGAAAAGGAGAAGCCAACTGACTGATCAAATCTTGTAGTGCACGAATTTCAAGGTTATAATCCGGTGCGATGTACACGTTGCAAACCTTTGTCATTACTGGTAACGGAGTGGGAACTGCAACTGCATCTAGCTGAGTACGGAGCGATACTTCTTCGCTGAAGATGTCGGAGCGAACTAGGGCACAAACGCCCCCAGTTGCCACGCCATCAATCGTCTTTGGAATAAAGACGATTTCCTCTCATAGTCGTGTCGTGTCCAGGTCTCAAACGAGATTCCTGTAGACAGACTATGGAGGCCGCATAGACGGGTATCAGTTGACGAAACTCAGCTAGAAGACAGTGGTAACTACTGCAGTTCCACTGCAATAGTGCCATTGTGTGGGTAGGTAAAGCTTCGAATTCCGAGCAATTTCTTGCCCTCCGTTCGGTCCATTACCTGCCAGGTTACTCCGCCGTCTTTGTCGGTATCGTTATTGTCACAATCACCATCCACGACAATGAGTGGCTCAGTCTCCATTGTCTCCTCAGAAGGAGGCGCGGTGATTGGACCCTCCGCGGGCGGTGATGTCATTGATCGCGAACAGTGGGCCTTTTTCCTGGGATAATTAGTTTCTCCAGAAAGTGATCGAACAAGAGGGCTTCGGGGCCTCTCGTTCTTACCCATCGTTTCTCTCTTTTTGGGAGGAGAGCTGGCAGATGGTTTGCCAGTTTCTTTAGCTACTTTCTTTGGTTGCTGGTTTGGACTTATCGATGCATTTTCAATACTGGTGTTCTGTAAAAACTTTGTAGAGTTGTCGGCACATTTGTGACCCTTTCAGCGAAGGAGATGGAGAACTCCGGAGCAGCCATGGACTTAAACTTCCTCCGGGCGTCTGGATACGATAGCTTATCCAGCGTTCTTATCTCCTAGATCTTCATCTTCTGCTTGAATGTGGGGCACTCCTTAGATTGGAGCATGCACACCCGGGCAGTTGACGCACACAGGTGGTGGTGTGCATTCAACCCCAGCATGCTCGCACTTCCCAAACATTTTGCAGGTCATCGTACCTCTACATCGCAATGAGGTGTGGCCAAACGTTTGACAGTTATAACACTTCATTGGTGCTGGAATGTACGGGCGGACAGTCAGACGATACATTGCTACCTCTATTCGTTCAGGTACGGTTTCAGCGTCGAAGGTAAGGATGAAAGCACCCGTATCGAGTAGCTTATCACCCACACGCCTCTTCAACATCTTCACGTCTGTTACACCCCGACGTGCTAGGTACCGGATCATTGTATCATCGGAAGACTTAACCAAATCCCGGTGGAAAATAACTCCCTTGCAGGAGTTAAGGGTTTGGCGCTTCTTGATTTTCACCTCTACCTTTCCGAATAACTTGGCCTTAAGTAGCCGTCTGGACTGTTCAGCCGTAGATGTCTTGATAAGTACGGATCCATCTCTGAGCTTGCGTATCTCGTTGACTTCACCAGCAACAATTTCTTCAGTTCTTCTTTTCATAAAATGACATTCGTCAAGGAAACTTTTACCATCGACCCTGGGAGCAACCAGGAATCGACGAAAACGTTCGTCACTTATGTAGTCTACAGGAACTGGAGTATACCGCTTACGTTTTTTTACCATCTTTGACGCCGTTTTTTGAAAGGTGCCACCCTTTGATAAAGAAGGAAGAGAAAGAGGTTCCGTATTTGGTCCCACGAGTACTCCGGAAATATGAAGTCGACCTTCGGCAGAGCCAAGGAGATGTACCGAAAGCAAGGCTATATACTCCAGAGGGCGCCCGTTATCTGGACCTTACAAAAGAACACTAAACATCAAAATTAAAACCAGCACAATACTTACCGTCAGGGCAGTAGTACAAAACATGAAGCGTGGAGGACATAAGCATAAAGGAAAAAGGCCAGGGTCTTACATAAACGTTGATAGGTTCCCAGGTAAATATTGCTAACTACCAAATGAGAGATCAGATTAAATTTTAAAATAAGGAAAATTTACTTAGTAAATTAAATTTGAAAATTGGTATAACATAAGAACAGTTAAAAATAGATATATTCCTTTTTCTTAGAAAAATTAAAACACAATTAAACTAAAAGAGAGAAACAGGATTTTAAAATAATATGGAAATCAAGGAGAAATGAATCTCACATTAAACATAGGCTTCCACCAAAATTAAGGTTTGAAAATTCATAACTAACTTGTTACCTGACGTACAGAAATACTAAAAAATTATTTAAAATTTAATTGCAACCGATATGCGGGCCCGCGATATAAATTCTGTTTAAAATTGAAATTTGCTACACTACAAACAGGTAAGAGGATACACGCACAAGAAAAACACACACAATAGCGTACAATTAAAAAATCAGTGGCTCCAACCGCGAATAAAAAATTACATAATTAAAGAAAACCAGATTAAATAACAATAAAACAAGGTGGGTAACTATCCCAACCAAATTAGAAAATATGAATGGAAAAGATACATAATGCGTTCCCACATAATAACAGAACTCGGAGCACACCCCAGGGCTAACATTTACAGACGCCAAGCCATCATCTCATCATAATCATCAAGCCACCAAAATAAATAACGTGTCATCAGATAAGATAAGAAAGCGGTGACCATCATGCAGTAATAACAATGGCAAGAGCAGAATGAGACAGGCAAACGTTAGGAGTTTGGCATATTTAAAGTTCAATATCGACCAGCAAATTTCAATCTTTTACAGACTCAACCTTATTAAAACCATAATCAATTTTTTCATTACTCCCATGGGTTACAATACGAAATTACATTTACTTTTGTTAAACAGTACGCCAGCTGCTTAAATAATTTAGCATGGAGGGGGCTTTGGATCACGCCAAGATCCATATATGAGGTGTCATTTAATTTAAGTCCCAACAATGCAAAATACGATCACATCTAAAGAATAACCAAGAATGAGTAGGCAAACAAGATACGAACCACAACACAGTAAGTTTAAACAACACCCACGAACTACAGCCTCATACACGCATACCTAGCGATTCCAAGTTTCCGTAAAATTTTGTTACATACTTTTACAAATTTAAATCCTATCCGTTACAGTAAATTTTGTTACCAGACGTTTACAGCTTTTGATTAACCAACAGACATTTCTAAGATGTGCTCCTTGGCTGTACAAGCTCACTTGAATAAACTATGCTTTACAGTACTTACTTGGGTAGACTTAAGATATCCAACTTACAACACATTTTGCACATCCCATCTAGTTAACGGTAAACACTCATATGAAGTTTTCTTCTTACACCAATAACAAGGAATTAAGGCAGGAGCACGCTGATAAATATTTTAAAAAAAATTAAAGGGCATAGCCCTGAGGTTGTCGAAGTTATCCTCCAGAGTCAAGCTCCATTATTAAAGCGCTGCGATCCCGCAACGATGTCACTTCAGCAGCTCGGCTTAACGTAGCCATGTTCAATACTCAACCACCAGAGGTGGAGGGAGGTGATTATTGTTTTAAGAGGAAGTACAACTGGGCAACCATCCTCTATATAACACTAATCAGAGGGAAAGATGGAAGGGATCCGACACTTCGAAAAATGAAGATATCGGCCAAAGTAAGACAAGGGCCACGAAGGGCGTGAAAATGAAAGACTCTCTAGCCCTCGCAAACCTAATAGCGTCGGGGTCGGAAAAGAACAAGAGTTGACCAAGGGTGGTCGGATAGGATAGATGAAAGTGAGGAGCCTGGCACAAGTAAGTGGAAGCAATGCCAGGACTCAGCTGAGGGCCCCGTGGTCGCCAACCCACGCTCCAAAGTTCAGAGCCCCTGGGGCGTCAACCACCAAAGCCCGACTGGTCCCTCTCACAGAGAAGGCGGAAGAGGCAAAATTCCCATGATTCAAAGCCCGCACCACGAAGGCGCGCAGAAATCAAACAGCAATTCAGCGAATCACGTTAGTCCAGCCAAATGTCCAGCAAATACGTAACAATTAGGGATATAGTTTTGAATTAAATGCTGACGGTAAATTCCACAGTTAGGCAGCAGTTCCAACAATGGCCGATAATGTAGATAACGGCTCGATACGCAAGCAGACATGCCAGATAAATTTAAAAAAATGTCGTAAATGTTTTGATGTTATAATTCAGTTATGTCCAATAAATACTAGTTCCCATTTTCACGTCACAATTTTTGACGCCGTTTTTTTGAAGGGTGCCACCCTTTGATAAAGAAGGAAGAAAAGAGGTTCCGTCTTTGGTCCCACGAGTACTCCGGAAATATGAAGTCGACCTTCGGCAGAGCCAAGGAGATGTACCGAAGGCAAGGCGATATACTCCAGAGGGCGCCCGGTATCTGCACGGGGTCGCTAGGAACTACTCTCCCAGTAGCCATGCATCACCTCGCCACGACCCGAAACTTGTGATCAGGGAGGAGTGGTGGTGGTGGTGGTGATTATTGTTTTAAGAGGAAGTACAACTAGGCAACCATCCTCTATATAACACTAATCAGAGGAAAAAGGAAGGGGTCCGACACTTCGAAAAATGAAGGTATCGGCCAAAGGAAGACAAGGGCCACGAATGACGTGAAAATGAAAGACTCCCTAGCCCTCGCAAACCTAATAGTGTCGGGGTCGGAAAAGAACAAGAGTTGACCAAGAGAGGTCTGATAGGAAAGATGAAAGTGAGGAGTCTGGCACAAGTAAGTGGAAGCAATGCCAGGACTCAGCTGATGTCCCCGTGGTCGCCAACCCACGCTCCAAATTTCATAGCCCCTGAGGCCCCTTTTAGTCGCCTCTTACGACAGGCAGGAGATACCGTGGGTGTTATTCTACCGCCCCCACCCACAGGGGGGTCTACCCGAGGCAGAGAGGGTGGTGGTGGTGGTGATTATTGTTTTAAGAGGAAGTACAACTAGGCAACCATCCTCTATATAACGCTAATCAGAGGGAAAAATGGAAGGGGTCCGGCACTTCGAAAAAATGAAGGTATCGGCCAAAGGAAGACAAGGGCCACGAATGGCGTGAAAACGAAAGACTCCCTAGCCCTCGCAAACCTAATAGCGTCGGGGTCGGAAAAGAACAAGAGTTGACCAAGAGAGGTCTGATAGGATAGATGAAAGTGAGGAGCCTGGCACAAGTAAGTGGAAGCAATGCCAGGACTCAGGTAAGGGCCCCGTGGTCGCCACCCCACGCTCCAGAGATCAGAGCCCCTGGGGCGTTCAGCTCTGTACCTCTATGAGCTTTGACTATACTCCTTCGTATTCTAATGCTTTTCGTGTGTCAAAAGTTCAAACCTTCACATATTATGGCCGTTTTATTTTATTTTATCCTTGACGATATAACAACCTCTAGGACCCGTCGCAGTGCCTTACGAGTCATGGGGAAAATCGTTGTAGTGCTCAGTAGAGGCGTGTACATTCCAATAATGAACAAACACACTTGCTTTTGATTTTACAAGTAGAGATTTCCCTCTCCAAATCATTTTTAAATACCGTTTTAGTGAGAGATGGTGGTGGTGGTGATTATTGTTTTAAGAGGAAGTACAACTAGGCAACCATCCCCTATATAACACTAATCAGAGGGAAAATTGGAAGGGGTCCAACACTTCGACAAATGAAGATATCGGCCAAAGTAAGACAAGGGCCACGAAGGGCGTGAAAATGAAAGACTCCCTAGCCCTCGCAAACCTAATAGCGTCGGGGTCGGAAAAGAACAAGAGTTGACCAAGAAAGGTCGGATAGGATAGATGAAAGTGAGGAGCCTGGCACAAGTAAGTGGAAGCAATGCCAGGACTCAGCTGAGGGCCCCGTGGTCGCCAACCCACGCTCCATAGTTCAGAGCCCCTGGGGCCCCTTTTAGCCGCCTCTTATGACAGGCAGGGGTTACCGTGGGTGTTATTCTACCGCCCCCACCCACAGGGGGATTTTAGTAAGAAAGAGAGATCCTACCGACCTATAACTGCTGCATTCATCAGCGTCACCTTCTTCTCTTTCCTCTTCTTCTCATTTCCTCGTCTCCTTTTCCAATTTTCTCGGGTGAAGACAAATGAGGATAGTGTCCAACTCTTCGTGAGGATGTAATTAGGATTCTATATTTCCATGGTAGTTGACACAGTGGGTAGACAGTAGATGTTAAGCCCCTTTAAACAATCATCATCAAGCAGAATGGTTGTGTAGTATGTAAATGAAGGCGTTCATTACCACGATCACAAAATCTGAACCCTTACGCTAGAGAATTAAACGAAATGAAACGAAAGTCGCAGCGCTGAGGTGGTGGTGGTGGTGATTATTGTTTTAAGAGGAAGTACAACTAGGCAACCATCCTCTATATAACACTAATCAGAGAGAAAAATGGAAGGGAACCGAAACTTCGAAAAATGAAGATATCGGACAAAGAAAGGCCAGGGCCACGAAGGGCGTAAAAATGAAAGACTCCCTAGCCCTCGCAAACCTAATAGCGTCGGGGTCGGAAAAGAACAAGAGTTGACCAAGAGAGGTCGGATAGGACAGATGAAAGTGAGGAGCCTGGCACAAGTAAGTGGATGCAATGCCAGGACTCAGCTGAGGGCCCCGTGGTTGCCAACCCACGCTCCAAAGTCCAGAGCCCCTGGGGCCCCTTTTAGTCGCCTCGTACGACAGGCAGGGGATGCCGTGGGTGTTATTCTACCGCCCCCACCCACAGGGGGATCGCAGCGCTGACCAGGATCACGTTTGTGTTCATATATCATGATATTGATGCTTTTTTCCAAGCTAATAGGGCATTCTTTCCTTTCAAGATTGTGTTAAATAAAGCAGGGTGCGAATCTAATGAGACTATGTAAACTAAATTTTCCACTGGACATCTTAGTTTTAATTTTCTTTACAGTTTCTAATATTTCAATCCTAATCTCTGCACCTTTTCGCTGATACTAACTTCCTTCAGTATTCGTTCTCGGAGATATTCTTCCTTAGTTCCTACTGGCTGAAATAATGTTTCCACCGATCGAAGATTTGTTTCCGTAGACAATTTTTCCGTTATGAACGTTATCAATTTTTCTTCCCTTATTTCAACACAATATCCCAGTTTATCAACAGGCCATTTTGAAGTACTTGTAGCTCTGGCGTTTCATCCCACAATGGAAGAGTCGGCGCACTACTTCGTCCACAAAGCAAGGTAATGTTGCTTGTCGCAGTAAACTGGGTTAATGGCTTGCCTCTCATTCGTATGCGGTCTATTGCAGGAAACATTAAAATGACAAAGACTGCTGATGTCTTTCCCGTTGGAGCGCATTATGACGTTCGTCAAGAGTGCGAATAATAAACTCATATATCGCTAGAAAAAACGTCATGTCGGATTAAAAACATCCAAAGATGGGTACATCAGTTTAATACAGGCTCACAGGACGTAGAGTATCCCACGCGCGATTCGTATTTACCGGGCAGAATGGCCGTGCTGTTAGTGGCCGCGGCTGTGAGCTTGCATCCGAGAGATAGTGGGTTCGAATCCTACTCTCGGCAGCCGTGAAAATCCGTGGTTTCCCATTTTCACATCAGGGAATTGCTTAGGAAGTACCTTCATTAAGGCCACGGCCGATTCCACCCCGCGTTTTCTGTCCCATCGTCGTCATAAGACCTATGTGTGTCGGAGCGGTGTAAAGCAAGTTGTAAAGAATGAAAATAAAGTCGTATTCCAGGACATGGACGATACGTTCCTTCAATAGTCGCTACTCGTTACTACTTTTTTTTTTTTTTTTTCGTGAATATGGTTCAGGAAGGATTGCGATCTAATTGTACTTCCGTTGAAGAATGCTGATGTTGGTGGTGATTATTGTTTTAAGAGGAAGTACAACTAGGCAACCATCCTCTATATAACACTAATCAGAGGGAAAAAGAGAACGGGTCGGACACTTCGAAAAATGAAGATATCGGCCAAAGGAAGACAAGGGCCACGAAGGGCGTGAAAATGAAAGACTCCCTAGCCCTCGCAAACCTAATAGAGTCGGGGTCGGAAAAGAACGAGAGTTGACCAAGACAGGTCGGATAGGATAGATGAAAGTGAGGAGCCTGGCACAAGTAAGTGGAAGCAATGCCAGGACTCAGCTGAGGTGGTGGTGATTATTGTTTTAAGAGGAAGTACAACTGGGCAACCATCCTCTATATAACACTAATCAGAGGGAAAAATGGAAGGGATCCGACACTTCGAAAAATGAAGATATCGGTCAAAGAAAGAAAAGGGCCACGAAGGGCGTGAAAATGAAAGACTCCCTAGCCCTCGCAAACCTAATACCGTCGGGGTCGGAAAAGAACAAGAGTTGACCAAGAGAGGTCGAATAGGATAGATGAAAGTGAGGAGCCTGGCACAAGTAAGTGGAAGCAATGCCAGGACTCAGCTGAGGGCCCCGTGGTCGCCAAACCACGCTCAAAAGTTCAGAGCCACTGGGGGATAGCCTGTGAGCTCGGAAAAGAATAAGAGTGGACCAAAGTGGGTTTGATAGGAAAGACAAAAGCGAGGAACCTGACTCACGTGGAAGCAATTATTAATCGTAACCTTGCTTAGGGGACCCACACTCTTTAGTTGAGAGGCCTTGGACCCCTTTTAGTCGCCTGTTAGGACAAGGAGGGGAAGCTGTGATTATATTCTACCACATCCACCCACTCTGTGACCAGTCATTAATTACTGTATTTTATAGTACCTATGGTTTTAAGTGAGACGAGCTACTAAGGAGCTTTATCATCATTAGTGCTCTAAAGGTGGTAGAGTGTACTCCAGCTGCTGCTGCTGCCTCTCTCACTTACGACCTCCATTGTCAATGAGGTCAAACAGAAGGTGAGTTCTGAATTAACAGCCTTAAGTTATTGGAGATTTTAATTACTGGAGAGGCCTGGGGCAGGAGTTTCGAGTTGACACCTGCTTGGCGGCCTGCGGGTCTATCAGGAATTCTACTGGCGAAGGTAGCCCAGCCCCCGAACAATCAGAATTAAATAATGAAGGTGAAAATCTCCTATTCTTGCTGAAACGGGGATGAGACATACACCCAGCCCTCGTGCCAGCGAAATAAAACAATGATGGTAAAAATTTCCCGACCCTACTGGGAATCGAACCCGGAACCCCTGTCGCCAAAGCCCAGCACGCCAACCACTTAGCCATGGAGCCGGACTTGTGAGGAAGTATCAACGACAACTTGGATTCCAAAGGTCAAAAAATAATGCAAGAGAAGAAGTAACCAAGGAAAGAGGGAATTTTGGAATTAAAGTGTTAAGTATGGAAGGATTCCAAGGCGGTGGTGGTGGTGATTATTGTTTTAAGAGGAAGTACAGCTAGGCAACCATCCTCTATATAACACTAATCAGAGGGAAAAATGGAAGGGATCCGATATTTCGAAAAATGAAGATATCGGCCAATGGAAGACAAGGGCCACGAAGGGCGTGAAAAAGAAAGACTCCATAACCCTCGCAAACCTAATAGCGTCGGGATCGGAAAAGAACAAGAGTTGACCAAGGGCGGTCAGATAGGATAGATGAAAGTGAGGAGCCTGGAACAAGTAAGTGGAAGCAATGCCAGGACTCAGCTGAGGGCCTCGTGGTCGCCGGCCCACGCTACAAAGTTCAGAGCCCCTGAGGCACCTTTTAGTCGCCTCTTACAACAGGAAGGAAATACCGTGGGTGTTATTCTACCGCCGCCACCCACAGGGGGAGGATTCCAAGGCAAAAGGAAAAAGAAAAATCAGGTTCAAGGTGCCTGACGAGGGAAGGAAGAATTGCAGCTCGAAGATGGAGGAGTAATGGATAGAAAGAGAGATGAGATATCGAAGGCTCATGTTTTCTAACTCCACAGCCGTCCTCAGTTCGACCTGCCTGCGATGATACGTCTCCTAATTCGGGCCGTGTTATCCTCTCTCGAGCATGACACGAAAATACAGTTACCGCTGACATAAAATGCCATCCATCTTGATGCACTTGGTAATATTTATCGAGCCACTCCCACATAGCCCGAAAGACTGACGATATTTCTTGTGCGACAGTCCACAATCTGTCCCTCACTTTACGATATTGTCTCAAAAAACACACCCACATTAACATCGGACTGGTAGCTCGGTAACAGTAAAGGTCCACAGACAATGAGTGTCACCAAAGAACAATTATCCGAACTCAATGAGTAACGCCATGCATTCTCTGAATCATAACACTGATATGTAACCATTTCTTTACAGAGAAACTGTTTATATTTTTCACTTCCCCCAAATGGATAGTTATAAAGCCGTATGTAGTTTCGATTCATCACGCCCAATTAAAAAAACTCGTCTTCTGAAGTACATGAAAATGTCTAAATATTGAAATTAATATATATTTTTACATCAGTTATACATTTATTATTGCGTTAAAGCTGGTAATTTAGACACGATGGAATTACTGAAATCTTATGACTGAAATTAAAAATTATGAATGTGATGTCCCATAAATATGTGAGTAGTATAATACAGGGATTCGGCGGCAACCACCCCCACCGGCTCCCAGAGGCCTCCTCCACCTCCACCACAGCCAGAGGCCTCCCAGAGGCCTCCTCCACCTCCACCACAGCAAGAGGCCTTCCCAGAGGCCCGCTCCACCACCCGCGGGAAATTTGAATTGGTAAAGAAAGCCACGTGCTTTTTGAGAGCTACCATCGACAACAACGCATCGCTAACCTCAGTACTCCCATCTTGACGGGCCTAAACCTCAGGTGGTGATTATTGTTTTAGGAGGAAGTACAACTAGGCAACCATCCTCTATATAACACTAATCAGACGGAAAAATGGAAGGGATCCGACACTTCGAAAAATGAAGATATCGGCCAAGGGAAGAAAATGGCCACGAAGGGCGTGAAAATGAAAGACTCCCTAGCCCTCGCAAACCTAATAGCGTCGGGGTCTGAAAAGAACAAGAGTTGACCAAGGGAGGTCAGATAGGATAGATGAAAGTGAGGAGCCTGGCACAAGTAAGTGGAAGCAATGCCAGGACTCAGCTAAGGGCCCCGTGGTCGCCAACCCACGCTCCAAAGTTCAGAGCCCCTGGGGCATCCTAAACCTCAGTAGTACCAACTTAACCTCACAAGCGCGAGATTTGAATTTGTAAACAAATCGACGTGCTTTTTGACAGCTGTCATCCGCCATCTTTAAACTACAGAGCACCGTGCTGCCCTCTTTATCACAGTAGCTGCAAATTCGTCACCTGTCATCGGCAGTGCTGCCATCTTGGCGGGCCTAAACCTTAGTGCTACCAACTTAACCTCACTAGCGCGAGATAAACAAATCCACGAGCTTTTTTGACAGCTGTCATCCGCCATCTTCAATCTATAGAGCACAGTGCTGCCCTCTTTAGCTACTTACCTTTGAAATGTGGTGGCGGATAATTTGAAAAATGCTTTTTGACAGCAGCCATCTTTGAGCACCGTGCCGCCCTCTTTAGCTAGATACCTGTGGTGGCAGACAATTCCACGTGACAGCAGCCATCTTTGAGCACAGTGCTGCCCTCTTCGTGGTGGCGGGAAATTCCACGTGCTCTTGTTTGGAAACAAACTCTCGTGCTTTTATCTGACAGCTCACAAACCTCAGTGCTGCACTCTTTAGCTAGATACTCACGCGCTCTTTGTCAGCTGTCATCCGCCATCTTTAATCTATAGAGCTCAGTGGTGGTGGTGATTATTGTTTTAAGAGGAAGTACAACTAGGCAACCATCCTCTATTTAACACTAATCAGAGGGAAAAATGGAAGGGATCCGACACTTCGAAATATGAAGATATCGGCCATAGGAAGATAAGGGCCACGAAGGGCGTGAAAATGAAAGACTCTCTAGCCCTCGCAAACCTAATAGCGTCGGGGTCGGAAAAGAACTAGAGTTGACCAAGGGAGGTCGGATAGGATAGATGAAAGTGAGGAGCCTGGCACAAGTAAGTGGAAGCAATGCCTTGACTCAGCTAAGGGCCCCGTGGTCGCCAACCCACGATCCAAAGTTCAGATCCCCTGGGGGTATAGAGCTCAGTGCTACACTCTTTAGGTACATACCTTTGAAATATGGTGGTGGATAATTTAAAATGAAAAATTCTACATCAGCCATCTCTCGACGCTAATTGCACAAGATGATGGCTATACATGACTCCTTAAAGGTGCTTATGCAAGATGGCCGCTATACATAGGTTCTTATGAGGCGCCCGTGGAATTTTTCAATTTGCCGCCACCACATTTCAAAGGTATCTAGCTAAAGATGGCAGCACGGTGCTCCCTTGATTAAAGATGGCGGATGACAGCTAACAGAACTTTTCAAATTGCCCGCTACTACATGTCATAAGGAGGGCAGCACCGTGCTCTGTGGATTAAAGATGGCGGATGACAGCTGACGAAATTGCCCGCATGATAGCAGCACAGTGCTCTATTGATTAAAGATGGCGGATGACAGCTGTCAAAAAAGCACGTGGCTTTGTTTCCAAACAAGAGCACATAGAATTTTTCAAATTGCCACCACCACATTTCAAAGGTATCTAGCTAAAGAGTGCAGCACTGAGGTTTGTGACGCAAGATGCCGGATGACAGCTGTCAGAAAAAAGCACGAGTGTTTGTTTCCAAACAAGAGCACGTGGAATTTCCCGCCACCACGAAGAGGGCAGCACTGTGCTCAAAGATGGCTGCTGTCACGTGGAATTGTCTGCCACCACAGGTATCTAGCTAAAGAGGGCAGCACGGTGCTCAAAGATGGCTGCTGTCAAAAAGCATTTTTCAAATTATCCGCCACCACATTTCAAAGGTAAGTAGCTAATGAGGGCAGCACTGTGCTCTATAGATTGAAGAAGGTGGATGACAGCTGTCAAAAAAGCACGTGGATTTGTTTATCTCGCGCTAGTGAGGTTAAGTTGGTAGCACTAAGGTTTAGGCCCGCCAAGATGGCAGCACTGCCGATGATGTGGTGGTGATTATTGTTTTAAGAGGAAGTACAACTAGGCAACCATCCTCTATATAACACTAATCAGAGGGAAAATATGGAAGGGGTCCGACACTTCGAAAAATGAAGATATCGGCCAAAGGAAGACAAGGGCCACGAAGGGCGTGAAAATGAAAGACTCCCTAGCCCTCGCAAACCTAATAGCGTCGGGGTCGGAAAAGAACAAGAGTTGACCAGGAGAGGTCGGATAGGATAGATGAAAGTGAGGAGCCTGGCACAAGTAAGTGGAAGCAATGCCAGGACTCAGCTGAGGGCCCCGTGGTCGCTAACCCACGCTCCAAAATTCAGAGCCCTTGGGGCCCCTTTTAGTCGCCTCTTACGACAGGCAGGGGTTACCGTGGGTGTTATTCTACCGCCCCCACCCACAGGGGGAGCACTGCCGATGACAGGTGACGAATTTGCAGCTACTGTGATAAAGAGGGCAGCACGGTGCTCTGTAGTTTAAAGATGGCGGATGACAGCTGTCAAAAAGCACGTGGATTTGTTTACAAATTCAAATCTCACGCTAGTGAGGTTGAGTTGGTACCACTAAGGTTTAGGTCCGTCAAGATGGCTGCACTGAGGTTTGCGATACGTTGTTGTCTGTCAAAAAGCACGTGGCTGTCAAAAAGCACGTGGATTTGTTTACAAATTCAAATCTCGCGCTTGTGAGGTTAAGTTGGTACTACTGAGGTTTAGGCCCGTCAAGATGGCAGTACTGAGGTTAGCGATGCGTTGTTGTCGATGATAGCTCTCAAAAAGCACGTGGCTTTGTTTACCAATTCAAATTTCCCGCGGGTGGTGGAGCGGACCTCTGGGAAGGCCTCTGGCAGTGGTGGTGGTGGAGGAGGCCTCTGAGAGGCCTCTGGGAGCCGGTGGGAGTGGTGGCCGCCGAATCCCTGTATTATACTACTTATGTGTATTGCTTAATATTGCAAGGACACTTGAAAACTCAATTGAAGAGCATTTTTGCAAACTTGCTTTGTGAAAAAATGAAATTTTTCAGGATAGACAAAAAGCTGTTTTCCAAGAAGGGCTTTAAAATTGTAAAAAATATTTAATGTTATAGGCCTAATTAGGCCTTATTAAATGGTCATATTCGGACTTTATTTCATTTAAGAAGTGTATACTCTATGAGGGTTCAAATCAACAGTTTTTCAAAACTTGCTTTCTAAACAAAATACTAGTAAAAAATTGTTAGAGATTTTAGTAAAATAGGAGTTTACTTGGTTTCTCCTCCAATTGAACGTATTAATTCAAAATGTAAGTATTAGAGTACACCGTTCCTGCAAATTCTGGCATGTGCACTCTCATGAATATGAATTAATTTAGACAAGAAATATTATTCTTGTTCTATGAAATTCATTTGTATGAACACTTTATCCATCTTTTACTCAAAATTCTTCTACATCAGAGTCTTCAAAGTAATTAAAACATTATCTTTGACATATACACGCTTAAAGAATATAAAAAAAACCAAACAATTAAAGTAATATAGTACCATTCATGTTTTATGAAGTAATTATCCACACCAACACTTCGCCCACTTCATTCAACTTCTTCTACATTAGAATACTCCTCGGACATGTTAAATTTAATATTCGTCTCTACATTTGTAGGAATGCCATTGCTTGAAGCTGGTAGGTATAAGATTTAGTTGCGGATTCATTTAGTGTGCCATATACACAGCACAGTAAATAGATAGTGTTCGGAAAATATGTTGTTCTTCTGTAGTGGATCTGAGGAGGTGAAGTATAGAACTGCACCACCAAAGCAGATAAGTTCCGGTGACCTCTGGCAGAGAAGCAGAAAAATCTGCATGCCGTTCATTTAAAATCTTGACAGAAAACTTCCTAGGTAAGAGGAAATCAAAAATTACAAGAAAATTACCGAGGAAATGTTAGCTAACTTCAAATCTCTAGGTTGTAACATGAGTGCGAATCTTCATTTTCTACACTACAACATTGACTACTTTCCCAAAACTCTAGGTACAATGAGCGATGAGCAGGGGGAAATATTTCATCAAGATATTCAAACGATGGAAACAAGATCCCAGGGCAAGTGGAATGAGCAATTTTAGCGGATTATTGCTCGTGCTTAAAGAAGGGTGTATCTCAAAGTCACAGCAGGGCATCAAAATATTTCGGCCGACAAACTGAACATCTAAATGGCTGAAAATACTTTTTATTGGTATCATTCAACATTTTATAGTTAATGTTATGCACTACAATTGTATATTCCGCTGTTAAAACACATTTAAGAATGGTGTACGCCTTTTGACGTTAATGAATTTCCTTTTTCAAATTTTGAAGTTCTTAATTCTAAAACTTACATAAGACGGAACGCGATAGAGAAAATCTGAATACAGACTGGGATTATATATCCCTTAGTACCTAAGAAGTTATTTCATGTAAATTGTCCTATTAAATTACTGTATTATTTTAATGATGAAAACTTTGCAATCCGAATAAGCAATCATCCCCAGACTAACACTCCCTAAATTCTCGCTATTCATTATTTAAAGTCAGAAGTTAAAGTTAAAAACTTCATAATTGATCCGTAATTCTTCTTACATAGGACAAACAGGACGTAGCTTCAAAATAAGATATTCAGAACACGTTAACGTGATTAAATACAATAAATGTTCAGCAATAGGGCAATAGGCACATGCAGGACGAAAAACATAATTTCTCAACGGTAGACCAAGATATTGAAATGATAAGTATCCTAAACAAAAGCCCTCTTCTTGATATCACTAAAAATTGTTTACTACACGTTGATCAATTTGTTAATCATAACCAAAACCTTAATGACTTTTCTGAAAAACCGAATATGCTTTTTGACTTCTTTATCTTAGATTTTAAAAGCTTCAAGTTGACAAGTAGGCGTTCGGTCTTCCATGTTATACACAACACCTTCTCGCGCTACTTGCCCCTACCACAACACCCCCCCTGATCCACCGTAGATAACTCCCCTTACTCCTTTACCCACACCTCACCTCCTAACCCCTACCTGGGCTCAATTCCCTTTCTCACTTCCTCTTATACTTCACGGCAAGCTAAACAAGCTGACCCTCATACTATTACTTAACTTACCATTTCTCCATGCTTTTATTTCTCCTTTTTCTATAGATCTCATAAATCCATATAAATACTGACAAGTTCATATCCTTCAATATACCATAGGACAGTGGTTCGCAACCTTTTGTGGCCCATCTCCCCTTTCTGGAGGTTGACTAACACCTATCGCCTCCTTTTCATTTCCATTGTATGCCTAATTTTAATTTGAAGTAAAGTGTAAATAATAAAGCAGTTTTATAATTTTAGACAATTTTACTACCATATATAAAAACAAACACAGCAGTTTTATCCGTTCACTCTTAAATAAAATTGAAAAATATTAAAATGTAGATTGTTTACAGATTTTTATGAACAAAGAAGCGAAATAATTAACTAAGATCATAGACGTAGCCTATATTTAAAAAACAGAAGTATATGTTTTCATTTTTAAATTGGAATCTGGAAAAATTGAGAAAGTTGACAGTTAAATTTGAAAAAGTAAATGAAAGTTTGAAAACATTGTTTTTGTTTTACTTTATCTTTTCAATGGCTGCCTTGTCCTTTGTGTATTTCAGTTAAAGCTTGAATATCCGGCCTTATGTTCGTCAAGTTCAGGTGCAAGACTCCTTTGAGGCAAATGTCCGACTTATTTCTTAGTTTTGTGAGGAGCTGGACAGCAGAAATAAATTCTGTTTCAGCTAAGAATGTTGACGGGAACGAGATGAGAAGTGGTCCAATTTTCCCCACAGTTGTGGATAAGTGTCTATAAGCTTCACCCAGACTAACTCGTAACCGCTCTGCTTGAAAATGATTTTCGCCTCACGGTCATACTTCAGATCTAGAAACTCAGTCTAAAAAGAGTTATCAAGCTTATCCAAAGCTTCAAACGAGAATAGAATCCAAACCGGAATTTGTAAGTTGGTCAAATCTTCATATCTTGATTCCATGTCAGTTTTTGACTGGTCAAGGTGATCAGTAAAAGTTAGGATTTTGTGTTCTGGGAGTTCAGGAGTCTCGTTATCCGACACTGAACACCTTCTAAGGGTCGGAAATTGAATCAAACTTGGCGATGAATGATGAAATAATTCCTTTGAGCTTCATAAGTTTCATCTTGTTTCCTTGAAGCCTTATATTGACTTCGTTCATTTTTTCAAAATGTATGTAATGTATGCAAGTTCCAACTTGAGTTGCTTCACATTCTCGCCTAAGAAAAGATCAGACGTATCTGGAAACTCGGTAACCGTGTCAAAAAATTCGAAGAAACAGCGCAAACCGTTTCCTTTGGAAAGCCACCTCACGGCCGTGTGAGGAAGCAAACGTTCGAATTCCTCGTCATTTTCACGGTAAAGTTGTCGGAGCAAACGGTCACTGAGAGAATTAGCTTTGATAACTGTTGACACCAGTAATAACCAGTTGTAGGGTTTCATACAGGACATCACTCAATGATTTCACAGATAAGTGTTGACAATGAATCACACAGAGAATAGTGATGACCTCTGGCACTTCTTCCTTAAGGTGGGCTAGAAACCAAGCATGGCAACCTGACATGGCAGGAGCACCGTCTGTTGTTCAAGCGCTCACGTTTGTTAGGGGAATCTCTTTTTTCCTCAAAATAATCTTGCACAACTTCAAATATAAGCGATCCCTTCGTATCAGTGATCAAAGTTCAAGCAAACAACAATTCTTCGGTAATTTCCTTTTGTTCATTGATAAACCTCACGTAAGATAATTACATACAATTGCTTTGTCATCAATCACAGTTGATTCATCAATATGCTATGCAAATTTTTTTTCAACAAACTGGCGAGTTTGGATTCAACGTCCGTGGTCATTTCGTCAATTCGTCTGGAAACAGTATTGTTGCTCAAAGGAACCGACTGAATTATTACTAGGGTCCTCGCCTAGCATGATTTCAACCTTTTTTTGGTAGCCGGTAAAACAAGAGTTTCGCCAATTGGGCGAGGTTTACCACATTTAGCGATCAATAAAGACACTCGTAAGAAGCAAGAAGACCTTTGTCATGTTGAGGTGTTGAAAATAACTAAGTTCTTTACTCACTTTATCACTGTGTATTCTTGATAAATGATCTTTCATTCGCAAAGACTTCATGGCTTCATTACTAGTAAATATTTTATCGCACAAAATACAATGTGGAAAGTGCACATTTTGCGGTGACGCAATAAAACCGAATTTGAAACACTCAGCTGAGTATTGACGACACTTCTTTTTTGAATCCATTGTGTATGAACTTCTACACTTCAAAACAAACGCACAAAAACAGAAAAGACAAGCACAAAAACTGGTGGTGAGACACACAAAGGCTAGTTAAGACTGAAAACGAATGTAGATGAATGGCAAGTATGTTGCGATGGAAGGAGGGGAGGGGGTTGAGTCACAAGACGGCCGCACTGAGCAACAACAGGCGGGGACTGTGGAGAGGGGTGAGTGCAGTGTACTCGCCGAATGAGAATAGGCAGTGACTCGTGCTACCCGGCAAATTCTACTGTACAGTATTATTTTAATTTCCCCTCTTTGAATACTCATCGCCCCCGCAATCGCCCCCCACTTATTTATTGCCCCCTGATAACCCAAATCGCCCACTTGGTGGCGATCGCCCCCAGGTTGGGAACCACTGCTCTAGGAGTTTATATATATATATCACTATCCACCTTTAGAAGTACCCAAAACAAAATCATGTTATTCGTTGCCTAGCAACAAGCGTATTCCTTGCCTAGCAGCAATTGTAAATTAAGCTGCATCCTTGCATATTGACTTCAAAGCTTGCAGCAAGAACGTCACGTTGCTTATGATCTCCACAAAAAAATCTTAATGGAAAAATGTTGCATTTTACTTGTATCCTTCAGTTCTTTTAACACTCACAGCAAGAGTGTAAAAACTACATGAATTTCAATTGATCACTTCTTCATGAAAGTGTTATATGTGTTAAAGTTATCTTTAATGTGTTTTTGTGTGTTGATAATTGTATACTTCTTGCTCTGTGTATTCTATCGGCTGATGATGGCACCAAATATGTATAGAAACCGGTCCGGAATTAAACATATTGTAACATAAGTTTGTGCAACTGTATATCATTGTATTGAATAGGTGGAACCTCTCTCTTTTTAATATCGTGTTTCCTAAATCAGTCAAAATGATATCTGTACCGTTCCATCACTCCACATTTTGATAACCAGTCTGCTCAATTTTCTGTTCTCTATCAATCACACGCACGTGGCTTTTTAACTGGAAAATAATAATCGTATGGCCTCAACTACCGTGTGCAGAGATATTAATTTGACGCCATCTGGCTGTCTGCTTGTCAATTTCGACGTTCTCTCCTGTAGATGGCATACAGATTAAACCGGATCTCTCTTGGGTGCCTGTGCTTGAGATGTTAACGAATTTTTTCGGGTAAACACCAAATGTGTCACCAGAGACCTTTTACATAGTACGACATGGAGTGTCGAATGGACTTTTCCCCAAACCTTCAAAAATCCGACTAAAAATCGGGTGGTTGTAGGTTCGGATCCCACTGGTGTGCGGTTGTCCATATTTGTTCTGTACTCAGCATTTCTTCCGATTACAATGCGGTCGTGAAAATTCAATATTCATTGACTTGGCCGACAACTGGTGACTTTCACGCACTCTAAAGTGTGAGGGCAGTAGTGATGATGGTGGTGGTGATTATTGTTTTAAGAGGAAGTACAACTAGGCAACCATCCTCTATATAACACTAATCAGAGGGAAAATGGAAGGGATCCGACACTTCGAAAAATGAAGATATCGGCCAATGGAAGACAAGGGCCACGAAGGGCGTGAAAATGAGACTCCCTAGGCCTCCAGACGTAATACCTTCGGGGTCGGAAAAGAACAAGAGTTGACCAAGAGAGGTCGGATAGGATAGATGAAAGTGAGGAGCCTGACACAAGTAAGTGGAAGCAATGCCAGGACTCAGCTGAGGGCCCCGTGGTCGCCACCTCACGCTCCAAAGTTCAGAGCCCCGGAGGCCCCTTTTAGTCGCCTCTTATGACTGGCAGGGGAAACCGTGGGTGTTATTCTACCACCCCCACCCACAGGGGGAGGGCAGTAGTGACAGACCTGTAGCTTAGATCCTTTCTAACAGAAAAAAGGTGACCTAAGCCACCATATCTCAAATGGTTAAAAGAATGTTATGATTTAATCAGAAGATAACATCCCTAATCGATATCTCCTTTGGTTGCTCATTTGGTAGTTCTGCTGTGCCTGTGGTGGAGGAAGGACGTGTTACTTGTCCACTTGCGTTTCAACAGTATCAACAGCATAAGACAGTAATCAGTAACGTGTAATACTCTATTGTATAGTGACAAGTTTAAGCGACTGCAGCTATCGAGCTCGGTAATTTGACAAAGATGGAGGTCAACTTTGTTAGTATGGGCACTGCTCAACCATACTGGCGCACAGTCCTTCGCCGCAGAGTATATCAAGCTGAACGCAGACGTCCGTTTTGGGTATCGTTTTCCGGCATCGATTGTGACTTTTCCATTCTAAAGAAGAAATGTTCCAATATTTGATCCAATCATTAGCTCCTGGTCTAGGGCTCGAGCTGTGGTTGATAGTTCTTCTTCCTCAGGAGATAATTATAACAAGGCTATCGAGATGCTTCATAAGGTAAATTCTTCACAAACCTACAATTGTGACAGCAACAATCCCTTGACCTTTGGTAACAGGCTTGCTCCAAGGAAGAAGAGAAGGAATCACATTGTACATAACTTTAAAAACCTTTGTTAAATATTTGCCACCCACCACTAAAAGTTAAGTTAACGCCGCAACAGAAGGCACTCGTTAGGATGGTTCCAAACACTCACAGCCTCCTTACACGCCATAGCACCAGGAGCACACACCACGGACAACTCCCCGGTAATAAAAGAGCCACACAACAACCACGGTTCCAGCGGCTGACACTAGAGCACGCTGGATAAACAGTTGAAAATCGATTGGCGAGCCAACCAATACCAAGTTCATAAAAAACAAAGTCCCACCAAAGATCCAATTGAGGGGATATAGCCAACCATTATTTCACAATTTACTCCAATCAGGTCTTTTAAATGCATAACAATTAACTATTTACGGCCAATTGCTGTGTTGTATGATATGGCGCCAAGTTAAATTATAGTTTTTTAAAAATTCCACATGTACTAAATTCAGGTGTAGCGGTAATTCCACATATTCCCTACGAATTATACCGCTACAATGTAACCTTTGGTCGACTATCACACAGGGTTTTCATGAATAAAAACCTTACAATTTGTACAAAACTAATGGTGTACCATCTTGTAGTCATTTCTACACTTCTCTATGGTGGTGGTGATTATTGTTTTAAGAGGAAGTACAACTGGGCAACCATCCTCTATATGACACTAATCAGAGAGAAAAATGGAAGGGGTCCGACACTTCGAAAAATGAAGGTATCGGCCAAAGGAAGACAAGGGCCACGAAGGGCGTGAAAATGAAAGAATCCCTAGCTCTCGCAAACCTAATAGCGTCGGGTCGGAAAAGAACAAGAGTTGACCAAGAGAGGTCGGATAGGATAGATGAAAGTGAGGAGTCTGACACAAGTAAGTGGAAGCAATGCCAAGACTCAGCTAAGGGCCCCGTGGTTGCCACCCCACGCTCCAAAGTTCAGAGCCCCTGGGGCCCTTTCAGTCGCCTCTTACGACAGGTAGGGGATACCGTGGGTGTTATTCTTACACCCCCACACACAGGGGGAATAATTAGAAAAGCGGACGATCTCTGAGGACTTGTTTAGATGCGCATGAACTGAATGCTTAACTAATACCGGAATACGTTCAAGTTCCAGCAATTAAGGAAATTATCCACAGATTTTCTGAGAAGAAATACTTTACGATACTGGATTTAACATCTTCATATCGAGATATCGTACTAGATTATTTACTGGATTTCTTTTTGTTTATCATTGCAATATATTTATGTTCGTTGACCTTTGGTATCCGTAACGCAGAGGCAGCATTAATTCGCACTTTAGAAATCTATGCTCAAGTAGTCATCGACATTTTGTACTGGTATCTCAAACTTTTGAAGATCAAGTCAATAAGTTGAATAAATTATTGAAAAAATTGAATTACAAATTTGAGCAATTTGCGATTTCCCTAGACCGAGAAGAATTAATGACGTAAGACAATTCCTTGGTATGACACAGTTCTTTTAGTATCACTGTCCTAGTTACATTGAAACGGTAGCACCTTTGTAGGAATTATTTAACTTAAACAACAAATGAAAATGGTTTGAAAATCATGACTGGGATTTTTGACAAAACAAAAATATTATTGAATAAGTGTATAACGTGACGAAGTTAAGTTTCACTACAATCCCACGTCATTTACCATTATCTTTTGGTTGCTTTAAGGGTAAATTGAAATTTGTTTCACTATTTAATTAATTATTCATTCGCCTAATGGCATTCTGTACCTTCCCCTATGATATTGTAATTTCCGCTTCTCACGAGAGTTAACTTGGTTCTTAAAAGTCCTCACTGGTCGCTCTTGCACACTCTTGCATGAGAAAGTGTCTTTCTTTCTATAGTGTGGCACACTCTGGCATCAGTCATGGAAGTACTGTGGCTGAAATTCGCGTGACACATTGTTGTGATGAATGTAATAATTAGTCGACCGTCACTTGAGACTACCTTGTTTTTGGGGCAAGATGGCTTGTGACCTTGTCGAAAGGAAAGTTTACTAACGAAGAGAAAGATGGAATGGGCAACTAATGTTGACCCAGGATAAAAGGACATTTGCACTATCCTTGTACTGGATCAAGATATGAGAGTTTCTTAACTATTTCGATGTTTATGTTTTTACGTCAAGTCCACAATGCATACTGGAGTCAATATGCATGTTTATCTAATTACTAGTTCACTGGCTATTTTCGAAGTCTAGAGCTTTAAATTCTATACTCAGAAACTGACAATGTCCGTTTATGTTGTTAACGACAGCATTTTACATTTCCTTGAGTATGAACATTTTGTTGGTATGAATAATCTCCTAAAACTTTGTGAACAACGGCAATAGCGGGTTGGGAAGGAAATACAATCCTCTTCACATTTATTCTAATTGCTTTACTATGTTTCACGATTCAGTGGTGTTGTCCTACTGATTCTCGATTATTTATTTCCTTTAGGAGAGTTTGAATTGATTCCTGTCCGTATGCATTGTGAGTAACACCACCAACATGGTGCAGCCCAACGATGTGTTGACTTGACACTACTTACGCCGTTCCAGTTTATTAATTCCTTGTATTTTATTCTTTCTGCTGACATTTATCTTCTTCGTACATTATTAGTGTCTGTTTAGTATGAGTGTACTCGAATGTAAGTCTCATTATTAATTCTGAATTTAGAATAATCTTCAACCTGATTTTCTAGACTGAATGTAGTGTGGGAGAATATAATAATAATATTAACCTTAAACTTTAGTTGCTTATTCGTTTTCCTTATGGTATATTTCATTAGTTATTTTGGGAAATTTAAGTAATGGTAATCCCCACACTGTTTCCAGTCATTCGTGGTGGTAATGGTGGTGATTATTGTTTTAAGAGGAAGTACAACTAGGCAACCATCCTCTATATAACATTAATCAGAGGAAAAAAGGGAAGGCATCCGACACTTCGAAAAATGAAGATATCGGTCAAAGAAAGACAAGGGCCACGAAGGGCGTGAAAATGAAAGACTCCCTAGCCCTCGCAAACCCAATAGCGTCGGGGTCGGGAAAGAACAAGACTTGACCAAGCGAGGTCGGATAGGATATATGAAAGTGAGGAGCCTGACACAAGTAAGTGGACGCAATGCCAGGACTCAGCTGAGGGCCCCATGGTTGCCAACCGACGCTCCAAAGTTCAGAGCCCCTGGGGCCCCTTTTAGTCGCCTCTTACGACAGGCAGGGGATACCGTGGGTGTTATTCTAGCGCCCCCACCCACAGAGGGATTCCAGTCATTCGGCCAGATCAGGAATGGAATGAATGAAGCCCCATCTAGCGGCAGGGATAGAAATTGTGCCGGCTGCCGAAGTCTGTCACACTCCCATGAGGCAAAGCTTAATGAATGACATATGAAATGAAATGGTATTGGAGAGTGGTGCTGGAATGAAATATGACAGGGAAATATCTGTCCAACCTCAGCTTTGTCCAGCACAAACGTCATATGGAGTGACCGGGATTTGAAACACGGAACACAGCGGTGAGAGTATTGGTGATTTAGGTGGTGATTATTGTTTTAAGAGGAAGAACAACTAGGCAACCACTCTATACAGGGTTATTCACCTAACATGTTACACGGGAATAACTTCTAAACGATTAAAGATATCAGCATTCCGTTTTCATATTCGTAAATGGTATGCAGGGTCTTGTAAAATAATGTGCTACTTACTCTCATGGGATGATTAATAACCGAGATATTGATACTAACTCCATATTTTTAAACAAAATAACACAAATTCATACAGCTGATTTAAAAGTTCATCTGGGTACAAGTTCAAATATGTAAGTATTTTCAAAATCGGACAATTAGTCTTTGAGATATAAGTAAGAACAGCATGCGCGGTTTGGCTTGCCGCATCAGACGGCGTGAAGTCGGGCAAGGACGTATTGAGGCTCAAGCTGCTTCCTGGCCTTGATTCCAGCCACAGAACGGATACCAGGCATGTACTGTAAACATAATGTAATGTAACGTAACATACCCTGGGTGTACAACGTTATTGTATGACTGGTGAACACACAACAGGTGGTGGTGGTGGTGATTAATGTTTTAAGAGGAAGTACAACTAGGCAACCATCCTCTATATAACACTAATCAGAGAGAAAAATGGAAGGGGTCCGACACTTCGAAAAATGAAGGTATCGGCCAAAGGAAGGCAAGGGCCGCGAAGGGCATGAAAATGAAAGACTCCCTATCCCTCGCAAACCTAATAGCGTCGGGGTCGGAAGAGAACAATAGTTGACCAAGGGAGGTCGGATAGGGTAGATGAAAGTGAGGAGCCTGGCACAAGTAAGTGGAAGCAATGCCAGGACTCAGCTGAGGTCCCCATGGTCGCCAACCCACGCTCCAAAGTTCAGAGCCCTTGAGGCCCCTTTTAGTCGTCTCTTACGACAGGCAGGGGATACCGTGGGTGTTATTCTACCGCCCCCACCCACAGGGGGAAAGGATTCAGCTGAGGGCCCCGTGGTCGCCAACCCACGCTCCAAAGTTCAGAGCCCCTGTGGCCACACACTACAGGGAAGGGAGATTAAGTTGTATTGTTTTGTTCTGACACGTAATGGGTTGCGCTCAGTTTAGCGTTTTTTTCCTCACGGATGGGAATGGGAAGGATTTGGAAAGGAAGTCGGCCGTGGCTTATCACAAAGGTATCTATCCGGTATTTGCCTGGTGTTGAACATGGGACACCATGAAAATCACTTTCAGGTTGTGCGAGGCAGGACTCGAACCTTCGCTCTCCCGAATACACGCTGTAGTCGCGCTGGATCTCTGCGGAGATTAATGCGTGTAAAATAAAACATAAATAATAGCGTTGCTGCCATCTAACCACGATCAGCTCTGAACATTTGCTTCTCTAGAAGGAGATCTTCCGGTTTTTTTTTTGTGTTATGTTTATTTCTCAACTCATAGAGTTGTATGAACTGTACACTAAAACCAGTGACAATTATAGCTTTCGTTATGTTCCTTTCAAGGCAAAGTACTTATTATATTCCTATTAAACACATCAATCCTTTCTGTCCTGTCATGTGTTCGCCTGTCATACACACTTTGCAAACCCATCACATGTGTGCGAGGTGCTTACATGCATGGTATCCATTCTGAGGCTGAACTCACTCCTATAAAACTGCTTGCGCCTCAATATGCCCTTGCCCGACTTCACGCCGTCTGATACGACAAGCCAAACCGCGCATGCTGTTCTTACTTATATCTCAAAAATTAATTGTCCGATTTTGAAAATACATATTTGAACTTGTACGCAGATGAACTTTTAAATCAGCTGTATGAATTTGTGCCGTTCCATTTAAAAATATGGAGTTAGTATCAATATCTCGGTTGTTAATCACCCCATGAGACTAAGTAGCAAGTTATTGTACAGGACCCTGCATACCATTCACGAATATGAAAACAGAATGCTCATATCTTTAATCCTTTAGAAGTTATTTCCGTGTAACTTGTTAGCTGAATAACCCTTTATATAACACTTATCAGAGAGAAAAATGGAAGGGCTTCGATACTGCAAGAAATGAAGGTGTCGGCCAAAGGAAGACAAGGGCCACTAAGGGAAGAAAAATGAAAGTCTCCCTAGGCCTCCATACGTAATATAGTACCGAACTCAATAGCTGCAGTCGCTTAAGTGCGGCCAGTATACAGTGTTCGGGAGATAGTAGGTTCGAACCCCACTGTCGGCAGCCCTGAAGATGGTTTACCGTGGTTTCCCATTTTCACACCAGGCAGTTGCTGGGGCTGTGCCTTAATTAAGGCCACGGCCGCTTCCTACCCACTCCTAGCCCTTCCCTGTCCGGCGGTGCTGTGGTGGTGATTATTGTTTAAAGAGGAAGTACAACTAAGCAACCATCCTCTATATAACACTAATCAGAGTGATTGGTGGTGATTATTGTTTTAAGAGGAAGTACAACTAGGCAACCATCCTCTATGTAACACTAATCAGAGAGAAATAACGGAAGGGGTCCGACACTTCGAAAAATGAAGGTATCGGCCAAAGGAAGACAAGGGCCACGAAGGGCGTGAAAATGAAAGACTCCCTAGCCCTCGCAAGCCTAATAGCGTCGGGGTCAGAAAAGAACAAGAGTTGACCAAGAGAGGTCGGATAGGATAGATGAAAGTGAGGAGCCAGGCACAAGTAAGTGGAAGCAATGCCAGGACTCAGCTTAGGGCCTCGTGGTCGCCAACCCACGCTCCAAAGTTCAGAGCCCCTGAGGCCCCTTTTAGTCGCCTCTTATGACAGGTAGGGGATACCGTGGGTGTTATTCTACCACCCCCACCCACAGGGGGAACACTGATCAGAGGGAAAAAATGGAAGGGATCCGACACTTCGAAAAATGACGATGTCGGCCATAGGAATTCAAGGGCCTCAAAGGGTGTGAAAATGAGAGACTCCCTAGCCTTCGCAAACCTAATAGCGTCGGGGTCTGAAAAGAACAAGAGTTGACCAAGAGAGGTCGAATAGGATAGATGAATGTGAGGTGGTGGTGGTGGTGATTATTGTTTTAAGAGGAAGTACAACTGGGCAATCATCCTATATATAACACTAATCAGAGAGAAAAAATGGAAGGGGTCCGACACTTCGAAAAATGAAGATATCAGCCAAAGAAAGACAAGGGCCACGAAGGGCATGAAAATGAAAGACTCCCTAGCCCTCGCAAACCTAATAGCGTCGGGGTCGGAAAAGAACAAGAGTTGACCAAGAGAGGTCTGATAGGATAGATGAAAGCGAGGAGCCTGGCACAAGTAAGTGGAAGCAATGCCAGGACTCAGCTGAGGGCCCCGTGGTTGCAACCCACGCTCCAAAGTTCAGAGCCCCTGGGGCCACTTTTAGTCGCCTTTTACGACAGGCAGGGGATACCGTGGGTGTTATTCTACCGCCCCCACACACAGGGGTGTTGTACTGTATGGTCTATAAACACAAATTAATTTAATATGTTCTTTTTCTATATAGATATTACATGTCCGACTCATTGGCTGAATGGTCAGCATTGAGTCCTTCACTTTAGAGAGCCTCGGATTCGGTTCCCGGCTGGGTCGGGGATTTTAATCGCGTCAGATTAATCCTTCTGACTCGGGGACTTGGTTTTGTGTTCATCCAAACACGTTTCTCTTCATATTCAGACAATATACTGCGTTAGACTACCAACCGCCACACAGCCATGAAGTAGTGATTATATCCCTCCATAGAGAGTTGGTGTCAGCAAGAGCATACGGTCATAAAGCAGGGTCAAACCCACATGTGTAACACAGTTCACACCCACCACCCTTCAGATGTGGGAAGAACGGTAGAAGATATCGGTCAAAGAAAGACAAGGGCAACGAAGGGCGTGAAAATGAAAGACTCCTTAGCCTCGCAAACCTAATAGCGTCGGGGTCGGAAAAGAACAAGAATTGACCAAGGACGGTCGGATAGGATAGATGAAAGTGAGGAGCCTGGCTCAAGTAAGTGGAAACAATGCCAGGAATCAGCTAAGGGCCCCGTGGTCGCCAACCCACGCTTCAAAGTTCAGAGCCCCTGGGGCCCCTTTTAGTCACCTATTACGACAGGCAGGGGATATCGTGGGTGTTATTCGACCGCCCCCACCCACAGGGGGAAAGTGGTGGTGGTGATGGTTTTGGTGGTGATTATTGTTTTAGGAGGAAGTACAACCAGGCAACCGTCCTCTGTATAACACTAATAAAAGAGAAAAAACGGAAGGGTTCCGACACTTCGAAAAATTAAGTTATCGGCCAAAGGAAGAGAAGGGCCGCGAAGGGCGTGAAACGAAAGACTCCCTAGCCTTCGCAAACCTAATAGCGTCGGGGTCAGAAAGGAACAAGCGTTGATCAAGGAAGATCGGATAGGATAGATGAAAGAGAGGAGCCTGGCACAAGTAAGTGGAAGCAATGCCAGGACTCAGTTGAGAGCTGCGTGGTCGCCAACCCACGCTCCGAGTTAAGAGCCCAAGGGCCCCTTTTAGTCGCCTCTTACAACAGGAAGGTGATACTGTGTGTGTTATTCTACCGCCCCCACACATAGGAGGAAGGAAAGTGACTGAAGTGATCGATTATGATATTTATTGGATTTTGACGTTTAGTATACTCTCTTAATTGTCATTATCTAGTCCTCTACTTGTCTGATGCTGTGTGATTTTCGAAGATATAGATCGCGAATACGTAATCAAACAAAGTCTTAAAATATATCATTGACAGTTTTGATGTCAGCTGATTTCACACTTTCCTGTTCTTATAAAGTTGTTACCGGTGATTACGTAAGAAGTAAAACTGTACTGTAATTCTGCAGGAAAATTAATGTGAGTAGTAGGCCTAATGTTTGTTCTCTGTAATGTTGAATTTATATTGAATTGTACTCTTAAGCAGAGCATACAAAGAATAAATCCTTTAAAGAAATATTTCTTGTTTTTCTCCTCGGCAACATTAAAGTTTCCATGAAGTTATGTAGCAGTTTTAAAGAATATATCTTGGAAATAACAGTTCGACACAAGAAAACCTTCGCTACAATAAGAACAGCGACTTTTATTTGTGCTTTCACCTCCTACAATTCATAAATCTCCGCAAAGTAAACCATTAATACACATACCAGTAAGATTTACCTCCAGCTCCAGAGGTCTCATGCTATGGCTGAGACTTCCATGTTATTTACTGATTTCGACCTTTACTCTCTTAATTTTCGTTGTCTATTCCACTACTTGCTTGAGGCTGTGTGATAAATAATAATGTTTGTGATTTATTACAGCCTTGAAAGTACTGGAATATCTGGACTTTCAGATTGTGATCCCAGACTGTTTTCTTGTATAAACTTTAGATCATCGAAGGTGATGGTGGTGATTATTGTTTCAAGAGGAAGTACAACTAGGCAACCACTAATCAGAAGGAAAAACGGAAGGGGTTCAGCAGTTCGATAAATTAAGGTATCGGTCAAAGAAAGACAAGGGTGACGAAGGACGTGAAAATGAAAGACTCCCTAGGCCTCCATACATAATACCGTCGGGATCGGAAAAGAACAAGAGTTGATCAAGGGAGGTCGGATAGGATATATGAAAGTGAGGAGCCTGGCACAAGTAAGTGGAAGCAATGCCAGGACTCAGCTGAGGGCCCCACGGTTGCCAACCGACGCTCCAATAATCAGAGCCCCTGAGGCCCCTTTTAGTCGCCACTTACGACAGGCAGGGGATACCTTGGGTGTTATTCTACCGCCCCACCCACAGGAGGAAGAAGGGCAAGGGCCACGGAGGGCGTGAAAAGGATGGTTGCGGTGGTGGTGGTGATTATTGTTTTAAGAGGAAATACAATCCTATGTGTGAATAGATGAGATCAACGGGACGTCTTGTAAGAACTGTGAGAGAAGTGGCGTCAGAGAGGACGCTAAGCTGAGAATAGATGTAGGTAATTGAAGAGCTTGGCACAAGCAAGTGGAAGTAATACCGAGACTCAGCTAAGGTGGTGGTGGTGGTGATTATTGTTTTAAGAGGAAGTACAACTGGCAAACCATCCTCTATATAACACTAATCAGAGAGAAAAAATGGAAGGGGTCCGACACTTCGAAAAATGAAGGTATCGGACAAAGGAAAACAAGGGCCACGAAGTGCGTGAAAGTGAAAGACTCCCTAGGCCTCCATACATAATACCGTCGGGGTCGGAAAAGAACAAGAGTTGACCAAGAGGGGTCGGATAATATAGATGGAAGTGAGGAACCTGGCACAAGTAAGTTGAAGCAATGACAGGACTCAGCTAAGGGCCCCGCGGTCGCCAACAAACACTCCAAAATTCAGAGCCCCTGGGGTCCCTTTTAGTCGCCTCTTACTACAGGCAGGGGATACCGTGGGTGTTATTCTGCCGCCGCCACCCACAGGGGGTATGTTGCATCAGTCCGAAATGTATGCGCTATTCTAGTGAATATATATTAGACAATCGGCTTTTGAAAGGTGGTGATGGTGGTGGTGATGATTGTTTTAAGAGGAAGTACAACTAGGCAACCATCCTCTATATAACACTAATCAGAGGGAAAATGGAAGGGATCCGACACTTCGAAAAATGAAGATATCGGTCAAAGGAAGACAAGGGCCACGAAGGGCGTGAAAATGAAAGACTCTTTAGCCCTCGCAAACCTAATAGCGTCGGGGTCGGAAAAGAACAAGAGTTGACCAAGGAGGTCGGATAGGATAGATGAAAGTGAGGAGCCTGGCACAAGTAAGTGGAAGCAATGCCAGGACTCAGCCGAGGGTCCCGTGGTCGCCAACCCACGCTCCAAAGTTCAGAGCCCCTGGGGTCCCTTTTAGTCGCCTCTTACTACAGGCAGGGGATACCATGGGTGTTATTCTGCCGCCGCCACCCACAGGGGGTATGTTGCATCAGTCCGAAATGTATGCGCTATTCTAGTGAATATATATTAGACAATCGGCTTTTAATAAATCAAGTCGCCTAAGGGTTACAGACATTGAGTTATTTCCTCTCCCTGCCGAAGCTCATTTGAGACGACTATGCAAAGTGTTCAAAATAAATGTAATTATGGTATTAATTGAAATGCCTTGAATGCAATTAAAGATTTTTATTTAAACGAGCTAGACGAAAACAATTTACTAGGTATGGTGATTTTTTAGGAATTGAAATTGAAATAAGACACTAGATTTAATACATCTACACTGACAGTTGACGGATTTGTTGATTTAGGAGATGAAACTCCCTACGACAAAAAAGAACGTGCTTGGCAATCACGCGCTTGTATGTTTGTCCCTTCGTTGCACAGCTGGATCCAGACTGTAGCAGGGTATGCTAGCAAGGATGCAGCTCCTGGAGAACTGTTGTCAAAAATAATAAATTCAGTTCTAATTCAGTTGGAACAAGCTGGGGTGAATTAATTGGTTTTACGTGTGATGGAAGTCAGTGTATTAAAATAGGCGTGGATGAATTTGGAATTTCAGGGAAGAATGATAAAACAAAATGCTCTACTGAAAACACGGCAGATCATCAAAGGCGAGTGTGGGTATTTTCTGATTCCGTGCATATTTTGAAGTGCATAAGTAATTATATCCACGATGACGTTCTTTTGGTGTATAAAAGCAAAGATGTGAATTACAACGTTTTTCTCCAAGGTTTCGGACAAGTATCGCTTTCGAGGGTGAGTTAAAAATGTTTCCATATGTCTTAGATAATGTGAAATGCATAACAGTTTCAACTATATCTCAATACTTTGTAAGTCATTTCAGAATTACTGATGTTCAAATATTTTCAGAGGATAACATTAAGCCATTAAATTGGTATATTTACCAGCTTCCTCTATTCAAATTTTCGTGGACTGTACACAAATTGCACATGAAAGGGAAAAATTCAAAGGCCATTCTGGCAACTGGAAGTCTTAGGGAATTTATTTCGTGTACGTTTTGTCACTGCCTTCGTAATATACAGGCCGTACTGTAGAAAGCGCGCCAAGCCTATCAGCTGATCAATTGAGGCGAGCTAAGTGAATGTTACAAATTGTACCTGTGAATCTAATTCATAAGGATTGGGGGGGGGGCATAATTTTGATAACTGTGAATACTAAAAGTCATAAATTTATATTTAAGTATATTGAATGTTCTTTAAATTTATCACATCAGAATTTACTTACACACTATTATTAAGATAATGAGACCTCATAGTTTAGGTTAGGTATGGTCTCTTCACGTGGTGAGTACTATAACTTCAAGGGACGTAATACTGCTCGTGGAATTTATTCATTTATTTGTTATCGTATAACACATTTTTGTCGAAATATAATGTGCTGCGAATTTAAATACAGCGTGTGTGAAAGTTCGCAGCCGCCACAATGCTAAGAACTTGTGTACCACGGCGAAAGTACAACTATAAAAGTAAATATACATTCATATTTTCATTTACTTCGTACGAGGGCAGGTTAGCCTTATGAAAACCGAAAATCCCAGCCGAAAAACTACCTGTTACAAAGAATAAAGGAGTATACTTCATTCATTTTCCTGAGTTGATGATGAGTTTTGATTTTGACTTTCTTGTTACACAGATTTACAGCAGGCGTTTTATTGTTAATACAGAACAAGCACAAAATTGGGCATTAACCAATCGAAACTACATATGGTGACTTGTTGGCTGAACAGTCAGCGCACTGGCCTTCGGTTCAGAAGGTCCGGGTTCGATTCCCTCGGGTCGGGGATTTTAACCTTAATTGGTTAATTCCTACGACACGGGGGCTGGGTGTATGTGTTGTCTTCATCCTCACTTCATCCTCATCACGACACACAGGTCGCCTACGGGTGCCAAATAGAAAGACCTGCACCTGGCGAGCCGAACCCGTCCTGGGATATCCCGACACTAAAAGCGATACATTTCACTACATATGTAATGTTGAGTACGCGCTGCCTTTTCTCCCCAAAATTAATGCGAATAAGAGCAATTAATGGGAAATTTCCGTAAATGTGGGAAGTATCTAACAGATCTTGCTGGTCATTGCAACAATATTTGGGAAAACATGGGCTATTCCTAGATAAAATATGATACAAATGTTTGTGTGGAAGAAAGGGACTGGAAGAAAGTGCAGAAGTGTCAAGAAAAAGAAACAAGAAATGTACTGTATTTATGGTCATCTAGAGGTATGGTCTAATAATAATAATAATAATAATAATAATAATAATAATAATAATAATAATAATAATAATAATAATAATAATAACAATAACAATAATACTGTACGTTTGTTCTCTCCATATTTGTGTTAATGCATACTTATTTGTTGGTTACATTGACAAATAAAACCCTCAAGCTTCGACCACATAGCCCACTCTTCAAACCTACTTCTCCTAAAATTACATCGACCTGACTTACGACTTTTGATGCGATTATATGTGTTAATGATCTCACCTGTTATATTAATACAACATATATCAGTATTTCATAATTGCAAGGTACAGACGTATCATGTACTTGCATTGCACGGGTCGGACGGAGTAAACAGTTCGCCTCTTTGCGTGACATCATCGGAACTACAGTACTGTACCGTACCCAGGGGAAAATACCCTCTAGGACGATGCCTCCATTCCTGTATGAACATCCGACTAACTCAGGATTGGGCAGAGTGTGGGTTGGTTGTCGATTGGGTCAGGATAAAAGTCGAAGTTCAACACTAAAATAGCAATCAATGACAGGAAATGGAGGTATAACACGAATGAGAAACAATCATAGGGGGTAAGATGGATTTATTAACAAATATCCCCGATCAAATCATACGAAAATAAATGAATAAAAAAATAATAACTTGTAAAAAAATGAACTCAAAGTAATAAAATAAATCGAAATCAGAAACGTTAAATGAGTGATAATACAAATTTGACATAAAAAGAAAAACAAGTTCAATAAAGAACATATATAAAAATCAAGACTGAGTATCTTCTCATAGTCCAATGTTTATGTTGTATGGCAACAAGTGTACGCAAACACTGCCATTGGTATTTCGGTATGGAGTTTCACACTATCGCATCCCAACGATACGGTTTCAAAATTAAGTTACTCCCGAGAGTCATCAAACTATTTCCGTAAAATCAAAGTTACATCATAAGAAAAATTACGACGGAAAGAAAAATAATTAAGACGCACCGGACGCTATGTAAGGTATGCAAAATACTAGGGGCAAATCCTACACTATATTTACAATAATTCAAATCATCAAACTAAACATATATATACATCGGATATCGAGTAAAGTCTTAAATGCTACACTGCTTCTAATGTGAATCCCGGTTCACTACAAAAGATCTAGACAGAACTAGATGAACCAACAATACATCAGCACTCGGGCTGTTCCCTTTAAAAACAACGAGACAAGGTATACAATCACAAAATAATAATATAAAACCATCCTGTAAGATAAAAACATATAAATAATCCTTGATGTCATGAAGAAAGCAATGGGCAACATTGCCTCCTTCTGCTGCGTTTGAGCGCTCAACAGCGCGGTCATCCGTCATGTACTTCCGGGTAGATTACGAGCTGTAAAGAAATATAGAACTCCACTACGCTAAAGATTGGATTTTGTCTCCCGTGGCCGCCGCAAGGAAATACTGTCTCTTTCACACATGCCGATAACACAGGCCAGGACTCAGCTTGCCATGAGATAATGCCCATCATCAACTACACGGAAACTCCCGTATATTAATCGCTTCTTAGCATGCTTGGGCCATTTAACAACATCAGACTCAATAGTCTGGAATTAACACTGTCCATTCTGATCACAATATACTCAGAAGACGCTAAGCAGGCACACACATCTGCATAATTTCTCTCTATCTTGTCAGGCATACAATCGGCCTGCACCAATACATTATAATTAAGCATGCAATTATTATCTCATCATTCCTCATGAATCCTACTGGCCTTTCCACATAACAAGACGCTGTTCGAGTCCTTGGCAGACCATCAGGCAAACAGAATCCAACTTAACTTCAAAGATCTTAATTTAACAACGACGTTCTGCAGCTCCTTCTGGCAGCTTCTGTAAAACCATGCATCATGCAAAAATAGCTATACCTGTCTCTCTGAATAACCGAAATAAAATGAATTGATACGTGTTTGACGTAATATAGAAATGAACCTGTCGATCTAGCCCTTCTAGCATATATTTAAGGAAAACTCGGAATATCCTACTCTAAGTACTATATTTACAACAATGACTGATCCTATCAATCCCTCATTTTCCCAAACATCTAATCATAAAGCAAAATAAAAATAAAATAAACATGCATTAATCTCGTATCCGAATCTACCATAGTAACAAAGTTAAACCAATACATGCCATCAGGCTTACTTTAAATGAAAATAAAAATTCTATCTACACTGCCCTAGTACCTTAACATAACTTACATATCATGCCATATATAATACGTGCATCTTACTTTATGATGACTCTCGGGATACCAGGATAGCAGCTTACATCCCCACTAATTTTTGGGATCTACACCATGTTAATCACATCCTTAACATGTGGGAATGCACTCCTTCCTCTGCAGGTGTATCCATCATCTTGCTGGAAAACAATTCACTGGAACACAGAAGACTATTATTGATAACCTCTTCACTGCTTAATGCTGCGAGCCGAGATACCCTTTCTTTTACCAGATCAGCTAACACACTGATTCACATATATATAACACACTTCACTAAAAGGGTAAAAAAATAGTTTAAAAAGCAGCCCACGGTTCGGTACGGAAGTTCCACGCGAATACGCGCCCGTCGCGAAATAGTGAAACACTAGCACGTTTCCACAACACTTGTTACTCAGCGGTCACTACACCGTCTTTATCGATTAAAAGTAAACTCTGTCAAAGCACAGTAAATATTACGACTGCACAATTTGAAGCATCAATGAGAACCAGTTACTATTTCAGGAATAACGCCACGTTAATTACAACCACCAGACACAGAGTTGGTACATCCGCACTGTTCAAACTTTTACTACAGAGAGACGAGTTAGTACATCCGTACTGCTCAAATTTCAACTACAGAGTGACGCTCTCCAGAGCTTGGGTTACTGAGGAGGCTTCGGTGACGCTAATATTGTTGGGGTTCCCGGGTATCTGAACCAACCACCAATCAGAGAGTTCGTCATGTATGATGATACAATACTTATTGTGATATATTTATAAAACACAGCTCAAACATTAGCAAATCTCTTCCACCAATTTCTATAATACATTTCCAAATATATCTAACTTCAGAAACTGTGGAAAACCGATTGTCTACAGAAACTGACTTTATCCACAGAGCATGTTGGTCATCCTGGAATTAATATTTGGCGTGGTGTAGCCTCCAGGTTTGCCAAATCCTTAAGTTCCCATTGGCTGAAATATCTTGCTTGGTCAGCATGTAATACACGTGTCGATCCTTGCCAGCGCGTGGGTACGCTTACTTTCTCACGGTCATGCGGAAATATGAAGCAACATCCAGCAACTTACAGTCTTGCCCAACATCCGGTATTAACTATCTTGGGATACGATGCTTTAACATATTAGACTGTATCTTTTATTAATAAATTTCACATATTTGGTCAAATAATGTTCCAATTATTATTATGGGCCGGTCGGATACGGCTCATCCTCCTCTTACCCAGGGAAAAAAAATGAATATGGAGTATTTATTTTTTTTCTTAATGTGTTATTTGACTATTTATTATCATCTGGATATATGCAATCTCTTTCCTTTAGTACTATTTGCCGTCTCGCAAATTTTTATTGTCTTCCCACAGTCTATCATTATCTTGGCGGATGTTGTAGTAGATGTCAAGTAACGTACGTAAACGTCTCTGCACACCACCACACTCTTCACAATCTTCTTCTTCTGAATAATTGTCTCTTTCCATCTGCGCGAAGTTGACATTCTCCGTGTCTTCTTCCGGGTCATCTGCATCCACCATCACAGGTTCATCATTCGGGTTTTCCTCTTCTTCTCCATCATCTTCACTCTCATCTTCTGCCATCTCTCCTTCTTCTTCTTCTCCTTCTGGGATGTCATCTATTCTAATTTGATGTGATCGTCATTGGGCTTTGCTACCATTATTTCCTCTACTCTCATAATTAGGAGCATTGGGATTCAACCTGTTTTCCTGTTGCCTTACACGGTATTCCCTGTACGCAACACTTTCAGCTCCATGACATTCTTCGTTACCATTAGCTTGTATGGCTCCTCTCCACCGGTCTTCCTCCTGCCTTTTTCCTCTCAACTCTTCAACGTATTGTCTTGATTCTTCTCTTCTTTGGTCACGGTTCTCCTGGTAATTGCCTCTTCCTCCTCTGGGGTTTCGCTCCTTCTCGTCCCAACGATAATATGGTCTTCTGGGTCCACCATAGTTTCTATACTTGTATCTATAGGTCCTCCCATTATTTCCATTTGGATAGCTATATCCTCGCTGATTTAGGCTGTTACCTTGATAATTATTTCTTCGAAACTGGTCTCTTCTATCTCTCCGCTGCCAGTTACCATCCTGATGTACAGCACTCCTGTTGGTTTGCTCATGTGTCGCTGTTTGAGTCCCTAAGCTTTGATAATCATTTCTCTTCCTTACTTTCGGTGGATTACTTCCTTCTTCCACCCCTATCGTATGGATAGCCTCAACATGCCTCAACCTAGGCTGGTTTTGACTAGATGTTAAGTCTAACTGTCTTAAAGTCAATTCCGCCTCTGCTGCAGTTTTAGCATTAGCTGCAATTAATGTTCTCTGCACTTCAAGAGGTAGTTGCCGAGAGATTGCCGCTATAATTTCGCTCTCGCTTGGGGGCATGTCTAAATCACGAAATTTTAGCATCTGAGAAATGAAAAAAGGAGAATACTTCGTTGGCGTAGTAGCCGGATATCTACGTGAATACAATTCCATCCTCAGTGATTGCTGCGTAGATACGTCCCAGAACTTTTTAAGAAATGCCTCCTTAAACTCCTCATATGTAGTAAATGTATAACGGAAAGCATTCGCCCATTCAGCCACGGTTTCGCCTAGAAATCTTTCTACTGTCCTTAATTTACGCTCTGGTGGTACCTTGTAATCTGCTAAGAAGTCATCAATTTCCCGCAAGAAAGCTTTAGGTGTTCTCTCATCATTTCCTGTAAACTTCCGTGGTTTTTCTTCATTGCTCCTCATAATATTGTAAATAGGAACATTATGTGTTTCATTCGGAGTTGAACAGTGGACCTCCTGACGCGGTAACTGTAAAAGATCGCTCAACGCAACGTTATCGCTAACTTGACTGGGTGCCTTCTCTATAATGGTTTGTTGCACTGTACATTTTAATTTACTGAGTTCTTTATCCGTTCGTAAATCCAACAATTCTAATTTATCCTTCATGTAGGCGATTTCCTTCTCAACAACCTCTATCTTCACTTGATTTTTCTGTGAAACCTCTGTCCACGTCTCCAGACTCGAACCAAGTACCTGTAGATCTTCCTTGTTCCTTTCCCGATCAGCCATTATCATGTCTTTGACTTCCTTGCCTGTCTCCGCAATGTCCTCCTTCATTTCCAATCGAATCTGAGTTTCTATTTCCTTCATTCTTTCCTCAGTCTCCATTTGTTTCATCTTAAGTTTCAAATCAATTTTGTCTTCCGTTTTCTGCTGAGCTTCAGTAATTTGTTTACTGATGTCCACGGTGAACTCTTCCAACCTCGTCTCCGTGTCAATCCGTAACTTGTCAATCGCGCCTCGCTGGAGTGTAATCTCTGCTGTAGCTCCTTCTACTGTATGCGATAAGTCTCCCAGCCGCTTATCTGTGTTAGTCATGTGTTCTGTAACCCGATCGGCAATTTCCTCAACAGAATCTCTAATCTTTTCAATTTGCGTCTGTGTTTTAAATTCTACTGTATCTAGCTGTTTCTCTAATTTTCCCATGCCTTCTAAACAGCATGTACGAACGAAGTCAATTTTCCCCTGTAACTCATTAGTCGCCACCTTAAGTTGCTCCTCAGTTTTCTCCGCCACCTGTGTTAATAACTGTCTAGTCTCTCTGGACTGTTCTTCGCTTTTTTCCGCAGCCTGTTTTAACTGTTCGTCAGTCCTATCTGCAGCTTGTTTAAATTGTTCCCTAGTTTCTTCCATTGACCTATCCGCCGCTTGTTTAAATTGCTCCTCCAACTTACTCGAAAGTTCATTCATACGCTCCTGCTCCCTTCTGTCCATCTCCACCATACGCTCCTGCTCCCTTCTGTCCATCTCCGCCAACAACTCCTCTATCGTCATCGCCATACCAAATACGTATTTGAGAAAACGCAGGGATGCTCGCCACTACCTAGTATCCTATACCGTATCTTGTGTACTCCATACGAAAACCATTTATTTTACTGAAAAGCTTCTATGATTTACGTTAATCATATATCAAGAAAACATGGCCTCAAAACTCGCCATATAGAAGCTTCCTATGATTTGGGATATTTATCTTCTGCCGCGCATAACAAACAAACGCGTTATCATAACTTTAAAAATAAATTACTAATATTATGGCCCCAAAATATTTAAATCCAAACATTAATTTTCCTGTCTTTTGGGCTCTAATCTAAGTACTAGACAACAGTACTGGACCATATTTACGATAAATACCTCCGACTCCAGACTAATATTCCAGCACAGGTTTACCAGTCCTGAATCATCAGCATTCATTGCAAATATCATCACCATTTTCTTAAGACTGAGGCGCTCTTAAGTTCCTAGCCTTACTCTAAATCAAATAAAATTATCGTTACTGGCAATTGAAATTTGATCTGCACACAAATTCCAGGCTATGTCAAGATCAACACATGTCTGAAGGACACGTCATCGACCACTTTACCTCATTAGAGAAATCTTTTTATAGTTCTCTGACTCAAATAGAGTTCCTTTATTACTACGACACGCCTTACTTATCGGCTATGTTCCTCATTCTTCCTAACATAATTTAAATCAAACTTTTTGCCGATGTCCCTAACGTAATGCATTTAGATTTTACTCTGTTTTCTAAACACACGATTTCCTATGAAATCTTGCCCTTTCATGTCCGCCTACTATCATTCGTAGTACTGAACATGGGACTCTAGACTCAAATTGTCTGAACGTTAGGTTGCCAGATTCCTAAGTTGCGCCTATGGTTCGAAATTACCTATCTACCTTTCTTAAATTTAATCATTATCTCGATACCAATTATTGGTCTCTTCCAGCTTTCGAACCATGATCCTAATCCTATCTAGCCTTCGGAATAGCTTGCCAAATCACATTCACTCTCGTAAATCTCAATTTGACCTGCCCAAGTTTGTAAGAACAACCTAGACATCTTTGGGTAACACAAAAATACTCCCAGCGGGATACGAACATACGCCAAAGTGTCTATTTGCCCTTAGTTGCGGCGCCAAATATATATGTACCGTACCCAGGGGAAAATACCCTCTAGGACGATGCCTCCATTCCTGTATGAACATCCGACTAACTCAGGATTGGGCAGAGTGTGGGTTGGTTGTCGATTGGGTCAGGATAAAAGTCGAAGTTCAACACTAAAATAGCAATCAATGACAGGAAATGGAGGTATAACACGAATGAGAAACAATCATAGGGGGTAAGATGGATTTATTAACAAATATCCCCGATCAAATCTTACGAAAATAAATGAATAAAAAAATAATAACTTGTAAAAAAATGAACTCAAAGTAATAAAATAAATCGAAATCAGAAACGTTAAATGAGTGATAATACAAATTTGACATAAAAAGAAAAACAAGTTCAATAAAGAACATATATAAAAATCAAGACTGAGTATCTTCTCATAGTCCAATGTTTATGTTGTATGGCAACAAGTGTACGCAAACACTGCCATGTGGTGTTTCGGTATGGAGTTTCACACTATCGCATCCCAACGATACGGTTTCAAAATTAAGTTACTCCCGAGAGTCAACTATTTCCGTAAAATCAAAGTTACATCATAAGAAAAATTACGACGGAAAGAAAAATAATTAAGACGCACCGGACGCTATGTAAGGTATGCAAAATACTAGGGGCAAATCCTACACTATATTTACAATAATTCAAATCATCAAACTAAACATATATATACATCGGATATCGAGTAAAGTCTTAAATGCTACACTGCTTCTAATGTGAATCCCGGTTCACTACAAAAGATCTAGACAGAACTAGATGAACCAACAATACATCAGCACTCGGGCTGTTCCCTTTAAAAACAACGAGACAAGGTATACAATCACAAAATAATAATATAAAACCATCCTGTAAGATAAAAACATATAAATAATCCTTGATGTCATGAAGAAAGCAATGGGCAACATTGCCTCCTTCTGCTGCGTTTGAGCGCTCAACAGCGCGGTCATCCGTCATGTACTTCCGGGTAGATTACGAGCTGTAAAGAAATATAGAACTCCACTACGCTAAAGATTGGATTTTGTCTCCCGTGGCCGCCGCAAGGAAATACTCTCTCTTTCACACATGCCGATAACACAGGCCAGGACTCAGCTTGCCATAAGATAACGCCCATCATCAACTACACGGAAACTCCCGTATATTAATCGCTTCTTAGCATGCTTGGGCCATTTAACAACATCAGACTCAATAGTCTGGAATTAACACTGTCCATTCTGATCACAATATACTCAGAAGACGCTAAGCAGGCACACACATCTGCATAATTTCTCTCTATCTTGTCAGGCATACAATCGGCCTGCACCAATACATTATAATTAAGCATGCAATTATTATCTCATCATTCCTCATGAATCCTACTGGCCTTTCCACATAACGAGACGCTGTTCGAGTCCTTGGCAGACCATCAGGCAAACAGAATCCAACTTAACTTCAAAGATCTTAATTTAACAACGACGTTCTGCAGCTCCTTCTGGCAGCTTCTGTAAAACCATGCATCATGCAAAAATAGCTATACCTGTCTCTCTGAATAACCGAAATAAAATGAATTGATACGTGTTTGACGTAATATAGAAATGAACCTGTCGATCTAGCCCTTCTAGCATATATTTAAGGAAAACTCGGAATATCCTACTCTAAGTACTATATTTACAACAATGACTGATCCTATCAATCCCTCATTTTCCCAAACATCTAATCATAAAGCAAAATAAAAATAAAATAAACATGCATTAATCTCGTATCCGAATCTACCATAGTAACAAAGTTAAACCAATACATGCCATCAGGCTTACTTTAAATGAAAATAAAAATTCTATCTACACTGCCCTAGTACCTTAACATAACTTACATATCATGCCATATATAATACGTGCATCTTACTTTATGATGACTCTCGGGATACCAGGATAGCAGCTTACATCCCCACTAATTTTTGGGATCTACACCATGTTAATCACATCCTTAACATGTGGGAATGCACTCCTTCCTCTGCAGGTGTATCCATCATCTTGCTGGAAAACAATTCACTGGAACACAGAAGACTATTATTGATAACCTCTTCACTGCTTAATGCTGCGAGCCGAGATACCCTTTCTTTTACCAGATCAGCTAACACACTGATTCACATATATATAACACACTTCACTAAAAGGGTAAAAAAATAGTTTAAAAAGCAGCCCACGGTTCGGTACGGAAGTTCCACGCGAATACGCGCCCGTCGCGAAATAGTGAAACACTAGCACGTTTCCACAACACTTGTTACTCAGCGGTCACTACACCGTCTTTATCGATTAAAAGTAAACTCTGTCAAAGCACAGTAAATATTACGACTGCACAATTTGAAGCATCAATGAGAACCAGTTACTATTTCAGGAATAACGCCACGTTAATTACAACCACCAGACACAGAGTTGGTACATCCGCACTGTTCAAACTTTTACTACAGAGAGACGAGTTAGTACATCCGTACTGCTCAAATTTCAACTACAGAGTGACGCTCTCCAGAGCTTGGGTTACTGAGGAGGCTTCGGTGACGCTAATATTGTTGGGGTTCCCGGGTATCTGAACCAACCACCAATCAGAGAGTTCGTCATGTATGATGATACAATACTTATTGTGATATATTTATAAAACACAGCTCAAACATTAGCAAATCTCTTCCACCAATTTCTATAATACATTTCCAAATATATCTAACTTCAGAAACTGTGGAAAACCGATTGTCTACAGAAACTGACTTTATCCACAGAGCATGTTGGTCATCCTGGAATTAATATTTGGCGTGGTGTAGCCTCCAGGTTTGCCAAATCCTTAAGTTCCCATTGGCTGAAATATCTTGCTTGGTCAGCATGTAATACACGTGTCGATCCTTGCCAGCGCGTGGGTACGCTTACTTTCTCACGGTCATGCGGAAATATGAAGCAACATCCAGCAACTTACAGTCTTGCCCAACATCCGGTATTAACTATCTTGGGATACGATGCTTTAACATATTAGACTGTATCTTTTATTAATAAATTTCACATATTTGGTCAAATAATGTTCCAATTATTATTATGGACCGGTCGGATACGGCTCATCACGGCCTGTACGTCACGAGGGCAGTCGTTTTGTATAGTTCCGCGCCCGCTTATTGTATTAACGCGAGCAGCACTGTTCACGCACAGCTACACTAGCGCAGTCTGCCGCCACCGCCTGTTAACTACGAGAGAGCGCTCACTTCCTCTTTCAATACGCTACGATCGAAATGAGGTGGTGGTGGTGATTATTGTTTTAAGAGGAAGTACAACTGGACAACCATCCTCTATATAACACTAATCACAGGGAAAAATGGAAGGGGTCCGACACTTCGAAAAATGAAGATATCGGCCAAAGGATGACAAGGGCCACGAAGGGCGTGAAAATGAAAGACTCCCTAGCCCTCGCAAACCTAATAGCGTCGGGGTCGGAAAAGAACAAGAGCTGACCAAGAGAGGTCGGTTAGGATAGATGAGAGTGAGGAGCCTGGCACAAGTAAGTGGAAGCAATACCAGGACTCAGGTAAGGACCCCGTGGTCGCCAATCCACGCTCCAAAGTTCAGAGCACCTGAGACCTCTTTTAGTCGCCTCTTACGACAGGCAGGGGATACTGTGGATGTTATTCTACCGCCCCCACCCATTGAAATGAACGAAGGTCGGTCACTGAATCTAGTTTGTAGATGGCTCATATGTTTATATAATTCTAGGGGCAGGATCGTGAGTCCGTATCCTTGGCAATGAACACTTCACTCTCCTACAAGTAATACAAGGTAAGATTTATATCTTTCACAATGACATATAATGTAATCTCTCCTGGGAAGCGTTTACGCCGCCTATACTCATGCGGAACTCCCCCTATTCAGCGTGGTCCTGGTAGTGGTGGGGATTATTATTTTAGAATGAAGTACAACTGGGCAGCCAATCTCTATTAAACACTAATGAGAGGCGGTGGTGGTGGTGGTGGTGATTATTGTTTTAAGAGGAAGTACAACTAGGCAACCATCCTCTATATAACACTTATCAGAGGGGAAGAAAGGGAAGGGGTCCGACACTTCGAAAAATGAAGATATCGGCCAAAGGAAGACAAGGGCCACGAAGGGCGTGAAAATGAAAGACTCCCCAGCCCTCGCAAACCTAATAGCGTCGGGGTCGGAAAAGAACAAGAGTTGACCAAGAGAGGTCGGATAGGATAGATGAAAGTGAGGAGCCTTGCACAAGTAAGTGGAAGGAATGCCAGAACTCAGCTGAGGACCCCGTGATCGCCATCCCACGCTCCAAAGTTCAGAGCCCCTAGGCCCCTTTTAGTCGCCTCTTACGACAGGCAAGGGATACCGTGGGTGTTATTCTACTTCCCCCACCCAAAGCGGGCCGCAAGTAAGTGGAAGCAATGCCAGGACTCAGCTGAGGGCCCCGTGGTCGCTAATACACGCTCTCTTTTATTCGCCTCTTAAGAACAGGCAGGGGATACCGTAGGGTTTATTCTATCGGCCCCACCCACAGAGGGTCGGATCTTGTTGGGCGAATGAACAGCATTGGAACTTTATTCTCCAAAAGCAACGTGACGTTAAATGCTTCATAAATTACCGTTCGTCGGAAATTATTATAGAAAGAAACTGGAGACATCCCAGAACAAGTAAAACCCTAATTGTATAGATGGGATATGGTAATTATAATATAATTTCCCCAGGTAAAATATCCTCTAGATCCTATGTGTGAATAGATGAGATCAAGGGGACGTCTTGTAAGAACTGTGAGAGAAGTGGCGTCAGAGAGGACGCTAAGCTGAGAATAGATGTAATTGAAAAGCCTGGCACAAGCAAGTGGAAGTAATACCGAGACTCAGCTGAGGGCCCCGTGGTCGCCAACCCACGCTTCAAAGTTCAGAGCTCCTGAGGTGGTGGTGGTGGTGATTATTGTTTTAAGAGGAAGTACAACTAGGCAACCATCCTCTATATAACACTAATCAGAAGGAAAAATGGAAGGGATCCGACACTTCGAAAAATGAAGATATCGGCCAAAGGAAGACAAGGGCCACGAAGGGCGTGAAAATGAAAGACTCCCTAGCCCTCGCAAACCTAATAGTGTCGGGGTCAGAAAAGAACAAGAGTTAACCAAGAGAGGTCGGATAGGATAGATGAAAGTGAGGAGCCTGGCACAAGTAAGTGGAAGCAATGACAGGACTCAGCTGAGGGCCCCGTGGTCGCCAACCCACGCTCCAAAGTTCAGAGCCCCTGGGGCCCCTTTTAGTCGCCTCTTACGACAGGCAGGGGATACCGTGGGTGTTATTCTACCGCCCCACCCACAGGGGGATCCAAAGTTCAGAGCCCCTGGGGCCCCTCTTAGTCGCCTCTTACGACAGGCAGGGGATACGTGGGTGTTTTTCTACCGCCCCCACCCACATGGGGAAGTGGCGTCAGAGGGGACGCTAATCTGAGAATAGATGTAATCGAAGAGCCTGGCACAAGCAAGTGGAAGTAATACCGAGACCAAGCTAAGGCCCATCGTCGCCGGCCCACGCTCCCAAATGCTATCATGTGGCATTGTATACTTTCTCAATTGCATTTTGAAAATCTTAACCTCAGTCTTTCACACAATTTACTAATTTTTTGCTTTCCTGAAACATATCTATCTGTTATTGTAATGTGTCTTGGAACTGCTTTGTTTATCTTAAAACATGGGTAGAAATATTGTATCCCTAAACATTAGTTACATGTGTTATTATGTGGTTGTTCCCGAAGCCTAATTTTATTTTTCTGTCATTTTATCCTACTGTGTCTTAGTTGTTCTATGTAGCTCTGTTTCTTAAGTCCATATTTTACGTTGAGCGCTAAGCTATGTGTACTGCTCCCATGAGTTTGCCCAACCTAGCGGTTAGTCGCGCAACTAACTAGAATGGTCTCCTAACGAGTTTAAATTAGTTGAATATTGCAGTGACTTTGGCCTGTTTTACAGGTGTGTTGAAGAAAAGCGTCACGTTTCCTAGACAGTCCCAACTTTCATTCGATTTATTAGGAAAATCTGGGCGATGGGAAAGTTTGTTGATCTAGGGTGATTAAATTATCACTCGAGGGCTATGTGCCCTAATGATTTTGGCGAAGGAATTTTCTTCTCATTCCTACATGTGTTTGTTGTTAAGCACTGTCGTCAGTTCTTCCCTTGGAGCTTTGATTGGATAAACCATGAAATCAAGTAAACTCAACATCTTACTCGGAATTTTGGTGACTATGGTTTGTAGTGTACGGTAAAAAGTATGAAAACCTTAATTATTCTGGTGGTGTATAACGAAGAAGTAATGGTGGACTGAAAACCGTATTAAATTGTTCGCGCCTTTTGGTATTCTTCGCATATCGTTAAAAATTCGATATGGGCTTTACTTAATTGCAATTTAAGTCGTAATATTCCATTCGGTCATGACGTATAAATTCCCTAGGAAGGACTTACGACTGTTCATGTCGTACTAATGACAGTGTAACTTAACCTCTCTGGCCTATTAATCAATAAAAAATTCGGAATTATTATTATTGTTATTACCTCTATTTACCTATTTGAACTGCCCGATTAGGGTTATTTGAGGTCGCTTTAAGACATTATGTTGTAATGCGTAGTCCATGTGGACGTCGTTTCGTATTTGAATTTCCCTAGCATGGCAAGACCGGGTGACGCGCCGCATGTTCCTATTAAGTCAATGTATTTTTTGGTAAGGATTCGGGATTGACAACTTTTGGCAGATAGGGAAGAAAAACACGTCTGCTTGATTACCTAACACTTAGTTTGCTATATAAAACTAACTTACACCCATTATGAACCAAAGAATAAAATAGTTGCCGCAAGGACGGGTGATACGCCAGTGTGATGCAATGAGGTAAACAGTATAGACAATTCATATAAATACGCACTTTTATAACATCTAGTTTGGAGAATATCTACCAAACATTTTGATAACTACACTAGTGTCCAAAGGTTAAGCATAACCACTAAACGAGGCCATACCACCTGATAGGTTTGTCAGACGGATTGCTGAACAAATGGAAGCTGAATCACACACCATATGTCACACAAGTTGTCCAAAAAGAAACCAGTGTCGGAAAGGAACACCTTTGAAAACAACTAGCAAAACTTGGCAATGCCTTCCACAACAAAACATGCTGTTAGTAGGGTGTATAGTTACCCCTAACGGTCACACGCTTCGCAGCGATGTGGCAAGCTCTCTATCAGATGGTTCAAGAGCTCTTGTGGCAGTCGATCCCATTCTTCCGAAAGGGCGGTGCGAAGGTCTTGCAGGGTCCTTGGCGGAGGCCGACAGGATGCAGTTCGCCTCCCCAATGCATCCCAGGCAATTTTATTCCTGAATTATTCCAAAGATTCCTAACTATTTACTAGTGCTATATGCCCCTCTGGCTTGCAGTTGATTAGCCAGCGTTTTCCGAGGATGCGGTGATCCCCAGTCGAGTTGGAGAATGCTTCATCTAATACTTCTTAGCAGGGAGCTCGGGCTTCCCCTTCTCATCTTTTTTGTCCTTGGCTTTGGAAAGTGGACTGGATGACTCTGCAGCCCTAGTTACGGAAGACTTTGCCCCCACCCTGATGGAGGATACTTCCCAGCCGAACGTTTCTGAGAAGGGCCCTTCCCAAGCACCGTCGGCAATAACCCACTTGTTAATTTCCCAGAAGGTCTGAACACGTGGTGGTGGTGGTGATCATTGTTTTATGAGGAAGTACAATAAGGCAACCAGCATCTATATAACACTAATCAGAGATGTGGAAGGGATCCGACAACTCAAAAATGAGGGTATCGGCCAAAGAAAGACAAGGGCCACGAAGGGCGTGAAAATGAAAGACTCCCTAGCACTCGCAAACCTAATAGCGTCGGGGTCGGAAAAGAACAAGAGTTGACCAAGGGAGGTCAGATAGGATAGAAGAAAGTGAGGAGCCTGGCACAAGTAAGTGGAAGCAATGCCAGGACTCAGCTCAGGGCCCCGTGGTCGCCAACCCACGCTCCAAATTTCAGAGCCCCTGGGGCCCCTTTTAGTCGCCTCTTACAACAGGCAGGGGATAACGTGGATATTATTCTACCGCCCCCACCCACAGGGGGAAAATATGGAAGGGACCAGACACTTCGAAAAATGAAGTTTCCGGTCAAAGAAAGATTAGGGCAACGATGGACGTGAAATTAAGAGTCACCCTAGGCCTCGAGTGGTTTGATATCGTGTGGGTCGGAAAATAACAAGATTTGACCAAGAGAGGTTGGTAGGTTAGATGAAAGTGAGGAGCCTGACACACATTAGTGGAAGCAATGCCAGGACACAGCTAAGGGCCCCGTTGTCGCCAACCCACCCTCCCAAGTTGAGAGGCCTTGGGGCCCCTTTTAGTCACCTCCTACGACTGGTGGTGGTGACTATTGTTTAAACAGGAAGTAGAACTGGGCAATCGTCCTCTAAACACTAATCAGAGAAAAAATGGAAGGGGTCCGACACTTCGAAAAATGAAGATATCGGCCAAAGGAAGACAAGGGCCACGAAGGGCGTGAAAATGAAAGACTCCCTAGCCCTCGCAAACTTAATAGCGTCGGGGTTGGAAAAGAAAACGGGTTGACCAAGTGAGGTCGGATAGGATAGATGAAAGTGAGGAGCCTGGCACAAGTAAGTGGAAGCAATGCCAGAACCCAGCTGTGGGCACCGTGGTCGCCACCCCACGCTCCAAAGTTCAGATCCCCTGAGGTCCCTTTTAGTCGCCTTTTACGACTTGCATAGAATACCGTGGGTGTTATTCCATCACGGCCACCATCACTGCCACCCACAGGGCAATTGGTAGCAGGGTACACCGAGGGTGTTACTCTCTCGTGTGAGAGAGAAAACTGAAAGGGCAAGGCTCTTTTGAGATCTTGTCAGTTGACCTACTAGGTCGTAAGTGAGCCATAATTGAGAGTGTGGAGTGTACCCTCCTTGACAGAGTCCATTGTTCTCTGTGCAACATATCCTCCTTCGTTCGCTTCATAAGACCCCACCTCTGAATGCAAAAAAGAGTTTTTTCCTATTTCAAGGAAATTGCAGCAAGTAATAACTTTATGACCGTGAATATTATATTGACTTCATCAGAACTAACAGCTCTCATCAAACCAAAACTGTACATTATCTAAGGGAAGTTCCTGGTAATGACGGTGAAAGGACTGGTCGTATTTGTGCGAAGGAAAAAGAAACTCCGTGCTATGTGGTCAGTTCGCTGCTCATTAATCAGATTTACCACAAAGTAAAACATCAACTCACCAAATTCTTTATGAATGAGGGTAATGAATGTTTCGAAGAGGTCCATGATCTGGATTAAAATGATTCCAATAGATTCCTTGATATTGTTGCTTTCAATAAAGATTCTTGTGTGGCTCATATTCTTGATAAGGCAATTTGTTTTGAAACAAATGATACTGATCAATCTGCGCAAGTCTATCAAGAGATACAGAACTGTTATGGAGGGCGCATTCCTTTCCTGAGAAAGAAATATCGGTAAAAGTATGGGAGTCGTCAGTTCGTTATTCATGGCCTCCTGTTCGGAGCGCTAGGAACTTTGTATCAATCCGTTGCCCAGATTCTCGCAACAAGATATCAAGTTTATTATAGGGGCAGCATCGGGGAGTCCGTGGTCAACATCTACCACTATCATATCTCGAAAATAACCCAGTTCTATGGATTCAACACCAGGAGCCGAATTATCACTAAAAGATTCACGGAGAGCATATTAATCTGAAGAAAGAAATATGGGAAAGCATAATTTACCTCTGTTTTGTTAAATATAGAGTAGAATGTGTCAAAACAGATTGTCCATGTTGCCTGGATTTTATAGCAGTGTGCCTTGTGGCAGCTAGGCTCTCTCTAGTATGTAAGCCTGTCTTCAAATGTCAAAATTACTACGTGGTGAGTAATTGATCATTTGAAGTGAACTTATGAGGTGTTTTATTAATAACTCCTTGTAAGAAAAAGCCAGGGTTTATATGGCTCTGGATGATAGCACCCTGTAAGGGCTCCCTGTCTAGGTTACGAACGAAGGAGACTACTAACAGCTTTAACAGGAGATGAATATACAACTTCAACGATGGAGAAGGTGGATGAGTCATATATCCCCGACAGTGGAGCTACAATCCAGACATATCTACTTGAAAGAAGCAACCTTAGTGGTATCACGAGCTGACCTCGGCTGGCTCTCCCAACAACTTCCAGTAACCTGCATGATTGAAACATTTCTTTCGGAAACTACTCCAGGTGGTAGACTGAAAAGGAAGTCCACCACTTGGGCCATCGGATTCTGGAGAGCCCAAATCAGCATGCACAGACGAGTCGGAGCGTCTAGGAAACTCCCTTACCAACGCCAACATTCAATCTAAATATACCAAACTGAAGACCTCATGGAAAACACTTTATCGGCACACTGAGCATCAATTCAACAAGAATCGCACAAGCAATAGAGTACTAGCGTTCGACACTCCAAAGCTGAAACTGAAAAATAACAGGTACCAAGAACTGACGAATTTTAGAACAACTAAATTGAAACAGATGCAACAAACCATGGTAGAAGTAGTCAACTAAACAGCAACACTCAAGGAAACACGCAAAGACGGTATAATGCAAGATATTAATTGGCAACATCACTCAGATTGCAAGGATGGAAAGGATGTTACTCATCAAAGAAAGAGGAAGATTACAACAGCTTCAAAGCGCAAAGAAAAACAACCCCAACGATTATAAGAGGAAAACAAAAGGAATTCGATAAAGAACAACTGGCTGCAATAGTGCAGAATTCCCAAAGGAATACCACGAGGGAGTTTTACAAGACATTTAAGAGGAACCCTTCTAAATACCAACCATGCAGCTTGTGATTTTAGAAAGAGGATGGCACTATAGCAATAAACAACAAAGAAAACTACTAACTATTGGCGGAATACTTAACGCACCTACATGACTGCCCAGTACCACAAGAGAAGCTCGCTACGGAACACAAACAACAGACTCAACACCACCAGATGAAGCAGAAATCACAAATCTGATTAGAAGCTAAAAAACAACAAAGCAACTGGTGAAGATTCGATAATGGCCGAAATGTGGAAACAACTGAGCTCCCAAACGATCAAGGAACTTTGTCAGATAATGGAAGAAATCTGGAACACTGGTGAGGTACCCTACGATTGGAAGTTAGCGCTGATACACCTACTAGAGGAGAAAGGCAACAGATCAGATATTAATAACTAGAGAGGCATCTCGCTACTTCAAGCTGGTTCTATTCAAGTGATTGTAATACAAGATTCTATCCATAGCACTGTTGTCAAGCTTAGAATAACAAATCGAACACCAAATCGGCGAATAACAGGCAGTCTTCCGGAAAGGACGATCGCATGTGGAACAAATCTGGAACCTCAATGCAATACTGAAGGAGAGAACTGCCAAAGGCAAGGAATACGTAGCTGTGTTTGTAGAATTTTGGAAATCATATGAGTCAATCGATGGGAGCACACTGTGTGACATCCTTAAAGAAATAGGCACGGATAACAAGACATTACAATTAATAAAGGAGACCCTAACAAACACATACTCAAAGGTTAAGTTAATGGGTGAGATATCTGAACATTTGAAGCCAAGACAGGCGAAAGACAAGGGGATTGTCTATTCCCACTTCTGTTCAATTGTGTACTGGACAAGGTCATCAAAGAATGGAAAAAAATACTCTCAGAAAAAGGTAATAAGGACCAAGTAAGGATAGGGTACAAGAAAGCGAACATCGCTATCAACTACTTAGCATTCACTGATGATCTTGAGCCGCCGTCAGAGAACGTCAAATCAGCTATAATGAAAGTTCACAGTCTGGAAGAGATAGCAGTGAAAACCGACCTGCAGATATCGTTTGAAAAGACCCGTTTCATGACCAACATTAAAGAAGCCCCGAGTTACTTAATGACAACACAGGAGAATAAGATAAATATGGTGCGTTCCATAAATAATACGACCAAATACATAAAAAAGCATTTAATGAATATATTCGTACCAATAATCAAAAATCTTCAAAATAGCACCCTCTTGCGTCGATACACTTCTGGAGGGGGTGTTTCCATGCCTGGAAGGCATCCTGGAAGGCCTTTTCCGGAATGTCCTTCAGAGCCGATGTAACATGCGCCTGGATTCTTTCAATCGTGTCCCAATGTTTTCCTTTCATGACTCCTTTTAACCGAGGGAACAAAGAAAAGTCAGCGGGAGCCAGGTCAGAACTGTAGCGAGGCTGGGGAACCAATGAGGTGTTGGTCCTGGCCGGGAAGTCATTGCCAATGAAGGCGCTGTGACTCGGCGCGTTGTCGTGATGAACTTTCCACGTGTCCTTGATGTCGCTTCGGCAGCGCGAGACCCCCCTTTCAGTTTTTTGAGCACTTACAAGTAGAAAGCTGAGTTCACTATAGTCCCGGTAGGTACGAATTTGTGGTGGACAATGCCTCTGACGTCAAAGAAGACAGTGAGCATGGTTTTGATCCTGGACTTGCTCATGCGTGCCTTCTTGGGACGGGGCGACGATGGGGTGTGCAACTCTGAACTCTGCCTTTTTGTCTCAGGGTCGTACTCAAAAATCCATGACTCATCATCAGTGATAACTGTGTTAAAAATTAGGATCATTTTCACACATTTCCAACATTTCTCGGCACCGAAGCACTCGCATGCCCTTTTGTTCGTCGGTCAACACTTTTGGGACCAGTTTGGCACACACCTTTCTCGTGTTCAAATCTTCGGTCTTAATGCGGAAAACGGTTGTTATTGCCATGTTTAGAATTTGTGCTATCAATTGAAGGCTCAACCGTCTGTCAGAGTTCAAACAATCGCGCACACGCGTCATATTTTCGTCGACTCGTGAGGTTGATGGCCGTCCACTGCGAGGTTCGTCGGTGATCTCCTCTCGGCCCTTCATGAACGACTTGTGCCATCGGAAAACTTGTGATTTGGACAAGCAATCAGTCCCAAAGGCCTGCTGAAGTAATGGAAACGTTTTGGTGGCGGACTTCCCATGTTTAACGCAAAGTATGATAGCGTACCGTTGCTCTACAGAACGATCCATTGCCCCGTGTTACATGAACTCAAAACTGGCTTGACTGACTCTCCGGAAGCTCGCTGCCAAATGAGACAAGGAGCGGTTGAAGCTAACACCCACCTCCACCTAGCCCAGCAGGTTAGAACACGCTGCAGTGTACAGTTGCGTCACAATGAGACAAAGAGCGGTTGAAGCTAACACCCACCTCCACCTAGCCCAGCAGGTTAGAACACGCTGCAGTGTACAGTTGCGTCACAATGAGACAAAGAGCGGTTGAAGCTAACACCCACCTCCACCTAGCCCAGCAGGTTAGAACACGCTGCAGTGTACAGTTGCGTCACAATGAGACAAAGAGCGGTTGAAGCTAACACCCTCTCCACCTAGCCCAGCAGGTTAGAACACGCTGTGCTGTACAGTTGCGTCACAATGAGACAAAGAGCGGTTGAAGCTAACACCCACCTCCACCTAGCCCAGCAGGTTAGAACACGCTGTGCTGTACAGTTGCGTCACAATGAGACAAAGAGCGGTTGAAGCTAACACCCTCTCCACCTAGCCCAGCAGGTTAGAACACGCTGCAGTGTACAGTTGCGTCACAATGAGACAAAGAGCGGTTGAAGCTAACACCCTCTCCACCTAGCCCAGCAGGTTAGAACACGCTGCAGTGTACAGTTGCGTCACAATGAGACAAAGAGCGGTTGAAGCTAACACCCTCTCCACCTAGCCCAGCAGGTTAGAACACGCTGTGCTGTACAGTTGCGTCACAATGAGACAAAGAGCGGTTGAAGCTAACACCCACCTCCACCTAGCCCAGCAGGTTAGAACACGCTGTGCTGTACAGTTGCGTCACAATGAGACAAAGAGCGGTTGAAGCTAACACCCTCTCCACCTAGCCCAGCAGGTTAGAACACGCTGCAGTGTACAGTTGCGTCACAATGAGACAAAGAGCGGTTGAAGCTAACACCCTCTCCACCTAGCCCAGCAGGTTAGAACACGCTGCAGTGTACAGTTGCGTCACAATGAGACAAAGAGCGGTTGAAGCTAACACCCACCTCCACCTAGCCCAGCAGGTTAGAACACGCTGCAGTGTACAGTTGCGTCACAATGAGACAAAGAGCGGTTGAAGCTAACACCCACCTCCACCTAGCCCAGCAGGTTAGAACACGCTGCAGTGTACAGTTGCGTCAGAAAAAAATTGGTCGCATTGCTTATGGAATGCAAACTTGTTAAATTCAAGTACCTTGGTGGGATACTACAGCGTAATGGGCTCTATAAAGAAGGAAGCCGCGAGAGAACCAGAAAAATGGAGCTTGCGTCCCACCTTACAAAAATGACTTACAATAAGAGCGATTTCTATTAGGACTAAACTACGACTCTATCAGAGAGTAATCCAACCAAAGTGCCTGTATGCTTCAGAATGCCTACGATTGACAACCGGACACCCATTGAAGAAAGGATTTTAAGAAAAAAATCTCGGACCAAAATAATTTGCTGATACATACCGATTACGAAGTAAGAAATGCATAAAACTTACAGCAAGAATTCAGATATAAAGTACGCAAACGAAGGGTTAAAGCACGCCCGACGACAGACTCAATAAGGAATATTTTAACCATTTCAAAAAGCCCAATTGGTTTGTTAAAACCACGAAGAATCTGCAAGTAATGAGCATTGTGGGCAACAGAACCACTTTCAGAAACACACATTTGAGTGGATCCTCGAGCCAGAAGCAGTGACCAGGAAGAAACAAAACTGGACGGCTGTAAAGAAGAAAGCTGTAAGCAAAGGTGCCAAAGAAGACTAAAATCATGAAGAGTTATTTACGTGGCCCATATTTGGCCAAAATCTATTACGAATGAACTCCTAAACAGTAACGACAGTCGTAGTATAGTCGTAGTATAGTATCGTAGTATGAAACCTCTAATATATATACCTCAAACCTGTATAATAACATTTTGAAGGAGTTGTGCCATGACATCCATGGATTTTCGAGCTCTAGAGAAAGTTACAAGCACTTCCGAACTGGTTATGAACCAGGCCTAGTTCAGTATTTTGTTAATGCGGATGTGTGATTCAAGACGATTGCAGAACTAATTCTTGGAAACATACTTTTGCAAAATATAAATTACAGTTATGAACTTCAACCACGTCATTACAGAACACTCAATAATATCACACGCTGTGTGCAGAAAACCGGTACAGGACAGTCTCTTTTACTACAAAGTTCTCTCAGTGAAGTTATCTCTTCGTTCTCCCTTTTTTATTTTCATAGACGTGTACTGTATGTTACCTGTCACAATGTTGTTTACACAATAATTATTTGCAAATTCATTCAGGACACAGCAGAGCGTGTAGCCTCTCATCACTCATACCTTGTGCTGAAAACCGTGGACCACAAAGCATGTGATGGTATGGCGAAGTTCCATTCTGTAGATATTATTGCTGCACGGGAGTAGAAATCAAGCTCGAGAAATAGCCGGGAGTTCTGTTCTGTACATGATGATTCTAGGGCTGTTCTCAGATCTCGTATTAAGAGAGGGTGACCTCATAGCTCTTAAGTGAGCCGTGATGGTCATAAAACTTTCCTTAGGTAGATAGCCATTACTTTCTCTAAGATTGTCCCAGATCATCCTCCTGTTGGTGGCGGTGATATAAAATAATACCCGCGATACTTTCTGCCTGTCGTAAGAAGCCACTAAAAGGGGCCCAAAATCACTCAACGTTTAAGCTTGGGATGGCTGTCACGGGGCCTGTAGCTGAGTACTGGCATTGCTTCCACTAAGTTGTGCCACGCTCCTCAATTTCACCCGAACTTTCCAACCTCCAATGATCAACTCTTGTTCTTTTACGACCCCGACGGTTTCAGATGTCCGAGGTCTAAGGAGTATTTCATTTTCATACCATTGGTGGCCCGCTGCTTCTTTTGCCGGAACCTACATTTTACGAAGAGTTGGACCCCTTCCATTCCTCACTCTCACTAGTGTTAATATATGTATGTAAACGATTTAGATCTACAGGGTGAAGCGTAATTCGCGCACACGGGCGTCGCAGCGCGACTCCTCACATGGCAGCAATGGCCAGATTGCTACTCTTCAACGTCCGTTTTCAACCGGATATACTCGCAAGACGAAATTTTTTAAGAGACATTTTTTTTATTGCTGGCAAGTGAGGAGTCGCGCTGCGACGCCCGAGTGCGCGAATTACGCTTCACCCTGTATATTTCAACTCCGAAAGGCTGGCGTTTGCTGAGACCTACAGCAAGCTACTAGCTGAATAGACAAATGGGCCTTGCAACATGGTTTTCGATTTTCAGCGGTGATAATCAAAGCTTTACACTTCTGTCGACGTCGGCTTCTGCATCCTGAACCAGAGCTCCGCTTTCGAAACAGTGTCTTACCACTGGTAGACACCTGCAGATTCCTCGGTCTCCATTTTGATAAGAGACTAACGAGGCAGCCCCACGTCCGTCAGCTGGAGGTTGCCTGCATGAATAGACTTAACATGCTTAATTTCTCAGCGGCACTCGTGGGGGGGGGGGGGGGTCTTGACCGCGCGGTGCTGCTACGGTTTTACACGGCAACGGTCCTCTCCCGAATAGACTATTGTAGTGCGGCTTATGGTTCAGCATCAAGATCTACGATGAGCCTTTTAGACGGTAATCACCATATTGAAGTTAGGCTGGCAACGGGAGCTTTCCGTACTAGCCGCATTCCCAGCCTATTTGCGGAACCGGGAGTTCCATCTTTACGAATAAGGAGACAGCAGTTACTCCTCACGTACGCTGCCAAATTTCGTGAAATACCGCTAGATGCAAGTTATCAATGCATCCTTAGAATCCAATACCACCAGAGGTTTCAAAACCGGCTAGCAGATGTAAAACCCGGGTTCTAGTGCACTCGCAACTTTTCTCAATTTTTCACGATTTTCCGCACATTTCTTTAGAATTTTACAACTTAAAAAATCCCGGGTTCTAGCGCATTCGCATCTTTTTACGATATTTCATGATTTTCCGCACATTTCTTTAGAATTTTTCCACCAAAAATTACAAAAGTTAAAATTTCCAAAAAATAAAAAGTCAACTGAAATTCGCCTCTTTCCCACAAAAAAATCGCGTATTTTAGCAAAAAATACAAAAGTTAAAATTTTACGTAAAATAGAACAAAAATTAATATTGCTATCAATTTAAAAAATCACAAAAATCCCCTAAAATCAGCAAACATTGCTAAAAATCGTGGGAAAATAGCTAAAAACTGTAAAAATTAATGAAAATACACGAAAATTCACGATAATTTACTAAAATTCATGACACTTACTAACTTCACCATAACAAGGGATAGCTTAGAGGAAGAAAATTAAAAAATGAAATGGAAAAGCTCATGGTACTGTGATTCAAACAAAATGTTGTGAATGAAATTATCTTTAATTGTTGTTTTCCTCTATAGATCATTTTCAAACTAGTAAGACTTTCTATTTTATCTTCTAAAACTATTTTTGTATATCGATCGATCTGTTAGTATTATTTTAAATTTGTTTTCTAGCATTAACGCTATTTTTCGTCTATATTTAGTTTCTATAATTTCGGTATTTGAAATACCGTAAGTTTTCTTTTTTCAATTCTGCTAATTTAGTAAACGATGTAGAAAGATTTCCTTCTTTTAAATTATTAAGTTCATCTTATAGATTTTCAGTATTCTGGCGGTCCTTTTATATAGATAAAAATCTATTCCTTAACCTTAGATTTAATTCGTAACGGCCCTAAGGTAATGCATTAATTCCATTTTCTAATAAGTATCTTTTATCATCATCAGTACTAAAAACTATTTTATTATATTCAACAGAATAAAATTCGTGTTTACAAGATCTAATTAAATTGATTGTTCTATATTTTTTTGTTTAAACTTTGTTTATAAGCATCGAAACTAATTTCATTCCTAACTATGGATTTTTTAACACCTTTTGATTTTTTACATTCCTTATAATCTACTCTATAAGCATACATTTTTTATTTTAACTAACGTGTTCTGTCATTATTTTACTACAGTTTCCATCTTTCATTTGAATGGTTGAAAACTATAACGGTATAAGTGACATTTTTTTAATGAGATAAGTGTAGAATGTAACTCCGGGGGGATGTCACAAGCAAAGAGATACAAGTGATAGCGGTAATATTCTGCGCTCTAGTCATGGGTGGTATAACTACAAATAGCATGCTTTATATGAGTGTTAAGATGTTTAAATGCCTTTTTCTCTGAATGACCAAAATGTTATTTATACCGTTATGGTTTTCATCCATTCATTTTTCCGAAGATTTTTTTTACTTGTGGTATTCCAAATTGATTATCTTTTCTATATTCGCTTGTATCAAATTCATTTAACGTAGACTTCATATCGCTATAAAATCATCAGTTATTATACATGCATACATACATTATCATTATAGACTGTTATGCCTTTCAGCGTTCAGTCTGCAAGCCTCTGTAAATTTACTAAACGTCGCCACAATCCTCGATTTGCAACTCGTGTTGTGGCCTCATTTAGTTCTATACTACTTATATTTAAATCTTTAGAAACCGAGTCTAACCATCGTCGTCTTTGTCTCCCTCTACTTCTCTTACCCTCCATAGCAGAGTCCATTATACTCCTAGGTAACCTATCCTCCTCCATTCGACTCACATGACCCCGCCACCGAAGGCGGTTTATGCGTACAGCTTCATCCATCGAGTTCATTCTTAAATTAGCCTTTATCTCATTCCGAGTATCCTCCTGCATTGTTCCCACCTGTTTGTACCAGCAATCATTCTCGCTACTTTCATGTCTGTTACTTCTAACTTATGAATAAGATATCCTGAGTCCACCCAGCTTTCGCTCCCGTAAAGCAAAGTTGGTCTGAAAACAGACCGATGTAAAGATAGTTTCGTTTGGGAGCCGACTTCCTTCTTACAGAATACTGCTGATCGTAACTGTGAGCTCAGTGCATTAACTTTACTACACCTTGATTCAATCTCACTTACTATATTACCATCCTGGCAGAACACACAACCTAAATACTTGAAATTATCAACCAGTTCTTGCTTTGTATTACCAATCTGGCATTCAATTCTGTAGAATTTCTCACCAACTGACATCAATTTAGTCTTCGAGAGGCTAATTTTCATACCATACTCATTGCACATATTTTCAAGTTCCAAGATATTAGACTGAGGCTTTCAGCACAGTCTGCCATTAAGACTAAGTCGTCAGCATAGGCCAAACTGCTTCCTACATTTCCACCTAACTGAATCCCTCTCTGCCATTTTATGCCTTTCAGCAGGTGATCCATGTAAACTACGAACAGCAAAGGTGCAATATTACAGCCTTGTCTAACCCCTGTAAGTACCCTGAACCAAGAACTCATTCTACTATCAATTCTCACTGAAGCCCAATTGTCAACATAAATGCCTTTCATTGATTTAATAATCTACTTTTAATTCCATAGTCCCCCAGTATAGTGAACATCTTTTCCCTCGGAACCCTGTCATATGCTTTCTCTAGATCTACGAAACATAAACACAACGACCTATTCCTCTCGCAGAATGTTTCAATTACCTGGCGCATTACCTGATCCTGACAGCCTCTCTGTGGTCTGAAACCAGACTGGTTTTCATCCAACTTCCTCTCAACGACTGATCGCACACTCCCTTCCAACATGCTAGTGAATACCTTGCCTGGTATACTAATCAATGAGTTATATCGATAGCTGTTGCAATCCTTCCTGTTCCCCTGCTTAGAGATAGGTGCAATTACTGCTTTTTGTCCAATCTGAAGGTACCTTACCAACACTCCACGCTAATTTTACTACTCTATGAAGCTATTTCATCCCTGCCTTCCCACCATACTTCACCATCTCAGGTCAAATTTCATCTAATCCTGCTGCTTTATGACAATGGAGTTTATTTACCATCCTTTCCACTTCCTCGAGCATATATTCACCTACATCATTTTCCTCCACCCCATGAGCTTGACTGTTTGCAACACCACCAGGATGATTTCCTTTTACATTGAGAAGATGTTCAAAATATTCCCTCCACCTCTCCAGTGATTCCCTGGGATCTATTATGAGTTCACCTGAATTACTCAAAACACTGTTTATTTTCTTTTTCCCTCCCTTCCTAAGATTCTTTATTACTGTCCAGAAAGGTTTCCTTGCTGCTTGACCTAGCCTTTCCAGGTTATTACCAAAATCTTCCCGTGACTTCTTTTTGGATTCAACATCTACTTGTTTCGCTGTTTCCTTCTTCTACGTACAAATCTCTGTCTGCCTCGGCCCTTGTTTGGAGCCATTTCTGATAAGCCTTATTTTTACGTTTACATGCTGCTCTCATTTCATCATTCCACCAAAATGTCCGCCTTTTCCCATCTTTACACACAGTTGTTCCTAGGTATTCCCTTGCTGTTTCTACTACAGCATCCCTGTATGCCAGCCATTCACTTTCTATATCCTGAACCTGCTTACTGTGTACTGTTCGAAACTTCTCACTAATCATATCCATGTGCTTCTGTCTAATTTCCTCGTCTTGGAGATATTCTACCCTTATTAGTTTGCAGACATATTTCACTTTCTCTACCCTAGGCCCAAAGATACTTAGTTCACCACAGATCAGATAGTGGTCTGTATCATCGAAAACTCCGCGAAAAATTCGTGCATTCCAAACAGATTTCCTGAATTCAAAGTCTGTTAAGATATAGTCTATTATGGATCTGGTACCCTAGCCTCCCATGTGTAGCGGTGAATAGCCTTATGCTTGAAGAATGTATTCGTAACAGCTAAACTCATACTAGCACAGAAGTCCAGCAAACGCTTCCCATTCCCATTAGCTTCCATATCTTCCCCACATTTACCAATCACCTTTCGTATCCTTCAGTTCAATTCCCAACTCTCGCATTGAAATCGTCCATTAGCACTGTTCTATCCTTGCTGTTGACCCTGACCATCAATGCTTCATAAAACTTGTCAACTTCATCATCATCTGCACCCACACATGGTGATGTTCTTATATCATATATAAATGAATCGGTATCCATATAACACAAATCTATGTTGTTTCCATATTTTGGTTTCATAATATTATAGTGAAAATCATACATTTTTATTTCTGAAATATCTAAAATAGCCATTCGAATATAAATTGGTTTATAAAATTTTATTTTTATTTTCTTCATATGAACAGCAGCAAAATTTTCTGAAAATATTGTTGTATGATTATAATTCGGTTTAGAAACATATTTTGTATATTTTTCTGGATCAGTAATAATTTTAATATTTTTTCTATTTCTAATGTTTTCCATTGTTTTACCGAAGACGGAATTATTCATTAATTTATGGAAATCTTTCTCAAAATCATTAGTTGACTTTGTTCTCATTTCTGTACTCAAGTCGATATATTTTTGTAACCAATTTGATTCTTTAAAAGCTGAAACTCTATGAATTTTGGTTAATTTTAGTCCGAGCTGTAGATACTGTTTTAAATTTCTATAATGTAAAACACATTTTTCTTTATTCTTTAAAGTTTTTAATAATTTATTTCCACCCCCAGGTGCTAATGGTATATCTTTATGTTAATCATGTAATTTTTTGCATATTCTAAATCAACTTCAAATATATAACCAAATTTATATTTATCCGGTATTTTACATAATTTTTCACTTTTAAGGTAAACTGATTCTATCCATTCAGAACCGCCATAGGGTAAATATTGTGATATAGCCCAAACGTATAAATTATTAGCATCTAAATACATTAAATAATTTGATTCTTTTCTGGATCATAATTTTCTAAATATTTATTATTAGCTTTTGCATATCGTTTAATACTTTGAGAAATTCCACCATTAATACCATATCATAATCGTTTAATAAATGTAGTTCTACTTTAGTCATTTTAACATAGCATCCCAAGCTACACCTGGTGCAGTAAAAATACCAAGCAGGATCTAATTTATATGCTTCAATACAAGTATCTCTAAAATTTTCAAATATGTCAGCTAATATTAAAACAACAGATTTATTGTATAATCTTCCATATTCTTCCATGTTTTAATATTAAATTTCTTCCAAACTAGGTTTGCATGAAGATATTCTTTTGTAGATATATCAGATTCAGTTTGGAATAAAAATATTCTTCCTCAAGTAGATGTGTTTCTTAATTTTTCTTCGCAGTTCATATAATCATAAGGATAACACCATTTTAATCATTAAATTTAATTGTTCACCTTTTAAATATTTACCTGTTTCCCTAAATTGTCCCTTTGTTAGATTAGATGCTCATTTATCTACACTAGAAGCCATAACTTTAAATGTATCTAGGAATCGTAATGTTAATCCATTGTCTACACATTTACTAAACGATACATTTTTCTTCATTATTTGGTATTGCATCAATATAATTTTTATCAATTCCTAATTCTTTTATGAATAAATGAAGATCATAATTGGCTAAATTATGTAAATAAATAGGGAGAAAAAATGGATTTTAATAATTAATATTACAACTTTCATGAGCGGCTCCTCTAAATTTTCCTGTTAAATGATCATGATCTCGTACCTTTCTTTCTTTAACTTCGAATTTTTCTTCGCAGATAAAACAAGTTTTCGAATTTCTAAAATTTATTTCATCTTGTTTTGTCATTATTAATGATTTATTTTGTTTATATAATTTATAAATTTCTTGTGATTCCTTTATAAGCATTTCTACAAATTTTTGGGAGCATCTGCAACAACATATTCAACCGGTTGTTTATAATCACCATTAGCATATTTGATATAACTAAAAGATATGGGCTCATGTTTTTTATATTTATTATTAAATGACATTTCAGGATTTGGTTGGCAAGTACTAATATTTTTTACTAAATTCTCAAAATCAGCAATAGTTAAAAATGGTACTCTAAGCGAATGAATTAAATTTTTAAATCTTATTTTTTCATCTTTTCTAGGCATATTTATTTTTACTTCTTTTTGTTCTCTATAATCGATTTCATATTCATATAGTTTTTCTTGTGAATAATAAAATCTCAACCATCTATCACAAGTATACATTTTAGATTTATATTTGTTTATTTGACTTGAAATTAATCTAGATAAATCCTTAATCCAACAACAATGGTTGTTTTCGTTTTTAATCAAAAGGAAATTAACATGTTTTTCTTGTTTATTTTTAGTATGATGAAGTGGATATTAAACAAATTTTTCATCGTAAGCATAAACGTTGAATGATATATTTGACATCTCCTCAAATTATTCTACATTTGTTATTTCAACAGGAAACTCAATTTTTAATTTTTTAATTATTTCGACTAGTTCTAATCCTTTATTTATATATTTTGATACTCCTTCCGCATCACGATCTGCTTTATATAATGCCGATTTTATTGCATACAGAAAACACTTTTGATAATTACTTTTAACATTAATAATAGCTTTCTTATCCTTAATTTTTTAGGTAAATCAATATACGAAGAACCATTAATTTGGTTATGTTTACTAATACATCATTCTAAATGATTTATAGAATATAAAGCCCATCCAGATTGTTGTCTTTCAAATTTTGCATTTCTGTTAATAATATATCCGATAATATTCTTCTAAATCAGTTATCGCAATATAACTTCGATTTTTTTGTTTTCAAATTAAAATCTTGTATTTCTTCGTGCCTTATAAGGCTACAATAAAATAAAATATTCAGTGTTAAAGATTTTTCTGGTATTAATAGATTTTTAAGTTTATTAATAACAAATCTTTAATTTGATTTAAGAAATAATCCTGGTTCTACAATATTATCAATATAATTAATTTCAAATATTTGTATTCTTGATTTAAGTGCTGTCGCCTTTCTATTATTTTTAATATTTCTATTGAAATCATAATTGTCAAAATTTGTAATGAATCTTTCTTTTTAGCTTTTAAATTATGTTATTCATTATTAATTTTCAAAAATGGAGGTTTTGTTTTAATTTTATCTAAAACACTTTTAACACTATTATCTATTTTGAAGATATTATATAAAATGGCTTTAATCAAAGCAGCTTTCTTGAATTTAGAATATATTTTATAAGATCTTTTTTACAATATTCTCTCATTTTTACCTCTAGTTTCATCTTTTTAGATTTATCCTGTATATTATCTAAAGCATTATTATTCATACTATCTAAAATGATTTTAATCAATTCAGCTTTCCTCAATTTAAAATACCTTTTCATATAAGCTTTTTCATATTCTTCAAGGAGTTGTTTGTAAAGTTTATTTCTCAGTTCAGCTTCCATTTATTAAAGATGAACTTTTAAGAATCCTGCAAATTTTTCCATTACATAATTTTAAAAATACTTAAAGTGATTTCTATAAAATTTAATTTTACATCATCTTAAAACTCCTTCAAAATATATTCCTTAAACTGTTTCTCCTTTTCAATTATCTCTAGAGGTTTTAACTCTAAAAATTCATTCCAGAATTTAATGCTTCTTGAAAATTAACAACATTAACATTATGCTTAATAACTAATAAATCAGCTATCATTGCAATAAAAAACTTATAAGATAAAGCTTTTTATATAAGTATCATTAAAAATTTTGTATACTTCTTCAATGTCAATTCTACCATGAGGATTATTTATTACCTCTAACAAGTATTTGTGGAAACGTTTCTGTCTATAGTTATATTTATTATGAGGACTTATCTGCGGCGGATAACAAATACAACATCGATTATCTAATATACTAGAGTTTCCACAGATCTGACAATATTCTAAATCGCTATCCATTTATTAAGAATGAACTTTTATTTATCCAGCAACTATTTACATCCGTCCCATCTGTATCAAAATATTTTCACGAAATTGTTTTTCCCTTTCAATTTTATGTATAAAATCATTCCATCTTTTAACATTTATTTCATTTTCTTTAATTTCAATATTATTCGTTATTTTTAAGTAATCAGCGATCTTTTTAATCACAAATTTATAAGGTACTGAATTTCCTTTATAATCATGAATAAACGTTGAAATTAACTTTTCAAATCTACCTTTATCTTTAACATCTTCTATTAAATTTAATAAATTTTTACGAAAACGAATTATTTTGTACGAATTTGTATTATGCTTACTATTCTTTATATCCGGATCACAGATATAATATATGTTATTTAATTTGGTATTGTTTCCACAGATATTACATAATTCAAGAACTTCCGTATGTTCTTCATGATCTTCTTGTTCTATTTGTGCTAGTTTTCTCATTTTTTCATCTATTGCGTTAACGAGATCATATTTTTTCATATTATAGTAATTTTTAACTTTATACTGACTTCCTAAACGTCCCAATTCTTCTTTCTTCTTATCACCTAATTTTTCTTCTGATTGAATAGATTTTTGTAATATCATATTTATTAATTCATCCTTTCTCAAATTAGAATAACCTTTGTATTTCTTTTCTTTACAGATTTCTTGTAATTCTAAGACTGCCATTTTCTTCAGTTCAGCTTCCATTTATATATAAACTTTTTATAAACATAAATCGAAACGGAAAGAAAGAAAAATACTGATAAATATTGCAGGATTTAAAAACGTTCGTTCCTAATAAATGGAAGTTGACTGCAAAATTATTTAGAGCTATACCAATTCGAAATCTAATATATTTATACGATGACCCACAACTTCGAGAGGTTGTTAGTAATGAAACAAAAAGACGCAATCACAGATATATTTCTGGTAAAAATAAAATGTCAGAAGATTTTATGAGAGAATTTCAAGATATACTTCATTGGTATCACATTTCAGAATATCAGAAATTATCAGAAAATGTTATGCGTGAGTTCAAAGACAAATTAGTCGGGATTATATTTCTACATACCAAAACTTATCCGAAGATTTTATGCGTAAATTTAATGATAAACTTAATTGGTGTGATATTACAGAATATCAAAAATTATCAGAAGATTTTATGAGAGAATTTGAAGATAAAGTTAATTATCAGCAAGTTTCATTAGTGAATTTAAAGATAAAGTTAAATGGAAGTCGATTTTGGCAAGTGAGACATCATCCAACGAGTTTATACAACACATAAAACCTCCTTATAATATGTTATCGTTAAATGCCACTTCAGAACTAGAATGTTTAATCGAGCACAGTCATATGTTTGTAAAAACAAAATGTGATCATGTTTTTCATAAGGAATGCGTTGACGAATGGTTAAAAGCCCACGATTCTTGCTCAATGTGTTGACGTACTATAAAACTGATATTTGATAATGTAGTAGCTAATAACAGTAGTTATTACTACACGGATGAAAAAATAATGAATGCAATTAATGCGGTAATTGAGAGAGAATATTCTTTTAATAATGAATATTAAAATAGAGCTTTAATCTATTTTTTGAAAAATTCCAAGCTTATATAATAATTATCTCTGTAAAGGAATAAATCTATAATATGTTTCTCTGATCCAATATTAATACCCCAACCATCATAATTATTAAGACTTCTTATAACATTTCTACAATTATCAAATGTATCTTCATCATAATTGTTTATATATAAACATGTATAAAATACGGTTTCATCCATTTTATCATATTTTACATTTGATGTTTCTGATAAGTTATAACTTATATTACAATTATCTAATTCTTTTAAAATATTGAATAGCTCCATTTATATAGAATATATTTTAATACATTATCTTTATTTACCCAACTATTGTGTGTATTATCAAATCCTAACCATTTAACACAAACTTTATTACCTTCCTTTTTAAAAACTTTTTCAAGAAAATATATATCTGGATATTTTTTTCTGCAATTCTTGTTCATAAAAACTTTTATTTCTTCATTATTTATATCATTTAACTTATATGTAATTGGTTCAGAATATATAATTTGTTTTATTTCAAATAATTCCGTTGACCAATTTGCTGTATATCCCTTTTCGAAAATAGCTTCTAACACGTTCAGTACCTGCTTCTGAGCGGGACACTTGAATGCCTGGACCAGCCATTTTCATGCCCGGCCCTCTTGATGTGCATCACTTAATACAATTTAAAATTACTCCCAACCTACAAATGTTAGAAAAATGATACTTTTTGCTTACCTCTAGCAAATATTTAGGGTGTGATATCTGGTGTCACAGGTTTCAAAATACGTCTAATTTTATACAGCCTATCTGTATTTTCGGCATAATGATTACTCTCACCGAAGTGAAGAAATGAAAGAATATGAAGGAAGCGTATTCGGAACATTGTTTTAGAAAATATCGGAGTATGAAAAACAGGGTCTTCGGTCCAGTACATTTTTATATCAGGATTTTGGACTAATCGGTTTCCACGATTGCATGATCGAATTCTTTGTGAAAGGCCGGGGCGCCGCACTTACCACTTGTCTCGCGTATAGATTGGTCTGCTCATACGCATACTGATAAAATTCGTCATTCATGAAAATACTCACGTAACTCAAAATATCCTGCTTATTTTCTATTTGAACGTTTATACCTGAATTCTCTGTAAATGGTGGAACGGGTGGACAATAACTAGGATGATATTTATCAGGCACATTCCTCTATAGGCCTATCGGATTCGGGAATCGGAATTTCCTCGTCACTCTCACTTTCACTGTCTGAGTCTATTTCAGGAATAAGCTCATCACCAGAATAATCATTGTGAACAATATCTAAGAATTAATCTTCCGTAAGAAACTGTGTTTTATAAGCCATTATACTACACTCGGTAAGAACGACACGCACTGCATTCGAATCTGAAGTACCGACTTGACGCGCGAGAAAGTGCTGAGATATTCCCGCTAAAACAGCTAAGATAAACATGAGCCCACTCAACGCGAGGGTTATCTCAAAAAGATCAACCAACTTCCTGCTACAACCAGCAATGCTGACTAAGGTGTAAGAATGCAGAGATGACGAAAATAAACGGCATTGCTTCACGTGGAACATTAAACGTCTTACGCCGTCCACGGCCCGCAATGAGTTAATTTACTGATTCTTACTTTATCACCAGTTTTAAATTTATCCATTTTAGTACTTACTTCTGAAGAGAAAACTGTCTTCAACAATATATTTTCATTACTTTTTATTAACATCAACTGGCTTCATATTTTTTGTCCTATGTTTCGTATTATTGTATTTATTGACTAATTTTGGCAAAATATCAATCCACTTATAGTTGCCTTGAATATCAAACTGTTTCTACATTTTCTCTTTTAATGTTCTATTCTATCGTTCTCCAACTGAAGTTTTTAATTCCGTAAAAGTAGAATAATGATTGATATCAAATTTATTCATCAGTTTTGAAAAATTTTTATTTAAAAATTCTTTACCAGTATCTGTTTGAATATTCTTTGGTTTTCTACCCTTAAAAATATTTTCAAATGCTCCTGCAACATTTTGGCCTGTTTTATCTTTAATTGGAGTACCCCAAGCATATTTTGAAAACACGTCAATAATTGTTAACAAATATTTATAACCTTTATTAATCTTAGATATACCTTTTAATTTTTCAGAATCCATGTCAACTAAATCAGCTTGCCATATGTCGTCAATTCCATATGTTGTAATCTGTCTTCTTGGAAAAATTTCCTCATACGTTTATGGATTTCGTTTATAATTTCTTCTCGAATTGTTTTGTCATCCATTTTTTAAGTACTTTTACTTCCACATTCTGAACATAAACCCTTAATTCTCCTTCGCCCATTTTTAGTCTCAAGTCTATGGGGATGAACTGTTTCAATATATTTTTTGAACTTCAAACGCCAAATATGATCATTCATTTATTAAATGAATAAACGGACTCACTTTCGTCTTGAACTTTTCTTGAATTTCTTTACTGCGGAAAGACTTTTAACTCCGTGGGCCGATTTTAATGAAAATTACACATGCTGACGTATAAGTCATGTGCTAAACGATGGTGTAGATCATTATTTGATATCTAAACGGGACAAAAAGTTAGTAAAATAATTCTCGCATGTTCTAAAGCAACCATGAGTTGTTCACGTGATAATTACATCAGTTTCCAACGTGGAGGTTATGCCGTATATAGCTCGCTGTTTGCCTTCCTGAGCCGTGCCGTTGCAGTTCCTCCCACGTTAGGCCGTGTCGTTGCATCTAATTTACATTACAAAATAATTTTCCAGGCCATTAATGGTTCCTGGTTCATGTTCCTCCCTCAGTGGCAAGAGAAAATTCGAAGGAATTTATTTTGCTCATTCTGCTTTCTGGACATATTTCTTGAGGTTGGAGGCGTTGTATATACCTTCTAGGTTACCATCCATCCTTGCTATCTGGTACGCCCCATTTCTGAGGACACTCTCAATGCAGTATGGTCCTATAAATAATGGGCAATATTTTGCATAAATCCGTTGCTCAGGTTAGAAATCGCCGGCTTGCGGATTAATACCAAATCTCCCTGGTCAAGTGGTGGTCGGAACCTTCTATTGCGCTGTCGCCACTCTCGGATTTTTGCAGAGTGCCTTAATCTGGTTAACGCATTGGCAATCTTCGTTTCCTGATGGATAAGGACATCAGGAGGTATTTATAAACTCTATTCCATGGTCTATCTTGACCTATTCTGTTTTCCTGAAAATAGTCTTCAACGTTATGTAAAACTTCCCAGGCTGTGTACTCATCCCGTCCGAAAAATTTAGTTGGTTTGTCGTTTAATAGCTGTTGTATTTGAGAAGCCTCTTAAAATATCAGGGCTTGATGAAGATGAGACGTTTTCCCATTGCTTAATTTGTGTCACCTCTTCAAATAGACTCTCTACTTTAATTTGTTATTTGTTAAAAATGAAGCCATGTTTTCCAATGTTCACTTAGTTAAATGTAACAAAGGCTTTTCAGTCTGTCAAACACACAGCAAATACAATGTAAATTAAAACACTATACACATACCTGTAAAATACACACTAACATACAAAGAATGACATGTTTCGTTCTACAAGAACATCCTCAGATTCTATCAAATGACTTAAAAACAATCTTATATATGTACAGTATTGTTTACGTAGCGTAAACGTGTCAATGATAGAGAGATTAGTGATAATATGAAAAAGTAATGACAAAAATAAAATATATACAATTATTAATAAAATGAAAACTTACGTACTTATCTAGACTGCCGATGTTAAGTCCGTTGTCACCAAACACTATTTCACGACTGTGGTCATGGAAAGTTTGTGGTGAGCCACGCTGCGCGTGGAGAGGAGAGAGAAAGAAAGGGAGGTGCCTTGTAGAGCGATGTGGATCTCTCCTATTGGATGATTAAATCGAGTATACTATACAGTGGAGAGGGGAGGGGAAGTAGGGCGGAGCAGCTGGAGCGCTGTGGAACCTTCCATCAACATTGGAGAGGGGAGAGATGTCATTGACCTATTTTATGTTAATTGTACTTTTACATAATATGGATGAATGCAAAATAATATATTTTAGGTGAATAAAGTATGGAACGGTATTATTATTGTTGTTATTATTGTTATTATTATTATGATAAAACCAATTTACCTTCCATCAATACTGGAGAGGAGAGAGATGTTATTGACCTTTTCCATGTTTTTCAATTTTAACAAATTATTCGGCCAGTCAGGCAAATTGCGAAGCCAAAAAGCTCAAATCACTTATAATTAAAATCATGAACATTGACAAATCAATTACACTTAATAAGAAATGTCTAGAATTAAAGCTCGTTCCTAAGTACATACCCATAAAAGCTAAACCCACAACAACTTCGGCTAAAATATCAACATCTCAATCACAGTTACTATGGATCAGAAACGAAATCAAATTCGCGTACATAAAGAAACACCAAATCAATAAATAAATTCTACGCATCCATTTAAACCTAAGCAACTTCTGGCACCGCACACAATGGACAACCTACCCCAACTTTTCACACGATTACATTAAAAAGGAAGCAATCCGGAAACAGAAGGTCATTGACAATAAATTACGTAACCTAATGATTAAACAGGAAAGTCCAGAAAACGCTAAGCACAACAAACTCGCGAATTTTCGCCCTAGATTAATTAACAGATCAGACACTACCTTTTCAAAGAATGAAATAAATCTGCTAGAGAAAGGTCTCAAATTCAACTGCCAGGAACGTCATGACGAAAACAACATAAAACAACTCATCACAGACGTAGAAATTGCTTACGACAAAATACCCTCTCCACAAAGAGAAATAATAAAAAACGTAGCCACCAACGAAGCCCTAAAAATAATCGCACATGAAAATTCCACTAAACAACCAAATTACGCCACTCAATACTCGGCATTGAAAACAGTAAAGAACAAAATTAAAAACGACAACCTTATCATAACGAAAGCGGATAAAGGTAACACAACAGTCATAATGAAGAAAGGCGAATACATAGAAAAACAATAGAATTTATCAACAACAACGGTATTCAAGAATTGCAACGCGACCCTACAAATAAATTTCAAAACCAAATAAAACTAGCTATCAAGGAAACAGACTTAATTTTCACAAAACAAGAAAAAGAAAGCCTCACCATCAAAAATCCTAAACTCCCCACACTAAGAGCCCTGCCCAAAATACACAAAGAGCCGTGTCCCATTAGATCAATAGTAAATTTTAAAGATGCGCCAAGTTACAATTTAAGAAAGCAACTGAACATCGTTCTAAAATAGGAAATTTCACTTAAAGGAGACAGATGAATTAAAAACAGCCTAGAACTAATTAAAGAATTAAATGAACTTAAAATAACAGAGAGCACACGTATGATATCCTTTGACATCACTACCATGTACACCAACATACCAACAGATGAATCCATTAAAATTATCGAAAACCTTCTTAAGGAAAACACCTCTCTACAAGAAACCAGAGAAATTATTAACCTTCTTAGAACAACACTACACCAAAATTGCTTTGCATTTAACGACAAAACCTATTGCCAAAAAGAAGGGTTAGCCATGGGTTCACCGTTATCAGGTATAATAGCAAACATTTTCCTGAATAACTTCGAAAACATCTTCTTAATGGGCCAGCTTTCAAAAGGAATCTTAAATTTGAGCAGATTCATGGATGACGTCATATGCATATATGATAATGACATCACTAATGCAGACCAGTTATTAAACACTCTAAATTCTTTACACAAATCCATCAGCTTCAAAATGGAGCCAGAAAATAACAAGAAAATGAACTATTTAGACATCACAATCAACAGAAATAATGACAACCTATCTTACAAAGTATACAGAAAGCCCACTCAGACGTCGCACACTATTGACAACAACCTGAACCACCCATACACACACAAATTAGCAGCACTGAATACAATGATACGCAGAGCTATTTCAATACCAATGAGCACAACGGATTTCAATGAAGAGATGCAATTCATTAAACAAATCGCGAAAGAAAACAACCATCCTCCAGGCACAGTGGATAAACTATTAAATAAACATAAGAACAGTCGCCGGGAAAGCACCACACATGACAAAGAAAACTACGTGGTTCTCAACTATGTTAACAATAACACATACAAAGTAGCTAACATTTTCAAGAAACAAGGTTTAAAAGTAGCCTTTCGAACGAATAACACACTACAGAGACACTTCAGCAGGTGCAACCTAAACAAAAAGGACCCTTTCTCAAAGTCAGGAGTATATGAACTCAAGTGCCAAGAACCTAACTGCAACGCCACATACATAGGTCAAACAAAACGTAATTTCCATACAAGATACAAAGAACACAAAAACGCGATAAGATATAATCGGCATTCAGCCTTCGGGGAGCACATCTACGACTGTTCACACCATTTCACAGACATCAACACCGATCTAAAAATTTTAAACTTCGAAAATAAAAGTAAATCTTTGAATATAAAAGAAGCAATAGAAATTTACGTCGCAAAAAATGCCAATGCCAATAACCTGAATGAGCATACACATTTAAATAATTCCCCCCTATTCGCTCTACTCACATAATATCTGACAACTCCTACTCATTAAATTACTTTTATCGTAATAATACTCGTAATAATAATAATAATAATAATAATAATAATAATAATAATAATAATAATAATAATAATAATAATAATAATAATAATAATAATTTCCTTACTTTATTCACCTAAAAGAAAAATTATTAATTTGCATTCATCCATATTACATAAAGGTACATTTAATATGGAAAAGGTCAATAACATCTCTTCCCTCTCCAATATTGATGGAAGGTAAATTGCTTTTATCGTAATAATAATAATAACAATAATAACAACAATAATAATACCGTTCCTTACTTTATTCACCTAAAAATATATTATTTTGCATTCATCCATATTATACAAAGGTACAATTAATATGAAATAGGTCAATAACATCTCTCCCCGATGGAAGGTTCCACAGCGCTCCAGCCGCTCCGCCCTACTTCTCCCTCGCCTCTCCACTGTATAGTATACTCGATTTAATCATCCAATAGGAGAGATCCACATCGCTCTACTAGGCCCCTCCCTTTCTTTCCCTCTCCTCTCCACGCGCAGCGTGGCTCACCACAAACTTTCCATGACCACAGTCGTGAAATAGTGTTTGGTGACAACGGACTTAACATCGGCAGTCTAGATAAGTACGTTTTTCATTTTATTAATAAATGTATATATTTTATTTTTGTCATTACTGTTCTCTCTATCATTGACAAGTTTACGCTACGTAAACAATACTGTACATATATAAGCTTGTTTTTGAGTGATTTGGTATAATCTGAGGATGTTCTTGTAGAACGAAACATGTCATTCTTTGTATGTTCGTGTGTATTTTACAGGTATGTGTATAGTGTTTTAATTTACATTGTATTTGCTGTGTGTTTGACAGACTGAAAATCCTTTGTTACATTTACACATACATTGTCTACTTTAAACTGAAATACAGTGTCTGAGGTTTTGATATAAGCTTGTAGACCCGTTTTGATATCTTTAACGTCTCTGCAAAAGGCTGCTATTTTTACGTGCGTTTTTTCCAACTGTCCGATGAAACGCCTATCAAGTACTCCTTGAGTGATTTTAATAAGTCCTACTTCGTTATTGATTTTACTAATAACATACTTAAAAGAACCACTGAGTTTTTCCTGAAATTGGGCCATTTTAATCTAAGTTTGCGATATATGGCTTTGTGTTTCTTAGAATTCTGATCTGAGTTCCTTTTATTCGGAAGCGAACGATTGAACTGCTGGAAGAACTGTTTTAATGTCACGATCTACAGACTATATCACCTGATCCTTAATTTCTTCATTGAGAATTTCAAGATTCCCCACAAATTGGGTTTTCATTTTACGGAGTTTGGCTTCTACTTTAGCACTGGAGTCGGAAAATCCCTTCTCCATTCGTGCACTTGCTTCCTTGAATATTTGCTCTAAGTTGGCATTTGTTTCATTGAGCCTATTGTTAATGGTCTTGTATGCTTCAGCAAACTTCCTCTCTTAAGCGGATTGAACTTCGGCAAACCTAGACTCGAGGGTGTTATTTACCTTATTCTTCCATTTTTGTGTTGGTAGATGCACTAGGTTGATCAATTTTTTTATTTAACTGTGTGTTGGAATCCGCCATCTGAGTGTTAACTCTACCTATCTTGGAATTTTGGTCATTAATACTCAGCCTAAGGGCTTCAGTGGCTGCGAACAAGTTACCCTTGTTGACAGTGAAGGGATTATCAACTTTTAAATACTTAAAGGTTTATGATGCTGTCGGATAATATGAGGCACTAAAGGTGTAGTCAATTTTACGCTTGAATTTTGGAACGAAATCTTCCTAAGTTACTTCGTGTTCATAGTTATTCATGTGACTCCACTTGATGCCTAAGTATGTTTGCATAACGTTACTTGTGTGGCTCCAATCAAGGCAATCCATGTCTGGACGCCATCTATACACCTACCTCTCTGTATCAGGAAAAGATATGAATTAAGGAATAAGGGCATCAGATTCAACAAAGTGATGAACAGTCCTTATGTAGCAGGTACAGAAAGAGGTATAGGCTGATCGAATTAATAGTTGATTTCATTCCTAAGACAAAATTTATTCATTTCATTGAGTAGGACTTGCATTTTCCCTATTATCTGCTTGATAATTTTTTTAACAAAGGGACTCAGTTTCGTTTGGAAGTTTTAATATCAAATTAATTGTGACGAATGTCTGTCATTCCAAAATGAATTTCCTTTGAAAGTACAACCTCTTCTTTTAAAAGGTTTTAAAGTTCTTTCTTGAAATCGTTTGAATTGTGAGAAAATAAAAAATATTTAATTTAAGTTTCCTTCACTTGAAAGTACGGAAATTTTCCCTAGAGTATTTTCTAAATATTTAACACTTGAAATTGTGAAAGTCTCCTCCAGAGTCTCTTTAAACGTTTAACACTTAATACTTCACAAAATATCGCAAAATAATTCGTCTTACAAAGTTCGATCTTATTGTTTCTTTACTTATTAAATTTTAAACACTGTGATAATACTGCTAGAATATGACGATTTCCAGTAAGAGTCAATAAATTCTTTGTTGAACTGCCATCCAGAATCACTGACTGTAATATTCCACCAAAGAAAATTTAGTCTTGTGGAATTTTAAAAACGTCCGGAAAACAATCACATCAACTGTAATTAGTAACTCAGGACTGGATTGTGAAGATATGCGGTTCAGCGAACGGCATGTTAACGTCCTTGGCAGCCGGTGGCGTGATGTCATCACCCATGGTATCACAGTCAACTTTATCGTTGAGACCACCTCCGATGTCCCACGTTGAAACCACGACTTCAATCCCACGTTAACAGGTAGACATGATTATATAGGCACTCGTCGGGTTTTAACGTGTTTTTGCTGGATTTAAAAACACGAAAAATTTCAACTGACTTATAATGATTTTTGAGTGTCTTATCTAACCTATATCAGATTTATGAATCAGACGACGAACACAGTATCGTCTTACATGCATACCTACGAAGCCTGGCAGTAAATTGTTAATGATTATGGCTCTGGAAATCGCCGTTTACAAAAGCACGGTTTGAGAATATTTACAAGTGTTTTTGCAGATTGGCTTGGCATTTCGTTCACAAATTCGTATCCCTTATTGTGAAGATATCCCAGCTCTTCCGAGTAAATGTTTGGTGTTGTACCAGGACCCATTATTGGCCTGGGACATCACTTTGTAATATCAATTATATGCAACGATACGGCTCAGGAAGGCAAACAGCGAGCTATCTACGTTGGGCACTGACGTTATGATCACGTGAACATACGAGAAATACTTTTACTGCCTTTTCATCGCGTGGAGATATCAAATAAAGACCTACACTATCTTGTAGCACATGACTTATACGTCAACATGTGTAAATTTCATGAAAACCGGCGCACGGAGTTAAAAGTTATTCACAGTATATTTATAGTATTAATGCTTCTGATACGAATAAATAAATGAAGTAAAGAAATGCAATTTTATCAGAAGAGAAGGAATGCTAACACAGCTGCACGATATAAAAGACTAAAATCCGACACTATTCACTCGACTACAAATCCGAAGATAATTGAAGCAGAGTACCGCTACGCCATAACTAAGTTCCACTTTCGACGTCTATACCCGCGTTCGACAGTATGCTTACGCAATTGCTGTGAGTTGAAAACTGTCCGACCAGGAGTATTTGGTTCTTCCTTTTATTTTGTTTTGTTTTACGTAATTAAAAGGAAAATTTTCAATGGTGATTACCATCTATTTATTGTTCATCCATAACAGATAAGTTCCATTCCTCGTAGGATCCATGCCGTATTCCACATCCATTTTGTAGTTGTCATGATTCCCAAACTGTTGTTTACGTTTTAAGCTACTTCGCTTCTATGAACCTTGAGTTTGTTGTACTGTCTTTTACTGTGTCCTTAAATTAAGAAAATTTAGTATTATTATTTAATATGATTTTGTAACCCAGCCATTAAGCGGTAATATTTGTAGTAGAGCGTGTGTTGTGAACGAAGGATTGTGATGAACCCGAGTTAGGTAAGATCGCCAATGCATAGAATTACCTTGTGTTTTACTTTAAGCCGTTCCTGCTCAATCTCATTTGAGAGAAAAGGAATTACGTTACGAACTCCGAATTTGTAAAGTATATCCCACAAGAACTGTTAGGGATGTTATGACTTTATTAGCTTCTTCTCTTAACTGAATGGTGACTGTTCCTGTGCTAAACGCCGATGAAGTTCATGAGTCTTTGGTGGTGATTAAAGATAAATTACCTGAGTTTAATTCTATAATTTTGTCTTTCTATTCTTCTAAGCCCTCAGAAAATCAATTAATGCGGGTTAAAGGTCAATTAAAACATTACACGGATCGTATCCCGGATTTGTTGTCTCTTAATTTGCAGGAAAATGAGCGGCAGGAGTGTGAATCATTGTTAATATCATTTTCCGAATTGTTTCACAAAATCGTAATCATGCTTGAATTGCCTGATTCAGTATTTGATGTTCAAGTCCCTAACTGTTCAGGATCTCGTGAAAGTGATTGTAATTACCTACTGATTGAATCTCCCGTTGTTCCTCAAACAACTTAAAGTGTTACCCCAATTTCTATTTCTACAGCTTCTGAAGCTTGTATCATTGTCACAATTGCTAATGCTATTCGGGAATCTAATGTGGTTAACGTTCCCCGGGTTTCTTCTTCTGCTCTTTTTTTCAAGTGCTTTGGTGCCTGTAAATTATGCATGTAATGTGTCTTCTGCACATGATGGCATGCAAGTCAATATTTGAAGCGAGTTTAATAAACTGATATAACATGAAAACAATATTCTTTAACCCATGGGTAAATAATGCGTGTATCGAGCTCGAATCAGTGTACCGTGGTGGACAGAGGCTAAAGAAGGTGCAAACATGAATGGGTTTATCCAACACAGTCAAAAGATAATGAAAACATTTGAAAATTTGCGTTACATTTCTTTTCACGGTTATCTTTTGGTTTCTTTCGAAGACAAACTTTATAATTCAGGTACAAAAGTTCATAACAATTTTATAATATCGAACAACAACAACCTTGAGCTTGAAGCTCCCTAATTACACATTCTCCATGAGGGCTTCCGGCCCGAAGTTACAGTGGCTAAGCCTAAACTACCGAGGTGACTAGATGGAGAAAATATTTAAATTACAAAGATTTCAAACTGAAACAGGTTACAAAATCATAGTCACCTCAAAATTAAGTTGATAGGGAACGCGAGAGGGTATCACACTCCCTATTCCCTGATTTCGGCTAAGTTCTATTGATTTGTTTGAAAGTTACTTGTTTAGCAAATTAAAGTTACATTAGTAAAGATTGGAAACCTTCCCCTCGAGCTAGTTTTCAAAGACTATCACTTAGATAGCATTGCCATTACCTTGAGCTGATGGATTGCTATGCGATGGACGAGGCACCTCGCCTCCTTTATTAACACACACACTGGATTGGAACGATGACATATCCTTCTAGAAGCCTGGCCAGGCAATACATCTATAAGGAAGCAGTCTTGATGGTGGACTTGAGTTATTGTTTAGCAGGAGTTGTTCTTGTAAAGTCGTGTTGTGTCAACATGCTAATATGGTAGTCAGCAAGCAACTGTTTCAAGATGTTAGTCGTCGTCTCCTGATTGTTTCGTAGTAGTGTGTGTTTGTGACGACAGTTCATTAGGTTTTGTGTGTTTAACTTGTAAATAATTGTAAATAAAATCCGTGTACGCAAGTGACAGCATTTTGTGTGCGTCTTTGTGGATGCATCTTTGGTGACCGTGACGAGGACTTAAGAATTTACGAGTCGAAGTGCGAAATTGTACAAAATGCAAGTGATACTAGAGAATATGTCCGTACAACACCTCAAAGACAAACTCACCAAGAGAAATATTCCGACGAACGCCATGAAGAAATCGTTGCAGACGCGGTTACGGGAAGATCTCGTCGAAAATGTAGAAAATTCCGAAAACTTTTTCATCGAGATCGACGAAGATCTGGAAAACACATCGGAAGATGAGGTAAATATTACCAAAATGTGTTCTAAGTTAACGAAAATGATACAGACCTTCAATTCCACTTCAACAGATCAAATTTCTCAAGCTAACTCAGTTTTAACCGGATAAATATCACAAGTATACGCGCAGGTATACCAAGTAGAACAGTGTCTAGAATTGAAAATTCCACCCCTAGATACTAAAATTTCAACCAAAATTAGTGACGTCACCAATCATTTAACACAACAAATATCGGACATCAAGTGAAAACTGAGACAGGTTGAACAGATTGATAGTAGGATGTCAGCTGGAATGGGTCATCGCGAACCTCAAGAAGGAGGTGGAAACCCAAGTTTCCGGCATCGAACAACAGGTTGAGGGGAGAATTTTTACCGTCGAGGTAAATTTTGAATGACGTATTTCTGCCGTAGAGCGAAATTTTGGAAGCCATATTTCTGCTGTTGAAGGATGGTTAGAAAACCGATTTTCGACCACCAAGGGAGATATGCTCAATATAAGAGAAAGCATCCTTCACGCGGTAGCAGATAAATTAACTCAAACAAGACGTATCTCTACATCTCTAAACCCCTCAAACCTAACCGACAATACAAGACTCCTAGACCCGAAGGTGATTATAGAGAGCCTTCCGGAATTCCACTGGCGACTGGAAGAGAACCGATTAGTTTAATCGAGTGATCGGTCAGACTATTACGAAAGACTAATCTACCAGAGGATATCTTCGTACAACTCACCATATCGCAAGTAAAGGGGCAATCCACTACTTGAAGTACTTAAATTTAAACTGGATGCACTTCAAGAGAGAATTCCTCGCTAGGTTTCATTCCGAAAGGGTGAAGAGCTCCGTGAAAAGAAATCTACTGATTGACGCACAACCCACTGGTATGAGAGATAGCGCCTTCGTCCTACAGAAGCACCAGCTCTTCAAGCATCTGCAGCCGAAAGGAATCGAGAACGAGATACCACCAGATATCACAGAGCTGCTCCACGATAAGATTCAGCCCCTAATGAAGGTATCACAACCAAGATCCTTTGATGATCTACGTAGAATCATCGCCCAGCTGGAGAAGGAACACAAGGGCAAAGCAACGGGAGAACTCAGTGCAGTTAAGAAGTGCTGCCAGTGTGGAAATGTGGGACACCTGGAGAACAGGTGCCCAACCGTGACGTCGGAGAAACTACGTCCGGCCCATTCTGGATTGAGGGGGATGGGGCCGATAACAGGAAGAGGCCTCAAGATCTGACAGACAAGCAGCCGTGGACAAGTAGGAGAGGGATTCGTCAGATTGTAAGTAGAACAGGCCAACCCTCCCAGCTGTCATCTTAAGGGCAGGCAACGGGAATATTTCAGCCATACTCGACAGCCAAGCAAGCCATTCATTTTACAATGCGATTGCTGCCAGGTTACTACCGCCTATGAAGCCTCACCATCTCGGAAATGTATTGGGAGCTGCCGACGGGGTAACAGATTCCATCCAAGGACAGACTAACCTAACCTTTAAATGCATGGATCTGCCCATTGTAATTGACGTTGCAGTGATTTAGAACCTTAAATACTGACTTCACATTAGGTCATGAGTTCCTGTTTGAATACAAGGTGATCCTAGATTATGCAGCTCATGAAAACTTTTTGGGAAAAGACAGACGTCTGGGGGCCACCTGGCTCGATGGAAATCTCCTACTTGAAAGGATGTGGAAGTTGACATCGACCTGGAATATATCCAGTTAACGCATCTTCAACCGAGTGAAGAAGAGGAGCTAAGACGCGCCTTAAAGGACTTTCCAGAAGTCATCACCAATAAAATAGAACGGGCTACTACTGAACGCACACCATCAAGCAACGTCCATATCCAATCAAGTCGGATAAGCGCAACTTCGTCATCCAGAAGATTCAAGAGATGGGAGGACAAGGTCTCATCAAACCCTCTACATCCTGTTGGGCTTCGTCTATCGTCCTACTGAAAAAGAAGAATGGGTGTTATCGACTGTGTGCGGACTTCCGCAAGTCGAACGAGAAGACCGTGAGTGACTCTACCACATGACTGACCTGAAAGACTCGCTGAAACATGTAAGTGGGTCTAGGATTTTCAGCACGCTTAATCTCAACTCCGCATACTGGCAAGAGGAGGTCGAGAAAAGTTCTAGACCATTGACCGTCTTCATGGCACCGAGGGGATTGTACCAGTTTACAGTAATGCCTTCATGTGACTGATGTATAAGGTATTGTCAGGATATGTTGGAGATTTCTGCCAACTGTATCTCGACGATATTTTAAATCACAGCAAGAAAATACACCTTGTACATCTGAGGACAGTGCTGGAACGACTGAAGATTCATGGACTGACTTGCCAACTAGTGAAGTGCCACTTCGCCCAGTCCCGCGTAGAATATCATGGCCATATACTAACATCTGAAGGCTTAGAAAGACAACCGGTGAAGAATCGAGCTATCGAAGAAGTTGAAAGTCTGCGGACGAAACGACAAGTACGTCAGTTCCTTGGCTTGTGTGGATGGTATAGCAGCTTCGTCCCAATCGTTGAATAGAAGGCAATACCACTCTCCGATTTACTCCATAAAACCGCCGTTCCGATGGACCAGCAGGGAAGAGACAGCATTCCAGAACATTAAGGCTGCGATATGCAGCGCTCCCGGTCTAGCCCATCCCGAACCTGAATGGAAGATGTGCCTGCAGACAGACGCTAGCGACTCCGGCCTAGGAGCAGTGTTATTCCAGGAGAGGAGTGACGGTGGGAGGGACATCATCGAGTATGCCATCAGGAAGCTAACTCCCACCAAACAACGCTACTGCACTGTCGAGAAGGAAGTTTTAGCCGTGGGCAAATTCAGAGGCTACTTGGAGGGAGGGAGTTTCCACCTGTACACCGATGACGCCACTCTCAAATGTTTGAACTAAGCCTCTGGTTCAAGATCTAAATTGATGCGAAGGGCTCTGTTAATCGCAGAATTTGATTATGATATGTGTCTGTCCCAGGATCGCCGAACATAAGAGCAGACAATTAATCTAGGCACCCGGCTATTGAACCTGAAAATAGGAGCACCATTGTCGGATGGGAGTTCCCACAAAAGCACCAGAGTGAGCCCAAGGAACCTGTCCTTAGCACCATCAAGAAGGAACCTGATCTGGGAGTAATAAAACAGTGGCAAGAGCAAGACAAGCCCTGTAGGACCATGACGCAGTGCATTAGGAGACAGAACACCGATAGTCGATTCGTCCCGAGGCAATTCAAGATTCCGGGTTGGCAGAGAACTCGTGATGTACAGATCTCACCTCTCCGACACGACTGCAGTAGAGGTGATCCCCAGATAGCACACGAGGGACATCCTCGAGAAGTTCCACGACAGCACTGAAGCCGGACATCCAGGAGGCGAAGAGACGTATCAGTCTATCCGACGAAGATTCTTCTGGGTGAAGATGCGAAAGTCATTCTGGACAATGTGAAGGGGTGCTATATCTGTACCTGTACCAAGGCGAGCAACAGGAAGGCATATTCCAGTCAGCAGAACCAGGAGCTAAAAAAGAATGCCACGGATCCACCTAACAGACAAAGAACATCGACTGTGCGACCGTCTGATACCACAATCACTCTTTGTCCGGCGACGGCGCATCAACCGAGTCACTGGCTATTCCCCAGCGGAACTGTTCTTTGGTCGACAGTTATACGGCACCGGGGATTTGGAGATTAGTCCACTACCCACTTCTGGTCAAGATGATGCAGCTGTTTCCCTAGCAGCAGCAGCAGCAGCAGCAGCAGGACAACAAGGAGAAGCAAGGTTTCGCCGTAAAGAGATCCCTTACCCAGGCCAAAGCTCAAGATGTCGAAGAGACCCATATCTTCCTACCAGGTCAGCAAGTACTGCGAATTAATCACCCAATCAGTAATAAGACCGGAGGGATTCACGCAGCTCTCGCACCTAAGTGGGTTGGTCCCGTCGAGGTGGATAAGCAGCTGGGCCTGGGGTCTACATACTAAAGACCAACCATGCTGTCAAGGTCCACGCATCGGAGTTGCGGAGAGTCACTCACCCGCTGCGCATACAGAGTAAGCCTGGTACTACCACAGGTCCACCTGGAGTAGAGGCTACTAATGACAGAGCACAATTGGGTCACGAGGAGAATGCATCGACTATCATCGAGGATGAGGCTGGCTGCGAGATAAACCCGACCCCCGACACGGCACGAGCCGGTGAAGAGGACGAGTGCTCGTCCAGCGACGCCCGAGGAAGAGAGAAGATACGATCTACGTTCAAGGCAAAGTCGACGAATGTGATGGACTTCCAAAATTGTTTCAAATTATAGGGAGAGTATTGTCGCAAGTGTATTAAACTGATATCATTTGAAAATAATATTTTTTAACCCATGGGTAAATATTGCAATTATCAAACTCGAATCATTATTATTATTATTATTATTATTATTATTATTATTATTATTATTATTATTATTATTATTATTATTATTATTATTCTGACTTGTGATGTATAGGCTTGAAGTGTTTACATCCACTTATTAGTATTGGTATCATTATTATTTACGATCACATTGTTTGTGAGGTTATTTCATGAAACATGCGCTGTATATATATTTATATGAGTTTAGTTAATGTAAGGACCTGTAATTAGTAGTATATAATTTATTATTACCTGTATATATGTTGTATAATCCATAGTAACATTGTTCTACACACTGTAACATCCAGAATAAGGTATCTTTGACAAAGGATGATTTTAGAATGTTCTTTACATTATAACTATGTTATTCGGCACTCTAGAATTTACTAGAAGATATGTTGTGGCATATCCTTCTAGACGTCTGGCCAGGCAACATATATACAAGAAAGCAGTCTTGATGTTGGAGTTGAGCTATTGTTTAACGGGAGTTGTTCTTGTGAAGTCGTCTTGTGCCGACATGCTAATGTGGCAGCAGCAGGCAACTGTTTCAGGATGTTAGTCGTAGTCTCCTGATTTTTTTCGTGGTATTGTTTGCGACGACAGTTGAATAGGTTATGTGTGTTTAACTTGCAAATAATTGTAAATAAAATCCGTGTACGCAAGTCACAGCATTTTTTGTGCGTAATTGTAGATACATCAGGTTCAATGGCACCTCGTAACTCTACCGTTTCTTAGTGTCAGCCTACCTTTCCTGCGTAACCTGTTTTTCATGCAATTGTGCAAAACTATTCTCCTACCCGGGTGCCATCCGTAGCAAATTTTCCTTTAGGTTGTTTGACCCCCAAACAAGTAGTCAATATTCCGATGGGTTCTTAAATTTGTGGAAACGTTTCGCAGATGTTACATTACAGTCTAATGCTAGTTATAACCTCACATTCGGTGCCCCATTCTTTTCTCAAGTGCGCTCGAATAATGGTTATTCCTTTTGCCTTCTGCCTTTTCACAGATTTTCTTCAATTCACCTCATCCAGTGACAACTATATGTAAGCTAGTGTCTAAATTTAATGCCAATTTTATTCATGAGGTTATTTCTTTCCTTCGCGTCTTAATATAAATTAAAGTTCAGGCTATTGTGTTCAATTTAAGTAATGATCACATTTTTCAAGTCTTATATCCACATGTATCTGGAGCTCTTTCTGAGCATATTATTAGAGCCATGTCTGGGAGGTGGCTGTGGATCAGTTTTATGCGCATGCACTTGAATTCCTCAATCCTTCTCATGCTCTGGCTTCGTTAGTGCAGAAACTCTATTTCAGAGTGCAACACTTGAATGAATCCTTGTCAAGGTATGTTCAGGATAATAAATTCTTTGCTAGAATGTTTATGCTCAACTATTATGTGTCTCAAATCGTTGCCAGCATTGTTCAGGGTCTTACAACGACCATCAAGTTTTGCTCAATTGGAAGCTATTACTGTTTCTGCCGAAGGTATTAGATATGCCGATCAACTACGGGTTGCGTTAGCTCCCCCTCCTATGAGTACATCTTTTCCTCAGGTTACTAAAGCCGCTTCTTCCGTTTCTTCAAAACCACGTAAATCTCTTACATGTTTTATTTGTGGTTCTACTGAACTCTTCCAGAGGAATTGTTCTACGATTGGGCCCTTATGAAATTCAAAACTCGATGTGGATAGAGTCTGATCCACGAGTATATCTTGTAAATACTGTGGGTCGAATAGGCATTTCTCCAGACAGTGTCCACGGATTCTTCTGGACCTGGCGTCCTGGCAATAGTACTTCTAGATGACTAACCACCAATCCTTGTGATGAATCTCAAATTGTTGCTTCAAATTGTGTTTGTTATAATTGTACGTTAAACGAGAGTTCAGCTCATTCTGAGGCTGATATTATGCCCAGTCTGAAGCTAACGCAAATTTTCCACAATTTTGTGGCATTTCTGCTATTCCCCCTTGTAAGTTACCTCACATATCCTTAGGGGTAAATAGTAAACCTATATGTGCATTGGTATATTCCAAAAGTGGCATTGCACTGATGAGTGAGAAATGGTATAATTCAATGAAAACTCTTTGTAATTTACATCCACTGAAATCAGTATCTTTAACTTGCCACACTGTTAATACTAACACGTTGAATATATTACGATCTCTAAATGTCAAAATCAGAATCCGCGCTTTTACATGGAAAATGCTTGTACCAGTTTCTAAAGTTTTATCTTGTCCTCTCATTTTATTTCTAAAACTGGTATGATTTTTAACCTGCATTCTAAATTTTCCATAAGAATCTAAAAGCTGTCTAATCGCTTCCTGTTCTTCCTTATCTTGTCAATGCTATTCTTGAAGATACTGGTGAACCAAAAGCTTTTGGTTTTGATCACTATCCTGATTATCAGGCCAACCAACTCAATAAATAAATTTCCAGGTGTATTTACTGACAAGTTCTTATGTTTTATAGTACGAAACTGATAACATCCATGTTCGCTCTCCTGCCTCCACCTAATAAGTCCTTAAGGCCATTATTGACCAAATGCTTGATGATGGTGTAATAAGTCCCTCTAAAACTCCTTATTCTTCTCTCATGTTTCTTGTCTCTAACCCGCAAGGTGGTTTTCGTCCTGCCGTTGATTATCGGAAAGTTTTCCTTCAGTCTGTTCCCCTTCCCGATCTTCACTCTTGTTTTTCTTGGTTTGCTAATGCCAAAATGTTTACTACTTTTGATGTGAATCAGATAGCACTAGCTGAGGAATCCGAGCGCCTTGGAACCTCTATGAATCTGAAAGAGTTCCATTCCTGTTAAGTACTGGAGCAGCTGTCCTTACTTGGTTACTGTATACTCGTAATATCCTGTCAGACATAATATATTCAAGTTGAATATAATTACCTTGTCTATGTGGTCAATTTCAGTGAAACATTCAAAAAGCACCTAATCCATCTCAATGAAGTCCTTGAAAGACTGCGTAAAGCAGGCCTAACACTTAAGGCTAGCAAGGTTACTTGCACACAACACCAACTGTCATTCTTGGAGCATATTGTGTCAGAGAAAGGTGACTCCATTGAAAAATCTCGTACGTCTGCCGTCTAAATTTTTCCTCCCCTAAATATTTCAAAGCTGTAGCCACATTCATTGGTACGGTCAATTTACTTCTTAAATTCATCCCCAATTTTTCTGAAAGAGCAGCTCCATTAAACGGCTTGAGAGAAAAGAATGCAACGTTCGTGCTGGGTGATGCCCAAATTGAAGCCTTTGTGATTTGAAATCTGCCTTATTTAACGCTCCTGTTCTGGCAATGCCAGTTATTTTTAGACGTTTCATTCTGCAAACCGATGCCCCTTCGACAGGTATATATGGTGTTCTTCTTCAGGAATTTGAATATGGAAGTCGTCCCATGTCTTATGTTTTACGAGATCAAAATCCTACTGAGCGAAATTATTCTATTAATGAATTAGAAGCCTCAGCTGTTATTTTTTTCCTTTAGAACTGTTCAGAATGCATTTTGAACATCTCCCTTTCGATATTGAAACCGATAATCAGGCACTGGTCGATTTGAGCGTTTCAGTACTCACCTTGGCATTTCAGTTCGAAGTTCATCACATTCGTGGCACTGAAAATGTTGTGGCTGATAGCCTCAGTAGAATGTACTATCCTCAACCAGAGCCTTCGGATTCCTCTCCTAACCAATTCCGGCCTTTGTGAATGTAGTTCTAACTAACTCGCCTTTTCTTTTCGAAGATATTTCCAAACATCAGGAAGATGATGCGGAATTAAAGGCTATTATTGACAGGATTAAATCTGGCGTACATGTTAAACCTAATGTTCTTAAGAATGGCATTCTATGTTGTCCTGCTCGCGACAGAAGAGACCCCAAAATTGTTGTTCCATCTAACCTAGTTCCTGCTCTTGTCAACTATTGGTTGTCATCTTCTTGTGTTCAAATCTACAGAGAAAATCCGTAATTATGTCATTTGGAAATCCATACGATGAAATCCGTACACTTGTCAGATCTTGCAAAACTTGTAACGTTAGTAAACGTGCAACTAATACCCGCCTAGGTCTGAGCGAGCTTCTCGTACAATAGAGAGATTATATTGGTCCTTTCGCGCTTGTATGAACCTGAGTTTGTTATACTGTTTTTACTGTGTTCTTAACTTCATAAAATTTAGTATTATTGATATTTAATGTGATTGTGTAGCCTAGCAGTTACACTGGCTACGGTCCACGAATTGTACCCTCAGGTGCTGCACGTTTCAATTTCGGAGTGGAGAGTTTGGAAATTCGCAGACGGAAGAAAGCAGTAAAATTTATTTTTAAAATTGTATACAATGCTAATGATAATCCAGAATTACTCTCTCTCTCTCTTAAATTTCCAGGTACCTCGCTTCAATTCCAGGAATATGATAACGTTTTTGAATGAAAAAAACATGACGTGTGCCAATTATAACACGCAGGTGAACAGATTCTCTAGTATCTTCAACAGTGCCATTCAGAAAAATAAAGCCTTGACATCAATTTGCCAATGCACGAGTTTCTAACTGAACCTCATCGCACCACTGTATGAAGTCTTAAAAGAAGGGGAAATCTAAGAACTATGTATTGTAAGGTGAAGTTCTCTAATATTATACTTGTATGTGAATTAATTCATTTCCCTTGTCATTTTAATTTGTCGTGTGTGATTTTCACAAGAAGGCTCTTTAGATTTTAGAAAACCCTTTGACAATTTATTTATATTAATATTTTAGGATATTAGTCCATATAAAATCGCAGAATATAGTTTGGATATAAGTACCGCCATGTTAATTGTAGTTTATATAACGTAGTTTAAACTGGAACTGGGACACTGAATCCTGTAGTGTGCAGAAAATAAGTAAGTAACTAAATGTATAGATAAATTAATAAATATATAAACAGCATACTAGGACGGCCGAATCCTGGAATCAGGGTACTTCTCTTGAAGAAAATATTAGACAAATCAGCTCTCGCGTACATGAGATCGCAGTTAAATTTCAATGGTAACAGAAGGGAAATTCCATACAGAAGTTAGGATGAAGGAATGGAAAACGCAGTAAGGAGGTACGAAGATACAGGCAACATCAGATCGTGTCTCGTTCTTACATAAAATGGAATGAACTCGATGGAAACGTTCTCCCATCCCATGACGTATGACCTATTCTTCGGTGTGAATAAATTGTGTATTTTTTAAATGAATATTACTGACTTCGAGAAAACTCTTCCTAGTAAGAAAAGTTGAGAAAGTTTTTATAAACTGATTTTAAAATAGGCCTAAATATTTGAAAGATATATCGATTTTAGCTACACCAAAGCTTAGTAAGAGTGTGTTGGGAATCAGAATAAATGAAAGTCAACAGCATATTTTCCAGTCAGTCGATCGGATCAAGAACCCCCTAACTTCATAACATTCATGAGGGAGTACTCAAAGTCAACTAAACGACGGGAGTGTATGCGGAACGACGTGTGAGCGTATATTTCACTGAGCGGAACTCTAACGACACCGTTCATCGGAGGTATTTCCAGGAGTTCGTTCGCTAGTATCCGGTCATGAGACATACCTTCATGGATGGTTCAAAAATCGGAGAAGATATCATATACTCCTTAGTTACCGATAATGTAAGCATGAAGATCAGGCTTACTAGTGTCTGCAATGTGCATTTTCGCCATCCTAGAAACTCTGCAGTTTGTACTGGGTGATGAAAGTAACAACTTTTTAGTGTGCACGGTTTGTTAATTTCTCTGCGGTCTGTTGAAACCTGTTTCTAGCAACATCCATTGGTGCAGTAGATTCATGACCTTCTCGCCAGGTTAAGCGATGCTGGCACCAGAATCACTTTCGCGTGGCTTCCAAGCCACGTTGGGATTGCGGGAAATGAACTTCCGGTTAAGATACACAAGAAGCAGCACTTTTACCTCCTAGACCTATTAATGTACCTGCTAAAGATATTTGTTCTCATTCTCAAGTACATCGAACCATCTTGGCGTCCTGGGAATCGGAGTATCCAGCTATCCAAATTCCTAACAAAGTGAGAGCAATTAAGAAGGCAACTACAGTGTGACGGTCGTCTTTCCGGCCTTCACGGAGAGAGGCCATAGTATTGTATAGGCTGCACAACGAGTGGCTATGACGCTGCCATCCCACGGGCACTAAGTGCTGGGGTCCCACAGGGAGGGGCGCTATCCGTGAACGACCTTCTAAGCCGACAAGGAGTGGAGGTGCAGCAACACGCGGATAACATAGCCATTTACACCAGATTGTCGGGCAATGACTACGCTGTCAGTGTGCTGCAACAATGGATCTCATCCTTTAGGAAGGGCTGTGTCTGAAACAAGGGGAATAAATCGCACGAAAATTCAGGCAATTGTTTTCACCAAACGTCGGCCTGGGTTTGATCAACTTACTATTAACTTGCCTTGGACAAAATTAAACATCCCGGACTTACTCTGGACAGAAATATATCCAGTGTGCCACGGTACGGACGAAAGCTCTGAGACCTCTGCTGGGTAATGAATATGTCTCTACAAGTATTAAGAGAAATAATGGCCTGCATAAGCAGAAACATATCAGGAAGAAGAATAAGAATTACACATCCTGCTCTGTGCATGTGAAGCCTGGGACTGTATTCGTAAAACTCCACTTTCCAAATTAAAAGTTTTTTAAAAATGGACAGTCAGAATGATGAAAAAAGCACCAAGACTGAAATCTAACAGGAAGATACGAACGGAACATCGTATTCCAGCAGTTAGATCCCAGAAAAGCAAAATAATGATGACCAAAGCTAGAGTCTTCCTCAGCCATTCAAGCGACCCCGGCATGATACTCTTAAAACTGGTCGTAAGAACCTTGAAGCCGAGCACATCTTTCATACATCGTGGCCCTTGGCTCACTTACTATCTGTTTTAACTAGAAATGGGAAATTTTACCGTCTTTTCTAAATGAACTTAAAAATTTAACCGTGAAAGAGGCCGTTTGTTAAGAAGGAAAGTTCAACCCCATCTTGAAAATAGCTCTCCGACGCCAAATTAGAATATTCATTCCTCAGCGAAGAGGGTGTTTCCTTTCTGATGGGAGGTGAATACCGCCTCTCAGCCAGATCGTATTTCCCACGGCATTGTAGAACCAGAGACTTTTCGGCTCTTCGGCATTTCTCTGAAACAGATGAGTAAAGGGGCATAGTTTTCATCCTGGTACTCCCAGGTACTCGCCCTAAACAAAAAACTAGCCTTTTTGATGGCGACAAGCGTGCCTCACAATGCGGAGCGCTGTGGAGAACAAAGCGAGAGCTTACTTGTGTTGATGAAAATATCGGATGCAAAGCGTATCGATTTGATGCGTAAGTTTTCTTTAAGCAGAAGTTCCGGATATAATCGCAATGTGCTTAATTTAAAACAGAAGAAACACAATATGTAACAGTTTGTTTTTTCTTGAAGTGATATATTGTTGAAAATTATTAAATCAATAAGGCCCGGTTTCTTCAACGCATGTTAAGTGTTAACTCAGCTGTTAAGGAGACTTAGCACATAATTTAACAAAATGGTCGTCTCATCAAGAATTGTTAACTCTAACAAATGTTAATACTTGTGTTAAATTAACCTAGCAGCAGCCCTGTGTTAAACCTCTTAACAACTGCTAAAATGTCAAAATGGAGGCATGTATAAGACGTATGTTTGAAGCTTTACTGCTGTATGAAGACTATTTATAAGCTGAGAAGGCAAAGGACGACCCATACTAAAAATAACTACTTTCTAGAGTTGTCAGAAGATATATTTCTAATTACCAAAGCCATAATGAACAAGATACTAGACGATATTGAAAATACGTTAGAGTCTCCAACAGTGAGGACAAATATCATGAGGCAGGATCCGCTTCGGACCACATGGAGGTGATAGAACACTAAAATGCGAACATGTTTTACTCAAACTTGTCAGGTCTGCAACCTAATAATTTCCGAAAAATGTATGAATCCCCCGATTCTAATACGACATCTATATACTTGAAGAGTTGCAACCTCGACAAGGGGAGCAGTGGACGATTGGTCATCGAACTTGTTTGCTAACCGCGACGACGTGAGTTCGAGTCCAGCCATGGACATATATTTTTAATACAAATGAAATCATTGTTTCGGGGAATGTGAATAAAATGAATAATCAAATTGCAGTGGAACTTTATTTTCTACCTAAAATTAATAGAAAGAGATCCATATATATATATATATATATATATATATATATATATATATATATATCGAAAGAGATCCAGCAGTAACTGTGAGAACGTTTAGGCCTATATTAATTTCAGGTAGAAAATAAACTCTACTGCAATTTCTGTAATATTTGTGTTCCAATTTTTATCTTAACGTTCCCTCAAATATTAATTTAATCGTCTTCTTATTCTTATTTATCTGTTTACCCTCCAGTGTCCTGGAGCTTCAGGCTCTGTGTCTGGGATACAACTGGGGAGGATGACCAGTACCTCGCCCAGGCGGCCTCACCTGATATGCTGAACAGGGGCCTTGCTGGGGGATGGGAAGATTGGAAGGAGAGGGAAGGAAGCGGCCGTGGCCTTAAGTTAGGAGGAGAAGTGGGAAACCACGGAAAACCACTTCCGGGATGGCTAAGTGGACCCCCCGTTCCAGCCCTCGTACCTCTCTTCAAATTTCGTGGCAGAGCCGGGAATCCACTCCGGGCCTCCAGGGGGTGGCAGCTGATCACACTAACCACTACACCACAGAGGCGGACATATTAATTTATTTTGTGCAAAAATCATAGCTGCGACAAGACTCGAATTCACGTCTACGAGGTTCGCAGACAAACACGGTGACCATTTGGCCACCACTCCGCTCCGCTGTGATGTAACTCCCAAGTATATATGCCTTGCATTGGAATCGGGGATTCATCAATTTTTCAGAAGTTATTAGGTTGCGGACCTGACATGTTTAAGTAAAATTTGTTCTACCACCTCTTTGTCCGAAGCGGATTCTGTATAATGATATCTGACATCATGTTTTTCGAAAACGAAAGCGTTTTGAATTAAACCCTTATACACGAGTTACCATTGAGTGTCTCCCCACAGGTACATTGAAGCTCGGTGAAATCGGTTGACCGCAGGGTCTGGGCTATACTTGCTTGAGACACTTTTCATGTAATTGTAGGCGACTATGTTCACGAGTGCAAGAAAAAGTGTGTAGAATTCTGCAAAGAATTCCTGCTGCCACTGCAGCATTAACAGGGCATTACATTATTTTCCCCGCAATAAAATAATGCTCGAAAACCATTCAAAACATATAAATTATCACATTTTCCCGGTGTTAAGAATATAAGAATAGGCTATATCGAATGTTGTGATAAAACAGTCCGTACTTTCATTTTTTAAGCACAGTCGCCTAATTTTAAATTAAAAGTAAATGAAATAAAATGAAATAAAAACTCGCATTCATCATAACGCTTTTGTTGCCTTTTACTTGACATGTTTACGTCTTATCGGTCTCCGCTAACCATAACCTATAATAATGTCAACCATGTGTCTATGTGACAAAATACTACTTCAACACACCACTAGGGGCGCTTTATGTAAAGAAACAAAAGATCCTCACTGCCAAACGCGTTCAGAAATCTCACTGAAATGTGTTAATTTGTCTTTAACAATTGTTTCGTAACAAAAAAAAAAGTGTTAATAACAATTGTTAGTTAACATTTGTTAAGTAAAATTTAACATACAGTTGGAGAAACCGGGCCTAAGTGTTTTATCACAAAAATGTGGAAATATCCTCACCTCTTCAGTTTATCAACAATCACAGCCAAGAAAATTAAACACGCGTTAATGAATTGTCATGCATTTCAAAGGTAAACTTTCTACGTAACATTTTTATAACCTAGGCTGGAAATAAAGTTTACAATAAACAAATAGAATTTGATCTGTTAATTGTCACATTTCCCGATTCGAAACAACTCTCTCATTCACATGAACAGATACGTATATTCTAGTTCTGATTCACTGTCACATGGGAAGTATTAATTTTTGTGTACATCTGCCATATGATCACTGTCCTGCAACTGACGAGACAACTATAACATACGGTTTATTTTCGCGACAGTGACTTCTTTATGAACACTTTTTTAGTCATGTGACTATTTCACTGGGTAAAGGGATGTGTTTTGTATATTTCTAGCCAATAAGTCCTTTCTCCTCTTCGGAATGATTAACAAACATAACCTTCAGACAGTCGTAGCTTTTAATTTTCCTTCCCACCTCACGGATGACATTTCCTGTTATCTACTCAATAAAATTTTCAGAGTACTGTAATTGGTGAATGACTCGCAATTTGTAGCAGAGCAGTCATGATCAGTGGAGGTGCTGTAATCACAAGTAACCGTAGTACATATATAAGAGGATCATCACCTCTGTCGATGGGTGAGTCTGTCTCAGTAAACAGTTTCTTTGTGCTAATCTGAATTGCTCTGCATTGGGATTATTTCTGTGTCCTCCCATATTACGTATGACCCGACCTCGTAGAGAAACGGGACAAGTGTTGGACACACATATTGTGAATGGAGAGTAATTTTGCTGCTTCGGATACCACTTGGCCCTCTTCATGTTATTCACCCACTGCCTAGTTTTTTAGTATGAAACTGTGACGAGAATTTGTGCTTTACAGTGGCGAAAATTAAGATGATCTTTCAGTCTACGTGGCCTCTAGAAAAGAAATGAACTTGCCTGAACTGTATTGGTCGCACGAAAGCATGCGAAACAGAATGTGGGCATATTCACGCTGAAATGAAATGGTGTATGGCTTTTAGTGCCCGGATGTGTCCGAAAACTTCAGCTCGCTAGGTGCAGATTTTTTATTTTATTTGACTCCCGTAAGCGACCTGCGCGTCGTGATGAGGATGAAATGATGATAAAGACGACACACACACCCAGTCCTCGTGCCAGGGAAATTAAACAACTATGGTTAAAATTCCCGACCCTGGTGGAATCGAACGCGGGGCCGCTCTGACGAAAGGCCAGTACGCCAACCATTTAGCCATGGAGCCGGACAACAAACAAAGCCGATCTATAAAATAATTTTCTTTCAACGACGAACTTGACACACATGCGAGATTACTCATATAACACCAGACAGCTGTTGCACGGCCAACTCGAAGTTCCGGCCTGCTACACATGACAGTTCCATAGTGATGACGTCAGATTTTTAGTGCAGCGATATATAGGCACGAGTCTTGTTTACATGGTGGTTTCGTAGCTCGTTGTTGTTATTTCAACGTTATTAGAAGTGTTCGTTCGTGTTTAAAAGTCATAAATGTATGAAAATGCATCAGTAAAGGATGTATTTTCAGCAATAGTATGTGTTAAATACTATAGAATTCTAATTTGAGCAGCCTGATGTTAGGAAGTATTGCTAGGTTATATGATAGGTTAAGTGTACCCACTGAGCTATTATGAATTGTCTAAAGTACTCTAAAGTTTATCATTTAATTATGATTATTACTATAATGTGCTCCTCTTTGTAAAATGGGACGAACGTATAGTGTGCCTGGATGTAGGCCTAAATCCAACTACCGTTCAAATAAGGAGGTGGCTATCTCAAAATTTGCGTTTCCTAGCTGTGCCAACTATATTTCCTGGGCAGCCGTCATATATGTCTCAACCAACACCTGCCAAACGAAAATCGCCAGAAGAAGGAGACAAGATATCAAATTATGAGAACTTGTTGGATAAGTTAACAGCCCTAAATGTACTTGAATTTTCTACCAAAATTGATTCATTTTAGAGACAACAGTTCGCCTATTGAGCATTAAATGATTTGTTATGGAGGGCTACATGTTAATTCCGGCCTTGATATCTGACTCAAAGATGTATGTTTAAACAGTGGAAATCGTAGGGATCTTTATTTCAATGATTTGATAATGGAAGTTGAAAAACCTGGTAATTTCTGTGACAAGTGTGGGTGTGAGCTGCAGAGTTAATGAGTGTTGTGTCTAAGATCTATCATATCATGGCCAATATTTTTTCTAACTGCCATTCATAAACCTTGATATCTCATTCAGTGGTAGTTGCAGGGATGTTTCTTTCAATGTTTTGATAATGAAAGTTGAAATATCTGGTAATTTCTGTGACAAGTGAGGGTGTGTGCTGCAGAGTTAATGAGTGTCCAAGATCTATCATAACCTGGCACATATTTTTGCTAACTGTCATTCATAAATAATTAATAATACTATATGCTCAAATAAGTGTAATGTGTAATATAAGGGCATTTTAGAGAGAGCAACAGCTTGCCGAGTGATGATCATACTACTTTTCAAATTGTGGAAAGGTACACATTAACTCAGACCTTGATACCTCATTCAGTAGTAACTGTAGGGATGTTTCTTTCAATGTTTTTATAATGAAAGTTGAAAAGCCTGGTAATTTCTGTGACAAGTGTGTGTGTGAGCTGCAGAGTTAATGAGCGTTGTGTCCAAGATCTATCATATCATAGCAAATATTTTCCTGTCATTCATAAATAATTAATTAATAACACTATGTGCTCAAATAAGTGTAATATAACGGCATTTTAGAAACAGCAACAGTTTGCCTAGTGACCAACATACTACTTTTTAAATTGTGGAAAGCTACACATTAAATCATACCTTGATATCTGATTCAAAGATATTTTTAGACAGTGGAAATTCTAGGGATGTTTCTTTCAATGTTTTCAATGTTTTGATAATGAAAGTTGAAAAGTGTGGGTGTGTGTGCTGCTGAGTTAATGAGTGTTGTGACCAAGATCTGTCATATTTTGGAAAATACGTTTCTTAATTTATTAATGTGCTCAGACAAGCATAAAAGAATTGCATTGTTTTGAGAGAAAACCATTCGCGTATTCACCGTCATTGTACAGTCCAGGTGAGTAGCCTTCAGTTGAACATTTTACAATATGGAATATATTACCTTGAGTGCATATATTTGTGTATTCGTATGTATACTTTTGATAGTGTTTCTTCGGTGTTTTGTGTTTATAGGCTTATTATTGCATTTTCTTTGTCAAATTATGATAAAAAGTATCGTATCAGCAACATAGGAATTAAACGCGACGGCGGAGAGTGAGCACTATACGCGTGACGTCACAACTGTTGGTAGCAGGCCTCTATATATCAAGATGGCCGTGGCTGTTGTCATTAGTTGGTACATATACATCATGGCGGCCGTAGTGCTGCTTGCCTCCACCCGGAGTGCTAATCGAGCTCTTACTCTGAGTAACATATTCTAGCCCGTTGAGGCTGAGGATATGCCACGGACGATCTACGCACTCTTATCTCCTAAAGAAGAAACACCGCCCGAGGTTGTTCTTAAGATGCCCACATCCTCACAAACTGCGCCACCGATCTCTCTGGCCTAAAATGGAGCCTCGGCCTGCCGGACACACTCGAACGCATACTAGCCGATGACGCGACTACTGTTGATCTCGTCATCCGCTTTATGTGCGATAGTGAACTTTCAAGTTTCAAGTGTTCTGTTACTCAGGGAACTTAAGTTCCCTTTTGATTCGTTAGTGACTCTTTCGGATTAATACAATAGTCTTTGTTTTATTTTGTATTTCATTTTGAAATTCCTTCACTGAATAAATCATTTTGTTTTATATTAAATTACTTTTCCACTTAATTTATTCAGATAGTGTGATTACCTAGTTGTACTTAGCTGAGTCCAAGCATTGCTTAAACTTACTAGTATTAGGCTACTCTCTTTCATCTATGCTATCAGACCTCACTTGGTCAGCTCTTGTTCGTTTCCGACCCCAATGTTATTCGAAGATTCGCGCCCTACTGGGTTTTTCGTTTTCATGCCGTTCGCCTACCTTCCGTTTCTATGGACGATGCCTTCCGTTTCTCGAAATATCGGAACCATTATTTTTCTCCCTCATTAGTGTTAATAGAGGCTGGTTTCCTCTTAAAACAACCTCAGTTTTACAGTCAGATAGGAATGGAAGAACATGCTGTGTCGATGGACTTGCTGGGGTTGTGATCTAGTAGTGTCCCAAGTATAGATGAATTCATTTCAAAATCAAGCTATCGTATTGTGGTTGGTCTTCGTAGGAAGCGTCTGGCCTAAAGAGGTTCTAATGTTGGTAGACCTGATGGGAAAGTGTCCATTTTCAAACTTAGCAGTTTACCCCTGCCTGTTGGTAAAAGCCGACTAAACTGCGTCCTAGGGGCTCCTAACTTGGTAGCGTGGGATGGCGGTCAGGGGGCCCACATTTGAGTCCCAGCATTGCTTTCACTTACTTGAGCAGGGTTTCTCACTTTCATCTGTCCTGTCCCAACTCCCTTGGTCAATTCTTGTTGTTTCCGATTACGACGGTATTAGATTCCGAGGGCTAGGTAGTCTTTCATTTGCACGCCCTTCGTGGCCTTTGTCTTTCTTTGGCCGATGTCTTCACTTTTCGAAGTATCGGACCCTTTCGTTTTCCCCCTCTGATTGGTGTTAATAGAGGATTGCTGCCTAGTGGTACTTCCTCTTAAAACAGTAATCACCACCACCAAAACCAGCAAATCCAGTGGATTTACTGTACAGGAAGGGGTGAGTATTAAGTTTCTTTCCTGGTTAGATTCAGTATTAACCGAGTCGTTCATCAACTTTCTGAATATAATGTATGAGTGAAAGAGTAACAACATGTTAGTAATGCCGCGCCAAATTAGAAAGAATCAAATCATGCCAAACACTGTGTACTTCTTCAGTGTTTCCACTCCATTACGCAGTTGGTTGCCGAGTCATTTCCTTCAGTACGCAAATGAGCAGTTCATAACTACCATAAAAGGTAGCTGGCCCTATTAAATATGAGCGACTCCGAATCACAACCGTTTTTGTACCTGCGGTGGAAAGCATTACAATTAGGGGGAAGTGCTCTGCACAGCCTGGTAATGATATTCATGTCGGCCTACCCTCAGGGGATTGCTTAAGTCCACTCATTTTAGCTGGCGATGTGTTTCTACTGCCGTGTACTGTGTGTGCCGGTAACGATTATGGGGAGCGGTCTCCTTTATGGAAACTAGGCACATTTTCAGAAACTTGCCCTAAAGTTATTTTTGGTTAAGTGACTTGCTCCAGGCCAGGTTCTAACAAACTTTCAGTAATTCCAGTTTGTGATCATATGCAACTTGTAACATGGTAATCTTTCGTACAATAAATACCAGATAAGAGGTGAGAAAAGATCATTATATCAGGAAAGAAAGCTGATGTAATTGATTTTTTTAAATTAAATTTTGTTTTTGTTCTTTCTGTATTTCGGATATGGGCATCTCTTGTAAACCCAGACGTCCAGCGGCGTGTGTACTCTGCGAGACCTATGCAGCTGCACGGGAGGCGCACGTCCTAGCTTCGACAGCCAATATGAATGTCAGCTGTTAGAGACAGCAATCATTCCAACACTGTATGTAAAAGTTATTTTATGTACGAGTCGGCTCGACGGTTACCCAACTTCCTGGTGAAGTGCCACCTTCACGAGCACAGATTCACCTAATTGTAATTCAGTTTGAAACTAGTGGCTCGGTGCTCTACGGGCACATGAACAGTTTTAACCAAGGGAAAGGTACGGTCGCCGGATAAATCACTCACAAAACAAGTAGGGGTTTCAGTTTCTTGTGCACACAGAGTTACACATCAAACCGTCCAGGTTTGCACGGGCTGATCCCGCCACGAGATATTGCATCATTGAATGATCGTTTATTCGGATGAGGCCTGGTTTCAGCTTAATCGTCGTGTGAACAGTGAAACGCCTCGCTATTGGTGTGCAAAAAAACCGATTTGTCTTTATGAAGCCCCGCATTATGAAGAACGACACCCACAGCATCTTTTATAAGGTAATATCTCATATAAGATTGTACACATGCTTAAACCAGGGCGGCCGTGCACGATGTAAGCTGCGCTGAGTCAGCTGCTGTAGCGCATAGTAAGACACCGTGCGTTCTGTCTGCGTTTATAAGAAAAACCCTGTAAATCTTTATATATACTGTAAAATAAGAGTTTGTCTGTACATTCCTCAGAATTTTAAAAGGTTGGTATATCTGTATCGGTCGTATCCATAGTAACTAGGAAATGCACTTTTAATTTTCCGTAATGTCTGTCTGTCTGTCTGTCTGTCTGTCTGTCTGTCTGTCTGTCTGTCTGTCTGTCTGTCTGTCTGTCTGTGCCTCCCGAGAAGACGGCTGAAGAGAATTGATTGGAAATCGGTATGTAAAGTCCAGGAATAAGCCGCTACAATCTAGGCCAAAAATAACCTTATTCACGCTGAGAGAAATGGTAGTTTAGGGGAAGGTCTAACATTTAATTCTCAAATATTTATGTTATCAGTGGTTCTATCCTAATGAAAATCGGTATGCAAAGTCGGAGAATAAGTTCCTGCAGTCTAGGCCATAAATGATCTTATTCACACTGAAAAATAGTAGTTTAGGGAAAGGCATAAAATTTAATTCTCGAATATGTATGTTATTAGTGGTCCTATCTTAATGAAAATCGGGGAATAAGTCGCTACAATCCAGGGCATAAATAATTTTATTCACGCTGAGTGAAATGGAAGTTTAGGGGAAGTCCTAAAATTTAATTCTCAAATATTTGTGTTATGAGAGGTCCTATCGACAAATACTATATAACTAAAGCTATACAGTATTAAATTTTAATACATTTCCGATCATTTAGGTCTTATACGTTTTTACCGTACCGGCTATGATAACAGAGTTATTCATGAATTTGGATTATCGTTGCTAAGTCCATATCAGCACCGAGTCACGAGAAAACGGATAAACAGAATTTAATCAAAATCGGTATGTAAAGTCGGGAATAAGGAACTATAGTTTACATTATAAATAATGTTGTAAGACGCCCTAATATCAGAGATTCGAAAGGAAACTAAATGTGAAGGCCTGCAATACAGAAGGCTTATAACATTGATTAACAATAACGTTACATTGACCATTGTTTGTTGTGATGTGCTTTGTCTCTCTGTTACCACTCATCTCCGATAGACGGGATTACTGCTGTATACTGAGTATTTTTGTATTGAATTTGCTTTACGTCGCACCAACAGATAGGTCTTATGGCGACGATGGGATAAGAAAGGGCTAGGAGTGGGAAGGAAGCGGCCCTGGCCTTAATTACGGTACGGCCCCAGTATTTGTCTGCTGTGAAAATAGCAGACCACGTAAAACCATCTTCAGGGCTGTCGAAAGTGGGGTTCGAACCCACTACCTCCCGAATGCAAGCTCGCAGCTGCGCGCCCCTAACCGCACGGCGAGCTCGCCTGGTCGTACCGAGTATAACAGCCCGCCTGAATATTGACGTGAAGTCGCCTGAATATTGACGGGAAGTAGCTTGGGAGTTAGATAACTGTCTCACCAGGATTACCTGATTCAAGAACTGGAAAAAATCCAAACGAAAGCAGCTCGATTTGTTCTGGGTGATTTCCGACAAAAGATTAGCGTTACCAAAATATTGCAAAGTTTGGGCTGGGAAGACTTGGGAGAAAGAAGACGAGCTGCTCGACTAAGTGGTATGTTCCGAGCTGTCAGCGGAGAGATGGTGTGGAATGACATTAGTAGACGAATAAGTTTGAGTGGAGTCTATAAAAGTAGGAAAGATCACAATATGAAGATAAAGTTGGAATTCAAGAGGACGAACTGGATCAAATATTCATTTATAGGAAGGGGAGTTAGGGATTGGACTAACTTACCAAGGGAGATGTTCCATAAATTTCCAATTTCTTTGAAATCATTTAAGAAAAGGCTAGGGAAACAACAGATAGGGAATCTGCCACCTGGGCAACTGCCCTAAATGCAGATCAGTATTGATTGATTGACTGATTCTCTAACATGCCATTCCTCGGGTTGATAAATCTTCTGTTAATACTGGTACGTAAAAAACTGATTCATAAAAAAATTCGAGGCACTGATTGGAATGAGCAGTGTGCATATTTAACGGAATAATGGCAGAGAAGATTTCACGGCTGTCTGTGGCCTGGTCATACTAGGACTGGAAATTTGGACTGTTAGTTCGGCACCGTAATACTGTTCGTTAAAAGTGAAAAAATGTCCGGTTTTTCATTTGATCGAGTATTTTATATGATAACATTGCTTTTAATCGCTATATTCCACCTGACGCTTTTGCAATGGCCTAAGTTGACTTCAGTTAGGAAAACCATAGTGTCAGTTTCTCTGAGAATCCCGTAGCGAAGCATCAGGGGCTGCCTGGCCGAGGTGGTAAAGGCGTGCTCGGTTCGCACGGAATGACGTGAGTTCGAATCTCTGTCAGGAAGTCGTAAAATTTAAGAAATTAGATTTACACTTCCGGAGGTGCATATGGCCCTGAGGTTAACTCAGCCTACACCAAAAATGAGTACCAGGTTAATTCCTGGGGTCAAAGGTGGCCGGGCGTAGCGCTAACCACTCTACCCCATTACGTACCGAGGTTACGAATAGTGGAAGCCTTTACCTCCCACCCCTCCAAGGGCCTTCATGGCCTGTACGGAGATGACTTTGCTTTACATATTCTCTCAGTGGAGACAAGTTATAACGGACATTGTGGAAAAAGCCTAATTTTTTACCCCTTACTTCAGGACGCACCCACATGTTTTATAGCGACGATGGGATAGAAAGGCGTAGGAGTGGGAAGGAAGCGGCCGTGGCGTTCATTAAGGTACAACGCCAAAATGTGCTTGGTGTGAAAATGGGAAACCATGGAAAACCTTCTTCATGGCTTTCGGCGGTGGAGTTCGAACCCACTATCTCTCCGACGCAAGCTCAAAGCTGCGTGCCCCTAACCGCACGGCCAGCTCACCGGGTAAAAGCCTATTTTGCTTACCTCAAACTGAAATTTGGGGACCAAGATAAGTCAAGCGCACCTCATGTACAGGGCTCTGCGACAGTGGACAAATGGAAAAAAGAAAGGGTATGGAGTTGGTATACCTGATGGTATGGCGTGAACAGGGCTACACGAGTAATGTAAAGGTGATCTCACTTTGTGTGCCTCAGGGTGCTGAAATGAAATAGCGTATGGCTTTTAGTGCCGGGAGTGTCCGAGGACACGTTCGGCTTACCAGGTGCAGTACATTTGTTTTGACGGCCGTAGGCGACCTGCACGTCGTGATGAGGATGAAATGATGATGAAGACGGCACATACACCCAGCCCCAGTGCCAATGATAGTTAAAATTCCCGACCCTGTCGGGAATCGAACGCAGGGCCCCTGTGACCGAAGGCAGCGCGCTAACCACTTAGCCATGGAGCCGGAACTCAGGGTTCTGTGCTGGTGCCTTTATTGTTTCTTATCTTCATTTATGATATAGGACACCTTAAGATAAATGGATGGCTATCCATTTTTGCTGATGGCACTAATATATCTTATGCAGGCTGTAGCAATCATGAACATGAACAAAATATGCAGTAGGATATTCTATTTCTTGAAACATGGCTTAATTCCAACCGATTATCTATAAATCTGACAAAAACAAGCCAGCACGCTAATGACTGTTAATTTTGTTTAGTAAAGATGAAGGGCATCAATGAGAAATACCGGATCCAGTGAAAGTATCCTGAGTTAGGCTCTGCGAGACGCAGTATTACACATTCAGAAGAGATGCCGTGTCCAACTTATTGTAGCCTTACTGAGCTTTGTGATGCGAAAGATGAATCGATCAGTGAGACAGAAGTTTGTGATGAGCAACATGATAGTGATTGTCAAAGGACCTTGTTCTACTAAAGGTTTCAATCAGACTAAATATTCAGTGATCTCATTGAAAAGGAAGTGGATAAAAACTAATTTAAAATTAAGAAACTTTGTCTCAAAAGTACTTGTTATCGTAATGAAGTACTGGTGTTTATTTGTCTACGTCGTAGGCTAATATAATAACTTTATATGTCATAGTGTGAGGAGAACTAATATGCGATACACAAGAACACAGCAAAAAAAGACCTCACTGTAATGCACATAGCGGAAACAAACAGTTCCCAGAAACAGAAGGCAAAAGAATGGTAAGGCTAATGAGTTCTAGAACTCGTAAATGTAAATTATTTCGTGGCGCTGGTTTCGTTTTTCGGCGGGACTGAGGAGAACGAGGTCCATTCTCGTAGCGTACAGTGAGAAGAAGACGCTCCTCCCGCAGTAGAATAACACCCACCTGTCGTAAGAGGCGACTAAACACGGGTTCTTAACTTGGCGACCATGGGACTCTTACCTGAGTCCTGACATTACTTCCACCTACTTGTGCCAGGCTCCTCATTCTCATCTATCCTACCGACCCTCCTAGGACAACTCTTGCTTTTTCCCACCCCGATGGTATTAGTTGTTTAGGCATAGGGAGTCTTTTATTGTCATGCCTTTCCTGGCCCTTGTCTTCCGTTGGCCGATAATTTAATAATACATAATTTATCCCCGGAAAGTTGGAAACGGGCTGACGACGGGAAGGGCATCTGGCTTTATAACTAAATAGCCAAAACCATACAAATATGACACATTCTACAAGATTAGACTTGGAAATTGCTAGGGCATGCCCCAGAAGCGACGCGTAAGGATTTCGCCTGCCCCTTGTGAGAAATGAGCGAAGGATACCGGGTCATGGGCGGGCCTGGCTGAACAAGAAAGTTCAAGTGAGAATAGGAACGCTGAATGTTGGGTCTATGACGGGGAAGGGTGGAGGAGGTTGTGGATCTAATGATGAGGAGAAGGATTGGAATTCTGTGTGTTCAAGAAACTAGGTGGAAGGATAATAAAGCAAGAGTGCTTGGCCGTGGTTTTAAGTTACTGTACACTGGAGCAAACTGTCCAGGTAGAAATGGTGTTGGAATAATCCTTTCAAATGACTTTGCAAACTGCCTGGTCAGTGTAAACAGAAGAAATGATAGAATAATGACTGTGAAGCTGTGCCTTGGGGAAGAGTTCACAATTATTACTGCTTATGCTCCACAAGTTGGTTGTGAAGAGGAAGAAAAGGATGAATTTTGGAGAGACCTTGAAGAAGAACGTTCCAGCATACCAGCAAATGAAAAAGTATTCGTGGGTGGAGATCTGAATGGTCACGTTGGAACCAGTATGGAAGGAGAGGCATTGAGAAGAGTGCATGGAGGTTGGGGATTTGGTACAAGAAATGAAGAGGGTGAGAGAGTGATAAATTTTGCCTTGGCTTCAGATCTGGCGATTTGTTACACCTTCTTCCAGAAAAGCGAGAGGCATCTATGGACATACAAAAGTGGTGGACGGGAAAGCCGAATAGATTTCCTCTTGTGTAGAAGAATGCACCTGAAGGAGGTAAAGGACTGCAAAGTCATACTAGGGTAACACGTGGCTCCACAACACAGAGTATGTATGCACGGGGATAAAGAAAAGAACAGTAAGGAAAATGACTCCAAGAAACAAATGGTGGAGGTTAAATGATCCAAATTTGGGAACTGAATTCAAGAAAAAGGTTATACAAGCAAAACAGTTAGAGGAAGGTGTTCAGAAATGATGGACAGTAGCTGAAGCTATCAGGACAGTAGGTATGGCAGTTGACATCTGGGAAAGGCGCTCCACTTGATAAAGAAACATGGTGGTGGAACGATGAGGTCCAGAATGCGATCAAGATGGAAAAACAAGCCAAGCAAGTCTGGGAAGAATCTAGAATGACTGAAGATAGAGAAAGCTACAGACAAGCAAAGAAAACTACGAAAAGAGCTGTTGGAAGAACAAAGGCAATGGCTTGGAATGAAGTCTACAAAAATTTAGAGTCCAAAGAGGGAGAGGCAAAGCTCTTCAGAATTGCTAAGGCACGGGACAGAGCATCAAACGATCTTACACACATCAAGCAAATAAAGAATGAACAAGGAACGGCAATTCAAGATGAGAACCTAATTAAGAAGAGATGAGAGGAGTATTTTAAAAAGCTGCTTAATGAGGAGAATGAACGGCTTGTGTTTGAATATGGTATTCCAAATTATAATGTAACAACTGACATATGCAAGGATAGAGGTTCTAACTGCTATGAAGAAAATGAAAAGTGGAAAAGCAACGGGCCCCGATAAAATTCCTCTAGAGGCCTGGAAATGCCTGGGAGAAAAGGAAATAGACATGTTGGTAAACCTATTCCAACAAATATTCCAAGAGGAAATAATGCCCAATGAATGGCGGAAGAGTACCATAATTCGAATTTTTATATTTATATCGTGTCAGAAACATACATAAGTTTAAAATTAAAGATAAGGAAAAAACATAAAACATAATAAAAATACTTCAATGGCGAAGAGCCACATTAAACTATGTGAGCCCAAAACCTTGCAACATCATGTGCATTTGGCTTCGCTTTAACCAGGTCTTCTGTTGTGCAGCAAATGGGCTGTGGTCTGCTCTTCTCCACGTACACACAAGAGCGCAGTCTATTCACAGTGCTCTCCATTCCACCCAATCTATGACATGGCCAGGAGAAAGTTCCTATTTTGGGGTCATCCATTGACTGATCCTCGTATGTTGACTCCTGACGCGCCATTCTTGAATTCTTGTTTGCTGCGCTGTTCCTGCAAAGTGTTTCGGTTACTCTCAAGAAGCTTCTCCTAGACTTAAGCCGCTGGCGTGGTGGCTTATATCTAAACAAAGGGTGGGCTTCCGATGTCAACACCTTTCTCTTTTCTTTCTTGGCTGCCACTTCACGGCGGATATCGGGAGGTGCTATCCCTGCAAGGCAATACACTTTTTCCAAAGGTGCGGCTGGTTTCGTTGAGTTGTACATCAACTGCTTTGGCGTGGCAAGATTTGTACCACACCGGGCATGCGTATTCAGCTGCGGAATAGCAGAGCGAAAGGGCAGATATCCTCACTGTGTCTGGTTGTGCTCCCCAAGATGTTCCAGTTAGCTTACGAATTTTTATAGAAAAGGGGGCATTCAGGATTGTGCAAATTACAGAGGAATAAAACTCATGTCGCTCACTATGAAGATATGGGAAAAAGTCATTGAAAGTAGACTTAGGCAGGAGATAATAATATGAGAAGAACAGTTTAGATTTATGCCAGGGAAAGGAACCATAGGTGCCATTTTTGCTCTAAGACAGCTTATGGAAAGACACAGAGAAAAGAAGAAAGAATTACATATGGTGTTCATTGATCTTGAGAAGGCTTATGATCGTGTGCCCCGCCTAGAAGTATGAAGATGCATGAGATTCAAGAGAGTGCCAGAGAAGTATGTGCGCATCATTCAGGATATGTACCATGGGGCAAAGACGCAATTTAGAAGCAGTGTAGGGCTAACGGAAACCATACCAGTTGAAGTTGGTCTCCATCAAGGATCTGCACTGAGTCCCTATATCTTTGATCTGATAATGGATGTTCTCTCTGAAAGCCATAGAGAACCAGCTCCTTGGTGCATGCATTTTGTAGATGACGTCATACTATGCAGCACTAAGAGAGAACAACTTGAACTTAAGAACACTGGAGGATAGGGGTCTTAAAATCAGTCGGAATAAGACAGAATGCTTGTGCCTCGGCGGAATGGAAATTATAGTTTGAAAATAGACTGAAATCAACTCCACGTAAGTAATAGTTTCAGGCACCTTGGATCAACTGTATCTGATGATGGCAAGCTAGATCTGAAAATTACACGCCGAATTCACGCTGCCTGGTTAAACTGGAAAAGGCTGTCTCGTGTCCGCCGTGACAGGAGACTAAATGTCCAAGTGAAGGGGAGAACCTACAAAAGTGTGGTGAGACCTGCCATGATATACGAAGCAGAAACTTGTCCAATAGTACAATAACAAAATAAACGGCTGGATGTAGCCGAAATGAAAATGCTGCGATGGTTGTGCGGTGTTACTAGAAAAGACCACATCAAGAACAGCTTCATACGAGGCAGTGTTTAGGTGACTCAAGCATCACAGAAAGTTCAAGAAAGGCGGTTGCTCTGGTAGCCCAGGGATGAGAACTGTGTAGCAAGAAGAGTGCTTGACTTGGAGGTGAAGGCAGGAGGGAGAGAGGCAGACCTAGAAGAAGAAGGATGGATTGCGTGCGGGAAGACTTCGCAGAAAAGCTGTTAACTGAAAACACCATTTGGGACCGAGGGAAATGGAAAAGACTTGTGAAAAACGTCGACCCCACATGAGCGGGAAAAGACGAAGAAGAAGAAGAGTGTCAGACCGCTTCCAGTTTTTGCGTCTAATTAGTGTTAATAGAGGATAGTTATCTAAACCTGCAGCCAGAGAATTAGGAGGGTGAGGAAAACTGCACTGTCGTCAGATGTGGGAAAGGCGAAGCTTACCTCTGTACGCTGTTTGCGAACGCTAAGCGTGCAGTGTTTTCTATTCACAGCCCGTCCACGTATTCTTTAAAATAGTTTTTCTATATTACGCGGTCAATTATATAGTATTTAAATATTTAATGTTTTATTGTAAACCATAAACAACTAAAAAATTTTTAATAAAACTGATACAGATTAATGCGTAATCCAAAAGTATTTAGAGCGTCCTGTGTCCTGCGCTGACGCGTGCGACCCTACCGACCTCAGCTAGTGACATATATATGGCCACTTCCCGAGCCATTTTCCAGGAAAAATAAAAGACCCATAAAGACAGGTTTCAGATAAAAAAAATAAAGTAGACGATTTTGTACATTTTTCCCGCAGACAACTTTTTGTTGGTTGAAGAAACCGAAACGTGGCCACTTAGTGAAGATTTCAAGTCCTTTGATTCCAAACGCCAGGTTGGATAAAAGTAGGTGATCCACTGTCTGAGGAGAACCACAAATCTGTCATTTGGATTTTAAATCGCTTACGCTAACATTTAAATTTTCCATGTCCCGATATAAATTGCGTTAGGAGAAATTCGGGGAAATAATAGTTCTCTTGTAACTGATCCTTTCAAGCTAGAAATCCAGATATTTTCACCTGGACAGTCGTGATCTTGTATTTTCTAAACCATTGCATGATATTTTCAAGAAGCCTCCTAGTTATATGGAATTCTTAATATTCATTCCGCTCATCTTTAACAAGCTGAACTGTTAATCTGTCGTTGTGAAATATTTTGTGATTGTAAACAGCCCTAATGTACTTTTGTGGAATAGGGCTCCATATACCAGCTCGTCCCTATGGTACATTATATAAGTAGAGTCCGGAAGTTCAGGCACTTATTTTTGCTAAATTAGGCAGTCAAATATTATATTTTAATGTAAGTCACTTAATGCTCATCTGAATCCCATTTTACTATTTAATCTTACGTTCCACTGTGGATGGGGGTTATAGAATAACATCAACAGTATCCCCTGCCAGTTGTAAGGGGCGACTAAAAAGGGGGTACAGGGGCTCTCAACTTGCGAGTGTGGGTTAGTGACCACGGTTCTCCTACCTGAGTTTGTTGTTGTTCCACTTATGTGTGTCAGGTTGCTCCCTCTTATATTTCATTCCCGTACTCACTTGGTCAACTTTTGTTCTTTTCCGACCCCGACGATTGAACCTTACAGAGTTTGTTATTTTGACGCCGTTCGTGGCTCTTTCCTTTCTTTTGCCGATCCCTTCATTTCTCGAAGTGTCACATCTCTCCCATTTTCCTTCTAATTAGTGTTAATAGAAGATGGATACCAAGTTGTCCTTTCTCTTAAGAAAATAATCACCACCACCAATTAATCTTACGTAGCAGGACTGCAGTTTGTAACCCTCTCGACCATTTGGCTTGTGGTGTGATTCTTCAGGAGGGATTTCTGTAATATTAAAATATCGCTTATGTAAATGTATTTTTACCTATTCAGTTAAAATAAAATTACCTTCTTTATTATTAACACATTACATTGGAATCATATTTTTTCTTTCCATTGTTTAATTTTGATATATAAATAACAGCAGAAAATATCCATAACAACTCAAAGAGGGAAAAAAGGAGCACTAAACAATCAAAGTGTGACCGGAAGCTAAGAGAGGCAAAATACAAAACTGGTTTTATCGTTCCAAACATACGGAAATATATTTGTGACAGTTCGATATAAACACCCAAATAAAAAAGGCACTTTGCCTAACCCTCGGGATCTACATATGATCTCCTAGAAGAATATTTCACCAAGAAAAAGGGTTGATTCTTCAGCTCCCAAATATGGGTCTTACGTAGGGGTAATGTAGTTCTGCTTTCAGTACATATAATTTCAAACGATAATGGAGAAGATTATTTTAGTATCAAAGGTCACACGACTAAGGCATTGCCCTTTAATAGAACTTTAATCACTGAAACAACTAAGTCAACGACACAATCAAAGAGTCCAGTTTATTTCATAGCATGTACATAGATGAATTCATTCATAATCGTGAACCACACACCCTCATTTAAGGTGCTAATGAATTGTACAGGAAAACTTCATTAGGGAGGATGATCATTATATCCGCACCTCTTCATTCGCAAATCGAAAGTGTCAGGAGTTAAAATGAACGGAAAGAATATTCACTGCTTCAGATACGTAGATGTCACAGCTACACTATCATTTAACACGAATCGACAACATCTCAACATTCTCGCAGATATCCCCAATGATTTTTAGATAAATATCAATGTGAATAAAGCCAAACCGTTGGTCATGATGATATGAAATTAGAACAGAATTGCTGTCATCGGAAGTGAAGATCACTTTTCAAGAGTTTGACGGTTTTGCGTTACCAGTACCGAGCTTAACAGCTGCTCCTAATAAGGAGAAGAATTGCACTGGCCAAATGTGCACTTCAAGAGATAGGATATTTTCTCAAAAATCACTCAATGAGCATCGAAATACGGGACGAAACGAGGTATATATTCAGTAGTTTACATGTTTAAGGCTGCGAGGCCTGGGCCTAATTGCGTAAAGACATTAAACTTGGGGAGAAATGGTGATGTTACATGAATTTCATGGACAGGCGTAAAATTTAGGGAACTGTTCTAAACGTAGCAAGGACCATCTGTTATCAAATAAATACAATTCAGAAAAGGAAGAAATTTGTTTTTTTGGCAAAATGGGAAATATTCAATGCACGATGTTCATAGGAAAGAATCCAAGAGAGGGGAAGAAGGAAATTATAGTGGATGAAATAACAGCGATAGCGGGGCCAAGAACAAGAGATATACAAAGAAAAAAGCAGAAAGAAGGGAAAATTGGTGGCATCGATAATTCAACACCTTTAGAAAATGATGAGGCTGAGGTTAACAGCAGTGACCAATACTTTCCAAATGATACGGAAACACGATTGTCACAGAGTAGTTCTTCATTTGCAGAATATTGTGGACGAGGTGCGAGTATCATATATGGAAATGCGTAATGGGCAGTTTTATATTCTGCTGGAAAATACTTGGTGTTTTGAGTCCTGGTGCCGAACTTCAATTTCGTTGTGCAGCGTTCCGAAGTTGTCGAGCTCGGGCTGTAAGTGTAACAGGGAAGAATATGTTCGTAATATTTTTAACTTTGGAAATCGATGACCAGGGTGTAGAATGTGGGGTATGAAGTGTGGTAAATGTGCGTCAGGTCTTCGCTGCGGCATATCGTGCAAATGAACAGCTAGTACAATGATCCATGAGGTTGTGTGTCTGTTCCTTGCGGTCGTACGTCGTGTTTCCCCTCACTATTGCTCAGAGTAAGTTACCTAGTGAAACTTTAACTCTGTCCTTCGTGTTTCCACTTTAGTGCGTAGTACAACTCATCATAGTTCAGAATGCAATCGTATTGTTCATTATATGCCTCAGAGCCGTGGAATTTATTTAGGTTCAAATCGCAATTATCGTAATATTGTACTGAGGAATATTCTTCGATTCAGTTGTCCTGCTCCTACTAGACTCGTATTTCTGGGGTCAGTTCTAGTGGCGTAGTTGTTGCTATTTCTGCGGATGATGATTATGCTGTTGTTGAATCACTGGGAGTCGCCGCTTTGTCTAGGTCATGTGGAAACACGATAACCCAATACGGTGTGTTGACAATTTCGTTACCAGCTAGCTGTGTGCTTTGATGTTTCCTTCCTGGATGAATGCATGGACTCTTTAAATATGTTCTCATCCCTTGGGTAGCTATTTCGTAAGACAGCGGTGCTGGCTTGGAATGAATAAATTACCGCCCCCGCCCCCCAGCTCATATCACTCTCGAAACTACTGGTTTAAGAACGTGTTCCCTGTGCTATCATTCTTTTAACCAGCCTTCTCCCGGTGTTATTCATGTATATGTGTGTAATTCCCATTGGAAGCTTCCTCAATCTTCCAGACTTTAGAAAATTTGTCTCAGTCATTGTATGTCTTCATTCCTGTAGCTTCCTGTTTAGATTCGTGAAAGGCAAAGAGAGCTCCATTTCCATTTATTCCTTTGTATGCCTCCTCATCGCCTACGTGTTGGCATTTTTCTGCCGCAGTAGCCCGAGAAATCATGGAAATCAGTACACAGAACATCAAGGGAATTAGTAAAGCTACATAACACACATTGGATCTGCATTTCGTAGTCAGTGTTGTTTGCAGTGGTGTTTATCTTACAGTTCTAATTGGTAACTCTTCTTCCATCCTGTTTGATGTACGTAATGTTGTAGATCTATTTCTTTTCGTTGTACACTACACTGATCGCAGAAAAGGAAAGTGCGCATTTAACCTTTCCCTTATCGAAAAAATGTTACCCTATTGTACTTTCTCTTTGAACAAAAATCATCATTACCATCGGCACTGACGAATATTCGATCAACTAATGTTTGGAAATAAAGACTCCAGAATATTGCTGAGATGGTTAGGGTGATCATTGCCCTCCGAGCAAGAACAAGTGGGTAGCCTCCATCTATTAATACTAATCAGAGGGACAGGTCCAACACTTGAAAAAATTATATATAGTAAATTTTTTCGCACTAACCTAGTAGAATTATCTACTCTTGAGGATAGAATTGGCAAACCGCTGTGTGCATAAATGTCCAAACATAATAAGAGAGCAACATTCCAGTGCATGCTTGTCATCATTTCGTTATTGAATCTGAAATGCATAATAACATGAATATTGTCTCAAAATACAGTTCAACAGTTGGCTATGTACTAAAGCAAGACGACCTCTGTTTCAGTGTTGTGAGGTGTGCTACCATAGTGTCCATAAGACAAGTGTGGTAGTGGTGATTACACTGTTCTACAAAAAAAAAGTAGGCCTAATAATATTTTTGGAGAAAGAATGTGTGATTATTATAGACATTTTAACGCTGAATTCAAATCTGGTTTTATTTTTCATACACCAGAGATAGTTCAAGAGTAATCCGATTTTTACTTTCTCTCAATATTTTGTTATATATACTGTGTATAGCTTTCATTTAGAGTCACAGATATACTGAGAGAAATTCAGTTAAGGGGACTATGAACATTAGGATAGTAAAAGAAGGTGGTAGTTGAAGTGCTCACATTATGTTCTCTCTTACAGTATGTCAGGTCGTGAGTCATTCACGGGAATGTTTATAATAAAAGAAAAACATGGACAGAAGTTTGCCACCGCAAAGTTTCATGTGTTGTTTCTTGCTTTTGTATTGAGCATCCTTCTTGTCCCGAATTATACTCCAGCAATAATCGGCCAACGTAATTCACATCCATTTCCCTTCATGCTGTTTCTCCATGGTAGGTATGTCTTCATGAAAACCTTCTCCATGCTCATCGGGTACACCACTACAATTCTATGGACAGAAGTCTAGATGCGAGTCCACGGAACGTACTTTCAAGGACACATTGCCTCCTAAATCTTCGTAAGCTTTGATCATTTCTTTCACAAACTCTTTATATTTACGGTCTCTTCTACTTTCAAGGAAGTTTTGTTTTACTTTGTTGAAAGATACCCAGGCTCGAGTTTCTTTGTCAGACATACAGAAATATGGAATAGAAATACAAAAGAGGAGAACATTCAGGGAAGGTTAGACAAAAATTAACACCAGATTCAGCTAGAGGTCCTGGGTTATAGTGCGTCAGGTCGTGGGTAACTGTCTTGTGCACGGTGCCCATCTTGTGCATTAGCCCCTAGATCAGCTTTATACCCGAGCAAGTGAGGTTCCCTCCTCTCCTCCTCCGTGAGGAGATACTACTGACAATAGAGGAGTTGAAAAAGGACATATGATGATTATAATTACTTTGCCCAAATCATAAAGTCCTTATGGACGGTGTACTACATTATCTGCTTCACAAACCCAATGAGGAATTCCATGTGTCTTCAGTCATAGCGGTCAGAGGATTTCAAGCTCGTCGCCTGCAGTAGGTGTTCTTAAATATCTCCGGACTGAAGCGAGTCAGTTTCGTACTACTTTGTCAATCTTCCTCATTCTGTTTTCGTTTGGTTCACCTGTGTCTTATATTTCACTACTACCACGAGGTTCCGAAGAAAAATATGAACTTAACATGTCGTAATTAATGTGCACATTGAGACACAGAACTTCTTTAAATTCGTTGAGAAAGCGCATAATCTGTTGCAAAATTTCGCTCGAAGATCGGATACAAATGCTTGTAATAGACTAAAACACAATAAAAACCGTTACGTCTACTGCGTTGATCTGAAATATTCTCCGTGGAAGTGTTAAAACTACTATTTACAATAGATATTCCACGTGGGCGTGCCTGCTGAACGTCGGATTGCCAGCAATGTCGCTTGAAACTGAAAGAGGGAAAAGATCGCCAGTTGCTTAAGGCATGTTAATAATTGAGTTGATATTTGTATTCACTGTGCGATACAATTAAACATTTTAACATAAAGGAATGTTGATGTATGCCTGCAGGGTTTGCGGATGAGGAGAGGTGAGCTTTCTGACTCCATGCTCAGTTGAGAAGCTAATGAAGATGAGATGAAAGATGATGAATGAAGTAGACGAAGGAATCAGCTGTGTCCTGTGAATAGGGACTGTTCTGGCATTCGCCTGTAAATGGAAATGGGAAGCCTTAGAAAACAATTCTCAGCACGATAGACCGTGGGGTTCGAACCCATGCATGTCAACACATGCTGCCACTCCGCTGTATCATAAAAGAATGTTGATACAAATTTACATTTTTAAAAATAGTTTGTAATCGACTTTTGCTTGCCTACCAACTGTCTTTCACACACAGTCGTATCTTGTATTCTCTGAAAATATACCACGCTTGCGCTGGAGGTGTCTTCTTATTATTCCGCACATTTAAGTGCTGCTCCAGTTACATTTTCCAAACGATATCACCTGCCTGTCGTAACACGCAACTAAAAGGTGCCCCAGGGCTCTTAATTTCGGAGCGTTGGTTGGTGGCTACGGGGCCTTTTTCTGAGTCCTAACGTTGCTTCCACTTACTTGTACCAGGCTCCTCACTTTCATCTATCTTATCCGGCCTTTGTTGGTCAACCCTTGTTCTATTTCGACCTCGACGGTATTACATATGGAGGCCCAGGGGGCCTTTCATTTTCACGCACTTCCTGACCCTTGTCTTTTTCTTTGACCGATACCTTCATTTTTCTATGTATCGCATCCATTCCATTCTTTCTCTCTGATTAGTGTTATACAGAGGATGACTTCCTGGATGCACTTCCTCTTAAAACAATAATCACCACCACCATCATTTGTAGTGAAGCTGTATACGAGATGGCTCGTCTTATAGTTGCACGGAACACTCATTGAAGTACACTAGCTATTAATCAGACTGCGACAGGTAAATCCGTAAGGACCAAAATAGGAGTTCAATTTCCTAACGAATAAGAAGTGATAAGAGAGGTACAAACAGCCAAGCCCGAATCCAATATAAATGGAAATGGATCCAATCGCTCGTATTACTGCTGCAATACATTTGAAGGAGCTTCAGACGAGGGCGGTCGATGTTCTGTGATAAATTCCGCGTTCGAAGTTGTTATATTTATACAACGGCACCCAAGAACGATGACAGCAAGTGGCTATAAACCGAAATGTGAGAAATTTAAAAAATGTACTCTTCACTTATGTATTATCCAGTTTGCACGAAAGGAAGTTTCCTCTAGCAGTGTATATCATAAAATGAAGCCCAAGAGTTTGGTTTAGACGGCATGGTGCTGGATTTCCGAACACAAGTGAGCGAGTTCGATCCTCTTTGTATCCGGTGGAATTTGAAGGCACGTCCTGTCTTTCGACTTACAGGTCGTAAAAGAACTATTGTGGGAGATAACTGTGACAGTTCTTGTCCCCATGAAGTGTAAAAGTTGTCAGTCTGACAGAAAGCGAATAACGTTTAATTATATCGTGTTTAACGGTACATCATATGATATCTCGCCCACTCGGTGCTGTACGCGTAGAGTCTCAATCTTCTTCAGAGCCCAATCGGAAATCATTCAAGTGTTTCCACCCTTGTTACAGGTTTGAGGTGCGATTCACTGAATCTCGTTTAAGGCGGCAAATCTGGTAAAATGTTAGGGCTGACTGAGCCTTCAGATTATCTATAGTTTATTTCACTCGACAGCAATTGTCGTTGTAAATCTCACGGTCATTAAGTGCTCTAGTAGCACTATAGGTGGCAGTGGTGATTATTTTTTAAGAGGAAGTACAGTTCCGCAACCATCCTCTATTAACGCAAATCAGAAAGAAGAAAAGCAAGGGATCCGAAGGTTCGAAAAAATGAAAATATTGTTCAGAGAAAGACAAGGCCCAACAATGGCTGAATACTAAGGACCCTCCAGGATTCCCAAACCTAATACCGTCGCGATCGAAAAGCAATAAGACTGACCAAGAGAGGTCGGATGGGATAGACGAAAGTGAGCAGCCCGGCACGATAACCGCAAGCAATTCCAGGACTGAGCTAACGGGCCCGTGGTCACCAACTCATGCCCGCTTTAGTCACGTACTACGACCACTCGTACTTACAGTGGGTACGTCTTCATTTCAGCGACCAGTCTGCAAATTTCTGCGAATTAACTACGCAAAATGGCCAAGTTTAGTTCATCATCCTTATCCGCCAATCCATTAGGACTTCCTCCTCTTATCTTGGCCTCACATAGCTGTATGACCGAATGCGATTTATATTCAGTGTTCATTCCTATCTTAGCCTTTAACTCCCCGTTCCTCACACACCCCTTCCATTGTTACCACCTATTTGTACCAGCAAATTTCTCTCTACATTCCTCTCTGTAACTTACAACTTTGCAATGAAGATGTTGTCTGAAAACCTTCTTCTTGCAGGATTTCATGGACGCGATCTCAGTTCACTCCATCATGGGAAAATACACACCATAAACTCCTAATACCGTCGCGATCGGAAAGGAATTATGATTGACCAAGAGAGGTCGGATGGGATGGAGGAAAGTGAGGAGCACGCCAGTGTTCCAGTTTCGATTCCCTATTAGACATTAAATTCTCTTCGCTTGTTACCTCTCGGAACACTGTTGAGACTCATTACTGATTCCAAACAACGAATTAGGTTAAATAATGAATTAACATCACGGCTTTCAGTAGAGATTCATCCTGAAATAACTAAGTAGTCTGCCAAGAATTGAAGGAGTAGTGTTCAGGGTTAAATGAGGTGGCTAGTCAGATGAACTGGAAAGTTGGGTGAGCTCTTTACTTCCCAACAGACGAGTGGGACTCATTCAATAAGAGCAGAGGGAGAAAAGAAGTAGGTTAGCCGAACAATTTAAAGCAATTGAGCTGCAGCTCGATTTTCGTTACTTACTTTTCCAATAAACGACTTTCCCCTTCGGCGTCAAATGTATTAATTCGGAGAGGCAGAAGAACTTGGATTGAGTTTTAAATGCTTCAGTCTGTATCAAGGTTTAAATCTGCTTTTTTTAATACTTAAATTATGGGCCAATTTTGAACTCGCTGGCAATGCAATGACCATGCCTTCCTGTTTGAGGCCATCCAAAACTTTTACTCGTACATGGTATATAAACCACACTAAAACGTTTAGAGAAAGTATGAATTTCACAACACTTTCCCACTTTTACTGGCGATTGTTTTAAGGAGACGATAACTATCTCCCCTTAACTTTCAGTCAAATGGTGGACCGCCGCTGGCTTTCTGAGCCTAAGCTGTCGGGTTCAATTCCAGTTCATAATACTGGACTTTCAAGGAGCGAATATGCGCGAGTTTCCAGTCTGTTGATTTATCGGCAATTAAAACAACTCCTACGGGACAACATTCCTGCACGTCGGTATCCCAGAAAATCTAATAGAGGGACGTATTATTATTATTATTATTATTATTATTATTATTATTATTATTATTATTATTATTATTATTATTATTATTATTATTATTATTATTATTATTATTATTATTATTATTATAAACATGATATGGGCTTTTGGGCTTGTTTCGTGTCAATAAAACAAGGTGAAACTCTTGACCTTTCGAAGAGAATTTTACTCCGCGTCTGCCTAAAGCCCATATCGTGTCTACAAGTACGGGGCGTGAAAAGCATTAATGTTAACATTATTGTTACTAGTATTAGTATTTTGGAGAAGAATGAATAGATCAGACCCTTTGAAGATTGAAAGGTCAGCTAGGGATCTGAAAGCCACGGGAATGGAACATGTAATTAAAAGCAACGTGAGACTAAGCTAGGAATCCCGTGGCCATCATTTCACAGTCCAGGTTGGGAAAACAAGTAATGATACTTGGAGATTCCCGTAACTGGTGATGGCTGTAAGAGGAAGTAGGGGAACGTCGTGTAAATTCGGGAAACGAAGGAGAAATAGCCAAAACTCATCTGTTTGAAACTAGTTTTTGTTAAAAATTGTGTCTTAATAAATTCTGCAATGACAGCTGCATCATTCTGATGTCATTATCCAAATAATTACTTTTTTTGCTATTTGGCTTTACGTCGCACCGACACAGATCCGTCTTATGGCGATGATGGGATAGGAAAGGCCTACGAATGGGAAGGAAGTGGCCGTGGCCTTAATTAAGGTACAGCCCCAGCATTTGCCTGGTGTGAAAATGGGACATCACGGAAAACCAACTTCAGAGCTGCCGATGTTGGGGTTCGAACCCACTATCTCCCGATTACTGGATACCGGCCGCACTTAAGCGACTGCAGCTATCGAGCACGGTCAAATAATTACTAAATTCAGCCGTACACAGTTGCGAGAGAGCCGAGCAGCTCATGGGGCGCTCGTGGAAAACTAAAATGTACGAACAGCTCGCGAGCACTGCTTGAGCCATTTGTGATATCCGAACGGCTCGCGAGCACTGCTTGAGCCATTTGTTATAACCGAACGGCTCGCGAGCACAGCTTGAGCCATTTGTGATATCTGAATGGCTCGCGAGCACTGCTTGAGCCATTTGTGATATCTGAATGGCTCGCGAACACTGCTTAAGCCATTTGTGCGCGAGCAGGATAAGTCTGTGTCTTGTTTCCTGAAAAGATGGTTCTGATCAAGAACACTCTGCTTGCTATGATGATAGTCAGTGGCGTAGCTATGATTATAGTCTATTTAAGTAAGCAAAAGCAAAAGAAACCCCGTCCGTATTGACGCACTGACTTGTACAAGAAACGGAATGAGTCTGAATTAATGACGGACATGGCATTCCAGAGGATCGGTGTTCAATACAAAAGATTTACCAGAATGTCACCTACTGACATTGATAATAAGTCACAAAGTTTCAAGACAGGAAACATACCTTGACTCCCCGGTTTTTGCTCAAGACAGGTTGATACTTTTTATTTTCCTTAACTTTTTAACCAGTTTGTAATTACATTTTTGGCTCGTATATTTTCGAACCACGTTCAATTATTTGCGCACAGAGTGGGAAAAAGTTTCTCTTAATAGTAATTTTTATAGTTATATTTTTCTCCTTTTTCATTAAGGGAATTTTTATTCCTTTCCCTCTCCTGTGACCCCAACAAAGAAATAATTATTTCCAATTCCAATTTCTATTCCTTTCCCTCTCCTGTGACTCCAACAAAGAAATAATTATTTCCAATTGTTGCACGAATATCCCGCTAAGCATCCTCTTTCACATTTTTTTAAAAGTGATCCCCATTTTTCGGGACCAATACAACAGAATGTGTCCGATAAGTGTCTATTAGCGTAAGAAGATCGCTATGCCCGCGGGACGCTCACTGGTCATGTACAGTAAGAAAAGTGTAACCGAGTTACTTCATTATTTCCTCCTGAGACACGAAGTGCTCGCAGCCTTGATGGGCCCCTCTTCAAATATCTAACCCGTCTTGTTGAGAAGTGGCGGCTTATCAAAGTGTTAGCGCACAGGTTTGTAGAAACATGCTCTTTGAAACTTATACAAATCAATCCTCTCCGTATATCTGGATATATTACATCTTGTAACATAGCTCTGTCCGGCGGTCTTTGGTAGCAAAAATGTATTTCTTTTTTCTAGTTGCTTTACGTCGCACAGCCACAGATAGGTCTTATGGCAACGATGGGATGGGAAAGGGCTAGGAGTGGGAAGGGAGAGGTCGTGTCCTTAATTAAGGTACGGCCCCAGCATTTGCCTGGTGTGAAAATGGAAGACTAAGGAAAATCATCTTCAGGGCTGCCGACACTGGGGTTCGAACCCACTATCTCCCGGATGCAAGCTCACAGCTGGGTGCCCCTAACCGCACCGCCAACTCGGCCGGTGCTAACATGTCTAAAACAAAATCATGGAAACCCCGATTTTTTTCTTACGCCTTTTCAGGAGGTTCTTCTCAATTGAAATTAATGACAATTGTAATGATCATCCAACCTCCCAAGGTCAACTCTTGTTATTTTCCGACCCTGCCGTTATTAACTTTATGAGGCTTATGAAGTATTTCATTTTCACGCCCTTCATGGCCCTTGTCTTCGTTTGGCCCATAACTTCATTTTTCGAAGTTTCGGACCCCATCTATATATTTCTTCTGATTTAGTTTCATGGATGATGGTTGCCCGGTTGTACTTCCTCTAAGAACAACATTCTCATATAACCCAGACACGGAAAATGATTTGGTTATCCTGTCAAATAATTGTCCTGATTGAACTTCTTACTTAGCGATTTGCTGTCAAGATGCGGGGTTTGCCATAATTCTACACTGGGCCTTCCACTTAATCTAGTTGATGGCATCAGCAGATCATATGCCCACATCTCGCGTATTGTCAGTCCATCCAGCGATTTCTTGGCCATCCTCTTGGTCTCCGCCCATCAGATCTCTTTGAAAGAGGCCCGGATGGCTTAATTCCTGACGTAACCAAGCCGCATGGGTCCGAACATACACCTTCAGAATCTTAAGCCTTGCAGAAATATTACAGCAGGTTATTAGATGCCCGATCACTCATAGACATCTACACTCATGCACTCTTGAACAGTTATAACTTAGTCGGAACCCTGTGTTAATGATAGAGAGGGTGAACATATTATCCAAATTATATCCGAAACCTTACACTCAACAAACAGAATAGTTCCTTACGTTAAATGAAGTCACATTATTGTACCAGTAACATGTGAGGAAGCACTTAATGGAGAGTTGCTCTATTTCCTTAGTTTCATGTTCTGCTGTAGAAGACTTGAAATTGTGAGTACTTAGGACTTGAGTTTAATTGTTGAGTGCCCCAAAGTTACCGGGGTAATTCCGTTTCGAGTTGAGACTGTATCTCTTGCAGGGACAGTAGATGTAGCCTTCACCTAACATTTTGTTGTACCATTTTTAATTTTGTAAGTGTTGTCCAGGTGAACGTTAGAAGATTGTGAAGATTCGAGATCGGTGTAGGCAGTCGTCTGCGTCATGTACTTTTCTGTATTTTCGTTTCTGATGCTTCTTGGGCCAAGTGAAATGTACTCATATCTCCGTGAATTCTTTGCGGAAACATCAGAGCTGGTGGTGCAGACTTAATGGTGGCATCATGTTCTGTAATCACATTCAATGCTCTTACTCTTTAACTAATATATACAGCGAGCAACGCCTGTTGTTGACGGGAATTTTACGTGTGTTGTTCTGACTTGTGTCCGCATCTTCCTGTTAACGGTGGCGTACAACATATAATTATTTTGTGGATTGGATGTATGAGACATCTCTAAGTTTGTAGCCATGCTCGCAATTTTAGATGAGTTGTAGACCAACGTCGTCATTTACAACTACCGAATACTCTCCAATAGAGTCGCACTGCTCACACTCGGCCATTTTCACTGTTGTGTCAAGAAGCGGCGTTGTCCTGGTCACATGGATAGCGTGACGAGCTCATCTCTATGTCCAGGAGTTGCTTTCCGAATATTCTGCTTGCTTCTTGTTATTCTCGAACGAGGGTCTTGCTGAGCTGGAATCGAACGATGTAGGCATAGCCTTACTGATGTCACTTGCAGCGGAGCTATCAAAATTATTCGCATTCGATCCCAATTCTTGACTATTTACATTCTTTCAATTATGGTTTTCTTTACCGCCATCTTTCAGGTCAATGTAGATTTTACGTACTTCTGTGTTGTTTACAAGGGAAACGTCTTTTATTTCTTGTTTTGTGTGAACTTGTCTCCCCTTGTGGGTGGGGGGCGGTAGAATAACACACACGGTATGCCCTGCCTGTCGTAAGAGGCGACCAAAAAGGGTGCGCGGGGCTCTGAATTTGGACCGTGGATTGGCGAGCACGGGGCCCTTAGCTGAGTGCTGGCGTTGCTTCCACTTACTTGCGCCAGGCTCCTCACTTTCATCTATCCTATCCGACCTTCCTTGGTTAACTCTTGGTTTTCCCGACCCCGACGCCCTTCGTGGCCTTTATCTTTACACAATAATCTCCGCTATCACGATCAGAATTTATATTTTATGTAAGTTACGCCTTCTGTTCAATACAATCAGACCAACAAAATCAGAGTTGGAAAGCTATAGAAATATCTTTGTTTTCGACTGTTTGTTACATGAAACAAACTCAATAACGCTTTAAACCCCCTGTAAATGTGGGTGACACCCACGGTATCCTCTACCTGCCGAAATATGCGACTACAAGATGCCCTAGGGCTTTCAACTTGGAAGCGTGGTTTGGCAACCACGGAGCATTTACCCGAGTCCTGGCTTGCACCAGGCTCCTCACTTTCATCTATCCTATCTGACCTCCTCTGGTCAACTGTTGATCTTTTCCGACCGTGTCGGTATTAAAGCATTGCTAGGGAGTCTCTACGGACCTTCCCTTTCTTTCCCCGCGACCTTCATTTTTCGAAGTGTGGGACCTCCTCCATTTTTTTCCTCTGATTAGTGTTAATAGGGAATGGTCTCCCATTAAAATACAATAACAGGTGGTGGTGATTATCGTTAACAGAGGAAGAACAACCAACCATCCTCTACAAAAAAAAAAAAAAAAAAAAAAAAAACGCGGAAAGACGCTGCTATAAAGATTTTAAGATATTCTCTTGAAAGTTGAGACCTGAGGTATTATTCCTTATTGTTCGGGTCCATGGCTAAATGGTTACCATGCAGACCTTGTGTTCCGGGGGTCGGGTATTTTAATTTATTTAGTTAATTCCTATGGCTCGGGGGTTGAGTGTTTGTGACGTCTTCAGTATTATAATTGATCTTCATAGACCCGCAGGCCGCCTGTACGGCGTCAGTTCTGAAGACCTGCACCACACCACTCCTTATTCGAGTTCTGTGGCTCAAGCGACAGCGCGCCTGCCTCTCACCACTGGGTTCCGTCGTTCAAATCCCTGTCACTCCCTGTGAGATATGTGCTGGACAAAGCGGAGGCGGGGCAGGCTTATCTCCGGGTACTCCGTTTTTCCCTGTCATATTTCATTCCAGCATCTCACTCCAATATCATTTCATTTCATCTGTCATTCATTAACCATTGCCCCAGAGGAGGGCCGGCACAATTCCTATCCTCGCTGCTAGATGGGGCTTCATTCATTCCATTCCTGACCCGAGTGGAAACAGGCTGTGGATTTTCACTCTAGTTCTGTCAAGTTGTCTGAGCTTGCTTGCAGATTTGCGCTGAAGTCCTCCAGGAACGTGTGGTGACTACACCAGTGCCTGTTTGTGAATAGGAACCGTCCCGCCATTTCCCTGGAAGTGAACTGCAGAAAGCCATTCTCAGGACAGCCGACTGTACGCGTCTCCCGAATCTCCATAGTCATAGCGCTGCGTTCCGTTCAATGACATCAATACGACAACTCTCGATGACCACACAAGATATGTCCAACCGTTCGTAGCACGTTTTTACGACCGGATGCCCCTTCTGACGTCAAACTCATCAGACGAGTTTATGAGCTGAAATGAATGAACTGTATGAAGGGATGCGTGAAACCCAGTGCCGGCACATAGCCTACTGCTGTTAAATAGCACCCAAGGGTCCCTATCCGACCGAAGAATTACCATTAACAGGACCATGTGCCCTCACTCCATACGAGCGCTGCGGAGAGGATTGGAATTTAATCCAGAATTCTAGTGGTTAGTAATTGTATACCAACACCTTTCCTACCCTGCCGGCCAACATTCTGATAGAGAAATTTGTTTCGACCAACATGACTCGAACCGGCTAACCACTTGTCACGTCTTAACGATGATGGCCACCAGCCGCCTTTAAGTGGGGAATATCTGGAACGACCTCGATATTTCCAGGATTTTTGCGTAAATCTTTAAGCGGTAAGCATTTGAAAATTTGGTCTTCCTTCTTTCTTTCTTAATGCGTTTACCTTCCAGGGTTGGTTTCTCCCTCGGATTCAGCTAGGGATCCCACCTCTACCGCCTCAAGGGCAGTGTCCTACAGCTTGATACTTTGGGTCGGTGGTTGAAACTGAGAAGGAGCACCAGTACTTCGCCCAGTCTGCCGCACCTGCTATGCCGAACAGGAGCCTTGTGTGTGTGGGGGGGGGGGCAGATTGCAAGGGTTAAGCAAGGAAGAGAGAAGGAAGCGGCCGTGGCCTTCAGTTAGGTAACATCGCAGCATTTTCCTGCAGGAGAAGTAGAAAACCACGGAAAAACACTTCGAGAATGGCTGAGGTGGGAATCGAACCCCCTCTGCTCAGCTGATCGCCCGAGGCTGAGTGGATCCCGTTATCCTGACACTGCTTTCACTTACTTGTGCCACGCTTCTCACTTTCATCTATCCTGTCTGACCTCGCTTGGTCAAGTCTTGTTCTTTCCTTACTCCGATGGTATTAGAGCATGCGATGCCTAGGGAGTCTTTCATTTTCATGCCCTTCGTGACGCTTCCTTTTCTTTGCCCGATACCGGTACCTCATTTTTCGAAGTGTCGGATTCCATCCATTTTTACTCTCTGATTTCAAATTTCGTGGCAGAGCCTGGGAATGAACCCGGCGTGGCAGTTAATCACACTAACCACTACATCAAAGAGGACCAGAAACGATGCAGTTACAATATATATTCCTAACTAGTATCAAATATTTTCGGTTAAAACCTTCTCTACACCTTGATACTGTAGTTACGAGGGTGGGTTTCCTACACTGTACTTGAATACATCCGCCACTGTGGCCATTTTAATCACAACGAAGTCTTGTAGCGTCCTGTCTACGTACCGCGAGGAGGTGGGGTGGAAACCATTTCTGTGCATGCGTGTACACGGTGTAAGGCAGAATGCTCGCGCAACTGCGGAGATCCACAAAGGAGGGCTAGGTAGGAAATCTGTCAGCTGTGAGACTGCGGACTAGTAGTGACTGACTGATATGGTCAGCCATTAATATTGAAATCCGTGAGATTTGATGATACAAAGAGATATTGGTACAAGACAGGGGTAGACCAACACCGTAATCGTTCACCTTTCTTTTTTTTTCTTTTCTGTTTTTTTTCCTAGCTGCTTTACGTCGCCTCGACACAGATAGGTCTTATGGCGACGATGGGACATGAAAGTGCTAGGAGTGGGAAGGAAGCGGCCGTAGCCTTATTTAAGGTACAGCAAGGTGCCTGGTGTGAAAATGGCAAACCACGGAAAACTATTTTCAGGGCTGCCGACAGTGGGGTTCGAACCTACTACCTCCCGAATACTGGATACTGGCCGCACTTAAGCGACTGCAGCTATCGAGCTCGGTATTCACTTTTCTTGTTCATAGTGCGTGTGGGGGGCGATAGAATAACACCACGGTATCCCCTGCCCTTATAGAGGTGAATATTGTTTTAAGAGAAAGTACAACTAGGCCACCATCATCTATATAACACTAATCAGAGGGAAGAATGGAAGGGATCCGATGATTAAAAAAAAGGTCTTGGCCAAACAAAGAACAGGTACCCGAAGGGCGTGAAAATGAAAGACCCTCTAGGGCTCGAATTTTCTAATACCGTCGGTGTCAGAAAACAAAAGTTGACCAAGAGAGGTCCGATATGTAAGATGAAAGAGAGGAGCTTGCCGCAAGAAAGTGGAAACAATGCCAGGACTCGATAAAGGTCCCCGTGGTCGCCAACCCACGCTCCCTAATTAAGAGCCCCTGAGGTCGATTTTAGTTGCCTCTTACGACAGGCAGGGGTTACTGCCCCACTCACAGCGGTCCTCGGTCCCCAGAATCTCTTCACTTGGGAGCATCCACAACAGTGAACGCAACACTCTACAAAGAATGTGCGGAAATGCCAGAAAGAAGATTATTATTATTATTATTATTGTTATTATTATTATTATTATTATTATTATTATTATTATTATTATTATTATTATTATTATTATTACTGAACCACTTCCGATATGCGCTTTTTGAGAAAGTCAAGCCATAAGTAATTTAATGTTATCGTGGGATTCCTCTACGCTACTGTCTACGAGTGTCAGAGGAACAATACAGGCTACGGCGGGAGGACTTGGAAATCTATTACAGCAGCTTACGTCCCTGAGCGAACACCGCAGAATTGACGACGCCGCGTCACCAGAGAGCTGTAACTCAACCGCATATCACGGGGCTCTGGAGAGTGTTTCTATCTCATGGACATCGCTACTCCCGCCCTCTCTGAGACTCACATATTTATTGGTCGGACTCTGGGACTGAATACCGAAACTTTCACACTTCTGGAAATAATGTTGTGAAATATTTACTGAGTGTTTGGAGAAAAGCATGTACACCAAATAAGGTTTCAAATTTTAGGACCTTAATTAGTCTGATTATTACAAATGCCCCAAACTTCCCACACGCATTACAATTTCAATGTATAAACATAGAGTGACTGGTGATAGGAAGTAAATGTTCGTTAGTATGTTAGTATGTTCCGCAGAAACGATTAGCATTTCAGTCGCCTAGGTTTAGCATATGTCCTGTTGCCGAGCAGGCAAGGGGTCCTCCATGGTCGCTGATAACTTGTTCCGTGCGTGATTGCATCGAAGCGTATAAGGCGCGAATGGCGCCCTGTGGTACAGCCATCCATGCTGCATTCACCTGGTTCCACAGTTCATCTTTAGTGGTTGGCACTAGGTCACAACAACACACCCGTCGTTTCACCATATCCCACACATTTACGATTGGCGACAAGTCCGGTGATCGGGCGGGCCAGGGCAACAGTCTGACATCCTGTGACAACAAGAAGACACGTGTTCGTGCAGCAACATGTCGTCGCCCATTGTCCTGCTGAAATATGGCGTCTGGGGCGTCGCGCAGAAAGGGTATGGCTACGGATCTCAGGATGTCTTTCTCGTAAATCAAACTTGTCACAGTGCCCTGGACACGCACCAACTGTAATTTGTGATTGTACCCAATAGCAAGTCACACCAAGAAGCCTTGAGTTGGCACTGTATGTCTTGTGCGAATGCAGTCAATGCGATCCCTCTCCCCATGTCTGCGGCGAACCAAAAGGCCATCATTTTCAAACAAACTGAAACTTGATTCGTCTAAAAACACTATCTGCTGCCATTTCTGTCCCCACGGACGCCGTTCCATACACCATTCTACTCTAGCATCTTAATGCGTATTAGTCAAAGGTAGACGGAGATGTGGACAGCGCGCCGGTAACCCAGACCGTAATAAACGGCGACGGACTCTCACTCCCGATACGGTACGATGTATTAGACTGTTCCACTGTTGCGCCAGAGCCTAGGAAGATGCAGATCTGTCCTGCAATGCCATTCGGGTGAGGTATCGATCTTCTCAAGGGGTGGTCTGCGTGGTGCGACCACACCCATCTCGTCATGTTCTACGGCCTTCCGTGAAACATTGTGTACACACCCGTTGCACTGTGGACACACTTCGTCCCACACGGGCAGCAATTTCCTGGATCGATGCATCACGTCCTCTGCTGCCAACAATGCGCCGTCTTTCAAACTCACTCATTTGAAGGTACGGTTTTCGCATACGTCTGCGAGGCATCCTGCACGTCTGCTCAAGTCACACTGATTACTTACCTGCGGTTTATAGCGACAACGAGAGCTGCAGGCACATTTTACCAGTCGGTGGTGGTGCGCCGGCATTTCGATGTGGCCCTAATGCTAATCATGAACATGTGTGTATGTATGTTCGCTGTCAGGATGTTAATAGAAAAGCAATGGTAAAAATGTAAACAAGTTTTCTACAGTTCCTAGACATCGAGAAAGCTTATGATAGCGTACCATGGGAGCGTATCTGGGAATGCCTAAAACAGCTGGGAGCTCGTGACAGTTTTATTACAAAAGTGATGATGCTGTATGGAAAAATAAGTTGTGTGCAAGTATGTTGTGGGCTGTACAAATAGTTTGAAACGAAGAGAGGAGTACACCAAGGCAGTACCTTGTCGCCCTTTCTATTTATCAGTGTGATGGATGCCATAATGAAGACACTGAAAAGGAAGGAGTAGCAGGAATTACAAGCTTTCATGTTTTCAGACAACGGGGTGATCTGTAGTGAAAATGTAAATGATGAGGAGGAAAAGCTGCAGAAATGGAGTCAGGAGTTCAACAGATATGATTTAAATCCATATCAAAGTTACAGAGGTGCTAGGTGGTCGGATTAGCAAGGCAACTTAGTTCCACCACCAAGTAAGACAACTGCTGTGAGATAAACAAGTACCTTTGAAAGCTAAGATGACGTATTATACACCCATCCTCACGTATAGATTAGAAACTTCCACGTTAACTTGACAAGACAACTCAAAACTCCATGCTTCAGAAATGAAGTCCCAACGCACCATGATACACAAGATCAGGAAGGACAAGTTCAGGAACGAAAAAGAGAGGAGGTGGGAATAGGAAACTCCGTACTACAGAAGATCCAGAAAGCAACTCTGAAGTGGTTTGGCCATGTAAGAAAGATGAGTGCAAGTAGGACTGCAAGAAGAGAATATGAAAAGAAAGTAAGGGGAAAATAGTTTGCAGTGGGCAGACCCAGAGGAATGTGGAGCGATCTGGTGAAGAGAGATGTCGAGGAGAGAGGACGAAATGGGGAGAAGATTTCGAGAGGTCATTGATTCATGGACAGATGAAGATGGAGGGGAATCCTACACTACACCAGGGCAACTGGAGATGGTAAACGATGATGATGATATTTCATACATTGGTGAAAAATTCCAAAATTCACCCAGTCCACTTTTTTTATTTCTCAGGAAATGCTGTGAGATGCTCCATTTTGCGTTATTTGTATTTCAAGCGCTCGTATGTTTTCTTACATATATCTGCATAACTTCGAAGCCATAACTAAAAATCTTTGATGTTACCAAGCGGAGTGGCCATGCCAGAGCTATGGCTCTGTACTCGGGAGACGAGACGGTTCAAAATCCACCACCGGGTGTCCGGAGAACGGTTTCGTATGGTTTTCCATTTTCACATTCAAATACCGGGACAGAACCTATTCATAGTCACAGCCAAATCCTTTTCTACTTCTTTGGTGGTGGTGCTTATTGTACAATCATCTTCTATATAACAGTAAGCAGAAAGAGAAAAATTGAAAGGATCCGACACTTCGACCAAACGAAGACAAGAGCCAATAAGGGCGTAATAATGAAAGACTGCATAGGCCTCGAAAGGCGTCGGCGTAGGAAAAGAAAAAAGTTGTCCAAGGGAGGCCGGATAGGGTAGATGAAAGTGATGATCCTGCATAAGGAAGTTGAAGTCATCAACCGACGCTCCGAAGTTCAGAGCCCCTGGGGCCTCTTACGACAGGCACGAGTTGCCACAGTTGAGATATCTTGTGGAGCTCCTATCAGTGTCTTCACGGTGAAAATGTACGTACTCTAGACCAGTGGGCTGTGTTTGCCGCGCATGCTACACGAAGAGTCTCGGAAGCCGTGAACATAAATCCGGACCGTGCTGCGATATAATACGAAAGGTACTGGAAAATTAGAACACCGGACCGAGTGGCTCAGACTGTTGAGGTTCTGGCCTTCTGTCTCCAACTTGGCACATTCGATCCTGACTCAGTCTGGTGGTACGTCAACCTCGTATCGGTAGATTTAGTGGCACGAAAAATAACTCCATCGGGACGAAATTTCGTCACCTCGGTGTCCCCGAAAACCGAGCTGTAGTTAGTGAGACTGCCATTCAGTCGTTTCACGCTCTCTGCGGTACGTTGATCAATCATTTCTGTCTGTGTTGTTCGTGCCCAGTATTTCTTCATTCCTTCTGATCTTCGTTTTCTCTCGTCTTCCGACATAATAGGTTTGGCTTTCCATCGAGATTTGTCTTGGAACCTTATATTTTCGTCTTAAGTTATTAATTTACCTCCTCGATCAAAAAGTGAGTATTCTGTAATTTTAATTCTACTACGTCTTTTTCAGTTTCCTTTAACCAGTTCATTTTGTTTTGCGATTACGGAAGAAGTCAAAGATTCGTTTGGTTAATCTATTAAAGTTCATTCTGAGAAGATGACCGTAAATATTTATCCTTCTTTTTCACATAGTTTCTGAGAGTTTTTCAATTTTATTCTAGAATGTTTCATTCTTGATGTATATTATCTTATTATCCTGACTTTTTGATCCTACGGACTTTCAAAAAAAATATTCCCTACTTAACCTCGAGCTCCTCCATGTTTAGTGCTTCTGGTCTAATCACTGTTTCATAATGTCTAGTTTTGGACCCCCATGAAAGGGATTCCTTGTTGTATGTATCTTTTGTTGGATGGAAGGCCAGTTCAAGTTTACTGCATTCCGTTGCTTTGCATTCCACAGCATTCCATTTAGTCCATTCTCCGAGATATTTGAATTATTTTACTGTTTTAGAATTTTGTCCTTGGACTTTGAGGTATTTATGTGGGTGTGTGTTGTTTGTCATGATTTTCGGGTTTTCAAAGGAGATGTGAAGACTTATTTTATCTGCTTATTTCCCTAGTTCAAGGATTTGCCCCTCTCTTCCTCCATGGTTGATCAAACAAGGCCATATCATCTGCAAAAGCAATTTTAATGTTCTTCTTTTTTCAACCCAGTGTAATTCAAATCTTTATATATTTTTTTCCGTTCTCTAACTACTTTCTCAATCCGCGAAGTTGAATAACAACCGTGAGAGCCCATCCCCCTGTCGTACTCCCGTTATTATTTCGAAGGAATCTGATAGTTCACCCATGAATTTAACTTTCTAAAACATATTTGTTATACGTATGTCCTCCAGGACTGATAAAAGGGATTCTCCGTCAATCGAATCATATGCCTTTTTTTGAAATCAATGAAAGAGATTTGCCCGTGATTTTTGGTACGACGCACTGTCTTTGAAGTTTAGTATTTTTTCAGAGCATGACCTACCGTTTCTAAAACCTCCCTGGTTTTCCCCAAATTATTATTACTATTATTTATTTATTTAGTCTGATCCAGGACACCCTAGATTTGCCATAAGACACAGAATAATACACAATAACAATTTTGAGGGAAGATAAAAAGATTAATGTTTAAAAAAATGATAGGTTACAATTTACCATGTTAAATGGCATGAACTCCATATAAATGGTGACGAAGAATCGAAACGGAGTACTTGATGAGTGAGACGACTATCTCATCTTGTAGGCTTCTCGCTAGTTTATATTTTTGTCGCCATGTGACGAAAGATTTGGGAATTGTTCCCCTCGCGCCAAAGAAAAGTCCAGTCACCGTAATTTTTTTAAGGTTATACGACTCAAGAAAGAAAGGGATGGTTGGATTATAGATATCCTTTTCCTCATTGTCTACGTCAGTCGGCTGAGAGGCTGAAGATTCAAAGCGTACCGTAGGATCAATAATTTCTGCTTCGTTCCTCCGTCTGTCAATCGCTATAATATCAATCCTGCGAGTGCTGCCTCCTTCGGCGAGGCAGTGGACTTCTTCGTACACTTCTAGATTTTTGAGACGAAGAGCATTAGCAATCAGGTTTCTGATGATGTTATGGCGTTTGATCCTAAGCAGTTCTCCTTGAGGGCAACTCCCTAGCACATGTGGTAAGGTTTCATACTCACTGCAGTGTCTGCAGTGGCCTGTGCTGGTAGAACGTCCCGGCAGAGTACGTACTGGTGCAACCATCGCTGTCATCTTCAACATCTCCCTCCATTCCGAACAAGTTAAACCATCTCTTCTGGTAACCCAAGAATTAGCAGCAGGAACTTGAGCAAATAACTCAACACCTCTTCCTTTTTGTGGATATGCACACCAAGCTTCAAGTTCGCGTGTTCTAAGTATATCGCGCAGTTGTCTAACAGATTTCGTTGATGTCTCTTCATTGAGTTGAATTTCAGATAGGCAGCGAGTTTTTATTGCTGTGAAATTTCGAACAGCATTTACGTGCGAATCATTCACAGCTTCTAGCTTAAGATTGATGTTCAGCTGTTGAAGGTACGCTTCCCAAGTAGCGCGCATTAGTGCTAACCCTTTACATTTGTGGCTCGAATATATCATACTTGTCGGTGTGTCACTCGGAAGTTGTAGAATTTCTTTAAGTGCGCTTCTGATCATGTTGTCGGCTTTTAACAGAATTTGGGAATTTTCTCAACCGAAACAGTCTGGAAGGGGTATATCAGTGTAGGGCCAATAAACTGATTTATTACAGTCAATTTTTGATGCGGTTGGAGTAAGTGAGTCCTGGTAATCTGATCTAAGTTAGCTTTCAATTTTTCAAGTACCTGATGTTCATTGAAGACTAAAGTCTGTCTGAAAGTTGCCCCTAAATATTTTATTTCTTCACTATCATTTATACTTCTAATGTTTCCAGAGACCGTCACGATATCGTCAGAATGAAGTTTACCATTTTCTATAATAATGGCATTTGATTTATCTGCATTTATATGCAAACCTATTTCTTGAAGCAGATTTATGACAGAAGTGACTAGGATTGAAGCTGCTGCTTGATCTTTAGCTATGATCAGCAGATCGTCGGCAAAGCATAGGGATGTTAAAGGTACAGTGTTAGGACTCAATTGAAAATCATACATTTCTGATACTTTGATGTCTGTGAGTTCATCAAGGATGTGGTTTATACCCCAGTTAAATAAGAAAGGTGAAATGGGATCTCCTTGCATCACTCCACATTTGATGTTTATCTTATCTGTATGACCACGAGCAGTTTGAACTTTTGTTGTGTTTCCTGTGAGAAGGTTGACTAGTAACTTCTTAATGGATCTGGGTAGTATAGAGTTCTCTATTGTCGCCTTTAAGTGATTGTGTCCAATAGTATCGAACGCTTATTTATTTGTTCGTATCGGCCTACTAAGGACCTCCCAATGTTCCTTCATTCGTTGCCGCTGTTTCTCTTCTCTTTCCTCCGTCCACATAATCCCGTCCTTAATTCTGGCTTTGCTTGAAACACACCTCCTGTAGGCCCCTTTCTCGCTCCTTCAGCCAAGTTGGCTGCATCTTCTTATCTTTAAAATCGGTAAAGGCCTGGTTCGGTAATCGTGTGAGATTCTTTCTTAGTAAGTGGCCATAAAATGCAATTCTCCTTCTCTGCATCTTCTGGACGTGAGTAAACAAGTTTTGCAATACGCAAAAACGGTTGGCTGGACTCCCGTGTTATGGTGGGGGATGAAAAGAGGGGTGAAAACCGGTCTAGAATACAGCAAGACGCGACCTTCACACCAGTTGTTACCAAGCAGTGGGATTGAATGCAAGTTAAGATGTCAGTGTGGTCTAAAGGTGAATATCGCTCAATTATCCGCTACAAATATTCTCGTGGATTAACTGTTGACCAGTGCCTGGAGGAAATGATTCCTGTTCTGTGGAAAGACTGTCCACATCGGACAACAATTTTCCGCTGTTACAAAGAGTTCCAGGCGGGAAATGTTGGGGTTGAAGACGATCATTGTTCTGGGCGACCGTCTGAATCAGTGACTGAGGAAAACATTGAAGCTGTGGGAAAATGTTGCAGCAAGAGAGGCGGTTGACATATCCGCAGGTAGAAGAGACCCTCCACATTCCTGCACCAGCTATTCGTTCAATTCTACACGACCATCTCCAGGTTAGAAAAGTTTGTTCCGTTTGTGTGTGCCCCCATACACTTTCAGAGGAGCAAAGGGCACATCGAGTGAAATGGTGCCAAAAAATTCTATAACAGTTTGAAAATGAGACTTCGCGTAACGTCAATAGCATAGTTACAGGTGACGAAAGTAGGCTTTATTATTACGATATTCCAACAAAATCCCAGAACAAGGTGTGGCTGTTTGAAAATGAGGGGGCTCGTGTGACTGTGCGAAAGTGAAAGTCAGTGAAGAAAAGGATGATTGCAGTATTCTTCACTAAACGGGGCACCTTGACTCGAGTTATGCTAGTAACACAAAGGGCAGTTACTGCGAAGTGGTCCAGTGAGACTTGTCTGCCTCAGGTCATCTAGGCTCTCAAGCAGCTCCGTATTGAGTATATTCAGTGTGGGGGAAATTTTGAAAAAGTGTAAATCGTTCACTCTCATTGCAAAACTTTCCTTGTGCCCTTTATACAGCTCATGGTTATGCCGACGTCTATATTCATCTGTGTCTTTAATTGGACGAAGAATTTTCATCAAGATCTTTCTTTAATTTCCAGTTTTTATATCAGGCCTTTCCTGTCGATACCAAGGCATTCCGCTGCGTACAAAGCAGTGCAATATCGTCGGAGTTCAAGGATATAAACATTTCTTTTGTAAACATCTTTGGTCAGTGAATAAGCCATTTCCAGTTTATTCATGTGGGACGCTAAAGCTTCTTTTTCAGAGATGTTTGGTTGTATGTACTCGGCAAGATATTTAAACTTATCTGTCCGTGTGATTGCCCCTGGTTGACTTTCACCTCCGTTGATGCTGGCTTGATGTTAGGTGTGAACTGAGTTTTCTACAAAGAGATCTGGAGGCCTGCTTTTCCCGCCTTTGTTATTATTATTAATAACAATGTTATTATTGTATCAGTAATATTAGAGATCGGGCGAGTTGGCTGTGGGGTCAGAGGTGTACAGCTGTGAACTCGCATCCGGGATATAGTTGGTTCGATCCCCACTGTCGGCAGCCCTGCAGATGGTTGTCCGTGTTTTCCATTTCCACACCAGGAATATTGAGCTTAATTGAGGCCACGGCGCTTCCTTCCACTCCTAGCCCTTACCTATCGCATTGTCGCCATAAGATCTATGTGTGTCGGTGCGACGTAAAAAGCAAACTGTAATGATAGTAATATTAGACATGTGACCCTAACCATTTTTAAACGGATTACGGGATTATTTACAACACCAACTGTGTTTATTCGTGAGAGATAAATGTACTAATCAGACGGAAGTACTCACAACCATTGCTAGTGCGTGAGAGGCACATAATATCACATAGGATAACACTGGAACAGATTGTCCGTGAAGAGCAGCCACGTCTTTCCAATTACACTTTACAGGTTCATGGACATCCATTTCCCCAGACTGATCGAGTGAACGATCACATAGTGGATAGAATAGAGAACAACACGAAAATCGGACTTTTCTAAAGCATCAATTCAAGTGCTAGGATTAGCGATAAATCTCACAATCGGGTGATTAAATGTTCGCGGTAGCGTGTTCCTGCTGCGGGAAATAAAAGGCACAAAGGAGATACAAGAAAATACCTTCACTCAACTTCGTGGTTTTTCTCTCCGTTCAGTTAATTCATGAAACACAGTGAACAAATAAATTATTTGTCTATGTGGTTGACATCACACTATAGGAACACTCAATAACATTGGAAAACGCTTTTGACATCTGGACGCTCTTTTAAACACATGCACATTTCATCAACTGGCGACTGACAACACCGACTGCAAACTTTTATTCTCTACAATATCAATACCTGCTGAGGCAGGAACAAATTGTTTGCCGTTTATTTCGGAGTAAAAGGCGTACGCTAATATAAATCTCATCCAAGGGTAATGGAAATAAATGGAAAGCATGTAAATAACTGTAATCAGTGCATGGCAAAAGCTGTAGACCAACAGCAGAAAATATCGATATACATTACGGTACTTTAATGGGGAGAAAATCATATGCAAAATACAGTATAATGAAACGCTTAAACGTGGACATCGTGACACTGGTCGTATAATAGGTGCTTGGATATCAATGGTTGTCGCTGTAATATACCGTATTCTTATTGTAATTTTTCGTTACAGAATACTAGCAGAATACCCCTGCTTTGCTACGGTATTAAAGTGAAAGTTATCTTTCAAAGTTGTACTTTTTGGAGAGTCCACTGTCTGCTGAGCCTGTAAAATTCACCCTCAGTTAATAGCGGTACGTCATGTTTCAATCCACTTTCCTTTCAGTTTGGAAAATTTGTATCCGTACAAGTCAAAAATTATTCAGTTCAGTTCCCAGGTACAAATTATATGTATGGTGGTGGTGATTATTGTTTTAAGAGGTAGAACAACTAGGCAACCATCCTCTGTATAATACTAATCAGAGGGAAGGAATGGAAGTGATACGACAGATCGAAAATTGAAGGTATCGGCCAAAGAAAGACAAGGGTCACGAAGGGCGTGAAAATGGAAGACTCCCTAGATCTCGAGTGCTCTAATACCGTCGGGGTCGGAAAAGAACAAGAGTTGACCAAGGGAGGTCGGATAGGAGGAGTGAGGAACCTCGCACCCAAGCCTGTTATGACAGGGAGGGATACGGTTTGTAGAGATGTATAATTCTCTCATCAGTCTTCATGCTTTACGGATGTAACTCCTTTAAGAGAGCTTCTTACTAATCTAAAACATATTGGAAAAACCATCATGTGAAATTTCAACCTCGTATATGAAATGTATTGAGAGATTTCCAGGCCTTAACCTTCCGGTCTAAACACATTAGGGTGCATTATTTAAGACCACATTTGGTTAAAATTTTAGATGAATAGCACAACCATCATGAGAAATTTCAAGTTTGAGACAAATGAATATTTATGTCGTCAGGCTTCACCCTCAATCAAACGCACCTTACTGATGCATTGTTTTAAGGCCACTTATTATTTAAAATCCATTCCATACAGGAGCAACCATCATATGAAATTTTAAAATCATACGTCAGTCGGTTTCAGAGATATAAATATTTGTTTTTAGGCCTAATCCTCCCGATCAAAACACTGAGCGGTGTGTTATGTTAAGGGCACGTTTTATTTAAAATCTAAGACATATAGGACAAGAATCATGTGAAATGTCAAGCTCGTAAGTCGAACGGTTTGAGAGAGATTAATATTTATGTCGTGAGGCATCAATCCCCAGTCAAGCCGTCTAAAAGAGAAGCAAGCGGATACAATGTTACATGAAGCTGTCTATTTACAACCTGGAAGTGTTGCAGCGTCACATTCTACCCATTCTTTAGTGCTGTGAATGTTGCTCTGTATTCGTGTAACAGATGAGACGGCATGTTCGGTCATTCCTGTCATTATGAGGAACGTTTTTAGTATTTATTAGGTTTAATCGTTTCTGTCATGATAATAGTCTTATTCATTTTCATATCTTTATTATAGCAGAACGGTCCTCTACAACGTGTGAATGTGAACAAAAACAAACCACGAGCCACATGCTTCATTGCGCTCTGTGCCCAACATTTTGCACAAGCCACTCTGAGTGCATTGGACAATGCAAAATACTGGCCATGTTGAGGCGTTACAATTAATAAATAAACTTGAAATCTGACGGTGTTCGTTTCGTATATCTGCATTGTGACGTGAAAATGGCAACTAATATTTATTTGGCATAATGGAATTGCAACATGAAAACATCTACGAGTATTTATTAATTAATTTATTTATTTATTTGGCATGTCTACTTGTGTATCGAGACGTTATCTAATATTATCACCCATTGTTTGGAATTGCTGTTGATTGGTGCGATCGACAATGTAAATATATTTATTTCTGTAAGTTGCCTTGTGGCACTGAGCTACGATCTTCCCATTCGTTCAATAAGAAAATCGATTGTGCGCGCATGCGCGTAGCTCTTGCTTCTTCGGGTGAGTGTGCTCGCCGCTGTCAGTCCTTGAGCTGAGCTTCACCATGGAGGACGTTTCTCATCTCGTGAAGAAGACCGTTAAGATGAAAGTACTTGTCATGGGACAAGTCCTTGATCCCGGAATCACCCACAGATTGCTGTTTGCTCTGTTAACCATATATTGGGATATGCGTGTGAATGTAAGTGTACTGAGAATTAGCAGGTCACCTAGGAACTGCATTTGTAAGTGGTCAACTTTTATATCTGTATTTAGTTGACGATCACGGGATCGACATTTACTATCTCCATCCTGACATCGCTTTGTGTATATTAAATTCTACATTTAACAGAACTTGAAGCCTCATCATGTGAATTTGTTAGTGAAGTGTGCCACGAGCGGATTACTGCTTGTCATACGGTATCCGATATTGAAGTGCACACTGACATTGTTTCACGTATCTGGACATATAATAATTCTTCCTTGTAAAGGACTATAGCTGAGGAAAATTATTTTAAAACCAAGGAATTATTAACTGTTAATACGAATATCCAAGTAACTGGAATTTATTTAATTTCATTATTGTGGGCATATTTAAGGTGCATGTGTTATATACATTGAATTAATAATTTTATCGGCAGATATTAATTTTAGGATAGATTAAGATAATACATTTTGTTCATGTTGTTTCTATGATATGTTCTCCTAGTTGTCACATAATCTTAATATTAGGGTAATTATTTGCAATTAAATTTTGTTCACCGGCGTAAAGTTCATTGTCAGTTACGCAATTAGTGTATTGTTGTGAACTAGTTACTGCTTCTCTTATCTCACAATCTTGATAGTGGTGCTGGGTGACAGATAGTAACGTCCCTCTTATCTTTTGTCGATTGTTACCCGTTACGTTCTGTTGTGTGCTGACCTAATGTGTTAATATTTGACATTTTTCTGCCTCACTGTTATATATGTGGTTTAACGACCTTATTTTGGTCCGTTCATCCGTTTGAGATTTATTTAGATTTGCAATGTCTCTCCCGAGTACCGGTGTCATGATTTTGGGATTTTAGAGGGAGTACACCTTTAAACTGATTACTTCGGTATTTGGTAAACAAGTACGATTTGGTGAGATTCTGTTTTGACTGCACTGGATCTGTAAGAGGTACATAAGCCTTTAGATCATACATTTCTAGGTTAATATTTAAGAATTATACCTCCTGACATGTTCGCCCTTTTCATTATTATTACTTGGATCGACCCAATTTATTTGCATCTAACTTATTTAATACTTAGTGATCATCCTAGAAATTATTTACGTTATGAAGATACCTGCTTATCGAGCGTGGTACATTTGTTTGAGTGTTGTTATTATTATTATTATTTTCAGTTCTAATTTAAATTAAATATCATCATCATCATCTGTTTACCCTCCAGGGTTGGCTTTTCCCTCGGACTCGGCGAGGGATCCCACCTCTACCGCCTCAAGGGCAGTGTTCTGGATCTTCAGACTCTTGGTCGGGGATACAACTGGGGAGAACGACCAGTACCTCGCCCAGGCGGCCTCACCTGCTATGCTGAACAGGGGCCTTGTGGAGGGATGGGAATATTGGAAGGGATAGGCAAGGAAGAGGGAAGGAAGCGGCCGTGGCCTTATGTTAGGTACCATCCCGGCATTCGCCTGGAGGAGAAGTAGGAAACCACGGAAAACCACTTCCAGGATGGCTGAGGTGGGAATCGAACCCACCTCTACTCAGTTGACCTCCCGAGGCTGAGTGGACCCCGTTCCAGCCCTCATACCACTTTTCAAATTTCGTGGCAGAGCCGGGAATCGAACCCGGGCCTCCGGGGGTGGCAGCTAATCACGCTAACCACTACACCACAGAGGCGGACTAAATTAAATATTTCACCCCTATTTCTATATGTTTTTTATTTGGTAGTTAGTAGCTTTGACCCGGCAAACTGTCAAACGTTAAAGTAAGACCCTGGCCTTTCCCCTTCATGTTTTTGCCCTCCACGCTTCGTATTTTGTGCTACTGCCCTTACGGTAAGTATTGTGTTTGTTTTCATTTTGATGTTTGCGCATTTGCATTGTGTTGTTTCGTGCACTTCTTGGTATGGTTGCATGCATAATATATTTGGGCTTTTCGTATGTGTTGTTGGACCATATGCACGGCACATTTTATACTTCTATGTTGGTAACATAGTGTTTTCAACTGCCTGAAATGTGTGCGTTAACGCCATCTATGCGCGCGCAGTGGAACTTGTGGTGAGTTTGAACGCTGATAGACAGATTGCGCGTGACTCGCTAGACTGCAGTAATGTGCTGGGTGTTTTAAGAACGGCTGTCTGGTATTTGAACTCGCTGGAGAATGACGCTCATATCTGGCTCTCTGATGCCGCTGGCGTATTAAACATGCCTAGTTCAGGCATTGGGTGAAAGGCATTCTGTATTCCTTTCAGGGATTGTGAATTGTAAATAATATGTATAGCATTAGTGTATAAGATGAATATGGTGTCGCGTTAGTTTTAAAATGTAGTGTTTGCCTTGTGAGTGATAGTGGTCGTTCGGTTGCTTAATTCATTATGGATTATTTGGTAATGTAGTTTTCTTCATTTATGTAAATACTACCCTTATTTATTTGTTGATAAGTTTTTCTAATTTTTTTGCGCCTTGTTTGCTGTTCAGATTTTTGTGAGGCGTAATTTATGTCGTTAATTTCCGTCGTGTGGACTCCTTATTTAGGAGCCGTCGTATGTACATTGTGATGTCCGATGAACTCTTGGTGTGTTTTGATCGTTTCCCATTTTATTTTTTATCTTTTTTTTTAGTTCCGTTTGGGCCTGCTATGGACCACGTGGTTCTTATCTCTAGCAGCTTTCTTCTCTGACCAGTACTCCTTCATTCTTGCACTGTGAATGTCTTTTCGCTCCTGAGTCCATTTCACACCTCCTCCCGGACGTACTGTTTTTTCTGTTAGTGACTGGAGAGAGTTTGACGTTCTGATCAACGTTCTGTACCTATTCCTGTCATAAATTTCACTGGGAGCAATGTCCAATTCTTGAAGGTCTTTTCTGACGAGTCTTGCCCACTTGGCATTAGTCGCTTTCCCTCTAGAGATGGTGTGGAAGATTCTGGAGGTGAGCCTCTGATTGTCCATTCTCATGACATGACCGTAGAAGTTCAATCTCCTCTTCCTCATAGATGTTGTAATGCTCTCCAATTGTTGGTACAGTTCGTTGTTGTGCCTGATTCTGTACTTGCCTTCTTCTTTAATGGGGCCCATGATTTTTCTCAGGATCTTCCTTTCCTTCAGCTCCAGTTTTCTAAGTTGCTCTTTTCTTACCATGTTTAGGCATTCTGAGGCGTATAGTACTGACGGTCTCACTACAGTAGTGTAATGCCTGATTTTGAGGTTAAGGGAGAGGGATTTGGATTTGTACATACTCTTACATAGGTGGTAGGCATTTTCCAATTTGATGCATCTGCTGTTCATGGCCTGATCTTCATTCATGTTTGGGGTTATCCATTCTCCTAGGTATTTGAAGGAGTTAGTCCTTTGTACTGTTTTGTCCCCCAGTGGGATTGATTTGGGTGCATCTTTGATGTTGGTGATAAACTGTGTTTTGTTGATGGCGATCTTCAGCCCTACTTTAGCTGCTATGTGGTCGAGAGAGGATAGTTGATGGATAGCTTCCTCCACACTGGATGCCAGGAGTGTAAGGTCGTCTGCGAAGGCTAAACAGTTGACTGTTAACTTGTCTTTCTTGTAGCCAATTCTCAATCCAGAGTCATCCTGTAGCATTTTCGTCCACTCACGAATGACTTTTTCAAGTAGGCAATTAAAGAGGATTGGAGATAGGCTATCCCCTTGTCTAACACCTGTTTTGATCTCAAATCTCTGGGACAGTTCCCCTCTGAATTTGATTCTGGCAGTAGTGTTGGTAAGAGTTGCTTTCACTAGATTCAAGGTTTTCTTATCTAGTCCCAGTTCAGCGAGTGCCTGGAAGAGTGACTCTCTATCTACTGAATCGTAGGCCTTCTGAAAGTCAACAAATGTTGCCACGTAGGGTGAGGCGCTTAGGTTTTTGTAAGTGATGATGGTTTTGAGGTTCAAGATTTGTTCGGCGCATGACCTTGACTTGCGAAACCCAGCCTGGTACTCTCCGATGCAGCAGTCTAGTTGAGCCTCTACTCTTGTGAGTAATACTTTGGAGAGTATCTTATACGTCACTGATACAAGGGAAATCCCTCTGTAGTTGTTGAGATCTGATTTGTCGCCTTTTTTGTGTAACGGGTGGATGATAGCTGAGGTCCAGTCGCTAGGTAACGCTTCTGTCACCCAGATGTTTGATATGATTTCATGGATACTTTGGATTGACTCCTCATCAGCGTATTTCCAGAGCTCTGCTATGATTCCATCCTCGCCCGCTGCTTTGTTACATTTCAATTCTGAAATGGCTTTCTTGATCTCCCCCTTTGTTGGTGGGAGAGAGTCCGACTTAGTAACATTCTGAGGTTCGAAATGCAGTTTCTCCTTGGGTTCCCTTGAATTTAGAAGGTTGTTGAAATACTCTGCTAGAACTGTGGTGCACTCTTCATTGTTCATTTTCAGATTTCCGTCAGCTCCCCGAAGGTGAAGTGTAGGGGCTGAGTAGGGTGTTATTAGAGATTTAAAAGTTTGGTAGAAGTCTCTAGTGTTGTTTCTTTGAAAATCCCTCTCTGCTTGTTCAATGATATTTTTATTGTACTGCCTCTTGGTGTTCCTGATAATTTTAGTAGCAGTTTTCCTAACTTCTAAGAAGTTTTTATGGTTTTCCAGACTTTTGTTACGGTTCCATTTTAGCCATGCTTGCTTTCTCTCTTCTATTGCTTTGTCACAAATAGTTGTCCACCATAGATGTTTGTTCTTTCTGATTGCCGGGATGGTGGTTGTCGCTGCATCTATTAGTGCCTTCTGTAGTTGGGGCCAATCTTTTTTGTCTTTGTTTTTAGCCAGGGTCTCGGTGAAGTTATTGTTATCTTTCAGCCTGGCTGGATTGAACCTTGGAATTCGCGACTTGATGCAGTGGTTTTCCCTGCTGCTTTTAAGAGGGATGAAATTTGTTTTGATCAAAGAAAGATAGTGGTCTGAATCAATGTTTGCGCTTCTCAATACTTTGACATTCAGCACTTCTTTGCTGTTGCTTCTACTGATGGCTACGTGGTCCAGCTGGAATTCCCCAAGCATTGGGTTAGGACATCTCCAAGTCATGGCTTTCCTAGGAAGGCGTTTGAAAGCTGTAGATTTGAGGACTAAGTTGTAATTTCTGCACAGGTCAATCAGCCTTTCTCCATTCCTGTTGGTCCTCTTGTGGGCTGGGTAATCTCCAACTATGTTCTTGAATTTTCTCTCTTTGCCAATCTGGGCGTTAAAGTCTCCCATTAAAATAGTTATGTGGTGTTTTGGGATCCGGTCCATTGTGTCTTCGAGTACCCTCCAAAAGGTTTCCACATTTTCAATATCTTTCCTGTTGGTGTCATTAGTAGGTGCATGGAAGTTAACAACTGTGTATGCTTTGTTGAGAGTTTTAAAAGCTATAGTGGACGTTCTTCCATTTGGAGATGAAAAGGAGATGATGGAGTTGATCATTCTGCTGCTGACTATGAAGCCTGTCCCCAAGTGAGGCACATTCTTCATCACTCTTTCACCGGGTTGCCCTTTGTAGATCCGATAACCTTGTGATTCTATCACTTCTTGATCGAGGAATCTCGTCTCTTGCACAGCTGTTATCAGGATGTTGTGTTCAGTTAAAACATCTAGCGTATGTTTTAGTTTTCCTGTCTCTAGGAGGGAGTTGATGTTGATGGTCGCCAAGAACTTAAAACGTTTCTTCTTCTCACATGAAGGTGCAAGCTCCCCAGAATCCAAAGGCTTGCTTGCCCCAACAAAACTGGGGGTGGATTTTATACCACCTGGGGTAGTTTTTCCGTTGGTCGTTTTCTCCATGTTGCGAGAGTTAAGAAAAAAGTTTAGGGTGGTTACCCGCAGGTAACAATTTGTTAACTGTCAAGGTTGTAAGCCTTGAAGCCCCCAGCACTGATCTGTTCGCCGACCCAACTTCCCGCTGGGATTGGTACCCAACTTTCCACTGGGTTGCTCGGCTTAGCAGGGGCACCTCTTGCAGGTTATGTGCTGGAGTTGGAGTGAAAGAGGCTAGTTGGATTCTCTTGCTGAATCCAATATCTTCATGTTGCAGATGATTGGCAACAACGCATTTCACTCCCATTTGCCAGAGTCATAATGACTCCTCCCAGGTTGATTCCCAGGACCCATTTTTTATCTTATTTATTTTATTCGGATAAATTTTTTGTGTGTGCTTCTCTGGAAGGTTCCTTTATGCTGGTGTTTCCATTTGATTTATTGCCGTCCGTGCTTGTAAATTCTGCCGGTGTTTTACGTTAAATTTTATTGTGACATCTTGTTTATTTATTTTCATTATTTTAATACGGGTTAGTTTCTCCCCTGTAACTGTACATTTTGAATTGTACACCGAGCAATCTCTTGTCGATAGCCATTTTCCAAACATTATTATTATTATTATTATTATTATTATTATTATTATTATTATTATTATTATTATTAAAAATAATTTAAGGTAGATAGTTATATTTTGGTCTATTTGGTGGTTGTAAATTTCGCTATTATTCATTTTACGTGTAGTGCTTCTGTAGAATGTAAGGACATTGTTAATGGAGGGCTTTAATTACGTCGTGCCGTCATTCCTGAACTGCTGAGTCGCCTTATCACCTCGAGCCGTGTCGGGTCTGCCATTGTTGATTATTTGCTGTTATCTTTTCCTGGTCGTTACGTAACTGTTGCATTATTATTATTGTGATTATTATATTATCGCGTGAAGAGTCTGCCTCTGGATGATGTTGTGTACGGATCTCTATTGTTGTTGCTCTTGTAGAGCGTGTACTTGAGTATGTGTGATTACTGACATTTCATATTACCGGACCGGTTTTGTCTTGAAGTGTACGGCATATGAATGGTGATTTCTCGTTTCTTTCTGTTTGTGGTTCAGTATTGGTGGTGTTTAATTTTACTACGCAATATGGTTTTTTTGTGGTATGCTAATGTGACTGATATTTTTCGTCAAGATATGTCTTGGTGATTCATTTCGTGCAATGCGTTTCGCATTTTTCTTCTTCTACTACGCGTTCGGTACTGAGAACCCTCCATCGACAATGGTTCTTAGAAAAATTATTTATTTTTAAGTGTAGATGGCATGTAATATGGTTCATTTTAGGTCTACTCAAGGAGCTCCTTTCTTAGTTAGGTCGTTAGGGTTAGTATTTCGTTTTAAAAATTTATATTTTCTTAAATTTTGTACTATTTACCTAATTTATTTATTTATTTACTTATTTATTTATTTATTTATTTATATTAAGAGATATTATATTTATTTGTTAACAACCTCACCTTAGGATTTATAAACTATTTATTCTAATCTAAAAGCCACTATATTTATCCAAATTTCTCTTCATAAAAGAAACATAATTGTAGATATGACATATATTTATGTTTATTTACTTGAAACTTCAAATATTTCTTCTAAATAGATAAAAATTGATTTATTTCACCTATTTATTTGCTGCTAAAGATGTAATAGTTTGTATTCATTTTTGAATTAATTATAGTATAGTTGTTTTTTGAAAAGGGTGTATAAATGTTTCTTGTAGTTGCTGGTTCTGGTTCCCTTGTTGTTCCCACCCCTTTTAGATCCTTGGGAAATAGGTCTCTTGTGTTAAATTTTCACTCTTCCACATTTATTTTAAAAATTTTCCCGTGTTTTGGTAGCATTTTTATATTGTTGCTTCCTTGTTGTGATACGCCTTCCCATGGTGTCACTGGCCGGACACCATTGTGATATCACTTGTGTGAGGGGGCGTGTCAATGTGTAATATGATTTCGTGTTCTTCAAACTGACCTGACCTGACTGCAAATTTGTATGTTTCCGACTCGAGTATAGTAATAAAAATTATTTATTTATTTATTTATTTATTTATTTAGCATATGGCTTTTAGATCCCGCAGTCTTCCAGGACATGTTGGGCATGCCTCGTGTATGTCTTCCTACTTGACGCCCATGAGCGATCTGAGCATGATGATGTCAGTGCTGATAATAAAAATATGAGAGGATGAAACCCGGTGTCGGCATAAAGCCTACTCCAAGAGGCCTGCTCAATGCTTTACGTCCCAATCCGACGGGTGTTCGCATTAAGAAACTAGCTTTAGCATCCCTGGTTGACAGGACATTCATGTGCACGATTAGACTTTTGTCGACCCCTCGACACCAGTGAACACTCCCCTCCGCGTCCTTTGCACTTCCATATTTGTGAGCATTATTGCCGATCTTCGTTCGGTATAAAAGAAGGCCAAGTATCGGCTCAGTATTAACGAAAATACTAACAGGTGTAAAAGGCCTTCAAGACGATGGCAAAACGATCTGCATAGCAATTCTCTTTACAATCTATAGAGCTAGTTATCGGCTCTTGGAGTCCGGTTCCGTGTCGTGCTGGCCTTTGGTCACAGAGGCCCCGGGTTCGATTCTCAAGAGGGTCGAGAATTTTAATCATCATTGGTTAATTATGCCGGCACGGCGGTTGGGTGTTTGTGTCGTCTTCATCACGACCCGCAGGTCGCTTACGGGAGTCAACCTGGCGAGCCCAACATGTCTTCCGACACTCCCGGCACCAAACGCCATATGCTATTTAATTTCATTACCGGCTCTTGGACTTAAACTTTCACATCGCTGCCACTGATACTTCCCTTATATTTAATCGTGTCCGGATAAGGGTACTTAAACAAGTCTAAATAAATATTGCCATGAGCTATTTTCGTGTAAAATCTACCAGAAAAGCAGTGACGTACGGTGAACATATTCATTAGGCTACCCCAGCTGCAAAAAGGTTTTTTTTTTTTTTTTAATATAAGCAATCGTAGCCCCCACTACACTCACTAAAGTCAACATTACCACTTCATAAGGCTGCATTTTTCGTGCAAAGGTCTACCTAAGAAAGATCTTTCAAGAATATTTTCAACCACATGCTGCCAGATACTTCCACGGAAGTGACGACACCATCATAACTTAATCAATAGCACATTTTAAGCAATGTACTTACTGCGCTTCGTGGTAGCACGGTCATGGTAATACACTGGGACTAACTATTTGCTTAAAACTAATCAGCAAAATTTAACTGGTATTTTACCGTCGCTGAAGCTTTATAGCTTCACTCGCATACTGAGTGTACGTGTATCAACAACAAACGAGGGAAGTATAACACACGTTACATTCATGAAGAATGCGACAGAACTCACGAAACCTTCACCTATAATCCAAGAGGCACAGTACAAAAATCACTGTATGCCACCATCACAGACAAACAAATACAAAATTCTTTTACTTCGCACTTAACTCTGAGTCATGCTGGGCAACCTGAACACACACTCTACACGGTCCATCAATGAATTGCTCGAAAGAACTGTATATATGCCGAAACCCAAGACTATTATATTCCTCTATATTACAATTGATTTCATATAGTGGCTCTATTTTATTAGCAAGCCGATGTGCAAGTGGCTATACTGTTAAGATGTTGATAATTTTCTTGCTGTCTCTAGTGTGTGGCGCTGAATGTTACGTATTAAAACTAACATTACCTTACCTAAGCTAGATGGCCTGTCGGCGTAAATTGCTGTCGAAGGAGTGGGGACAGCTCCGCACATTTCACAGGACAAGGAAGCTTCAGTTTCGCTGGGGTAGCTCGGTAGCTCTCTTTTGCGCCGGCAAGGAAACCCACTCACTGGAAAAGCTGAACTGTTGTAGTGCGAGCGAATTGTCGAGACAGCTATACTTGGCTTCGCTTAGACGTTCGCAATTTTTTAAACTTTATAAAAAGTGCTCTAAGGAATAATTAGAAAATGTTCATACAGAGTTCTTAACCCCAGCAGCTCTGGGTTAGATGGGGTTCACTGCACGCCAGTGCATAAAAGAGATATACCCATAGAGGGTTCTTTGCTTTAGCCCCTTCTGACATACCCCCCGTCTGCTGAAATGTTTTGAACAACCTATAGCTTTCTTTTTGTTTTTTTGCTATTTGCTTTACGTCGCACCGACACAGATAGGTCTTATGGCGACGAACGGATAGGAAAGTCCTAGAAGTTGGAAGGAAGCAACCGTGGCCTTAATTAATGTACATCCCCAGCATTTGCCTGCTGTGAAAATGGGAAACCACGGAAAACCATCTTCAGGACTGCCAACAATGGGATTCGAACCCACTATCTCCCGGATACAAGCTCACAGCCGCGCGCCTCTACGCGCACGGCGAGCTAACATTCTACTCGACCTTATTCTAAACTTAGTTAAGTTTCATCAAAATCTACCCATCCATTTTCCCGTGGGGCTGAACCTGACGTACATTAGTGTTCTTATAGAATGCAATATTGACCGACTGGGATGTCGTAGCAATGCTATCATGATTATGAAATGCAAAATTGATCACTTATCGCAAACAGCACTAGGCTGATTTTCTAACAATGCCAAGTTCCCGAGCCACAGACAGCTCTTCAGTTTTCTGTCGAGTGCGCAACTCCCCATTCCTATCAGCACCGAATAGCTGGAACACTACGATGAACCAGTGTGTCACGTACCAGTAGTTTTCAGAACATGTGCGAACCTGAGAAATAGCTTGCTAAACTCTGTAGCTAATTCCCGCCAATATTCAGAGAGTCTGTTCTACTCGGGAAGATAACTTAGTTCACGCAGCACGCAGCAATACTGCCATCTATCGGAGGTGAGTGGCAGCAGAAGAGACAAAGCACATCACCACAAACGACTGCCTGCTCATTACAACATTTTAACATGGCACTAACTAAAACAGTTTGTTTACAAATACCCACGGTAGGCGGCAGCACCAAATGGCCCCAATCTATCGGAATAAAATAGGGGAAAGTGGCTCGCATTACACTTCTTTTTAGTGTAAATAGTGTATTATGCAGCATTGTATTTGTTGGCGGATTGCTTCTTCGAATGATTATGAGTATGGGCAGAGATTAAAATGAATATAGTCACTTTCACGTAATACATTAGATAAGTATCCGGGAGCGATGACGTTTGGAGCAGGTAATAAAGGAAAGACTGCAACCAAAAGCCACTAATGTGAATGATATGAAGAATTTTTGCGACGAAATGGCAGGGAAAGAGCGGCTGCTCTGTAATAAAGAAGAGGCCAGATTATGTGGATTTGTCGAAGCAGAGGGAGTCTATAAAGATGAAATTGGAATAAACCATCAACTCGTCAACAAATTGCTGTGCTTTGTAATTCGTGGATTGACGAAAACATTTACGATTCCGCCTGCCTACTCATGGTGAGGGCATTCCTCCTGGTATAGCAGGGTTTGAAGGATGTATTCTCTGTTTTTACTGGTGACGGAGAATTAAGTCATGTGTCGTACATCCATGCAACTCCATGTGACAGTTTCTGCCAATATGTTGAAGAAATACAAGAACCGTCGAAAGATACCAATAAAAAAAGACTTGCCAAAGAAACACATCAAACTATTATTATCACTGTCCGATTCTTTGGTTGAATGGTAGGCGTTGAGGTCTTTGGTTCAGAGGGTACTGCGTTCGATTGCCGTCCGGATCGGGGGTTTCAATCGCTTCTGATTAATTCTACTGGCTCCGGGATTGGGTGTCTATGTCTATCCCAAGACTCTTCTCTTCAAACACAGACAAAATACCACACTACTAATCATGACAGAAACACGCAATGGTAATCAAGTCCGTCCACATAAGGTTGGCGTCAGGAATGGCAGCCGGCCGTAAAACAGGAGACAATCCGCATATGAGTGATACAGTTCTTACACTCAACCCTACAGGTGTGGGAGAAGATTATCTACTTCCTCTTTCATTGTTCATCTTGTACAGAATGAATTTCTTTATGTGCTGACACAGGTCTTTCAGGGGATCAATTTGAAACCATGTTTAGGGCTATAAAAATAGACGAGAGAGCAGAGTCATGGCTGACTCACGGGCTGCTCAGGATTCCGTGAAGAGAATTCTGAAATCCGGTATTTTAATTCCACCGATGGTGCTAGCATAATGCACAAGCAAACTTCACAATTTTTGCCTCAATACCTTCTTCCAGATTTGAACTCACTGGAAGATGTTCGTGAGCCCGCGGAATCAGTGTGTGCCACTTTGCTAACAGCTTCGCAGGCAGTAATGCGTGTAATCCAAGAAGAAACTGAATGCAGCACGTGCTTGAATAATGTTTACACCTCGGTTAATGCATCCCCATTGATGAACTTGATCAGTCACTCGGATACAGGAGGCCTGAGGTACCCCCAGCCGCGATTTACTGGCCTAATTACGGGTTTATATGCATTTGTTGAGGTTGCTCTTCCGCACTGCAAGAACTCTTCGAGTCATTGAAAACGCGTTAATAACAATAATCACCAGGAACTTGCGTCACAAACTGTGGTGGCCAAAATTATGAAACCTTCGTAATGTAGGAAGGTATAATACAGACGATTTTTCCAGGTCTTCATGTCCCATAAAATCTCCTTCTCGAGAACCCTCGAAGCTATAAATCTCTACATAAGTAAAACTCTTTCCTTTTTCTACTTTAATTTCAGACTTTGAACTTCGTTTATGCGCTTGTCTACTTGCATTTCCGCGATAACGAGGGCCGTTAGGAGTAGTATAATAGAACAGTTCGAAAGCCACCCCCTCCTCAGGCTCTCGGGAGAAGCCTCCACCTCCCGCGGAAAATTTGAATTTTGGCGGGAAATTTGAATTTTGGCGCGAGATTTGAATTTGTATACAAAGCCACGTGCTTTTTGACAGCTGTAATCGATAACAACGCATCGCTAACCTCACTGCTGCCATCTTTACGGGCCTAAACCTCAGTGGTACCAGCTTAACCTAACTAGCGCGAGATTTGAATTTGTAAACAAATCCACGTGTTTTTGACAGCCACGTGCTTTTTGACAGACAACAACGCATCGCTAACGTCACTGCTGCCAACTTGACGGGCCTAAACCTCAGTGGTACCAGCTTAACCTCACAAGCGCGACATTTGAATTTGTAAACAAATCCACGTGTTTTTGACAGCCACGTGCTTTTTGACAGACAACAACGCATCGCTAACATCAGTACTACCATCTTGACGGGCCTAAACCTTAGTGGTACCAACTTAACCTCACTAGCGCGAGATTTGAATCGGTAAACAAATCCACGTGCTTTTTTGACAGCTGTCATCCGCCATCTTTATTTATAGAGCACAGTGCTGCCCTCTTTAGCTACTTACCTTTGAAATGTGGTGGCGGATAATTTGAAAAATGCTTTTTGACAGCAGCCATCTTTGAGCACCGTGCTGCTCTCTTTAGCTAGATACCTTTGAAATGTTGTGGCAGGCAATTCGACGTGACAGCAGCCATCTTTGAGCACCGTGCTGCCCTCTTTGTGGCAGTGGCAAATTCTACGTGCTCTTGTTTGGAAACAAACTCACGTGATTTTTTCTGACAGCTGTCATCCGCCATCTTGCATCACAAACCTCAGTGCTGCAACCTTTAGCTAGATACCTTTGAAATGTGGTGGCGGCAATTTGAAAAATTCTATGTGCTCTTGTTTGGAAACAAATCCACGTGCTTTTTTGACAACTGTCATCCGCCATCTTTAATCAATAGAGCACTGTGCTGCATCATGCGGGCAATTTCGTCAGCTGTCATCAGCCATCTTTAATCTACAGAGCACCGTGCTGCCCTCTTTATGACAAGTAGTAGCGGGCAATTTGAAAAGTTCCGTTAGCTGTCATCCGCCATCTTTAATCAAGAGAGCACCGTCCTGACATCTTTAGCTAGATACCTTTGAAATGTGGTGGCGGCAAATTGAAAAATTCCACGTGCTCTTGTTTAGTAAACAAACTCACGCGCTTTTTTGTCAGCTGTCATCCGCCATCTTACATCGAAAACCTCAGTGCTACACTCTTTAGGTACATACCTTTGAAATATGGTGGCGGATAATTTAAAAAGAAAAATTCTACAGCAGCCATCTCTCGACGCTAATTGCACAAGATGGTTGCTATACATGACTCCTTAAAGGTGCTTATGCAAGGTGGCCACCATACATAGGTTCTTATGAGACAACCTTGGGATGCTTGCGCAAGATGGCGGTTGTACAAGGCTACTTATGGGACTCCCTAGGGATGCTTGCGCAAGATGGCGCTTGCTCTTATGAGGCGGCTTAAGGGTCCTTGCACAAGATGGCTAGAGGCGCCCTAAGGATGCTTGCGCAAGATGGCGGACGCAAGATGGCTGCTATACACGACTCCTTATGAGGCGCCTTAAGGGTACTTGCGCAAGATGGCTACTGCTCTTATGAAGAAAGCTAGCTTAGAGGCTAACGGGTCTTGCTAGTTCGATTCATTAAATTTGAGGCTTAAATGCAAAATGTTAAATATCTCGAAAACGCTGCATCGTAGAGCAAAACGGGCAAAATTTTTTCTGCCCAGTACCTCGGTTTGCAGTATGAGGAACATGATAGCATAAGAAAAACATAGTCTAATGATAAGATCAACGGTTCGGTTCCTACATATTCCCTTTGGCATTCGCTCTGTTTTAGCTTGTATTGAAGCAAGTCTTCGTAACATGATGAGGTCTAGCTATGGTAGAGAGTATAACGTGCCGTGCAGTTTCGATTCATTAAATTTGGGGCTTAAATGCAAAATGTTAAATATCTCGAAAGCGGTGCATCGTAGAGCAAAACGGACAAAATGTTTCCACCCAATACCTAGGTTTGCAGTATCAGGAACATGACATCATAAGAAAAACATAGTCTAATGATGAGATCGACGGTTCAATTCCTACTTAGGCCCTTTGGCATTGGCAGCTATCTAATTCTACAAGATGGCGGCTATACATAGCTTCTTATGAGACAGCTTAAGAGCGCTTGCACAAGATGGCTGCTGCTCTTATGAGACTCCCTAGGGGTGCTTGCGCAAGGTAGCAGCGACAAGACGGTGACTATACACAGCTCCTTATGATACGGCCGAGAGGTGCTCACATAAGATGGTGGCTGCTGTGATGAAGAAAGCTAGCTTTGCATCGTGCAGGTATCTTTGCAGCACTAAACCTCATACCTTTGAAATGTGGTGGCGGGTAATTCGAAAAATTCTACGTGCTTCTGTTCTTAACAGCAGCTCTCTTTAAACAATAGCCGCTATACATAAGCTGTTAAGGCCTCCTCTTATGTCAAGGCATAGCTCTATCAGACAAGTATAAACCTGCATCGGGATAGCTAGAGTAAGCACGTGCTGCAGTGATGACGTCATTATGCGTGTTCAGACTTGCAAATCACTAAAGAAACATAACAAGACTAGAATCGAACACTGCACTCTACGCCGTTAACTTTATCATGTGATCGGAACATTGATTGAAGTGTTTAGAACACTAAATAAGTGATCAAGGCTAAAATAGAACACTGTACTCGATACAACATGTGTTTAGAACATGTCAGGGGACACCTTTGTTCTAAGAAGATTAGATTACCGCACATTCCTTGTAGGGCTAATAGGCTAAAGGGCTAATGGGCAAAAGGGCTAAAGGGCTAATGGGCAAAAGGGCTAAAAGGCTAGGGCGCCTCTCCTCTCTTTATCCGGGCTTGAGACCGGCTCTACAACTAGAGGCGGAGTTAAAACCCTAAGGAGGGGAGAATGTTGGGAAATAATCTATACGAATATAGCTACTCGATCGACTATATACTACAGACGGATGACTTAGGTGCGGGTAAGCGCTTACTTAATAATACCTTCTTGAGATGTTTGCACTGCGACAGAACGTGTATTAGGCTTAGAAAATGAAGTAAAATCATCAAGCTGTAATGGCAATGAAACATTAAGATTTTCTTCTTCTTCTACTTTCCCTTTACTACTGTTTTGATCAACATCATTATCCTTATTATCATAATCATGATCTTGCCTCTCTTTATCTTGATGGTTGTGCTCAGTAACAGAACTTGCAGCAGGCCTAGACAACAAGGGAGAATTCAAAATATCTCGCAAATTGTCTACATAAGTTTGTATGTAAATATTCAGTAGAGTTTATGTACACATGTGGAGATGGAGGCACTTCCGTGTATGTAGGGCTTGCCCTTTCTCCATCTACCACCCCTAAATTGTACATGTACAATTTAAGGAAAATAAATAATAATAATAATAATAATAATAATAAAAATAATAATAATAATAATAATAATAATAATAAAGAGTGAGGTTAGCGACGTTCTGTTATTGGATTTTACATTCCGCGCTATAACATGCATAAGGTGTCAGCCTTGTGGTTTACCGCCTTAAAGATGGCAGCAGTGAGGTTAGTGACGCTCTATTGTCCTTCAATGTGAGGTTAGGGTCCGTCAAGAAGACAGCTGTCAAAAAAGCACGTGGCATGGTTTACTAAACAAGAGCACGTAGCTGTGACGTTACGGTCACGTAATCAATCCTTAGCTCTACGTCGTTAAGAGCAGCATTAGGATTAGCTATGTTGTCTAGGCCTGCTGCAAGTTCTGTTATTAAGCACAAACTTCAAAATAAAGAGAGGCAAGATCATGATTATGATTTAAGGATAATGATGTTGATCAAAACAGTAGTAAAGGGAAAGTAAAAGAAGAAGAAAATCTGAATGTTTCATTGCCATTACAGCTTGATGATTTTACTTCATTTCCTAAGCCTAATACCCGTTCTGTCGCAGTGCAAACATCTCAAGAAGAGATGCAAGGTAAAGGAGAAGGAAATTTCAACGCTTCATCGCTATCGAAACAGGATAAGTTTGTACCTAGAAACACTACTGCTGAAGCACGTATTACATCAAAACAAGTCCCTACACATCAACTGTCTGCATATAGACTCAAGTTCACAACAAGCCTCTGTTACCCTATGTAGATATAAGATACTGTAAAGACCCCAACGTACTCGTAAAACGTTTACAACTGCTAAGAGCCTATCATGATGCTGGTTACACACAGTACAAAGAAGATATTTTTGAAATAGAGTATGAATTACGTCGTGTAGGTATTATTAAGTAAGCGCATACCCTCACCTAAGTCATCCATCTGTAGTATATAGTCGATCGAGTAGCTATATTCGTATAGATTATTTCCCAACATTCCCCCTCCTTAGGGTGTTAACTCCGCCTCTAGTTGTAGAGCCGGTCTCAAGCACGGATAAAGAGAGGAGAGGCACCCTAGCCCTTTAGCCCATTAGCCCTTTAGCCCTTTAGCCATTTTGCCCATTAGCCCTTTAGCCCTTTTGCCCATTAGCCCTTTAGCCTATTAGCCCTACAAGGAATGTGCGGTAATCTAATCTTCTTAGAACAAAGGTATCCCCTGACATGTTCTAAAACATGTTTTATCGAGTACAGTGTTCTATTTTAGTCTTTATCACTTATTTAGTGTTCTAAACACTTCAATCATGTTCCGATCACATGATAAAGTTAACGGCGTAGAGTGCAGTGTTCGATTCTAGTGTTGTCATGTTTCTTTAGCTGCTACCTTGCGCAAGCACCCCGAGGGAGTCTCATAAGAGCAGCAGCCATCTTGTGCAAGCGCTCTTAATCTGTCTCATAAGAAGCTATGTATAGCCGCCATCTTGTAGAATTAGATAGCTGCCAAAGCCAAAGGGCCTAAGTAGGAATCGAACCGTCGATCTCATCATTAGATTATGTTTTTCTTATGCTATCATGTTCCTGATACTGCAAACCTAGGTATTAGGTGGAAACATTTTGTCTGTTTTGCTCTACGATGCACCGATTTCGAGATATTTAACATTTTGCATTTAAGCCCCAAATGTAATGAATCGAACCTGCACGGCACGTTATACTCTCTACCATAGCTAGACCTCATCATGTTACGAAGACTTGCTTCAATACAAGCTAAAACAGAGTGAATGCAAAAGGGCCTAAGTAGGAACCGAACCGTATATCACATCATTAGACTATGCTTTTCTTATGCTATCATGTTCCTCATACTGCGAACCGAGGTATTGGGCAGAAAAAAGTTTGCCCGTTTTGCTCCACGATGCACCGTTTTCGAGATATTTAACATTTTGCATTTAAGCCCCAAATTTAATGAATCGAAATAGCACGACCCGTTAGCCTCTAAGCTAGCTTTCTTCATAAGAGCAGTAGCCATCTTGCGCAAGCACCCTTAAGGCGTCTCATAAGGAGTCGTGTATAGCCGCCATCTTGCGTCCGCCATCTTGCGCAAGCATCCTTAGGGCGTCTCTAGCCATCTTGTGCAAGGACCCTTAAGCCGCCTCATAAGTGCAACCGCCATCTTGCGCAAGCATCCCAAGGGAGTCTCATAAGGACCTATGTATAGCGGCCATCTTGCATAAGCACCTTTAAGGAGTCATGTATAGCCACCATCTTGTGCAATTAGCGTCGAGAGATGGCTGCTGTAGAATTTTTCTTTTTAAATTATCCGCCACCATATTTCAAATGTATGTACCTAAAGAGTGTAGCACTGAGGTTTTCGATGTAAGATGGCGGATGACAGGTGACAAAAAGGCGCGTGAGTTTGTTTACTAAACAAGAGCACGTGGAATTTTTCAATTTGCCGCCACCACATTTCAAAGGTATCTAGCTAAAGGTGGCAGCACGGTGCTCTCTTGATTAAAGATGGCGGATGACAGCTAACAGAACTTTTCAAATTGCCCGCTACTACATGTCATAAAGAGGGCAGCACGGTGCTCTGTGGTTTAAAGATGGCGGATGACAGCTGCCGAAATTGCCCGCATGATAGCAGCACAGTGCTCTATTGATTAAAGATGGCGGATGACAGCTGTCAGAAAAGCACGTGGCTTTGTTTCCAAACAAGAGCACATAGAATTTTTCAAATTGCCGCCACCACATTTCAAAGGTATCTAGCTAAAGTTTGCAGCACTGAGGTTTGTGATGCAAGATGGCGGATGACAGCTGTCAGAAAAAAGCACGTGAGTTTGTTTCCAAACAAGCGCACGTAGAATTTGCCACTGCCACAAAGAGGGCAGCACGGTGCTCAAAGATGGCTGCTGTCACGTCGAATTGCCTGCCACCACATTTCAAAGGTATCTAGCTAAAGAGGGCAGCACGGTGCTCAACGATGGCTGCTGTCAAGAAGCGTTTTGTCAAATTATCCGCCACCACATTTCAAAGGTAAGTAGCTAAAGAGGGCAGCACTGTGCTCTATATATTAAGATAGCGGATGACAGCTGTCAAAAAAAAGGAGAATTTGTTTACCGATTCAAATCTCGCGCTAGTGTGGTTAGGTTGGTAGCACTAAGGTTTAGGCCCGCCAAGATGGCAGCACTGCGGATGACAGGTGACGAATTTGCAGCTACTGCGAAAAAGAGGGCAGCACGGTGCTCTGTATTTTAAAGATGGCGGATGACAGCTGTCAAAAAGGACGTGGATTTCTTTGCAAATTCAAATCTCGCGCTAGTGTGGTTAAGTTGGTAGCACTAAGGTTTAGGCCCGCCAAGAAGGCAGCACTGCGGATGACAGGTGACGAATTTGCAGCTACTGCGATAAAGAGGGCAGCACGGTGCTCTGTAGTTTAAAGATGGCGGATGTCAGCTGTCAAAAAGCACGTGGATTTGTTTACAAATTCAAATCTCGCGCTAGTGAGGTTAAGTTGGTACCACTAAGGTTTAGGCCCGTCAAGATGGTAGTACTGAGGTTAGCGATGCGTTGTTGTCTGTCAAAAAGCACGGGGTGTCAAAAAACACGTGGATTTGTTTATAAATTCAAATGTCGCGCTTGTGAGGTTAAGTTGGTACCACTGAGGTTTAGGCCCGTCAAGATAGCAGCAGTGAGGTTAGCGATGCGTTGTTGTCTGTCAAAAACACGTGGCTGTCAAAAACACGTGGATTTGTTTACAAATTCAAATCTCGCGCTAGTTAGGGTAAGTTGGTACCACTGAGGTTTAGGCCCGTCAAGATGGCAGCAGTGAGGTTAGCGATGCGTTGTTGTCGATGACAGATGTCAAAAAGCACGTGGTTTGTTTACAAATTCAAATTTCCCGCGGGTGGTGGAGGAGACCTCTGGGAGGCCTCTGGCTGTGGTGGTGGTGGAGGAGGCCTCTGGGAGACCTCTGGCTGTGGTGGTGGTGGAGGAGGCCTCTGGGAGCCTGTGGTGGTGGTGGCCGCAGAACCATCCAATTATACTTATGTTAGGTGTTGCCACCTAGCGGTGGATTCTTCACAAGTCGTGTTACACGTTTGAGTATGGAATCAGCAGGCAGTATAAGCAGCCATCAGGTGCATATCGCGCAGGCAGTGCAGCAAACAATAGTTAATATAATATTACTGTTGATAAATTATATGGGCATTCGATATTGTAGGCCTTCTCTTGTTGTCTCTGTAATTTTAGGGAATGAAATATAAAGGGATATCTTCGTCTTTTCAAGCCTCCCTCTTGTCTTGTACTACACGATTATTTCTCACAATTCTTTTTGCCGATGTGCCAGTTAACACGATAGACTAATCAACAAAACGAATATACGAGGGCTGATCAACAAAGACTGAGACTGATATTTCCTGTGTCTTCCGTGATAGTTTCCTTTCTGTAACATAAATATTTGAAAAGCGCTGGTTTTTATGTATAATTTCAGTAGGCGGCAGCACTATCGTATCAGTAGGTTGGGAGTAATCCTCTATTGTGTAGACGCTACGTGCATTTCACATACCAGGCAATAGAGGTAATGCGAGAGGAGCAGTACAGCGAAATCAAACTCTGTTTTCGTTTAAACCATACAGCCAGTGAAAATTACGAAAATCTGAAGCATCATTACGACCCTGAAGGAAAACAAGCCATCGCAGTGTGGAAATCGGCAAAACAGGCAAGAGTTTTCCATCTGCAGCGAAAGTGATGGTGATCACATTGTTTGACTTTAATGGAATGATCAATAATTTAATGTTATTTGCCTTACGTCCCACTAATTACTCTCTTACGGTTTTCGGAGACGCCGAGGTGCCGGAATTTAGTCCCGCAGGAGTTCTTTTACGTGCTAGTAAATCTACCAACACGAGGCTGACGTATTTGAGCACCTTCAAATACCACCGGACTGAGGCAGGATCGAACCTGCGAAGTTGGCGTCAGAAGGCCAGCGCCTTAACCGTCTGAGCCACTCAGCTTGCCAATGGAATGATTTACCGGCATGCAGTCCCCCTCACACTACTGTTACTACAAGTCAGTATTGGCTGCACTGAGGAAGCACATTACAGACAAACGACCAGAACTTTCTCGGACTGGCTGGAGACTTCAGCTTGACAATGCACGGCCTCACGTCGCAAATCAAGTCATGCAGTTTCTGGCTCGATTGAACATTACCTGTGTACTGCATCCACCTTATAACCCTGATCTTGCAGCCGGTGATTTTCTTTATTCCCCATCACTAAAGGCAAAGCTTAGGGGCATTCGATTTGAGAACTCTGAAGCAGTGCTCAAGAAAAGTGAGGCGATTCTCAAGGACCTGACAAAGATTGGTGTGCTGCATGTGTTCAAGGACTGGTAGAGACGCTATAAAAGGTGAATTGAAGTAGGAGGGGACTACTTTGAAGAAGATCATGTAAACAATGAATGGGAGTAATGAACATCCGTCTCAGTGTTCGTTGATCAAACTTCGTGTCTGGTATAATAGAACTGCAACAGACATAAATGGTCCGAAATTGATTCCATATAACTTTTGCTATGTTGTATTTATCGGCAGGGCCACTAATAACGTGGAGTGGTGGTGGCGATTATTGTTTGAAGAGTTAGGCAACATCCTAGATGTAACACTAATCAGAGAGATACCGGGCGAGTTGGCCGTGCGCGTAGAGGCGCGCGGAGTGCTCTAATACCGTCGGGGTCGTAAAAGAACAACAGTCGACCAATGGAGGTCGGATAGGATAGATGAAAGTAAGGAACCCTGCACAGTAAGTGGAAGCAATGTCAGGACTCAGCTAAAGACCCCGTGGTCGCCAAACCATCCTCCCAAGTCGAGAGTCCTTCGGGCCCCTTTAAGTTGCCTCTTACGACAGACGGGGGATATTGAGAGTGTTATTGAACTGCCCCCAATCACAGGGGTATAATATAATAATTTGTGCATTAAATTTTAGTCCTTTCCCTAAACTACCATTTTATCCAGCCTGGACTGTGGTGCCTCATTTCTCAACTTGACATACTGATTTTGATTGCATCCTCTCCAGCCGTTTTCTTGTGATGGGCTAATAGTTGCATTTCCTTCTTACTGTGGACACGACCCATACAGATAAACCATACTTTTTAATTCTGAGAAATTTACTGACAAAATTGATATTTTACATATGTAAAGTAGATAGATTGTATCACCAGTCCTCCTACCCTTCGGGCTAAAATTCTAAAAGTGTCCTTTTCTACCAGCGACACTCCAGTCAGCTTCCCGCGGTGTCGGTCCATTTAGACTGGCCATACAGTGGGTGTTCCGTTCGTTCTTTGCTTGCGCACTGCGTCCAGTCATTGGTTTCATTTGAGTATTACTGAAAATGAAAACCTATGAAAACCTACAACCTGTTTTCCAGTTATTGACCGGGTCAGAGATGAATGAATGAATCATATATAGGCTAGTAGTACGATGGGGTCGCCACGCCCAAAGTGATTTATTAATGACTGATAGATGCTATGAAATGAAAATGGAGAGTGTTGCTGGAATGAAAGATGACAGGGAAAACCGGACTACCCGGAGAAAAACCTGTCCTGCCTCCGCTTTGTCCAGCACAAATCTCACATGGAGTGACCGGGTTTGAACCACGGTATACAGCGGTGAGAGGCCGACGCGCTGCCGTCTGAGCCACGGAGGCTCCTTGAGTATTACTAACCAACATTAATAATCGGAAGTTCGATCCATTTAGTGGAAGTTGTTTATTTATTATACAGTTAGGAATATTATATCCGTGTGCGGTTAGTAGCAAGTATTCATTTTTTAGTTACCTTTATTTAACACAAGGACACAGGGCTCTACTTCTTCACGCCAGTGCGATACTGGCTCATTCTATGTTGCAGGGGTTCTCAAACTTTTACGGTCCCGCCCCTCTTCTGAAACACGATATATCTAGCGCCCCATTCCACCCTCTCCTTATTCTTCTTGCCTTTCTCACCGGGCGAGTTGGCCATGCGGTCAGGAGCCCTCAGCTGTGAGCTTGCATCCGTGAGATAGTGGGTTCGAACCCCAGTGTCGGCAGCCCTCAAGATGGTTTTCCGTGGTTTCCCATTTTCACACCAGGCAAATGCTGGGGCTGTACCTTAATTAAGGCCACGGGTATTTCCTTCCCACTCCTAGCCCTTTCCTATCACATCGTCGCCATAAGACCTATCTGTGTCGGTGCGAAGTAAAGCCAATAGCAAAAAAAAAAAAAAAACTCTCCTTTCTTAGCACTTGTCATAGGCTACTTCGCACGAAAACGGATCATGAGTTCTACAGTATTTGCTTCCGTCTATTATTCAAAATAATGCTGCTAAAGCCTCATTTCAAATAATCGTCTTCATATTTACGCATTTTGCTTTTAGGTGTAGAATGAACGTTGCTGGTGGGAGCAGAAGGAGAAGCGGAAGAACAATGTACTTTGATTACATTTGAATCTTGTTCTTTATTAGGGCTGAATATTTTCGAAGGAGAGCAATCAGTCGATAAAACAACCCCATTGGGCTTGTTTCTATACCACTGCTAATCCCTGGGTATGGCGATACCTGTACTGTATCAGTGTATTGTAAATCGGCCAACCACCTCCACTAAACACGCACTAGAATTCACCTGTTCACTCACTGTCCTGGAACTGACTGCAATGGCCTGGCTGAAATCGAGTCGACAATGGCAGAAATAGAAGAATCTATTCTTGTAAGGAAGTGGCGGGTTAAAGGGTGTTGTGTGGGAAATCTTACTCGCACCTTTTCTCAAAATACGTGCAGGCAAGATCTACTGGTCAGTTCTTGTGTTATAAGACAGCAAAAATGGCGGTGGAAGAGCTTCCTACCTAGGTTCATGGATGTGCTAATCTGAGGATTGCAATACACATTTCGATTAGAGCCAGCGCCTCCTTTATCACACTCTGCGGCCCCCCACTTTGAGGACCGCACTCCTGTTCTCGGCTGTCACCATTTCTAGTGAATGTATTCAGAAACTTGCTGCAATTATTCCTTGATGAATACAGGCAATGCGCGGTAACAACAAATAACGCGCTCACAACACAGCACAGCTCGCCATTTCCACGAACCACAATTCAATAAATAAACCGGCCACTGTCGTTTCACACTACCGCACAGTGGACCTAGACGCAGGGGAGGGATACGGTTACGGAACGTCGAAATTGACGTGCAGGGAGCCAGATGTCAAATAATGTCTGCTCACCGTAGCTGAGACCATATACCGCACAATGGGAACAAAATGAAAAAATTACTCTGTTGTCGCAAGCACTGGGACTGGTGTGTAGATACGAATTCTAAAATAATGATATTCGGGGTAGTAATTTTGAACGAATCTAACAGACGAGCTATTAGGGCTTTTTCTCAACAACATTACGAGCTTCTCAGACCAAACCGGTTCCCGAGAGAAGTATTAAATTTCACTTCTGTGAAAGGGATTAATAGACATTCCATACTTCCCACAGCTCTGCTGTTCAGTGGTATTAGATAGACTGAAGCAAAATGATTGTTGTGACATTCATTTATTCATTCATGGAATAATGAGCTTTACAGGTTTCCCCCCAATTACAACACTCACAATATACTATTACACCACTAAACATTAATTGAATACGAACAAATCAAATACATATTGAAGTATACAATGAACTAGCCAAACAAGGGAAAGTTGGTAATACAATAAAAAACATAAAGTGTTTACAATCAATTATTTTTACAGTGGTGCATAACAAATAGTAACAGACGTTACAGATATGGAACAGACAAGACTATTCTATTCACTCTGTGTATAATTGTTTGCCATTTTTGTTTCTTGCCGAGATGACCTGTTATATTGCTGTTCTATTTATATACAAAATAAATGATTGTGTGATTTGTTCGCTTTATAATTTGTGGAATCTCCTACATCTGGTGACCGTGACACGACTTCAAAGTACGTTATGGAGAAGTTAAAGAGACAGCGATCATTATTTCGTCGTCAGTTCACGCGGTCACTCAACGAATTTAAACATAATATTTTTTGTTTCTCTTATATATAGGTCTGCGGTCCCTTGGCATGTATGTAAGTGATGTTTTAGTTTTAATTAAGCAGAGAGAAACTCACCTACGGTAAGTTTCTTCTGACCTTATATATTCGCTATCGGGGAGACATCGTATCCGGTCATGTATAAAATACATGATCGGAATGAAAAACCCCTACTTTAACACGCATCAGTTTTATCTTTTATTCAATAGCCACGGTCCTCGGATTTTACGCCTAGTAAGCGATTTTGAAATTTGGAAAATCTTCTATTGATGTTAATGCAGCGACCTTGAGGACCGACATGGATACGACCGAATACTCCTAGAGCTGTTTTCGCTATGAACCTATAGGGACGTGTGTAGTCTTCGTAGATCGGTGAATCGTGGGGAGTTGGGCATAATGGATATGATCTTGTTTTGCACGACCTGTCTTGGGGATATATCCCCAGGCTTCGCACCAAAACATTAAGCCAGGCCTAAGGCAGGCTAGGTACATCCTCTTTATTGAGTTGAACAGGCAGATGCCTCTCTCTCAAGAGAGGGTACAGAGCAGACGTACGAACTTTCGGTCTAGCGATGCCCTGGGCAATAAGATCTCTCCATAAAAGTTTCCTATCCAGGGTCATTCCCAAATATCTTGTCCTGGGTTGCCACGGTAGAGAGATGTTGTTAAAAGTCAGTGGCGGGGGATCTATCAACCGTCTCGTCGCGTTAACCTTAACACGATTAATGTCGCATCAGTCCTCAACGAGCTTCAAATATTCAGATATATATTAAAGCTATTTAGCTATAACGTAAAGTGCAGCACTGATTTCGTACGTGCGGTAATCCTGGAAGATCGTTCACCATGAGCCTGCAGAGCACCGGTGATAGTGTGCTGCCTTGGGGTACTCCCGCTACCACTCCGCGAATGGAGGAGCGCTCACCATCTACACTCCAGGAGTCAGGTAAGGCGGTACGTTGGCATCAAAGTGCATTTTATATAACAACATTGGGTACCACACTGTATCGAATACGTGTTCGGGACCGGCTGCCTAATGTCTATGGCAGGTGTTATGTCGTACACCAGTCGTAGTACCTGTAGTGGGGAACTACGTTTTGTCCTGAACCCGAACTGCTCGGGTCATCTGATGTCATGACGGTTGAGGTGAGAATTGCTGGGTCTTAAGAGGCATCTCTCAAGTGGATAGCAATGAGGTGAGTCTATAATTTTGAGGGAAAAGATATTCCTCTCCGGGCTTGGGGATCATTATTATCTTTGTTATTTTCCGCTCACTGGGAAAGTACCCAATGGAAATGCAAGAATTGAACATATCTACCAAAAATATCAATGCATTGGGGTCAAATGTTCTAAGTACTCGAGCCTGCGGCTTCGCGCTTTTGGAATTGTCTGATGACCCGCCTAATCTCCATAGGATTAATTTTGTCAAAATAGTTGATGTTTTTGTTCGCTGTTCTTTAGGCTCGAAATGTTTCACGGAATATCGTCATGAACGTTAACAAAGTTTTCCTATTGGCTGTGAATTGACTCTCTGAAGTATCACCGAAAGCTTCGGCTTTTACCAATGGAGAGAAGGGCAGCCCATGTCGCCCGTCGCTTTAGATCCGGTAAGGGAGCGAATGACATGCTCGCTCTTAGTTAAGGTCGCAGTTAGCGACTCCCATCTTTCAATCTTACGTTCAAGTACTCTGGCCTGTGCAACTTTCTTTAATTGTTTGAATTTTTGTTAGTTAGCGGGGTTCCGAAATCTCTGCAAGCTCTTCCTGACATTATTTTTAATTTGCATCAAATCCTTAAGGACATCCGGAGTGTGGTTTTTTGGTGACTGGCTGTGAACCCCTGTTCTGTTGGAATCAGGTGGAAGTATTCCCGTGTTAACCGGACCATGGGAGTTGCCTGCCTGCCTTGCTACTAGGGTTCATTATATGTTGTGTTTGTGCTTGTCACCGTAATTGTTTTTGTGTGTCGTATTTCATTACGTATTTTAGGAATAAAATGAGTAATGGCAAAGTCTATTTTGTCTTTAGTCTCGAAAGTGAACCCGGTGTTAATATTTTTTATAGACATGTCGATTATATCTAGAAAAATGTCTGACGTCGGGTAGAAGCGCTCACCGATGGGTCCACATAAGGAAATGATCTGGATTTAGAACGTTGTGTACATTCACTCAGTCGGGTAGTAATACATTTTTACAGAAAACAACGTCTAGAAGGTCTGGTTTACACCTTGAAGAGCACGGATAGTATGTGGGTTCATCAGAGGTGTAAATCAGAGCATTTTTAGCATGAAAAAAAACTAGCTAGCTTGATTAGTAGATCTACATTTGAAGTCTATCTGCTTTGAACTGAGGTCGCCGGCTACTATTATCGGAACCCTATCGTGTTGATTTAGTAAAAAGTCCAAGTCTGCTGCTTGCAGAGGACTTTTAGGTCTTGAGTAAACGGAATATATTCGATAGTGGACGTGCTTCAGCTTTACCTCTACACCGATACATTCCATACTCATGTCAGAGGGAGGAAGTAGCACGTGATGAACTATCTTCAATTTAATACTGAACCCATGACCTTTGTGCTCTAAGAATTTTAAGTATTAAAATTATTACAGGAGGTCTCGTGTCAATTGTAACAGGAAGCTCGAATTTTTATATATATATCCGAGACGACACGTGGCAAGGGGGTGGCTACCTTCCGTCCCACGCTCTGAGATGTGACGTCATCGGCACGTATCGACAATGGAAAGATACAGAATAAAGTTTATGTTGAATAAATATATTTAAATGAAATAATTAGTGGTGAACGCAGTATAATGAGGGTCCTGTACTTATCTATAAAACAATTGGTCTTTAGTAAAACGGATTTGAGACTGCTAAGCCGTTTCTGTGGATTATTTCAGAGGGACGCGCGTGTCTAGTTTATCTACGCTAAGTCGACAGAAAATGGTGCCTATCAAATGAGGTCATTTAACCAACTAATTTAATAAGTATAAATTTTAAATATTCACGAACACTACCGCTAGCAACTTAACAAGTATGTGGTTACATCAACAACTCCTTTAAGTACAGTTCATTTAAGTCGAAAAAGTTACGCAAATTTTCTTGGTGGCAAAGGGAAAATAGCTGGAGAGAGGGGGTAGTGTCTATAAATAAGAAGGGACGCCATGTTGAAACCCCCTGCATTTGTGTCATTGAGGCTTAAGACAGAGGGTTGAACTGTTGTGTAAATCGATCGACAAGAAGTATACTAATTCCAACAAACAGATTTTTGGCCGATGTGGCTGGGGTCTTGAATCTATGTGCAGATAGGTTTTAAAGCATAAGTAATTAGATAAAAAGGACGGTCAAGATACCGAAGAAGTATTTATAAAGTTGTAAAATTTTTGTGTTGTAAAGAAAGTAATTCGTGTGCGGGCAAGAAATACAATCAGTCGAGTTCGATCAACGAAACGCCGAGTGAAGGGTATTTCCTTTCTTTATGCTTTATTTCAGGAAACTTGAAGAACACCCTATGTAAAGCCAGAAATGTAAAAATGGCTAAATAAATGTAGGAGTGTTACTGGCGAGCCCAAAGATGGAAGCTGACGTAACATGAGGTAGGTGACATGCCATCTTACCGCCTACTATATCTTGTTTTATGATGTCCAACGCATGTATTTGAAATGGGTATTTATGACTTGGTCACCCATATGGTTTTGTGTCAGAAATATGACGGAAGGTCATTTGTTTTATTTTCTGCTTGGATAATTTTTTAAAATATTGCGAGTGTCGTGTAACATGCTGTAAAAAGTTATTAATGAGGGTTTCGAAGTGATATCACTTCGAAAGTAGATCGTTATTTCCGTGAATTTATTGCCTATATTTTGTGATGTCAAATTAAGATGTTTATTCGACGTAAAAATTATGTTTGGGATGGAAAGTAGAGCGAGAGAATCCACGCAGATATTAATTTGCGACGTGTACAATTATTGTAGGACATTTAAAAATAAAATCTATGGGCAGATTTGTTTGGTCAGAATATCGTATTTTTGTTCTATTTTGCGAAGTCAAAAGGGTTCATTCTTAGAGGCCAATCAAGCGTGGCGAAAGACATGTGTTTCATATTAAAAGTAACAGACAGGGTGAGGGTCGTTTGTTTTCAATGCCGCCAGCTGATCGGAGTTCGCCGCTAGGAGATAACGGGTTTGTGCGCTTGGTACGTGTTGAAATGAGATTGCCTTCTTTGGAATGGAGATCATTATTTGCGAGATCTAGTAGAATTTTCATCCGGGTATAACGTGTAGGTTATTAGATACATTGAATTTGTTTAACTGAGATCGTAATGTATATTTGAAACCACAAAGTTAGAGTATAATGAGCGAGGTTAGCCAATTTCAGGGTTGTCCAAAATATAGACTGATTGTAATGATGATGGATTTCTTTGTGAGGGGTGCACAAAGCTGCATGGAATGTTATGACAAGATGTGACATCGTAAAAGGCTTACATTGTACGGTGAGTTACCAATGGTTTTGTACTTAATTATTAGGGTTATCCAAGTATTAATAATGGCTAGTATGAGATTAGATTAATGTGTGATGTCATGAAAGAAGATATAATACTGGAAATAAATGATGTATTTTTTCCAGCTGCACGATAACAACCAGTGGTGGCCCGTGGCCAAATTATCCGGCGGGGCACAACTTATAAAATAATACGGACAGTCAAGTAGAAACTTAAGGTATCGGTTGCAAAATATAACACTAATGCGCATGTGAATAAAAAACTAACAATTGACTTGTCGATCGGCTTATCCTGTTTACAGTTGGTGCCAGTTAGATATTAACACCAAGGAGAAAGACAGTGGAAGGTGGGGTCAAAGGAACCGTGACACGAACCCGTGACCTCTCCATTTCCGGTCAAGTGTCATTTCACTGAGCTAAATGGTCAGGGATAAGCTGATCCACATTTCATGTATAACCTGTTCCTCTACAAGTGAAGTAATAATGAATACACTAACCTTCTTATTTATAGATGAATTCCATTCTTAGATCTTTTGCTTGAGCAAATACTTCGTTAACTCGCTGGTTGAAGTCGGGAATCGAACGTACCATTTTACTTTCAATTGAAAGCATCGCCAGGGCCGTTAGTCTGTCTTGGCTCATCGTATTCCTCAAGAAGGTCTTTATTCGATTTAGAGTAGAGAAACACCTTTCACTTTCCACTGTTGACATCGGGATTGGAACAATGATGCTCAGTAACGTAACGCATTCATTGAACGTGTCTTGCATATTGTTGCGCAGGAAAAGTTGCAAACGCGCCGCAGCACCATCTGCCGCACGCACGTCTACCCTGGAATATAACACTTCAAGTTCGGTCCTGAGCGTGGCTTTGTTCACTTTCGGGTACGTGTTTACGGTTGACGGGAAATCTTTTTCCGGAAAGCGAGTACAAAATTCTCCAAAACTTGATATTCGAAAAAGGTTGACAGCTGCTAAATGGCCTGTGAAACGAAATCTTTCTGCTGCATGTAGTAAGATAGTATCACATGTTTCCGAAGCAGTAGTTCGTTTTCGTTGCTGGAAAGTTCGCTGCCGCTTAGGAGGAACTGGAGCTTCGTAGTCATCAGTTTCCTCCAAATCAGAGCGAATGCTTCTGATGTTAGGAACAAAGTTCGCTAGGAATTCAGATACCAAGACAGGGTCAATATTACGCATCTGAATTTGGGAGAACACTATATCAACATGAGGCATCACTCTATGGAAGAAATTCAGCCAATATATGAAGTCAGCGTCCTTCAGTAATCTGATAAATCCAGAAGCTTGTCCTACAGTGTTTTGATCTGTCTCTATTTCGCATATTGTTTGGAAGCATTCAATCAGGACGTCTCTGTTTTCAAACACTGTATTGACAATGCGGGTCTGAAAGTTCCAACGCGTTGGAACTGCTTTCGGCAAACGGCGCATTACAACTGCATCTTGTAGTTCGGTGCGTTTATTAGAGCGACTGGAAAAAGAGGAAATTCCCTGAATATCACTGAAAAATATCTTCACTTCTTTTATATCGGACGTGGCTTTCTTGCATAATCAAATTTCCTACATGAGCAATGGAATGAACAACATTAGCTTCACATTAACTTCTTTTATGCGTGCTTATACAACAGTCTGCGCACCGCTCATTACACTAGCCCCATCAAATGTTTGACAAATTAGTTTTTCGGGAGTTTTGTCAACACCCAACTTAGTTCACTAAAAATCACAGAGCTTATACCTTCAGCTGTATGACTGGATGCCAGAAAGAAACCCCAAAACCGCTTATGTATTTCGCTATTTATATGATAGCAAAATATAAGCTCCACCTGCATTTTCGTTGCATTGTCGGTTATTTCATCAGCTTGAATGGCTAAGTGATTAGCAGCACTAATTTCTTTCATAATAAAAGTACGACATACTTCGAGCATAACATCTAGTATATCGTTCTGTATCGTCTTCGACGTACCCTTAAAAACTGTTGCAGATTCTAAATGTTCTTTCATTGCGATATCCAAGCTAGCTATAAAGTCAACTAAACCGCAAAGTATTCCAGGATTGTTTCATGATGATGATGATGCTTGCTGTGTAAAGGGCCTAACATCGAGGTCATCGGCCCCTAATGGTACGAAATGAGACGAAATGGAATGAAAAATTAAAAGTCTCCACTGACCAGAATTCAAAACACGAGGACGAAGAATGAATGGATGGAGATGAATTTAAAACAATCAGTGGATGCGACCCGCAATGCCTTACATTCAGAGATTCTGACGTAAAACAGTATGATTACTGACCAAGCGACTGCTGCTGTAGCATAACATTCAAACGATGATGCTTGCAGTGTAAGGGGGGTCCAAAATCCAAGTTATCGGCCCCTCATAACGGTACTTATCGCTAGGAATGTAGAACCATGGTATTTGTCATGCTGCGGTACTAATCAAAAGTAGCAGAGACTCGCGGTATTCCACACAATATGGTACTACTCACAGGTTATGAAATTCGACGTATACTACAGACCTATGGTTTTTCTCACACTGCGGCGCCATTTACAGGCAACGCAACCCTATGGTGTTCAGCACATAAGAGTACTAACCAAAGGGACCTTCCCCTATCCCGTGGTGTTCTTCATATAGTGGGTACTAATCATAGGCAAGGCAGAACCATGGTAGCTTTCATCCCATGGTCCCGCTCATATGGTGGTACTAATCACACGAGTAGTATAATTGGATGGTTCGGGCGCCTCCTCTTCCTGCTCCCAGGGGCCTGTCCTCCTCCTCCTCCCGAGGGCCTTCCCAGGGGCCCACTCCTCCTCACGCGGGAAATTTCACTTGGTAAACAAAGACACGTGCTTTTTTTGACAACCACGTGCTTTTTGACAGACAACAACGCATCGCTAACCTCAGTACTGCCATCTTAACGGGCCTAAACATCAATGCTGCCAAATTAACTACACTAGCGCGAGATTTCAATCGGTAAACAAATCCGCGTGCTTTTTTGAAAACCACGTGCTTTTTTGATAACCACGTGCTTTTTGACAGACAACAACGTATCGCTAACATCAGTGCCTCCATCTTGACTGGCCTAAACCTCAGTGCTGCTAACTTAACCTTACTAGCGCGAGATTTGAATCAGTAAACAAAGCCACGTGCTTTTTTGACAGCTGTCATCAGCCATCTTTAATCAACAGAGCACCGTGCTGCCCTCTTGCAGGCAATTTCGTCAGCTGTTATCCGCCATCTTTAATCAACGGAACACCGTGCTGCCCTCTTTATGGCTACTACCTTAAGCACGTAGTAGTGGGCAATTTGAAAATTTCCGTTAGCTGTCATCAAACATCTTTAATCAACAGAGTACAGTGCTGCACTCTTTAGTTGAAATGTGGCGGTGGCAAATTCTACGTGCTCTTGTTTGGAAACAAAGCCACGTGCTTTGTTGACAGCTGTCATCCGCCATCTTTAATCAACAGAGCACCGTGCTGCCCTCTTGCAGGCAATTTCGTCAGCTGTTATCCGCCATCTTTAATCAACGGTACACCGTGTTGCCCTCTTTATGGCTACTACCTTAAGCACGTAATAGCGGGCAATTTGAAAAGTTCCGTTAGCTGTCATCAGCCATCTTTAATCAAGAGAGCACAGTGCTGCACTCTTTAGTTGAAATGTGGTGGTGGCAAATTCCACGTGCTCTTGTTTGCAAACAAAGCCACGTGCTTTTCTGACAGCTGTCATCCGCCATCTTTAATCAAGAGAGCACGGTGCTGCACTCTTTAGCTAGATACCTTTGAAATGTGGTGGCGGCAAATTCGAAGTGCTTTACAAACTCACGTGCTTTTTTGACAGTGACCATCCGCCATCTCTAAACAAGAGAACACAGTGATGCACTCTTTAGCTACATACCTTTGAAATATGGTGGCGGCAATTTGAAAAATTCCACATTCTCTTGTATGGAAACAAACTCAGTGCTTTTTTGACAGCTGTCATCCACCATCTTTAATCAAGAGAGCACCGTGCTCCACTCTTTAGGTACATACCTTTGAAATGTGGTGGCGGATAATTTGAAAAATGCTTTTTGACAGCAGCCATCTTTAATCAACAGAGCACCGTGCTGCTATCTTGCGGTCAATTCCATCAGCTGTCATCCACCATCTTCCATCGCAAACCTCAGTGCTGCACTCTTTAGCTACATACCTCTGAAATATGGTGGTGGATAATTTTAAAAAATTCTGCAGCTACCATCTCTCGACGCTAATTGCACAAGATGGTGGCTATACATGACTCCTTAAAGGTGCTTACGCAAGATAGCTGCTATACATAGGTTCTTATGAGACGCCCTTGGGATGCGTGCGCAAGATGGCGGCTATACATGGCTCCTTATGAGACGCCCTAGGGATGCTAGCTCAAGATGGCGACTGCTCTGATGAGACGGCTTAAGGGTCCTTGCACAAGATGGTTTGAGACGCCCTAAGGAAGCTTGAAAAAGATGGCGGACACAAGATGGCTGCTATACACGATTCCTTATATGACGCATTAAGGGTGCTTGCGCAAGATGGCTGCTGCTCTTATCAAGAAAGCTAGCTGAGAGGCTAACGAGCCGTGCTAGTTCGATTCATTAAATTTGGGGCTTAAATGCATAATGTTAGATGTCTCGAAAACAGTACATCGTAGAGCAAAACGGACAAAATTTTTCCGCCCAATACCCAGGTTCGCAGTATGAGGAACATAATAGCATAAGAAAAACATAGTCTGATGAGATCAACGGTTCGGTTCCTGCTTAGGCCCTTTGGCATTAATGGCTATCTAATTCTACAAGATGGTGGCTGCTCTTATGAGACAGCTTAAGGGTGCTCGCACAAGATGGCTTGAGACGCCCTGAGGATGCTTGCGCAAGATGACGGACACAAGATGGCGGCTATACATAGCTCCTTAGGAGACGGCTTAAGAGCGCTTGTACAAAATGGCTGCTGCTCTTAGGAGACTCCCTAGGGGTGCTCGCACAAGATGGTGGCTACTCTTATGAAGAAAGCTAGCTTAGAGGCTAGTGCGCAAGATGGCGGCTGCTGTTATACATGAGGTAGTGGGCAATTAGAAATTCCATGTGCTTGCGGCCATCTTTAATCAACAGAGCACCGTGCTGCTATCTTTAGCTACTACCTTTGAAATGTGGTGGTGGCAATGGCTACGTAACAGCTGCTGTCTTTAATTAACAGAGCACCGTGCTGCCATCTCTAACTACTACCTTAGGTTCGTGGTAGCGGGTAATTTGAAAAATTCTACGTGCTTTTTTGACAGCGGCCATCTTTAATCAATACAGCAACTTGCTACTATCTTTAGCTACTACCCTTGAAATGTGCTAGCAGGCAATTTGTGACATCTCTCATCTTTAATCAACAGAGCATCGTGTTGCTATCTTTACAGCATTAAATCTCATACTTTTGAAATGTGGTGGCTGGTAATTAAAAAAATTATTCGTGCTTTTTTGACAACTATCAGCGGTCATCTTTAAACAATAGCGGTTATACATAAGCTGTTAAGGCCTTTTCCTATGTCAAGGCATTGCTCTGTCGAACAAGTTTAAACCTGCATCGCGAAGGCAAGAGTGTGCAGCGATAACATTATTATGCATGTTTAGACTTGCGAAACATAACAAGACTAGAATAAAACGCTGTACTGGATACAACATGTGTTTAGAACATTGCTTGATGTGTTCAGAACACTAAATAAGTGATCTAGACTGGAATAGAACACTGTACTCGATACAACATGTGTTTAGAACATGCCAGGGGACACCTGGAGATCAGATTACAAAAGAAGTGATTGTTACATAACAAAACTAGAATCGAAAACTGTACTCGATGTCGTTAACTTCAACATGTGATCAGAACATAGATTGATGTGTTCAGAACACAAAATAAGTGATCAAGACTAGAATCGAACACTGTACTCGATACATGTGTTTAGAACAAGTTCGTTTGGTCGCCAACCCATACATCCAATTTGAGACATCATATTGGGTACATTATTTTGTCACCTGTTGTAATTTGACATCTCTACCCACACTAAATGTTTAACAACTTTCATATTCCTGTCACGGAATTCCAATTGACGTTTTTTTTTGAAAAAGAAGTTGATAGGTGGTGATGGTGGTGATTATTGTTTAAAGAGGAAGTACAACTAGGCAACCATCCTCTATATAACACTAATCAGAGAGAAAAATGGAAGCGATCCGACTCTTCGAAAAATGAAAGTATCGGCCAAAGGAAGACAAGGACCACGAAGGGCGTGAAAATCAAAGACTCTGTAGGCTTCGAGTGTTCTAATACCGTCGGGGTCGGGAAAAAACATAAGTTAACCAAGAGAGGTCGGATAGGATAGACGAAAGTGAGGAGCCTGGCACAAGTAAGTGGAAGCAATGCCAAAACTCATCTAAGGGCCCCGTGGTAGCCAAACCACGCTCCAGTGTCCAGAGCCCCTGGGGTACCTCTTAGGACAGGCAGGCGATTCCGTGGGTGTTGTTCACAGAGGAAAGGTGTTGCCATTCACTATATGATTACGACTATTATTCGACTCTACTGCACTCTTAATAAAACACAGTGTGCTCTCGTATAATGTGTGCCATGCACATACACGACTCGCGTATAATATTTACACAGAACATCAATTAACACCAGTAAGGTCTGTATATGAACATTGGCTATCGTGTGGCCATGTTCCAGTAATGGAACTGTCGAGTAGTGGTCTCACTGAGCGAGGGACAGGCATAGTGTTTGAAATGTAATATGGGCTGTTGTGTGATCAGATTATGTTTCTCACTTTGACAGGTATTTGCTCGTGTGTTTTTATAACTTATGCCATATTGAATTATCTACCCTTTCTCTCTAATTTCACGAAACACGTAGCGCTCAACCAAGCAATACCCTTTCTTCATATACCTCTTTTAAATTGAGTGAAAAATGTATTTCCGTTTGTTTAAATGTTTTGCTTTAAAAGAGTAACAGGCGTATTTCATAAAATATTACCGGTAGTTTCTGAGCTTTTAACATCTGAAGATCATTTTACAATCGGCAATGAAAGATTGTTAATCATGCAATTCCTTGTTTAAATAGTATTTGGAAAATCCACAGGCAAATCCTTCAGGCAAGCAACTCAATGTTGAAAACGTCCTAAGGAATTTAAGGGAAATAAAATATAATAAAATATTAGAATATATTCTTTATTTACTCCTAAAAATTACAATTCGTTTCTTAATCATCGTTGTCCGGTCGGTTAGATTAGCAGTTTGCCTTTTTCTACCACTACGAGCTGGAATGTGAGTCAATGCAGAGTTTCACTCAAGCCTTTAGAACTACATTCTGTGTGTTTCAATAAAAAAATCACAAAACTTTAGGGTATTGATCCAAGGAATACATTACAGAAAGAATTATATAAATAATTGAATTTTCCTAGGATTTTAATTAAATACGAAGGAGTAAGGAAACAAACGATTTTACGTTTATTTTCCGAAACTGCGTTTAAGCCGGAAGAGCTTTTGGAAACGTGATTTTTAGTTTAATTGAGGTGTCCAAGACTCACAATTTGAAATCCTACCGGGACCTTTAGCCCTTCAACGTTCCGCACAATCGAGAAATTTGCTTAATTTTACGTTTTTCGTAGTTTTTTTAATATTAATACCACATTAAAACTATCGAGTATGTTCTCATACTTTCTTCTCTTCATCGGCTAATTTGAAGCCATTGTCTGTTCGAGGGTGAAAGCTGTTCTCTGGTCACAGGAGGTCTCGTGTATCTCAAACGGGCTACAACGAACACACTGCGCTACTGAAGCCAAGTAAAGCATTCTGAGTGGAACAAAACTGAGTGTTGAATATTAGCAGCAAGCGAACGAACGAATGAAGCAACAAACGGTGCTATCACTTGTAATTTACTTCATCTTCTTGACTTTGTATCTGAGACCTAAACACGTACATTTGCACTCTTTCCCCACGTTGGTTTACACATTTTACACGAGCAGGTGCTCATTTACTACCAGATTACAACTTAAATTAGGATCGCTTGTACATGTTAAAGAAACCAGGTCCTGTATTACTCTCGACGTTCTTCGGACTTCTTGTGACCACTTAGGTATGAGAGACGTCGAATCCAGGACCCAGAAGAGTACGTACTGTGATCTGCTGCTCCTATGTCTCTTTGGACACCTAATTGTGGATTAGTGGTTTTAAGTGCTTTTAGCCATACAAACAGTAATGTAATCAAATTTAGTTTAAGTTTCAGTAGAAATGTTTGAACGCTATGATACGCACCTCGTTCAAAATATCTTTCAAGAGAAGAATCTTCTAACTTGAGACACGTTACATTGAGCTTCCGTAGCATGACAAATATCTCGTTTGTATCCACGTGTTCATGTCTTTCTTTGGCCGATATCTTCATTTCTCGAAGTGTTAAACCTCTTCCATTTTTTCCCTGTGATTAATTTTATATAGAGCATGGTTGCCTAGTTGTGCTTCTTTTGAAGTATTAATCGTCATCACCACCACTCTGAACTACTGAAATTATATATTTAAAGGACGAGGTAGCCCTTGCACATAATACTGTTAATAAGGCCATACAATTTATTTAAAAATTGTCTTTTTGCTTTAGCTGAAGACGATACAGGTTTTTGTTAGGGTCTTCCGAAATGGCTGGAGTGTCAGAATTCATGAGATCGAACAAATTATTAAGAGTTTCAATGAATTCACGCGCGCTTTTATGTCCTAATATGAAATGATTTAATGGTTTAGCGATATTTTGTGACATTAATTCTGCACCTCTTCTTACGTTCATCCTTTCAGTACCCATACAGTTTAAATAAATGAAATCGATTTTGTGGCATACTTTGGTAAATTGGCTATCATTCTCAACAAGATGTTTTCCGAGTTAAATTCTGGAGCAAGATTTTACGATCATCCTACCTCACTGAAAACACTTCAGACGAACATTCGTCATGCCACCACGCAGGTCTCTTTGGATTTTCTGGGAGGATCGTTCTCTTAGCCGCACCTTTCATCTTCTCTCGTATTTCTTCCCACTGTCGTTATTCGAGATTCTTATGTACTTCTTGTTATTTTTTCTTTATATCCTCGTTGGAATTTAAACACTTATCTCATGTTTGGAAAATGTTTGTCTTCCTACTCCTTTTTTTTTGCTGGGAGGAAACTGCATTTTAATTTTAGTCAAGAAGTGGTCTGAGTCGTCTTCTGGTCTTCTTGCTACTTTGATATCCTGTTTTCTAGCTAAATATTTGAAATTCGTTAACATCATTTGATCAAAGGCACGGCACAATTCTGTGAGTCTCTCACCATTCTTATGTATCCGTTTGAGTGCAGGATATTTACCTACTATTTTTCTTTACTTCTTCTGTTTGCCAATCTGTGCATTGAAATCGCCCATGGACACCTTGATGTTCCTCTTTAGAATCTTAGACTACTGGTCTACTATTTCTTCCCAGAACTTTTCTACTTTGCCTGGATACTTTCTATTTCCTTCATTGGTCGAGCCATGGGCAAAGTAGAGAGTATGATTTTTTCCACATCTTTCTTCAGAAGTGAGAGTCTCTCCGATGAACTTTCAAAGCCTAGTACAGAGCCTGTTAAACTTTGTCAATATAAAAATCTTCTCAAGAAGTGAGAGTGAATTGATATTAGCTACTCCGATGGCTTGTTTCCCCTTTTATATCCACTCTCGTCTCTGTGCCTTGTTTCCTGGATAACCCATGCTTTCATTGCTTTTGTTAGCCCTTTGAGTTTTCCTACCGTAAGAAGCGAGTTCACATTCAGTATCGTCGTTTGTATTGAATTTGTGGTCTCCAAGGCCTCGAATTAACCTCGTGTTGTTGTGCAGGCTCTCTTAAACCCTTGGCTTGCTTGCGCTGCGGATCGTAATATCCATTGACAAAATGTTACCGTAGCATCGAAATCACGTCCGTGGAGCTGCACATGCTATGGACTGATGATCGGCTAATGTTAGTTTGTTGAGCAAGTGTCCCAGTACTAATATGGAGCATCTCCAAACGTCCCAGATGATCGCAATCTCCGTTCAGGGTTTCGGAACGTAGGCCTATTCGTAGTCTTCTCTGAAGAAGACGCTCGTGGGAGAGACGTTGCGACTGGACTGCATTCTGCCTTGTTTCCTCACACATGAGCAACATATCAACGTATTCGACCCTGGAATATATCACGAGTGAATGAATACGAGTTGTGATGTGACCTGGCAAGTGTGCATAAACATTGCGTGTCCGTTAAAAGGGAGTAAGCCGTGAAGGTGGTATTCCGTTGTTTCTCATTTTCTCACCAGGAAGATGCTGGGACTGTTCCTGAATTAAGGCCACGGCCACTTCTTTCCCACTCCTGGGCCTTTCCAGTCCTATCGTCGTCATAAGACCTATCTGTGTCGGTGCGATGTAAAGCAAATTGCAAAATGGAGTAAGAAAACATGCATAAGGCTCTCATCGAACCACTGTGTTACGGGCATTCTGACATTTTGTCCCCAGTGCTTAACCGTCGCCGCCACAAACACAACACAGAGGACGCTCACTAAAGGATTATTACTTATGTATGGCCGTTCGTCATCGAAAATTACTATCGTGTCAAAGTTTTCAATAATGCTTTACAGTGTTCATTTAACTTTTTACCATTACGAAGCACGTGGGATACATACTAATTCGACCCACTCTCTCCATAAATTAGCAACAACTCAACATGCTCTTCATAGGAATACATCGTGAAGGAATGAATAAGTGCTGCGATGTAACCTCGTAGGCGTGGACTCGGGAATCCCATGCTCGCCGTCCTCGGTTTCTGATTTTCACCAGCACGCAAATGCCGGGACGGTACATTAGCAAAACACCAAGGTCGATTTCCTGTCAAATCCTTCCCCCAGCCATTCTAAAAGGAAACTCGCCAAATCAGAGCGCGTCCTTAAAACCATTAGCAAACATTATTAACTATAATTGTATCCCCGCTAGCCTCCGTGGCTAAGGCGGAGCGCGCCGGCCTCTCAACGCTGAGTTCCGTGCTTCAAATCCCGGTCACTCCGTGTGAGATTTGTGCTGGACAAAGTGGAGGTGAGACAGGTTTTTCTCTGGCTACTCCAGTTTTCCCAGTCATCTTTCATTCCAGCAAGACTCTCCTACATCATTTCATCTGTCAGTCATCAATCATTGCCCCAGAGGAGTGCGACAGGCTTCGGCAGCCGGCACAATTCCTGTCATCGCCCTGACTGGAAACAGGCTGTTGACTTTAATTTTCATTGTAGCACCACTGTCGATCAAAAATTTGCCTTATGCTGGTTTCGAACCACTACGCTGCTGATACTCATACACAATTGTGCTACAGCCCTTAACCGATCCAGCCACATACATCGTATTTGCGAGAGGTTTAGTACTTAAGTATGGACGTTCCACCTCGAAAGTTAATACTCCCCTGTGGGTTCGGGTAGTAGAATAACACCCACGGTATCCCCTGCCTGTCTTAAGAGGCAACTAAAGGGGGCCCCAGGGGCTCTGAACTTTGGAGCGTGGGTTGGTGACCACGGAGAACTAAGCTGAGTCCTGGCATTGCTTCCACTTACTTGTGCCAGCCTCCTCACTTTTATCTACACTATCTGACCTCCCTTGGTCAACTCTGGTTCTTTTCCGACCCCGACGCTATTAGGTTTGCGAGGCCTAGGGAGTCTTTCATTTTCACGCCCTTCGTGGCCCTTGTCTTCCTTTGGCCGATATCTTCAATTTTCGAAGTGTCGGATCCCTCCATCTTTTCTCTCTGATTAGTGTTATATAGAAAATGGTTGCCTAGTTGTACTTCCTTTTAAAACAATAATCACCACCACCACACCTCGCCGTATCAAAGTCTTCAATTATGTTTTACAGTGTACATTCAAATTCTTTACGTTACAGAACACGTGATGGCATAACCTATTAACTTGAACGTATTACGGGTACCTGTTTTACTTCAAGGCACAATAAATCGCATGTTTGTAGAATGGTCCTTAGTATTTGGCTCAGAACTGTGCATAGTAGTTTTCCCTTTCGCCTCTATGTGTAGTGGTTTGTGTGATTAGCTGCCACCCCCGGAGACCAGGGTTCGATTCCCGGCTCTGCCACGAAATTTGAAAAAAAATACGAGGGCTGGAACGGGATCCACTCAGCCTGGGTAGGTAAACTGAGTAGAGATGTGTTCGATTCCGTCCTAAGCCATCCTGAATGTGGTTTTCCGTGGTTTCCCAATTCTCCTCCAGGAAAATGCCGGGAGCGTACCTAACTTAAGGCCAAGACCACTTCCTTCCCTCTCCCTTGTCTTCTCCTTCCAATCTTCCCAACCCCTCACAAGGCCCCTGTTCAACATAGCAGGTGAGGCCGCCTGGGCGAGGAACTGGTCATCCTCTCCAGCTGTATCCCCTAACCAAGAGTCTGAAGGTTCAGGATACGGCCCTTGAGGAGGTAGAGTTTGGATCCCTTGCTAAGTCCGAGGGAAAAACTGACCCTAGAGGGTAAAGAGAAGAAGGAGAATAGGAAGAAGGAGAAGAAGAAGAATTTTCCCCTTTGCTATGTCCATGGATCTATTTACTGCGATGACACAGAGGTAGCAGAGGGCCTTATCGACCATAAGAACATATTTCAAATTATTTGCTTTTCATAAAATTAAATTAAAAGGATATTTAGTTTATGGCCGTTATTTGGGTTGTGTATCACCCAAAAAATAAGGGGTGGTGAAACTTCCGGTATACTGTATATTTTCACTAACCGTTTCAACGAACAAAATTCTATATTAAAAGAAAAGCAATAGCAAAACTACACACACCCAAAGTCCGCCTTGAAAATGGCTGCAAAAGTTTAAGCAAAAATTTGTTGAAACGTGTGAGTATAATGCAAAAATCAGGAGATCCTTCTTCAACCATTTGGTGAAGTCCGAAGCATGCTAAAAATATTATTGATTTTCTTTCTTTCATTCTTTCTTTCTTAATCTGTTTGCCCTGCAGGGTTGGTTTTTCCCCCGGACTCAGCGAGGGATCCCACCTCTACACCCTCAAGGGCAGTGTCCTGGAGGATGAGACATTCGGTCGGGGGATACAAGTTGGAAAAATGACCAGTACATAGTCCGGGTGGCCTCACTTGTTATCCTGAACAGGGGCCTTGTGTGAGGATGGGAATATTGAAAGGGACAGACAAGGAAACGGTCGTGAGTAGTATAATTGGATGGTTCTGGCGCCAACGCCACCGCGGGCTCCCAGAGGCCACAGCCAGAGGCCTCCCAGATGCCTCCTCCACCACCACCACAGCCAGAGGCCTCCCAGAGGTCTCCTCCACCACCCGCGGGAAATTTGAATTTGTAAACAAAGCCACGTGCTTTTTCACAGCTATCATCGACAACAACGCATCGCTAACCTCAGTACTTCCATCTTGACGGGCCTAAACCTCAGTAGTGCCAACTTAACCTATTTAGCGCGAGGTAAACAAAGCCACGTGTTTTTTAACAGCCACGTGCTTTTTTGACAGCTGTCATCCGCCATCTTTAAACCACAGAGCACTGTGCTGCCCTCTTTATCGCAGTAGCTGCAAATTCGTCAGCTGTCATCGGCAGTGCTTCCATCTTGGCGGGCCTAAACCTTAGTGCTACCAACTTAACCTCACTAGCGTGAGATAAACAAACCCACGTGCATTTTTGACAGCTGTCATCCGCCATCTTTAAACCACAGAGCACTGTGCTGCCCTCTTTATCGCAGTAGCTGCAAATTCGTCACCTGTCATCGGCAGTGCTGCCATCTTGGCGGCCCTAAACCTTAGTGCTACCAACTTAACCTCACTAGCGTGAGATAAACAAATCCACGTGCTTTTTTGACAGCTGTCATCTGCCATCTTTAAACCACAGAGCACTGTGCTGCCCTCTTTATCGCAGTAGCTGCTAATTCGTCACCTGTCATCCGCAGTGATGCCATCTTAACGGGCCTAAACCTTAGTGCTACCAACTTAACCACACTAGCGCGAGATTAGAATCGGTAAACAAATCCACGTGCTTTTTGACAGCTGTCACCCGCCATCTTTAATCTATAGAGCACAGTGGTGCTCTCTTTAGCTACTTACCTTTAAAATGTGGTGGCGGATAATTTGAAAAATGCTTTTTGACAGCAGCCATCTTTAATCTAGAGAGCACCGTGCTGCCCTCTTTAGCTAGATACCTTTGAAATGTGGAGGCAGGCAATTCCACATGACAGCAGCCATCTTTAATCAAGAGAGCACCGTGCTGCCCTCTATGTGGTGGCGGCAATTTGAAAAATTTTACATGCTCTTGTTTGGAAACAAACTCACGCGCTTTTTGACAGCCGTCATCCGCCATCTTTAATCAACAGACCACAGTGTTGCCCTCTTTAGCTAGATACCTTTGAAATGTGGTGGCGGCAAATTCCACGTGCTCTTGTTTGGAAAGAAAGCTATGTGCTTTTTTGACAGCTGACATCTGCCATCTTTAATCTATAGAGCACAGTGCTGCCCTCTTTAGCTACTTACCTTTGAAATGTGGTACGTCACACCTGTCATCCGCAGTACTGCCATCTTAACGGGCCTAAACCTTAGTGCTACCAACTTAACCTTACTAGCGCGAGATTTGAATCGGTAAACAAATCCACGTGCTTTTTTGACAGCTGTCATCCACCGTCTTTAACCCATAGAGCACAGTGGTGCCCTCTTTAGCTACTTACCTTTGAAATGTGGTGGCGGATAATATGAAAAATGCTTTTTGATAGCAGCCATCTTTAATCCAGAGAGCACCGTGCTGCCCTCTTTAGCTAGATACCTGTGGTGGCAGGCAATTCCACGTGACAGCAGCCATCTTTAATCAAGAGGGCACCGTGCTGCCCCCTTTGTGGCGGTGGCAAATTCCACGTGCTTTATAAACTCACGTGCTTTTTTCTGACAGCTGTCATCCGCCATCTTGCATCACAAACCTCAGTGCAGCGCTCTTAAGCTAGTTACCTTTGAAATGTGGTGACGGCAATTTGAAAAATTCTATGTGCTCTTGTTTGGAAACAAAGCCACGTGCTTTTTGACAGCTGTCATCCACCATCTTTAATCAATAGAGCACTGTGCTGCTATCATGCGGGCAATTTAGTCAGCTGTCATCCACCATCTTTAATCTACAGAGAACCGTGCTGCCCTCTATGTAGTAGAGGGCAATTTGAAAAGTTCTGTTAGCTGTCATCCGCCATCTTTAATCAAGAGAGCACCGTGCTGCCATCTTTAGCTAGATACCTTTGAAATGTGGTGGCGGCAATTTGAAAAATTCTATGTGCTCTTGTTTAGTAAACAAAGCCACGTGCTTTTTTTGACAGCTGTCATCCACCATCTTTAATCAATAGAGCACCGTGCTGCTCTCTGTAGTAGCGGGCAATTTGAAAAGATCTGTTAGCTGTCATCCGCCATCTTTAATCAAGAGAGCACCGTGCTGCCATCGTTAGCTAGATGCCTTTGAAATGTGGTGGCGGCAAATTGAAAAATTCCACGTGCTCCTGTTTAGTAAACAAACTCACGCGCTTTTTGTCAGCTGTCATCCGCCATCTTTAATCTATAGAGCTCATTGCTACTCTCTTTAGGTACATACATTTGAAATATGGTGGTGGATAATTTAAAAAGAAAAATTCTACATCAGCCATCTCTCGACGCTAATTGCACAAGATGGTGGCTATACATGACTCCTTAAAGGTGCTTATGCAAGATGGCCGCTATACATAGGTTCTTATGAGATGCCCTTGGGATGCTTGCGCAAGATGGCGGTTATACAAGGCTCCTTCTGAGACGCCCTAGAGATGCTTGCGCAAGATGGCGGTTGCTCTTATGAGGCTTCTTACGGGTCCTTGCACAAGATGGCTAGAGATGCCCTAAGGATGCTTGCGCAAGATGGCGGACGCAAGATGGCGGCTATACACGTCTCCTTATGAGACGCCTTAAGGGTGCTTGCGCAAGATGGCTGCTGCTCTTATGAAGAAAGCTAGCTTAGAGGATAACGTGTCGTGCTAGTTCGATTCATTAAATGTGGGGCTTAAATGCATAATGTTAAATATCTCGAAAACGGTGCATCGTAGAGCAAAACGGACAAAAGTTTTCTACCCAATACCTCGGTTCGCAGTATGGGTAACATGATATCATAAGAAAAACATAGTCTAATGATGAGATCAACGGTTCGGTTCTAAATTAGGCCCTTTGGCATTAGCTCTGTTTCAGCTTGTAATGAAGCAAGTCTTCGTAACAGGATCAGGTCTAGCTATGGTAGAGAGTATAACGTACCGTGCATTTCGATTCATTACATTTGGGGCTTAAATGCAAAATGTTAAATAACTCGAAAACGGACAAATTTTTTTCCACCTGATACCTAGGTTTACAGTATCGGGAACATGATAGCATAAGAAAAATATAATCTAATGATGAGTTCGACGGTTCGATTCCTACTTAGGCCCTTTGGCATTGGCAGCTACCGGTATCTATTTCTACAAGATGGCGTCTACACATAGCTTCTTATGAGACAGCTTAAGAGCGCTTGCACAAGATGACTGCTGCTCTTATGAGACTCCCTAGGGGTGCTTGCGGGAGGTAGCAGCGACAAGACGATGACCCTTATGTCAAGGCATAGCTCTATCGAACAAGATAGCAGCACGATCTAGCGGATGAAGTTTAGTTCGATGGTCGATGCATGTAAAATCGATAGGTGATGTGTACACGCTTTGAAACATGGCAATTCATACTGCTGCTCTGTTCCCAAGACTTTTAAGCATAGCTAATCCTAATGCTGCTCTTAACGACGTCGAGCTAAGGATTAATTTCGTGACCGTGACGTCACGACCACGTGCTCTTGTTTGGTAAATATAGCCACGTGCTTTTTTGACAGCTGTCTTCTTGACGAATCCTAACCTCACTTTGAAGGACAATAGAACGTCGCTAACCTCACTGCTGCCCTCTTTACGGCGGTAAACCTCAAGGCTGCCACCTTATGCATGTTATAGCGCGGAATTTAAAATCCAACAACGGAACATTGTTAACCTCACTCTTGTCATCTTTACGGCAGTAAACCTCAAGGCTGCCACCTTATGCATGTTGTAGCGCGGAATTTATAATCCAACAGCAGAACATTGCTAAACTCTCTGCTATCACCTTGAAAAGTTCAGTGTTCCAAACACTAGTTCGAAAAACGTAACTCATCGCACCTCGGGGATTTTATTAGGTAAGACGTAACCCCTAGGTTCCATTCCTTGTTCTGAACATGAAACCATTTACAAATAAAGATTAATTTTCTACACTTAACAAAGTACAAGCGTTCTTGCTGATAGCGATCGATGAGGTTGTTGCTGCTCTAGTCCATTAGCCCTTTAGCCCTTTAGCCCTTTTGCCCATTAGCCCTTTTGCCCATTAGCCCCTTAGCCTATTAGCCCTACAAGGAAAGTGCGGTAAACTAATCTTCTTAGAACAAAGGTATCCCCTGACATGTTCTAAACACATGTATCGAGTACAGTGTTCGGTTCTACTTATTTAGTGTTCTAAACACTTCAATCAATGTTTCGATCACATGATAAAGTTAACAGCATAGAGTGCAGTTTTCGATTCCAGCCTTGTTACGTTTCTTCTGTGATTTGCAAGTCTAAACATGCTTAATAACGTCATCACTGCAGCACGTGCTTACTCTAACTATTCCGATGCAGGTTTAAACTTGTTCGATAGAGCTATGCCTTGACATAAGAGGAGGCCTTAACAGCTTATGAAAAAGCACGTCGAATTTTTCAAATTACCTGCCACCACATTTCAAAGGTATGAGGTTTAGTGCTGTAAAAGTACCTGCACGATGCAAAGCTAGCTTTCTTCATCAGAGCAGCCACCATCTTGTGTAAGCACCTCTAGGCCGTATCATAAGCAGCTGTGTATAGTCATCGTCTTGTCGCTGCTACCTCCCGCAAGCACCCCTAGGGCGTCTCATAAGAGCAGCAGTCATCTTGTGCAAGCGCTCTTAAGCTGTCTCATAAGAAGCTATATGTAGACGCCATCTTGTAGAAATAGATAGCTGCAAATGCCAAAGGGCCTAAGTAGGAATCGAACCGTCGATCTCATCATTAGACTATGTTTTTCTTATGCTATCATGTTCCTGATACTGCAAACCTAGGTATCAGGTAGAAAAATTTTGTCTGTTTTCGAGTTATTTAACATTTTGCATTTAAGCCCCAAATGTAATGAATCGAACCTGCACGGTACGTTATACTCTCTACCATAGCTAGACCTGATCATGTTACGAAGACTTGCTTCATTACAAGATGAAACAGAGCTAATGCCAAAGGGCCTAATTTAGAACCGAACCGTTGATCTCATCAATAGACTATGTTTTTCTTATGATATCATGTTCCCCATACTGCGAACCGAGGTATTGGGTAGAAAACGTTTGTCCGTTTTGCTCTACAATGCACCGTTTTCGAGATATTTAACATTATGCATTTAAGCCCCAAATTTAATGAATCGAACTAGCACGACGCGTTAGCCTCTAAGCTAGCTTTCTTCATAAGAGCAGCAGCCATCTTGCGCAAGCACCCTTAAGGCGTCTCATAAGGAGTCGTGTATAGCCGCCATCTTGCGTCCGCTATCTTGCGCAAGCATCCTTAGGGCAAATCTAGCCATCTTGTGCAAGGACCCTTAAGCCGCCTCATAAGAGCAACCGCCATCTTGCGCAAGCATCTCTAGGGCGTCTCAGAAGGAGCCTTGTATAACCGCCATCTTGCGCAAGCATCCTAAGGGCATCTCATAAGAACCTATGTATAGCGGCCATCTTGCATAAGCACCTTTAAGGAGTCATGTATAGCCACCATCTTGTGCAATTAGCGTCGAGAGATGGCTGATGTAGAATTTTTCTTTTTTAAATTATCCGCCACCATATTTCAAAGGTACTGTATGTACCTAAAGAGTGTAGCACTGAGCTCTATAGATTAAAGATGGCGGATGACAAAAAGCGCGTGAGATTGTTTACTAAACAAGAGCACGTGGGATTTTTCAATTTGCCGCCACCACATTTCAAAGGTATCTAGCTAAAGATGGCAGCACGGTGCTCTCTTGATTAAAGATGGCGGATGACAGCTAACAGAACTTTTCAAATTGCCCGCTACTACATGTCATAAAGAGGGCAGCACGGTGCTATGTAGATTAAAGATGGCGGATGACAGCTGACGAAATTGCCCGCATGATAGCAGCACAGTGCTCTATTGATTAAAGATGGTGGATGACAGCTGTCAAAATGCACGTGGCTTTGTTTCCAAACAAGAGCACATAGATTTTTTCAAATTGCCGTCACCACATTTCAAAGGTAACTAGCTTAAGAGCGCTGCACTGAGGTTTGTGATGCAAGATGGCGGATGACAGCTGTCAGAAAAAAGCACGTGAGTTTATAAAGCACGTGGAATTTGCCACCGCCACAAAGAGGGCAGCACGGTGCCCTCTTGATTAAAGATGGCTGCTGTCACGTGGAATTGCCTGCCACCACCGGTATCTAGTTGAAGAGGGCAGCACGGTGCTCTGTGGATTAAAGATGGCTGCTATCAAAAAGCATTTTTAAAATTATCCGCCACCACATTTCAAAGGTAATTAGCTAGAGAGGGCACTACTGTGCTCTATGGATTAAAGATGGTGGATGACAGCTGTCAAAAAAGCACGTGGATTTGTTTACTGATTCAAATCTCGCGCTAGTAAGGTTAAGTTGGTAGCACTAAGGTTTAGGCCCGTTAAGATGGCAGCACTGCGGATGACAGCTGTGACGTACCACATTTCAAAGGTAAGTAGCTAAAGAGGGCAGCACTGTGCTCTATAGATTAAAGATGGCGGATGTCAGCTGTCAAAAAAGCACATAGCTTTCTTTCCAAACAAGAGCACGTGGAAATTGCCGCCACCACATTTCAAAGGTATCTAGCTAAAGAGGGCAGCACTGTGCTCTGTTGATTAAAGATGGCGGATGACGGCTGTCCAAAAAGCGCGAGAGTTTGTTTCCAAACAAGAGCATGTAGAATTTTTCAAATTGCCGCCACCACATAGAGGGCAGCATGGTGCTCTCTTGATTAAAGATGGCTGCTGTCATGTGGAATTGCCTGCCTCCACATTTCAAAGGTATCTAGCTAAAGAGGGCAGCACGGTGCTCTCTAGATTAAAGATGGCTGCTGTCAAAAAGCATTTTTCAAATTATCCGCCACCACATTTTAAAGGTAAGTAGCTAAAGAGAGCACCACTGTGCTCTATAGATTAAAGATGGCGGATGACAGCTGTCAAAAAGCACGTGGATTTATTTACCGATTCTAATCTCGCGCTAGTGAGGTTAAGTTGGTAGCACTAAGGTTTAGGCCCGTTAAGATGGCAGCACTGCGGATGACAGGTGACGAATTTGCAGCTACTGCGATAAAGAGGGCAGCACAGTGCTCTGTGGTTTAAAGATGGCGGATGACAGCTGTCAAAAAAGCACGTGGATTTGTTTATCTCACGCTAGTGAGGTTAAGTTGGTAGCACTAAGGTTTAGGGCCGCCAAGATGGCAGCACTGCCGGTGACAGGTGACGAATTTGCAGCTACTGCGATAAAGAGAGCAGCACAGTGCTCTGTGGTTTAAAGATGGCGGATGACAGCTGTCAAAAAAGCACGTGGCTGTCAAAAACACGTGGATTTGTTTATCTCGCGCTAGTTAGGTTAAGTTGGTACTACTGAGGTTTAGGCCCGTCAAGATGGCAGTGCTGAGGTTAGCGATGCGTTGTTGTCTGTCAAAAAGCACGTGGCTGTCAAAAAACACGTGGCTTTGTTTACCTCGCGCTAGATAGGTTAAGTTGGCACTACTGAGGTTTAGGCCCGTCAAGTTCGCAGTACTGTCGTTAGCGATGCGTTGTTGTCGATGATAGCTGTCAAAAAGCGCGTGGCTTTGTTTACAAATTCAAATTTCCCGCGGGTGGTGGAGGAGACCTCTGGGAGGCCTCTGGCTGTGGTGGTGGTGGAGGAGGCATCTGGGAGGCCTCTGGCTGTGGTGGCGGTGGAGGTGGCCTCTGGGAGCCCGCGGTGGCGGTGGCGCCAGAACCATCCAATTATACTACTGTCGTGGCATTAAGTTAGGTAACATCCCGGCATTTGCCTGGAGGACAAGTGGGAAACCACTGAAAACCAATTCCAGGATGGCTGAGGACAGAATTGAACCCCCTCCCCCTACTCAGATTACCTACCTACCCAGCCTGCGTACCACTTTTCAAATTTTATGGGGGAGCCGGGAATCGAACTCGGGCCTCCGGGGATGGCAGCTAATCACAGTAATCACTAAACGACAGAGGCGGACATTTGATATTCTTGTTAAGTTAGAATACATACTGACGAATTTTAAGCCGTGGTGTGGAGACCACGGCAAGCAGGCTTTGCCGGACGAAAGAGTGAACCATTTCATTCTGATCTCACATTCAACTTTAGAGCCAGTCTTTTAATGATGAGGCTCCATTTAAGTAGCTGATAGTTGTTGCAGAGAGTCTTTCAAGCCATGCTGGATTCCCAGCTGTGAGTTAATCTCATCCTACAAAACAGCGAATTAAAGAATGTACTCCTTGTTTTTCACGCCGGCAGGGCAGATCGTTACTTGTGATGTCTGTCACTATAGATGTGTCGTACACAAAGAATTGAAAGTGACTTATCTAATTCGAGCACGCCAAACAGTTTTTATATTCCCCTGTGGGCGGGAGCAACTGAAAGGAACGCCAGGGGCTCTCAACTGTGGAGAGTGAGTTGGCGACCACGAGGCTCTTAGCTAAGGTTCGTATTGCTACTACTTACTTGTACAGTCTCCTCATATTCATCTGTTCTAATCAACCTCCCATGGTCAGCTTTTCCGACCCCGATAGTATTAGAGCACTCAGGGCCCAGGGATATTTTTTATTTTCACGCCCTCTGTGACCCTTGTTTTCTTTGCCTGATACATTCATTTTTCCAAGTGTCGGATCCCTTCGATTTTTCTCTCTGATTAGTGTTATGTACAGGATGATTGCTCGGTTGTATTTCCTCTTCAAACAATAATCACCACCACCACTCTTTTGTAGGATAGAGAGAAAGAAGATGTGTAAGAGATTAAAGGTTGATGACAAAAATGATCTTCAGATCTAGCACCTCCCTCACGAAAATTGCACAAAAATTAACTGTTTCTTAAATGCTGTTCCAAGTCAGGATGGGGTATGTACCCGAACAGAGTTTATTTGAACCCCAGTACATTATGTTCGGTGAACCGTACTTCCTCATAGGGAATTAATTCGGAATTAGAACTAGTAAATCCTCCCTCATGCGAGTAACTTTGTAGCTGGTGAATTGGCTGTGATCCAGTCGCTATCGCTTGGCGCGGTGCCTGGTCTGGCCCTAGGTACCAACAAGATCCATTTCATGCTCATAATCTCTGCTCATTTGAATGGAAGAAACTTGCTTTTTACGTAGCCTTTCAGAGTGTCGAACACTACAGCACACCATTTTATAGGTGTCGTGGGTGTTCGGCGGACTGGAGAGCTTCGAAATTACATTAACAGTGTCATTCTTAAAAGAAAAGAGCAAGAAACGAACCGTGCTTTGTAGATAACTCTATGGAACACAGTTTTATAACACCTTGCTTGTCGTAAGAGGCCACTAAAAGGGAACCCCGGGGCTATCAACTTGGAAGCGTAGGTTGCTGACCACGGAGCCCTTAGCTGAGTCCTGGCATTGCTTCCACTTACTTGTGCCAGGCTCCTCACTTTCATATATCCTATCTGACCTCTCTTTATCAACTTTATCGATCCCGGAAGTATTTGAGCACTCGAGGCCTAGGGAGTCTTTCGTTTTCACGCCCTTCGTGGCCCTTGTCTTCCTTTGGCCGATATCTTCATTTTTCGAAGTGTCTAAACCCATTTTTTATCTCTGATTACTGTATGGAGAATGGTTGCCTAGTTGTATTCCTCTTAAAACAGTAATCACCACCACCACAACGATAGAGTCGTGGCCACCCCTCCTCCGCTCGCTTGGCCAGTCGGAGGTCAGAGCTGCCTGACCACGGACCAGCCGTGGCCACTTGTGCATCCGCCTCCCCACTGGAGCAGTTTTTATTTTGGGCGGCATAGTTATTAGTCTAGATAAATTACATTACCTAACCTAACAGCATAACGAGTGGATAGGTTAACGTTTTTCCATGACTACGTACTGAAGAAGACGAGCTAACATCACGATCTTTTTTTTTTTTTTTTGCTATTGGTTTTACGTCGCACCGACACAGATAAGTCTTATGGAGACGATGGATAGGAAAGCGATACGACTGGGAAGGTAGCGGCCGTGGCCTTAATTAAAGTACAGTCTGGTGTGAAAATGGGAAACCACGGAAAACCATCTTCAGGGCTGCCGACAGTGGGGTTCGAACCCACTATCTCCCGAATACTGGATACCGGCCGCCCTGAAGCGACGGCAGCCATCGAGCTCAGTAACATCACGATCAAAACGCGGATTAGTGTGTGAATCACTCTTAATATCAGGAATTGTCTCTGGCGCTTTGCTCATCAGTTCAGCTTGAATATGTGCTTCCACCCATTGCGTAATGACGTTGTACCAAATAAAATACATGTTCATAGATGGCTCTCACGGTGTCAGGATACACAGACATTGTTATTAATTTCGTATGGGTATTTCTAGCCTGGTGCAGTCCCTTAAGGCAGACCCTCCGATGGGGGTGGGTGGCATCTGATGCATAGGGGAGACTGCATGTCCATGTAATCTATGAGCTGCAAGCCGAGGGATTTAACCATTTAAAATTAATATCCATCAGCCCGGTCAGGAATCGAACCCGTGTCCCAGTGACGAGAGGGCAAGACATGGATCCAGTTTGAACACAGATAAAAACTCACAGAGTACATTTACAAAACACCAGTAACTGAAAATTGTCCGTATTTGAGCTCACCAAGGCACAGAATTATCAACTTGAAGAAGCAACATTAAGATAATAGATAACTAATGAGTCGGAAAAACGCAAGTTAATAATCAAAAGTGTCACACTAAAGACAAGAACAACACACATGGATAATGAACTACACACGACTGTTGTAAACCTACAGGCTGTTCATGTCCCCGGAAGGCAATTTCCTCGGTCTGGCTGTTGGACACGGCGCACTGAGGCGGACATCTCGGGCCATTAATTTGACTTCCTTCTTCTTTCTTGATCTAATTTCCTTCTTTGAAGTTCTCTGTGTCTAGTGACAAGCCTCTCTCCTAATTCCCTGAGCATCGCTCCCCCCTTCGTGTTTATTAATGACAACTTGAAATTCCAAAAGACATAACTGGCAAAATTTACTTTTCGAGATACTAACAGAAAATGAATATTATTTTAAACTAAGAAACCGGACATACAACTTAGATACTTTCACTGGACACGTATTTACGCGCATACCACGTAATAACAAAATGGAACTTTTGAAATAGGCCATGCCCGGTTTCACTATCCTTTGTCAAAGGAAATGACGATCATCAAATATTTGATGCTCCGTTAAATCCAATTTTTTCGTTTATTCAGCATCAATTTTCACTGTTAAACTTCAAATCATTCCTCAACTTTGAAGATTGGTTTCCTGATCGTCAATTCACTTAACTCTCAAGTTGATTAAAATGTCTATCATACTGTAAACATGTGGTTATGTTTATTGCAATTTAAATAATTATACGGAAAGAACTGCTTATCCTTTGTGAAAGGAAAATATGTGTACAGTGAACATCAACTGCTATCGTGCTCATATATACGTTAAAATTCATAGTGCAAAATGGAAGAGAATTTCGACGCTGACATTATATATATAGAATTGTTGGAGAATCTTCGACCTGAACAAGTAACTATGCAACGAAATGACATTTCAACACGATGGACGATTCAAAATTTATTATGATGTACAGACTTTCTAAACAAGATATATTGAAATTACTGGAACAAATTGAAGCAAGGCTTGAATATCCCACTAATAAGAATAGACCACTCACTCCTATCCAGCAATTGCTTCTGACCCTGGCTCTTTTCAAATGAGTGGCACAGTGCCATCGCGGCTCATTTTGATATTGTCAGTGTGATGAGTACGTATGCCACTATAACAACCTTACTGTTGCTGTAACGTCCGCCGCAAGGGAGACGATGTGTGACTAAGTGCTGAGATGGTGGTGATATTACTTGAGAGCTCATTGGTATCCGACTCTCCTACTGTTAATGACGATGTATGCCCAATGCTTTTACACCAGAAAACTGTCATTGCATCAGCAAAAAGAAGAAACGTCACTTCCACGTCACTACATGGACAGCAGCATTTTCTGTTCCTCCATTATGAGATCGCTAACAGAAAAGTACCTATTGCATGGCAAAAAGTGCAGTGGCTTCAGATTCGACACATTGATCGCCACAAAGACAGTCAACTTAAGTTCACAGCTTTCTACAACTTTCAAGAACTTGTTCCAGTGACCGTTCCAAGTAAGAGAACAGTGGATTTAGGGGCACAATCTCACTCTTGTCTCCTTAAGAGCACAGGATAACGACTCTGAAACATGCTGACTGACAGAGGGCATAATTTACGCACGCATATGAGCGTATGAACTTTGGAATACTTTTCATTATGAGAGAGGATATTTTTCTCATTTCCCAGGTTCTTCAATAAATTATTTTTAAAGCTGCTATAATTTTAAATCCCATGTTGGCTTTATCCTTCATTTACTCAAAATGTGGCGGACACCTCTGGCACCGAACCCTCGAAATATTAATTGGATATACAAATGGACTTTCTAAAGCTACAATAATTAGATATATCAAGAATGTGCCTGAATGTGTTTTCCAAGTGGAGATGAAGTATGTGGTGCCATTCAGGAACTGATTGTATATGTAATTTTCCGGTTCTATTAGAGGCAACCGACTAGACTCCTGTACCAATACAGTCTTCTGGTGGTCATAATGCGAAAGTGTTTCGCAACAGAAAACAATACTTTTCCATGAATGTTCAGACAATTTCAGACGCGAATCTACTAATTAGCACGATGCCCCGGCTCGGTATAGGATAGCTTCATTTTTGATAACACAGAAATCAAAATGATGTTCGAAGCACGAAGAATGCCAGAAAGGCATTTATTGTGTGATAATGGTTACCGTCTACCCTCCTATCTTCTAACTCCCTTTTTGAATGCAAGGACTGAAGATCAAAGAAACTACAACAAAGCTCATGTGGAGACAACGAATATTGTCGAGAGGTGATATGGGTGTTGAAAAGGAGATTTCCTACACTACCTGTAGGATTAAGACTGCATTAGCCATCATAGTAGCCAATGCCATTCTTCACAATATTGCAATACAAACTAGAGAGGAGGATCTCCCCGAGGATCAAGAGCTTAGTGAGTATTTCCAAGAGAAAGTAGCTCATGACAGAAATTACCTTATATGTGATGCGGCACCTGACCCGTCTTAGATGTTCCCCGCGACAGTGCGGCTGCTGCTGTTCGCGACAGGACTGCCGAAACTCATTTCCTCTAATAAAGTAGTTCAATTAACAAACAAATCTGCAAGCATTTTTATAAAATGTTCTTATACAATGATATGAACCTATTATCATTATATTTTAACTAATTAGCTTTCAGTTTACTGGCAGTTTAAATTGTGCCCACATCAATGTGCGTTTTGTTAGACAATTCACTATCACCGATATTTATTTTATCACATAATACAGAGATGCAAGAGTCATTGTTCTTTAGCACTTAAAATGATCCCTTGTATGGGACGAGAGAAAAATTAAAAAATAGTTTAAATACCGCACTATCGATATATACATTTTTAATAAATAATTACTTATTCAAATACTTGGCAAGTTTTGTTTGCAATACAGATGTATAAGCTTTTCATTTTCCTGTTTCATGTGTTCAGTTTCCCTCTGCATTTCAAGAAGCCGCATTTCTGGATCACGTTTTTCTTTTAAGTTCGTAAACTCCGTATTTTTCGTCTTTCTTCACAGAGTTCGGGAAGTTTTTCGCGGCTTCGGTATTTTTCACTTTCTTTAAATTGGGCCCACGGATTCGGTGAAGTAGCTGACACTGATATCTGCTTAGGGATGGCGGTAGGATATTGTCCTATGGTGATGAAGATGATTATGATATAAACAATCATTTTAATATGAATCATATGACCATGAGATAATAATTTCAGTAATACTATTTAAATTCATTTGTGCTAATTAATTATGCTGACACTTAATTTTGGAATTATTTTGAGACATGTTCAAGTGCTTGGCATGTCTACATGTTTAAGTGTAAGCCATTTTTTCCCAGTAAAAAATAATTTAAGCATGATTTAAGATGTAACTGCATGTAGATCAACTATAATTTTATGACTTTTTGTTGTGTGACCCACAATTTTCACGTAACTCAAGATTTTCTGATCTACAGATCATTTTTGAAACATATGTGAGTTTATTAGAATTTTTGATAACTTTTGGAGTGTAGGCTAATGTCATAGAATAAATTCTTCTCGAGATTCGTTAACAGAGAAAGGATCAATGCGTCGCGCTAATAAAACGTAAGCCTCGAATCGGGTTTTCGTAGTTATTCGGTTCAAGAGACTTGAGAAAAATTTTTTCTTTTAGATTTCACCGCCAAATGAGTGACTCATTTTCCCTTTATTCTAGGTCAGATGTATTTCTGGGTAATTATCTCCTTTCATTTTTTCTAATTTATTGCTTCATAATTTTAACGCATTTAGAGTTATTGCTTTAAAGCCACCTCCACCCTTTATTGATTTAAAATTGTATTTATGCATCCCTCTCTACCAGCCAACAATAAGGAAGGAATTGAGGTAAGTATCGCACTCACCTGCTTTGGTTACGCTAGCCGGAGAGTGCCTCAATACTAGCTGTATAAGGTCCAAATCTATTGCTTTCCTTAAAATCAGTGGTAGGGTGTCAGCTTCCGGTCCCAAGATAGCGGGTTCAAACCCGGCACAGGTAGTCAGATTTTTAAACGGCGGAAGTAAGTCTATTCGACATTCCATTCGACGTCGGCATATAAAGGATCTCTGGTGACACATTTGGTGTTCATCCGGCAAAATTCATTAAAATTTCAGCCGTAGACGCCGCCCAAGCGAGATCCGGTTTACTCTGCCATCTAGTGGGTCTAGAGTAAAACGTAACGTTCAAATTGACCATCAGACAGCCAGAGGTCGACAAATTAAAATGTGTATCAGAAGTTATTATTATTATTATTATTATTATTATTATTATTATTATTATTATTATTATTATTATTATTATTATTATTCGCTGGGGTCATCGAGGACCACGTTAAGTCTTGGCAGTGAACTTTGCTTTCTTTTCAGCCCAGAATCCCCTCCTTTCTGAGTGCGCCTGCTTGCGCTACTCTGTCATAGGCGTCTTCGGGTTTGATCTGCAGCACTTGAAGATCTGTTTGGTCAACCTGTTTAAGGTCTTTTTAGGATCGTGTTTGTAATTTTCTCTGTTTTATTATAGACTACTATTATTACTACTTCTGCAGTTTACCGATATAAACTGTATCCTTACTTGACTTGCAGCTTCGAGTCCTCTCACCACCATTCCGTAGCCCACTTACAAGCTTTGAAAACAAACGCCCTAACTTATACGTACCACTGTGGTTCAAGTGAAGGGCATTTGAGTGCAGATCCCTATGTCCCTTCTATCTGCTGGTGGAGGCGGTAGAATAACACCCACGGTATTCCCGGCCTCTCGTAAAGGACGACTGAAAGGGGGCCCCAGGGGCTCTGAGCTTTGGAGGGTGTGTTGGCGACCACGTGGCCCTTAGCTGAGTCCTGGAATTGCTTCCACTTACTTGTGCCTATCCGACCACCCTTAGTCAACTCTTGTTCTTTTTCGAGCCCCACGCCATCAGAGCACTCGAGGCCTAGGGAGTCTTTCATTTTCACGACCTTCGTGGCCCTTGTCTTTCTATGGACGATGAAGTGTCGGATCCATCTCTCTGATTAGTGTTATACAAAGGACTATAGCTGTTGTACCCGTGCTTCGCTAAGGAATTCTACATTGTATATAGAATTCTAGGCAAGGTAGTGTGAGCAAGATTGTATTAGGTTGCATAGCTCTTAATGTTACCCTGGAAACGTGATACCGGGCTGGTTAGCCGTGAGGTTAGGAACGCGCAGCAGTGAACTCGCATCCGGGAGATAGTGGGTTCGAACCCCAGTGTCGGCAGCCCTGAAAATGGTTTTCCGTGGTTTCCCATTTTCACACCAGGCTGTACCTTAATTAAGGCCACGGCCTCTTCCTTCCCATTCCTAGGCCTTTCCTGTCCCATCGTCGCCATAAGATCTATCTGTGTCGGTGCGACGTAAAGCAAATAGCAGGGGAAAAAATACGCGACAGAGAAGTCACTAAACGTTTTTTCTCATATGAAGACTGGGTTAGGGAATTTTCATTGTAATGGTTCATTGTAATGACTTGCCTACCATCAGTCACAATCAGGTTGGGGAATTCTATTATAATGGCACACACTCACTCTCCACCTGCCTTCTTACATCCTGTCTTAGTGGTTTTCCCCACTGAAATGGACATAGGTCATTACAATGACGTCAGTAGAAAGGTCGCGATTAAAAGCAATGCTTTCATATGATATACTCGATGAAATGAAAAATCACACATTTTCCCAGTTTTAACGAACAGTACTACGCTGGCGATCTAAGAGTCCAAGGTTCCAAAGCTGAAATAACCAAGCGGAAGACAGCTGTGATCCGTGAACACTCTTCGTGTTTTTCGGCGCCGGGGGGGGGGGGGGGAGGGGTCCAATAGTGGAGAGTCCCAGCTGTTTCCTAGGAGTACCCGACGAGACGGCAAATCTCAGTTCACTACACTGGCGGCGGAAAAATCCATTGGAGGCAAATTTTCCTTCCAAGCCAGAGGAGAAACCCTCTCTTCACTGATAACTTGGAATAAAATGAATGTAGAATTTAATAAAAGAGAAGAGGAAAACGCTTTACTTAACTAACGGCTCTTTTCCGGGTTGAATTTTGAGTTATTTGGTGAAATGTAGTGCTATAATTGGGAATAGGCCTAAATTGTAATTCTGGACCAGATCATACTACTAAGTGAGCCTCTGCCTTAAGTGTGCACACTGCTCATTCAAAACAGCGCGTCAGAGTAGTGATCGAATAGCTGGTATACTATGATGAACCAGTGCGTTACGTACCAGCAGTATCAGAAAATGTATGAATTAGAGGAATGGCATGTGAACAAGAACGTTTGCTAACTCCCTATCTATTTCTCGTCAATATTCAGTCAGGCTGTTATACTCGGTACGCAGCAGTAATCCCATCTATCAGAGTTGAGTGGCATATTGAGAGACAAGGTAGAACGAACAAAGGTCAATATGATGTTATTTGCTGATCAATGTTATGTGCTTTCGACATCGTAGGCCTTAGCATTTAGTTTCCTTCCTATTCGGAAATTGTTTTCCCAATAACATTTGTTATATAGTACTTTCCGATAGGAACAACAATATAGATATTTAAACATTACATTTTAAGCACTTTCCCTTAAACTAAAATTTCATCCAGGGCGAATAAAATTGTTTATATCTTAGACTGTAGTTTATTTTTCCCCGTCTATATATACATTATATTCTGTTAACCCATTTTCTCGTCGCTCGGCGTTGATATGGACTGAGCAACAAACCTACAAATTCGTGAACATCTGTGTTATCATAGCCGGTAGGGCAAAAATGAATAAGGCATAAATGATCGGAAATTTAGTTCTATATAACATTAGTTGTGTAATATTTATCGATAGGACCAATAAATTGTTCCGGGGATGCCGTGGCGAAAGAAGTACGGACCTGAATGGGTGGATGTACAAAAGTCGAATGATTAACTTCAAACTTTAAAATTTGAGCTTCATATCTTTTCCTTCCTTTTTCTCTTTTTTTTCATACTTTACACTTTGCCAAGCAAATAACAACATTCAGGTACAAGGTCTAGCTTGTGAGCTTCGATAACAATATTACAAAAATCAGAATAATCGACTAATTACCAATTAACAATCTGAGCTTGAAGCTCCCTAATTACAAATTTTATATGAGCACCACTGCTCCTTTCAACCAACAGACAAGGAGACGGATCTCCCAATTTTTACATCAGTGGAAGAGCGTCTTTGTTCCAGGCCTATCAAAGGCACAACCTTCATTTATCAAATCATACAGTATTCACTGTCTTATCGGCTCAGGAGTCTGATTTGCCTTAAAATGAAATAAATGCAATTGCCTGTAGCAGGGATAACAAATACCCATTGTACGTGGCCTTTGGTAAAACGACAGGTTATCGTAAACTGGCGGAAAAGAAAAATGTTAAGTGGCGAACACTAGCACTACTTGAAATTCACATGAAACTACTTGAAACCCTATGTGGGCTTTTGGCCCCACGTTACAGAGGCTAAGCCTATGCTCCGGAGGTGATTAGATGGAGAGAGAGTTTAAAAACAAGAGATAGATTTAAAGGTAACAGAATCATAGTCACCTCAATGAGTGGGAATACAAGAGGGTACCTCACTCTTTGAACTCTAGGCTCGGTTACGTTCTCTTTACATTGAAACAGTTTCCATTACTAAAAATGTGAAACCATCCCTTCGAACAATCTTTCTGAGACTATTACATGTTTACAAACGATCTGCCATTACATTGAGCTGATGGAGATGACGAGGCAGCTCCCCTCGGGACTTCTAGACTGGAGCGATCTCAAACACAACATGGCCCGAAATGTTCCAGCTGGACCTAGACCCTGACATACCCACAATTCCTACTGGTTAATTAAATAAATATTTAAAAAATGTGATTGGTTACTTAAATAAGTGCACAAAATTTCTAACTGGCAGAAATATTAAGTTGGCGGGAAGACATTGGAGTGTTGATAAATTTTGAACACCCAAAACAAACTATAATCAGTTCAGTTTGGGAAACCTTGATACACAAAATTACTTTAAAAATTAATAGTTCATCCCAGAGAGCGCACATAAGTTGAGAGAAGCGACATCTGTCGAGAAATGTTCGAACTATTTCCGAAACGAGTTTCAGATTTCCTGTTATCGATGGCCTTCTACAAGGCGGTAGTTTAAAATGCACGGGACGGGTATGGCTCCGGTACAGTCCTCCTTCTCTTACACAGGTGGCACAGTTTTGAAATTTTACTTTTTAGAGATATTTGATGTTGAAGTTTGCAGTCAGAAAATTTCTTGTTGGAGAGTTCAGTTGTAGCTTATTATGCAGTAAATAAGTCTTGAAGTGTGTATGAAGTCGTAGAAGTTCGAAAGGTACAGTCCAAGTTTGACGGGAATAACGGCAGCCACTGCCGATACCCGGGTGGGGGTCCCTCGGACCGCCCAAGTACCCTCAGATATATTTCTCCCACTACCTTGAGAGAGGTAGCCATTGTGATGGTCCCCACGGACCGGATATTGTAGTACTGCCTCATGATGAAGTAGACGGTTGTACGACCGCCTGTCAGTCCTTGCCGGTAAAGATGGTACTCAAAATCGCCTTCGTCAAGGAGCCTGGGGCAGATCAGCGTGGGCCCTTACCCCGTGCCAGCAGCACTCGCCAGTTGTTGTGACTCGGCCGCAAATGACAATTATGGCACTAACACAATAATTTACTGGGCGATAGTGACGGTTTTTATGGAGAGAAAATTTCTTTATACTTCAAAATGCTGGTGCAGATAAGGTGGGCGGCATCGAGGATAAGTGTGTGAAATGCAGGCTCGGTTTTGGAGGCAGGGGCAAGGTAATGCCAGACGGGAAGAGAAGGAAGAAGAAAAAATCTGAGGCGAATATTGTACATAATAATCTAAGGTCACAAAAATATATATTAGGTATATTACAATTTTAAAAATGTTAATATTCCAAGCTGTAATGGAAAGAAATATAACTACTTTCTCTCTGACATGACTTAGTGGCCCTCACTGGAAAACAGAGATTTTATACGGGTTTTACTTGTGACAAATGAATCCTAAACTTCATTCGATGACTAGATTGCTCACCAAAAGGATGACCGGTGTTAAGAAATCCAAGATAGTGCACGGTCCAGGAAATCTGGAGGCAAGCACGCCTGCTGGTACAGAATTCTTCACCATGACCAAATCTCCGAACTTCAAATTGTTGGTCTCCGTCCACGATCGTATCTCTCTTTAACTCTCTCATGAGATGCCCTAAGGTTACCTTCAGCCTTCCTCCACAGGTCCCTGATATTATCGTGGTCTATTGTCTCTAGTTAAACCTCACTGATGGACCATAGAGTAGACAACGGCGTATTAGGAATAAACTGAAACATGAGAGAGGCAGGAGTAAACTTGTGTGACTCGTTAACAGCCGAATTTAGCGCAAATGATAACCAATGTAGAGAACTATCCCACCTAGAATGGTCGTCATGATGTAAGGCGATCAAAGCCGAGCGAAGATTGAGATTAATCCGCTCAGTCAGAGATGGTGTTGGGGAATAAGCAGAAGTAATGACATGAGATATGGATAAGTAAAAACAAATGTTTAGGAAGAAATTAGATGCGAAAGCCTTAGCATTATCGGAGACTATACATTGACAAGGACCGAAGGAAGCAAAAATAGTATTAAGACACAAGAAATTGTGGACTGAGCGGTGGGGAGCTTAGTCGGAAATAACCATGATAATCTGGTGAAACCAGCTATATACACAAGGATGAATTAATTTCCGTTCCCCTTAGATTGAGGGAAGGGTCTGACGTAATCTATATACAAACGCTCCATAGGGCGAGATGCTTTATGTTATGATAATAGCGCTAGATTAGTGGACAAAGTGGGCTTATTAAGCAAGATTTGCGAGCTTTAACCATTTCCCTGATTTCGCCGTCCATACTCTTCCGGGATGAACGTTTCTCTGATTTTCTCTCTGCTTTTGAAGATGCCTAAATGCCCCTCTAATTGGGTCTCATGATAGTACTAGAAGATCCTGGGCACAAAAACAGCTGGAACTACTACTTTCATCCTCTGATCATGCCTCGAAGGGCAACACAGAACCCCTCAGCACTTTAAGGGACAACATGTTCCCCAGAAGAAAAGGTTTCCAATATAGGAGGCAGCAATGGAACTTTCCGTTGATATTTTTCGATATCAGGAAATTACATAGAGACCTCAGTCAAAATAGCACTAACACAAGACACAAGAACGTACTGAAATTGAAGAACTCTCCTGCTCGATGGACTCAACGTCACCTAAACCATCTGTGACCACATTCTCATGTGTCACACATCGAATTTTAAAGCCTAAATACGAATTTCCCAACGGGAGATACAAGTTCGACTTAAGTAGGGTGGGCCAGGGGCTCGTGGGTAGGAGAAATTGAGTATGCAGCCCGCAACAAACACACGCATTCCATACCACAGCGCAAGGTACCTAGAGTACTAGCATGGGTATGTGATGACGTCACTCTTCGTGGTGAGATGTTTCGTTGTACCTAGTCCAGTGTGTGATGTTACTGTTTTATTTCAGTAGAAGAGAACGCCATGGTCGTCAGCCACGTATGCTTTCTGATTTTACAGGAGTTCAGCAGGTGGTGATGGAGGTGATAGTATGAAGCACCATTTCAATAGGGTTATTGCTATACTGGCTGGCTACTATGCAAGTTGGCTGCTATACTCTATTCGTATAGTCCTTAAATAGAGGGTCACCTCAGGGGCTCACAACTTGTAACTTATGACCTATTAGTTTGATCAGCCTGACATTCCAGAACTGAGGCAAGGTCTACATTGTAAAATGACTGCTATACTATATTCGCATAGACCCTAACAAGAAGGCTGCCTCAGGGGCTCACAACTTGCAACTTATGACCTATTACATTTATCAGAGGTTCACCTCAGGGGCTCACAACTTGTAACTTATGACCTATTAGTTTGATCAACCTGAAATCCGAGAACTGAGGCAAGGGCTGCTATGGAAGACGGCTGTTATACTGTATTCTCATGGACCGAACTCTAGAGAGCTACCTCAGGGCTTACAAATTGTAATTTATAGCCTATTAGTTTTATCGCCTAATTGTTAGGAATTGAGGCAGGGGCTACTAGGTAAGGTAGCTGCTGTACATCAGACTAACTTTAAGAAGCTGGGCTTTCGCCCATCCTTCTAACCAGCTACCCTTCATAACTTTAGTCTCGCACAGGGGCTAGTGGTGATACATGAGCTTTATGGCACTAATTTGGGGAGAGTTGTGCTAGGACATTTCACGTATTGGGCTAATTGCGGGCGTTTTATTCTCCTAACCGAATGCCCTACCTAACTTCAGTTTAACGCAGGGGCTCTTGCGTATACATAGGCTCTAATGGGACTAATCGTAGGGGAATGCTGTACTAGGGCTCTCGGGGAAGGATAGTCGCTCAAAAGCTAAAAGCATAATCAGAATGATGAGATGCAGATAAACGTAGAATATTGTTGTAACCTAAATTTCCTGTTAGAAGTGACAAAGTTCATTCAGTGTAGGATTGCAAAATGTTGAGCCGAAAAAATTCGTGCCACACACATGGTAGGGAATGGAACTCAGGGGCCACATCTTATTAAAAGACCATGAGGCTAAAAGGACGATTCCTCCTCTACCTCACCGCGCCCCCTCCTCCTCCTGCTCTTCCTCCTCCTTCTCCTAGGGATAAAGGACTAATAGGCTAATGGTCTAAAGGGCTAATCGGCTAATGGGCTAAAGGGATAATCGGCTAATGGGCTAAAGGGATAATGGCTTAAAGGGCTAATGGGCTAAAGGGATAATGGCTTAAAGGGCTAATGGGCAAACGGGCAGAAGGTCTAAAGAGCAAAAGGGCTTATATTTTTGTAGTATTTAGGATGCCTATCCTCTCTTTATCTAGGATTGAGACCAGCTATACAGCTAGAGGCGGAGTTAACACCCTAAGGAAGGGGAATATTGGAAATGAGTCTATACCATTATGGGTTATTGATCCACTATATGCTACAGAAGGATGACTTAGGTCAGAGTGAAGGTGAGGGCTGGGAATGTAGAAAGGTGTTTAGGCTGTTCTATCGAGAGAGAGCTTACAGGTAAGGTCTTCACTTTGAAGAGCTATTACTCAATAATACCTGCACGACGTAATTCTTGCTCTATTTCAAATACATCTGCTTTTTACTCTGTGTAACCAGCATTTTGATAGGCTCCTAGCAGTTGTGAACGTTTTACTAGTACGTTGGGGATTTTGCAGTATCTTATATCTACATAGGGTAACAGAGGCTTGTTGTGAACTTTGAGTCTATATGCAGACAGTTGATGTGTAGGGACTTGTTTTGATGTAATACGTGCTTCTGCAGTAGCGTTTCCAGGTACAAACTTAACTTGTTTTGATAACAAAGAAGCGTTGAAATAATCTTCTACTTCATCTTGCACCTCTCCTTGAGATGTTTGCACGGCAACAGATCGTGTAGTAGACTTAGAAAGTGAAGTAAAATCATAATGGTTTAATTGCAAAGAAATATTGAGATCTTCCTTTTTTCTTCTTCTCCCTTTCCATTATTTTCACTATTATTATCAGCATCCTCATCATCATCGTCATCCTGCTTCTCTTTATCTCGAAATGTGCGCTTAGTAATAGAGCTTGTAGCAGGCCTAGACAACAAGGGAGATTTAAAAAATCTAGAGGTGTACTTTTTAAAAATAAATCAGTATTTTCTTGAAAACGGTTGACCTCTTTATATTTCCTTCTCGATGAAGCTACATTACACACGGCTTCGTGACGTTGAGCGTTATAAGCGTTCTTGAACTGTCTTGTACAATGTTTGCATTTAAAAATTGTCCTACAAGATATCTCATGACGTCCCCTATGATAGCCTCGGGGAAATGTTTTTCCACACTCGTTGCAAATATAGCTAGAAATGGGTTGTTCCATGACGGTCTTAATATTTTGCTAACAGGTTCTTCTTTAAAAGATACAAGTTAAATCTACTAGACACTTGCTACTCTCTACTTTCACGATGTGAACAGCTTAACGATTAACAGTAAACTAACACAAAAGCGTAAACATTTATATTATACCTTATAAAAGGTAAATATAGCTAGAAATGGGTTGTTCCATGACGGACTTAATATTCTGCTAACAGGTTCTTCTTTAAAAGATACAAGTTAAATCTACTAGACACTTGCTACTCTCTACTTCCACTTGTGAACAGCTTAACGATTAACAGTAAACTAACACAAAAGCGTAAAAATCTATATTATACACCTTATACAAGGTAGGTGTGGAGGTTAGAGGTGACAGTCAAGGAAGAGGGAAGCAGTGAGGTTAGACACGGCCAGGTTGCCAGCAGTGAGGTTAGTGACGTTCCATTGTCCAAGAATGTGTGGTTAGGGTCCGACAAGTAAACCGCTTCCATCTTGAGAGCTGTTCAAATTCCGCGCCCACGTATTTATGATGGCAGCTTTGAGGTTAGTGTCTGTTAAGATAACAGCAATAAGGATAGTCGCGTTTAAAATCCATTCCAAACTAGTGCCCGTGGTTAAGACATAGACTGCTGCCCTTGCAACTTCTGAAAGGCTGCTACTCCCCTTTCGATGAACCATTCGTTAGTCTGCTCTCTCAACAGATACCCATCCGATACGGTTGAACCTGGGGTTGGGCTATCTGCTTCATTGAGACACGCAAGCCTCCGCCCGGCGGCAAGGTCGCATGGTTCGTAGGGGAGGGATACAATAATAATAATACTAATACAGATAATATTGTAATGGGATATGAACAGTTACAATTGTAAGAAAGGCTTCAAGCGTTGATTCAGTATGTGTAGTAGGACTTTGCTTGCATGGGATACAAGTGGAATGGTTCTGTGGTTAGAGCAATCCCTAATGGACCCTTTCTTGTGTCGGGGAATTAAGATAGAACTTTTCTAGTCTTTTGGCCACACCCCTGTTCTCCAAACCTTGTTGCATAATGATTGCATGCCATACTTAATGGCCATCAAATCTTTTTGATGCGACTTCTGTCATTTTATAAAGAGAAAAATTTATACCTAGAATCTTTCTTGAGGCGATAGAAATTGCTAAACTCCTGGATAATTTTAACCAAGGTGACGGCTATATACTGAGTAGATCATGGCTATTCTCTATAGTTACCTCGTCAACATCTTTCTCCTTGACACTGGAAGCCTTGGAATAAACTACATCTAACAGGATCTCTCTATGTTGAGTCTGGTTACTATGAAGTGACAGTTGCCAAAACAGTATCTGTTATTGTCTTGAAGCAGATCGCGGTGGCAGGACTGAAACGCGTCAGCATATTATTAACATGACGCGACCTAATATATCCAAATTATTACTATGTCAACAAGCAGCATGTCAGGAAGACCATTTCTTTACCATGTAAATGTAATGAGTACGCCTATCAGCACTACTTACATCGTTTCATATTTATTCAAGTTTAACTGCTTTTGCCTTGCATGCATTTACCGGTATATAGTTGAGTTACGTCTGTGCAGTATGAAGGCATAGTACTGGTACTAAGATGTACCGTTTCCTACAGCGGTACTGTCAAAGGCCGAAATAATACCGGTATTCTACCGTTATTTTCTGTATTAATACGATCACTCATCGTTAAAGTCACGGATGAGACTGAGAGAGTTCAATTAAAGCAAGACATTTTATCTAGCCCTTAACAGAATACGCTGATAACACATTACCACACCAGAAATCGATGTGGACTTAGTAAATAAATACGAGTGTATTAATGAATAAAGTAATGAGTGGGAGAATGAATGAAGAAATATACAGGCGAGTGATTGCATTAATGTAGGAATAAGTGAATAATTAGTTAAAAATGAGTGAAAACATATTATTTAATTCATTAGTTAAATATTCAGAAATTCAACGAATGAATACCTGGACAAATCAATGAATGATAAGGTAAATGACTGATTGCCCTGGAGAAAGTGACGTATTTCTACCCGCCAGAGAACAATTATTGATTTCTAATATAAATACGTACAATTGCTTGCGTCTGTCGTTCGAATTTAAGTGTTTACCTTCTGTTGTGAAACTCGCAGTGACTGTAAACAATGAGCTGGGACTCCACAACCAACAGCCGGTAGGAAGTGATCCAGGGAACTAGAAGTGAAGAGGAGTGTGTACAACTGCATACAGTATATGTGTACTAATTGTAATTTGAATTCCAAATAAAAGTTAATTGAAAATATATTTGCTTACCGGGGAAGAACTGGAGCGGCATGTTCGTGGCTCGTTCAATTAAATGTGAAATATATTTATCTTAATTGAATTTTGTGTCATCTCTGCTTACCGTGTGACGTCACCGATTAATTTCTTCCTGTACTGTAACTTCATCCTACAGAGAATACCGATTTCTTCTTGTGCAAACAAATTTGAAATACATTAAACAGATTCTTATTCCACGTGCTTCCTCTAGAGTTATATTGTTCAGTTTGATTATTGCGCTAGAGAGAAGTCAACCAGGACTGCGATGACGGAATGCCTATATTTTTTCTCTTACTGCCAATGGTGACAGACAATGAGCTTCTCGATGCAAAATTAGAAAAAGGTTTCGTTACGCAACCCCCTATGGTTGGAGGCGGTGTGACCGAAATGGGGCCAGGGGTTCTGAACTTGGGAGCGGGAGTTGGCGACACGGGTCCCCTAGCTGACCCTGCCATTGTTTCCAATTACTTTTCTATCCAACGTCCCTCAGTCAACTTCTATTCTCTTCAGATCCTAGCGGTATCATGTTTCGGAGGTCTAACGAGTTTCATGTTCACGCCTTCGTGGCCTTTGCCTTTTCATTCGCCGATAGCTTCATTCCTCGAAGTTATGACCCTCTTGTATTTTCCCTCGGATTAGTGTTCATAGAGGATGGGTTCCGGTTGTATTTACTCTTAAAACAATAATCACCACCACCAGTTAGGATATGCTTTATGCGTGAAGACCCAGGAAATTTGAGACACTTGTGATTTGTGCATCTCTTCCACCTTCACGATCATACCCTGTCCTTGAAAGAAGATTGTTTCTCATTTGTAGAAGTCCTATACTTTGTGCTTCATTGTTTCCAGTAAATACAAACGCGAGCATAACGTGTACTTTCCTCTCAACTCGAAACTCCTTCTGAGAGAGGAATGACGTCTTGCAGCGCATGTGGCAATGATCGTTACGCGCCTGTGAGCTTGCATCCGGGAGATAGTGCGTTCGAACCCCACTGTCGACAGCCCTGAAGATTGTTTTCCGTGGTTTCCATTTTCAAACCAGGTAAATTCTGCGGCTGTACCTTAATTAAGGCCACGGCCGCTTCCTTCCAATTCCTAGGCCTTTCCTATCCCATCGTCCCCACAAATCCTATCTGTGTCGGTGCGACTTAAAGCCAATGGCAGAGATCACACGTCATCATTCAATCATCATTAAAGTAAAGTTTACTCTTCAGCCTCCAGATTTTAGAATGAAACCGAACGCTGCCTTTTCCTACTGAACATATTTAGTGATATTTTTTATCTACCCTCTTAGTACTCTCCCAATGAACATTGCTCGTGAACTCCAAGGGGGCCAACTTCAGGAGCCTAACAGTTTACTTGAAATAGAGGACCAGTTGCAGCGAGTAAGGACGCGTAAGCCGAAGGATAGGTACCAAACAAAACGTGAATCCTTGATTGCCCTTGCGTATGACATCAAGTATCCAGGTCAACTTTCAGGTGTTTACTTTTCGCGAATGAACTATCGTTTTTTTCTTTATAATAAACTTATACCAGTGTTACATTCACCCACATTAAGTTTCATGCGATCAGGCGTCCAATTTTATCTCCTTCTTGTTATTTCGGTGATCTGTGCTTTGCTGGCGAATCGAAAACTCAGGTAATTTTTAATTAACTATTGCAACAGAGCTTGTTACTTTCTTACTTGCAGATTTATTGCTTGGAGATTAATTATGTCGTAATATTTCGGATCGTGAACGCATTTAAAGCATTCATGCACTTTAAAATGAAAAGGCTGATTCATTAGTCCACGGCACTGTAAGTTTCACTGTTTAAAATTCCGAACCCCATACCTCCCTGTCTTCTCTTGCTGGCGAATGCTGGTGTAGAATTCGTTCAGTGATCTCGGCACTCCGCCAGCGCGCTATAAAGTACGTGGCTGCGCTCGTAATAAAATCTTTGCCTATATTCCGAGAGAGTTCGGGCCATAATTCTGAATTTTAGTAGACAAGTATGGCTTTAATACAACTGACCCAACAACTGTATTGCAAGCAGTAAACGAAGTACATGGAAGTCTTCTTTAGACAAGAAACATTCCGGTCTGCAGCATATGAGCAGGAGCTGATGTCATTTTAAAGAACGCAAGGAGAAAGGTAGAGAAGTATAGACCAAAGTCGTTTTCTTTGATTAGGAAAATCCTGTTGTTGGGTGGATTGATATTCAGGGAATTGTATAAAACCTGTACGTGCAACACAAGGCAAGAACATTATAATGGAAGAAAGTATACTTACCTTAGAAGTTAGACAAGGATGCTGTTACTGTGCTATATCGTTCAGCATCTAACTGGAATAAGTTACTGGAGAGTTACAATCCCGTTGCGGGAGGAGGCAGTAGAATAACATTAATGGTGTCCCCTGCCTGTCGTAAAAGGCGTAGTGATTCAGCTTACTTCTGCAGGGCTCCTCACTTTCATGTAACCTGTCCGACCTTCCTTGGCCAATTTTTGTTCTTTTCCGACCTCGACCGTGTTAAGTTTCCGTGGCCTATGGAGTCTCTTATTTTTCACGCCCATCGTCGCCCTTGTCTTCCTTTAGCTGATATCTTCCTTTTTCGAATTATCTGATCCCTTCCATTTTTCTCTCTGATTAGCGTTATGCCTATATAGATAATCTTGCCCAGTTGTACTTCCTCTTAAAACAATAATCGCCACCATAACGACTACTTAGTCCAGGTGAGAAAGTGCGAAGCGGATTAACACCATCTTGAGGTATTTCGATATTGGGGTCGGAACACATCATCTCCCTGTCCGAGTTGCACATCCAGCTCGCTTGGTACCGGCATTCTGATTTCATGTCATTCAATCTGCCAGCACGTCTACTTCTGTGTTTTAGTTTTATGTACCGAATGATAGCGAAGCATCTCATTGCAGAGTTTTAATTAACTTTATTGGGTAAGCAATCCCAGAATCCAATTCATACCGTCATTGTACAACACAAGGTGTCCTCCGCTTTAAAAGTCCCGTGTTCGAAATGGAGGAGACTTTGGGATCCGATGGTGAACGTCAACACATTTACCTAAAAGTGCGATAAGAAAACTAAACCGTGGTTTTTTTCCACAAATGTTTATAAGAACACTTCCTGACAATTCATGGTAAGATGTCTTCGGGACAACGAATTGTTATTTCGCAACTTAATAGTTGGTAACGTAGCTCGTATTTCGGTATTTTACGTATAAGAAACAGAGCTGAATCATTATTTACATAACTTTACAACACACGTCTTCATTATTCCCTTTACTATAGAGCCTTTCCTATTTATGGTCCGCACTAAGCATTTAGGAACATTATGATGATGTTGCAGGACTTTATGCAACATTTAGTGCCACTTCATGAGTGTAGATGGGAGCTGTAGTACCTTTAATTTTTCCATAAACGATTTTGGTGTGAAGCCTGTGGCGGAAAGGAGAAAAGGAAGAAATGTCACTCTGTTGTTTCCGGATCCTTATTACTTCTATAGCCATATGAGTATATTTATCGACCTTCTCCCTGTATTTCTGTTTCATATTGTGGTCATTCGGGATAGCGATGCCAGTGAGATGTGTGTTGACTATTTTTGTCTGTTAATGTTATATCTGATCTATTGTGCAGAGTTCGCTAATCTGTTTGTATCGAACGATCTCAGTAGACTTTAAAATTTTCATTTTCCAGTACGATTAGTGGGGAGCATTTGTGTTAAGGCACTCTGTTGTGGATATGAGGGCAAATTCTTGGTGTATAACTTCCGCTACATCATTATGTCTGTCAGTTTACGAAGGTATCTCAATGGTTTCTGGGTTGCTATTGCTTTTCCTACACTGGTCTCTGTTATTAGTGGGATCGTTAAGGACGTATTTTCTATAAATCTTTGTTGAGATCACTTTATCTTGGATCGCCTGGTTGAATCCCTCAGTTTCTCTTCCCAAAACAGCCGTGACTCTTCATTGCTCTGGTTGTAGCACCTTCCATGAAGTTCTTTACTGGCCCATCTCTCTGTCTTCTCCCTGTGCAGGATGTTCATGTCTTTCATATTGATGTGGCGTTCATGTAAATTCAAAGGGGAGTAGTTTACATCTGCTTCAACTACGGCTCTATGTAGAATGTTGTCATCTGTCCGACAATGAAAGCATTTCCTCATATTTATTGCTTGTTGGTTGTGTAGAACTATAACATCAAGAATTACTCTTCCCCCTCTCTTCTCGGCATTTAAACTCTATGTATGAATTAGCATACATATTTCTGTGGTTAGTACGCATTGTCCTTATTATGCGATTGATGACTTCTAGATCTGTTTGCGGCCATTTTATAATGTTACAACATATGTATTGACTGCCTTTGTTAGGTTCGAAGCGTTGCGCTTAGTTTTAAAGACAAGGCGGAGTCTATGCTACAATTTGTGAATCAGTTTTTTCTTTCTGAAATTTATTTTCGCTCTTGATTGATTGATCAAAGCGTAGATAGGTCATACTTTTTCCCATGCTTTCAATTTGTTGATCTCCTCCAATGGTTATTCCTTCTGCCCTATACCAGTGTCCTTTCTTAATGCTGTTTAGTTTGCATTTTCCCGACTAAATTCCATGCAGATTGCAGATGTCTTTGGAAATGCTTTCCGTAATATTCATGAGGGAAGTTTTTTGGAATCTGTTTGTTGCATATAATTTTATGTTATCCATTTAGAAGATGGTTTAATTTGTGAACGTTACGTCTATTCCTTCTTATTTGATATCCACGTTTGGTCATCTTGACGGTCTCAGAAGTAGCAGAACTAGAGTGTACTGAAAGTTGGGATGACCTCTTCTTCTGTGCTGGAGTTGGTGCTCATCTTCAGGATGATCTTGGTACGGCAAATTTGCATTGTTGCAGTAAGAAAATTGATGAGGGTTGGATTTATCATACAGTATATAGTTGAAGGATGTAGATTAGCCAGCAATGTGGCACCATATTACATATCAAATATATAGATAAGGAAGATATGGCGTTGCTACTTCTGTGTCTGCGTAGGATTATGATGTCAATTGCGAGGTGTTCCTTACATTCCTGGCCATCTCTCTTACATTCTAGTAGTTCTTCTGGCAAAGTTTCGTAGCTGAGAATGTCCTCATAGATGATGACATTGGTGATGACAGATGTGATGATCTCGTAGAGTGTGGAAAAAGAGGTTAATGGTCTATAATTGTCATTGTTAGCAATTTCGTCATTCGTCCTTCAGTAAGAAAGTGTGGTAAATTTCGAGGATTATCAGTTACCTCAGTCAAAAGAACAATCAGTTAGTTGAGTTTGCCAATATATTCTATACCAATAGTTTTTATTTCAGTCTGATCCTGGAGATTTCCAGCTGTGCGTCTTATTAATGACCCTGTGTATGCCACGTTCAGGGATGACTAGAGCTTGTTATGGATCAATGTTTGAATGTACTTTTGCGTATTTTAGCATCCACTCCGCATCTTCTCTATGCTGTACAAATCTGGACATCATAGTACCCCAAACGTCAGTTATTTCTACTTCATTTGGTATTTGAGAATTTCCTCAATGAGCTTTGATGTCAATACTTCTGCAAAATGCCTTTTAATTAACCCTCATTATTGCCCAACTGAGGAGCGCGTGTGAACTTGTTTAGCACAACGTTTCTTCTTGCCTTCCCATAATCTCTTCATCCTTATCATTATTATCACTATTTAAAAATTATCCTTTGTATACAATTAGTAACATTCATTTTACACGCTATGCCGACTTATTCAGTAAGGAAATGGCGTATGGTGTTTAGTTCCGGGAGTGTCAGAGGACATGTTCGACTCGCCAGGTGCAACCTTTCGATGTAACTGCCGTAGACGACCTGGGTGTCTAGGAAGACGACACATTCACCCAGTCACTGTGCCAGCGAAATTAACCAATGATGGTTATAATTCACGAGTCTGGCAGGAATAGAATCTGGAACCCGTTCAACCATAGGTCAGCATTCTAACCATTTGGCCATGGAGCTCGATATTCAATAATAATATGCCAAAATTTTTCCCTACAGAAGTTCTTATATCCCAGTAAATCTACTGGCACAAGGCTGACTTCCCTGAGTACCTTCAAGGACTGAGCCAGAACTGAACCTACCAAGTTATGACCAGAACGCCAGAACCTCAACAGTCTGAGCCACTCGGTTACACTTGCTAACGTGGACACGTTTATTTTGTATCTAAAAGGTTAATGCCAACACGTCACAGCTGATGCGAATGCCCTAATATTCAAATTCCTCTCGATGAAATGCACATTTATGCCAGTCTACGTTAAGTGTGTGGATTGTAGCTTCTTAGCTATCTCTAGCAACTCATGAGGCTTGCAACATTACTCCACTTTATCGTCTACAATGTCTCATGCTTCACCTGTCGGAAGCAGCCGACTGCTCGGAATTAGATCCAAGAAACTCCTCTTGACTGCTTGTAAGCCATGAATTCCATTACATTGCGCTCAACGAGACATCTTCTGAGCGAGGAGAAACGGAAACTGTTTTCTTTTATCCAGCTTTGTACAGCATAGCTCTACCCATTCATCTCATGTATCAGCCTCCTTTCATTCAGCCATCCAGTTGCACTGAATTAAATCACGTTTTCGAGAAACTCCAACCGCTTATGAGGTTAGCATTAATACGATATTTCTCAGCTTGCGTTGAGATTTCGAGTCAAAATTTAATTATTCTGTTCATCTTATAACGACTCATTTCACAAAAAATGTATTTCATTCAACAAGTAGAACATTACTCATCTCAACAGGAATGTACGGCTTGAATATACTAAAATTTCATCAAGTATGGATGGGGGTGCCTGTCGTAAGAGGCGATCAAAAGGAGCTCTCAACTTGGGAGCTTGGGTTGGCGACCACCGAGTCCCTAGCTGAGACCTGGCATAGATTCCACTTACATTTACCAGGCTCCTCACCTTCATCTCTCTCTTAGGACCTTCCTTGGTCAACTCCTGTTCTTTTCCCACTATGACGGTATTAGGTTTTCGAGGCCTCGGGGTCTTCCATTTTCACGCCCTTGGTGGCCCTTGGTGGCCCTTGGTGGCCCTTGGTGGCCCTTGGTGGCCCTTGGTGGCCTCTTGCCTACCTTCGGCCCATACCTTCATTTATCGAAGTGTCCGATCGCTTCCATCTTTCCACTCGTATAAGTGTTATATAGAGAATATTTGCACACTAGTACTTCCTCTCAAAACAATAATCATCACCACTTCCCACTGAAAGCTCAAAATATTCCGCGTAGTCGAGCAGCTCGTATCCTAAGTTACAAATCTATTTAGCCCAAGTTTGCAACATTTTCATAACACTACTATTTTGTCAGAAATCGGTCTGCCTCATCTTTCAATCTCTTCCAGCTCTTTTATCAAGTACTCCTGGGTCCCATAGTCTAATACCAGCATCTTGTACTTCCTTTCCGAAACGCGCAATTCTCTGAGAACCAACCCGTTTATGTGATAAGCTCAATGAAGCTGGATCCCCATGAGATAACATCATCCCTTCAGCACAGTAATTCGTAAAACTGAGAGGACTTTTCCTCTTGTGAAACTTACAACCTGGCTTTTCGGCCCGTGTGTGCAGTCCACCTCACAACTTTGTCCCTGACGGTCCTCTAAGTTATCCGCAAGAAGCACTTGAAGCAACCTCATGATGTGCAGAGACAAGCTCCTATGCTAATGTCGTGCCCGAGGATTGCGGCGAAACAGATTAGACTAAGTTATTGCCACCTGCAGGTAAACACCTGTCATTCTCGGAGTTCGAGGAGACCGTAGATGCTGTGCTCTCGAGATTCGCTCGTTGAGGCAAACAGCTGTAAAATTTATTAAGATAGCAACTCAATATTACCAGCCCATATCTTCAGTATAATAGTACGGAATGTGAAATGACTGTAGGGTGTAGACAATTCCAAGTAAATGGCAGTTCAATATAATGTTACGAGCAGGCAATAACTACTACTGATGCGATCACCCCAATAGTATTAAGAATCACAGTATTTTGCTAGGAAGACCTAGTGTTTACATCCGCCTGTAGGTGGAGGGGGTGTAGAATAACACGCACGCTATACCCTGCCCTAACGTAAGATACGACTACAAGGGGCCCCTTTGGAGCGTGGGTTGGCGATCACAGGGCCCTGAACTGAGTCCTGGCATTGCTTCCATTTACTTGTGCCAGGCTCCTCACTTTCATCTATCCTATCCGACCCCCCTTGGTTAACTCTTGTTCTTTTCAGACCCCGACGGCATTAGCTATCGAGGGCTAGAGCGTCTCATTTCCACGTCCTCCGTGGCCCTTGCTTCCTTTCGCTTCAGATCCCTTCCATTTTTTCTCTCTGTTTAGTGTTATATAGAGGATGGTTGTCGTGTTGGACTTCCTCTTAAAACAAAAATTACCACGACCACCACCACCTATACATCTTTTATGTGATTCACCATTGCCTAACCGACTCACCAAACTGTTCACTGATGAACACGTACATCGCCCATCAAAATGACTAACAGTACAAACACATGTTCTAATATATTATGCAGATGTTCGACCTACTACTTTGTGTGCGTAGTTTTTGTAGAAAATGTGTTATGGTCCGCGGAGAAGTATTTCATACACAACAGCCCTGCCGCGAAAGAGTGCAAGGCTAACCTCACAAACGCTATCTTTGAGGGGCCTAACTATACAGAAGAGAATGTAAACTCATTCCAAATTATACGATAGTCGATTAGTCTAACGAGCAGTGGGGAGGGTAATGCTCTCTCCCTAGAGGTCCATCGCCTTGGCGATCACTTCTCTACTAAAAAAATATTGCTCCGTCTAAGATGCCAGGGCATTGTCACCTCTCTCGAGCCGACCAAAGTGTTTCTGCCACGAGCATCTATATTTATTGCATCGTTGAGCGGGTGGGGGTGTGCGCATCGACTGGCAGTAGTTGCGCTCTCTGCTAGAAGAGAATGTAAACACTTTTGATAGGTGTGAGTAGTGTGTATGGCTAAGCTCACTAACGCCACCTTAGAGGGGCGTATCCTCCCTCCACGTGCACTTTTGTTTGAACGCGTGCTTGTGTGTGACAGCTGTTATCACGACCACGTGATGAGGTGCGAAAGAGTGCAAGGCTAACTTCACAAACGCTATCTTGGAGGGGCCTAACTACACAGAACATAGTTTTACGATCAGAGGCCCTTCTCCGGTACAACGCTATCTTTCAAGATGCATTCCCGACGCTATATTAAAGGGGCCTACCCTTACAGCGTATAGTTTTACGCCTAGATGCCCTTTCCGTCGCCATCTTACGAGATGCGCTCCCCCTATTGTCATGTTATTTTCCCGGTGTGAAAAGAGGAAACTATAGAACGCTATCTTGTAAGATACCTTCGCCCCCAACACCACCTTGGCGGGCCTCTTCCCCTCCGTTCACAACGCCATCTTGGAGGATTTACGTCACCATCCGACAGACAAATAACTATGAACGGCGAGATGTCCTTCCCCTCCCCTTTCTGACACTATCTTTGTGCCTTTTTGTCTCCATCCGACGGACAGTTAACCATGAACACTCTTCCTCTTCCTTCTCGAAAATCAAACCCCGAGATTTTTTCTAAACCGGAGGCTGAACGTTATCCAATCAGCTAATGCAATGGAGAATAATGTATATCTACTTTTACGGTTTTCGAACAAACGAAATCATACTTTTGTTATTAATACAAGTGAAGAGTGAGTGTGCCTGCCTCTTACACGGAGGCCCCGGGTTTGAGTCCCAGGCAGGTCAGGGATTCTTACCTGGACGTGGAGACTGGTTCGAGGTCCACTCAGCCTACGTGATTAGAATTGAGGAACAATCTGACGGTGAGATAGCGGCCCCGGTCTAGAAAGCCAAGAATAACGACGGAGAGGTCACACCACACGACACCTCGTAAGCGGGCGCTAGGTGTGCCGAGGCCCTTCAAGGGCTGTAGTGACATGGGGTTTGAATACAATTGAAGAGCTATCTAATGCCGATCCCGGTCTAGTTTTCAAAGACTAACGGATGAGAGGATCAGATCAAATAATTTAATAAATTAACATTACATGATAACTAAACATTAATAACACACATCACCCCGTTTTGCTGTAGATATACTTACGATGTTGTTATGTTATCAAACTGGTAAGCATGGTGTAGTGTTGTCCTCTTGTTCTTTTTCCCTCCTCATAAGATGTGTTCCATAAATTTTACAATATTTTACTCAACTGTTTTACAATTTTCGTTAGATAAAGGAAGAGGAGGCAGCGGTAAGGAGAAGGTGATACTTTGATTTATCTTTTGATTTTTGTTTACTCATCCTTAACAGGTTTTACCATATAATAATAAAAATAATCATAATTAAGAGGATAAAGGAAGAGGAATAGATCCGTGATGATAACCTATTACAGTAATAATAAAACAATATATCATCGTCATCATTATTAGTGACTTTCTGAATTTTGCAAACAATTATTATTATTACTATTTGTGATTTTATATAAATATAGAAATGTTATAATTTTCTGAAAATGTTTCTTACACATTCATTATATTTCCAAAATAAATATAATGTTACATATTCAATATGTGAGTGAAATTAAAAATTACAAAATAATTGAAAAATCTATTTGTGATACTGCATACATATATAATTAATATAGAAATGTTAAAAAATCTAATTTCATTTTTCGAATACTGGAGAAAAATGTAAAAAATCTAGCGAATCTATTTTACACAAATTTACATCTTGAATATAGAAATAAAAAAAAGAATTTAAAAATGAATGATGATGTAATGATCTCTTTTGTAATTACTTCTATTTCCAACATTTTTAGAAAATCTTTCCTATTGTACACATAACCATTATATTTACAAGAATGAAAGTTTCATGAATATATTTACATAAAAACTAACTTGATACAAAGTGCAATCCGAGGTATTCAATAGGAAATATATGTTCTCATGAAGATGTTCGGGGGTTAAATCTAACAGCAGAAATAGCAGAGAAAATTAGAAAGGCACGGATGGCTTCATTTTTGAGGCAGATCACTTGCTACTAATTTTCACACGAGGCAAAGAGATGATGTTCGGAAGCGGCATCTCGCAAGTTGGTGTCGTGAAGGGCATCTTTCTGTAAGGTTAGACCCCTCCATGATGGCGCCAGATTACATACTTCATTATTATTATTATTATTATTATTATTATTATTATTATTATTATTATTATTATTATTATTATTATTATTATTATTATTTTATTTTATCTTTTCATTGACATGGCATCCAATTGAGAAACTATTAATACATGTTTTTCATCACGTATAATAAGTGGTATTATAAACAGTTCAATGAATATTTTAGATCCATATTCGTTTTCAATATCATGCTATAATGTGTTTGAAGATAAAGTATCTTCTTAGCTAACTACACATTCTACACTTAAGCTAAGGGCCTCACTAGCATGTATATTTGCTATTTTTAAAGATCATGATGAAATTAATGAAACTTTTTATATAACATCGAAAATGACAAAGCTGTTACGTTCTTATAATATTTCAGAATGGTTTCCTGAACACACTGTAGACGAATTGCTTGCAAAATTTCAAAAGTTTGAAGAGAGTGCGATCACTAAGGCTCTACACAGTATTTCTCATCTTCATCTTAATGCCTGTAAGTTTGATTCATTTAATTCAGGAAGACAATATATCCCACTTCCGAAAACTATTACAGATTTAAAACTGTTATAAACGTTCAGAACAATGATGACTATTGCTTTTTATCATGTGTGCCAATGGCCTTAAATACAGCAACACATAATCCATTAAGACATATTTATTGAGTTGCAACATACGTCAAATGTTGATGATGTTACTTTTCCAATGGACATAACAAACATTTCTAAATTTGAGATAAACAATCCTGACTTTTCATTTTCTGTGTACGGTGTAAAGCAACAGAGAATTTTAGGTCCGCTTTATACAGCTTCTTCACCTAGAAAACATCATATTCATCTTTGGTATGTTTGCAGTGAAAATACAAGTCACTGCTGTCTTATAACAAACCTTTCACGACTGTTAAGCTCTCAAATTTCATCGCAGTCAGAAAAGAATTTTATTTGTGAGAGATGCTCGCAGTACTTTTCAACAGAAAGCAGGTTAGTTACAAAGAAAGTTGATTGTACAACACATCCAGCCGTAAAGCTTATTCTTCCAAATACTGAAAATTCCAAAATGAAATTTGAGAATTATGATCTTCAGGAACGTGTTCTGGTTACTGTTTATGCAGATTTCGAATTTTTTACCACACCTTTTTGATCACTGTCAACCAGACTTGTCTGAACCATATACTGATTATATACAGAGGCATACTCCGTTTCTGTAGCATACAAAGTTGTTTGTTCATATGATTGATCATTATCATATTTTAAGGTGTATCGCAGATAAAACTGTACTGAATGGCTGGAGAGCTCATCGTGTTCCAGTTCTAGCACAAGTGACATTTGATGATACAGATGAATTCCACATCTCTAAACAGACTAATACGTTCCCAGGGATTAAGGTTAGAGAACACTGCCACTTTTCTGGAAAATATCTTGGACCGCTCATGAATCATGTAACATTTTATATCGTGTTCCTAAATTTATTCCTTGCTTTTTCATAACTTATTGGGCTAAGACTTACATTTTATCGTTCGCGAGTTTGCACGATTAAAATGCACGAAGTTCAATGTAATTGCAGAAAATCATGAACGTTTTATATAATTCAGTCAGCGTGTAGGCGCATTCGCTTTTTAGATTCAGGTACTTCCTCTTCATACACTTGTAAATGGACTTTCAAGCGAGGACTTAAAATACGTGCATGAGTATTTCCCACATCCTGAGATATTTAAACTTTGTATAAGGAAAGTTAATATACTGTATTCAAAGCTTTCAAACGTTAGAAGAAACACAATTACCTCCTCAGTCTGCATTTTCAAGCATAATAAATGTAAGCAGTACACCAAAACAAAGCTCATCCTCATATGATAAGCGTACAATATCGATTTCAGATGAAGACTATTTGCATACATGTACTGTGTCCTAAACATTTAATATAAAGTCAATAGGTGAATATGCTGACTTGTATTTAAAAGTAGACACACGTTTACTCTGTGATGTGTTGAAAAAGTTCCGTATAATGAGTTTAACTATTTATGGATTAGACCTTCGCTATTACTACACGTCTCCTGGTCTTTCGTGGGATGCAATCTTAAAGTATACAGGAGTAAAACTTGATCTTCTTACTGATGTTGATATGCTTTGGTTTTTTTAACATGAAATTCGCCGTGGACTTGTTTCGCTTGTTAACAGACATGCTATTGCAAATAATGCACCCTTCAACAATTATGATTCAAAGAAAGGAGATTCTTATTTTATGTATTTTGATGTTAATAATCTGTATGCTTATGCAGTATCACAGACTTTACCATACAAAGATTTTGTATGGCTAACAGAAAATGAAATTGAACATTTTTATTTCTATCTGGTTGTTAAAGATCATAATCGCAGTTTCTTGTTAGAGGTTTCTCTTGCATACCATTCTAATCTGCATAGTTCACATTCTGATCTTCCTTCTTGTGTTAAAAATGATTCTCCTGATACGTCAAAGCATGTTAAACTGCTAGCTATCCTATTTCCGAAAAAAGAGGCATGTTATTCACAACAATATCTTGTTCAATGTGTAGAATACGGTTTACAATTTGAGTGTATTCATCGTATTATCGCGTTTAAACAGGAAGCATGGCTCGAACCGTACATGGATTTAAATACAGAGCATCGTCAACATGCTATATCAACACTTGAAAGTACGTTTTTCAAACACATGAATAACACCATCTATGGAAAATATATGGAAAATATACGCAAAAACCGTGACATTAACATAATTAATCAATGGGATGGGCGGTATGGGGCACGCAAGTACATATCAAACCCGAATTTTAGATCCTATCATGTCATTGATCGTGACCTTATTACTGTTGAAATGAAAAACCGAATAGTTTATGCAAGGCCAATTTATTTGGGAATGGTCATAATAGATTTCTCAAAACTAAAAATATATGATTTTCATTATGGTTTTGCCAAGCAGAATTTTACAGACTTTTCACTTTTGTTTATGGATACAGAGAGTTTTCTTTATCATATTCGGAACACGAACGTCTACAATGTAGTGCGAAACCATTCTGAATCCTTCTACACTTCTTTTTTTTCACCATGTAATCAATTTGACATTAAGCCACTTAATAAGAAAGTCATAGGTCTAAAGAAAGATGAATGTAGTATGAATATTATGAGTTAGTTTATTGGTTTAGCACCGGAAATGTATGAATATGAAACAGAAAATTCGCAATATGTGAAAAAGTCAAAAGGCGTACGTTCAAGTCTAGTTAGCCATTTACATGTTCAACACTATCGTAATATACTAGCATCTAAATATGCTGCTTTTGCACACAGAAAAGAATAAATCACGCAGACAAGATGTTTTTACAATTGTGCGGAATAAATGTTCATTAATTCCATTTGATAATAAACGTGTGTGGAATAGTGATTCTCTTACGAGTGCATCATGGAGGTACAAAAACGTATAGCTGTTTGTTACGCGGTGATTTTTCACGTGAATAATATTCGTGAAACTTCCAATTTTTGTAAATATAATGATTATGTATAAAAGAGGAAAGATTATCTAAAAATATTGAAAATAGAAATAAAAACAAAAATGATTACGGAGTATTACATCACCATCCATTATAAAATTCAATTTTTATTTCTATATTCAAGATGTAAAATTATTTAAAATATATTCTCTAGATTACTTTAAATTTATCTGCAATATTAAAAAATGAAATTCGATTTTAATCATTTCTATATTATATATGTTTGCAGTATACCAAAATCACTAATGGTGTTTGTCAAATATTTTATGGATCTAATTTCATACACATACTGTATATGAAACATTATGTTTATTTTCCAAAAAGAATGAATACCGGTATGCAAAATCATTTTCAGAAAATTTTAACATTTCTATATTTATATAAAATCACAAATAGTAATAATAATAATATTTGTTTGCAATATTCCAAAAAAACACTAATAATTTATTGATACTATAATAGATTCACGTCACACATCTATTCCTCTTCCTTCATCCTTTTAATTATGATTTTTACTGTTGTTGCTTGTTAGGTCATCAACCCAGAGGCTGGTTCGATCCTCAAATAGCACCACCAAAGGTTATGCAGTTATAGGAAAACCGCAAAAAGCAATGGCAGATCCCAAATGAGGCGTACCAGGTGTTATATGGTAAAACCTGTTGAAGATGAGTAAACAAAAATCAAAAGATAAAACAAAGTATCACCTTCTCCTTACCGCTGCCTCCTCTTCCTTTATCTAACGAAAATTGTAAAACAGTTGAGTAAAAGATTGTAAAATTTATGGGACACATCTTATGAGGAGGAGAAAAGAACAAGAGGACAACTCTGTACCATGCTTACCAGTTTGATAACATAACAGCATCGTAAGTATATCTACAGCAAAAACGGGGCGATGTGTGTTATTAATGTATAGTTATCATGTAATGTTAATTTATTAAATTATTTGGTCTGATCCTCTCATCCGTTAGTCTTTGCAAACTACACCGGGATCGGCATTAGATAGCTCTTCAATTGTATTCAAACCCCATGTCACTACAGCCCTTGAAGGGCCTCGGAACACCAAGCGCCCGCTTACGAGGTGTCGTGTGGTGTGACCTCTCGGTCGTTATTCTTGACTTTCTAGAACGGGGCCGCTATCTCACCGTCAGATTGTTCCTCAATTCTAATCACGTAGGCTGAGTGGACCTCGAACCAGTCTCCACGTCCAGGTAAGAATCCCTGACCTGCCTGGGACTCAAACCTGGGGCCTCCGTGTAAGAGGTAGGCACACTACCCCTACACCACGGGGCGGGCTCTTCAATTGTATTAATAAGAAAAGTATGATTTCGTTTGTTCGAAAACCGTAAAAGTAGATGTACATTATTCTCCATTGCATTAGCTGATTGGATAACGTTCAAGCCTCCGGTTTAAAAAAAATCTCGGGGTTTGATTTTCGAGAAGGAAGAGGAAGAGTGTTCATGGTTAACTGTCCGTCGGATGGAGACAAAAATGCACAAAGATAGTGTCAGAAAGGGGAGGGGAAGGACATCTCGCCGTTCATAGTTATTTGTCTGTCGGATGGTGTTGGGAGGGACGGTATCTTGCAGGATAGCGTTGTGCCGAAGAAGGGCATCTGACCGTAAAACTATGCTCTGTGTGGTCAGACCCCTCCAGGATAGCGTCTGTGAGTTTAACCTTGCACTACTTCGCGCATCAGCACGTGAGCGTGATAAGAGCTGTCACACACGAGCATGTGGTCAGACAAAATAGCACGTGGAGGGAGGATACGCCCTTCTAAGTTGGCGTTGGTGAGGTTAGCCATGCACACTTATTCAAATTCCGCGCCTCACACATGTAAAAACAAGAGGACGGGGTCGTGTTGACAGCTGTCATCGAGATGAGTTTACATTCTCTTCTACCAGAGAACGCACTATCACCTGTCAATGCGCACGCATTACCCTCTCTACTGTTCGTGGATCTGCGCATCCCCCATCCGTTCAACGATGCAATAAATAAAGACGCTCGTGGCAATATCACTTTTGTCGCCTCGAGAGAGTTGACCATGGCCTGGCATGTTACCCGGAGCAGTAATTTTTTTTCTAAAGGACTCATCGCCAAGGCAGTGGACCTCTGGAAAGAGAGATAAAGCATATCTCTCACTCACCCATCCCCTATTTTTGGTAAAGGGGACTGGGAAGAGAGGACCACCTGTCTACCCTTCCCCACGAAATTGTCAAAGCAAAAAGCTCTCGGTTCCCGAACCTCTGAGGTTAGCCTTGCACCGTTGCGCGCCTCACCACGCGGTGTGAGGTTAAGTTCGTCAAGATGACAGCTGTGAGGTTATGGTCGTTCTCTTACTCAAATTCCGCGCCTAGCACCAGTCAAAACACGAGGACGTGGCTTGTTTGTAAACAATAGCACGTGGCCGTGACGTCATGGGGTCAATGACCTCCGGTTATGACTCAGCACAAAAAATGGTGACGGTTGTTTGCTTTAGATCATACATTACTATACTACGTCCAAGTCTGTTTGATTCATCCACTTCCATTTACTTTTCTTTCCGTGTTCTCTTCTCAGTGTAGTCTACTTTTCAAAGATACAGTTGATGAAAAACGAAGTTTTTACTCCTCCTATAGTACTTAATGGTGCCACGAATTCATTTCAAATTGTCTAATACTCCATGAAATTTTCCCTGATGATACTTTTCCGCAGTACAAGGCCAATGCTGGCTGGCCCTGAATCTTACTTAAGGCCATGGCCGATTCCTTTGCACTCCTAGTCCTTTCCTATCCCATCGTCGCCATAAGAGCTATGTGTTACGGTTCGACGTAAAACACTGTAAAAAACAAAAGTCTTCACATTTCGAAGAGTGTGATTATTGTCTTTCCGTCCTGCGTTCAGTGCTGAGAGAAATGAATATTGCCACTTTCCCTACGACAACTAGAGTGCGAAATTGTAAATATTTTAACCTTTGATCTTTATTTGAAAATATTCCTTTAGAATATTCCTTACGTGAAGGGCTCTCACTAGATCAGACTCCGGTAATATATCAGTGGCACTCTGAAAACGTCACACAGTATCTCATAGTGCACTCTCTCGTTCAGTATTGACGACTTCCCTCATTCGCCCTCTGAGAGAGCTGGCTATGGTCGGCGACTATCGGTGTCGATATTGGTACAATAAAAGCTCCTGGTGATGGATAGTGCAGCCCGTTCAGCCAGCCTGTACGGCGGGTTGCCTACCATTGCACGCAAGGTACTGTAGTAATGTAGCGCGCGGAGGATCTGAGGTCAACCTCCACTTTGGGAAATGGGAACACGGCGTTTTACTCTGGACGGCAGCATCATTCAGGCATTATTTTGTACACAACAGGAATTTTAAAAATAAAGCAGCTAGTATGCCTCACACACCATTAGCCTGACGGATTATGAGAGAGCAGGTCAGAGTCTGCAGCTCTCCACTTGTATTAAAGAATGAAAAATAATTTCACGAGATCTCTACCATGTTATGCCAACGTAGAAAAATAATGATTAGACATCGGTTGTATATGCGCTAAATATCACGAATATAAGCATGCGACTATGCTGCAAAAAGTGGCGAATATGCATTTAAATATGGACTTATATACAATCTGAAATGCAAACGTAACACTCATTTAGTAGACACACACGATTCACCGAGACCAGTACATAAAATCACTATCATGAATAAACAAGTGAAAGAAAATTCTCACTACTTACAGTTGCGGCTGTTCCACTCGTACAAACAATCCGAGAGACGTATTAAACAATATGCACATGTTTCCTAGATAAGACACAGTGTGTTAATAAATCTATTAGTAATATTTTAAGGAAACTGTAAAGAAACACACTTGAATGCACATTCCTTCCATTTATCACTGCACAACCTACTCTTCCCGTCCATAACTTGGTGTGTACTACATTGCAAGTCTTCTCCAAATTACCTGGTATAAATCTCTGGCGTTTGTCTCTTTAAACTATAGCTTCAGTGCGGAGAATGATCTCTCTACGTGTATGGGTTTGACAGGACAGTACTTGAATTCGGGAGAGTGAAGGTGTTAAACAATCTGGTAGATCCGCACTATCAGTGCCATGTAAATACTTGTTTATATCTACCATGATGTCGTAGCCCGGTGTCCGAGATCCCTGGGATACCTTTCCTCGATGAGTGGGGTTCGTACAATAACACCCACGGTATCCCCCGGCTGTCGTAAGAGGCGACGAAAAGGGATCCCAGGGGCTCTTAACTCTCGAGCGAGGATTCGCGACTACGGGGCCCTGAACTGGGTCCTGGTATTGCTTCCACTTACTTGTGCCAGGTTCCTCACTTTCATCTATCGTATCCGATTCCGACGGTATTAAAGGAATCGAGGCATATGGAGTCTTCCATTTTCACGTCCTTCGTGGCCCTTGTCTTTCTTTGCGCGATACCTTCATATTTCGAAAAGTCCGATCCCTTCCATTCTTTTCCTCTGATATGTGATATATAGAGGATGGTTGCCAAGTTGTTCTTCCTCTTAAAACAATAATTACCAACACCAGCACCACGTGCGGCACCTTCCAGTTCACGCTGCACGTTCTCTTTAATGACCGGCTAATCATCAGGATGCAATCCACGTGTTTGTAGCTTCTTGATTGTTCCTGGTATGATTTGGAAGTGTGTCTTTAATAAGTGAAAGTTCCCTTTGAACCGTTTCCATGCCAAAAGCGTTCACTTTACTTTACATTGTTGGAGACCGCTTCTAAAAGATGTTAAAATATGCATAATAAAAGTGGAAAACACGCATTATAAATCGGAAATTTAAAATGTATGCACTAATCTCTAATATATATGCAAATATGCATATACAGTATACGCACTATTAAAGTTAATAATTGATGCAATTTCTTCTCACACGCACTTCCTTGTAGGTTCAGGTCTGCGTGTCGGAAAGCAAAATGGGCACTAGCATGCATATCGGATGTCTAATAATGGTATATAAAACATGAAATTGTAATTCCTTTACTGTCAGAGATAGAGATGCCCGGAGAATAAAGTCCTTGCCCACGTTCAAGGTCAGTATCATCGCGGTTCATTATTCAGAAACGATTGACTCCATCAATTAAGGACACTGCAGCATTGCAATAGACGTCTTATTGTACTCAAAGAGCGTTAGAAATGGATTCATTTTACACCAAATAATTACAATGCATTTGTAAAAGGAGAAAATCAACCAGAAAAAGTAGGTGTAAAGAAGAATATCTAGTAGCCGTCAGTTCAGTATTTCAAGAAAGAACATCGTGTCGAAGATCTTAATAGCACCTCGTTGTTCAATTTTCAAAAAAATATATTAGAAAACGACGAATATCAATGTAGAATCCATAGTTTTCGTGGTCGCAGAGATGACATCGGCTCGGGGATAGAGGGCTGAAAAAGGAAAGTGCAAACAATGGCAGACAATAGCTCTCAACGAAACATCACTGTGGAGGCAAGACAAGTATTGAGCACCACCGAAAGCGGTCGATATTATGGTCCAATCCACAGTTTTCTGACAATTTAGCATCAGTCGGAATCGATGTTGAGAAGAGCTGAAAGGGAATGTGCAAAATGACCGATATTATGGATGTGTGTATGTTTCAGCATACATATTAAGCGAAGTTGCTACACATACGACCTTCTATCTACGAAAAAATCTGTACCGATTATCCCTTCGGGCGGCGATATGGAGAAACCGACATGTAAAGTAATCGAAACCGAACAATATGAGTGCCATATCCGCAGCATTCTGGTTATAGTGACACTTCAGCCTCCATTGGCATGGCCATTGAGAAGAGCTGAAAAGTATGTCCAAAACGGCCGACATTTTGGTTGGGTGTGTGTTCGTTCAACCAAACTTTCTACATGTACAACTTTTTATCTGGAAAGGTTGGGGTAATAAAACTCTAGCATCCCTTGGGGCGGGACGAGGAGGGTGTGACTACTAAAGTAACAGAAAACGAACAGTATTAGTCTTGCATCCGTAATTTTCTCGGTTACTGAGATGAATGCTGACTCTCTGCACGCCGTTTAACCCTTCACTGCACAATTTTTCAAATTTTGATGAAAAAAATATATTTTATTACTTATAATGTACTAATTTGTGGAAAAATAGTAAAAAAAATATATTTACAAAATGTGAAGATTATGGCTTAAAAAGGGGTTTGGGTCTCAAGAGGAACACTGCGCACTGAGGGTAAAATAATGTTTGAGAACTCTTAGAACATAAATACTTTATTGCAGGGTTTTTTTAAAGATGTAATTAAAAAATTAACCTTCCAAAGCAAAAAGCACGAGAAACTGAAGGGCACATATATACAGCATGTACAAAACACATTGTTTGAAAAATAAAAAAACAAATACGATAAATGAACATTCACGCTGATTGTGAATAATGTATTGCACAATCAGGTAAATTTAGCATGTATGTTTGATTTCCTTTTATAAGCCTAATTATCACACAGATAGTAGGCTATTACATGTCCGGCCCCGCAGTGTAGGGGGCAACGCGTCCGCCTGTCACCCGGCGACCCCAGGTTCGATTCCCGGCCGGGTCATGGGCTTTCAATTTTAATGATTAATATCCCTGGCCTGGGGACGGGGTATTTGTGACGTCCTTAATTTTCTTTTATTCACACACAACATTCCACATTACTGCCATTCCAATTACACGCAGGTTCATTCAATATGGTGCCATTAGGGGCAAAAGATCCACATGGATCGAGGCCCCGAACAAATAGCATTTTATAAGTAAAAAAAAAATCTGCAGCAAGGATCAGTTTGAAAATAAATTTTATTTTTTTCCTTTCAGTGGGAAATATCGTGTCTACTCAATTTCAATTAGTGTGATAACTATAAAAACAGTTTTTCTTATTGTGTAGGCACAAATATACTGCACACTTTATGCACTTAGAATGTGTTTTGGCACTACAACCAGGCAATTTAATGCGCTGCTGATTCTCGGTAAATACTGGCAAATGAGAAAGTTAATCACTCCGAACATCTTGTGGTGGTGCTGGTGTAGTAGGGCCTTTCCTCTCCTTTAGCTGTAGCTGCACTTCAACTTCAAATCTAAGCCTTCCCCATGAGAGAGTAATGGGTTTTCCAAACTTGCAGAGTATTACACCAAGATCAGCAAGGAATTCAGCAAGTGTCATAATAGGCTGTATCCCTTTTTCAGTAAGGCATCTCTTAGACAAAAGCCAAGCATGTATGACTAACAGATCCAGCTCACATATTTCATCTGGCAGCACTGTTGTGCCAGAAAATTTGAGATCTTCGTCAGCCCATTGCATACTTCCTCTTTTCCATATAACATTTCTATATTTCACTTTGTCTGTTGATGGATTTGCTAAGGTAGAAATACGCTTAGGACCTCTCTGTATTGCACCATCTGAGACAGACTCTACACTGACAGATGTTTGTGGCTGATTGGAATAAGGCTCAGTAGGTGGTTGTTGTTCGGTACCAAATGTTGATTGGTTAGGCTCAAGGCCAATTGGTGGTTGTCTGGAGAAAGCCTTAGGGGGTATGTCCTCAGAAAAGGGTATATTTTCCATCCTGAACTCTTCATCACTATCATCTCAATAATCCAGTCCATCTTCGCTATTTTCACCTAGTGCAAGAATTTCTTCCAGTGCAGCAAACAATTTTTTATCACTTAGTTTGTCATTATATGATATTTTTAATACAATACAAATATTATTAAGGCATAAACACAGTTTGAAACACTGTCAAGCAATTTAAAAACACTCCATTTCGGTCCCTGAACAAAACCAGGTCAATAATAACGAAATCATATAACCTCTAACATGGTCTCCATAAAATTATTCATGACTGCGCAGTGGGTCTCACAAGGAACAAACAGTTTTCACTAAATTTTCTGCTGTAAAGAAACATAATTCCACAAAAAACCATGTGTATATTATCCTAAAAGCCCTCAATTACACAGAAAATATTTTAACAACTGAAATTTGTCACTCTATGCACTTCCTATCAACAAGAGAAATACAGGTATTTGGAGTAATGGCCGTTGTCCTGGAAACTCTATAAAATTTCTTTGTAGGTGATCCCTTTGTTGGTCTATGGTGGATGATTTTTGAACTAAACTGTCTGAATAGTCCAGGCCTCACAAGGAACACCATCCTCATGTGAAAGACCGGTTATTCAGTTACTCAGGGATGCAAAAAGTAGTATGGGTCTCGTAAGACCCACTGCGCAGTGTAGGGTTAAATATACCATTGTTTTAGAATTTCTTTTTATTCGATGGATATAAGTATTTCTTTGTCTTCCGGACCAAAGCGGCCATCCTTAAGTGCGGTTGAACATCGCTGTTTATAGCCCACTCAACTATAGGGTTATATTTTAAAGGAAATTAACTTAGTTATCTTATGTGCCAATTCAATTTTAAGTATGCAATTCAACAGAACAATATTCAGTTTACCAAAATGAATTTCACTTCACCACTCCTGCAGATCTCGTAACGGTAGCCGAGGAATACGGGATCAGTTGGTTCTTAATCCAACTCTGCTACTGCCACAATCCATTCTCTTACGTTCTACAAGAATCTCCGCTGAAGTCTTTGTGACTTCCCAGTTAAAAAGCAATCGGTGAGAATCGTTCAAGACAAATCAGGTCCGCACTGTACGACGTGTAATGGAGTGCCAGTTGACACGCGAGTCCACAGTGAGGCAGCAGATATACTGCGTATTAAGGACGTAGTTCCTTTAAGTATTGGTAATGAATGAAAGAGACTTGTCATGCATAACTCGAAGTGAGCATTGAGGACATCATTCCCGTACTAGAAGAAGAGCCACATGGACAGAAGAATATTGTGGATCAGACGATGCAGAGGAGGAGGAAAGAGAATTCATGGTAACAGAAAGAACAGAGTGAAGAGGAGTACGTAGACGTAGAGTTCGAGGAAGAAATAGAAAAGAAAGAAGAGATAAATAACTAGAAAGATAAGCAATGGAATAACGTGGGAGAAAAGCAGGGGAACTAATTAATGAGAGGGGAAGAATAAGAAAGTGAAGAGGGATGTGAAGTGAAAGAGATCATTGATGTGGAGGAGGAAGTGCAACAGGAGGAAGTACTTGATGAAGTAGATGAGGAAGATGAACTTTGTTCAAATGTTATAAATCTACATATGCCGCAACTTTGCGATTATAAGTGATTCCTTAAGGAGGTATTAAACCCACTGTGCTGATACTTACCGTGTCATGCCTGGCTGAGTGTCTGAGACGGTTGAGGCGCTGGCCTTCCGACCCCAACTTGGCAGGTTCGATCCTAGCTCAGTTCGGTGGTATTTGAAGGTGCTCAAATACGTCAGCCTCGTGTCGGTAGATTTGCTGGCACGTAAGAGAACTCCTGTGGGACTAAATTCCGGCATCGCGGCGTCTCCATAAACCGCAAAAGAGTAGTTAGTGCAACGTAAAGCAAATAGCATTATTCATTACCGTGTCATGGAATCAGATGATTTAATGAGCGTTAAAAGACGGAAAAATAAAATTCCTTCTTGGCGTACTGATGACCTGTCTACGTATACATGAATGCCATAGTGCTATTTATTAGAAGTTGGTGAAAGCAGATGAGCCATGCTAACTGCCATGACTTTAAAATACTGTATAATAGAAGTTCATATTAATTACATTTTGGATAACGTGCACTCGGCAGACCATGCGGTTAACGTCTCTCTGGGGGTGGACGAAGTAGAATAACTCCCACAGTATCCCTGCCTGTCGTAAGGGACTCAGAGGCTCGTAAATTGGGAGCGTGGGTAGGCGACCACGCAGGCTTTATCTGAGTCCTGGCATTGCTTCCACTTACTCGTGGCAGGCTCCTTTCATCTACCATATACTATCAGACCTCCCTTGGTCAACTCTTGTTCTTCTCCGACTCTGAGGGTATTTGAGTACTCGAGGCCTAGCGAGTATTTCATTTCCCTGCCCTCGTGGCCCTCGTCTTTCTTTGGCCGATACCTTCGTTTTTCGAAGTGTCGGAACCCTTCCACTTTTTCTCTCTGATTAGTGTTATATAGAGGAAGGTTGCCCAGTTGTATTTCCTCTTAAAACAATAATCACCACCACCACCACCATGCGGTTAGGTCAGCCTCTACCAGTGGGTACAGGGGTCCGAATCTCGGCCAGGTCAGAGGAGATCTCAAGGTACAGTCATCCTACGTTAGAATAATCGAGAAGCTATCTGATAGTGAGATAGCGGCCCAGGTCGAGAATGGCAAGAATAACGACGGAGATGATTCGTCACGCTGACCATGAGTCACGTAGTAATACGAAGGCCTTTCGGCTGAGCAGCAGTCGCTTTGTAGGCCAAGGCCGTTTAGGACTTCAGCATAATTGCTTTTTGTTTGGTCATTACATGCATTCGTAAGTGGTTGGAAACAAGCGCAACTTATATAACATGGAATATATCGTATATCTGCAAAAACATTAAATATATATCTTGGAAGACGCTCTGCATGTTGTGTCGTTCCTAATAGTCGATTTAACTTAAGGTCACTTGTGTTTTTGAATACTGAGACCAGAATGGATTACAATTTGAAGCATACAAGAAACAGGAACTTGTCAACGCAGGCTATTTCCGAGTGTTGCCACATTTCGTACAATTATTCTGATCAGGTACCACTTGAAGTGGTTTGTACGCAAACAAATTTTAGCTATCCCCCGGAATTTTTATTTAATATCCCATTATTTTCCTCTTTAGTATGATAATGTAATCAAACCTCGTTTTACAATTCTTTTATAAAGAGTTAACAACATTTTGACAGCTGAAATAATGTTGTTATTATAGCATCAGCCCACACTCTAGGTCAGTATTCGAAGTTAACATATAACAAAGAACCTAATTCGCTAGAGATGTAGACTTAGACGTGTACGGTGTATTTTGAGGCAAACCACCCATTACTTGAAATAACTTACAAAATTGAGTTCCACTGAACGAAGAGCTTAGCACTGTATCCTAGGCTCTCTATGACAGATCTTAGCGGAATTTTGGAGGATCAAACCAGCCTTTCGGATGAACACCCAACATACCTAAGCAAAGAGCAAATTTTAATTCAACCATTTATAATTTCTGCTACTTATTAGGATATCCTTTAATTATTTTGTCAAAGAATTCTTCATCTACTTGAGCTAAGGATACAAAGACTCGACACAGAACAACAGTAAAATATTCAGAATTCCTTCAGGAGTTCATACATAAAAGTAGCCCTTCATCATCGCGTTATTTTGTATCTCATTTGATTGGACTGATTTAGGTTGACAGGCTAAGTTCACACGCGATATTTGTCATTTATGTTGCTATTCTTTCCTCCAAAATTATTTTTCAGATTATGTCAAGGTTAGTATGAGCACTAACTTTTTCCAGTAATTCTATATTCTAAAGTCAATATTAAGATCAAAATGTTTAACAACTATTTGGATTGTTAAAATAAGACATGTTACAGGTACGTATATTTCTTGTCTTAATAGTTTATATTTCGTAATGCTTTTAAAGTAGACTTACGTCGGTATCTCCATCCTGTCGTAAGAGGCGACAAAAAGAGCCCCAGGGGCTCTGAACTTTGGAGCGTGGGTTGGCGACCACGGGCCCTTAGCTGAGTCCTGGCATTGCTTCCACTTACTTGTGCCAGGCTCCTCACTTTCACCCATCCTATCAGACCTTCATTGGTCACCTCTCTTTTTTTCCTGACCTCGACGCTATTAGGTTCCCGACGGCTAGAAAATCTTTCGTTTTCACGCCCCTCGTGGCTCTTGTCTTCCTTTGATCGGTACTTTCATTTCTCGAACTGTACGATCCCTTCCAGTTTTTCTCTGATTAATGTTACATGGAGGATGGTTATTTAAACAATAATCATCACCACCAGCATCCTCGACAACAGGTACACGAAAGAGAAATTTTAAGACGCGTTTAGCGTTTGGGTGGAACATCTACATCGTTGTAGCAAAATAACACCTAGTTTTCTTGAAATAGAGCTTCAATGTAGAGCAACATAATATATGACGTCACAGGCGTACTCTGTTATAAGATGGCGCTGGTTGATTTGGTGATTATCTGTCCTTGGGGTCAGTTGTTTAGAATAACAGCCACGTTGTATCGGAAAAAATTCATTATCCACACCATATTTCTAGTAAATAAGTCTATGAAACCCTCGAAACACTGCGGCAGTTACAACAGAGACGTCCTACTGCCAATTCTTTATGCCGCAACCATTTCTTAGAAGACAACCATGCTGCGAACAAGGTAAAATTAAGCAATTTCCTCAATTGTGCGAAACTTTAAGAGCTAAAGGGAGTGAAAAGCTCTCGAAAGTTGGGGAAAAACTCTCTAAAACCGATTACTTTTTAATTGTTTACTTTTTTATTCAAATTCTAGGCAAATTAACTCATTTATATAGTTATTTCTGTAATGTGTTCCTTGGTTCGATACCCTCAGGTGCTTATTTTTATTTTTTTTAAATGTCCACACCGAATGTAGTTATGAGGACTTAAGTGAACCGATGTACTTTTTGCTACTTGCTTTACGCCGCACCGACACAGATAGGTCTTATGGCGACGACGGAATAGGACGAGGCTAGGACTGGGAAGGAAGCGGCCGTGGCCTTAGTTAAGGTACAGCCCCAGCATTTGCCTGGTGTAAAAATGGAAAACCACGACTGGGCTGCCGACTGGGTTCGAACCTACTATCTCCCGGATGCATGCACACTGCTGTGCGCCTCCAACCGCACGGCCAACTGGCCCTGTAAACAATGCATTGACCAACATTACCGCTCCTAGTGGTACTTAAGTGAAACAATGCATACATTTCAATTAGTGCTCGTAGTGGTGCTTAAGTGGAACAATGCATACACTTTAATTAGTGCTCGTAGTGGTGCTTTGAGTGAAACAATCCATTGACTCACATTAACACTCGTAGTGGTGTTTCAGTGAAACAGCGCACTGACTCCCATTAGCGCTTGTGGTGGTGCTTAAGCGAAGCCTACTAGATACTAGAAGGCCTGGACAGAAAGCCAATTTCTTGCATTAAAGGCGGGGTTATAGTTTTTCTCTTTTCCACCGCTAGGTTCGCGGTTATGTTCTACTGTTTGGCACAAATTCTACAATTACGTGTGTTACTGAAACATGTTTTATGAGAAGAAGTAACATATTAAACTTCATTTTATAAGGTAAGGCCTTATCTAACATGAAATATGAAGACTTTTGTAGTTTTTTAATTCATTTGGTCTCACGATTTGCAATATGTGGATGGTTGCTGAGATGCATTTAACATTTGTACAACTAGGGAACCATCCTCTATATAACACTAATCAGAGAGAAAAACTGGAAGGGATCCGACACTCCGAAAAATGAAAGTATGGGCCAAAGGAAGACAAGGGCCACGAAGGGCGTGAAAATGAAAGACTCCCTAGCCCTCGGAAACCTAGTAGGATCGGGGTCGGATAAGAACTAGAGTTGACCAAGGAAGGTCGGATAGGATAGATGAAAGTGAGCAGCCTGCCACAAGTAAGTGGAAGAAATACCAGTACTCAGCTAAGGGCCCCGTGATCGCCAACCCACGCTCCAAAGTTCAGAGCCCCTGGTGCCAACTACCGTCAAGTTTCTCTTTCCATTTTGTAGGTTGAGATAGTTTATTGATGCGTGCCTAACTGCAAATCTCACACAGCAGATAAATATACACAAATATAAATGTTCATCTTTTACCTAAGGATTCGAGTTTACGGGAGAAATGGAGGCTTGATATTTCTCGACAGGGCAGCAGAAAAGGATCTGTTTGGGCCTCTAATGATAACTCCAGAATATGTAGCTTGCACTTTGTCGAATCATATTACAGTGCAAGTACTGTGAGGGGAATTCTTGTCCCCGACAAAGTGCCGACGCAAATTCGTCTTCTTCTTAAAAATGTATTAATATTTACAACGTGGTCGTTAGGATATCTAGAAAAATGTGACCTTGACCGAAAGCTGAAATTCCTCACCGCTCCAAAGTATAAAGAGACGTTTCAGTGCCGCGACTGTGATCAAGCACCCATCACATACGTTATACTTACAGGCCTGTTCTTGATAACAATGCAAAGAAAGTAACTAATGGCTGTGATTTATTAAACAAATTCAAGAGTAAGCCTCTGAGCAGAAAAGTTTTGAAATTATAGAAATACGGAAATATCGGGTGAATACTTCTATTTAGGCCTATTTTCCTATTCTTTATTCTTGTGTGATAAACAAGTGCAAAATGAAAGAAATCTATGAAGTGTAGTGTATTATAAGTTGTGTTATATATTTATATCTGATTCACAATGGGCATAGTGATAATAAAAATGTATTATTATATGAATCTTCAATATAGGGATATAGACAGATTATGAGAACAATAGAACATAAACGCGATCCAAGCCGCCATTGCATGAACTACTTTGTTCACCCAGAAATGTGTCGGCTTGTCCAAGCCTTCTATAATAGCGTAGGCAACGGCTTAAGTGAAACAACGCATTGACTCCGTTGGTGCTTGTGATGGTGCTTATGTGAAACAATGCATTGGCTACCACTGGCGCTCGTAGTGGTGCTTAAATGAAACAGTGCGTCCACTCACATTAGCGGTCCTGGTGGTAGAAAAATGCAAACTGTAAATCTAATTAGATCGACCGGATAACGATAATTAAGGAAAGGATTGTAATTTTTACCAATAAATAAATAATAATATATTCTGATACTGTATTATATCTTATTTACCTAAAATTCGTAGCTCACATCCCTACGATGTTTTCAACATTGTGTTGCTTGCCTGAATTTGTAGATTTTTTCTGCGTTTGGAGCTAGTAGGGTGTATGATGAGTAGACAGAGCTGGCAGAAATTTGGTTTCTTTCTAGAACATCATCTCTACAATCCGGAAGAAATGTGTTAAATTTTCCCTTCTTCAATGATAACACTGACGCAAACGTATTTTCGGGTTAGTAGTAACTATAAATCGACACTGAGCTGCAACCAAAAGGATGCAAGTAGTATCTGGCAACAAGGAACTGATGAACAAAAGAACTATTGGAAAATAATATTTCGTAAGTACATATCATTGATGTATTCGTACACTTAAATGAACAGCACTCATTGTATGTGATATTTTTTTCTTCATGTTATAATTATGAATTAACACACGCACACCTTGTTTACAGTGCGGAAGTTCCGCGTTGTGGCGTACAGCACGCGAGACTGAGTCTGTTAAACAAACACAAACAAGCAGTAGTATGTTTGTCCACTGGTTTACTTGCCTTGTCCACAGTCAAAGGAGCGCGGGTCGCCACTTTATCATCAGGAACGTAGCACTGGGAATTGTTCTAAATTCTTGGTACTTCTGATAGTCAGAACATATCAACAGTGTAAGTATAGAAGTTTTCTAACATATAGTAAACTAGCAAGACACCCGTGCTTCGCTACGGTATTATACTGGAATTTATAAATGAATGCTTAACGTTTTATATAATAATCCCCCGAAATTCACGATCTGACTCGTTTTCTGAGAGATTCCGCCAAAATTCGCGATCTGACTCGTTTTCCGAGAGATTACGGCCAATTCCTCCCATTTTTCAATCTTTCTTTCCAACAATCGATTTCGTACTTCCCGGGCTAGGTCCAGGTATTCCACCCGGTCAGTTGGGTCCGTAAATCTTTGCCGTCTTTTCTTATAAGCATTTTAAATAAGGATCAAATCCTTGAGGAGATCCGGCGTGGTGTCCTCTTTGATGCCTTGGCGGTACTGGGCCCGCGGCCGGATTACATTTTTAGTCATTACCCAGCCAGGACCCGTTTACAGCGCGGTCCGCACATTTTGAACATTATTATTATTAGGGTCGGTGATATTAGTTGAATTTAGATTATTATTATTATTATTATTATTATTATTATTATTATTATTATTGTCAATGCTGACGTAGGCAAGTGCACGGGATTTCTGGCGATACGAATGATATACTTACGTGCATTATTGAGCTTATTACAGAGATTAACAATTAGGCGGTCAATATCATTCCTATCGTTTATTTCAAACGGGTTTAAGTTTTTATCTATAGGCCAGGAGAATCTACTGTAATCGAACTTTAAGTTCTCAAAAAAAAAAAAAAAAAGCTCTTGAAAACGAACCCAGGAAAGATTTAAAATGATCGGTTTATGATCAGAAGAAGTACATTATGAACAGTAAAATCAATTGGTCTCAACTCCATTTTCACCCCACCGCCGTAAATTTGATTTACCCCTCCCCCCAAAAAAGAAGGCGTGTTTCTTTGCGTTTAAAGGAGATTCCAAATATCAATGTTTACGCCTGCTACCTTCAGTTTTGAAACATAAGTATCCCCATAAAAATAATTCATTTTTCTTCACTTCCGTTCACACTCCCTCCCTTAAGTGAATTTTCCGGCAAAAATTACTTGCTTCTTTAATAGTAAAGGATATTCTAAATACCAATTATCACGACTCTACCATCTTCACTTTTTGAGATATGTGTCCTCATTAAAGGCATTCAACCCATTTTTCACCCTTTTTCACCCCTCCTATTGGGAATTTCCGAAAACAAAAAATTCAAGTTTCCTTATTTTTAAAGAAGATTCTAAATGCCAATTTTTCCACCTCTACTTTTTTAAAGTTTTGAGATATAGATACACTCATTTTAAAAAATCATCCCCCTTTTCACCCTCCATTAATTGGATTTTCCGAAAACAAAAAATACGTGTTTCTTTATTTTTAAGAGAGATCCGAAATACCTATTTTCAGTCTGTAATATCTTCATTTCCTGAGATATAAGTATCCTCATTAAAGGTATTCAACCCCTTTTTCACCCCTCCTAATGGGATTTTCCGAAAACAAAAAATTCATGTTTCCTTATTTTTAAAGGAGATTCTAAATACCAATTTTTACATCTCTACCCTTTTAAAGTTTTGAGATATAGATACACTCATCTTAAAAATTCACTCCCCTTTTCACCCCCCATTAATTGGATTTTCCGAAAACAAGAAATAGGTGTTTCTTTATTTTTAAAGGAAATCTCAAATACCAATTTTCAGATCTGTAATATCTTCAGTTACTGAGATATAAGTACCCTCATTAAAGGCATTCAACCCCTTTTTCACCCTTCTTCATCCCTCCTATTGGGATTTTCCGAAAACCAAAAAAATTCGGGTTTCATTATTTTTAAAGGAGATTCTAAATACCAATGTTTAACTTTTAAAGTTTTGAGATATAGATACACCCTTTTTAAAAATTCATCCCGCTTTTCGCCCCCTTAGCGACGGAATATCCAAAAATCCTCCCTTAGTGAGCACCTTATAATATAAATGTATCCCTAAAATTTTATTTCTTTATGTCCAGTAGTTTTGGCTCAGCGATGATGAGTCAGTCAGTCAGTCAGTCAGTCAGTCAGTCAGTCAGTCAGTCAGTCAGTCAGCCAGTCAGTCAGTCAGTCAGTCAGTCAGGACATGTTCTTTTATATATATAGATTGTGAGCTATTGTAAATCACCGTTTGTGTAGCCATTTCCTTTCTTTTGACGATACAGTGAAGAGGATGGTTGCCTGCCAGTGGTTGTATTATCTGAGATGGCTTGAAAAGTAACACGTTTAATTTCAAATGTGGGAATGCCCATGGTTTAATCGAATTCAAGACGTTTTTGCGTTCCAATGACTAAATCATGTGACCGTGCTGACGATAAAAACTGGCAAGGATTTCTGTTTCGGGTAATGATAGGAATGCATTGTCGGTTGTTGTTGTTGCACTTCCCATCAGTCGGTTTATTGTTTCTTCAATCAAATGTGTATTATGTCTAGAACTGTGGAGTTTGCGGTGGGCCTACACATTGTACTTTTATGCTTGCGAGTAACAGCTTTTTACAACACACGTGATATTAGTGTCTGGAATTTGTTTTTACGAATAAAATTTGCCTTGCAATTTCATAATAATATCCGCCTCTGCGGTATAGTTGTTAGTACTTAGTATAGTACTTAACTTAAGGCCACGGCCGCTTCCTTCTCTCTTTTTCTGTCTACTCCTTCCAATCTTCCCACTCCCACAAGGCCCTTGTTCAGCATAGCAAGTGAGGCTGCCTGGGTGAGGTACTGGTCCTCCTTCCCAGTTTTATCCCGACCTAAAGTCTCATGCTCCAGGACACTGCCCTTGAGGAGGTAGAGATGAAATTTCTCGCTGAGTCCGATGGAAAAACCAACTCTGGAGGGTAAACAGATTAGGAAAGAATATAATAATTTGCGCATGAAATTTACATAATTTCTCTCAACTGTTAATAATCAACGGCGGCGGTGGCACGACTTGTACAGGGTCGGCAAAAGAAAAATGGCCCGGAACATATTGATAAGACTGACCCCTGTTACTGAACAGAACTGCCCGTCAGAGGAAACGCTGGAAACTGTGATTTCGATGCACCAGTCGGTTGCTGTCACGTGCCTGCGCGTGCGCATCTCCCGAGTGCGTCGCTGTAAGTGAGTGAAAGGAGCAGACGTATTCAGTGATCACTTGAATGCAACACAGAATGGTGCTTACAATAAAACAGCGCGCGTTCATTTATCAGTGTTATGCGAAGCACGACTTGTGGAAAACCTGTGCGAAACTCTTTGCGCAAGAGTTTGAGATTGGAAGTGTTTTAACAAAACCTCCAACACTGTCTGCAATTAGTTGAAAAATGGCGGGAAACAGGATCTGTAGCGAACATAAACCGTAACTATTCGAAAAGTGTTCGAACACTAGAATACCTGGCTCGAGCTGGAGCGATGTGCGACGAAATCTCAACGTCGCTTGTCGGTGCAAGTGGGATTAAAGAGATCGCCGTCTCGAGACCTGTATCTGTAAGCTGCTGAGTGAAGTGGAGTCAGCATGTTCATTAACTAGGGTCAACACGCGGTATTCTCCTCACCTCTTCACTTCCCGTAATATTTCTCAACGTGGCTTCTCAATGACTGGACCTCCTGATTAAAGCAGAAAAATGCTCGTCGGAAGCTGAGATAAAATAGAAGTGGTATTAATGAGCAGAGGACCCATCTTGAAAACTTGGGTGTGAATATTGTTAACACTGATGCATTCACGGCCCGAACTTGTAGGTGAAACAGAGAACTGCTCGGCGCCTTCAGAAGAAAATCTCGACAATTCACGAGAAAAACTTCAAGAATGTCTCTCTGTATGCTGCTACAACGATAATCCCCAATGAAGTTGCGCACGTTATACTAGCGGTCGTGACGTGGAGCACCGCCGTCTCGATCCTCTTACACTGCCTGCTCTATGCCACAGGAAGATCTCCCCTACTCGCCGTAAGAGTGCATCTTCGCGGTCAGTGTGGGTGTTGCCACTGCCTTCGTGATCTTCGTGGCGTTGCATTGTTTTATTGATGCATGTATGTGTACAAAGAGCTGAGTTATTTCGTACAATAAGTAAACTTACGTTTATACAAGTTATATTTTTTTGTATAACTGAAACTTCAGATTTCCCCCCGAAATATTCAACATTTGTGTACCATTTTGCAAATCTCGGCAAGACGGTTTGCAGCCAGATGCGATACGATTCCATGAAATACCGCCTAGAAGGGAATTACGTGAAAGTGGCTGCCGCTATATCTAGGCAAGGAAGTAGTTTGATATTCTCACATCTGTAGCCTTTACAACTTCACGCCTTATTTTAGAAGGTGATTGAAGCCGTGAAGGGTCTTGGATTCCTTGTGATAAGAATGGTGACGGGCAATCACAAAACAAACGTCTTCATGTTTAGACTTTTTGAACAACCTCCAATATCCAAACGACAAGGTCCCAATCAAATTAGAAAGAAAAAAAATCCTAATTTGCGCGTACTTGGTTCGTGTTGTCAAACAGCGGAAGGAGTGTGACATTTGCGTCAGCAACATCTCCCTGCATATAGCTTCGACACCAATAAATGGAACTGATTATGCATCAAGACAGGGGAAGATTTCAGTACCCAAAGCCTTGTTTTGCTCCTCTCATGAGGCATCCGCAGGAGTTTGTTGAACCCGCTGGGCCCTACTGTCGGAAGTCCTTCAAACGAGGACTTGCTATCCTTCCTTTTCAGAATGTGTTCTGTTACAGTGTGAAGTAAAATATGTCAGCAAACTGTTAGCGATATTTTCCTGAGCAAATACGTAAGGTCTCTATTAGCAGATATTTATTTGGCAAAAATAAAAAAAATGTTATCCGCCCGCTGTATCAGTCCAAGCCTTCGTCTAGGAAATTCTTTAAATTGTGACATGAAGAGCCCAACTACTATTTCATACAGGTACAATCACCGATATTTAATGTTACTGATGTAACTTACGAGCTTCAGTAAACATATGACTATACTGCGTAGTGTTTTGTAGGCTGTCGTCATAACACGGTAAGAAGTTTGTGCGTCTATGTCTGCCATCTAGCGGAGAATTCGCAAAAAGCCTCGCATAGACCAGGCAGTATTAGGGGATCGTTGCCTACGTGATCAGTAATGAGGCGTCCGCATGACAAGCTTACACAGCGCGAAATACGTTCTAGTTCCACTCTCGCCGCTAGACTTCGTGTTAGCCCTCCACTGTCAAACACTGACGTATATGGGAATTGTGAACCAAAAAGTTAAGTTAGTTAGTTAGTTTTTAGGTCAGGTAGGCCTTAAAAATAAATTATATAAGATATTGAATTGTGTATTCAGCTTGTAGGTACTATATAGTTTCTATTTTAACGTAAGTTTAACATAATTTTTGCTGCATAGTTTTAAATATACGAGGTTCTGCATTTACCACCGAGAGGGTATTTATTTCAACTTCCGATTCCTTGGCTGAATGGTCAGCGTTGAAGCCTTCCGTTCACAGGTTCCCGGGTGCGATTCCCGGTTGGGTCGGAGATTTTAATCGCACATTTCAAATTAAAAATTTTGGCTCTGGGACTGTCTAGTGTTTGTCCCAACACTTTCCTCTTCATACATAATACTACACTGCTAACCACCACAGAAAACGCGTACTAGTGATTACATCCCTCCATGTAAGGTTGGCGACAGGAAGGACATCCGGCCGGAAAACAGGGCCAGATCCACATGTGCGACACAGTTCGCACCCACGACTCCACAACTGTGGGGAAAAAGCGGTAGAAAAAGAAGAATATTTATTGTAAATATTAAATTCGCAGGATGTTTACTACGCGTGCTAAACAATTGTTTATTGCTGTGTATCATTCTGCAAAAGTAAACTTCACAAAGGTAATGGAATTCCTTTCTAGAATTACGAGAAAAATGGGTCAAAATTATATCACGTCGGTGTGACGAGAAAAATCTGTAGTATGTAAATGAAAATTTTGAAAGCACGTGCTTTAGCATTTCTTCTAAAACCAGACGCTTTCTTCCTAATTCAATTCCAACGCTTCTTTCAGGGCATCCTTTGTATTTACATGACAAGAGTAGGCAAAATAAATCGCGTGAGATGGCCAAGAAAAGAAGCTATGGAAATGCAGTATCACAGGCAAATACAACTGTTTCAAACGACGTACAAGTACAACATTAGGTGTCCACAGAGATCCCAGTCTATTTCCTTGACTTGCAATTGGCAAACACCACTTAGTTTTAAGTACCTCGTATTTCGGAAATCTGTGAAATGAAATACCACATCCTTCTGAGATCTTTGATTTACAGTGAGGAACACTACAGTACACCATGTTTTTAAGTTTATCCGTCATTCACATTACGTAAGTACTGTCATTAATTACAATCACTGAATTATAATCACCTCCACTAGCGCAAGAAAGGTCATGAAGTACAAAAATAAGTCTTGACACACTCGCGACTGTTTGAATGAGCACTTCGCCCGCGCAATTTTATCACTAAGAAGAGCGCACCTAGCGGCAAAACTATTCATTTCACGAGCCTGAGCGGGAACCAGTTGACGACAAGCGAGGCCCAGCTTGTCATGGCCGCTATTGAAACGTAGGCAACATCCGATCACACCGTGTGAGTGTGAAAAGTAACAGATAGGTCATCGGAGGAATCAGGGATGAATAAGGTAGAAGAAGCAAATAGAAAATAAAATGAAATGCAACGAAAAACACACAGGATAGGACAGAGCTGAAGGTTGGAAAGAACGTGTGTGGAGAAAACCAGAGGATGAATATGAGACGATGTGGGAGGGGGTAATGAGCGGCGGATAGGCGGTGTACTCACGTTATGAAAGTATTACAACACATAGCCTTCAATAGTGATGAGGAACGTACGAATTTGGATATAACAACAAAGAAAAACCGGGAATATTGTAAAAATTGCGATCGTCACTTCGCGCTTGTTGGTTGTGGTTTGAGTTGCTCCCTCTTTTGATGTTACCCTGCGTGCTATTGTGTGCTCCCATCTTTCTGGTCAGCTACTTTCGACATAAAACGCTCTAACGTATGGAACTGTTTCCCACTCACAACACATTAGGTGGTAGCGTTCCGAATTCACCAGCACTACGTTATTATTATTATTATTATTATTATTATTATTATTATTATTATTATTATTATTATTATTATTATTAATCTTCTTCTTATTATTATTATTGTTGTTACGACATGCAGAAGGCCCCAGGGGCTCTCAATTTGGGAGCGTGGGTTGATGACTACGGGGCCCCGAACTGGGTCCTGGCATTGCTTTCACTTACTTGTGCCACTTTCACTTACTTTCATCTATCCTATCCGACCACTCTTGGACAACTCTTGTTCTTTTCCGACTCAGATGGCATTAGGTTCCCGAGGCCTAGGGAGTCTTTCATTTTCACGCCCTTTGTGGCCCTTGTCTTTCTTTGGCCGATACCTTCATTTTTCTAAGTGTCGGATCTCTTCCATTTTTCTCTCTGATTAGTGTTATATGGAGGATGATTGCCTAGTTGTACTTTATCTTAAAACGATAATCACCACCACCACCACCACCACCGACATCTTCATTTTTCGACGTGTTGGTTCGCTTCAATCTTTCCCCTCGGATTGGTGCTACATAGAGGAGGGTTTCACTTGAAACAATAATCACCACCACCACCACCACAAGGTAATTTTCTTCCCTCAAAACTAATGTAGGTGCGAAACTATGGCTGTAGGCTTCTAGAGGACGCATGAATGTGGACTCTTTTTTTCCTTTTACGCGCTTTTCTTCCCTGTGACTAGGACCTTTTCAAAATGTTTAACTTTCCCCGATTGCAGCTGTTCTCCTAATTTAGCACTTGTTTGTCCTCCACGTTAACCAAGTTTTTAGATCATGTTATCATGTCATTATTGCAGGATCTAGGTCCTTATTCTCTTGCTGCTTCTGGCCTCATTTTCTCACTTCACATTTTGTGTTTGATTCGATTTAATATCCGCTGTGGAGTATTTGCTTCTTGGAGCTGTGCTCCTGTTTTTGGGGTAACTCTGACGCATTTGAATTGTGGGTTCAGTTTACATTACTTTCGCTGACGACACTGTGAACCTGTGCTCGATTTGTACGAAATATCAAGGTCGACATTGCTTTTTGGAAACTGAGAAAAATTTTGCTCTTTAGTGTCTCCTAATGCTCTGAAAGTTCAAAGCCTCTTAACCTTTATAAATATATAAATTGCAATCTATTGTAAATAAATTATTTTACTTCTTGTTCAATTATTGAAAACAAAAGAGAAATAACACACAATAAACACACAATAACGAACAAGTTTAGACTTACGCATTTTTGTATCGCCTTGATGCTCCTTTCTTCTGACACCCCGTCCAGGCCTAAGGCTATGCCACCCTCCTATGTAACATATCAATTATTATTATTCATTTAGTACAACATGTACATAAATATGGTAGGTTTGAACATCATGTTCTTATAAAATAATCAATTGAGAAATTACTTACAATACGTACGTGGTTTACAAAACAATTCTCACTGCTCATTCAATATCTCTGTGTACAGTAAGCTAATCAGACATTCATATGCTCGCACCCATCCTTTCACTCTACCAGTCCCACGTACTTATATCCCGACATATGCACATATACTTGCAGCAGCTCCATCAAATGGTATGTTTGTTTATTTTCCAATACAATTTTGTAATAGGCAAATTATTGACATCCCTTAACAGCGAATTCAATAGCTTTGCGAACCGCTAATAAAACCACGGCTGGAAGGCGAAGGGAGAAATAAAGGGTTAACACCTTCGTGACTCTTAGGGGAGCGATGAACAGATCACTGAAAGCGATCAGTATCTACTGTATAGTGGCCGAGATGGACTTCCGGAGAATGATCAGTTCTGTCTCGATGCCTCTTATTGGATGAGAGAGGCACTGTCGGTTAATTAGCTCTTCCGCACGGCGATGTACTCCCTGCTGCTTTTCTGGAATGCCAAGAAGGTAAATCATACGTCAGTAGAAAGCCGTACCATTGCTCGTGGACTGAACTTCTTATATTCTCGTACAGGAACCTATGCTTCTTGTTGTCTTGCACCTTGTCTTTTGACACTGTACTGAACCGTATCCCCTGTCATAAAAGTAGGGTAGCTCCAGCGGAAAGAGCGCATGGAGTGGTTCGAAATGATTGTACTAAATTAGTACCTGGACAGGATCTACGATCATTATTCTAGTGGAAAAGATACCAAAAAAAAGGCAAAGACTGATTTATTCAATAAAACATAGATATCAATCTTATTAAATGTCACAAATAAAACAAAATAAACGAACTGTCTGTTTGCTGGTGAAACAACATCTCTCTGGTAGCTCATTTTGAAACACATATACGGAGGACAATTAATAATTATTTATTTAACATATTTACATCAAACACTTCAGACATACAACAGCGCACCGCGACCATTGCTAACTGACTGACTGAAACATAATAGCTCAAGTCCCGTCTACCCTCGACCCTTGGTTCCGAGACAAGTCCAACAGTATCCACTTAAGGCAGAGACAGCAAGAGAGGCAGTGCCTCAGCTTAGAAAGAAAACAAACTAGAACTCGAGGGTCGCATTGTGCTGTGCCTTTTCACACTCTCGCTCCCCTGCCGATAGCCGGGGTGTGGTTCCGTCCGGCTGGCCAGTAGTGTTCCAACATTCCGGCCGCCAAGAAATGTCAATTTCTTAAAATATACAACTGCAAAGGTACACATAATAATGTTGAAATCACAAATTCAGAAAAATCACACTAGACGAGTTCACAATACAACACTCAATATCTACAACACACACAAATCACTCTTCGTCGTTTGGAAGAGGGCACAGTTTATTGATAGGCCTCTTCAATATCCCACGAGAGGTGCGGACAGTAGCCACACGCACTAGTCCATCTGATCCTGGGTGAACGTCCGTGATCACTGCCAGTTTCCACATTAACGGTGGAAGATTATCCTCCTTTAACACCACCAGTTCTCCAGGTTGCACATTTGGACTGGAGTGTGTCCATTTTGATCGCTGCTGAAGGTGATGCAGGTAGTCGTTTGACCAGCGGTGCCAGAACCTCTGCATTTGCTGCTGTAGTATTTCCCATCTAGTCAGTAGGTTAAGCTTAGTATTACCTAGATCTGGCTGGGGAATGGTAGTGAGAGCTGTGCCAATCAGGTAGTGACCTGGAGTTATGGCTTCAGGGTCATCAGGGTTGCAGGACAAGGGAATAAGGGGCCTGGAGTTCAGGCAGGCTTCTATTTGGCAAGTGAGGGTGGTCAGCTCTTCATAAGTGAGACACATAGTTCCCATGACGCGGCGAAGGTGGTACTTGAAGGACTTCACGCCAGCCTCCCATAATCCGCCAAAGTGTGGTGCTCCAGGAGGGATGAATATCCATGTTATTCCTTCTTGGTCTGCGAAGTTTCTGACTTCCGTTTGCTGTTGACAGGACCTAATCACTGCACGAAGTTCTCGGTCCGCTCCAACGAAGTTTGTCCCGTTGTCGCTGTGGATGGACTGACATCGGCCACGACGTGAGACAAATCTCTTCAATGCCGCTAGGAAGGCTTGAGTAGACATATCGGTTACAACCTCGAGGTTAGTTGCCTTAGTGGCCAGGCATACAAATAAGGCAATATAACATTTCTGCCTTGACTGTGATCGCTTGGAACCAGTCTTTATGTAGAACGGCCCAGTATAGTCTATCCCACAGTTGTAAAATGGTCTACCTACTTCGAAACGAGGGCGTGGCAGCTGACCCATCAGCTGTTGAGCAGTGTTTGACTTCAGTTTCTGACAAATCAAACAACGGTGCAAAATTCTTCGGATCACATTTTTGCCATTAACAATCCAATACCGCTGTCTAATCGATGATAGTAGAAGCTGTCCGCCGGCATGCAGCATACGTCTGTGCTCTTGTTCAACAATCAACTTCGTAAGGTGATGATTTGCAGGCAGTATAGCTTGATGCATTTGTTCATACGGTATGTTGGCTTGTTCAAGTCTTCCTCCTACTCTCAGGATATTCGTACTGTCTAACGTCGGATTTAGAGTTTTTAATTTGCTCTTGCTCTGAATAGGTTTCTTGGACTGCAACTGATGTATTTCCTTAGAGTACGATGTCAACTGAGCTATTCGTATGCAGTGGAGAATTGCGCTGTTGAGCTCTAGAAGGGATAGTGCACCTGTTGCTCTGCACCCACGAGTTGCCCTGCAATTTCTTGCAAATCTTAGACAGTATGCTACAACATGTTGCAGTTTGGTAAGCTTGGAAAAGCGGTTGATAATATTATCGTCAGGAATCGTTGCGATATTACATGTCACCTTGAACCTCTCTTCAGGCAGCACTAGTGGTAGTCTAGTACTTGCAGAGGAAGGCCACATATCATGGTGTTGCTGTAGCCAGCTTGGTCCTTGCCACCATAAATGAGTTTTACCCAGCTCATCAGGGCAACATCCTCTTGATATAATGTCTGCTGGGTTGTCTTGAGACGCCACATGTCTCCATTCACTGTTCTCAGTGCTGTCCTGAATCTCTGATACTCTGTTTGCTACAAACGTTTTCCATTTTGTAGATGGAGCAGCTATCCATGCCAAGACGATGGTTGAATCTGTCCACAGGACGACTTTAGAGACCGATAGTTTCAGTGCAGGGATAATCTTCTTAACCAACCGTGCAAGAAGAAGGGCTCCACATAGCTCCAGCCGAGGAAGTGACAGCCTTTTCAAAGGAGCGACGCGTGATTTAGAGCACAGTAGTCTGGCTGAGGTATTACCTTGGATGTTAGTTGATCGTATGTAGATACAGCTACCGTAAGCCTTCTCAGAGGCGTCACAAAATCCATGGAGCTGAATATCCTTGATAGGGCCATTAACCAGGACACGACGATCGATTCGAATCTTTTCAATGGAAGGTAACTGATAGTATAGTGTCTCCCAAGCATGTGATATTCCTGGATCCAAAGGTTCATCCCATAACGTCTCTTTTAGCCACAACTGTTGTAGAAATATTTTCCCCAAAATTACCACTGGACTAATGAGTCCCAAAGGATCAAATATGGATGATACTGTTGCGAGAATACTGCGTTTAGAAAATGGTGGAGCGTGTGGACTTGGTTGAACATTATTAACTATCTGAAACTTGTCAGATGCTGGATGCCATAACAAACCTAACGTCTTTACATTCTCATCATTGTCAAGCTGTAGGGGAAGTTGAGTCTCTCGATACTCTGGAGGAACATTCTCAAGAATAGCTGGATGATTACCGCACCATTTTCGCAGTGAAAAACCCACTCTTTCTTAACAAATGTATCAAGTCCTGCTGCACGAGGAGAGCTTCATTTACAGTTTGTGATCCAGACATACAGTCATCAACATAGAAGTCGTCTAATAGGGTTTCAGATGCTCTAGGAAGTTCATGAGCGGCTTCCATTGCAATCTGATATAGACATCGTGTCGCAAGGAACGGGGCGCTTGCCATACCATACGTAACGGTCTTGAGCTGATATTCCTGCAAGGGCTGCGATTCGTCATTTCTCCAGAGAATACGCTGGTAAGTGCAATCTCATTCATCTACCTGTACCTGTCTGTACATTTTCTCTATGTCAGCAGTGAACGCGATCTCGTGGGTCCGGAACCTGGTGATTATAGAACACAAATCTTGCTGGAGTGTTGGCCCAACATAAAGTAAATCGTTCAAGGAAATTCCACTGCTGGAACTAGCAGAACAGTCAAATACAACACGTAGCTTTGTGGTAGAACTGGATTCTTTGATAACCGCGTGATGAGGTACATAATATGCAGGAATCGCAGAAGGGAGTGTCAGTTCCATGTGCCCTAACTCTTCATATTCCGTCATGAATTTCACGTATTCTCGTTTCATATTGGGTAGTTTGCGTAATCTTCTCTCTAGATGATAGAATCGCCTGGCTGCCATTTGAAATGAGTCACCCAATTTTTTCGGGTCTTCTCTGAACGGCAGACGAACAACAAATCTTCCTGTAGAATCCTTTTTGGTATGTTGCACGAAGTGTGCTTCACATTGCTCTTCTTCCTTCGTACGCGGAGTTTGATGCAACTCTTCGATATCCCAAAACCTTCGAAGCTGCTGTCTTAGCAAAACATGACAGTGCCGGCCGCCGTGAGACACCTGAAGGACCGTCATTATTTGTGTATCTTCCGGTTAAAACCCATCCCAGTTTGGTTTCTTGAAGAATGGGGTGATTAGCATCTTTGGTGAGCTTGCCTGTCTGCTGAATGTACGGAACGACCTCAGCTCCTAGAAGGATGTCGATCTTGGAGGGCTTGTAAAACTCGGGATCAGCTAAAACAATGTGCTGGGGAATGTTCCATGTAGCAGAATCAATCCTGTGACCCAGTACGTCATCTGTTATCTTAGGAAGCACAAAACAATTTGCTGAAGTTGTAAAGTCACTGGTGCATGAGCCAAGATCTATTGAAACACTGTACTTGCTTTCTGAAATGGTATCACCTATTCCCTGGACAGGTGTTCTGTTAGGCTCTCTATGCAACCTTAATCGCTGGGCACAGGACTCGGACATAAAACATGATTGGGAGCCTGAATCTAGTAGAGCTCTACATGTTTGCCACTTTCCATTCCTATCCTTAATTCTGATGCGTGCAGTGGATAAAAGGATGTGTTTACTTGGTTCCACCTTTTGTGAATAATAGCTATTGATACGTGCCTCTGATTGTGCTGAAGTACTCGCTCTCTCGATGTTGCGTGACAGACCATGTTGTTGAGTAAAGTGCTGAGATGTAGTGTCTGCATGTACTAGAGTATGATGCCATTTACCACAAGTGCGGCAGGTACCAGATTTACAAGCCTGTACCTTGTGATCTCTCCGTAAACAGTTGAAGCACAGGTTGTTGCTTCTTACAAAGTCTCTGCGCTCATTGACAGAAATACGTGCAAAGTTACGACACTTACTTAGTGTGTGAGCTTCGTTGCAGTACGTGCACTGCGGAGTGGTCATCACATATGACTTCTGGGTTTGAAGCTGCTTACGATTGGATGGGTAATTCGTTCCGGTGTTCAAAGGGGTTTGTTTTACAGGCAAAGTAGAACTCACAATCTCAATGGACTTGCATTTCGTTTCCAAGAAGTCGCAGGTATCTCTAAGAGTAGGAAATGTCTTGGGACTCAAAGTAGTTTCGTACTCTCTACGAATTGACGCTTCCGTTTTTTCAAGAATTAGCTGTGAAACAATCAAATCATCTAAAGGTACATTTAGCTCTAAGGCCTTGAGAGCGTTCAAATTGCTCAAAGCTTGATTGAGTAGAGCACGGAGTTCATTCGCTGATGGCTTATACATCGTAGGTAAGTTCAATAGATTCTTAAGATGTGCGGATGCGATTAACCTCGGATTATTATAGCGATTGCAAATCGTATCGAAAGCCACGTTGAAGTTGGAGCTAGTGACTGGGAGGTTTGCTATTAGTACGTGCGCTTCGCCCGTTAGAGAACTCAGTAAGTAATGAAATCTTTGAATGTTGTCTAGCGATTCATTGTTAACTATAAGACTCATGAACGTGTCATAAAAATGTCTAAATCCAGTTACATCACCACTGAAGGTTGGTAGGTTTATGGTAGGGAGCTTAATTGCCTTCTTAGTTTCACTTAAACAAGACTGACTGTCACTAGAACGAGAACTACTGGGGCCAGCAGCTTCGGTACTCAATGCGATTAAGCTATTCATTTTTGCTTCTGTGTCGAAATACATGGTTTCAAAGTGATCTCTGTCTTCTGCATGCAGTTGGAAATCCTCAAATATTTCTAGCTGAGATTGAGCAGTTTCAAATTTGTCACGAATAATAGGCAGTTCCTTCAAACGAACTACGATGGCCTGATTATTTGAATCCGTTTGAAATTCTTGTACGAATTTCGCGAAACGCGTGAGGCTGGCTTTCGCTACTGCGCGAGTAGTAACTAATTTCTTCCTGCTAGTCTCATCCATGCTGACAGATAAGGACCGTAGAAGAGGAATGCACAAGAACAATAATTAGGAACACTGGATCAATAAACGGGCGAGGATAACATGACTAACAATATTAGGTAAGAAAGGATTGGTTGTTGCCAGTCTAGGTACCTACATCTGCCTGTAGATATGCTTCGGCCTGGAGTCAAACTCGGGCACGCCGCCAGGTCCAGTAGGTTACTCAGCTCTCCAATGGAATTCTTCAACAGCAAGCCGGCTTGTATAAAACGACCGGCGAAAAGCACACAACACGGAACTGGCTACCGTACGTAAAGTAGCGTAACATACGATACGAACTGAGAGACCCGTGCACGAAACTTTACAATAAGTTAGTATTCGTAACATTCGGCGGAAAATTATTCACAAGATCCGGCCCGGAGGACCAAAAAATGTCTGTTTGCTGGTGAAACAACATCTCTCTGGTAGCTCATTTTGAAACACATATACGGAGGACAATTAATAATTATTTATTTAACATATTTACATCAAACACTTCAGACATACAACAGCGCACCGCGACCATTGCTAACTGACTGACTGAAACATAATAGCTCAAGTCCCGTCTACCCTCGACCCTTGGTTCCGAGACAAGTCCAACAGTATCCATTTAAGGCAGAGACAGCAAGAAAGGCAGTGCCTCAGCTTAGAAAGAAAACAAACTAGAACTCGAGGGTCGCATTGTGCTGTGCCTTTTCACACTCTCGCTCCCCTGCCGATAGCCGGGGTGTGGTTCCGTCCGGCTGGCCAGTAGTGTTCCAACACGAACCAACGACCTTATTGGGCCAAAGAAAACCTGTGCCGAGCACATGATTTGAAATATACAATCAGTGAAACAAATTTACCTAAATCGAGTGATGAACAAACAGTTATGATAACAGGGGAAAATGTACTTGGATACGCGTTACATTCGGGTGGTTTGTCGCCGCCGCTAAACTTTCTAATTTCATGTCTAACGTTCGCAATAGTTAAACTGACCAAGAAAATGCCGCGTTATCAAGAAAATACACTATTAGGAAAATACACATTAACATAATATAAACACAGTCCGATGCAAATATATTCGGACACTGCGATAAATAAACCTCCTGTTCAAGCCATCCTATTCTCCCTTCCAAAAGAATAACACAGACTCTAAATATGACCCGAGCCATACGTAAATGAGAATGGTTTAGGAACCTTACAACCCAGCGACTAGCTTACGAGCTAAAATAATCGCACATTTAAGCCAGCGCCTCCTAGAGAACAAGGCCTGGCAATACGATTCGTGACGTCACCCGACTGGGCTCAGCCGTGACCACCACGGCTCCGTGCGAGTGGATAGTAGATGAAGCTAATTCCTTACGAAAATTGAAAAATACGCTGGTTAAAGTGCATTCCATGAATATTCTTTCTCGTAGACGCGCATATCGGAAGCGAAATGAGTAATATACCGTAATAATTAGAAAGAACAATTAAAAATGCAAAGAATTTTTTAAGAGTCTTAATACTGAACAACTTTAATAATATGTTTATATGACACTTTCTTACGTATATTTAAGAGTCAAAAATGATCAGTTCCTTTTACAAAACTCGCCATAAGACCTCTCTCTGTCGGTGCGACGCAAAAAAAAAAGAAAAAGCAAGCTTTTACAGAACTGAACTTGCTGATGAAAGGTAAAAAACAACATGTAAGTACAGAAAAAGCTATTAAATAAAAATAATAACGTATAAACTACCTTACTTACAGTATATTAGTAGCAGTCCAGGAACATGCAAGCTGTAATGCTCAGTGTTGTCGGTCATGAAAACAGGTAAACATTTTTTTTTACAATAGAAGCCTCACATAAATTAAGGGCGTGAAGAGCCCACACAATTTGGCTGTTATACAAAGAGAATGATTATAGTACATGCCAACAATAGTTTGTTCATCAAGTCATCAAAATTATATTCGCATTCCCTAGTGTAAATAAATGTACTTATATGATTTTGGACCCTGATTCAAATAACCAGAACAGGAAAAAAATTGAAATTCTTAAATTTGAAAAGTAGCATGCCAATTCTTATTACATTTGAACTGACCTTCAGCCAGACATTTTCTGAAATTGTTTTCAATTTAACTTCACCAGGTTGCTTAAAATTGAAATGGACATGAGGTGAACATTATATAAGAAAATATAAAAGGAAATCTCTATGAACAGTAATTGTTAAAATCCTAAGAAACCATATTAAGAACTTGCATCCCTGCCATTACATTAATAAAAAAGTAGCAGAACACACACTGAACTACTCATTTCACGATTTATGAACCAGCTGCACTATATAGATATGACACACATGAGATCAATTAAGTAACTAATCCCCAATTTTTCACAGATGCATGTTAGATCCATTACATAACAAAAGCTGGAAAGAGTACTCTCTCCAAGAGGAAATTCATAACCAGAGTGTGAATAGGCTATAATGCTGGAAGAGGAAATTCATAATTGAATTCACAATTACTCAAACAGGAATGTTTACTACTGAAGGAACTTACAGTGATTAGCCCTGAATTCAGAGTTTACACATTCCCTTTGAATGGAATTCATAGAGGTTCATCAACTCAGTGATTAATAATAGTAATGTACTAAGAAAAATTAGAAAGCCTCAGCTTACCACAGACAAAAGGAAAGGATGGTTAATGATTTTGTAGGATATGTGCCACCAAGGTAATGAACCGTATTTGTTAAATGACAAAATACCTGTTTAACATAAAAGGTGCCCTCTCAAATGTAATATCACTCCCTGAAAACGTAACACCTGGCAATAAATATGATAAAATAAAAGTGCTCTTGTGTTATTACTGTATTATCTTCTAAAGAAACTACTATGGAAAATAGAGCTACTAAATTTGTTCCTTTTCAGAGCAGTTACAGTCTTGTTTTACAGATATTGAACTTAATTTTTCTTCAAATTCCTGGAAGTTCTTGAAAGAAACAGTACTGACATGAGCTTCATAGGTCTCTAAACTTTGAGCAAGAGCCTTGGCCAAACTTTCATTGTCTACTCGACAACGCCTATCGTCTGGAGCTTCTCGGTGGGCAAATGTGGTATCAGACAAGTACTCTGGGCAGTTTGGAAACTGAGAAGGAACAGCTCCTGAAACGTTTAGACCAAGTTAGAATGCATTCGCCTAGATATAAATGCGCTCGTCTATTAATTCATGGCACCACTTACTTCACAGGACCATGTCATGTCTTAGATATATCTGGTTGATTTTAATATAAAATGAATAGCACACAAGGAGACAGAGAAAAATCATTGAACTTATAATAATTATACAGAACCTAACATAGTTGCAATAAACACAATAACATTGCTGTCTAGCCTGAACTAAAAAATATTAACCCACACTAAGTGGTATTTTCCCTCATGCGATATAATAAACAGAACGGGCTCACTTGCAGTTAAGGGTCCAGCACAGAAGGAATATTTGAAAGCCAATACCTTACATACCTTCATAATTTAGGCCCTATAAGTTTTCCCAGAATATCACTATACCCACAACAGTAGTCCTTTGAAGTAATGTGAATACTCAGCACATTCCAAACTAAATGTAATAACTGGTCAATTCAATACAGCAAATGCTTAAATCAGTAAGATATAAATCACCCTAAAAAATCTACTATTTCATTCATCAATAGCAAAGATATAAGAGACCTATCCACAAACCTTTCACAAGCCTTGGATGAGATAAAGGTGCAGTCAATAATTTCCCATTTCTCTCATCATACATGCTGGTCGTCTTTTCAACCTCAGTTTTGAAATGGAGCTCGCACACCTACAACACAGGGCTCCATTTAGAGGACCATTCCACAACTTAAGTGACTGAATGATTGGAATCATATATAATACACTAAAAACTAAGACTTACCTCTGCAGTTTTGGAAGGAACGAAATCATCCCGGCGAATAGCTCGTAACCACTTAGCTCTCTCCGGGTCGTCAGTTGGAAACGAGAAAACACTCACTTTAGGGCCAGTGCGATAATTGCCCTTATAGTTTTGGAACACTGCATTTTTGAGGCATCGTTATTCATAATTTGAAAAACAGTGATCGCAATTCACAACACACCATTAAAAATAAACTCAGTTCTATCCTCACGTGGTGGCCATGCCGGCACTTTAAACACAATTTATCAATATTAACAATTTATAAGTACTATCACCTTTAACTGAACTTACACTAATAGGAATATTAAGCGAGTGTTAACACACAAGACTCGATTAACATTAATATAATCGATGAAAAACACACATAATAGGGAAACGCGTCCTCATACACCAAGCAGCAACAAGCTAACTGAGTTACTGGCATGGGCCAACTTCAACATACGTCATCAGCTACTCTCATTCGTATTGCCAGGCCTTGTTCTCTAGGAGGCGCTGTTTAAGCGACGTTGGTTAAGCAAAAAAAAAAAAAAAAGCCAAGAAAACACAGGTCACAAACCACCAGAAAAACATATGTATACACACATACCTGTAAAGAAAAGACACAAGGGAAAATGCACATCACGGAATGTATATCGGGGTTCAGCTCCGATATGTCGGCGTAGACCAATTGCGCCTGGCCCGGTACAATACTTCCGACTTGCTCCTTCGCTGAAATGAATGCACACAGCTGTGAAACACAAACCAAAACACGACAGGCTAGCAAGGGACTGCAGGTTCCTTAGAATTGTTCTAACAGGCTGGACTCATAGCATATTCTCTGAAGGATGGCTCGCTGTCAGCTAATGCCTTCATTCATTCACTGCTGGCGGATCCCAACCAGCTTGGCCTGCCTGGCTTAGGTCTCCGTACCCGAGACAAGGTTCCTCTCCCCACAATAACAAGCTCGGCTCTTACTTTCAATTAGCCCACATCACCAGCCGGCGAATTCACATACGATAATGCCTCGATCCCAGCAAATACATAGGGTTACTGCCTATCTCATACACATATCTGGCCTCACTAGCCATTTCGGGCTACACGAGCTCTTTGCTCAACGTAACATGGATTCGACCCCCACTAAATTCAGCACAAATGGGCGCTCCGGCCTCTTGCCTTCAATCCCTAGGTAAACTCTCCTAGTTTTGACCCTTCGTTATCCATATAATTATAAGCTTCCTCTAGCCTCACAACTCGTATCACGTAATTCCGACCCGTATAGATTCCAAAATCTGCTTTCCCTGCATATCTAAAGACCTTAATTCACTCGACGGTGTCCACAGCTCTGTCGCACGTCATAAATGGTGCCTGAAGTGCATGCTGCGTGCAGAAATGACAATAAATAAAGGAATAAAAAACATCCTTCTCTAATCCTGATAACATGACACTCGCGCCCATGCGACATTTAAGGCTTGAGGCCTAACAATTGTGTGAGGACGCTATCCATTAAATCTCAAATGAAATAGTAGAACACACAGACAAAAACATGTCTCCAGTAAATAAAAATCATACAACACTAACTATATCCTAATTCTTCCCTTTAACTCCCAACTATCTATATATCACATCACGTCCCAAGCTAATACATGCTATAGCTTATGAACACATTTACTTTACTGAAGTTAAATCAAGACAGACACCTCTCTGGCTGACTTTAAATATGCACAAATATTTACATAGAAATCCAATTTGCCTATAGTATATATCTGATAACTACAACATGCTAATAGACATTAGAAAGCTTAGCTTTGACGACAGGAAGCAGCAACGCCGGTCGCATGACCGCTGGTGTCATTCAGGCCTTAGCCTGACATCTCAGCGATCTCCAGGAATCGAAGCCTCGTCCTCTCGAGTCCAAAGACGGCTATGATTCTCCAGTAAGCCTTGGTATCCTCCAATGTAGTTGTTGTGGAAGTCTTCTTCTTCGCCGTTTCTTTATGCAACGAGCACCTGGGTTCCACACCTAATGATTAGGTTGCAATTTGGCAACAACCTGTGCAACAGGTTAAATATATGCACCATTAGATTACGGGATCCAATCCCGGACAGTTTCCTGTCCTTCACAACGGCAATATAAAAGACGGTACGCACACGACATACTCGCATTGCGCGCCCGCGTCCCGATCATTCGTTGCTAACGTGAACAAAGTACATACGTGACACGCCTCAAATATAACGGGGAAGTCACTCACAGTCTGAGGTTAGCAACTTATACAGTCATTCACCAGCCCGCACTCTGGCTACTACTCAATTACGAATGTTTTAGACGGAGGTAAGTGTCCAGATCATCGTTTATACTATATAAAACACCAGAAATAAAACAAACTGAGCTTGTAACACCGCGGCTTCCCCTTTCCAAGTTCTTTTAACAACCTTCTTTCGTCCGTTCTGCCAAAGAGCTTCGCCCCGTTAACCTCAGGCTTCCGGTCCACCGGCCAAAACAGGTTCAAACTAGGCTATAGGTTTGGACGTAATACACATGAAACAGGCATAATTACACAATGTTGTTATTCATAGGCATATGACAATTCCAGTCTCGTTTTCTCCATACGAACAGACTGTGGAATATGGCTCCGTAACGGATATCATCTGACAGATTCCAAAGAAATTTTATGCCAGGTTGGGTAAAGTTGTCTCCATTCCGCTTGCTGTTTGCCAGCTCCAGAAGCTCGGCTCTCCCCACTCCAGCGCGTGGTTGGTTGACAATTTTAACCAGCGCCTACACGTCCAACAGTTTCGTTCAGACTTGAAAAATTTCCGTCTATCTATGGCTTGGTATCGACTTCACTCTAACTAGGCGTAGTATAGCTTCCTAACAGCCATTGTCCTCCTGCATGCAATAATCTGTTTTCTTAGATGAATCCTGAGTGTTACTCATAATAATATGGGGCATATGGCGATATGTTACAGTACATTCCGTTTTAAACTGTCACAGACAGAATTCTGAGAAGTTCAAAACTAACGTACTGTGGAAGGATATTTTCCCCTATTTTATAACTGTGACAGGAGTCTTCGACGTAACCATTCTCGTATATTTACTTTTATATTCAGGCTACTTAGACCCAGCACATCGACAGATTCTCCATATCTGCTTGCACCTGTACAGCACAGTGTGGTCGGCACGTTGGCGAGAGCTCGAGCGCACATACACAGAAGACATGTCCCACCACATAACAGAAGTTACTGGAACAGCCGGTGATTGAACACCACACACTGGGCCAGTAAATTCCCTCGTACGCTGTTGTAGTTTCAACAAAAGACTTTGGTAGACGTCTAATCGAAGGCTTTGAACCAATCTCAACTGCGGAAAAATCAATTTGTAGGGCATCAGGTTGTTCCAGAAACCTTTGTCAGCAACGTTGTGCACTATTGCTCCAGGTGATAACCAGACTGATTGAGGTTAAGGAAGTTAATCTCTCGTAAGAATTCTAGCACGCTGTTTAGTAACAACCGTTCCATACATTTGCGGACAATGGATGGCCTGTAATGTTCTACTCTTCAATTTTATACACCTGCACAACATTTGATACTGTCTATTCAACAAGTTTTTCCTTCTTATTAGTCTTGAAAGAGGACAGTTGCCCAGTTGTACTTCCTCTTAACACAATAATCGCCACCGCGACAAGATTCTGTGCTGATTTGATCGCAAACAGGTCTGTTCTCTTCTTTCTCGCTAGTTCTTACACTAATCCTTAAGAAGCACGCATTTCTCAAATGTGGAGTTCAAAGTTGCATTTATCGCGAAGTAGTGCGCATGTATGTTCTTTAAGCTGAGCGTCGGTCAGTCAGCGAGAGTTGCAAGGTTTCTTCCTACCCTATTCCCAGTTTAATGGCGTTGACATTTTATTGCGGGATTAGGTCTAGTTTTATGCCCAGATGACTTTTTGACGCCAACTCTGTGTGGAGGGATGGTGTATTGTTTGTAATCAGACGAAGACAAACATGCAATCACCGCAATCTCAGCCATAGACGCCCAACAGAGTTTCGGTTTACTCGGTCTGCCATCTAGCGGGCCTAGAGTAAAACAGAACGTCGAAATTGACGAGCAGACAGCCAGGTGGCGTCAAATTGAAATGTCTGCACACGGTAGCTGAGGCCATACGATTATTATTATTATTGTTATTATTATTATTATTACCGAGCTGTAGGAGTTAAAATGTACACTGGCAATTCAGCCAAACGACCGGTCTTGGTATCAGACCATAATCCTGGGCTTAACCTGCATTAATCTTGAGCGCAGATAATATTGAGAAAATTATCAAGAAAAACGAAAATCCATATAAACGACGTAGAATAATAATGAAGGGCTACACATTTGCCTCACACTTCTAACTACTTTCAACGGTGAGGTAACATATACAGAGCGTTTAAAAAAACTCAATTTTTCATTTTACATCGCGAAACTCAGTAATAAAATGTAAACAATAATTAAACATTAAAATGCAATATAGTCCATTTTTCCGCCTCTTCGGTGTAGTGGTTAGTGTGATAACCTGCTCCCCGTGGAGGCTCGAGGTCGATTCCTGCCTCTGCGATGAAATTTGAAAAGTCTTATGAGTCTCGGGAGGCGAAATTAGTAGAGCGATTTCGATTTGTTTCCCGTGGATTCCCACTCTTTCTCCCGGCAAAACCCCTGTGGGTTGAGGCTTTAGAATAACACACACGGTATTGCCTGCCTGTCGTAGGAGGTGACTAAAAGGGGCACCAGGGACTTCTAACTTGGGAGTGTTGGTTGGCGACCACGGGGACCTCAGGTGAGTCCTGACAGTGCTCCCACTAACTTGTGCTCGGCTCCTAACTTTCATCTATCATATCCGACCTCGCTTGGTCAACTTTTGTTCTTTTCCGACCCCGACGGTATTAGAGCATTCGAGGGCTAGGCCTTTCATTACCACGCTCTGCGTTGCCCTTGTCTTCCTTTTTCCGATACCTTCATTTTTAGAAGTGTCGGATTCCTTCCATTTTTCTCTCTGGTTTGTGTTATAGTTGTGCCTAATTTTACCTCCTCTTTAAAGAATAATCACCACCAGCATCTCCAGGCGAATGGTGGGGTGCTACGTAACCTATGGCTATGGCTTCCTTCCCTCTTCCTTGCCAATTCGTCGAAATTTTCCCTTCCACCACAAGCAGCATAGCAGGTGAGGTAACTTGGGAGAAGTACTGGTCCTCCTCGCAAGATGTGTCTCCGAGCAAATGTGTGACAAGCCAGAGGCTGTAAATGAGATTTCTCACTGAGTTCGAGGAAGAAACCAACCCTGGATGGTAAACTGATTTAAATAAAAATCAATTTTAAGGTTTATTTAACTTCCTGCCTGTATGAGCTACTGTTAGGTACGATCCAAGGTAGAGTGATGTTAAGTTTGACCTCCATTTCAATAATCCTTCCCAAGCGTAAGTCTGTCAGAGTAATAAACATGTCAGTAGTCAAGGTCCGTGCCCCCAGCCTCGCCCATCAGTAATCGTGCCACGGTAAACATTTCATTTGTACGATGAGCCCACCACGTTCGCAAGCGAGGAAGTGCTTGATTGCCACGCCCAGGACGTTGTGCGATACACTTAGGACAATGACCTCTTTTATTAGCTGAAAGAGGCAACCCAATTCTCAACAAACATTGACAATATTCAGGATATACGGTTATAAACGAAGAAGTTAATCACTTTAATTGATATTTCACATTTCATTAATCCAGATTTGAACACGGGGGAATTGCAGACCACATATCCCTTAAGAGAGTGCACTTGCGTGTTACCATGCTACGGATATGGAGCAAAATGAAACGAGAGAGTTCCAAATACAGCAGACAAATGCCGGGACAGTTGCTATCCTCATTCCTTCCACCTCCTTGCCCAGTTTAGTTCTCCATTATTCATTCCGTCTACAACAGCCTTCAGTGACTAAGAGGGGCTCTGAGCTGCGACCACGGATTGCTGAGCTGAGTCCTGGCTTACTTGTGCCAGGCTTCTCACTGTCTTATACCCCATCCGACCTCACTTGGTCAACTCGTGTTCTTTTACGACCTCCACAGTATTAGGTTGCGAGGCCTAGAAAGTTTTTCATTTTCACGCCCTTCGCGGTCCATGTTTTATTTTGGTCGACGCCTTCATTATTTGAAGTATTGGACAACTTCCATTATTCCCCCTGATTAGTGTTACATAGACGATGGTTGCCTAGTAGTGCTTCCTCTTACAACTGTACCGGGAGGTACGTCTCAACACCGCTCTTTCAAAAGAAGCGCCAATAAAGCGTATTCTTGCACTCCTAGATAATGAAGAATAAAATCCTAAAGGGTCTCTCGGCCAAGTGATACAGAGGCTAATCCCAGGCTACTGAGGTGACTCGAATGAAGGTTAATTTAATACATTACAGGCAAGGAAAACAGTTACGAAATCGTAATCGTAATATGAATTCATACATCTATCGCACAAACGTAAATTGCTACTACATGAAGTTGGGACATTAATCAGAAGATGTCGCTACTGCAGTATTGTGAAGTTGCTCATACTAACTGGATTTATTTGTTTTGTGTTTATTTACTTCAACAAGTTTGAATATTTCTCCATAGATGACATTACAAAAACTGAGGTCATGCACTCTGCTGCAAGGTAAATGAATTTGTTATTGAAAGAAATTTTGTGTTTATAGGTTTTCTCTAGTATATCTGTGATGTGAAAATGGGAACTAATATTTACTGGACATAACTGAATTATAACATCAAAGCATCTAAGAGTATTTATTTATTCATCTGTCGTGTCGACTTGGGTATCGAGCCGTTATCTATATTATCGGCCATTGTTGGAACTGTTACCTAACTGTGGAGGTTACCAGACAAATTTAATTCTAGTTACTTATCCATTATTGTCACGCATTTGACTGGACTATGTGATGCGCTGAATTATCATTTGTGACTTCTGCGCACCTTCGCGGTGCACGCGTTGAATCATGGGACTGGCTACTTTTCCAGATCAGTGTGAGCTCAGGAGTCTGGTCGCCGCTACACTCCAAGATGGCTGTGTTGTGTGAAGCTCCCAAGTGGACGGCTTTGCAAGAAGGGAAAGCGATTGCAATGGAGCCTGACTCCGGTGGTTAAATGATGATGTTAGGGCTAGGCCCTGTTATTCTTTGAAAGTTATCCAGTGTGCTCCAACCTTAATATTTTCTTAATGTAACATGTAAACTTGGTGCTGTGAGTTAACCGTTATCGGTATGAAAAGTTTTAAGTGTCTTGTAAGTTGGATATCTTAACTCCAAGTAAGTACTGAAAATTATAATTTATTGAAGGGATTCCGTTCGTTCAGACACTAGAGTGAGTAATTTCATCGTGGACATGACCAACATCATAAACGCAACTTTTGGTATAGTGTAACCTTGTAAGCAAAAATTGATATATATTTGAACTGAATCCGTTGGAAAAAGAAAACTAATGTAATATAATGAGATCGGGATCGCTAGTTATGCGTCTATGAGGTGGTATTTTGTGTAAGTGATTTTATCTAATGGTTTTTTCGGTGTGCATTATTGCCAACTGTTCTTCTTGATGTTCATAATGATGATGAATTTTATTATTATTATTACTTTTTTTCTTTTAGTAATTCATTTCGGTGCGTGTTTTCTCCCTTAATTTTTTCCTGGTTGATGGTATTTGCTGTCTGATTTTAGTCCTATTGCCTTCGTGGCTGATTATTTGTACGTGTTTATTATTGCATTGTTACGGGCGTTAATTAATGACACCTCATATTCGCATCGTAGCGCAATCCAGGGCCCCCTCTGTTCTAAAGTATGTAAGCCGCAGGGGAATTGATTAACTAAAGCTAATGTAAACTGGTACTATCACCTCTTGGATAAATAATAATAATTATTATTATTTTTAATAACTTAAAATCTTAAAATTGAAATTTGCTGGTCGAAATTAAGTTTAATATGGGGGTCTTCTTTCGTTGTCTTATAACATTTCTCCCATTGTTTGTGTTCCTTGCTTTTGTCTTTATTGCGTCATGTCATCCCTTCTTATCTAATCTGATGATACGTTAATTTTTTTGGGTGGCTTTGATGATTATAATGGGACCTTGGCTTCGCGTCGGTAACTGGTAGCTCCTGTTGTGTGCTTCAGTGTTCTATTATTATTATTATGTGCGCACCGTTAATTGTAAATTTCCTTTTATATACTTCATTTTGTTGGGGTTGCTGTGCGCTCTTATTTTATTGTGTTTTCATCTAGCTCGTTTCTTTGGTGTAATGTTTATTCGCGGTTGGAGCCACTATTTTTTTCCCTTTTCGTGTGTCCTTGTGTAAGTCTTGTAATTTAGCATTTTAGTAGTGTAGCAAATTTCAATTTTAAAGAGATTTTATATCGCGGGCCCACATATGGGTTGCAACCAAATTTAAAATAAATTTTAATCTTTCTGTATGTAAGGTAATGAGTTAGTAATGAATTTTCAAACCTTAATTTTGGTGGAAGCCTATGTTAATGTGAGCTTCATTTCATCTTAATTTCAACTTTATTTTAAAATACTGTTTCTCTCATTTAGTTTAATTGCATTTTAAAGTTTTGAAAAAAGATATATCTATATATATTTATTGTTCTTATTTTATACCATTTTCAAATTACATTTACTTAGTAAATTTTCTTCATTTTAAATTTATCTCGTGTGTCATTTAGTAGCTAGCAATATTCACCTGGCAACCTGTCAAAGCTATGTAAGACCCTGGCCTTTTTAATTCTCGCCTTTGCCCTCCACGCCTCATATTTTATGCTACTGCCCTTACGGTAAGTATTGTGCTTGTTTTCTTCTTGATGTTTGTGCTTTTCATTTGGATGATTTGTTTACTAGTTGGTAAGGTTGCAATATCAACTGTAATTTATTATTTTATACAATTCTAGGTTGGTTACACTTCTTTGCCGTTCCGCCAGTTTTTGAACCTGACCAATCACAATTTTCCTGTAATTATTTTTCAGCATATCACAGGCTTCTTGTTGATTTATGGGCGTAACCTTTGAATTCGCCAATAAAATTGAGAGGGTGTGTCCGGATTAGTCCAAAATCCTCTCGAACAATCCCCTCGGGTATATAATCTGAGGCTTTTCTGGCTACCTTGTCTCGTTGATCGTCGTCTTTCTGATTGTGTGTGTTAAGACAGGAGGCGGGGCCCCTCATTCTTCGGCAGGCAGAACAACAGCCAGGTAATGGTCACCAATATTATATCTTTATAGCTGTCTCCGCAAACTTAACCGAGGGGAAGTTTCGAATTTCAAACTATGTAACCAACCTTTGCTAAAATTTAAATTTTCGTTCTGCTAACGTAAAATTTCATGAAGCCTTTAACTGTAAATCGGGGATAGGGCGTACGTTACCCTCTCGAGTTGCCCTTCAACTTGATTGAGGTGACTACGATTTCGTAACTGTTTTCCTCGCCTGTAATGTATTAAATTAACCTTCATTCGAGCCACCCTTTAGGATTTTATTCTTCATTATCTAGGAGTGCAAGAATACGCCTGCATTCATTTTGTGTTTGGGCCATTAAATTAACCTGTTATTCTTTTTCCAGAAAGGCCTAGTAGGTTGGGTACTATATACATACATACGTACATACATTCATACATGCATACATACATACATACATACATACATACATACATACATACACACGTACATACATACATATCTTTATTACCCACCCTAGTGTACACCATCGGCTTATAGGTAATAAAGACAGAGCGAAACAAGAAACAAACAAACAATAGGCACTGCACCTCTCTTAAAACTACTTAACTAAATTAACCACTTCTACATCAACTCAGTATCATCCCACACGTACGCGGATAGCCAGCACACGTACACCCTAAACACCTACTCCTTCCTACCTACCACCTAAAAGATTTAGTAGACAGTCGCTGCGTCAGCCCTGGTATGGAATACATGCCCACCAACCCGTCGACAGCAGCCACCAGCCTCGCCACGTAAGAACTGATCTAATATCTCACCGAAACTTGCTGCCACTGTATTCCTTCCCTACCATGTGTGACAAGCTGCCTTGGCGGAAACCAGACCCAACACGTGGCCTGCCACACACTTCCGCTGTGTACGTCACACCTACTCTGTTCCATTGTCAGCGCACTACCTTCCCTCTCCTGTTTCTTCCCGTGCAGACATTCTCAAGCCTAACTTCTTTGGGGTGGGTCATTTCCCTTGATACGTCACCCTCTCCTCTCTTGCACTACTCCCACTCACATCTCACCTTATTAAACTTAAGACTTAAACATCAACTAACTACCATTTTACATCCCTCATCAACGCACCTAACTTACACACCTCACTTACACACAGACAAACAGTTTCCTTTCCAAGTCCATTAGTTCACTCAGTCTTCTCAATCTACAGCACCACACTTACACACATCAAACCATTAGACTTATCCCAGTTCTTCCAACTTATTAAACTTAGGACATAAACATCAACAATCCATCAGTTTACAAGCCTCATCAAGGCACCTACATCAATTTAATTTTTTTAAATATGACCTACTTTCATAATTTCCATACTGCCAACATTTTCTCCTTAACTACAGTCCCACTTAATCTACTATTACATACACCTTATTTATCCCCCCTCTTCACACAAATGCACTTGAACAATCCGATTTTTTCCACACCTCTTTTACACACAAACAGACATTTCACCATTCCAAGTCCATTAGTTCACTCAGTCTTCTCACTACTTTTTGCATTTTTCTTTTATTCTCTAGCTTCTACCTAAGCGGCATTTCAACCATCCACGTTAAACTTAAACTATATACCAGCTTCTTAAATTTACACTACCCTCAAAGCCTACTCAACCTCCCCTTTTCTCAGGCTTTCCCTTGTTACCAACTCTACTCACGTATTCCTCAAGTCGTGAATCTACCACACCCTCCCATACTGCTACTCCTCGATCTACTTTCCAACAACTCGCCCCGCGCGGATCACCTTTCCATAGGGCAAGGTGCTCACCCTGGATAGTACCGGGTGGCTTTCTACCACGAATCTGCACCTCATAACTTAACTCCAGCTTCCGAAACATTCTAGCAACTGGCAAGGGGCGAGACTCCTTAATTGACATGAAACAGACAACAGTTAGATTAGACTTTACACTTAGTCTCACAAATACTGTATAAGTTTAAATACCATATATTTCATTTTTAGCAACTAGCAATATTGATCTGGGCAACTTATCAAGTTCGTTAGTACACATCAACAACGTAGCAACCAGCGCGAAATGCAACCACAACACTACTGCAACCCGGCAAAGATAAAAACAGGTATGATAATAAAAACCCATGAATATCACCAAATGAGCACAAGAAGCAAAATACTTACCATCGAGCAGCAGCAGCAGCATTAACAAAACCAGCATGGAGGGCACAGAACATAAAGGAAAAGGGCTGGATCAAACTAGCTACTTGAGGTGTTGCCAGGTCAATATCGCTAACTACTAAATGGAAGCGAAATTTTCAATAAATCAACCTTTACTTAAAATTTAGGGGAAAAGATAAAATTTATGAGTGATATATATCTATAACTTTCTGTAATAACTTAAAAAATAAACAAAATCAAGAATAAATAATAGAATGTTAAATAATCTCTTTGAATTATGCATTAAACCAAATCTATTTTTAAAATGATAAAAGTTTGAGTGTACACTCAGATAACAATGAAAAATAATTCTTATGCAGTAATAAAATAAGTAAACTGAAGAACGTATACCCCAATAAGAAAAAATTCCTTATTCATTCTTTGAAAAAGGAGACAAACGTCCTTTTTTTCTTCAAATAATTAAAATCGTGAAATCACACTCAGATTACACACTAAAGTAACTCTTACAGTACCAGGAAGTAAGCGGAGTCTGCAGCTCGCATCAGAATCACTCAAGTACAAATGTTAAAACGGATCCGTGCATTAAATATTAATTACACAACTGGCCAACTTTTCCTTGTAAGTAGGTATACTGCAGTTAATCTCATTAAACTGAAAACTGTTTCTAGAACCTGTACACGAGGATTTCAATCATCCCAGAAACACGGAATCACACATAATATTAAAGGCAACGATAGCCAACCAAATATTCCACACGTAAATAATTAAGAGAACACAAGAGAAAATATCACGAACCAAATAAAAATATGTCTCAAATAATTTACAAATTACGAAGGGAAACACTGAAAATTCCACAGAAAACAAACAATGGTACACACGAAGCATGCAGCTTCCCAAAAACCAAGCTAACATCCCACTTAAGACAATAGGCAAGGCCCACACAAAATTAGCGTACCGGAGATAAGTTAAAAGGATGACACGCAATAATGAAAGAAAGAAAACACGGACGCGAATAATCTGAGGAGGGAAACCATAAGAATCTTTAAGAAATGCTAGAAACATTTTCAGCTTCCTCAACCACGATATTACAATAATATAATTATAATATTTTGAATTTAACATTTCCTCCAACCACCTATTAACAGAGGATTTAAACGCGAGTTATAGAATTTTAATTTTAGGAGGCCCTGGAGAACGGTAATGCCCGAATAAGACCGGAAATAAACCATCCCATTAAGTAATTAAACAATGATCCATATCGGACATAATACTAGCACATAACATCTTTCAAAACATTGACAACAGTCCAACGGAAACCACAAATATGAACCAAGAAAAGTAGAAAGAAATCCACCAACAAAATTAATAATAATAATAGCAACTTTAAGAAACAGAAAAAGGCAGCACAACGATAATCTCAGTAAATTAAAGTAATAGAATAACCCGCGCATATACCATGTTCCAAAATTACTCCATTATAATAATTTGGATATAGAACCTTACCAAAATCATGTTAAGTTACATTTTAATATTTAGAAGATACAATTTATATCATTAAAATGTCCGATGCAGAAGAAATTCCAGCTTAATTTAATAAACGGCGGTCGACATGTCCATAACTATAGGCCTAATTTCAATTAGAATTGCGGAATAGACATTAAATTATACTAGCAGCGTTGCCGAAATTTTTGTACAATAGATGTCACAAATTGCTTGTTACCCACGTTCTTCTTCTCCACATTATCCGGCAGTAGACAGTTTCGAAACAATTAAGAAGATACTTGTACTTACATCCTTGTGTGTCCAATTTAATATACGGTAATCCAATAGCTTACGTTCTAGCCCATTTTGTAATGAGGAACCCTCCTTCAGATAGTTCGGTCACACAAATATATGGCTAGGGGCTTTACGTCGCACCGACACAGATAGGTCTTATGGCGACGATGGGATAGGAAAGGCCTAGGAGTTGGAAGGAAGCGGCCGTGGCCTTAATTAAGGTACAGCCCCAGCATTTGCCTGGTGTGAAAATGGGAAACCACGGAAAACCATCTTCAGGGCTGCCGATAGTGGGATTCGAACCTACTATCTCCCGGATGCAAGCTCACAGCCGCGTGCCTCTACGCGCACGGCCAACTCGCCCGGTACACAAATATATTCAAGAACAGTAAATCAGATACATTATTGCACTACAACTAAGGCAAATGCCTTAATTAACGAGGCTATTAGCCTGGTTTATCGGACTCCACTCCAACAACTTTCAGTCGCATTTTGTACACAACTCCTCCAAACGCGTCCATCTTGGCGATCTGCCGGGAACAGAGTGGCGTGCAGGCCAGTGAGAAACACAGCGCTCAGACCGGATGCGCACGCACTTCAACTGGTTTATTGGGCGAATCAGAAATTTCGAAGCTACCGACGTAACAAATGATTTAAAATACATTTTAAATAGGATAGTTTAGGCACATAATTTAACGGCAATTCAAACAATGGCCGAGAATGGTAGATAAGATCCCCACACACAAATACATATGTCCAACAAACGAGGGTATCGTAAATTATTATCTCAATTTTGATGCTCTAGCAATGAGCCAACGCAAGACACATCCAACATCCATGGTGGACGACAATGAATTGGCTTCACACCAACAAGCTATGCGTAGCAGAACTTGGCTGGATAGAGAACGAGCTACGGGAGATGGACTTGCTCTAGAGTTGGTCGAACACTCGACCAGAAAGTAAGAACGATAGGAGCAGAATACATCGTATGTGGACGATGGAGTATAACACCGCGGGCGGAGAAGATGTAATTAAATTTAGCGAAATAAGTCGCTCAGGAAATAAAATTAAAACAGAGTTGGGATAAAATTCCGAGGTGATATAAATTTCAAAGGTGACTCACCTAGGGTTAAAAATGTGTCCCCACTGGGACAGCGCAAGGAGGAATTGATTTATGAAGTCCTCATTAGAAAGGTTCAATCTGGAGGCACGGTTGTGGCAGATATTGCAAAACTCAAAGAATCCTTAGGATTGCCTATTTGTATCCCAGTCTTTGGGGAAAAGGAAATTGATGAGCCTCTCTCCACTATCACTGACAATACCACCGAACCAATGTCTGTAGTCAGTTTTTTTTGAAGTAAGCGATCCATCAGCAAACCATCTTAAAAGAGTACAGGCTAGACTGTTCCATACTTACAACAGGGCGAGGGACCTATTGTCTCTTAAATTAAAAGAGGATCATGCCAAGGAAGTTAGTAATCTGGTGGAAAATCTTTCAGATATATCTAATAGTTAGCCAATTGTTGACTGATGCTGCTGCTCCCAAAACGGACCAAGTCCCTTTAATCAACTTGCCGACTGAGGAGGATTTGTCTAAAGCTGTAGAAAGTAGGAAGTATGTGGCTACTCAATAAACTTCTGCCCCATTAGATACTGAGTCTGGTCATCCTAGACAAATCCCACCTTTATGTTTGAATAATGCTGTGTTGGAGTCATCTCAAACTTCTATGCCGTCACCTATTATGTCACATGGGTTCAGTAGTCTGCCTCATCAACTGGCTATGTTGCTTAGGGGAATTTATAAATTTACAGTAAACTCCACTAACGAAGTCATTTCACTTCTCAGGTACTTAGTTGAATTTCAAGATCAAGCTTTAGTCTTTTCTCTCTCTCATTCTCAAATACAACAAATCATGTATCCATATTCCGTAGGCGTCCTCTCAGACAAAATATTTAAGGCTATAGCCGATCGATCATCCATAGAAGACTTCCACGCCCACCTATTGGCCAACATTTTTCCGGCTAGGGCAATGTCATTTTTAATACAAAAGTTCAAAAGTTTTATTTTACAGTACAGCGATTGGATGAGAATCTTGTCGATTTCATCCAAGACATTAAATTGTACACCAGGGTGTTCGCACTCCATTTTTCGGAAAACCAAATAGTGCAAACTATTGTCGAAGGCATCTCCCCGCTCTATAGGTCTTACATATGTTTTGCGTCTCGTCCCCAAACGTTTGCAGATTTAGAGGCTATGGATGTATCAGCTGAAGGAATAAGGTATGCCGACACCTTACCTGTTGCGAAGGAGCCCCCTCCGTCTTCAAATAGTTTTCGGCCTCCACCTCGCCGAACTTTCACCACCCGCAAATGCTATCCTTATGGATCAACGGAACATTTGCGTAATAAGTGCCCATTGATAAAATCGAGTGGGGAAAAGAATGGAGCAGGGTCATCCCAAGGTTGTTTCAAATGTGGCTCATTTACTCACCTCGCCAAGAATTGCACTAATGTAAATAGCACCCCTCCTGCTCAACTTATGTTGCAACCTCCACAAACTCCAGTAATAGGAAGTGACTAGTGTCATCGGCTGAGTCGGCATGTTCATCTGCCCAAGGATCAGCCCCTATTGAACCCAGTGAAAGTTCTCGTAAGGGAGAGGTTATTTCTAATCTATCGTTTTAAGGCCCTAAAGAATGCCTCAGAATTGCGGTGGAGACCCCCGCTTGTGTTCCATTCCTTAAAGATGAAGTAAACATTGAACCTGTTACTGTTCTATTAGGTTCAGGGAGCGTGATTTCCATTATTTCGGCCGAATGGTATCCTACATTCAAAACTGTTTGTAAGTTTCCTAACTTTTGCTCTTCTTCTGTCAAATGCGTTTCGGCTAACTCTTCTCCATTAGAAATTTTATGTTTCATCTTTGCTAAAATTCTTATTTACAAATGTACATGGAGAATAAAATTGTTTGTTGCTAAACACATGTCTTGCCCTGTAATATTGGGGGCAGATTTCATGTCTTCTACTGGTCTGGTGCTCGACATTCAGAGTAAGTCGTGCACCTTCAAATTTCCAAATAATTGCAAGATTCCTCTGTTAAAGTGTAATTCTGTGCCATTTTCATCTGCTTCGCCAACCTAGGATGAGATGTTGTTAGATCTTAGAAATCTACCTGAGGAGCAGGCTGAAAGTATTCGTAAATTGTGTCAGTCCTTTCGTGATGTAATTTCTGATACTCTTGGTGTTATTGACCTTATCGAATATAATGTTGAGGTTACGGATTCGACTCCAGTTAGGTTTCCGCCTTATAGACTGTGCCCACATACAACGAAGGCTCTTAAGGAGATCATCGATCAAATGTTAAAAGATGGTATTATTCGATCTTCTAAGTCGGCGTATTCATAGCCCATTTTTCTTGTGCCGAAACCTCAAGGTGGCTTTAGGCCTGTGATTGATTATAGGGCTATAAACAGTAAGGTGGTGTTACAATCTGTGCCCCTTCCTGATCTTCACTCTTGTTTTTCGTAGTTTCGTAAATCCAATTTCTTTACCATTCTTGACCTGAATCAGGCGTACAACCAAATCCCTCAAACTGAAGAAAAATATCTAACTGCCTTTGCCACGGATTGGAACTTGTATGAGTAAAACCGCGTGCCTTTTGGGCTCCCCACGGGGGCAGCTGTACTTACTAGACTGATAGATAGGGTCTTCTCGAACATCAAATTTGAATGCTTTTATCATTATCTTGATGATGGTGTTGTATTTTCTGAGACCTTTGAAGAACACCTAGATCATCTAAAGGAAGTACTCAATCGCCTTCGTAAGGCTGGGTGGACTGTCAGATTATTCTAGGTAGCTTTTCCTAAACCTTCCATAGGGCATATTGTGTCGCCCGATGGTGTTTCCATTTATCATTCTAGAACACAGGCCATCCGCGATTTCAAACCGCCTAAGGACATCAAAGGTATTGCCAGGTTCATAGGCATGGTGAATTTCTTCAGGAAATTTATTCCTAACTTCGCTAAGAGAGCAGCGCACTTGAACTTACTCCGTAGGAAATGCATCAAATTTCAATGGGGGCCGTCTCAGCAAGCCGCCTTCGATGATCTAAAATTAGCACTCTGTAACGCCCCTGTTCTAGCAATGCCAGATTTTTCGAAGAAATTCATTGTCCGAAACGACGCCTCGTCAACGGCGGTTGCCGCGGTCCTTCTTGAGGAATCGGAACTCGGAAGGCGACACATGGCCTATGCTTCTAAGGCACTATCGGCTTAAGAGGCCAAATATTCAATCTATGAACTTGAGGGTTTGGCAGTTTAGTTTGCTGTAGAGAAGTTCCGTCTGTATCTGGAACATGTAAAACTTGACTTGGAAAAGGATAACCAAGCCTTAAGTTGGGTATTAGCTAGGCCGCGTTGTACTGGCCGTTTAGCCCGTGGGCCATCGGGATTTCTGGTTTCCAATTTGATGTGAGGCATATTCGAGGATCTAAAAAAATAGTTTCGGATGGTCTAAGCCGCATGTTTCCTCATGAAGTGGAGACCACTGAACTGGAAGATAGTTCTTCTCTTCCCACCTTCGGGCATTAATGCCATTCTAACTGATGCCCCTATGCTATTTTGGTATATTGAAATATACCAGCGTGAAGTTCCAGTGCTGGCTCCTATTATGGAATCACTTATGTATTGAGAAACGGGATTCTGTGTTGCCCGTCGAGGCACGATCAAAAGATGAAAGTAGTGGTTCCAGCTGTGCTTGTACTATCATAAGACCCCATTAGGGGGGCATTTAGGAATCTTCAAAACTCGGTTAAAATCCGAGAATGTTCATTTGGAAAGGTATGGGCGGTGAAATTCGAGAAATGGTAAAAGCTTGTAAACCTTGCTTACTTAGTAAGCCCACCTTGTCCACTAAGCTAGGTTTATTGTCATCTCATCAAGCTTCGCGCCCCTGGAACGTCTAGATGTAGACTGCGTCGGACCTTTCCCACAATCAAAGGGGAACGCAAATAAATATATTCTGGTGTGTGTAGATGGTTTCACTAGATTTTCATGGTTATTTCCGACTAAGCTGGCTACCGATCAGTATACTATTTCTTGTTTGAATACTATTTTTGCTTCTTTTTGTCCTTGTCAAGATATAGTTTCTGATAATGCTAAGGCATTCAAATCTAAGTTATTCCATAAATTTTGTTTTGACCTGTCTATCTCACACGTAACAACTTCAGCTTATTACCCTCAACCGTCTCTGGCTGAGCGGGTCAATCGTAATCTCCGTTCTGGGTTAATTGCTTTTCATCATGAAGATCTTACCAGGTGGGATACTTCATTGCGTTGCTTGGTTTTCGCTCTATATTCGGCGGTTCATTAATCCCATAAGTTCACTGCAGCGTATCTCATGTATAATTTGTTCCTAACACGCCGCTCTCTTACCTTTGGTCACTTAATGACATATTACCAGAGACAATAGATCCTGATAATCTTAAAGATCTATGGAAGAAGGCTAAACACAATCTTAAGCTCCCCATGAAAAGGTTAGGGAAAGATATGATCCTGCACGGAGGCCCACCAATTTAAAGGTCGGAGATCAAGTCATGGTTAAAAATGTTGTTCCTGCGGGCAAGCTCGCCCCCATGGGCCATGCTTCATTTTAGATTTTCTGACACCAGTTACATTATTGGTCAATAACCCAGCCACAGAGAGGATCTATAGGGTTCACCTCTCTCAGATGTAATTTCATTGTTGTTTATATTTGTCATTAAAATTTGGTAGGATTCGAATGTTATGTTCCTTTGAAGTAGGGGATTATTTTAAAATTATGTTATTGATTGAATCGAGGCCTTCTGCCCCGCTTTTGTATATTACCTGATATGTACGATCTTCCCCTCTGATTATTCCTGTGGTCAATTCCCTGGTGGCCATTACAAAGCCCCCGTCTCCTGCATCCACGCATTGTTGACACACACTCATCATCAACGTCGCCTGACCCTCTGCCTCATACAAATAAAGATCGTACTCTCAAAACTCCTGCAACACATCTCTTGTTTCAGTATCCCCTCAGCCGTCGGCGACCGTGTTTCAACATCTGGCGAACGATACCGGAGTGGGGAATGGGCCCACTCCACTCTAGTTAAGACTCCGTCAGGACGGCGCGCCGGAGTATATCTTCCCGGCAAGGGCTGAAGTGCGGTGACACCACTGCCAAACCATCTGGGGACTGCATATCTACAACTAATCTGCGGCGACCTTCACCACGACTACCCCTCTCATAGCAGCGGGAGAGGTGTGTCTGAGGGTAATTGGGGGGTCCGGGCGAACTCACCTGGGTATCGGCAGCGGCGGCAGGGCTGGCCGTCAAACTTAATCAACATATAATTAACTTCTATGATGGCCAAACACTTCAAACATGGTTTTCATAATGGACTTTTCAACATTTTTTTTCTCCTGTAAAAAGTTTATATGTGCAAATCATCTTCTGTCAAATTTCTTCTGCGTCACCACAAGGAAGGGCCTTTTGGGGGGGAGGTCTGTACTTGGAAGTTCATCTCAACTCCGCTCATTCAAAAGAGGCACCAATAAAGAACTCTCTCTATCGAACAAACGTGAAAATGCTACTACATGAAGTTGGGACATTAATACTGCAGTACTGAGTAATTGTGTTATTGTGAAGTTGCCTATACTAACTGGATTTATTTGCTTTGTGTTTTTTACTTCAAGAAGTAATTCTCCGTAGGTGTCATTATAAAAACTGATGTCATGCACTCTGGTGCAAGGTAAAAGAATTTGTTATTGAAAGAAAGTTTGTGTTTATAGGTTTTCTCTAGTATATCAAATTTCATTTTTTGTATATAATTCTAGGTTGGTTACACTTCTTTCTCGTTCCGCCAGTTTTTGAACCTGACCAATCACAATTTTCCTGTAATTATTTTTCAGCCTATCACAGGCTTCTTGTTGCTTTTTGGGTGTCACTTTTGAATTTGCCACTAAAATTGAGAGGGTGTGTCCTGATTAGTCCAGAATCCTCTCGAACAATCCCCTCGGGTATATACGCTGAGGCTTTTCTGGCTACCTTCTCTCGTTGATCGTAGTCTTTGTGAGTGTGTGTGTTAAGACAGGAGGCGGGGCCCCTCATTCTTCGGCAGGCAGAACAACAGCCAGGTAATGGTCACCAACATTCTATCTTTCTAGCTGTCTCCGCAAACTTATCCGAGGGAAGGTTCGAATGTCTATCTACATAACCAACCTTTGCTAAAATGTAAATTTTCGTTCGGCTAATGTAAACTTTCATAAAGTCTTTAACTGTAAATTGGGAATAGAGAGTGCGTTACCCTCTCGAGTTCCCCTTCAACTTGGATTGAGGTGACTACGATTTCGTAACTCTTTTCCTTGCCTGTAATGTATTAAATTAACCTTAATTCCAGTCACCTCAGTAGTCTGAGATTAGCCCCTGTATAACTTGGCCGAGAGCCCCATTAGGATTGTATTCATTATCTAGGAGTGCAAGTATACGCCTCCATTCATTTTGTTTTCGCACCATTAATATAACCTGTTATTCTTTTTCCACAAAAGCCCAGTATGTTGGGTACTAGGTACCCCTGTGCACTAACTAGCCTAGGGAGGACAGAGATTGTGAGGTATTGTAATGTGCTTTAGGCGGGCTGTTAGAAATTGGTTAATGTTGGAGAGCATGTAAGCTCTTTTCTGAAATTCCTGTAATATTAAGGGGTGCCTCTGGAAGACTGTAGATTTGCTGGAATATTCCGGTTCTTGTCTAAACATTGAGATTTTGTAAAATTTTGTAAATTGGATCTGGTATCTCAGAATTTGTAAACTAGGGGCTTGAAGTTCAAAATTGTTAAATTCCCTTTTCTGGATTTCTCTATTTTACTATCCAAGTTTGTTATTGTTATTTCTCTAAGTGAAAGGTTCTTACGTTTATTTTTTAAAAATAAATATAACCTATGTTAAAGTTTTAAATTTATTTTGTGATATCGTACTTAGACCCATTCGATCTAGCACCTTCTTCCATCTGTTTCTGCTCCACGGACAACCCCGGAACAAAAACAATAATCACCACCACCACCACCACCACCACCACCCCTTCAACTGAGGTTCGCGTCGCGGAGGAGATCCGTCCACAAGACAACATTAGATTTAAATTAATCTCAGCTCATCCTCGACCCCGAGACTAAGGGATAGAAATTCATGCATTATTTCTCTTAGTGATGGTGGTGGTGATTGTGATTATTGTTTCAAGGGAAGTGAAACTAGGCAACCATCCTATATTAACCAATCAGAGGAAGAATCGAAGAGATCTGACACTTCAAATATTTAAGGTATCCGCCAAAGTTAGACAAGGGCCATGAAGAGCGTGAAAATGAAAGGCGCCTTAGGCCTCAAGGGCTCTAATACCGTCGGGGTCAGGACAGAACGAAAGTTGACCAAGGGTGGTCGGACAAGATAGATGAAAGTGAGGAGCCTGATACAAGTAAGTGGGAGCAATCAGGTACGTAAACTGTGGTCGACAGCCCCAAATTGAGAGCCCCTGCGCCCCCATTTATTCACATATTACGACAAGAAGGAGATATCGTGTATGTTATTCTACCGCCCCAACCACAGGGGGTATATTTCACGTAGATCTGAGGTGGGCAAAACTTTCATATTTCAGGGCTATCTTCCCATCTGAACACAGCTTCGTTGAAAGCATGTTTGCAAATATTATCTTTGGAAGAGTTGAATATCTGTAAAGAACAAGAAATATTAGGAAGGTTATTTCTGCTACAAGTGACTTAGAGGTGTAGGTAGTAGTAGCAGTAGGAGTAGTAGTAGTAGTAGTAGTAGTAGTAGTAGCAGTAGTAGTAGTAGTAGTAGTAGTAGTAGTAGTAGTAGTAGTAGTAGTAGTAGTAGTAGTAGTAGTAGTAGTAGTATTGATTCACTCATTATGTTGCTTACACATTTACAGGACTCTGTTACTTATATACATAACTCTACTAATGACATTATTACTTGAAAAAATGAATCTTGTAACTAAACCACGTATATTACAGAAGTAGTATTAGTAGTATTATTATAATTATTACCATATTAATACTTAAAATAAATTGAACTTGTAACTATCTCTTGCACACATTAAATAAATTATTGTTATTATTATTTGCGAATGAGCCCATTAGGACTACGCAAAGTACTTAGAGACAGGCATTTGCCTTTCTTTGTGCCCACACTTCCTTCATTCGTTTGCTGTGTGCTTCTTTTCTCTCTTGAGACCATGTTGTTCCGGTCTTCTTTCTTGGTTCCTCCTCTTGGTCAACTTGCCACTTATGAACTTTGGCTCTGAAGATAACCCGGCTTTGGATGTCTTCAGGTGTAATTCCTTCCAGTATGAGATCTGTTTTAATTTCGCCAATCCATTTTATTGTGTCCGTTTTGGCTTTACTTCGGTTTTCATAAAATTCAACTATTTGCTTGGTAAGTCTATCTGGGTTCATCCGTTTTATATGTCCAAAGAATCTTAATCTGCGTTTTCTGATGTCGCTGTGAATGTTAGAAAATTGTTTGATTTCCTGTTTCCCTCTAAGGCGGTACTGTTCATCTACGAGTTTTGGGCCTAAAATTTTTCTAATGATCTTGCGTTCCTTTTTCTGAATATTTTCTAGATCAGTTTTCCTGTTCAAAATTAGTGTCTCTGATCCATAGAGGCATCCTGGTTTTATTACTGTATTATAGTGTCTTAGTTTTGCATGCTTGGAGAGACACTTTTTTTTATAGATATTTTGGGTGAGTCTATATGCAGTTTCCATTTTTTTTTGCATCTAACTTCGTTGGCTTTTGTTTCTATTCCATTCTCCTGAATTATTTCACCGAGATATTTGAATTGCTGGACCCGATTTATTTTGCCATATTTTGTCTCCATGAATTTAGGGGCTTCATTGCTGCAGGTCATGTATTCAGTTTTTTCAAACGATATTTGGAGGCCGACATTTTCCGCTGTTTCTTTCAGGAGTTCGATCTGGTTTATGGCTGCTGAAACGTCACGAGTTAAGATTGCCAGATCGTCCGCAAATGCCAAGCAGTCTACTGCTAATTTGCCCCTACCAAGAGTGATTGGTTGGTCAATCTTGAGGACAGACTTCTGTTTGCGCCATTCCTGTATTACCTTGTCAAGGACGCAGTTGAAGAGTAGTGGAGAGAGCCCATCTCCCTGTCTTACTCCTGTTTTGATCGGAAAAGGGTCTGAGATTTCCCCCATGAATTTAACCTTAGATTTTGTGTCTGTCAATGCCTCTTTTACAATTGCGAGTGTTTTCCGGTCTAGACCCTGTTCTTTTAATATCTGAAACAGTGATTGACGATCAACTGAATCATAGGCCTTTTTGAAATCAACATAAGTACAAACTACATTTTTGCTACAAATTCTCTGATGCCTTAGGATTAACTTTAGGTTCAAAATTTGCTCTGGACATGAACGGTCTGGTCTGAAACCTGCTTGATATTCTCCAATGTTTGGTTCTAGTTGCTGTTGGGCTCTATCGAGAAGGCACTGAGATAAAATTTTGTAGGCAACAGATACCAATGAGATTCCTCTGTAGTTATTTACGTCTGTTCTGTCTCCTTTCTTATGTAAAGGATGAATTAGTGCACTTTTCCAATCTTCTGAAATTTGTTCTGTTTCTCAAATCTCTCGGATGATAGCGGTGAATTCTTTTATAGTATTTGGGCCTGCTGATTTGAGAATTTCTGCTATGATCCCATCCTCACCTGCAGCTTTATTAATATTAAGTCGTTTTATCTGTCTGGTAATTTCTTCTTCATCCGGTGGTACTGAATTTGGGTTTGTGAAGTCAGGTTCCTGCGGTGGAAATCTTTATGTTGGCTCTGGGCAGTTAAGCAGTTCTTCAAAATAACTTGCAAGTTCGGTGCAGTTTTCTTGATTGTTCAAATTGCCCATTTACTTTCTTAAAGCGAAGGTTTTGTGGCTGATACCCTGTTAGCTTTGTTTTGAAGTTCTTGTAGAAATTTCGTGTGTGGTTTTTTTCGAAGTCCTTTTCAATTTCTAGTAGTTGATCTTTCTCAAATTCCCTTTTGGTCTGTCGGATTAATTTTGCTGCCTCTTTCCTGACTGCCAAAAACATTTTGTGATTCTTATCGGTCTTTTTGCTGTTCCACTTATCGTATGCATTCTGCCGGGATTGTTCACAGTCTGCGTTCCACCAAGGGTGTTTTTTTCTTTTCTGGAGAGGAATCAGTGTTTGTGCTGTTTCAATTAGTTTGGTTTTGATTGCTGCCAATTGTTGGACTGCTTTTTCTCTAATTCTTCAGTGAGAGATGCCTGGATCCGACTAGTATCAAATTTCGGAATTATTTGCTTCCTTCTTCTGAACCTTTGGGGTATCAACTGTAGTTTGACTCTTGTCAGATAGTGGTCTGAGTCTATGTTTGCACCCTTCCTTACTTGGACATTCATAATTTCTCTGTGGTTTGGGTATGAAATTGCCACGTGGTGAATTTGAAACTCGCCCAAGAGGGAGTTGGGTGATCTCCATGTCATTTGTTTAGAAGGTTTCTTCCTGAAGTGAGTCGACATGACTTTAAGGTTGAATGCCCTGCAGAATTCGATTAATCTCCGTCCATTTTGGTTCGTCCATTTATGTGCTGGGAATTTTCCAACTGTTTTCCTGTATTTCCTTTCCTTGCCTAACTGAGCGTTGGAATCTCCTAACAGCATTTTGACATGGTTTTGAGAATTTTTTGATGCTGTTTCTTCTAGTATTTCCCAGGATTTGTCTACCTTCTCGCGATCTGTTTTATTGTCTTCATTGACTGGCATATGTGCATTGATCAGTGTGTATGATTTGTTTGCACACTTTAAAGTGATTGTCATTAGCCTATTGTTTACACATTTCACACCTGTTACTGAGTTAAGTATGCTCTTCTTAACTGCAAAAGCAACTCCTAAATGGGTTGTGTTTTTGAGAATCTGTGTGTCTGTTTTACTTTTGAAGAGTCTGTAGTTCCCGAAATCCATTGCGTGTTCGTCAGTCAGCCTCGTTTCTTGGAGTGCCAGTATTTCTATTTTTTGATCATTTAGGGTTTGCTCTAGTTCGTACAACTTCCCTGCCCGCAAGAGAGAATTTACGTTCAGTGTTCCGAAAAATGTTTTGCTGTTTGAGCGATGTTGGCCAGAGGTCTCCGACTCCCTCTGTTTGCGTGTCCAGCCAGACTCCCCAGAATCCGATAGTCTGGTTGTGCTGCTAATGTCAGCAGTGGATTGGTTACCACCTGGGGTACAAATTTGTTTCCTGCCACGCCTCATGGTACTTGATTATCCAAGTATTGGACCGTAGTCCAGTTTCAAAGGACTGGAGTGGATAGTTCCAGAACATACATTTCCAGCCGCACCTCTGGTGAACAGACGCTGACCACTTTGCCGCTTGCTGCAAGTCAGACGCGAAGTGGATTTCAGTCAGTTCTTCCGCCTTCTCCGCCATCGGGATGAATCCTCCTCTGCCGTCGAGGCCGTTGACCATTTTCCTTGTTCCCTTATTCGCACCTGTCCTGCATATCTACAGGAACTTTCCCTATCAGCCATTGGGACGCGCCGTGTCGGTGTTGAGGGCCCCCACCCCAGTGTCTTACATAGAGTTATGCCTAACTGCTACTCAGTTCAGAGCTAGACCCCCACGCAAGCTGACCGGGCACGGTTATTGTTATTATTATTATTATTATTATTATTGTTGTTGTTGTTGTTGTTGTTGTTGTTAGTAGCTGATGTACCCGTTCCTCGCTACGGAATTCTAGATTGTATACAGAATTGTAGCTTAGGTAGGGTACACGTTGTGAGCAAGATTGTATTAAATTGCATAGATCTTTCTGTTACCATAGAAACGTGACGGATAAGTCACCAAACGTATTTTCCCATATGAAGACTGCGTTTGGGAATTTTCATTGTAATGGTAGGCCCGCTTGCCTACCATCATTAACAATCAGGTTGGGGCTTTCTCTATAATGGCAGACACTCCGTCTCCATCTGCCTCTTTACTTCCTCAGAAAGACTGTCTTACTGAAATGAACATAGGTCAATACAATGACGTCAATAGGAATAGAGCGAGTAAAAGCAGTGATTTCACATGAAATACTCGATCAAATGAAAAACCACACATTTTCTCACTTTTAACGAACAATACTACGTTGCCGATCTAACAGTCCAAAGTTCCAGAGCTGGAAAGACCAGGCCGCAGACAGCCGTGATACGTGAACACTCTTAGTCCTTTTTCGGGGAAGGGGGTCGAAGAGTGAAGATTCCCAGGGCAAAAACTATGCCCTTTTACTAGTCTGTTTCCTAGGAGTACCCAATGATTCGGAAAATCTCAATTCACTACACTGGCGGCGGAAAAATCTGACTTGGAGGCAAATTCTTCCTCCAAGCCAGAGGAGAAACCCCCTCTTCACTGCTAATTTTGTATAAAATGAATGTAGAATTTCATAAATGTGAAGAGGAAGACGCCCTTTTTAAGAAATGGCTCTTTTCAGGGTTGAATTTTGAGTTACTTAGTGAATTGTAGTGCTATAATTTGGAATATCCCTAAATTGTAATTCTAGACCAGGTCATACTACTACTACTACTACTACTACTACTACTACTACTACTACTACTACTACTAAGTGAACCTTTGCCTTAACAGTGCATACTGCTCATCCAAACCAGCACGTCAGAGTAGGGATCGAATAGCTGGAATACTATGATGAACCTGTGTGTTATGTACCAGCAGTATCAGAAAATGTATGAACCAGAGGAATGACATGCTAAAGAAGAAAGTTATATAACTCCCCAGCTATTTCCCGCCAATATTCCGTTAGGCTGTTATACTCGGTCCGCAGCAGTAATGCCATCTATCCGAGTTGAGCGGCAGCATAAGAGACAAAGAACATCACCACAAACAATGGTCAATGTAATGTTATTGTTGATCAATGTTATGAGCTTTCAATATTGTAGGCCTTCACATTTAGTTTTCTCCCGACTTTGAAATACCACTCTTATCCTAGTCGGTACGGTGAAATTGAATATAACGTAAGTGGTCGGAAATTGTATTATTTATAACTTTTCGATAGGACCAATAACATAGGTATTTAAAAATTAAATTTTAAGGCGCCTTTGCCTAAAACTACAATTTCATACAGGGCGAATAAAATAGTTTATAACTTAGTCTGTAGTTTTTTAATCCCTAACTCTGCATACCGACTTGCATTAAATTCTGTTAACCCATTTTCTTGTGGCTCGGCGTTGATACGGACTCGGCAACAAAAATACAAATTCATGAATATCTGTGTTATCAAAGCCGGTACGGTAACAATATATGACATAAATGATCGGAAATTTAATTCTAGATAACTTTAGTTATGTAGTTTTTATCGACAGGACCACTAATGATATAAATATCTGAGAATTAAATTTTAGGCCTTCCGCTAAACTACCTTTTCACTCAGCGTGAGTAAGATGATTTATAGCCTAGATTGTAGCGGCTCATCCCCCGTCTTCACATACCGATTTTCATTAAATTCTCTTCAGCCGTTTTCTCGTGATGCGTGTACACACAGACAGACAGACAGACAGACAGACAGACAGACAGACAGACAGACAGACAGACAGACAGACAGACAGACAGACAGACTTGTTACTATGGACATGACCGATACAGAAATACAATTCTTTTCAAATTCTGAGCAATGTACAGACAAAACTCTTATTTTATATTTATTATTATTATTATTATTATTATTATTATTATTATTATTATTATTATTATTATTATTATTATTATTATTATTATTAGAAATGCACATAACAAAATCGCACCAACCTAAACAGAGTCGAGTAGATATCAGTAAAATACCACGTAAGGTGAAACCTTGTGTGTGGTAATTTAGAATATTAATTACATAGAGAGAAATATATTTTTAAATGATGCCTGAAGTACGAGTATGAGTATGAGTGAATGATGGATAAGATCTACAGCACATGGTGGAGCATCGAATAGAAATTGAATATGGTGACGTGATATTCTCATTTAGTTATTTCTTCAATAACAGTTTTATTATCCCTGACAAAGGATTTAAGACACTTCAGACTTATTTTCTGACGTAATAAAGTAGTTTGTAAAGAACCGGAAAGGACATTAACAAGAAATTGAGCTTTGTTGTGCCAAATTTGGGTTTGTATAAAATACAACGGTGGTACATCTTACTGCGTGTTGAATATTCATGTTTTATGTTCTCAGTTATATTTTTGTTTTAGTTAATATATTTGTATATTTCACGGGCATAGAACTGTTTTACATTAAATATATTTGCCTCAGCATATAATTGACTACTTGGGTATAATCTTCCTTTCTGTTACATTATTCGTAATATAAGGTTTTGAACAACCTGTATTTTATTGATTACATTTTTGTAGGCTCCTCCCCATGCTAATATTCCGTAGCTAAGAATAGACTGAACTAAAGCGTAATAAACCTCTCTAAACAATTTCATACTGGATATGTATTTTAAATTGTGAAATATATAAACCGTTCTTCTGATTTTCTTTCTTAAATCGGTAATGTGACTTTTCCATTTCATAATCGAATCAATTAATAATCCCAAATACTTAACATTACTTACTTTATAAATGTTGTAGCAGTTACAGTTAAATTTACAGTTGATGTTGTGTACAGTTAATTCATTAAAATCGTTCCGTGTATCTATTACAGAAAAATTCATAAATTTTGTCTTTTTAATGTTTAAAATTAATGCATTATTATCTAACCATGCTTCAACTTTAAGCAGTGCTCAAGTTGCTCTCTCTCTGACGAGAATCCAGCTATCATCCTCTATATAAATGATATATGTTACGACGTGCGTATGTTCGGCATTTGCTATTGTTTTCTCTAGATCGTTAATAAATAGAATAAACAATAGTGGACCTAATACTGTTCCTTGTGGGACACCCTTTATTATCTTCATCGGTGTGCTTAGATGTTGATTAATTTTGACATACTGTACTCGATCTGTCAAGTAACTCTCAAGCAAATCCAGCACATTACCCCTAAAGCCGTATTTTTCCAATTTCTGGAGGAGCAAGCGGTGTGACACACTATCTAATGCCGTTTCAAGGTCGAGAAATATCCCTGTGGAGAGCAGAGAAGAATTAATATTTTCATATATTCTCTTTGTTAAGGTGGATATAGCATCAGTATTTCTGAGATTTTTAATGAATCCAAACTTTCTGGGCGAAAGTATTTGGTGTTTTTCTAAAAATTGGTAAATATTGTTCTTTAAGCATTTCTCGAATATTTTTATATTGTTGTAGTTATCGAAATGGGTCTGTAATTTCTAATGTAATAAATATTTCCAGACTTGTGAAGAGGTTTTTCTATTGTGGTTTTAAGCTGCTTTGGAAAGTAACCTAAGGTGAAGGAATCATTGATAATATTGAGCAACGGTTACTTTAATGACTATATTTTCTTTAATAATTCGAGCCGAAATATTGTCTATTCCTACAGCTTTGTTTTTATGTACTTCACTCAAACATCTCTCCAGATCGTATTCTGTTACCGGTGCAAGGAAGCAAGTATGAGGGTTGCGAGCGATATTTAATGTGAAGTCGGAAATCTGTCTGTGATGTTTTGCTTTCTCAGTGGTTTCGTTAATGAAATAATTGTTAAATTTATTAGAAATAATTATGTGTTCTTTACAGATTTCACTTTTAAATCTGATTTTCTTGATCTCTTTTTTTTCTAACTGACCTTTGTGTTATTTCATTGACTACGCCCCAGACCTTACCCCGGTTATTTGAATTGCGATTGATCAGATTCCTATAGTACGCAGTTGTCGTTTTCATAATTAGATCATTTAGTTTGTTCCTATATTTCCTGTACTGTTCTCTAATTTCCAAGTTATCATTATTTTTTAAATATTGTTGATAAAGTCGGTCTCTTGTGTGAATAGATTTCACCAAACCGTAAGAAATCCATTCTGTTCTTTTAACTTCCTTTGATTTCAATTTAACAGTGGACAGGCTCATGCATCTTTTAATCGTATTCACGAATTTATCAAGTTTGATATCTAAATCACTGCTGTTTAAGATGTCTCCCAAATTTATTTTACTTAAATGATTTTTAAGCTCAATATGATATATTTTAAAACAGTTACGTCGAATATTTGGTATATTATTAGGGACCGAGGCATTTTGATTGTTGAGACTTACTATTATAGGATGATGATCTGAAATTTTACTTTGAGAGATGATAGACAGAAGGTCGTCATTTCTCAACCTACTTTTAATCAAAGCATGATCAATACAGGATTTACTTGTACCAGATACTCTAGTAGGATTGTTTATTAACCCTTTGGATGCCGACCCATAATAGGTCATCATATGCATAGAATGCCAAGCATGTTTCAATGGATTTTGCATCACTGTATAAAATATTTTATTTACGTCTCAGTTTAAAAGATATGGAGGTAAAATTTGGTATGTGAGCTTGATATACTCCAAGGAATATAGATATGTGACTTGCATTTCAAAAAACAAAATTTCTTGGAATATTGTGCACAAAAATATTATTATTTTTTATTTAAAAAAGGAAAAACATAATTTGAAATTAATTAGCACATTTTACACTAAACTCAAAGTGACTAAGTGAAGATGTTTAATCATAACTCATATCTGGGATCATATATACCAATTTATGTTGTTAATGTAGGTCTACTTTACAATTTATAAACGAATTTCCAAAAACATTGAAGATGTGGAGAGAAAGACACGAACAATGTAACCTGTCAACGATTGAATATTTTATGAATTTTGAGAGAGTAATAGTTATAATTTGAGAGAACTGTGTCTAGTAGCCGTATTTGTTACTACAGAACAGTTCAGAAGATCAGAACAACATACAAAATCAACTAATAGTATCAGAAATGAAAGTGTAAAGAACAGATTGAAATATTCTATGGGCGGAGCATCAGATTAAGGTAGGCCTATGTGTTTAGGCCCTGGGATTTGATAAAAATGGTGGGGATGGGCAACATTACTTTCAGAGAATATGCATTCATTCCAAGAATCATCTAATTCACTGTCACTGTCATTTTCATTAGCACTGTCACTATAACTCTTTTATATTGCACGAAATGTTGTAAGCCCATTAGCCAATTGCACGGCTCCACCATTCTCTGGTGCGCTACCTGAAGACCCCAAAAATATCATAATCATCACTTTCGATAAAATTAGAGTCGCTTACATCTTCAAAGCAACCCAAAAGTTCCTCAATTTCTTCTCCCGAATTAGGCCTACGTGACGACATGCCTTGTTGTGATAACTGTACTATTTACAACTTTACTACGACCTAAATAAATTGCTAGGTACAGTAGAACCTCGATAATTCGAAATCGGTTAATTCAAAATCCCGCCTAATTCGAAGAAGCTCTCGTTCCCGGAAACATGAGATACAGTTTTGCATGTTATTTCAATTGTTTAATTCGAAATACGGATAATTCGTAATTCGAAGTACAATGTCGGCCCCATTACCGAAATTCAGACTTTTAATTCGAAACTGCCTTTACATTTTAAAACAATAGTATGTTACAGAGTAATTTCAACTCGAAATGTATCCGTTCCGCGTCATAATAGAACGCGCGTTCCGGATCGTGGAGGGGTGGCTTTCCGCACTTACACTCACTTCGATGGGTCTACAGTGCGCTTCACGATAGCTAAGTTGAATGAAATCGGAATTCTTTTGAGTTCAACCTTTTAAGGAACGCCGTAATATCACGCAACATGCAGTGTGCGCTAAAACAGAATCCGCGAACACTGGCGATGCCGACAGTTGACGAAAAAAACGTGGCAAATATAATAAATTCGTAGGCACCGAACAATATTGACATTGCCGGTGAAACTGCATTGCTTTATTTTAATGCGAGCCCAAACGGTCGTATGGTTTTAAAGGAGAAATTGCCAGCCGGGAAATCGTACAGTGTGAGGGATGGGGGTCATAGTAGTGCGTTGCAATGCACATGGAAGCGAGATACTTTATCCCCTCGTCATAGGAAACTTCGATAAGCCACAATGTTTTAAGAGCGTCGGGCACTTTCCATGCCAGTACAAAGCATCTATAATAAAAATGCAAACAGTAATGAAATCCAAAAAATAATGCATTTGCACAGGGGAACCGGCATAATTTATCGTCTTTGAATTGTGCGATTTTTGCTTTCGTTGCGTGAGGTTATGTTTGTCAGTGATTTATCCAAGTGCATTATTTGAACATTGTAAATGCACCTTGTTGGATACATTTCGGAAATAGTTTTTTCCATGGCATTAGAAAGGTTTAACCCTTTATAGGGCAAAACTATTTTTATGAAAAATATCATAGGACGCATAATGTATATGTTCACGGTTATCCTCCAATATAGTTTATATGTTTGAGATATATATACAGTTTTTAAAACACGGTTTATTCCTAAAAAACTGAGGTCAAAAAATCGACCACAATCCATTTAGGGAAGTGGTTTGGACTTTCATGTTTTGTGGTTGATAAATAAACCATAAAAACAAAATAATTAATTTGAACGTTTATTGTAATTTCCATGTATATTTCTGATATAATTGGACAATATATATTACTTGAAAATATAAAAAGTAGGAAAAAACCTTTTTACAATAACGTGAGCACTTTGTCAACACAAAATCAACTTGTGAATGTTGATGTCGTGATCGGATTCGAAGTCTGCACCCATTGATCTATCTCCACTCAAGCCTAGTACTTCGTTGTCTGTCGAATATGTTTGCTTTGCCGCAGGAAATGGACGACAATCCTCAGCATTAGAATCGCCCTGACTCAGAAGCTTGTTCTTCTGTTATTGTATCTAAAATATTGAGTAGTGCTCCCGCATCCAAGCAATCAGGCCTCCTCGCCATGACAAGAGCCTACAAAAAATCAACAGTTTGATATAGTTTTTTTTTTGCTAGGGGCTTTACGTCGCACCGACACAGATAGGTCTTATGGCGACGATGGGATAGGAAAGGCCTAGGAGTAGGAAGGAAGCGGCCGTGGCCTTAATTAAGGTACAGCCCCAGCATTTGCCTGGTGTGAAAATGGGAAACCACGGAAAACCATCTTCAGGGCTGCCGATAGTGGGATTCGAACCTACTATCTCCCGGATGCTTGATATAGTTTGATAACCGGGTGAACAATTATATAAACAGTTTTGTTGTTTCAGAAGTACATGCTGCGGAGTGAAACAGCACGCAATGATAAAGAATTTTGTGTTCACAAGGAATCATGGTGGCCAATGGAACACTTGACACCACCATAAACAAAATGCTATAACAAGTCAGCGCAACACATATGGCGACTATATATTTGTTGAACTAACTGACAACATAGCGCTGATATTTATTTTGATAAGCACATGTTCCTATCTATCGCTGTGAGTTTAGAATGAACATAAAAATTATGGCATGAATTTGAACAAAGTGAGGTTACGAATGCATGGCCTCTTTCTAGGATATATAACTAAAATGCTACAACATCTGTTGTGCTATTTCCACGTAAATACGGTAAAACATACATTTCAGATTACCTTAGAACCACTATATACAGGAATAAATGAAATATTATTGAATAAATTTAACTTACCTCATGAGATGATCTACTTCCATGCACAGTGGGTGAGCTGAATGGATTGTGGTTCAGTTTTCAACCACAACGTGCATTGCGTTCTACAAAGTGCTGCTCTCTGTTTACCAGCGCTTGGAAACACATTGTGGCTGATTTTCCGACCACAGAACGTTCCATGCCAGTAGCCTAACACCGTTAGGCTGATATTTATAATATAATGTAAGAGAAATTGAACCTTAAGTGGTGTGGTTGAAAATTCGACCACAAACCTATAAAGAGTTAAACTGTGAATCGAGGTGATTGCATGTATTAATGGGTCTTAGAATACTTCGTGACGCGGCAAGTGTTTACATTTCTGAAGTATGAGAGAAGTGCCACGGCGGGAAATCGTACAAGGATAGAGTCATAGGAAAGTTCGATTTTAAGGGCATCGGGTACTTTCTGTGTAAATACAAGGCATCTAAAATGCATACACTAAAGTAATCCAATTAATAAAGCACTTGCACATGGGAGCGAGCATAGATTTCTCCTCATCTTTGAATCGTGCTTTTTTCTTCTTTCTTTCGTTGCGTGAGGTTATGTTTACCCGTGAGATACCCGAGTGTATTATTTGAATACTGTAAATGCACCTTCTTCGATACATTTTGGAAATAGTTCTTTTTTCTTGGCATTTGAAAGGTATAAACTGTGAATCAAGGTTAAATGCATGCAGTAACGGGCCTTAGAATATTTTATAACGCGGCAAGGGTTGGTACTTCTGAATTGCGGATTGGCGGTTAATTCGAAATCGCGTAATTCGAAGTCCGATTTTTTAGTCCCAACGACTTCGAATTAACGAGGTTTTACTGTAATTATAACTGCAGTATAAATAATAATAAACTTAATATATTACGATAAATAACTCAAATGCGTCAAATAGAACGTAAAATTATTGAAAACAAGTCACAACAAGCGGACATAAACAAACAAGGAGGCTGCCATATTGGATCATAGATGTCAAGCGCTCACAGATCACTCGCAATCGACGAGTAAACTAGCAAAAATGAACCTATGTCAGTGCCATCTAATGACATAAGAAGGAATACAAACATTCTACCTTCTTTCTACTTGATTTGTGACGCAATCTAGCGCCTTACTACAGAACTACACCACTTATAAGAGGGTGCCGATGGAATCGGCATCCTGGCATTTTTCGTACAGAATGTAAGTGCCGATGCATCGGCATCTTGGCACTGTAAGAGTTAAGGAATGAACATTACTTTCTTGTAACATGTTGAGATATTCGTCACAGTCGTGTTCTTTAAAAGGTCTATATTTGTGTCCCCTATTATCAGTTCGGTTTCAACATGGCATCTATCTTGGATATAATGATCTAACGCACTGAGAAACCGCTGTTTGTGACATTCATGCGACCGATATACTCCAGTAATAGCTACTTTCTTGTTCCCATAGTTAATTACTTCTCTGAGAAATTTAAAGTCATCATACTCATTAATTTCCATTTCGTGCTCCAAACCATTCTTTTTACCATTAATACAATACCATCACATTTGTTAACTGAACCCTCATTGTAATAAGATTTATACAAGGCATAGTTACATATATTAACATTACTCAGTGACCAACTTTCTGTTAAAATTATGACATCAAACCTATGATCATATGCTCTCAAAACAACGTCTAAAATGTTCTTATTTTTCCTTATGCTTCTAATATTAGTTAGAAAAACTTCTAATTTACTTTTCCCTTCCGAATGCTTCTACAATCTACTCGTGCAATCTTTGATACCTCTTCTCGTCTCTGAAAGAGGTTGGTATGTTACATAATCATCTTCTAAACCTATTCTGACTATTTACAGGAAAAGATGATAGTCAGCTGTTAGTTATTACTAGGAAGTTACTGTAAGTACGGAGTTTGTACAGAGGGTTGGGACAAGGTCAGTGTCCAGTAGGGTACCGTAATTAACGAGCTAGTGAAGGTCAAGCAGGTAGACGACAGCCGTTCAGCCAAGCAGGGTGGAATGAAATAGCAGTGAAGGGAATAGTGAGAGAGAGAGGGAGAGGGATATGTGTTCAGGAAGAGGACACAAAACTCAATACACATGGTTACCAACTTATGGGTTAGTAAAACACAGGTTAGATAGGAGTAAGCTTAGCTTATGGAATGTCACTCATCTGCGTAACGCGGTGCATGCTGCCGTCAGGAGTCTTAAACAGGAAAACTCCATCACTGGTCCAGACATTTCTGACGCCGAACTTGGAGACAGCCGCCTTCAGAACCGTCAGTCTGGCAGACGTGAGGTCCTCCCAGATCGTCACACGAGATCCTTTCATTTTTTTTTTATTTTTTTTTTTTGCTAGTTGCTTTACGTCGCACCGACACAGATAGGTCTTATGGCGACGATGGGACGGAAAAGGGCTAGGAGTGGGAAGGAATCGGCCGTGGCCTTAATTAAGGTACAGCCCCAGCATTTGCCTGGTGTGAAAATGGGAAACCACGGAAAACCATTTTCAGGGCTGCCGACAGTGGGGTTCGAACCTACTATCTCCCGAATACTGGATACTGGCCGCACTTAAGCGACTTCAGCTATCGAGCTCGGTAAGAGAGATCCTTTCAAATGCCTTTTCTTTGCGAATATCTCCTTCCTGGTGCGATAACTTTTCATATTCACGATAATAGGCCGGGGTTTATTACCAATTTTAAGCCCGACTCTGTGGCTCCTGTCAATATCAGTCAATTTTATGTCGGCTCCAATGTCACGTGTAACATTTAATACTAAATTGTGCGTGTCCTCATTTGACTCTTAAGGAATGCCAAATATGAGGACGTTATTTCTACGCTGATATTGTTCCAAATTATCATAATTTGACTTCACTTCCGGTTTCAGTTCTGCGAGTTCTTTGTCTCTCTTGGCAATCTGATTCTTTAGGTCCTCACATGCATTTATATTGAACTGCACAGATTCCTCTAGTCTCTTTAACACACACTCCGTAATTTTGTCCACTATGGTACTCAAAATTAATTCCACGAATACCTTAGAATGAAGCGTCTCTTCTATTATTTTCCTCACGGTCTCTTCTGTTGGGTTGGCACTCATGCACTCGGCCTGCTGTTGATTCTTCTTCGTTCCTGGCGCCATATCACTATTACACTCGAACAAAGAACGAAATAATTGTTGATAGTACTTGATTCCACGACACAAATAGATGCACTGTGGCGAATTACAGCACTGTCGCAATATTGTTTACACCTGCCACAACACTTAAATTCCACGAGCTTAAACTCGCGCGTGTTACTCGTGTGGCATCTCACAGTTATGTCACTGTGCAGGATGGACGAAATTTTCCCACTATTTGGCACTAAAGAACGATAAACATATCTTTATTGGTCGGTCAGTATTTTTCGAGAGAGAATATCATATAGAGATAAATAATTTTATTGCTATAATATTTATGATAATTGAAGGAATTACTATCTCCAAAAAATCCGTCAGGTGTTCTAATAAATCTTTCTGAAACATCTGTGCAGAACACGTTAAGACAGTTGCCCTTCTTGGACAGCACGATTTGCACTACGAGGTTTGTCTAATTTTGCATCGAGACATGCAAGGCGTGGCATGTAGTACCCAACCAAAGTTAAGAACAAATGGGGAATATTATCACTGCGAGGCGCCGCACAATGATAAATGATGCTTCCTGGAAAGGAATTCGTAAGTTGCTTTGCACTCTCATTGTTCGAGGTTGATCTGACAGTCTTCGACCACCATTCAGTAAAGTTGAAAATATCTCTACCAGAACGATGGTGAACTTGTTATGAAATTTTGGTGGCCATAAAATTATTTCATAATATTGCTTTACGTCCTACAAGCAAAGATGACATTCTCCATCGAAATGTGGCCTTTCTTGAATGACTTAATCAACTGTCTCAATGCTCGTAGTGCTGATTTCTTCCAAGAAAACCACGTTCGCGTTACGAACCAGCCATTTCAGTCTAAATATTATTCTATGACTGCGCTGGTGGTATTTTTCCAGACCTTTTATATGACCTCTGTAAGCAGGAAGGACAGAGCCTCCCTGCCTAACAGTATGGCGACCACTGCAGCCACAAGAGCAATAAGGAAGCGGTTTATGGCAGAGAACCTCTCCAATTGCACGGAGAGCAGCGTCATTCAGCGATGAGCTCATGATCATGTCCATAGAGATCCACTAATGCCAGTTTAACATGAACGTGGTTTTTTTATCAGGTCGTAATTTCATGGAACAGAATGTTGTTCTGAATGTGATTTATCTCCATCGCTACATCACTGCAACCTCTGAATAACTAGACTATATTTCACTTACTCAAGAATATTCTCAGCTGTAGGTTTGATAGCTTGACACTTCTTCCAAAGGAATTTAATGAGAAAGGAAAATGTGACTTTTGCTCCCAGTACTTTAGAGAACGTTCGCACGTACTATCATCATTGTCGTCATCATATCGCGATTCGGCACAGTGGACTACAGAACACATACGTCCTACCTCCCTCCCAGTACTCCCGTGGCTCGACATCCGGAGCCGAACACCACGGGTTCAAACCTGACCGAGGTAGTAGACTACATGCCGTGTCATGTCGGGAAGTGAAAGATCTCTTGTAATTTGCTACCCCTGTGCGTGGGGGCGGTGTCCCCAATCTGTCGTAAGAGGACCCTAAAAGGGGTCCCAGAGTACTCTGAACTTTGGAGCGTGTGTTGGCGACCACGGGACCCTTACCTGAGTCCTGACATTGCTTTCATTTACCTGTTCCAGACTCCTCACTTTCATCGATCTCTCCCTTGGTCAACACCTGTTCTTTTCCGACCCCGGACGCTATTAGGTTTTCGAGGGCTAGGGAGTCCTTCATTCTCACGCCTTTCATGGTCCTTGTCTCTCTTTGGCCAATACCTTCATTTTTCGAAGTATCAGACACCTATTCCTATATGATTACTGTTACATACATGATGGTTGCCCAGTTGTACTTCCTATTAAAACAATAATCACCACCACCACCGCCACCATCACCAACACCATCACTTTGATCGAAGACACAGGGACTGAAATCCGGAGAGTATGGGGCACCCTCAGCTATTGAACAATTCAGTCAAAACTCCCGCTGTGTGTGCCTAGCATTGTCATGCAGAACGATGTCCATGAAGTGTCACCGGTTCATTCTCAGAGCTGCTCACTGATTGTTTTGCCGCATTAACGTCCTGCCGTGGGGGAACGGTATGTGTAAAGATCACAGCCGATGCATCTGTAGTATTAGTATTTAAATGTTTTCATTCCTCACCCTGAAAGGGCGGGGCGGGCCCTCTTTCTGCCCAAGAAAATGCATCTCCACTAATGCAGACACAGTCTGTACTTAGTGGTGGGTGACAAGATCGAGACATATTTTCGAGTCCTTGATGCACACATCTTGGAAAACATGGCGAATGTCGATCGCGACCGCTTCCTCGCAAGTGCTGGCCACTGCAGACAGATGTGGACAGGGAAGCTCTGGGGAAGGGGATGCAGGTCAGCAAACGTTGGTAAGAATAAAAGAGCACGGCTGTGCTGGAGCAAAACTTAAAAACAACCAACCTATGTCGCAGGTTCAGTTTGGTTTTGCCCGGGGATTTGAGGCCTGATGCCACGAGATTCTTGAGGTGAAAATCGACCAGGTTTCGAACCTCACCCTTCCGGGTGGCAAGCCAACAGCGAAGCCATTCAGCTAATCATGGCCCCCTTGATGTTAACCGAACATACTCTGCCATCTGGCTGAACAAAGCGGGACGTCGAAATTCACCACAGGCATCCTAGAGCACGCCAAATTAAAATTCAGCCTTCATACGGTACCTGAGCGCATTCATGAGCACCACCACCACCTCATCCAGCTGTTTAATGCGTATAGCATCCTTGAAAAGTTGCCTACGACAGGCAGAGGATACCGTGGATATCTACAACCTCCACCACCATGGGGGCAGGGGGAACAACATAGCATCACGGAGCGTGTTGGCCGTGCGGTTGGGGTCGCGCAGCTTTGAGCTTGCGTTCGGAAAATAGTGGGTTTGCACCCCACTGTCGGCAGCCCTGAATATACTATCCCGTGGTTTCCCATTTTCACACCAGACCGAAGACCGTACCTTAATTAAAGTCACGGCGGCTTCTTTCCCTCTCCCATTGTCGCCAACAGGCGCAACGTAAAGTATATCGTAATAACATCAAATCATAGCAACACAACGTAGTACTGAAATATTCGCTTATTGCACTTACCTTTCCAGCTTTGATATAACAGTCGATGATGAGAATATCTTCTTCTCTGCAAGTATTAGTGTCGCAGCACAAAACAAACAGAATTAGTTCACTATTGCAGAGTTTCTGTATAAATCTTGTAAATCTCCCTTTCTAAAAGTCTGCGTTTATTCCTACCTTTTTCCGTTGGGTGCTTCTTGGATTTATCGCCCGGAGCCCCGACAATAGTGGCTGCCGGTGCAGCTCTATAAATTAGATTAACTGCTTTATTTTATTACCAGTGTAAGAAATCTGGGAGAGAAATGAAGATAAAGACATGAGAATTCTCAGTTATTGTACCTGAAAACCTTCAAATGTCATAAAATTAAAAATGGAATGGGTTTGGAAATATAATCAAGTACAACAGTACACACAATGGTGCAGCAGCCCCGAAGTGACCAGGTGTCGTGTGGTCGGCATGACGAATCCTCTCGGCCGTTATTCTTGGCTTTCCAGACCGGAGCCGCCAGATAGGCTGAGTGGATCTCGAACCAGCTCTCAAATTCTAGTAAAAATTCCCTGACCTGTGCGTGAATCGAACTCCCGGATAAGAGGCAGGCACCACGCCGCGAGTCCGTCACACAACAGTATACATGATGTGTAAATGAGATACAGCAATGGTGAACGAAACTGCGTTGAGTAGTTTCGAGTTCAACTTTGTTGTAAATAAATCAAAAATATAAAACCATATTAATAGTGTTTACCTGTGACTTTGGATTCATGGAATTCACTTCTTAGCTTGATATGAATTTCTACCAGAATTCTACCAGAATAAGAAATGGCTTTGATATTTTATAATGATTATAATTTCAGAATTAGCTTTTCTTCGATAGCACTCTTTTACAGTTACGAATTCGACTTTTGAAAATAACTCATGTATGCAAAAATAATGAAGAGGTACTCTGTGTAATACTGATTTTTCTGGCTGCAGTTGGTAAATCTCTGATCACTTTGAAATGAAAGTCACAGTAACATTTTATAGCACTCGTAATGTAATGATTATGATATCCAAACTCTGTTTACCCATGCATTAAAACTGATGAAAGTTCACATTTTCCACAATGTTTTATTACTCTGGTTTAATCTACAAATGAGCAAAGGAAGCAGTAATCCTTGTTTAACTGAATTCCGATCAAAAATGATAAAAGTGAAATGAATACGAACGTTGTTCCAGTGAGAACTTACACACGTCTCAAATCTTTACGTTACTTGTATAAAGAGCACACAGCCTGGTAGAAAATTAAAAGCGAGCATAGCCATGATAGCCTATATATTGGTAGTCTTACGATTTACCGAGCATGGTAAAAGCCATGCCGAAGTTCCCTACACCAAAATAACCCCCAGTATATTTTTCTCACTGATTTCAGGGTAACTTAAACAGCGCTAAGGAAGTCTAGGTCAAATGAAATTCGGATTTACGACTTCTCTTTTACTTTTGTATCATCATTTTAAAACACGGTAGGAATTTTCAATTCGAAAGGTTTCAAATTAAAATGGAGTATGTTTGAAAAGCGAATGATGTGTATAGGATCTTGAATGGTCCCTATTAATATATTCACAACAAGCTTAATAAATACAAAATTTAGTTTACTGGTTTGAGATATAATACGTCTATAATTTCTTAACAAGTACGATTTAAATTCGAAATTATTTCTATACAACTTCTCAGGCTACTAAGTTGAAATCTGCCGGCCTGAGTGGCTCAGACGGTTGAAGCGCTGGCCTTCTGACCCCAACTTGGCAGGTTCTATCCTGGCTCAGTCCGGAGGTATTTGACGATGCTCAAATACGTCACCCTCGTACCGGTAGATTTACTGGTACGTAAAATAACTCCTGAGGGGCAAAATTCCGCCATCTTTGCGTGTCCTAAAACCGAAATGTAGCTAGTGGGACGTGAGGTCTTTAATATTATTATTAAATTGAAATATTATACAGAGAAATAACCATTGTAGCCAGCGACAAGGGTATAATGGCGGCATGACGTCGTCGAGTCACCAACTCGATATAACAATTCTTGCCGCGTGGCTAACATTTATTGCAACTCTGGACTCCGGCATGTGAGGTGTCATGTGAGTCGCATCAGTGAGTTTTACCTGCATGTGAGAAAAAGTACTGTAACTGAAACAGAAAATATTTAAGGAACTGTAATGCGAAGGAGTGTGAATAATGTATTTACTTCACACTATTCCGTAATACATCGACAATAAATGGCTTCAACAACGCTTCTCCGAATTACATAAAGTAGAAAATCGCCAGCATCAAAAGGCTTATCAGGCGCATCTCAACATCGTGTTGCTGGAGCTCTTAGTGAGAGAAAATGATTTCTAACTGATGAACGTGATGGAGGTGATGAAGAGGCTTCCTGTGCCCATCAGAACTCCCACGACTCTGCTTGGTATAATCACTCATCCCGGAGAAAAACCAGGTAAGTCAATCTTTTCATTTCTTTTTAATTTTTGCACTAATCTACTAAGGTCAATGCTCTCTATCCTCTGACACTAACAAGGTAAGTCATCTCATCATAATACTGGAGGAATAGCCGAATTATAGTTCTAGATTATTCAAGAATACAGAACAGTCCCCGGTAAGAACCAGATAAGTTGAGTTATCTTGTTAACCCGTAACTAGTACAAAAGAAAATGATTGAGTATAATTTAAATATCAAACATTTAAGGAGTTATTAGTACCATTTTAAAACTATATTGATTAACACTAGTTGTCCCTTATACAAGTTATGTAAAAAGACAGGGAAGTACGTAAAGCATAGAGTGAGAAAAGCATAAATATATGCATACAATCCTATCCAACAACTATACATATTTAGCTACAGAATTGAAACTTTACATTTCATCACAAAAGAGGTGCTTTCTTTAGAGCTGTAAACCAAAAAGGAGTTAACTTCAGTATAAAGATTCCTGCAGGCATATCTTACGAAAGATTAAATTTAAGCATTTTCAGCCTAATGACATACATCAAGTATGAAATCGGTGAAAAAGTAACAGTATACGGACAAAACCTTAGTTTTATATATGAGTCTAGTTTAGCCTTTTTACTCATCCGAACCAGCGCAACACTTTGGACACGCGCCCCTGGAACACTCTCGTGATGCTTTGCTGTCCTTCTTAGATGGGCACAATGAGCACCTCTTCCGCTTTGATTTATTAGCAGAAGTTACCCTGTGAACATGGAATATTCCTGGAGTCTCAGAGGAATTCATTCCTAGAATATCACATGGAAATTCTTATCTCTTTTGTCAGAAATTAGGAATCCAAACGTCTTTTCATGTGGTCATTTACGAGTTGTCTTCCTACTTGAATGAGGAACTTTCGACGGATCACTTCGTCAGTATCTTCTTTGCCACGGAACAAAATAAACGCACTTACTCTTGCTAAATCCAGCATAGAATAGAAGACTGCCATAGGCCATCGCCTTTTTCTCCTAGAAGTTGTATAATTATGAGCCCTTTCGTCAAGTGCATCAACTCCCCCTTTGGTTTGATCACGGTCATATATCATTTCAGGCTTATCTTCCACCTCACATTCACCATGGTGCATGTTGACGACCTTGTTCTTTTCTGGGATTTGTGAAGAGATATATACGGCCTGAGTATCCACAGATAGAAGAAGACACATTTCTACCCTTTATCCCCCCATGGCACTACAGCCCTTGAAGGGCCTTGGCTCACCGTCAGATAGCTCCTCAATTCTACTCACGTAGGCTGAATACGCCCTCGGCTTCAGGTAAAAATCCCTGACCCGGCCGGGAATCGAACCCGGGACCTCCGGACAAGAGACAGGCACGCTACCTCTACACCACGAATTTGTACCCTTTGCTGTCGAAAAATTTTATGGCATCTCAGCCTTGTTCTTTCTGACTGTCCCAATGTATGTCAACTGGCAACTGGACAATTTATTAACCAATTCTACACTTGAGAACGAGTTGTCTCCAGTAACATTTCTATTACTTCCTTTGATTGGCTCAAATGACCGTATGACAACTGCTGTTGGTATGAGGAGGCGCTGTAGGTGGTAACAGCTGATTTTCCACAGTACATTTCTGTATTTAAACAGAAATGCGTTTCGGGGTCAGGTAGAATGAAGATTTTTATTCCACATTTTCTTCTTTTGCATGGAGTGTAAATTCTGAATCCAAATCTGCCACGGAATCCAAACAGCATTTCGTCCATAGTGAGGGACTCCCCGACTGAGTAGTTTTCTTGACAATGATTTGAATAAGCAAGAGATGTGGTAAAGTTTATGTGCAAGTTTCTCAGTGCCACGGGTTGTTGAATCGTCGAAGCAAAGGCAACGTAATAAAAATAATACACGTTTAATATATAGGCCTACCAGTGCTATAAGCCAGTCAGATCTTCATTGTTTGATGTGAACGCTCCGCAGAGATAACAAAGACCTAGGAGGGCCTTCAGTTCTATTTTGTCAGTTACGTTTGAAAAAGAATTCCTTATTGACTCAGAGGGCAATGACAGAATTTTTTCATTGGTTCTAACTACCATCTCTGAAATCATTTTATCATCGAAAAGCAATTCCCAAAATGTTAGAGGGGTCTTTTGGTTTATCTGCCTAGCTGGGCCTCGTAATACAGGAGCGATGATATTGGTGTGTGGTGTTTAGAGATAATCTTAACCGGTATTTCAGAATATCCGTGACAGACGTATCTGTGACACAAAAATATCTGTGACTTTTATCTGTGATTCAGTCACAGAAATCACGAGCATATGATTATCGTAACGTCACTCTTTAGTCGCGGGTGGCCAATAGGGAAATACTTCTAGTTGATGTGATGACAAAATCGGGTAGTATTTTTTGGAAGATTCGGTACATTATAATTGGGAAAAATAATATTCACATTTATAATTAGAAGTTTTAATAGTGCATAGGGAAAGGTTGTTAACATGATGCGCAATGAATTAACAAGCGAAATGTGATTACCCATGTCGTGTCTCCGGAATAAGGACTACCAATTATTTTCAGTACTTAATGTAAGTTTAAAAAGAAAATGTGTAAAAATAATAAATTTATGAACTTAACACAAAGATTCCTCCCACATAAAAGGCTATTCAGCAAAGTTGTCCACCTCAAATAACTCGTGAACGGTTAAAGACATTGACATTTTATTTTCAGTTTCAGTAATGGTACCACACTATTTTGTACACATAGCCTTAAATCTACAAACATTACAATTTCAGCACCGTGATTATTTTGAAAATCGGACAAGTACTTCTGGAAAAAGTATTATGTATTCTGTTACGGAGTTTTGTGGATTTGCAGAGGTGAAAGAAGGTGCGGGCTGGAATAGGTCTCAACTACAGAAGCACGAAAGATGAATTAAAATTTTAACAAGGTTATATTTTCAAAACTTAACAACGGTAGCATAGAATTTTGAGTATACAACAAATAACAACAAGTTAAATCAGGTACACAATTTAGAGAATATTAACCAGTTCCCACTAGGGGAAATGACCAAGGCAATCAGGTATACAGCCGCTGTACCAAAAACCAGTTAAGTGATTTTTACATATACTGTGCTACGGCCCGAATTCATTAACTCCTGAGCTCTCAGCTCACAAACAGGTCAGAAAACCCCTAAGTACAAGGAGCACTTGCTCCTAATTACAATGTTAAGAGAAAAAGAGCAGACCCGCTCTCAATTCTACAAGCCTATCAAAGGCTAAAACAAACTTCATTCCTAACTGCCCTTAAGGCACACCTACAGTGAAACAGGGGTATCTTGTACCCAACCTACAGGGCCTTCACATGAAGAAAACAAACTCTGGATTAATTAAATGGCCCAAAAAGCGAAATTGACTGGAGGCGTAGCTGGCACTCCTACATGAAACTTCTTAAAACCTAGGTGGCACTCGGCCAATTATACAGGGGCTAATCCCATACTAGGGAGGTGACTAGTCGGCAAATAAGTTTAAGACTTTAAGAAGGAAGGGAAAAACGGTAACGAAAACATAGTCACCTCAAATTCAAAATGAAGGGGAGTTCGAGAGGGTGAAGAACCCTCTATCCCCGCTTTACAGATTTGTAATTTATAGATAGACAGAAAATAATTTACATTTTAAAAGGGTAGTTTACATACTAAAGGTTTCGAACCCTCCCCGAGAGTTAAACTGCTGAGCTAGCAAGAAATGATCATGTTAACCTTGTAGCTGAACTGCTGCTTGGAGAAAGAGGCACTTCCCGCCCCCTGCTATATATTCCCACACTGAGAAAGATGTTACTGAAGTGGCCCCGAGACCAGAAAATCAGCAGTTTATATACCCTCGTGGAACATTCGAGACCTTTCATGAATGATAACAACCCGCCCACAAACTTTTATTGGTCGGCTAAAGATTACAAGTCAAAACTGAAGAAGAAATCTAGGATTGGTGGAAAATTAATTTAGAAAATTTAGGATTGGCTAAATTTAAAACTGGCGGAGACAGAGATCAATATTGCCAACCCAAAAAATGAAAGAAAGAAATTTAACAAAGAACAAACTTATAGATACAAAATTTCTTCAAAAAACAGTTCGTTCACTTCGCACCAGGGTGCACGGTTATAGTTTTTAAGTAGTGACATCTAGAAGAGAATGTCCACACTTCTTGCTACAGAGCAAACAAACACAAATCGAAATAGACATAGTTCAGAACACTTCAAAATTTACAGTAGCGACGTCTTCCAAGAAACCTTTGATTTAATACAGATTTTAAAGTTCAGAATTTCTCCTGTAGAGAGGTTTCAACTGGCGCAATATTTTCATTCGCGGCGTGGAGGTGTACCGCCCGGTACATATTCAAACATACCTCATTTGCCATCTGAGGACTAATCCGTTCGGTTCGCGCTACGCATGAAACATGAGCTAGCTAGACAGGTATTCTCTCTACTGTGCCCATAAATACACTATGATAAAATGTATGATTTAACACGTTTAATATCGCCGTAGGTAACTGGTATATGACAAACGGATATATGCCTTGAGCTACAGCAAATACACAAGTACACAACTAAACGATCTTTTGTCACAGATACTTTCGTGACAGCGTATGTGATATAACGGTGACAGAGTAACAGGCTGTGGTTTATCGACCATCTCTAATGGTGTTCAACCGCGTGCACTGGGTGCTCTTGACCACTTGAATCTGTTCCTGTCGTAGAAATACCCAGTTAGTTGCGCTTTGTCCAGCCGTCATCAACACTTTCATCACTTCGAGTTTCATGGTCACTGTTCTCACAATCGCTGTCACTTCCGCTTATATCATCGATATCATTGTCCACTGGTTCATCTAGAGCAGGGATGGCGAACCTCTTCCAAGTAGTGTGGTTTATTATTCTCAACTATTGACTGTGCCACTTGTTATTTTCCTTTAGGGAATGGCTACAACCTACACCCCGCGACTTCCTTCCCGAATGTTTCATAATATTTTATTTATTTATTTATTTATTTATTTATTTATTTATTTATTTATTTATTTATTTATTTATTTATTTTTTTTAAATACATATCTTTATTGCCCACCCTAGTGTACACCATCGGCTTACAGGCAATAAAGACAGACAGAGCGAAACAAAGGAAAACAAGCAATAATAACAACTACATATTTCTTAAAACTACTTAACTACATTTACTACCTCTACATCTACTCAGTATCATCCCACACGTACGCGGATAGCCAGCACACATGCAGGACGATACCGCACTACTAACTACCCAAAGCCCAACCCCTGACTACCACCTAAAAAAAAAAAAAAAAAGTAATTAGACTGGTCGCTGCAACAGCCCTGGCATGGAACACACGCCCACCAACCCGTCTACAGCAGCCACCAGCCTTGCCACGTGAGAACTGGTATCGTATCTCACCGACCCTCGCTGACAAACACTGTGTTCCTTTCCTTATCATGTGTTACAAGCCACCCTGGCTGAAACCAGACCCAACAGGTGGCCTGCAACACACTTCCGCTATGTACGTTACACATACTCTTGTCCCTTGTCAGCACACTGCCTTCCCTATCCTTTTCATTTCCGTGCGGACATGCTCAAGTCTATCTTCTTTGGAGTGGGGTCAAGTCCCCCACCCCTCCCTCTTCCCTTGATACGTCACCCTCACCTCTCACGCACTACTCCCGCTATTTACATCTCACCTTATAAAAACTTAAGACTTAAACATCAGCTAACAACCATTTAAAATCCCTCATCAACGCACCTAAAACAATTAACACTTTTTTTTTTTTACACAGACAAACTTTTTTCATTCGAAGTCCATTAGTTCACTCAGTCTTCTCCACCTACCGCACCACACTTCATATATCAAACCGACTCACCTTATTAAGCTTCAGACTTAAACATCAACTAACAATCATTTTATATCGCACTTAAAACAATTTGACTTTTTTTTTAACATTTCACTTACACACAAACAAACAGTTTCCATTCCAAACCCATTAGTTCACTCCGTCTTCTCAGTCTACAACACCTCAATTACATCAAACTGTTAGATCCCATTTCTTCCATCCTATTAAACTTAATACATAAACATCAAGAATCCCTCAATTTTTACACCCCTCATCAAGGCATCTACACAATTTAAATTCTTTTTAAAAGAATTTTTTTTGACCTACTTTCATAATTTCCATACTGCCAACATTTTCTCCTTAACTACATTCCCACTTAATCTATCACAATTCTATCACATATACCTTCTTTATACTCCCTCCTCACACAAATACACTTAAACAATCCATTTTTTTTCACTCCTCATTTACACACCAACAGACAGTACTCCATTCCAAGTCCATTAGTTTACTCAGTCAACTCGCTTTTTTTTTTTTTTTTTTTTTTTTTACTTCCACCTAAGCTTTACATTACCCTCAAACCTACTCAACCTCCCTTTTTCTCAACGCTTACCTAATTTTCTCAGGCTTTCCCTTTGCCCCAGGCGGATCACCTTTCCACAGGGCAAGGTGTTCTCCCCCTTTCCCCTAACACTACAGCCCCCTCTTCTGATATCATGATTACCATGATACCCTTCCCGCATTTGCTCAGGGCGGATATCCATTCCTCTGAGCAGAATGCCTTCCCCCTTTCTCCCTCAGCACGAACCACATTATCTGCACAACCCCTGTTACTCCCTCAATTTCTTTATAAATATAGCTCTGGCCACATTTAAGAATTTCGCTATATTCGTTCCTTTCTCCCACTCTCTACATAACCAAGATGTTATCTTATAGCTTTCCCCTACCATATGCAGCTCCTTCTTACTTAGTAGTTTGATCTTTATCTCCGCCAAAGGTCGGCATTGATTAAAAATATGCAGGTCCTCCCACTTCTCTCCACATAACACACATCTATCCCTATTCTCACTACCAACCCACCCCCTATTCCTCGGAAGACCCAATACCCACCAATACAAACCTCTCTTATCCCTTCTACCCTCAAAATCCGTTTTCGGGTTTATTACTTCCACCAATTTATTTAATACTGATAAAGAGACTCTCTCTCTACATTCCTCTATTAAGCTCTGTCTTTCAATATCTAGTAGTCTTCCCTTTATCCTTTCCCATACCCATTTATTCCTGCCATCCCCCCAGACCTCTCCATATACCCCCAATCCAATCTTTTGTAACCATTTTTTGCACTTATTCACCCAGTAACCTTCATTCGTCATACCTTTCTGAAAATTAAACGTTTCTTGTACTAACGCCCCACCCTTCCCTTCCTCCAATCTCATCCAGTACTTGAACACCCTCTTAGCAATTTCAACCTCTATTGATTCTTTACAGACTAATCTGACCCCGGCATTGGCTGTACAATTCGGTAGGTCCATCATGATCTTGCTAAATTTCGCCACCACCTGGTTTAGTTCACTCCTGCCTTCCTCCATTCCCCATACTTCAACCCCAAATAGCATTTTGCCCATTACCAGTGATTTAAACACCGTTTTCTGAATTTTGTATTTAACGTCTGGAAATTTCTTTTCTAATACCCCTACTACAGCAAGCGCTCCTCTTCCTTTAAGTTTTGCCTTCTTACACTGATTTTTCCAAGAAGCATTCTTACTAATTATTACACCTAGGTACTCAATTTTCCCCCCTGGTTTAATTTCTTCCTGCTCAAGCCTCCAGACTTCCTTATTCTTTCTCCCACCCCTTTTCCTACACACCATTATCTGAGTCTTTCTTACATTTACTCTGAGAGACCATTTCCTAGTATATTCAACTACCTTGTCCAACCCTTTTTGCAAGCCATTTGCCGTCAAAGCCAAAATCAATAGGTCATCCGCGAATAGCAACCCCGGAACCTCCATTTTCCCTACCCAAGGGCATTGCCATGCGTCTCCACCATGACCCTCTAAAATATTATTTATAAATAATATAAATAATATCGGGGATAGCTTACAACCCTGTCTCACCCCGCTTTTTGACTCAAAACACTTACTCAACCTTCCATCCTGCAATTTAATCATCACAAACACTTCCTCATAAATAGTTTCAATTGCCACCCTCATTTTTTTCGACATTCCAACCTCCCCTAATCTCAAAAATAGCGCCTCCCTACTGACCGTATCAAAGGCTTTTTCTAAATCAATCGCTGCTATAAATAATTTACGCCCTGCTATCCTCACATACTTTGTAATCAAGGTGTCCAGAATCCAAACATTATCAACTGTATTACATCCTTTCCTAAATCCATTTTGGAACTCAGATATCCTACCGTACTGTTCCGCCCAATTTGTTATCCTATTCGCCAAAACCCCTGTGTACACCTTTGATAGCGAGTCTAGGAGTGTAATTCCTCTATAGTTGTTTGGATCACTACTAGCTCCTTTATTTTTATAAATAGGGCATAATACCCCCTTCCTCCATTCTCTAGGAAATTTCCCCGTTTCCAGCAACCTATTAAAGAATTTCACAATCCCTCTCAACATCGGTTCATTTGCTCCTACCTCTTTCCATACACTATTGGAAATACCATTCACACCTCCTGCAGCCTTGGGTCTAGCATTTTTTTAATACTGTAATTACCTCCTGCCTTGTTATCTCCCCATCCAATATTGTAATGCCTACTTCCAGTTCCCTTCCAATTTGTGACTTGTCTATTTCTCTACCCAATTTCCTCTCCCCTTCTAAAAGCCTTTTAAAATGCCTAACCCACTCGTTTTCTCCTATTTTATCCCCCTTCCCCTCCGGTTTCGTTCTTCTAATCTTGTTTATTGACTCCCAAATTCTCTCAAATTTCTTCTCTCTACAATATATATTTATTTTTTCAGCTTCCGCCTCCTTCCATCCTCTTTTCTTCTCATTCAATACCTCCTTATATTCCCTTCTCAATTTACAATATTCCTTCCTTTTTTCTTGCACACCCTCCTTCCTAAACTCCGCTAGGGCTCTCATTACAACCTCACGTTTTCTCGTACAGTCTTCATCAAACCATCCATTCATTTTATTCTTTTTTCCCTCTACCCTTCTCCTCACTTTCTTCCCCACCCTCCATACAGGGAGTTCAATTAATTTTAGCACGTTATCCATATCATTCCCTTCTACCGCCCTTTCAATTCCTACCCTTAATATATCTCCCTCCTCTTTCAAATGCCGTCTTAATTTCTCTTTAGTATTATCATCCCATACATACTTCCATCCTCCATTCCTATACCTCTCCTTACTTTCCTCCATCTTTCCCTTCTCATCAGCGACCAACGTTCTCAATTTTATTTTGATAGGCATATGTTCTGTCAACCCATATTCTAACACCTCAAAACTTATTATTCTCCTTAACGCTATCTCTGAGCTTATTCCTATGTCCACCACACTCCCTCCATTTGTTGTAATATACGTCAAATCTCCCACACTATCCCCCTTCATCCACCCATTTAAAATAAATAAATGTTCTAGAGCACATAACTCTAATAACCTTTCTCCATAACTATTTACAACATTATCCTTACTCTTCCTTTGCAGTACCCCGTCTACTTTTACTTCTTTCTCGTATACCGGTACTCTATTGCTCACTCTCGCATTCCAATCCCCCAATAAAATCATCCCATCTTCTACATACATTCCTTTAATTGTGTTTATTTCTTCAATCAGTTCGTCAAAAAAATGTTTATTTGCATACACTGAATCGCTCGGATGGTTATAAAGCAGTGCCAGACAAATTGCTTCCGCTGCCCCCTTCCCCATTTTTACTCTCAACCACACTACCCCTTCTACCCTAGTCTGTAACGTCTCCACCCATTCAGCTATCTCATTTCTTATTAAAACTACTATGCCCCCTGGGTTTCGGCCCCTCTTCCCTATTTTTTTCCTTAACACGTTAACTACTCTATAACCGTCCCATGTAATTTCAACCCCCTTCCCTAACCACGTCTCTACTAGAGCAATAATCTCAAAATCTTTCACTAAATCCACAATTTCCTTATTCCCTAACTTCCCCATCAACCCCTCAATATTCAGCATCCCTATCACCATATCTAGTTATTTATTTCCTCCCCCTCCCTCCCTATACTTCTGCATTTCACCACTTCCCCCCTTACTTCTCGTAATTCTTCCTTTTGGCTCCACCCCACCCCTCTCATTCTTCTCACCCCCATCCTTCCCCTTTTCCGTGCCAGAGCCTTTTTTCCCACCCCATAGATCTTTTAAGCTTAAGGATCTCGCCTTATTTAACGCCTGCTTTCTCTCCAGGTTTATTTCTGCATTATTCCTATTCGGGGAGGTTGAGTCACTACCCTGACTCCTTTCCCTTCCCGTCACCTCTTCACTACCTGTATCCACTTCACTTCGGTCTAGTGTCCTACTTGTTGATTCACCCCTTCCTGGGCTGTTCTGACTCACCAAGGACTCTGCTGTCTTCGCTACCTGCCCGCTGACACCGCAGTCCCCTCTTCTCTCTTCCTTCTCCGTACTGATGTCGCCCTGCTCTCGATTTCTGCAACTCATTTCCTCCTCACAATTTTCCATCCTCAGCAGTTCCTCCTGTGTCCACGATCGCGACCAATTTCTGCCTGAAGTAACCAGACACCTCCCCACTATCTTGACTCCCAATCCCTGCGCTCTAGCACGCCACATATGCCGCTTATAGACAACCAACCGCATCCTGTCTTCTTTCTCTATCTCAGCCTTCAAATAAATGTTCGATCCTTTCAAATTTCCAGCATTCCTCAGAAGTATATCAGCCATCAGGGTTGATATTAATCTTAACTTCACCGGCCTATGTCCCTTGTTCCTTCCCACTCTATATATATCATCTATATCAACTTCAGAAAAGTTTATCTTCATTTTGTTCGAAACTATGTCCACCACTTTCAATACTAATTCCACTTTTGATTCTGTTCCTTCCTCAGGTACACCATACACAAACACATTTTTTCTTGCTGATTCGTTCCTCGCTAACCTCACTTCTCTCTTCATTGCTGTTAATTCCTCTTCCAGTACCACCACCTTCTTTTTCAAGCTCCCTACCTCATCTTCTATCTCCGCTAACTTGTCATTTACACCTCCAATTTCTTCTTTTATAAAACTTTTTAAGTCCTTCATCTCCTTCATTTGGGTTGCCTGGTGTTCCTGCATCATTTCCTTAATTTCTTCTCCTTTGCTTGCTTCCTTCACCACTCTCTTGATCTCTTCAAGCTCCTCCCAGCCGAACGGTCCCTGGTTTGGACCCGGATTTTTTTCTATACCTCCTACCACCAGCAGCGTCGCAATAACCGTCGCACACAACATAATCTCCAACAGTCCTTTATAACCACTATTTTCTCTTCCTCTATCAACTCCACCTTCCTTCCAACACTGCCTTGCACCATGCCATCTTCCAATTCTTAGCCTGTATTGCTGTATCGTTATTCCCATATTGCGCACCTCAGCTCATTCACACGTCCGCACTTCCCGATGTCTCGCTCGTGACTGTATTTATTTATTTATTAGATATATATCTTGTAAATACATTTGATTGCATGTTTCTTGGCCGTATATTTGAAATACTGCAAAAATATATTTTAAAAATGTAAATTTTGGGAATACCTATTATGATTTGTAAATAACTAAATAATAAGCTCCGATCGTAACACACTTCGTCATTAAATAGCCTATGTGTCGGTACGACGTAAAACAAATTTTAAGAAGATAAATATTATTAGATATAAAAATCAAAAATACTAATATTGCCAATGGATTTCACTTCCTCCATTAGCTTCATTATCCTCCCATGTTGTCATAATTCGTATGCTCAACAATTTAACTAATTTCTACCTCATCATATTTCCGCAAGGAAATCAGAGAAAAAGCCCCAGCTATCCTTGCTTGTAAGGTCACATCCATGCTTTCATCAAAGCATACTGCATACATATGGAAGTTATCCAAATTAGCTTTCAATTGCTCCGCAACTTATTCACTCATTCTTATTATTGTATCCCTGACAGCAGTTCAGCTGGCTGGCATTCCTTTAATTCTGTTAATTATTTGTTGTTTGTTAGGGAAGTTTTCAAATAATGTGTCGGACATTAATAAGGAAGTTTATTTCAAGAACTCACCGTCAGAAAGCGGTTTCCCATGCATGCTGCACTATGCAGTGAGACAGATGGAAACAGCCGCATTGATATGATGATACAAAAGAAGTAGGTTGTTTTGTGTAAATGTTCGATATTTTGTGTCACGAACTCTCTTCTTTCTTCATTTGGCATGAAACAAATATTTGAATGATTAGTCTCGAAATGGCACTTTATATTAAACGTGAGGGATACAATTGTTTTCGAACATAAGCAACACATCGGTCCAAATTCCCTTGTCCACTGTTCTTCAGAAGTTCGGTCACTACCTTTGTTAAGTTTCTGTTCTTTTCGGCACCGAAAACATGTTTGTGACGTCCGTATACAAAATTTACTAGAAAACGACACTGTTATCTCACTTGACTTTCGGGCCTATCAGTGTAGCAGTTTTGCCATATTGCACATCCGGATTGAACTACTATTTACATTTTCGATATGTATTTCTTAGACCTGAAACACTATAAGATGTGCATTGTCTGTGGCACGAGACATATACACTGACTGACAGAGCAAATGCAACACCAAGAAGGAGTGGTCAGAACTTTATGTCAATTGCAGGGTATACTGACGTCACTGAGGTATGCTCATGATGTGAAATGCGCCGCTGTGCTGCGCACGTAGCGAACGATAAATGGGACACGGCGTTGGCGAATGGCCCACTTCGTACCGTGATTTCTCAGCCGACAATCATTGTAGAACGTGTTGTCGTGTGCCACAGGTCACGTGTATAGCTAAGAATGCCAGGCCGCCGTCAACGGAGGCATTTCCAGCAGACAGACGACTTTACGAGGGGTATGGTGATCGGGCTGAGAAGGGCAGGTTGGTCGCTTCGTCAAATCGCAGCCGATACCCATAGGGATGTGTCCACGGTGCAGCGCCTGTGGCGAAGATGGTTGGCGCAGGGACATGTGGCACGTGCGAGGGGTCCAGGCGCAGCCCGAGTGACGTCAGCACGCGAGGATCGGCGCATCCGCCGCCAAGCGGTGGCAGCCCCGCACGCCACGTCAACCGCCATTCTTCAGCATGTGCAAGACACCCTGGCTGTTCCAATATCGACAAGAACAATTTCCCGTCGATTGGTTGAAGGAGGCCTTCACTCCCGGCGTCCGCTCAGAAGACTACCATTGACTCCACAGCATAGACGTGCACGCCTGGCATGATGCCGGGCTAGAGCGACTGTTCTGTCAGTGATAGTCACCGCAGACGAGTGTGGCGTCGGCGTGGAGAAAGGTCAAATCCGGCAGTAACTGTGGAGCGCCCTACCGCTAGACAACGTGGCATCATGGTTTGGGGCGCTATTGCGTATGATTCCACGTCACCTCTAGTGCGCTCGTTAAATGCCCACCGCTACGTGCAGCATGTGCTGCGGCCGGTGGCACTCCCGTAGCTTCAGGGGCTGCCCAATACTCTGTTTCAGCAGGATAATGCCCGCCCACACACTGCTCGCATCTCCCAACAGGCTCTACGAGGTGTACAGATGCTTCCGTGGCCAGCGTACTCTCCGGATCTCTCACCAATCGAACACGTGTGGGATCTCATTGGACGCCGTTTGCAAACTCTGCCCCAGCCTCGTACGGACGACCAACTGTGGCAAATGGTTGACAGAGAATGGAGAACCATCCCTCAGGACACCATCCGCACTCTTATTGACTCTGTACCTCGACGTGTTTCTGCGTGCATCGCTCGCGGTGGTCCTACATCCTATTGAGTCGATGCCGTGCGCATTGTGTAACCTGCATATCGGTTTGAAATAAACATCAATTATTCGTCCGTGCCGTCTCTGTTTTTTCCCCAACTTTCATCCCTCTCGAACCACTCCTTCTTGGTGTTGCATTTGCTCTGTCAGTCAGTGTATTAAAATATTATCAAGTTCATCTGGCGTGCCACGGAAATCGTGTTCGTAGTAACACGCGTGACATAGGTTTGCCATCCCTGATGGAGAGCGTCTATAATCTCTTCCTCATTCTTTTGTACACTGTGTAGTGGAAGATACGTAAACTATTCAATGAGATTTTAAGGCAAAAATAATTTCACTAAAGGTACAGCCGGGTCATTGGGAACCGATCGCTAAGACAGGCACACGTGGAAAAACAATTACGGCTGATGTCTAGAGCCCTGCTCGGATGTACAAAATAATATCCGCATCTGCTCCGCATCCGCAAATGGTTATCGCATCCGTAAAATGGTTATCCGCCGATAATTGAAATATTTAACTACAGTATATTACACCCAAGGTATTGAAACCGATAGATCTGTAAACATAACAAAATAGGCCTGACACCTGGCAACAGAACCTCTAGAGTCACAGGTTTATGAGGGATTTTCTCTTGCGACAACTACCGACGTATTGACCTTTGTTCATTCCTTCTGCGGGCAGGAGCCAGTTAGGTTCGCATCAGATTTACTGCTTTATGGTCTCTAGGCTCTTTATACGTCACAATTCTCGCATACCAATATCAAGCGTCGCCTAACCAGAAACAAAAATAAGAGTATACCTGAGTGGAAATCAATAAACGTCATTATGTAGAAATTATCAGCAAAATTATCCGCACTGCCGGACAGTTTGTATCCGCCAAGACACTAACTTCGCGGATATCCGCGGATAAGTCCGAATCCATGCAGGGCTGTACTGATATCTAACTGAGAGCTAGGAGATTACAGGGAGATACAGGTCAGTCAGTGCTTCCGGCACTGGAAAAAAAGAAATTTCCCTCGGGTCCCGAGGACCCATGTGTGCCATTTACGGGTTAATAACTGCAGTTTCAACCAGATAAGTCGTGTGTGTGGTATAGATTCCGTTGGCAATGTGGACGTGGACATTATTGTCTGTACATTATTGCTGGTGAATTCACACAGCTGCCTCTGTTAAAGACACCTATTAAATCTTACAGCTGACAATACACCACTGGTTTTGACTAGTCTGCGTTGTCAATAGAGGACAAGTCACTTTCTTTCACGAACCAAAGCAGATACTTCATTCATTTTTTTAATTAAACACAAACCATTATTTAAAAAGCCGTTTCGTGTAATTCAAAACGGTTCTACAACATTTCGTGTCAATGATTTCTTTTTTTTTTTAACAAAAATACTTTCCCTAAGAACATACATTTTTGACTTATCTTGTTTTTCTCTCTCTCCTTATACATGTTACTCCTCATACCTTTCCGAGCTTAATGCCGCCAATATTCCGGCTTTAGTCGATTCCAACTCCACTGCCGGCAATCCTGATGATGGCTTTCCTTCGTTTCCCAATTCCCTATCCCACCATCGCCATACCCCTTACACAATTGTGTAGGCTGGATTTCTATTTTATGCTGCCCATGCAGAACTCTTTCTTAGCGCCAGACGTATGTGCATCGATTGTGTAGGTATCAAGCTCCTCCTTGGTACTTTAGTTCATTTCCCGTGCTCTCCACTGTAAGGCAGCAGTGTAGTCATCATGGCTGAAACTGCAAGGCGACTTTCCGTAAGTACTGCTTATATTTTCACATGATGCTTATTTAAGAGAGGGTGTTGTGATATTTCAAGTATAAAAAGATGTTTGTTTTGTTGTATGGAATTTGATTTACAAAGTAATTAGTAGCATCAACAGAATTCTGGTTACAGTGTTTACATGCACAATTGTGTAGGTTAGGTATTTGGCGGTAAAACCAAATACGTGCAGTATGTGTTGCAACTGTAGAGAATAAAGTGTATTAACATTGATATATTTTGTAGCTAGAGCTCTGTCTTGAATAATAACAATAATAATAATTTTTACAGTTTCATTGGATCCAAGCAGACATGCTGATGAGATACTGAAGTATTTGTTGAATGATGTCTCAAAAATTGAAGACCTTTCCGATGATGATGGTTGTGATATTGCCCAGCGAGATGTTATTTCAACACAAGAGGAATCGGATGAGGGAGTGATCCAGGAAGATTCACCGTGTCAACTGCCCTGCCCTTGTAACAAAATATAATAAGTATATGGTAGGGGTAGATCTCTTCAGTCAGTTGTTAGAATGTTATAGAACATGGATAAAAACTAAAAAGTCATACTGCACTTCCTGGATCTTGTTGTCAACAGCTGGTTGGAGTACCGTGAAGATAGCAGGAAAAAATGACATTCCAAACTCTAGAATCGACTTGCTCAGATTCAGGATGGACCTAGCTGAAGCTCTCCTCTGGAACCCTGACCGTCCCAGACAAATTTTGGACGATGAAGAAAACCCAAATTCGTTTCCACAAAACAGACCTCAAAACTGGCCACCACCTTTACCTGGTGAGGAGAAACGAACAGATGGCTAAGAGCACTGGCCAGTTGTTGATTCCCTGTCGACAACTAGGGCTTGCCAAATGAAAGGTTCTACTTCGAGGTCAAGAGTGCGATGTGAAAAATGCAACATGTATTTGTGTGTAACTAACGTCAAAAACTGTTTCAGAGTATTTCACACGTAATCATGAGAATAGCCAGTGTTTAAATTTAAACAGTGTGTAAATTTTACTTATTTTGAGAAATATGACCAAGAACTAGCTTGAAAACTGACTGTACATTCTTTTTTCACGTAGTCCTTGCATGTTGCTGAATGATCTCATTGATTTACTAAAATCATAAATGAAGATTTTTCAAGAAAGGTTTCTGTTCTGGTAAAAAAAAAAATACGTTCTTAGGTCATTCCTAGACTACACTATTGTATAGGTTAGTTATTTAGACAACTGGTAAGCAGAAAAGTAGGACACACGAATTTCATTCTCTAATATTCACTGTTTGTTAGAACTAAAATGGAAGAAAACATTGAAAGTTAATGTTACCTTGGTTTGGTGGATCAGCAGAGGTGAAAGAAGGTGCGGGGGTGAATGGGTCTAACTACTTTGTCAAGAAAGAATTTAAAGTGAAATGGAAGGTTATATTTTCAAAAAGTAACATTTTCTCACTTAGTGAGATAACAATAACGTAGTAATTTAAAAACAAAATTTAGAAACAAAAAATCCAAAATTTCGAATCTTTAACACACTTCGGATACAAGCCCTTAGTTTTACCATTTTTCAGCTTCCAGATCAAACATTACAGGGGAGCGTAATTTTACAAAGGACAGAAATCCCCAAATACCTGGAGCGCTTGCTCCTTAATTTACCATGTCAAGCCTCCTGGAGGCACTTTTACAATACTTGAAAAGAGCATACACGTTCTTAGTTTTTCAAGCCTAGTCAAGGCAACACCAAAATATCTTACACTTTCTGGCCTTCCATGGCCTCGTTTACAAATTGAAACAGCGGTATCTCGTACTCAACCTACAGGGCCTTCGTGTAAAAGAAATAACAGGTAAATAAACGGCCCGAATACAAAATGAACGGAGGCGAACACTTGCACTCCTCTATGTAGCTTCTTAAAACCTAAAAGGCACTAGGCCGATGACACAGGGGCTATTCCCAAACTATGGAGGCGACCCGTATAAGAAAGAAATTTTAAAACATTAAGGAAGAGAAGACAATCAGTTACCAAAACGTAGTCACCTCAAACCAAAATGAAGGGGAGCTCGAGAGGGTAAATCACTCTCTATTCCCGAATTACAGTTACAGATTTTATGAAGTTTTTACATAAACCGACAGAGAATTACATGTTTAGAAACGTAGCTTACATTGTAAAGGTTTCTGACCTTTCCCGCGGGTTAAACTGCTGAGATAGCAAGAAATAAAGATGTTAAACGGCCATTACCTTGCTGAAGACCTGCTGCCTGATGAAAGAGGCACCTCTTGCCTCCTCCTACACGTCTACACACTAGGTTAGATGTTGATCAAGTGGCTAAGAGACGCGAAAATCAGCAGTTTATAAACCCTCGGGGAAAGTTCGAGACCTTTCATGAATAAAACAGCCACACCCTCTCACGTTTATTGGGTCGCTTAAAGTTACACATCAAATCGAAGAAGAAACCTGTGATTGGTAGGAAATTAATTACAGAAATTCTTGATTGGTTAAAATCAAAACAGGCGGAAAGACAGGATAAATATTGCCAACCCAAAAATGAATGAACGAAATTTAGTAAAGGAAAAAGTTATGAAAACAAAATTTCTTCTGAAAGGTTCTTTCACTTCGCACCATTCTGCATGATCATAGCTTTTGTAGTAACCTCTATGAGAGAATGTCCAAACTTCTTGCTGAATGGAAAACAAACCAAGTAGAATTTCACAAAGTTCAGGAAACTTCACCAAAAAGAATTACGATAGTGACATCTTCTGAGAAAATTTATAAGATGGTCCAGTTTTAAGTTCCGAGTTTCTCCTGTAGAGGAGATTTCATTGGCGCAAGATTTAAAGGTGCGGCGTAGAGGTGTACCGCCCGGTACAGTAAAAAAAAGATCAAAATTTGCGAACTTCTTGGTCTGAAAGGGGTACGACCTGTTCTGTGCCTGTGCCACATGCTGTAAAGCAACTTGTTGTATTGCTCATATCACATACTTACTGGACACTGAATTCGCCTTGAAGAAGTGTAAACTTTCTTAGAACTGAAAAATCCATAGCCTGTTTTCAGTCATTCGACCGGGTCAGGGATGGTATGAATGAAGCCCCCATCTTGCGACGAGGATAGGAATTGTGGGGGCTGCCGAAGACTCCCGCACTCCTTTTTTTTTTTTTTTTTTTTTTTTTGCTAGTGCTTTACGTCGCACCGACACAGATAGGTCTTATAGCGACGAACCCGCACTCCTCTGGGGCAATGATGGATCACTGATAGATGAACTGAAATGATATGATATTGGGTAGTGTTGCTGGAATGAAAGATGAGAAGCAAACCGGAGTATCCGGAGAAAAACCTGTCCCGCCTCCGCTTTGTCCAGCACAAATCTCACATGGAGGGACCGCGATGTGAGACCGGCTCACTGGCGCCTGAGCCACGGAGGCCCTTTTCTTAAAATTAATAAATAAAATATCAACAATGAAATGTCAAACAAATACTCAGTAGATATTTTATTTCTGCAGTACTTTTTGATAGTTGTCATACTCCGACGTACCATCGTTGCAAGTCTTTAAGAAGTTCTGTTCACACTCTTAATCTGAAATTGATGCAAATAAAGTGAGCACTAAATTCTTAATATCCTATTGTGACATTGCTTGCACTTTAATGAAACCCGTAACTATGCATTGGTTTCAGTCAGTAACTGCGCTTCACTCTCTAATACCCTATGACGTCATTGTAGAATGTATTATCGATAAGTGACGGATTGTTATCAATGATGACAGCTTATCACGATAAGCCTCTTCATTTTAACAGAATTACCTAGTCTGATTGTTCGCCTCATTTAAGCCCATTTATAAGGCATTAATCCGCTGAGTACAACTGAAATTCTAATTAGACAGATGGTAATTACACAGTTATTCTTAGTATACATGAGTAAATAGTTCACAACAAGGCTCCAATTTGTTTACGGTCCAGACCTTTATCAACTAGCGTGTCAGTTTGTTACTTCCTGCTCTCCAGTGAGCCATCGATTATTTTACTTTAAAATCGTCTCGAAACCACTCATTTAACTACGTTTAGGTATTAACTGGAATTACACATAAATTAATTCGACAGAATTATTCATGATTTTGTTTTGCAAACATGACTGAAAATTACATTTTAAAGAAAGGTGAATTTTAAGAATAAGATAGGCCTATATTTTCGCTTTAACCTAATAAAATACATAAAAAATATGACCATAGAATTAATTGAGATATACGTGTTTATACAAGCGTACTGTTAAAATATCGTATGTTGCTAGATTTCTGACTTATTTATTACATTTAAATGCGTTAGTATGTTGTCTGACGTGCCACTGAATTCGTGTTCGCGTGTCATAGGTTCACCATCCCTGACTCTAGACGATGCCACGACAAAGTTTAAATTGGTGGTGCACCTTGAGAGACTGCCGGAGATTCTACACAATGACTGTGACGTCGATAAGTCAATGTTTTTTGCACAGAGATAATTGTAAAAAGAAGTGGTAAGTGTAAGTATTACTCACTGTATCTTAGGCCAGAGTCAGATTGGAACCAGAAATAGCACCGCCAGATATTATAGAGGAACAAAAAAAAAAAAACCGGCGGAGTTCTTGTGAAGATGAGGAGTGGGGTAGTTTGCAGTAGCCTCCCTCACTGGACAAGAAAGTACTAGTACAGCACAAGTCAGCACACGGTCGAACTTACATTTTCTTCTCGTCTCCTCTAGCAGACAGGTGCAAGAAACAGCTGGAGGCACAGTGCAGGTCTTTCGAGCTGCTCGTCTGTGAAGACGAAGATGAATATTCTAATGCTGAAGATGGTACAAACGCCCATCCCCCGAGCGCGAGAAGTTAACTGATGGAAACTGAATCCACGATCCCGCCGGGAATCCAACCCTTTGACCAAAGGCCATGGAGCTGAACAGCAGGTGACGTGAGGAGTATTTGGTTGGTTTGTGCTTCATGAAGTTGAAAGGAGAAGAAAATACCCGGCTTAGTTCTTTCTTTCTTAATCTATTTACCCTCCAGGGTTGGTTCTTCCCTCGGATTCAGCGAGGGATCCCACCTCTACCACCTAAAGGGCAGTGTTCTGAAACTTTGGGTAGGGGATACAACTGAGAGGGGGGACCAATATCTCGCTGACCTACTATGCTGAACAGATGCCTTCTTGGGGGATGGGAAGATTGGAAGGAAAAGACAAGGAAGAGTAAAGGAAGCAGCAGGGCCTTAAGTTAGGTACCATCCCGGCATTAGTTAAAATATGAACTGTACTGCAGCTTTATACGTGTGTGCTATTGTGGGTTGTTATATAAATTAGTTAAAATAGTTTGATAGATAATTTGCGTCATGTAGGCCTACAAGAGAGTTGGCTGCTAGATGAGCATTAAACAGAAAGACGATCCAGCAGTGAAACAGACAATGGGATGAGTGCACGATGATTGATTACGAGGGAACGTAAACTCTGCCGCCTGGAAATCCTACACTCATTATCAGCGTCTGTACGAGAGAGAACTGTTCATGTTTTCTTAATACCAAAATTATAACTCGAAAGTGAACATCGATCGAATGAATGAATTCTTTACTTTTAGTAGTTCTCTTCTCATACCGATGCAGTTATATTTCGTTTTATCCATTCATTCGTTGATTCATTGAAGAAATTAGATTTCCAATTCGGGAGGTACACATGGACCTGAGGTTCACTCAGCCTGCATGAAAAGTGTGTTCCAGGTTAATTTCAATATTTATTATTATTATTATTATTATTATTATTATTATTGTAAAGGTTGGTACACCTATACGCCACACATTTGAATTTTCCACCTTAAATTACTCCTCTACAGCCGAAACTCTGAACTTTAAAACTGAATTAATTCAACCGTTTATCTGAAGATGTCACTGTGTTAACTTCGAATTGTTTTTGTTTACTAATTATCAAGAAGTGTGGACATTCTCTCGCAGATGTCTCTACCAAAAACTATGATCATGCACCCTGGTGCGAAGTGGAGGAACTTTCGTTGAAGAAATTTTGTATTTATAACTTTTGGTCTTTACTAAATTTTGTTCTTTCATTTGTGGGTTGGCAATATTAAACTTTCTTTCCGCCTGTTTTGAACTAAGCCAATCAGTAATTTCTATAATTAATTTTCCGCCTATCAGAGGTTTCTTCTTCGAATTTCCATGTGTAACTCTTAGCTACCCAACAAAGTTGAGTGGGTGTGTCTTTATTATTCATGAAAGGTCTCGAATCTTCCACGAGGGTTTAAAAACTGCTGATTTTCTCGGCTCTTGGCCACTTCAACAACATCTAGCTTAGTGAATGGAAGCATAGCAGGGGGCGGGTAGCACCTCTTTCTTCGGGCAGCAGCTCTTCAACAAGGTAATGGCCGTTTAACATATTTCTTTTTTCCTTGCTAGCTCAGCAGTTTAACCCGCGGGGCAGGTCCGAAACCTTTAATATGTAACCTTTAAACTTAAAACATGTAAATCTTTTTCCATCTTTGTAAAACTTCATATATCTTTAAATGTAAATAGGGGATAGAGAGTGCTTTACCCCCTCGAGCTCCCCTTCATTTCGACTTGGGGTGACTATATTTTCGTAACTGATTTTCTAATCTTTCCTAATGTGTTAAAATTTTCTTATACAAGTCACCTATATAGTGTGGGAATAGCCCCTGTGTATCGGCTTAGCGCCACTTAGGTTTTAAGAAGCTTTCATGTAGGAGTGCAAGTACTCGCCTCCATTCAATCTTGTATTTTGGGCCATTAATTTAACCCGTTTTGTTTTTCTTCCTGAGAAGGCCCAGTAGGTTGGGTACGAGATACCCCTGTTTAATTCTTGTAAGTTGTGGCAAACGATCGCAATGTATGGTATGGCCTTGAATAGGCTTGAAAGATTGAGAGCGGATCAGTTATTTCTGGTATTTTGAAAGGTGCCTCGGGGAGGCGTGACATTTTGATTACTGGGAGCAAGTGCTCCATTGTATTGAGGGAATTTCTGCCCTTTTCTAAAATATGTGGTTGTGAGCTGAGAGCTCAGAAATTGTTAAACTTTGGGGCTCGTAGCCCAGAATTTGTAAAGACCTCTTAACTTGTGCATTCGTTTGTAAAGTTGCATTGTACCTGATTTTTCTTTGTTATTTCACCTAGTGAAAATTGATAAATCTTGTTAGCAGTTGAAAATATAACCTTTATTTAAAATTTAAATTCATCTTTCGGACTTGTAGTTAGACCCATTCCAGCCCGCACCTTCTTTCACCTCTGCTGATCCACCAAAACACGGTAACAATTATTATTATTATTATTATTATTATTATTATTATTATTATTATTATTATTATTAACAAATACATCGCAAATGAAAAATATCCCTATGGCAATGGTCACTTACAATAGTGTAATAATTAAGTAAAGTTTGTATAATTACCCAACAACTACAAACAAACAAACAAACAAACAAACAAACAAACAAACAAATAAACAAACAAACAAACAAACAAACAAACAAACAAACAAGAAGACTACAACAAGCAATTCCATGGAAATAAAATATTGCAAGAAGTACTACTAGTTTAACATTCTAAATGTAGCATCATCATACATTAATTGACACACAGCTTAAGTATTTCCAGTGCTTAACACTACGGCTTACAATACTGTAGGTTGACTTTACTACTAGTTTAGCACTACTACTGATAATAAAGTTAAGTTAAAAAGCATAACTACCCAACAACTACAACATCACGAGTACAAAAAGCAATTTCATGAAAAAAAATTACAAGAAATACTGTTTAAGTTTAAATTTCTACATCCATCATCACCATATACACATTCACACAAAACTTAATAACACTACACTTTACAGTACTATCGGTTGAACTTACTACTAGCTTAACATTATAAGTGATAATAAAATAAATTTAAAAACATTGGCAACTACCCAACAACAACAACAACAACTACAATGACATGAGTTCAACAAGCAATTCCCTGGAAAGAAAATACCACAATAACAACTATCAGTTTCACAATATAAGCCAAGCAGAAAGTCACGAATTTATTGTCCCAAATTTACAAATTTTACTTTTTACGTTACCCTAGCACTAATGGTCTTCTTAAATGACCATATACCGGAAGGGAATCTATCAAAGACTGCTGCAGGTGATTAATTCCAATCCCTTATGGTCCTGTTGTCCGGCTCCATGGCTAAATGGTTAGCGTGCTGGTCTTTGGTCACAGGGGTCCCGTGTTCGATTCACGGCAGGGTCGGGAATTTTAATCAAAATTGATTCATTTCGCTGACGCGGGGACTGGGTGTATCATCATATCATCCTCATCACGACACGCAGGTCGCCTACGGGTGTCAAATCGAAAGACCCGGATCTAGCTAGCCGAACTTGTCCTCGGACACTCCCGGCACCAAAAGCCATACGCCATTTCATTTCATTGCTCCTGTTTACGGCCCACGTCCGTAAGCTGGTTTCTGGTCCTAATGTTATGCTTATGATCATTTCTCGACAAATATGAGGGAGGTTCCAAACTATTCCTTATACTACTCCAGGCAGCCCTGCCCCGTATAACTCATATAAAGACCACACAGGCGAGCTCTGGTTCTTCTAGATTCAAGACTTTCCCAATTAATGGTATTCCTCCCATTACCGGTTACGAAACGCGTCGCTCTTCTTTGAACTTTCTCTAGGGAATTTATTAAACCCACCCAGTACGAATCCCAGCACGCAGATCCATATTCGAAAATCGGTCCTACCAAGCATTTATAAGCTCAACTTCTGTCACCAGAATTAGCTTTCTTGGGATTCCGCATAATAAAATGTAACGATCTCCAGGATTTCTTAACTACGTTTTCCACTTGATCTGACCAGCAATAGTAACACCTAAGTACTTACAACTATCAACTTTAACAATACTTTTCCCTCCTATTTTGTAATCCCTCTTTCCTGTCATTTTCTTTTTACTGAAACACAATTTCTTGCTTTTTCCGCTGTTGATTTTCACTCGATTTTTGCGTGCCCATTTTTCAATCGTAACAAAATCCTGCTGAAGCAATAGTTCGTCCCCCTCATCATCGGCAAAAAGGCATCGAATGAGGCATATCATTCATGAAAGGTTTGAAAAGAATTGGCCCAATAATGCTACCCTGAGCCACACGAGACGTAACACTTATTGGAGAAGGCAGGGGGCAAAAGCGGTCGAGAACTGCCAAGGTTAGCCTTTACCTTACTCTCCTCCGAAGGTCTTGAAAGCTTGTATGAAGATGCACTAGTGACATATCCCACTCTTTACGCACACGGCGTATTTCTGTAAAGGTTAACTTATTCCATATGAGAAAACGTAAAGTGGAAAACCTTCCCTTATTCTCACGATGTCCAGAACACTGCGTTGACTCGCCTGCTGAGCCCCTAGGCCTAGCTCAATGAAAACAGGAATATATTAACACACCTATCTCAGTGGATTTCTCAAATCAATTATCAACTATTATCTGACAAACTGATACAGGCTCTAACAGGTCTTTCTCAGCCCTGCTCTCAATAAATTCTCAAGTACAGGTTCCCGCAGAGTTCTCGGTCACTGGCTGGACGTCGCCTGGGCGAACAGGGTGAGGCGTCTCTCCCCTTGTTACGCCGCGGCCCAGCTGGCGGCCGCCAGACTTCAGAGCACTTCCTCTCTTTAATGAATACTATAACAACCTATAACTATCTGCTTTATTTACTTCTTGCGTGTCTGGAGACGATACTGCCTCTTTAAAATTCTCTCCTCTGTTTATCTAAATTTATCGCTAAGCACTCACCACTGTCTCGGATATCGGGTTAGAGATGATTAACCCCATCCCCACAGCACTAAAACCTGGATGGCCTCGGCGTACCAAGTGCATGCTGCTCAGCCCGACATGACAGAGTCCGTTATCTTACCATCAGAGAGCCCCTGAATTTCCCATATAAGCTGAGAGGACCGTGAATTAAACGCTCCCACCTTATTATGTTTTCCGGAAATTAAAGTTTACTTCCTTCGACAATGTTCGTCCTTGAGACCTTCTGAATTAACTAGGCTCGATGTGTTCTATCGCTGTTAGAAGTGATCGTGAAGTTAGGTACAGACGTGAGGATTTTGTGTCCCTTAGGATCCATAGGATACATGATTTACTACTACTATTAACATTTTCATTCCTCCCCAAAGGGGGAGGCGGACCTCTCAGACGGTGACGTCCCCCTGTGGAATAATACGCTCGGTATACCCTGCTACTAAAGCAACTAATAGGGGCCCCAGGGGCTCTGAACTTCGGAACGTGGGTTGGCGACTACGGGGTCCTTAGCTTACTTCCACTTACGCCGGGATTCTCCCTTTCACCTATCCTGTCTGTCCCGGGGTAACTGTGGAATGCAGAGAGGTGAAAAAAGGTGCGGGCTGAATTGGTCTATCTACGAAAGTCAAAGATTAATTAAAAATGTTAAAATAAAGGTTATATTTCTTTCCAGGAAATCATGTATTAACAAACCAAATTCTTCGCTTAGTAAAAGAACAAGATATGAGGTACAATAATAATTTTGATTAGAAAACTAGAAAACCCACAGGTAGGTAATTTACAAGGTTTGAGCTTCGAGCTCTAAATTTACAAGTTTTCGCCACCAATATAGTGTTTAGATAGACAAGGAGAGAAATCTCCCAAGAGAGAGCACTTTGCTCCAACCGCTACAATTTAAGTTCTTCCAAAGGCACCGATCATTATTACACAAATATCAAAAAAGTACTTACATGCTCTACAAATTCAACCAAAGAGGCTGCGCTCCCAAACTCTTATAGCCTACTCAAGGCAAATTTACAATAAACTTTGCAATCTGGCCTCTCTAGGCACAAGCTAAAATGTACAATCTAGTTAATACAGGGGTATCTAGTACTGGGCCTTCGTGGAAAGAAGAACAGGTTAAATTACTGGCCCCAACTCAAAAATATATGGAGGCGTACACTTGCGCTCCTTGAAAACCAATTTTTAAAAACCTACTTGGGCTAGTGGCCCGATGATGCAAGGCTAATCCCAAGCTACTGAGGTAACTCAAAGGACAAGTTAATTAAAGTTATACAGGAAGAATAACAGCAACCACATCGTACTCACCACTAGACAAATTGAAGGGGAACTCGAGAGGGTAACGCACTCTCTATCCCCGATTTACAGTTTAAGACTTTATGAAGTTTTATATCCAGGCAGATGACCTCCGATGTTAGGCCCCTTAAAACAACAAGCATCATCATCATCGTCATGAACTTTTACATTAGTACGAAGTAGTCTACATTTTTAGGAAACGGATTGTTACATAGTTAGAAGTTAGAACCTTACCCTCCGGTGAGTTGCGGAGATGTAAAACTAGTGGCCATTACCTGGGCTGATGTTCTGCCTGCCGAAGAATGAGGCACCCAGCCTCCCGCCTTAACACACACTGTCAATAACTCGAAGATCTATAAGACAAGGTATGATATGGGATTACATGAAGGCAAGGTCTTTCTGTTTGTGTTAGAGTTGGTGAGAATGCAAGTGTTGAAATGCTGAGTGGTGTGGTTTGCAGTATTGATTAGGTGTAGGTCAGTAACAATAAAGTGACGAAAGCGCAGAACGAAATAAGGACACTTGATGAGCATGCTTGAATATTGAGTAAGAGACTGCTACAGCAAATGACTGTTACGAATAATACTCTTATACATAAATTATTATTATTATTACTATTATTATTACTTTCATTATTATTATTACTATGATTCTCTCTTTTAGTTTTACTCTCTTGATTCTGGGGTGTTAATTCTACGGAATGAGGGGCATGGCACGAGGCTCTGAGGATGACTGCTGTGGTGGCTCTACTTTAGGGGTTTCACGTTTCCGGGGTGTCCATCGAGCCTTATGGCATGCCCAGGGGATACGATAATTTTCTCTTCTTCTCTCTTTTTTATTATTATTATTATTATTATTATTATTATTATTATTATTATTATCATTATTATTATTATGAAATTAGGGCAGGTGCCTTTTCTCGCCATTCATGCATATTAGGGGGGGGGGGGATAAGGGAGGATGGGCAAGGGAAATGACGGGGTGGGTAAGGCCCACTCCAAATAAGCAAAGAAAGGGAAGAATGCGATAGGTAGGATAGGAGAGGAGAGAGGATCCAGTTAGATGTGGTTTGTTGCAATGGAATGGTGAGAATAAACGCACTGTCATCTGATTAGAATTGTTGGGGTTTCGCCTTAGGGCCCCACAGTTAGTGCCGGCTGTGTCATCATGAGGAGGGCGGCCTTTTTCTCACCAGGGTGATGACACGGCCGGACGGTAGCAGTAGTTAGTTAATTTGTATTCTCTATTGTTTATTTTTCCTTTTCTCTGTATGTGAACATGTATAGGGGCGAAATCGCCTGTTATGTTCAATAAATTATCTTTACTATAAGACAAGGTAGCTTGAAAAAGTCGCAGCCTATATACCCTAGGGGAGGGTTCGAGAAGGCTCTGGACTAAATCCGGACACACCCTCTCATTTTTATTGGCTAACCAAAAACCTACAAGACGCCTGTAATTGACTGAATAATAACTACAGGAAATTGGTAATTGGCCACACTCAAAGCTGGCGGGATGAGAAGGAAGTGTTGCAAACACTGAAGCACCAATATAAATGAAAGTTAACTTAGTTGAGAAAACCTATAAACACATAACTTCTAAAAATCATTAATTATTTCACCTTGCACCAGAGTGCACGACCTCAGTTTTTATAGTAGAGACATCTATGGAGAAAAGTTCAAACTTCTTGATGTACACCAAAACCAAAACAAATAAATCCAGTCAGTGCAGGGAACTTCGAAATAACATATTACTCAGTTATTCCGTAGTGACATCTTCTGAACAATGTCAACTTTATGCATTAGCTGTTTCAAGATTCGTCTGATAGATAGTGTTCCTTAAGGCACTTATTTTAACTGTGCGGGGTTGAGATGTACCTCCCGGTACAGACCTCCCCCCTCCCCCTGAGGTGACATGGTAGAATTTTGAAAACGAAAATTTTAAAGTTGGAATTTCACAGAAGAGAAATTTCTTCATAAGGGACCATTTTTAGAAATTTAATTTGGAAAACTACTTCCGAAGTCTTCTTGCCATCGTAGATGTTTAGGGTATGTCGGTTAAGTTCGACGTCAAGACCGGTCACCAGTGCCGATACCCGCGAGGTGCCCCGAACCCCCCAAATACACTATACCCTCAGATACACCTGTCCCGCTACTATGAGAGGGGTAGTCGTGATGATGGTCGCTGAAGGTCAGATGTAGAAGTACAGTGCCCAGATGGGTTGGAGGAAAGATGGAGCCGCTTAGAAGGAGACGTAACTAGAGTGGTGTGGGCCCATTCTCCACTCCAGTGTCGCTCGCTAGATGTGAAGATACGGCCGCCGATGACTGAGAGGGCGCTGAAACAATAAGTATCTTGGCGACAGGAATTGTTTGATAGAGCTTGAGAGTACTATATTCATTTTTAGGTGGTAGAGAGGCGGGCGGCTTTGATGGTGGTTGTGTGTCAGCGGTGCATGGAGTTTAGGAGACGGCGATAGGTAATGGCTAACAGGTAATGGACAACAGGAATTTATATAAGAGGAGAATGTTGTACATAGAAAAACAGTACTGTGGTCGGGGCAGAATGCCTCCATGTTACCATCTACTGTCCCTCTTAAAGGAAAGATAACCTTCAAACCCTGCCAAGATTTACTGGCTAAAGTAATACAGCAATGAATTTATACTGGCTTCACCTGAGACAAGTGAACCCTAAATATCCTCTCTGTGGCTGAGTTACTGACCAATAATTTAACCAGGGTTAGAAAATCTAAAATGATACACGGCCCATGGAATCTGGGGGCAAGCTTGCCCGAAGGTACAAAATTTTTAACCATGACCTGATCTCAACTTATAAATTGGTGAGCCTCCGTCTATGATCATATTTTTCTCTAATCATGGAAAGCTTTATCAGGGTTTAGCCTTCTGCTATAGATCTCTAAGATTAACGGGATCTATTGTCTCTGGTTATATGTCGTGAAGTGACCAAAGGTTAGAGAGCGGCGTGTTAGGAACAAACTTAAACATGAGGGATGTAGGAGTAAATTTGTGTGACCCGCGAACCGCCGAATTTAAACCTAACCAATGCAGGGATGTATCCCACCTGGAATGATCTTCATGATGAAATGCAATTAAGGCAGATCGGAGATTACGATTGACTCGCTCAGCCAGAGACGGTTGAGGGTAAAAAGCAGAAGTGGTTACGTGTGAGGTAGACTGGTCAAAACAGAATTTGCGAAATAAGTTCGATGTGAATGGCTTAGCCTTATCAGAAACTGTGTATTGACAAGGACCAAAAGAAGCAAATATAGTATTCAGACAAGAAATGGTGGACTAAGCCGTAGCCATCTGAGTCAGAAATAACAAAGAAAGTATCGTGAAACCGTTTACACACGACAGAATAAATTTATTTCCGTTCCCCTTTGATTGTGGGAAAGTTCCCACGTAGTCTATATATAGGCGTTCCATAGGGAAAGACTCTTGATGCTATGACAAAAGGCCTAGCTTAGTGCTTACTAAGCAAGCGAGATTTAGAAGCTTTCACCATCTCTCTAATTACACCGTCCATAGCATTCAAAATGAACATGTCTCGGATCTTTTCCCGAGTTTTTAAGATTCCTAAATGCCCCCCTAATCGGGTCTCATGGTAGTACTTGAAGATCATAGGCACAATTACAGCTGGAACCACTACTTTCATCTTTCAATCGTACCTTGAAGGACAACACAAAACCCGTTCCTCAACGCATAAGTGACGACATATTTCGCAGAAGAAAGGGTTTCCATTATAGGGGCCAGCACGGGATCTTCACGTTGACAATTCTCAATATCCAGAAATAACATAGGAGCACCAGTCAGGCTAGCATTAATACCCGAAGGTATGGGCGTGGGAAGAGAAGAACTATCTTCCTGTTCAGTGGTCTCCACTTCATGTGAAAACATGCGGCTTAATCCATCCGCAACTACATTTTAAGATCCTCCAAAGTGTTTCACATTATACTGGAATGCGGAAATCCTGATGGGCTATACGACCAGTACGACGAGGCCTAGCTATAGCCCAACTTAAGGCTTGGTTATCCGTTTCTAAATCAAATTTGACATGTTCCAGTTAAAGGCCGAACTCCCTAGTGCAAACAAAGCTGTCAAACCCTCAAGTTCATACATTTAATGTTTGGCCTCTTGGGCCGATAAGGTCCTAGAAGCATAGGCGATGGGTCGCCTTCCGAGTTCCGTTTCCTGAAGGAGGACAGTATCAACAGCCGATAACGAGGCGTCTGTTTGAACAATGAATTTATAGAGAAATCTGGCATGGCTAATACAGGGGCGTTACAAAGAGCTAATTTCAGATCTTCAAAAGCTGCTTGCTGAGACGGTCACCATTAAAACTGGACGCCTTTCCTCCGCAATAAGTTTAGGGGCGCCGCTCTGTTGGTGAAGTGAGGAATACATTTCCTGAAGAAATTCACCTTGACTATAAACATGGCAACGCCTTTGATGTCCTTAGGAGGTTTGAAATCACGGATAGCCTCTGTCCTGGAATGATCAATGGAAAAACCATCGGGCGACACAATATGCTCTAAGAACGCCATGGAAGGTTTAGAAAAAGCTACCTTAGATAATTTCATAGTCAACCCAGTCTTACAAAGGCGATTGAGTACTTCCTTTAGATTATCTAGGTGTTCTTCAAAGAACTCAGAAAACACAACGACATCATCGAGGTAGTGATACAGATATTCAAATTTGATGTCCGAGAAGACCCTATCTAGCAGTCTTGTAAGAACAGCTGGCCCCGTGGAGAGCCCGAAAGGCTCATACAAGTTCCAATCCGTGGCGAAAGCCGTTAGATGTTTCGATTCTTCAGCTAGAGGGATCTGGTTGTATGCCTGATTAAGATCCAGGATGGTAAAGAACTCGGCTTTTGGAAACCATGAAAAACAAGAGTGAAGATCAGGAAGGGGCACAGATTGTAATACCACCTTACGGTTCAAAGCTCTGTATTCAATCATAGGCCTCAAGCCACCTTGCGGTTTCTGCACAAGAAAAATGGGCGATGAATACGCCGAATTAGTAGGTCTAATGATACCATATTTAACATCCACTCGATGATTCCTTAAGAGCCTTCATTTTAGTAGGGACAGTCCATAAGGCGGAAACCTAACTGAGATAGAATCTGTTAACTCGATCTTATATTCGATAAAGTCGGTAACGCCAAGAGTATCAGTCAATATATCAGGAAAGGACTGACACAACTTTCGAATACTTTCAGCCTGCTCCTCAGGAAGATGTCTAATATCTAACAAAATCTCACCCTGGGTAGGCGTAAAAGATAAACATGACACAATTACACTTCAAACGTGGAATATTAGAGTTACCAGCAAATTTGAAGGTGCAAGACTTGCTCTGAATGTCGAGCACAAGATCTGTAGAAGATATGAAGTCGGCCCACAATATTACAGAGCATGGCAAGTGTTTAGCAACAAACAATTTTATTCTCCAGGTAAATTTAGAAATGCGAATTTTAGCAAAAATGGAACCTAAAATTTCAAATGGAGAAGAGTTATCCGAAACACATTTAACAGAAGACGACCAAGAGTCAGGAAACCTACAAACAGTTTTTAATTTAGAGTACCATTCAGCTGAGATTATAGAGCACACACTCCCAGAGTCTAATTAAGCGGTGATGGGTTCATTGTTCACTTCAATTTTAAGGAATGACACACATACGGAGGTCTCTGCCGCAATTCTGAGGCATTCTTTAGGGCCTTCAAACAATAACTTAGACAAAACTTCACCCTTGAAAGGACCTTTACTGGGTTTAACAGGGGCTGAGCCTCGGGAAGGTGAACATGCTGAGTCAGCCTATGACACTAGTCACTTCCTACTGTCAGGGCTAGCAGAGGTAGCACCAGAAGTTGAGCAGGACGGGGTGCTATTGATTTTAGTCCAATTCTTGGCGAGTTGAGTAACAGATCCACATTTAAAACAACCTTGAAATGAACCTGCTCCGTTCTTAGTCACCCCCGGTTTATCAATGGGCATTTATTGCGAAGATATTCAGTTGAACAACAAGCATAGCATTTGCGGGTGGTTAAAGTTCGGCGAGGTGGAGGCCAAGAACTGTTAGAAGACGGAGGGGGCTCATTAGCGACTCGTAAGGTATCGTCGTACCTTACTCCTTCGGCTGACACATCCATACCCTCTAATTCTGAGAAAGTTTGAAGTCGGGATGGAAAACATAGATAAGACCTACAGGGCGGAGGATGCCTTCGACAATAGTTTGCACTATTTGGTCTTCAGAGAAATGAAGAGCAAGCACATTGGTGTAAAATTTAATATCTTGGACAAAGTCAGCAAGATTTTCATCCAATCGCTGTAGTCTAAAATACGTTTGTATTAATGATGGCGTTGCTCTAGCCGGAATAAAGTTTGCAAGGAGGTGGGCGTGGAAGTCTTCTATAGATGGTCGATCAGCTATGGCTTTGACTATTTTGTCCGATAGGACGCCTACAGAATAAGGAAACATAATTTGAAGTATTTGAGAATGAGAGAGGTAACACACTAGCGCATGATCTTGAAATTGTACTAAGAACCTTAGGAAGAAAATTACTTCATTAGTTGAGTTTACTGAAAATTTCGAAATGCCCTTAAGCAACATAGCCAATAGATGAGACAAACTACTGAAACCGGGTGACATAATCGGTGACGGCATAGGAGGTTGAGAGCTTTCAAACACAGCAAAGAAAGGTTGAATTTTTCTTGGACGACCAGGCGCAGTTTCCAATATGGCAGATGTTTGTTGAGTTTCCAAAGATTTCCTACTTTCAATAGATTTACTAGGATCCTCCTCAGTAGCTAAGTTTATCAAAGGAACTTGGTCGGTTTTGGGAGTAGCAGCCCCACACAACAAGGGACTAACTCTATTGGACATGTCTGACAGATGTTCAACCAAATTGCTAGCCTCCTTAGCATGCTCCTCCTTCACCTTTAGAGACAATAGGTCCCTAGCCTTATTATAGAAATTAAACATTCTAGCCTGTAATGCCTTAAGTTGGTTCGCAGATGGATCGCTTACTTCGAAAAACGAACTACAGACGCTAGCTCGGTGGTATTGTCTGTGATAGTGGATAGAGCCTCATCAATTTCCTTTTCCCCCAAACCTAGGATACAAATGTGCAGTTCTAATGGCTCTTTAAGTTTTGCAAAATCTGCCACAAACGTGTCTCCAGATTGGACCTTTCTAATGAGGAGCTCATAGATAATTTTGATTACAAAACTAGGAAACCCACAAGTAGGTAATTTACAAGGTTTGAGCTTCGAGCTCTAAATTTACAAATTTACAACGTCACTAATATAATATTTAGATAGACAAGAAGAGAAATCTCCCAAGACACAAATTATTCAGAGCACTTGCTCCAACCGTTACAATTTAAGTCCTTCCAAAGGCATCACTCATTATTACACAAATATCATAAAAGGGATTACATGCTTTACAAACTCAACCAAGGAGGCTGCACTCCCCAACCCTTACAGCCTACTCAAGGCAAGTTTACAAAGAATTTTGCAATCTGGCCTCTCTAGGCACAACTTACAATTTACAATCTAGTTAATAATGGGGTATCTAGTACTGGGCCTTCGTGGAAAGAAGAACAGGTTAAATTACTGGCCCCAACTCAAAAATGTATGGAGACATACACTTGCGCTCCTTGAAAACCAAGTTACAAAACACTTCTTGGGCTAGTGGCCCGATGATGCAGAGGCTAATCCCAAACTACTGAGGTGACTGGAAAGGCAAGTTAATTAATGCTATGCAGGAAGAAAAACAGTTACAATATCGTAGTCATCTCTAGACAAATTGAAGGAAAACTCGAGAGGGTAACACACTCTCTATCCCCGATTTCCTCTCCTGCGAACCATGTGACCTTGCCGCGGTGGGGAGGCTTGGGTGTCCCAACGATGGAGATAGCCGAGCTGCAGGTGCAACCATATCGGATGGGTATCTGTTGAGAGACCAGACTAAGGAATGGTTCACCGATAGGGGGTGGGTGGTAGCAGCTTTTCGGAAGTTGAAAGGGCGGCAGTCTGCATGATTGTCTGATATGGTCTTGCAATAATACTCAACATGGCTTAGCTGTGTTGATACTGCTACACAGCTGAAAGCAACGGGAAAACACAGCCGTAACTAACTCTCGAGGTCATGCAGCCCTCTCTCTCTGTATGAATGGTGTACTGAAGATGGCATCCTCCCGGGTAAATTATTCCGGAGGTTAAACTAGTCCCCCATTCGGATCTCCGGGTGGGGACTACACGAGAGGGGGCGATCATCAGGAAGATGAATACTGACATTCTGCGAGTCGGAGCGTGGAATGTTAGAAGTTTGAATCGTTGTGGTAGGTTAGAGAATCTGAAAAGGGAGATGGATAGGCTAAAGTTAGATGTAGTTGGTATAAGTGAAGTACGTTGGCAGGAAGAACAGGATTTTTTGTCAGGCGACTACCGAATTATTAACACAAAATCAAACAGACAACATTCAGGAGGTGGTTTAATAACGAATAAGGTAATAGGGCGGCGGATAACCTACTACGACCAGCATAGTGAAAGAATTATTGTCGTCAAGATAGACACCAAACCAATGCCCACCACAATAGTGCAGGTCTATATGCCTACTAGCTCAGCGGATGATGAGGAAATCGAAAGAACATATGAAGAGATGCCAGATTTAATACAATATGTAAAAGGTGACGAGAATCTAATTGCGATGGGAGACTGGAAGTCAGTGGTAGGCCAAGGAAGGGAAGGTAATACAGTAGGAGAATTTGGATTGGGGCAAAGGAAAGAAAGAGGAAGTCGGATGATTGAATTCTGCACTGATCACTATTTAGGCCTTGCCAATACTTCGTTGAAACACCACAAAATAATGACGGCTTTATACGTGGATGAGACCTGGAGACACTGGAAGGTATCAAATAGACTTCATTATGATTAGGCAGAGATTCAGAAACCAGGTGTTGGATTGAAAACTTTCCCAGGAACAGACGTGGACTCTGACCACAACTTGTTGGTCATGAAATGCCATCTGCAGATGAAGAAATTGAAGAAAGGAAAGAATGCAAAAGATGGGATCTGGACAAGTTGAAGGAAAAGAGTGTGAGAGATTGTTTCAAGGAACATGTTGCAAAAGGACGAAATGGAAGGGCTGAAGGAAACACAATGGAAGAAGAGTGAATATTCATGTAAAATGAAGTCGGCAGGGCTGCTGAAGAAATGTTAGGAAGGAAGAAAAGATCAACTAAGAATCAATGGATAAGTCAAGAGATACTAGACCTGATTGATGAGCGACGAAAATACAAGAATGATAGAAATGAAGAACGCAGAAAAGAATACAGGCGATTAAGGAATGAAGTGGATAGAAAGTGCAAGGTAGCTAAGTTGGAATGGCTGAAGGACAAGTGTAAGGATGTCGAAGGTGGTATGGTCCTGGGAAAGGTAGATGCTGCATACAGGAAAATCAAAGAATCCTTTGGCGAAAGGAAATCTAGCGGTATGAATATTAAGAGCTCAGATGGAAAGCCACATCTAAGGAAAGAACACAAAGCAGAAAGATGGCAGGAACATATCCAACGGTTGTATCAAGGTGAATATGTAGATAATTTGGTTCTGGAACAAGAAGAGGCTGTTGATGCTGAAGAAATGGAAGACCCAACTTTGATTTCAGAGTTCTACAGAGCTGTGAGCGACCTAAATAAGAACAAGACACCTGGAATTGATGAAATTCCCTCTGAATTACTGACTGCCTTAGGACAAACCAGCATGGCAAGGTTATTCCATTTAGTGTGTAAGATGTATGAGACAGGAGAAGTCCCGTCCGATTTACGGCAGAATGTTGTTATATCTATTCCCTTGAAAGCCTGTTCTGACTGGTGTGAAAACTATTGTATCATTAGTTTCTTATCTCATGCCTGTAAAATTTTAACACGTGTTATTTACAGAAGAATGGAAAAACAAGTTGAAGCTGAGTTGGGAGAGGATCAATTTGGCTTCAGAAGAAATGTAGGAACACGTGAAGCAATCCTGACGTTACATCTGATCTTAAAGGATCGAATTAAGAAGGACAAGCCCAGTACATGGCATTCGTAGATCTAGAAAAGGCATTCGATAATGTTGATTGGACCAAGCTATTTAAGATTCTGAAGTTGATTGGGATCAGATACCGAGAACGAAGAATTACCTACAGTCTGTATAAAAGTCAGTCTGCAGTGATAAGAATCGATGGGTTAGAAAAAGAAACAGCAATCCAGAAAGGTGTGAGGCAAGGCTGCAATTTGTCTCCCCTCCTTTTCAATGTTTACATATAACAGGCAGTAAATGAAATCAAAGAGGAATTTCGAAAGGCAATCAAAATACAAGGAGATGAAATCAAAATTTGAGATTTGCCGATGATATTGTTATTTTATCTGAGACTGGAGGAGATCTTGAGAAGTTTCTGAATGGTATGGACCAAGTCTTGTGTAAGGAGTACAAGATGAAAATAAATGAATCCAAAACAAAAGTAATGGAGTGCAGTCGAACGAAGGTAGGTGATGCAGGAAATATTAAATTAGGAAATGAAGCCTTACGGGCAGTAGATGAATATTGTTACTTCGGTAGTAAAATAACTAACGATGCCAGAAGTAAGGAGGACATAAAGTGCAGACTAGCACAAGCAAGGAAGAGCTTTTATAAGAAAAGAAATTTACTCAATTCAAACATTGTTATAGGAATTAGAAATATGTTTTTGAAGACTTTCGTGTGGAGTGTGGCATTGTATTGAAGTGAAATGTGGGCGATAACTAGCTCAGAAAGAAAGAAAATAGAAGCTTTTGAAATGTGGTGTTACAGAAGAGTGCTGAAGGTGAGATGGATAGATCGGATCACAAATGAAGAGATACTAAATCGAATTGGCGAGAGGAGATCGAATTGGCTAAATTTGGCGAGAAGAAGAGATAGAATGATAGGACAAATATTAAGACACCAAGGACTTGTTCACTTGGTTTTTGATGGAAGTGGAGGTGGTAAGAACGGTAGGGGTAGACCAATGTATGAATATGACAAGCAGATTAGAGCAGATGTAGGATGCATTAGTTACGTAGAAATGAAAAGGTTACCACAGGATAGGGTGGCATGAAGGCGGCATCAAACCAGTCTATGGACTGATGACTCAACAACAACATCCCTGATTTACAGTTTAAGACTTTATGAAGTTTTACATTAACAAGAAGTAGTTTACATTTTTAGGAAACGGATGTTTACATAGTTAGAAGTTGGAACCCTCTCCCGGGGAAGTTTGCAGAGATAGCTACAGAAATGTAAAACTGGTGGCCATTACCTGGGCTGATGTTCTGCCTGCAGAAGAATGAGGGTCCCGCCTTCCTGTCTTTACATAGACTCTCAATAACTCGACGATCTATCAGACAAGGTAGCTTGAAAAAGGCGCAGCTTATTTACCCTAGGGGAGGGTTCAAGAAGGCTCTGGACTAATGCCGGACACACCCTCTCACTTTTATTGGCTAACGAAAAACCTACAAGAAGCCTGTGATTGGCTGAAAAATAATTACAGGAAATTTGTAATTGGCCAGGCTCAAAGCTGGCGGGATGAGAAGGATGTGTTGCAAACCTTGAAGCACAAAATAAAGGGAAGTTAATTTAGTTGAAAAAACCTATGAACACAAAACGTCTTCAAATCATTAATTATTCCATCTTGCACCAGAGTTTTTATAGTAGAGACATCTATGGAGAAAAGTTCAAACTTCTTGATGTACACCAAAACCAAAACAAATAAGTCCAGTCAGTTTAGGAAACTTCGAAATAACATATTACTCAGTTGTTCCGTAGTGACATCTTCTGAACAACGTCCCAACTTTATGCATTAGCTGTTTCAATATTCGTCTGACAGATAGTGTTCCGTAAGGCGCTTCTTTTAAATGTGCGGTGTTGAGGGATACCTCCTGGTACACTGTCTAACCGCCTTGGCCAACTCTTGTTCTTTCCGACCCCGACGCTATTAGGTATCCAGGTTTAGGGAGTCTTTAATTTTTACGTCGTTCGTGGCCATTGTCTTTCTTTGGCCGATACCTTCATTTTCCAAAATGTCGGATCCCTTCCGTTTTTCTCTCTGATTAGTGTTATGTAGAAGATTGCTACCTAGTGGTACTTCCTCTTTAATCAATAATTATCACCACCATCACCAACTGAGACGGCCATGCCGTCTCTCATGCCAAGAGATTTTTTTCGGAGAAGGAGTTAAATGAAGAAGGTGAGATGGTTGGCAGCCGTGGTCTCTACTAGGAACTGCCCCGGCATTCGTCTAAGTGCAGGAGAACGGAAAACCATTCTCAGGACAGCCAACGGTGGGGACCAGTCCATCTCCGTCTCCCGAATACAGAGGCGTAGGGGCACGGCAGAGCAACGGCAACTCCTCCTCTGCTCGGTTGGCCGGTCCGTGAGCAGAGCTGTTGTACCACGGTACAGTCTCTCTACCTCTGCTCTGCTCGGTTGGTCTGTCCGTGAGCAGAGCTGTTTTACCACGGTACAGTCTGGCCACCTCTCCTCTGCTCGGTTGGCCGGTCGGAGGGCAGAGCTGTTGTACCACGGTACAGTCTGGCCACCTCTCCTCTGCTCGGTTGGCCGGTCCGTGAGCAGAGCTGTTGTACCACGGTACAGTCTGGCCACCTCTCCTCTGCTCGGTTGGCCGGTCCGTGAGCAGAGCTGTTGTACCACGGTACAGTCTGGCCACCTCTCCTCTGCTCGGTTGGCCGGACTGTGAGCAGAGCTGTTGTACCACGGTACAGTCTGGCCACCTCTCCTCTGCTCGGTTGGCCGGACTGTGAGCAGAGCTGTCGGACCACGGTACAGTCTGGCCACCTCTCCTCTGCTCGGTTGGCCGGTCCGTGAGCAGAGCTGTTGTACCACGGTACAGTCTGGCCACCCCTCCTCTGCTCGGTTGGCCGGACTGTGGGCAGAGCTGTTGTACCACGGTACAGTCTGGCCAACCCCCTCTGCTCGGTTGGCCGGACTGTGGGCAGAGCTGTTGTACCACGGTACAGTCTGGCCACCTCTCCTCTGCTCGGTTGGCCGGTCGGAGTTCAGAGCTGTTTTACCACGGTACAGTCTGGCCACCTCTCCTCTGCTCGGTTGGCCGGACTGTGGGCAGAGCTGTTGTACCACGGTACAGTCTGGCCAACCCCCTCTGCTCGGTTGGCCGGACTGTGGGCAGAGCTGTTGTACCACGGTACAGTCTGGCCACCTCTCCTCTGCTCGGTTGGCCGGTCGGAGTTCAGAGCTGTTGTACCACGGTACAGTCTGGCCACCTCTCCTCTGCTTGGTTGGCCGGTCCGTGAGCAGAGCTGTTGTACCACGGTACAGTCTGGCCAACCCTCCTCTGCTTGGTTGGCCGGTCCGTGAGTTGAGCTAACGGACCACGTATAGTCTGGCCAACCCTCTTCTGTTCGGTTGGCCGGACTGTGGGCAGAGCTGTCGGACCACGGTACAGTCTGGCCAACCCTCCTCTGTTCGGTTGGCCGGACTGTGGGCAGAGCTGTCGGACCACGTACAGTCTGGCCAACCCCCCCTGCTCGGTCGGCCGAACTGTGGGCAGAGCTGTCGGACCACGTACAGTCTGGCCAACCCCCTCTGCTCGGTTGGCCGAACTGTGGGCAGAGCTGTCGGACCACGTACAGTCTGGCCAACCCTCCTCTGTTCTGTTGGCCGGACTGTGGGCAGAGCTGTCAGACCACGTACAGTCTGGCCAACCCCCTCTGCTCGGTTGGCTGAACTGTGGGCAGGGCTGTCGGACCACGTACAGCCTGGCCAACCCCTTCTGCTCGGTTGGCCGAACTGTGGGCAGAGCTGTCGGACCACGGTATGGTTGGCCACCCCTCTTCTGTTCGATAGACTGATCCGAAGAAAGAGCTGTCGGACCACGGTACGGTTTGGTCACCCCTCCTCTGCTCGGTTGGCCGGTCGGAGGGCAGAGCTGTCGGGCCACGGTACGGTTTGGCTACCCCTCTTCTGTTGGGTAGGCTGATCCGAGGGCAGAGCTGTCGGACCACGGTACGGCTTGGCCACCCCTCTTCTGCTCGGTAGGCTGATCCGAGGGAAGAGTTGTCGCACCACGGTACGGTTTGGCCACCCTTCCTGTGCTCGGTAGGCCGATCCGAGGGCAGAACTGCCAGACCACCTTTGGGCCAAGCCCCACTCTGCATCCGCCGACTTATATGGTTTTGTGCTTCAAGTTGCAGTTAGACTCCTTCCGAGTGGGCAACACAGTGCATGAAAACTTAGCTCAGGCAATGAATGCTTTTCTTGTAAATTTTCTGTTGATTATTGCGATAAACTAAACGCACCATTGAATTAAAATATAATTCCATAATAATAGTAACATGAAGAAGAGCGGACTCCTGGAGTTTTTCTTAGAGTTATCTAATGATGAAACGTCAAGATAGTATTCTTGTTGGCTCAGTTTCCTTAGCCCGCCTTATGAACTGGTATGGCCACCTAGGAGCTAATGTTTAAATCTCTCACTGTGAGCGATCCTCAAAATATGAACGAAACTTGCCAGCGTTGCCCTGAGATACGCTATATTTCTTTATTCTGTGATAGGCTTCTAGACTGAAAATGGCGCCTAATCATGGCACGACTATTGAAGAGAGTTCAAGCTAGAATGTTCTGATTAGTTCTGACAACTTTATCTTGATTTCTGTCTATCGATAATCGCGAGCGATGTTTAATCAAGACCAGGACGAATAGAAGTACATAGTGTGACGACTTCTGCTGTTTGATATGTTCCTACACTACGCGGCGCTGGTGTAGGTAAACAGGGATCAGCTGTCCCTGAACATGTGATTTTAAATGAGATCTGATGTGACTTAATTCGGAATTTATCGTTTAAATAAATTATTTTAAACCGTGTGTTTATTACTGTTATGTTTCAGGAATGTGCATTCTCTTTACTGACCGATGACTGTGTTCATGTGCGATCTGTGTTTCGTGCAAATTAAGATTATAGTGTTCCTTGTTTTGAAAGTAATATGTGACAAATAGGTAGGAAATATTTTACATTTAGTAAAGATTTAATGACATTGGTTCGTCAGTGTCTTAACGAATATGTCAAACGGGTATGTGTTTATAGAGCTATTTCATTAATTCACCACAAAATCAAACTCAGTTGCTATTATCAGCTATAACCTTAAAAAAATCACATGTTCGACTGTTAGTGTATATGCTGCGTAATATAAACACATTAAAACTCTGCAGGCACCCACATGATGTTACGTACCGGTATGTCATACATATGCAATAACTACTTAAGTTAAATTATATATTAACATGCTCAAATTAATGAATCTTATCAGCACTTCACCCCGTCAGTCAGTTAACTGGACACCTTGGACATTTTCCGGGTATGTTTTGCGGTCGTACAAGCTTGCATTTCTTTCCTTACTTCTTTTGTTCGGAAATAAAATCGGCATCGTATGTAATGAAAAATTAATTTTGGTACCAAGTCCTCAGCATGTTCAGTACAGCACCCAAGTCTATGAGAAACAGTAATTGAAGATAAACTATCCAGGCATTCTCGAAATATTTCACCCCATATACTTCTTGTACACTAATATTTCTCACAACAACTTCCTCTACATGAGAAAACATCTATAATAATTCACTCGATGGATAAATAAGAGAGTTGGATGCGTTAAAATATTCTTCTAGACTTGTTAGGTCCTCCTCTGTATTGTTTTGCATAGAACCAATACATGCTGTACAGCCTATCACTTCACTTGCATGTTTAACAATATACCCACAGAACTGATGAATGACATTAATGTTTGAACTGGTGAAAGGAGCTATTTGTTCATCTTTCCAACTTGATAATGGTGGACCGAGCTAGTTGGCCGTGCGGTTAGGGGCACGCGGCTGTGAGCTTGCATCCGGGAGATAGTGGGTTCGAATCCCACTGTCGGCAGCCCTGAAGATGGTTTTCCGTGGTTTCCCATTTTCACACCAGGCAAATTCTGGGACTGTACCTTAATTAAGGCCACGGCCGCTTCCTTCCAACTCCTAGGCCTTTCCTATCCTATCGTTGCTATAAGACCTATCTGTGTCGGTGCAACGTAAAGCAACTAGCAAAAAAAAAAGAAAAAAAATATAATTGTGGCTGATCAAAGGTAAGCGTGCTGTAATTTTTTTTCCTGAGCTGTACTTATGGTTTTGGCATTCTTTCTGACAACAGCTTTTGCCATGGCTCTAATTTGATTGAAAAATTATGTTAAGGGCACTATCACTTGAAGGCAGATGTTGACGTGGGATAGCCTTCGACCACTATGAGAACACAGTAGGATCTTTTGGGGGTGAAACAAAAATGACGCTCATCATTCGAATGTTTATTGTAACCCGAATTACAACCCGGGACATTGCAAGTTGTAGGCATATTCACATGCGGTAGTAAATTGAAGCATATGTCAAAGTATACGTCCTACTTCTCAAATGCATAATCTTTTTCACTTTTCAGTTCATGAAAAGTTAATGCCAGTTATTTTGCACTTATACAACTGGAGAATGTATAAAACTACTGAAAAAGACCACAAACTGTTTGCACACTTTCACAGTAAGCCGACGAAAAGCGCGCGTGCTTGGCCCTTTTATCGACAGCAGCGCTGCAGGTGGCGGAGAACATGTACACCGTGTCTGTTAACATGTGATTCAGAGGGAGTCGTCACACTATTCATTTCTATTCGTCCTGATCAAGACCAACTACAATACCTCTGTACACCGTGTCTGTTAACATGTGATTCAGAGGGAGTCGTCACACTATTCATTTCTATTCGTCCTGATCAAGACCAACTACAATACCTCAGACCTTAACCGACCTGTCGAAACTGTCCCTAATGGCGGCAGCTGGAGTGCAGCATGCGTTTGTTTTGATTTGTGTAAGTCGTGTTGTTACCAAATATTTACGGAAATGTGAATATTATCAATCGTACATTATACTTATTTATAGCCTTAAGAAGGTTATAGATCCTCTTTCAATGCCGTTTGTTCTCAAAGAGCTTATTTATTCCAACAATATCGGTGGTGATTAGGTTGATGCTGATTCTCGTGTTCTTCTCTGAAAGTATTTTCTTTATTTATAGTTACCTATGCAATATGTGTATAGTTTAATGAGCTGTGTGCCTGGATATAAACAAGAGGTAGGGCATAAGCTCCTGTGTTCCCGTTTCCAAAAGACCTATATTAAAGCAAAATTGGGTTAAGAGCGTTCGAAAGGAAAAATTTTAACCGAATGATAGGTCTAATAATGTTGTGTGTATTAATCAATTTAGGAATCAAATTTGTTGTTAGGGAAGATATTTTATATACCCATAGATGGTGGTGATCTAATTCGAGTGCCGCGCAAACTTCCGAAGTTAAAAATAGTGATGCCTATACTAGCATTTGTCCTATCAGCCAACGTACCATACTACAAAGAAAATTGAAAAAGTTACGGAAAGATCCGAAAAATCTTGATCAAGAGTTATGATTTAGAGATTAAATTGGTCTTGAACGGTGGGGAAAGAATGATGCAAGTAATTGTTAACATGCGTAAACTATACCTAACCCCATTCCTCGTGAGTGAAGGTGAGGATTACGTTCCTTTTTTACATGAAATACAATTGTGCCGTCAATTCTGTTGAGTTTTAAGGTGACGAGTGCTTTAGATGGTCAAGTGTGTCATAAAAATATCACTTGTACCTACTCAACAATACAGGTGGATTTTGGAGGGTTGAAATTTTGTTGGAGAAATTTGTTTGCGTGTTTTATATAATGGGCTGTGGTTGATGGTGGTGTTACATATGTAAGGTTAATAATGTTCTTTGTTGACATCTATAAAATCTTATTTGCTGACCGGAGTTTTATATGTGAAATATTTTTATACTCTGTGTCTGTTTCAACCTGACGTTGATACAATAATTCTCCCTTCGTTATTTAGACTTACAATACGCAATAACGCTACTTTTGGGGTTTAATTATTCATATTTTGAGTTAGTGAGTTGCATTCATGACACTCGACTAGTGATCTGTTCTTTAGGTGACTCGGAATAAACATGCATAAACTTCCCCTCAACCACTCATTTCGCCCACCGATGTCCGCCATGTATTTTCTGGATTACGGTCTGAGGTATTGTAGTTGGTCTTGGTTTAATGTTCCTTGACTTGTTCACGCACGACTCGTAACAGAACGGCGTCGAACTGTAAGAAGAGTTGTGTAAGAGAGGAGGAAATTAAAAAACTAATGAGTTTAGTGGAGCCTGTGGAGGAATGTCCTGGTCAACATTCCTTTCTTCCCATTCACTATTAGTATCAACAGCATTGCTATCACTTGCTAGATTATGTACAGTCCCATTCCGCGCAAGTAATTCATTGTCTGAGGCAAAAACGGCACTTGATTCGTCACCAAGATCGGAATCAAAGTCCACGAAGTCCGAGAGGTCACCACTTAGCTATACAGCTGTTCATTTCCATTGTCGTTATTTAATTATCTATACTTGTGTGATTGATATTGTTGGTTTATTTTTCAATGTGCTAGATTTTAGTATTTCGCCGTGATTTGGAAATTATCTTGAATTTACATGACAATGTTTGCACATCCTTAATAAGTTTCACTTTCGTATCTTTAGAAACAGAGGATTTATATTCTTTTCTCCGAAAGTCTACGTTTTGCATTGAATCATTCTGGCACGTTTAGACTTCGCCCTTACATTTTCGCCTGGCACGTAAAAGGTTAAACTCTTAGCGAGAATTGTAACTTTTAGGAGTAGGTACACCTGTTTATTTATCTTTAGTTGCTCGGTAGATGGACGAGTAATACAATCGTTATGATTTGACCACTTTGCTCACTTTGCACAGACGTATTATGTGCTTGTATTGCGTGTATCGGTCGGAGGAAACTGTTAGCCTCTTCGCGTCACGTCATCGAAGCTACAGTGCGGCCTGTTCATGATGAAGGCAGTGATAAAGTCTTCGAAATAATCATGCGAATAATTATCCTTGATATTTATGTGATAAGAATGGAATAAACACTGCGAAGTTCTTCAAGCATAATGCTATTCCAGTAAGCACTCTGAATAAGGGTAAGGTTCGGGGCATGTTACCTAATGTACAGTTCGTTCATTTTCCTTAGAGTAGCTGCACCTTTTGTAGATTTTCGCAGGAAAGTGCGGCAACCCGGAGGAGAGACCGTGGACGAATTGAGATGTTGTTATGGTGACTTTATGATCTCAATTCATGATTATTGATTATCGTATCGTTTGGTTATGAAAACCCATACCAGAATTACTTTTCCAGCTGCTTAAAATTTCATTTCATTCGTGATCCGCGGTTAGCTGCAGAGTCTAGCCTTATGCTTATTTCTTTTCAGATCCACAGCGTTGCACGTATTTTCATTTATTGATCTCTCAAATTGTTAATTAGAAGCCGCTTGTTTTACGGGACTACTGTAGATTATACTAAAGGACAAGCTTTTGGCCAGAAAAGACAAAAACACGAGTTTTCGTATTGCAGTGTCTGAAATACATGAGCTAATATAATTGTACCGTTAACTTCACAATTAAGCCTCCAGCAACTTCCGAATTACTAATTGTACATTATTGAGCTATCTTCATTTAGATATTGGCTGCACTTGTATGAGAGTAGGTCAGTCAGCCTTCCTTGTGAAGCGTTATTTAGCAATATAGGTTAGTTATGTGATACAATTTGGGCAATCAACTGTCTACGCGACATTTGTTTAAAGTGTGTCTCTTATCGGCACTTGTAATTTTTGGTGAATTATTGCATTCTGCTACTGGACCGTGTATTCGCGACCTAGTGCCTGTAAATTGAGCTGAGACTGGAATTCTACACTATTTGAAGTATTGGATGACTAAAACTTGTATCTGGTGGACTCTGATAAATTGTGCCTGAGCGTTCAGAACAGTTAGCCTACTGGTCATCTGCTCTGTCTATATGTAGCGAAGAGGACCTTTCGACACATAGTTATACTGTTATTTCCTCGAATGTTATAATCGCATTGTAGACGGCTACACGGACTCTTACGCCATCTATGAGAGTACGTAGCTACTACAGTGTGTGTTTCGGCGGTTCCCGCCAGGGCGAGTTCCGGGACTGGACTGTGCCGCTTCTAGCGGCCGATTATATAGTGTGTCTGTCTGCTCTTGAAAGAGTTTGAAAGTGGACGTTAACTGCAGCAATGGAGTTCGTTGCCGCTGCCAATACAATGAACTCCCCGTCGGGTACTGGGTGACGGGCTAGAACTATCCCAACAGGGAATAAGTTTTCTTTAAATCCTTTTCTGTTTTAGCGTAGTTGTAATGACGTGAATATGTAAATTTTATTTATTACCGGTGAGCTGTAGTGATAGTTGAAAACACGGTTGCCTACCTAGGCATATATGGATTTATGTAAGTACGCCTTAATAATTTCCTTGTGCTCATTCTTATTTTCCTTGTGTAAGTTTGTTATATGCTCGTACGTGTGTCCGTTGTGACTTAATAATATACCTTTGTCTTGTGGTAAGGAGTCATGTTCCAGGTGTGTTCTATGTGTAACGAAGTAGGCCATTATTGCCTAGGCAATGTCAAAATTCTCCTCCGCCTTGATTGAATGTTGATTTTCCTTTTGGTTTATTTGTTTTCTGTATTTTTGCGACTGATTATGGCCTTTGTTTTATGCGTGTGCAATTCCTATTTGGAAATTTTGAAATTTTTGCTGTCGTGCTGTGTGTTTGGTACACGTAACGGTGTGTGATTTTGTTGTTGTTCTCTTCTAAATTTTTCGTACATCTTTCAGTGAGTTTAGGCATTTTATTGCCGGTGTTCAAACTAACACTACGCTTACACTAGTCTCAAAACTTAAAAGTTCATTATTATTATTATTATTATTATTATTATTTTTGCAAAAGTGTAAATTGTTTTATCTCTTAAGGAATACTTTATTTGGGTTTGGTTGGTTTATTTTCTTTCCTATTGCGGACGTTTAATCAGATCCTTGTTTTAATTATTTTAGTAAACCCGCATTTATGTTAACGGTTGGTCAACAATGCCATTGTAATGTGTTCACTTAATTGAGGGCTTGACAACCCTAGTAAGAAAGATATGGAACCTGCTTCTTATCTTATCTTTTCTGCTTATTGTTGTTTATCTCTTCGTGCCTGACGGTTATGTAACTTATTATTATTGGGTAGATTGTGAATTGTCGCGGGCGCGATAAGAGCATCTTGCGGATTGCTCCGTGAATGCTATTATGAATTGTTTCCTTCCGAAACGGTGTGTTCATTTTTCTGCCTTGGTGATGTGTTGCGGACTGGCTCGTTCCTTTTTATTATGTTTAGGTGTTTATTTTTATCTTTGCTTAACATGACTTTTGGGAATTTAAATTTTATTAATTTATTTGGGCTGTATTTCTGATTCTGTTGGATCCTGTTGTGGAGACATTAATGTCGATATTTGTTGTATTTCAAGTTAATGGTGATATCTCGGGTGTCCTTCATTTATGTGGGGTTTCGTGTGAATTCAGCTTCCAGTGGGGTGCTGTCAAAAGCCCTCGATTTACCATCCAACTTTCTTTTCTGTGTTAAATTTTAAATTCATTTAAAATTAATATACTACATTATGTCTTTATCAAGGGTAATTGTTAAAGTAAGCTGATGCATCAGTATATTTTTTTGGGAATAGAAAGGTATTAGTTATTATGGATATGAATTTATTTACATCTAAGTCATTTGTTTAATGAATATTCATTTTACTCCTTAATGGTGTGTTTTTTGCAAGTTTAATTATTCCTCAGAGTTTATTTTTTTAATTGGAGTATAGTTGTAAATATTATTTATTAATTATATTTTTATTTTTGAAGATCCTGGTGTCATTTTGCGGTGAATTGCCTCGTAGTTCCTTGGTCCCCTCCCCTAATTTATTATTATGGGTAGGTTCCTGCACTCTTCCTTGCTTCCCTGTAAGTTTCGTTCTGTTATTATCTGATTTATTATGAATTATTTGCTGTTTTTTAATTTATCTTTGTGCACACTTCCCTATGACGTTCTCATCTTAACGTCATTCATCACCTTTGTTAGGTGGTGTTGCACTTGTTAACGGCAGGATCCTATCGTAGCCGCCACGTGAGTGGAAAACCAATAACCAACAAGAGAACTGCCATTTATCATATTCAGCATTTGCTAATTGTCCACGCAGGTTGTGATATATTTTATTCGTTGTTAATTAATTTTTGAATGTGTACTTGGCATCATTAAATTGGAACTTCCTTCCAATTGAAACAGTCCTAAGTTTTATTATTTATTAACAAATGTACTCGTGTTTCGCTACGGTATTCTGCGTTGTATAGGGATATCAAGTAAATTACTGTACATGCAGTGAATAAGATTTTATAAATTTCATGCCTCTTAGCGTTATCCAGAAACAGCAGGGAGAGGTCCCCATACGGTGTTTCCAATGTAAAGTGCGAGTTGCGGAGTTGTGATGATAACGGCAGGCTTACTTCCCTACAATCATTCACAATCGAGTATGTACATTTTCATTTATAATGGGAGGCCCCATTACCTTATGCGCGGCCACAGTCGATTTTGGGGAGTTTACGTTACAATGGCGGGCGCCCTTTCCTACTTTCAGGCAGATTAAAGTTGAGGATATTTTATTATAATAGCAGGCACCTTCCCTACTGCCAGATAAATTTGAGTTGGGCTGTTATCATTAAAATGACAGGCCCCTTTTCTTAATGACACTCACACCGAGTTGATGAGTTTGCGTTATAATAGCAAAGCCACTATGCCTAATGCCAATCACATTTTAGTTGGGAAAATTGGTTTATAATGGCGGGCACATTTGCCTACTCCCAAACACAATCGGTTAGGGAAGTTCTGAAAAAATTATATGCTCCCTTGACTTCTGCCCAGTCAAATCGAGAAGGGAATTATTAATTACAATGGTAGTCCCTCCTTACTAACGCTAGTAACAAAGGAATTGGAGAAGGATCTCATTCCTATTGCCAGTCAAAGTCGATGTGGAGAATAATGATTACAATAGCAGACGCTCTTCTGCTGAGAGTCACTATCGATGTAAGATATTAATTATAATGGCAAACACACTATTTCCACATCGCTACAAATCCACTTCAATGAATATACAGTGTATTGACCGACATACGAAGTATATGCATGTTTACAATATTGCAATCCTTCATTTAAAGATTAACTGCTGCTAAACCATACATCGTATCGACAAACGGATTGTACAATAAGACGCCTCTTTTAGCGGTCTAAATAACTGGTCTTAAAATATTTTCTCCTGTCTTATCTATTTATGGGTACAATTGAGTTACAAAGGTTGAATAGGGTGAAATTTGGGTAAGGTTTTCTCACAGTGCATTACTTTCGGGTACTAATATAACAGCTACAAACATAGAATTTGGCTCACGTATGGACACTGGGTTGGCCGATGTTCGTGCAGAATTTCGTATAAGTGGTTCGAACTACGAACTATACGAATACAAACAGCAAAATGTAGGTATAATCGAGGAAAAGAGACAAATCTAACATATAAGGAACACAGATACGACGAAACGTCATAGGGCCCAAGTTGTAGATCACTCCAAATTGAACGTCCGTTCTGTGACACGACTTACCGTTTAGCCAACAAATACCTCAAGAAGAACGTCTTCACAGTCATTAAAATTGCGTCCATATTTCGGTATTTTTCGGGGGTCAAAGGTGAAAAATTTCTACATCTTGGAAATTTTCCGTCGCTTACAGGCTGAAAGCTATAATTTCGCCAAATTTCAATTTTCTAGCTCGTCTGGCAGATTGTGCCACCATCTTAATTTGGGGGAATGGGGATAAAAATTAGGAAATTCTTGAAAGTGCTTAAGCCTACGAAACATATAGGTTGTCGCTTTGGATAAATTATACGACTGCGTTCTTAAGCTGAGCCCAAAATTCGAAGCCCTCCAGCGTTCCCTCTTCGGGGAATTTTGAAAATTTAAGACTTTTCTAGGGATCCTGGGGTCATCAACTTCTCCGGTACCAAGTTTCAAATTTCAAAGATTTCTGGAAGTGTCTCATTAATTCACGTTTATTTACATTTTTATACCTTTATATAGGTCTCTCCAGACCGACTTGCTTTTATATGTAGATGACAGATAAACATGAGTACGTTTAAGAGTGCAGACCTCCACTTAGAGTTTCACTATTCCTAAACAGTACATGATATCAACAGACGGTTTGCGCCATTGGACGCCCCGTTTCTCCTTCTACATATTTGGTTCTAAAACATTCTCTCCTATCTTCCATATTTATGGGTTAAATTGAGTTCGAAAATTTGAATAGGGTAAAAATTGGGTGCATTTTTAACGCTTAATATTTTTTCGCATACTTACGTATAAGCTAGAATCATAAAGTTGGTCCAGATATGGCCTTCAATTGTGTCAATGTGCACACCAAACTTGATAACTCTATCCTTCCCATAAGTGTGCCAAACAATGAAATATACGTGCAAAAATCACCGAATTTACGAACACTTCAGAAATACAGCTAAATCTAACGTATATGGGAGAGAGATACGACAAAACGTCATAGTAACAAAGTTGTAGATTTATCTAAATTGAACCGAGATTGTTCGATCCGGACATTAAATTTGCCTTCATATTTCGAAATGTTTGGGGAATAAAAATGAAAGAGTTAAAGATCTTGGAAGCTCTCCGTCCAGTACAGGCTAAGACATATAAATTTGCCAAATTTCAATTTTCTAGCCCGTCTGGCAGACTGTGCCCCAATCTTGCTTTGAGGGAGGGGTTAAAATGGGGACTTTCGGGGAACTAAATCTAACAAATATGCAGATGGTCATTATTACACTTGAAAAGGCCAACTGTACGAAACTTTCGGCAAAATAGTCAATGTACAGACACACGGTAGTTACGATTTTATTTATATAGATATAAAAAGTCAGCTCTACGTAGAACACCTCTTGGGCTATGTCCGCTGTACATATCCTGCAAAACCAGCCGTTCATAATATCTCCATTATTAATCCTCCTATCGAAAAAATGCACATGAGAAGGAAGTTTTCGAAATGAATATCCATCAAAGTTGGTCGACTTCCAGTCAGGTTAGTCTTGTGTATATTGTGGGGGAGTGAAAATCACCATTTCCATTCCCAATAAATCCCCAGTCCGTTCCTGGAATTTGAAATAGTATGGACCTCAAAACCTACCTTTGGACAGGTGGATGCTAAATATGAAGTTTGGCGGACATATCTCCAGTAGTTTTCAAGTTATAAGAAATAAACTTTACACGCGCCCGCTCTTGAGTTAAGTCCGGTGTGACTTGTATCGGAAAACGGTCCGTTAATGTTATCTCCCTTATTAATCCTCGTATCAAAAATGAGTTCTTATAACTTGAAAATTACCGGGTATATTTCTACCAAACTGCATATTTAGAATCCACCTGCCCTTGGGTAAGTTTTAGGGCCAATATTGCTTCTAAATCCCTGAATTGACTGAGGGTTTATACGAAAACGAAACCGTGATTTTACACTCCCACAAGATATACACAACCAAGTTTAATGGCAATCTAACTGCCTTAACGGAAATCAATTTCTAAATTTTTTCAAGTACATCATTTCGATTCGAGGATTAACAAGGGGGATATCATTAACAAACCGTTTTTCAGTCTATTTTCAAGCGGACTGTCTTAAGCCTTTCTGTCGATTTGCCTGTTCGTCCGTTCGTTTTATTAGGAAACTACTCTGTATACTTCTACCAAACTTTATATTATTTCGTAATGCCAGATTGCTTTAGCGGTTTATAGGAAGTGGAAACAGTGAGTTTTACCCTCCCCAAAATATACATGACCATCCTTAATGGAAAATTACCAGTGTTAATGGAAATCAATTTCCAAAAGGTCTTTTATCATGTCCACCTTTTCGATGGAACGATACGAGGGAGTTATCGTTAATAGACTGTTGTACAGGCTGACATGTAATTCCAAGTTGGATTAAATCGTTTAACTAACCCTCATCGATAGAATAGATGATAAGGGAGGTTGTCCTCAACGATTGGTTCCTTGAGTCTTCAGCAACAGTGAACAACAATATACAGTATAACCGAGAATAGGGAGAACTACGCACAACTTCGGACCAGGAACTGAACCATTCAACTTTGTTGAGCTTTATCGCAATTCACGTTTCTGCGACGCGATTTCATAGAAGAATATCATTTTACAGTAACATGCCGTATTAACGTTTGAATACAAGCATGTAACTTCGCATACATACATTAACTCTTCTAGTGCCAGGCGGCCGATCTTTCGACCATGTTTTCTTTCGCCAGTATCTTAATTTTCTGCTGCACGATGGCACCATAAGTAATACCAACGGAAAAATTTAAGCCTTCATTCTCAGGAAATATCGGTAACGTGCGATATCGATATCGGTGAAATTTTATAAAAGCTTATTTCGATGCATTGCAAGTATCGCGCGTGGTTGCCCGGCACTCTGCCACTTCGTGTCGCTTGCTTGTCATCTCGCTTACTTACAGGTATATGTTTGTTTGTTTACCACCGATAGTGTAAAGATGGCTACGTGTATGAAAGAGGATGAAATACGCAATGTTTTAACATTTCGTGATTCATTAGAGGGTGATTTGTCGCCCGATGACAGCGACGACTTTGCATCTTCTGACAGCAGCGATAAGTTCGCTGCCTAGGCAACGCCATGTGTCGAATGTATCTCCGAAGCAGGCTTGTAGTTCTTATAGTGAATGCGAACTGACAGATGTTTCCTCAGATTCTGTTGATAGTTCGAACAGTGATTGGGAGGAAGTTACAGGCGACACAGATAATCCGCCTAAAACCCCAGGTCACTGTGTATTTAACCTGCGTGTGCACAATTTTGTAAAAATTCGTCATTCTCAAAAGCTACTACCAAGAATTACATAAAACTTTAGTTTTTGTTCAAAATTAAATGAATATCCTCATCAAGGCATCATACCTGTAATAAAAATACACTGTTTGTTTGTTTGTTTTTTGTTTGTTTGTTTGTTTGTTTGTTTGTTTGTTTGTTTGTTTGTTTGTTTGTCCAACCCTTGTGCCGTTTCTCTACAGGGTTGGGTGTGAGGTGAGATGAATCTGTCGTGGAGGGTTTTTATGACCGGATGCCCTTCCTGACGCCAACCTCATCAGAGGAGTTAATGGTATGAATGACGTGATATATGATAGTAGGAAGGGAGAGTGTGAAACCCGGTGCCGGCATACAGCCTACTCCTGTCGAATAGCAGCAAGGGGTCTGCTCAAGTCTTAACGTTCCCTTCCGACGGACGGATCACCATCAAGAGCGCCATATGCCTTCGCTCCATATGAGCACCGCGGAGAAGTTTGGAATTTAATCCAGGCTTTTGGCACGCAATCTAGTGATTGTAAATTATATACCACCACATCCCCTACCTGCCGGCCAACGGGACTCGAACCGGCCAATCACGATGTCATACCGTTTAGACTTCAAAGCATCAACGGTCATGGCCACCAGGCGAGCCCGTGATAAAAAAAATACACTATACAAGTATAAGTTAGTTCAAATTTGAAATCTACATTTTTCAAAAAATAATCAAAGTTTCAGACACACTTAAATTAAGAAAATGGAGCTCTATTGTAATTATAGTGAAACTCATGTGTTCTCTATTCACCCGTGTCCTTTAAAAAAAGAACAGGGATTTACCTCCAAAAATATAAATAGGAGAATGTTTTTCCTTATTGTGAGCATTTTCATTAAAATTGTCTTGGCATTCTTAGCTCAACCTCTACATTACAGCCTGACATCAAAAGGGAGGAATCCTGAAATCGATTACCAATTCCCATTGAAAGAACGGGTACTACGCTAGTAAGCCATAAGAGTCCATAATGATAACGTCACCATGGTGATAATTATTGTGGACTGTAAGCGGTGGTAAAAGAATCTTCATACCTGCGAGTTGATTCTCATTGCACCTTCGTTGAGAAATGCTAGGACGTGCACACAGCGTTGTGACACTGCACTATGAATGGTTACAATTTATTTTTGTTATGCCCAATAGCTCATAACACAGATGGGACATCACAGACATTATCGTCGGAGACCCATATGGGTATGGGGTGGGTGTATCATAAATTATGGGAACTGTGGATGTAGAGTTTGACTTCCGTCCGGATGTACCACATTAATTTTGAAAGTCTATGACCTAGATAATCCGTATGGGGTATTCGAAGAATTATGATCTGCTTCATTTCTGCTCTTCCACATTAGATGGTGATTATTTGGTAGTACAAACTTCGTTGGGATCATTTGTCCTTTAATCGCCGGTAATACAGAGCAGGTGTTTTTTTCTTCCTCTCAACAGTGTTGACAATAGCTAGGAGTATGTTACGTATTGGAAGCTGTCCTCCGTGCTTCCTCCCAGATCGCCTTCCTGTGTTGTTTGGTACAACTCGTCTCAGCTAAGAATGTAATCATACTGTGCTTTATTAGTCACTGGTGTGAGGAAAGTCTCTTGATGAGTGGTGGTCCTCGCAACCTTAGATATGTTGTTGATGTTGAAAGCGTAATCATCCTCATCCTCTTCAACACTATACTCTGGAATCGAGTGCCGGACACACCTGCTCCGTCTGAAGTCTTCTGGTTCATATTGTTGGCATTGCTGTTGTTACTGTTGTTGATGTTAGTGTTGTTGACATTTTTGTTTTTGTTGTTGGTGGCGCTGGTGGTGTTGGTGGTAGTGGTAGTGGTGTTCCTATTGCTGCTACTGCTGAAGAGGAATCACGTCGAGACTCTGTTTTGTAATCGCGGTAAGGATTGGTAATATATTAGTTTATGTGATATATTTTCTTATATTTGTCCTGAGATCCATGGCTACTGTGATGTTTGTTTCCTGAACTATTGTAAGGTATAATTCTTTTACCTCCGTGTATGAGCGGGTATGGCCTTAGCTTGGTACTACAGCAGTGTCGGCAACCCATTAGTAAATTCCCTCCAGTTCATGAGCTCTCCAAACTATCAGTGTTGGGACCCGTTCCTCGTGCAGCTGACATTCTGTTCAACGACATCTCTATGGCGTCTCGCATTCTTGTGGGTGTAGTTTGGATTAGAAACTTCCCCGAACTCTCAGTATCTTGAAAGTCTTCCTGTGTCGGTTTAGGTATTTTGTATGTCTCTATTCCTCCGTAGGTAGATGTAAATCTGAGAGATCTCCATTTCTATTTATACTTTTGCATACAACTTCATCTGCTAAATCTTGGCCTGATGCAGCCGTAGAAGTCGGAGAAATCCTGGAAATCAATTAATAGAATATCAAGTCAGATTGTTAACACTACATAACACACATTGAACCATATAGTGTACCCTGTATTGAATCACATGTGCTGTATTTCGTAGTCAGTGTTGTTTATAGTGATGTAAATTTTTCAGTTCTAATTCATAAATCATCGTGTTTCAGGTCATCTACCCCCTGTGGGTGGGGGCAACTAATAGGGGCCCTACGGGCTCTGAACTTTGGAGCTTGGGATGGCGACCGCGGGGCCCTCAGTTGAATCCTGACGTTGCTTCCACTTACTTGTGGCCTGCTCCTCACTTTCATCTATCCTATCCGACCTTCCTCTTGTTCTTTTTCGACCCCGGTGCAATTAGGCTTCTGTGGGGGCTAGGGAGTCTTTCATTTTCGCACCCTTCGTGGCTCTTGTCTTCCTTTGGCTGGTAACTTAATTTTCAAAGAGTCGGTTCCCTTCCTCTTTTTTTCTCTTATTAGTGTTATATAGTGGATGGTTTTCTAGTTGTACATCCTCTTCTAGCAGCTCCATGTAACACGGGGCTTAAGAAGGCAAAAAATACTATCAATGAAAAGGAAAAGAGATTAGATAATAAGGTGTTCACTCTGTTGCCATGGAGCCGTCAGAAAAGTAAGTTTGTTTTTGATAAAAAATAATATGGAGTCATCTCTAAAATAATTGTAGTCCACAATATTAATAAAATATATAGAAATATGGGTGACCCCGAATTGATCATTGGAAGTAAAGTTCAATCTGGTGAATAGTGAGACTGTGAGTGTGAATTCAGCAGTTCAGCTTGTGCACCATACAACTTCACATTAATGTAAATGATGTCTCAAGGTACAGTAACGAGAATAATAACTCCGGAGTAAGTAATAAGGAAGATACGGAAGAAACTGGCAAGGTGAGTGGTTCCGCCAAGTTAAAACAGAATGCACGATGTTTGTTTACTTATTTTCACAGCTTGAACGTAAATATGCGGCTGATATTTTGGATTCGGAAGAGGGTTATATCGAGAAAATGTCGATAATCAACTTAAAACGTTGTTGCGGGACTTGAATTGGGTGATATGCGACCCACTCGTCTCTTACAAAATATTCAGTCGTTAGTTTCAACAGTACTTTCAACCAAATTACTTCCTTCATTATGGCTTGGTAAATTACCTGAGTCAATAAGGAATATTTTACTCGTTTCAGACAAAAGCCTCGATAAATTAGCCTCATGGCAAATAAAATCACAGACATGTCAATCCCCCACGATGTTTGTAGTGGTGGGAAATCTGAGGATACTAATGATACCCCCAGAGACAGCTCGGAATCAGTACTTAAGGAGCTAGTTGCCAAAGTACAATCCCTTGAACTACAGCTGGTCTCCGTTTTCCAAAGATCTCGTAATTACAACGTCGCAATCGTTGCTCCATTCGTAGCCGCCAAAGACGTTATCCTTACGGTAAATTCTGCTACTTTCGTTACCGTTTTGGGAAAAGATGTCGCCCCGAAAAGTGTGAGCAACCTTGTGCCTAGAAGGATTCCAGGTAAGTGCACGAGTAGCTATTGCTAAAGCACTATGCGTACCTAGAGGGAGAATTTTTCCTAAGAGTAAAGCAATCGTGCTCGATTTATTCCTGTACCGAAACGAGCGGATTCCTTCCAGCGCTGTTTGCCGGACTAGCGGCTTTAGGACCTTTACTGGTCGGCGCTACTGCTGTACTTACTTGTCGAAGAGGTGAAGGAGCATACAAAAGAGAATAAGCGTCAAAATTGGAGGATGGAAGCAATTGTATTGTGAGGTAAACGCGTACAAATGAAACTAGCGCCATAAAAAACGGGCATGGTGTATACATATCACCCTATCACCCTATCTAAAGATTGGCATTTCGATAGTAATCAAGAATTATTCCCCCCAATTGAGCTCATACGATATTCAGGAAGCAGTGCAGACATTGTTTACAATAAAAAGCGTGTGAAAAAATTAAATACACGCTTGTGTAGGTGATTACGTCTAATGATCTCGCATTAAACCCATACTGTGGAAAAAAAGCATTAGTGTGCACGTGATGATGAACGTTGCGAGAACGTTAACTGTACGCGGAGAAGGAGCTGAAACAACCGTTCTTTAATCCACCGATCGAACTCAATCATCGGCTACATAATTTTGAACAAGCTTCAATAAAATCTATAACGTGCGAGATGGCATAAACAAGTTCTATTAGGATGAGAATCTCCTAACGCTACCGTTGGGCAATTATTCTGTAGACGATATTCATGAATACATTGAAAGTGTGTTGATTAAACAGTTTGGTGATGAGAGTTTTCGTAACAATAATTACAAGTCCTCTCCTTCAGTAAGCAACATCACACATAAATGTGTTATTAAATGTGTTATTGAATATCTTTTTTGACTTTAAATCAGAACCTGATTCGATTGGACCGTTGCTCGGATATTCATCAGGAGAACTAACAGTGAACGTACGTCATGAGTCTGATCAACCTATAACACGTTTCGATTACATTAAGACATGTATAGTCATAAGACACCTTCGCACCTCCTGCATTTTATCACTAGATGAGAATGTTGTTATAGTATTCGTGAGAAACACCCCTGTGGGTGGGGGCGGTAGAATAACATCCACGGTATGCCCTGCCTGTCGTAAGAGGCGAATAAAAGGGGCCCCAGGGGCTCTGAACTTTGGAACGTGGATTGGCTACCACGGGGCCTTAGGTGAGTCGTGGCATTGCTTCCACTTACTTGTGCAGGCCCCTCACTTTCATCCATCCTATCCGACCTCCCTTGGTCAACACTTGTTCTTTTGCTACCCCGGCGCTATTAGGTTTGCGAGGGCTAGGGAATTTTTAATTTTCACGCCCTTCGAGGCCCTTGTCCTCCTTTGGCCGATATCTTCATTTGTCCAAGTGTCGGATCCCTTCCATTTTCCCCCTCTGTTTAGTGTTATATAGAGGATGGTTGCCTAGATGTACTTCCTCTTAAAAATATAATCACATGAACATAATCACCTCATTCATTTGGATCGTCAGGCTTATGTAGCTTACAAACTACAAACAAAACTATCAAACATGGTGTACATCGAAGAGACATAACGGATGTTTGCGAGGAATCATAGAGTTAACAGTTGAGCCCAGCAGATTCTCGAAGACTAGAGCAATATGGAAAATATTTTATACATTATGAATACAGTAGAACGAGGTGATTTCCATTATTAACAACCTTTTACTCAATACAGTTGATAACATTTGCATCATTATCAATCAGCAAGATATATGCACACTTCCTCATGGAAGCTACATATATATCGAAAGGACAAATAGATAAGGTTAATGGGAGTGGACCGAGCACATCTCAACTTAGCAACCATGGTCTAGCTTTTATCTTTTCGGAGGGGCGGTTTGAAGTAAATAGGGTTCAAATAGATGTTGGTATTACAAGAGAAATGAAACTATACCCTTTTTATAGTGATGAAGAAAGTGGTGTCCAAAAACTATTAACAAGTAGTAGATTAACGAGGATGGTGCTTTTACTGGTATGCTATGCTTCGCTGAAGACTATAGACGTCTTATAAACAACGCAAACAAGATCCGTGATCGCAGTGATCACAATGCTCTTAAGGCAGCAGCTGTACCTGTAGACTAGAAAATTACCCTCAACGAATTTGTGGAGGATTCCAGATGTAACATTATCTGATCGGGAGAACTTCAGTTGCTCAAAATTGTAGAAAATGATACGCCGTTACCAACACGGTTTCGAAGTTGGGAGCTGCATGAGTATCCTGCGTTACCACCTACAGGCAGTCTCCCTGTAGGTGGAGGTCGCGGTATACCCTGCGTGTTGTAAGGGGCGAATAAAAAGGGCCCCTGGGGTTCTCAACTTGGGAGCGTGGGTTGGTGACCGTGGGGTCTTTAGCTGAGACTTTTTTGGCCATTGCCTTCATTTTCCGAAGATTCGGATCCCTTCCATTTTTCTGTCTGATTGGTGTTATATAGAGGATGACTGGCCACATGTACTTCCCCTTAAAACAATAATCACCACCACCACCATCACTTGACTGATGACGTCGTAAGCGCGGACAATTTGAATTGGTGGCGTAGCTGTATGTGACATCTGTTACGTCACGTATGGGAGCTTTCTGGCCTCTGCTACAGCTACAGCTGCATTTGTGCCAACCTGACGGAGGGATTGCCAGATTTACAGTACTGATTTGGGCTTGTCCGATTTGGAATGGAGGATGGCTGGCTATGTGTGCAGGCTTGTACATGCTAATGTTCGACCCAGGGCTTCAACTAACTGGGCAAGATGGCGGATACTTGCCAACGCGACAGAGTGATCTCCAACCCAACCCAAGTTCGATGCCGGTAAAACTCCAGATTTATCTTTAATACATAATCATTATTATTTAAACGTTATTTGCTTTACGTTCCACTAACTACTTTTTTTACGGTCTTCGGAGACGGCGAGGTGCCGGAATTTAGTCCCGCAGGAGTTCTTTTACGTGCCAGTAAATCTACTGACACCGGGCTGTCGTATTTGAGCACCTTCAAATACCACCGGACTGAGCCAGGATCTAACGTGCGAAGTTGGAGTCAGAAGGCCAGCACCTCAACCGTCTGAACCACTCAGCCCGGCCAGATTTATCTTAACCGACTTTCCGAGCAAGATGGCTGCTATGCATTGGGTAAACGGCGACAGTTCTAGCAGCTTCCTTTCCTACACTAGATTGTAGGCTCGTGGTGCAAGACCACCAGGCAAATTGGCAAGAAACATTACCTGCCTGAAAGAAAGTGCAGGATGGGGAAGGATTAAGATACGGTATCCGAAGTTATCTTGCGTATTACTTCTGACAATTGTCCCTTATTTTGTTACTGAGGCTATCCATTGCCATCTTCGAACTGAATTATAAAAATCTACTCCATCCTCCTGAAGGACAATTCCACAGGGCAAATAAGATGTGACTCTTGAGTTTTGGGTGATTATATGGATAGTAATATGTAGAAAATAGATTTCTACCTTTAGTTAACTTCTGGAATTTATATAATAAATTAAAATAACAGTATTAAGTGACAGAACAGTGAGGACGTGGATATATATCTCCTGTGACACAACATATATATACAGATAACGTCGTTTTAGAGCACTTATTTTCAGACCAAAACCAAACCAGATCCCATGGCACTACAGCCCTTGAAGGGCCTTGGCCTACCAAGCGACCGCTGCTCAGCCCGAAGGCCTGCAGATTACGAGGTGTCGTGTGGTCAGCACGACGAATCCTCTCGGCCGTTATTCTTGGCTTTCTAGACCGGGGCCGCTATCTCACCGGCAGATAGCTCCTCAATTCTAATCACGTAGGCTGAGTGGACCTCGAACCAGCCCTCAGGTCCAGGTAAAAATCCCTGACCTAGCCGGGAATCGAACCCGGGGCCTCCGGGTAAGAGGCAGGCAAGCTACCCCTACACCACGGGGCCGGCTATTTTCAGACCAACCAAACCAAAATGACGAGCGAAGCAAACACCAATTACCAAACCCATTCACGTAAGTTAGAACAAAGCTACCACAGAACAAGATAAAATGTTTACGATGTGAGAAAGGTAAAGTCGCTCTCAAAAGTAGGAAAGATCATATAACATAGAGGATTTTAAACATTCCAATTCTGGATCAGGTGATATTTCACAAAGGTGCAAGCATCTGCATGCCCCAAATTTATTGAAAAAGTATAATAGATACAGTCGAAAATTATAATTAAAGACTGAACCACACGATCAAGTAACAATTTCAACAGAGTTAGCGCGAAGCGTTGCTGAGATAATTCCAGAAGATGGTGCGCGGTAGGTACAGTTGTAACTAGGAAAACGGGAAGAAATAGAATAGACTCGCTATTCTTAAGGGGGGAGGTACACCTTTACAAGTATAAAAATGTACAATATTTAACCTTTTATTTCTCAGTAACACTATGTTCTGTTGAAATGAAATTTCACACACTCATAGTACTGTCCCACTTCTTCAGCATTTCGTTTGAACATTTCTAATTAACTTTCCCATGTTAATAAAAATTAATTTTCAAAATTTTGGACCTATTTATACATTCATTACATTTTTTCTTGATAATTTCTACAAATTTTCATATTCCTGGAATATTATTGTTTTAGAATATTTTCAGTGCTTGTGTCAACAATGTGAACTAAGAACTTTTGGTTATTCTTTGAAATCATATTTTTCTCCCTTTTTTATAGGAGTAGTTTAATTTTTGGCATTTTCTTCAAGTATTTTCTCCCCGAAAAATACCCAAAACAAAAGTTACAGCAATGGTTTTTGTTACGGAGTTATCCATGGTAGTTAGAGGTGAAAGAAGATGCGGGCGGGAATAGGTCTCAACTACAAAATTAAAGTTACTTTTAAAACTTTAACAAAGGTTATATTTTCTTTTCAAAATCAACAGATAACAACAACAGAATAACAGGTACCAAGTAGCAGGAAACAAATTTAAGAAATTACAATTGTTGCAAGATTTGGGCTTCGAGCCCCAAGATTAATTTCTGAGCTCTCAGCTCACCACCACAATAGCTACAGGGCAGAAAACCCCTAAGTACATTTTTTTTGCTAGGGGCTTTACGTCGCACCGACACAGATAGGTCTTCTGGCGACGACCCCTAAGTACTAGGAGCACTTGCTCCTAATTACAATGTTAAGAGGGAAAGAGCAGACCCGCTCTCAATTTTACAAGCCTATCAAAGGCTACACAAACTTCATTCCTAACTGCCCTTAAGGCACACATACAGTGAAACAGGGGTATCTTGTACCCAACCTACAGGGCCTTCACATGAAGAAAACAAACTCTGGGTTAATTAAATGGCCCAAAAAGCCAAATTGACTGGAGGCGTAGCTTGCACTCCTACGTGAAACTTCTTAAAACCTAGGGGGCACTCGGCCAGTTATACAGGGGCTAGTCCCATACTAGGGAGGTGACTAGTTGGCAAATAAGTTTAAGACTTTAAGAAGGAAGAGAAAAACGGTTACGAAAACATAGTCACCTCAAATTCGAAATGAAGGGGAGTTCGAGACGGTTAAGCACTCTCTATCCCAAATTGCGGCTAATTTACATGAATACCGTAAGGTTTACATTAAAAAGGATTCTAACCTTCGCCCGCGGGTTAAAACTGCTGAGGTAGCAAGAAATAAAGATGTTAACAGGCCATTACCTTGTAGATGAACTGCTGCTTGGAGAAAGAGGCGCTTCCCGCCCCCTGCTATATATGTTCACACACTGCGAAAGATGTTACTGAAGTGGCCCCGAGACAAGAAAATCAGCAGTTTTTATACCCTCGTGGAAAATTCGAGACCTTTTAAGAATGAAAAAGACACACCCCTTTAACTTTATTGGTAGACTAGGAATTACACATGGAAACCTGAGGAAGAAAGCTATGATTGGAGGGAAATTATTTACAGATATTAATGATTGGTTAAATTCAAAACTGGCGGAAAGAGAAGGGTTATACTGCCAACCCAAAAAATGACTAAAAGAAATTTAACAAAGAACAAACTTATGAATACCTAATTTCTTCAACAAAAAAAAATAAACAGTTCCTTCACTTCGCACTAGGGTGCACAATTATAGTCTTAAGTAGTGCCATCTAGAAGAGAATGTCAACACTTCTTGCTACAGAGCAAACAAATACAAATCGAAATAGATATAGTTCAGAACACTTCAAAATTTACAGTAGAGACATCTTCCGAGAAACCGTAGAGTTAAAACAGTTTGTTAAAGTCCAGGCTTCCTCCTGTAGACGGATTTCAACTGGCGCAATATTTGAATTTGCGGCGCGGAGGTGTACCGCCCGGTACAGTTTTAGTTCACGTTGTTAAGAAGCAAAATCTGCATATTCATACAAAATTTCATCAAGATAACTCAAGAAATGTTTGAGTTATGAAGGAAAACAAAAGTGAAAATTAAAGTTTCGGGGAATGAGGTCTAAACTTACCAATGGGAGGAAAAGGCATCAAAACTCTCCTGATGCACAAACAACCCCCTCTTGTTGACATTTTATTCCTTCCCCCTCTAACCTAAGCCGTTTCCTGCATTTTCTGGCCTGTTTTATAGATTCTAGTGCCCTTTTATTTGCAGAAAGCACTCGAGTTCTATCCTTTTCATGTACTATCTGTGTACAGTAATCACCAAAGCCAAGTTCCAATTCTTCCAGCTCCTTAAGCCTAGCCTCCATCCCACCATTAAATGTTATTATGGCATCATTTGCAGCTATATGTACCATTTCTTGACCTACAAAACCAGTTTTGGGGCAAATTTTCCAAATTTTTGATTTGAAAGATTCATCATTATTCTGCGAGTATCCACCCACACACCTTCTCAATAAATCTGTTGTAACCAGATTTTTTAAAACTGGTTTTATTTCTTCCATGATGGCTGGAGGTAGATAGTTTTTGTGATTGTAACTGTTGAGCGGCAACAAATCATTTGCAATAATTACTTGGTAGAGCAAGTGGGTGTGGTCACTGTCTGTTTTAAAAGGACAAGCTGCGTAACATGTGTACAGATTACGGGATATATCTTGAATACCGTTAGAGATATTTACAAAATTCCTTCAACAAATTAACGAGAAAAGTTTATTCTATAAGGAAAAATAAATAAATTGAAAAATGATATTTTTTGACCAGTAAAGTGTACCTCCCCCCTTAACAAGAAAATCAATATCGAGATATATTTTAACGCCTTTCAAGAAGAACAAAGTCCTTACTTTGAATAAAATTGTTTGTTTAGAATAGACATCTGCAAAACCCACAGTTTTATTTCCAACATCTAAGTTTGAAATTTTAACACATAACAAAACTCTTAAGAAAATTGACCATTAAGGATCGTGACTAGATCTTTGGTTTTAGAGTAATCAAAAACTATTTCAAAGAACGTCAACTAGTACAATAGATTCATACTTCTCACTTCAAGAATGAAAACCTCAAAGGCCACCTTACGAATTAGAACCACCAGGGTTACTACTAAAACCTTAAAAGACTTAAACGGACCGACAATACATTTTACTAACCAAAGAAAGAAAGTGAAGGACGGATGAGGGAAAAAAAAGGACGAGTGGGGCTACATTGGTTTCACAAAATTCTTTCATTTACACGCACACGAGGCGCATTAGTTCCCTAGTTCCCTTGCTTATCCTTCAAGTCTTTGTCCACACAGAGAGTCATGCAGCATAAGGTTTCAAAACTTGAATTTTATTTGAAAAGGAACTCACTTATGGTGAGCAGACCAATAGCCACACCTGGGGCGTAATGTTCAAGCTGCACATAATGCCTGAACGGCACAATTAACAAGGAGTTAGCAAATGTCATGGGATAGTCACCTAAGAGCGTGTGGGGCCTCCTCTGGCCCTGCGAACTGCAGTGAGATGCCGTGGAAGTGAGTGGACAAGTCTCTGGTAGTCCTCTGGACCAAGCTGACACCAAATCGTTTGCAGAGCGGCCGCCATTGCTGGTCTGTTCGTGGCACGGAGCCTGCGTTCCAGGACATCTCAGATATGCTCGACAGGGTTCATATCGGGGCTCCTGGGTGGCCATGGCAGTCGTTGGACCTCCGCTGCATGTTCCAGGAACCATTCCCGGGCGACGAGGGAGCGATGTGGCGGCGCGTTATCATCCTGAAACACTGCAGAACCGTCTGGGCGCTGGAAGGCCGAAAATGGGTGGAGATGGTCTCCGAGCAGCTCAACATACCGCGTACCAATCAAAGTCTCTTCAGAACAACTAGGGGGCCCATTCCATATCAGGAAAATGCATCCCAGACCATAACAGAGACACCAGCGCCCTGGACCACATCTTCGAGGCAGACGGGATCCATCGCTTCATGTGATCTGCGCCATACACGGTGCCTACCATCAGCATGGTGCAGTTGAAATTGTGGTTCGTCCGACCATATCACGTTACGCCATTGTTCCAGTGTCCATCCCTGGTGACTAGCGACAAATGCGCGTCGTTGTTCCCGATGACGTTGGGTTAACAGTGGCACCCGTGTGCGTCGCCGGCTCTCATACCCCATAGAATCCATGTTTCTACGGATTGTCCACTGGGAGACGTGTCAAGCACGGCCTGTGTTGAATTGAGCCGTGATTTGTTGCACGGTTGCCCGTCTGTCACTATTGACAATCCATCTCAGATGTCGCCGGTCATTGTCATCGAGGGTGGTTGGACGGCCGGTCGTTCGTCTGTTGTGGACGGTGACACCCGCATTCAACCATTCACGATACACCCTGGACACGGTTGATCGTGTGAAGCCGAATTCCCGCACCACTTCCGAAATCGCACTTTCCATCCGTCGGGCACCGACCACCATACCCCGTTCGAACGGTGTCCGCTCACTACGACGTTCCATGTTACACCTGTCACATGCACAGCCACTGCTCACAAGGTCTCCTATACAACTGCCGCTGGCACAGGAGGCGTGTGGTGCGCAGACAACACACCTGCGCATCAGTGCTCCGCTATCCCATGACATTTGCTCAGTCAGTGTAGTAAGGTACTACATCAAATATTGCTCACCCACCCCAACGGTGAGAGTTCTGAAGTAGCAGTTCGATGTAAAGTAGAAGATCGTACGGACCAGCCGCACGAGGTCAATGTTCCCTACACGCAAGTTCCTCGCTGATTCCTGACTGCCAGCTCAGAGCCAACGCACACATTTATAGCCAGTTGGTAAAGCAGGCGAGAACATACGAGAAGGTTGAGTGGCGTAGTCATGACGTAGAACAAGGGAGGGTAAGGGAAAAAACACAAGCACAGTATAGAGTCGCCCGGGCAAGCTGGCGGAGTAAATTTGCAGCATGAATCCGGTGCAGACAATACACGTAGGTCGGCGAAAATAGCAGACGGTAAAGCATTGATGTAGTAGGTATGTTAGGGAGTACGTAACATGAGATGATGGGGTTGCAGAATTTTAGAAAATGTTCTAAAGCCACTTTTAAGAAACATTACTATAATTCACTTACGGTAGTTTGCTCGATTTTTGAAACTCAATAAGAAACCTCACAAAATGAAAGTTTCAGTGAGCCTTAAAACCAAGAATGCTGAGTTATTTCTACCTATGAAATGTATGCAGACTTCATTTGCCGCCTATTTATTTAATTACGTAAGTTACTTTACAAACCTTCACCTAGTGAAGTTATATGTTCAATGTTTGGAGGTTGTGTAGATATAAAGATTTGTACATCCCAGTGTTAATCATGAGGACATTTAATACAAAAATATCCTTTATTTGTACCAACCTTAAATCTTGAGGAATTACGGAGCCTTCTACCAACCTGGTGAGCGGTCGTCCCGCCCTCCTTTTTCTATCTCTCTGAAACGATCATCAGAATGGTTCGGATGGCTTCACGGCAAGCAGGACTGTCCAGTCAACCTACACTCATAACACGGGTACTTAGAGGAAATATGGCAGACTCTCTTAGGTTGGAAGCGACTCGGAGAGTGAGTTAGTTACCAAAGGGACCATAACTGAGTCAGGTACTGCTCTCACTTCTGCCGGACTCCTCATCTTCTTCATTCATGTCAACTTCTGTTCTCAACCCACACCGCCGGTATTAGGCTTTGAGGTCCCCATTTTTGACTACTACAATGGCAGCAGCTCCCCAGTTAGTAAGTGAAACAGAATGAAACTTCATTTTTCTAAGCACTGCAGATTTCAAAGCTCTTATTAGGCATAGAGTTAACAATTTCTGCAATAGGTAATGAATTCCGTTAGCTCGGAACACCGTTTACGATGGAACTTCCGTCGAACTATTCGGTGCAATGTTATTAAAAGAAATCTGCCTGCAGTTCTTCGAACTGATGGTACATTTTCCTCTTTAGTTTAGAGAGGAAGGTTCTACTTAAAACAATAATCACCACTACTAGAAAGAGTATGTATGTATTTATTTATTTATTTATTTATTTATTTATTTATTTATTTATTTATTTATTTATTTATTTATTTATATATTTATTTATTGCAATCCTATCAGGTCCAGACACAGTCACAAAGACCACAAGTTGCATATACGTAATTACATTACACTTAATTTAAAAATAAAACATTTCACATAAAATTTCCAATCATGAACTAAAGTTATATTAAAAATCCAGGACACTATCATCAAGCACAATCATTAAGACAAAAACAATTCACAATCATCATAATTAGCTGTAGGACATATGTTAATGTTCATGGATACTTCGACTAAGAAGTTCTAGAAAGAAAGAAGGCCATCGAGTTCACCGTTATTATCGAAATATTAAACCATTAAGTTTCATTCTTAGAAACTGAGGGATGTAATATTATGTCGTGAACACAGTGATCTATAATCTAGCGAATTTATTAGTTTGTCGTAGCTGTCAAATTTTGGATATTTGCAGGTAATTCAGAGCTGTAGAAGGCTGAAGAATTTATTTCGTAGCATTTCAAGTGCAGGACTATATTTCGAAAAATCAGGGTACAAAAGAATGGACGCATATTCGAGGTGAATACAACACATAGTATATTTTCGGGATTTACGATATATCGGAAAGTTCAACTGAAAAATATTCACATTTTGAATGGGCTTTTTGAACAGTTTCAGTTATATGCCTTGAAAATGTTAATCTTAAAACAAACTTGACACCAAAATCTTTATACGATTTCACGGCTGCTAGTTCTATGTCAGGAATCTGATACTTTCATTAGGTATTACCGCCGACTGCTTTCCTGTAGCCTATACCTTAGGACGTAGCATTTATTTATGTTATAAGCCAGGCGAATGACTGAGTTCAAATGTGTAATATTATTTAGGTCTTACTTCAAAGGCCTCAGGGGCACTGTTCTTGGGAGCGTGGGTTGGTAACCACGGGGACCTTAGCTGAGACCTGGTATTGCTTCCACTTACTTGTACAAGGTTCTTTACTTTCATCTTCTCCGACCTTTCTTGATCAACTCTTGTTCTTTTCCGACCACGACGGTATTAGAGCACTCGAGACCTACGGAGCCTTTCATTTTCACGCCCTTCGTGATCTTGTCTTTTTTGGCCGATACCTTCATTTTTCGAAGTGTCGGATCCCTTCCATTATTTTCCTCTGATTAGTGTTATATAGAGGTTGGCTGCTTACTTGTACTTTCTCTTAAAACAATAATCACCAACACCACCATCGTAATTCAAATGCAAATATTTTCATCCTTTCACTATTTCGGAATTGACAATGCCTGTGGAACTTCCTTCGCTTCATCGCCGCCTGTCAAATTCTTTGAATTCTTCTTCGAACGCTGTACTTGAGAACTGTTCAACCAGCTAACAACGCCGATCTGCCTGACCCCATTGACGCAGCAGTCTGCCTAACGTCCGTTCAGAAGTAAAATGTCAGCTGCAGCATCTCTCACCGTCAGAGCGTGGGTATTTACCCGACAAAATTCATTAAATCTCAGCCATAGACGCCCAAGAGAGATCCGGTTTACTCGGTCTGCCATCTAGTGAGCCTAGAGTAAAACGGAACGTCGAAATTGATGAGCAGACAGCCAGATGGCGTCAAATCGAAATGTCTGCACACGGTAGCTGAGGCCATACGATTATTATTATTATTATTATTATTATTATTATTATTATTATTATTATTATTGTTAGAGCGTGGGTTTCTGGCCATCGTTCCCTGAGCTGATTCTGAGAATGATTCGATTTTCTTGTGAAAATTTCATGAATTTAATCCTTAATATCAATCCATTCTTGGTCAATTTTTGCTCTGTTCGTACATCGGTGGCACTTCTATTTGAGGCTTAGGGATTCATTCATTTCCACGACCAGCCTTGCCCTTTGCCGACACCTTCATTGGTGAAGTGTTGGACCTGTTTCACATTCCCTCTAATTAGTGCTAATGGAGGAAGGCTGGCTACGTGTAATTCCATAATTACCACCACCACAACTCTACTTCAAACTTTTTCTGTGAACTAATGTTGATCGGCCGATTTTTCGGATAAGTGCCGGTGGTAGGTTGCATTATAGTTTAAAGGAGAAGTGCAACAGGGCAACGTTAAAGGAAGATAAAAACGAGCATTTTCCTTAACTACGATCGGTGTAGTTTATAACCAACATTATCAATGATAATTTAGCAGAATGGACGGTGACTTCATGCCTGATTAGTTATCAATTAGAAATGAAATATTATCATCATTACAAAACTGTGTACGGAATGCATCACATGTGATTCAATACATGACAACTATATAGTTTAATGTGTGTTATGAATTAGCAACTATCATAATGCATTATATATATTATTATGTGTTATGCATTTGTAACTATGTGACTTGATATTCCATATATAGATTTCCAGGATTTCTCCGGCTCCTACGGCTGCAACACGTGAACAGGTAGCAGAAGAAGATGTACGCCTATACAAACGTATTAACAGAAAAAGAGATATATCACGTTTCACCTACCTGCAGGAATGGAAACCTACAACTTGCACAAACGGACTGAAACAATCTTCCAAATTATTGAAAGTTCGAGAAAGTTTGCAAGCGAAACAACACCGAGAAAAACGCGACAGATAATGACAACTGCACAAGGAGCACGAGTGCACAACACCAAGAGTTATATGGACTGGACTCTCCTTTATTTCCCATCTGCCCGATTTTCGAAACCATACCTGCTATTAAAGGGCATTACAAAAAATAAAACATGGAATACTCCAAGAAAAAAGCGTCATAGCACCACCGGATCTCAGGACGAAGTTCAGAAATATAGCATAAAATTACATTTCACCAATATTTACCACCATCGGCAGCAACACCAACAACAACATTAACAACAAAAACATCGTCACCAACGTCAACAGCAGCAATATTAACAACATCTAAGGATGCGCGCACCACCATTCGTGAAGAGAAGTTCCACACACTAGTGGCAAATAAAACAGAGTAAGATTACGTCATCAATAATAACAAGTTGAACCAAGCTATTAAGCAGAAGAACGACCCGGCTTGGGGAAGTTCTGGTGCGCAACATACTCCTGGCTATTGTCAACACATCTCAGAGAACGAGCTTTACTGCCAAATCATTTCCACTTGATTACGAAGCGAACATCTGCCACAGCACCTACAATACACAGACACGAAAGGTTTGAACCCTTCACAACGAAACTGAAGTGCCGCTCAAGCACAGAATGTGGTTCCCAACAGCCCATCAATTAATTCAGTGTTCAGGCAAAGAAATAAAATAATTTTTGAATTTGATATTGACGTTGTTCTTTCAGTGAGAAAGGCTGCATTAGGGGACAATGACCTTGTTGTTTGTTCGTAAACAACAACCCTCATATGCAGTATATTTCTGAAATAATACACGTGGAAACAGTACAAGGTATAGTGAAGTGTTACTCGTACGTACGACCTATGTTTGAGAGCAAAATGTTCAAATTTTATCCTTCATAATATATATAAATTCTTACATGATAGAACAGTTATTTTTGTCACCTTTCTCCGACAGAGCGTGGTTGGTGTATTACCTATAATTTAACATTAAACACGTAGAGTGAGAGAGAAACACCAGTATAATGCTGCCCCCTCTAGGGACACCATCACCTTTACGTCAGTGTGGTGGTTTGTGTGCTCAGGATTACCCATGCTGGACCTCGGTGTAGAGCCAGACTAAGAACATGTCCATAGAGTTGCACGTGCTCCTTATTATTCATTTGTATTTCTTTCTTCCCTATTCAAACCACCTTAATTTGCATTCTCCTGGTAGCCGTGTGGATGGGTACAGTAGAATAAGGGTTCCCGTTGGCACTTCAATAGTGGATGGGCGACAACGAGGTCCTCAGCTGCGACCAATTCCTTGTGGCAGGTTCCCCGCATTCATTTATTCTATCCTATCGGACTTCCCTCGGTAAAATCTTCTTCTTTTCCGACCCTTACGGTATTGGAGCACTTGAGTCCTAGGGAGCAATTCCTTTTTACGCCCGTTGTGGCCCTTGTCTTTCTTTCGCCGATACCGCTTTTCTTCGAAGTGTCGGAGCTATTTTTGTTATTTTCTCTCCCTGCAGTGTTATATAGAGGACGGTTGCCTAATTGTACTTCCTCTTAACACAATAATCAACACCACATTGCGTTTGTCATCCCCTGTAATCCCGTGGGTGGTGCCGATAGAATAAAACCCACAGAATCCCCTGCCTGGAACAAGGGGCTACTAAAACGGGAGTGAGGGGCTCTGAGATGAGTCCTGCCATACCCCTGTGAGTGGAGGCGATAGAATAACATCCACGGTATCCCCTGCCTGTCGTAAGAGGCGACTAAAAGGTGCCCCAGGGGCTCTGAACATTGGAGTGTGGGTTGGCGACCACGGGGCCCTTAGCTCAGTCCTGAAATTGATTCCGCTTACTTGTGCCAGGCTCCTCACTTTCATCCATCGTATCCGACCTCCTTTGATCAACTGTTGTTCTTTTCCGACCGCGACGGTATAGCACTCGAGGCCTAGGTAGTCTTTCATTTTCACTCCCGTCGTGGGACTTGTCTTTCTTTGGCCGATAGCTTATATTTTCGAAGTGTCGATCCCTTCCATTTTTTAATCTCTGATTAGTGTTATATAGTGGATGGTTGCCTAGTTGTACTTCCTCTTAAAACAGTAAACACCACCACCACCTCCACCACCACCACTCAATATCATTAAATTGTCAAGAAACGAAGTAACTTTTGTTATCAAAATTGTTAACCATAGAATCCAACTGGTTGGTTATCTGCATTCTCTAGATAAAACAACTAAAGTGGTTAACATCAGCTTCACAGAAATTACGAGAAAAATAGCACACTAAGTAAACTTACACTTCAAGGAAAATGATACCTGCTGTTTTTCAGCCGCTCAGCATTGAAGTACGACAGGACGTTCGTGACCAGTGCACTTCTGTACTGTACCAGGGAAAGTTGATGGGTTCTTGAGCATGGGAAAAATCTCAAGTAGTGTGCGGTACTTAGGAGCCGGTTCAGAGAAGGAATTTCCCAGGGCAAATAATAGACGGTATAATTTTTCTGATGAATTTATTCAAGATTTGAATGAAAATCACCCTGCTTCTATCTCGCGTTTAAACACTAGAGACTGTCTTGAAAATAGGTATATTCTTCCATTGACATATTCAATTAAAATTAAATTCTAGAACTCTTCAATGCTGGTAAAGATAAACAGAAATATAACCATTCTTCGAATATGTTCTCTTGACGTTTGAAAATGTCCAATATCAATTCTTATTCTTGATAATTTCACTTAAATAAACCCTACAGTTCATATAGGTTGATTCCTGAAGTCGAATTATAATCTTGACTTGAAATTCGTAAATTAAGCATGACTCAAAATAAACAGTGCAAGAATTGTTCTTATGAAAACCTGAAGTTTAAATTAACTCATCAATTGAAAAAGTTCAAAATAAATATTGCTTCTCATAAATCACTCCCGTGAAATCCTAAATTGTTTCTAATTGAAATTCACAAATTGGAAATGGTTTCAGAGAGTACACACTGGCTTCTGAAAATCCTAAAATCCATCTAAATTAACTTGCTTTTAAATAGACCTACAGTTCGTATAAATTAATTCCTACAGTTTATCTAGGTGTATAATTGAAATTCACACGATAATAAAATTTCGTGAATTAGACACTTGTATCTGACTAACGTAGCACTCAAGAATTTGTTGTTGTTTGAGTCATCAGTCCATAGACTGGTTTGATGCAGCTCTCCATGCCACCCTATCCTGTGCTAACCTTTTCATTTCTACGTAACTATTGCATACTACATCTGCTCTAATCTGTTTGTCATATTCATACCTTGGTCTACCCCTACCGTTCTTGCCACCTACACTTCCTTCAAAAACCAACTGAACAAGTCCTGGGTGTCTTAAGACGTGTCCTATCATTCTATCTCTTCTTCTCGTCAAATTTAGCCAAATCGATCTCCTCTCACCAATTCGATTCAGTATCACTTCATTCGTGATTCGATCTATCCATCTCACCTTCAGCATTCTTCTATAACACCACATTTCAAAAGCTTCTATTCTCTTTCTTTCTGAGCTAGTTATCGTCCATGTTTCACTTCCATACAATGCCACGCTCCACACAAAAGTCTTCAAAAACATCTTTCTAATTCCGATATCAATGTTTGAAGTGAGCAAATTTCTTTTCTTAAGAAAGCTCTTCCTTGCTTGTGCTAGTCTGCATTTTATGTCCTCCTTACTTCTGCCATCGTTGGTTATTTTACTACCCAAGTAACAATATTCATCTACTTCCTTTAAGACTTCGTTTCCTAATCTAATATTTCCTATATCACCTGCCTTCGTTCGACTGCACTCCATTACTTTTGTTTTGGACTTATTTATTTTCATCTTGTACTCCTTACCTAAGACTTCATCCATACCATTCAGCAACTTCTGGAGATCTTCTGCAGTCTCAGATAAAATAACAATATCATCGGCAAATCTCAAGGTTTTGATTTCCTCTCCTTGGACTGTGATTCCCTTTCCAAATTTCTCTTTGATTTCCTTTACTGCCTGTTCTATGTAAACATTGAAAAGGAGAGGGGACAAAGTGCAGCCTTGCCTCACTCCTTTCTGGATTGCTGCTTCTTTTTCAAAGCCCTCGATTCTTATCACTGCAGACTGATTTTTATACAGGTTGTAGATAATTCTTCGTTCTCGGTATCTGATCCCTATCATCTTCAGAATCATAAATAGCTTGGTCCAATCAATATTATCGAATGCCTTTTCTAGATCTACGAATGCCATGTACGTGGGCTTGTCCTTCTTGATTCGATCCTCTAAGATCAGACGTAAAGTCAGGATTGCTTCACGTGTTCCTATATTTCTTCTGAAGCCAAATTGATCTTCCCCCAACTCAGCTTCAACTTGTTTTTCCATTCTTCTGTAAATAATACGTGTTAAAATTTTGCAGGCATGAGATACTAAACTAATAGTGCGGTAGTTTTCACACCTGTCAGCACCGGCTTTCTTGGGAATAGGTATAACAACATTCTGCCGAAAATCGGATGGGACCTCTCCTGTCTCATACATCTTGCACACTAAATGAAATAACCTTACCATGCTGGTTTCTCCTAAGGCAGAATTATGATTGAAAATGTGCCTTTGCAATGAGTTAGTAATTGCCTAGTGCAAGTTCTTCACTAGAGAATATGGTAAAGTGCACTTATATCACCTGAGTTCTGCAAACTGGAACTGATGAAATGCGTCTCCGCAGATCGGTGACTGGAACTCCCACGATGTTCAGCATGAGGTCGAATCAAGCACCAACAGCGGCGTACCACGTTCCAAATCCCTCGACGTACCACGTATTATCCCTCGATGTACCACGAATCTCCTCCAACGTTGTAACCTGTCCCACGTTGAATTAGATATTCGAATAAATACGAGGGTTTAACACCTTGTCAAGATTTCCGGTGTTGTCTGATATAATGGCACACGGGAAAGTTCAATTGACACGGTAATATGAAAACATAGCACTGTCTGTTAAGAGTGACTAATAATACACATTTAAAAATCAACAAGTCCACAACACGATAGAAATCTATATGTCTGGCACTGTATTAAGGTCAACTTAAATGTACCTCGAAAAATTACAAGTCCATAACTCGGTAGAAAATTCCTAAGTTTCATCTAACACGAAGTGTGACTTAGATGTATTTCGAAATATCTCACAAGTCCACGACTCGGCTGAAATTTCTAAGTATCGCGTTCTCGTACGGCGAACTTTTTAAGTACTTCTGTACAACGCACAACGCCACCTCCTTGAGGTCCCTCGTACCCAGTCTCCGATCCCGGAGAATGAGGCCAAGCCCGTCGGGAAGGGGCCTCCTGGAAGGGGGTGGGTCATGTTGCCGGGCTTCCCTCTCTGCCCGCTCCATTGCCCGGTACACTGGGCAACTGCTATAGGAGGCCGAGTGGTGATCACCCCAACAACGGTTGCACCTCACTTGGAGCCCACACCTCTCCTTCCGATGGCCCCACCTCAAACAGCGGAAACACTGCAAGAGATGTTGAGGGGGACGTTTCAATCTCACCTGATTGCCGCTACCCGCTGAGGTACTCTCCTGATTGGCTCCTCGCTCGGCTGCTGTCCTGGGTTGCGACTTGTTGGCCCTCTCCTGGTGGGCCAGCGTCTTCTTCTTCCTCCTGGTTCTGGGGCGGCGTCTTCTTCCCGAGGATCTCTTCTCGGCAGGGGAAGAGGCCTCTTCGTGGTGGCCCTCCTCCCGGCCTGGTGATCCCGGGGTAGCGGGTGGTCCCACTGCGTCGCTGTCTTCTTCCTTCTCCTGGCTGGTGGTGGTGGCGTCGGTCGGTGCTAACACTCGACTGCGTTCCCTGTCCTGCGTTCCCTGCAGCTCGACAGTAACACTGGCAGGCTGGGCCTGGACAGCAGCCTCTGAACGCTAGGGGTCGTCCTCCTCCACTGCTGTGCAGCCGTCCGCCGTCCCGGGCCCTTTTCTGAATTGCGCCCGGGTAACAGGCTCTTCCTGGTAGGCCTGCGTCTGCGTCCTCCTCGCCCTGGCAGGCGGTCGACGATCCTGGTTGATCTGCGTGTACTTTATAAAGTACAGTGGTCAAACTGGGGGCCCGCCGTAGTCGTCCTCAGTCCTTGGCTCCGTCTGGGTGGCTGCCTCCTGGTAGCCTGAGACGTCCAGGTGCTCCCTGAGTCCTGGTAGTCGGACCACTTGGTGCTGCTAGGACGCCTGCTCCTCGTAGTTCCTGAGGCTGCTTGCATCCCTAGGGCGGATGATGACCGCGCAGCCATGATGATCTCGAACAGTGACTCTCCGATGAACTCCGCGATCGCTTTAAGGAGATCGATTATGTAAATCGTCTCTTCGTAGGTGAGCTTCCCCCACCGGTTATACACCAACAGCGCCGGGCGTCGAAGATCGGGGGCTTCCGCAGCTATGAGCGCCGCTTGTAGTTTCGCTACGGCTCTCCTGCAGTCGTAGTCGGTCTGTCTCGCTGGAACAGATAGCTTCTCCATCCTGGTCCTCCTGAAATGAAATCCTGAAAGAGAACAGAAAGCGAGCACTGAAAAGTGCTCAGCTCTGAGAAATGCTCTTCCGAAATTGTACTAACAAGTAGAGTTGCCTGGCGAGGAGAGGGAAAGCGGAGCGAGAGACGCGTGTTCTCACTAGCACAGTCAAGCTAGTCCTCCTGACTACTGACTATACACGGCTTTTTACGGAGGGCGGCCAGCGCTCCCCTAAGAATTTGGAAGGGTTGGCGAACACGGGGCCCATAGCTGAGTCGTGGTATTGCTTCTACTTACCTGTGACAAGCTACTCACTTTCAGCTATTCTATCCGACCTCCCTTGGACAAATCCTGTTCGTTTGTCACCCCGACGATATTAGAGCACTCTAGGCCTAGCGAGTCTTCCATCTTCCAAGGACCCTTCACGGGCCTTGATTTTCCTTATTACACACCTTCATTTTCTCTGTGATTAGCTTGATACAGAGACTGGTTGCGTAGTTCACTTCCTCTTAAAACAATAATCACCACCACCACCAACACCACAAATAGCAGAGCTCGCCGTCTGTGGAGTATTCAGGGTCCAAGTCACCCTCCGGTGAGAAAAATGGAGACTGAACCAAAGATTACCGCGGATTGTGACGATAACAGAAAAGAAACAGGAAAAGGTGGTGAAAATTGGTTGGTATTTGTCCGAAAGAATTGTCCTAATTTCGTAACGCTACCAATCCTCATAATGGCACTCTAGCAGTGGACCTGTAATAGTTATCAACGTTGGTTAGCTGAGTAACATCAGTTGATATCCGCGTCTGCGGCCTTCATACTCGGTCTACAGGTTTGAGACCTAGACTTGTCACGACTATGCCAGAATTCCCCCTGTGGGTGGGGGTGGTAGAATAACACACACGGTATCCCCTCCTGTCGTAATAGGCGACTAAAAGAGGCCCCAGGTGCTCTGAACTTTAGAGCGTAGGTTGGCGACCACGGGGCCCTTAGCTGAGCTCTGGTATTGCTTCCATTTACTTGTACCAGGCTCCTCACGTTGATCTGTCGTATCCGACCTCTCTTGGTCAACCCTTGTTCTTTTCCGACCCCGACGGTATTACGTATGGAGGCCTAGGGAGTTTTTCATTTCCGCACCCTTCGTGGCCCTTGTCTTCCTTCGGCCGATACCTTCATTCCTCGAAGTGTCGGATCCCTTCCTTTTTCTCTCTGATTAGTGTTCTATAGAGGATGGTTACCTAGTTGTATTTCCTCTTTAAACAATGATCACCACCACCACCATTAACTGACACATAGCACGTCGTGGTATAACCGAAGTGAGGAAGTTGAAGACCGTGTGGGTGATAAGCTGCTCGATGAGCACGCATTCGTCCTCACGTTCGACGCCAAGACTTGGCCTGAAATAATCAAAGTGGCAATGTACTGCCTGACTGTTTGTCCGTATATTCGAGCTCCAGTAAGGTGCTATAACTGCCAAGCGTTGGCGTGCATGCTGGGGTTGACAGCACACCACCACCACCCGTCAACTGTCTAGATGTGAATGCAACATTCTCAAAGTAATGCCCACATTCAAGCAGGACAAGAAGATCTAGGAGATAAACCCGCGGAATTGTATATATATAAATATCACAGACGCCCGTAGAAAGTTCAAGTTCATGGCTTATCCGGAGTTCTCCTTCACTGAAAATCTCGCGATCGTGCAGATTACTCCACAGAGTTTTGTACAGAACATCAGTAATGTAAATGCACCGACACTTTAAAGCCACAAATAACAAAAAATGTTAAAGAAATAGGAGTTTGAGTACTTGGAACATTAAAAAGAGCGTTACTGCAGACATTGCCTGGACAGGGCTCTTCCTAGGGACGTTTGGCTGCGAAGTACTCTCCCCACAAGGCGGGAGTTAAAACTTCCCCAGCTAGGGATGGAGGAAACGGAGAAACCCCAGCGCCACCCTACAGTCGGAGGAGAAGCCTTCTCCAACTCAATCGGGGATCACCGCATCTCCGGAAAAGCCTGGCCAAACATCTGACAAAGCTCGTCCAGATACTGCAAAAACGGTGCGTACCTTCTTCTCCCAGGAAGAAGGACCATCGTTCGCACACAATGAGGTCACCATCTGCGAAGAGTTCAGTCGCAGTATCTCCCTCTTCTGAGGAGACCATGGAGACTGAACCACTCATTGTCGTGGACGATGGTAATAACAAAAAGATCACCTAGAAAAAGATTTGAAGGAACTCTTCAAGATATACACAGTGCAACCGATGTTGTGAACTGGTTGAATACACTGGACGTTACATTTTCATTTACCTGATCTGTAAATACTGTATATAGCTTATTGTAATATGTACATTTCCAATGTACCTTTATTTTGCCGTACGAAGTATTAATAACCGAGAAATAAGGTGGAAAATGGCAGGTAGTTGAATGAACGAAGGGTAAGCAATTGTCCTCATTTCGTAAAGCTACCAATCCACAAAATGGCACTATTGCAGCAGAAATGAATATTTATCACCGTCGCCTAGCTGAGTTACATTAAATGGTATACGTCTCTGCGGCGTCCATAGGCTGTGTAAAGGAATCCGTTTGAGACCTGGACACGATACGAATATGAGAGTATATCGTCTTTATTCTAAACCCATAGTAGCTGTAGATGGCGGCTGCAAATGAGGATGTTTCTACCCTAGTCCACTCCGACATCTTCAGCGACGATGTACCGCTCCGTACTCAGCTATATGCAGTTGCATTTCGCACTCCCTTGTAGTAATGACAACGATGTGCACCGTGTACATTCCACAGGACTACGATCTTTATTTGATGAACTCCAAGACCTGATCACTCAGTTACCTCCACCCTTTCTCTTGCTGAGAGACGGGAACGCCCAACCCTTTGAGCTTCACCGTCTTCCTGCGATAGGGGGAGGATTCTCGAGCGATTGATCAATCAGTTCGATCTTTGAGAGGGAACCGGAAAACATAGCAGCGCACAAGGCACATTCTCACACCTGGATGTCACTTTGTGCAGCAATGCGCTAGTTGCCGTTTTACAGTGGCATGTACACGACAACCTCTGTGAAAGTGACAACTTCCCGATAATTATAACGCTCTTAAATCAAAGACAGTCCGAAGTACCCAAGCCTTGTTTACTTGGGCGGGAAAATTGGCCGGAATTTTGTAAACGCGCAGTAATGGCAAACGATGATATGCTGGAGTCTGTTGACGACCACGTTTCTTCCTTTAATACTGAAATACTACCTGCTGCAGAAGAAACAATTCTATCCACGTTCGATATTCCTCGCCTGAAACATCGCATGGTGAACGCCGACGCGTTTTTAAGCATTATCGTCGGAATCATACGATGGAATATCATATCATATTTAAGCGTCTGGGCACAAAGGCCTTTTTTGATTCGGGAAAATGCCAAAAGTGTGTGGAAAATGTATGTGTTTCCCACGACGGTATATACTCCGTCATCACAAGTGTATCAAAAACTCCGCCGTATTGTCGGGGTACAGAACATGCCCTCAGTCGCCAGAATCTCCATTAATGTAGATATTGAAGACCAAATCGCGTCACATTGACTCAGGCTATGAACGTTGAAGTGTGGGCTGGCGACCACGGGGCCCTCAGGTGAGTCCTGGCATTGCTTCCACTTACTTGTTCCAGGTTCCTCACTTTCATCTATCCTATCCGATCTTCCTTGGTCAACTCTTGTTCTTTTCTGACCCCGACGCTATTGGGTTTGCGAGGGCTAGGGCGTCTTTCAATTTCACGCTCTTCGTGACCATTGCCTTTCTTTGGCCGATACCTTCATTGTTGGAAGTGTCGGATCCCTTCAATTTTTTTCTCTCTGATTAGTGTTATACAGAGGATGATTGCCTAGTTGTACTTCCTCTTAAAACAATAATCACCACCACAATCACACTCTTGGAATTCCTATAACGTGCCTTTTATGGAGGGGGAGTTGTGGATTGCACGCGCGCTGTGCATAGTCCGGCTCCTGGACCGGACAAATTCCATAATCAAATGATTAATCATTTCAGTGGCCAATGTCTCAAAGATATTCTCACCCTATTCAACAGAATATTGAGTGAGGGAAGGTTTACTTCTCAATGGCGTAAGGAAATTGTGGTACTAATTCCCAAGCCAAGTATTGATCCAAAATTCCTGGATAGTTATATGCTAATGTGCCTTACAAATGGCCTTTGTAAGTTATTTGAAAGGATGGTTAACCGGCGTCTTGAGTGGGCCATGGAATAGGATGGTCTCTCGACTAACTACAGTACCAGTATGGTATTCCCTCTTACATGGTCAGACTGCAGAGTGCCTTTCAGGGGGATTGTCTTCGGAAGGAACCCCTACTTGCCTTGTTTTTTGACCTCGAGAAAGCTTAAAATACCATCTGGCGATATGGGATTCCCTCCACACTGAACTAGTGGGAGTTTCAGGGAAATTTTCAGCCGTTCTTTGAGATTTTCATGTCCATCCGGCTCTTTCCATACCGAGTAGGGAATCCTTTCTCTCAACATTTTATTGTGTCACGCTGTTCACAATCGCCATCAACGGCCTGCAGTCGTTCCATCGCTGTACGTAGCCGATTTAGCTCTACATTTCAGCTCCGTAAGGATGGCGTTTGCTGACAGACAGCTACAGCAAGTCCACAGATGGGATCTGCAACATGATTTTTTTCGAATTTCAGAGGCAGAAACCTCAGTTGTACACTTCTGTCGACGTAGGCTTGTGCATTCTGAACGAGAGCTCCGCTTACGAAACAGCGTCTCACCAGTGGCAGACACCTGCAGATTCCTGGGTCCCCATTCTGATAAGAGACTGGCGTGGCAATTGAAGTTTCCCTCCATGAAGGGACTTAACATGCTCATGTTTCTCATCCCCCTGTGGGTGGGGACGGTAGAATAACACCCACGGTATCTCCTGCCATTCGTAAGAGGCGACTAAAAGCGGCCCCAGGGGCTTCGAACTTTGCAGCGTGGGTTGGCGACCACGGGGCCCTCAACTGAGTCCTACATTGCTTCCACTTAATTGTGCCAGGCTCCTCACATTTATCTATACTATCCAACCACCCTTGGTCAACTCTTGTTCTTTTCAGACCCCGACGGTATTACGTATGGAGGCCTAGGGAGTCTTTCATTTTCATGCCCTTCGAGGCCCTTGTCTTCCATTGGCCCATACCTTCATTTTTCAAACTGTCGCACCCATCCGATGAAGGAGCTCTCTATATTTTGAAGTAATTTCTGCATTGTCAAACTTCTCGGGTCAAAAGTATGCCTGAAGCTCTTCTTTTGTTTCCACCTCTAGGTGGACAGTGACAAAAGCATTACTGATCTAATAACTCGGTGATCTGTCCAACAGTTATCAGCTCCCGTCATTGTTTTGGTGATAATAACATCGCGTAGATCTTTCTTGCGGACGATTATATAGTCAAACAGGTGCCAGTGTTTCGATCTAGGATGCTGCCATGATGTTTTGAAGCGATCTCTTTGACAAAAGATGGTGTTGGTAATTATCAATCCATGTTCAGCACATTTTGAGAGGAGTCTAATACCATTGGAGTATTCACTGCCAACTCCATCCTTCCCAATGACAGCATTCCATACTTTGTGGTCCTTTCCCACTCTGGCATTAAAATCACGGTAACTTTCCTCTTCCGAATGTACTATGGCAGCGGGACTCATTGTCAGCAATAAGAATCCAAGCTGAAACTTTTAGATATTCTTCACCATAGTGTAGTTAGGTTGGCAACGGGAGCTTACCGTACTAGGCCACTAGTCCCATCCCAGTCTACTACTCATGTGGTAGTTCCATCGCTACGAATAAAGTGGCAGCAGTTACTCCTCATGTACGCTTCCAAAAATTCGTGAAATGCCGCTATATCCAAGCTACCAATGCATCTTTTGCACCCAATACCACCAGAGGTACCTATGCTGGCCGAATGCCACACGGCCGTTCGAAATTCGAATTGATAGCGTGTGTCGTGATCCAAATCCAGATAACGGTGGTTGTCGTGAGCGGACTTTTGTCGAAGTAGCTCTGTGGTTAGTTCCGAGGCTGGATATACGTCTATATCTACTCCGTAGACCCAAGGTGAACACGGATTCCCCCCTTCATCGCAGGTATTTCCAGGACATCGTTCACCAGTATCCATCCGCCAAGCATATATTCACGGTTGGCTCTAAGATCGGTGAAAATGTTGGTTGCTCTTTCGTCACCGATCATATAAGCATGAAGGTCTTGCTTCCTAGAGTGTGTAGTTTTACGCCATCTTAGGAACTCTTCAGTCTGCACTGGGTGACGAAAGAAACCATTTTCTCTTGTGTACCGACTCGTTAAGCTCTCCGCAGTCTATTGAAGCCTGTTTCTCGCAACACCCACTGGTGCTGCAGATTCATGACCTTCTAGCCAGGTTAAGTGATGCTGGCACTGGAAACACTTTCGCGTTGCTTCCAAGCCACGTTGGGATTGCACGAAATGAACTTGCAGATGAAGCTGCAAAAGGAAGCGGTACTTTTACCTCCCTTAAATGAACCTGCGAAAGATATTCGTTCTCAGTTATGTCGAACCATCTTGGTATTCTGGGAATCTAAGTGTCTAATCGTCCGAACAACAACAATCTGACATTTAAACCTTGTCTCCTTTTATACCGATTATCCAGAACCCATTTATTGTCTGAAAGCTTATGTCAAAAGTAAAAACATCCATAAAATGCTTCGATTCATCGACAAATGATTCGTGTGCAAAATGTGAGGCTTTCGCTTTTGTAAAATGTACCCATTGTGAACTGTCTTTCTGCCCGTCTCACTGTTTATTTAATGAATTGAGAATTGCTTTTCTAGTGTACAAGCGTTTAAGTGCTACAGGACCCACAATGTCTCAGTAAGGTGTTGGAAATATTGACTCCAAAAGTTTTTAAAATGCTCGTTTCACGCATTTATACGAAATCATGTTATGGTAAGAAGGTGGAGACCTCAATTTAAAGAGAGAAAACTCGTTAAAAAGAAATAATATACGTTGGGATATTGAAAATGCGAATTTTTATTGATTTCAAACGAAATCTGTTACACGAGAAAAGCAATGCTCAGTTCATTAAATAAACAGTGAGACGGGCAGAAAGACAGTTCACAATGGGTACATTTTACAAAAGCGAAAGCCTCACATTTTGCACACGAATCATTTGTCGATGAATCGAAGCAGTAATCCTTTGGCGGAATTAACATTCCAGGTTCGTCGTTCAAGTATCAGCCCTTATAAGAAGCATATTTAATAAAGTTCTTGAAACGAGGAGTAGTGAAGTGATATAGAGAAGAGCACTGCAGAGCCATAAAACTATCGCGGTGCAAAACGTGCTCCTGTGTCTCGATAATGATTGTGTCAGTTATGTAACGAACAAAAGATTTGTACTGTCCAAAAATTGAATATCCAGAGGCTTGATCTTCCCCGTACATCCTTCAGGTACCAGTTCTTTGTGTAGGAGTCTACCATCAGGTTAAGTAAACGGCCCGAAACACAAACTGAATTGAGGTGTATACTTGCACTCCTAGATATGAACACTAAAATAACCTAAGGGGCTCTAGGCTGATGAAAAAGGGGCTATTCCCAAACTACTGAGGTGACTCGTATAAAAATTACTTTACCATATTACAGAAGGAAAACAGTTAGAGAAAAATGTAGTCACCCCAAACCAAGACGAAGGGGAGCTCGAGAGGGTAATTCACTCTCTATCCCCGATTTACAGTTATAGATTTTATGAAGGTTTTACATTAGCCGGAAGAAAGTTACAATTTAGAAAATCTTGTTACATAACCAAAGAGTCGGACCTTTTCCTCGGGTTAAACTACGGAGGTAGCAAGAAAGAATAAAGTTATGTGGCCATTACCTTGTAGATGTTCTAGCTGCCGACGAAAGAGGCCGCCCCCCTCCTGCTTAACACACACACTCAGTAAGATGACGATCAATTGGCCAAGAAACGTGAAAAGCCGCAGTTTATAAACCCTCAGGGAAGGTTCGAGATCATTCAAGACTAAACCAGCCACGCCCTCTCAATTTTATTGGTTAAATTCAAAAGTAACACTCAAAATCGAACAAGAAGCCTGTGATAGGTGGGAAATTAATTACAGAAATTACTGACTGGCTAGATTCAAGAATGGCGGAAGAAAAAGGAAATATTGGAACTCAAAAATAAATGAACATCAATCAGTTACAAAAACCTAGAAATACAAAACTTCTTGAAATTATAACTTCTTACAGTTTGCACCAGGGTGCGTGTCATTTGGTAGTGTCATCTGTGGAGAAATGTCCAAACTTCTTGATGTATAGCAAATAAAACTAGGAGAAATTCATTCAGGTTAGGAAACAGCACAATAACAAACTTAAATCATATTTCTGTGGTGACATCTTCTGAGTAAAGTTCTAAGTGGGTGTAGTTTCAGTTTCACCATTTTACAAATAGAGGAGTTCATTTAGGCGCTGAATTTGAATGCGCGGCGTTGAGGCGTACCGCCCGGTATAACAACAACAACAACAACAATAATAATAATAATAATAATAATAATAATAATAATAATAATAATAATAATAATAATAATAATCTGTGCCCGGTCAGCTTGCGTGGGGTTCTAGCTCTGAACTGAGTAGGAGTAAGGCATAACTCTATGTAAGATACTGGGGTGGGGGCCCTCAACCCCAACACGGCGCGTCCCAATGGCTGATAGGGAAAGTTCCTGTAAATATGCAGGACAGGTGCGAATAAGGCGTAGCCAAATAAGCACCCGCGGATCAACTGAGGGAACAAGGAAAATGGTCAACGGCCTCGACGGCAGAAGAGGATTCATCCCGATGGCGGAGAGGGCAGAAGAACTGACTGAAATCCACTTCGCGTCTGACTTGCAACAAGCGGCAAAGTGGTCAGCGTCTGTTCACCTGAGGTGCGGCTGGAAATGTATGTTCTGGAACTATCCACTCCAGTCCTATGAAACTGGACTACGGTCCAATACTTGTATAATCAAGTAACATGAGGCGTGGCAGAAAACAAATTTGTACCCCAGGTGGTAACCAATCCACTGCTGACATTAGCAGCACAACCAGACTATCGGATTCTGCGGAGTCTGTCTGGACACGCAAACAGAGGGAGTCGGAGACCTCTGGCCAACTTCCCCCAAACAGCAAAACATTTTTCGGAACACTGAACATAAATTCTATCTTGCGGGCAGGGAAGTTGTACGAACTAGAGCAAACCCTAAATGATCAAAAAATAGAAATACTGGCACTCCAAGAAACGAGGCTGACTGACGAACACGCAATGGATTTCGGGAACTACAGTCTCTTCAAAAGTAAAACAGACAAAGAGATTCTCAAAAACACACACCATTTAGGAGTTGCTTTTGCAGTCAAGAAGAGCATACTTAACTCAGTAACAGATGTGAAATGTGTAAACAATAGGCTAATGACAATCACCCTAAAGTGTGCAAACAGATCATACACACTGATCAATGCACATATGCCAGTCAATGAAGACAATAAAACAGATCGCGAGAAGGTAGACAAATCCTGGGAAATACTAGAAGAAACAGCATCAAAAATTCCTCAAAACCACATCAAAATTCTGTTAGGAGATTTCAACGCTCAGCTAGGCAAGGAAGCACATAAATGGACGAACCAAAATGGACGGAGATTAGTCGAATTCTGCATGGCATTCAACCTTAAAGTCATGTCGACTCACTTCAGGAAGAAACCTTCTAAACAAATGACATGGAGATCACCCAACTCCCTCTTGGGCGAGTTTCAAATTGACCACGTGGCAATTTCATACCCAAACCACAGAGAAATTATGAATGTCCAAGTAAGGAAGGGGGCAAACATAGACTCAGACCACTATCTGACAAGAGTCAAACTACAGTTGATACCCCAAAGGTTCAGAAGAAGGAAGCCAATAATTCCGAAATTTGATACTAGTCGGATCCAGCCATCTCTCTCCGAAGAATTAGAGAAAAAGCAGTCCAACAATTGGCAGCAACTCAAGACCAAACTAATTGAAACAGCACAAACACTGATTCCTCTGCAGAAAAGAAAAAACACCCTTGGTGGAACGCAGACTGTGAACAAGCCATCCAATCCCGGCAGAATGCATACAATAAGTGGAACAGCAAAAAGACCGATAAGAATCACAAAATGTTTTTGGCAGTCAGGAAAGAGGCAGCGAAATTAATCCAACGGACCAAAAGGTAATTCGAGAAAGATCAACTACTAGAAATTGAAAAGGACTTCGAAAAAACCACACACGAAATTTCTACAAGAACTTCAAAACAAAGCTAACAGGGTATCAGCCACAAAACCTTTGCTTTAAGAAAGTAAATGGGCAATTCGCACTGAACAATCAAGAAAACTGCACCGAGCTTGCAAGGTATTTTGAATAACTGCTTAACTGCCCAGAGCCAACACAAAGATTTCCACCGCAGGAACCTGACTTCACAAACCCAAATTCTGTACCACCGGATGAAGAAGAAATTACCAGACAGATAAAACGACTTAAAATTAATAAAACTGGAGATGAGGATGGGATCATAGCAGAAATTCTCAAATCAGCAGACCAAAATACTATAAAAGAATTCACCGGTATCATGCAAGAGATTTGGGAAACAGAACAAATTCCAAAAGTTTGGAAAAGTGCACTAATTCATCCTTTACATAAGAAAGGAGACAGAACAGACGTAAATAACTACAGAGGAATCTCATTGGCATCTGTTGCCTACAAAATTTTATCTCAGTGCCTTCTCGATAGAGCCCAACAGCAACTAGAACCAAAAATTGGAGAATATCAAGCAGGTTTCAGACAAGGCCGTTCATGTCCAGAGCAAATTTTGAACCTAAAGTTAATCCTAAGGCATCAGAGAATTTGTAGCAAAAATGTAGTTTGTACTTTCGTTGATCTCAAATAGGCCTATGATTCAGTTGATCGTCAATCACTGTTTCAGAGATTAAAAGAACAGGGTCTAGACCGGAAAACACTCGCAATTGTAAAAGAGACATTGACAGACACAAAATCTGAGGTTAAATTCATGGGGGAAATCTCAGACCCTTTTCCGATCAAAACAGGAATAAGACAGGGAGATGGGCTCTCTCCACTACTCTTCAACTGCGTCCTTGAAAAGGTAATAAAGGAATGGCGCAAACAGAAGTCTGTCCTCAAGATTGACCAACCAATCACTCTTGGTAGGGGCAAATTAGCAGTAGACTGCCTGGCATTTGCGGACGATCTGGCAATCTTAACTCGTGACGTTTCAACAGCCATAAACCAGATCGAACTCCTGGAAGAAACAGCGGAAAAAGTCGGCCTCCAAATATCGTTTGAAAAAACTGAATACATGACCTGCAGCAAAGAAGCCCCTAAATTCATGGAGACAAAATATGGCAAAATAAATCGGGTCCAGCAATTCAAATATCTCGGTTAAATTATTTAGGAGAATGGAATAGAAACAAAAGCCAACGAAGTTAGATGCCAAAAAATGGAAACTGCATATAGACTCACCCAAAATATCTATAACAAAAAGTGTCTCTCCAAGCATGCAAAACTAAGACACTATAATACAGTAATAAAACCAGAATGCCTCTATGGATCAGAGACACTAATTTTGAACAGGAAAACTGATCTAGAAAATATTCAGAAAAAGGAACGCAAGATCATTAGAAAAATTTTAGGCCCAAAACTCGTAGATAAACAGTACCGCCTTAGAGGGAAACAGGAAATCAAACAATTTTCTAACATTCACAGCGACATCAGAAAACGCAGATTAAGAATCTTTGGACATATAAAACGGATGAACCCAGATAGACTTACCAAGCAAATAGTTGAATTTTATGAAAACCGAAGTAAAGCCAAAACGGACAAAACAAAATGGATTGGCGAAATTAAAACAGATCTCAAACTGGCAGTAATTACACCTGAAGACATCCAAAGCCGGGTTATCTTCAGAGCCAAAGTTCATAAGTGGCAAGTTGACCAGAGGAGGAACCATGGAAGAAGACCGGAACAACATGGTCTCAAGAGAGAAAAGAAGCACACAGCAAACGAATGAAAGAAGTGTGGGCACAAAGAAAGGCAAATGCCTGTCTCTAAGTACTTTGCGTAGTCCTAATGGGCTCGTTCGCAAATAATAATAATAATAATAATAATAATAATAATAATAATAATAATAATAATAATAATAATAATAATAATAATTGTACCGGTCGGTACACCTCTACGTCACACATTTGAATTTTCCTCCTTAAAGTACTCCTCTACAGGAGAAACTCTGAACTTTAACAACTGTATCAATTTATAAGTTTCTCAGAAGATGGAACTACCGGAAATTTTGTGATTACGAAGTTGTCAGTATCGTATGGATTTCGACGTATTTTGTTTTCTATTGATCAAGAAGTGTGGACATTCTCTGATAGATGTCTCCACAAAAAACTATGACCATGCACGCTGGTGCGAAGTGGAAAAACTTTATTTGAAGAAATTTTGTATTCATAAGTTTGTTCTTTACTAAATTTCGTTCTTTCATTTGTGGGTTGGCAATATAAATATTTTCTTTCCGCCAGTTGTACCTGTGTTTTTTATTGTTATTTCACCTAGTGAAATTTTGTTAAATCTTGTTGTCTATTGAATATATAACCTTTATTGAAATTTTAATTCATCTTTCGGCCTTGTAGTTAGATCCATTCCAGCCCGCACCTTCTTTCACCTCTGCCTTCCACGGGTAACCCCGTAACAAGTGGTAGCAGAGCGTGGTTAAATGGGTCTCAATTTAGCACCTTTTGACGGCTAAACATTGCTTTTGTTTTGAACTCTAACAATTTTCTCCGTCGCTGGAATTTTCTTGCGATTTTCTAAATTTGTCAATCTTTTGTCATCATGTCCGGCCCTCGCGATGTCCTCCATCCAGGCTATTTGCGCAAGGAGGAACTGATTTACGAATTAACAATTATAAATGTTCCATCTGGAGGCACGGTTGCGGTAGACACCAACAAGCTTAAAGATTCCCTTGATTTGCCGATTAGTATCCCAACCTTGGGAGAGAAAGATAGTGACTACGCTCTCTCCACGATCACTGACAATACTACTGAGCTAGCATCCGTAGTTAGTTTTCTTGAAGTAGGTGATCCATCCTCTAATCAACTCAAAAGAGTACAGGCTAGATTGTACCATTTTTCCAATAGAGTTAGTGATCTATTGTCTCTTAAGTTGAGTGACATTCAGGGGAATGAGGCTAGTGTTTTTGTTGAACACCTTTCTAAAATGTCTAGTAAGTTGAATCAATTGTTAACTTGGGCAGCGGCTCCCAAAACCGACCAGCCCTCTGTGGTAAACATTGCTAGCGAGGTAGTTTTCCAAGGGGGAAGAATGTAGGAAATCCGTAGGAGTACAACTAACATCTGCCCCATTGGAAATCGAGTCAGTTCGTCGTACATCCGTCCCTCCATTTGTGTTGAATAATGCACCCTCCGAAACAGCTTCTCCACCCCCTCGGCCGTTACCTTCGATGTCACCCGGGTTCAGTAGTTTGCCTCATCCATTAGCAATGTTGCTCAGGGGTATTTCTAAGTTTTCCGTTAACTCCACCAGTGATGTTATTTCATTCCTAAGGTTTTTAGTTGAGTTCCAAGATCACGCTCTTGTATTTCCTCTTTCTGCGTGTCAAATTCTTCAGATTATTTATCCCTTTTCCATTGGTGTCCACTCTGACAAAATAGTAAGAGCCATAGCTGATCAATCCTCTATAGAAGACTTCCATGCACACCTTCTGGCAAACTTCATTCCAGCTAGGGCAAGGTCCTGTCCAATACAGAAGTATTATTACAGAGTACAGCGTCTGGATGAAAATCTTGCCGACTTCATCCAAGACATTAAGTTCTATACTAGGGTATTTGCTCTTCTTTTCCCAGAAGATCAAATTGTTCACGCCATTGTGGAAGGAATTTCACCATCCTATAGGTCGTACTTTTGTTTTGCGTCGCGTCCGCACACTTTTGCCGAATTAGAAGCTATGGCTGTCTCAGACGACGGAGTTATATATGCTGACACTCTACGTGTGGCGCGGGAGCCTCCTCCTTCTTCAAGTAATCTTCGACCTCCACCTCGCCGAATCATCTCAACCTGCAAATGTTATGCTTGTGGGTCTGCAGACCATCTCCGGTACAAGTGCCCTTTGATCAAATCCAACGGGGCAAAGAATGCAGCAGGGTCATCTCGAGGCTGTTTTAAATGCGGCTCGTATTTCTCATATAGCCAAGAATTGCCCTAATACTAATAGCACCCCCTCCTGCTCAACTTCTGCTGCGACTTCCACCAACACAAATAATCAAAAGTGACGTGGCTTCGGCTGAGTCGGCACATTCATCTTTTCAAGGCTCATCCCCAAATAAATCGTCCGAAATCTCAGACTCAGAACATGGTAGGAAGTCTTCCAACTCCACATTCTAATGCCCAAAAGAATGTCTTAGGATTGCGGCGGATAACCCCGCACCTGTACCATTTCTAAAAATTGTATTAAATAATGAACCCGTCACCGCTCTATGAGACTCAGGCAGTGTTTGTTCCATTATTTCGGCTGAATGGTACTCTAAATTAATATCTGTTTGTAAATTTTCTGATTTTTGTTCGTCTTCGGTTCAATGTGATTCGGCTAACTCATCTCCATTAGAAATTTTAGGTTCCTTGTGTGCCCAAATTCGCATTTTGAAATTCACTTGGAAAATTAAACTGTTTGTATCCAAGCACTTGTCTTGCCCCTTTATATTAGGAGCGGACTTCATGTCGCATGCGGGTCTAGTACTCGACATTCAGAGCAAGTCGCGCACTTTCAAATTTTCTAGTAATTTCAAAATCCCCTTACTTAAATGTAGTTCTGTGTCATGTTCATCTGTTTCGCCTACCCAGGATATGTTGTTAGACCATAGACATCTACCTGAGGAGGAGGCTGATAGTATTCGTAAGTTGTGTCAGTCATTTCGAGATGTCTTCTCCGATATTCTTGGCGTTACTGACCTTATCGAATACAAGATCGAGGTTACGGATTCGATTCCAGTCCGATTTCCACCTTATAGGTTATCTCCACCTAAAATGAAGGCTCTGAAGGAGATCATAGATCAAATGTTAAAATATGGTATAATTCGACCCTCTAAGTCGGCATATTCATCGCCCATTTTCTTAGTCTCGAAACCCCAAGGTGGCTTCAGGCCTGTGATTGACTACAGGGCTTTAAATCGGAAGGTGGTGTTACAATCTGTGCCCCTTCCCGACCTTCACTCTTGTTTTTCATGGTTTCGAAATTCTAAGTTCTTCACCATCTTAGAACTTAATCAGGCATATAATCAGATCCCTCTAGCTGAAGAATCCAAACACCTTACAGCGTTTGCCACGGACTGGAACTTGTATGAGTACAACCGCGTGCCTTTCGTGCTCCCCACGGGAGCAGGTGTCCTTACGCGTTTGCTAGATAGGGTCTTCTCCGATATCAAATTTGAGTACTTATACCATTATCTGGATGATGTCATCGTATTTACGGAGACCTTTGAAGAACATCTAGGATATCTGAAAGAGGTCCTAAGTCGCCTTCGTAAGGCTGGGTTAACAGTGAAGTTGTCTAAGGTTGCTTTCGCTAAGCCTTCCATGTCATTTCTTGGGCATATTGTGTCGCCCGATGGTGTTGCAGTGGATCATTCTAGAACACAGGCTATCCGTGATTTTAAACCTCCAAAGGACATCAAAGGTATTGCCAGATTCATTGGCATGGTGAATTTCTTCAGGAAATTTATTCCTAACTTCGCTACCAGAGCGGCGCCCTTGAACTCACTTCGTAGGAAAGGCGTCAAATTTGAGTGGGGACCTTCTCAACAAGCCGCTTTCGAAGACCTCAAATTAGCGCTTTGTAAGGCCCCTTTCCTTGCTATGCCTGATTTCTCGAAGAAATTCATCGTCCAAACCGACGCGTCGTCGTCGGCGGTGGCTGCAGTCCTTCTTCAAGAGACTGAACTGGGAAAGCGACCCATCGCCTATGCATCTAGGACACTATCGGCTCAAGAAGCCAAGTATTCCATTTATGAACTTGAAGGTTTGGCAGTCTTATTTGCACTAGAAAAGTTCCGCCTCTATCTGGAACATGTCAAGTTCGACTTAGAGACAGATAACTAAGCATTAAGTTGGATCTTAGCTAGGCCGCGTCGTACTGGTCGTATAGCCCGCTGGGCCATCAGAATTTCTGCCTTCCAATTTGATGTTAGGCATATAAGAGGAACTGAAAATGTTGTGGCAGACGGACTAGGCCGTATGTTTGCCAATGATGTAGAGACCTCTGAACAGGAAGACAGTTCTTCACTTCCCGAGTCCATACCTCCTGGTGTAAATGCCATTCTAACTGATGCTCCCATGCTATTTAGGGATATTGAAAAATATCAACGTGAAGATCCGACGCTGGCCGCTATTATGGAAACCCTTTCTTCTGGAGAACATGTCGTCCCTTATGTATTGAGGAATGGTGTTTTAAGTTGCCCGTCGGGGCATGATAAGAATATGAGAGTTGTGGTTCCAGCTGTTCTTGTACCTATGATCTTCAAGTATTACCATGAGGCCACATTAGGGGGGGCATTTAGGCATCTTCAAAACTCGAGAAAAGATCCGAGAAATGTTCATTTGGAAAGGTATGGAGGGTGAAACTCGTGAATTGGTAAAAGCTTGTAAATCTTGCTTGCTTAGTCCACTAGGCTAGGACTATTGTCTTTTTTCAAGCGTCGCGCCCCATGGAACGTCTTTATATCGACTACGTAGGACCCTTCCCCCAATCAAAGGGGAACGCAAACAAATTCATTCTTGTGTGTGTAGATGGTTTCACAAGATTTTCCTGGTTATTTCCGACTGAGTTGGCTACCGCTCAGTCCACTATTTCTTGTTTAAACTCCATCTTTGCTTCCTTTGTTCCGTGATAATACATAGTTTCTGATAATGCCAAAATTTTTACCTCCAGTCTCTTCCGTAAATTCTGTTTTAATTTATCCATCTCACATGTAACTACCTCAGCGTACTATCCTCAACCATCTCTGGCTGAACGGGTCAATCGTAATCTGAGATCGGCTCTTATTGCCTGCCATCATGACGATCACTCCAGGTGGGACACATCTCTGCATTGGTCAGCCTTCGCTTTGAATTCGGCTGTTCATGAATCTCATAAGTTTACTCCAGCTTCCTTGATGTTTAAGTTTGTACCCAACAAGCCGCTCTCTAACCTTTGGTCTCTTAGTGATATTCAACCTGAGACAATAGATCCAGATAACATTAGAAATGTTTGGAAGAAGGCTAAGGCCAATCTTAAAGTTTCTCATGAAAAGGTTAGGGAAAGATATGATCGTGGACGGAGGCCCACTAATTTAAAAGTAGGAGACCAAGTAATGATTAAGAACTTTGTTCCCGCGGGCAAGCTTGCCCCCAGATTTCATGGGCCGTGTATCATTTTAGATTTTCTAATTCCAGTAACTTTATTAGTGAGCAATCCAGCCACCGAGAGGATCTTTAGGGTTCACCTGTCACAGGTGAAACCTGTGTAATATCCTTGCTAACTTAGTCTTTGACATTTTGTAAGACCCCTGAAGGTTATATTTTTGTTTTATTTTAAGGCCTTCTGTCCTTGGATTATGTTCCTTGTGTCTATTGTGTTAATTGTGCGATCTTCCCCTCTGCTTATTCTGCTGTCCTTTCCTCGCGGCCATCACCAAGCTCCCGTCTACTGCTAAAACCATATCAGTGGCAAAAAGAAGAATTTTCCACGCCGCTGGCCCCTCTGCCTCTCCTACAAAGATCGTACCCTTAAATCAGATGACAACAACAATTCTTACGCAGAGACCTTACTGCTTCAGTGCCCCGCAGCCGTTCGTCGCCTTACCGCCACCTGGGTGGGGTATGGGCCCACTCCACTCCCGTGATGTCCTTCTGTGTACGGCGCGCCGGAGTCTATCTCCCGGCACCATCCGCCAGCTTATAACGGGACTATAAACACTCTTCCCATCTGCGGAGTCCCTCAACACGACTATCCCTTTCATAGTAGCGGGAGAGATGTATCTCAGGGTACTTGAGGGGTCCGAGGTCTCGAATGTACATCGGCAGCGGCGGCTGGTCTCGCCGTCAAAATTGTCATAATGTGGTTGGCTTTCTATGGCAACAAAGACACTCTCGAGCCAGAGTTCAGCTAACTCCTAATTACACTGACTGACAGAGCAAATGTAACACCAAGAAGGAGTGGTTCGAAAGGGATGAAAGTTGGGAAAAAAACAGAGACGGCACGGACGAATAATTGATGTTTATTTCAAACCGATATGCAGGTTACACAATGCGCACGGCGTCGACTCAGTAGGATGTAGGACCACCGCGAGCGGCGATGCACGCAGAAACACGTCGAGGTACAGAGTCAATAAGAGTGCGGATGGTGTCCTGAGGGATGGTTCTCCATTTTCTGTCAACCATTTGCCACAGTTGGTCGTCCGTACGAGGCTGGGACAGAGTTTGCAAACGGCGTCCAATGAAATCCCACACGTGTTCGATTGGTGAGAGATCCGGAGAGTACGCTGGCCACGGAAGCATCTGTACACCTCGTAGAGCCTGTTGGGAGATGCGAGCAGTGTGTGGGCGGGCATTATCCTGCTGAAACAGAGCATTGGGCAGCCCCTGAAGGTACGGGAGTGCCACCGGCCGCAGCACATGCTGCACGTAGCGGTGGGCATTTAACGTGCCTTGAATACGCACTAGAGGTGACGTGGAATCATACGCAATAGCGCCCCAAACCATGATGCCGCGTTGTCTAGCGGTAGGGCGCTCCACAGTTACCGCCGGATTTGACCTTTCTCCACGCCGACGCCACACTCGTCTGCGGTGACTATCACTGACAGAACAGAAGCGTGACTCATCGGAGAACACGACGTTCCACCATTCCCTCATCCAAGTCGCTCTAGCCCGGCACCATGCCAGGCGTGCACGTCTATGCTGTGGAGTCAATGGTAGTCTTCTGAGCGGACGCCGGGAGTGCAGGCCTCCTTCAACCAATCGACGGGAAATTGTTCTGGTCGATATTGGAACAGCACATGCTGAAGAATGGCGGTTGACGTGGCGTGCGGGGCTGCCACCGCTTGGCGGCGGATGCGCCGATCCTCGCGTGCTGACGTCACTCGGGCTGCGCCTGGACCCCTCGCACGTGCCACATGTCCCTGCGCCAACCATCTTCGCCACAGGCGCTGCACCGTGGACACATCCCTATGGGTATCGGCTGCGATTTGACGAAGCGACCAACCTGCCCTTCTCAGCCCGATCACCATACCCCTCGTAAAGTCGTCTGTCTGCTGGAAATGCCTCCGTTGACGGCGGCCTGGCATTCTTAGCTATACACGTGTCCTGTGGCACACGACAACACGTTCTACAATGACTGTCGGCTGAGAAATCACTGTACGAAGTGGGCCATTCGCCAACGCCGTGTCCCATTTATCGTTCGCTACGTGCGCAGCACAGCGGCGCATTTCACATCATGAGCATACCTCAGTGACGTCAGTCTACCCTGCAATTGGCATAAAGTTCTGACCACTCCTTCTTGGTGTTGCATTTGCTCTGTCAGTCAGTGTATCTACTTCAAAACACAGGAGACTTAAACGTTTTTTTGATGCTTTAACGTTTTAAAAATTAGTCTACAAAACTTTGGAAAATCTTAATGTTCCCCCATATTCTCCCACCTATCGAAATGCAAGGAAGCTGGAATTCAACTAATTTCAAATTAACAACCAAAAAATCTTGGAATTCTTTTCTGGAAAATAATTTTCTTCAACATTCTTCTGTGTCAACCCTTGGAAGGACTTCTGGGGGGGGGGGGGTTGTAACGATCTGTACACCCCTACGCCGCGGTACCGCCTTAAAGTACTCCTCTACAGGAGAAACTCTGAACTTTAACAACTGTATCAATTTATAAGTTTCTCAGAAAATGGCACTACCGGAAATTTTGTGATTACGAAGTTGTCGGTACTGTGTGGATTTCAACGTATTTTGTTTTCTATTGAACAAGAAGTGCGGACATTCTCTGATAGATGTCTCTACAAAATACTCTGACCATGCACCCTGGTGCAAAGTGGAAGAACTTAATTTCAAGAAATTTTGTATTCATAAGTTTTTTTTTTTACTAATATTCGTTCTTTCATTTGTGGGTTGGCAATATAAATCTTTTCTTTCCGCCAGTTTAGAACTTAGCCAAATCAGAATTTCTGTAATTAATTTTTGACCAATCGTGTCCTTCTTCTCCAATTTGGATGTGTAACCTTTAGCCAGCCAATAAACGACTGTGGGTGTGTCTTAATTATTCATGCAAGGTCTCGAATCTTCCCCGAGAGTATAAAAACTGCTGATTTTCCTGTTTCTCGGCCACTCGAACAACATCTAGCCTAGTGTATGGAAGTGTAGCAGGAGGCGGGAAGCGCCTCTTTCATCCGGCAACAGCTCTTCTACAAGGTAATGGCCACTTAACATCTTTATTTTTTGCTAGCTCAGCAGTTTAATCCGCGGGGAAGGTCCGAAACTTTTATTATGTAACCTGTCTTGAAACATGTAAATCTTTTTCAGTCCTTGTAAAACTTCATTTACCCTCTCGAGCTCCCTTTCATTTGATTGGAGGTGACTACGTTTTCGTAACCGATATTCTACTCTTCCTGGATGTGTTAAAATTTTTCTTATACGAGTCACCTCCCTAGTTTGGGAATAGCCCCTGTGTCATCGGCCTAGTGCCTCTTAGGTTTTAAAATGTGTATTTTGGAGTGCTGATACACGCCTCCATTCTTTTTGCGTTTAGGGCCATTTAAGTCAACTTGTTAATTTTCTATTTAGGCCCAGTAGGCTGGGTACTAGATACCCCTGTTTCATTGTAAGTTGTGCCTTGATGGCAATCATGTGTAAAAGTCTGGTGTTGCCTTCAATAGGCTTGAAAAATTGAGAGCGGGTCAGCTCTTTCTTGTGTTTGAAAAGTGCCTTTGGGAGACTTGAGGTTAAAAGTTGGGAGCAAGTGCTCCTTGAATGAAGAAGTTTTCTGCCCTTTGAACAAATGAGTGTACCTTGGTAAAGTTGGGCTAGTAACTCAAGAATGGTGTAATTGGGGCTCGAAGCCTGAACTCGTAAAGACCCCTAAACTTGTGCTTTCGTTTTTAAAGTTATCATTGTACCTGTGTTTTTATTGTTATTTCACCTAGTGAAAATTTGTTAAATCTTGTTGTCTATTGAAAATATAGCCTTTATTGAAATTTTAATTCATCTTTCGGCCTTGTAGTTAGACCCATTCCAGCCCGCACCTTCGTTCACCTCTGCCTTCCTCGGGTAACTCCGTAACAATAATAATAATTGCACCGGGCGGTACACCTCCACGCCGCGAATTCAAATATTGCGCCAGTTGAAACCTCTCTACAGGAGAAACTCTGAACTTTAAAATCTGTATTAAATTAAAGGTTTATCGGAAGATGTCTCTACTGTAAATTTTGAAGTGTTCTGAACTATGTCTATTTCGATTTGTATTTGTTTGCTCTGTAGCAAGAAGTGTGGACGTTCTCTTGTAGATGGCACTACTTAAGAACTATAATTGTGCACCCTAGTGCGAAGTGAAGGAACTGCTTTTTGAAGAAATTTGGTATCCATTTGTTCCTTGTTAAATTTCTTTCATTCATTTTTTGGGTTGGCAGTATAAACCTTCTCTTTCCGCCAGTTTTGAATTTAACCAATCAGTAATTTCTGTAAGTAATTTTCCTCCAATCATAGCTTTCTTCCTCAGGTTTCCATGTGTAATTCCTAGTCTACCAATAAAGTTGAAGGGGTGTGTTTTTTCATTCATGAAAGGTCTCGAATTTTCCACGAGGGTATAAAAACTGCTGATTTTCTTGTCCCCGGGCCACTTCAGTAACATCTTTCGCAGTGTGTGAACATATATAGCAGGGGGCGGGAAGCGCCTCTTTCTCCAAGCAACAGTTCATCTACAAGGTAATGGCCTGTTAACATCTTCATTTTTTGCTAGCTCAGCAGTTTAACTCTCGGGGAGGGTTCGAAACCTTTAGTATGTAACCTACCCTTTTAAAATGTAAATTCTTTTCTGTCTATCTACCAATAACAAATCTGTAAAGCGGGGATAGAGAGTGCTTCACCCTCTCGAACTCCCCTTCATTTTGAATTTGAGGTGACTATGTTTTCGTAACCGTTTTTCTCTTCTTTCTTAAAGTCTTAAACTTATTTGCCAACTAGTCACCTCCCTAGTATGGGATTAGCCCCTGTATAACTGGCCGAGTGCCACCTAGGTTTTAAGAAGTTTCATGTAGGAGTGCAAGCTACGCCTCCAGTCAATTTGTTTTTTTGGGCCATTTAATTAACCCAAAGTTTGTTTTCTTCATGTGAAGGCACTGTAGGTTGGGTACAAGATACCCCTGTTTCACTGTATGTGCGCCTTAAGGGCAGTTAGGAATGAAGTTTGTTGTAGCCTTTGATAGGCTTGTAAAATTGAGAGCGGGTCTGCTCTTTTCCTCTTAACATTGTAATTAGGAGCAAGTGCTCCTCGTGCTTCAGGGTTTTCTGTCCTTCAGCTATTGTGGGGTGAGCTGAGAGCTCGGAACTTAATCTTGGGGCTCCAAGCCCAAATCTTGTAATAATTGTAATTTCTTAACTTGTTTTCCTGCTACTTGGTACCTGTTACTCTGTTGTTGTTATCTGTTGATTTTGAAAAGAAAATATAACCTTTGTTAAAGTTTTAAATTAACTTTAATTTTGTAAGTTGAGACCTATTCCCGCCCGCACCTTCTTTCACCTCTAACTACCACGGATAACTCCGTAATAATAATAATAATAATAATAATAATAATAATAATAATAATAATAATAATAATAATAATAATAACAAGAGTTCGCTTCATGCAACCATGATTCTGCCAATGCTGACGATGCATTTCAGTCCGCTAGAGGGCTGACTAATGTAGTTCCCACTTGGGCCATCTAAGGCCGAGTTTTAATTATATTGTATGTCACAGAGAATGTTCACAGTCGGTATTGTACGATATGGAGTGGAGCATGGATTACTTACCGACAGTCACTGCTGTCTTTGTTCCAGGCATTTTCGAATCTGGATCCCACTGATCCGTAGAGTGCGCTACGAAATTTAATGATAATAATTATTATTTTCAGCATCAGTTCTTAAACAGAATCCAATAGTTTGATATCTGTCGCTTTGAGCTGCACTACCAGTTTATTTCAAGAACAAATGTTTACGATCAGCGTCGGCAGTGATATGTTCCTCTTCATTTCCCAACAGTCTGTTTACGTGGATGTAAGAGGCTGTGAAAATAGGTAAGTAAAGTGGTTTATGAGATTCCATAAAACCTCTTCAGTGACTGGGAGGTGAAACAAACAACCTTTCAGTAGCACATATGAATTACGCCTAAATTTGATGCAGTGTATTTAGAACCGTAATAGTGCTTTCATGGCGGGGGTGGTGATTAAGAGGGAAGTAGACGTATAAAATCTTACCTACCTTTAAGCTCTCCCTGCGAGTGGTGACACGGTATTCCCTGCAGATGACTGAAATGACCACCAAGGACTCTAAACTTGGAAGCGTTACTTGCTAAACACAGGACCTCTAGCTGAGTCTTGTTGTGGCTCTCACCTTTTATTTAACATTCCTTCGATACCGGCCGTGACTGTATTTCATTTCCACGCTATCCGCGGCTCTTCCCCCCTTTTTTTCGCAGACATCTTCATTTCTTTACATTTATCGTGACGTATGGAAGTTACTTTGCTGGGAAGGAAGTGTGCACTCAGTTAAGTTCTTTTGTCACACTAAGAACACTCCAATATGCCATAGTGTCACATTTCATGTTTGAGTTCTATTTAGTACGCATTAACCTCATAAATCCCCTGTGGATATGACGTTTAGTGTCCGCCTCCATGGCTAAATGGTTAGCGTGCTGGCCTTTGGTCACAGGAGTCCCGGGTTCGATTCCCGGCAGGGTCGCGAATTTTAACCATCATTGGTTAATTTCGCGGGTGCGGGGGCTGGGTGTATATGTCGTCTTCATCATCATTTCATCTCCATCACGGCGCGCAGGTAGCCTAGGGGCGTCAATTCAAAACACCTGCACTTTTTTCTTGCTATTTGCTTTACCTCGCTCCGACACATGTCTTATGGCGACGATAGGATAGGAAAGGCCTAGGAATTGGAAGGAAGCGGCCGTGGCCTTAATTAAGGTACAGCCCCGGCATTTGCCAGGTGTGAAAATGGGAAACCACGGAAAACCATCTTCGGGCTGCCGTAAGTGTGGCTCGAACCCACTATCTCCCGATTACTGAAAGTAGTATAATACAGGGATTCGGCCGCCTCCTCCTCCTCCCGCGGGAAATTTGAATTTTGGCGGGAAATCTGAATTTTGGCGGGACATTTGAATTTTGGCGCGAGATTTGAATTTGTAAACAAAGCCACGTGCTTGTTGACAGCTGTCAGCGACAACAACACATCGCTAACCTCACTGCTGCCATCTTGACGGGCCTAAACCTCAGTGGTACCAACTTAACCTCAAAGGCGCGAGATTTGAATTGGTAAACAAATCCACGTGTTTTTTGACAGCCACGTGCTTTTTGACAGACAACAACGCGTCGCTAACCTCAGTACTGCCATCTTGACGGGCCTAAACATCAGTAGTACCAACATAACCTAACTAGCGCGAGATAAACATATCCACGTGTTTTTTGACAGCCACGTGCTTTTTTGACAGCTGTCATCCGCCATCTTTAATCAAGAGAGCACCCTGCTGCCCTCTTTATCGCAGTAGCTGTAAATTCGTCACCTATCATCGGCAGTGCGGTCATCTTGGCGGGCCTAAACCTTAGTGCTACCAACTTAACCTCACTAGCGTGAGATAAACAAATCCACGTGCAGCTGTCCTCCACCATCTTTAATCTATAGAACACAGTGCTGCCCTCTTTAGCTAGATACCTGTGGTGGCAGGCAATTCTACGTGACAACAGACATCTTTGACCATCGTGCTGCCCTCTATGTGGTGGCGGCAAATTCTACATGCTCTTGTTTGAAAACAAATCCACGTGCTTTGTTTTGACAGCTGTCACCCGCCATCTTTAACCAACAGAGCACTATGCTGCTAACATGCGGGCAATTTCGTTACCTGTCATCCGACATCTTTAATGAACAGAGCACCGTGCTGCCCTCATGCGGGGCAATTTCGTTAGCTGTCATCCGCCATCTTTAATGAAAAGAGCAACGTGCTGCCCTCATGCGGGGACAATTTCGTTAGCTGTCATCCGCCATCTTTTATGAACAGAGCACCATGCTGCCATCTTTGTGTTGGCATCTTTATTCTTTGACATGTGGTGGCGGCAAATTCCACATCCGCCATCTGAGAGCACCGTGCTGCGCTCTTCATCGTAGTAGTGGACAATTTAAAAAGAAAAAGTCAAGGAATACCTTTGTTCTAGGAGAAGGAAAGACTACAGTTGCTTGCGTAAGATAGCGATTGTTATAACCTGCTCTGTTAAGGCATAGCTTTATCGAATACTTGAAGATTATATTACAAAAGAAGTGATTGAGAATATAATCGATACAACATATGATCAGAACATTGAATGATGTGTTTGGGGTGCACCTTCGTTCTAAGAGAATCGAACCCGAGACTGCTGGGTGAGAGGCAAGCACACTAAACCAAACCGTAGGAGCCGGCAATTCTCTTTCTATATACTAATTTCGTGTGGCTATTCCTAGCCAAGTGCAGACTAAAACTAAATCTTAGTCTTGTTACATCAGGAAGGGTAACTGGCTAAATCCAGGTCTTTCAGCGTCAGGAAGGGCAACCAGCCGTAAAACAGATACTTGCGATTTATTATCTCATGTTAAAAGGGCACTCGGCTGTAAAACATATCTTTAATCCCAAGAGAATCGAACCCGAGACTACCGGGTGAGAGGCAAGCACACTAAACCAAACTGCAGGAGCCGGCAATTCTCTTTCTATATAATAATTTCGTGTAGCTATTTCCAGCTAAGTGCAGTCTAAAAAAATAAATCCTAGTCTTGTTACATCAGGAAGGGTAACTGGCTAAATCCTGGTCTTTTAGCGTCAGGAAGGGCAACCGGCCGTAAAACAGATTGTTGCGATTTAAAATCTAATGTTAGGAAGGGGTACTCGGCTGTAAAACATATTTTTAATCCCAGCCCCGCCACGTTAGGAACCACATCTAGCTGTAAAAAAGGAGCTCCAAACATTTACAGTGTTAAGCTTTAGGAACAGGCTCTGGGTTACATTTTTTTTTGTTCTACCGCATAGAACACTATCTTTGAAGTTGTATCGGCGTAGTCAGTCAGAGCGAATGCAAGCGTTGACTGAAATTGTACACTCGCATTCCGGCTGTAGTAACCTTGAACGAGGACACTGCGTGCTGATAAGCCACTTGTAACTCACGGAACGTTTTCTTAGCTGTGTAGCATTTAGCTTGTGTAAGTTCCTAACATAAAATATTATGATTGTACGGAGAGGTTAAAACACAGTGCCAGCACATAGCCTACCCCTATCGAATGAGCCTGCACGGCGCCGGCATATAGGCTACTCCTGTTAAAGGAGTCTGCACAAGGTTTAACGCCCCCATCAACAACCCTTACTTAATGCTGGCTTTTTGCACGCCCTCCTAACTGCTTAAGAGTCTAATATACTACAGTAGGGAGAGGGTAAAACCCAGTGCCGGCACATAGCCTACTCCTACCGAAGAAGTCTGCACACAGCTTATCGCCTCCATCCGACAGATGAATCACCATCAATGTCTTATACTCACAATCATTTTCGAAGGAGTATGCACAAGGTTTAACGCCCCCATCAACAACCCTTACTTAATGCTGGCTTTTTGCACGCCCTCGAAACTACCTAAGAATGTAATATACTACAGTAGGGAGAGGGTAAAACCCAGTGCTGGCACATAGCCTACTCCTACCGATGAAGCCTGCACACAGCTTATCGCCTCCATCTGACAGATGAATCGCCATCAACATCTTGTACTCACAATCATTTTCGAAGGAGTCAGCACAAGGTTTAACGCCCCCATCAACAACCCTTACTTAATGCTGGCTTTTTGCACGCCCTCGAAACTACCTAAGAAAGTAATATACTTCAGTAGGGAGAGGGTAAAACCCAGTGCCGGCACATAGCCTACTCCTACCGATGAAGCCTGCACACAGCTTATCGCCTCCATCCGACAGATGAATCACCATCAACATCTTATACTCACAACCATTTTCCAAGGAGTCTGCACAAGGTTTAACGTCCCCATCAACAGCCCTTACTTAATGCTGGCTCTTACACGCCCTCGAAACTACATAAGAATATAATATACTACAGTAGGGAGAGGGTAAAACCCGGTGCCGGCACATAGCCTACTCCTGCCGAAAGAGCCTGCACACAGCTTATCGCCTCCATCCGACAGATGAATCACCATCAATATCTTATACGCACAATCATTTTCGAAGGAGTCTGCACAAGGTTTAACGCCCCCATCAACAGCCCTTACTTAATGCTGGCTTTCTGCACGCCCTCGAAACTACCTAAGAATGTAATATACTACAGTAGGGAGAGGGTAAAACCCGGTGCTTGCACATAGCTTACTCCTGCCGAAAGAGCCTGCACAAAGATTATCGCCTCCATCCGACTGATGAATCACCATCAACATCTTGTACTCACAATCATTTTCGAAGGAGTCTGCACGAGGTTTAACGTCCCCATCAACAGCCCTTACTTAATGCTGGCTTTTTGCACGCCCTCGAAACTACCTGAGAATGTAATATACAACAGTAGGATCGCCTCCATCCGACAAATGATTCACCCTCAACACTTATGTGCCCGCAATCATTCTCGCTACTTCGAGAGATAGCGAGTTCGAACCCCTACTGTCGGAAGCCGTAAAAAAGCAAATGCTAGGCGAGGGACCTGAGCGATCGTCATAACGTGTAATTACATGATCTAGCTAGATGCGGTTTTAGCTCAATACATTTAAGTGCCTACAGGTAAGGAATACCGCGGACGTAGGTTAGTACCCTCCTGTTTAAGTCTAGAGGCCGAAGATCGCGCGTAACTTTCCAAGGCTCGATCCGCTGCAGAACTCTTAAATTCTGACACCTCGGCATCAACAGCAGGTTCGATCCCGGCTTAAATACTTCAGCCTGCAGAACTCAGCGTAAGACCCTCAGGAGAGCTCTTGTTGCATAAACATTTCGTTCCGACTGTACTGCAAACGTCTGCAATTCTTGATATCCGCTTGGTAACAAGCAACATATTTACTCGCTGCAGTCTGCGTGAAGCACTCACAGTTCTTTGTATGTGTTTATTACGTGCACATCTCCCGTCTAAGTACTGTCCGCTGTGAATATTATTCTTCAGCCTTCAACTTATGGTAAGCCTGAACTGTTAGTTACTGTTTGCAAAGCAACTTCTACGCTAGGTAATAAACATCTGCATTCATATATGTTTGTTCTTTTCTTTTTAGGTACCGTTCGAGTTACAGGCTTGAAAGTACGCATTTTATTCATCCGAGTAACAGTCTGCAGTACGTGCATTTTTAAGGTATGTTTTCGAACTTTGAGTTCTAAAGATAGCTAGGCTAGCTGACGTACCCTACACTACATTCATATATGTTTGTTCTTTTCTTTTTAGGTACAACTAGAATATTATCATTCGAGTTACAGGCTTGAAAGTACGCATTTTATTCATCCAAGTAACAGTCTGCAGCGCGAAGATTTTAAGGTATGTCCGACCTCTATACGTTGAAACTTGGTTTCTTCCGAACATCACAACTTTAGTCTAATCATAAATAGTTGTTCTCTTCAATCCTCATGCTATAGACGAGGTTAATCTTATAATTTCAAACTCACAGCAATGTTCGACCTCTATACGTTGAAACTTGGTTTCTTCCGAACATCGTAACTTTAGTCTATTGATAAATAGTCGTTCTCTTCAATCCTCATGCTACAGACGAGGTTAATTTTATAATTTCAAACACATATAGCTATGTCTGACCTCAACAGGCTGAAACTTGGTTTCTTCTAAAACATCGTAACTTTAGTCTATTGATAAATAGTTTTTTCTTTAATCTGCATGTCATAGAAGAGGTTAATCTTATAATTTCAAACTCACAGCAATGTCCGACCTCTATACGTTGAAACTTGGTTTCTTCCGAACATCGTAACTTTAGTCTATTGATGAATAGTCGTTCTCTTCAATCCTCATGCTATAGACGAGGTTAATTTTATAATTTCAAACGCACATAGCTATGTCTGACCTCAACAGGCTGAAACTTGGTTTCTTCTAAAACATCGTAACTTTAGTCTGTTGATAAGTAGTTATTTTCTTTAATCTGCATGTCATAGAAGAGGTTAATCTTATAATTTCAAACTCAAAGCAATGTCCGACCTCTATACGTTGAAACTTGGTTTCTTCCCAACATCGTAACTTTAAGCTAATCATAAATAATTGTTCTCTTCAATCCTCATGCTATATACGAGGTTAATCTTATAATTTCAAACGCACAGCAATGTCCGACCTGTACAGGTTCAAACTTGGTTCCTTCCGAACATAGCAACTTTAGTCTATTGGTAAATAGTTGTTCTCTTCAATGTTTTATGCTGTAGAAGAGGTTAATCTTATAATTTCAAACTCACAGCAATGTCTGACCTGTACAGGTTCAAACTTGATTCCTTCCGAACATAGCAACTTTAGTCTATTGGTAAATAGTTGTTCTCTTCAATGTTTTATGCTGTAGAAGAGGTTAATCTTATAATTTCAAACTCACAGCAATGTCTGACCTGTACAGGTTCAAACTTGGTTTCTTTCGAACATAGAAAATTTAGTCTAATGATAAATAATTGTTGTCTTCAATCTTTCATGCTGTAGAAGAGGTTAATCTTATAATTTCAAACTTTCAGCAATGTCTGACCTCTATAGGTTGAAACTTGGTTTCTTCCGAACATAGCAACTTTAGACTATTGATAAATAGTTGTTCTCTTCAATCTCTCATGCTATAGAAGAGGTTAATCTTATAATTTCAAACTCACAGCAATGTCCGACCTCTATACGTTGAAACTTAGTTTCTTCCGAATATCGTAACTTTAGCCTATTGATAAATAGTTGTTCTCTTCAATCCTCATGCTGTAGAAGAGGTTAATCTTATAATTTCAAACTCACAGCCATGTCCGACCTCTATAGGTTGAAACTTGGTTTCTTCTGAACATCACAACTTTAGTCTAATGATAAATAGTTGTTCTCTTCAATCAGCATGCTGTAGAAGGGATGAATCTTATAATTTCAAACTCACAGCCATGTTCGACCTCTATAGGTTGAAACTTGGTTTCTTCCGAACATCACAACTTTAGTCTAATGATAAATAGTTATTCTCTTCAGTCAGCATGCTCTAGAAGAGGTTAATCTTATAATTTCAAACTTTCAGCAATGTCTGACTTCTATAGGCTGAAACTGGGTTTCTTTCGAACATAGCAACTTTCGCCTAATCTCTATTGGTTGTTCTCTTCAATCCTCATGCTGTAAAAGAGGTTAATCTTATAATTTCAAACTCACAGCCATGTCCGACCTCTATAGGTTGAAACTTGGTTTCTTCCGAACATCACAACTTTAGTCTAATGATAAAAAGTTGTTCTCTTCAGTCAGCATGCTGTAGAAGAGGTTAAACTCATAATTTCAAACTTTCAGCGATGTCTGACTTCTATATGTTGAAACTTGGTTTCTTTCGAACATAGCAACTTTCGCCTAATCTCTATTGGTCGTTCTCTTTTCAGATGTTCCCCTGCTGTGAGGAATGCAATGTAACGTTTACAAGGCGAGATAACTTCATGCGCCATATGAAATCAAAACACCCTAGCATAAAATCTGCTTTATGTAAAGTTTGTAGTGTGTATTTCGCTAACGTAGAGCGATACGAGGCTCACTTAGTAGAAGCGCATCAGGTATCTACTTGCCCTCAGGTAATAGGAGAAATGCGTAAAAAAACGGATGTAGCTGTAGAAAGTACTAGTAGTAAAAAAACCTAGAAAAAATCATGAACTTCAAACTATTCACTGCGAGCACTGTAACACTGATGTACCATCTTCACATTTTCAGGGACACTTACGGAGTAATGGCATAAAAGTAATGCGTGTAGGAGTGGTAGTAACGCAAACATCGAGGAAATTAATACAGCATTTAAAAGTAGGATTTCTAGTTACAGAATTCGCCCCAGTCAAAAGTTTCAGAGCACTTCAAACTTTTTAAATTGTGTTCAACCGGATGTACAACAGCTTCTTGCTAAATCTTTGTCCAATCATAATTTATTTAAAGTTAATTTTGAACTTTTCGCCTTGTACATTAAAAGCACGGATGAATCCGAAATAACGGACATTAAATCATTTAATACGAAGAATTTTGTCATAAGTGAGTCGACTAATTTTGGTGATGTACTTAGGGATGTCTCTATCATTATTTCAACTAAGAGCGAGGAATTTCAGGAAAAGGAATCAGGGTGGGCTTTAGTTGAAATAATGTATCTAGAAGTTAACATCAATAAGTACAATCCCATGCGAGGTTCATCGTACATCGAGCTGCCGACATGGATTCAGCGAAAAGAAGCTTTTGTAAACATCCAAAACAATGACGAAGCATGTTTTGCATGGGCGGTGATGTCGGCTTTAAATCCTGCTAAATCGAATGTAGCGAATAGAACATCATCGTATCCACACTATTCAACGCAGCTAAAGTTCGATAGTATAGAATTTCCTGTGCAGTTAAAGGACATTAAGCGCTTTGAGGAACTAAATGACATTAGCATTAATGTGTATGGTGTAGAGAAAAAGTCTGTAGTAGGTCCTCTGTATTATACATGTCATAAGAAGAGTACTCATGTTAGCTTACTCTATATCGAAAACAGTGAGAATAGCCACTTTTGCTGGATTAACAATCTGAGTAGACTTGTTGGTAGTCAGTTGTCCAAAGAAAGGTGTAAAAAGTGGTTATGTGATGGATGCTTGCAGTATTTTAGAACTGAAGATCAGTTAACGAAGCATTCCAAGAATGACTGCAATCATGTACGTACAGAGATACCTACTACAGGCAATGATGTTTTAAAATTTACAAATTTTCACAAGCAGATGTGGGTACCTTTCGCGATTTATGCAGACTTTGAAGCCATCCTCACGCCATGCAACACATGCTTACCTAATCCTGACAACTCTTTCACTAATACTACGCACATGCATGTCCCGTATAGCCTCGCGTATTACATCAAGTGTAGTTATGATAGTACCCTTGACAAGTTAGAGCTGTATCGAGGACCTAATGCTGCTAAAGTATTTTTGGAAAGACTTGAAAGTGATGCAGTTCGTCATGGTCATATTCTAAATAGTAATATTCCTATGAAGCCACTCACCGAAATTCAGTTAAATGATCATGAACGTGCTACAAAGTGTAGCATTTGTGATGGGGAATTTTCCGAAAATGACCCTAAAATTTTTGATCATGATCATTTAACTGGTTTCTACAGATGTGCCGCTCATTATAGCTGTAATCTTAAGTACAGAGTTCCTAAATTTATCCCTGTAATTTTTCATAACTTATCTGGTTACGACTCACATTTCATCATTTCACAATTTGGAGCTTCAGATGAAAAAGTAGATATAATCCCTCAGAATAAAGAGCGGTACATTGCGTTTGCAAAGTCTGTAAAAGTAGATGCGGAGCATTCTATAAAACTGAGATTCCTTGACTCGTTTCGCTTTATGGCGAGTAGCCTCGATAAACTTTCTAGTCATTTACAGTCAGAACAATTTACGGAAATTCGACGCGTTTTTCCTGAAGAAGCGCAGTTTAATTTATTTCGGCGTAAGGGTGTTTTTGTTAAGAATATCTTGACTGCTTAGAACGCCTCGAAGAACGTGCTTTACCATAGAAACAATCCCTTTACAGCTCGCTGAATTCAGCGGATATTAGTGATGATGACTATTTACATGCACAACATATCTGGGAGCAGTTCCACATTCAAACGCTGGGTGAATACTCCGACTTATATTTAAAGACGGATGTACTTTTGTTAGCTGATATTTTTGAAAATTTTCGCTGTGTTTGCAAGAAAACCTACAGCCTTGACCCATGTCAGTATTTTACTGCGCCTGGGTTAAGTTGGGATGCGATGTTAAAATACACGCAGGTGAATTTGGAACTGCTAACTGATATTTATATGGTGCACATTATAAAATCATCTATTCGAGGCGATCTAAGTCAGTGCAGCAGGCGGTATTCTAAAGCAAATAATAAGTACATGCCGAGTTTCGATTCTAGTCAGGAATCTCAGTATATTGTTTATCTCGATGCTAATAATCAGTATGGGTGGGCGATGAGTCAGCATCTCCCGTTGAGTGGTTTCCGCTGGCTAACGCAGTGCGAAATTGATGCTTTACAGCTGCACGCTCTAGGCGATGAAGCTGATAAAGGCTATTTCCTCGAAGTTGACTTACAGTATCCTAAAGAGTTACACACTTCTCATAATGACTTACCGTTCTGCCCTTAAAATGTGAAGTCCCCGCACATCGCACCAACGACGAAAATGCTAATTGCTAATTTGTGTGATATCACTCATTATCATATCATTCATTACCGAAATTTAAAACAGTGTTTGCAGCATGGTTTGAAGTTATCCAAAATTTATCGCGTACTAGAATTTAATCAGTCACCGTGGCTAAAGCCATATATCGATCTGAACAACAATTTAAGAACGAATGCGGTTAACGAGTTTGAAAAAGATTTCTACAAGCTCATGAATAACAGTGTGTTTGGTAAGACTATGGAAAATGTTGACAAACGCGTTGATGTAAAATTGATTACAAACTGGGAAAATATTAAGAAAAGGTATGGTGCTAACTATTTAATTAGTAAACCAAATTTCCACAGCTGCACCATCATACATGAGAATTTAGTTATTATACAGATGAATCGTGTTAGGGTTAAGTATGACAAACCTACCTACGTCGGCTTTGCAGTACTTGAATTGGCTAAAACACTTATGTATGAATTCCATTACGATTATATGATGAAGAAGTACGCGCATAATGCACAATTGCTCTACACAGATACCGATTCGTTTATTTATCAAATCCTGATGACTATTACAATGATATAAAGCCTGACTTGGGTAGGTTTGATACAAGTAACTATCCTGCAGATAATCAATATCATCTACCGCTAGTGAACAAAAAGGTTCTAGGTAAAATTAAAGATGAATGTGCTGGGAATATTATCGATTCATTATAGGTACTAAATCCAAGTCATATTGCATAAAACTCTTAAATGAATTACAAATTAAGAGATTGAAGGGGGTTAAAAAGAATGTCGTTCAGAATCAGCTAAGTTTTGAAAACTATAACAATTGCATTAAAAGTAATCCACCTGTTTTGCATAAGCAAATGTCTGTCATTAGAAGCAAGAAGCACCAGTTGTACACTCATTTAATTAGTAAGGTAGCCCTTAATAGCGATGATTGTAAACGGTTTGTCATTCCAAATTCTACCAACACGCTAGCCTGGGGGCATAGTAGTATTGATAAGTACTACTTTACATAAACATTATGCTAGAGGTGTGTACTTTGTAATATATACGTTACGCTGTATTACATCACAATTCACTGTACATATTGTATAAAGATAGGGAGAGGTACGCTGAGAGCGTAGTACGGCAAGTTTAAACTTGTACATACAAGAATTGCGTCGAGAATGGGAGAAGTACGCAAACATCACTACGGTAAAATGATTCGAGATGAAACTTGCACATACAACATGTAAATAAATAAAGTAGAATTGGCATATTCTTTTATTTTAGATTAGGTATTACCTTCCTCCCGCTCCTTATTTGCAAGATAGAGTTTCGTTTATTACTCAAAGAAGAAAAGCAAGAAAGAAGGTGATGAGCAGATTCGTAAGTATGTTATTGTCTAGCTCATGTTGAGAAGATAATTTTTTTCTTTTTCTAAACAATGTTTGATTGCAATGCAGTGTTCAACAACACCGAACTATAAACGGTAGTATGTGTTCAAGTCTAAACTTGAAATACTCTTGCTTTTGCAATGCACGTTCGATAGAGATGTAGCTTGATAGAGGAGGAAGAGCAGATTAGTAAGTATGTTGAGAAGATAATTTTTTCTTTCTAAACAGTGCTCGATTCTAGTCATACAATGCAGTGTTCAACTACATCGAACTCTAGTATGCAGTTCAAGTTGTAATAAATTTTGAACAGTAGTATGTGTGTTCAAGTCTAAACATGCATCACTGCGGGTATGCGAGCGGATGACAGCTAACGAAATTGCCCCGCATGAGGGCAGCACGGTGCTCTGTTCATTAAAGATGTCGGATGACAGCTAACGAAATTGCCCGCATGATAGCAGCATAGTGCTCTGTTGGTTAAAGATGGCGGGTGACAGCTGTCAAAACAAAGCACGTGGATTTGTTTTCAAACAAGAGCACGTGGAATTTGCCACCACCACATAGAGGGCAGCACTGTACTCTGTTGCTTAAAGATGGCGGATGATGGCTGTCAAAAAAAAGCATGTAGCTTTGTTTCCAAACAAGAGCATGTAGAATTTGCCGCCACCATAAAGAGGGCAGCACTGTACTCTGTTGCTTAAAGATGGCGGATGATGGCTGTCAAAAAAAAAAAGCGCGTGGGTTTGTTTCCAAACAAGAGCATGTAGAATTTGCCGCCACCACATAGAGGGCAGCACGATGCTCAAAGATGGCTGTTGTCACGTAGAATTGCCTGCCACCACAGGTATCTAGCTAAAGAGGGCAGCACTCTGTTCTATAGATTAAAGATGGTGGATGACAGCTGCACGTGGATTTGTTTATCTCACGCTTGTGAGGTTAAGTTGGTAGCACTAAGGTTTAGGCCCGCCAAGATGGCAGCACTGCCGATGATAGGTGACGAATTTACAGCTACTGCGATAAAGAGGGCAGCACGGTGCTCTCTTGATTAAAGATGGCGGATTACAGCTGTCAAAAAAGGACGTGGCTGTCAAAAAGCACGTGGATTTGTTTATCTCGCGCTAGTTAGGTTAAGTTGGTACTACTGAGGTTTAGGCCGGTCAAGATGGTAGCAGTGAGGTTAGCGATGCGTTGTTTTCTGTCAAAAAGCACGTGGCTGGCAAAAAACACGTGGATTTGTTTACCAATTCAAATCTCGCGCTTGTGAGGTTAAGTTGGTACCACTGAGGTTTAGACCCGTCAAGATGGCAGCAGTGAGGTTAGCGATGCGTTGTTGTCGATGACAGCTGTCAAAAAGGACGTTGCTTTGTTTACAAATTCAAATCTCGCGCCAAAATTCAAATTTCCCGCCAAAATTCAAATTTCCCGCGGGAGGAAGAGGAGGCGGCCGAATCCCTGTATTATACTACTACTGAATACTGGCCGCACTTAAGCGACAGCAGCTATCGAGCTCGGTAGACCTGCACCTGCGAGCCGAACTTGTCCTCGGACACTGCCGGCACTAAAAGCCATACGCCATTCCATTTTATGGCGTTTAGTGCCGGGACTGTCAGAGAACGAGTTCAGCTTGCCAGTTGCAAGTCTTTTGAATTGACTCCCGTAAGCGACCTGCGCGTCGTGATACCCTGTGGGTGGGGGCGGGAGAATAACACCCACGGTATCCCCTGCCTGTCGTAAGAAGCAACTTAAAGGGGCTCCAGGGGCTCTGAACTTTGGAGCGTGGGTTCGCGACCACGGGGCCCTTAGCCGAATCTGACATTGCTTCCACTTACTTGTGCCTGGCTCCTCACTTTCATCTATCCTATACGACCTCACTTGGTAAACTCTTGTTCTTTTTGGGCCCCGACGGTATTACGTATGGAGGCCTAGGGAGTCTTTCATTTTCACGCCCTTCGTGGCCCATGTCTTCCTTTGGCCGATACCTTCATTTTTCGAAGTGTCGGACCCCTTCCATTTTTCTCTCTGATTAGTGTTATATAGAGGATGGTTGCCTGGTTGTACTTCCTCTTAAAGCAATAATCACCACCACTTTCGCGTCGTGATGAGAATAAAATCATGATGAAGATGACATATACACCCAACGCTTGCGCCAGCGGAATTAACCTATGATGGTTAAAATTCCTACCCTGACGGGAACCGAACCCGAGTCCCCTGTGACGAAGGCCAGCAAATAGCCATGGAGCAGGACCCCGTGAGTTTTGGGGGTGGTGAATTAACAATCACGGTACCTCGTGGCTGTCGCCGAGCGCGTGGACGGTAAGGTCTGAGCTTGCATTCGGGTGAGAGTACTGTGGGATTGAATCTCACCGTCGGCAGCCGCGAAGATTGTTTTCCGTAGTTTCGCATTTTCACACCATTTCTCAACCTTCCGTCACCGAAAACCTCCAATGTGTTACAGCGACGTTAAACAACCAGCAAAATAATCCTGCTTGTCGTAAGTGCGTGGGTTGGCGACCAAGGGTCCCCTAGCTGAGTCTTGGCAATGCTTCTACTTACGTGTATGAGGTTCCTCACTTTCATTTACCCTATCCGACCTCCCTTGGTGAACTCTTGTTCCTTTCCGACCCTACCGTATTAGGAATCTATGCCTGGGGAGATGTTCATGTGCCTCTTGTCTTTCATTTGTCTCTGCCTTCACTTTCGAAGTGTCAGACCTCTTCCATTTCCCCCATCTCCCCCCCCCCCAACTCTTTATTGTTGCCTGGTTGTACTTCCTCTTAAAACAATATTCACTACCACCACACTCCACATGCCATCATAACGGTTTGCTGCAACTGTTCGTAACTCTTTACCTATTATTTTGTTTTACATGTTTCTGTAGAAATCCTAAGTTTATAATCAGTTCTGTTTAATTTCTCCGAACAGTGGTCTACTTAAACTTTATACTTCGCTATGCTTATGTTATATTGCATAGTTATCTCGCTACAACACGATACTTCTCATGCGAATAAAGTATTTGTTCGATTGTTAGCACTCACATTTACGTATTTCCTCCGGTTAGTAATTTTAAATATCGCCGAAGATTCTTTCGCATTGCACATTTTTAGCCTGTGAATCAGAGGATCACAGCTGTTTTGAGAGTAGAGATGAATATAATAAACATTAACTACTTACACTACGGAGAGTTCATATTGGAATTTACCTCATCAGTCTAATTAACCATTCAAAAGTAACATAACGCGCTTGCTTTCTGGTGGTTGTAACTGAAGCGAGTCATGATACAGCAGTAACGACCTGCGGTAGAGGCTCTAACGCAGCTACAAACGAACTTCTTGGAACTCCCCGCGGCTTGTGTTGTAATGAGGCCGTGTCACCCGAGGCCAGCCCTCACATAATTTAATTTACTGCCACTAGGCCTACTTCTACACATGTTTGTATGTTTCCTTGTCCACCTTCATTATCTGTAATGTAAATCAGCGAACTACTCGCTATATATGACAGTCTCGAGACGAAACAGTTCTCGTTGTTGACACGGATAAATACTTGCTACACCACGTTTATCTCATGTGGCTCGTAGTGGCACAATGTATCCACGGTATGTTCTGCTTGAGGCGACTAATACTGGGGAATTACTGAAATGTATCTATGAAGACATTTGCAAAAAGATACATAATTGAATGGCAGCTGGGATTGATAAGATGTCTGCGGATATATTAAAGGCTTTGAGTAGTGATATAGTGTCATCTCTGAAATAATTATTTGATTCGCACAAATGAGCGATACCAAATGAATGGAGAGTTGCAATATTAGCCTCAGTGTACAAAGGAAAGGCTGACAAACATAAGGCGGATAATTATAAGCCAGTCAGACTGACGTGCTGTTTGTAAGCTGTGGGAAAGCATTATTTCTGATTATATTAGACACGATTGCGAAATTACTAACTGGCTTGATAAAAGGCTTTTGACAGGGAAGATTATGAGAGATTACTGACAAAATGGGGACTATTGTACTAGGTCAAACAGTGGCTATACGGGTGGCTAAATTTGTAGAAAATAGAACTCAGAGAATTAGAGCCGGTGAAGTGTTATCTGATGAGGGGGTCTCACAGGGCAATATTATTGCACCTTTACGTTTCCTTATATGTTTACACTTAGCCAAGTCAATAAGTATCTGCGATTTTGTTCTGATTGTCTTCAGGCTGGCTCTATGGCGTTGTGTTTCTCACCAGCCGCTAGATGGCACCGTTGTCTACGTCTGTGGTAGGTTTCAGTGTTAGCAGATCAGGACAGCTTGCGCTGTTGCGACGTAAAGATGGCCGCCCCACTCCAGCGTTTCGTAATCCGTTTTTGTGATCTGAGGGTGTTCCAGGATAAAAAAAAATCATAGAATAATTACAGCACAATACGCGTACAATACTTTGCCAGTGGATTGCACAGTTCAAAAGGGGTGCACGAACGTGAAGGATGAGAAAAGATCCAGACGTCCGTCTGCAACCGTAACTGTTGGTAATATTGATCAAGTGCTTGATATGATCCTGAATAACAGAAGAGTGACTGTTCTGTGAATTTCCGCTCCTGAAACACCCTCAGATTACAAAAACGGATTACAGAACGCTGTTCTTTCTTGGTGCAAACTGAGAGTGGGGGGGCCATATTCACTTCGCAACAGCGCAAGCTGTACTAATCTGATAACGCTGACACATACAGCAGACGTAGACAACGGTGCCATCTAGCGGCTAGTGAGCACACAATGCCATAGACCCAACCTGAAGATAATATTATAGCAAAATTGCCGATACTTATTGACTTGCCCTCGTATGTAGATTGTATACATAAATGAAATAAGTAAACAACTAGAATCACAGATATGGCTATTTCCGGTGATGTTTTGCTGTATGGAGTAGTACTGTAAATGAGTTCCAGCGGGGTGACCCAGACAATGCGGTAGTGGTACGATGGTAAATGCCATGAAAAGTCTAGTTGTAAGTTTCATTCAGGGAAAAAGTCCTCCGAAGGCTAGGCTGTCTCATTTTCATGCCCTTCGATACCTTCATTTTTCGAAATGTCAGAACCCTTGCAATTTTCTCTCTGATTAGTGTCATATAGAGGATGGTTGCCTATTTGTACTTCGTCTTAAAACAGTAATCACCACCACCACCTCTCAGTCAATTACTGTGTTGATGGATTGTATAAGTACCTAGGTGTGTAAGAAACGATCTTCATTGTGGTAATCATATTAATGAGGCTGTTAAGAACGGTTGTGAGTATTTGGGGTTGTAGTAAGGATGTAAAGGAGAGGCCGCTGAAGTCTCTGGTAAGACCTCAATTAGAGTATGGTTCCACTGTATGGGAGGACGACTTGATACGAGAACTGGGAAAGATGCAATAGAAAGCAGCGCGATCTTTTCTGGGTGATTTCCGACAAGGAAGTAGTCTTATGAAAATGTTGTAATCGTAGGGCTGGGAAGACTTGGGAGTAAGGAGTCGAGATGTGGTATGTCCCGGAAGGATAGCGACCAACGTACAGTAATGTGTGTTCTGGGACAACGCTTGCTGAGTCAGCAATAATAGTAATAGGACAATGGCTCTACCAGTAGGACAATGACGGTTGTGAATGGGGTCAGAAGCTACCTAAACTCACAGGCTCCCTTGGAGGAGCCTAATCGGTTAGGTCACCTGTAGGTGAGGTCAGGATATCATTATGAGAGTTTTAGCAAATATAATTACAAGTTCACACCTACAACATGACGTATGAAAAAATGATAGGGAGTCTGCCACCTGGGCGACAGCTCAAGATGCAGATTGATTGATTGATTGATTGATTGATTGATTGATTGATTGATTGATTGATTGATTGATTGATTGATTGATTGATTGATTGATTGATTGATTGATTGATTGATTGATTGATTGATTGATTGATTGATTGATTGAAAGAGGTAAAACTCAGTAAGTCTGACGTTGAGAGTGACCATAGCTCCTCTTGTTCTTTGCCGGCTCCGATAGTTGGGGGTCTTTTTCATGTTCACACCCTTTGAGGCCTTCCATTTCTTTTACCGGTAGCCTACATTATCCGGCTCTGTGGCTAATTGGTTATCGTGCTGGCCTTTCGTCACAAGGGTCTCGAATTCGATTCCAGGCAGGGTCTGGATTTTTAATCATTGTTGGTTAATTTCGCTGCCACAGGGGCTGGTTTAATCTGTCGTCTTCATCATCATTTCATCCTCATCACGACGCGCAGGTTACCTACGGGAGTAAAACCAAAATACCTGCACATGGTGAGCCGAACATGTCCTCGGACACTTACGTCACCAAACGCCATTTCACCGGTACATTCATTCCTCGAAAGGCTGAAAGCTCGTGCATTTTCCTTTGCTGTTAGTGTGAATACAGGATGTTTGCGCAGTTGTACTCCGTCACAAAACTGCAATCACCACCACCATAATCACCAAGTCAATTTTTGACAAAATTGTCATTTTGATCGATACTCATTTTTTGAAGAGAGGCCTGTTTTGTCGTGTTACGACGAACTAAATCTTCCCTTCATTTAACTATGAAACCGGCAGCTGAATTTAACGTTCTGCATTCGGGGAACTAAATCATGCATGTTTATTGCTTTCACTGTCATGCTATCAATTCTCGTATGTTTTTAATTTAAAATTTCGGTAATATCCGTTAGTAGCAACTTTAAACATCTACATTTATCGTAAAACCAGGAATTCTAAAGTTTGCTATTTCGAATTTCAAGAGGAATAAAACCAACGAAATAGAACTTTTTAAAACATAATTGCATTGTGAGTAACGTTTACCCAGGACGGTTATAAATCTTTACATTTAAGTGAGACAAGCAACCTTCTACAATTATTTTCTTGATACAGAAATTGACTTCTGCCTTTTAAGATGGACAGATGCAATTGCTATACCGGCAGAGCCACGTCAGAATTCAGCTCAAACAAACATTTACAACAACTTAAGAAATAATTTGCTGTCCATATCTTGACTATATTTTGTCCAGCTTCAAAACTTACCGGTACATTATATTCTAAAACATATGAATATTGAGAAATATTTGGTACCTTTTTCCAGTGTATGCTTCAATGTTTATTTTATCATAATATTTTACTGCAGAGTTATCTGACTCTTTGTTACGGTAAAGGTTTTGAATAGTGTCAAATATTTAGTTCGTGTAATCAACCGCTAGGTGGCCGACTGGGGAGATTAAATCTGGACCAATCAGACGGCCCAGTTATCTATTAATACATACCCTGAAAGTGAAAGTTGAAGTCAGCTAATTACTAGCTGATGAATTACTACCTTTACAGTGAATGGCGTGTTGCTAAATTTGTTTAAATTTGTAAGTGAAAAATGTGTCTCCTTCTCAGATCGTTCTAAATAGTACTGAGCTATATTTAATAAATAGCAGGTCGGTTACGTAGTTTTGTTGTTATATCTTCATCAATGTGTACGTAGTGGTTCAAAGCTATGAAATCAGGAGTGCGTTATGTGGGCTTGCCGAGTAAAATACAAGACAACTGACGGTTTTCAGCGAGGAATTTGCTACCTGCAAGTTAGTATCCAGACGGATAATTTTGCTGATAATTTATAAATAATGAAGTTTATTGAATTTCACTCAGGTATACCCTTATTTTTGATGTGGGATAATGCTGATAACTAAAGAGCCTTGACTCCATACAGAGTAAATCTGACCTAAGCATAACTGGATCCGGCCCGCAATTAGTGGAAGAAAGGAACGAAGGTACCTAAAGAGAACTACCCCGGTCGGCAGTTGTCTCAAGAGGAAATCCTTCAATAACCAGAACATCTAGGTAGTCCAAAACAAGGTAACAGACCTATTGTATTATATTAATAAATCTATCCGTTTCAATACCTAGAGAGTAGCCCCTCTCGGTACTTCCAGAAAGGGACTAACCGGGGATCTTCCAGCCGGGTGGCTTACCTCTGAGTTTCTTGGAGATTCGACGAGAATGTCCCGCCCCTAGCCGCATCGCGAATATTCTGGTTCACATCACCCAGGTATAAAAAAAAGGAAAGCTAGCCACGGACAGTCGGTCAGAGTTGGGCTCCGTGGTGGACCTGTAGTGAGTGTTGGTGCTGGACTCGGAGTCAGTGTGCTGGGGTGAGGGTGACAGAGATGTTTGGCTGTCGCTTGTGTCCCACCGAGGTCTGAGTCCGGCTCCATAGCTAAATGGTCAGCGTGTTGGCCTTTGGTTGCAGGGGTCCCGGGTTCGATTCCCGGCAGGGTCGGGAATTTTAACCTTAATTGGTTAATTTCGCTGGCACTGGGGCTGGATGTATGTGTCGTCTTCATCACCATTTCATCCTTAGCACGACGCGCAGGTCGCCTGCGGGAGTCAAATCAAAAGACCTGCATCTGGCGAGCCGAACTTGTCCTCGGACAATCCCGGCACTAAAAGCCATACGCCATTTCATTTTTACCGAGGTCTGAACCAGGAGCTGCTGTTATGGTGTCAGAGGGTCCAGTGACTAGGTGGGCTGGACACGACGGAACAGAAGACTGAGTATTACCTGAGAGTACTGTGTTTTCCCCCTGTGGGCGGGAACGGTAGAATAACACACACGGTATCCCTCGCCTCTCGTAAGAGACCACTAAAAGGGGCCTCAGGGGCTCTGAACTTTGGAGCGTGGGTTGACGACCACGGAGCCCTGAGCTGAGTCCTGGCACTGCTTCCAGTTACATGTGCCACGCTCCTCACTTTCTTCTCTCCTATCCGACTTCCCTTGGTCAACCCTTGTTCTTTTTCGACCCCGACGGTATTACGTTTGGAGGCCTAGGGAAGTCTTTCATTTCCACGCCTTCCATGGCGCTTGTCTTCTTTTGGCCGATACCTTCATTTTTCGAAGTGTCGGATCCCTTCCACTTTTCTCTCTCTGATTAGTGTTATATAGAAGATAGTTGCCTAGTTTTACTTCCTCTTAAAACAATAATCACCACCACCACCACCAGAGTACTGTGTGTTGCTGTTCTTCTGTGGACTGAGAATCGCCGCGAGTCAGCGATGAAACCCGCTATCGTGAGAGTGTAAAAGAACCTGTGTTATTGTTCGCTGTTGTGAGTTTCGTCCTGCTGTTGGATACTGTTGAGCTGTGCAGTTGTTCACTGCATGTGACACTGTGAATTACTGCACTGCACCAAGAACAGGCATCGTGTGTCGAGTGGCCTGTAGTCCTGTGTTGAGATCCAGCTGCTGTATGAGGTGGCTGGACTTGAGGAAAGTGAAAGTAAGGGTCAAGTGTCCACAGGTATAGCAACCGGCTGGACCACCTACCGTGGCGTAAAGGAAAGAGACTTGTAAATAGACAGCAATGCCCGGGATGCGCCAGCTCCTCAGAACGATGGAACGAACAACTGTGAAAAACTGTTATTTTTTACCTCAGTCGAGTTATGAAACCATCTGAGTTTTCCATGAAAGTGTAACATTTGAATATCAAAGCATTGGAATTCGTAACATCGACATCAGAGGAAACGGTTACTCATAGTGATCAATGGTCAAACATATCTGACCAGAAAGCGGACGTTAATTGGAATGGTGACAACACATTTTTTGATTCACCACATTTGCAGAACGTTCAGTATAAGGAACAAAACGTTTCTTGGGACTATATTACATGATGTTATAATATGCACAAATATATGGACCCTAGGTTTGCAAAAAAAAAATAAAGAAAAAATATTCGGCTCACCTTAGCACGTCTCTCACAAATGCGGCCATTTTTCTTGAACCTTCTGACAGCCTTTTCGATTTTTTAAATTTACATCAGTTGAATAACCCTGAAGTATTCCAAAGAGCACTTAATTATTTCTTCTCCCACTTTAAATTTTTAGAATAAAATTTAAACAATTTTACATTCCTTAACAAGTACCAAACTGTTCCATCCTGCATTAAAGGCTCGCTTTACGACATAAGCGCATTAAATATATATATATATATATTTTTTAAAATATTTGTTCGTGGCGTCGACCTCTACAGATCTTTTACCACTACTTTCACTATTTGAGAGGAACATGCTTGTAAGTGTAATTGCGCAAGTGTAATGTGTTGAATGTGAGGAAAGGAACGTTAAGGACGACACAATTACCCAGTCCCCAGGCCAGGGATATTAATCATTTACAATTAAGAAACCCTGACCCAGCCGGGAATCAAACCCGGGACCGCCGGGTGGCAGATGGACGCGTTGCCCCCTACACCGCGGGGCGGGACGCATTAAATAATAATACTAATGATAATAATAACAACGTTGCTATACCACCAGAATCATGCTGGAATTCAGGACAAACAAACATTTAATTGACTACTGTCCATATTGTGACGTGTGCAGCGAGTGTTTCTACACTCAGTCTACTTCAAGTAAATTCTGGATCATTTACGATTTGTGTTTAAATTTTATCGTCGATACTTGTGGGGACCCTGTACCGCACGTGTCCACTTACACAAGGACAAGACAACCAGCGTTAAATTCAAAATTTCATTGGCTTAAATAAATCGAAAGGTAATTCCTATGTGTTCATTGGTCGTTAATTTGGTATGCCACTTTCTGTTGCAACACGACCTTCTGAAAGCGCGTCATTCTGACTTTGGGATCGTGTAGAGTGGACGTCTTGTCAGGGAGCCCTGGCTTCTCTCGGCTAAGGAAATATTACATTCCCTCTTGGGGCTTACCGCAAGTAGCTGTTACCCGCGAGTTTCTTCGCGTGGATTTCTTAAAAGTAATCGTTCTTCGCTTATGCACTACGACATTTTCCGAAAATTCCTTTTTCCGAAAAATAAAGTTTCACTTACCCCAGTACCTGTTTGCAAACCGCGTTTTTGATATTGCATTTTGGGGCTCATAGAACTGTCGATGTGAGAAACAGCCCTCTCTCACCGTAAAAACTAAGAAATACGTGTTTCTTTTAAAGGAGATTCCAAACACCAATTCCCATATCTGAAACATCTTCAGATTTGAGATAAAAGTAACTAAGTAAAAATACCCTTTAAGTGGAAATTGCGAAAACTAAAATACGTGTTTGGGGCCGATGACCCATAAGTTAGGCCCCTTTAAACAACAAGCATCATCATCATCAAAATACGTGTTTGAGATTAGAAATACCAGTTTTCACTTCTGCAACATCTTCAGTTTTTGAGCAATCAGTATCCTCATAAAAATAATTCAACCACTTCTTCATTTCTTTTCACCTCTCCCCCAACCCCGCATAGTTGGATCGTCCAAAAATATACACGTTTCTTCAATTTAAATAGGAGATTTCAATACCAATTTTCACGTCTGTAACGCCTCCAGTTTTTTAGATATAAGTATCCTCATAAAAAAAGAATTCAACTCATTTTTCAGTCCTTTTCACCCCCACCCCTTTAGGTGCATTTTTAGAAAACAAAAGAATACATGTTTCTTTACTTTAAAGGAGTTTTCCAAATACAAATTTTCACCACTGTAACACCTTCATTTTTTGATATATCCTCATAAAAAGAATTCTCCTCATTTTTCACTTCTTTTCATCTCCTTAAGGTGGATATTTCAAAAATAAAGGAATACGGTTTTCATTATTTTTAAAGGGAATTCCAAATACCGATTATCATGTCATCAACATCCGTTCCTGAGATATCATTACTCCCATAAAAATAATTCAACCCTTCTCGGTCCTTTTAACCGCCCTCTTAAACGGATTTTCCGAAAACAAAAAATACGGCTTTTAACAAAAAATGCGCGTTTCTTTAATGTTTACAGATATTTTAAGTTGCAGTTTTCACGTGTGTAATATCTTCAGTTATTTAGATATTAGTATCCTCTCTCTACATATTTGAAGAGATTTTCAAGCTCGACTGTGTTCAACCCTTTACAGCACAGAAACGATGATTAGGCAAATATGTGCGAAACACAGCCGTAAACGTGAAAATGACTCGCCTGATGTCAATTGTTGATCTCTTTCGGCGCGAAAAAGCAACCAATGTTAACACCGGTTTTTCTAGCCCGCAGATTTCTAATACATTGCGAAAGGAGGTTGGTTGTGACAGTGCAAAAAATAGTATTTAGAGACAATGTAAGACATTGTTGTTCAATTCGAATGATCACCTCGGATTTATAAAGAGCATGTTAAAACCTGAAAGTGCCCAAAAAATGGATATGGGTTGTTTTTGTTTCAAGCCAAAGATATATATCGGCATGGTGTCGAACTACGTTCATCCTGTTGTCTGTTGTCTTGCAAAGATATGACAAGAGAAATGCAATGATCACCATCATACTTGAACTGTCCAGTGAAAAATAACATTTTCAATGAAATGAATGAATCTTTTTTTTTCCCCTCCATTCTGGATTTATGTCTATCGGTAAGCACGAAATACCGCATGACCGTTTACGCGTCGAATTTTTGTTGTCTGAGCCGTGGTTAGCCAGTTCGAGTCCTATTCGTTGAAAATATTAATAATAGATTTATTGCAGCCAATGGCCAATAAATACATATACAAATTAATTTTCTTCACCATACCTCACTTGAAGCTGTCCTGTAGGTGATATCTCTCACATTGTTTGCCACAAAGTTCACAAAAGCTGTGTTCATCCGGTGAGTGAAAGGACTTCATTTTACATATACGATGATGAAATCCATGCACAGCAAACCGAGTCGCTGTGTGTCTAAGAGCGTATTTGGTTTGAGTCCATTCCTTATTTATCATTTCGTCGGTGCAATAAAATTACTCCCAGATATTTGCTCTTTTCTCCTTCCTATTATTTAGGTGTTTTTCTGAAGCTTTGTTGTTGATAGATGCAATCTTAATTTAAGATCCTCGATGAACAAAGTTTCCTTTGTAAGTTCATAAACTAATCTTGTAGGAGTCAATTTTGAAACGGCTAGTGTCCTTTTCAAAAAACTTGCTTTTACACGATCTAATGTTTCAAGGTCTCTGGATGTGATGTAAGGTGAAAATATTGTTACCACCATAATGTTGGCCGGCATGGCAGGGAAGGAGATGTTATAGAATTTCTAATCACCAGAATACGTGCCAAAGGCCCGGATTAAATTCCAAACCTCTCCACAGTGCTCATATGGAGTGAGACCATGCGATGTCGTTGACGGTGATTCGTTTTGGACAGTTGTATGCAGCTTTCTCAAGAGTATGCAGATCCTAAGTACAACTGCACTCAATACTGCATTCCCTGTTTTGAATTCGTTCGAATGCCGTATATCCCTGTCACTTTCATTGTTAAGATATATTAACAGTCCATTTAGAATTTCTAATTACTTTGCAGGTAGTAATTTCGACTGTCGAAGGCAGACTTATGTACTAGTACAATATCATTCGCCTTCCTTTTGGAGTGGTTCACAGTATATCGACAGCTGCTTTTGTGGACGTGCGGTTATTATTATTTTTGATTTATTTACCACAAATCATATACAATATATGTATGGTTTCGTAAACTGAACATTTCAGAACGGGATGAGTGTGACTGAGCAAAGAAAAGTGCTAGCACACAGTCAGCTTCTACAGCACTCTGTGACGCTAGGAGACGCCCTCATAGAATGTGTGCGTTCTCTCGACCCCATTCAACCGGACGGCTCATTTGACTTGCACATGAATCTCACGAGGGGGCTGCTAAAAATGAGGAACATTTGCACATATTATCCCACTTTAATCAAATAGAACCTTATTTTTACCATAAAAGTTTCCTTCTGACTCACAGGCTGCGTTAATCCCTATCCATACTTCAATTTATCTACAAGTTCATTTCTCTTTAAACGAGGCCCGTAAAGATCCACGAATTTTCGCTCCGTAATTCCTACATGAAAAACAATAAATTCAAACACCGAGAATTCTACCGCTTATTCAAATATAATTGTAATTCCTCGTAAGATCATCAGCTTGCGGGTCGTATTACAACATACAAGTATAAATATTATTTTGCACTGTCTTTTTAAAAAATATGAAGTTACAGAAGATCCCTTGCTTCATCCGCCGTTCGTTCGCGTGCGTCGCGTTTCTCCTATTGGTTTCTGGAAATTCCCTGCACAAAGATCCAGACTGCAAGAGGTTGTGACAAGGAGACATGTGAAAGTACGTACAGAAATTTGTCTAAGATCTTCATTTATATTATTACGACATTAAATCAGCCTGTCCTTTCTAAGGTGATGTTATCCCTTCTTCTACACACGTTCATCTCTTTGTAACGTGCACTGCAAGGGGATTTACAATTGAGCAACCATCCCCTATTAAGATTAATAAGAAATCAGAAAGAAAGATGTCCAAATTTTCGAAAAATGAAAGTGTCAGCGGAAGAAAGGCGAGGGCCTCGAAGGGTAAAATGAAATGGCGTATGGCTTTTAGCGTCATAGGACAAGTTTGGCACGCCAGATTCAGATCTTTTGATTTGACGCCCGTAGGCTACGTGACTGTCGTGATGAGGATGATTAAATGATGATGGAAACGACACATACACCAGCCCCCGTGGCAACGAAACCAATCAATCATGGTTAAAATTATCGAACCCGGGACCTCTGAGACGATAAGTCAACACGCTAAGTATTTAGGCATGGAGCCGGATGAGACTCCCTAGATCTACCAAAGCCAATACCGGTGAAGTTGGAAGAGGGGAAGAGTTTAAGACTGCTATATGTTCGGGAAAACAGGTAGTGTCCCGGGTTCAAGAGAGGAAATGTTGCTCCGCCTGGTTCAGCATAATTCCTGTAAAAGTCTGAGAGTTACCAGATTCACCCATTAGCTGTGTAATGTGATATAGGCCTAATATTGAAATAAGTGGAAACTTCCTATCTGTGTCGTTGCGACGTAAAACCAATTGTAAAAAAAAATCTACTATTTTGCTTTACGTCGCACCGACACAGATAGGTCTTATGGCGACGATGGGACGGGAATGGTCTAGGAATGAGATGGAAGCGGCCGTGGCCTTGAATAAGGTACAGCCCCAGCATTTGCCCGGTGTGAAAATGGGGAACCACGGAAAACCGTCTTCAGGGCTGCCGGCAGAGAGATTCGAAACCACTATCACCCGGGTGCGAGCTCGCAGATGCGCGGCCCTAACTCCATGGCTAGCTCAGCCGGTACAATTAAATAGAAGTGCGGCATGATCATGCAATTAAAAGTTATTTAGTATTTTAATACACACTAAGGAACTAACAGACACTGAAGAGGCTGCCAGACTGACGAATGCGTGCGTCATACGGGTGAATTATAACTCAGTGTCCACGACCTTGGCAAAAACATTATACCCCTACTAGCCTTCCCCACAGCACATGCAAAGTCTCCTCTAGTTGCCGTAGCGCTGTACAAATCGGTTAGCCGCGACGAACGGCATTTGGTGCTTATTTCCGCCAAAAATTATGTTAATAAAATTAAAGAAAATAAAGGAAAGAATTAGCAGATAAGACACAAAGGCTTGTACAGATAACGTTTCTTTTAAAGCTAATTGGCTGTGAGCTTGCATCCGGGAGATCGTGGGTTCGAATCCCAATGTGCGCAGCCCTGAATACGGTTTTTCCGTGGTTTCCCATTTTCACATCACGCAAATGCTGGTGCTGTACCTTGATTACGGCCACGGCCGCTTCCTTCCAACTCCTACGCCTTTCCTATCCCATCGTCGCCATAAGTCCTATCTGTGTCGGTGCGACGTAAAGCAATTACCAAAAAAAAAAAATCCTAGTTCCAGGTGGCTAAAGTGAATATGTAATGCTTACTCCACAAAGTGGCGAGGGGCGGGGGCGACGTTCCCTTCTCGCCCCACCCCCTAGTCGCCGCAACTGTTTGGTAACACGCCAAAGATGCAGAAAAGGAAATTTAATAATGTGTTAATTTATACACGTGTAGACATTCCACGCGATAAAAGAGTTGCTTGTATGAAACAAACACGGTACTGTTCGGTGAAATACTTGTGTAGACGGCATATGCCTGTTTGGAGCTTCGGTTGCATTCCGACCTGGCAGTCCAGTTAAAAGTAATGTATGTGTATTGATCGCTGCTGAACACACTAGCCATTGTCGATAAGCAGAGAGTAAATACAGTGCGGCTGTACCATACACCAGCCTAGAAGTATGCGGTCGAAAACGATGTTTACTAATGCAAGGGGTGCATTCGACCAGCAGCGCTGAGTAACATGCTGCGAGTGTGACTCTGTTTCTTATCTCTTCATATTCTGACGTAACCTGCCCGCTGGCAGTCGTTCCCCTGTTAAAATTAGGTGGTAGACACCCCACACATCACTTACGCATGCGGGACATTTATAAGTAGAAAGTACGGCGTCCGGGAGCCACCTGGTATTACAATTTGAGGAGTTTTTATTATAATGGCAGGAAACTTCCCTACAACCAGTCAAAATTGAGTTGTGCAGTTATTATAATTACAGGCCCCTTTTCCAACTGCCAGCCAGCTTACTGCCAGTCACACCAAGTTGGTGAGTTTCCATCAAAATAGCAGGCCAGTATGCCTAATGCCAGTCACATTTTAGATGGGTACATCTGTTCATAACAGCCAAACACAATCGGGTAAGGGGAGTTTTGAACAAAACTTCATGCTCCCTTGCCTTCTGCAAGTCAAATCGAGAAGTGAATTATTCATTAAAATGGTAGGCCAGCCTTATTAATGCCAGTTACACAGGAATTGGAGAAGGACCCCATTCCTACTGCCAGTCAAAGTCGGTGTGGGGAGTACTGATTACAATAGCAGACACACCTTTTCTCGATCGCTACAAAATCGACATTATTGAATATATATAGTTCGACATACGAAAGTATGTGCTTGTTTACAATATTGCAGACCTTCATTTACGGATTAACTCCTGCTAAACGGTACATCATATCGAGAAAGGATTGTACCATAAGACGCCGGATTTAGCGGCCTAAATTGCTGGTCTTATGATATCTCATCTATTCATGAGTCAGACTGAGTTAGAAACGTGGAATAGGATAAAAATTTTGTAAGATTATCTCACATTGCACTGCTTTTCGGATAATTAAGTGACAGCTACATACATACTGTAGCATTTGGCTCATATATGGCTACTGGGTGGATCAATTTTCATGTAGAGTTTGATGATTCTATCTTTTCTATAAGTGATGGAAGGTATGAATTATGTATGTGAAAAGTACAAATTTACTTAACATCGAGAAATAGAGAAAAATCAAACGTAAAAGGGATAGAAATACAACAAAATGTCGTAAGACCAAGGTTGTAGATCACTCCAAATTGAACGGGGATTGTGCCATCCGTTACGTGATAATACTTCCGGAAGGTCTGTACCATCATTAAAATTGCCTCCATATTTCGATATTCTTCGGGATAAAAAGCGAAAGATTTAAAGATCTTTGAAGTTTTCCGTCCGTTACAGGCTAAAACGTATAATTTTTCCAACTTTCAATATCCTTCTTCGACTGGCAGATTATGCCGCATTCTGGGTTTTCGGTGATGAGTGTAAGAATTAGGACTTTCAAGAAACTAAACCAAAAAATATGCAGATGGTCATTATTACCCCTTAAACGTGTAGCTGTACGAAAATAGTCAATGTACAGGCACACAGTCGTTACGATTTTATTTACATAGATAGATAAGGAACCTGCTCCACGTACAACACCTTTTGGGCTGTATCCGCTGGACTTAACCTGAAAAACGGACCGTTTATGATATATCCCTTATTAATCCTTCTGTCGAAAAAAAATGCACATAAAAAACGTTTTAGAGATGGAATTCCACCACGTTTGGTCGATTTCCAGTCAGGTTGGTCTTGTACTGTATATATTGTGTAAAATCACCATTTCGGTTCCCTATAAACCGCCAGTACATTCCGGGAACATGAAATGTTATTGACGATTAACACCTACCGTTGGACAGGTGGATGTTAATGTAAAGTTTAACTCAAATATCTTCAGCAGTTTTCAAGTTGTAAAAAAAAATACGCTTTACACGCACCCGCTCTTGAGTTAAGTCCGGTGGGACTTGTACCGGAGCCGGGCTGAGTGGCTCAGACGGTTGAGGCGCTGGCCTTCTGACCCCAACTTGGCAGGTTCGATCCTGGCTCAGTCCGGTGGTATTTGAAGCTGCTTAAATACGTCAGCCTCATGTCGGTAGATTTACTGGCACGTAAAAGATCTCCTACGGGTCTAAATTCCGGCACCTCGGCGTCTCCGAAGACCGAAAAGTAGTTAGTGGGACGTAAAACAAATAGCATTATTACTTGTACCGGAAAACGGTCCGTTAATGATATCTCCCTCATTAATCCTCGTATTGAAATGATGCACATGAGGAAAAAGGCTTAGAAATTAATTTCCATTAAGGCAAGTAAATTTACATTAGGATTGGCTGTGTATATTTTGTGGGAATGCAAAATCACGGCTTCGGTTTCGTATAAACCCCCAGTCAATTCAGGGATTTAGAAATAATATTTGCCCTAAAACCTACCAAAGGACAGGTGGATTCTAAATATCAAGTTTGGTGGGAATATATCCAGTAGTTTCCAAGTTATAGACAAACAGACAAACAAACAGACAGACACCAAAACTCAATATATGCAGATGGTCATTATTACACCTGAAACGGATAACTGTACGGAAATTTCGCCAAAATTGTCAATGTACAGGACTCCGCGCCGCTAATTCAAACTTTGCGCCAGTTGAAACTCCTCTACTGGAGGAAGCCTGAACTTTAACTACAGTGTTAATTCTCAAGTTTTTCAGAAGATGTCACTACTTGTAAATTTCGAAGTGTTCTGAACTGTGTCGCTTTCGATGTATTTTTGTTTTGCCTGTAGTAAGAAGTGTGAACATTCTCTTCTAGATGGCACTACTGAAGGATTACAATTATGCACCCTAGTGCGAAGTGAGGGAACCCTTTTTTGAAGAAATTTAGTATTTATAAGTTTGTTCCTTATTAAATTTCTTTCAGCTTGTGTTTAAGTTGGCAACGGTAACCCTTTCATTCTGCCAGTTTTGAAACTGGCCAATCATAAATTTCTGTAATTAATTTTCCACCAATCCTGGTTTTCTTCTTCAATTCTGACATGTAATCTTTTGGTCGTCCAATAAAAGGCTTGTGGGCGGGTGTTCTCATTCATGAAAGGTCTCGAATGTTCCGCGAGGGTATATAAACTGTTGATTTTCGGGTCTCTGCGCCACTTCAGTAACACCTATCATTATGTAAATTATGTAGCAGGGGGCGGGAAGCGCCTCTTTCTTCGGGCAGTAGTTCAACCACCAGGTAATGGCCGTCTTATAACTTATTTTCTTGCCAGCTCAGCAGTTTAACCCTCGGGGCGGGTTCGAAACCTTCTACCATGTAACTTTCCTCTAAAATGTAAAAGACTATTGATTTAAATTCTGCCTCTGTGACTACAAATTGGGATAGAGAGTGCCTAACCATCTCGAGCTCCCTTTCATATTGTTTTTGAGGTGACTACGTTTTCTCAACCATTTTTCTTCGTTTCGTAATGTAATAGTTTTCCTATCGTGTCAACTCTTTAGTATGGTATTAGCCCTTGCATATGCGGCCTAGTGCCCAGTAGGTTTTAACAAAGTGTATTAGAAGTGCAGTTTCGCCTCCTCTCAAGTTGGTATTTTGGAGGCCATGTATTGACCTTTTTCATTGCTTAATATGCCTCAGTAGGTTGGGTATTTTTACCCCTGTTTTCATGTGTTTGGAGGTCAGCTTGAAGGTTGAGTTTGGTGTGGCCTTTGATAGGCTGGAACTTTGAGAGCGGGTTGTTCTTCCCAAAAAAAATTTGTTTCTGTGTGACTTGAGGAGGCTTTTACTATGTAATTGGGAGCAAGTGCTCTTGAGCATGATTGGGGTCTTCTACTCCTTGGTTGAATCTGGTATACGGGTAAAGTTGGGCTTATAGCTCAAGAATTGTGTGTCTGGCTCTCGGAGTCCAAATACTGTAACACTGTAATTGTACATTCTGGATTTGTTGTTAGGCTACTGAGTTCCTGTTATATTTGTTATTTCTTGATCTTGAAAAGAAAATATAACCTTGTTAAATTTTAAATTAACTTTAATTTCGTAGATTGAGACCTATTCATCCCAGCACCTTCTTTCACCTCTAACTACCACGGATAACTCCGTAACAAGTGGCAGCAGAGCGTGGTTGAATGGGTCTCAATTTAGCCCCTTTGACGGCTAAACATTGCTTTATTCTCGAACTCTAACAATTTTCTCAGTTGCTGGAATTTTTTGATTATTCCGTTTGTTTTCAAAATTGCTTGCTCAACATGCCCGGCCCTCGCGATGTTCTCCATCTCAACTATTTGCGCAAGGAGGAGTTAATCTATGAATTAACAATTTGAAATGTGCAATCTGGAGGCACGGTTGCGGTAGACACAAATAAGCTTAGAGAGTCCCTTGATTTGCCCATTTCCATCCCCACTTTGGGAAAGAAAGAAATTGACGACTCTCTCTCCACGATCACGGACAATACTACTGAGCTGGCATCTGTAATTACCGTTTCCGAAGAAAATGATCCTTCTCCTAATCAAATTAAACGTGTGCAAGCCAGGTTATTTCATTTTTCTAATAGAGTTAACGATCTGTTGTCTCTGAAGTTGAATGACGTTCAGAGGAAGGAAGCTAGCGTTGTTCTTGAAAATCCTTCTGAATTGTCCAGTAAGGTTACCCAATTGTTAACCGGGGAGGTTCCTCCCAAAACCGACCAACCTGCTACGGTAAACGTAGCCAGCGAGGACCGTTCTCCCACCGGGGAAGAAAGTACTAAATCAATAGGAGTTCAACAAACCTCTGCCCCATTAGACCATGAATCTGAACGACGTACCTCATTGAATAATGTACGTTCTGAATTAGCTTCGTTGCCACGTAAACCTTTACCTACTATGTCACCCGGGTTCAGCAGCTTACCTCATCCAGCAATGTTGCTCAGAGGTATTTCTAAGTTTTCGGTTAACTCTACCAGTGAAGTTATTTCATTCTTAAGGTTTTTAGTTGAGTTTCAGGACCATGCTCTTGTTTTTTCTCTTTCTCCATGTCAAATTTTGCAGATAATTTATCCCTATGCAATTGGTGTTCTCTCGGACAAAATTGTTAGGGCAATAGCGGAACAGTCATCTATTGAAGATTTTCATGCACACCTTCTTGCAAATTTCATTCCTGCTAGTGCGAGGTCATCTCTGATTCAGAAGTACTATTATCGAGTAAAGAGACTGGATGAAAATCTTGCTGACTTCATACAAGACATTAAATTCTATACCAGGGTGTTTGCTCTTCACTTCCCTGAAGATCAGATTGTACAGGCAATTGAGGAAGGTATTTCTCCATCATACCGCTCATACTTGTGTTTTGCGTCGCGTCCGCAAACTTTCGCTGAGTTTGAGGCTATGGCTGTCTCAGCCGAAGGAGTCAGATACGCCGATACCCCTCCATCCTCTGGTAGTTTTCGGCCTCCACCTCGCCGACCCTTCAGACCCCGTAAATGTTATGCTTGCGGGTCGCCTGACCATCTTCGCAACAAATGTCCATTGATCAGATCAAGTAGGACAAATAATGGAGCCAGTTCATCTCGAGGTTGTTTTAAATGCGGCGCGTTTTCCCATATCGCCAAGAATTGCCCAAATTCTAATAGCACCTCCTCCTGCTCAACTTCTGGTGCAACTTCCACCAATGCCAATAATAATAAGTGACTAGTGGCTTCGGCTGAGTCGGCGAACCCTTCTTCTCGAGGCTCAGCCCCAAGCAATCATGTCGAAATTTCAGGGAAAACTCTGTCTTCAAAGTAATCTTTTGAAGCTCCCAAAGAATGTCTTAGGATTGCAGCGGATACCCCCGCACCGGTGCCTTTTCTCAAAATTGAGTTAAATAATGAACCTGTAACAGCTTTACTAGATTCAGGCAGTGTGTGTTCTATTATTTCATCTGAATGGTATTCCAAATTGAAAACAGTTTGTAAACTTCCTAACTATTGTTCGTCTTCGGTTCAATATGATTCGGCTAATTCATCTCCATTAGAAATTTTAGGCTCCTTAAATGTCAAAATTCGTATTTCTAAATTTACTTGGAAAGTTAAATTGTTTGTGGCTAAGCATTTGTCTTGCCCCATTATATTGGGAGCCGACTTCATGTCCCATACTGGTCTTGTGCTCGATCTTCAGAGTAGGTCGTGCCTTTCAAATTTGCTTCTAATTGTAAAATCGCCTTATTGAAATGTAATTCTGCACCATGTTCATCTATTTCGCCTACCCAGGATGAGATGTTGTTAGATCTTAGACATCTACCTGAGGAGCAGGCTGACAGTATTCGTAAGTTGTGTCAGTCGTTTTCAGTGGTGTTCTCTGATACTCTTGGTGTTACTGACCTGATCGAATACAAAATTGAGGTCACGGATTCGATTCCTGTCCGTTTTCCACCTTATAGGCTATATCCACCTAAAATGAAGGCATTGAAAGAAATCATCGATCAAATGTTAAAGGATGGTATTATTAGGCCCTCTAAGTCGGCGTATTCTTCGCCTATTTTTCTAGTCCCGAAACCCCAAGGTGGTTTCAGGCCTGTCATTGATTATAGGGCTCTCAATCGGAAGGTGGTGTTACAATCTGTGCCCCTTCCTGACCTTCATTCTTGTTTTTCATGGTTTCGCAAAGCTAAGTTCTTCACCATCTTGGATCTAAATCAGGCCTATAATCAAATTCCTCTGGCTGAAGAATCCAAACATCTTACAGCGTTTGCCACGGATTGGAATTTGTATGAATACAACCACGTGCCTTTCGGGCTCCCCACGGGAGCAGCTGTACTCACTAGACTGCTAGATAGGGTCTTCTCCGACATCAAATTCGAGTACTTGTACCACTATCTTGATGATTTCGTCGTATTTTCGGAGACTTTTGAAGAACATCTAGATCATCTAAAGGTTGGGTTAACTGTGAAATTGTCCTAGGTCGCCTTCGCTAAACCATCTATGTCATTCCTAGGGCACATCGTCTCGCCCGATGGTGTTGCAGTCGATCACTCTAGAACGCAGGCCATCCGTGATTTCAAGCCTCCCAAGGACATCAAAGGTATTGCTAGGTTCATTGGTATTGTGAATTTCTTCAGAAAATTTATTCCAAATTTCGCCAATAGAGCGGCGCCCTTTAACCTTCTTCGTAGGAAAGGCATAAAATTCGAGTGGGGGCCTTCGCAACAAGCCGTTTTGAAGATCTTAAATTAGCTCTTTGTAATGCCCCTGTCCTTGCTATGCCAAATTTCTCGAAGAAATTCATCGTCGAAACCGACGCGTCGTCGCCGGCGGTAGCTGCAGTCCTTCTTCAAGAGACTGAACTAGGGAGGCGACCCATCGCTATGCCTCTGGGACTGTATCGGCTCAAGAAGCCAAGTATTCCATCTATGAGCTCGAAGGTTTGGCAGTCTTATTTGCCTTAGAAAAGTTCCGTCTCTATCTGGAACGTCAAATTCGACCTGGAGACTGATAATCAAGCCTTAAGCTGGGCTTAGGTAGGCCGCGTCGTACTGGTCGTATAGCCCGGTGGGCCATCCGGATTTCTGCCTTCCAATTTGACGTCAGGCATATCAGAGGTACTGAAAATGTTGTCGCAGGCGGACTCAGCCGTATGTTTTCCAATGACGTCGCGACCCATGAATCGGCTGATAGTTCATCACCTCCCGAGTCCATGCTAGCTGAGGTTAATGCCATCTTAACAGATGTTCCCATGCTCTTTAGGGATCTTGAGAAATATCAACGTGAAGATCCGACGCTGGCTCCGATCATGGAAACCCTTTCTTCTGGGGAACATGTTGTCCCTTATGTACTGAGGAATGGTGTTTTATGTTGCCCGTCGAGGCATGATCAAACAATGAAAGTTGTAGTTCCAGCTGTACTTGTGCCAATGGTCTTCAAGTACTATCATGAAACCCCTCTGGGGGGCATTTAGGCATCTTCAAACCCCGGGAAAAGATCCGTGAAATGTTTATCTGGAAAGGTATGGACGGTGAAATTCGTGAACTAGTAAAGGCTTGTAAATCTTGCTTGCTTAGTAAACCCACCATGTCTACCAAGGTAGGACTGTTGTGTTCTCATCAAGCGTCGCGCCCCATGGAACGTCTCTACATTGATTACGTAGGACCCTTCCCTCAGTCAAAGGGGAATGCCAACAAGTTCATCCTTGTATGTGTAGATGGTTTTACAAGATTTTCTTGGTTATTCCCGACTAAGCTGGCTACCGCTCAATCCACCATTACTTGTTTAAATTCTATCTTTGCTTCTTTTGGTCCGTGTCAATATATTGTGTCTGACAACGCTAAGGCTTTCACATCCAATCTATTTCGTGAATTCTGTTTTGATCTGTCCATATCTCATGTGACCACTTCTGCTTATTATCCCCAACCATCTCTGGCCGAAAGAGTTAATGGTAATCTGAGATCCGCGTTGATTGCCTATCATCATGAAGATCATTCCAGGTGGGACACGTCCCAGCATTGGTTAGCTTTTGCTTTGAATTCGGCGGTTCATGAATCACATAAATTGACTCCAGCTTCTCTGATGGTCAAGTTTGTTCCCAACACGCCGCTCTCTAACCTCTGGTCTCTGAGTGACATTCTACCCGAGACAATAGATCCAGATAATATTAAAGATCTTTGGAAGAAGGCTAGAGCCAATCTTAAAGTGTCTCATGAAAAAGTTAGGGAAAGACATGATCGTGGACGGAGACCCAACAATCTGAAGGTAGGTGACCAGGTGATGGTCAAATATTTTGTTCCCGCGGGCAAGCTTGCCCCCAGATTTCATGGGCCGTGCATAATCCTTGATTTTCTTACGCCGGTTACGTTGTTATTAAGCAATCCAGCCACCGAGAGGATATTTAGGGTTCACCTGTCGCAGGTGAAACCTGTGTAGCTTCCACGCTAACGTAGCTGGTTTTATATTTGCTTTAACATTTTTGAAAGAATTCGGAAGGTTATATTATTTTTTTGGTTGCATTGTGAGGCCTTCTGCCCTTGGAAGCAAGTTCTTTGTAGTTAAGCATTTATTGTAAAACCTTCCCCGACCAGTTAAACTGCCATCTTATCCTTACCATGGCCATTACCACTCCCGTCTCCTGCTCAACAACACACAGTGGCTATTTAAATGAAATAAATATCTCCCCGCCGCTGGCCCCTCAACCTCACCACAAGCTTGTACCCTAAAATAATTATGGTCCAACAAATTCTGCCGCCGAGATCTTAATGTTTCAGTGCCCACGCAGCAGCGCAGCGCCATACCGCCACTGAGGTGGGGTATGGGCCCGCCCCTCTTCAGTGAGGCCAACCAGTGTACGGCGAGCCGGAGCCCTCCTCCCGGCCAAGGCTGATGTGCGGCGCCCAACTTGCAACTTGCCGGCGCCCTGTATGTTCGCCGCGGGCGCAGCGTGCTTCAACTCCACTACTCATCTCATTGTGCGGGCGAGCGGTATCTCAGGGTACTTGAGGGGTCCGAGAGGCCTCCTCTGGACACAAGCAGCGGCGGCTGGTCTGGCCGTCAAAACTTATCAACATTGAATGTACTTAATCAGCTACATGGACATTTAATATCAACAATTACTACCTTTTCGATGCAACGGCAATATTTGGTGGACTTAGAAAATTTTTTCTTCACTTTCAAGTATTAAAAGTTTTTCCTTCTGAATTCAACTTCTACAAGCATAAAGACATTCCTTCAAAAGCCACTACAAAGAAATTTTCAAACTGGATCCAATCATTTTAAGAAAACTTGTTTGTAAATCCTTCTGCAATTAATTTCTATTTTAACATCATAACTTGGACCTTATTTTAAAGCTAAAGGTTATGTTCTTCTGTATTACCCCTTGGAGGGACTTTTTTTTGGGGGGGGGAGGTCTGTACCAGGCGGTACACCTCCGCGCAGCTAATTCAAACTTTGCGCCAGTTGAAACTCCTCTACTGGAGAAAGCCTGAACTTTAACTACAGTGTTAATTCTCAAGTTTTTCAGAAGATGTCACTACTTGTAAATTTCGAAGTGTTCTGAACTGTGTCGCTTTCGATGTATTTTTGTTTTGCCTGTAGTAAGAAGTGTGAACATTCTCTTCTAGATGGCACTACTGAAGGACTACAATTATGCACCCTAGTGCGAAGTGAGGGAACCCTTTTTTGAAGAAATTTAGTATTTATAAGTTTGTTCCTTATTAAATTTCTTTCAGCTTGTGTTTAAGTTGGCAACGTTAACCCTTTCATTCTGCCAGTTTTGAAACTGGCCGATCATAAATTTCTGTAATTAATTTTCCACCAATCCTGGTTTTCTTCTTCAATTCTGACATGTAATCTTTTGGTCGTCCAATAAAAGGCTTGTGGGCGGGTGTTCTCATTCATAAAAGGTCTCGAATGTTCCGCGAGGGTATATAAACTGCTGATTTTCGGGTCTCTGCGCCACTTCAGTAACACCTATCATTGTGTAAATTATCTAGCAGGGGGCGAGAAGCGCCTCTTTCTTCGGGCAGCAGTTCAACCACCAGGTAATGGCCGTCTTATAACTTATTTTCTTGCCAGCTCAGCAGTTTAACCCTCGGGGCGGGTTCGAAACCTTCTACCATGTAACTTTCCTCTAAAATGTAAAAGACTATTGATTTAAATTCTGCCTCTGTAACTACAAATTGGGATAGAGAGTGCCTAACCATCTCGAGCTCCCTTTCATATTGTTTTTGAGGTGACTACGTTTTCTCAACCATTTTTCTTCGTTTCGTAATGTAATAGTTTTCCTATCGTGTCACCTCTTTAGTATGGGATTAGCCCTTGCATATGCGGCCTAGTGCCCAGTAGGTTTTAATAAAGTGTATTAGGAGTGCAGTTTCGCCTCCTCTTAAGTTGGTATTTTGGAGGCCATGTAATTGACCTGTTTCTTTACTTAATAGGCCTCAGTAGGTTGGGTATTTTTACCCCTGTTTTCATGTGTTTGGAGGTCAGCTTGAAGGTTGAGTTTGGTGTGGCCTTTGATAGGCTGGAACGTTGAGAGCGGGTTGCTCTTCCCAAAAAATTTTTGTTTCTGTGTGACTTGAGGAGGCTTTTACTATGTAATTGGGAGCAAGTGCTCTTGAGCATGATTGGGGTCTTCTACCCCTTAGTTGAATCTGGTATGCGGGTAAAGTTGGGCTTATAGCTCAAGAATTGTGTGTCTGGCTCTCGGAGTCCAAATCCTGTAACACTGTAATTGTACATTCTGGATTTGTTGTTAGGCTACTGAGTTCCTGTTATATTTGTTATTTCTTGATCTTGAAAAGAAAATATAACCTTGTTAAATTTTAAATTAACTTTAATTTCGTAGATTGAGACCTATTCATCCCAGCACCTTCTTTCACCTCTAACTACCACGGATAACTCCGTAACAGTACAGACACACTCTAGAAGTGCAGACCTTTATTTCGATAGTTACTGCTTTAAAACTGTACGACGTATCTACAAACGGACTTCACCATCAGACGCCCCTTTCAGTGCTCTACATGGTTGGTCCTATGACATCTTCTCGTATCTACTATATTTATGGGTTAGATTGAGTTAGAGTCATTGAATGGGGTGAAATTTTATACAGTTTTCACATACTACTTTATATTTTTGATACTCATGTGAAGCTAGAATCATAAATTTTAGCTATAACATGGCCAATGGTCATGTCAATGTGCGTTCCGAATGTCATGATTCCATCTTTCCTATAAGTGTGCCAAATGATAACATATACGTGTAAAAGTACAAAATCAACTTGTATTTAATGTATTAGGGATAGAAATACGACGAAAAGTCATAGGACAAAAGTTGTAGATCTCTCCAAAATGAAACGCCATTTGCTTTCTGACTTGTGATACGACTTACTGATTAGCCACCAATTACCCCGAGACGAAGGTCTGCACCGTCTTTAAAACTGCATCCATATTTCGGAAATTTCCTGGGGCAAAAGTTATACATTTGCATAGCTTAGAATATTTCCTCAAAGAAAAGAGTGTCCGGCATTAGGGATAGCACTCGCATACATACGTGGTAATTAAGGAAGGAAATAATACAGTTTAGTAAGTTGAAATTAATAGAAAATGGATTATAACTGAGGACATCCGGATGACGACAAATATGTAAAAAGCAAGTGAATGTATTGAAAAATCAAATGCTCCTCAATAAATTATGCCGGTGTGAGTTGTGGATATAAGAAAGCGGTAATCGGAGAGAAATTTAGGCGCAGGGATTCTTAGGTAATCAGATAAGAAGATGAATATTTGTGTTATTATTTAAGCTATTCGAGGAAGGTTATAACCTCCAATGATATTCCGCCAATATCACGCAGAATGGCCGATTGGCGATGCTCTTGCTTTCTACCCAAGGAACAACCACGAATTTAAAGGAATGATGAGGAAAATGGCAATACGTTACTTCCCTGCTGGCAAGCAGTCAGAGACGTCGCCATAGTAACCCATATATTCGTTGTCGGTCTGTCGGTCACTCAATGCAGAGCATGGTATCGGCAGAAAATAGTAAATTTCTCCGTCATTTGAAGAGTAAGGTAAATTATGAACATAACAAAAGTTCAAAAAAGGCTTTCACGGCCGCAGATCTTATAATCACAGCAATAGAACAAGCTTTTGGGTGGTTAGAGTCCTGGAGGGGCGTGCCATTCCAGCTGATGAGTCCAAATGGCACGTCTGGACGAAACTCTGCATTATGCACACGGCCTAACCACCCAAAAGCTGGTTCTATAACAAAAGTTGTTTATAATGAAGAGACCTTTCGCATACGGTCCACAGAGTTTACAAAAGTCAAATGTATAAGAGAAAATGGAGGAAAACCGTTGTGGTTTTCCTATAAAACCCCCGTCTTTTCAAAGATTTTAAAATGATATGCATATCGAAACCTTCCCCTGGATGAGTATACTCTAAATATGAAGTTTGGTTGAGATCTATCCAGCCGTTTCGACGTGATGGTGGAACAGACAAACAGACAAACAGGCAGACACGAAAAGTAAAAACCACCGATTCGGTCTTGAGTTGACCTAAAACGGATAGATATTTGAAAATTTGGCAAAACAAAAGGAATTACAGACAACATTATTTATAAGATATAAGGCTTATTTAATAAATCCTTGTAATCGTGCACATTGTGCGCATACTTAAATATATAATGTTTTGTTGATAATCGACAGATTTTTGTGCCGTATACTTCTCTCGTGATTTTGTGGAGTAGAATTATGACAGCCTTCAGAGGGTTCATCAAGGCATATCAGGTAGGGAGACTCGCACAAATACATATAAACAATATTGTACTCAGATAGGAGAATCGTGGTCATCAATCCACGCTTCCAGTTCGGTTATCTCTTACTACAGGCAGGGCACACCGTGCCCACACACACACTGGGGGTGACATTTGTAGACTTTCTTCACAACTATTTATGTAGTTTTTACACGCTTTTGTAAGAGCCCCTGGGGCCTCATTTATCCACCTCTTACGACAGGCAGGGATACTCTACTACTCTACTACTCTACCACACACCGGGGGAAAATAGATTTCTACTTTGGACATGAAAATTGAAGAACCTGTTAATTTATACGACAAATGTGGGTATGCAGTATAAAGTTAATGTGTGTTGGGTCCAATAATTTTGGGAAGATGCTTCATGTTTCAGTAAAGTAAAGTACAGGTAATTTAACAGACAACCATACCTGATATAACCTTCTTGCTAATAATAAAATATAGAAAAAATATCTAAAATTCTTTGTCATAAATATAGTTTTCTATGAAATGATTTGGAGGCACATCAGTTACATTAACTTGCCCGAGGTATTTACTGTTCTGATCCTGGATATAGATAATATACAAAGTATTGTTTGTGAGTTTAGATCAGATTACCTGGTAGAATTCATATTTCAAAACTGTACTTCCTAGCACTTAAATTTACATTATTCAACACAATGAGTAGAACTAAAATAATGTCATGATAAGTATTCCGGAAATGGCTCATGCGACATTACACAGGATTACCCAGGATCACACCAAGTTAAACATTGCCGGCTGGTACCGCTCTGTTTTAATCCTCCTCAAATATGACAAATGCACTACGCAAAGTTTTGTGTGTACTGCGGTTTTGTGTCATGTGGACAGTTTAATTCTACCACACGTTACTGTACCACGGGCAATTATCAACAAAACGTGAAATTTGGTGAACATCTCCTGCACAGCCGTGAAAAATATTCAACTCAAATCAAAATTATGGAATAAAAAAGGATACATTTCACATCCTAGTTCCGACGAAGGCAGCAAAAGTAACAAGATACCCCTGCTTTGGTACGGTTTGAAACTGGAAGTTATCATTGAAAGTTTACTGTCAGTTTAGCCCGTAAATTACACCCTCGGTTCGATCGTCAGACGGTTTTGGAATAATAATGATTTATATTTGGATCCAAAACTAATTTGAATCCCACATAATTCGAATGTTTTCATACCCAGTCTTATTCAATACGTAGGACACACAGCAATCGATGTGTGAAATTTTATCTTGTACGTCGAATAATATTGGAGGTGTAAAATGTTTTAAAAATATTTCTTAATTAACATCTAGGACATGAAAATCAGCATCCATCTAAACTATGAAGTTCGTTCGTGAAACGGTTTCTGAATATTGTGACTTTTACAGTCAGCCCAATCTAATAACCTAACAGAAGAAATATATCGAAATGTGCGATATTTGACACTTAGGGACATAAACATAACAACTTTGTTCTAAAATTAAAACTTCGTACACCAAACGGTTTTGGAGGGATGAACCCTTTAGCGATGAAATGTTTAAAAATCTATTTGAAACCTATAATTTAAAACATACACCGTCTGTTGGAATTGTATCGTCATACGTTAAACAGTTTCGGCGGAATTAATGTTTTATTTTATGATCTTAACCCCCATTTAACTGCCTGAGTGATTAATTTTCAAAACTTTTGTTACTTAACACCTACGATGTAATTTGAAATTTTTAACTTCGTAAATCAAGCGGTTTCAGATAAATTAACATTTTTGTCATCAGGCCTCATTCCCCCCCGCCCCCTAGTTAAATCCCCATCTTATAGGGGAGTATTCTTTTAAGATCACTTCTTGTACACCATCCAAGGCACTGAATTTTGTGTGTACAGAGTGCAGCACCGATAACTCTAATAATAATCTACATGTAACCTCGTGTAATATTTACTGTATGTACTATTAAGCTGGTGGAAATTTGGCTAGTAATTAGACAGGTTTACATCTTTCAAAATATATAGATCAATGCGGGGAAGAATACTACGTCCTTCCCGCGTCTAGGATAGGTGACGTAAAGAAATCCAGACCAGATCTCAGGGTTCATTCTTTCAATCTTCATAAATATTTTAACGCTGATAAGCTATATAGTTCTATCTGCCATCAGGATTGATGAACGTCTCCATCTGACGTATCATTAAATTGCAAAAGGACCGACAATTTAATAACTTAAATCTAAGTTGAAAACACCAACTACCTCAAGGAATAATACTGATACAAATGAATCAGAAGTCACAGCACCATCTATGCAAGAAGTGATAGAAGCAATACAGCAATTGAAAAACAATAAAGCACCAGGTATCGATGGAATCCCTGCAGAGTTGTGGAAATACGGAGGAACCACACCACAAGAAGCTATATATGATCTAATTGTGAGCGTTTGGAATACAGAATAAATGCCTGAAGACTGGCGCAAAGGTATCATATGCCCAATATACAAGAAAGGGGATAAGTTGGTATGTAGCAATTATAGAGGGATCACACTGCTGTGTACAGTATATAAGCTGTTCACTTCCATTCTGAAGAAGAGACTAGAACCCCTGGTGGAAGAAATTCTAGGAGAATACCAGGCAGGGTTCCGGAAGGGATGATCCACTATTGATCAGATATTTACTGTGAAACAAGTGTTGGAGAAGTGTTGGGAACGGGGCATAGATGTGGTACAGATGTTTATCGACTTTCAACAAGCATACGACTCTATTGACAGGGATAAATTAATGGAGATATTAAGAGAGTTCAAGATACCACAAAAGCTGGTGCGACTGGTGGAATTGACTATGAGAAATACGATGGTGCGAGTGAAAATTCAGACTGAAGTAGGCAGCTTCTTCGAAGTGAATCAGGGATTGAAGCAGGGAGATGGCTTAGCACCAATTCTATTTAACCTGGCACTAGAGTCAGTGATTAGAAAGTTAAGAGTGGACACCAGTGGAACACTTCTGTACAAAACAGCTCAACTAGTTGGATATGCTGATGACATAAATTTGATGGGAAGAACAACAAGGACAGTTAAAGAAGCATTCGAAGACTTGAGTAGAGAAGGCAAAGAGATTGGACTAAAGATCAATGAAAAGAAGACGAAGGTAATGGTGCAGGCTCGGAGAAGAAAGTATACAAATGACCAACTTGTCCCTGAAGGATCCAAAGTGGAGGTGGTGGACGAATTTAAATATCTTGGTGTACATCTGAGCAACAAGAATGAGGAAATGGTGGAAATACAGGCAAGAATTCAAGCTGCCAACAGAGCATACTTTGCAGTACTACCACTTTTCAGAAGCAGAGATATAAACCAGAGCTTAAAAGTTATGCTATACAAAACCCTCATTCGCAGTATAGTGATGTATGGAAGTGATACGTGGACCCTCCCAAAGAAAGCCGTGGAGAAGATAGATTCCTTCGAAAGGAAAATCCTGAGGAGAATTTATGGACCCATATGCGTACAAGGGGAGTGGAGAATTAGATATAACAATGAACTATATTCCCTGTATGGGGAGGCACCCCTGTCGCATGCCATTCGAATGAAGAGACTTAAATGGGCAGGTCATCTAATTAGGATGGAAGAACACCGAATCCCAAAGAAGGTATTCTTAGGAGACTTTGGAGGAGGAAGGCCTGTGGGAAGGCCACGTAACAGATGGGAAGATGGTGTACATCAGGACGCGTATCCTCAAGATCCGGAATTGGAGAGTAGCTGCACGAGATCGACAAGTTTGGCGGAGATCAAATGGGGAGGCCATGACCCGAAAACGGGCCGTCGCGCCATAGGTAAGGTAAGGTAAATCTAAGTTGACCTTCGTTATAAGATAAAACTTCAAGTAACACATCATATAAAACTTAAATTTTAACATTTATTCAAGAAATAATGACATAGATAAAAAATATACATTGTGAAACTAACTTTAGAAATTAATTTATATTTGTTCTTCTGGAAAGTTCTAACCATCTATGCTCCTATTATTTACATTGGCCATGTTGCCATCACAATTGAAATGAGTTATCATTATATTTATTAAAACATTCATAATGAAAATGATAAAATGCATTGTTGCATGGGAAGTTGATCTGGAAGATCGTTCTCTACAACATTTCTTGTTAGGACAAGATTTGTTCGGAAAATATTAATATTTTGGTTTGGTAGCATTTCAAGATAAGCTTCCGGAAAATGATAAGTTTCTCTATCTACAACAAAAATCTGCTCCTATATAAATTAAATTATTATATTAATCATTATCATATTGATATTAATTGTTCTTTAAAATCAGTTCATCATTGGTCGAATATAACAAGGTAAAGATATTCTCAAATATGCCCAAATATATCAATAAATGATCTAATGTAAGGGTTATTCTAAGCATTTTGCCTAGGGGAAATCATCTTTTGAGGACAGTATGTAATATCAAGTGTAATATCAATCATATTGTTAAACAATACAGCGATAAATATCCACGTTAACCTACGTATGCCATTATTAGTTTGAGAAAATGTAATTTCAAAGTAGACGTACCAAATTCAATATATCGAAGTGACTAACTAATCTTATAATTGATTCCTGTGGATTCCTTTTGATGACCTTAATCTATAATAACATTTCATGTATGTGTTACCACGTCACCATTAACGTATGATATGGATTCCCGGACAATACAATTTCAAATAAATCATTTATCTCTCATATTTCGTCCTAGAATTACTTATTCTTCCAAGATATTCTCCATTTTCTTAAATAAACATCATAATATCTTCATCATAAAACATTTTATCTCATATCTCTTCATATTATTTCATGCGTTTCGCATATATTTCTTATTTGTAGCTCAAATAACCTTATTTTATAAATAGTCGTCTTATGGGATCAATATCTTCTCAAATAACATTCTCAAGCCTTCAGACTGCCATCATATCCATATATAACATATATCCTACCTAACATACAACCTCTACTTATCATAATATCACTTGGCATTGCGTATCGAAGATCCTCAATTATTCCTCTTATACATTTCACATTTGATACGGTATAACATGGCTAATTGGGATTCTTTGCTCTCATTGAAACATTACTATCACTTTATTACATCCCCTAAGTGGGGTTTGTCTTATTTCTGATGGAGACTGCATATTCCCTCATATCATCGGCACATATAAAAGTCACTCGCGAGAATCTAATATCATTTAAATAATTCTAACAACACTAAACACATATCTATTACTGTGGGCTTTAAGTAAAATATTACTAACCTTGTTCTTTCATATTGAAATATACATATTTTATTAAAGAAAGTTATCCTTTTCCGTCGCCTTCCGGAGTGATATCTGTCATTTGGTCATCCTCCGCAGCTCTGGATTCTGGTCATTCTGCTTGGCCGGTCATCGTGATGTCATCAGCCACCAGGGGTCATCTCTGCCATGTCGGTTCAGCTCAGAATCATCCAGATACTCGATCTCAAATCTTCTTAGAAAGACACGGATTCCTTCAAAAGCTCCGTTGAAACGACAAAATACATTGATGAAATCACCTGTGACATGTTATCGTTTTCAAAGCCTTCTAACTTAAACTGCTTAATTCTGCTTAATCTTGTTTCGTATAATCTCAGTTGCTCTAATATTTCAGTTTTATCTCGTATTTTCTATTTATTGATCGTTTATGCTGCGATGTATTGACTATAGTCGTAGTTTTCCTATGCCGCTGCTAATCAATTTACAAGTTTCGTATTTCAATATTTCACTTGTATTATTTAATCCTTTTATATATTTCCCTATTATATTCTTGTTTAGACGTTACGAATATCTTTCTTTCCTTCAATTCTTCTCTCGTTATTAAAATCTTATAGGATTTATGCAATATCTTCCTTGTAACACGTCCAGTTCCTAGAGTTAGTTTTTAATTTGTGATGTTTTTAAACAGTGTTGGTTTTAACTATTGGAAAATCTATTTTGTCTTGCTCACTGCCATCGCGATCTTATTCATTCCGACTTTGCATTACTCTCAATTCCCTTGATATTTTATATACTTCGTTCATTGTTTCTAACTTCATTACTAGTAATCGCGTTCGTCTTAATTCGAATGAGCTTAATTTATGGAATAGTGGAATAGCACCATACGTAGGTACCATTGATGGTACATACTTCCAAGAATGTTTTTTCCAGTCGTGTACTAAGTTAAAGTTTATTTCAGTTAAATACCTCAGATAAAAAAAAATAGCCTTTTTTTGCAATGATGGAAAGGAGTTGGATATAAGGTCCAATATCTTGGCTGTTGTGAAGCCTCGTTTCTCGGTAAGTTTTAGAACTTCAAATTATGCATGATCGCAGACCTTATACAATCGAAATATATTGAAGTATATAGTATTTGACAACTATTACATAAAATAAATAAAATGACAACTTCGTACGTCAAACTGTTTGGAGGAATGAATAATTTTTCCACCAGTTTTCACCCCGAATCAAAACCCCATAGGAGTGTATTGTTTTAAGACCACTTCTTAAGTGAAATGGTTTCATGGAAATGAATATCTTTGTCATCAGACCTCACTCCCCTACACCTTACGGGTGTACTCTTTTAATACCACTTCACTAAATTGCAATGCATAGAGGAGAAACAATCATGTGAAGTTTTAACTTTGTAATTGCCACAGTTTCAAGGAAATTAATACTTTTATCACCAGGTCTCATTCCCAGAACAATACCACTTACGAAGTCCGATTCGTTGGCTGAATGGTCAGCGTACTGTCCTTCGGTTCAGAGAGTCCCGAGTTTGATTCCCGGCCGGGGCATGGATTTTAACCTTAATTGGTTAATTCCAATGACTCGGGATCTGGGTGTGTGTGGCGTATTCAACATTAGAATCATCCTAGGTATGGACCTCTTCTTCACAGACATGTAGGTCGCCTGATAGGCCATCTACTAGAAAAAGACCTGCACCAAGCCTCTCCAGAGGACATACGCCGTTATTGTTTTATGACCACCTCTTATTTAATACATATAGGAGCGACAATTATGTGGAATTTCAAACTCTTATGTCTTGTCACGAGGCAGCACCACTCCACCCCACTCCCCCAGTCAAAATACCTTTGGGATATACTGTCTCACAAATGGTTTCAGAGATAGGGATATTTACGTTTTGGTGTATTAACATCATTTTAACCGTTAAGGACTATAAGTAACTTGTATTATTTAACATCTACTACATAAAGGAGCGAGGCGGGACACAGTGGTCGTGGTGCTTTTGCAGGCTGTGATGTAAAGTATGCATGGATCACCAGACAATGTCACCTAGCAACTGTGGAGGCTTTGATGTAAAATATGGTTGTATGTTACCTAACAACCGTGTAGGCTGTGATGTAATGTATGGGTGTATGGCCACACAATGTTACCTAGCAACCGTGCAGGCTATGATGTAAAATATGGGTGGATGGCGAGACAATATTACCTAGCAACCGTGCAGGCTGTGGTTTAAATTGTGGGTGGATGGCCAGACAAGGGCTGGAGTTCGCCAGGGATGTATCCTGTCACCGTTACTTTTCAATATCTATGGTGGATATGCAATGAGAACTGCATTAGATGGCTGGGACAAAGGGTTTTCCATTGGGGGATGCAAGATCAACAACTTGAGATATGCTGATGACACCACCTTGATAGCATCATCTGAAGAGGAGTTGACAGAGATGATCAAGAGAGTAGAGGAAGCAAGCCTAGAAATTGGATTACGCCTAAACCGACAGAAAACCAAAGTCATGTTTGTTGATCGTAAGAACAACAACAGTCCACATATCAAACAGATTGGAGGGTGTGAAGTTGTACATCAGTATGTATACCTAGGCTCCTTACTATCCAATTCTGGTGGTTCCAAAGATGAAATAAAGCGAAGAATTGAAATAGCGAAGGTAGCAATGATCCGTCTGCGGAAGATCTGGAAAGATAACATCACCATTAAGACAAAAAAAGAAGCTCGTTGAATCTCTAGTCTTCTCAGTCTTCTTGTATGGCGCAGAGACGTGGACCATCCTCAAACGTGATCGTGAACGGATAGAAAGCTTTGAAATGTGGTGCTGGAGAAAAATGTTAAGGATTCCTTGGACAGCTCATCGCACGAACACATCAATCCTGAACCAACTTCAGATAAAAGTTCGTCTATCGTGTAAGGTCTCTCAACGGATTGTACGCTACTTTGGACATATAATGCGCTGAGATGGTAGTCTTCAAAAGCTGATTGTTGAGGGCAAAGTCCAGGGAACCAGACAACGAGGACGAATACCAACGCGATGGATCGACATGGTGAACGGCCCCCTACAGTGTTCTCTCAGAGTAACCACATTTAAAGCTTTAGATAGGGAAGAATGGCGAAGTATGATTCATCGGATAGAGGGCTGAATATTATGATAGTCACGACGCCTTAGTCATGAGGCAAAACGAAGAAGAAGAAGAAGGGTGGCCAGACAATGTTACCTAGCAACCGTGCAGGGTAGGTCTTATGACTGGTGTTCATATGACGTTAGCAGCCGTATTTAATTTCGTGTGGCTATTTCTAGCCGAGTGCAGCCCTTGTAAGGCCGACCCTCCGATGAGGGTGGGCGGCATCTGCCATGTGTAGGTAACTGCGTGTTACTGTGGTGGAGGACAGTGTTATGTGCGGTGTTTGGTGTGTGAGTTGCAGGGATGTTGGGGACAGCACAAACACTCAGCCCCAGGCCATTGGAATTAACCAATGAAGGTTAAAAATCCCCGACCCGGCCGGGAATCGAACCCGGGACTCTCTGAACCGAAGGCCAGTGCGCTGACCATTCTGCCAACGAGTCGGACAGCAGCCCTTGATAAAAGGCCATCACCGGGAGGCGTATTTATGATTATTTGTTTTTCGCAAAACGAAAACTGATTCCTTTTTGTTCAGCTGGATGACCTGGGCGGACACTATCAGGAAAGTCATTGTTGAAGGACATTTCACAAGAAAATAAGTATGTAAATTAAAAACTGAGTACTGACAGTGGAGAACAGATCCTGAACAAAAGTTAGAGATGAGTATTAATATCATTTTTTCACGACACGGCCCATATAGTTCGCCAAACTCGTGAGGATGCAAACCCCTAGGAGTGGGGTGGACAATTTTAATCTTGATTAATATGTGGTGGCGTGAGAGGTGACGCGCATAACTTTTAAGCTGGAGGTCCACAGCAATGTGTAGTTAGGAGATTACCGTAAATCTTGTCTAAACACCATTGCCGCGGTAACCGAGTCATTCTAAACCGCTGACCCCACTCACTGAAACACATACAGACATAATCGCTAACACCTGAGTGAAGCTAATGGAACATATTCTACATTTACTCCCACAATAGCCACATATCTATGTACATCACTTAGGTATTTCTATGAGGTCTCTATGTGGCGCAGGACGCCGATGTTCGTCAAAACGTTTTAATATAATATATTGAACCCATGACCTTTGTGCCCTAAGAACATTATGCATAAATTAACAATTAAACTAAAAGTTGGATTCTTGATAGCATGGATTTGACACGTGACGAGGGGGTGAATACCTTCGGTCCCACGCTCTGGGGTACGTGACGTCAGCCACACGTGTCGACGGCGGAAGAATCTCAAGTCATTTTTGTGAACTATTTCGAAGCGCGTGTACATGGCGTGACCCAAGCCAAGTCAAAAACATACAGTGCCTATCAAAGGGGGTCAATCATCTCACAAATCGAACCCGTAAAAATTTTAAATGTCCATGAACACTACCGCCAGAAATGTAGCAAGCATGTAGTCACTTTCAAAACTCTTGAAATTACAGTTTAGGTAAGTCAGAAAATTTATAGAAATTTTCTTGGCGGCAAAGGGAGATATACGAAGAGAGGGGGTAACTGCTATAAATATGAAGGGACGCCATGACGAAGTCTCCTTCTCCGGCATTTGTGATACAAAGTGGACGAAAAATTGTTGAGCTGCTCTGCGAAATCAAACCAACGTAAGTAGACTGAGTTCAACTGCAGATTTCAGCCAGTGTGGCTAGGTCTTGTCTCCATGAGGAGATAGTTTTCTTGAGTGAAATAATTGTACCAGATAGGACGGTCAAAGTACTGAATAAATTCTAATGTAATTAAGTAATCCGTGTGCGGAAATAATTATAGTCCATCGTGTGCGCTCATCAAACAAGTGAAGGGTATTTTCTGTTTTTTATGCTTTATTCCAGGAAACCTGAAGAAAATTAATAATGAACTGTGAAGCCATGAATGTAAAAATGGCTAAATAAAATGCCAGGGTCGCAGGTGAGCCCTATGACGAACAATGGTGTGACTACATGAGGTAGGTGACTTTCCATCTTACTACCTCTTATATCTTGTCTCATGATCTCTAAAAGTGTATTTGAATGGGGATATACGACGCAGTGGTCACCCCTACTAAGTTTTGTAAATGTGAGAATACGACTAAAAGAGTCATTTGTTTCATTTTCCACTTGGATAAATTTTTTAAGTTTTGCGAGTGCCGTATAATGTTGTAAAAAGTTATTGGATAGGGTTTCGAAGTGATATCACGTCCAATGTAGATCGTCATCCGTGTGAGTGTACTGCCTATATTTTGTGATGCCAAATTAAGATGTTCAGTCGCCGTAAAATTTTTCTGTCTGCAATTTGACGTTAATATTGTAGAAATCCATGGTTACTCATTTTCAATCGAGTGGAAGCGCGCTGTCGGGTGAGAACCTAGGGTGATGAATTTGGTCACAGAGAGAAACGTTTTTCTAGGCCCATTTTAAACTGTGTCTGACTGACAATAAAAGATCTAGTAGAATGTTTCAGTCATTTTGTTCGTAAAAATCAAGTTATTAAATACGATATCCTTTATGCGAAGTTATTCATGATTAATGCATTGTGCGATATTAGACGTCGAGATTTCTAGTGAGGATTTTATTCCAGTTCTTTGTCAATGATAATTGTGGAGCTGGGAAACAGAGGTTAGTTTTGTTGATATGAGATTTGTGAATCAGGTTGGACCTGTCATTGAAGCCGGGACACGGAAGCCCGAGGAATGTTTTATATGAGTTGAGATGAGATGTGCGAATCAGGTTAGAGTCCTGTCATTGAAGCCGGGACACGATAGCCCGAGGTATATTTTATAATGTTGGGAATGGAAAGAAATTCATAGAAATCCATAGCGGTATTAATTGGCGACGCGTATAATTAGTGTGGGCATCTTGAAACATAATCTGTGCATTTTGTTGGTTAGAATATCGTATTTGCTTAATTATGTCGGCAGAGTTTAAAGGAGAGCATTATGAGAAGCCAGTCGACTGGAATAAACCAGGTGTTTCATGTAACTGCCAAGCGCACTTGGGGACGAGAGGCCTCAGCTGTGATAACGGGACAGGCGTGGAATTGAGATTGTACTGTATTCTCGGCTGGGGAAAACGTTAAAATGCTGGATTTAGTTGAAATTCATAGCCGGTAATGATCTGAGTATTGTGAAATACTGTAAAATTTGTTTAATTGGGGACGTATTGAACATTTGAAACCATGAACTTCGAGTATAAGGAACAGAGTAACCAAATTCTGGGTTGTCCAAAATATAGAGCGATGGTTGTGATGATCGGTTTGTCTGTGAGGGGTGTGCAAAATTCATAAATGGTATGACGAGATATGACATCGTAATTATATGGCGAGCTGTTTGGTTTGTACGTAGATTATTAGGATATCCAAGTGTTAATAACGGTTAGGACTAGATTAGATTTTAAAGTGTGAAATCATGAGACAATATATATAACTGGACATGAATTATGTAACAATTCTTTTCCAGCCAGACAAACATCACAAGACTGAATTCACATCACAGCTGCGTAGAAATTTGTAAAGAAACCAGAGTCCGCGGAGATAAAAGTTACTGTTCTTTAACATTTCGTTAAATCATTTAAATTTATTTAATCATTAAATTCAGTGAAACCGCATTTGAAATAACTTTAATCACGCGAATAACTTGGAGATGCATTCTGGAAATTTTAGTTTGTTTTTCTGGGGGAATATTTAAATATAAAGTAACGATTAAAGGGACATATCCGAAGGAAATGGATTTCACTGCCACAAAGTTTGTGAGCATTGCTATTGTTGTAATTATTGAACTTTGATTGATTGAGCAGTGAATGTGCTGGGGATAGTAAAGTGGAAACTTTGGTCATCAACCGATGTAACTTAATTGTGTTTAGCCTTCAGCCTAGAAACTTGGATGGTCAGGGGGTCATCAACCTCAGTGACTTAGATTAGGGCCATATGCCATTGTAGCATCATTTCCTTGCGGTCATCATCCACAATGACTTTAAAGTAACTTAGAAGATTAGATGTCGGTCCATGACATAGACGCAGGTCACATCGATTCAATTAAGGGTCCATGCCGTAGAACCACTGTGTGGCACACACCGATTGGACGGCCTTAATTATACCCAGAGTCCAGAGTTCGTGTTACGAGGGCTGGACCATAACGAATCACTATGATGGTGCATGTGGTCTCACATGGAAGCCGAATTTAAGGATTTCCAAACTTTCCTTTCTTAAATAATTAATAATTGAGACAATGGTTTCTAGTAAGAATGCCCATCAGGCTGTTACGTTAAAGTCTCACACCAGTGTTCTGACCTTTATGTTAAAATGATTGTGGTGTCCAGTGGACACAGTTGACTTCTATGATACCGTTGACATATCAGATTGATTCAGAATTTTCCTAAAGAAATAGGAATCTTTTAAACAGTCCTTTCATTCCAGTAGATAGATTAGAATTACTGAACCCTACCTTTACCTCAGCAAGTGACGAAGAACCCGGTACGATCCAAGAGACAGATCTCATGAACTTTGCTGATAGGTAAGAAAGGTAGGTATCCCTCAATATGGACCAAAGGGTTCAATATGTTCTATATATGAATACTAATTTAATGGTAGTTTATTTACGTTTTAATGAACGTTATATAATTTCTACATTTTATCAATAATAAAAACCGTATTTATTTGAAAGCTCCCGCACATTTGAGCAGTGTTAAACAGAGTTATTTTGTAACTTGAAAATGTATGTGACCGCTTCCGTGGTGTAGTGGCTAGTGGAGATCCGGTTTCGACTCGAGGCTCTTGCCACAATATTTGAAATGTGGTACGAGGGCTGAAAAGGCGTCCAATCGCCTCGGGAGGTCAACTCAGTTCCGATTTCCACTTCGGCCATCCTTCGTAATTTCCCACTTCTCCTCCAGGCAAATGCCGGTATAGTACCTACTTAAGGCCACGGCCGCTTAATTCCCTCTTTCTTGTATATCCCTTCCAATCTTCGCATCCCCCATCAGGCGCACGCTCAGCATAACAGGGCGAGGTACTGGTCTTGTATCCCCAGACCCAAAGTCTCCGCTGCAGGACACTGCCCTTGAGGCGGTAGAGGTGGGATCCATCGCTGAGTCCGAGGGAATAACCAACCCTGGGCTCAGCCCGAAGGCTTGCAGATTAAGAGATGTCGTGTTGTCAGCACGACGAATCCTCTCGGCCGTTATTCTTGGTTTTCTAGACCGGGGCCGCCATCTCACCGTCAGATAGCTCCTCAAATGTAATCACGTAGGCTGAGTGGACTTCGAACCAGCCACCAGCCCTCAGGTCAAGGTAAACATCCCTGACCTGGCCGGGAATCGAACCCGGGGCCGTCGATTCCAAAAGAAAGAAAAAATGAAAGAAAGGAAGAAAGAAAGAAAGAAAGAAAGAAAGAAAGGTAGATAGAAAGAAAGAAAGAAAATGTTCCTTTTTGGCCTTTGCCGTGTCAAAAATAGAAGGAGGACTCCTCACTTTTTATATATACCTTGCATTTATTTGCCCAGTCATTCAATTCTCGGTCGCTATTGTTGTACAATAATCAGCACCGCCATTGCGACATGAAACAGGTGATAAAATAGAATAGCTCACTTAGGCTTCTGGAAGTTAGCTGATAATGCTGCCGTTTTTTCCTTTGATCACCAGTTTGGAGAAAACAATCATAATTAGCCTAATGCCATTCTTATCCAGTGATCTTGCCTTTTCCTTTTAAAGGGTTTTCCCCCACCCCCTGTGGCTGTGGGCGGTAGAATAACACAAACGGTCTCCCCTGCGTTTCGTAGGAGACTACTAAATGGGGCTCGAAGGGCCCTCAACGTGGAACGTGGGTTGGCGACCACGGGGCCTTCAGCTGAGTCCTGGCATTGCTTCCATTTACCTGTGCCGGCCTCCTATCCGATCTCCTTTGGTGAACTTGTGTTCCTTTCCGATCCCGGCGGTATTAGAGCATTTGAGACCTAGGGAGTCTTTCATTCTCACGCCCTTCGTGGCCCTTGTCTTTCCTTGACCGATACTTTCATTTTTCGAAGTGTCGGGTCCGTTGTGCTTTTTCTTTCTGATTAATATTATATAGAGAATGGTTGCCTTGATATGCTTCCTCTTTAAACTATAATCACCACCACCATCTAGGAAGGCTTAATTTTCTAGTGTCATTTTCGAAAATACTTCAGACCGTTGTCAACATCAGGACGATACACTACTGTACGAATAAATTAATAATATTAATTCCAAGAATTCCAACATTTTTCGAACCTCTCCCTTAGTAATCGCCACTCAAACGTATGCGCCTTCTAATGTCATTCTACGCCATCTGTCGACTGACAGCTCTGAACACACTGCTCAGTCGAATAAATACTGACACCATACGAAATACTGTACTGCTGGTTCCGTAATGAGTCTCTTCTCGAAACTACTGGAATTTGAAACAGATCTTCGATATCTTTTAAACCCCTGTGGTTGGGGCGGTAAAATAAAACCCACGATATCGTCTACTATCGTAAGAGGCGACTAAAATGGGCCTCAGGGGCTCTTAAATTGGGAGCGTGAGTTGGCGACCACGGAGCCCTTAGCTGAGTCACGTCATTGCTTCCACTTACGTGTGCCAGGCTCCTCATTTCCATCTATCCTATCCGACGTCACTTGGTCAACACTTGTTCTTTTCCGACCACGACGGTATTACGTATGCCTTCCAGTATTTCTCTTTGATTAGTGTTATATAGAGGACGATTGCCTTGTTCTTCCACACAACCACTCGACATCTTTAACCGTTTACGAGTTATTTGAGGTGAACTTGCTGAGGGACAGGGACACACGAAGGAGCTTGTAGGGCTATTCTTAGCATTCCGGACTGCGCTGTATTGAGGCTGGCACGAACACTATCGACCATGGTTTGACCCCAGCCGCGTGCTATACACCGCTTGGCCCGCTTACATTCTTTGGGAGAGAGAAAGGAGGAGAGACGATATTTATTACTTCCGTCTGGGGATTGCGACTTCCTCCACGAAGCTCCTTCACTGAAATATTCCGCAGCAGCTAGCTCATTCCTGGGTTCTGTTCTCAGGAGTTTTATTCACACACTTTTGTTACTGTAGTTTCCCTCCAACTCACCTTAATATATAAAAGCTTCAGTCGAAAGATCGGTCGACATGAAAGTCATGTAATGTCATTACTGAGACGAGTCCCGTTTAGCTCCATCTCGCACGAGGAGCAAAAGAAATGCAATGAGCTCACTGGTGCGATGAACGGTTTTCTCTAGGAAAGAAATCTGATCCTGTACTGTCTTTACATTGGTTTCCCTTTAGACTGAATTTGCAGGACGGAAGTGAAAACTAGGTGCACTCAGAATGACATATCCATAATCCCCCTAGGGGTGGCGGTGGTGGAATAACACCCACGGCATTCCCTGCTGCCTTAAGAGGCGACTAAAAAGGGCCCCAGGGGTCCTGAATTTTGGAGCGTGGGTTGGCGACCACGGGGCCATTAGCTGAGTCCCGGCGTTGCTTCCACTTACTTGTGCAAGGCTCCTCACTTCCATCTATCCTATCCGACGTCACTTGGTCAACACTTCTTCTTTTCCGACCACGACGGTATTACGTATGGAGGCCTAGGGAGCCTTTCATTTTCATGCCCTTCGTGGCCCTTGTCTTCCTTTGGCCGATACCTTCATTTTTCGAAGTGTCAGAACCCTTTCTTTCTTCCTCTCTGATTAGTGTTTTATAGAGGATGGTTGCCTAGTTGTACTTCCTATTATAACAATAATCACTACCACCTGTCTGGGTCTAATACAAGAACATAAGAGATAATCGTCCGCACACCTGTGTACAGAATTTTTCAACACGGTTTTTATTGTAAACAATGTCTGCACTGCTTCTGAAATAACGTATGAGCTCAAATGGAGGAGGTAATTCTCCATAGCTATCGAGATAATATACTTTAGATTTACGTTTTACGTAGGCAACGTAATTAGTTCCAGGTCCTCAACTGTTGTCTAAGTTAATTACAGCACTCTCACGTTCACGTGGGCGCGCTGGTAGTGATCGCGCATATACACTCCTCGAAAATAATGAATTCTTAGTAGTTTTGCTAATGTAGAAATTTCTTCGTGGGTTAGAGCTCGATGTGGCAATGTATTCAGTAGACATTTTTTGGTGATATGTAGATGCCAAGCCCTTTTACGTGTGGCGCTAGCTTCATGTGTACGCCTTTGCCAGGTTATTCAATTGCCTGCATTGTCTTGTTATGAGGTTCGCTCACTTTCAACTGTTGCTTCGCTTTTTCTACAGCCTTAACAGTTCTTGCTACAGCAATAGCACCACCCTGAAAAGACCCTAAAGCTGCTAGTCCAACAAACAGCGCAGGAAGAAATCTTACTCGTTTTGTTACAGGAACAATTCGTGCACCTTTACAAAAGATTTCTCTGCACTTTGGAGTAATTCTCGCTCTTGCTGCGCGTGGTGCCTTAGTAATAGCAATACGCGGATTTTGTTCCCATCGAGTAGCTTTTCAGCAGCCTTTACAACTTCCCTCCATCCAACGGCTTTAGTTTTCTTCTTCATAACGTTTGGATATCGTTCGTTCACCATCCTGTTCACGACTTTACTCGTCAAGAGTGAATTATGAACTGACAGGTGGTGGTGATTATTGTTTTAAGAGGAAGTACAACTAGGCAACCATCCTCTATATAACACTAATCACAGGGGAAAATTGAAGGGATCCGACACTTCGAAAAATTAAGATATCGGTCAAAGAAAGACAAGGGCCGCGAAGGTTTGAAAGCGAAAGACTCCCTAGCCCTCACAAACCTAATAGCGTCGGGGTCTGAAAAGAACAAGAGTTGACCAAGAGAGGTCGGAGAGGATAGATTATAGTGAGGAGCCTGACATAAATAAGTGGAAGCAATGCCAGGACTCATCTGAGGGCCCCTTGGTCGCCACCCCACGCTCCAAAGTTCAGAGCCCCTGGGGCCCCTTTTAGTCACCTCTTACGACAGGCAGGGGATACCGTGGGTGTTATTCTACCGCCCCCACCCACAGGGGGTATGAACTGACAGTTACCTGTGGTTTTGTTTCGTTTGACTTATATATATATATATCTTACTATTGCCTACTTTATTAGCCAGTAACCATGAAGATTATAAAACAGCAAAACACACTACCTGTTAGTGACGTAGTGCCACATTTCTTACCTAGTTCTGGTTCAACAACAAAAAGACTATTTACTTTTACTATTCGATGTATTACATCTGTATTATGTATTATGTATGAATTCTGTATTATATCTGATGAAATTATCTGACCCATCGGGATGTGGGAAAACAAATCTTTTATTCACTCCCATTACCTCTTAAAATGGCACACTTCTCGAGAATATTTACGTCTTCACTAAGTCACTCTATCACCGCTATATACTATTCTACAAATTGTAATGCACGAACTGGTTAAAGGTGGATTGAAATATTTTCAATGTAATACACACGAGCAAGTACCATCACCGGATGATGTCCTTCCCAATTCTCTTATGATCTTTGACGATGTCGCAACAGAACAGGAAAACGTTATTCGTGCATACTTGAGAATGGGGCGACATAAATATATGGATTGCATCTATTTATATCAAACCTAACCTCGTGTGCCTAAACACTTGATACGCGACAACGCAAATATTATTGTGATTTTTCGGCAAGATGAGTGCAACATACGGCACGTTTATGGTGATCATGTAAAAACTGATATGACATTCAATAACTTTAAACGTATGTGCGCTACAAGTTGGTCATCACATCGTTACGGCTTTTTAAGTTATAGATAAAGAAAAGTGATGCTCATTATGGACGATATCGCATGGGATTTGATCATTTTATATGCATCAACACAGAGTTACAGTCACCACTTCGGTAAAAACCGCCATCATGTCAACATCAAGCAAAGAGATTACAAAACATATAACCGTGTTCGAAGCAGTGTTCGACGGAAATTTAAAGAGCTTATAGGTATTCAAGCAGACACTGATTTCTTTTTGAAAACGCAGCTGGGTACACTACTGAGAGAAATTTTTAATTCCACTTCATTCCCCCAGTCTACTACAAGTCTTGTTTCGTTGCAAACATCTTATGATAAAGAGAAGTGTGAACAAGAAAAACAGGAAGAAGAAGAGAAGCGGCATGAGGATGAGGAGAAGCATTATAGGGATGAAGAAGATGAGGAAGAAGAACTTGCCGATACTTCACCATCTAAGCGTGTTAAGTTTTTAACTACAGATGTTATTGCTGAAACACCTACTACATCAACACAAGATCAACCTTCTTTGTCTCAGGTTATGATCACACCAGAGTATCGTAACCAGTTTAATCCTTTTATTCGAAATACCTATAGATCTCTCTTTCCCCCTCATGTAGAAAAACTCTTTATAGGACAAACTGACACAACCTACGGTATTCGCTATGAAGACGTCATTTTCTGGATAGGTGATGCAAATGTTAAGATTAATGGCAACAGACTCATCTGACAGGTGTTACATATAAACCTAGTAAAGGTGTCTTAGAATTTTTTCTCACGAATACCTGACAGGGATATAATTTTACATGATGATCTTAAAAAATATATATCAATACTCTTTGCTACTGGCGCAACACGGCGTAATTGCAAGATGACAGAACCTGAAAATGCAAATATGGGTCATAAGTACTGAGAGTTTATTTCTAGGCGTTTTCCGTCATATCGATCGACTGCATGTGTTCTTAATGATATCTCTGTTGCCGTATGTAGACGTAAGATACTGGAATGACACGAACTTACTCGTTGAACGATTACAACTTCTAAGAGTTTCGCAAGATACTGATCACACTGGTCACGACTCAAAAATTCTTGAAATAGAGGTAGAATTACGACATGCGGGCATTATTCAGTACTGGCTCGTCAAAATAAGACCTCACCTGTGAAGATAAGCATCGCTCATGAGTTGTATAAACCAACTCGTCGCACCTACTGTCGCAGACGCGTTACTACATGCGGAAAAGATGATCTCTGGTAAGCAGACTTAGTAGAAATGATTCCATATGCCTCTAGCGATAAGGGGTATAAACCAAACCAAACCCCATGGCACTACAGCCCTTGAAGGGCCTTGGCCTACCAAGCGACCGCTGCTCAGCCCGAAGGCCTGCAGATTGCGAGGTGTCGTGTGGTCAGCACGAGGAATCCTCTCGGCCGTTATTCTTGGCTTTCGAGACCGGGGCCGCTATCTCACCGTCAGAGAGCTCCTCAATTCTAATCACGTAGGCTGAGTGGACCTCGAACCAGCCCTCAGGTCCTTGTAAAAATCCCTGACCTGGCCGGGAATCGAACCCGGAGCCTCCGGGTAAGAGGCAGGCACGCTACCCCTACACCACGGGGCCGGCATAAGGGGTATAAGTATCTACTTACTATCATCCAGTTGTACTCTATAGTTGCTTTTGCAAAACCTGTGCGTTCTAAGAAAGCAGCTTGAATCGAAGACGCATTTAAACATATTGTTGAACAATTAAGGCTTCTTCAAACCGATCAAGGTAAAGAGTTTTACAACAAGTTTTTTTCTTGATACCTCAAGTTACCTGACATTCATCACTACTCTACGTACAGCAATATCAAGGCAAGTGTTGTACAACGCTTTAATCGTACACTCAAAACAATGATGTGGCGATAATTATAGCTCACTTCCCTCTAAAATGTAATAGACTGTTGGTATAAATTCTATATCCTTAAACTACAAATTGGGATAGAGAGTGCCTAACCCTCTCGAGCTCCCTTTCATATTGTTTTTGAGGTGACTACGTTTCCCAACCATTTTTCTTGGTTTCGTAATGTAATAATTTTTGCTATCGTGTCACCTCTTTAGTATGGGATTAGCCCTTGCATAAGCGGCCTAGTGCCAAATAGGTTTTTAAAGAAATGTATTAGGAGTGCAGTTTCGCCTCCTCTCAAGTTGGTATTTTGGAGGCCATGTAATTGACCTGTTTCTTTACTTAATAGGCCTCAGTAGGTTGGGCATTTTTACCCCTGTTTTCATGTACTTGGAGGACAGCTTGGAAGTAGAGTTTGGTGTGGCCTTTGATAGGCTTGAACTTTATGAGCGGGTTGCTCTTTCTTCAAATTTTGATTTCTGCGTGCCTCGAGGAGGCTTTACTGTGTAATTGGGAGCAAGAGCTCCTGGGCATGATTGGGGTCTTCTGCCCCTTTGTTGAATCTCGTATATGTGTCAAGTTGGGCTTATAGCTCAAGAAGTGTGTGTCTGGCTCTCGGAGCCCAAATCCTGTAATCACTGTAGTTGTACATTCTCGATTTGTTGCTAGGCAACTAAGTACCTGTTATATTTGTTATTTCTTGATCTTAAAAAGAGAATATAACTTTGTTAAATTTTAAATTAACTTTAATTTCGTAGAACGAGACCTGTTCATCCCAGCACCTTCTTTCACCTCTACCACGGATAACTCCGTAACAAGTGGTAGCAGAGCGTGGTTGAATGGGTCTCAATTTAGCCCCTTTTGACGGCTAAATATTGCTTTGCTTTCGAACTCTAACAATTTTCTCAGTGCTGGAATTTTTGGATTTTTCTTTTTTTCAAAATTGCTTTGTCATCATGCCCGGCCCTCGCGATGTCCTCCATCTCAACTATTTGCGCAAGGAGGAGTTAATCTATGAATTAACAATTAGAAATGTGCAATCTGGAGGCACGGTTGCGGTAGATACAAATTAGCTTAGAGAGTCCCTTGATTTGCCCATTACCACCCCAACTTTGGGAGAGAAAGAAATTGACGACTCTCTCTCTCCACGATCACGGACAATACTACTGAGCTGGCATCCGTAATTACCTTTTTTGAAGAAAATGATCCTTCTCCTAATCAAATTAAACGTGTGCAAGCAAGGTTATTTCATTTTTCTAATAGCGTTAACGATCTATTTTCTCTGAAGTTGAATGACGTTCAGAGGAAGGAAGCTAGTGTGGTCCTTGAAAATCTTTCGGATTTGTCCAGTAAGGTTACCCAATTGTTAACTGGGGAAGTTCCTCCCAAAACTGATCAACCCACTACGGTGAACGTAGTTCAAGAGGAAGAGTCTTCCAAAGGAGAAGGAAATATGAAAGCGGTTGGAGCCCAACAAGTCTCTGCCCCATTGGACAACGAGTCTGAACCCCGCACCTCATTGAATAACGCACGTTCTGAATTAGCTTCTTTGCCACTTAAACCTTTACCTACTATGTCACCCGGGTTCAGCAGCTTGCCTCATCCATTAGCAATGTTGCTCAGAGGTACTTCTAAGTTTTCGGTTAACTCTACCAGTGAAGTTATTTCATTCTTAAGGTTCTTAGTTGAATTTCAGGATCATGCCCTTGTCTTTTTCTCTTTCTCCGTGTCAAATTTTGCAAATCATTTATCCCTATGCAATTGGTGTTCTCTCAGACAAAATTGTTAGGGCAATAGCGGAACAGTCATCTATTGAAGACTTCCACGCCCACTTGCTAGCTAACTTCATTCCGGCTAGGGCAAGGTCTTCACTTATTCAGAAGTATTATTATAGAGTGCAGCGACTTGATGAAAATCTGGCAGACTTCATACAAGACATTAAATTCTATACCACGGTGTTTGCTCTTCACTTCCCTGAAGATCAGATTGTACAGGCCATTGTGGAAGGCATTTCTCCATCTTACAGATCATACTTGTGTTTTGCGTCGCGTCCGCAAACTTTTGCCGAGTTAGAGGCTATGGCCGTCTCCGCCGAAGGAGTTAGATACGCCGATACCTTGCGTGTCGCGAAAGAACCCCCTCCTTCTTATAGTAATCCCTGGCCTCCACCTCGCCGACCAGTCACACCCCGTAAATGTTATGCTTGCGGGTCGCCTTACCATCTTCGCAATAAATGTCCATTGGTCAAATCTAGTAGGACAAATGATGGAGCAGGTTCATCACAAGGGTGTTTTAAATGTGTGTCTTTCTCACATATCGCCAAGAATTGCCCAAATTCTAATAGCACCCCCTCCTGCTCAACTTCTGGTGCAATTTCCACCAATGCCAATAATAATAAGTGACTAGTGCCTTCGGCTGAGTCGGCGAACCCACCTTCCCGAGGCTCAGCCCTAAGTAATCACACCAAAATTGCAGGGAAAACTCCCGCTTCAAATTTATCTTTGAAGGCCCTAAGGAATGTCTTAGGATTGCGGCGGATTCCCCCGCACTTGTGCCTTTTCTCAAAATTGAGTTAAATAATGAACCTGTAACAGCTTTACTAGATTCAGGCAGTGTGTGTTCTATTATTTCAGCTGAATGGTATTCCAAATTGAAAACAGTTTGTAAACTTCCTGACTATTGCTCATCTCCTGTTCAATACGTTTCGGCTAATTATTCTCCATTAGAAATTTTAGGTTCCTTAAAAGCCAAAATTCGTATTTCTAAATTTATTGGAAAGTTAAATTGTTTGTGGCTAAGCATTTGTCTTGCCCCATTATATTGGGAGCCGACTTCATGTCCCATACTGGTCTTGTGCTCGATCTTCAGAGTAGGTCATGCACATTCAAATTTGCTTCCAATTGTAAAATCCCCTTATTGAAATGTAATTCTGTATCATGTTCATCTGTTTCGCCTACCCAGGATGAGATGTTGTTAGATCTTAGACATCTACCTGAGGAGCAGGCTGACAGTATTCGTAAGTTGTGTCAGTCGTTTCCAGAGGTGTTCTCGGATATTCTTGGTGTTACTGACCTGATCGAATACAAAATTGAGGTCACGGATTCGATTCCTGTCCGTTTTCCACCTTATAGGCTACCTCCACCTAAAATGAAGGCATTGAAGGAAATCATCGATCAAATGTTAAAGGATGGTATTATTAGGCCCTCTAAGTCGGCGTATTCTTCGCCTATTTTTCTAGTCCCGAAACCCCAAGGTGGCTTCAGGCCTGTCATTGATTATAGGGCTCTCAATCGGAAGGTGGTGTTACAATCTGTGCCCCTTCCTGACCTTTATTCTTGTTTTTCATGGTTTCGTAAAGCTAAGTTCTTTACCATCTTGGATCTAAATCAGGCCTATAATCAAATTCCTCTGGCTGAAGAATCCAAACATCTTACAGCGTTTGCCACGGATTGGAATTTGTATGAATACAACCGCGTGCCTTTCGGACTCCCCACGGGAGCAGCTGTACTCACTAGAGTGCTAGATGGGTCTTCTCCGACATCAAATTCGAGTATTTGTACCACTATCTTGATGATGTCGTCGTATTTTCGGAGACTTTTGAACAACAATTAGATCATCTAAAGGAAGTTCTCAATCGCCTTCGTAAGGCTGGGCTAACTGTGAAGTTGTCCAAGGTAGCATTCGTTAAGCCTTCCATGTCATTCCTAGGGCATATTGTCTCGCCCGATGGTGTTGCTGTCGATCACTCTAGAACATAGGCCATCCGTGATTTTAAACCTCCCAAGGACATCAAAGGTATTGCCAGGTTCATTGGTATGGTGAATTTCTTCAGGACGTTTATCCCTAACTTCGCTAATAGAGCGGCGCCCTTGAACCTTCTTCGTAGGAAAGGCATCAAATTCGAGTGGGGGCCTTCGCAACAAGCCGCTTTTGAAGACCTGAAATTAGTTCTCTGTAATGCCCCTGTCCTTGCTATGCCAGATTTCTCGAAGAAATTCATCGTCCAAACCGACGCGTCGTCGTCGGCGGTAGCTGCAGTCCTTCTTCAAGAGACTGAACTAGGGAGGACTCTATCGGCTCAAGAAGCCAAGTATTCCATCTATGAGCTCGAAGGTTTGGCAGTCTTATTTGCCTTAGAAAAGTTCCGTCTCTATCTGAAACATGTCAAATTCGACCTGGAGACTGATAATCAAGCCTTAAGCTGGGTCTTAGGTAGACCGCGTCGTACTGGTCGTATAGCCCGTTGGGCCATCCGAATTTCTGCCTTCCAATTTGACGTTAGGCATATCAGAGGTACTGAAAATTTTGTCGCAGACGGACTCAGCCGTAAGTTTTCCAATGACGTCGCGACCCATGAATCGGTCGATAGTTCATCACCTCCCGAGTCCATGCTAGCTGAGGTTAATGCCATCTTAATAGATGCTGCCATGCTCTTTAGGGATCTTGAGAAATATCAACGTGAAGATCCGACGCTGGCTCCGATCATGGAAACCCATTCTTCTGGGGAACATGTTGTCCCTTATGTATTGAGGAATGGTGTTTTATGTTGCCCATCGAGGCATGATCAAACAATGAAAGTTGTAGTTCCAGCTGTACTTGTGCCAATGATCTTCAAGTACTATCATGGGACCCCACTGGGGGGGGGGGCATTTAGGTATCTTTAAAACCCGGGAAAAGATCCGTGAAATGTTTATCTGGAAGGGTATGGACGGTGAAATTCGTGAACTAGTCAAGGCTTGTAAATCGTGCTTGCTTAGTAAACCCACCATGTCTACCAAGGTAGGCCTTTTGTCTTCTCATCAAGCGTCGCGCCCCATGGGACGTCTCTACATCGATTACGTAGGACCCTTCCCCCAGTCAAAGGGGAATGCCAACAAGTTCATCCTTGTATGTGTAGATGGTTTTACAAGATTTGCTTGGTTATTCCCGACTAAGCTGGCTACCGCTCAGGCCACCATTACTTGTTTAAATTAAATCTTTGCTTCTTTTGGTCCGTGTGAATATATTGTGTCTGACAATGCTAAGGCTTTCACATCTAATCTATTTAGTAAATTCTGTTTTGACCTGTCCATCTCTCATGTGACAACTTCTGCTTTTTATCCTCAACCATCTCCGGCTGAACGGGTTAATCGTAATCTGAGGTCCGCGTTGATTGCCTATCATCATGAAGATCATTCTAGGTGGGACACGTCCCTGCATTGGTTAGCTTTTGCTTTGAATTCGGCGGTTCATGAATCTCATAAGTTTACTCCAGCTTCGTTGATGTTCAAGTTTGTTCCCAACACGGCGCTCTCTAACCTCTGGTCTCTGAGTGTCATTCTACCCGAGACAATAGATCCAGATAATATTAAAGATCTTTGAAAGAAGGCTGAAGCCAATCTTAAAGTGTCTCATGAAAACGTTAGGGAAAGATATGATCGTGGCCGGAGAACCACCAATTTGAAGGTAGGAAAGGCCGGGCTGAGTGGCTCAGACGGTTAAGGCGCTGGCCTTCTGACCCCAACTTGGCAGGTTCGATCCTGGCTCAGTCCGGTGGTATTTGAAGGTGCTCAAATACGTCAGCCTCGTGTCGATAGATTTACTGGCACGTAAAAGAACTCCTGCGGGAATAATTCCGGCACCTCGGCGTCTCCGAAAACCGTAAAAGAGTAGTTAGTGGGACGTAAAACAAATAACATTATTATTAATTTGAAGGTAGGTGACCAGGTGATGGTCAAGAATTTTGTTCCCGCGGGCAAGCTTGCCCCCAGATTTCATGGGCCGTGTACTATTCTCGATTTCCTTACACCCGTTACCTTATTGCTAAGTAATCCAGCCACCGAGAGGATATTTAGGGTTCACCTGTCGCAGGTGAAACCTGTGTAGCTTCCGCGCTAACGTAGCTGATTTTATATTTGCTTTAACATTTTTGAAAAAATCCGGAAGGTTATATTTCTTTGGTTGCACTTGAGGCCTTCTGCCCTTGGAGTCAGGTCCTTTGTGTGTAAGCTTTTTTTGTAAATCTTCCCCGACCAGTTAAACTGCCATCCTGTCCTTACCATGGCCATTACCACGCTCCCGTCTCCTGCTCAACAACACACAGTGGCTATTTAAATGAAATAAAGATCTCCACGCCGCTGGCCCCTCAACCTCACCACTAAGCCTGTGCCCTAAAAGAATTGTGGTCCAACAAATTCTGCCGCCGCGATCTTAATGTTTCAGTGCCCCCGCAGCAGCGCGGCGCCGTACAGCCACTGAGGTGGGGTATGTGCCCGCCCCTCTCCATTGAGGCCAACCAGTGTACGGCAAGCCGGAGCCCTCCTCCCAGCCAAGGCTGATGTGCGGCGCACAACCTGCTACTTGCCCGCGGCCTGTATACGCTCGCCGCGGGTGCGGCGTGCTTCAATACCACTACTCCTCTCATAGTGCGGGCGAGCGGTATCTCAGGGTACTTGAGGGGTCCGAGCGGCCTCCTCTGGACACAAGCAGCAGCGGCCGGTCTGGCCGTCCAACTTAATCAACCTTGAATGTATTTAATCATCTACATGGACATTTAATATCAACAATTACTACATTTTTGAATTCAACCGCAATATTTGGTGGACTTAGAAAATATTTCTTCCCTTTCAAGAATTAAAAGTTTTTCCTTCTGAATTCAACTTCTACAAACATAAAGACATTACATCAGAAGTAACTACAAAGAATTTTGAAACTGGATCCAATCATTTAAGAAAATTTGGTTGTAAATACTTCTGCAATTAACTTCTATATCAACATCATAACTTGGACCTTATTTTAAAACAAAAGTTTATGTTCTTCTGTGTTATCCCTTGGAGGGACTTTTGGGGGGGAGGTCTGTACCGGGCGGTACACCTCCGCTCCGCTAATTCAAACATTGCGCCGGTTGAAACTCCTCTACTGGAGGAAGCCTGAACTTTAACTACAGTGTTAATTCTCAAGTTTCTCAGAATATGTCCCTACTTATAAATTTTGAAGTTTTCTGAACTGTGTCGTTTTCGATGTATTTTTGTTTTGTAGTAAGAACTGTGGACATTCTCTTCTAGATGGCACTACTGAAGGACAACAATTATGCACCCTAGCGCGAAGTGAACGAACTGTGTTTTTGGAGAAATTTGGTTTTCATAAGTTTGTTCTTTGTTAAATTTCTTTCAGTCATTGTTTAAGTTGGCACGAGTAACCCTTTCTTTCCACCAGTTTTGAATTTACCAATAAGGAATTTCTGTAATTAATTTTCCACCAATAAGGGGTTTCTTCTTCGTCTAGTGTAGTAGTTTTTGCCTTTATCCAATAAAAGGCTTGTGGGCGGGTGTTCTCATTCATGAAAGGTCTCGAATGTTCCGCGAGGGTATATAAACTGCTGATTTTCGGGTCTCTGCGCCACTTCAGTAACATCTATCAGTGTGTAAAGTACGTAGCAGGGGGCGGGAAGCGCCTCTTTCTTCGGGCAGCAGTTCAACCAACAGGTAATGACCGTTTTATAACTTATTTTCTTGCCAGCTCAGCAGTTTAACCCTCGGGGCGGGTTCGAAACGTTTTACCATGTAAATTTCCTCTAAAATGTAATAGACTCTTGGTATAAATTCTATCTCCTTAAAGTACAAATTGGGATAGAGAGTGCCTAACCCTCTCGAGCTCCCTTTCATATTGTTTTTGAGGTGACTACGTTTTCTCAACCATTTTTCTTCGTTTCTTAATGTAATAAGTTTTCCTATCGTGTCATGTCTTTAGTATGGGATTATCCCTTGCATAAGCGGCCTAGTGCCAAATAGGTTTCTAAAGAAATGTATTAGGAGTGCAGTTTCGCCTCCTCTCAAGTTGGTATTTTGGAGGCCATGTAATTGACCTGTTTCTTCACTTAATAGGCCTCTGTAGGTTGGGCATTTTTACCCCTGTTTTCATGTACTTGGAGGACAGCTTGGAAGTAGAGTTTGGTGTGGCCTTTGATAGGCTTGAACTTTATGAGCGGGTTGCTCTTTCTTCAAATTTTGATTTCTGCGTGCCTCGAGGAGGCTTTACTGTGTAATTGGGAGCAAGAGCTCCTGGGCATGATTGGGGTCTTCTGCCCCTTTGTTGAATCTCGTATATGTGTCAAGTTGGGCTTATAGCTCAAGAAGTGTGTGTCTGGTTCTCGGAGCCCAAATCCTGTAATCACTGTAGTTGTACATTCTCGATTTGTTGCTAGGCTACTAAGTACCTGTTATATTTGTTATTTCTTGATCTTAAAAAGAGAATATAACCTTGTTAAATTTTAAATTAACTTTAATTTCGTAGAATGAGACCTGTTCATCCCAGCACCTTCTTTCACCTCTGCTAATCCACCAAACCACGGTAACAGTTATAACCGTTGGATTGAACTGGTACCTAGATTCCTGTCCACCTACAACGATACGCCTCATCGCACTATCGGGACAAATCCACGTCTTGTCAGTAAGAAGCACCACGCTTAGGTCCTATTCATCATGTAATCATAGCTTTAAAAATGGTGATTTCGTTCGCATCAGATAACACAAGTCTATCTTTGCAAAAGGATACACCCGTAATTCTTTAAATATTTGTTCATGGCGTCGACCTCTGCTGATCTTTTGCCACTACTTTCAACTTGCGAGAGGTACCTGCGTATAAGTGTAATTGCGGAAGTGTAAAGTGTTGAATAAGAGGAAAGGATGACACAACCACCCAGTCCCCAGGCCAGGTATATCAATCATTTAAAATCAAAACACCTGGCCAGAGCGAGAACCGAACCCGGTGCTGCTGGGTGACAGGCTGATGCGTTGACGCATACACCGCCGGGCTGGACCATAGTGCTCAGTTTACTCGTCCAGTTACGTATTTATTTCGCGATGTCACAGAACAGCCTACTGAAGAAGGATTCTTCATCGAAGAACTGCAGAAAACAAAATATCCTGATCACTATTTAAGCGAACGTGTTATTCGTCGTGGAAATAAACTATATGTCAAATGGCTTGGTTGTAATAACAACTTCAATTCATGGAATAATAAAGAGGATGTAGTTTAAAACTTGAGTTCTTTTTATTCACGAATCTACCTCTCCTTTCTTGTACGACATAAGACAGGATTAAATTTACAAGTCAACATTGTTACTACTAGTTAATTTTGGACATGGTGTAGGGTAGGATTAGTATTAAAAATTAAAAAAGCACCAACATTATATTTTGCAAATTGCACTTATCTTAACAGATAAACATCTTTTGTTTCTTCAAAAATCTGTCTTTTCTTACATAGATTATTTCTATTGCCTTCGCTGTTTAATGCCACCAAACAAAAAGAGTTTTCCTTTTATTGCACCGGCAACGACAAGTGCTGTTATCTTCTTAGCAACTGAAGCGTTAGGTGTATCACACGCTGCGTAGCTTTACAAAGCAAATTTTCATCAGCTGCACAGTTTGGTTCAGAATTGTTCTGTCTATAAGCAATGCTCTTTGCAGGCAGCATCTAAGATATTAATACTATGATCACAAAGTGCCAAATAGACTTCAAGTCGAGTTCCAAGGCCGCAGTACTGGTATCTCGGAAATGAAGCTCAAAAGAAAGAAGATCAATCATCTTATTAATGATTCCATGACCAGTATGCTTTCTCACCTTTCTCTTAGCATGTTTCTTCGCCCTCTTCTGCGACAAATTGTTTACACCTTTCGCAGCCATGTTAATTGTTTATAAATGAAGACAACTCGTTACTTTTAAGTCCGTGATACAGTTTAATGAGTTGACATGTATGACACTGTCAAACTGAAGGTCTCCTAGCTAAATTCACCTGTTCATGATGTAAACTACACGTTCGAAGCTCCGACAAAGCAGGATCTTGAGTCCCCTCATGAAGCACCTACTCCCAGATATTCTTTACAGCATTAACCAAAAATGCCTTTGGTAATCTATTCAACTCTTCTTCAGTAAACGTGTTTATTTTCTTTTTGCATGCGTGAAACAACGATTGCCTATACAACTGCGTTACACTTAGTATCAGATTGAAATGACATGATGTCTTTACAAATGTTTCTTTCGCACTGACGTCATTTAGACACTGCAATTTTCATATGTTGTTCACCTTCTGGCATACACTGCAACACAACCAATCAAAGAGCATGCACACATGGTGTAAAGGCTGTTTAATTGTTCCTCCACTAAGCTCCTTGGTAAGAGTTCTTAATGATGGACACCCTAACTCATGCACGTCGATAATTTCACATGTTGATGGTAGATAGTTTTGGAACAATTCCTTTTTTACAGCCCTTTAGAAGAACAAGGCCTGCTCTTGACAAGTAAGCGTTCATGATCAAAGAAAGTGATAAGGTATTCCTATTTCTTCCCATTTCAGACCTAAATTTTTTCTATCCACTTTATCTACATTTTGTCTTCACCTGTTTGCAAACAGTAAGGTAAAGGTGGGCTAAATATAAACTGACGAATTTTGGCGCCCACAACACAGTGCAATCCAACACAGCCACCTCCTTGAACACAAAATTTTGCCGTTCACTTTAAAGATTTGTACGTCAAATATTAATGCTCCCATCATGATGGAATAAAATCACTTTACTCTGTATCACAGTACCTCAGAGACTAAAGGAAAAATCACACTTATACCATCTATAAAGGTTTGAGTTTACAAGATAACGAACAAGTCTATGCATGCATAACCATGTGAAAGTAATCGCTGCATCTCACCACAAACCTCAGTCGACAAGAAGGGTATTTAACAATAACACTTGGTCAGATAAAGAGGAGAGAAGGGTATCTGACCATTAAACTAGGCCAGATCAGGAGGACACTACTAGGCTGATGTGCACGAGGGAAGGGAATCTGTCCGTAAAACTGGGCCAAATGGGGATGAGGGTAGGGCATCAGACATTAAAACTGTGCCAGGTCATAAGCCCCTACAAAATGGCATCTGTGAGTAGGGAAGAGGCATCTGCCCGTAAAACTAGGCCCTTCCAAAATGACATGTATGAGGAGCGAAGGGGCATCTGACCGTAAAATTGCCCCCAGGATGTCGACTGTGTTGTTAGGCCCCTCCAAAATGGCGTCTGCGAGGAGGGAGAATGCATCTGATCATAAAACTGCATTCAAGGTGGCGACTGTGTAATTAGGCCCTTCAAAACTGGTGACGGGAAGGGCATCTGACCGTAAAACTGAGCCAAGAAGGCGCCTGTATAGTTAGGCCCTTCCAAAATGGCGCCTGTGTGGAGGAAAGCCTTCTGAATCGAAAACTGTGTCCCAAGATGGCGACTGCGTTGTTAGGCCCCTCGACTATTTGGGCTATGAGGAGGGGGCATCTGACTGTAAAACTGGGCAGAAGTTGGCAACCTTGTGGTTAGACCCCTCCAAATTGACGGCAGGAAGGCCATCTGACTCTAAAACCGGGCCATACATCGGGATCGGGAAGTTAGGCCCCTCCAAATTGGCGACTGTGTAGGAAAGGGAATTAGGCATTTTTCTGCTGCGTCAGCACCTGAAGTCATTGACCCGGCGATTGATCCCGTCACTTAACCGTGACGTCACGACCACGTGCTCTCGTTTGTAAACAAAGCCAGGTGTTTGGCCACGTACTTTTTGACAGCTGTCAAGGTGACAGCTGCCATCTTTAACTACGTGGGCGCGGAATTGTAAACAACAGAACATCGCTAACCTCACTGCTGCTATCTTGACGGGGCTACATCTCACTGTTGCTACCTTATGCATGCGTTGGTCGATTTTAAATCCACGTGATTTTTGACAGCTGTAATGCGTGCAAGGCTAACCTCTGAGAATGTTTATTGATTTTGTGGGAGTAGTTGGCTTAAAGAGGTAGTTCTCTTTTCCCTATCTCCTCTTTCCAAAAATAGGGGATGGAGAGATGTGTTCGCTCCCTAGAGGTCCACCACCTTGGCGATGAGTTCTCTACAAAAAACTTATGCCCGGCTAAGAAGCTAGGCATGGTCACCTCTCTGTTGCGAGAGAGCGACAAGTTGTCTACTGCTATGTGCATCGCTTTTATAGCATCGTTAAGCGGTGGGAGGTGCGCAGATCCATGTGCAGTGTGGAGGGTCATATGGGAGCACAGGCGAGAGTTGCACACTCTGGTGGAAGAAGTTTATCTCGATAGTCGATGTGTGTGCATATCGACAGGCGATGTATACGCACTCTGGTGAAAGAAGTTTATTATGATAGTCGATGCATGCATATCGACTTGATAGTTGATATATGCATATCGACAGGCAACGGATGGTTACTCTGGTGGAAGAGGTTTAGTACAATAGTCGATGCATGCATATCGATAGGCGATGGATGTGCACTCTAGTCGAGGACAAATATATAAGTTTATCTTGATTGATGTTCACTCTAGTGGAAGAAGATTAGTTGATGTGTGCACACTCTAGCTGTAGAAAATTACCTCTTCTGCGATTGTAAAAGAGTAACTGGATCATACAGAATTAAACGACACATTACAATAATTAGAACATAGTTAGGGAACGAATTTAACCTTATCTTAACTGAACATAGTCAGGGAGAAGCCTTGAAGGGCCTTGGCCTACTAAGCGACCGCTGCTCAGCAAGAAGGCCTGCAGACGACATGTTGTGTAGTTAGCACGACGAATCTTCTCTGCTGTTATTCTTCGCTTTCTAGACCGGGCTTGCTATCTTACCGCGAGATAGCTTCTGAGTTATAACTACGTAAGCTGAGTAGACTTCGAACCAACCCTTAGGTCTACATAAAAATCCCTTACCTGGGCTGGAATAGAACCCGGAACTTCCGGTAAGAGGGAGGCACGCTACACTACAGTATTCTAATATACAGAGCTACTATAACGTAATTAAATTGCTATCTGACAGCCAGATAACTCCTCAGTTCTAATTACGTAACCTAAGTAGATATCGAACCAGCTCTTAGGTCTACGTAAAAATCCCTGATCTGGGAAAGCTGAGTAGACCTCGAACCAACACTTAGGTCTACGTGAAAATCTCTGACCTGCGCGCGAATCGAACACTGAGCCTCCGGGTAAGAGGCAGGCACGCTACGCTACGGGGTCGTCATTAACATTACGATAACAGAATTTTAACATACAGAGCTACTAGAATATTTCTCTGTATGTTACAAACGCACGGTGAGGAATGCTCGCGTCGTCAGTAATTGTACACCGCTCTACATGAGGACACTGTGACCGTGTGCAGGCATCCAGTTCGCTACTTGCGATAAATGCTGTGTCCGATAAGGCAAAACAGATTCAATCCAGTTACAGAATGCAATTAGCAAAAATATAGATTGACAAGCCACGACCCTAGGCGGACCAAACTCAGGTCAGAGCCCCGTAGTCGCTGCAGGTTCAGGTAAAACTCCTGCAGGGAGTGGGAAAAACAGTAGTTTAAATCCCTTACGCATGTCGATTTGCCCTCAGTTTTACAGCCGGATGCCTTCATGACGCCTATTATCGGAGAGAAACAAACACCTAGTACCCGAGCCAGAAGCAGAAGCGATTAGGCCTAACATAAGACTTTAGTTACTTCCTTCTAGGTAAGCTGTGCGAGCGTATAATGTATGTTTGTAACAGTAGTGTCTGAACTTTGCAGGTTGAGATAAGACTCTGGCAGACCTCTGTTGTACGGCCCGACCCTTACACATTTAGATTTGCCCTTCCTAACGGCAACTCTAGGATTTAAGTACCATCGGACGGAAACAAACGCCAAGTTTCCAAGAGAGAACCAGAAGCGATTAAATTCCCCAACCTCGACTAGGAATCGAACCCGGCACTCTCTAAACTGAAAGTGAAGCTTTGCGTAAAACTACAGAGAACTTTAGCTACTTAACTTGAATATTCCTTGTCTGCTGTAAGAACTATCTTAGAAGTACTTCCTGCGTATACCCCGCAGAGTCAGCTTTATGCCTTGCACTAACTTACAGACTCAGCTATGTTCCTCATAGTCGTGAATTGCGCTGATTGTGTAAATCCCGAGTTTGTGCAGTGGTAGGCCAAGAGGTGTATTATCTCAAACCCCTACTTATAATTTTGCAATGCGGTACGCGGCAGAGTGTTGATGGTTTTGATTATTGTTTTAATAGCGTATTCGCTGTGCGGTTAGGGCATTTGTTTCCGCGGTTTCTGATTTTGACACCAGGCAAATGATGGCCGTCAAATAAATTTATGATTATATTACGATCGAAGCTTTGCCCTACCAAGCGACCTCTGCTCGGTCCACAACACATGCCTAACGACATGCCAATTCGCTGAACAATCGCCCCTATTCCGTCTTTTTATAGTCTTGTAACAATATTTGTTAGCGGATGGTAAGTAACATCACCTATAAAATTATCAGGCAATAGGCCGTTCTGTTAACAAAAATGCGTTCAGGCTAGTCGTATGTGCTGTAGTTTTCCGTACAGCAGATAACTGCATACAAGGTGACCGCTGACATAAGCGAAATGAGAACTCTAGCTTCCGTTAGTTGTCCAGCGAGGCAGCCACGCACTAGAGTTTTCACTGTTAAATGCAACGATGTATGAATAATCATAGGTAATGTGTGTTTTGCTAAGCAGAGTAATAGCACTAATTATTAATAATATCAGGTAATTTGTATGCGTGCGTGTGTTATAATCAACCTACAGACTCACCTAAGCGCCCCGTGTGTTCAAAACATCTATAGTTAGAACAAGAGACTTTTTTCTGTGTTCTAAACATCAATAAGCGAATTGGCTGCGCGGTTTACGTTACCGCAGATCCGCTAACTTACAGACTCAGCTATGTGTCTCGTGGTCGTAAACTGCGCTAAGGGTGTAAATCCAGGGTTTGTGCAGTGGTAGGCCAAGAGGTGTATTATCGCAAACCCCTACTTATAATGCGTACGCGGCAGAGTGTTGAAGGTGGTGATAATGTTTTATAGAGTGACAATAATATCAACTTGTAGCGGGCTCGAATCTTATAACCTACACACTCAGCTATGTACCTTGCGCTAAATTACAGACTCAGCTACGTGCCTCACAGTCGTCAACTGCGCTCAGGGTGTAAATCCTGGGTTTGTACAGTGGTAGGCTAAGAGGTGTATTATCTCAAACCCCTACTTGTAATACGGTATGCTATAGAGTGTTAATGGTGCTAATTATTGTTTTAATAGAGTGTAAAAAATATTAATTTATAGCGGGTTCGAAACTCATAACCTACAAACTGAGCTATGTGCCATGTAGGGCTTTATTGCGTCAGTAAACTATTGAGCCGTATCCTGCCGGCCCATAATAATAATTAGAATATTATTTGACCCAATATGTGAAATTTATTCATAAAAGTTACAGTCTAACATGTTAAAGCATCGTACCCTAAGATAGTTGATACCGGATGTTGAGCAAGACAGTAAGTCGCTGGATATTGCTTCATATTTCCGTATGACCGTGAGAAAGGATAGCGTACCCAAGCGCTGGCAAGGATCGACACGTGTATTAGATGCTGACCGAGCAAGATATTTCAGCCAATGGGAACTTAAGGATTTGGCAAACCTGGAGGCTACACCGCGCCAAATCTTAATTCCAGGATGACCAACGTGCTCTGTGGATAATGTCAGTTTCTGTAGGTAATCGGTTCTCCACGGTTTCTGAAGTCAGATATATTTGGAAATGTATTATAGAAATTGGTGGAAGAGATTTGCTAGTGTTTGAGCTGTGTTTTGTAAATATATCACAATAAGTATTGTGTCATCATATATGACGAACTCTCTGATTGGTGGTTGGTTCAGACACCCGGGAACCCCAGCATTATTGGCGTCACCGAAGCCTCCTCAGTAACCCTAGCTCTGGAGAGCGTCAGTCCGTGGTAAAGATTTGAACAGTGCGGATGCATTAACTCTGTGACTGGTGATCGTGATTAACGTGGTGTTATTCCAGTAATAGTAACTGGTTCTCATTGATACTTTAAAGTGTGCAGTTGCTATATTTTACTGTACTTGAGTAAATGAAATAGTATAATTTTGGCAGAGTTAACATTCAATTGATAAAGACGGTATTTAGTGACCGCTGAGTAACAAGTGTAGTGGAAACGTGCTATTGTTTCACTATTCCGCGACGGGCGCGTATTCGCGTGGAACTTTCGTACCGAACCGTGGGCTGCTTTTCAAACTGTATTTTTACCCTTTAAGTGAAGTGTGTAAGATATATGTGAATCAGTGTGTTTAGCTGATCTGGTAAAAAGAAAGGGTATTTCGGCTCGCAGCATTAAGCAGCGAAGAGATTATCAACTATAGTCTTCTGTGTTCCAGTGAATTATTTTCCAGCAAGATGATGGATACACCTGCAGAGGAAGGAAGTACATTCACACATGTTAATGCTGTGATTAACATGGAGTAGATCCCTAAATCAGTGGGGATGTAAGCTGCTATCCTGGTTTCCCGAGAGTCATGTAAAGTAAGGCGCATGTGATATTTATGGCATGATATGTAAGTTATGTTAAGGTACTAGGGCAGTGTAGATAGAATTTTTATTTTCATGTAAAGTAAGCCTGACGGCATGTGTTTGTTTAATTTTGTTACTATGATAGATTCGGATATGAGAATAATGCATGTTTATTGTATTTTCATTTTGCTTTATGAGTAGATGTTTGGGAAAATGAGGGATTGATAGGATCAGTTGTTGTTTATTTGTGTATATTACTTAGCGTAGGATATTCCGAGTTTTCCTTATATATATGCTAGAAGGGCTAGATCGACAGGTTCATTTTTATACAACGTTAAACACGTATGAGTTTATTTTATTTCGGTTATTCAGAGAGAGACAGGTATAGCTATTTTGCATGAGGCATGGTTGTACAGAAGCTGCCAGAAGGAGCTGCAGAACGTCGTTGTTAAAATAAGATCTTTGAAGTTAAGTTGGATTCTGCTTGCCTGATGGTCTGCCAAGGACTCGAACTGCGTCTCATTATGTGGAAAGGCCAGTGGGATCCATGAGGAATAATGAGATAAAAATTGCATGCTGAATTATAATGTATTGGTGCAGGCTGATTGTATGCCTGACAAGATAAAGGGTATTGTGCAGATGTGTGTGCCTGCCTAGTGTCTTCTGAGTGTATATTGTGATCAGAATGGACAGTGTTAATTCCAGACTATTGAGTCTGATGTTGTTAAATGGCCCAAGCATGCTAAGAAGGAATGAATATACGTGAGTTTCCGTGTAGTTGATGAAAGGCGCTATCTCATGGCAAGCTGATTCCTGGCCTGTGTTTATCTGTATGTGCGAAGGAGACAGTATTTCCTTGTGGCGGTCTCGGGAGACAAAATCCAGTCTTTAGCATAGTGGAGTTCAACATTTCTTTACAGCTCGTAATCTACTCGGAAGTACATGACGGATGACCGCGCTGTTGAGCAGAAGGAGGCAATGTTGCCCATTGCTTTCTTCATGATATCAAGGGTTATTTATATGTTTTTCCTTTACAGGATGATGTTCTACATTGTTTTTTGTGATTGTATACCTTGTCTCGTTGTTTTTAAAGGGAACAGCCCGAGTGCTGAAGTATTGTTGGTTTTTCTAGTTCTGTCTAGATCTTTTGCAGTGAACCGGGATTCACATTAGAATCAGTGTAGCATTTAATACTTTACTCGATATCCGATGTATATATATGTTTAGTTTGATTATTTGAATTGTTGTAAATACAGTGTAGGATTTGCCCCTAATATTTTGCATAACTTACCTAGCGTCCATGGCGTCTTAATTATTTTTCTTTCCGTCGTAATTTTTTCTTGATAATGTAACTTTTAATTTACGGAAATAGTTTGTCGACTCTCGGGATTAACTTAACTTTGAAACCGTATCGTTGGGATGCGATAGTGTGAAACTTCATACGGAAATACCACATGGCAGTGTTTGCGTACACTTGTTGCCATACAACATAAACATTGAACTATAAGAAGAAACTCAGTCTTGATTTATATTAATGTTCTTTGTGGAAGTTGCTTTTTTTAATGTCAAATTTGTATAATCATTCAATGAACGTTTTTAATTTCTACTTATTTCAATACTTTCAGTTCATTTTTTCAAAATTTTTTATTTTTCTTGATTTTATTATTTTCGTGTGATATGATCGGGGATATTTGTTAATAAATCCATCATACCCACTATGATTGTTTCTCATTCGTGTTATACCTCCATTTCCTGTCATTGATTGCTATTTTAGTGTAGAACTTCGACTTTTTATCCTGACCCAATCGACAACCAACCCACACTCTGCCCAACCCTGAGTTAGTCGGATGTTCTTACAGGAATGGAGGCATCGTCCTAGAGGGTATTTACCCCTGGGTACGGTACACTATACTACTCTAATGACCTGCAACTAAACGATAGCTTTTATTATCAGATACAGAAGAAATAAATAATTATGTTGTATTCAAATAAGTGAACATTTCTTGCGACTGGACGCATCCAAAGTGTGTGTGCACGCTGACGTGTGTAAAATTACACCTACTGCTTTCCTGCACGCTATTGCCATATTGTTACATCGTGAGCAAAAATTGGGATTGAAATAGTCCATTTCCGGTACATGATCTGTTTAGACGTGGGTCGTAAAACTGGTAATTCGATTTCTGTGTGTGTGTGTGTGTGTGCGTGTGTGTGTGTATGTGTGCGTGTGTGTGTGTGGCGAAGATAACATTTTTCCTAAAAGTAGAAGGTTACAATCTAAAAAGTCTTACATTTTAATGCTAGGCAATCCAGAAGGCAGTGAACAGCAGTAAACGTGTGTGAAAAACGTCGTGGCAGATTAGTGTGAGCTCATCATAAAAAGTGCTGACAGATATTGATCGTTGATCGATCCGTGTATATATAAACGAGCAAGCAATTCTTCTCCGTCTTTTACTATCAACGAAGCTGCATTGGACTGAGGTACGCATACATCGTTGTGTGTACTGTTTGAAAAAATCCATAAAAATGAAGTATATAAATATTTACGGTTTTTCTTTCTTTTTAGAAAATCATCATCGTGATTGATATCTGCTGAAAATCTTGTCGCTTCTGCATAAAACTAAAACAGTAAGTTAATTGTTTTAATTTATCATTATTATTATTATTATTATTATTATTATTATTATTATTATCGTGTTTTCATGCAGCAGAAGGAGGTGAATAAAGGTGCTGGGTGGAATAAGTCTATCTACTATATCAAAGATTACTTAAAACTTTAAAAATGAATTTATATTTCTTTTCAAATTTCAGACATGACAAGCTTCTTCACTAGGTGAAGAAAAGAAAGATCAGGTACAATAACAATCTTGATAAAAGAATTGGGAAACCCAAGAATAGGGAATTTAACCGATTTGGGCTTCAAGCCACTAATTTCCAATCTTAAAATATCGCCAATTAGCGTTTACATAGACCGAAGGAAATCTCCCAAAACAAGAGTACCTTGCTCCAAATCCTACAAATACGGCCTTCCAAAGGCCCCCTTAATATTACAGCAATCTCAGAAAAGAGCTTACATGCTCTCGAACATGAACGAAGGAGACTGCGTTCACAATTTCTTACAAAATGTTACAAATCTTGATTTTTAAAATTTATTATAACTTGCAATTTTACAATTTAGTACACAGGGGTAACTAGTACCCAAACAGGATAAACTACTGGCCCTAACACAAAACGAATGGAGGCGTACAGTTGCGCTCCTAGACAATTAAATATAAAACACTAATTGAGCTCTCAGCCCGACGATGCTGAGGCTAATCCCAAGCTACTGAGGTGACTAGAATGAAGGTTAATTAAACGCTTTACAGAAAAGAGAAACAGTTACAAAATCGTAGTCACCTGAAACTAAGTTGGAGGGGAACTCAAGAGGGTAAAGCACTCTCTATCCCCGATTTCCAATTAAAGTCTTTATGAAATTTTACATTAGCCGAAGGAAGTTTTACTTTTTAGAAAACAAGTGGTTACATATTTAGGAATCCGAAACTTCCCATCGTGTGAGCCTGCGGAGGTAGCTAGGGAGAGATATGACTGGTGGCCATTACATTGGCTGATGAACTGCCTGGCGAAGAATGAGGCGCCCCGCCTCCTGTTTTAAAGCACACACTCTCTGAAATTCGACGATCAAAATACAAGGTAGCCAGAAAATCCTCAGCTTATATACCCGAGTGGAGGGTTCGAGAGGTTTCTGGACTAAATCCGCACACACCATCTCATTTCTTTGGGTAAACCAAAAACCTACAAGAAGCCAGTGTTTGGCTGGAAAATATTTAGAGAAAATTACTCATTGACCAGATTAAAAAAACTAGCGGAATTAGAAAGGAGTGTTGTAAGCCTTGAAATAACAAATTCAATGAAAGTTAATTTAGTTGAAAAACATAATAACACAAAACATCTTTAAATCATTAATTCGTTTACCTTGCACCAGAGTGCATTACCTCAGTTCTTGTAATGACATCTATGGAAAACAGTTCATACTTCTTGACGTAAACCACAACAAAACCAGTAAATACAGACAGTATAGGCAACTTCAATATAACATAATTACTCCATAATTCAATGGTGACATCTTCTGGTCAATGTCCCAAGTTCATTACGTAGCTATTTCAAGATTCGTTTGAGAGATAACGTTCTTCAAGGCGCTTCTTTTAAATGTGTGGCGTTGAGGTGTACCTCCAGGTACAATTATTATTATTTTAATCTTTGATTTTTTGTTTTCTTAACAGAAGAGTAACAACCATGTACTGTGGTGTAGAAAATCATTATCGTCATTGATATCTGCTGTCTACTCCATCACAGTGAACGATATCTGCTGAAAATCTTAGGGCTTCTACATAAATCTAAAAGGGTAATTTTGATTTTTAAATGTATAATATATTATTATTAATTTAATTTTTTATTTTTTGTTTTCTTAACAGAAGAGCAACAATCATTTACTGTGTTGTATTCATATCGATCACAGAAAGGCTAGGAAGGAATCTACATACAACGCGCACATCCTTTAAACGTATGTTTGCATCGTTTTATTAAACCAACATGCTACACATGTTTTAAAAAATCTAAAAGTAACATTTTACATTTTGTTGAAAAATGGAAATGATAAAACAACTAGGTCACTTTACAGGTCCTACTACAAGTCAGTGAGGAAATCAACGGGAAATTACCTCACTCTTCTTTTCCCTAGTATGCTTCTACAGTCCCGCCTAGGTTATCTATGACAGCTGGTGGCGGAACTGTGGAGGATCAAACCAGCCTTCGGACTGAATATCTAACACATACTACAAGACGCCTCAGCATTCTGCCACTTAATCGGCCATTTAAAGTAGTTTCGCTTCGAAAAATTAATACGCGATTTGGTGTAAGAATCTCACGTGCTTGTTCCTTCATTATTTTTAAAGACAATGCGGAAAATCATGAAACATTTTACATTTCATCAAATATGACAAAACTCTTATGTTCGGACAATATTTCAGAATGGTTTCGCGAACACAATGTTGACGAATTGCTCGCCTAATTACAAAAGTTCGAAGAGGGTGCGAGCAATAAAGCGCTCGAAAGTATTTCGCATCTTCAGATTAAAGTGTGTAAATTTGATCCCTTAAAATCAGTTAGGCAATATATTGAACTTCCGAAAGCTATTGCAGGTAAGGGAGCTATTACCAATATTTGGAATAACGATGACTATTGCTTCTTGTTTTCTATGGTGTATCGCAATGGCGTTAAAACCAGCGACACAGAATCATTCAAAAACTTCACAGTATAAAGATACGTTTATTGAGTTGCAACATACATTAAATTTTGACGGTGTTACTTTTCCCATGGACTTAATATACATTTCGAAATTTGAGAAAAACAATCCCAATTTTTCCTTTTCTCTGTACTTTGTCAACGGAGAGAGTATTGTAGGACTACTTTACACGTTACACAGCTTCTTCTCAAAAATAACATCCTATTCATCTTTTGTATGTTTGCAATGAAAACACATGCCACTACTGCCTTATAACCAATCTTTCACGTTTGTTAGGTTTTTAAGTACTCAACTTTCATCGCACGATTGAAACAAGTATATATGTAACAGATGCTTGCAGTACATTTCTACAGAAAGCATGTTAGCTGCACACTTAAATGATTGTGCAACACATCCAACCGTAAAACGTGTTCTGCCAAACAGTAAATATGCGGAAATGAAGTTTGAGAATTATTACCGTCAAGAACCTGTTCCGTTCACTGTTTATGCAGATTTCGAATGTTTTACTGTACCTTTTCATCGTTGGGAACCAGATATGAGCGAACCCTACACTGATTATGTGCAGAAGCACACTCCGTTTTCAGTAGCATACAAAGTTGTGTGTTCGTACGATTCATCTCTATCGACTGTTGAGATGTATCGAGGAGAAAACTGTACTGCATGGCTGTTAAAGGAATTAGAAGAGTTAGCATCTCGCGTTCATTGTCTTATATCACAACCTGTTACAATTCAAACGACGGTGGATAACATGGTTTTGCTTCATGGAACCGCTCGATGTCGCATCTGTAAACATCCAGTTACATTCCCAGAGATTAGGATTAGAGATCACTGCCAATATCGCGCACCTGCACATCATTAATGCAACCTTTTATATCGTGTTCCTAAATTTAATCCGTGCTTTTTTCACAACCTGTCAGGCTATGATAGTCACTTCTTTGTTCGTGAGTTTGTACAATTAAATTGCACAAAGTTCGCTGTAATTGCGCAAAATAATGAACGCTTTATTTCATTCGGTTATCGTGTAGGCGGTATTTCTATTCCCTTTCTACATTCCTGTAAATTTATGAACTTTTCAAATGATACACCATTAAATGGTCTTTCAAGCGACGACTTGAAATATATTCGAGAGTGTTTTCCTGATCCTGAGCAGTTTAAACTTTGTACAAGGAAAGGTATTCTGCCCTATGTCTATAATCAAAGCTTTGAAACATTAGCAAAATAATTACCTCCTCAGTCTGCGTTTACAGTCTACTAAGTGAATGTAGTAAACCGTCACTGAGCTCATCCTCATACGATAAACATACGGTATCGATTTCAGATAAAGACTATTTGCATGCCTGCCAGGTGTGGTCATCTTTTCATGTACAGGCATTAGGTGAATATGCGGACTTGTATTTGAAGGCAGACAAATTTTACTATGTGATGTGTTTGATAAATTCCGTGAAAAGTGTTTAACTATTTATGGATTAGACCTTTGTTATTACTACACGACACCAGGTCTTTCATGGGATGCCATGTTAAACTTGATATGCTTTCGGATGTCGACATGCTTTTGTTTTTTGAACGCAAAATTCTCGGTTGACTAGTTTCGCTTGTTAACGGGCATGCGATCGCAAATAATCCCTACTTCCACAATTATGATTCAGAGAAAGAAGATTCTTTTCTGATGCCCATCACAGAGTCGGAAAGAAACTAAATGTGAAGGCTACAATACTAAAAGCTAATAAAATTGATCTACAATAACATTACATCGACCATTGTTTGTTGTGATGTGCTTTGTGTCTTCTGTTGCCACTCATCTCCGACAGATGGGATTACTGTTGCGTACCAGTATAACAGCCTGCCTGAGTTGTGGCGGAAGTAGCTGGAGAGTTAGTTTCTTTTGCATGATATTCCTCTGATTCATAAATATTCTGATACTACTGGTAGTAACACACTGGTTTTTCATAGCATTCCAGCAGTTGGATGCCTTCTCTGAGGCAGTGATTGGAATCAGAAGTGCGCACATTTAAGAGAATAATGGCAGAGGAGTGTTCATGGCTGTCTGCAGCCTGGTCATTCCAGCTCAGAAACTTTGGACTCTTTAATCGGCAGCGTAGTGCCGTTCGTTAAAAGTAAGGAAATGTGCGGTTTTTCATTTTCATTTTCCCATTTGATCGAGTGTTTTATGTAACATTGCTTTTAATCACTACATTCCTATTGACGTCATTGTAATGAACAATGTTGACTTCAGTTGTGAAAACGTCAAAGAGAGTCTTTCTGAGTATTCCGTAGCGAAGCACGGGTACATCAGCACTCCACTGCCGAGCGCGCAGACACCACCCTCTGCATCAGATACAGAATACTACAAGTAGCACACAGCTATGTCGATAAGTACTGAAATAATCGACCAGTTGCAGCAGGAAAGAATCCCTCCCCCCCTATTGACATGGGGCCTTGTAACGTCGGCGGTCCCGATTTCGTCAACCAGTTGCAGCCGGTAAGAAACTCCCCACCCCTTTTATGGGCATGGGACCTTATAACGTCGGTGGTCAAGACTTCGAATATAACTCCTCTTAAAGACCACGTCCGATATCAGACGTTAATGCAGATATCGATATTAGCTAAATTGGCGGCGCGTTCGGTTTGCTTGAATGCAAACATGAGCATGTGCGGAACATAAGTTTAGTTCCTTCTGTTGCTTTGATTTGATTAGGAAACCTTAATGTAGTGACGTTTTTATTGAAATTTGGTTTTAAAATTAATATGATATATTCGAGTTGTGTGCCTGGATGTGAATCATAAGTAGTATAATTGGATGGTTCTGCCGCCTCCTCCTCCTCGCGCGGCGCGGGAAATTTGAATTCTGGCGGGAAATTTGAATTTTGGCGGGAGATTTGAATTTTGGCGGGAGATTTGAATTTGTAAACGAAGCCACGTGCTTTTTGACAGCTGTCATCGACAACAACGCATCGCTAACCTCACTGCTGCCATCTTGACGGGCCTAAACCTCAGTAGTACCAACTTAACCTAACTAGCATGAGGTAAACAAAGCCACGTGTTTTTTGACAGCCACGTGCTTTTTGACAGACAACAACGCATCGCTAACCTCAGTACTGCCATCTTGACGGGCCTAAACCTCAGTAGTGCCAACTTAACCTAACTAGCGCGAGATAAACAAAGCCACGTGCTTTTTGACAGCCACGTGCTTTTTGACAGATTTGTAAACAAAGCCAGGTGCTTTTTGACAGACAACAACGCATCGCTAACCTCAGTACTGTCATCTTGCCGGGCCTAAACCTCAGTAGTGCCAACTTAACCTAACTAGCGCGAGATAAACAAATCCACGTGCTTTTTGACAGCAACGTGCTTTTTGACAGATTTGTAAACAAAGCCACGTGCTTTTTGACAGACAACAACGCATCGCTAACCTCAGTACTGTCATCCTGACGGGCCTAAACCTCAGTAGTGCCAACTTAACCTAACTAGTGCGAGGTAAACAAAGCCACGTGCTTTTTTGACAGCCACGTGCTTTTTTTGACAGCTGTCATCCGCCATCTTTAAACCACAAAGCACTGTGCTGCCCTCTTTAGATGCAAAATTCGTCACCTGTCATCCGCAGTGCTGCCATCTTGACGGGTCTAAACCTTAGTGCTACCAACTTAACCTAACTAGCGCGAGGTAAACAAAGCCACGTGCAGCTGTCATCCACCATCTTTAATCACAGTGCTGCCCTCTTTAGCTACTTACCTTTGAAATGTGGTGGCGGATAATTTGAAAAATGCTTTTTGACAGCAGCCATATTTGTGCACCATGCTGCCCTCTTTAGCTAGATACCTGTGGTGGCAGGCAATTCCACATGACAGCAGCCATCTTTAATCAAGAGAGCACAGTGCTGCCATCTTTAGCTAGATACCTTTGAAATGTGATGGCGGCAAATTGAAAAATTTCACGTGCTCATGTTTGGAAACAAACTCACGTGCTTTTTTGACAGCTACCATCCGCCATCTTTAATCAACAGAGCATAGTGCTGCGCTCTTTAGTTTGAAATGTGGTGGCGGCAAATTCCACGTGCTCTTGTTTGGAAACAAAGCCATGTGCAACTGTCATCCGCCAACTTTAATCAACAGAGCACCGTGCTGCGGGCAATTTCGTCAGCTGTCATCCGCCATCTTTAATCCACAGAACACCGTGCTGCCCTCATTATGGCTACTACCCGAAGCACGTAGTAGCGGGCAATTTGAAAAGTTCTGTTAGCTATCATCGGCCATCTTTAATCAAGAGAGCACCGTGCTGCCATCTTTAGCTAGATACCTTTGAAATGTGGTGGCGGCAAATTGAAAAATTTCACGTGCTCTTGTTTGGAAACAAACTCACGTGCTTTTTTGACAGCTACCATCCGCCATCTTTAATCAACAGAGCATAGTGCTGCCCTCTTTAGTTTGAAATGTGGTGGCGGCAAATTCCACGTGCTCTTGTTTGGAAACAAAGCCATGTGCTTTTTTGACAGCTGTCATCCGCCATCTTTAATCCAGAGAGCACCGTGATGCCCTCTTTATCGTAGTAGATGTAAATTCGTCACATGTCATCCGCAGTGCTGCCTTCTTTAGCTAGATACCTTTGAAATGTGGTGGTGGATAATTTAAAAAGAGAAATTCTACAGCAGCCCTCTCTCGACGCTAATTGCATAAGATGGCGGCTATACATGACTCCTTAGGGTGCTTACGCAAGATGGCTGCTATACACAGGTTCTTACGAGACGCCCTTGGGATGCTTGCGCAAGATGGCAGTTATACACCGTAGAGCAAAACGGACAAAATTTTTCTGCCTAATACCTAGGATCGCAGTATGAAGAACAAGAAAACCATTGTCTAATGATGGGATCAACGGTTCGGTTCCTACTTAGGCCCTTTGACATTTGCTCTGTTTTAGCTTGTATTGAAGCGAGTCTTCGTAACATGATCAGGTCTAACTATGGTAGAGAGTATAACGTACCGTGCTGGTTCGATTCATTAAATTTGGAGGCTTAAATGCAAAATGTTAAATATCTCGAAAACGATGCATCGTAGAGCAAAACGGACAAACTTTTTCCGCCTAATACGTAGGTTCATAGTATCAGGAACAAGAAAAAACATAGTCTAATGATGAGATCAACGGTTCGATTCCTACTTAAGCCATTTGGCATTCGCAGCTATCTATTTCTACAAGATGGTGGCTGCTCTTATGAGACAAAAGATGGCTTGAGACGTCCTAGGGATGCTTACGCAAGATGGCGGACACAAAATGGTGACTATACATAGCTCCTTATGAGACAGCCTAGGGGTGCTCGCACAAGATGGCAGCTACTCTTATGAAGAAAGCTAGCTTAGAGGCTACTGCGCAAGATAACAGCTGCTGTTATGCATGTGGTGGAGGGCAATTTGAAATTCTATGCGCTTCATCAACAGAGCACCCTGCTACCCTCTTTAGCTGAAATGTGGTGGTGGATAATTTGAAAATTCTTTTGACAGCTATCATCTTTAAACATTAAGGCCTTATCATTCTCCTCCTCCTCCTCCTCCTCCTCCTTCTCTACCTCCTCCTCCGCCTCTTATGTCAAGGAATAGCTTTATATCGAACAAGTTTAAACCTGCCTCGCGAAGGCAAGCGTGTGCAGCGATAACATTATTATGCATGTTAAGACTTTCGAAACATAAGAAGAGTAGAATCAAACGCTGTACTCGATACGACATGTGATCAGAACATTGATTGATGCGTTCAGAAAACAAAATAAGTGATCAAGACTAGAATCGAACACTGTACTCAATACATCATGTGTTTAGAATATGTCAGGGGATACCCTTGTTCTAAGAAGATAAGATTGAAACATAACAAGACCAGAATAGAACACTGTAATCGATGTTGCTAACTTCAACATGTGATCAGAACATTGATTGATGTGTTCAGAACACAAAATAAGTGATCATGACTAGAATCGAACACTGTACTCGATACAACATGTGATCAGAACATTGATCGATGTGTTCAGAACACAAAATAAGTGATCAAGACTAGAATCGAACACTGTAGTCAATACAACATGTGTTTAGAACATGTTAGGGGGTACCCTTGTTCTAAGAAGATCAGAATGAAACATAACAAGACTAGAATCGAACACTGTAATCGATGTTGTTAACCTCAACATATGATCAGAACATTGTTTGATGTGTTCAGAGCAAAAGTACAATTTTGATGATTTGCTTAGTGTAAAATCAAAAACTATGGAAACACACTGTGCACATATCGCATAGCTAACTCGCTCAGTAAGCAATATTGCAAAACTACAACTTCAATGATTTGCCTAGTGTAAAAATAAAAAAAAACACACTGTACCCATACTGCGCAGCTAACTCGCTCGGTAAACGATATAGCCAAAGTATAACTTCAAATTATTTACCTTCCACCATTCGTCTTGTGTGAAAATCAGTCGAACAAGTTATCGCATAAACATGTAACATGAAATATCCGTCAATCTGTTGGCATGGGTTACAAGCATGTAGCTTATGCGGGAAGTAAAATTAAACAGAACTCTAGTGCTATAAGAAATACTCTGCTTACATTTAAGTCCCTAGCTGTTGAACAAGTTATTACATAAATATGTAACATGAAATATCGGTTCGGAAACATATTGTTTCAAGGATGAAAGGACTCTTCCTCCTCCTTACCGCACATTCCTTGTAGGGCTAAGGGGCTAATGGGCTAAAGGGCTAATGGGCAAAATGGCGAAAGGGCTAATGGGCTAAAGGGGTAAAGGACTAAAGGGCTGAAGGAGCAACAACCTCATCGATCGCTATCAGCAAGAACGCTTGTACTTTGTTAAGTGTAGAAAATTAATCTTTATTTGTAAATGGTTTCATGTTCAGAACAAGGAATGGAACCTAGGGGTTACGTCTTACCTAATAAAATCCCCGAGGTGCGATGAGTTACGTTTTTCGAACTAGTGTTTGGAACACTGAACTTTATCAAGATGATAGCAGAGAGTTTAGCAATGTTCTGTTGTTGGATTATAAATTCCGCGCTACAACATGCATAAGGTGGCAGCCTTGAGGTTTACCGCCGTAAAGATGACAAGAGTGAGGTTAACAATGTTCCGTTGTTGGATTTTAAATTCCGCGCTATAACATGCATAAGGTGGCAGCCTTGAGGTTTACCGCCGTTAAAATGGCAGCAGTGAGGTTAGCGACGCTCTATTGTCCTTCAAAGTGAGGTTAGGGTTCGTCAAGGAGACAGCTGTCAAAAAAGCACGTGGCTATGTTTACCAAACAAGAGCACGTGGTCGTGACGTCACGGTCACGTAGTATGCTGCCTCAGCATGCAAAGTTGAATGTCTACACCTACGTAGTAAACATTCTGCTGTGTTCACGAGATTTTTTACACATAACTATTCTTTATGCTTTAAGTTCATGCACATAGGCTATGCTAAGATAGCAGCACAAACACATGCGAACTTTGTACATTCTAATGGAATATGTTTAGTACTGCGTGCACCATAGATACATGATGTGTACACGCATTTAAACATGGCTATACTTAATGCTGCTGCTTTGTTTACAAGATTTTTATACATTGCTATTCTTTATGTTTTGAGTTCGTGCACACACAAGCGATAGTCGTACGCTCTGACAGGAGAAGTTTAGTACGATATTCGATACATACATTATCGGTGAGTGATGTGTACACGCTTTAGAACATAGCTCATCTTTGTGCTTTAAGTTCGTGCACATGGGTTAATGATACACAAAAGCGATTGCTACATGCTCTAGCGGAAGTAGTCTAGTACGATAGTCGATGCATGTAAAATCGATAGGTTTTGCTAAGGTAGCAGCACACTTACACGATTTTAGCACAATCTAGTGGAAAAAGTTTAGTATGATTGTCGTTTCGTGCAAAATCATTAGGTAATGTGTACACGCTTTGAAACAAGGCTATTCTTTGTACTTTAAGTTCATGCGTACAGGTTATGCTAAGATAGCAGCACAACCTAGCGGAAGAAGTTTAGTACGATATTTGATGCATGTAAAAGCAATAAGTAATGTGTACACGCTTTAAAACATGGTTATTCTTCGTACTTTAAGTTCATGCGTATAGGTTAGGCTAAGATAGCAGTACAGTCTAGCGTAAGAAGTTTAGTACGAGAGTCGATGAATGCAAAATCGATAGGTGATGTGTACACGCTTTGAAACATAGCTATTCTTTGTACTTTAAGTTCATGCGTCTTAGTTATGCTAAGATAGCAGCACAATCTACCTGAAGAAGTTTTGCACGAGAGTCGATACATGCAAAATCGATAGTTGATGCGTACATGCTTTGAAACATGACTATTCATTGTACTTTAAGTTCATGGGTATAGGTTATGCTAAGATAGCAGCACAATCTAGCGGAAGAAATTTAGTACGATATTTGATGCATGCAAAATCGATAGGTAATGTGTACACGCTTTGAAACATGGCTATTCTTAGTACCTTAAGGACATGCTAAGATAGCAGCACAATCTAGCGGAAGAAGTTTAGTACGAGAGTCGATGCTTGCAAAATCGATAGGTAACGTGTACACGTTTTGAGACATAGCTATTCTTTGTAATTTAAGTTCATGCGTCTTAGTTATGCTAAGATAGCAGCAAAATCTACCTGCAGAAGTTTAGTACGAGAGTTGATACATGCAAATTCGATAGTTGATGTGTACACGCTTTGAAACATGACTATTCATTGTACTTTAAGTTCATGGGTATAGATTATGCTAAGATAGCAGCATAATCTAGCGGAAGAAGTTCAGTACGAGATTCGATGCATGCAAAATCAATAAGTAATGTGTACACGCTTTGAAACATGGCTATTCTTTGTACTTTAAGTTCATGTGTATAAGTTATGCTAAGATAGCAACACAACCCAGCGGAAGAAATTTAGTACGATATTTGTTGCATGCAAAGTCGATAGGTAATGTGTACACGCTTTGAAACATGGCTATTCATTGTACTTTAAAGTCATGCTAATATAGCAGCACAATCTAGCGGAAGAAGTTTAGTACGAGAGTCGATGCGTGCAAAATCGATAGGTAATGTGTACACGCTTTGAAACATGGCAATTCATTGTACTTTAATTTTATGTGTATAGGTTATGCTAAGATAGCAGCACGATCTAGCGGATGAAGTTTAGTTCGATTGTCGATGCATGTAAAATCGATAGGTGATGTGTACACACTTTGAAACATGGCAATTCATACTGCTGCTCTGTCCCCAAGACTTTTGAGCATAGCTAATCCTAATGCTGCTCTTAACGACGTCGAGCTAAGGATTGATTACGTGACCGTGACGTCACGACCACGTGCTCTTGTTTGTTAAACATAGCCACGTGCTTTTTTGACAGCTGTCTTCTTGACGAACCCTAACCTCACTTTGAAGGACAATAGAGCGTCGCTAACCTCACTGCTGCCATCTTTACGGCGGTAAACCTCAAGGCTGTCACCTTAGGCATGTTATAGCGCGGAATTTAAAATCCAACAACGGAACATTGTTAACCTCACTCTTGTCATCTTTACGGCGGTAAACCTCAAGGCTGCCACCTTATGCATGTTGTAGCGCGGAATTTATAATCCAACAACAGAACATTGCTAAACTCTCTGCTATCATCTTGAAAAGTTCAGTGTTCCAAACACTAGTTCGAAAAACGTAACTCATCGCACCTCGGGGATTTTATTAGGTAAGACGTTACCCCTAGGTTCCATTCCTTGTTCTGAACATGAAACCATTTACAAATAAAGATTAATTTTCTACACTTAACAAAGTACAAGCGTTCTTGCTGATAGCGATCGATGAGGTTGTTGCTCCTTCAGCCCTTTAGCCCTTGAGCCCTTTAGCCCATTAGCCCTTTAGCCATTTTGCCCATTAGCCCTTTAGCCCATTAGCCCCTTAGCCCTACAAGGAATGTGCGGTAAGGAGGAGGAAGAGTCCTTTCATCCTTGAAACAATATGTTTCCGAACCGATATTTCATGTTACATATTTATGTAATAACTTGTTCAACAGCTAGGGACTTAAATGTAAGCAGAGTATTTCTTATAGCACTAGAGTTCTGTTTAATTTATATCCCGCATAAGCTACATGCTTGTAACCCATGCCAACAGATTGACGGATATTTCATGTTACATGTTTATGCGATAACTTGTTCGACTGATTTTCACACAAGACGAATGATGGAAGGTAAATAATTTGAAGTTATACTTTGGCTATATCATTTACCGAGCGAGTTAGCTGCGCAGTATGGGCACAGTGTTTTTTTTAATTTTTACACTAGGCAAATTATTGAAGTTGTAGTTTTGCAATATTGCTTACTGAGCGAGTTAGCTATGCGATATGTGCACAGTGTGTTTCCATAGTTTTTGATTTTACACTAAGCAAATCATCAAAATTGTACTTTTGCTCTGAACACATCAAACAATGTTCTGATCATATGTTGAGGTTAACAACATCGATTACAGTGTTCGATTCTAGTCTTGTTATGTTTCATTCTGATCTTCTTAGAACAAGGGTACCCCCTAACATGTTCTAAACACATGTTGTATTGACTACAGTGTTCGATTCTAGTCTTGATCACTTATTTTGTGTTCTGAACACATCGATCAATGTTCTGATCACATGTTGTATCGAGTACAGTGTTCGATTCTAGTCATGATCACTTATTTTGTGCTCTGAACACATCAATCAATGTTCTGATCATATGTTGAAGTTAGCAACATCGATTACAGTGTTCTATTCTACTCTTGTTATGTTTCAATCTTATCTTCTTAGAACAAGGGTATCCCCTGACATATTCTAAACACATGATGTATTGAGTACATTGTTCGATTCTAGTCTTGATCACTTATTTTGTTTTCTGAACGCATCAATCAATGTTCTGATCACATGTCGTATCGAGTACAGCGTTTGATTCTACTCTTCATATGTTTCGAAAGTCTAAACATGCATAATAATGTTATCGCTGCACACGCTTGCCTTCGCGATGCAGGTTTAAACTTGTTCGATATAAAGCTATGCCTTGACATAAGAGGCGGAGGAGGAGGTAGAGAAGGAGGAGGAGGAGGAGGAGAATGATAAGGCCTTAATGTTTAAAGATGATAGCTGTCAAAAGAATTTTTCAAATTATCCACCACCACATTTCAGCTAAAGAGGGTAGCAGGGTGCTCTGTTGATTAAGCACATAGAATTTCAAATTGCCCTCCACCACATGCATAACAGCAGCTGTTATCTTGCGCAGTAGCCTCTAAGCTAGCTTTCTTCATAAGAGTAGCTGCCATCTTGTGCGAGCACCCCTAGGCTGTCTCATAAGGAGCTATGTATAGTCACCATTTTGTGTCCGCCATCTTGCGTAAGCATCCCTAGGACGTCTCAAGCCATCTTGTGTCTCATAAGAGCAGCCACCATCTTGTAGAAATAGATAGCTGCCAATGCCAAAGGGCTTAAGTAAGAATCGAACCGTTGATCTCATCATTAGACTATGTTTTTTCTTGTTCCTGATACTACGAACCTACGTATTAGGCGGAAAATTGTGTCCGTTTTGCTCTACGATGCACCGTTTTCGAGATATTTAACATTTTGCATTTAAGCCTCCAAATTTAATGAATCGAACCAGCACGGTACGTTATACACTCTACCATAGTTAGACGTGATCATGTTACGAAGACTCGCTTCAATACAAGCTAAAACAGAGCAAATGTCAAAGGGCCTAAGTAGGAACCGAACCGTTGATCCCATCATTAGACTATGGTTTTCTTGTTCTTCATACTGCGATCCTAGGTATTAGGCAGAAAAATTTTGTCCGTTTTGCTCTACGGTGTATAACTGCCATCTTGCGCAAGCATCCCAAGGGCGTCTCGTAAGAACCTGTGTATAGCAGCCATCTTGCGTAAGCACCCTAAGGAGTCATGTATAGCCGCCATCTTATGCAATTAGCGTCGAGAGAGGGCTGCTGTAGAATTTCTCTTTTTAAATTATCCACCACCACATTTCAAAGGTATCTAGCTAAAGAAGGCAGCACTGCGGATGACATGTGACGAATTTACATCTACTACGATAAAGAGGGCATCACGGTGCTCTCTGGATTAAAGATGGCGGATGACAGCTGTCAAAAAAGCACATGGCTTTGTTTCCAAACAAGAGCACGTGGAATTTGCCGCCACCACATTTCAAACTAAAGAGGGCAGCACTATGCTCTGTTGATTAAAGATGGCGGATGGTAGCTGTCAAAAAAGCACGTGAGTTTGTTTCCAAACAAGAGCACGTGAAATTTTTCAATTTGCCGCCACCACATTTCAAAGGTATCTAGCTAAAGATGGCAGCACGGTGCTCTCTTGATTAAAGATGGCCGATGATAGCTAACAGAACTTTTCAAATTGCCCGCTACTACGTGCTTCGGGTAGTAGCCATAATGAGGGCAGCACGGTGTTCTGTGGATTAAAGATGGCGGATGACAGCTGACGAAATTGCCCGCAGCACGGTGCTCTGTTGATTAAAGTTGGCGGATGACAGTTGCACATGGCTTTGTTTCCAAACAAGAGCACGTGGAATTTGCCGCCACCACATTTCAAACTAAAGAGCGCAGCACTATGCTCTGTTGATTAAAGATGGCGGATGGTAGCTGTCAAAAAAGCACGTGAGTTTGTTTCCAAACAAGAGCACGTGAAATTTTTCAACTTGCCGCCACCACATTTCAAAGGTATCTAGCTAAAAATGGCAGCACAGTGCTCTCTTGATTAAAGATGACTGCTGTCATGTGGAATTGCCTGCCACCACAGGTATTTAGCTAAAGAGGGCAGCATGGTGCACAAAGATGGCTGCTCTCAAAAAGCATTTTTCAAATTATCCGCCACCACATTTCAAAGGTAAGTAGCTAAAGAGGGCAACACTGTGATTAAAGATGGTGGATGACAGCTGCACGTGGCTTTGTTTACCTCGCGCTAGTTAGGTTAAGTTGGTAGCACTAAGGTTTAGACCCGTCAAGATGGCAGCACTGCGGATGACAGGTGACGAATTTTGCATCTAAAGAGGGCAGCACAGTGCTTTGTGGTTTAAAGATGGCGGATGACAGCTGTCAAAAAAAGCACGTGGCTGTCAAAAAAGCACGTGGCTTTGTTTACCTCGCACTAGTTATGTTAAGTTGGCACTACTGAGGTTTAGGCCCGTCAGGATGACAGTACTGAGGTTAGCGATGCGTTGTTGTCTGTCAAAAAGCACGTGGCTTTGTTTACAAATCTGTCAAAAAGCACGTTGCTGTCAAAAAGCACGTGGATTTGTTTATCTCGCGCTAGTTAGGTTAAGTTGGCACTACTGAGGTTTAGGCCCGTCAAGATGGCAGTACTGAGGTTAGCGATGCGTTGTTGTCTGTCAAAAAGCACGTGGCTTTGTTTACAAATCTGTCAAAAAGCACGTGGCTGTCAAAAAGCACGTGGCTTTGTTTATCTCGCGCTAGTTAGGTTAAGTTGGCACTACTGAGGTTTAGGCCCGTCAAGATGGCAGTACTGAGGTTAGCGATGCGTTGTTGTCTGTCAAAAAGCACGTGGCTGTCAAAAAACACGTGGCTTTGTTTACCTCATGCTAGTTAGGTTAAGTTGGTACTACTGAGGTTTAGGCCCGTCAAGATGGCAGTACTGAGGTTAGCGATGCGTTGTTGTCTGTCAAAAAGCACGTGGCTTTGTTTATAAATCTGTCAAAAAGCACGTGGCTGTCAAAAAGCACGTGGCTTTTTTTATCTCGCGCTAGTTAGGTTAAGTTGGCACTACTGAGGTTTAGGCCCGTCAAGATGGCAGTACTGAGGTTAGCGATGCGTTGTTGTCTGTCAAAAAGCACGTGGCTGTCAAAAAACACGTGGCTTTGTTTACCTCATGCTAGTTAGGTTAAGATGGTACTACTGAGGTTTAGGCCCGTCAAGATGGCAGCAGTGAGGTTAGCGATGCGTTGTTGTCGATGACAGCTGTCAAAAAGGACGTGGCTTTGTTTACAAATTCAAATCTCCCGCCAAAATTCAAATCTCCCGCCAGAATTCAAATTTCCCGCCAGAATTCAAATTTCCCGCGCCGCGCGAGGAGGAGGAGGCGGCAGAACCATCCAGTTATACTACTATCATATTACAGAAGATGCATGAACATTGAAATCAAGTGTACCCATCGTGATGATTTCGTAGTTGCAAATAATTTCATTGATTAGAGTGCATTAAATATTCGAGGGTAAATTTTTCATTTAGAGAGGATATTTTCCGTATACATGATAGTTACTTTTTCCGGATAACGCCAAAGCTCTGAGGCGGTGCCTATGCTAGAATATTTGCCAACTAGTATAATATCTTTTGAGGAAAAAAAGTTGATAAAGTGATTTCTTTTATTTGCGAATGAAGATTATATCCACTTCGAGGTCAATGAATCAACTGCCCCTTACAGTAAGTATTTACTGATCACCGATTTGGGTGTTAATGTGTTTTATAAGAATTCATGTGCCACCATAGAACTTCAAATCGATTCTGTTATTAAAGAGACAAAGATTATCTGAAATGTAACAGATGGAGTGCAACAGTTAGGTGAATCATCTTAATGGGAGAACTGAAATTCGTGACCGGGTTATATTTCTAATAAATTTCTTGAGCTAGGTAGGCTATCTATATATAAAAAATGAGTGCTTTTTTCTGTACAATGTTCAGAATTTAAAAAGGATGTTATTTCTGTAGCAGTCGTGCCCACAGCAACAAGGAAATGCACTTTTTTAATTTTCCGTAATTTCTGTATGTATGTATGTATGTATGTATGTACACCCATCGCGAGAAAACGGCTGAAGAGAATTTAATGAAAATCGGCAATCAAAGTCGTGAAATAAGTCCACTACAATCTAGGCCATAAATAAATATTTTTTTCACACTGAATGCACACACACACACTCGTGTCCTCATCTCGAGGTGGTGCAGCTCTTTCCAGGAACACCCCCAGTGGAGGTGAGCTGCATGTACCATTTCAACCACATACCAGCTCTCCTGTCATTCTTAAATTTCTGGCAGTACCGGGAATCGAACCCGAGCCCCCGAGGACGGCAGCTAATTACACTAACCGTTACGCTACGGAGGCGTACACACGTTGAATGAAATGGTAGTTTTATGGGAAGGCCTAAAATTTAATTCTCAAGTACAGGGTCTTTATTTATGCTTGGAGGGGAGTTTATCGCTCGAACTTGGCGCCGATGACACGTCGCTACCGGCCGCTGGTGCGCGGGGTTTCCGGCACTTGTTGCAGTTGCTGAGAGCTGAGCTCCGAGATTGAACATAGTGCGTACTGTATGTCGTATTGTATAGTGTTTTATTATGATTGTGTAGAGTGCTGTAATGAATGTGAAATATTCGTTACGTGAACGTGTATATCTGCATAATACTTACATTAAGTGCAGAAAATCGTGCGCTAGGACAAGACAAAAGTTTCGAGTGAAATTTCCAGAGAGACCCATTCCTGTCAATCGGACAATAAAACAACTGGCCGAGAGATTCAAACGTACAGGTTCAGTAAACAATAAAACTAGACGTAAAGGTCGTTATCTCCTTACTGAAGCATGTTTGGTTCAAGGAACATAAGTAAAAATCTGTGGCCCCCTCGTAGCCCAGATTTAACGGCATGTGAGTTTTATTTGTGGGGAATGTTAAAAAATGTGGTTTATGAGAACAATCCTCACATACTAGATGAACTTAAAGACAATATAAGAGCTGCAATTGCATTCATCAGTGCTGAAGAACTTGCTAGAGTAACCGGAAACTTCATTAGGAGATGCCGATTATGTTTGGCAGTGCATGCATAAACCGTAACAATGGTGAGTAAAATGCATGATAATGATTTTGAGCACCGTATTCTGCCGTACATACGCACGCGCGGTAGCCGGCAACTGAAACGTCACTGGCGGCCAAGGTCGAGCGAGAGAGTCCCTTCCAAGCATAAATAAAGAATCTGTATTTATGTTATTAATGAGTGTATCTAAACGAAACTCGGTAGGCGAAGCCGGAGATTAAGTCTAGGCCGTAAATAATTGTATTTACGGTGAGAAAAACTGTAGTTTAGGGGAAGGCCTGAAATGCAATTCTCAAATATTTGTTATTAGTGGTCCTATCTTAATGAAAATTGGTATGCAAAGTCGGTAAATTAGTCGCTTTAATCTAGGCCATAAATAATCTTATTCACGCTAAGTGAAATGGTAGTTTAGAGGAAATAAAGAGTGAATTTATTAAAAATGTTATTAGTGGTCGTATCGATAAATACTACGTGACTAAGCTTATATCGTATTAAATTTCTGATCATTTATGTCTTATACATTGTTATCGTACCGGCTATGATCACACAGATATTCATGAATTTGGATTTTTGTTACTAAGTCCATACGAGTATCAGCGCCGAGTCACTAGAAAATGAGTGAACTGAATTTAATGAAAATCGGTATGTAAAGTCTGAGAGTAAAGAACTACAGTCTACGCTATGAATAATTTTTTAAGACGCCCTAATATCACAGAGTCGAAGGAAAACTAAGTGTGAACGCCTACAATATAGAAAGCTCATAAAACTGATCAACAATAACATTACATTGACCATTGTTTGTTGTGATGTGCTTTGTGTCTTCTGTTGCCACTCATCTCCGATAGATAGGATTACTGCTGCGTACCGAGTATTTTTTTAATTTGCCTTACGTCGCACCGACACAGATAGGTCTTATGGCGACGATGGGATAGGAAACAGCTAGGAGAGTGAAGGAAGTGGCCTTGGCCTTAATTAAGGTACAGTCCCAGCATTTGCCTGGTGTGAAAATGGGAAACCACGAAATATCGTCTTCAAGGCTGCCGACATTTGAATTCCAATCCACTACCTTCCGCAAGCAAGCTCACCGCTGCGCGCCCCAACCACACGGCCAACTCGCAGGTTCGTACCGAGTGTAACAGCCTGCCTGAATATTGGCGCTATTAGAGCACTGGAGACCTAGAGGGTCTTTCATTTTCATGCCCTTCGTGGCCCTTCTCTTTCTTTGGCCAACACCTTCATTTTTCGAAGTGTCGGATACTACGATGTTTTCCTCTGATTTGTGTTATATATATGACGGGTGCCCAGTTGTCCTTCCTCTTAAAACAATAATCACCACCACCAACCACCATCTGAACTGAACTTTGGCCTCCTCACTAGGAGATAAACCGCAGCCTTGAGCACAATGAGAATTATTCATGCATACTTTCTATAGATTTAATTATGTCCCGTGCATCAACAATAATGATGATAAGGTTAATCAGTACTCTGTGAGTAGAGAAGCAGCTACCCAGCTATACTCACAAGCTGGGAATTGGGTCCAAAAAGCGAAACATCCACTGCCTTAATTTCGCAGGTGTTGTGATCCTAATGGCAGATAAGTTTAACATCGTCTGCCTCTACCTTGAAACAATACAAGAAGTAGCTGAAGCTATAGGTCTCGAGATTTCCTTTCAAAAATTTGAAGTAATGTTGTCTGTTTGCTATAATACCATCGCATTTGTCAATGTGAGATATAGAAAAGTCAAGTTCTGAATTACTTTCAAGTATCTTGGAGAGATAATTTCTCTGTAACACAGTGTGTCCCCTTGTGGGTGGGGATGGTAGAATAACATACAGGGTATTCCCGGCCTGTTATAAGAGGCAACTAAAAGGGGTGACCAACTTGGGAACGTTGCTCTAACTCAGTCTGGCATTGCTTCCAGCTACTTTGTGACAGACTCTTCACCTTCATATTTCCCTAACCGACCTGCCTCGGTCAACTCTTGTTCTTTTCCGACCACCAAACCGAACTGAACCCTATGGCGCAAGAGCCCCGAAGGGTCGTGGCCTACCAAGCGACCGCTGCTCAGTCCGAAGGCCTGAAGATTCTTGGTTTTCTAGACCGGGGCGACCATCTCCCCGTCAGATATCTTCTCAGTTTTATCACGTAAGTTGAGTGAACCTCAAACCAGCCCTCAGATCCATGTAAAATCCCTGACTTGGCCAGGAATCGAAGGCGGGGCCTCCAGGTGAGAGGCAGGTAAGCTACCCCTATACGGCGGCGCTGGCTCTCCGTCGTCCTCCCCTTTCTTGGTCAATATCTGGACCTCTTTTTATTTCGTTTCTGTTGTAATTTAGTGAGAATGGCTTCCCAGTTGCACTTCCCCTTACAAAGTATAATTACCACCACCGTTATCTGAGTCCGACACGTTACCACTAATTCCTACAGACAGCTGACCTTGTCGGTAATCATTCTTAAATTGAGTGCCAATCCTGAAGCTGTCTGGTATTACATTCAATGTTCACGTTAACAAACGAGACATATTTTTTTTAGCAAGACAATATTATACACGTACTAAACGGGCTGTCCAGTTAATACATTTTACCCACTCTGGAAATTATAACTGTTCTCGATAGGAAGAGCAACTCTCTCTTTCCCCGACGGCATTACTTCGCACGCGAGATCGGTGAGATTCATTAAATCGTGGTTCAGTCTATATTAAGGTACACACTGTACAGCATGTATATATATATACATATGTATGTGTAAATTTCCGATTTAATGAAATAACAAAACTTATTTCCTTCATTTTCATCGCATCCGGGTTTGAATACCCAGGATATAATTCCAGAAATAACATTGCTATCGCGCAAAATCAACATCAATGTTGTAGTAATTTACGTGCCTACCGTAGACTTAACAAGTTCCAATAATATAAGCGGAAGGGAAAGCATTGCTGTTTACAATGCTTGGGATATTATTATTTCAATGATACTCTACGTCTCTTTCCCAGGAAATAGTAAACTTGTACGTGTAAAATAATTGTATAGTTCCTGGCAAGTTGTACATAGTATACTGAGTGGAAGGGGTGTCCCATTAGAAAATGTGCCGAGCGTCCCGGCTAGCTGCGGCATATTGAGCAGTTTGTCACAGACACCGGTGTCGTCAAGATGTCACAACCACGCAAACCGCCGCAGGGGAACGGACTACACGTCACCTCCTCAGAACCATACTGGGCGCTCGATGGCCTACTGAGAGTCAGATCATCACAGAGTTGAATGTTGGCAGTCAGAAATCCATTTCTACCAGAACTGTAAAGAGGGAACTGCTCCGCATAGACACCAGCCGACGTCAAACGTGTGCCCCTTTGCTGACACCTCGACACAGAGCTCAACGACGTGCATGGGCGTGAGAACAGTGGCGGCGTCTGGTATGGTCCGATGATTCCCGGTTCCAGTTGTATCGAACTGATGGGCGCCTGAGAGTGTGGAAGCTATGGGTCATGCGCATCAACCAGGTTGTGTCCAGGCGACAAGTGGCTCAGTTCTGGTCCGGGCGGCGTTATCATGATCGAAATTAGACCCCATTGTCCGGCTGCAGGGAGCGCTGACAGCTGCACGCTATGTAGACTTTCATTCAGACCATCTTCACCCCTTTCTGGACCTAGAGTAACCTAATGGAGATGTCACGTTTCAACAGGACAACGTGCCATATCACCGCTCTGTGGTGTCACGCAAGTGGTTGGAGGAGCACTCCAGTGAAGTTGCGACCATGGTTTGGCCTTCCAGATTCCCCGATCTTCATCCAATCGAGCATTTATGGGATGCTACGATCTTGGCGTACGTTCCATGAACCCCACACCAACTACATAAGACCAGTTGCGGGTAGCAGTGTAAGGTGTGTGGGTCCAGATCCCTCCACAACGATTTCAACACCTTACAGGGTCGATGCCTTGCCGTATTGCTGCCGTTTTGAGGGCTCGTGGAGGAGCAACTCGTTATTGACATCACATGCAGTGTTTTCCCATGACTTTGGCCCCTCGGTGTATAATTGGTATTCTTGAACGCAGGGCTGCAAGCAATAAACAAGGTTGCCGCAGTACGGGATTCAAGCTAGAAGACTAGCATAATGGATACCTCCTCTCTTGTCTCATATTTCGACATATTATGGTGAATAAAACTACATGTTAAGGGAAAGTGACTGCAGACTTTGAAATACATCTCTTTCGCCAATTCTGTACCGGTAGTCATTCCAAAGTCACCAATTAAATTGTACAACTTCAAGAGAGCTTGGCGTGACTATCACAATGGTCTCGATCCGATCAAACTCTATGCGACGAAGAAGCTAGTGATGGAGCACCGGTAAGTCAATATGTCATCCGGCATTCACGGCCAAGAGAGAGCCAGTGATGAAGAATGATATTCGTAAGGAGGACACAGCTACTTCCTATATCAGACATATTTATAACCTTACATGTGATGCTTCCACTGCCCGTTGAATTATTATTTCGTGTTCTTTTTTGGCCGTGTTTCACATATTTCGAACACATTGCAATATTCATTGTCAAGGTAACTCATGCGCGCCTATTAGATGTGAGGGGAGTAGGAAAGTAGTCACTGTCCCTCACCTTAAACGGCTGGTCGGTGGATACAGAGTAGGTCTCTGCCCACTTAGTGCGCACAGGTGGTCCGTGGTACGACAGCTCCGACCGGCCAACCAAGCAGAGGACGGGTGGCCACGGCTCTAACGTGGTTCTATGCCTCTGTATTCGGGAAACGGAGAGGGACTGCTCTACACCGTCAGTTGTCCTGAGAGTGGTTTTGCGTGGTTTTCCATTCTCCTGCACTAACGCGAATACCGGGACACTTCCTAGTATATGCCACGGCCGCCAACCCTCTCACCTTCACCGCACATCTTCTCCTCCGATACAAATCTCCTGGCTTGAGTGGCGGCGGCACCGTCTAAGAGACCCGCGTCCTCCTTCAGGAGATGAATGAAAACATTTAGTAGTAATTAAATAGCCTCTCCTCCCTTCTCAGTTTTAAAAAAGGCCCCAACGGTTATTAACGTGTCCCCCTGTGGATGGGGGCGGCAGAATAACACCCACGGTATCCCCTGTCTGTCGTAAGAGGTGACTGAAAGGGGCCCCAGGGCCCTGAACTCTGGGGCATGGGATTGCAGCCACGGGGCCCTTAGTTGTGTTCTGGCATTGCTTCCACTTACTTGTGCCAAGCTCCTCAATTTCATCTATCCTATCCGACCTCTCTTGGTCAACTCTGGTTCTTTTCCGACCCGACGCTATTAGGTTTTCGAGGGCTACGGAGTCTTTCATTTTCACGCCCTTCGTGGCCCTTGTCTCTATTTGGCCGATACTTTCACATTTCGAAGTGTCGGTTCCCTTCCATTTTCTCTCTCTGATTAGTGTTATATAGAGGATGGTTGCCTAGTTGTACTTCCTCTAAAAACAATGATCACCACCGTTACTTTTCTCACTAAGACAGAAGTTGCTACTGTACGCGTCTGCCAATCCCAATGGAATACGGTATTACCACCATTTATAAAAAGGACTGGCTGAGTATCGCTCATACCTCAGTCACTGTCATGTTGTCAGAGCCAAGGTTGAGACTGAGACAGTTCCATGGCCAATAATAGAAAACTTAGTGCTTTGTAAACATTATAGTTCCATTTCTTAAGTTCCGACTTGACTGTTAAACGGACTTACCTATGCCAGGCTCCTCACTTTCATCTTTCCTATCTGAACTCTCTTGGTCAACTCTTGTTCTTTTCTGACCCCGACGGTATTACGTATGAAGGCCTCCTAGAGAGTCTTTCATTTTCACGCCCTTCGAGGCCCTTGTCTTCATCTGGCCGATACCTTCATTTTTCGAAGTGTCGGATCCCTCCCATTTTTCTCTGATTGGTGTTATATAGAGGATGGTTGCCTAGTTGTACTTCTTCTTAAAACAATAATCACCACCACCACCACTACTGACAGTTAACCGGAAATCAGCCATTGTTGCCAAATTGCTACGAGTACAAACAGCTGATTCATAACACACAACAAGAACGGAAAAGATATGGAATAAGGAATAAGGGCATGAGACTCAACAAAGGGGTAAACGGTCCTTATGGAGCAGGTACAGAGATCGCTGATCGAAATAATAGTTGCTTTCTTCTTAATAAAAAATGTATTCATTTAATTGAGTAGGACTTGCATTTTGCCTATTATTTGCTTGATAAAAAAAGATATTTTAATAAACAGACTCACTTTCGTCTTGAAGTTTTAATATCAACATCCGGCTCCAGGGTTAAATGGTTACCGTGCTGGCCTTTGGTCACAGGGGCCCCGGGTTCGATTCCCGGCAGAGTCGGAAATTTTAACTATCATTGGTTAATTTCTCTGGCGCGCGGGCTGGGTGTATGTGTCGTCTTCATCATCATTTCATCCTCTTCATTACACGCATGTCGCCTACGGGAGTCAAATCAAAAGACCTGCATGTGGCGAGCCGAATATGTCCTCGGACACTCCCGGCACTAAAAACCATATGCCATTTCAATTTACAGTATCAAAATAATTGTGACGAATGCCTGTCATTCCGAAATGAATGTTATTTCAAAGTACAATATCTTCCTTTAAAAGTTCTTTATTAAACTCTTTTGAAGTATGGGAAAAGGAATATTTAATTAGAATTTTCTTTCACTTGAAATTATGGAAATTTTCACTAGTCTTTTCTAAATATTTAACACTTGAAATTGTGAAAGTCTCATATAGGGTCCCTTTAAATTTTTAACACTTAAAGCTTCGCAAAATATAGCAAAATAATTCGTCTTACGAAGTTCGGTGTCATTGTTTCTTTACGAACTGAAGTGTAAACATTGTGTTAATACTGCTAGAATATTACGATTCCCAGTAAGAGTCAATAAATTGGTATTGAACTGCTACCCAGAATCACTGATTCTAATATTCCACCAATTAAAAGTTAGTCTTGTGGAATGTTAAAAAGAGTCTGAAAAACACTCATATCACCTGTAATCAGTAACTCAGGACTGGATTGTGAAGATATGCGGTTCAGCGAACGGCATGTTGGCAGCCGGTGTCGTGATGTCTGCACCCATGGCATCACGTCCAACTTACTCGATGAGACCACGTCCCATGTCCCTCGTTGAGACCGTGATGTGAGTATAATGCTGTGTTGGTAAGAGAGACGAAAACGCGTTGCTTCTGCGCAGATGACGTCACGCGGGGAGCACTGTGAGAAACTGGCTCCACGGTCACATGGCTTGCCGCAGTTGTATTTTTAGTGTGATGAACATGAGTTATGTATTGAAATGCGTGCCGTATATAATTTGAAGCTTTGTTATTCTTCTCACTAATCTGCTCGGATCCCATTTTTGAAAATGCCGGGCTATGTAATAGCAGGCTGTTTGAGATACTGCAGGAAAACCAAAGGATCAAACACAAAATATTTTTCATCCCCGAAAAATGAACACCTTGCCAGACTGTGGGAAAACGCTTGTCGGCGCAATGATAAATTTAGTGTGAAACAGGGTACGTATTTATAATATATGATAAATTATTATTGTCTTTATTCAATATATGCTGTGTTAAATTAATACAAATTTTATTATTACTTTAGGTCAAGTTTGCTCGCTTCACTTCGCCATGGCGTGCTTTGAAATCTCTTTAAGACATCATCTTCTAAATTATCGAAATAAAAACAGCCGGCTATTAAAACCGGATGCATGAGTATATACCTCTAGGAGGAAATATATTAACTCCTAATAGTGTCAAGAGGGTTGAGAGGAAAAATAATAATAATAATAATAATAATAATAATGCTATTTGCTTTACGTCCCACTAACTACTTTTACGGTCTTCGGAGACGCCGAGGTGCCGGAATTTAGTCCCGCAGGAGTTCTTTTACGTGCCAGTAAATCTACCGACACGAGGCTGTCGTATTTGAGCAGCTTCAAATACCACCGGACTGAGCCAGGATCGAACCTGGCAAGTTGGGGTTAGAAGGCCAGCGCCTTAACCGTCTGAGCCACTCAGCCCGGCTGAGAGGAACTAGCTGAGCTTCTAAGATCGCCGGCTGCTGAGTGAAGAAACGTAACAAATACAAGTTTAAATGTTTTATAACATTCCCATTTATTTCAACTGAAAGAACTAAGGAGTTGGATGATTTGAGAAGAAAGACCCTACTGCTGGAGAGAGAAAATAGTGACTTAATGAAAAATATGGGCAGCTATTGAAGAATGAATGGGAATTACTACAACAGCCGCCTCTGTGGTGTAGTGGTTAGCGTGATTAGCTGCCACCCCCGGAGGTCCGGGTTCGATTCCCGGCTCTGCCACGAAATTTGAAAAGTGGTACGAGGGCTGGAACGGGGTCCACTCAGCCTCGGGAGGTCAACTGAGTAGAGGTGGGTTCGATTCCCACCTCAGCCATCCTGGAAGTGGTTTTCCGTGGTTTCCCACTTCTCCTCCAGGCGAATGCCGGGATGGTACCTAACTTTAGGCCACGGCCGCTTCCTTCCCTCTTCCTTGCCTATCCCTTCCAATCTTCCCATCCCTCCACAAGGCCCCTGTTCAGCATAGCAGGTGCGGCCGCCTGGGCGAGGTACTGGTCATACTCCCCAGTTGTATCCCCCGACCAAGAGTCTGAAGCTCCAGGACACTGCCCTTGAGGCGGTAGAGGTGGGATCCCTCGCTAAGTCCGAGGGAAAAACCGAACCTGGAGGGTAAACAGATGATGATGATGATGATGATTACTACAACATCTAAATAAAGGCAAAATACATTTCTGAGAGAATTATTTCAATGTTCGTACAAACTTTTTCTCCAGGGCAAATAAAAGTGTCAATGAACTGTGAAAATAAAACCAAAAATAAAAGAGTTCGTTGGACTTCAGGCGATAAATGAAATGAAATGGCGTATGGCTTTTAGTGCCGGGAGTGTCCGATGACATGTTCGGCTCACCAGGTGCAGGCTTTTTGATTTGACACCCGTAGGAGATCTGCGCTTCGTGATGAGATTGAAATGATGATGAATACGACACATACACACAACCCCCGTGCCAACGAATTTAATCAACGATGGTTAAAATCCCCGACCCTGCCGGGAATCGAACCCGGGATTCCTCTGACCGAAGGCCAGCACGCTAACCATTTAGCCATGGAGCCGGACTTCAGACGATATATCATTGCGAAGTGTCAGTCCAAAGGCATACCGTTGTCTAAGAGCCCACTATTACCCGTTTCTGACTCCTTCAACATTGAGCTCATGGGAAGCATGTATTAATGTAGAGCAAGGTATACTACGCGATTTGTTTTAATGGAAACCAAGGCCCGTGAATTAAGCCGTCAAGAGCGTTTAACTGTTCTGGTATTCGATGAAATGTGTTTACCGAATGAAATTTTCATCGGTAAGAAACTGCAACAGAGAGTAGGACCAGACAAGACTTGTCAAAGTGTCATAACTAGAGGCTGGATGACTCCAGGACGCATAAATATGCTCGAAGCTTTCGAAGTTATGCAATAAAAAGAAACAATCAGGAAAGCTTGAAATACATTGCTGGCTATATCCCTCACAATTTTCGCAGCAAATATTTCTATTTAGGTACAACTGTTCGGCAGCCATAAACAAACAAACTGGTTCCAATGTGTCTCAGGAGGAAATTGAATGAGTTCCAGTTACGAGTTACTGAACGTTACAAATATACTGGAGAAAAAATGTAATGACCTTCACCGTAACTATCTTTGCGGGGAAGCCTACAAATTTGACAAACTAATAGAGAGAACCATGAATCAGTTACCGCCAACGGTGAAAATTCCTCGAGAAGTGATTTTAACCTTAGCGCACACAGGGTCTTGTATTCGCTTACGACGGTTAAACAGGAAGAAAATTAGATACCGTACTCTGAGAGAAACGTCCAAGAAAATGTCAAACATTATAAACTGCTAGAGCTATAACGTTTATGTGCAAGGCATTTATTACATGAATGTAAGAGTAAAATACTTGGAATATGAATGACATAATAATAAATTGACTGTATTAACATATTAGTGGTCTCTCGATTGTAAAAGAATACATTTTGAACGATGCGCTCTCTTCACAGAGCGAGAAATGTTACCGCCTTCCTCGCTTTGCTATAGTCCTGACGCTCAACCCATACCCACGCGGTGTCTTCTGATCTCAAAACTTGGCCCACCCTGGTAATAATGAGGGTTGTCAGTCTGCCCACTCTAGTGATAATGAAGGTTGACAGTCGGCTCCTTTCCTCTGGACACAAGGGGCACGTGTCGTTTAAAAGGCAAGTGAGCGCTGTCAAAAGCAAGGTGGTCATATTTTGCGTCGATTATTTAAACATGATAACATTCAATTTATTCTAAAGTCAAAATATAAATATAAAAACCTGATCATGAACCACAGCACAAACCAATATCGCAGAATAATTTGTTTCGTGCTTAACCCGTGCGGTGGTCGTAGATGTTGAAAGAAAGAAAGAAAGAAAGAAAGAAAGAAAGAAAGAAAGAAAGAAAAACAGGAAGAAGGCATTGGCAAATAAACTCGACAAAGATTAAACTTAAATTGGTACCAAAGTAGGCCTATTAAAAATTAATTTTATGCTGCTAATATCAGTGTCTCGCTTTCAGTAAAGAAAGGAAAAGTACAACAATACAATTTGTTTTACGTCGCACCGACACACATAGGTGTTATGGCGACGATGGGCTAGGAAAGGCCTAGGAGTGGGAAGGAATTGCCCGTGGCCTGAATTAAGGTACTTCCCCTGCATTTGCCTGGTGTGAAAATGGGAAACCACGGAGATCCATCTTCAGAGCGGCCGACAGTGGGGCATGAACCCATTATCTCCCGCATGCAAGCTCACAGCTGCGCGCCCCTAACCGCACGGCCAACTCACCTGGCAAAGGAAAAGTAAAATCACGAACTAGGGACTAGAATAATAATAATAATAATAATAATAATAATTGTCCGCCTCTGTGGTGTAGTGGTTAGTATGATTAGCTGCCACCCCCGGAGGCCCGGGTTCGATTCCCGGCTCTGCCACGAAATTTGAAATGTGGTACGAGGGCTGGAACGGGGTCCACTCAGCCTCGGGAGGTCAACTGAGTAGAGGTGGGTTCGATTCCCACCTCAGCCATTCTGTAAGTGGTTTTCCGTGTTTTCCTTCTTCTCCTACAGGCAAATGCCGGGATGGTACCTTCCGCTTCCTTCCCTCTTCCTTGCCTATCCTTTCCAATCTTCCCATCCCCCACCAAGGCCCCTGTTCCGCGTAGCAGGTGAGGCCGCCTGGGCGAGGTACTTGTCATTCTCCCCAGTTGTATCCCCCGACCCAATGTCTCACGCTCCAGGTCACTGCCCTTGAGGCGGTAGAGGTAGGATCCCTCGCTGAGTCAGGGGGGGGGGGAAACCAACCCTGGAGGGTAAGCAGATTAATAATAATAATAATAATAATAATAATAATAATAATAATAATAATAATAATAATAATAATAATAAATATCGGAGTATGTAGTTCGGACAAAAAGTAGCCAGCAAACTTAGCTACTTTTAAAACAAATGCCGTATTAACCTTACCTCTATTCGTCGTCCTCGTCATTGTCTGCTAGGTGAATTACAAATCTATCTTGGTTGCTATCCGTGTCGTGTTTCATGTACTTCTCTTCTGTCTTAATGGTGCTGCGAACACAAGCAGATCACCTCTTTGCTTACTTAAAGTTTAGTCGCCTTTCTTTTCTCCGCGGAACGACTACTACCCGGCTGAATATCACTCGCGGACACGGAACCAGTACTACTCGGTCGAATATCACTGTTACTGGTGCTCGGCTGAAGATCGTTTGCGTGCACTGGCAGATTTAATTCGGGATTTTCTGATGCGATAATTTCCAGATGTGATTCCCACGGCCTCCACATTACTGCATGAAACGAAATGAAAAGCAACACACTTCACGAATATTAATTAACGAAGCAAAGAAATAATCCAAAACCTTTCAAACAGCGAACAAAGCAAGTGTGAATTGTCGTAGCTGAAAAGAGACTGACGACTATTTAACAAGAGGTGCATTGGCAACAGAGCTGTGAGGATTTCTGAAGGGGAATGCGAACTTCCGTTTTAAAGCCCACTGCCGTCATAAATCTCTCCCTGCTAGGACAGTGAGTGGCCAGGGGGATCAAACGTTTGCCGAACTGTTTGAATGCCGCTGAGTACGGGTTGACCGTCTCAGCTATACCAGCGTGACATCACTGCGGTAGACTAGATGCGCACTGACACAGCATTATACTTGCATCATGGTTGAGACTACGTCGGATGTCCCGCGTTGATACCACGTCTCCAATCCCACGATGACAGGTAGACATGATTATAATAGGCACTAGTCAGGTTTCAACGCATTTTTGTTGGATTTAAAATCACGAAAATGTTCAACTGACTAGCTTGTCCTATCTAACCTATTTCAGATTTATGCTGCTATTTGCTTTACGTCGCGCCGACACAGATATGTCTTATGGCGACGATGGAATAGGAAAGGCCAAGGAATTGGAAGGAAGCAGCCGTGGCCTTAATTAAGGTACAGCCCCGGCATTTGCCTGGTGTGAAAATGGGAAACCACGGAAAACCATCTTCAGGGCTGCCGACAGTAGGATTCGAACCCACTATCTCCCGATTACTGGATACTGGCCGCACTTAAGCGACTGCAGCTATCGAGCTCGGTCAGATTTATGAATCAGACGACGAACACAGTATCGTGTTTAGCGCACACATACAAAGTTTGGCAGTAAATTGTTAATGATTATGGCTCTGGAAACCACGGTTTATAAAAGCACGGTTTGAGAATATTTACAAGTATTTTCGCACGTAGATCACAGTCTATTCAAAATAACGAACTGTTATATCTCGCAAATGTTTATAAGTCCTGATTGCGGTGGAATGCACAACATTACGCTCTCGCGACGAAAGACGTTGATAGTTCAAAATTGTCATTCGACGTGTATTTCAAAGCAATATTATGATGTAGTCTGCTTATAGTCAGTACTGTTAAACACTTTTAAAATGATGAGATTACCAAGTCTTTGTAGTAATCATTGAAAAGTTTCCGAGTCCGACCTGTTCACTGGACTACAAGTCCGAAGATAGTACCGCTACGCGATAACTAAGTTCCACTTTCGACATGTATATCCGCGTTCAACAGTATGCTTACGCAATTGCTCTGCGTTGAGAACTGCCTGACCAGGACAAATGCCTGCTCTTTTATGACGTGCAGCTCTGTTAGCTTTCTTCCGCTTCTGGTAAAATTGCATTCCTTTTTGTGGAATAACGTTTAACTCCGAGGGCAGATTTTAATGAAATTTACACATGTAGACGTTCAAGCTATGGGTTTCAAGATGGTGCAGGTCATTATTTGATAACTCCACGAGATTAAATGTTAGTAAACATATTTCTCGAATGTTCTAAAGCAATAATGCGTTGTTCACGTGTTCATTACGTCAGTTTACAACGTGGAAGTTCTGACGTAGATAGCTCGCTCTTTGCCTGCCCAAGCCGTGCCGTTGCAGTTCCTCGCAAGTTAGGCCGTGTCGTTGCATCTAATTGACATTACAAGATAATGTTCCAGGCCATTAATGGTTCCTGGTACAGTATACACTCGAATATAAGTCCATAATCAATTATTCTTAGTAGCAAAATGCATAACTCACATAAGTTGATCAATAACACATAACATATTTCGGATAAGGCTATAAGATAGGCCTATATAAAGATCAGTGCTCCAACAAATAAAACGCGAGAAAATTAAATTAAATTTCTACTCACCGTGTAGAAGAGCTCGCGTTGATGATAGATTCAATTTCTCGTAAGGAAGGAAAAATCTTACAAGGGGAATACACTACTCAGTTCCGAGTCAATATCGGCATTGTTATCGCCTGTTGAGGTTTCACTCTCCTGGCTGTTCCATCCACCACCTAAACTCGGTACTACTGAGCTGCATAGCTGCATTCGCTTAAGTGCGGCCAGTATCCAGTAATCGGGAGATAGTGGGTTCGAGCCCCACTGTCGGCAGCCCTGAAGATGGTTTTCCGTGGTTTCCCATTTTCACACCAGGAAAATGCCGGGGTTGTACCTTAATTAAGGCCCCGGACGTTTCCTTCCACTTCCTAGGCCTTTCCTATCCCATCGTCGCCATAAGACATATCTGTGTCGGTGCGACGTAAAGCAAATAGAAAAAAAATGGGTACTAAGGTTTTTTGTTTCAACAAGGCAAACGAGTTCCCCCTTCCTTATGTTACCACGAATCGAAATATTGTGCTCCTTCAACCGCTCAATTAACTAATTATTTCTAGCCGCCAGTAATGCTTCTCGTGGAATTTATTCAATGAATTGTTATTGTATATTGCTTTGTCAAGAATGGCCGAGTGAAATGACGAAGGCCACGGAAAGAACTGAGCACAGTACAATAGACAGTCGATAGCACGTAGTTACAGAAAACAACAGACCGACAACACTGGTAACTGAAACTAGATTCTAACGAGCTCTGTCGGAGCGATCGGCTGCCTACGATTGACTGTTTATTAATTCACTTAGTCTCCACCAAAAAGCAGCGCTCAAATGTCAAGTCGAAACTCCTAAGAACTGAACTATAGGCGTTGCCTGGTTGTATTTCCTCTTAAAGCAATAATCTCTACTACCTACTACTACAGGCCGTATTGTAGAAAGCGCGCCAAGCCCGTCACCTGATCGATTAGGGTGTTAAAACTAATGTTATTGCGAATGTAATAAATAGTGACTGGGAGCATTCTTTGGGTAATTGTGGCTCTTGAAACAGAGACCTTTAGTTTTAATTTTATTGCATGCCAGTTCTCTATATTTTTCACTTCAGAATTTAGGTAAACAGCTCTTATTGTGATAATGATACCTCGTAGTTTAGGTTAGGTATGTTGTTTTCACTTCGTGAGGATGAAAATTCAAGGGACGCTTCTCGTGGAATTTATCCAATGAATTGTTATTGCATAGCACGTTTTTGTGGAAATTCACTGTGTTACGAATTTAAGTAAATTTCCAGTATGTCAAGAAGTTGTGTGCAACACGACGAAGATCCAACCGTACAAGTGACTACACACCAATATTCTCATTTCCTTCGAAAGGAGGCAAGAGATATTTATGGAAGACGAAAATCCTAACCGAAAATATAACAATTAATGTAGAACTGATTTTATAAAACTCACCTTCTATTAAATGACTGTGGCCTTTAAATTAAACTATTGCTAGTAGATAATATTTAGGTGCAACATGCAAAGCAAAGTAATTCCTTGAAGGCAGGTACCAGACGTTCCAAGAAAAGAAACCCACAGAAGCTGCACTGCAAAGCAGTATTATCATTTCTACTCTTCTACGTTCGTTGTCTCCATATTTTTATTAATACACGATAAATATGAACTGTTGGGTGCATGGCGGAGTAAATCAATCGTCATGCATTGACCATCTGATCACATTTTAAGCTACTTCTCCTAAAATTACCTAGACCTAACTGACGAGATATGAAACGATTGTAGGTGTTAATGATCTCGCCTGTTGTAGTAATACATTTGTAAATATTTTTTAACTATAAGGCAGTCTTATTAAGTGCTTGTATTGCACGGGTCGGACGGAGTAAACAGTTAGCCTTTATGCGCGACGTCGCCGGAGCTACAGTACGGCCTGTACATCACGAAGGCAGTTGTACAGCCTACGATAGGAACAAGAATGTCCACGAATGGTTAAGGCAACAGTCATGACACCTGCAACATTCTGCCCAAGTACTTGTCAGACTAGAAAATAGGACGCATTACAAAATTAGTATTTTAATTACGGTATATCCTCAACGCAATCATATCACCGCTTATCCATTCTGCAAGCGTTATAAAGACTAGTAGATTATTGATGAACCTTCGCAAATAAACAACGATCCAACGCATTAATGTCTGCCGGAACCAAAATAGAGCATTAAAGTGACCGAATGATAACTCTGCTTTGATTCTTCTCCTACAGCATTAAACTGGCTTATACTGCCACTTCCAGTGCGTTTGTTTACCGTCGAACTCACAAATATTAATTTACTTCCTACCACGGTAGGATTGCCGATAATCTGCTTCTATAATTACTATCAGAGGAGATACCTTCGTAATAATGTGTATTTTAACCATAATTAGAAAGGGATAAGCCTGCATTTTGAGGTTCCATTCCAATGAAAATTAATTAAATATATGCGCATCAAAACATATCGGATTATCCCCCATTGATGGAAAGTTGCTGTTGTTGGTCACCAGATGGCTCACTATTCAGAAAAGTTCAGGCATTACAAAGAGTTATACAAGGAGCCGCAAGTTTGGATGTTATTATTTCTTCCCCTTCTTTCGTTTCACCCTCTTTGGGGTATGTTGAATCAATTACTTCTCTTTTTAGTTATTACTTTAGCTGTTCTATCGAGTAGTGAATTTTGTGTAATTTTTTAATTCTACTAGGTCTTTTTCATTTTCTTTAAACCAGTTGGGTTTTGTTTTGCGGTTGCTGAAGAAGTCAAAGATTTGTTTGTTTAATCTATTAGAGTTCGTTCGAAGAAGATGACCGTAGAAATGTATTCTGCTTTTTTTGCATAGTATCTGAGAGTTCTTCAATTTTCTTGTAGAGCGTTTCACTCTTGCGCTATGTTATCGGATATTTTGGCCCCATGATCTTTCCTTAAAATTTTCTTTTCTTTTAGCTCGAGTCTCTCCATCTGGCGTTCCTGCTGCGTATAATGCTTCTGGTTCAATCACTGTTTTATACAGTTTAGTATGTATTTGTCCCCATGAAAGGGATTTCTTGTTGTTAGTTCGTTTGTTAGTTGGAAGGCCAGTTCTAGTTTTTTTCCCTGCTAGCATGCCAACTAGTCCATTCTGTGAGATTCTTTAATTCTTTTACTATTTCAATCTTTTGTTCTTGGACTTTGAGGTCGGTGTTCGTTGTTTGTCATGATTTTGTTTTTCGAAGATCTTCCTTCCAAAATTCCTTCCTTGAATAAATAAATTTGTTTTAAGTTTATTTTCACTAGATTCGTTCAGAGAATGACTACGGAGTTGTACTTCCTCTTAAAACAAAAATTACCATCTTTTGTGGAAACCTATTTTTAGCTGCTTGTTTCTCCAGGTCAAGAATGTGTTCTCTTCCTTCCTACATTGTTTCAGCAAACAAGGACACGTCTTCTGCAAAAGCGATACATTTGGTTTTAAGGTTCTTCTTCTTGCAGCCAGTCTAATTCCACTCTTTATATTTTTTTTCCATTCTCTGACTACTTTCTCAAGTGCACAGTTGACCAACAACGGTCAGATCTCATTTCCCGTTGTACTCCCCCTGCCTTTGAAGGCAGTTGTACTCCCGTTCTTATTTAGAAGGAACCTGATAGTTCACCCATGAGTTTATCTTTCGAAAATGTATTTGTGATACTCGCTTTTATAATATCAGTCGTTTTATTATTCAAACACATTTTCTCCAGGACTGATATAATGGATTCCCTATCAGTCGAATCATATGCCTTTTATGAAATCAATGAAGGAGATTACGTACATTTTTGCCCTTGATTTTCGGTATGCGATAATGTATTTGAGGTTTAGTATTTGTTCAGTGCATGACCTACCCTTTCTAAAACTTCCCTGGTAGCCTATTCCCCAAGTTGTAATTATTATTATTATTATTATTATTATTATTATTATTATTATTATTATTATTATTATTATTAAAAATACATCGCAATTGAGAGCTATCCCTGTGGCAATGGTCACTTACAGTAGTTAAAAATAAAGTTAAGATGTAATTACCCAGCAACAACTACAAGAACAAGAATAAAACAAGCAATTCAATGGAAATAAAATATTTCAAGAAATAGCGTATCGTATGTACTTTTTATAATCACTATGGTTATTGAAGCCGTGCACGGCCGACTGGATCCCTAGCAGCGCTCCTTGTAAGGAGGTAGCTAGAGCACAGACATGTATGTATGCTGGGTATTCAGCCCGAAGGCTGGCTCGATCCTCTACAGCTCCACCAACAGCTGTCATATATACTGAAGAGGCATACTAGGGAAATGAGGAGTGAGGTAGTTTCCCGTTGCTTTCCTCACTGACCCAACAGCTGCTATTCCATATCAGTCTGCCAAGCCCACTGAAATGCATGCACTAACCGACCCTATGAGTGATATTTTCGCACCATACATAGCAGGGACTGGTTGCATAAGGAATGGTGTTAGTAGCATCGCTTGTACCTCGGTCATCTTCATATTGTCAAAGCCAATGTTCCAGCCCATAGTGCATTGTGAGATAGAATTATATGGAATGTATTTAATCCCAGATTCCCTTCTTGACTCGAATCTCAGTTCAAGATCTAATGAAAATGAATTATGGTGAATGAAACTTCATAAACAAATGGAAGAACTCCGTTGTGGCTTACGAATAGGAACTGCCTATAAGTGAAAATGGTTAAACCACAGAAACAATTCTCAGCTTGGCTCCATAGTCGTGAGTTCATAGACCCGGCTTCTCCACTCAGTTTGATAAGGCCTGTATTTCTTTCCTTAAAATTCCAATCACCAAATATTTCAATCAATTAGCGTTGTGAAGGCTGTCAGCAAGTTAGGACCGAGCAAATGGCCGTAAGGTTGGGATCACGTAGTCCGCACCTTGCATTCGAGAGGTAGTGCGTTTGAACCCCAGTGCCGGCAGCCCTGAAGATGCTTCTCCGTGTTTTCCCATTTTCACACCAGGTAAAACTAGGGTTGTCCCCCGCACTCCCAGCCGTCGTCCTGAGATCCATTTGTGTTGATACGACGTAAGTAAATGGTAAAAAAGGACAAAAATCTAATATCTCTGTATAAATATTCCAGAGTTAAGGTATCGCTACAACCATCAGTATTGATTGAAATGTCGATTCATTTTGAATAATGACACGTTTGTTCGAATGTAACAACAATAAACAGAGCAATAAATTACATCTCTCATGCGAAACATGCATCAGCGTGACGATCGCCTCACTTCCTGATGACTTGTCACTGTTATGACAACTACATCGACATGCACTCCATCAGGTGCATTCTCACACTACTGACCGGGCAAATGACGGAGTGTGAGGTCGTGTCCTTTAGTACGCGGTGTTGCCTGATAGAGAGAAATTTCCCACGGACGAGGGAAAATTGACGAAGTCAAGGAAATGTGGGAAAAGGGGAACATCTTTTTAAAATATCCAACAAACGTGGTATATTTTAACCTCACTGCGCCTTACTTATTAGAGTAGTTTATGAAGGTACTTTACACATAATTTATTTACATGTTTAGACAAAATGAACTGGGTCGTTACTGATGAGCCCTTCTTTTTGCTTGCGCTACAGTGTTGTCCGTCTCTCAACAATCCATTGCATGTGATTATTGCCGCACGCTCGCCGGGACTGTAGAGAGTTCGTTATTTCTGATTATGGAGTTCATTCTACATAGAAACAGTTCAAAAAGGGTGCAGTTCTTTCCTTAATGTGACAACATATGAAAGAAAACGTACTTTTTAAAAGAATTCTAAGGCGAGGAGTGAGTTATCTTCAGAAGAATTGGGGGAATGAGGTTTCATGGGGAATGCGTTAGTGACGAAAAGTTTAAGGAGTGGTTGAAGCAAGTGCCCGGGCCGGACATGACTACAAGTTTAAATGTAACGTCGAATTATCATGTATTAAAAGTGAACTGCAAAAACATACCGACCGCCTGTGGTTGGGGGCGGCGGAATAATACCCACGGTATCCCCTGCTTGTCGTAAGAGGTGAATAAAGGGGCCGCAAGGGCTCTAAACTTTGTAGCGTTGGTAGGCAACTACGGGGCCCTTAGCTGAGTCCTGGCCTTGCTTCCACTTATGCAAGGCTCCTCACTTTCACCTATCCTGTCTGACCTCCATTGTTTAACTCTTGTTCTTTTCCGATCCCGATGGTATTAGAGCACTCCAGGTCTAGGAGGTCTTACAATTTCACGCCCTTCGTGGCCCTTGTCTTTCTTTGGCCGATACCTTCATATTTCGAAGAGTGGGATCCCTTCAATATTTTCTGTCCGATTAGTGTTACATAGAGGATAGTTGTCCAATTGTACTTCCTGTTAAAACAATAATCACCACCACTACCACAGAAAAATAGCCTAGGTCAAAAACATAGTAAACTAGTCAAAACATTTTCTGCTACAATGCCAGTCAGTGCATTTGTATTAAAAGGTGAAGAAATCAATGAACAATGTTCTGAAATAGTTAAGGAGGCTGAAATCAAATTATCCGCGCTCTCTGCTGAACACAACGTTGCGTTTCTAGTTGTTGACCACCTTGTTCCCTTCAATAAAGATGTTTTTATTGGTCCGTCATATTGTTGTACTTTATTTCAATGCATCCTACCTACGTGGAAGCTTTAGGATTATGCAATGTTAAGAGTTGTGCGGAAAATAGAGTAGAAAGGGAAATTTCATTAATGCAATGGGAATATCTATTCGAAGTGTCGGGCAACACTGTTAGGATACAGTATCATACCCTTTGTGCAGAATGGGATTTAGAGTCGATCTTTTATTTGTGAGAGTTTCATGGTTTTAAAATTGAAATAAAATTCTGAGATTTTTTTAAAAAAAGTGTTCATGCTTCCATGTGCACTTCAGAAGATACTAG